>NW_027132813.1:17680000-22480000 GCF_026122565.2 Emydura macquarii macquarii | reverse complement strand
ACTGTAATACCTCTTGAATAAATTGTCCTATGAGTATAAGGGAAGCCAGTGTTTGCTGTTAGCAGCTGAAGATCATGTTGTCGTTTTAGTTAACTCATTCCCAATGGAGATGCACTTACCGTGAGAAGATTTCTAACTGCTTCAGCACTGAAAGGAAACAAGCATTGAGTCATTCAATAGTAGTTCTATATACAAATATTCTGCTGGCCCATCAAGGGAAAGTATACAGAAATCTGTTGTAACCCATTCAGACAATCATTTCCTTACATTTCTTAAAATGATAAGAGCTGAAAAACTTCATTTTCAACATGGTATAACAGGTCTCTCTATATAAATATGTTGATTATGTATGCACGTAAAGCGTACTGGTATATACAGAGTCTATATACATAAATTAGATGCACATATAAGCATGCTGTACATACAGTATGACAAACAATTGGCAATAAAAGTTTTATGCAGCAGATATATTTTCCTTGATCATCCAACAACTACATTGCAAATTTTCTTTGCAGATTACAGTTTGTGTACTATATAGCTCAATGAAAATTAATTTGTTATATAGAGTCATGTATATTAAAGTTGTAGATGCCGTAATATGACTTATACTATATGTTCAAATATATAAATCCAACAATGGTAACTTAGTATTATGAATCTAATTTCACAAAATATAGTCATTCTCCACAGTAATCTAAAAAATTGGCCCAGAATAGTCTACATTACAGTTGTTTCATGAAAGGAAGAAAACAGCAAGTTATCTTTACCCCACACCTGAGTTAGCATAAACAGCATAAACTGTTATAGATATGGCATATACTCTTAATAGCCTGCATCCAAATATATTAACAAAGTAACTGCAGCTCTCTTCATAAACAGTTGTAAAACAACTAGAGCTCTTAAAAGAATGCTTATTCCAGACTCTGTGCAAAAACACTTGTCAAGAGTCAGCTAAGCTTTTATTTATTTTTTCCCAGAGATTTTTAAATTAACGTCTTATGCAGTTTATTTCACAGTAGGGAATTAGAATTCCCTTTTTCATTCAAAAAGGTCAAGAATAAGTAACACTACAAAAATATTAACTATGGCAAAGGTACCACGGAACAGTGACATACTCCCAAAGTGAACTTTCGTGAAATTTCACCAGTGTCTCTTACCATTTTAAGCCCTGCCCTGATCCTGCAATTAACTCCATGTGGGTGGACTCCTGTGCCCGCACAGCCAACTGGAGTCAATGGGGTTCCTGACGGGCATACGGGTTTGCTCATGTGGAAACAATAGCAAAACTGGAGCCCTACAGGCTTATCTAGATACATTGAACACTGTCATGGGAGATGTGAATTACACATGCCTGTATTAGCAGGGACCTCCGCACCACCACTGAGAGTGTACAGGTCATAGTTCTACCATTAGCATATCTTGGGGCTCCCTCTCCCAAGAAGCTTTTGTTACCTCCACTTGTTGGCAGGTACATCTGGGGGGGGATGCAGTAAGGTCCAATCCAGCAGCTCATCCCTGTTCAGCAAAGCAATTAACGTGCTGAACTTTAGGCCTATGCCTGTGCCCCTTTGACTTCACTGGGACTTAAGGATGCACATAACCATATGCTTAAGTGCATTGCTGAATAGGGATGGATTTAAGCACTCATTTAAATGTGTTATTGAATTGGGACCTAAATGAAGAGATGACTTCAATGGCGGATGAGGACACGATCACCTTAAACATCTCGCTTCAAGCCCTTAATCATTTCTTGTATTACTCTTACTGTGCTGCATATTTAGCACGGCAACCATGCTTAACTACCAATATCTGAACACTACAAATAGAGAAATATGCAAAGAAAAATAGTTACAGTTATACATCTTTTAACTCTACTGGAATATGACTAAGGAGGGGTTTTTAAATGCAGAGAGAGGGGAAAGGATAAATATTTTATTCTAAAGAGGGACAGAGGACATGTATGCATATTTTCTCCTTAATAACAGGGTGACCAAGGAAATTTAACGGGAAAAGAAAAAAGAAATAACGTTAGTGTCATGAATCTGTGGTTGGTAAAAAAATAAATAAATTAAACCCAGCAACTAACCCATAATAAGTGTTACACAGCTAAAATTAAACATGATTAAAGCAGGATAGTCGTTAGCTAAAGCACTGGCAAAATTTACACTCCAAACGCCCTACTTTTTATTTTATGGGAAAATAAACTCAGCCTTAAACTTTTATTCACAGCTAAAAATAGGTAATTAAAAAAACGATTTCTAAGTTACAGCAAAATAACTGCCATTTTGCACCTCTGTGAATCAAACAATTAAACTTTTTTTAAAATATTAATTTTGTAAACTGTTAGCTAATATCACAAACATATCTCCAGTGTTGTGTTTTCTAGGAAACAAACACATAATAAAATGACCAATGCTCTGATTTGGCAAGATGCTTAACCCATGTATCTAACTTTAAAACAAGTCATCCCACTGACTTCAATGGGGAGTATTTGAAGTATTGTGTCCAATACTCCAGTATCTGGAGTTTTGTGCCACATTTGGAGTATTCTGTCCAGTTTTGGGCCCCCCCACTACACAAAGGATGTGGACAAATTGGAGAGTCCAGCGGAGGGCAACAAAAATGATTAAGGGGCTGGAGCACATGACTTATAAGGATGGGCTGAGGGAACAAGGCGTGTTTAGTCTGCAGAAGAGAAGAATGAGTGGGGATTAGATAGCAGCCTTTAACTACCTGAAAGGGGGTTCCAGGGAGGATGGAGCTAAGCTATCCTCAGTGGTAGTAGCTGACAGAACAAGGAGCAATGGTCTCAAGTTGCAGTGGGGGAGGTCTCGGTTGGATATTAGGAAAACTTTTTCCACTAGGAGGGTGGTGAAGCACTGGAATGGGTTACCTAGGGAGGTGGTGGAATCTCCGCCCTTAAAGGTTTTTAAGGTGTGGCTTGACAAAGCCCTGGTTGGGATTTAGTTGAGGTTGGTCTTGCTTTGAGCAGGGGGTTGGACTAGATGCCTCCTGAGGTCCCTTCTAACCCTAATATTCTATGATTCTATGATTCAGGCACTGAAAGTTTGGCACATGCTTAAGTACCTTGCTGAATTGGGGATTCACTGTCTAATGTTGGATGTAAACATGTTTTTTTCATGACATGGCATACCTGGATTCATCTCTACATGACCTAAATTGCCACATATTCCCCTTCTTCTTGTTCCTTCCCCCTTGCACACATTTAAAGGAGTTTGCAAGTACAATATCTGCAATACACCCCAGAGTATGTCTACAGTGCAAAAAAAAGGTGTGTTCTTCGCTAATTTAGCTAACTCAGGTTGAAATATCAGCAAAGACGGAACAGCTCATCTTTTAATTTAAATTAGCAGTTCAAATTCAAGCCTACAGGGCAGCCTGCAGTTCAACTCAAACTGCTAACCTTACTTAAAATCTGAGTTTGAACATGGGTTAGCTAACTAGAGTCAAGTTAAGAATACACCCTTTTTTCAGTGTAGACATACCCCTGTAACTACTGATGACTACTTGAGCTTTTGTCACTAGAACCTTCTGTATCAGGCTGGTTGCTGCTCCACCCTCTTCCTGCTTCAGCCAATTATCTGTGCTCCCCTCACTGCCTGAGTGCAGACAGCAGAGAACAACACTTAGCAGCTGTCTTCGGGCCCAGCCCACTGGTGACAGCAAAGCAGCTGGTGCCCTACACATAGAGCTTCAGTAACTGGGAGGGAGGGAGAGGGGAGAGCAAGGTGTGACATCACTCCCCAGCCCTACCAAACACTCACAGGAGTGGAGTAATGTGGGAGATGGAATCAGTGTAGGTAGGAGGGAAAGTGTGGGGAGGGCTATGGAAGGAAGCAATGGGTAGGAAAGAAAGGGGAAGAAAAGAGGCAAGAGAACCAACTGGGAGAGAAAGGAAGATGGAAGATGGAAGAGAAGAGGACATAATGAGGGAGAGGGAATATTTTGGGGTGAAATGAGGCTTCAGGGGGATAGAAAGCTGTGATACCCTGTTGATGGCTAATGGAGTTTTGGGAGGTAAATGCAAATGGAGCAGTATTACCTACCACACAGTATATTAAAGATGCAAAATGCAGGCGCATACGCACATGTACACACACAGAGTAATCTGTTACTATACGTAACACTTAGGGCCTGTCTGTACTGGGGAGGTCTGTGCTGGGGTAGCTACACTGCTGTAGCAGCACTGATACATTTCCCCCTTTCTTCCTCAGTATAGATGCACTGCCCTGGTTTTACACAGGGCTTGCATCCATGAGGCTACTCCTGATTTCAAAGAGCCTTGGTTTGGATCTTGGAGTCTTTAAGATAATCAAGATCTGACCTGTATTGGGTTCCTGGCATAAAGAAAGGAAAAATCCATTTCTTTAAACTTTCATTGATTTGAAGAAAGGTGCTGGATCCACAGCCCGATGGATTAAATCCCTGTTTATCCACATAATGGGTACAGTATGGGCAGCCTAATGGCTCAGTATCCCATTATCAGTTCCCTCAGCCATCCAGTCCCCCATTTAATCTTTGTTAATTAATGTCAACATATTAATTGATTTTCTGAAATATCTGTTAAATTGTATTGTAAAAGAGGTTCTACCATATAGAAGATAGCAACTACAAACCAGAATATCTCAGCACATCTATGGAATATGTATATACACACACAAAGTGGGTGAGGTAATATATTTTACTGAACAAACTTCTGTTAGAAAAAGAGACAAGCTTTTGAACATCTTCAGGACCTGAAGTTGATTCAATAAAAGATATTACCCTCACCTGGTCTCTCTTATATCCTGGACCAACATTGCTACAACACTGAAAACAATATACAACACACACACATAAATAAATCTATAAAATTAACCTGCATTTATTTAATTGCATGAAAATTCTGTCTACTGCCAACTTTCCAGTCTTGAAATGATCAAGGAATTAATTGCATGGCAGTCAGTGTAGTAACGGCATTTGCTATAATAAATCCTACTGCTTTAAATAAGAGTGAGATCTGAAAGGCTTTCAGTAATAGTCTGAGTAAGGACAGTGTGCAGGACCAGACTGTGATCCCTTGCTTTAGCACAAAGTTAAATCAAACAGCGGACAGAGTTGAATTAGCCTCCAGAAAGCTAGTGGCTTTTCCCTTTCAGTAGAACCCATTGATTTTGCTCATTAATCACTAAATGAGAGAATGAAAAAGACAGCTGTCTTACCGATTGCTTTTTGATGGCAAACGACTCAATTTCTGTGCTGAGAAAAAGGTTGCCAGCTATATTTTTCCCTTCAGGAATGTGTTGCATAGTATATGCAGTATGGGTATGTTCATCGTCTTTTCTAATATAAACACACAAAATGTGTTGAATAATTGATAATAGATTCCATGTTGTTTTATGTTTCTTTAAATATCATTGCTTGATCCATTGATGGTGACAATTAACTGGCCTCAATCCTGCAACAAATAAGTCGCCCCAATGGATTCCATGGGATAACTCATGTGCAGAAGAGATGTGGGACTGGGTGCCTAGTTTTTATGTGGTGCTGTTCTCCTCTGTAATGCTAATTCCACAGTAATGGTAATGAAAACTGTTTATTCAAGCACTGGAGTTTCATGAACTAGTAACATGAATGCAGTGAAACTTTCTCCTACTTGTATTTCCTTCATCTTACCTAGTCTCTTCTGTAGCTATAAAGTAACCATCACTGGGTGCATCAAGCCAGTTTTGCTTTTGTCTCTTGATCAGTAGAATGGTGCTTGGTTTAATGGCACTCATGCCAACTTGCACGACCTCACCATTGGTAGTCATATGTGAATGGGGAGCAGCATGCTGAAATGATAATGAAAAAGGGAAAATATTTTCTACAGAATTACTGTCAATATAGTGGTACTGTTTCTATAAAGACAGTGTGCACAGTCATCGTCAAATATAAGTAGTATTCTTCTACAATTACTGGGTGTTCAGCAAACAACTCTACTTACCAGGACACAGAACAGTGAAGTTTAAAAGTAAAACCCTTTTAATAGCAAAATAAATATAATCCTAATACAAAATAATATTTTTCTTTTATAGAGAAGTTTTCATTTGTAGATCTGAAAGCATTCTACAAAGGTAGGTAAGTGTTATCTCCAATTTACATTTGGTAAACTGAGGCACAAGGGGATGACATGAATTGCCTGAGGTTACACAGCAGATCAGTGATGGCACTGGGAATAAAACTGAGTCTCAACCCAGACTCTTAGCCACAAGAGCACACTACTTATTTTTAGGTCCAAACTTCAGTTATTGCTCCTAATTTTAAATAAACACACTACCCAATTGCAGGGTCCTCATTTTAACTTTCCCTTTAAATAAAACCCCAAGACCATGCATTTATTGTATCATAAGGGAAAAAAGACAAAAAGACAAATGGTCCAATCCTGTCCTTCACGTAAATGAAAGCAGAACCAGGTTCAATCTTAGGTGTTACTTTAGTGGATCAATTATTTTGACTTCATTCAGTATTCATTACCTATTAGAACTGACTGCAATCCTTTTGCCTACAGTTTAATATACATCATATTATTCACACTGTACTGCATTGACTTGAGCTGAAGATTTTAGTGAAAAACTAATGCCCCATTGGATAAAAAATAATAGGTACTGGAACTGAATCACTGAAGCTGTAAGTGACAGGTCTCATTGGTAATTTGGTAATGTCCTTATTTGACTACTTATGTTTTTTAAATCTTGGATACCTAATTTATCTATGCTGTGCCCAGCAGCATGATATCTAGGGGTCAATTTTTTTTTTTATAAGTGCTCAGTGCCCACAATCAAAGGCCATATTTTCAAAACCACTCAGCTCTTATCAGGCACCAAAATAAATGACCAGATTTTCAAAAGAATTCAGCATGTCTGGAGCTCAGCAAGATTTTTTAGGTAATCACTGTATCAATAATAAAGGCATTCTTCCCACATCTGCTGGTAATTTTTAAATGGGCCCAACCCTGCAAATCCTTACTCTTGTGAGTGGTTCTGACCTATGGGAGCTGTCCCATTGACTTTGTGTAAGGAAGGGCAGTGTGAGTGAAGATTTGCAAGATACAGATCATAAATTGCTTTATAGATCATAGATATGCCAGTGCATTATCCCCTCCTCCCAAAGAGGAATTTGTCAAGGGTCAGAATACCATAAAATTTTCATCATAAAATAAATTTACAAAGTAACTAACCTTTTTTGTTTCAAATAAGTAAGGGCTGTACTAGTTCGCCATGATTTCTACATTCATATTTGATGTATTGTATTCAAACTATGCCACACCTCTCAGCTTGTCCAGGACCAAATGTGTGACAAAGACCCAAATGAAAGGACTCAAAATCTTATTCATGCAGGAAATGTAAGATTCCTGTGAGATTAACTCTTTTTAGCATAACTATTTCTATCACCTCATCTTAATGATTCTTCATTTCTGACATAAATAATTTTCAACAATAAAAGTGAGGAGATGCCACATTTGTGTGTAACATAGATAACTTTGGGACTAAAATGAGTGATGTCCCTCATAATGACAGACAACAGAATGGTATGTGTTATTGCAGGTGGCACAGACTTTGCCACCAGTATTGAGATTGCCGGACACTTCCCATTATAAGACCCAATTTTCAGTAGCTTATAATGTTTTCAAACTTTAACCTTTCTGACACCACTTCTCCCTGTCTGGTGTCTGTCTCAGGCTGAATTACACTGGAAAATTTCAGCAAAAATGTTTCAGACATTTCTCAGAACGAAGTTAGGGAAAAATACGTTGTTTTGTCTACATTAAAAAAAATTCTTACAACTATTTAATTGAGAGAGTTTTAATTCAGTGCACAGGAGGGCTGACGTTCTGCAAATGATGAGGGACGTATAGGGAAGGAGAGTGTTGTCTGTCGGTCCTCTATCTCATTTGCTGCAGAAGTTGGAAGGTGTGTAGTGAATGAGGCAGGGGACTGCAGAAAGAGAAAAGATGGTCTTGTGTTTTAGGTAGTTGATTGATGCCCTAGAGAAACTGATTCTACTTCTGCTTCTGCCACTGCGTTCTTTTGTAAGGCTAGGTAAGTCACTTAAATCAAACTTTTTACAGTTGTCCACCAACTGTGAGTTTCTCATTTTCTGGAGACTCAACTTGAGACACCTAGGGTCTGAGCAGTCACAGCTGCAGCTGACGTCAATGAGAGCTGTGCTCTGAATGTATAAAGGGTTATACAATTCTAAATTTTCGGTAATTTCAGTCCTTAGGCTTCTCAGATTAGGCATCCAAAATCAAGAGATATTTTTGTGATTAATGTTTGCATGTCTCAGCTCCGCCTCCATAAAATGGGAATAACCACCATCATTTTATCTACCGGGGTGTTGTGAAAATGAATTCATTAATGTTTGTGAAATACTCAGATATCTTAGTCATGAGCACCATAGAAAAGCTCATGAGGAAAATAATAATTCTGTATTCCGAGCAGGATTTGAATAGTGTGCAGCAAATAAGGCTTAGGGACACATTGAACAATGAGAACAAAACAAAATATTGAACAGGTGCTCAGTCAGTGAATACTGTGCATCCTGTGCACTGAATGAGGCAGGGGTCCTGTGTGAAAAATAGTATATGACCATGTAATTAAAGACTATCATTATGTCTACACATAACACAGGCTACTTTAATTCTAGCTTTTGAGTGCTTGACTTTGCAACCTTAAGTATGTTCTTTTAAAGTAGCTGTTTTGTATGTAATTCTGTATATAATATATTACAACAACAGTATGAGTTTGCCGTTTCCTATTAGTAAATGTATACTAGGAATATAGAAAATGCCTTACTAGATCAGACCTACTGTCCATCTAGTCCAGTATCCTCCTACAATGGTCTGTACTAGATGAATTAAAGGAAGGTCTCTGTCTAACTTCCTCAATCAGAGGTTGGCTTATGGTCTGAAACATAAGGGTTTGTAACCCTTCCAAGTTTTGGGGTTTTTTAATTCCTTATTAATGTAACTCTGAATGTACTCTTTATCCATATAAATATCCAAACCTTTCTTGGAAACATCTTGGCCCCAATTATCTCATGTGACCATGAGTTCCTAATTGTGATTTATGGAAAAAGTATTTGCTTTTTCATATGAGAGTCTTTCCACGTCTCTGATAAATTTCATAACCTATTTCTGAATCCCCTGTTATTTCTGCTATATACTTTTTGACCAGGACTAAATACATTATTCCAGGTGAGAGTATAATACTGATTTATATAAACTCATTATGATGTTTTCAGTGTTATTTTCCGTCCCATTCCTAATGCATACTAATGTTTACAGTTTTTTCGCCTTTATTTTCCCCAATTACTTTCATAACCTTAAAAGAAGTAAATTACAATGTGCTTAAGGACAGATTATCATTCTGAATGCTGTATGTTGTAAACACCATTAGATTTTTGAATTTCTAATTAGCCAGGACAGTGGTAATCCTTTCAGTGACCAGAATAGTTCAGTTCTTCTGATAAAAGATATTTGTCCTTATATGTAAAAGCAATATTTAATACCATTTCACAGCATATTAATATCACTCCACAGAGCAAAGAGCCCTTTTCATGCAAGGCTGTTATGTTAAATGGTACAAATATCTTTTTATTCACTGCAGCACACAATTGTGCCAAACAGGATTATAAATCTTGACACATATTTTAAAAACCTAGGTAAAAACATCATAATGATACCCTGATGACATTAACATGAGCAGAACCCCTGTTCAGTCAGGAAACATGCATAGAGAAAGTTATGTTAATTTAATCACAACACTGTAGTGTGCAACTAGCAGCTGGCATTTTGATTTTGAGTGTTTACATCACTAAGTTACACTGTCATTTTGCAACAAACATCTGGCACTAAAATTCCAGATACCGAGGGCAAATTGCATATCAGTGCCTCAGCAAGAGGTTTATTTGGAGCTTGCTGAACCATGAGTCATCAGATAAATCTCTGTTTTATAGTTCCCTTCTCACTAGATATCTCAGCCTGAGTGCACTAAGATCTTCTGTATTTCTAAGGCATTGTTTGGTCTACAGCACACTGACAAGATGCTGTAGAAAAATTCATCTTTTGGGGATTTTAGAATGATAATTGAATGTGCTTGAAGAACTATACCCTGAAGTCCTACCTCAAGTAAAACCTAATAAGGGCTGAATAAAAAATTCAGAGTTCACCTGTGCACTGCAACTGACCTGTCTTCTTTCAGTTATATACCTTGAACTCAGTCAGTATATATTGGCAAGAGGAACACCGCCTTCTTACCAAAACTTGGAATTGGTGCCTAGTTCTAGACTCCGAAGATTGGTCCAATAAAAGACATTACCTCACCCACCTTGTCTCGCTAATAATTATTGTGTTGTTTTTAATATGCTGACTATGAACCTATATGACTTGAAGGGTTGAAATGAAAACATTACAGCTATGGAGGTGGCAGCGAATGGAAAATCCTTCCACAGGGGACCTTATTTGACGGGGGATGTTACACATAGAATGCTCATAGTTAATAGCTGACAAAGAATCCATCAGACTCCCCCTTGCCACACAGGCAAAAAGTCAGCATATTGCAGAAATAATGCATTTGGGGTCTGATCCAAAGCCCATTGAAGTCAATGGCAGTCTTTCTAGTGTCTTCAATAGTCTTTTGATCAGACTCTTGGTGTTGTGGAGAGAGCGCATGTTGCCACATCTTTCCCAGAGAGCAAATCCCCTGCTAAATAATCATAGATTGGTTTAGGCACCAGTCTGCTTGGGTTCCACTCAAAGGCAAAGGTGCATGGCTAGACTTTTACAGCATGGTGCATTGGTTGCCACACAAAACTCATCAGGCGTTCCCATTTGTACAGGAAAATGCTTATTTCCTATGTGCAAATGAGACATCTTACAGGCTCTTTTAGTACCATGTCACCTTTCAGAAAGGAATGAAGTGGAAATCTTTTTCTGTCTGGTAAGACTCTCCTTCCTGCAGCATTAGCCCCCGTCTAAAATTACTTGCAAAGGCAAGTGTTTTTAAAACAAGCTCTGCTAAATAAAAACCTAGTGAGCACCACTCACCTTCTCTTAAAGTACCAATTTAAAGACTTCTAGGTGGCAGGGAAAGCATGGGAATGAATATTTCATTATTACTATTAATCCTATGGTAGTACTTATGGACCCCAACCAAGGTCAGAGCTAGGTTCAAACACATAGTAAGGTACAGTCCCTACCCCAAACAGATTACATCGAAGAGCCCAAAGGAAAGCAGCCCTAATAATGAAGGGCACATACATATATATTTAACTTTAAGCCCCTGCTTAAGTCCCATCGGAGTCATTCTGGGATAGAAACTCATATCTCCTGGAATCTAATGGGGCCTGGAGGAATTAACAAGAGAGGTATTTCAGCGGAGGAACTACTTGGGAACCTATTCAGGGCCAACTAGCCCCTCCTTGCACCCCCAGTATTGGCATCTCTTTCACTGGCATTTGAGTGCTACTGAGACTGAGAGAAGTGAAGTCAGAGGTCTGGCTTTTAAGACAGTTTTATACAAATGAATTTTGTTGTGCATTCATCACTTCTTAATTTCTTGGGCCACATGTAAGAGGAATGAAAGTTTCAGATTTTATGCTGCTGATAGACCTCCGCTTGGATTGATTTATTTACTAGCTTTTCTCTGATGCTTCTCAGCATAACCATTTGAATACCACCCAGACATGAATTTATCTTCACAGTACCTATGAGGCAGGGAAAGTATTATTATCCGCATTTTACTGATGGGGAATTTGAGCCCCAGAGAGATCAAAGAACTTTCTGTAGGTCACAAAGGAAATCTGTGTTAAAGTATGGAAAAGAACCTGCATCTCTTGATTCACAGTCCAGTTCCTTACCTACAAGAGCATCCTCCTCCTCAGTTCAAATCCAGAGTAAATGTATTTCTAAGAGATATACTAAAGCTCAAAGAGAAGTTACAAGACTGATGCAGAAATTCACCAGTGAGCTTCTCTGATTTGCGATATACAGGAAGTCAGACCAGATGATCATAAGAGTCCCCCTTCTGGTCTTACAGTCTATGACTCTAAGAAATCCTGTAATCCTTTCTCACTCCTTGGCAAAAAAAAAAAAAAAAAAAAAAAAAAAAAAAATCAGATTGACCTAAATTAACAGCCCCTTATCCCAGTATAAAAGCATTCACAGCAGATCTTGAAAAGGAATCATAGTGCAGAGAAGCTTTTCTTATGCAGAAAGAAAAATTAGCAGAAACAAGCAGGTGTGCTCAAGTGTGTGATACCAAACCACATTAATTGGCTTAATTCAACACTGACCTAATTATAATGATGATGAAATAAACCACAACAGCAATCATGTCATGTATAGTATTAAAGATAGGTTCTGCTTTGGGACAGCTGGGCTACTCACATCTGTGGCAACACAACTTTCAACTCTTCGAATTTTTGATACGCAGTCAGTGTCAGCGCACTGTTTAAAGAGGACACAGTTTGGCCCCCAATTTGGTGACCATGAATAATAGGCAGTTAAAAAACTGAATGCTGTTATTTGTCCCTGCAATTTATTGACTGCTGTTGAACATCCATGAGTTATATGACTAAAATAGGTGTTATAATGCTGAATGTACATGCTAATATCCCACTGAATGACAGAGACCCAATAATAAAAAGGTTGTTGACTTTCTGAACAATCAGTGCTATTTCTATGCTCCAACACGGCATAGTGCATAGCCACTTTGTAGGAATTATGCAAAAGACTTAAGTTCTCTGGATAAACTGACCTTTTAAAGCACTGTTTTAAAATGGAGCTCTCTTTGTCAGTATCCCTTACACCAATAGTTTAGCTGCTAAAAGAGAATAACCCAGATGATTATCCTTAGGACAAAAAAGAAAGCTGTTGTTTTATACCAGAAATGATTAAGAAAACATTAATATAAACAAACTCCTTTAAATAATTAAATCACTCCTAGTTCCTGACTTTACAAACAACGGTGTGAAACAAAGAACAAATAAGTGGACACTGTAATCTCTAAGCACAAATTAAATGCTTTTTTTTGGGGGGGAGAGGTTCAACATTTTTAAGGCTCCATGGAATTTTTTTTTTAAGAGAAAAAAAGGAAAAGCCCACGCTATTTCTCATTGGCTTTGACTTAAGCATAAAGCTGCAGTCTTCTGATAGATGAGGTCAGATTTAATGTTTTTACTGACGGCATTTCACTGACTACAAATGCAGTTTAAAAGTAGGTAGAATTATTTTGACTTGGCAAGAGGAAAGCCTCCTCAAATCAAAGCAGGTTAGGCATTATTCAGACTTCTTTGCCATTGTATTTCTGCCATTCAATTGACTAAAGACCACACAGCAGTTTTATATTGTATTGTACTTATAACTATAATAATCATTCAGAAGAACTGGAATTTAGTACAGAGTAGTTTTCCGGGGAAGCAGCTGTTTAAACATAGATCATGATAGTATGTGTTTTACTGTACATATATATACTGTATTATATTGAATAGAGATTTTCATATAGTTTCCTAATATACTGAATGATAAATTCTCTATCTTTGGTGCTTGATCTTCTCTGCTCATTGCAGGCTCTGAGGTTTTCCTTTCCCCATTCATTTATGTCTTTAATTCCAAAAAAGAATAGATTCATTGCTGGATTATTTTCACATTCTTTTAATAACACATCAGTTTTTAATTTTATTTTCATTTATTTAAAGACTGCTAGAATAGACAACTACTGCATATTGCTTTGATGGTGGCACATTAATCTGGATGTTGTAATCTGTACAATGATTTGTACAGCCAAAATAGTCAAAAATGGCTGTGTATTGCTGACTCTCTGCAGATGTGCATGAGACAATAGCTGCTGGAACTAGGGACTGCATGGGATACTGTCACACCCCCTGGCTTGAAGAGATTTCCATCATATACAGGGTTTACAGTTTGATTCAATGGCTCTCAGCACCATCACTATAAAAATTGTTCCAGCACCTCTGCAGTAACATTAGGTACAGTAAAATATTCGTACAGGAACTTAGATAGGCTTCTTTCTCCTTTACTCCAATGTGTGGCCAAAATTCATAGGGTAAACAAGAGCACTGACATATTATAGAAACACTGCATTTCTGCAACTGTAATGATTAGAGATGAAGAAAATCAGGTCTTCTGATTTTTCTCCAGCCTCATTCCCAACATGGAGCTATCCTGAAATCATAGGCAAATCCTGGACCATATCTAGTAACAGTTAATAAGAAAGAGACTAAAGGGAGATGTTCAAATACACTCACCATTGGCCTCACTGTGCTCCTGATTTCAGTGGAAGCAGTGCTGGGTATTCTGAACACCCATCCCTAATTTAATGGGAGAGATATCTCTAGTTGACTTAATCCTAGAGTCACACTTTAAAGGAGTACTCTCAAACCCTTTATCTTTAAAACTCTCCTCTCTGCATAGACATGCACACAATTACAAGAGTAGCAGATCTCTTACATTTTTTATAAACAAGGAGTACAGCATATCCTGTATGATGAGGCAGTAGCACTTTCTCTAGGCACCTCCGGACTGCTAAATGAATCAAAGGTTTGTGCCGCTCCGCAATCAGTTATCCATTTGAATTGGAGTTTTAGTGATTATGTTGATTGCAAATGCACTGAAGTGACATTAATGCTAAATTAACCAGATTCTTCATGTAGGAATTTACATGTGCCATATATATATAATAGAGATAAGTGAGAAATTGGAAAGGCATGTGAGGAATTGCACAGCCACATGATAAATAAATGTCGCCTGTGGCCATGTAATCTGCCCATTAATCCATCACCTGGGGATTTATTCTAACATTCCACACTTTGAGCTGCTTCAAACAGCCACTTCTTCCTGCTAAAAATGGAATTTCTCCAACCCGTGTTGGAGAGGGGCATGAATCATTTCTGGTTGAGAGTAAGGTTTGCTTTTAAAATCCCAATTACATTTTTTTCCTTTTGCAACCTTGTAATGGATGCTCCATACAGTTGGGAAGAGATTATTCCAAGCTCCCCAATGGGCTCCACTCTAACAGATCCTAAAAATATGAGATTATGAGAAAACAGAAAAATTATTTTAAGTCATTGCATTTATTAGGTTGTAGTATTTCTCTCCCACTGAGTCCTGAACAGTGGACTCATGGTAAAACTCAGGCAGCTGGCTTTACAGGTGGAGGGATACAAGAAATAATTCCAATATATTTTTGAACCCTATAAAGCTTTCTTAGATAGTTGCTCTGTGACATACATGACACATATAAGATGCATGAAGGGGGAGATAGCGTGGCATCATCAGCATAACACAATCAGTAATCAGTAACACTCATAAGTAATGTGACCATTCCAAATGAGCGTTGATAGAACCTTAACTGTACATCATTGTGTATTTCCTATATTTATACACACACTATTCTTTTAATGTTTCTGTGAAAAACAGTCAACATCTTTTTGGTCTAGGTTGCCTATGGATAGTGATATCACAAAGTCAAATCTTTCTTCTACAATATCACAATATTATATTAACAGAGACACCATATACTAGCAGCCAACAACACCGTAGTACTCAGTTCTCCTTTCCAAACTTAAAAGGAAAAATAATAGATCTCCTGGAGACTTACCATTATTGTTCTTGTTGTATGACGGGGGGGTTCTGAAAAACAACACAATACATTAGTACATTGTCTCTATACTTTTAAAAACAACACTAGTTATTTGTATAATTCTAAGCTTCCTAAAAGGTCTCTCAGGTATTGGTGCCCAACTGCCATTGTGATAGGCACATTAGAAATGCACCGACAGACCAGAAGAGTTCTTAGGAAATGGGCATGAATATTACCATTAACTGCCCTGACAATATAAGGCAAATATGCCAGATTTGACAAATATGCCTAATTTTTTTTCTCTTTCATTAACTCCCTATGTGAAAAATAAAGCAATTGTCCATTATTTAAGAGTATTCATCTTCCACATTGGAAGAATTGGGAATTTTGCTTTCTTTTTTCAGTTTGATTTTGTTGATCATGCTATGTGACATCGCGTAACGTGTATAATGATAAACCATGCTGCATAACAATATAACAGTATATAACACAATTCTATTGTTGTGATTAAAAAAACACAAACAAATAGGAAACAAGACAAACCTTTTGCTGAATGTTTTGAAATGGATTCCAACTTTTAAATTTACCGAGTAGACTGAGAAACATAATCATTATATTTCAAGGGCTTGATGCTAATCTCATTTATGCTGGTATAAAAGCAGGAGTCACTCCATTGAAATCAATGGATTTACACTGGTGTAAAATTGGGTAAGAATCAGGCACAGTGTCATTGTGGGCTACATCCTGCTCCTATTAGAGTTAATGTGAAGTTTGTTTATGGCTTTAAAGGAATAGGCCTATCCTACTTTGTTTTAAACCAGCCTAATCTCCAATGACAGTTGTGTATGTATTATGCAATCAAACACTCATAAAGTGGGAAGAGTAGATTGTTAGGGTCTCTAAAATGAATAACAGTGCCACTATCTAGCACATGGACCCATCTGACTGAAAACTCTGGCTAAAAACAGAGCAGCACCACCAAATATCTGGACCTTGTACAGTTCTTAACTGATATGACATCTCCCAAGGGCAGACCAATAATTCCACAAGAAAAGAAAAATAAATAATGTCAATCTGGATCAAACAGATTCTTTATGAGATTTTTTGTGGCAGCTGATTGTGATTTAACTTGGACATCATGATTATTCTTATGCCAGTCTGAACAAAAATAATTACTGGGGCCTCGACTCTGATGACATTACTCAGACTGAGGAGTAGTCACACACTTTTCAATATGTGTTCTGAGGGAGGGAGATGGTATCTATCCCTCCATGACAACTATTGAGATTGGGATTTGTGTACATTTCTCTTCATCCTGAAGATATTTTTGAGGAGTTAGTCTTCTAACAAAACACTGCTAGGGAATTCTGATATTTAAAATAATATTCTTTATGGTTCTGTTAAGGATGAATGTCAAAGGGGCTACATTGGCCAATCAGAAATGGCCTGAAGTAAGGGGAAATACAGAAGCCACACTGCCCATTGGGTTACACTGAAGACATTCCCAGGATTGCCTGGACATGCCAGTTGGAGGATGTGAAAAGACAGGGATTAATTTGGGGCACCAATTTTCAGAGTCTAACATACTCCCAGCTCTGCTTGCTGACCTTTACAGACGGTGGAACAATGATACTACCGTCTCCCTTCCCTGGCCAGCTTCTTCCAGGGGAAGCATCTCAGGTGCATCCCTAGCACTCCCTTAATGGTGACTGTGATTGTAGGAAGCTCTTATGTGGCCTAGGTCAGGGGAGGCAGATCTTACTCCTAACTACTGCCCTGCACAGCTGCATGAAACTAGGACACCATCTAGCCCATCATTTTTATGAAATGATAAATAAAATGGGGGGAGGGGAAAGCCCATCCCTAGGTATGAGGTGGTTTAAAGTTAACTTTTGCTCTTGTTACAAAGACAAAGACAACTACAGAGCCTATGAAATTACAACGGTTATTTTAGGCCAAATGTCTCTTACAGCAGCCACAAGAAGAGTAGTAATAGAGCTCTAAAGAGTTAAGAAGTCTATAGATAGACTTTTCATAAGTAAAATGGAATAACGAGTTGACATTTCACTTTCATTTTTGCTTTGAAATGTAGAGACGACAGTCCATTTTGACAGCTGGTTTTTATGCAAGGCCTAGGAGACCTTAGATTGTATATATGCTGTAGTAGGTTAAAAGAATCCAGGCTGGCTAGCCATTTTCAGAAGTGTCTAAGGATCATAGCTGCCTAAATTTCACTGAATTTCAAAGGGATTTAGATATCCAATCCCCTTGATCTGCTTTGAGAAGTCCAGCTTCAATAATAAAAACTATTTATGCCATGGCATGGTATTTCATGAGGTCTTAAAGTGTCACCTTTTGGCACTGCACTAGCAGCTTGTCAGTTGTTATGCTAACAGGTCAATTGGTTCTTTTTAAACTGTCATTATGAACTCACTAAAATGCCAAATGTACCAACAAAGAATAATAATAATGGAACGTACTGTACAAAACAGTACCAAACATGTTCCAGTACTGTCGACTCCAAACATTAAAATATCACAAGTCAGTTCCCCCAAAATCATGAGATTGGCTTAAAAATCACGAGATTTGCCCTCTGGTTTCTGAGCCATCAGGATACACTCAGGTCACGTTTTCAAGATTTTCTCCATAACCATGAGGGCTAGCCACTCAGTTTAAAAAGCTTAGATTGCCATCTAATCAGTGTACTCCACTAGCTGGGACTTTAAGAAAGATACCAAAGAGCAGAAGACTAAAACCATGACTGAATTGGCAACACTGAAAACCCCGAATGTCATTTTGCTTTTTTACTGCTGCTTCAACCTTTGTGCTCTGATGATGGTATGATTTTTGGCTCCCAAGGCTGGAAATGACTGGAGAGAGACATGGACGGTCTGTTTTGTGAAGCATACATCCACAGTGCAGCTGTGATGGACAGGTGGCAACCAGGTTACATGCATTCCCCTTCCCTAGCTTGCCTACTCTCTGCCTATCTGTGCAGGAGGTGGCGTAATGGCTTTGAAGTGCATCTTCTTCTCCCACAAATGAGGAGCTTGTGCAGGGGAGTAAGGATGTCACAATCTGGCTCATAGCAGTAAAATACTGTTTGGAAAGCCTAATAAGATGGACTAGATATAAGTCGAGTTTTACTATTGACTTTAGTACGCGCAGTGTAATGGGATGCATGGACCCATCCCTGGACTGACAGGGAAAGGGTTAATTTCTTCTCTGGGTATGGCTGCAGCTGTTTGTAACCAATAGAGCTCACTTGATGGCAGCCCAGAAGCAGCGCCTGCTATAAAAGAGGCTGCTCACACACAGTGGGAGGCACGGCTGCCATCAAATCCAAAGAAGAGCAAAATTGCAGTGGCAGGAACCCCAACACCTCCTAGATCCTGTGACCCAGGACAGAGAAGATGAAGCACGGAGGGCTAGAGGGATGGTTTAGATACAAACACTTGCTGAGCAGAAATGGAACATTTTCTGTTGTAATAAACCAGGCCCCAAGGAGATGAATGGTTGTGTGTGCGGGTGGTGGTGGGGGAAAGTTGCCTTGGAAAATCAAAGGGCAAGTTAAGGTCTGGACAACCAGGCAGTGCAATGGGGTAGACCGACTCTCTCATAGACAGTTTCAGAATTGTACAGAAATTTGTGATGTTCTGATTAACTCAGAGGGAGTAACTGACATTTTGGTGCAATGGCCAAACTGAAAAAATCCAAAGAAAAAAAATTGCTTAGTTTCAAACAGGAACTGAATGGGGGAGGAGGGTGTTCTCTGACATGAAACAAACAAAAGGGAAAGTAATTAGTTTCGGGTAAAAATATTCCAGGTTTTTGTTTACTTAAATTTGAAAAGATCAAATGTATTTTCACTTTTTTATTTAGCCAAAAACTGCATTTTTCTGCAAACTCACTATTTGACCGAAAAACTTCACCCTGCGCTAGTACTGATCTGTTTTTGTTTGTACCTGTTAAATCTTAATGCAATATCTCAAATTGCAGAAAATTACCGGTAAGTCAACTAAATAAGTAGTGCTATTAAGAATTCAATTTCAGTATGAAGAGAAAAAGCACTATATCTTGCTTATTGTTAGTACTATGTATTAGTTTCACCATGTAAAAGAAATAACTGAGTAATGTGGCAGCCCTTACATGTTGCTAATTTTTTTTTTTAACATAAAATCACTGTTTTACTAAATAAAAACCTTTATAATCTATCATTTTATGGCTACCACCCTTTTTCTATTAATCCCTCTTATTTGTCTCCAAATTTCAGTTATACTTAAGGAATCAATATGGTTCAATCTTCTTAATCTTTTTAAATATTTATTTACTTCAGAAAGCTACTGGCTTGATATCCCAGGAGAAGAAAACTGTTTGATTTAGATCAGACTAACAATAAGGGACAGCACAGAGAGCAGCAGTACAAGCTTCAACGCAGCATTCTGCAGACATGCCTCAACCATGAGGTGGATGAACCATCGCAGAAGTTTGGAAGTCACCTCTTTAAAAGACTTATGGTACAATTTTGAAAAGCACCGGAGTAATTTATGTCCCAAAAGCGTCAGAGTCATTTATGTCCCATTCTCAAAAGGGATTTAGGAACCTAAATCAGTTTTGGAATAGGCTGCTTAGTGACTGAAAGTCACTTACGATAATTTTACGCTTGGCTTCTTTGCTGATTTGGCCAACAAGGCTGTCAATCACTTCCAGAACATGATGGTTTTGTGATGTGGACACTTACCTACTACTCACTGGACCAGAAAACCATCTATTCTTTTTGTATAGTCTCCAAAAAACAATACAATATAGAAACAACATTTTTGGTCACAATTCATCCAGGCTAGATTCTAATTGGTAATCTAAAGATGGAAAACTCCATAAATCTGTCTTTTGATACCTGGTTCTGATAGAATATATTCTACCCCGTCATCCAACAAGATAGTAACACATTAGAAAGGTGAGAACACAGCTGTACGCTCTAATTATATTTATTCATTATGATTATTGTCTGTTATTTCATGGATTAGATTTATTGTTTTGGCTTCTCAGATGTAACTGGGTAGGACAGAGAGGTTCCAACAGATATCCATTTGAACTACTTTTGTGGCAAAGCTGCTTTATATTTACAAGGTCATGGAACAAATGAATGCAATTTCTCTACATATTAGAAAGTTCAAGAATGTAATACAATGTAAGAAATACTAAATTAGCTGAAAAAAACAAGTCAGGTGCTATTACTTCATTTTTTAATGAAACTTGCTTTAACTGAAACAGAACACCTGGAGCTAAACAACAAGGACTTTCTCATCCCTCTTAGAAATGGAAAGAGAGGTAGAATGGATAATCAACTCAGCAAAACTGTTAGTTCATATGCAGTGTTGTTGTCATGATGGTCTCAGGATATTAGAGAGACAAACTGGGTGAGCTAATATCTTGGAAAGGTACTTTAAGAAGAGTTCTGTGTAGCTCAAAAGCTTGTCTCTCTCATCAACAGAAGTTGATCCAATAAAAGATATAACCTCATCCACCTTGTCTCTCTGTTAGTTCATACACAGTTAACAGATAAAGATGAATTATACTGCATTTTATTAAATAACACTCAGATATTAGTGACAGGAAAGTAGCTGCCTTTTATTTAGAGAGTAGGGTTTTACATGCCTCACTGGGTATTTCAGTACTCTTCTATCTACGGCCTGAGATAAATCAGATCCATCCACTCAATCTGACAAACAACTGAGCGTCTGAGCAGGGGGATGTCTAATTTAGGAAGGATTGATGTTTGTAGAATGTAAAACACCAGCAATAGAGAATACACGTGGACACAACTGGCCTGTCTCTCCAGCGCAGGGAAGAATCAGCGGCATGCTTAGGAAGGCCATTCATCCAGTTTTAAGCCAGGCAGTCCTGGTTTTTTCTGGTGTTGGAATACCTTTTTGAAGAGCATGCTGCTCTGCCACCTGCCAGCATGACCTCACACACATGGCATGCCAGTAGCAGTGAAGTGGTGCACTCTTCAAAATGGCATCTTGGAGACAGCGTGACCTACTATGGGCTGGGCACGCAAGGATGTGCTGGCAGGGGCAGGAGCACGCTGGCAGGGGTGGGCCCATGCCATTCTTGGAAGTACCAGAATGTCTGATATTCTGGGAATGCGTGAGTGGCCACCCTAGCCATGCCCTAAATCTGGCTCTTTTTCTTGGGTCATAAGCTGTATGTTCTTCCAAGAAACACAAACTCATCATATGAATTGTCCTTCCCCCCCAACCCAGAGTCTTCTGCAGGGGCGTATCAGTTCCTCACAGGTTCCCACAATAGCAGCCACTTGCCTGAGAGACACCTCCTCCAGGCTCTGCCGTAGCAGCAAACCTGCTTCCTGTAGCTCTCCCTACTTGACCCAGAGACTTCCTTCCAGAGCCTCACTAATCCCAGCAGCTCTCTACCCCAATTGAGCTACCTCCAGCCTTCACAGAAATCAGATGCTCATCAGGTAATCATATGAGCCTTTGCAAACTACCAGGCTCCAACCTGGACTCCCATTCAGAACAGGGCTGGCTAGCCCCAGACTTGCTACCTGTAAAGGGGCAGAGCACCTAGTTAAAACATATTTTTATTCTGTTAGATATTATATATTGTCACATATAAACTTTTAAAATACCCATAATGCAATGGTAGTATTGCCATCTCATGTGATTTTATCATGACTAGCAAGTTTCGATGTTTCTTTGTCTGTCTGATGAAAGGCTGCCAACCCACACATTTTCCCTGGGTCACAAGGGACACCATCTCCTTTTATTGCCAATGGGGCTGAAGCCAGCAAGGTGGCCTTGAGGCAGAGGGCAGGAGGGAGGCTGAAGGCAGAACACAGGGACCCCTCCATAGGAGATGGAGGGATTGGATGGCACCTCCCAAAGCCTGGTAGCAGTGGTTCTGGTGGGTAAGGGGAGTCCCCTGAGCAGCCAGGGGCTCTCCTGATCTCTAAGATACAGGACCTGGAATCCATTTCCTATTATTGTTTTGACCTAGCAACAACACATGGGACTTCTCTACCTGGGATCCAGCACCACCAATTCCCCACACTTCTGTCTCATACTTCATACCGCCCTGGGACTTCTCCTCTGCCTGGGTTCCAGCAGCCACACTGACAGGCACCCCCGTCACCTGCTTCGAGCGGCCCCATGACCCTCTCTCTGCTATACGGCTATCCATGAAGGCAGGCTACATCTGTGTCCTTAGCCCCATAGCTCTCACACACAGTTCTGCCTAGGCCTGACTACTGTGGGATCAGAAGAGCTTTTCACATCATTGTGAGCTCTCTCTTTCAGGCACCAGAATCCTATGACATGTGATTAATTTGCGAGAGTAGGCAACACTGCTGCAGTGTTGCCAACTCCATGATTTTGTCATGATTCTCATGATAATTATTGTTTTCCTTAAAGTCACAGCTCCTGGAGTCAAGTGGATATGTGATAATTTCAGCCTTCATTCTTAAAGAAAAAGTAAGTTTCTAGCCCTCGCGCCTGTGGAGAAAGCTTCAGAATGTGATTCCAGTACAACATATAGGCTCAAAAAGCAGAAGACAAATAAAAAGAACATCAAATCTCATGATTTTGAAGCCACCCCCTTATGATTTTTGAACATTTGGGGTTGGCAATACTGGGTAAGTGAAATTTCCATCTGAGCAGCCAGGGAGAGGTGTGCATTGAAGGTTAACTTTTAACCTGAAATTATCACACACTCATTGACAGAGGAATACAGGGGACCTGAAAAGTCAAAAGACAAACCAAAAACATTATTTGATTCTTTTTTTAAAATTCATTATTTCTTGGGCCAATCTCATGATTTCTGATCTTCTGAAGATGGCAATATTACTGCACTGGTCCTGCTGCATTGCTGTTCAACATAGGTAGTTAATATATAATAACTCATTAATAACATTGACTGAAATGAAAAAAGATTTGTCTAGTTATTTTTGAACAGATATTAAAAATTCCTAGTAACATTTCCCATGTTTGCGCCATGTACTGTGTGCCTGTTTTTTTCTGTCTCATCTTATTTCTCTCTTGTGTTCTCCGCTTGTTTGTTTCTTTGTGTTTTGCTTGCTAGAGATACTGAAACATAACCAGAATTAAAGTACATAGATAAAATAAAAAGCAAAGGACAGAATTATTCAACAGACAAGGATGGTGTAGAAGTATCTAATAGCTTCTGGGATGCAGCAAAGGCTGTTTATTAAGGAAAAAAATATTGCAAAACAGAATGTACTTTGCCTCCCATTCCAAAATACTGGGATTTTAGAATTTGGGGAAACAGATGATCTCCAGAAAAAAAAATCCTCTCTGGCAGGACTTTGTCTGAAATAAATGCATGAAGTCACCTACTCTCTCATCAATTTAGCTAAAAGCAAGATTTTCACCAAAGGAAATAAGGATGACAATTAAGCTAGACAATAAAGACAAAGAGCTGTCACTTAAATGAAAAAACAATCAGGCAGCATTCAAAAAGACAAACATCTTACATGTGATCAATACAAACCTTTAACCTGCAAATCTGGGGAACTTGAGAAGAATAGAGTTTATCTGAAAGCTATAAATCTTAACAAATCTTTGGAGGTTAATAAAATAGATTAGAATTTCCAGTTCCATCCACAGAAGTTTGGGAGTTTTTGAGAAATTAAATGGCAAAGCCTTAATGCTGTACTGAGAACTGCATCAGTGAACCTCTTAGCCTATGCAGAGTCCCTTACCTGCAACTGTGCTTTGCACAGGTGCAGTGGTCCACCCACTTGGTTCTCAATGCCAGGCAAGGGCCTAATACAGTTCCCAGATCAGGTGATTTCTCTATTAATGTTTATAACGTGGTATGAAAGCTATTTCTTCACTTTTAACTAGTGTGTGTAGATAGGCCCACAAGCAAGGGGTTTTACCACATTTTATGTAAAGAGCAATTACAGCCTCAAATTCACAACCAGAGCAAACCTGAAGATGAAATTGCCTCTTTTCATCTTTTTTTCTTTTTAAAAAACAAAAGTAAAAAACACTGTCAAGGATTATCATCACCAGGCTGTAAAAACTGATAATAAAAATTATTCACAGAGATTGGATGGGTTCATCTGTGATCCTTATTTCTGCAGATAAGAACCCTCTTAATGTGTATATCTTACAGCTTAACCGACCTACAGCTAAACAAACTGTTTTAAGTTTATTTCATGATTCTGAAAGAACGTTTGACTGGGTTGAATGGGCTTGAAATGTTGGAAATGCTGAGATTTTGGAAATTTTAAAATCATCTCAACCTTGCCTGAAAACTAACTCAGCAGCTTTTCAGAATGGGAATTGAAAAAATGACAGCAATTGCTACTAAAAAATCCCAATCTTTTAAAGCACAAAAAAAAGAAAAAGAACCCTCAAGATGAATCTCTGTCCCCATTTGGTCTGTGATTTACAACTAGATGTGCATGCACATAAACTAATCCCTGATACCAGAATTGCACACTTCATTCCTGGCAGACAAGCAAAAGAACTTGCTGCAGATGCAACTTCAGTACAGCCAACAATATATAAATAAAGTTGTTTTATTATCTTGGAATAGTTGAGGCATAAATGGGAGCTGCACAATTTCCTGACATATTCTTATTCTTCTTAGAGATGCATAGCTTTGATCCCACAAAGCTGACAAAGAAATTGTACACTGAAGTCCTGCTCCTTTAGGATAAACTGTTTGAAAATACAGTGATAAATCAAATATCTGGCCCAATATACATACATAACAAGGGCTACATAATAATAAATATAAAACCATCCAATGCTAAATAGGGAAAAATACTTCTCATGAGGAATGGGGTTAGATAAAGAATAATTTCAAATTTTACATTATTTCCATAAATGTATTGCCTCCAAGCAAATTACCCACATTTTCTTTACAATTCTCAAAACAACTGGGGCAAAATGTGTATCTCCTTAGCCATTTCCTGGTCCTTTCCTAAATTAACATAATTCTGAAAAATGGACACAAGAAAAAAAACACATGCACATATCATTTTCTTCTAAAACATTTACTCTGGGAAATCGTTTAGAAAATGATACCTTAGACTCACCACAAAAAAACTGGTGATCTTATTAACATCTAGATAAAATCTGAGAGAGCCAAATGCTCCACTAATATCAGCATGCTAAAAACAAGTCTGGCATTTCCTGGAGCAGAGACGTTCAATCTTAGTAAATAACCATGAAGCACAGCCCTAGAGTGTGATTCTACATAGGACCCTTCAACTGATAATATAAAAGATTTCATAAGAAATGAAGCCAAAGAGAATAAAAAACTATTTCATTTACTGTTTCATTCTTATCCTTGGTCTACACTAGGAACTTATGTTGGTCTTCATACGGCACACCCAGAGCACTGTAGTTATATCAACCTAAACGCCAGTGTAGACAGCACTATATCGTGGGTGGGCTTCTCCTGTCAGCATAGCTACCGCCTCTTGGGGAGGTGGAGTACTTTTGCCACTGGGAGAAGCTCTTATGTTGGCGTAGGTAGCATCTTAAATGCTACAGTGGTGTAGCTGCACCAGTGCAGCTGTGCCACTGCAGCACTGTAAGTGTAGGCAAACCCATTCTCTCTCACGACATGAGCTGTATGAACATTTCAATTCCTGGAATAGTAATAATACATCTTGTGAGTCTGTAGAGCAGAACAGCGAGTGCTCTTTAGTGTTACTTTTAAAATATTACACCAATTTTACAACCATATTAACAGGAATAAATTTGACTTTGTAAGGGGCAGACTGCAAATCCCATAAATATGACGACGCCTATAACTGGACTAGCAAAACTCCAAAATGCACAAACAAAATGTGGAATCACAGCATTTTCCCATGGAATATTTCATTCAGTTAATTGTACTCCTAAGTTGCACAGCCTGATTTTTTTTTTGGAAGTTAGTGTGATTTTCAGCAAATAATGAATTAGTTACGAGATAATTAATAGGAAATATAGTTTAGAAGAAATAATCCAACCCAGTTGACAACATAATCACCCAGGAAAGCACTGCAACCAAGAACTCCCAAACTGGAATCCAGAACAGATGATAACCCATGAGTAATATGCTACTAATTCTACTGTCTAACAACTGAGGTTACATGTCCTGGAACTTTATTTCCTGAAAGCGATACCAGTGGAAAGCAGCTATTCCAGGAATGAGGTTCTCGTTATCTGCAATTTGCTATAGAAATTAAATTGGTTGTAGAGTTTATTACTTTATACTGATTTGAAAAATTATTTCACCAGTTATAAAACAGATCATTGTGACATAATACAATTTTATTTTTATTAAGATTCGTTCTCTCAATAAAAACGAGAGTCCTGTAGCACCTTAAAGACTAACAAATTTCTGCAGGCATAAGCTTTCGTGGGCTGCAATCCACTTTGTCAGATGCATAGTAGAAGTAATAGTAGAATAGTAATAGTAGAAGTAATAATAATATTAAAATGTAAACCACATTTTTGCTGTAACATGTCACCACTATGTTACATCTAAAAAACCCTTCCATTGTTCACCATGACTGAGTCACAATTGCACCATAAAAGAATACTTACACATCACATATTTGCATTTCATGGCACATCCATGCATTACAAAAATAGAATTCCAAGTTTCTAACTGAGTGTGAGATGTGCTCATCTGCCAGTTTCCTAATTCTGTCTTGGTGTAGCAGTATTTTTGCCTGTAAATGGATGGCACAGCGGTTCAACAAACCACAGCACAATATTCTAGTATCTACTCTAGTATCTAGCACCATACCACTAACTCAATATTGCAATTCAAGTCCTGCCTTTAATTCATAAAGCGGGGAATATTTTACCAGTCCAAACACCTATTTTTCTAATGAAAGCCACAGGAAAGCACATAGTTAAGTATTTATCTCACTTGGCAGGTGAATTAACATTATTAATGGAGAATGTCAGAATGCATAGGAATAGCTCCCATTCCAAAAGATAAAATAAAATATCTGAAAAACGGATTGGCTTTATGAAAGTGATTATTCTTTTTTTCTAAAACAGAAAGAGATCGCCCCCACCATTATATTCCAAAATTAAAGTAATGTGCTAGAACAATGCTTGAGCATGATCCATGTCTACTTAGAGCAACTCACATGGCTAAGAGCTTGCAAGATCTAGCCGCTTGTCCTCATGCTTCTAATACCTAGGAAACAAATTTACTTTTAATGCTTCTAATACCTAGGAAACAAATTTACTGCTTAATTTATCTCCTGAGAATATACTCTGCATTGGTAGCATTTTTTACGCACAACAGTCAGAGAAGACAAAATTCTTCTGGTAATCAAAATACCCCTGTAAAGTCTGCGAGTACATAAATAACAATTGTTATCAATGATTAGACACAGAGAAAATCTGACTGCAAATTTCAATGCAAACAACCAAGGTCCTTCTATTAACTAGCTTGAATTTATGAACATTGCAGGTGTTCAATTTTAGCTGATAATAAGGATTATTGTAAATTTTCCACTCTAAAATTCTATAATTAAGAGCAGCTAATGCCTAATGGGGAAATTTGGAAAAGCATTTTACCTTTATATCCTTTACGTTCTTTTGGTCTTTATTACTAGGAGTGAAACATGAAAACAGAATCTTGGTTCTTGCTGATTATTTTCCACCTGAAGTAGTAATGCTACTCGTAACATCAGGAGGAATAGGGGTGGAGAATGGGAATCAGCAAACAGTGTAAATTAACTCTGTGGGGAGAAGATCACGTTCAACAGTGATGTAGTAAGAAAAATGTCTCAAGACAAATACTGAAAAATATGAGATGTAATAGAATTGTCCCTAGGTAGAATGTTGCCAAGATTTTCCACGAGGCAGCTCGGTTCTAGAAAAGATGTCAAAGATGACACGCTGGGGTCTTTTGAGTAGCTTTGTCTCTTGAGTAGCTAATTTGGTCACTGAACTGTGATGTCAGGTGTCCTCCCTTATGGCAATGAAAATAAGTGAGCATAGGCTAAATGCTGCACTCAAAGCTTCAGGGTATTTTCCTTTTTTCTACTGATATTTAAGCTATTCCTTTTAAACTGGGACACTGGGAATGCACTAAAATATACTGTTACTATGCCAAATTCCAGCTCATATAGTAGCAAATTTTAAAACCTTTTAGACTGTAAGCGCTTTGGGGCAGGAATAGTCATTTGTGTTTGTATAGAGCCTACCATAATGTGAAGTGATCTGGGAAGTCCACCCTTTAAGCAACTCAGATGTTTGTTAGGAAAAGTATTGGAAGTTTTACACCCACACTTGATATACTCAACTGTTTTTCCAATATGTGCTGACCGAAATGTGAAAGTAACTTGAAATTTTGCTTTGTCAGCTGCTGGAACTTAAGGCAAAGTGGATAACAAAGATAATGTGCTTAACACACTGGGAAGTAGGTGCTGATTTTGTTGAACCTGATAACCACAGGCAACCATTACAGAGGGAATTGCTTGTAAATCAAGATGTTGCTGCTGCAGACCTGAAGTAACCGATGGCATTTGTCCCTCAATGAAGGAGTAGGAAAAGTAAAAAAAAAAACTGTATGTAAAACTTAAACAGCATAATTTAAGGACTCAGTTTTGCCTAGACTAAGGGCATATATAGCTCCAATTGTTGTGTAACTTTTTTTAACGGTGAAGCAAAGCAAATTATTGAAGTTACACAATGATATTCTCATTCCAAGAGATCTGTTTTCTGCTCTCCATGCACATCCATCTCTATTAACATCAATGGGAGATGTGCACATGTAACAAAATAAATATATCCACAAGCATTCTGGCACTTTAGCTAGATATGCAGCAGAAGTAAGGAAGATGGAATGAGTGTGGTCAAAACCAGGTTTTAAAGGGGAGAAACCAGCCAAAGAGCATGTGACATACAAGTTCTGTTTCACACTTTTCGAGGAAGATTGGTGCAAAAGTTAAAGTTAATCACAGGCAGATTTACCGTGTGGTTCTACAGTGAAATTGATGACAAAAATGGTATTGTGGGGTTCCTTGTTTATTGAGTCTTAATAATTTACATATCAAATGTGCCCCATTAACAGGGAAAAAAAGATGTTTGTAATAACTAAAGGAGAACAACACTAAGTTATGTACAAAGCCAATAAAATTCCTTCATATCAACAGCAACACACACGCTAGCAAATTAAGCTTCAAATTAATAAAGTAATGGAATTTTACATAGTCACTCCTGATGTACTTTCTACATGAGATAATGCCATCTCAGGAGAATGTCTGAAATCCCTATTGAGAAACAAAACTGAGATTCTGATAATCGGAGAAATTTCTGCAAACAAAAAGGACAGAGATAGATTACACCACAAATAGAATACACTAGTACATTTCTAAACAAGAAATTCAATCCGTACTGTGAAAAACCTTTCCTGTATACATATTTTCACATATGATTATATATCCGACAAGTCAGGATGAAGCAGATACATGCAACTTTATTGTTTCACCATGGAGCAAGAAAGACTTGAACAAAAAGTCTCCAATCTCACAGTGCTTCACCACAGTTAGAGATACTTCTTACATTTTCCTGTGCTTGACATACAGAGTTGCAGGCTTCCAACAGAAAGAGTGGGAGCAATGAAAGGACTGTTTTTCCCCCACTTATACCCCAGATGAGTCTTACTTCTGAATAGTCAATGATATGGAGAGAGAGAAAGAGATTAGACTGTCATCAGAAACTGGAGATAGATTGTTTGGAGGTTTGTCCTTTTCTTGCTTTGTCAACTGCTCATGTCACCTCCCCACCTGGCTGTACTTGGGGTCCTAGTCAAATGCAGCAGGAAACAGCTTAGTATAGTCCTTATTCTCAGCTGTACACCTCAATATTTGTTCCTCCAGGAGCTGAGACAACTCTTGATATGGAGGAAGGAAAGAGGACATCTCAGTCTGAAATACAGCATGAACGTTCTGGAAAAGGGAGAGAGAATTAGGGTCAGGATTGGTGGTTAAGTTCTGTTGTGGTTTGGAAAATTGGCATTGCTACTCTCTCTCTCTACCCATAAGCCAAGATAACGATGCAAATTCCATCAGGTACAGAGTGATTTTCTTGGTGTGTTAGTTGTCCCAGGGACACTCTGGCTCCATGTCAAAATGGAGAAGTTCCTGCCCGTAGATGGGGAACATATTAACGCAAAAGATCTTAGTTTTAAAAAATCATACAAATAATTAGCGGTAATCACTAAACCATCACTACCATGGGGAACTTTCACAGGCTACAGGAACCTGAACTGTTGCTGTGGCTCATTGTTAAGAAGTTGGTGGGTGAAGGAATTGCTAAAAGTGATTTGGAACCCTGCAGCATGGAAAGAAATATTGTTAGATTCAAAATACGTAGTGAGTCTTTTTTATAGTAACCACAAGAGAGAACAGTGTTCAGCGTCTTGTTACACACCTGAATCTTCTTGGCATCTTTCCCATTTCATTGAACAGGATCAGCAAAGCATATTGCAGCACTTGGGACTTTCTGCCAAGAGAATTCTATTTTTTGGGCAGGGCTGCTCTTCTTAGCTACCAAGGAATGTTTTAAATAATCTAAGTTGTCTTGGGCTTTTGCAGCAGTAGCAACAGAAGATGTGAAAACAATTGCATCTCCCAGAGCAGATAAAAGCAGCAGTATGCGTGCTAGAGGAAAACTCCAAAAGGTGTGTCATCTTTCCAGAAAATATTATGACAGAGTTTTCTGGCATCCAATGAGTATGTACAGAATGAAGAATTAGGGTGAATGAAGATTATGCACATGAAGTTGAATGTTTTCTCTAAAAAGGTGAAAAGTTTAAACTTCCTTGTAATTATATACAGTGAAGTTTGCAATATAAGTAAGTAATCCTGGAGAATGCATTACATAAATCAGAAACATATTTGGTCAGGATATGGGGAGTCAATATATTCATCCAGAAAAATTAACAGACTTGCCACAAAGAAATGGTAAATGCATGCAACAATATAAAGCCCGCTTAAAGCCTTATGTGTTTCATATCAAATGTGCAGTGTTATTTAAAATAAATTTAAGCCATGTGCACTCTAAATCATTTCTCCTTTGAAATCACTGTGGTAGTATTGTTCAAAAGGCTGAGAATTGGCTTTAGAAACACAGAAATCTATGGAAGAATATAGTTCTGTCTTTGGAACATTCTTTCTCAAAGTTCCAAGTTCTCAACCTAAAATTTGGATTCCTGCTCACTGTGTTTTCTTTCCGTTCTTCCAGGCAACTGGTTCCCAGCATTTTCCACTTGAAAGTATCAGTTGTAGTTGGGGACCTGAAATTAGGACGGTTGCCTTCAGGAGATTAGTCTCCCATGGGAAAACAGTGCATTTATCAGAATAACTAATCTTCTGAATTCCCCCATTCCATTGGTCATTTCTGCAAGGGCACAGGTGAGCTTGACTGCTCTGCTTTGCTTTTTAAAAATTAATCTGCTGCTTCCTGTATGAGAGATGAGCTGCAGATTATTAGGGCAGCTGAGAAGACAAACAGCATGAAAAGCTTTATGAGAACTGTGCCCCACACCGACTCAGTTCTTCTCTGTTTTGTGGAAAGATCCACTATCATCCATGAAAATAATAAAAAAATGAAAAAAATACAGAGCAAAACAAAACCTTTTAAAGCCTATCCAGAAAGCCATAGAAGTAATATTTTGTACAGAAAAGAAACATATATCTGCTATCTGACTACAATATCCTTCACTTGCAAGGAGATAGATTCAGTGATCTAACAGGTATTTTTCTTCTTGAATTACTATCATCCTAGTGCAGCATTTAAAGTAACTGTTTTCATCCTTAATTTTCAACATTACAACATTGCCATTTCTGCCTATGTAGTTACATTTTATACAGGATGCAGAGCTTAGATTAATGGCTCACATCTGGATCAGATGCATGATAAATATAACGTTATCTCAGCTGTTAGTGGCCCATGCACAATGGATTTGATGGCCTCAGTCCAGTTCCTACTGAGCAAGTATCCTCATCACAAACCATGCCCCCAAATGACACTAATTGGTTCCCTTCATAGCAGTCTCAGCAGAGAGACCAAAAATTGATTGACCAAGGATTGATCTATCTTTTCACCCCCATAGACAGCCCCTCTAGAAAGGGTTGAAGCACAACGGCCAGGCAATAAAGAGAAGCTTTTATTATATCTGCCAATATTACAGACTCAACCAAATAAAGGGTCTGAATTCTTGAGGAATTCAGGCAAGCACCTTCTATAAGCATTAAGGTTTCTTAAAAATTTATATTAAGTACCAACAACTTTTCCCTCACTACCCTTCCATCCCAAACCAAAAGAGGTAAAGGGATTAGATATTAAGTGGTGGGAGGGATGATGGTCCTATAATTCCAATGTAGCCTTTAAAAAAATGAGCCTAATTTCATATTTACACCATACACTTTGAGCCACTATATCCATTATTAGCAAAATTATATGAACTACCCAAATACAGCACGTGGGCTTACCCATGTAAAAAGCAGTGCCTTAAACACATCAGACATAAATATGTATTTACACAAGCTTAAGTGGTGTTTACTTAAGAGCCATAAATTGTTCCATATCTTGAGTAAACATATGTTTTTGGCTTCCTTTAAACATGTTTAATCCATTTTAAAGCACTTGGAAGAGAGGAAGGTGATCAGGAACAGTCAACGTGGATTCACCAAGGGAAAGTCATGCCTGACCAACCTGATTGCTTTCTATGTAGAGGTGACTGGCTCTGTGGGATGTGGGGAAAGCGGAGGACGTGATATACCTTGACTTCAGCAAAGCTTTTGATACGGTCTCTCACAGAATTCTTATCAGCAAGTTAAAAGTATGGGTTGGATAAATGGACTATAAAATGGATAGAGAACTGGCTAGAGCATAGGGCTCAACGAGTAGTGATCAATGGATCCATGTCTAGCTGGCAGCCGGTCACAAGCGGAGTGCCCCAGGGGTTGGTCCTGGGGCCGGTTTTGTTCAACATCTTCATTAATGATCTAGAGGATGGGGTAGACTGCACCCTCAGCAAGTTTGCAGATGACACTAAGCTGGGGGGAGTGGTAGATACCCTGGAAGGTAGGGATAGGATACAGAAGGACCTACACAAATTGGAGGATTGGGCCAAAAGAAATCTGATGAGATACAACAAGGAGAAGTGCAGAGTCCTGCACTTTGGACGGAAGAATCCCATGCACAACTACAAACTGGGGACCGATGAGCTAGGCAGCAGTTCTGCAGAAAAGGACCTGAGGGTAACAGTGGATAAGAAGCTGGATATGAGTCAGCAGTGTGCCCTGGTTGCCAAGAAGGCTAATAGCATATTGGGCTGCATTAGTAGGAGCATTGCCAGCAGATCGCAGAAGGGATTATTCCCCTCTATTCGGCATTGGTGAGGCTGCATTTGGAGTATTGTGTCCAGTTTTGGGCCCCCCACTACAAAAAGGATGTGGACAAGTTGGAGAGAGTACAGCAGAGGGCAACAAAATGATTATGGGGCTGGAGCACAAGACTTATGAAGAGAGGCTGAGGGAACTAAGCTTGTTTAGTCTGCAGAAGAGAAGAATGAGGGGGGGTTTGATAACAGCCTTTAACTACCTGAAAGGGGGTTCCAGGGAGGATGGAGCTAGGCTGTTCTCAGTGGTGGCAGATGACAGAACAAGGAGCAACAGTCTCAAGTTGCAGTGGGGGAGGTCTAGGTTGGACATTAGGAAAAAGTTTTTCATTAGAAGGGTGGTGAAGCACTGGAATGGGTTACCTAGGGAGGTGGTGGAATCTCCATCTTTAGAGGTTTTTAAGCTGCGGCTTGACAAAACGCTCGCTGGGATTATTTAGCTGAGGTTAGTCCTGGTTTGAGCAGGGGGTTGGACTAGATGACCTCCTGATGTCTCTTCCAACTCTATGATTCTATGTTTTCTAATAGCAATGGCAAAAGCAAACCTGGCAATTCAGACATTTCCCTTTGCTTCAATAATATTAATGTGAAGAAAATGGCAAATATTAATGGCAGGATATTAAAAGATGAGACTTCAGTGTATGCCCCTGTGCCCATTTTTGTTTGCTTGTTTCACTAAAGTGTATGTTAAAAAACAGAATATATCAACCTCTCAGCAGTATATTTCCTGGCTGCTGTTAGTTAGTAAAACACTAACAAAAATAAATAGTCTTTTGTAATCAAAGATATTATTTAGTATATTATATATTGTAAAATTAAAAATAATATTTTCATTTAAAGTAGTGTAATATTGTGACTACACAAAAATCAGACACACTTTCCCAAGCTTCTCTAATTATTCATCTTGTTACTGATCTGAATTTGAAAAGGAGGAGGATGTATTCATATTTTACAGTGATTAGGAAACACTATTCTATTCCATTAATCCAACATGACATTCTCATTAAAAAAATAGCACTATATAAAATCAATGTATCCCATATGAAATGGATTAAAAACTGATAAACTTATGAATCTCAAAAAGTAATTGTAAATCAAGAATAGTCATCCAGGGAGGATGTTTCTAGTGAGATCCCACAGGGGACTGTTCTTGGCTCAATGTTTTTCAATGTCTTAATAAATGATTTGGAAGAAAACATAAAATTATTGCTGGCAAAATTTGCAGTTATTGCAAAAATTGGTGGATTGGTAAACAATAATGGTTCTAGCTAAGTAAGTAACAATGAGAGGCCAGTTATACAGATAAATCCAGATGTCTTGTTAAGGTGGGCTTGTTTGAACAATGTGCATTTTAACATAGCCAAATGCAATTCACATATCTAGGAACAAATATAAGGTCTCAGTGACAAGATGGGGGATCATATCCCAGAATGCAATGACATTGAAAATGATTTAGGGATAATGGTAAATAAACAGCTGAACACAAACTACCAATGTGATGCTATTGCTAAGTGGGAGAACATAGTCCCTGGCTGTATCACCAGGGGAATATCAAGCAGCAGTAGAGAGGTGGTATTAGCTCTGTATACAGAATTAGTGAGACCATTACTGGATACTATGTTCAGTTCTGGTGTCCACACTTTAATAAGGATGGTGAAAAATTGGAAAGGGTTCAGAAAAGTGCCACTACAATATTTGAAGTCTGGAAAATATGTCTTATACTGAGAGACTTAAGAAACTCGATTTAATTTATCCAAGAGAACATTAAGAGGTGACTTGATCACGGTCTACAACTTCCTACAGGGGAAGAGGTTTCTGATAGTAGAGGGCTCTTTAATAAAGCAGAAGAATGCATAATGAGATTCAATGATTGGAAGCTAGACAAACTGAGACCAGAAATAAAATGCAAATTTTAATGGTGAGAGTAATTAACTATTGGAATGGGGTGTGATTAATTTACCATCACTTGAAGTCTTAAATGAAGTCTATCTGAAAGATATACTATAGCTCTAACAGAATATATGGTCTTGATGCAGAAATTACTGGGTGAAATTTTATGGACTGCTTTATGCAAGAAATCAGATTAGATGATAATAATGGTCCTTTCTGGCCTTAAAATCTACAAATCAGGAATGAATAAAAGACAGTGGAACAGAAAATACATCAAATGCAAGATATATGAAATATCTGGAACACTGCAAGAAGATTATGTATAAATTTTAAATTGTAAGTTGTCCTGGACAGGGTTTTATCTCAATCTATACTTGTAAGGCACTAGCACATCTCCAGATGCTCGCATAATAATAAATAAATAATAAATAATAATATTATGGTAGGAAAATCCAACCCAAAGTAGCCCTGGTATGACATCCCTACTATATGAAACAAATAGCAATACTCTTGATTCAGCTCTATGTACCTTGTCCTTTTGAGCATGCCAGCAACATGTTATTGAGGCCAGAACCTGTCCAGTTGCCTAACTTGGTACAACCCCATTTATCTAATTCCTCTATAATAAACTATATCATTAAGGAGTCTTTTCATTGAAAACTCTTTTTCTGATACAGTCCACCTGAAGAAATCATGCTTTTTCTCATCATTGCTTCCTCCCCTAAGTAAGTGAGTAACATTTAAGCAACCCTACTGCAAACTGTTAGAAGAGCCAGAACAGCTTGTACTGTTATAAAGAAGGTACAAAGGAAGGTTATCCTGGGTACTCAATTTGTGACGTTTTACACCCTATTGTTTAGGAAATTACTTTTAGGCTGACCTTTAAAAAAATATTCTGTATACCCTAAGCCCTTGTGGAAATTGTTTTTCCGTAATTCTATGGTCACTACATTTGGAGCTTTTGTATATCACCAAATGTCCCTTTAACTATTCCACAGACTTCATGGGCAATAGAATGCAGAGATCTAATTAAAGGGTATGTCAGGACAGGCATTAAGATAGCTATCTAAACAGAACTCTACAGAGTACAGATGGTCACTGTAACCTAGAAATATCTGTTCTCCTTGAAATTATGTACTCCCTATCAAAAAATAATTTCAAGGAAATGACAGAATTTATAATTTAAGAGTTATTTTAAAATGCAGATGATAATCTTTCCTCTAAAGTCCGTATTGCTCAGTTGCTGAAGTGAACCTCAACAATTAAGTATTATCCCTCAGTTAACACAATGAGTCATGTTGATGCTTTGTCAGTCAAACAAATTAATCAGAATGGATGGTGCTGTCAGATATCTATTTTTCTGAGTAAGTTTACTTTGAAGAAAATATTAAGACTTTTTTAGTAAAAGAAACAAAACATTTTGAAATAGTCTGTCTATTTATGTAGGTCCCTCTTATGGACTCCATTACCACAATAGTTGAGTTCCTCACAAATCTTAACAAATTTATTGCCAAAGCATTCCTGTATTTTAGGACAGTATCATTATACTCAATTTACAGATGGGGACCTGTCACACAGGATGCTTTAACTGAGGTTAGTCCTGCTGTGAGCAGGGGAATGGACAAGATGACCTTCTGAGGTCCCTTCCAACTCCAATATTCTATGATTCTATGCTCACTGTCACACAGGAATATTTGGTTGGCTCAGAATCCAGGTCTCTTGAGACAATCCAATGGCCTTACAACAAGACCATCACTGCCTATCTCAGACTGTATTTGGCCTGTGCAGTGCAATGCATAATGCTCTTATATTAAGATCTTATACTAAGATACACAATCATGATCCTGCCCCACTGGATGGCGCATTTTAGCATTTAGGTTATCTGCCTACTGTGTAGTGGCATCATTTGACTATTTGCACACTGATTTAAGGTTGAAATACTTCTCTTTTATGTATAATTGCTCCAGATAAATGAATAACCAGAATATTTTATCCATCATCCATTTTTTAAGACAGTGCTTAGTAAGTGTGTTAAAAATAGGATGAGCATTTTCACTGGAACATACATAAAATGTTGTGATTTAGAAAGTGCCATTGTAATGAGAAAAACTCATGAAGATGTTCATTATGCTGGTCCATATTTCCAGAGCAGCCTCCCAGCTAATTTATGCCAAACTTCCAAATAAAATCTAAGGAAATATCTATTCCATGTGTAGGAAGGCGCTGTGGCCTTCCCCAGAGTCTGGAACCGAGGAAGGGTCACAGCGGCCTGACTGGATCGAAGCAGGCCCAGCAGACAAATCTGCCCGGCAACAGAGAGGCCAGGCTGTGATACGGCCGGCAGGCCAGTCTGCCCAGCAACCAAAAGGCCGGGCAGTGATAGGACTGCCTGGCCAGCCCAATCAGCGACAGCGGGGCGGGGCCCCTACAGGAAGGGGCAGTATAAGAGACAGGTCCCAGACCTCAGTCTGGGAGAGAGTACCGCTGGAGACAGATGTGCTGCCCTGCCGGCAGAGGCCTAGGCCAGAGCAGAGCCTCCGACCACCCCCGGCCCGACCTGGAGACTGGGTGGAGCCTTCAAGGAGCTGGACCAGGCAACCCAGCCAGAGAGACTGGGCCGAGGTACCCGAACCCTGGGACTGGACTGAGCCACCGGAGCCCTGGGACTGGACAGAGCCCCTGGAGCAACCTGGGTGGAACATACCCCCTGAGGCTGGACGGGACCTGGAGGAGCTGCTGGCCGCCGAGCCCCCTGACCTGGGACAGGACCTGGAGGAGCTGCCAGAAGCCGAGCCATTCCCCATGCCCAAGGACCTAGAGGAGCTTCCCCTCAAAGAGGAGCTCCCCGCATTGCCGCCCATGGACAAGGAGGGACTGGTGGACCTACCCCGGACCGAGCACCTCAGTGACCCCGATGACCCGGATGAACCAGGTACCTGGGGATATGGGGAGGAAGCAGCCCAGGGACAGCCATAGTCAGTGGCTGGGACAGGGGCAAGCCCCGTCGGCATTTTGCAGCGGGAGCCGTGCCAACTGAGTGGCAACGCCTTTGCCACTACTAGGGCCCTGGGCTGGGATGCAGTGGAGACAGGTGGGCCTGCGTTCCCCTCCCCCACCTTCCCTAGCCACCCCGGGAGAGTCGCCTCCTCCTCCTCCCTACCACTCCAGAAAGCGGATCCACCGCTTGCCCGCCCGCCCGCCCTGCCTAAGGGCTGGGGGCGATAGACCGCTTGACAGTCTGCCCTCCCTGAGGGCCAGACTACAACTCGTCCGAAGACGCTATTTCCCCCATTTAGGAAGGCGCTGGGGCCTTCCCCGGAGTCTGGACCCGAGGAAGGGCCGCAGCGACCGGGTCGGATCGGACGGCCCTGTAACACCATGAAGCATTCAAACTCTAATGGTCTCATTCCTCTATGTGTAAATTCTGTCTTGTCTTGGGTTGTCTGTTTTGGACTGTTTTGAGGCAAGGACCATTTTGGTACCATCAATCTGTTATGCAGCACCATGTTCACTTAGAGTCCAAATATAATAATGTATATAATTAATGTTTAGCAAAGAAAGACTTTGGTAAATTGTGTAATCCTTTTTAGTGCATATTCCGAGAGAAATTCAGTGTTTATGCATATGAACAGCATGTACCATCCTTCTAATAATATCTATTCCTCAAGGGCTTTTAAATGATTAACACACAGGAAGCCAAAATAGGTACACAACCCCCTCTAGAACTTGTTTTCAGACTAATACTGGTTATCAGGATGTGTGGAGAAAACACTATATGTAGTCACAGCTGGGAGGACAGGATTTACTCAGATTAACAGGAGTTGGAATGGCTCTCCAGATTAGAATACAACCTGTCAAAAGGACCATAAAATACTTCAATTACTTCTGTGATGGCTGGAGGAGAAACGTAATGATCTAATATCTCTTCCCATTTCTAATATCTACAATCTCTATGAAGAGGCAATTTTCCTCCCCTCCAATGTGCCATGGTTGCGGCCAATAAATAAATAAAATGTTTTCATATTTTTTCCATTTGTGATTCCATAAATCCAATTCCATATTACCTCCTCTCTGCCTTGCTAAAATAAACCAAAATGAGGTTTCATTATATTGAAGGCAGAATTTAATGTTTCCCAGTTACATTGTATAAACTAGCCAGTAATTTATGGTATTTGATGATTTACCCATGTTAGTTCAAAAGTATGTAATGGGGTTCTACACTGAAAAATGACTAAATGGTTTTTTCATTCCATTGATCTGTTCTTCATTTGTATTCAGTCAGATCTGAATATTTTACTGAATATAATATGCTTTATTATTTTTTCACTTCTGTTAGCTGTGTTGGCTCTGTTTAGCTAACGGAGAATGAGCTGGATTCCATTTTGACTTGCACATCAGATAGAACAGCTCACTGAGCTTCAGTTGCAGAATCTTTTTTGTTAATGGTGATGATGCAAACAGCAGAAAGATACCATGACAGAGTCACTTTTCCAAGTACAAACACACTTTGAAATGGTTTTGAGTCACCTTCATAATTATTCACAAACTTTTATAATCTTTTTGCACAATTTTCATGTCCGCTCTGATTGCTTTGCACTACACCATGAAGCAAAGCAGCTGCAAACCAGGTTTAAAGGACCACAAGGTATAAACTGTTCTAGTTTACAGAAGAACTGGACTGGTTCAGACCCCCTAAATCTTGGGCCACAAGATGGCTAAAAGTATTTTTCCCTCCTCCCCACCAAATGCAACTCAGAGAATTTGAGCCAAATATTTCAAACAAGTTATATACATACAATAATTACAAAAGTGTTTGTAAACCAGGAGGAAGAGTAATCAACTATTCTAGATGCACATACATTAATACAATATGGCAACATTCAATCAAGGTCTTTCTATTGACTTATTTATAGTTCACTGAAAAATATTTTTCAAGAACAATGTGAAGAGTCTCAATTGCTACACTTGTCCCCCTTATTTTTATTCTTTTCCTGATCTCTTATACGAACACTGGAGTAATCTGTTGAGACAGAGCTTAAAAACACAGCCAGTTCCAATGTATTACATGCTGCCAGTGATGACATTGAAAACTGACAATGCAAACATGCTAAATATATCTTTCAAAAATATTGGTACCAATGTACAGCTCTGATCTATAATCACAGCAAAGCTATGAACGAACAGATTCTATTTTTCCCAGTAAGTTTTAAAACTATTACTATGAGAAATGTGTTAAACATGTGGCAGCCACATTCACAAAGTTGCATTCTTTGAACAATTATTATGCTTGCAGTCTGTTGGTTTATTTAGAAGTTTGTGATCCATTCCTTAATATAATATACTGCTAGTGTATCTTATATTTAATTAAATTTCCAAAATTTCAGTTCTCAGTTTACAGAAGCAACACTTCTTAATTCGCATAAAAATATTCATACATTTTTTTTTTTAAATCCCAATTTTACATACCCTCGAGTCCATTGTGGTGGCTGTAGTTTCTTTTCCCCAAAATACTTCGGGATGAATGATTAGGGGTTGCAAGCATTCGTTTTGCAGTGGGGCTCTGAAGGCTTGGCATTGATCTGATAACATTAGGTTTCATTGCAGGATGAATCTCTGTTGGGGTTGAGTGGGGAGGAAGGAGATTGTAAATATTTCATTTTAAAATGTTTTTTCCACTCATTTTATCTATTAAAAGTACATTTAATTTTCTAATGAACTTAAAGTCAATTTTTTCAGGACTAGCATATTTCCAAGCCTTTGCATAATGACTCAATCTCAAGTCTTATCATGGCTCTCCTTAACGTGAAAGATCTAGTTCATTCCAGGCTGCCTGAGGTAACTACTATGACTGCTTAACTTAGTAGGTAGGGAAAAGACACCTCAGCAAATCCCTCTGAAGTTGGATTGTGCTGAACAAAAATCACATTTGACCCTCACATATTAGGGCAAACAACCTTATAGCATTTACTCAGTTTAAACCCTTATAATATGTTTGTGTGTGTATATTATATTATAGTTCGGTCTAGTAGCAGTGTGTATTAAAGTTGCCCAACACCTCCCATTATAAGATCCTCTTTTAGTTGCTTAAATCTTTGCCAAACTTTAGTCATTTAGACTGAAATCTCCCATGCTGGGTGTATGCCTCAGGTGGAACTATTTTTTGGGGGGTGGAGAGAGGAAAAGGGGGCGAATTTCAGCTGTTCAACGGTTCAGCTGTTTCTGAAAGAGAAGCTAAAGAAAATTACATTGTTTTGCCCATGTTAAAAATTCTCATGAAGTTTTCTTTGAAAAGCTCTGTTGCTCCCATGCTTTGTAGCAGTCTTAAAATTGGTCAGCATTAAAGAATGGGGTTGTGTGTAAGGAGCGTGTCTTTTGTTTCCCTATGAAAATCTGCACACATCTGGCCAAGTTATAACCTTTGAAAAACTGCAGTTCACACATGCTCAGCAGAGACTTTGACAATTTTAGTAAAGTTTCTATTCACACTGAGCATGCTCCAGCCTGGAGCTCAGCTGCACTTTCCCTGCAATTACAGCTGTGGGAAAAGGGAGGGCACCTGAACTTAAAGCAGGCAGACCCTCCCTCTCCCCAGCTGTACCCAGACAGGATGGAGGAGAAAGCTGCCTGATTCAAATGCAATGGGGACAAAAGCCAGACCAGGGAGTCAGTAAGGGGAGACAAGTTGAAGGGGATAAGGATTCCAGAGGGGCAGAAAGGGAAATTGGGACTAGGAGTTGGGGTAGGGAGAGACTGGCTGGGCAAGGAGACTGGGATGAGGAGGGAGGACAAAGATTGGATGAGGCGCTTGGGGAAGGAAAACATGGGCAGGAGGGCAGGGTGTGACTTGAGCCTCGGAAGAGGAAGCCAAGTATTGGATGTGGAGCTGGAGGGTAGGGGGGACTGGCTGGACATAGAGACTCGGGAAAAAGAGCTGGGACGTGGGAATGGCCAACAAGAAGATTGGGCAGGGGACTGAGACAAACTCCAGAAGGATGAGAGACAAGGATTTGCTGTGAAAGGAAACTGGGGCTGCGATGAGAAGCCTAAGGGGGGCTCATGCTAGCTGGATGAGGGCCAGGGGTAGGTTAGAGACAGGAGTAGGACAGGGGCAGTTTGGAGAGAATGGGGCAGAAGGGATCATGCTTACAGGGAATGGGCAGCAGAATCTGCCCACTAGAGATACACTGCTCTCAAGAGTCTGAAATGGAACTCAAGGTTCCTGGGTCTCACCATTCCTCTGCTTTCAGCAAATATCTGTGAAACCCTCTGACAAAGTGCCCTATATCTTTCTAGTGCTGGTCCACATAGAGGATAACACCTATTATTGCTATCAGTTAATCTATTAGCTCAAGTGGCAGAGGTCTATGTGATGGATCTAAAGGGTCTAACCCTGCTGATTACCCATGTAGATACCATATGATGGAATTTCTGTTTTTTCACTTTCCTCTTTAAAAACCTAGGAAATTATACACACCATGAACTATGTGAAAAGAACATTATTAAGGTTGTAAAGTCAACCACTCAAAAGTGAGCAAATGTCAGAATTAAGGTTGCCTGGAAAATGAATATTGGGTCACATCCTGGGGATCTAATTTAGGTCAGTTGAATAGCAGTGCAACTCATGACCACTAAGCATAACTCATTTTATATTTCCATTTCAGAGATCAAAATGAAAACACCAAACAAGACAAAAAAGCCAACAAAAAATGATTACTGCCTTTGTAACAGTTGTTCTTTGAGATGTGGTGTTCATGTCAATTCTATATTAGGTGTGTGCGTACCACATGCACTGGTGCTGGAAATTTTTCTCCTAGTGTTATCTGTAGGGCCGGCTATAGCGTCCTCTGAGGTTGTGCTCTTAAACACTGCTACATAGGGTGCTGCCAGCCCCCCACCTCTCAGTTCCTTCTTGCCGAAACGCCAACTGAGGGGAAGGAGGGTAGGTTGTGGAATGGACATGAGCAACACACCTCGAAGAACAACTGTTACCAAGGTCAGTAACCATTCTTTTTTCTTCGCGTGCTTGCTCATGTCCATTCCATTAGTGACTCACCGGCAGTATCTCTGGAGGTGAACAGGAGTTCATGGACGTGCTCCTAGGCACCAGGTATATAAGGCCAGGGAAGGCTTTGCTTTCCGTGAAAGCCAGGCCATGGCCTCGCCAACATTCCACCCCCTCCTGCTGTATCCTGCTGGCGTGGGCCTGGCGGCGGTGGCACTCTCAATCGGCTGCCTCTCTACTGAAGTGGGCGGGGGCTGGGGTGCAGATGACTGCTCAGCCAGAGAGAGGGGGCATCGCAGCGCTGGGACAGGCCAGCCCAGTCCGGCTCTCCTGGGCTGGGGCCACCTGGCCTACCCAGTGCTTGGGCCACCTGGCGCTGTGGTGCTGGGGCAGACAGGCTGGCCAGTCCGGGGCTGGGGTGGGTCAGCGCTGAGGCAGGCTGGGCTGACATTCTGGCAGTGGGGGTAGGGTGGACCGGCGCTCAGTGCTGGGGCACAGCACAGGCTAGTGGTGCTCTGGGGGCTGTGGTGGATTGGCCAGCCTGGGGCTGGGGTTGGTCAGCACTGCACCGCTGGGGCAGGCCAGGCCGACACTCCAGCAATGGGGGCAGGGTGGGTTGGCGCTGTGGCGCAGTGCTCCAGAGGCTGGGGGCATTTAGGTCAGCAGCTCTCCAGGGGTTGGGGGCACTCGGGCCAGTGGTGCTCCAGGGGTTGGGGGTGGGTAGGGCTCAGTGCTGGGGCAGGCTGAGCCAGCAGTAGGGGGGTGCGGGCTGACGCTTGGGCGGGGTGGTGCTGGGGCTTGGGCTGGCCAGCCTGGAGTCAGAGTGGGTTGGGGTAGTGTGGGCCAGCACTGGGGCACGGGTTCTGGGGGTGCTCGGGCCGCCCAGCACTGGTGTCGGGGTGCTCCAGCACTGAGCCCACTCAGCTGGCCTGGCTGGTATTTGGGCTGCCTGGGGTGGGGCCATGGGGCAATGATGGGAGCGGGGGGCAGAAGAGGCGGGGCTTTGAGTGGAAGGGTGCGGCCAGGACTAGTCTCCCCAAACCAGCGGTTCACGAGCCACCCATGGACATGCTGTTTGCAATACCGCCCTTCCAAAGCCCGCATTGTCTCGGGCCTGCTGAGTAATGGTGTAATGAGTCATGAAGGTATAAACTGAGGACCAAGTTATGACTCTACAGATGTCCTGTATTGGGAGTTGGGCCAGGAAGGCCGTCAATGATGCCTTGGCCTTCAAAGAATGGGCTATCACTGAAGCTGGAGGCGTGATCCCCACCTGCTCGTAGCAGGCTCAGATGCAGGCAGTGATCCAGGATGATATCCTCTGGGATGACACCGGCAGCCCTTTCATCCATTCAGCAACTGTGACAGAGTTGCATGGAGCTGTGGAAAGGCTTAGTCTTCTTAATGTAGAACACCAGAGCTCTCCTGACGTGGAGAGTGTGCAGACACCTTTTTTCATTGTAGTTGTGGGGCTTCAGAAGACTGGTAGAAAAATAGCCTGAAAATAGCCTTTGGCAGGAATGCTGGATGAGGTCGGAGCTGGACCTTTTCCTTGTAGAACACCATATAAGGAGGTTCAGAGGTCAGGGCCTTGATCTCTGACATTCGCCTCCCCAAAGTAACTGACTAAGAACACGACTTTCCAGGATAGGTGCATAAGAGAGCAGTATGCCAAGGGCTCAATGGAGAGCCCATTGAGCTTGGATAGGACTAGGTTGAGAAACTGGGTCCTATACTGGTGAAAAGAGCCTCTCCAGGCCTTTGAGGAGCCCGGCTGTCATCTCATATGAGAATACTGTTCTGCCCTGTATAGAAGGGTGAAAAAACAGATATGGCCGGTACGCGTACCTTAATTGATGACAAGTCCAACCCTTGTTGGTTTAGATGGAGCAGGTAATCCAAAATGGCTTGGATGGGCGATTTAGTAAGAGAGATATTCCGATCAGATGCCCAGTAGGTGAAGTGTTTCCACGTGGCGAGGTATGCTGCTCTAGTGGAAGGTTTTCTGCTTCTCAATAGGACCTGCTGGACCTGTGAGGAGCAGGCCAGGTCTTCTAGGCTTAGCCATGGAGCATACACACTGACAGGTGCAGGGAGGCTACGTTCACATGAAGCAGTCGGCTGTGGTCCTGCGAGATGAAGTCTGACTGGGTGGGGAGTACCCAAGGGGGGGCCACTGACAGATCTAGCAGGACCCTGAACCAGTGCGCTGGCATGGCCAAGCTGGGGCTATCAGGATGACCCACCCCTTGTCCCTCTTGATCTTTATGAGGACCTTGTGTATAAGCGGTATTGGTGGAAAGGCATACGTGAGGTTGCCTGACCAAGTTAGAAAAAAGGATTTGAAAAGTGAGCCATTGTCAAGCCCTTGTAGGGAACAGAATTGGTGACACTTCCTGTTCTGCCTGGTGGCGAAGAGGTCCACTCGGGGAGTGCCCCACCTCAGGAAGATGAATTCGGTGACTTCTGGATGCAAGGATGACTCATGACGAGAGAAAAAGGATCTGCTGAGGTGATCTGCCAGCGTGTTACTGACCACTGGAAGGTTCACAGCTCCCAGGTGGATGTTGTGATCCGCACAGAAGCCCCATAGACGTAGGGCCTCTCGACAAAGGACTAAGGACCTGGCTTCCCCTTGTCTGTTGATGTAATACATCGAGGCCGTATTGTCCATCACTACTTGAACCAACCTGCTGGCCAACTGGGGAAGTAACACCTCACAGGTCAGTAGGATCGCCCTGAGCTCCCTGACTTTTACGTGCAGTGTCAGCTCTTCTCGGTCCAGAGGCCCTGGGTCTTGAAGGTACAGAGATGGATCCCCTAACCCAGATCTGAAGCATCTGAGACCAGCAACAAAGTCTGCTGTGGGCCACGAAAGGAACCAGTCTCAATACATAATGTGTTTTTTTTCACTGCGACGGGAAGGTAAGTACTGGTGGAGGGATTGTGAAGATCATGTCCAGCTGGTGTCTAGTTGGTGAGTATACCGTCACCAGCCACAGTTGTGGAGGCCTGAGCTGCAATCAGACATGCTGGACCATGTAAGTGCAGGCTGCCATGTGACCCAGCAGCCTGAGGTACACCCTCACTGTTGTGAAAGGGTGGGCTGATACATGGGCTATGAGTTCTTATATGCCCAGGAACCTGGTCTCTGACAGGATTGCTAAGGCCTGGACGGAGTCTAGGACCACCCCAATGACCTCTATCCTCTGAACTGGTATGAGTGTTGATTTTTGTTCGTTTATTAACAGGTCCAGCGCTTGGTAGGTGGCCTGTATGACTTTGATGACACATTGGACCTGCAACGTCAAACGACCCTTGATGAGCTAGTGTCCAGGTAAGGGAAGACCTGTATGCCCAGACATCTGAGGTAGGCCACAACTACCGACATACACTTGGTAAATACTCGTGATGTGGTTAATAGGTCAAAGAGAAGTACCTCAAACTGGTAGTGCTGCTTCCTGACCATGAAGCAAAGGAACTTTCTGTGGCTCGGAAAGATGGAAATATGAAAATAAGCTCCTTTTATGCTGAGGGCGGCGTACCAGTCACGCGGATCCAAGGAGGGAATGCTGGAGGCCAGAGAAACCACATGGAACTTCAACTGCTTGAGATATCTGTTAAGGCCATGCAAGTCCAGGAGGGGCCACCTTTTGCTTTTGGCATCAGAAAATAATGGGAGTGAAACCCTCTCTCTCTTCACTCTCAGGGAACTTCCTCCATGGTGCCCACCTGCAGAAGGGCTAGTACCTCCTGGGCAAAAATTGCTCATAAGAAGGGTCCCTGAAGAAGGACAGAGTAGGAGGAAGGGAAGGTGGCAGTGAAATAAACTGGAGGATGTACCCAGCCGCTACTGTGTTTAGTCTGATGTTATAGTAGCCCAGGCCAGGAGGAAGGGTGCAAGGCGGTGCGAAAACAACAGGGCGACTGGATCCTGGATAAGGACTGATAGGTTGCCCTTGGGCACACCTTCAAAAGGCCTGCATGCCTCCAGCGAGGTAACAACTCAAGTCCAACTGGGGAGCAGTGGCTGGGATTGACCCTGACATCTTTTATAACCCTTGTTTTTCTTTCTATAGGGTTGTCCTTGAGAGTGGTCCCCAAACCTTTGCATCTGTTGGGGTGTGAAATGCCTTCTGGCCAATGTCAGAGTGTACAGACCCAGAGAGCGTAGAGTAGCCCTGGAGTCCTTTAGCCCGTGCAGCCTTGAGTCCGTTTGGTCTGTGAACAAGGCTATCCAGTCAAAAGGGAAGTCCTGTATGGATTGTGGGACTTCTAATGACAGACCAGATAACTGGAGGCACGATGCCCGTCTCATTTGACATCACCGATACCATCGTTATGGCCGCCGAATCGCCTGCATCAGAGGGTGCTTAGAGGGAGGCCCTGGTCACTGACTTCCCTTCCTCCAATATTGTCTCAAACTCGTTTGGAGGCTTGCACAGAGAGTCTGTGAATTTATTCAATGACTGCCAGATGTTAAAATCGTATCTTCCCAACAGGGCCTGTTGGTTTAATATGTGCAATCGAAGGCTTGCTGTCAAATAAACCTTCCTCCCAAAAAGGTCCAGCTTCTTTGCCTCCTTATTTTTCGGAGTGGAACTTGCCTGCCCCTCCCTGTCCCTTTCGTTGGCTGTTACTGTTATCACCAATGACCCCGGGGAGGGGTGGGTATAAAGGTATTTGAACCCTTTTGCAGGAACATAATATTTTCTTTCTGCTCACTTAGATGTGAGAGGCAGAGAGGCCGAGATTTGCCCACAGAGCCTTTGCCAACTTTACCAATCCCTCATGGACTGGGAGGGCCACCCTGGATGGGGCTGCTGCTGCCAGAATGTCAAACAGCTCATACGCAGGATCCTTCAGCTCCTCTGTCTTCAGGCCCAGATTTGATGCCACTTGCTTGAGCAGCTCCTGGTAAACCCTGAAGCCGGTGTGTGGGAAAGTGGTGGAGGGTCCTGCCATTGCCTCATCCACTGAGGAGGACGATGACACTGGCAAAGGTGGAGTCTCTTCCGGGGCTATTGCGGGGAGCTCGTCCTGGTCTGACTCGGCATCCAGGTCTGGTACTGGGCAAGTGGCTGCCGATGATCTTGGATCAGAGGTGCCGGAGAATGACTGACCCTGTGAACCCATTACAGGAGGAAACCCCATTGGTTCCATAACTGCTACAGCACAGGCCACTGCCCTTGAGGCCAGAATCCCTGAGGTGCCACGGGGAAGTCCACAGCCACAGTAGAAGTCTACCCTTTGGGCAAGGTCACCTCCTCCCCCTTCGCATTTGAGCAGCTGCTCCCTGGGGACCACGGGAGTGCCAATGCCGCTTGGCTCTCCCCGCTGTGCCTGGAGTGTCAGTGCTTCGGTGCCAAGGAGCCTGGGTGCCACATCTCTAGTAATCGGCTCTTATCGTTAGATTTTTCTGTATGGGTCTGGTGACTGGTGGTGAGATTCCAGGGATCTGCGCTGGGAGTCCGGGGACCGGTGCTGGGACTCTGGGGATCAATGATGTTCTGGAGACCGGTGCTGTCATTCTAAGACCGATGCCGTAGGGCCGGAGACCAGTGACTAAACCCCAACTGCCCGTGGTGCTGCTCTGGGGACTGGTGCTGCGGGGTCCAGTGACTGCTGGTGGGGCAGAGACCAACACCTTGGAGTCTGGAATTATTGCGGGAGTCTCATTGCAGGATTTCTCTGGATGACCCCATGATCAGCAGTGCCAAGACCTGGTCCACGTGCAGAGGCTTCCTGTCCCGAGGTATCAGGGGCACGGGGATTGCCAAGAGGTCCTTTACTGCTTGGAATGCTTCCAGTGCAGTCAGCACCAGAAGGTGTCGGGGCCCCTTGCCACTCTCAGGAGTTGGTGGTGTATCTAGGGTAGGACTCAAAACCAAGATGAGTGAGGACACCCCAAGCTCCAGTGGAGAGAGGTGGACGGACATGGGTGTCACCTGATCTCTCACCCCTTCTTTTCCTTCTTTGGTGCCAGCGAGCGCCCCCGTTTGGTATTTGTCTTTTTCGGTCTTTTCTTCAGCACCGGAAATGTTGATCAGGGCCGGGAGGAAGTCGACACGAGGGGAAGGGGCGCGCTTCATACCAAAGCTGATATAGGTGATGCTGAATCCGACCGGCTTGGTTCCGATGCCAGTCCAAGTGACGATTCCATCAGGAGCACTTTCAGTATAATAGCCTGATCTTTCTTGGTGCAAGGTCTGAACCCTTTACAGATTCTGCACCTTTCCCACATGTGAGCCTCTCCCAAACACTGCAGGCAGCTCTGGTGCAGGTTAACTGGCACAGGCTCTTACACGAAGCACATGGTTTAAAGCCCAGAGACCAGGGTATGCCCCATCCCTGTGCTGTGCTCATTAACCTACTCTATCTCTAAATGCACTAACACATAACAACAAGTAACTGAACTATTTACACTATGAAACTATGAGAAAAACCACTAGAGTTGGAAGAGCTTACAGTAGCAAGAGAACATTCCAGCACCATCACAGGTGATGAGATCAGGGGGCTGGCAGCGCCCTATATAGCGACCTCAGAGGGTGCTAGAGCCGGACCCAAAGATACCACTAGAGGAAAACTTTCTGGCACCGGTGGTGTGCACGCACCTAATATGGAATGGACATGAGCAAGCACTCAGAAGAAGAATACTTCAAGCGCTTATTATTATTAACTACATTTATATTGTGCTAATGCTTTGAAGCCATCAAGGTTGGATATTGTGCAAGACACTGTATAAATATATAGGTTCAGATCTTCATAAGTATTTAGGGTGCCTAATTGCCATCAATTTCAATGGCAGTTAAATTCCTAATAATTTTGAGGACTTGGAGTATAGTAAATTACAATCCTTACCCCCAAAGGGTTTATCTATCTCAAGTAATGGCACTAGGCAACCAAAATGCCAAAAATGAAAACAAATTAGGGACAAAAATTTCTAAGTTGCCTCAAGTTAGGGACCTAAATAAGTGGCTTAATTTTCAGAGATATTGAGCACCTGCCTCTCCAATTCATCTCTTCTTAACAACCACTGGTGAAATGTTGACCTACGTCTGCCAAGTGGAAAAGCAGCAATGCATTAAAGGGCAATATAGGACACTCAAATAAGCAAGATTCACTTCAGGGTTTTTTTTCCCTATACACAGTAAAAACTAAACTGATTATACATGAAGTAAGGTCAATCTCTCCAAGGAGGGGACCTATTTTTAATACTTAGTCCTGCTGTACACTAGGCTCCTCAAGAAGCAAAAAAGAGATAATGGAAAGAATGAATTCAGAATGAATGGGTAGGTGAAAGCCCTTTTGACATTTTTTCAAGGAATGAAGAGAAAAAATGATCTCCGATGAAGCATAACTAAATGTATTCTAACAAATATTTGATGGAGTGGTATGAAAAAATGAAAAGCAAACCTGTTGCTCAAGTAGACCTCTGAGACATGGCATGGGATGATGAATTTTAGAAGCAAAAACACAATATCCTAAAGATTGTATAAAGTCAGACTTCATTTATTTATTCAAATATGCACAGCGAGCAGCCCTAAAAGCTACCAACTAGCCAGCTTTTGAGGAGCTATTTCATCTGTTCTACTGTTCAGATTTGTAATAAAACAAACAAATTAGGAAAACGTAACACAGCGAATATTTTCACTATTCTTCTTTTCGTATTAATTTCATCCTTTTCACATTGCAGGCCCACTTTCAGGTAGATAATACTTCATCAGAATATTCTGTCCTCTGTTTTCTCACAAAGGCCCTGGTAATTCAACTCAGCATAAGAAACTAGACTGTTTAAGGTTGAATTTGCAGCTATTTAGGGCTCAAGCAGCTGTGTTTTTCCCTTGATAAGCTTCAGACCACTACTGAGGGGCAAAAATATATGTTTTGGGACTTTTGAGGCCAAAAGATGTTCAGATTAATAAATAACATCTGCCCAGGACCCTAAGGCAGTAGAAGAATCATTAGCAAAGGGATAGATGATAAGACAGAAAACAGCATATTGCCTCTTTATAAATCCATTGTATGCCCACATCTTGAATACTGCGTGCAGATCTGGTCAGCCCATCTAAAAAAAGATGCTTCGGAATTGAAGATACAGAAAAGGGCAACAAAACTGATTATGTGTATGGAAAAGCTTCCATATGAGGAGAGATTAATGAGACTGGGAGTTCTCAGCTTGGAAAAGAGACAACTAAGAGAGTATATGACAGAGGTCTATAAAATCATGACTAATGTGAAGAAAGTAAATAAGGAAGTGTGATTTACTCCTTCTCATTAACACAGGAACCAGGGGTCACCAAATGAAATTAATAGGCAGCAGGTTTAAAACAAACAAAAGGAAATATTTCTTCAGACAACACACAGTCAACCTGTAGAACTCCTTTCCAGTGGACGTTGTGAAGGCCAAGACTATAATGGGGTTAAAAAAAGAACTAGATAAGTTCATGGAAGAATAGACCACCAAAGGCTATTACCAGATGGGCAGGGATTGCTGTTTGCCAGAAGCTGGAAATGGGTGACAGGATGGATCACTTGATGATTACCTGTTCTGTTCTTTCTCTCTGAAGCACCTGGCATTGGCCACTGTCAGAAGACAGGATACTAGGCTAGATCTACCATTGGTCTGACCCAACATGGCTGTTCTCATGTTCTTAGGCCTTTTCAACAAACAGCTTTCTCTAAAAATTCCTATTAATCAGTTTTAGATGTAAATTTATAAATACTGGGGATAATCCTGAGACGTTTACAATTTATTCTGTCTATATATACATTGATTTCAATGGGAATTTCAGTGAATGCTGTGGGTTGATTTACACCAGTGTATATCACAAAGAAATCACTGGCTTCATAGATATTATTCATCTTGATTTGCACCAGAGTAATACTTGGCTCACTGTTTGTTGCTCTGCTTATTCATAATGCTTATCTCTACTTCCTTGCTCCTCTAAGAATTGGATTGACATCTTTATTCATTTATGGAATAGTATACCTCAAAGGGCTTTCCCCATCTCTATAATGAATGCATAAACATTTACTTGGCATCAACGGTGCCTTTTCAAGATGACAGTTTTTGATGTATTAAATATTGGGCCAAAAATTACTGGAAAATGCTGATAGGTTCTTTCCTGGTTTTTTTTTTACTGTGTAACATCACATCTTTCTAAGCAGGTTGGTGGGTTAAAAAAAATTGATAACATTTTAGTATGGAATTTCAAAAAAAGGCTCCCTTTGAAGTCAGTGGGAGAAGAGCTAGACCAACACTGAGTGCTTTTGAAAATTTCACTGAAGTAAAAATAATTTAAAAAAAATCCGATTGCCAAATTATTTTTCAGACGCTAAATATTGCCATTTTTAAACTGATGTCTAAAGGCATTCTGATTAAATATTGCAAGCTCAAACAACTCTACCATGCAATTGTGTAACAGATTAAGATAGCACATCTGAGCTTTTAATAATGTGTTTACTTATTCATACTGCTGCCATGTAGTTATGAGCTTCCCCTGTTGGTGGGTATGATTGTTAAATACTGTTAAAATATTAAAAACTCACTTTACTCACTTTCCTAAAAGGGAAAATACCTACCTAAATACCCGATGATACAAGACAGTGGTTTTCTAGTGCTTTTGATCTTCAGAGGACTTCCAACTACTTCACAATGTCGGTCTGCATCTGAGGATAAAAAAAATTTAGGGAGTTTTTTCAAAAATTAATTTAATTTTAACCCCCTAGTTACATAAATAGTTATGGTACATCTATACATTTCCTCTGTGTATTCTTAGTATGACATATTGACTAAAAGAAAAATACTTTCTTTTTATTTTAATTTCTGTGATGCACACATAGTCAAGACTAGGATGCAAAGTCATGATATTTGCCTGTATATATATAAACATGAAAAGATAATATTGATCAGAACCTATTTTTAGTACACCGTGTGACTACAAAATCTTTTGGAAGATGGCCAGCTCTGTGCAAATGAAAATAATCATGAAGATGAAAAGGTGATTTTCAAAAAATTAATAAAAATAACAACAAAAACAGTCCTGGACATTGACACCTTTAATGGACTAATTAAACAGAAAGCCTTCATTGCACTGGTTTTTACAGGCTTGTCTGGCACTGAAATTGTGAACTAACTTTACTTTGAGAAAGGATCGTTATTTAAGATTTGGAACTCGCTAAACACCCCGCCTATGCAACCCCTGTAAGGTAGTGGTATATATAATGTTCTTAGTAAGTAAAATATTACACTGCAGATGATTATTGCAAGGATAATCTTAAAAGAAACCTGCTATAACAGATTCCCAATAATGATATTAATCAACAGAAAAATGTATCTTTCATATAGAGAAACTATGGGTTAAATCCTGGCCACAAAGAAGTCAATGGAAATTTTGCCACTGACTTCAATGGGGCCAGGTTTTCATCATTATTATATTACATATTCTATCCTCAGTTCAGAACTTTTGGGAAGCTCCTTCAGCTTTATTCATTATAGTCTGCATTTTTGTGTATCCTATATCAAAGTCATTGGATGGCATGTTTTAATTTACCTCGTTCCAGACAGAGGACTTCATCCATCAATCAGAACAAAATCATACAGGAGGTTTATTAGCTCATAAAAGTACTCATCAGACTGTTCATAACCTACTGTAAGAAGTTTCAGGAAGAGAAAAAATAAAGCACTCAGCACAAACATCCCAAGTGTTGCATAATTAGCTGTAACCAGGATGAAGAATGGGATTCAAAACTCACCCGCTTTTGTCAAAAAGAATCAGTCATGGGGACAACAGTATATAGGAGACACTTTGTTATTTCTTTTTAACTTTTCTTGAGTCTTGTTGTCATTTAAATTTGACAAGAATACAGATGAATAGATAATCTGGGATTTTACCATTGACTTGAATGAATGGAAGCCATATACGTAATTTTTCTAAAAATAGTTGGAAAGGCTGGTTGATTTCTTTTCCAATAGCACTAGGAATAATCATATGGTACTTTCAGTGTGCCCTACATAAAAGTATATCATATAGTGCAAAATTGGGCTAATTCCTGCACACTTTCCACATCCCAAACTCCCGCACAAACATATATCATATGGAAATACACATACAAACACACGCACACACTATAGAACTATATGTATATATCTACACATACAAATATATGACCCAATCTGCTAAAAACATTTACAGGGATTCAAGCATCTCACTCCAAAATTCAAACATTTATCCAGACTCTACTTTGTCTCTGCCTTGTGTCTAGTTTCTCAACAAAGAATTCCTTCATATTCATTTTATCCCAGCACAAAATGATAAACGCACACAAACACCCATGTGGTCAGGAGTACCATATAGGTAAATTTAGATTTGAGGAAAGAAAGGTGAAATTGCACCTTCCAGAAATTTGTAATTGCATATGCAAGTTTCATGCAATCCTATGAATAAATCACATGGCACTTTGCCAGAACAATAAAAACAGCTTCAGCATTTGTTTTTAAAATTTGATTTTTTCATAAAGATAAGTTCACAACCATTTTTAAACAAATAGGCTATAAAAATTTTCATGACTGTTAAAATATATTAAGCAGCATATCTGGAGAAATTAAATGATTATATTCTCTCTGCTCCCACTGCAAGTTTTATTAGACAGCTCAAAGGCTCAAGAGTTCAAATACCCTAAAGCCAAATACACAGAGTACTTTCTACTAACCTACAAATGTTCTTCTCAGTGAAAAAATGCATTAGTCCAACTCAGGGAACATAAAGTAACGTAAAACTCTGATACAACTGAGATATTTTAAATGAGAGAAGAGAAAGAGATGTTTCTCCATTTACTCCCTTAGTAGGATAAACACAGTAGATATTTTTACAGCTACTTGGGGAGGAAAATCAGCACTGTGAATAATCAGCGAGATAAACTTCCCATTGTTTTTAAAATTTCATTGATTGAGGGTAAGGTAGTCATGTGACAGACGGGGATGCAGGTCTGAAACACATCCTAACTATAGTATTGCTATCACACCGCTTGACCACCACAGAGAGGCAGTGGGTGCAGCAGAACAGCCTTTCCCTAAAACAATCAAAATATTTTTTAAAAGTACAGAATTCTAGATATTTACCTCACACAAGATAGTCATATGCTGCTAGTTCCCTTTTCCTCTGTTCCTGAATCCTAGGATTTGTGGTTAAGCTGTGTAAAATACTGATCTCAAAAGCCAACAGTTTATAAAAGGCATTTGTGGCTGACATGATGTTTCACTCTCATCTTTCACAAATATCTACCTATTTCTTGTCAAGATGTTGGGCAGGATCTAGGAAGAGGGCTGCTGGGGTTGTCAGAGAAATCAGTCAATCTTTTTATAGCCTATGTGGCCTTTTGAGGCTTACAAGGGAGGTTAATTTTGCAAAGGCTCACATATGTGCTTAACTTTACACACTGGGGGTCTGATCCTGTTCCCGGTGTATTTAATTGCAAAACTCCCATTTGACTTCACTGGTGCATGATCTAGTCTTAGTAGTAGTCTCAGAGAAGTAATTGGAATTATTACCAGGGTGAAATCCTGGCCCCACTGGAAACTCACATTGTCTTCAGTGGAGCCAGGACTTCAATCCTACTCTGTTAAGCATGTCCATAAATCTTTGCAGGATTGGGGCCTATGATTGTAGGAGTTTTTATTGCTATTTATGGCAATAGTCTTGTCCTGCCTTTCCAACTGGAAGATAGATTTATGGTTCAATAAGATTAACATTAAAGTTCCCCTAGAACCAAATGTTCTTTTAAGATTTGGTGAAAACCCATTAAAATGCATTTGTTGAATTACAATATTAAAAACAACACAAAACTACAAATCCTGGTAATAAATATTTCCTGATAACTGTTATGTAAGGCTCTGTCAAATTAAGAATAAAAAACCTCCTCCTTACTAGTTACAGACTCTCATATCCATGACACCTTTGCAGTTACACTTCTAACTTCATTCTGCACAAGGAAAGTTGTTACTGTAATGTAAAAGGTTCTCATTTCTGTCTCATTCAGATTCAGTGTCATACTAACAACATCCTTAAGAAAAGCTTTTTAAACTAACCCACTCAATTATAAGGTGGTCTACAAGAAGTATGATTGTGATACAATGGAATCCATTTTCCAATGCTAATGCTGCATCTGCCACATCTTCTAAATGAATACTGCCATATTATCCAGGAAATATGCAATGGCGAAGTTTGCTTCAATTATTATTATTCCTCAAAACACATTTTTCAATCCATTATATTCACTGTTACAAATAACCCTTTGAAATTTTTCAGCTGAAACCTGTTATCTTTACATCTTTTCGTACCTTTATCTTATGCAACCACTCTGGAGTTGGTGGCATTGGTAGGTGTTCATTCTTTAAAGAGAAAGATCATTTAGGGTCTGAGAATCTTTGGAAACTCGAATCTACATGAAAGAAATACAGGGACTTCGCAAACAAATGTAAGAAAAATAAGGTAGGTTGAATTGTTGATCAAACAGATCTACTCATTTAAACGGAGCTAGAAAAAAAGGGTACGATCCTCTGACTTATTGCCATTTCAAACTACGAAATATTCAAGAAGTTGGCATGTTAAACAAGCAGATTTCTTCTCTCAGCCAAAAGCACGTAAAAAGCTGTGGCCTTTAACTTCCATGTAGAAGATGTATAACTTATTATTGTATATGTAAACTTTATCAGCTTTTAACAAAAAATAAAATAGTACGGTACTGCAAAATAAGAGACATCCAGAAAGCTAAAAAAATAGGGGGCTGCTTCTCATTTACATTTACGCTAAAGCCCTTTTATACTACACAATACCATAAAGAGGCAACTGTGTAAATGAGAATAAGGCCCTATCTTTATAAATAAAAATCAATATTTTCAAAAATGTCCAAAGTTGGACACCTGAAGTTTCCACATCTAAACATCAAGCCACTTTTATTCAGGTGACTCATTCTGGATTTAGAACACCAAAATTGGAACATTTTGGCCACAGTATAAATTTTAATCCTTGCATTGGTAAGACACCCGTAACATCTGAACACCAATGATTCCAATGGCACCAGTGATATAAAGTCAACCATGGTGCTGAAATGGATTGGAGAGTGTGATTATACATAATCATCCATAATTATTCCCAAAATAATTTCATAGATCGTTCATGTTACAATGTACAGAAACACCAAATCGTTTTACAGAATTACAAATTACTTATAGGAGCCACTTCACTCCCCCCACACAATAAATCAAGGCTAGGAATGAATAAAATACTTTATCCAATGAAAGTGATAAAGCATTAAATAGATCAAATGCAATTGTTATTCACATTGTAAATTGGCCAGATACCAGAGCAGCCACCCCTGCTCCTCTGAAAAACATCACAGGATGTTCTACAACCCAGAAACAGTCAAGATTTTGGTGTTATGTATCATCTGAAAAACAGCATCTAGAGCAGCGTAATGTGCTCTCACCCCTGCCTCCATGAATCATGCGGGGCCACTGGTTCAATTCTGATTCAAAGAAGAGTGTCATCAACTGAATTAAAAACACTACTTCTTTGTTTTTCCCTAGACACCTCCCATTCAAGCACAGACCAAGTTCAGTCTGCTAGTTTAGGAGATCTGACAAGCTCACAAGTTGAGGCAGCGTAGCTACTGCCTATACGTTAAGACTATATTATGACTGACCACGTCTATTGTCAGCAACACCTAATCTTATGACTCTCCAGAGCATCAACAGTTACAACACTAAGTTCTAGTTCCAACTAAAATTATATACCATGCGTGATTTTTATTTCCAGCCAGAGTAAGAGCAGATTTACTCTTGTGATTTTTTTCTGTTCTGAGTAGTGATGCTGAATCTTTACCCACCACAAGGCCTGGAATCTGATATGTAATTTCTGCCTGTGAAGGAAGGTTTCTTCTTCTCCTCAGTCCTTCCTTTATGCTCTTTGCTTAGCACTGTTCTCCACTCTCTTGAGCTTTCTTATAGAGAGAAATGTGGTTTGCTATACAAGCACCAGCTAACTCTCTCAGCCTCAGTGCTTAGCACTGCATGTTGTCTGGCTGAGTGTTTTTCTACTGTCCTTTGCTTGAACTTGCAGTCTAAAGATCTGTGAGGAAAAGCATGAATCTAAACCGTCAATCTTCTCTCATTTTATTTATTATTGTGATTAATTATTTGTATTACAGTAGCATCTAGATGTCATACCTGAGATCAGGGTCCCTCTGTGCTACTTAATATTTAATAGCATCTTCAGAAAGGCCTTTGCAGACATAAGGGGTGAAGTCCTGACCCCACAAAGGTCAACAGCAAAACTCCAATAGTACATAACAAGTACAGCAGGTCAGGAATTTTCCAAAGAAATATTTTTTCATTAGAAAATGCCTATTCTTCAAAACCAAAACTGCTCGTGGGAAAGAGTCAGTTTCGGCAAATCTCACAATTCAAAAAAGTTTGAAAAAAATAGTTTCAAAATTGTTGAAGTGTCCTGTTTAGAAAACAGCCAAACAAAAAATTCTGGTTTCATTTTAAGTACCTTTGCATTTCAAAATTTCAGTTTATTTATACTTTTAAAAAAGATTAAAAACAATAACAGGTTAAAAACTGAAACAAACCATTTTGACTGACCACATCCAAACATTTTTTTGGATTTTGTGAAAATTTTCAAGATTTTGACTTTTCCTCCTAATCTGGGACAGAAAAAATGTTCAAAATCTGGAAAATTCTTGTCGGACAGGAAAACTGTTTCCCATTCATCTCTAGTAACAGACTTAACCACACATTACAAGCCTCAGGGAAGACAAATGAGCTGATGAATGTTACCAAAATCACCTGAAACAAGAAGAGGATTCCAAAGTGTTTTTACAAATTTAAAGTAACACACAAATGACACTTCACCCACCATTGACATGCAACCTCCTCTGGGGTGGAACTCAGCAGCTATTTTACAGTGTATAGTAACAACACACAACAGTCGAGGCAGAAATGAAAAAGGACCTTCTTGAGCTGAAATTTACATTAAAAATGGAGACTGGATTCACTTGACCTGAGAATGCCAGATGTACAACACATCTTTTTGAGTGCACACTTCTCCTTGCCCCAGAAAACAAACTTAGAGAGCTGACTAATTAATGTCCACTTGAACTTCCTTGAATTTTCACCCATTACCAAGGAAACAATTAAAAATGGCAATAATCACATAGTGGTCTCAACTCAATCCGATCAGATGAGAAAAGCCTCCTGACAATGTAGTGTATTGTCAGCTCTTCAGCTGAAGGGTCACAGAGCTTCAAATAAATGGTTCAGCCCCCTACAGAGCAAATTCTGCACTTTTCAATTCATTTAAAGTTTTGCTCTAAAACAAGCAAAGTAATTTTGCCCTCATTCCTTGCCTTCTCCGATCATTATTTTTTGCCTCTGTACTCTGACTTTTCCTGAACATCCTTTGGAACCCAGTTATTAGTTGACCACTGGAGGTTTTTTTGACACTGAATAGTAAATACCAAAGAGTGAATTATTTTTATGCTTTGTCTCTTCCAATCATCCACATGCTAATGACATTCCACCACTACAACTGTTAAAATTCTTAAGCCAGCTCTTCATCCCTATTCCTGTCTGGATAGAGTGACTGATGAGTCGTTATTATGAGTCCAATGTAGACATGCTTTTCTTTTTGCAAGCTGTGCTTTACTTTTTCTACTGAGTTGCAAGTCTGTTTCTTGTTCTGTCCTTTCAGCACACTCAGTCCTACATTCACCATACTCCTCTTTACCCTACATGCTTATGTAGAAAATCTAGCTAATGTTTTCTTAAGGGGTTATGAAAATCATGATAGTTTTATGGCTCACAAGGACTCAAGGGAAAAAAATCCAACTACACCCAAATGGGCTGCAATCTACCTTGGCTGGCAAGACCTCACTGTTGCTCATAACATGGAGAAGTAAAGGAGTCTGGCTTGCTTGGGAACACTGCACTCACGAATGGTAGAAGCCTTTGACTCTGAAAGGAACAAGCCTTCCCCAGGGAAAGCAGTGCCTGGGTGTAAACCTCTGATTCTGCCTCTTGACTGGACAGTTGGAGTTTGCCCAGATCAGTGATCTCTGACCTCCATGTTCAGGGTCTCACCAAAACACTTGATACTGGCAAAGGGAGCAGGGATCAGGAGTATGAAATCTATGTCCTGTGACTAAGGCAAATGTGGATGGTTGGTGGCTTCAAACATAGGTGGGAACAAGAGGAGAAATGCATTATTCCCAATGATGTATCATATACGAAAGAGAAGGAAAAGAACAAACCCTTAAGATGGATTTGGTTCTTTGTGTCCAAAGGGACATGAAGGGGCTAATTTCTGGAGAAGGGTCTAGAAATCACAACTGAATTAAAAAGGCAAAAAGAAAAGCAACAGGGCAGTCTGCAAAATATCTTCGATGCCTGTATATAAATGCAAGGAGTATAGGAAACAAGCAAGATGGATTGGAAGTCATGATATATGAAGCAAATGATTAATGAATTGGCATTACAGAAACTTGGTGGGACAACTCCGATGTTCCGAGTATCAGCATTGAGGGATATAGATTGTTTTGAAAGGATAGATAAGGGGAAAAAAGAAGTGGTGTTTGGTGGTACATTATGAATGTATACATTTGCTCCAAAGTCCAAGGGAAAGTGAGTGACAGATCTGAGAGTCTCTGGGTGAAAATAATAGGGAAAAGAACAGTAGCGATGTTATGGTGGGGTCTATTATAGACCATCAAATCAGAAAAAGGAAGTGAATGAGCCATTCTACAAGCAGGTAACAAGATTAGCTAACACATGTGAGCTAGTGTCAATGGAAGATTTTAACTTCCCTGATATTTGTTGGAAGACTGTGGCAGCAAAACATAATATGTCCTGCAAATTCTTAGCATTTGTAGGGGACAGCTTTCTGATTAAGAAAGTTGAGGAAACAACTAGAGGGTCATCCATTTTGGATCTGGTTTTTACCAACATGGATTAATTATTTGCGAACGTGAAGGTGTTTGGGAACAAGTGATCATGATCTGACAGAATTCAAGATCCTATGAAAAGGAGGACATGAAAACAGCAAAACAAGGACAATGGACTTCAGAAAGGCGGTTTCACTTACTATTTCTCCGAGTCAGTTAAGGTCTCATGGAAAGACCAATTAGGAAGAAAAGGAGTCAAGGGGGCAGGCAGTTCTTAAAAGATGTAATACTAGAGGCTAAACGTCAAGATATTGACACAGAGGAAAGATAAGAAGAGCCACAGAAGGCCAATATGGCTGCACAAGAAGCTTTTTAGCTATCTATAAAACAAAAGGGATACATACAGGAAATGGAAGGAGGGGCATGTCACCAAGAAAGTATACATGGGAATAGCATGAGTATGTGGGGATAAAATCAGAAAAGCCAAGGCAAAGAATGAGTTACAGCTGGCAAGAAATGTTAGCAAAAACAAGAAGGGGTTCTTCAATTATGTGAGACAATAAAGAAAGATCAAGAATGGCATGAGTCTGTTGCTCAATGGAGAAGGTGAGCTGGTTATGGAAGATGAAAGGAAGGCAGAGCTGCTCAATGCCTACTTTGCTTCAGTCTTCTCACAGAAAATAACATGGACTAGACAGCTAGCGAAGTTACCACAGACAATAAAGGGGAAGGGATACAGATCAGTATAAGTAAAGAACCCATCAGAGATCTTCTGACCAACTTGAATGGATTCAAATCAGTGAGGCTGGATACTATTCACCAGAAATTAGCTGAAGAAATCTCAGAGTCACAGGAGGAGCCAGGGAACCATAGACCAGTCAGTCTGACTTCGATACCTGAGAAGCAACTAGAGCAATGTATAAAACATTCAATTTGCGAATACTTGGAGGATGAAGTGGTAATCAATTTGTGACTACCTGGGGGATGAAGGGGTAATCACTAGCAACCAGCATGGATTTACCAAGAACAGATCTTGTCAAACCAGCTTGATTTCCTTCTTTGACAGGATAACTAATTTGGTGGATAGGGAGAATGCATTGGACATAATATACCTGGACTTCAACAAGGCTTTTGACACAGTCCCACATGACATTCTAATAAGTAAGCTGGAGAAACGTGGGCTTAGCAGAACTACCAATAAGCGGATACATAACTGGCTAAATAACTGCAAACAAAGAGTAACTATTAATGGAATGATGTTGGATAGGAGGGAGGTCTCAAGTGGGGTTCCACAAGGATCTGTTCTGGGTCTGGTGTTGTTTAACATCTTTATTAATGACCTGGATGTAGGTATAAAGAGCATACTGATCAAGTTTGCAGATGACACAAAGCTAGGAGAGGTTGCCAATACTTTGAAGGATAGAGCTAAAATTCAGAAGGATCTTGATAAATTTTGCTGTCAGCTCCTCCTGGGGTCGAAACTCTCTGGGCCCAGAGGCAGGGCTGCCTCATTTGCGATTCGCTCCCCTCAATCCCTAGTGTCAGGGTGTGATATCAATTGTACTTTTTTGGCTTATATTGTTTTAAATAGTTTTATGGAATTTGAATATTCTGTAACTGTAATTGCCTTACCACTATGGCAAAAATTTGTTCTATACATCAATAAAATAATAATTTTTCTGGTTTTGGTATTAGACACGTTAAGGGGGCAGAAAATTGTAATACATTAAAATAAACTATTGGAAAAAATCATTTTCAGACTAAATGTAGCCAGTGAGGTCATTGGCAGAAAATCTAAATTCTTGATACAAGCACCTCATCTGAATTAATCAGCAATAGTTTTGTAACTATACAGCATATGCTTTATCCACTCAAAAAGATAGGCAAATCAGTATCAGGGTCTGATCTTTGAGAAATAAAAATGATGCAGAAGGTACATAATTTTGTTATTGAAACAGTCCACAACATGAAGTACCATGTACAGATCTTTTGTTATTAAAGCTGTATATCTGGCAAATTACATTTTGGTAACATTTAGAGATAACTATCCAGATTTATTGCCAAACAATATAAATTCTGCTCTCAGTTGTGTAAATACAGCATAACTACATTGTCCTCTGGTGAGTTACTCCAGATTTACATTACTGTAAATGTGTACAAAATAGGAAAATCTCCTCTCTCCCAGTAGTAAGATCCACAGTTCCATAGTAATGGGTACTCTGGCATGCTTGTGGCAGAACCAGACTTGTCAGTCACTGGTAGCAGGGGAATGCTACACCCCCTTAAATTTCCTCCAGTCAAGACAATTTCCAAAGCCAAGATAATTCAATTCTACTTTCCTAAATTACAGATCATGTTAAATGTACTTAGAGGAAAAAGCATGGCAATTTCTCATACTACAGAGAGTGAGAAATTCTCCCTAATGAAACCAACCGAAATCCTGGCATGTCAGTTTCTGACTCTATTCTGAATATTTGTCAGAGAAGGTCTTATTCAAAAGAAAGGATTTTTTCAGGTAAGCACAGATACGTGTTCCTTTTCTTCATCATGCTAAAGTCTACAGATGTTACAATGGGATTTGCACAGTAGTGTGCTTCCAGGGTGGGAATCAGGAACATCCTTTAAATATGGATATCCAAACTGACGTATAAGATATATCCTCCATTTCACCCTGGGGTGGAGCTGATTGTGTTCTCCCTAGTTTATTTATGAAAATCCCATCAGACAAGTTGATTGTAATGACCAGCGCCATTCTATTATCCTTGGCAGGAACAATGCTCCAAGACTTCAGTGAACCGTTATGTTCTAGCTGATGGATGCTGCACTCTTTCATTTTCTGGTATCCATTTTGTGGGTTGAATTGGGACCTGAATAAACTCACTCCATTATCCCAAGCTGGCATCTGACATAAGGATTGCTCTGTTTTGTTCATTAATGCAATCATTAATCCAGTAAAACCTGGATTTTTGTTTCACTTGTTTTCCTTAATGGAGGTCTTCATCTTTATGTTAACATTCTTTTGAGATGGAGAATTTGTATCTGATAATACTCATCCCCGGCCAAAGCCTATGTCTAACTTCCCTGGCACCAGATATCTACATGCAACATGAATCCAAGATACTACAGAAACCGTACAACTCTACGTTTGTTGCAGCTTTCTCTCTGTCCAGACCGCTGATCAGAAAAATTGTCTGGGAAGAGATAAAAGTGAATTTCCTTCTTTCATAAACCCAGTATTAATAATACCATGACCCTGGAGGAGATCCTGGGGCATTTTCAGATTAAACAATAATGATTGAAAGCTGCAATTCATATGTAAAATTTAGGAAATGTCTGTGAGATGGTAAAATGGAAATGTGAAGATAAGCCTCCTTTAGGAACTTATTCAGATGTTTCAGACAGAGCCCTGCTTTGTTTGTCCCTGATACTCTGGGGCTAGAAATAGTATGGGGAACAGGTTGCACTGCTCCATTCTGAAGTAGATGATGGATTATTTTATTTATATCCTGGCATTTCCATGGGTTGCTTGAAATTGGGAATGAGCCAAAGCTGTTCCTATGATTCATGAACAGCTCCACAGGGGACCCTCTCCAGACAATGTCCAGTGACCCCATTTTGACCAAAGTAATGGTAGCCATTTCCTCTCAAACTGAAAGTATCTCGCACCAATTTGGGGTCTAACTCAAGACAGGGCCGGTTGGGAGTCATGCAGATAGCTCTGAGGAAAATAAAGGCAGATGAGACCTCACTTTGCCTACACACCTCGCCTCAACACCTTCCACTTATTCTAGCTATCACCTGCAAAGAAGTATTTTCTCCTGTTGTTCTTCAGGAACTGCTTCAACTGGCCGTATCTAATGGTCCCATCTGGCATCAAGATCTATGTCATATGACCTATATTCCTTTCTGTAGTGTCTGGCAGGAGTAAGAATTTTAAGTCAACTTTTCCAATGACTCTCATAGCTTCAGCGTTCCATAAAATTTCCCATGTAGCACTATGAGAACTGATTTGCCTGAGCAACTGATCTGAAGGATCAAAACACCACATATTTGTATCTCACTGTCTTTTTCAGGGAGAAGCCCTTACACCAGGGGATTTTTAAACGGAGAAGAACTCTACTTGCAATACTGTCGACCCACATTAGCCCGGCTTTTGAAAGCATGCAGAAGCAATTGGGTGTCAGTTTGATATTCATAATTTATTTTTTCTTGTTGGCCTGATGCCACCTGAGAGCTTTCACATCCAAAGGACTCCTGGTTGTGACTGCCTGTGAAGGGCCTATATAGCGAGGAGGCCATTCTTTAAAGTAAGTCTCTCCCAGGTAGTAACATCGAGTTTCCAACCACAAAGGGAAATAGTCACATTTACTGGTGGCAGTGACAGCAGGTTCAGTTTGAACTGATGCTTATTGAGACACCCTCTGGCTTTACAAAACTGAGGCTAAGAGGGTGAAAGAATGAAATGGGGAGTCAAAAGGCTTCTTACTGCCTGCTTGTTCTTCCAAATCTAGGCTGCTGTCCCTCTCATTGGCTCTTGGGGACAGGAAATGGAGGTGGTGGGGAGGCACGGAAACCTGCAGCGGAAGCTGGGAACAATAACCTGGACATCAGGTGTGACAATTTAGAGCAGCTGATGGTGATAGCCTAGTGGAGCCAGACTTTATAATCCTGCCTGGGTTCTTTCCTGCCCAGGAGAAGAGGACAGAGGTGACCAGTCTAGACTGGTCTGTGAGGGGGAAGTGCACTCTGCTCACAGAGCTGACTAAGTTCCTCAATGAGAAGCTTGATGGTAGGGGAAGCAGGAGATAAATGCCTCTCCTTTAGCCTCTGACTTCTCTTGGTCTACCTCACTCAGTGAAGACTGCAAGGGCATGAGCTGCTGCAAATGCCTCAGAAGAGAAAGCAGAGCTGAGGGGACAATCTCTCCAAAAGGCAAATGCAGCCCTGGGCCAGAATATTAGTATTTAAAGTTGCTGATTTAGGGACTGATCCTGAAAGCTGCTGGTTGACCTCACCACTTCGGAGGCAGAAGCCTTTAATTTTTTTACAGGCATGCATCTCTGAATTCTGTGGGCATTCCAAACAATTCCAAAGACAAAACTAAACAAAAGAATTAAAAATACATTCACTACATTTTAACACACTAGCACACAAAATCTTTTTGACCTCCAGAAGGGAAGAGTTTGACTTGAGAATCTGACGACTATTTCTGCCTTTAGGTGCAAAAAAATCCTCACTAGAGACTAAGGAATTCTGCCTATCCTGTGCTAATAAGCCAAGACTTAGGAGTGAGGATCCTACACAAATGGTATCTTAGCAAAATATGGCTTCTTTTACAGCCCTCAGCAAAAGCTCATTTCACCATTCACACACATCCTACCAACACCACTCCTGAAAAGAAACCTGCAGAGAACAGCACAATTTAATGGACAGTTCACTGGATTGGGGTCAGGCAATCTACCTCAGTACCTGACTTGCTGTCTGACTTTGGGCAAATCATTTCATCTCTCCTTGCCCTCCCACCCTTGTCTGTTTAGACAATACGCTTTTTATTTTAACGTCTGTTTGTACACAGAATGGGGTGCAACTTGTGTTGCAATTTCTAGGCACTACTACAACACACACAAAAATAAAATCACAAACTGGTGAGTCTTGCAGAGCATCAAGAAGATCATTACATCGAAGCTTTGACAAACCAAGATGAGAAGGCAAATTCCAGAGCCCAGGACCCCTCAACCATTTCATGCCTTTCCACCAGTAACCTGCCACTTTGGCCAGCAGCTTATTAGCTTGAGTGACTCAAAAGATCAAAACTGCTGCAGTACCGCACAAGGGCGCTATTCAGTATTATAGCTGGGATCTCATTCATGGCCAGCATAGACATTCTCTGTTGTTAATCAATGTATCTATGCCCCACATAAAAGTGAGTGACATTAAGGTTTCTTTCAAAAACGATGAAACAAAGGATCAGGAACAGAAGCCATTAAGATGTAAAATAAGAATCAATGAAGTGCACTGTAACAGACAAACACACATAGATCACTGAAGGAAGAACAAACAGCTGCAATAAACTCAGATTTTATAACAGCTTCAAATTGTGTGGGCTTTTTGTTATTAGATAATATTTAATAAATTGCAAGGCTGTTCCATGGACAAGCAATCTGTGGATGAGGAGTACTATGCTCTCTTATGCACAGAATATATAGGCGGAGAAATCTAATATAATATAAAAGCAATATTACACACATATATTTGAATCCCACTATATCAAATTATTTGAGACTTTTTATGATTTTTCAAAATTAATCATTTTCTTTGGGAATTTTTAATCTGTTTCAGGGCCAATAGGGGGGAGCATAATACAACAGAAAGAATATAGATGCAATTTTTCCTTCAAGCAAAAACAAAACTAATGTCGGTGTTTACAAAAAAGATTTTTCAGATCATGATTTTAATTTGTAATGACATTTTTTCAATCAAAAGAACAAAGTTGAAGCACTCAAGAGATTGTTAGTCTGATGGAAGAATGACTATTTCCTTTTGAAAAGCTCTGCTTTTCATTTCCTTTGTTTTAAAAATTTAAATTGTGTATAAAGTAATGTCTCTTCTAGAATGATGATTAACAGTCAGATGAACCATTTTGTTTTGTTTTTTTAAACAAGAAATTCTACATCTTCTGTTAAATCCACAAACTAGGGGATAAAATCAGAAACAAAGAGGGATAAATAGTTCAAGGTTCTCTATCAAAATTGACTTCAATTCTACAGCTATTCTCTTTCCCCCTCTGGGCTTTTTTAAAAATTGTTGCCAATTTATACCAATTTTAAAAGGCACATTTTTTCCCCTCAACCAAGAGTTGTTCGTCTACTGGTCCTTGATTCTTTCAAGTGATCTGCTGTAATCTAGATTAAGGATACAAATATATAAACACATTTCAGCCTTTATATGTTTCTCCTACCAAAGTAGAAGCACAGAGCCAAATCCTTCTTGCTTTACTCACACAATGGATGCATGATTCTCCTCTTACAATGGTTTTAACACCATTGACTATAATGGAGTGACTCCCTATTCACATCTGTTTAAGGAAAAGGAGACTCAGACCCAATGAGACTTGGATGAGTAAAGCAAACAGAATTTGTTCCTTAGGCCCAATCGTGCAAACACATATCCGGGTGAGCATCTTTACTCATGAGTAGTCCTATCAAGTTGTAGATATTTGCAAGATTAGAATCAGAGTTTGCATGTGTGGGGTGTGGGCGATGGGGAGGAAGTGAAAATAATCCAAGAATTGATTTTCAACCCATGATTTCTTTCTCTGAAGAGCAATACATTAACCATCCCAATGTAAAACCCAAGGGAAAAATTATTCCCTACTTATGCCTTAATCCACTAACTATGCTTATAAAATCAGTTCTAATACTCAAAAATTGTATCTTCAAGGATAATGTAAGTAACAATCTGCCAGCGTGGCTGATCTAATCTTGTTAACTATGATAGATCTGATGTAACATGAGATGATACGGTAGTGCATGCCATACTGGTGCACCAAATGGGAGCTTTGAAGATACTGTCACATGGAAGTTGAGAAAGTTAATCATGTGGTATCTGCATTAAATTATACGTTAAGGGAATGATCCAAAGCCCAGTGAAGTATCCAATAACTTCAGTGGATTTTGGATTGGGCTCTAAACACATAGGAGCATACAGAAGCCATTAATTTACTAACTTTTCATCTGTAACATTTCTCAACCATTTTGTCATATATTCATCTCCAAAAAGCTATTGAAATTCACCCTGGCTAAATATGCTTTCATTAAGTTATTAATGCAGCAAGGTTCTTTATGTTTTTGTTTTAAAAGAACAGAGCAAAAGCACAAAAACAGTATGGAAATATGTGTAAAACAAACATTTAAGAATGGATGAAAGAGGTAAAACTTTGAGGAAACAGTAAATGTGGCCATCATGATCTTTAGAGCTTGAAAATATTAAATGTACATGTATTCACTAAGGCCCAGATTCTGTCATCCTTATTTATGCTGAGCAGTACCTTACTCTTTGAGCAGCCCCACTAAAATCAAATTTGTAAGGGTAGCAGAATCTGTTCCTGTATCTTTAGTTGCGAAAAACAAAAAATAAACACTTTAAAAGCAAACTCATATTTCTCCATACCTGGTAGGAAATATGGCTTGTGTGTTACAGAACATGCATGCCAGTTTCCCGTAAGATCTGCTGCTAAGGTAAAAGCTTTTATGACAGTATGTGACATTAGGTGGATGAGAAGATGATGCTTTTTCTTAATTCATTTGCAATATCCCCTTTTCAATTCCCATTTTATTCATAAAACTGGCTTGAAATCTTTCCTCAACAGATAGTCTTTATCTAAATTTGTTGATGGTACACTGGACAAATGTAAACTTAGATCTTGGGGAAAAAATGAAACAAAAGAGCTGTAGACAAGAAATGTTTATTGAAAAAGAAAATAAAATGAAAGACAGAAAATGATTGGAAGCACTGCACATTAAGCTAGGAATTTAAAAACATCTTACATTCTGCCCTAATGGCAGCACAGTTAATAGGGACAAAGGGACGTCTTGCCGCCTGCCGCAACCGGAGGGTATTTTTGCAGACCTGACGGGCAAGTTTTGTCAAACACGTCGTGTGAAGGAAGAAAGCTTGGCGTGTTTTCACTGAAGATTTTGGACTACCAGTGTTACGGACTGGCGTTCCTTGCGTAGCCTGGCGTGACATATGAGTCCTAATACGGGGATCCTGCAAAAAATCATAAAACACACAACTAAAACGCAACAAAAACAACCACAACCATCTCATACAGCTATCGAAAAAGCCAGTTATCACTGGTGAAATATAAAAAAAACTGTTACTTACCTTTGTAACTGTTGTTCTTTGAGATGTGTTACTCATGTCAATTCCATTGTAGGTGTGTGCATGCCCAAGTGCACAGTAGCCAGAATGTTTTCTCCTTAGCAGTATCCATAGGGCCAGCTCTGGCACCCTATGGAGCCCCGCGCTTATGTCGGAATATAAGAAGTGCCACTGTGCTCCCTCAGTTCCTTCTTGCCGTCAACTCCGGTGGCAGTGACAAAGGGCGGGACATGGAATGGACATGAGCAGCACATCTTGAGAACAACAGTTACGAAGGTAAGTAACTATCTTTTCTTCTTCGAGTGCTTGCTCATGTCAATTCCATTCTAGGTGACTTACCAGCAGCAGGTGGGCTCAGAGTTCACGGATGTGCCATCTGTAGCACTGCCCTCCTGAAGCTGGCATCATCCTGAGCCTGCTGGATGATGGCATAATAGGACGTAAAGGTATGGACCGAGGCTCAGGTAGCAACTCTACAAATGTCCTGTACTGGGACCTGTGCCAGGAAAGCTGCTCATGAAGTTTGAGCCCTGGTGGAACGGGCCGTGACGATCTCCGGCGGAGGTAAGTTCGCCTGCTCATAGCAGAGCCTGATGCAGGAAGAAATCCATAAGGAGATCCTCTGAGAGGAGATAGGTAGTCCCTAATCCTTCCACCAGCACAACGAAGAGTTGTGTGGTTCTGCAAAAGGGTTTGGTCCTTTCAGTGTAGAAGGCTAGTGCCCGCCTAACATCTAGGGTATGCCACCTATGCTCCTCACTGAAATTAAGTGGTTTAGGATAGAACACCGGCAGGAATATGTCCTGGCTGTTGTGAAACAGGGATAATATTATGGACAGGAAAGCTGGATGAGGCTGCAGCTGTACCTTATCCTTATAGAAAATCATGTATGGCAATCCTAAGGTGAACACTCTTATCTCAGAGACTCTGCGTATGTAATAGCCACCAGGAAAGCCACTTTCCAAGAAAAGAGTGATAAGTAGCAAGTCGCTAGGGGCTCAAAGGTGGGCTCTATTAGCTTTGACAAAACCAAGTTCAGGTCCCATGGAGGTAACAGGTCCCAGACCTGGGGATAAAGTCTTTCCAGTCCTTTGAGGAACTGGCCATCATATCGTGGGAAAACACAGGCTTCCCTTGGATTGGCGGGTGCCAAAACTCAAAACTGCTAATGGCTAACTGAGTATTTATGACTGCAAGAGAGATATGGGTTCCAGCAACTGTCATGGGAGGAAAGAAGGAACTGAGGAGGCGTAGGGCCAATGGTGCGGCATAAGCATGGGACTCCAAAGGGTGTCAGAGCAGGTCCTACGGATACGGCTAATGCGAAAAAATTCCAGCTACCATGCACGTGGGCGCACAAACAGCTAGAATGGAATTGACAGGAGCAAGCACTCAAAGAAGAACAAAAGACATTTAAAATTCTTTACTAAAATGACCAAAATTGAAAGAGAAATAAAGATATTACCATATTTTCCCACACAATTGAAGAAATATTGTAGATAATTTCCCTCATATTTAAGCATCAGAAATAACTGCCCAGAATTCATCCAAAGATTGGAGAAGTCCAGAGGACTATTCATAGGAATATGTAATGTCATAAGAAGACTGGGAGTTTGGCTCTGTAAAAAGCCATATAAGATTACACAAGACAATTCTCCCATCTCATTTGACATAAATTACAGCCATATTAACATTTTATAGAGACCAACGCCATTTGATTGATAAGGTGAGAGGTATGGAGGATATTTGTCTATTTAGGACCCTAGTCACAAGAAGAGTTAGAAGGTGAAATTCACCTTCGCAGAAAGACACCTCAAGACCTATGCACCACTCATTTAAGACTTCAAAATCAGGCTTCAGTAATGCATAAATCTTGTGCTGGATCTCTGCTCAGATGTGACTTTCACTTGGGTTACACTGAGTACAATGGGACAAACTTTGCAAGGGAGTAACTTTATACAAAGGAGTAGATGTTTTCTGTACTGGTTCTTTAGATTGTAAAACATACGGGCCAGTAAAACACTGTCTCACTCTGTGCTTTGTACTGCAATGAGCACTGTCAAACCTGAAAAAAAATTAATAACTCAATACCACAAAAAGAATAAAAATGTTGAATTTCTCAGTATAGGCACAAGAAACATTACATGCCATATTTTAAATCACAATAACTTCTGAGAAATGAGTCACAGTTATATCAGAAACATTTGTCTACATAGTCCTACCTCTGTGGTTTGGCTGGGTGATAGTTTCTCTTCTTCTGTCTGTGTTGGCATTTTCAGGCCACCATATTTCTTCCAATAAATCCAGCAAGATGCACACAATCTACACTGCATGTTAGGGGGACCCCAAGAATACCACTGATGAGACTGTGTGCCTAAGGATGAGAAAAGAAAGACAGATGAATTGATGTATGCTGCATTACATACAATAAACTCAAAATACTATATGCTATTACTATTCTTCAAGAGCATTATTAAAAGTAGTACTACAAATCTATCAAACTGAAAAACAGAAAGTATTTTAAAGTGATTTAGAGGTCTTATAAAACAATTTTTAAAACATTTTTAATGGAAAAATAAATCAATTTCTCTACCAGTTTTGAACTTGGGATCCCTACACATTAGGAAGACTGATTTATATCCCGTTTTCAATGAAGTAAAAGAAAACAATACCCCTGAATCTTATTTACTTTTCTTGTGCATGAAGACAATCAGTGTAATGCTTTGGTAAGGGTGCTTGCTAGTTTTCTATTGCAGCTGCAAAGATTGCAGGATAGATCAAAGCTCTTGTTTTTTTACGCATCATGCAATACTAGTGTTTCGGGAGCTGATTGTGGCCCCCATTAAGTCTACTTCTGAGCAGACCTCAAGCTGGCCTAAATGAAGAGCCAGCACACAGAAATACCCCAGAGAGAGAGCTTTGCACAGAGAAATATCCCAACTGGAAGACTGTCAATCATTAATTTTGCTTTCTATATGAAATATTGTTAAAATTGCATTTGGTGTTAATGATAGGGAAGTGAACAGTGATGGTACATTTAGTATAAGCTTAGTCACAACTCTGACTAATATGACAACATATCTCATTTCTTTTTAAGTCCTGGACCTCTTTTGTGCTGAGACCACCATCTGTGCCAAATTTTGTCATATTCTCTCTCATTTGTGCCAAGTTCTGTGATGAGTTTTGCTTTGTACAAAGGTACACTAGGGACCACCATAAATTCACAAAATGCATTTGCATTTATGACCAAAAATCAGGATTTGAATACAGAGCTCCAAAGATAAAATATCACTGCACCTACTCCAGCACATTACCTTGATTCCAGCTCTCTATCCATTCAAATATAACAGTTTTTCAGTAAGTTATAAACTCGGTGTAAAATAGTGAAGTTAATCTATTACAGTGGTGCGGTTCTTACTTAAAAGTTAAATTTGCAGCATTTCTCAATTCTAACTATCAAAAAGATATCAACCTACACTTTGTTTAGGTTTGTGTAGTAACAGATTCAACAAATACATCTGTTTTATCAAATGGTTCAAATTAGCACTGGCAAAAAAATGCCCCACAAACTTTCAAATGACATCTGCATTCTTAACACACACACAAAAAATCTTACTTACTATAGCAACTTTCACAAGCCCGGCCTATTAGTGAGGTCTGTGTCTGATAAGATGCTCCCACAGCTCCATTAACTGCACCTGGTTTTCCATTGTTGCTGGATATTTGATTGGGATTTGGTTTGTTGCTTTAAATAAAATAAAAAGTATTCTTAAAAATATTTTAATAACCAGTTAATTAACATGAGCAAGATTTTGTTATGTGTTTCTGGTTTATGAACTGCACTACCTTTAAGAAATACTTCTGAGTGACAAAATTTATTTCTATTTTTCTCTAATAAATTGGTTAGCTTACAGACAATAACAAGTTGATTATGTAAATAGCTGATGAAAGGTTTTGCAAGATGAAGGGATAAATGTAAAATGCTGGAACGCAGGTCATCACTGAGTTCTATATAGTATATTCAGCCTCCCCCCTCACAAAGATGTTTTTCCAGAAATCCAAACTCAATCTTCACACATCAAGACAAGGCTATGCTGAGAAAAATGGTGAATTTTCCACTGGGACAAAAGTGTGAAGATTTGTAAACTGTAACAGAGATACATTTCACGTTTTCACTAACAACAAACCCCAAACACCACTGAATGCTGGAAATGACTACATTCCTGAATTATCAGCAAAAATCTGTTTTTTCTATCAATGAAAGAGACACTGTCTTTCACTACCTTTAATGATCCAACTTATAGTTGCCAAAAGGGCAGAGGATGGTAGTGGCAGACCTTTCCTTTCTTCCTACAGCAGCAGCTGATGTGATATACTTGTGCTGCTTGGTTATTCCCAATAACTACAGTCTGAAGCACACAGTAGACCTCTAAAGCACCAGAAAGCACAACATTTGAGTAAACTGAGGAAGCCCTAAGCAGTACAGAGTTTAAAAAAGTGGATTCTAGTAGACAGGGTCCAAAAATGACTGGGCTTTGTAAAAATAATTTTGGGATGTGGAATGGGGAGAGAAGGAAGCCAGGGCTTGTTTGGAAGAGACCAATTTGCCAAAACAATTTACATCAGTGCACGTGGGGATTTGTTATTATTCTGTTGATAAAAAGGTGTACTATAAGAGCTAGGTAGTAGTTTTATTATCGAATCAGTCTGCCCATCTCATTTTTACATGAGAAAATTTGCATGTGGAAAATGGGTAGCTTGGCACAGACCTTCTTGCTAAAGTAGAAATAAAATTCTCTCTCTTATTCATAGATTTTATTGTATTAAGAAGATGTACAATATGTTCACAGAAAAAAATATTAATACATACACAAAATACTAAAGTCAAAATAAGGAAAATTTTAAATCAAATATTAAAAGCAATTGTTTGCAGGGTGTAACCATGTTAGTCCCAAGATACGGGAGAGACCAAGTAGGTGAGGTAATATTTGTTACAGAACCAATTTCTGTTCATGAAAGAGACAAGTTTTTGAGCTACACAGAGCTCTTCTTCTGATCTGGGAAAGGTAATCTGAGTGTCACAGCTAAATACAAGATAGAACAGATTTCCAAAACGATCACTCCATATATGACCTGTCAGTCCTTGTCCTCAAAGGAAATCTGTACACCTTCAAAAGACAAGCATAGGTGTTTAAATCTGTAACTTTGCTAACCTGTAAAAATCATGGACTCAACAGAGTCAATGGTTTTATGTCTCAATACAACAATCTGTAACTCACTAAATCTCCTCTGTCCTATGACTGCAAAGGTGTTAATTGCCCACTTCATTTTGAACGGTCTCTTGTAACATATATCAACTCCTTATGCTTAAGGATCGGTTCCACCTTGTATTTAGCTGTGACATTCTGATTGCTTTTCCCAGACCTGAAGAAGAGTTCTGTGCAGCTCAAAAGTTTGTCTCTTTCACCAACACAAATTGGTCCAATAAAAGATATTACCTCACTCACTTTTTCTCAATTAAAAAGGATAGTATTTCTAACAAAGAAGTACATTTCTTATGGAGCAAAAGTGTCATTACATGAGTTTATAGCAATTAAGTACAAGGAAAGATTCTGCCCTTAACTACATTTGTTGGGAGGAGCAAAAAACTCAACCTTTTATTAACCGTTTAAAGTAAATTCACTGAGATCAAGGGAATGAAACAAAGAAATCTAGGGTCTATTTTAGTAGTTCTTAGTTCAAGCAATATTCCCATTGATTTTTCCTGAGTAAAGACTGTAGGATTCGGCCATAAACCAGTGTTAGTGCACTGGATCCCACAAACCCTCTCAGCATAGAACTACTGAAGTCACTCGGAAGAGCTTAGAGTGGTGGGATCTGGCAACAACCTCCCATGCACTACAGGAGCCATACAGCATCTCCCCAAACCAGGCAACTGTACTACCGCTATCTCATATTTATCCACTTTGGGGTTCTTGTAGCTTCCTCTGAGACACTGGTTTCTGGCCACTGTCAGAAACAGGATACTCAATTAAACCAACCTCTGGTGTAATCCAGTAGGACAATGTCCATGGGGTAACACAGCCTACTTTCCCTTAGGGTCAATACCCACCGGCAGTGCAAAAGGACTCGAAGCCACACATCTAAGGTGCAATCTACACCTCACTGCAATGATTTCAGTAAACATGGTGCAAGGATGTTGAATGTGAAAAAGCACTATGTAAGTGCCAATTATTATTTTTCTTGTTTACCTGCCACAACAACCAACATAGGTAAAATAATTGCGCTCAGCATACTAACTAATGATGAATGCATATTCATTTGACTATTCCCAGCATTCTGCTCTAACTTTAGGATGTGACAAATTATCCATCATCCAAAATTATTAACAACATAATTTAAATTTTTTAAATTTTATTAGAGCTGGTTTGGGCTTTAAAAAACACTCTCTGATATATTTTCAAAATGTAGGATTGATTAAAAGCTAAAATCTATTACAGTCTATCCACTGCCTTGTACTATTAAACTTGTTTGGGGAGAGAGCTTGCATGAAAGACACTATTTAAAATGAAAAGGCACTGTATGTAGTTGACACAGGAGTCTACAAAGGTCACCTTTTTCAGGTATTCTGCTCCCTGCACATGTGCAGAATTAGCATTTATGTCAATAAGAAATCCATACATGTATGGAAAGCAGAATACAGTGCCCCTAATCCTTCCTACTCCCATAGCCTTGAGGAAATCATTAATGTGAAAGATACGGATTATTGTTCATTCCCATATTTACAAAAACAGATCTTTAGCATTACATTAAAATCCAAAAAGCTAAATAACTAAACACATTATGAGTACAAAACACAAAAATAAAAAGATTTTATTAATAGGGCTTAATTCACAGAGAACTGATTTAGAGCTGTCCATAGCTTTATCATTTAAGGTCCTCTCATCATCTAATTGGTTTAAGAATATCCTTTATGAACAAGATAAAACTATAATTGCAAGGTAAAAGTATGTGGTTTAATAAACAATAGCTTAGACTTTGAAATGTTGCATTTATATACACACACATATAACACCCCTCTAGGGAGATTCTAAAGAGATTACTTGGCAAAATCTGCTTTATTAATGGCAACAAGGGCATATTATGTATATTACCAATCCAGATAGCATTTTAACCAGTCTAATTCTTTTTGGTATTACTTCCATTTATCTTATTCAAGGAAAATGGTGGACAAGAGCAAACAGATGAATTAAATACAAGGACCTCACAAAGACAGTGTCATCATCAGTCCTTGCCTTAATCATGTTTTGTGTGACTGGCACAATCGAATTCATATGTAAATAATAAGCCACAAGAGGATTGAACCTTGGTATCCATCAAGTTATTATAATTTATTTGTTTTATATAGTACATCTTACATGTATCAAGAGCATTATCAGGTCAGGTCCATTTTCTTTCATTTTACTGGTCTTCTGACAATTGTATATGCATTGTTATCTATACATTATGTCATATTAATCAATGAGACAAAATATAATATTTGCTATACTTACTATGTTGGGATGTATACTTGTTTCAATTTACTTTCAGCTTCAGCTGCTTTCAGACGTTTCTAATTGAAAAGATGAATATATTAAGCACTATTTTTAATACACTATTAGTTTTTTATAACAAAATATTTAAAGACTACTTCTGCTTGGCTTTTATGAGATCACAAAGGCCCTGAAATTAATTGTGGACCCTAATAACGCAAAACAACCATCACTGCAACTCTGACTTCTTACTATTTTTAAAGCATAGCATACTCCAATCCATTCAGTAAAAAACGCATAAACACCAACAAAAATATTACAGTTTTACAATACAGAGAAAAGAAAAGGGAGCATGAGAGAGAGAGTGCACACCCAACAGCCAGGATTCAGCATTCACATTATAAAATAAAATGCCTTCTAGCTCACCTCAATAGATGAATAAGAGTCTGTCTACACTACGAAGATTATATCAGCAAAGCTAATCACCGTAGCCATGCCAGCAAAACTCTGTGGCGTATATGCAGCCTACACTGACAGAAGGTGTTTTTCCACTGGTGTAGGAAGACCACCTCCCCGAACAAACTGTAGCTACATCAATGGAAGCATTCTTCTGTCGTCAAAGCTGAGTCTACACTGGAGGTTAGGTACACTGGTACTGCATAGCTATGTTGGTCAGGAGTGTGGTTTTTTCATGCCCCTAGCTGACATAGTAAGTCAGCCTAACTTTTAAGTGCAGACCAAGCCTACGAAAAGTACAGAAGAATACAGGGAATGGAAAATAAAGATGAATGCATGACGAGTCCTTCAGAAATGACACTACCGTGTACTTTTGATTGAGTGTGTGTTTTCAGTTAAGCCTATGGAAGTTAGGTGACTAACTCCTTTAGACTCTTTTGAGCAGTCCAGACCAAGAACCTAAGAGCAGCATGGCAACTTTTACTGCTAAAATATTCTGTTTAATTTACTTGGTTATGATTTTGTTTATACTTGATACCAACATATCTCTCAAACTCAGAAATATGTTGTATATTCAAACTAGCATTCATAGTTCATTTAGGATAGAACTATTTGGCTTATCTTCATAGACATACAGCCAAGACAAAAGTTGTTCATGAGGCATGTTATAACATAAATCATTTTGATGCTTTGAGATTTATATTGTAAAAGAAATTTCAGAAAATAATATGATTTATTACTGAAAATTCCACGATGTTATGACATGAGACAGCACAACCAAGGCATGGAATCTTGGAAGTTAGCAGAAAATACTTTGCTTTTCCCCTCTGCTAAAAAAGCATGTTTTAGAACTCACCAATTAAATTACACTACATGTTGGTTGAAATCTTGGCCTCACAAAGTTAATGAGAGCTTTGTCATTGACTTCCACGGGGAATTTCATCTGCTGTATTTTTACTGTCCAACATCACCATGCCTAGGGAGGTTTAAGACTGTGGTTTTGTTCCTCATAATACATGCAAAAAAAACAATGTAGATGTCTGATTACACATCATATTGCAACAGGATTTTATAGTGCCTAACACCTGATATAAAATCATGAGTGTGTGACAAGTACTAAACCCTTTGGCAGCATAATATTCTCTAGTTTTTGATCAATCTAGGTATAAATGCACATGCATATAAGCATGAAAAAAAACACACAGGCCACCAATCACAGTAGCAGACAACTGGTGTTTTATAGTAAATAAAGCTTATGTGGGGAACATCTCAGGCACTGTGAGAAATGGTAGTTTTTTGAAATGTTACGATGAAAGAGCAATTATTGCAATATCCTAACCTCCAGTTGATGTATCCAGTGAGTTGCACTATATCACTGAAACGATTCACTTAAATCCTTTGTCTACATATATTACATGTCTACATTTAATATCAGAGATTCAAACATAAAAAGTACCTAGCTTCACCTATAACATCTATGAAAACCAAGTTTATGAAAGAATAGTCTGTTTCCTTTTAAAATTGTCAATTAAATTTCTATAGGAGATGAAGAAAAAGACTGACAACATTTGCCAAAGCTCTTTGTAAGGAGCCAAAACAGTTGTAGTTAAAGATGTAATGTGTCTACCTGAGCTTTGCAAAAATTCTGCCAGCCCCACAAATCCATTCTGTAATTTGAACAAAGGCCATGGTAGAACCTGCTGAAATGGATTCAGTGATCAACTCTGGTTCTCCTCAGCAACTGGATTCCAATTTTCTATAAAAGGGTCCTTGACTGTCCCAAGTTGACCTTCTTGACTTTCTAGATTAAAGTGCAGAAGGGATCGCTAACTGTCATAGCAGCATTTGAAAACCCAGTACAAAACCGTGCACTGGTGACATCAGGTGTGCCCAATGGCTCACTACTACACAATTTCTTCAAAGTCCTTATGGAATGGGAAACAAACTAGGGTGGAGGGGTTCTCTGGGGACTGGAACAGCCTCCCTTCTCAGGCCTTTCTGCTGACGGGTGTCAATCCTAGACAGATCCAGGACTTCACAAACTGCTGCTCCATGCGAGCCAGGGATCTCAACTGCAAAATGGGAGAGGGACTTCTCCCTCCCTCCTCCTCCCCAGGGAAGCCCTACTCCTTCTCCTCCTAGCTCTCAAGGACAGTGGAAGGGCACTGAGACCCAGAAGGCAGTGCCCTGGGATACCCTCCCAGGAGGAAGACTTTGCTGTGCCCAGGGCAGAGAAATAGCAGGAATGGGACCTCATGCCCCTGAAAGGTCTCTTGTGGTGACAGGAAGTGCAAGCTCTACTGCTCAGCCATAAAATCCTGTAGATTCTGGGGGAGAGCAAACGTGCTATCTCCATACCAGGTAAGGAGTGAAGGAAGAGCAGGGTGGACCTCGGATGGGGATGGGGACACCCAGTATCTCATATCTTATTGTGTTCTCTGCCTTAGCCCTGACACCCACATTAGGCTGGCCAATGTCTGCCTACATAAGTTTGGGGGAAAGGAAGCTCTCTTTAGGAATCACAGCTCAGAAGGAAGATTTCAAGAGGCACATGGGACACAGAGGCCCTGACACAGAAGGCACTGCTTCAATCACTGGTACTGCATTTCAGTCAGGATCCCACTAAGAATTGTGATGCAGATGGAGCTTGCAGAAAGAGTGTTGGCTGCCGAGAAGAGGGGCTGTGTTAGGAGCAAATTGCTGAGCAAAAGCTAGACCAGATATACCTGTGCCAGCTTCATACTTGGGCTGCTCCTTGCAGAAATGGGTCTGTACTGAACAATACTTACAGTCTAACGTTCCAGTTAATGTGGGAGTAAGTTACTGTGCTGTGATGAAATGGGGACTCAACAAAGGGGAGCCAGGTAAGGGCTACCAGCAGTAACGATCAACAGATAAATAAGTGGCCTTGAGAGGTACCTAGGAAATCTTTCAATAAACTAAGTATCTTCACTGTCACTGCAAACTGCTGTTCAGAGGCAACCTATAGAGAGGGCTCATGTATTCCACAATTTTGCAGCATTCATCCCTTGCTGCAGAATTATGCTCCTAAAATCACATCTTTCATTAAATAAATGCTCATTCCTTATGGTGCCTGAAATAATCTGGATAATATAAGCACAGTATAACTGCCTGGGTTGGCAGAGTCTGGAAAAATAGCTCTGACAGGGGTGAACTGCCCCATTCATGTTAGTCAGCCCTCTGGATTCCACAGCTGTGATATCTGGCATTTTTCTAAGATACCAGAGAACCCAGCATTTTTGCCATTTTCCTGCGGTCCATACAACGTTTTGTTTCATATCTCCCTGTCTTACTGGGACCACCCTTCAGCTGCCTCTTGCTTTCCAGCTTTTCCTACCAAAGTAAGTCAATTGGCTTGCAATGCCTGTTCCCTGCACTGTTCTATGGAAACAGGCAGCAGGAGTTTGGTGAAGCATGGCTGAAGTCCACCTTGCACCCAGAGAGCACTGGGAGCCAAAACGTTGGGAAGGCTGGAGAACTGTATCACAGTTGAGGCTCAAAGAGACAGGGACATGAGCTTCTGATGCCTATTACAAGTTCCCTGGCACATGCAAGGGGAAGAAGGTTTGGAGCCAGCCTGCATGGACATTTGTGGTACTTGAGGCCTGTGACATGGAGCCAGGCAGTCTGGACAGCACAGAAATAAATAACACTAAATCCTCGAAAATAAGTAAAAATAACCACAAATTTTACATTAATATGCATTTTCAACTATGAGTCTTAGCCGTGTATTCATGTAAGACAATGAAAAGGAAGGGTATTTCATTGTGACAGAATTAATAGACAGGAGAGAGACAAGGATTCATTTTGGGACTCAGAGATCCAGCTTATTATGATTTACTTAAGAAAAAACACCACTTAAAAGTAGGATTGTGGGATCAGTGCCATGTTCCTGAATGAAACAGATCCTCCGGCACTATGGATTGAGAAACTACGGCATAATCAGGGGCAAATGTTGCAGTGGAAACCCTATGATGAGATGGCAAAATAAAAGTAGATTTTAAAATTCTCTGAGCAGAAGGAAGGCCTAAAGAACAGGCCTGATCTTCTCAGATCTTCTGATCTTCTCAGATCTCTAGGGATTTGGTAAAGACACTATGAAAACCCTCTCTTTTCAAGTAATGTACTAATTGCAGAATGCTGGAAGAAGAATACATTGTTCTTTCATAAAAGTCATGGGTACCAATTTTATACACAATTTCTATACAAAAACTGGTGAGAGACTAAAAACCATATCATAGCTAAGATGATATAGAATGACACAATCATGAGTCTATGATTGTCTCTCTTCCTTTTCTCCTTCTTTCTCATATATTTGGGAGTTTGTGCCCTACAGGTCGTGTATAGGTGAGTAGATGGGCACATTTTATCGAAAGTTGTCAGAGGACAACATTGCAAAGAGGAAAAGGGCTTTCCCTGCAAGCCCTAAGCATGAGATCATCAGAGCAATACAGGAAAACTAGGTAAAGGAAAAAAAAGTGGCACCACAACTGCCCATAAATCTTAAGGGCATTTGCATGGGGAAGGAGGAAACAATCCCCATCCCTATTCCCCCCACCCCACCCCCAAAAGCCCACAAGACTGAGCCTACACAGAAGGCAATATAAAAGAAATAAGCCGTATGTGGTAGCTAAATTTTAGTCCCACTGGGGTTATGTGGGAATAAAATTTTACCAATTTTTTCATTTTTATTTATTAAAGTGGATCATATGCATTATTATATAAAATAATCATACATACTATTTTATGTATAAGCTAAAATTTGGGGGAGTGAAGGCCAGATGCATGAAAAATGAAAAAGCAATTTAGCATTTTACATTCTTATTTACTAAAACTACTGTTAATCTTATACACTTAGGTATATTACATTGCTCCCTAGAGAGAAGAGTGGTTGTGTCTTGCTTCAATCTACATTGATCTGTCAGATTACAAATATTAGGAGAGGGGATGAGGGCATAGAAAAAGAAGATCATCGACATGGAGACTGCAATTTTGAAGGGAAATCTTGGACTACTGAAGTCAAGGCACAGGACGTGATAAATTGGAGAGGGGTCAGAGAAAAGCCACAGGAATTATTCAATGACTGGTAAACGTTCCTTATAGTGAAAGACTCAAGGAGCTCAATCTGTTTAGTTTAATAAAGAGAAAGTTAAAGGGTAACTTGATCAAGTGTATCTAGACAAAAAAAAAAAAAGATAAGACAATCCAATGGCTGGAGAGTGAACCTAGACAAGTCCAGACTAGAAATAAGGCATACACTTTTAACAGTTAGGGTAATTAAAACTTCATAAGGGATGTGATGGATTCTCCATCTCTGCCTACTTTTAAATCAAGATTGGATGTTTTTCTAAAAGGGATGTGCTAGTTCAAACAGGAATTCATTCAGCAAAATCCTATGGCCTATGTTATACAGGAGACCAGACTAGACGATCATAATGGTCCATCCCAGCTTCATAATCTTTGACTCTATGAACTGACTTTAATGGGGCCAGGATTTCACCCACACTCTTTTACTTTTGATAAATGAAAGACATCCTTCCCAGGAGCAAATGTTCTGAACATCACCACTCTAAGGAATATACTGTGTCCCCATTTAAGTAAATGTGTAGCAATACCCAGTTTTTAACAAAACAAGAAATTAATGAGACCTAAATATGATCTAATGTCTTAACACAATAAATGAGCAATTGCTCTAAAACACCCATTCTCTACAGTAAATAAAATGTTTCGTTTTGCAGAAAGAACAACATATGCCTAAGGGCATGTCTACAGAGCCCTACAGTTTGGACTACAGGGGGTGTAAATAGTAATGAACACCAAAGTGCTGCACTGTAAATCTCCCATGTGGACGCTGTGGGCATGAACTAAAAGGTTCCTAGTTCGCAGTAATGCAGTCTTCTTCAAACAGGACTACATTAATGTGAAGTAGAAATCCTTTAGTTTGCACATACAGTGTCCATCCACAGGGATTAAGCGCAGCCCTTTAATCTGAACTGCGGGACAGCAAGACGTGCCCTTAGTTCATTTGGGTAGCATATATTCTGCTTAAGGCTTAGCCCTGGTCTACACTTACCTGGAAATTCGGCAGCAGTCGACGGGAGTTACGCAAGCTATGCAGAGTAGCTTGCGTAACTCCCGTTGACTGCTGTGCTTCCCTTCTGCACGCCGTCTTCACTGCACTGTGCTGATGGGAACCACGTTCCCGCCGGCGCAGCGCTACGCCACCTGAGGGGATGGATTTACTGTGTCGACTCCCTGATCGATTGAGCGAGTCTACACTGACTGCTCAATCGATCCAGAAAGATCGATCTGAGGGCGGCGACTTTGCCGCCGTCAGTATAGACATACCCTTAGTGCTGATTCCTCCTTACACCTAAGCCAGAATTTTAAGAGAAAAAACAAATGGGAAAATAAGAGAATGGATCTACAGTGAGTCAGTCACCTGGCCTCATTCAGTTCCAGAATGCTGCTATATCAGGTAGTATTCATGAAAAATACCAGTGTGACAGCAATAATAATTGAAGTCCTAGATTTACCTCCTTAACAGGGTCAGTGGAGGCAGCAAAGCTTGCTATACCTATTTCCCTTCACCTTGACTTGGCAGGACCACCCTCTGGAGGTGAGGTGGAAGATGAATGTCCATGCACATTAATCATTGCCTTTAGCTGCCAAGCAAGATCATCAATAAGTGATAACTGTCATGTGAAGACCTACCCTTTGGACTGAGATGATCTAGCCAATTCACATGGTGAATAAACAGTCATTGGAGAGTAAAGTTTTCAGATCAGAGCCAGCCATTTAAAGCTGAAAGGATCCATATACCTAGAGCCCGGCACAGATGGAAATATCCGCAGATTTGCAGGGCTCTACATATATCCCAACCTCACCCATTCCAACTCCCCTGGGCCTTCCTACCCCTCTGAAAAGAATGTTTTCAAGCAGGCCCACCAACAGCAATTCGGGGCCCCAGGGGAGAACAGTCCCATCCCGCCTCTTCCACCCACTGCCCCACCCACAATCCACCCCTGCTCTGCCCCATCCCCTCCCCCACTCCACCCCAGGTCCTCATCCCCTCCCCACGTCCCTCTCTCCACTCTCTCGTTCGGTCCCCCTCCTCTCTTCCACACTCTTTCTTCCCCCAGGCAGCGAGCAACAGCCAAGGGGGCTGTGCGGGGGGGGGGGGGGGGGGGGGGGAAGGGGAGGGATGCAACGAGCAGCAGCACGAGGGCAAGCAGGGGAGGAGAGGAGGGACGCAGGTGGCGAGCGACAGCGGGGAGGCTGAGCAGGGAGGGGAGGGAAGGAGCAACGCAGTGAGCAGCAAGGCCTGGGACGGAGTGTGGGTGGGGCCGCAGGTGAAAGAGGCCCGGGACCTTTTAAATTGCAGGGCCTCAGGGAAATTGCCCCCTTTGCGTCCCCCTGTCAACGGGCCTGTTTTGAAGTATAGCTCCTCTCTGAAAATATGTGAAAATAGCACTTTCTTGCTGAACAAATTGTCTCCATGTGTGACTGCTGTTTACTCTGTTGATTAAAAAAATATATATGTTTTACTAAATTTTATTCCTTTAAGCACTGCAAAGCCAACTCAATGGCAGGATCAAGTTCTGAACTTACTTACACCTCTACAATGTTGTGGTCTCCAATGGAGTCGCAGCGACTTAAAGGATAGAAATGGGATATAGTGCAAAAGCATTTGGCATACAGCATTTTTATTACTGATGATGATGCATGTATGAAAGAACACAGCTTGACTATCAGATTCCAGGATGACACTGCCGAGTTAGGAGTCAGAAGACACATCTTTTGAGTAGTTAACCCAACAAATTGGTTCTGGATGACCATAAAAACACGACTCTGATGCCGTTTTTACACAATCACTTTTCAGAGTTAGAGCTACACTTTTAGAGCAGTGACTTGTGTAGAAACACACACATTTACTCAATAAAATGGCACACTCTAATTGGTATTTGCAGCAGACAGGGTCTATTAACGAAATCCTAGTGAATTTCTCAAAAATTTTGTATCCCAGCATCTTTCCCAACCACTCTAGAACAAATATTTCCATCCACGTTTTCCATCCAGTCAATCACTTGCCAACCTAACAGTGTTGATATGGATTTGATTTTCAGTGTGATTCATCCTTATTTTAAGATACTTATTTTTAAGTAACAGTTTTCAATAGAAATAAATCCTCTGACGCACTCACTTTAGCTCCCAAATTTCTTATCAGTAACTGTAACTGATTCCAGAAAGGCATCAAATTTATATATACTTTCACTTTTCTGATTATTTCAAATTTCTCAAAGCTCAGCTGATGACAAAGAACTGAGAAATGCTACAGCAAATCTCTGGCTTGCACATTTAATGACACATATCTGGGGTGACTTTTAGTTTTAGGCATATTTATAGCCTCAACTTCCCAACTGGCAAAACCTTTCCAAGATATAAACTTGTGGTGCAAAGAAACAGATGAAAAGATGATGAATCTCAAACTGAAAATACATACTATAGAAGCACAGCAAATCATGACATAATTCCCTCTCCCAATTTCCATGCACCAACAATTGGAAGATGCACCCATACCATCAATAAAATAGAACTTAAGCTAGAGCACGAGCAATGATCTCTCTGATACACTACAACAGGATTTGGAAATGTTGCACAGATCTGTCTAATGATAACAACAAATTTGTTTTCAGCATTCTGCATGCAATATCATTACTAATTTTAAAGCAGTAGGTTGTGGACTTAAAGAAATGAACTGTGAAATCACAAATCAAAAGAGACTATTTTATTATATTTTGGAACACCCAATCAAAGACTACAGTATGTAAATACACAATGAGGCAAATCTTGCAGTAACCACTAACTCTAATATCCCAATGCACGTACACCAGGATAAAAAACGCAGCATTAATATATTTCTGCTGCACAGGCAGCAAAGTTCTCAGGCAGGAGATCACCACATCACTTGTCTGCCACAGAGCTTGTGACTGAGGGAAGCAGACCCAGGAGGCAGTTGCCCTAGTGAAGGGGGTGCCCTGAGGGGAGACACACTCCACTAGTGTCCTGGCTGACTTCACCCTGACTGGGTCCAGAGTGCTGAGCCTGTGACTGCTGTCACAGAGCTCTTCACAGAAGCTGAAGGACAGTGGGGCTGGCAAGGGGTGGCCAGCACATCTGGCCAACAGCACAGAACCCCATGGCCAAAACCACAGAACCAAAGAAAGATGCAGCCTGCTCCACCCATGCTCTGGAGCTCAGTTATGCAGAAAACTAGACACGTCAAAGATGCCATCCTTCAGACCTGCAACCTGTCTAAGCGGAACAAAGCTCTTCAATGCAAGCTCTGTTCTGGCTCAGAATTTGGCCGCATGTATATTCATTGCTGTTATTTCTATGCTGCAAAGACAGATCATAACTGAAAGACATGGCTTCAGTTTTGATACATATAAAAACCAAAACTACACAACTGCACCTATAGCAACTGCTATGGAAGGTGAAATAATTACGCTTCATGAAACTAATTAGATGAACTAAATCAGAGCACTGTGGATAGCCTTCTCCCTCCTCTTCAGTGTTGCCTTACATGACCTCACTCTGTAAAATGGCTTGTTCAGCAATTTAAAAAAAAGTCTCAAAGGATAATGCATATTATCAAAAATTCTAGAAGTTTCTCTCTTGTTTTAAATGTGCAATTGCTATAGTCTGCAAACAATGCACTTTATTTTAAACATGCAACCATTTAACCCTGATAAACCAGGTTTTTAGACTGATAACTAAATCTGGGGAAATGAAACTGCAGCAAAACCATCAAATCAAATTAGGTATTTTAAAACCCCAACTCCCAGAAATAGTTTTAGAACAGGTCTTTTTCAAAAGGTAGAGGAACATGCAAGTCTTTACAAAATACTATTTTTCAATTATTTTTGTACAAGTCCATTGTTTTATGACTATTATAGAATATTACAGATCCATTCATACTGAAAAAGCCATGAAATTACCTGTTGTACATATCTGTCAGTGGTTTTCCACATGTAATAATACTCAATGATGCTAGTCAGCGACTTCCAAGGGAGCTGAAAAACATTTGGCATAAATTAAATAAAATCAAAGTGTTTCAGGAACTTTAAATATTATTTAAAAAAAAAAAAAAAAGGTTGAGAAAACGTTCTTTGTATGTTAGAAAGATTCAGAATTAATACAAATAAAAATGTTAAACAAAGCAAAACATACATGGGGATGGATATTTTTAAGCTACATGCCTAAACCATTGGTTCTATTTGGTGTGGTCAATGCAGAATCCAATGCAACAGCATACAGGCAGTGCCATAGCATATATTTCTCCCTCTTTTTTCTTTCTTTTTTTTATAAACAACAGTTAAAGAATAACACCACGATTAGAACAAACCACCTTCACAGGACTGACTGAGAATCTCACAGGAACTTCACATGTGAAAATATAAGCGCCACAATACTAGCTCAGTGCCAATATCACAGAGGTTGGCTGTCCCATTATCATTGGTAGTGCTAGTGCTAATATTAGAGGTGGGCTGTCACACCATGACCTTCCCCAATTTCTGCCTAAAGCTTCTACACCATAGATGTATTATTGTATTATTATTTAATATCTGTATTATTGTAGCACCTAGAAGCCCCACTCAGGGTCCAGGACCCTGTTGTACTAGACGCTGTACTAACACAGAATAAAAAGACAATCCATGCTCACAAAGAGCTTACAATTTAAGTATAAAACAAGAGACAACAGAGGGATCCAGAACACCTAATGGGGGAGTGCAAGGAAACAATCAGACAATACTGGTCAGCATGATAACCTATGGACTCAGCATACAAGCAACCTCGCTGTTGTCATGTTTTTTACACTAACAGTGGAGTAGAAACAGAAGGGCCCAGAAAGGGGCAGATGCTGCCATTTGGAGCAAATTTAGTGCTGAGGCTAAAAATTGTGGTAAATCTCTGTGCCAAATTGAGACAACAGATCTTCTATTATATCTGTGTGCAAAACAGAGGCAACAGATCTTTTATTACACCTTTCACAAATGTACATTTCTTTGTGCATTCGAAAAGGATGTATGTGTGTGTGAGAGAGAACAGAGCAGCTATTATATCTCCCAGAGTTATCTAGTCCACCAGACAAATTATCTGTATTGCAAACAAGGAATTAGTCACATCTCTTGTAATATTTGTGTTTGATTATTTTTCCCAAGAGTTGAAAACGTATTGCTATTTTATTTATTTTACATAGACATTAGATTAGGAAATTTAGCCCTGCATTAATTGTAATCTCTGCATTCCATTTAGGAAGTTAATGTTACAAAGTCCTAGGAATGCAAGGGGTGGTTTTTAAAGCACCTTTTGCCATTTTACCATGTTGGCATAAAGAAGAAATCTCCCTTTAAAAACTGACTAGTGGATAAGAGTTTAAATAAGAGGTTATAATACATAAATCCTAATACTGTTTCAATTCAACAGTAATCATCAGATTGGAAAATTTTCATCTTCTACCTCTCCTAATTCCACTGCCCATTTTGACCTACACTATTCCCATGTTGACCATTTGTGTTTACCATATTTTATACATACCAGAGAATGAAACAAAGCATACATTATTTTGCAATTACGTGTGTGTGTGTGGTGTGTGAGTGAGTGAGTAACACGTTTCTCTTTTCAACATTCTTCCAGCTTCTCTAGTAAATTTTTAAAAAATCCAGGAAGGAGCACATATTGACCTCAATATATCAGCTCTGCTGAGCCACTCTCCAGTACTTGGCTCCATACCTTCTTGAGACTTTACTGACTGGATTTGCACACAATAGCTGATGCAGCCATCAGGTGGTGGTTTCTCAGAGGGGTCCTACCACAATAGGCCCAAAGGAAGAGGGGAGATGCATTCACTCCAGTAAATGCTGATCAACTCCACCTTCCTATTACTTTAGCATAGCCCACCTTAGCTTCTCCACTGTTATTCATTCTGAGTATGGTCATTGCTAATTGGACCCCTTTGTTCATATTGGAGGCATCCACAGCACCAAAAAGTACGTTTCTCTAAATCTCACTAATAGTTTTCCATGATGTGGCAACACCAGTATGGACAGCCATGCAGAGTGCACCAGTGAACAGGTAGTCAGGATAACACAGGAAGCCATACCTTTTCTACAATTCTTGTTCTTAACTGAAGGAAGCCTGCTTGGCATGCTGGATGTGAAAACCCTGTATTCCAATTGGCTACCCATGGGTCTTACTGACAGATGAAGAGGACTCAGTATTTGTCCAGAAAAGTGTAACCACTTTATGGAAAACAATTAGTGAGACTTCTAACTGCCACAGAAGTTGTAAACAGCTACAGAACTGTATATTCTCATTACCGAATTTTATCATGCATCGATCACAGGAAAGAAGAATTACCATCTGTAAACAGATGTGTGATGTTTATGTAAGAGGAAGACTGGCAGTGAGGCAGCAATGACACAAAGACATGTAGAATTGATTTGCGATTTCACCAGCTGCCATAGGGATGGAACCTCTGTTAAGCATGGAAAAGCTAAACTTGATTTTCAAATATTTAGCTTGGAAATGTACATGCATTTTTAATCCTCAAGTCACCGTTCTATATTGTTAATAATTTAGAATCTTCAGCATCTTTTTTTTTAACATCTTTTATTTTCATTCCCAAGACATTTGAGACGCAAGAGTTATAAATCTCTGGGGGGAAAAAACCTGAGTATACAATGAAAATGACAACAGACCCTTAAATTGTAACAGCACTACTGGGCAGTCACTACCACAAGTGTCTTAACTCTCAGACCAAGGAAATAGTCCTCTTTTGGGGAACACAAGGTTCTCTTCTCTTCCCATTCTAATATCTTTACGTATGAACAAATTCAAATGTACACTCAATCCAGTACATTTATGCTCGTTATGAGTCAAAAGTTCTCAGGAAAACAGGAGAACAAGAAATGAGGTCCTGATTTTGCAATAGTTGATGAGAAAATAGCAGCCTGACAAATTACTATTCAAAGCCTATTTTGGAATGTTATCAAAAATATCAGGAAAATAAAAATTAAACAGTATACAATTAAGATCTGTTGAAAAAAGGCAAAATCCTTTACACAAATTAATTTACCTTAATAAACTTGTTTATTGATATTAGTTCTCGTATACTTTACACTGTGAATAGGTCAAGCTCTATGCAATGCTAATTATTACTACCTATTGAACAGTAAATCAGGCTGCAAAAGGTACTGCCTCTAAAGAGCCACGGTATAAAAGTGGAAATTGCAGCTGCCAAGTTTTGCAAATCCAAAACTATTCTGAAAGCAATATACTTTAAGATGTAGACTTAAGTGGTCATTACGTTAAGTATTATGCTTTTTGAGTGTCACAACCAACCACTTTCTGTCAGACTAGGTAATCAACATGTCATATGATCAGCATGTCTTCGCTGACTTCATAGAACAGAGCTCCAGACTGTCCTTTGATACTAAGGTACCTTTATTAGGTTACCTTTGAGTCAAAATATATTAGCACACAGGGATTCTAAGTGACTGTTCATCAGATAAGTATTACTTTATTTAACTTTAACATTAAGGATTAAGTCTTGCAATGGATTCTTTTAGAAGAAAACATCTATATTTCTAACTCAAGTTTTTTTTTTTTTTTTTTTTTTTTAAAGATTTCTCCCTTTTTTAAGACTATACTGTTAAAAAACAGCAAATGTGACTACATAAAACTATTTCAGGGAGCGGCTGGTTGCGGTTTGCAGGATGCAGCGATGTGAAAAAACTCATGCAGAGTCCATAAACTTTGGGAACAGGGGATGATGTTTATGAACACATCAAGCCTGAAACGGAGAAGGTTCAAGATTTCATGAAAATATTTAGCACTTTTAAAATTTACTAGTGTAAATATTTTTGTCTATGATTTTCATTGCTTACCTCTAGCTCACCTGTGATTAATAGGTATTTAAAGAATTTTACTAGTAAGTATTTACACAACAAAAGTTGTCAAGGAAATAAATATAGTTTATACTATTTTTCTTATTTTTAACTTCTGAACATTGTTTGCACAAATAACTTATAGGAATTGATTTTGTAAGTTTTTCCAATCTTCAAATAAAAAAAAAAAACAGAGCCTACTGAGTGTCAGAATCCTTTAAATGACTGAAAGCCTGGAAATATTAGGTATTATATATAATTCTCACTATAAAACTGACTAATTCTACAGGAATAGATATGTGAAAGATGTGTGCGTCTAAGGATGTTCTAAAGGTGACACGTTGCTTTTCTAAAAGTAGAGAAAGTGACTGAGGGTAGGAGGCAATCCCACTCTGACTTCAGAGAATATAACTGATCTGTGCTCCTGTCAGTTTTTACTCTGACGCAGTATTCATATGCCTTCAGCTGAGCCCAACAATGCTTTTCATTCTCTCTTTATCCTCATTTAAACGAGAACAAATGGCTCTTTTGCCTTTTTACCTTCTTTTTTGGTCCATCAGAAGTATTTTAAATAGTTTTCAGTAGGCTGTTTCAGATTTCCAGCATTTTTGTACATTATGCATTCAGAAGTGATTTCTGCAACATTCGAATGCATTAACAGGAGTGTTCAGTTGTATGCGTATCAACAGAATCTAATTAATGTAACACCATATAATTAAACTTGGAAGGACTACATTTTAACAGTAAATGATGGTAAAAGCTGATTTCACTGTACACACAGAAACCAACTAAAAATTATTTTCATTGATGATAAAGATAAAGAAAGAAAAATGCTTCCTGAGAACTTTTATTAGAGTTTGATTTGAGGATATTTTCTTCATATATTTTGACACGTGATGTTGACAATTTGTGTTTTAACTTTTTGAATCTCAATGTCTACTGTCATGGAATAATTATCGTCTGACCCCTCCCATAATTTCCCGCAAATGTGAAAATATAAATTGATACAAATAAAAAGATGCTTATAAACAAATAGTGATATTATTATATGTCAAAATTATAAAAATAAAAAATCTACATATAATAAATTATGTAGAGAATAAAAGAATCATGTAGGAAACCCCAACAATAATGTTTACATTTATTTGGCCACAGTTTACACTAAGGTTCTATTTATAGAGTGTTAATAAATGCTTAATATGTTTTAGACAGAAGTAGTAGTGTAACAGATGGGTGTTAAGCACATCAGCAGGCGTTACAGACTGTAATAAGCAACCTACTGAGCTGAACTCTAAAACAATTGAGGAACCATGTATTAACACATCTATTAACCATTTATTAACTCTTTATAAACTACTTATAAATGGAACCTTAATATAAAGTGTGGCCCCTTATTCTTCATTGCTGGTATCACATTCTGCCATGAGTATGAGCTGAATCCAATGGACCTTTCTTCCTTGAAAACATCAAAAATCCTGTAGCAACATACTCACATCTGTTCAAAAGGCAGCTCGTCAGAGACACAATACCCTTCTCTTCTTGTCCATATTCATTTATATTTATTTCATTTTAGAATTGTGAAAGTGAACTGACATGTACAGTATTGGCTGTGGAAGTAGAGCCTTCGTCACACTACCCCACATGCTTGTTTGGGAGGGACTTCCAGTAGAGCTGAACAAATAATTGATTTTTTGGTTTTGGCTGGCAACCGAGAAAAAAAGTTGTGTTTGGCTGAACAAAACATTTTATTCAACACAAAATTAAACATTTCGTTTGGGAGTGTTTTTAATTTTCTTCTCTCCCCACCACTTTTTTTTCCCTTGAAGTGAAAAGATAGATAAATTTCTAAATGAAATGTTGTTTCAAATCAAAATGTCAAAAACGTTTTGGCTTTTTTGGAATCCCCCCCCCCAAATTTTCCTTTCAGCCAAAATTGCTTGCCAAATTCAACTTGAATTCATGCACTGTTTTGGTCAACCCAAAACTGCAGTTTTTGGCTAACAAGCTATTTGAAAAAAATTGCTCAGCTCTAACTTCAAACTTCATGTACACTTAATATGTTGTCTCCCTACAAAGACTGCTAATAAAGGTCCCAGTTGGTACAAAATATGATAGGGGAGCAAAGAATAGTAGACATCCATCCACAAGGAACTGAACGAACTGAGATCTCTTAACAGAGGCTTAACGAGAGAGGAATCTAGCATGGACACATACAGTTTATTCATATGCTTTGGTTATAACAAAATGCCTTTGTTTTGCATAGACCTTAACCTTTTTGCAATCACAACCCAACATGACTAACCTAGTAGCAGACTTTATGGAAAGAACTGAAGCGTCTATCCAAAAAAAAAAAAAGAGTTGCAAGCAAATTACCAATCACCCAGGCAGTCAGTAATTAGTATCAACTCCATCCCATTACTCTGCATTAGGACACAACAAATGAAAGCTTTGCTGCCCAAAACTGCAATACTTCAGAAACAGATATAGCACACCTGGGAGGGATGAAAGAGTGTTTCCTTCCCTGTTCACAGGTACCAAATGCCTAATGTATCAGAACAGCTAAATCCGGAACATTTTTAAAAGCTGCCTGACTAAGGATTTCCCCCATTGCTAAACATAGAAGGAAAGGTTGGGATTTTCAATGCACTTTAGGGACTTAGGTGCTTTAGTGCCCCTGAATTTCAATGGAATTTGGGCACACAAATTTTCTTGTAGGATCCTGTGAAAATCCCAGTCAAAATACATTAGAATTTAGCCTATTACCTAATATACACTTAACAGAAGGTGCCCCAGGCATTGACAAACTTCTTTCCAAGATATGTCACCTACCAAGAAAGGACTTTTTTATTATTCTGATAATATACTTATCCATTTGGAAGTACAAAAGCATCTCCTCCTTAAGCTAATCTTCCAAATCAATGGAAAACAATTACAGCTGCCATGGCCAAAACACAATTAAACATGAGAAGAAAAAAGCGCATTAGTTCTGCACTTACAAAGTCTTGTCGTATGTCATTGAAGTCTTTGCCATATTTTTCCAAAGCCTCTTCAAATAAACTGGCTTCTGATGCTGACCATTCTTCCATTTCATCTCTACATAGAACAGGTCCTCCAAGTGGTACCAGAACACTAATGGCACTGCTCAAATCATAGTTGTGCTTATGCAATGTATCCATTGCATGGAACTAAGGTAAGAGAAAGAAAGAAAGAAAGACAGACAGACAATTGGTGAATTAAAGAGTCATCAACCACGATCACAACTAATAAAAGTATTATATTCTATAGGCTGTGAAACATGCCTTCACTAATAATGAATGTAGAGTTTATCCTGTTACATGCTGTCAGACGGAAGAATGCCTGCATTGTTCTTGATATGTTGTTAAAAGCTACAGTATTTAATGAATTGCCTATAAATTAGCACACATTTTTTAATAGATCTTCAACAGTTCCACTTAATGGAAGGCATGTCACTTTATACCAGCTGAGGATCTGACAGTTTTGTTTTCAGTGACCAAAGGTTATAAATAATGCTAAATCAGATATACAAACTTCACCTTGCCCAACAACCTCTTTTTCTTTTCTTTTCTTTTCTTTCCTTTTTTTTTTTTTTTGGGCGGGGTGGGGGAGGGGGAGGGAAGACAGACAAGGAAATCATCATTAGTTTTTTTCATTATCACCATCATAGTGAACAGCAGATGAGACAATTTTGTCCCTGGTATCCAATATGGTTAAAGAAAAACTATGCAATAAACAACTGCCATCTTCACTCAGATGATCTCAAGACATTATTGTATGCTGATATCACTAACAGTGATGAGGAAGATGAGTAAAGAAATAAACAAATGCATCACAGTTCCTCCTCACAGAAGATGAGCAATAAATAGCCTTTCTGTCTAGAGTTCTATATGCACACAATCTCCAAGACCTCAAACCATTGCTGCTGAGGCAGCTGTTTGGGTGCTGAAGGTGTAAAGACTCACTCTGAAAACCACAGCAGCTATTTCTTAGGACAAACTTGTCAGGCAGAACCTAAAGGAGTGAAGGGGCCAGATTTATTTTTTTAAAAAGGCGGGGGGGGGGGTATAGAAGACTATTTCCTCTTTTCAACAGAAGAGGCTGCTAAATATGAACACAACAGAGCAGCATTAGTTCTGTAGCAGCTTCTAAGGACCATATTGCAGCCATCACAGATCTCAGCACTTCAACTGGCGGCCTTTCCAGGGAATGCACCAGTGAGAGTTTGAATGTTTGAAGCAGAATGGACTGATGTGCTTACATGCTGGTGCTGATGTAAATTTGTAAAACCCAAAGGTGTCAATGCAAGAATCATTGCTTGGACCTCACTGCTATCAAGGAGGGAGGTTTAAATGAGTATCTTTTTCGTCTTCTTCTATGTAACCTCAAAGCTTATCTCCATGGAAGTTTCCATAGTAGCTGAAATGAATTGTTTGGATTTTAAATTGGCTATAATTCTGAAAACAATAGAGATCATTGACCATTGAAGCTATTTTCAGTTATTCATCTATAGCAAACACAAATATGTTTGTTCATACTTTTTCAAAATGTTTTAAATATTTTTGTAAAGGTTCTTAGCTGAACCTTTAGGTCTTCGAGATCTTCCCGACTTTCAGTATGCCTTGAGAAGATGCCTTTTCAATCAAGTACTACTGGTGGCAGGATCTGCTTGATTAATTTAATTTGTAAAAAGCAATGGCTTTCTTTTATTCACTTTCTCCTACCATGTACTTTGTTATTTAGAACTGAACTCACATTCACCCTGACTACAGATTGTCTTGAGAAGTCACTGTAATGGATAAAATTAGTATCATGCTATCTTAAGACACAGAATAATCTGATCAGGCAAAGCAAAGAATTTTGGAGTTGAACGACTGACTTATTATTTATTCATCCTGACAAAGAGTAAAACAAGCAATCTGAAAGACTGAAACTAACAATATATGTAACACTGTGGAAGGCTGATATACCTGTTCAGATTTAAATCTCAGCACTCATGGAAAGCACAGATTGCATTTCTGCCAAGCAGCTGCTCAATCAGAATCCATCTCACTGACGAGTGACAATTGAGTGAGAAAATGGCAGCCTTGGTCTTGTTTTTTAAATGTTAATTTTCAGGAAAAAGTTTGATTATCTTTGACTACCTAAACATGGATTAGTTTATTTTATTTATTTATTGATAACAAAGGTACTTTGGTTGCTTCGAAGAAATAATTGTATTCTTCATTCAGTTGGTCTGAAGCAGTCACTGGATGCTGAGGCAAGCCCCAGGAACAAGGCCTTTGTTTTTATTCTATAACCCTACCCCCTGCTCACGCAGACACTCCTACATCATCATAGATGGGTAGAGCTGGCAAGGGCAGAAGCAGCCTGAAGAGGCTGCAGCAGCCCCAAGATCACCAAAGAGGGGAAAGATCACATCTGTGTTTGTCTGCTTCCTCCAAGGATCTGGGGCAGTCTAAGGACCAGAGGGAGAAACACCCAAGATGTGATCCACCTTAAAATGGAGCCAGTCAGATGGGAAGAAGTATTTATGACATCCTCCAAATAGGAATCTGAGGTCTAGGGGGAGAAACACCCCTCTCCAAGGAAGATGGTGATGGTATCATCCTACTGTAATTTAATTATACCTTAAAATTCTTACGGCCCAATCCTGCTGAAGCTAAGTGCTCCAGCCCCCAGTTCACAAAACGAGATACTTCACATGCAAAATTCAGAGGCTATCCTCTTTATGCTTTGTTACTTTCAAGAAACATCTTAGAACATCTTTTGTTTCCTGATATACTAAAGTAACACAGGTGCTTTGGAGCTAATTCCACTGTAAGAGGCAAGCAGAGCAATTCTGTCTACCTAGCTTAGGTTTTGTTAAAATGCCTATCACCATCTATCTATGCACTGTCCAAGAGTTAGGAGGCGGGGGAGGAGGGAGGGAGAAGCCTTTGGGTTTCCTGTCTTCTTCCTCAAGGCTTTTACTTCTCACACTGCAATATGTACAACTGAAGAACCAAAACTCACTGACCTCTCACACCACAAATCTCAAGTGTGTAGTGACTTGGTGTGTAATCCCCCTTGCTCTAAGGCATCCTCCCCTTCCAGCATCCTAGCAGTTAACCTTATAGTCTCCTGACTTCTAGAAAGGGGATCTAATTGACCTGCAGTTTCCAGCCTTGCCTCTTTACCATCAACTGTGCACCTAGATGGGGAAGTGTGAAGATAACCCTGGCCTGCCCATAACCTGGTAGGACCTTTGCACTTAGTCCCATCATTCAAAATCTACCCAAAGTTATAAGCCTTGCTCTTGTTTACAGAAATCTTCTTTAAATCACAACCTATTAGGAATATGGCATGCACATGGGAGCTTAAGACACTGCTATATCCCCATTAATTAAACTTGAGGTGCATTGACTAACTGCTACTAAGAACAAATTTAGTGCAAAAATTTACTAAGGATTATATACTCACATCACATCACTTCCAAGTGATAATTAAATGCATTAATTAGCAAAAGTTGTGGTGTATCAACTTTAAGTGTCGCTCAAAACATATTCACCAATTAACCATGGAATGTGGCACAAATGATTCTATGAGGAGGAATATGTTTTTTCTTAATTTAGGAGGAAAAAACATGTGCATTGACAAGGAGAAAAGGAGAAGGGTTTTAAAAATGTTAAGAGAGTAGACAAGTGAGAACGAACAAACAGTATGGCAATAAAATCTGCAGTAGCTTCTCTGGTGTTTTATAATAAGACACATCTTCTATTAAGTGTAATGGAAGTTAATGGATCATTTGCAAGGCACAAACATTCATACCAACCCTTGAACACTAAATCTATCAGTTTAGTGGCATTACTGCAATATGTACTTTTAAAGCATGTACAGGACTACTGTAGGGAATAATTTACAGCATTAACCACTGAACTGTACAGTAAGAAGGGTCTACATTCTGTGGGATTTACAGAATATTCTCAATCCAATAAAATCTTAAAGATAAAAAATTAATAAAATGAATACAAACACCAAACTAGAGAACTATTCCATAGGAAAATACAGCCTAAATAATGTAAAGTGAATGGGAATTTGTCACTGAAGTAACATCAGAAAGTGTGAAAAAAAAGAAAAGACAGTATCTTTGTTTAACAGCTATTTACAGCATAAGTATTATTCAAGACATTAAATTCTATCTTTGAATACCACAACTGCCTTTTTTACATCACAGTAGTCTAGACTCAGATAATTTCCTTTTTAATTGCTCATAATATCTGAGAATTGGGGTTGGTGAAATATTTTTCCTATTACAACAAAAACACTTTATCTAAACCAAGTATTTACAACAATAAATCCCTGGCTACTGACTTTGGGATACAGTATTATGTTACCTTATTTTAGCCAAATAACTAGAATTGTTGTCTCAGTATTCTTTCATTATATTGCTATTTATGTTACTGTATCTGATTCCCTCAAGCAGTATGCACATATAGGGGCATGTAATATTGTGCACGCATTCCAGTGCATGTTATTCACTCTCCACTGCAAGTTCTCACATTTACCAGAATGTGTATTTAATAACATATTTTTGATTTTACAATGATACACTACGGGGTAAATCTATCATCTTGACCTCCATGACTGCACTGGTCCAATGCAATTCATTACCCAAGAGGTGGGAGGACTGAATTTCAGGGAGCTACAGGAAGAGTGAAGGAGAGAAATGGGGAGCAGTTGATAAGGCATAGTTAATATGAAATAGGAAAACATATGAGAAAAACAGATCACAAACAGAGACAGAGAAAATATGAAGTGACAACCAAATCTGAAAGGAAATGCAAGAGAACATGCATTAAGAACAACCACGCATTCCAGTTGAGCAGGTAGGTGATCTATGCTGGTGGGAGTTACTCATTAGGGACGTTAGAGAAGACCAGAACTAAGAAACAAATACAACAAATCTTTGTGGTGTTAAAATAAATATACCCCATAATACAACATGACTGAACTCAATACATTTGCAATATGTGTTGAATTCAGCCATGCTGTGTTAATGAAAACATTTATTTCATAGAATCATAGAAAATTAGGGTTGGAAAGAGGTCATTTAGTCCAACCTCCTGCTCAATGCTGAACCAACCCCAGCTAAATCATGCCAGCCAGGGCTCTGTCAAACCGCGCCTTAAAAAGGATCTAAAAAGATGGAGATTCCACTACCTCTCTAGGTAACCCATTCCAGTGCTTCACCACCCTCCTAGTGAAAAACTTTTCCCTAATATCCCTAATATTTCCCTAAAATATAATATATCCCTAAAAAACTTTTCCCTAATATCCTAGACCTCCCCCACTGCAACTTGAAACTGTTGCTCCTAGTTCTGTCATCTGCCACCACTGAGAACAACCTAGCTTCATCCTCCCTGGAACCCCTCTTCAGATAGTTAAAGGCTGCTATCTAATCCCCTCTCATTCTTCTCTTCTGCAGACTAAACAAACCTAGTTCCCTCAGCCTCTCCTCATAAATCATGTGCTCCAGCCACCTAATCATTTTTGTTGTCCTCCTCTGGACTCTCTCCAACTTCTCCACAACTTTCTGTAGTGGGGGGCCCAAAACTGGATACAATACTCCAAATGAGGCCTCACTATTGCCAAATAGAGGGGAATAATCACATCCCTCGATCTGCTGGCAATGCTCTTACTAATGCAGCCCAATATGCCGTTAGCCTTCTTGGCAATAAGGGCACACTGTTGACTCATATCAAGCTTCTTGTGCACTAGAACCCCCAGGTCCTTTTCTGCAGAACTGCTGCCTAACCAGTCGGTCCCCAGTCTGTAGCTGTGCATGGGATTCTTCTGTCCTAAGTGCAGGACTCTGCACTTGTCCTTGTTGAACCTCATCAGATTTTTTTTTGGCCTAATCCTCCAATTTGTCTACGTCACTCCATATCCTATCCCTTACCCTCCAGGGTATCTTCCACTCCCCCCAGCTTAGTGTCATCTGCAAACTTGCTGAGGGTGCAATCCACCCCATCCTCCGGATCATTAATTTGCAATATACCTTCATTGAAATGTTCATTTTACCGAAGTCAATTTATTAAATATCCTTTCAAAAGTAGCTATTTTGTCTTTTACCTAGACAAGAAGATAGAAAAGAACAGGATTTTCAGCTGGCTGCCAAAGCAGTCACACTCTCTTACTATTACAAAAGCTTAGTACATATAGAGTGCTTGTCATCTTCAAAGCATTATACAAGCATTAACAAATTAATCCTCACAACACACCTCTGTCCTGCATAAGTTAAGAAGTCTTATTTTATTAACAAAATATGAAGAAAAATCATGTAAAGGACTGATAGTACAGAAAAAATCAGATGTTCACCAAAGACTTAATGTTGCTAACTCCATCTCCACAACGTAGGATTTCTGAAAGCCTCCCTCCTTACCGTAGTCAACAGGAATAATTTAAATGTACCTATAATATGTGTTTATGTATGTGATGAGTACATCTATATATATACATACATATAAACAAACATCCATATAGCTAAAGTTCCAGAGGGAACTGACGAAGTGGGTTACAGCCCACGAAAGCTTATGCCTGCAGAAATTAAATTTGTTAGTCTTTAAAGTGCTACAGGACTCATTGTTTTTGCCATATAGCTAAAGATATTTCCTTTTCCAAAATTCTTCCAACTGGAGCATTTAAACTGACTGATCACTTCCATGCCCACTTCCTACAGTATTTGGGGAAATGAGGCCACATTGAGGGGTAGCTTGGAGCTGTGTTCCACTGTCTCAAAATGTGTGAGGCTCTGGAGACCTCAGACAAGGGATGCATACTAGTGTGGTACAAGAGAATGATATTATAGAGTCTGAGGACAAAAGGAGGTACAAGGCACTGAGGGTCAGAGAAGAGGAGCAGAAACAGGAAAAGAACATGCTGGGTAGTGCTCTAAATGAGATGGTATAATAGTGAGTGCCTAAAGGATGCCTTAACAACAGTTATAGCCATAATCTGAAATGTTTTTTTTTAAGAAAGCAGATTTTTTGGAAATATAATGTTTTAGGGGTACTATACAGACTCTACTGAAACACACCTTCAGCCGTAACCTTTTTTAAATATAGGTTTAATAATAGTATCAAGTGAAACACCCACTTCAATTATTTTGCTGAAAGCAAAAGACAATATGGTAAAAAAGGCAATCTCTCTTACGTCACAATAATTTTGGTGAACTAATTAGCCTAAAGCTGTTTTTTTGTCTCTCACTGCTTTTGGTTTGTATAAGGTAAAAACACACAGCTTGATTTTTACTGATTCTCATTCATATTTATCAGGCACAAACACTGATCTGATTTTTAAAAGTAACCGAATGGTTTAAAGCTACAAATATTAAATGTGGCAAAACTACACTTTTCAGGTCTGATCCTGCTTCTGCTGAAGCCAACTGGCATTGTACTACTAACTTCAAAAAGAGCAAAAGCAGGGTCTTAATGCACTCATGCAGATATTGTGCATAATTACTTATCTGCTGGAAAGCAGACCTGAAGCAATATGGTTTGCTGAGTTCTTACCATTTGCAGAACAGTATAGTTATAGTATTTTTAGCAAACCTCTCACCAATGTAATGTCTCGGGAAGCAGCAGCTGCACTCATGTGTAAACTAGGTTGCCTGACAGAACTACTACAGTCCAAAGCTCGAGCAAATGTGCCAACCGCACTAGGGGGGAAAAAAAGAAAAAGGATGGTTAAATTAAATTCACACATTTATGTAAAAGATGATTTATCAGCACATAAATTAAAAATCACTTGCAAAATAAAACACATACTGTAGTTCTGAGGTTGCAATTTTAAATATTTTTCAAACCTTTATAATGAAAGAGAGCAACCTGATAAAAAGTCATGATTTCTGATTCAAACAACAATGTACTAAGTACAAAATATTATTAAATATACAATTCACCATTTTAGTAGTATGAGAATTAAAGGCAATTTTGTTTAAGGGCAATCAGACAAAATCCACAACTGTTCCAATGTGCTGATTGCCTCATTACTGTCAACTCAAGGGCCCTGGTTAGCTTGGATTTTTTAAATTACAATTTTTAAAAAAGGTGAACTCTAGACAGCACTTGACAAGTAAACAAATATCACAAGAATAAATGTCACAGTGCTACTCAGATGATTTTACAGTTATCTCACAGGTAAGTTGCAAAAGTAAATGATTAACATTTCATCCACTTTAGTCTTCTTTTTTCATATGGCTAGTGTACAGCAGCAACTACAATTTCACTTGAAGTTGATCGATCCAGATGGCTACATCAGAAGTGGCAGAATTTATTGCAGTGATGCCTCCTTCATATTTATGAACTGGGCAAAAGATGGTGATACGTTTGATAGTTTGTTGTGGGGAACCACACTCACATGCCGAGGAGTCCTTGATTTTCCATTTGTGCATCTGCCATGGTTGGTTCCGATTCGGTTCAGAGTTGACCAAAATGTCCATGGGAGGTCAAACCCAGGAACCTTCTGCATGGGATTCAGCGCAAGGTGCTTAATGCTTCCATTAGAAGGCAACAATGGGCCATTAGCTTGTAACCACCTAAAATCTGTATTTTAGATTTTAGGTAATAAACTGAAAGCCCCTACTAGCATGGCTAATGGAAGCATTAGCAGTGTTCAAATGGACAGAATTTAAGCATGCATGACAGTGCATGGCAGGACAGAGGTAAGTGTATGTGATATTCCTGAAGAAATCCTTAGGACAAGGGTCAAAGACTGGTAACATCACAACACAACAGGGAATGGGACATCAACAAAAGAGGATAGAGTTAGGTTGCAGGCCAGGGCTGGTGGGTATCTTAACTGTGTATTTTCTGTTTTTTTACAGGTTTAAGTGTATTTGATGCTCTGAAAGGGTATGAGGCCCTTAACTCTGCATTAATGGTGTTGAGCAGTAAATTTCCCTTGTTTTTTGAGGAAAAAGTGATGACAAGGAAGGCATGACGGGGTCACCTGAGAGGGGAGAAAAAAATGGCTTCTTCTAACACCTCACTGCCACTCAGCTAACAGCTGTGCCTTCATCCTGGGCCCTTCATGCCCCCCGTAGGGTTAAAGGGGCCAGGGGAAGGAAAGAAGAAGGTAACCAATGGGCTGCGACAATCACATCAACCACTCCTCAGGTTATACCGGGATTTTCCATTTCAGCAGGTGTGAAAAAGTTCTACACAAGTCTTTGTGGCAGGGTGGATAAAAATCAATTATTTAAATGAGATTTAAATCCCCTTCCCTCCTCATTTTTATTCACTGACTGGAAGAGAACAGATAAGTTTTCTTGCTTTTTCAACTCCCAATCAATTGCTCAGCTTCAAATTAATTAGTTCAAATAAAGAAAATATTCATTTGGTGCCTGCCGAAGAGGCTACTGCTGTCAAAAACTGGTTTAGTACTTTAACAAACTTTGGTTCTAGGTGCTTAGCTAGTGACTTCTGCTAATTCAGTGGTGTCATTTAATTTTTATATTTTCCATTTTAAAAATGTAGACAAGGTGAACATAAAGTTCATAAATGTTCCCTCTTATGAGTTTGCTTGTATTTTTCTACAATATGATGAAAAAAGTGTATTTAACACCATAAAAATGTGAAATCAATTATTAGGCATTTCTATAATACATCCCACCAATCAACATGACTCAAAATCTCTTTACCTTGCTTGCAAGAGAAATAAAAAATACCAGATATATAATTGGTAGCAGTGTTAGATGCTGCTTTAATTCATTTTGGAATTTACCCCTACCCTACATATGCATTAACGTATGTGGAGTCACATATGTAAAACAAGAAGAAAATGTATGGTTTTATTTGAATACTAGGCCTACAGTAAATTAAATTATTTAATTTAAATTTAATTAATTAAATACCCAGGGAGCTGTAGAAGCAGTGTTGCTCGTTAAGAACATAGCACTCTTCCTTTTCATCAATATTGAACTAATGCCACAGCAAGGTGTTATGGAACCCTGCAGAAGCAATCTTTCAGGTCTGAGACACCTGTATATGTTTAAGTTCCTACTTTTCTTTAAAGTAATGGCAACAGGCCAAGTATCCATGACAAATTCCAACTGTGGTGTTCACACTCCACCTAATTTTCTCTTGTAGTTTCAACTGAATACACATTCTTCTTCATTTTCTATCCTAACTTATTTTGTAATGTTGCTGTGCACTCAAGAAGAGAAGGGATCAAGGAAACCCCACAGAAAGCTGAAGGGGGCATCAGGAGGATCCTGATAGAGTCAAATGAAATAGAGTCAAAATGAAATAAAAGTCAAACAAAGCAGAGTCAAACAAAATAAAAATCTTAAATGAACTGTGCCATAGAATCTCTATGGATAATAATGCCATGCTTGAATAATAAGAATATGGCAGTAAGGATATACTACCGACCACCTGACCAGGATGATAATAGTGACTGAGGCTATGTGCACACTGACAGCGGCAAATTCACCGCCGTCAGATCGACCTTTCTGGATCGATTGAGTGGTCAGTAAAGACCTGTTCAATCGATCCGGAAGTCGACGCACTAAAACCACTCCCTGAAGTGGCGTCATCAGGAACGCATTTACTGTTGGCACAGTGAAGTGAAGATGTCACGCACAACAAGAAGTTAAGGAGTTGACAGGAGTTACGCAAGCTACTTTATGTAGCTTGCGTAACTCCCATCGACTGCTGCCGAATTCTCAGGTAAGTGTAGACATGGCTTGTGAAATGCTCAGGGAGATTAGACAGGCTATACAAATAAAAAACTCAATGATAATGGGGGATTTCAACTATCCCCATATTGACTGGGTACATGTTGCCTCAGGACAGCATGCAGAAATAAAGTTTCTTGAAACCTTAAATGACTGCTTCTTGGAGCAGCTAGCCCTGGAAGCCACGAGAGGAGAGGCAATTCTTGGTTTATTCCTAAGTGGAGCACAGGATCTGGTCTAAGAAGTGAATATAGCTGAACCGCTCAGTAATAGTGACCTTAACATAATAAAATTTAACATCCCTGTGGGGGAGGAAACACTAAAGCAGCCACCACGGTAGCATTTAATTTCAGAAAGTGAAATTACACAAAAATGAGGAAGTTAGTTAAACAGAAATTAAAAGGTACAGTGCCAAAAGTGAAATCCCTGCAAGTTGCATGGAAACTTTATAAAGACACCATAATAGAAGCTCAATGTAAATGTATACCCCAAATTAAAAAATTTGTAAAAGGACCAGAGAAGTGCCACCATGGCTAAACAACAAAGTAAAAGAAGCAGTTAGAGGCAAAAAGGCATCCTTTAAAAAGTGGAAGTTAAATCCTATTGAGCAAAATAGAGAGGAGCATAAACTCTGGCAAATGAAGTGTAAAAATCTAATTAGGAAGGCCAAAAAAGAATTTGAAGAACAGCTAGCCAAAGACTCAAAAAGTAATGGCAAAAATTTTTTTAAGTACATCAGAAGCAGGAAGCCTACTAAACAACCAGTGGAGCCACTGGACAATCGAGATGCTAAAGGAGCACTCAAGGAAGATAATGTTATTGAGGAGAAACTAAATGAATTCTTTGCTTCGGTCTTCACATCTGAGGAAGTAAGGGAGATTCCCAAACCTAAGTCATTCTTTTTAGGTGTCACTGGAAGAGGTTTGGGAACAAAGTGATACATTCAACAGTAATAAAGTCACCAGGTCCAGATAGTATCCATCCAAGAGTTCTGAAGGAGCTCAAATGTGAAACTGCAGAACTACTAACTTTGGTATGTAACCTATCATTTAAATCAGCTTTTGTACCAGATGACCAGGTAATGTGATGCCAATTTTTAAAAAAGGCTCCAGAGGTGATCCTGGCAATTACAGGCCAGTAAGCCTAACTTCAGTACCAGGCAAGTTGGTTGAAACAATAGTAAAGAACAGAATTATCAAACACATAGATGAAGACTATTTGTTGGGAGTCAACATGGTTTTTGTAAAGGGAAAACATGCCTCATCAATCTATTAGAATTCTTTGAAGAGGTCAACAAGCATGTGGACAAGGGTAATACAGTGGATATAATGTGCTTAGATTTTCAGCAAACCTTTGACAAGGTCCCTCACCAAAGGCTGTTAAGCAAAGTAAGCGGTCATGGGATAAGGGGGAAAAACCTCTCCTGGATCAGTAACTGGTAAAAAGACAGGAAACCAATGGTAGGAATAAACAGTCAGTTTTCAGAATGAAGAGAAGTAAATAGTGGTGTCCCCCAGGGATCTGTACTGGGAGCAGTACTGTTCAATATATTCATAAACAATCTGGAAAAAAGGGTAAACAGTGAGGTGGCAAAATTTGCAGATGATACAAAACTACTCAAGATAGTTAAATCCAAAGCAGATTGTGAAGAGCTAAAAAGGAATCTCACAAAACTGGGTGACTGGGCAACAAAATGGCAAATGAAATTCAATATTGATAAATACAAAGAAATGCACGTTAGAAAACATAATTCCAACTATATGTATATATATACACACAATGGTGGGATCTAAGTTAACTGTTGCCACTCAAGAAAGAGCTTAGAATCATTCTGGATCGTTCTCTGAAAACATCCACTAAATGTGCAGTGGCAGTCAAAGAAGCTAACAGAATGTTGTGAATCATTAGGAAAGAGAGAGATAACAAGACAGAAAATGTAATATTGCCTCTTTATAAATCCACAGTACACCCACATCTTGAATACAGCGTGCAGATCTGGTAGCCCCATCTCAAAAAAGAAATATTGGAATTGGAAAAGGTACAGAAAAGGGCAACTAAAATTATTAGGGGTATGGAAAAGATGAGGAGAGACTAAGACTGGGACTTTTCAGCTTGGAAAAGAGACGACTAAGGGGGAGACATGACAGAGGTCTATAAAACCATGACTGATGTGGAGAAAGTAATAAAAGGAAGTGTTATTTACTCCTTCTCATAACACAAGAACTAGGGGTTACCAAATGAAATTAATAGGTAGCAGGTTTAAACCAGACAAAAAGAAGTATTTCTTCACACAACGCAGTCAACCTATGGAACTCCTTGCCAGAAGGTGTTGTGAAGGCCAAGACTATAATGGGGTTCAAAAAAGAACTAGGTAAGTTCATGGAGGATAGGGTCATCAATGGCTGTTAGCCAGGACAGGCAGGAATTGCTGTTTGCCAGAGGCTGGGAATGGCTAACAGAATGGATTACTTGATTATCTGTTCTATTCATCCCCTCTGAAGAACCTGGCATTGGCCACTGTTGGAAGACAAAGACACTGGGCTAGATGAACCACCGATCTGACCCAATATGGCTGTTCTTGTGTTATGCTCTCTGAAGGACAAGCTGAAGGAACGATTATAGAGGCAGGAGAACAAGGAGAGGACAGAGTTATGGAAGCCAAGGGAGGACAAGATTTCAAGAAGAGCAAGATTGATGGTATTAAAGGTAGGTGACAAGTCAAGGAGGATAAGGATGGAATACTGATTCTGAACTTTGGCTAGGAAGAGGTCATTACAGACTTTGGCATGAGAGCTTTCAGTGGAGTGTGAAGGGTGGGAGCCAGATTGGAAAGACTTGATGATGGAATTGGAGGAAAGCAACTTCAAACAGCTATTGTCAACAAATGGTTCAATGAGCTTAGATATGAAAAGGAGAAGGGTGATGGGGCAGTAGTTGGAAGAAACTGAGGTCAGAGGTGAGGTGTTTTTTCTACATCTGTGACAGGGAGAAGGGAGAGCTGAAGGAAGGGAAGGGAAGTTCATGTCATATTTTGTCAATTTTCTCTCCCAGAGTTCCCCTACCAGTTGAGATTTTACAATCAGATTTTCCTATTTTTAAAGTGGCTTCCTCTTCCCTTTTGCTGTGTGAATGACCCACAAAATAAAAGGAGAGGCGGGGAAAACAATAAAATTGATTATACAAAATGCTGTGAAATGCAAAAACATTTTCTCAAATCTTTTTGTTCTAGTAATTGTAGGTGCTACTTGGATAACAATTGTAGGTGAAGAAATTTCAGAGAGAAGTGTGATTTCCAAGTTGACAGTCTTCCTATAAAGAAAAGTTATTATGCTGTGGATTTCTCACACTACAAAAGCTGAGCAGCCATGTAAGTCTCACGGGGCTGACGATGTCATGAATAGCTCTTGTCTTCGTATTTAAGAGGCGCCACTACACAATTAAGCCAAGAAGAAAAAATAGTGGATGATAGGAAAAAATAAGATAAGTGGAGGGGGGAAAAAGAAAAATCAGACATTTAATTTAATTGGGCCCTTGGGCAATTGTAGTTCCTTCAACTACAGTTTTCTTTCCCTCCCTCCACCCACTTCTACTCCAGCACAATATTTAGGAGCTAACATTCACACGAGTCAGAGATTAACTCTAGATTCTCCAAATTTTCAGTTTGTGTACAGTAGTGGCTAACATTGGTCCTTGCACTATCAGTTCTCAAAAGTTGGTGGTCAGTAAAAATTAGGTCAGATATGAGGTGGATAAGGGGGGGAAAAAGCAAGGTAATAACAGAATTATGTAATGTTAAGATACAATAACTTGTGTTATCAACATTAGAAAAGAATGTTATTCACCACTGGAAAACTGGACTCATTATCAGTGTACAACAGTAATTTTTAACCTTGTAGGTGGTCTGCAAGGTATTAAAGCCCTAAAATGGTCACTAGCCCTCAGACTGCAGTGGTGTTTTGGCATCGGTCCAGAATTTTATATAACAATTTCTAGATCTCAGACCAGTATAATTGTTGATCCCTCTTCTGTCTCGGGAACTTTAGTTTCATCAGTCCAGGGGAAATGGACCTGCTCTATTCTGAGTTTATTTTTCTCAGAGTGCTCAATCCTTCCCCATTCCTCTCTTTCAGTGGACTGAGGTAAAGATTAACTGCACTCTTCTACAACCATCTTAATAGGTTTAGTTCAAACAAGGATTGGAAGAATTATATATTTTTATTGGTAAATGTCAATTTCCATACACACACAGATTAAAAAATATTTCCACCGATAATCAGAATTTACTGATAGGAAAAGTAAGAAAAAAGCTGCCTGCAAACATAATAGAGTTTGATTTAAGGATATTTATTTTGTATATTTTGACATGTGATGTTTTCAATTTGTGTTTTAACAGTTATAAAGTTTAAACTTTTTTAATTTGACTGTCATTAAATAATTATTGTCTGACCCCCACATAATTTCCTGACACTGTGAAAATTTAAATTGATAAAAATACAAAATGCTTTAATATAAACACTGATATTATCTGTTGCAACTATACAAAAATAAGAATCGACTTCTGTCAAATCTTGTTAAAACACGTCACCTTTCAGGCCTATACAAGGTTGTTTGAGTGCTCACGGTAGTTCTCCAAATATATTTACAAATGTCTGAAGCAGACCTCAGGCCCAACCTTGGGATCAAAGGATCTAAGCATAGTTACTGGGGTTCAACCCATCTTAGACAGCTTCCTAGACAGTGCCCAGTCATTAAGAAAATGTTTGGGGTTTTTTTTGCCTTGTTCTTATGTCGATGCCCCATTTCCCAAGGGTCAGAAATAAATCAATGGAAGGACATCTTTCATCTCTGCCTATAAAACCAGCCTTTAAGGAGCCAGTTAAGATCTACCCTTCTTTCCTTAACTCCAGGGAGTTTCAATCTATTTAATTCTTAGAATACTTTTTTTAATGCAGACATATGCCACCAGCACAATGATAATTAAAGCTGGAAAAAGATCCAGAGATTTTCAACTATTGGATAGCGCAGAATGTGACATGCAGAGTATATTGATAATAAAATGTTGCCGTTCCAGAAGATTAATTTTCCTTGTCATTTCTAAAGCAACTAACTGTAGGCACAGTGCTGTGCTTCATTACTCCCACTTCCCAACACTTCTTTTAACCTCCAAAAGTTTAGAGTGCTTGGGGAATGACTGATGAACAGAAGGAAATATGTCCACCGTTATTCTTCGCCAGGAAGAGGAATGGACTGGGGGCTTTGGAACAAAGAAAAGCAAAGTATTATATAGAATATCTGATTGATATATATATATCACTTTGTAGCCTCAGGAGTACTGCTAGAAAAATGACAAGAGGACATATGGTAAATATGAATCACTTTCATTCAAAAGGGAAAAAAATATCTGAAAAATGGAAACGGCTTAAATTCATAAGACATCGCTTAAGACATTATTATGGCTTCACCCTTTTCTGTAATTTCAATGAAAGAAAGGAAAGAATTTCTGCCATAGACTTTACAACCAAGGAGGAAGGAATTAATTGTAGGAAATGGGTCAAATTCTGTAGGGGAGATGCAAAAAGAGGGCATAAATTCAGCCTACATATTGAAATGATTCATTTTTTAGCCAAGATGACATCCAGTGGTACAAAATGTGCAAAGACAGACCAGTGTTAATGCCAGGCACAGTGGGTGGGCAGAAGAAATAGCATTACTGATAGACTAAGGAACATTCAGTAAACCTATTTCCAAACCATGTAGCTGTCACTGGTACTCTTACTCATCCTTCCCCTAAACACCTTCTTGTTTTGGGGGCATTGGATTGGCCCTCCCAATCTTCCCCCACTAGAAATCCCACCACAATTATACAATTTTACCCTGCACCTTTGCCTTTAGTTTAATTTCCTCTTGAATTCCTATTATTTTCCCTATCTGAATAGAATCCCAAAGTATCCAATATTAAGTGTACTGAACAGGCAATTTTCTAAATAACAAATGTTGGGAGTCACATGTATTCCCATTGACTACATTCAGTAGAAAACCCACATACACGCTAGAATTAAGTATATTTGAATCATGATGCAAGAACCGAGTTCTGGTTATGTTCAACAGTAGTAATTACCACCATTACTTTACAGTACATTTTAAATGTTTTACTTCATTATATTTTACTGAATATACGGATTCCTTTTTTGAAGGTGATAAAGGGAACATTCCCAGTTGATGAAGCAACACTTAAACTCTCATTGTAAGACAAATCCATACAAGTCAGCATTATATCTCCACTTAGATACCTCTACCTCAGACAAGAAACAATACTAAACAACAGAAAATGGAATTTCTCACCTTCTAAGAACAAAATGTAGAATGTAGGCAGAAGGAAAGAAGAGCACTAAAGTAAATAGAATAATTTTCCAGTCTTCCCTCATTCTAAACCAGAATCTAACTGTAAACAGATGTAACAAACAGTAAGAAAACACACACAAATGAGGTGAACTTGCCTTATGGGAAACAGAACTAAACAATGGCAAGTATGAAATTTTGATTTTACAGGAACTGGGGAATAGAGGTGAGGCAAAAAGTCACTAAAATACCAACAATGCATAATGGGTACCTTAACTAATCTTCAAAACCCTCTTTTAGTTGGAGATGAGAAAGGGGAGACTACAAATGGCTGGGCTGATCACATGGCTGAGAGAACCGCCCCCTTAAAAGACTGACCAATCCTTGTTGGATGAAGGAGGAAAGAGAGTCATAAATCCTGGGCTGACTTACAGTTTTACTGTTCTCCAAAATACATTTATAAAAGCAGGATGTACCGAAAAGGCAAATGTATACAAAAAAATCTAGAACTCTTAATATGCAGAAGATGAAATCCAAACTGAACTACCAGAAAGTGAAAGTGAATAGGCCTGATCATATAAGTCAGCACTGTGGTTCTCAACCTTTGTCCGTACTGGAATCCTCACTCCCATCTCTCTAGGATCTAGTCAGGATCTCTGTCCTGTTTACCAGTATAGAAAGTGCAAGGTGTCCACGATCCCCAAGTTGCAAACCTCTGGGTAGCCTGTTAGAGACAGAGGAGATTAAAAAGCTGCATCATCGGAAAGTTGAATTGAAATTGAAACTGATCCCAGCTTATGGTAAAGCAAGGGGAAATCTACTGTCTATTACTGTGTACAGAGAAAGGCATCTCTCTAGGGAACTAATGTGCTCCCCTGAGATGAGTTCAGATAACAGAGGAAGTTGTATGTGAGAAAGCAATCTTCTCCTTTGGGGAAACACTCAAGCTGACTCACTGCCCTTAATTGGCAGTCCCACATCTACTTTCTTTTGACTGAAAAGATTATCTTCTAAAGTAAATCAAAAGAAAGTATCTTCTTCTGGTGACCAGGAGAGCAAACATCTAAATGTTAAAGCAGAGAAGACTTCTCTGTTAGTCAGGGGAATCCACTTCTCATTGGGAGACCAATGGAGATAGCAGATTCCCAATGACTGCAGCGCAATTAAGCTTCCACAGACTCCGGAGAAGCTCTTTCAGCTAAAACAGTCTGCCAAGGCACACCACCAGGCCATTCAGAGCGGCTCTTACTGCTCCCACGTACCTGAAGCCCCTGAAGCTCAAAGTGTGCTCCCACCTATAAGAAAGTGACATGGAATGGAGAATTCAAAGCCATCCCAATATCACAGGTTTGGACATGAGGAGAACTGGGTCTCCAGAGATTTACAAAGGATCTGTCACAGAATGACAGTGCAGTAGAGCTCTGACTTTGCAACCCATGGCTAGATGGGTGGAGGAGGCTTGAAGGGAGCTCTTGCTAGGTGTGAAACCAGCCTGGCTGGATGGGGCAGAGGCAGCATGAAATTTCTTGATGTCAGAAGGCACTAAAATACCAGTGATGGGCATCCTAAAAGACCCTAGATAGATGAGAAAAACAGGCAACCCCAAAAGACACCCAACCACCAAAAGAAACTTTCCACACAGGGTCTTACCAACTCCTAAGTGAATGTGGTCAAGTTCTGAACCAGCACCTCTGTGCAGCCTCCTAAGAGGTGCGTGATGTGCAGGGAGGTAGAGCAGCATGTTTTTCTGAAGTTGCTCAGACTCAGCCTTGCATCTCTGCAGCTTCCCCCAGGGGATCTGCTCGGTGGAGATAAGGCACATGCTTTTCTGAAGAGATTCAGCCTCAAACTTTCATCTCTCAAGCTTGCTTTGGATCTACTTGCTGGCAAGAGCAATATGCTGCTGTGCAATCAAGAAGCAGTACAGGGAAGAGAGATGTGTCAAAGGAAGAATATACCCTTACTGATCAGAGGCTGGCTGGTCCTAGACGAGCTAGCATCTGTGCTCAAAGGGAGGTGTGACCCACAAGCCAGTTTCCCTACATGACACAGGCTGTGGAATTGAAAGCAGAGCTTCTCTCTGCCTTCCTCTCCCTCTGATTTTCATTCTCCAGACATGTTGTCCAGAAAGAAGACAAGAAAGAATAATAGCTGAAAGAAGATAAATTAAAGTTCTTAGACTAAAAAGACGTAGGTCTGCACTTTGCTTCCAAAATACAGAAGCAAAATTACTGAGAGGGAAGAAGGCAGGCTGGTGTCTTTACACTAGCATTGACAGGCAGTTCTCTGCTTCCTTAATTTGTCATAGGTGGAACAATAACATTTATTGTAAGCATCTATTAAAGGACAGGGAAAAGGGGCCTTATGAGAGTAATGGTTTTGCTCTTTCAATGGGAAAATGTTACTGTTTTTGAAAGAGTAGAAGTTCTAGAAATCTATCTAAAAACATTTGAAAAAGGCATATCTGAACTTCAACAGGGTTCTGACACAGGCTTCCATGCATGTGTCTACACTGCAGCTGAAAGGGAGTCTCCCAGACCAAGCAGAAAGACATGTACTAGCTCTGCTTGAGTGAACACACTAAAAATAGCAGTATGGATGTGGCAACTCAGGCTGGACGCCCAGGAGCTCCGGTGGGTTTGTACTCTGGCAGCCTGTACTGCCTATGCTGCTGCCCATGCCACGTCTCCTATTTTTAGCACATTAATTAAAACAGGGCTAGCACATGCCTGTCTACCCAGGGTGGCAGGCATGCTCCCAGGTGCCGTGTAGACACACCCTAAGAGATTTACATAACTGTATGGCTAATTTATGTTATTACCCATCCAGAATTTTCCTCTAATGAAGCATAGGACATAATGTTGAATTACTATGGTATACTTCAAAATCTTCTGCTACTTCGGTATTCATTCAAAATAATTGCAGTGTGTGTTACAGTTGATTTATATGCAAATGTCACGAATTCTTCAGTCATTCAATTTGTTTACATTTGCTTGAATTGTAATCTTAGTCTTTGTTACATTCAGTAATTTCAAGTACTATAGTACCAGACTGAAAAGATAGTGCTAAAATCTTACTTCACTGATTCTGAAGGGAAAGTGGAGTTGGAAGAAAATATCAACATTAAAATTTTAAGAAGAGACTTATGCCTTCCATCGAACTCTGCCAAGCGCTGCAAAAGTATGAAGTCTGGAAGAAATCCAAAAATACATTCCTTTCCTATATAATTTAGTTTAAACAGATATGCATCATATTACAATCTAATGGTTTTTTCTTATCTAACTGCAAGATAAACATAGAATGTTAAACAAGTTGTGGAACAACAGATAATGGAATAAGTAGTCAGTGGTCTACAGTACTGATAGGAGGAGGAAAAAGTATTTTTCTGGGATTAGAGGATTTCAATCTTACCGTGCTACAACTAAAAACTGGTCAATCTGACGATCAGTAAGGGGACTATCTGGATCCCATACTTTTACTTCCAGCTTTGCCTGCTCTCTGTCATCTAATTCTCCTGTCAAAAAGGTAAATGGAATAAAACACTTATTTACAAGGTTGTTCTCTGCGCATTTCTTACACCATGTTTAAATAATATACTGTACTTTATATATAAAAAGAGTTAATGAAATCAGCATTAACCATTTGAATTTCATATTGCAATATCAATTAAAGAAATTTCCAGCCTAAAATTAGTATTTTAACTTGCTTATAGAAAGCATCAACACAGAGTACGGAATCAAATAAGTTTAATGAAACCTAGTCAGTTGGAACCAGGGTTCCACTGTCCACTTTATTTTTTAAATTGCTTCCCAACCACAACAAAAATTAATGTTACACCCAACTTCAGAAATCAAATGCTATTATGTTATTTTTCTATTTTAAATACGCCTCAAAATAGAAAATACTGTAGAACAAAACTAACTTCTTTCAGTCCACTGACATGATTTTGGCAAATCTTAATTATTAAATTATTTCTGGCCCCACTTTTTACTCCCTGCCACTATTTTATCTCTACTATTAAAACAATGAGTTTTATTCTCTGTTAACCAGTTATAGTTCTTGCAATTTAATAAATAAGTTGATAGCACAAAAAGGCATATTAATTTCCCGATTAAACTCATTTGAATCAAGCACTATTCCAATATGGCTACTGTGATAAGAATATTCTCTTGAACCATGACTGTAGTTTTGTTAAGTTTTAGTCTCTTCTAGAAAGCATTTTTCATTTTTATTTGCTTGTAACATTTCTAATTCTATCCTTTTCACTTGAACTCACTTAAAAACCCATCTTCTTTTGTTAATAAACTTGTTTTACTTTTAATCTAAGCCACACCAGTGTTGCATTTGAATTAAAGTGAAAAGTTGTGCATTTTGTCTCTTTAGAGGAAAAAACAAACCTCATTATTTCTCTGAGTGTTCCAAGGGAGGGCTGGACACCTCAGGGCTGACAGATCTGGGGAAACTCAGGACTGGGAGTGTGTTGGGGTCACTTCTGCATATGATAACTGGGTGACAGTGACGAGAGTGGGGCTGTTGTTGTGTTGTAGATAGGCTGCTGGGGTAACAGTGCTGAACCATTGCTGCACAGCACACAGAGACTCAGGATACTGCATGCTTATTTGCTGGCTGTTGGATCCCAGGCTGTAAGCCACAGCAGCAGAGCATTTGAGGCACCAAGGTTTAAAGAGCAGGCGATGAAAACCCATTACTGGTCTGGACTGCAACGCAGAACACAACAGCTATGCATCAGGCTGAAACAATGCCAATGCTTTCAGACACCTTTTCATAATGGATGCGAGGACAAGCTCAATGTGTTATTTGTACAGCAAAGCAGAAAAGCAATACTTTTGGAGAGAATACAGCATTAAGCCAAAACCTTGCCCATCCCACCTCATTTCATGGGAGCAAAGGTCCCAAAATGCAGCAGAACCAGTGTACTCCACTGCACAATGGGAAGGCTCACCACAGGCAGCCCAGGTAGGTGGGTGATCTATATTCTGGGGGGCAGAGGGAGGAGGAGGTTATCTATGTTGTGTGGTATGTGGATTTGGGATTACATTGAACCACTGGCCACATGCCATAGATAAACTCTTCTCTCTCCCTTAGAACACACATTGCTCATCCACCCAGGCTCCCTGTGGTGAGGTTTAGGGTGCAAGAGCTGGATCCTTTGGTGCTCCACAGCTTGGACAAATCTTCTCCCCCCAGTGAACACATAGGCAAAGCTCCTTTACTCAGTACGGCTGCCATTACTTATGGCTAACTTTTATGTTGAAATCCAAGATTAAATTTCTGTTCTCAAATATGCCCACGTCATTTGCCTTGACTACAATGAGAGCTGTGTAGGCATCTCTTTGGGCAGAACAGAAAAATGGTTCCCTACTTTTTTGTAACTGTTGTTCTTTGAGATGTGTTGCTCATGTCCATTCCAAGTAGGTGAGTGCGTTCCACGTGCACCGTAGTCAGAAGATTTTCCCTTAGCAGTAAACTATTGGGTTGGTGCTGGTGCCCCCTGGAGTCACACCTCCATGGCACTGTATATAGGGCCCTTCCGACTTGCCGCTTCTTTAGTTTCTTCTTGCCGGCTGGCTCCAACATAGGGGAAGGCAGGTGGGTCTTGGAATGAATATGAGCAACGTATCTCGAAAAACAACAGTTACGAAAAAGTAGGTAACCGGTTTTTCTTCTTTAAGTGCTGGCTCATATCGATTCCAAGTAGGTGACTCCCAAGCTGACCATAAGAGGAGGGGACAGAGCTTACAGAATCACTGATTGAAGCACTGCTCTGCTGAACACCACGTCGTCTTTGCCCTGTTGGGTGATGGCCTAATCCGCAGTGAAAGTGTGGATTGATAAGCATGTTGCAGCCCTGTAGATTTCCGGCGTAGGAACATGTGCCAGGAATGAGGCTGAGGACCCTACACCCTTGTGGAGTGTGCTGTCAGTGCCAAGGACATGATCCACGATGAAATCCTCTCGGATGACACCGGAAGACCCTTCATGCTGTCTGCCACTGCGAGAAAGTTGGTTTGATTTACGAAATGGTCTTGTCCTTTTGATGTAGAAAGACAGTGCCTGCCTGACATCCAGGGAATTGAGACTTTGTTCCCTGTTATCAGCATGTGATTTAGGGAAGAATACTGGGATACTACCTTAGGGAGGAAGGCCAGATGTGGGCACAACTGGACCTTGTCCTTATGGAACACCGTGTATGGAGGTTTGGATGTCAGAGTCATGAGCTCAGACACCCTCCTAAGCTGAGGTTATCATGGTCAGGAATGCCACAAGCATGCAGATTCTATGAAGCTTCCACACCGTGAGGTGGAGAGACTTGAGGTTGGGATGTTGGAGGCGGCCATAGTCCGGTGTGATTAGATCCAGCACCGAAGGCAGGGTGATCAGAATGACTATTGACAGTTCCGGTAGCGTCATATACCAATGCTGTCGGGGCCAGGCTGGGACTATCAGAATGACAGACACTATGACCCTCCTGATCTTGAGCAGGACCTCATGAACAAGCTGGAAAGGCGGGAACGTGCACCTCCGGCATAAGAAGTTGCTTGTGAGAGGGATCCCTGAAGAGGCACAGGGAAGAGGGATGGGAGCAAGCGGAGGTACCACACTGCAGAGAATACCCCAATTCTACCATGGGCAGCACCCATCTGCCTGAGGTTATCTGAGACCATGCATGATAGAAATTGGATAGACGGTTCAGGAAGCAGGGAGAAGGATCCGGAATCTAATTTAGTGTGCTGGCCTCAGTCCCACCCTCAAAAAGTTCACTTGGAGCCAGAGAACTGCCTCGCCAAGCCCCAGCTTTCGTTGGACCAAGGTTGAGGTGTCCTATGCCTATTATTTCTGCCCCACTTTCTAGAGTATGTCCTATGCCTACACCGAGGTAAAACTACCAAGTAGGCTGTGGTTTAAAATGCTTCCTTTGTGTGGATGTCATATGAAGCCCTAAGGATTTCAGTGTTGTCCTTGAATCCTTCAGGCTGTGGAGTTTGGAGTCCATCTGCTCTGAAAACAACCCTGAACCTTCAAAGGGTAAGTCTTGAATTGTTTGTTGGACCTCTGGGTGGAGGACTGACACCTGCAGCCAAGAACGCCTTTATGTGGCGATCGTGGTGACATGGTTTGCATGGCCAAATCCGCCACGTCCAAGGCGGACTGCAACAGGGTCCTTGCCATTGCCTTGCCCTCTTCCACAACCACTCCAAATTCTGATCTGAAGTCAGCCGGAAGCAGTTCTTTGAACTTTGTCATGGCCTCCCATGAATTAAAATGATATCAGTTCAATATCACCTCTTGGTTTGCAATGTGAAGCTGGAGTACACCTTCCTACCGAAGAGGTCCAGCTTCCTTGAGTCCTTGGATTTGGATATTGGGTCTTGCAGCCCGTATCTCTCCTTCTCATTTACCGCTGCTACCATCAGTGACCCTGGCTGTGTGGGGGGAAAGAGGAACCCAAGTCCTTTGGAGGGTGCAAAGTGCTTTTTTTCTATCCCCTTAGCTGTGAGGGGAAGGGAGGGGATAGAGACTGGTGTCTGCCACAATGTTTTGGTGGTATTCTGAATGGTTTTAATGAGGGGCAGCGCCACCCTTGAGGGCCCTCTGGTGCTAAGATGTCCACTATAGGGTCCACTGATTCCCTCATTTCTTCCACTTGGAGTCTTAGATTCTGGGCCATTCTTCGCAATAGATCCTGGTGAACCCTGTTGTCCACTGGGGGTGGTGTGGTTGAAGTCCCTGCCACTGCCTCGTTGGGGGAGGATGATGAGGATGCCCTCGGTGGAACTAGTCCTTCCTGACCCTCCAGATCACAAGATTCATCCTGCCCCAGGTTGACATGCTCGGTGCCATGGTTGGCCCCAGTACCAGACCCCACACCGTACCTCGTGCCAGCCTTGGTGCTGATCTCAACATGTCTCAGTTCTGGGAAATGTCAAGCGTTCCTCGTACAGCCAGTCTATCACAGGCGATCAAGTGGAAACGCCTAGAGTGAGACCCCTTGGTCTGGTGGTATGCCCATGGGGTCCAAAAGGGCCATTGCATGGGCCACTGTGCTGTCCAAGGTCCTATGAGACTTTCTTGTTCCTGTAACGGTGCCGCTCCAACTGGTGCCGACTCCGCTTCAAGGTGTACTATTCCACCTCTGAGTCTGATGACACTGAGCATGGGGACCACGGCGGTGCCCAATGTGATGGTGCCAGAGAACAGTGCAGAGGGGAAGGTGACCGGTGCCGCAAAACAGCAGGTTTGCCTCTAGACGACACCATGCTACGCTGCAGTGCCAGAGGTCTTAATTCCAACACTCTCTCTATTCTGGTGTGGGACTGCTGTGTTATCATGGCTATCAGGTCCCTAGCCATCTCAAAAATGTCAGGAGTGGAAGGGAGTTCCAACTCTTCCACCTGACTCTCCCTTACAGGTGAGTCTACTGGCGCCAGACTCAATGGAACCCTCCCAGGGTCCAAAGTTGAGGGTGCCGCCTATGGTGTGGTTGGTGCTGGGTGCCCCCCAGCATGGGATGCACACTATTAGTGTTGTCCCTCCCCACTGCCTTCACTATGGGCGAACACCTTCTATCAATCTTTTTGAGCCTCTTGTGAGGCACCGGAGAGTGGGAATGGTGCCAGGTCCTCTTCGGTGCCGGAGAATGCCAGTACCAGGATTTTCTCACTGCCAAGTCCTTTGATTGTGCTGTAGACTCTCTAATAGAGCTCGGCAAACTCCACACCAATGTACTAGGTGCTGGGTCCAAGTGGCCTGGGGCTAGTTGAGGATGGAGAGCTGCTTCAATGAGGAGGTGTTTAAGTCTAATGTTTCTCTCCTTCTTGGTCCTAGGATGGAATCCCCTGCAAATCCTATGGCAATCAGTCTGGTGGGATTCACCCAGGCACTTCAGGCAGGATTTGTGGGGATCGCCCTCTGGCATAGGTTTATGGCAGTTCCCACAAGATTTGAATCCTGGGAACCGAGGCATGCCCCAGTTCCCGGGTGGGAGGAAATGTAGTGGGGAGGGGAACCCCCCAAATAAACTTTAGCTAAAAAGTTAACTACTAATAACTAATTCACATCTAACTATTTACAGGAACCACAGTAGAAGACAAGGGAAAAACGCTTGCCAAAGGAAAAGAAGATAGAAGCTTCAATGACTGTCACGGGCGGTAAGAAGGAACTGAAGAGGTGGCAGGTCGGGAGGGTCCTATAAACGATGCCAGGGAGGCATGACTCCAGGGGGTGGGTCCACTGACCCGATGGGTACCACTAGGGGAAAAACCTACCAACAACTGTGCACGCGGCTTGTGCACACCTATTTGGAATCAACATGAACAAGCAGTCGAAGATGATTTTGGCTTTAACCCACCATAGTGATTTACAAAACTGTGCAAAAAGATCAAGGACACAAAACTCTCACAATAAGATTCAAATCTATAAATCTTTTACACTTTTAAAAAAGCTAACTCACATTCAAATGTAAAATCCAGCACTGAAGGACATACTGTGGATTTCTAACACTCTCTGGTGGGATTTTGTTTTTCTACATTTATGAATGGGTTACACACCTGTCTATATTTTCAAACTTTTCTATTTGTGGCAGATATACTGTGGGAAACGTTCTACATAAGTAATCTAAGAGTACATCATTACAAACTGTTAATATATTTTTAAAAATATCTTTCATTGTGTTTAACTGAATACCACATCCTGGAAAATGCTACTGTATGGAACTGTGAGAAAAGAATATAGCATATAGTGATATGTGGTATGCCTCTCCATGAAATGAAAATCGTGTCATATTCTGGGTTTCTATCCCAACCATTCCACATCCCAAAAAATCCATCTTTGCAATACACAGGTCTCTCATTTCAATGAGAGGGAACAAAATGCTACAGCTTGCAAAATGTTGCTTTATATGTTGATAAAGGTATGTAACTGCAATATTTTTAAGCTTCATGCAATCTGTGATTGTAATAGTCACAAGTAGGATATGAGAAATGGGGGACATGTGCACAAACTTACACAATGTAAAAAAAAGTGCTAATGCAACAATTAAATTCAGGAAATGTATAAGGGTAAGCTTTTCAACAGCAATGCTAACTCTGCCAAACTGCACATATGAACTACTTTCCATTTCTGATTTTCTGGTAAGAAAGTAGTAGTTAAGCCAAACATTTACATCAGAAAAAGAGGAGATGAAAAAAGAACATACATGAAGACAGTCAAAGTTAGCCTTGCTGCAGAAACCTTTTAAAAATTGATTGCAGAAATAAAATTCCATTAATTGAACTAACCAGAATAGGAGAGGCCTTCAGCATATAAGAAATAACAGAAAACTTGCTAGATCCTTCAAAATGGTCCGTTACAATCCAGCATAACTCATCTATAGCAATGCAACAAAAAACAAAACAAGCAAAAAAACCTCTGTTGGACCATAGAGATGACCCACAGGGCTCCAGCAACTTTCATGTTTTCCATATAAGGCTTGATTTCCAAATGTCCTGTTCTCTTTAATTATTTTATTTTATATATTCTGGGGTACAAAACGCTGTGGAAAAATATGCTTTCTGGGGCATCATAACAGAGCAGAGCTGACAAGTGAAAGCTCAATTGTTTTTCTTTGCAATTCATCTTAAGCATACAATGACATGCAAGCTGGAAAAGAGATAAGAGAATCAACTAAAGATTTAACTATCCTGCTAAACTTGGTTTTAAAGTACTACGAGCCGTTTGGCATGCCAAAGCTTTCAGTCATTCATGGGACACAGAGTTTATGCTGCTGACATGAACCACCTGAGAGAAGAGGAGCCATCTGAGGGGAGCAGAGTACTGACTGACGGTTCACGCAGCTGCCAACACCAGGCATTGCTGACAAAGGAGGCCATCAAACAAACCGATTCCCGGACAACGCAAATTGAAGAAAAATTTAGCAGGATTTTCAAGCCAAAGGCCAGTTCTAACTCAAGAATTACATGAAGCTGTCAGGGCCATTTACCAGATGGGGCATTGAGTAAGCTAGCCCTGCAGCTGTTGGAAAAAATTCAGGAGCAGCACAGCAGTGGCCTAGCAGGGGGAGAGCGCTGTGCGGTAGATTTCCCAGACAGGAAAACGGATAACTAAATGAATGGACAAATTAGACAAACAGATGAAAAACTAACCGCCCCACAATACCAACTTTCAAAAACAAGAGTACAAAAAGAAAGGAAGAAAGAGCAAATACAGTTGAGGCCTGAATTCCAGTAAGATACATTACAGGAAATGAAAAAATGCAGTTACTCAACATCAACCCGTTAGAGCTCACCTAAGACTGAAACAATTGAATATCTCAACAGAATTCTGTTCCTGCTAATGCACTGGATCCTGTGTGATGCTATGTACCTCATGCAAGATACTGAGCACCCTCAACTTCCACAGAATTGGGGCTTAAGATAGCAAGAGACCCTAAAAGTGCAGATATAGAGGAGATCAACTAAAACAAAGCAAACAAAATACAATCTCCATGATTTTGCTGAACTGACTAACAGTCATCACATTTTATTATGATGTATTTATACTTTTAATGTTTGAAGAGTTACCCTTTTAAGAAGCCAGTGACTGAGTATGACAAATATGAAGAAAATAAAAGAAATACATCCAGAAAATGTTGGCTTACAATTCTCAGCAGTAAAATCTCCAACTCTGCCCTCTTTTTGACATGTCAACTGACTATATGCCTGATTTAAAAGAACATGAAGTATATAAGTTTTTAGTCATTTGACCTGCCAGATATAATTTTCTATTTTAATACTTTGCATAATTTTCAATATTTCTTGAAATCTATATGTATTGAAAAAGTAATTTCACAACTATTTGTGTTAAACATATAAGCCAAGAATTTGAAGAGAGACCAGAGATTTTAGATGCCTGTGTCTTTTGATACCCAACTTGAGACCTCTTTAAGAAAGGCTGATTTTCAGAATATGCGAAGCACTGATCCTCTGAAAACCAGGACACTTCAAGGTATCTCAGATTGAGAACCCAAACACTGAAGCACCCAAAATCACTAGTCACTTTCAACAATCTTGACCACAGTGTTCAGCTGTACAGAGGAAGGAGCATCTTAGGGTGATTGTATTGGACTGGACATCAGGAAACCTATCTATGCCACAGACTTCCTGTATGACCACTGTAAATTAATTCAAGGCCTGATCCAAATCCCTTGAAGTCAATGGGAGACCTAAGGCCTCAATTTAGCAAGATACTTAAGGATGATCTATCTTTAAGTACTGAAGTCAACAGGATTACTCATATGCTTAAAGTTCAGCACGTAGCTAAATACTCCACTGAACTGGGGTCTTGGTTTCTCTGTGCCTCTGCTCCCTATCTGTAAAATGGGGATGATACTTCTTCCCTGCCTCACTTGTGAGGGGACCTGTGAGAATAAAATGATCAATGTTTGTGCTCTGACACTATAAACGAGTGCCAAAAAAAAAAAAAAAAGTCAAAGTGAAATACAGACTCTGATTTCATTGTTAGTTTGTTAAGAGATACTTCCCTCCCATCAAAGATTTCAAAAGTGTCAGGCAGCATACTGTGTTCAACTCATCCTAAATTTCTTTCTTAAATGAAGTTTGAATCTGACACACAACATCCTGGAAAACAGGCAGTTAACTACTATATATCTGTTGCCAGTTCAGGAACCTTACTCTCATATCTGAGAGTCTGGCTAGACTGTTTGTCTGCAGGTCTTGTTTTTAGTTATTTATTTTACTGAAAATATAAATCAGCATCACTCTTCCATTTCTCTCAGTCGTCTAGCTAGAAATGAAGATTTAAAAAAAGATCCCAGATACTAAATTGTACTATCTAGAATAAAGTCACACCTTTCTGCTATGGTCTGATGAAAATTCATTTAATAATACAACTTCCAGTCTTCCTTTAAAAGAGACAACATGCCCATATTCTCTCTCCTTATAAAAAATTAACTATACAAGTCAGTGGTGATTATGACATATTATAAACTATTTTTCTAAAACAACTAAATAAAAGTGTTTGTATGCATGTGTTCATGTGCATTCACTACACAATTCTGAAAGTAGTGTATGGAATGTCTCTTTTAAACTAGTCTCCAATGACAAGGAAAACCCCACATTAGGGATGGGACAAATGCACCTTTCAGATTAATTGTGCATATCATTCTACTGGCACTTAAGGTATTCAAACACTGCTCTACATAAACCACACTAATATGGTAGATAGGTGATCCTTTATTGGCCTTAATGGTTGGAGCTCAGAACCTTTTTCATTATAAAGAGACTGGAGACAGGATGTGCTTTTCCACTCTATTTGCTTTATGATTAACTACCAGCAGTATAAACCAGAAATTGCCCAGAAATCAAAGATTTTACATTTGAGTCTACAAAAAAATAAAATTGTGTTATGTGCAAATAGTTCCTAGAGAGAGGGATGAGGCAGAAGAGAGGGAATATGATATGTTTATCACTTAATTACAGAATAATCCCCATCCTTAACTAACATAACAAAGATACATAAGAATGTGTCTCTTCCAGAGTGTAAATAATGTTTATTCAGTTAGTATATAAGTGTGTTTTTCATTTACATAAACCCTAAATTAAGTGCATGTATGAATGGAATTAATATGAATTAAGCCAATCAGTTGGTAAAAGCTGTCAATTGACACAAGTAAAGCATTTGCTTACAGTGCGTCAGATATTTTTCTATTGCTGTTCTAACCAGTCTTACACTGTGTGGCTCCAGTTCATGAAGGTTAAGATTACCAATAATCCGTCCCTCAAAAACTCGCCTAGGGATTAAAACCTCCCCATTCCCAAGGCCTTAATGAACTGTGTTAGTGTGTGAATCTCGGTGTTCTGAAAACACACCAACTTTTGACAACATTTATTATTACAAAAAAAGAGTAAAGCATTGGGAGAGAATTTAAATAGGTAATTTTTGATTAAATAACAAATGCTCAGTTTTAATCATCACTTACCAAATTCCTAGAAAAAAATTATTGTCATACTCTAGTTCAAACAATTACTCTACTTAAGAGATAGAGGGGAGATGACAGAGGGCTTAGAATGGTCTAAACTGTAACCATGGGGTCTTGACCAATGCCTCCATCCTTGTATTCATCACAAGATCCTACTTAGGGGTCCTAATGCTCACAGAATCCAAAGGAATGATCAGGGCACCACCCTTTTTACATTGTCTTTTAAAGGCATTTCCAGAGTTTAGGCAGAATCTTATCTTAGATGCAGGTATTGCAAATACTGACAAGTACTCAGGAACAACATTGTATCTGACATCTCACCCTTAACTCTGAATTTCCCTGCTGTTATTTTTTGTTTTGTTTTGTTTTGTTTTTAACATTTGAGAAAGAACCTGAACAGTTTGACTTGCACTGTGCATTTTCCCACAATTTAGTTAGTATTTTTTGTTATGATGTTTGCATTTTTATACTGTACAGTGGTTTAAAACTAAGAGTATCCAAAGTGAAAACCTTCTCATTTCTAGACTGTTACTTATTAAAATGTTTTTCTGGTGCTTCTGTATTTAGATACTTACCTAAACAAGTCACCGTTAAGGCAAATCACAGTAAGCATGTTTTTAATAAATGGTGTTGCCTAAATCCAAGTTCAACTTTGTATTCATTTCTTTTTTCTCTACTGAACGTTTTAAGGATTTTACATATTCTAATCTGACTATACAGAAACTGTAATGGATTTAAAATAATACTTGAAATGAAAAAGCATAAGGTCGTAGGGCAATTCAGGGAAAGTGTCATGAAATGAGATAGGTATATATCATAAAAATGCATATTAACCATCCCTATGCAAAGCAGTTACTCTGCATATTAAGTAGTCATTTTTGAAAGTTTAATACCACAAGCTATGGAAATGTTTTCTTTCAAAAAAAAAAAAAAAAAAAAAGAAAAATTAAAAACTAAGCCCCTGATCCTGCAGAGGTTTAAGCACGTGCTTAACTTTACAGATGTGAACAGATAAATTGACTATGAGTCTATGAAGCCAATGGGACTGCTCCCTTGAATAAAAGTTAATTAAATGCATAAGTCACACAACAATTTTTTCTGTAAAATGAAGCTGATTTTATATTCAGCTGTAAAAACATTTCTCATTCACATCTTGCAATCTTTTTTGTCACTGCTATACAGTAACTTAAAAACAAAAATCAGACATCAAACACTGTCATAAAGAAATAAACAAGCAAACAGAAAACTGAACTTAGAGTGAGCCCATCTATGCACATTTATTAAAGTAGAAAAATATATAGAAAGTTAATTAAGCCCTGAGAAGTGGTTTGAAAGCCAGTTAGTGAATGATCACTGAAGTACATTACTTTGTAGAGCAAGTATGTAAGTATTTTACCATACAATAATTATCAAGCTTAGAAGACTGTCCAGGCCCTGACTGTATTCATGCCTGTAAATTAATCTCTGACAGGACTTTGTAGCTTTTATTAATTAAGAGAACTTTCCAACCATAATGATTTACAGCCTTCTACACCAATGAATCAATGAAGGCTGTTAGTCTCACAGAGGGGCCAGCTGGCAAAAAGAGATGCAATATATTTTAACCATTTCCCTTTTTTAAGTAGTTGGGGCTATGAACATGCAAAGGACCAGGAGAGCTCATGGCAAAAATCTCCTTTAGCAGCTAAATAAAGAGTTTTAATAACATTTAGTTGCCAGACAACACTATTTCCATAAACTCTCAAATCTTGTGATTTAACTCTTTTAGTACAGAAATAAGGACAGACGCATGCCCCTTTATATTTAATCATTTGGCTGGGAGTCAGGAAGTTGTCAGCGGTCTAAGAATTAAAGGCACCAATTCAGAGAAGTACTTAAGCACATTTGTAAATTTAAGCATATAAATAGTGCCAGTAAGTCAGTGGAACTATTCGATTGGGGACCGAGTTGGGGGTGGGACCAAAGCAGAGCTCGGGGCAGAGCGTGGCTGAGTGGTACTCCCTCTCCGCCTCCGTCCCTCCGCCCCCCGTGGGGACTGGCCTGGGCCCTACCGGGCCCCCCAGGAACGTTCCTTCAGGGGGAGTACCCAAAGTTTGAGGACCTCTACTCTAATGAATTCTCAAGCACCACTTTTCTAACTTTGCCTATCTGTAAATTTTGATTATTGATGGAAATATTTTTTGTGTGTCTGTGTAGAGAAATAGACATTTACCTACAATCCTTCCAAGCCTAATTATAACAGCACATATTATCTACATTATATATCTTCAGATCCACCTCTAATGATTCCATGTATTTAACACTTTAAAACATATTTAATATACAGTAATAAAAAGGGCCTGATTCTGATCTCATTTTACACCAAAATTGTATTAGGTGTAACCATACTGAAATTAATAGAGATACATTGGTATAAAACTGATGTGAAAGGAGAATCAAACCAAACTTTTAAATACTACATGATATTACTCCTGTAGTTCTCTGTCTAACTGCGGTACTTTTCAAATTAACTTTAGCAATGGTACTCCTAACCGGCAGGCCTGAATAAACCAATATGCACTTTGTGCATTTGCACAGGGACCCCATATCAAGAGGGCCCCCAACCACTAGAGGAGGAGGGATATCTCAGTGGTGCTGCAACCTGGCACTTGCCCCCATCCCTCCCACCAACCACCAAACTATCAAGTGGCTCTCCACACCTTCCCAGAAAGTTAGGCACGCCCCCCAGTTGAGAATCTCTGTTCTAGAGGATAGCAGGGAGATGGCACACTGAAGTTTTACCTAAGGCGGCAACTGTCTTTTATAATGCATGCTTTGTCTAATTTAAGGAAGGTGTGGGATTAGGGGGTCATTTCTAAAGTGTACAGGGCCCCAAAATGCTTTAATCTGAGCCAGATATTACAAGACATAATAGCGTAATAGCATTAAGTACTGCAAAATCAAATAATCTAATTTTTTATTCTGCCCCAAACAGCTCAAGACTGGGCTTTTCATTTACATGGGACAGGCCCAAACCAAAACCTTTAACCCAAGCATCCTGAACTTTTATGGTGTTCAAAATCCAAATGCACATTCACAGCTGAATTTCATACCTGTCGTCTTATCCGTATAAACTGCTCAACCTGAAACCCTGGATTCACAACAGTCCCAAACATTCGTAAGTTTGAAATCCAAGTTTTGCAGCTCAAGCCTAATCTGTCAGTCCCTTAAAAATTAATATTGTATTGCTCTCACAACTGAACATTTGGTATGGAATACGACGTGGGTTTCTTCCAAGTACCCTTAACTGGATGGGCAGATACAAAGGTGAGCTAAGTGTGGAGGCAAAGGGCAGAAAGCCAAGATAATATGCACCCCTCCTCTCCAGCCAATTGCATTCTCCCCTTTGCACTGCTTAGGTGAGGGCAGGGTCTCAGGCAGACCGGGACAGCCTACTGGAGTGGAAGGTGAGCAGAGGACAGGGACATCAACAGCATATTAGGGAGGAAGATAGCAACACAGGGAATTGAGCCCAGTGCAAGGAATAGGCTGGGCAGGTAGCAAGACCCATGGAAGGGAGTTGGGCAAAGGTGGACGGAAGGGAACTTGGCAGAGTGGGATTTGGGAAGATAAAGCAGGATAGGGGAGCAGTGCCACGGAGGGTGTACAGGAGCACGGACAGGGAAAGGTGTTGAGGGAAGAGTCTTTCCCATCACTGAGAAGAGTCTTTCCCATCACGTGTATCTGTTGTACATTTCAGATTGATACATTACTCATATTCTTGCAAAGTACAGAATTTTCAGCATAGTTGTTGTGTCTTAATAAACTATGGGGAAACCCAAATGAGCTTTTTCCTTAGATTAGGGATGCTCACTATGACAAAGTTTGAAAACCCCAGGGTTAAGGTTTTCGATCAGAACTCAATTCTTAGCACCGCCAGTGTGTCTTAGTTCCCCCATCTGCAAAATGGGGTTTAACAACATTTCACTACCTCAAACGGGTGTTGTGCAAATAAATAAATGATTATTAGGCTGTAAGATACAACAATGCTGGTGCCCATATCTGTAGACAGAAAGCCATAGCAGGAAAATAAGTGTGAAAATGTTAAAACTCCTCACTAAAAGTTTTACATACAGTCTCTAAAAAAACTCAACTTCTAACAAATCTTGGTATACAAACACTATCTGGCAAAGCAAAAACATTTGTTTTCTAAGCTGCATCTGTTCTCATTCTCATTTCCCAGTTTCAGCCTTTACAACAGATTCGTCTTTAAAGTGATAGGAGATAGGGTTTCTACCAATCCCAGTGTTACCAACTCCCATAATTTTATTAAGAGAAAACCTTAAAAGTATTCAAAGGCTCAAAAACAGAAGGCAAATAAAACAAATCCCAAATGTATTCATTTAAAAAAATACCATGGTTGTATGATATTCATGTGATTTTTGGAGGCATGACAGGATTTTGGAACATGAGGCTGTCAATACTGTAATCCCCCAAAAGGAAAATTTCAGAGAACAGGTACATTGCAACCAAGGTAGATTGATGATAATCCAATAAATCTTATGAAAACCAATGTTCTCTTAATTGAAACCCTTCCATTTCTGTGCTTGACACAACTGTTGTACATTGATCAAATATTCTCATTGCTGCCTCTTTCTAACTTCCTATACTCCTATCAGGTGCTATATGAAAATTTTGATTTCCCGTGAAGAGAGATTTTTACTTTTTGAGATATCACTTCCACATGATCTTTATCTAATTTCTACAGCTTTTTAAAGACTCACCAAAACAAGGAAAGAAGTTATTATGGGCTAGCCAGCTGGGCACTTGAGCAAACAAAATATGAAACAGAGAACAGACACAGTTCATTGCAGCTACTAAGATGATAAGAGAAACTGTAAATGTATGATCCAAATGACTGCTCCAAGCAGAGACTCTCAGACTTTTAAGTGCATTTGGGCATTTATTGTTTCTGACAGATACTGTTAGATTCCTTGTATTAAGTTTTAGAACTGAATAAAATTCAGAATTTCTGTCCCATGGGAAATTCTGATATATCAATGTCTGTTTTCATCCCAAATTTTTCACAAAATGGAAATTAAAAAAAAATTCTATCTAGAAATGTTAAAACATTTGTTTTGATATTTTCAAAGTGTTCATTTTGATACTTCCGAAATCAAAATATTTCATTTTGATTTATTAAACTGACCCGAAAAGCTTCTTCCACAAAACACCCAGAGTCACATGACTCCTGGATGCATGACAAAGGGCTTAGCTGGAGGGAAATCCACACTGCATTATGGCAGATATAGCTCTCCAGGGAGCTCAGCCGATAGGACAGAATGGGGGCTTGAACAGCAAAACGCGAAGTGCTGATTGGGAAATGCAGTTAATATTTTATTGAAACAATTCAAAATGAAACATTTCAGGTCAGTTAAAATAAAATTAAATATTCGAACTCGAGTCGAACCAACCCAAAATATTTCATTTGGATTTTGAAAACAGAAAAATCTTCTCCCCCTTCCCCGAATCAAGTTTTTCCCACAGAAAATTTTGATTTTGCAGAAAACGTAGTTTCCATCAGAAAATCATTCTGACTGAAAATTCCAAACCAGCTCTATTAAATTGACAAAGTATGGTCATATTCACAGTTTATTATATTTGTTTTGAAACTGTCCTTTGCTTCAGAAATTTTGGTCTAACATAAAGATACATATAGTAACAATTACTGACCTTGCCCTTTATTAGCTTAGTCCCCTAATCTACCTTTCCAATTCATCACTCACTCAACCAATCAATAAAGCAACTTATTACTTGGAAAAATACTGTTTTGGTCAAAGAGACTATTTTATATATTTGTCTTCCCTATCTACAATAGCACTTTGGCTATGTTTATGGTAGTTAAGCTGTCATGCATTTTACTGAATAACAATTATTAGACCTATGGTATTTTCCATGTTGCACAGCGGCAGGGATAGACATGCCAGGCAAACTAATATAAAGCATAAAAAAAACTAAAATGTCTATTATCAAAAAGTACAAACCTGAGAGAGTTTGTAACTTCTCTGATTTTCAGGCATAATCCTAAATTGTGACCTCTGCCCCGGAGCTATGCAGGAGCTTTTCCCTTCCATCCTAGCCTGCCTCCTCAGGATCCACTTCTGTTGGAAATCTGAAGTGCACTACAGGCTACTGCAGCCAGTCTTTTATAGAGTAGCATTACCCCTTTATTGTTGCTGCTCCCAAGAGCTGTTGATTGCCACATTAGAATTTTTAATATTTATTTATATTTTTAGATAGATAGAGGGGTAGAGTCTGTTTGCAAAGGTCTTTATCTTTCTAATCGGGTTCTGACACTGACTCTGTAGCCCTCAACCTCTCTGGTGCCTTAGCTTCCCCATCTGTAAAATGGGGAGAACAACATCCATGTGAAGATTAATGTGACAATGTTTATAAATTGCTTTGAATGCAAGAAGTGTTGCATTTGTCACCAATTTAAGCAAAATAAATGATAATATTGATCTCTCTAGCGCAAACCAACTATTAGTTTAAAGCATCCTACTTTCCTAAAGTTGCAGCAGTTGAACCTGCCAGTCACACATTAAAAAAAGTTATTGACTTTAGAATAAATCAGAACCTTAACTCCTAGGTATTGATAAACAGCAGCAAATATATATATATAAAATATATATATTTTATAAATATACAATACCATGATGGGGGGGACTGGGGAGCAGGCCTGCAAACAAATTTCTGCAACAACTCCCTTTTTGGGATCATATAGCAACAGTTGTGAGAAGCTCAGGAAAGCAATGGTAACATGGCCAACAGGTCAGCAAACTGCTCCGATAGACTAGCCCAAAACACCAAAAGCAAAGCATAGCAGGCATAGCCTCTGCTAAAGACCATGGGCTGTACAAATAATGACAGTCCAGATATACAAGCATTTGGCGCCTTGCTTCTGGGCTATAGGGGATGGATGAGGAAAAGAGGATATTGTCTGTCCCAACCTCTCCATTTCCCCCAACCTGTACCTCAAGGGTTCTCAAACTGGGGGTCAGGACCCCGCAGGGGGTCATGGGGTTATTATACACCATGTATACCGGGGCTCCAGCCATCAGCCGAAAACCTTCTGAGCTGTGTGGCTGGAGAGTAGCGGCTGCCGGCCAGGTGCCCAGTTCTGAAAGCAGCGCTGCCGCCAGCAGCAGCACAGAAGTAAGAGTGGCATTGCATGGGGGGAGGTCGTCACTTTTTGGAGGGAGAGAGAGTCGTTACAGCTTGAAATATTTTTAAAGGGGATCCCAGCAACACACATCTGAGAACCCCTGCTGTATACACTTCATCATGATGAAGGGGTGTAATATCTGAAGTAGGGGCTTGCTCATTGCAGCTATGCCATCAACGAAATATCGCCTTGGACATTATGCGAGGTGGACAGGTACAATGAGAACTTCGAAAATGATGGCTAATGCAGGCAGCAAAGACACAGGGCAGCTGCAGCGCCTAGCCACCCGAGGTGAAGGAAGTCGCTGAGAAAGACTCAATGGCTCAGATCGCACAGCATGAAGCCAGTACTGGTAGATCAGGAAAAAGTTTGCATTACTGCACCTCAGTCTCACCCAAAGTTATTCTTTGGGACAATTGTTCACTCTTGCTTTTGATCAACATGAACAACTTAGCACTCAGCACTGGGGTAAAGCCCATGTTCTACTCTCAGCTGCAGATGCCCTGCTGGTGCCATCTTCCACTAGCAGAAATGTGATGGACTCGTGCCAATGCTGGAATACAGAAATAACGAATCCCCATTATGGGGGCATGGGGACATGCATCCTCTGATGTCAGCATGTGCGTCGGCAGTATTCTGTGACAATTATGTATTCAATCATAGCTAGGAACTCTCTGATCCATCAAAATTGCAACATGAAATGTTGCAACTCTTCACGGGTGTGGTCATCAGGTTGCTGTCTCAGGCATATCAATCACAGACCTAATGGAAGCAAGGCTGATAGATCACAGATGCCACAAAGAGAAAGATTCATTATTTCTGTATTCCAGTGGTCCCAACCACTTACATGGGATAGCATTACTACCGCAAGATGAGGCCAAGACCGCCTTGATAATCTGGATGCCCATGTCTTCTCGACTACTTACTGCATGTCTTAAACATCAGCACAGTCCCTTGCTGTCATAGTAGTCTATGTGCCAACAGAGAAATCTGTTGACAAAGATCATTTGATACACACCATCCTTCCACATGATCTTGTGATCCTGAGCAACTTAAATGCAGTTACTGGCTCCCTGCAAATTGGGCATGAACAGGTAATTGGCCATTACGGTTCAGATATTCTCAACGATAACTCTTGCCGCTTGCTCACATTCTGCACCTCAGACTCCTTCCATTCTCGTCATGGTTCAAGCGGAGACATATACATCAGATGTCATGAATCTCTCACGATGGCATCACTCAGAAAGAGTTGGACCACATCATCACACGTGACAGGCGCATCTCTTCACTTCCTGCACAGTATATCATGGTGCGGAATGTGTCACAAACACGGATCACCGCCTAGTGGTTGCTCACATGGGGTTGATGCTCCGAAAAGCAAGTAAGCCCTCTGCAATAATTAAGTTTGACACTGACGCACTTCTCTGCGTGTTGGGTTTAGCTAACAGGTTTTGAATCAACGTCAGCAATAGACTCTTGGCTGTAGTCGACCTGCCAGATGACATCAAGGTCTCCTGGTCTCTGTTCACCTCCATCCTCCACCAATCTACCGAGCAGACAATTGGCTATAGGCGCCCAACACGTCGACTATGGCTATCAGAGGAGGCCTTCCAGACAATTAAATTGAAGGCCACAGCCCACCAGTGTGATGATAAGCACACTCATAATTAGCTGAAGTGAAAGTTCAATGCCCTGGCACTCCGCGATCGTGAGGCATATTATAACCAAGTGGCGGATGATAATGAACTCTGCTTAGCCAAGGGAGACTTAAAGCCAGCATTCTGCGTGATCCGCAACCTCAGCAGTCAAGAGGTAGTCACTATGAATGGCATCCTGAATGACAGCCAAGGCGATCCATGTAAATTGGATGATGACATCCTCTCACGCTGGGTGAAACGTTGTCACAGCACCAAGAACCACGCTCCAGCTGCCGCTTGTTCAGAGCTGGACAATTAGGCAACCACTGTGGTTTTGGACCCAGACACTTGAACTGACGCACCAGCATTGGATAAAGTGAAGCACGCCATCTGCAAACTGAAAAACATGGAGCCAGCACTGATGGCATCCCCCCAGAACTGCTAAAATGTGCTACTGACCCCATAGCAGAATCACTTCTGGCCATCTTTTGCCTGGTTTGGAGAACAGAAACCTTGCCAACCACCTGAAAGGACAGTATTGTGATCTCTTTTTATAAGCACAAGGGACCGTGCAGCGAACGTAAGAGCTACAGGCTGATTACATTATTGTCTGTGGAAGGGAAGGTGTTTTGCGCATGTTCTGCTGGTACATTTGGGCTCCTGCTATATCGGATGCATCGCCCCAAACAGTCAGGCTTTATGAGGAACAGGTCCACATTAGATGCCATTTTGGCCCTGCCATTTGTTGTCAGAGATACACCATGAGTTCAAAAAGTCCCTGCACACAGCGTATGTCAGTCTTAAGGCCATGTTGATTCAGCTGACCAAGCTGCGCCATGGAAGGCCTTAAAGGATGTAGTTGTCCCAGTCATTCTGCTAGACTTGATTAGTGAGCTGCGTAATGGACCCACTGCCCGTGTACATCTGGGAAATCAGATGTCAGAACCCTTTAACTCAGTATCTGGTGTCAGACAGGGCTGTGCCTTGGCCCCACACTCTTTTATAGGGCTATGGATTTCATAATTCAGCATTCCATCAGGTCCATAGGTATTAAGATGGGTGATCTCTCCCTCTCAGACTTGACTATGCTGATGACATTGTTTCTCTAGTACAGCTCCCCAGCAGGTTTCATGAGGCACTCCAGCAAACGGAGGAGCAAGAGTCAGCAAAAATTGGCCTCCAAGTTTTGTGGTCAAAGACAAAACTGCAAAATCTAGGATCAGGTCCACCCCAATTCCAATCTCTTTGAATAATGAAAATGTGGAAGCCGTCTCCAGTTTTTGTTATTTAGGTTTTATACTCAGCAGTTCCCCCAACTCTCACACAGAAGTTCTCCACCAGATTGGCATCAGAGCGTCTGCCATGGGTCATTTACAACAAATATGGAATCAACATCATCTCAGCACAACCAAGTTCAGGATCTATTCGAGCTGTATACTGTTGTACGATTGCGATACATGGACACTATGCTGCTCAGACTGAGCAAAGCTGGAGGCTTTCTACACAAATGCCTACATCATATATTGGGCATGAAGTGGAATGACTTCATTTGCTGTGCAGATGCTTACAATCTCTTTCTGGTCTACAGACTACTGGGGCCATTGTCCACAGACGGCATCTTATGCTTTTTGGATAGGTCACAAGAATGCCACAAGACGTTACAGTGAACACCGTTCTCCGGGTGACTTGTAACATCCAGGATAAAATTCCACCAACCAAGGGGTGGAAGCGGCCCGGAGGCAGACTCTCTATTACACAAGTGCATCAAATCTGTTCCGATGTAGGACTCTGAGCTCATCAAGGCCTTCCAGCTGCACAGGAACGGACCAAATGGCAAATGATTGCTACAACTGACCATTTGACTAAGCAATGAAGAAGAATCTCTCCACAGTTTTTCGGTCCAAAGCCTTTTTATTCTGGCTTTGGGTAAGGAAGCACCTACATTTAGAATTCATTTGGAAATATAAAAATATTACCTTGGAAATGCACTATACAGTGTGCAGTTATAAGTAAACAGAGGCTCTTCTTCGGTGCTAGAGCCACTCAGCAATTAGTCTCCTTCTACTTAAGATTTCCATGCATCTCCCTACAAATGCACTACCTATTGGGCACTACTGCATATTTCTCATTTCAATGCCATTAGTGTTGTCATCAAACAACTTTCCCTAAGCACAGAAAATTAGCTCAATGATGCACTACACTGCTTCCCAGGAGACAAGAGTTTAGATTTTAAAAAATCAGTCTTTTGGTCCCCAAAACAGAGTGAGTGAATCACTGAATGTGACACTTAGCTGTGGGGGAAAGGGAGGGTATGCCTCACACTGATATTGCAGTATCCCCTACTGACCAAAATGGATAGTAGCTTCACTCCGAAGGAGGCTTAGTTCACATCCTAAATTGTAAGATCTTGTTGAAAGAAAGGCTTAATTGAGGCCTGATCAAGATCCAAAGTAACACTTGTTTAACTAAAGGTGTTATTTCAAACTGATTTAGTTAAACGAGTGGGAACCCCCCCCCCCAAAAAAAAAAAAAAAAAAAACAGTGTGAGCACTCTTAATCAGACTTAAACCTGGTTTATGTCAGTTTATCTTAAATCAACCAGGAACTGACTTAAGCGAAATTGATATTGCACACACAAAAAAAAAGTTAAAATAACTTCATCATGGTCGCAAAATCAAGGAAATACAAGAATTAAGGTTGCCTGTTTAGCCTTAATTCGGCCCGCATGTGTTTGCTTTATGATAAGGTCTTTAATTACATGGTTACATATTTTTTCCACAGACTATGTATTTATTCTGTAAGACTCTGGCCTCATTCAGTCCACCGAAGAGAAACTGCTCACTTAATGAGCAGCTATTCATTGTTTTGTTTTCTCCTCCTCCACTGAGTGGTCCAGGCCTTATTTTCTGAACACTATTCAAACCTTGCTCTGAATACAGAATTATTTCCTCATGAGCTTTTCTATGATGCTCATCACTCCTATATGTGAGTGCTTCACAAGTATTATTGCATATACTTTCACAACACTCCTCTGAGATTAGGGACCCATATTATCACCATTTTCAGACTGGCAACTCAGGCAGAGAGAGATTAAGGTCAAAAGTATCCACTAATGCTGGGTGTCCAATTTGAGACATCTAGAACCTGATTTTTCACAGTATTTAGTATTATATAGCAGTTTATATGGTTAAAGAACAATTCCCAGCTTCAGATGCAGCTGTGAGTGCAGTGAATGTCTGCAAATCAGACCCTAGCTCTCAAGTCAAGCACCCAGAACGAGGAACACGTAATTAGTGACAACCTGGGAAAAGTTTGACTAGTTGCTTAACTAACATTACACAGGAACTCTGTGGCAGGCAGGAATATAATTCAGTTCTCCAGGGCAGCATTCAACTGTACTAGCCATGAGACTGCCCCTTCTCTTCCTGTAGTCCCCTGCCTCATTCACGACACACTTTCCAACTTCTGCAACAAATGAAGCAGGATTCCTATGGACAACATTCTCCTTCACTACAGAAATCAGATTTATCCCCAGGACAGGTCCATCCTGGGCACTGAATGAGGCAGGAGTATTGTGAGGAAAATAGTATGGAATCATGTAATTAAATTAATGCACATGCACAAGGATACACAGACAACCTTAATTCTGGCATATTCTAATATTTCAGTGCTTGACTTTGGAACATTAATATTAACAGTTCCAGAGGCGTAGCCGTGTTAGTCTGTATACAGCAAAGACAACGAGAGTTCTGTGGCACTTTAAAGACTAACAAAGCTTATGTCTGCAACTATTAAATTTGTTAGTCTTTAAAGTGCCACAGAACTCTCATTGTCATTAATATTAATGTTCTTTTAACGTAATTTTTGAGTATAATTCCCTAGTTCTTTAAAAAAAGCAAACTGAAAATTCAGAAATTCCATAATGTGGCATCACATTGACACCCACAAGGTTCATCAGCAGGGTTGGAACCTTTAGATCCATCACACAGACCTATTCCACTTGACCTAACATAGGCTATTATCCTTTGTTTGGACCAGTCCCAGAGGGCCAGATGACACCTTTGGACCAGAGGGGGATGACACCTTTGCCAGTGGCTTTCACAAATACGTGCTGACTGCAGAGGAATGATGAGACTCAGAAACCATGGTTTCCACTCCAGGCTCTGCAGCAAAGCATGCCCTAGTGGAGTCAAACCTATTCTTTTGTGTGCTAATGTCAAAAGTTAACTAGGTTATGTTTTTGCTTTACCAACAAAACTATTGTAATTCTTGCCTCGCTGTGATCCCAGGGGAAATCATTCATCAGTTAAGACTCTTTCTAACATTAAGTATTATATTGAAGTTTTATTAGAGGAAAGCACTTGGGGATATATGTATAATAAATACTCTGCCTCAATCCTACATTGAGAATCCAACAGTCAAAGGAGCATAACTCCTGTGATTCTCAACGCAAGATCTGGTCCTTCATGTGTAATGAAGTGTACGCCTACGCTGCAACTGGGAAGTGTAATTTCCTGCTCAGCCAGATGTACATGCACTAGTTCTGACCGAGCTGGCGCAATAAAAGTAGCAGTGCGGCTGCGGCAGTATGAGTACCGGCTCAGGCTAGTCAAGAGCTAGTCTGAGGTATGTATTTGGATGGCTAGACCAAGTCGCCACCTGTGCCACCACAGCCACACTACTATTTTTAGCATGTTATCTTGCTACTAGCATGTGTATGTCTAGCCATGCTGGAAATGACACCTCCAGCAGCAGTGTAAACTTGCCCATAGAGGGCACAGGTAAAATTTATATTCTTTTCACAATTATAAAAATAAATGTTATATTTTTTATAATAGTAAGTGCTTGGAATCTGGAATGTTGGGTTTCTTTTCCTAACAATATGTACACGTCTTGGTTTTGCAGTGGAAAATAAATGCTGGGTGCAGAGCTGCTAGTTTATTGTTAAATTTTTTTGGTGGGGGAAGGCTGAATCCCTGCTGAAGTGAATGGGGATATTTAGACAAGTAATGGCTATTATTCATCAGAGAAGAGACACAACATCCAGCCTGTAGATGACACCCAACCTGACAAGGGCCTGAAGCTCTACAGAAGCAGCATGTTCAGTCTTTCTGGAAACTGAGCTAAGATGATACAAGTTGTTTTCCCACCGAATAGCTATATGTATTTATGAATTCATAACTATTAAACACATTATTAACACAAGGACAACTATCTAAAAATAATTTACCCAACTGCTTTAGAAGACAAACAACAGCCAAATCTACAATAGCCTCATTATGTGTCTCTTTGGATTTTATTAAGCTTTTTTATTTTTTAAAAGCAAACTATGCTTTTTACCACAAGAATTAATATGAAATAAACGTGGATCCAACTTCACTGTAAAAGAAAGTCTATAAAGTACAAGCAGATATTTGGTTTGTGTGCTATTTAAAGTGTTTCTGGATTTTGCTGATTTAGATTATTTGGGGAAGAAAAAAGTTAACTTCAAGGGGAACAAAATCAATATCCATAGAACAGAGAGGCACCAATTCATTTTTTGTGCTTGAATAGGCCACTGAAAAATGTGAAACACTGTATACAGGCACAATGTAAATCTTCATTTGGTATAATAAAAAATTGAATTTTCAGTCTACAAACCTAATAGAACCCACCAGTATGTTTATAGCAAAATAATTTGGTACTTACAGATAATGCTTAGATATTTCACAATTCAAAGAACTTTTCCATTTAACAATCACTTTGTGACAAGCCTTCAGAACACTAATCTGAATTAGCATGTTTTCAGTCCTTTGGTTCAGATTTTTATGACAGTAACCATTCAAAACAAATTAATGGTGCATGTCGCTAATATTTTTCTTTTCTTAAAATAAGGTATGGGAGGATTTCTCAAAATTCCAGTCTATTGTTGACTTATGAAAAAGGTACCTATTTTCCCCTACATTTATTTTAAACTGCTCCTTGCTAAATACTGGATATGTATGAAGTTACTAACCCTTTGAAATGTATTACACAGTATGACTAGATGATCTAAGGTCTAAATTTTTCAAAAGTGAACACTGATTTTTGGTGCCTCAATTCTTGGGTGCCCAACTTGACACTTTAAAGAGCCATGCTTTTTAAAGCTGCGTGCTCAGAACTTTCTGAAAAAACAGACTGTTTTAGAGTGTCATAAGCTGGGCACGCAAAATCATTAGACACTTTTGAAAATGTAGCCTAAATCTCTAATTCGAGACTCACAAATTTTCACAAAATCCCATCTTTACAAGACTTACTATTTTATTTTATAAACTCTATTTAACCAGCTTTTTTTTTCAGATTCCATTCTGTGAATGAGAATCCTAGTTGTTATAATAACCCTAGCTCAAACATAACATTTTTCATCAGTAGATTCCAAAGCACTTTACTGAAGGAGGTCAGTAGCATTATCTCCATTTTACAGATGAGAAAACTGAGGTACAGGTGGTGAAATGACTTGCTCAATGTCACCCAGCAGGCCAGTGGCAGAACCAGGAATAAAACCCAGGTCTACTGAATCCCAGTCCAGTGCTCTAACCCCTATCCACAGAACACAGGGATCCATTTTGCTACAATTCAGAAAATGGTGCCAGTTCACACTCAGAGGCAGTCTGACAGCTGAGCTATGGTCTCCTGCCACATGGAGATCAGCACAAAAGCTCCAGGGATATATTTGGCCCTCTTGTCCTCCAGGGATACTGATGGACTAATTCTTGCCTAAATGGCAGCCTGAAGATCTCATCACTCACAATACTTCTGGAATTAATGAGCTCTTCAAGAGCAAGGCTTGTAATACCTGGTGAAACCCTGGCTCCCAAGACCTCAATGGGAATTTTGCCATTGACTTCAGAATTTGACTCAGAGCTTATAAGAACCACTGAAACTCTATTAATGTTTAAGGAACTTAATTTTAGAAAAACCTCCAGCTCTAAAGAAAGCTTCTGTAGGAAGAGAAGTTACTACATAGGCTTTAATCTATTATATAGACATTATCTACTGTGCTATTTTATGATCCAAACCAACTCCTACTAATCTCAATGGCAAAACGTCAATGGACTTCTACTGAAACAGGCCTTTTGTTCAGTAGACAATAACCCAGCTCCTAATGTTAGCAAAAATTCTAGTGGAAAATACATAGAACCAAGATATATAATTTAAAATATTAAAATGATTATACTGTAAAGAATCCATCTCTGATATACTTTCTTTTGAAATTAACAAAAATGAATTCTAGGTGAGGATTAGCCTTCTAGAAAGTTTTGAATTTTAAAAGCCCACCTGTCAAATTTACGTGAACCAAGTATCTTCAATATTTAGTTCATATTACAATTGAAAATTATATTTGTCCACTCTGATACAGCTGTGTAGCTGGTGAACAGTTTCCTCAAAATTGGGGGGGGGAGGAGGAGGGGGGAGAGAGGATTATTTTGAGAAGAGACCAAGAATGAATATTTTTAACTTAAAAGAAGAACTGTTGAGAAAGTTATGTATACATGAAAATATATTTATAACCAAAGTCCCAAAGAAACCTTAAATATAGTAGTCACTATTAGGTGACCATTATATTATTTCCCCCTCTTGCTTCAATGCTTCCTTATACATACAGTCTATGTACTTCCTATGCCACACAGTCTATAATCATTTTTAAAAATTAATGGGTAGAATACATATTATTGTGTATAATACATATCAACAGCATTTTTAAATTCTGACAATGGCATCTCAACGCTCTTTTTTTTTTTTAATTTCAATTTGCAATAATAGATGTAAGTTCCATACAAAAAATCTATGTTAAAAGAACTCTGTTATGGTTGTAAAGTCAAACCATGAAGCTGTCAACTGGACAACTGCTGTACGGACTGACCATTGGGTGAGTAATAATGTACTAGACAAAAAGGAAACTTGTTAATAAGTATGGACTCTAGATTGCTGTTTATATTTTCCTTTGATCTGTAACCATTTGTTTCCAGTCCTTATACTTGCTTCTATTTGGATGATTATCTTAAGCTTTGACAAATAAACTTCTGTTTGGTTTTACTACAGACATGATTAAGACTTGGCCTAAACTACAGATTTATGTCGATATAACCACATTACTCAGGGATGCGAGAGATCCACGTTCTTGAGCAACACAGTTATTCCGACTAAATTCCTAGCGTAGACCACGCTATGTTGTCAGAAATGCTTCTCCTGTCAACATAGCAACTGCTTCTCAAGAAGCTGGATTATCTACGCCAACAAAAGCAGCTCTCCTACCAATGTAGATAGCATCTTCACTAAGCCCTGCAGCTGCTCCACTGCAACACTGTACGTGTAGACAAGCCCTAAGTGCCTGGTGCTGAAAAAGAATTGAACTGAGGTGAAACTAGTGAACTGAAGGCACTGCTTCCAGAGAGGCAGCAAATCTGTGTGCACTACGGGTATCCAAAAGTCAAGGGACTGGGCACTCAAGTGTAACAAAGTGGGGTGTAAAGACAGGTTGGAGGGGCATGTGCCCCATGGCCAGAGCAGAAGTCGGGGGCTAACTCTCTCCACTGATTTAGCCACAAGTTATCTCTGCTCTGCCCCAAAAGACTCACTTAGTGAGTCTAAGGGCTGGGCTGTGCAAATTGCTAGCCTGCAGAGATAAAAAGCAGGGCTTGCAGAACTTATGTTGCCAGTAGCCAGTGATTTTGGGCAAGTTTCCCCTGGTGGGCACAAATAAGGTTCCCTCACGCTGTAAGCAAGTGGTACTGATTCACCCTGTACCCAAAAGGGTCACAATCACTATTTATGTCCTTAGTAAACATCTTATTTCATCATATGAATCTTTATATAATAAATGCATTATTTGGTTCACTAGAGCCAAGTACATTGTATATATTCCAGTCAAGTTTGTAGCAAGCCTATGTTCTTCATGAGCAACTCTGAAAAAGTTCTTCCATGACTACCTACCTTGTCAAGTAGCTAATAAACAACATAGTCAGAATAATAATGCAGTGATCTGCCACATTGCATCTATAATAAATCAGTCTACTTCTCTTGCAGAAAAAAAAATCATTCTTCCATTACACAGTTCATTAGACAAACTTTGAACAATACTAGTTTTTAAAACAAACAAAACAAGCCGCACACTTGACAGGCATAAAAGAGCATTAACATCCCATTAAGGGTGCAATCCTGCATTTCATGTGCACTCAGAACTCCCACTGACTTTGTGCATGTGGTATTAATGCCATAAAAGTGCTTCCCTTATTAACAAATGAACAAGATTGTAGGGAAATAATACTTATACATAGCCATCCTCCAAGAAAACTGCTTCGTTTATTACCACTCTAATCAGGTAAAACTTGGTAAGAAACTGGGGCCTGGTGTACACTCACCGCGAAATTCGGCAGCAGTTGACAGGAGATACGCACGCTATATAGAGTAGCGTGCGTATCTCCCATTGGCTTCCTAAATTCTAATTAGCATGGCATCCTCACTACGCTGTGCTGATGGGAAACGCCTTCCCGTCAACACAGCATTAATATTTTTTCAGGGATGGATTTATTCAGTCGATTTCCTGATCGATTGCAAAAGTCAACTGTAAAATCAATCCAGCAGTGCCAATAGTGCCATCATCAGTGTGCACATACCCTTGGTAAAAAAAGACTGTCAATAATATTTCCGAAGCAAATATATTTGCACTACAAATAGATGACAAACAATTCACACCCCTTCCATTACAAATCAGCTTTAAATATATACAATATGCAAAAGTCATATAAAAACAAAAAATAATGTCTATGTGTAACGAAAGATTAATGGAATTTTTAAAAATGCCAACTATATGAGAAGGTAAGACGACCTATGATTTTCAAGATGTTCCAGGGCAGAAATGTTTAATTCAACCCTGCTGAAAAACAGAAAAGAAATTAAGAATACCACCTTAACTTTGATGTAAATTAAATTAACAAAGGGAGGTCATGTGTTCAGCATGCAAAGCCTTTTTAGAAGAGCAAAAAAAATTTTTTGATATTGTTGTTTATTTCTTTATAGGGTCTCTCTAATGTGGGTTCCTAAGATATTTTTTCCCGTGAGGCTACTTGAAATTAGCCAACTGAACCAAACAATTAGTCAATTAACAAAAATTCTTCTTTATTACATCATGACGCGCAAACCCTCCCCGGGTCATAATGTCCTTTCATTGGTTACCCAATCTTCCATCCTTTGTTGCCCCATTACGTCAAATGTAGTTTTTCTGTTTCTTGTGATAGGGAAACCATGATCTTCTGGAAGGTCCCTAGCTCACCTTTGCAAGTCAGTAGAAATGACAATATGATATGCTGATTTTTTTTTAACATTCAAAGACCAAAAAGTATTTACCTTCAGCAAGAATATCTGGTACATCTGCTTGATATCTAGGTCCCACTCTGATTTCTCCTTTGTCTGCTAAAAGTGTTTTCAGTGATGGATCGTATACCAGTGAATAAAAAAAAGTATCCTAAAAGTGAAAAGATATTTCCAATAATATATTAAATTCATGCAATTGTTTCATTTTACTTTAAACCTACAAACTTCTTTCATTTACAAATTACAAATACAAAAAAGAAACTTTACTCTTTCAATATCAAATTCATTTTTTACTGACCTTCCAAAACCCCCTTTGAGGATGCAAGACAGGAAAAAAATAAATAAAAAAGCCTATATGATACGTTAATCTGCATTTTCATGAATGCACATCAAGTAAATGTAATATTGTCTCCCTGTTTAGATGGTTGCTACCGAGTCTCTTAAATTGAACAAAATGGTTTGGAAGACATTTCATAAGAGTGTATGTGCAACATTAAAAGGTACAGTGATAAGCTATTATCTCCAGAATTTGGTATGTCTGATAGAAACTATTTTATTTTATTTTACTTTTTTCCTCCCTTAATTAATTACCCTTTCATAAAGATTTTTACAAATTACCACTAAATACAAAACACCACTGATTTTTTAATAAGACCTAAACAAAAACAGCATTGGTGTGCCCTTCATCTTTGCTGATTGGAGCAGCAGCTAAGCACTATTTTTAGAACCAGCCTGACAATACATTAATGATGCCGGTGCACACCTATGAAAATGAACTCATACTGATTTCAAACAAAAAAAGCGTTTGCCCAATATTAAAATAACTAAAACCATTGGCAAAGGCATTTTATTTTCAAGGCTTTTATAATAATATATTCTTAAAACCTACTTTTTTTAAGTAAGTATTGTATATTTTACTTTTTATCTTCTGGTGACAATAATTATTTAGTTGACTATAATAATAAAAAGAGAGGATACAATGTATTAAATTACTTTAATCCATAATACTTATAAAACCAGGAGGTATTTTCACCAATCTCTAACATGACATTCAATACTGATTTTTTTTTAATTATACTGCTCCCTCTTCATGTACTAAAATCCTACTGTGAATATCAGACATTAAGATAGACTTCATAGATCCCAATATTTAAGTGAACAAAAGATTTAATGATGTGTGTTACCTCTTTATCAAGATATGACAACACGGATTCTGTCTCATTCAGAAGTGCAACACTGCATTTTCCCCTGTATAAACATAAAAAAGCACTGGTAATTTTTTAAGAAGCTAATAGTTTTTTTAAAGCTATGTATATAAAAGGTACATGGTTTTCAAGACAGTATGTTAGACACTTAAGGTTTCCAGTTTTTAGTTTGAAAATACAGTAAAACTGTATATTGTCACATTTTTTAACAAAAATTAGTGAAAAAGGAACAAACCGAATAGTTTATGCTGATTTAAGCACTTAAAAGTGTATATATCCAATAGTCTACAGGATGGGGAATCAAAGCTTTAGTCAAAGGATAGAAAAGCAATGAAAGAATAACACACATCAAAGCAAACAATACATACACTGAAACAGACATAAAATTCAAAAGACTAATTGACAGACACACGACAGACTAATTACTTTATATGCAAAAGTGGAAAGATAGGTTAACAGTTCAGGAAAATAAACAAAGGTAGGTCAAAATTCATACTCTAACTCCATTTTTTTGTGAAGAACTCTGAAAGTTCCATGTTTTCACAGGATTTGTTTAAAGTCAAATCAAAGTATACTTGTTTGAATTTCATTTTATGATTAGTTATTGAATTCCAAGATTTTTCAGAGGTCTTCCTATCCTATCACAAACCTAATTTGTATTTTTGTTACTGAATTGATTTGTTACTGCTCAATTCCAGAATAACTGCAGAAAACACACCAACAGAAAATAAATTCAGGTTTTTTTAAAACAATATATTGAAGAGTTTGATATATGCTTTGGTAACTTCAATTTTCCTACCACAGCAAAGAGAAGCTAACAGAATTTCAACACGCATACTAGGATCCTTTAGCAAAATGCCAGTGATGTCCTGTTAACAACTGAATACTATTGGAACCTCCACTTGCTGCTGCTGCTACGACTACATCTGTATCTCTAGATACTACACTGTGATGCTACATAAAGCCAAGTAAACCAGCAAGCGCTTTCTAAAAATAGTTTTGAATTATTGTCCAGCTATACCAAAAGAACAACAGGAGACATATGATATGGTTTTAAACAGGTTGCAGCTCTATTATTAGATGTCTGGGACTACCTGGCAGATAAAAGTGTACAATGCAGGTAACCTTATGTTCATTTAATTATTACCCCAGGACTTCCACTAGCTCCCCCTCTTTTTACATCCAGGTCCCCCAGCCAATCCCTTGCTGGGACCTTACCATCTATCCCTCCTTCCCCTCCAATAGAAGGGTTAAAATGGGCTATAAGAAAGGGGGGTTGGCTCCCTGCTATACCATTCATAGGAGCCCAATCTCCCCTCTCCCCCCAGTTCTGATCCTTTGAGGAACAACTCCTTTTAAGTCCTGTTCCAAGCCATTTATCTGGTCACTGTATCCCTTTCCCTATGGAGTACCTGCACTGGACATCCGCCACAAGGAGGCACCAGCAATGTAGCTTGGTTGCCTCCTCCCCAACCCAGTCGGGTTCCCATACATCTCCCAATGCCCCCTTTTATATTGGCCAAAACACACACACACACCAAAAAAAAAAAAAAAAAAAAATCTGAAAAATTTGAAGGATTAGCCTCAAGTTCTTCTTTGTTATGAGTCTTTATTGAACCCCTTTACATATTTCCAAATCATGTTTTCCAAGGTGTACCACCATTATATCGGTGACCACTGACAGGCACCCATAGCGTACAGCAGTGGCATCAGCTGGTCCAGTAACATGTTCCCATTTCCATGCCAAGTCCGGCTCACCCCATCACTGGACCCTTAGGACGTCCGCCTATGCGTATAGAAAACAGTCTTGTGCCCATAAATGCACATCACTATCTTGCATGTTCGGTCTTCTAACATCTGGAATCAAATCACAGCACATTAATGTTGACTCACCACTTGAGGTCGCACACGCATTTTGTATGCTTCTGAATGCCAACACCTGAACATTATAGGATTGCTAGATTTGTGCAGGGGTTACCAGGAAGCTGCTTCTCCAGCACATACTAACACACCTATTCCACCTCAAAGACCAGTCTACATGAAACATTAATTCCTAGGTTAAAAAGGATTCCATCTAAAAACCACAGCAAAGAGAACATTTTCTTCACATGCCATGATAAAAACACTAGTAAGGACTGAAATGATAGTACTTCCCTAATTCTTCCTAAGATTTCTCTTTTTTATTAGAACATGGTCTACAATGGACATGTCAGTACATGAGGCTTTTTAAAATAGGCCCTAACAACACAAAGAACACAGGGGAAACTGAGGTGCCATACCATATGGCCAGTGAGGAACCAAAATATTCCTTTCCAAGAAATGAATTCCTTGAGGGTTAAAAGGGAAGAGCTAATTGGATCCGTTTAAGGTTGTGGATGGAGACCACAGGAATATAATAAAATAAATCAATGTAACAGAGCAGGGCACAGGGAAAGGTTCACAACACAGAATCTGGCAGAGAGACTACTCAAATGCAGCCTTGCTTAGGGAGAACAAAGTACGGTAAACCTTCTCCAGAGCCAAACACTGATTAGCTCACCACACCACCTCCCACAAGATATACACTCTCACTCTCTCTCTCTCTCTCTCTCTCACACACACACACACACACACACACACACACACGACTCAGTTCAGTCAAGCATCCAAAAGCTTTGATTCTTATGTGAATTCGCTGAACCTTTGAGAGCCAATGACCCTCCCTTTCTACACAACTTCTACTATGCTACCCAAACCCCCCTCAAACAAGTCCCAGGAACCTACCTTAATCTGCCAAATGGTTATCATTAGGAGCAACTTTTAAGAGATTGGTCCCATAAGAGAAGGAGACCATGATGAGTCAAATCCTGATGTATTACAATGCATCCTATGATACAGTTCTGCATTCAAAATTGTTACGATCTCTAAGCCATTTCTAAAGGGTTTTGATGTGTTTCCATTAAGACAGATATCAACCTCCTTTTGCCAGTCAATCTCATTCTAAAATTAACAGAACTATAGCCATTAGCAACAAGAAGGATCTATTAGATTACCCAGTCCTGATAATGCAGGATTGGTCCCTTCAGTACATTTTCCAATGTTTTGTCCTGTTTAGTTTTTAAAAGTTCTATGTAATTTCACCACTTTGCTAAGAGATTCTTCCACAGTCTAATACATCTCACCTCCAGGAAGGTTTCCTCCATTATTCAGCTTACATTTCTCCTTTCTAACCTTTAACCATCACCCCTAGTTATACCCTCAGAGATAAAACTAACTTAAACAAAAAATTCCTCTCCACCCTTGGTGTTTACACCCTTCAAGTATTTGTAGAACATCATGCTCAACCCCAGCCCTCAAGCTGTCTCTTAGCCGAACCATTCATTACCTCGTTATTCCAGTTCCCTGACCTTATCCTTTACTCCAGTCTGTTACTCCCATAACTTGTCACTAGCTCTGTGTCAATAAACTAAAAGAGCACCTCACTGAAATACAGATTTCAAACTTTGGTTGGAACTTTCTAGATAACAAAATTACAAACCAATAAATGGAATTTTTTCACTTTTCTGATTCCTTAACTTGCTTCTGAAATTTGTGGCCTATCCCTGTCCCCCCATTTCAGCAGTACGAAGAGTAGTTGATTTAGACCACACTTTTTTCCACCTTCAATACAAGTCAATTAGGATAGTGCATTCTGCCACAATGCTGAGGGAAAAAAACTCACAACCCAGCTGCAACTCTGTAGGCGTGAAGAATGGGGCAACTATTGAGATCAGATGATTTAACTAAACTCTCTATTATGCTGTTATGGTTACAGTTTTACTAACTTTTAGTAACTGTGATGATTTTTCCAATTGAGTTTGCATTGTGGTCTATCAAAGCATAAGGTGGTGTGTTGTCTCTCTCTGCCACCTCCACGGTAATTCTTTAACATGTAAACACAAGTACTGCTGATGTAACTACTACAAACCATTGCAACCCCTTTCTCAAAGTTCAGGCACATAGATGACCTCAGACTCTAAAATGAAGTTTCTAGTCTCCATGGGTCTGATCCTGCTCTCACTGATTTTAAACAGTGCAGCGCCCGTCTCTCTATTATCATGTCTATTTAACCTATTTTAGCCCATTGCTGCAAGTTGCTGAGCGCTACTGGCTGACTTCAATGGATCAAGCCCCAAAGAGAACGCCCAGAATGTCTTGCTGGGTAATAGGAAAGACAGAGCAATTCAAATCCCAGATAATGGTATCAATTCATTTTAACTTCAAAATAAAACTTTAAAAACACAGAACAGGAACTAAATGAAGAAACAGAGATAACGCAAGAGACTCATTTAACTTAATTGTGTTTTCACACTTCTTTCCAATACTTCCAATATGTCTTTAATTTGATCCAAATCTCAAAACTATTATCCATGTTTGTTTCCTCTGCTGTAACTAATCTGTCAAGTACAGACGTTTCAAAGGACAAATAAAATCATAATGGAAATAATTACTTATAATCAGAAACATTTCACATTTAAATAACAAATTAGAAAGACAACTTGAATGTTCCACTTTATGGAGAACATTCCAACTACCGTGAGCTGTGATGAGCAAAATTTAATTGCTAACAAAAGCAGTATTGTCTGGACAGTATTCAGATGTGAGGCTCTCTCTCTTCTACTATAACCTAGCTATAATCTTTCACTATACAACATCATCAGTTTCACTGATTTCAATGGGAGGATCTCCTTAAAATAAATAGCATTAGATGGCCTCAGTTTCAAGAAAACTTAATTTCAAGATACCATTCAGTCTTGGCAGACTTTGACCTATTTAATCAACATGGGACATTCCCGGACTTGTTTTTAACACCAGAAGAACTAGACAAATCAGGTCCTTATATGACAAAAGAAGGAAGACTTTCTAATCTCTCAAAAGAGGTGCAAATGAAACATACTGGCACGCTTTCAATACTGGTGATGAAGTCAAACTGTAAGTGGACATAAAAGTTAAGTTTAATGAAAAGGAAGTTCACCATTAGAACAGAAATGAATGCGCATTAAGAACTACTTAATATTCATACTGGTCATGGGTAAAGATAAGATTTTGTCACAGAGGTCATGGATTCTGTGACTTTCCGAGACCTTCATGACATTTTCCCTCGAGCTTCAGCCCCATGCCTGGGGCAGCGGGTTTAGAGCTGTCAGCAAGCAAGGGATGCAGAGCACTGAGTTGCTGCAGGGGCCCCAGACCGCCAAGCCACCATGAGGGCCCCAGAACGCTGAGCTGCCATGGGCAGCGGGGGCCCTGGAGCTCCAAATCACCAATGCCAAAGCTCTCAGACACTGCAGCTTGCAGGGGCTTCAGAGCATCGAGCCACCATGAGCAATAGGGGCCCCAAAGCGTTGAGCTGCTGCTGGTGGCAGGGGCCACGGAGGTCTGAGCCACTGCAGGTGGCAGGGGCCACGGAGGTCTGAGCCACGGTGGTACCGGCAGGGGCCCCAGAGCTGTCAGCTTCCGTCGCAGGTGCTGGAGTCCCCTGCCCCACAGCGGGGCTTGGGCTCTCATCTCCCCCCCCACAGGGCTCTGGCTTTAATCATCCCCCATCACCCCCCCCCGGCATTAATTTTTGTAAAAGTCACAGAAAGGTCACAGGCTTCTGTGAATTTCTGTTTATTGTCCACAGCCTGTCCGTGACTTTTATTAAAAATAACCATGACAAAATCTTCAACTTCATCATGGGTATAAAGTTCCATAATTCACCTAAATGCACAACCAACAAAAGCGACCATTAATGGCAAAACTAGGTATCTGTAAAGCCTTTGATGACCAAAGATACAAACACAGAGAAACAATGCCACCCTAAAGGTATTTACAGTTAGAGTGCTTCTGTGGATCAAATATTGTCACCCGTTTCCATTTGAACCACTGAAAAATTCAGCCCAAATTGCTTTTAAAAATAAATTAAACATGAATGTACCAGTTACATCATTTATATGGCCAAATGTTTCATTACACTGATAGGAGCCAGAGACTGTTTTTGCAAGCAATTTTTAGAACTATTGCTGGTGACAAAAATGAAAACAGTCACAGAGCATAACCACCATTCTGGTAGCCAGTGGAAACTATTTTAACAAAGTAAGACAGGTAGATAACTAATTACAACATAGTGCAATGTAGAGATTAAAAATATTGGTGAAAATGTTCTACCACTGCATTTCATCCTGATCAGACATTCTATTCAAAAATGTTTTACTGATCTAGTAGGAAATTATTCATTACATTAGTAGAAATTTACTTTGCCATTATCTTAGAAACAACCTCTTAACCTGTTTCTTATCACAATCAACAATGTACTTTTGTCAAACATTATACAAAAATCAATATATCAATGACACCACATGCTTTTTAAAATAAAAAAAATGCTTGATTTAAATGAAATCCACAGTAACAACCTTGTTATTTTAAAATCCGTTCTGGTTTCTGAGCCCTTTACTTTTAAAATTATTTCTTCCTAGAAAGCTCCAGTCATCTCCTGCTTTATTACTCCTTTTAGGTTGATGAGTAAGACACTCCATGGGACGAGAATCTTATTTTAATGAGGATCTTTTGGAGCAGCAGGTACACAAACAAAAATTACAGCAAGAAATTACAAAAGTCACAAAACAGTATCAAACCAGTCATAAGAATAGAAAAGGCAGTGTTTAATTCTGGGATGCCATACCCTTCCACTTCAGCTTCCCAACACAATTTGGATATACTCTAGATCAGAACAGTGTGAATTTAAAGGTTTTCAGAGTTCATTGCCCTTTTGGTCCAATAAAAATTGCACTTCGACCTAATAATGAAACTCGTAATGTATCTGTCAGTTGGATACACATTAAAAAATTCTATGCATGAATGAGAACATAGATTTCAACAACCGCTAAAATGTCCTATCCAGATGAATTATTGATGGGAACTCAAATGCTGTTGTGTTCACTGACCCCAAGATCCTCCACACTGTTGGGTGTAATGATTTAGCTCTATCCAATTGTAACAAGGTGGCAGAGTTTCCTATTCACCCACCTTGTCAGTAGGTAATGGAACCCTGCATGGAAATGACGACTGGTTGTGTTGCTGACTCACCACGACAGTCTGACTCTGGACATAAGGGAGGTGGCAGTGGGTCTCTAGTCTGAAGGAGCTAGGTTCTAGCACTGAAAAGTAATGCAAGGAAACCTTAGGAAGGGGCCTTGTTTGATGAAGAAAGCTTAGTTTGAGCTTTATGTTAGGATATTGTTATTTCAACTGCCAACAAAAGAAGCATCTGAGGATGGGGGGTAAGGAGTTGCGGCACTAATAGTACGTCTGCATTCTGTGCTAAAGCAGAGTTGAAGATAAATGACTGGTCTACACTTATAAATTTATACTGGTATAGCAGTGTCTGTTAGGGATATGAAAAAACTGCTCCCCACCCCAGCAATGTAACTATGCCAACAAAACCCCCACTGTAGGCGCAGCTATGCCCACAGAAGAGGGCTTCTGTGCACACATCTAATGGCATTCAGGGAAGTCATGTTCCTACACCAGCAGAACTCCTGCTTCTGTTGGCATATGTTGTACCTACATGAGGGAGGTATGCCAACGTAGGCTTTGTAGTATAGACACAGCCTAAGTGTGGTCACGCTCATCTTTTGTATATATCGGGTTTTTTGATTGTTTGTGTTTTTTTAAATAAAGAAGGCTTTTGCTTGAACCAAGTCTGGCAGAGAACTGGAAGGGATCTGAAATCACTTCTGAGGATTTCTAATCGCTTAAGCTCTTTGGCAATAATGCACTCTGAACTAGTCCTTATCCCTTTCAAATAGCCCTTCATTTATCAGCCAACTGCAAAAGTGATTCCCAAACTGTCATCTGTGGAGATGGTGGTGTCTCCATCTCTATCCCAACTGTCATCTGTGGATATGGTGGTGTCACATGGGTGACTCCATAATTGCAGGGAAACCAATGGCAAACATGCTTATGCATCACTATTCCAAACCCAGTTTAAGAGGCTTCAGCTACTGCTTATTATTGGAGACATGCCAGAGGCATATTACAAATAATAGGGATCTATGGATTGAAGGGATATTTGCATTTGGAGCACAAACCATTGTACAATTAAAATGAAAAAGCAAAGAGGAAAAAAATACAAAGAATGCCCATAACAGTCTCACTGGGTTGCCAATATTATGATTTTTCTTAGCTAATGTAACATAATCGTTAGTGAACGCTAAATTTTTAATTTTCAACTGACACTCAAAAGTGATGGTGGGATGATTTGCACTGTTAATTGGTTTGTATTTGGCTTGATAGTAATTAAAACAACAGTAGTTTATTCTGCTGCCTGAAATGTCATAGAACAAGTCTCTCACACTTGATGGTTGAATACTATTGGGGTTTGTGTATCCACAGAAACTCAACAATAACTGTCTAGACATGCATATCAAAGCCAGTTGAGATGAAGATAAAAATACTCCCCGTATGGAAAGACTTTAGTGCTGCAAATTACCTTTAAAAGCTACAGATAAAGACCTTGCATTACTCAATAATAGTTTACTTAGTTTATGCAAACCACTGCTTTTTTTGTCCCATCAACAACAATTCAGTTCAGCACCTTTAACTTCATCTGTCTCTAAATAATAATTTAAATACCAGCAGACAGAGGGGTCTAGTGAAGTACTCACTAAATTAGAAGCCCAGAAGTCACGTTATAATTTTAAACCACCATATAGGCTTGTGCAACCATGTTTCAACACATTGTTTCCTGTACTGGTTATAATATGGTCCCAGTTTGTAGTGTAAACTGGATTTTATCTGTTTGCTATAAGTTTATCAAGGGAAATTCAGGGAGCAATCACTCAGGAACATTTTACTGAGAGCTAATGATAGATATACCAAGGTTCACAGAAGGAAACTGTTTTCTGGTGCTTGACACAGTGGTGTGATTGTCTGGAGTTTCTACAAGTGGAAATACTTGTATGTATAATCTTCTGTTTGTTTTGCCACAGTAAACAGAACAGAACAAGTGTTACCTGTGATATGCAATATATAAATTAGACTAGTAAACAGCCCAATTCTCTTTGTCATTCACTTCTCTTCCAATGAGAAAGAGATCCATTCCAAACCCTGAAATTGCTACCATTCAGCAAAGGAGCAACAACATAAATACACATATATATATAACAAATACATGAGGGGTGCGATATAAAGGATTTATCAGTATGATCTTGGGGGATGGCTATGCCACTTATAAGTAATGCAGATCATCCCATGTAAGTGCAAATAAAAACTTGATACTGCACCAAACCTTCATGTTTTGTGTACATGACATCTGCAGAAGAAAAAAATATTTTAAAATGTTTCAGAGATTTTTAAAGACTATTTTTCATATCCCTCTGCCTGTGAACTAAGTCAGATAGTACTATGTATGAGATTCTCACTCTCGCTCCAGTCTTTTTACATCAGGTAGAAGGGTTGAAACAGCACAAATGGGTTCTAAAAGCCCCAGACCTACCGAGGGAGATTTCACCCTGCTGAAGCACAGTACTGAAGAAGACAGCCATAGGTTAGGGACAGGCTGCTGTAACTTAGAAAACCTCCCAGGACTGTCTAAATTGTACCAGGAAACATTCAGTCCCCCAGAGCAGCCCAAAATCATGATGCGAAGACTTCTAAAAGTGAGCTAAAATAACTTTTCTATACCTAAAAATGTCACAGCTTTAACCTCTAGGGCTAGATGTGAGTGCTGAAACTGGCAATCACAAGATAACTTTAAAACAACATTTTTGCTCTTTGTAGTATACCCTCTGTCTTGTCTGTCCTGGGCCTCAGGCCAAAGTTTTTAAGTGGGGGAGGAAATTCCACCTTTAGGAAGAACATTTCTCTGCAAGTTGATTGTTGGAAGCAGCTCCCGGGTTCTGAATGCAGATGTAACTCCTGAGGAGATGGACTACTGGGCAGAAAACGTGTCTTAATCAAAGATGTGATAAATTCCTTTATGATATTTACAATTTATCACCTACCTCTGTGTAACTTATAATCCCCACATGTGCTTGTATATACATAGCTACAGACAGCACATTGTCAGACATGCCTTGAGCGGCACTAACCAACTTTATTTTTGTCTGCCCAGGAGACAAAAAGTCTAATAAAACAAAGCACATTGTGTTTACAAGTACAATTCCTGAGGCATTTGGGAAACTCAGACTGAGCTGCAGTGCTGAACAGAGTGGAGATAGTGAATAAGAAAACATTAGATGTTGAAAATGAAAACATTAAAGTGAGTGTAAACATCATTTCACAACTGAAGTATAACAAATTTAGTGTACTTGGTTTTTGCTCAAAAACTTCAAATAAGAGTTAAGAACTGAACTATCCCAGTGGTCAGACTCTGCAATTTTTTCCCACGTCACACCAAGTTAAAGTTTACAAATATTTTGTGAAAATGTTAAACTCCTCTCATCTTTTTTCATCGGATCTTAAAAAACAAGGACTTGTAAGTGAATTTCACATTCATAAAAGATTGACAGCCTTGGCACATGAAGTTCTTTCTGGGTAGAAAAGGAAGTAGCAATCATAGCAGCACTTCTCAGCCAGAGCCTCAATCCTCACCTAGTGGCTCCAATAGGGATATACTCATTTACAGAGTAGCAGCTTGGTCACACCCCAATGAGCAAGACAAAGAAAGACCAGTAAAATTTACAGCCACTAGGAATGATTAGGTTACTCCCTTCTCACCCACCTACCACCACTGCTCTCATGCATCATCCCACTGCGATTCCTCCTTCTACACCGTGCTCTGCTCCCAATTATTGTGAAGGCTGTTGCCTGAGACAAACTTGCCAAGTGTTACAGACCTGATGTCACATTCACCCATTTGGCAATACTGCCATGCCTGCCTGAATCTTGGATAAAAATTACATACATTTTGCAAAGAGACGGATTCTCACCCTCAAAATACCATTTGGCCTGGTGAAGGTGCATTAAGCTGGGAACCAAGAGTTCTTGTCTGATCTCTTTCCCTGGGTGCAGCTGATATTTCTGTGATGCTTAAAGCTCTTTCTATTGATAGAGGGCTCATATTCCTACCCTTCCACAAATAAGATAATTGAGATGTTGCAAAATATCACTTCAGACAGAACTGAATAATATGATAGAGCCAGATCTCATCCACATTGCCCTTCAGAATGAAGGTGATATATCTATGTGCTTAAAAATCCTATCTGTAACCTTTGCGGTAACAACTACCCTCAGGAATAGAAGCCAAGAATCCTGGTACTCAATATTTCACTGCTGTCTCACATAGTTGTTACCCCCTTTCCAAAGGGTTGGTCCTCACAGAAGAAAGTCATCTGCTATCAACTGATTCTTTAGCTCAAGAATAAGTGGTCTGTGCTGTGAGTCTGAAGATTATGGGTTCAAATCCTATAGATCGCATAAGTGAAAAAAAATTGTGTGTGTTCACATAATTAAAGACTTTATCATAATGCACATGCAAAATGGGACATAATTACAATTACATTAGTAATTAATTTCCTAACTTTTGTGTGCTTGACTTTGTGACCTTAAGGATCTTGACAGAGAGAGAAACAGAGAAACAAAATAAAAATGTGCTTAAGTGAGCAGAGACTGGAGACTGAGCTCCCTAGAGAAGCTCTCCTCAACCCCACAGAAAGGATGAAGTGGGTGCATATGGGAAGCTTGCCTTGCTGCAGCTGCCTGTAGATAAACACAGAACTTAATTCAGCCAATGGCAACTAATGCCTTTCACCAGCATTAAGGCCATGGACATTTATTTGAGCTAAAAAGTATGGTTATTTGTTAATTATTTGAAAATATGCAAACTTCTTCATTAAATAATTTGCATAAAATGTTACACATGGAGCTGCATAATACTTGGCAGCTATATTGACTTCAGAGCTCTAATACAGTGCTCAGCAAATTCTGCAGCATCTTGAAGCAATCTCTCTCCCACAGGCCAAAGCACAATGTGAGCGGGGACTGGAACACCTAAGGATTTCCTCATCAAGATCCCCAACATCCAGAAAAAAAAATTAAGTTTCTTGCTGTGACAAGAGACTGCACTGGAACAGATTATCAAAGGATGTGTAAGTTCTCTATCCCTCAGAGTTTTTAATCAAGACTGGATGTCTCACTAAAAGATATGACTCTCATTCAATCACAAATTGCTGGGATTGATCCAAGAACTGCTGGATGAAATTCTCTGGCCTGTGTTAGGCTGGAGAACAGACAAGATAATCAAAATGGTCCCGAGTGGCCTTAAAAATCTACAAAATTCTGCTATGTGGATCACAGCAAGAAACAGCAGCTTGTTTTCGGTCCTGGGTGGGAGAAAGTTAAAAACTACTACTGAATTGACCTAGAAGGATATTGACCAGTAAATAATTTGCTAGATTTCTTCTGACACTGTCATGGTAATTACTTCTCACATAGCTGAAATTAGGAGAATGATCACTATTACCCTTCTGTCAAAATTGATTTCTCTACACAAAAACACACGATTGTATTTATTGACCAATTAACTGACATTTTGCAGTAAAGATATTTAACACTAATTAAATTTGGATCAGCAAACCTACTTGTTTGAAATCTTGTTCTCACAAACACCCATTGGTTTAAAAACATTTCTTTGTTCCCAAACCACATCCAGGCAGTTAGGCTCCACACAACTCTTGTCGCATTACATTTTATACAAAGATTTTTTTAAATTGTTGTACAAGACAGCCCTGCTGAGCAATGCTAACCTTATTTTATCCAGGACTTCTGAGGCGAGAAGGTATACAAAAGCCAAACAAACATTACAGCAAGAAATTACAACTGAACCAGAACATTTATTAGAAGGTACAAATCAAACAAAGACCATGAAAAAGGTACTATGCATACTGTTGAATAAGTTAATAGCAATAACGAGGTTCCTTCAAATAGCTGTGAAGGAATATTTTTAAGCACCTAGGTTTGGAAGGCAATTATAAATGGTTTCAGAGATTAATGCAATCCACTGAGACAGCCTAAGCATAGACAGGCTTCCCTAATTCCCTCTCAACTCTTGGGACCATAAAAAAGAAAAACAAATTTAAAGCAAGCAGCAAGTAATCCTGCGCATCAGCCATAAAGAATAGTTCATTAACATGGAGACTTCTCTACATATATTCTATTGCTGGAACCTTTTCATACAAGCTATACTGAAGTGTAGGGACATCACACAAAATAAAGCAATGAAAATTAGAAGCACTATATGGAGGAACAAAACAGAAGAATACACTAGGTTTCTTCATTAAACATTGTATCCATCCTATTCTACTGAAGTCACTGCATAGGCTCAATATTTTCTAGTATATGTGCTTAGATAGCAGCTACAGCAGAAAGCCCAATTTAAATGCTATGCTTGAACAGACAAAATTATGGTAAAGAAAACCACGGATGCTATGGTATTAACCTTCCTATAAATCAAAAAAAACCCTAATGTAATATAGTAACTATGATTTACTGTAGTATATTAAACTCTCAGATATGTACTAGATCTAAATTGCATCAATTCTCTTTTCAGTTTACAGATAAATTAATTTGAGCCAAAACATTTCACATGTGAAAAAGATATTATTCATACAGCATAAAAGTTGATATCTTAAAAACAGCCCTGTCAGAAAATGATTTGATATTTAGACATTATTTTTATATTGTGTGCCTAGTGCTTGACAAATAAGCAACAGGTTATGGGTTAGCCAGTCAAGTTAACAAGCATGCAGTTAGGGATGATTTACCCCTTCCCTTCAACATCCTTGAGTTCATTTAAATACCAAAATCAAACTAGAGTATAGAAATGCAGTGAGAAATAGAGGGCCAAGCTAGCCCTAGGTATGTCTTGTTTACTGTGACTAACGGTATGTCTACATTGCACTTAGACACCCATGGCTGACCCGTGCTAGCTCACTTGGGTTTGCAAGGCTAAGTTGCTGTTTAACTGCAGTATAGATCATAGAATCATAGAAGATTAGGGATAGAAAGTCATCTAGTCCAACCCGCTGCTTAAAGCAGAACCAATCCCAACTAAATTATCCCAGCCAGGGCTTTGTCAAGCGGGGCCTTAAAAACCTCTACAGACGGACATTCCACCACCTCCCTAGGTGTTCGGGCTCATGCTGGAACTTCGGTTCTATGACCCTGCAAGGTGGGAGAGTCTCAGAATTCAGGCTGCAGCCCAAGCCCAAATGTCTACACTGCAATTAAACAGCCCCTTCACCCAGGCCACCCGTGGACGTCTCATCGCAATGGAGACATACCCTAACTAAACAGCTAGCCCTTTGTAAAACATGGCTTTTGGGGTCAGACGTGTATATAGCTAAACTGTACAAACTTAAAATATTTTTAAAAGGGTGGGTCAGCTATGATTTATTTTACTCTGTTTCAGAAAAACAGTCTGAATTAATTTGTAATCAGACAAATATAGAAATAATAAAAAATATAAGTTTTGAACTCTACAGGGCTGCTTCTCCTTTCATTTATAATGGTTTTATACCACTGTAATTCCACTGACTTCAAACTGACAAAAGTCTTCAACTTACACCCACTTTAAGGTGATCACAGTGTTATTAAAGGGGCCTTAGTGTAAATGAGAATCAGACCCAAAGTCTTTATATCTTCAAAGTGCATTCTCCACATTTACATTGCAAGAAAATTAAACAATTTATACTCCAAAACAAAAGAATGTTAAAATAGAGTTAGGGATGTAAAATATCAAACGGTTAACCGGTAAGTATTAGTCTTACCATTTACAAATTGCGTTACCCATTTAACCATTCGCTGCATGTGTGTGTGTGGGGGGGGGGGGGGGGGGGGGCCTGTGCAAGTGGGGGGTGAGTGGGGACGGATGTTGCTGGAAGGGATGATGGGGGGGGGCTAGGGCACGCGTTTGCCATTGTGCAGGGGGAGAGCCCTGGTGGCCTAGGAATTTGGCACCGGTGCCAGCTGGAGCAGCAATGAGCCGGTTGGCAGTGGCTGAGGTGAGCCCAGGTGAAGGGTCCGGGAGGGAGGGGGTCAGACGGACATGGGGGTGTGTCCCTGGTCCTAGAGTAGGGCTTGGAGCGCAGCATGGGGGCGGATGGGCTTGGGGGGTGGGCAAGGCACAGAGGTGCCTTATTGCCCCCTCCTGCTGGCTGGAAGGCAGTGGTACCCTGGCTCTGGAGTGCCTACTGCAGGGCAATTGGAGGGACCAGGGCCCCGCATAGTGGTGGAGCCGAGGTGCGGAAGTGCAGCAAGATGCCCCCATTCTGCCCCCGGGCAACCCCCCTCCCCCTGCAGCCCACTAGGGATGTAAAATATTATATTGGTTAAACATTGAACCGATACAATTAATCGTTTAAACGGCTGTTTTGTTAAACGATATTTTACATCCCGAATAGAGCTAAGGCTGAAAATACATTTTAGTAATTTAAGAATAAAAAGGTTACAGCAATGCTATAATTATCACAAAACCAAACGTTACAAACCAAAGAAATTCAAATCTAAACATGCTAAGGCAGTGCTTCTCAACCTATCTACCACTGTGGGCCACACCCAATACTACCTGTACAGCCCTGAGGATGTCACATGGGCTGCAGGTGTGTGCTGATTGTGCTGCAGGTTGAGAATCAGTGTGCTAAAGTATGGAAACAGTTAAGGCACCCAAACAGCCTTAACTCTGTTCCGTCGTGACACCAAAGTTATTGTTATGATGAATGTATTTTTATGTTTGGATTCCCAGATTCAATTAAAGTGATTTTTAAGGCTACAATAGGTTTTCTTCATGTTCCCATCCTCACACCCATGGTGTCACTACAAGGCAGAGTTAAGAAAAACTAGAAAGTTGTTTGCCGATGTAAATCAACGAACTATAGTACATACTAAATAGTGTGAAATACTTTTATTCCTTTAAATTACAAGCATAGCAACAAAGGTAGTTTTCATCATGGAAGAAGACGTTGACTAGTTTTCAAAACTCTGGATTAGGACTGGGAGCCTAGAGCTACTGAGAAAGTTTTAACCAATAAAATTAAGTTACCCACTTCTAACTTTCTCCTCTTACTTCTACCAAAAGAGGTGGAGTTCATCTTACTCCTGCCAACTTCTGTCTGCATTTATCACCTTTATTTCATTGCATCATTTCTCCTCTCCCATTAGTACTACATGTCTTTCCCATTTGGAGGGCCAGAACATCTTGTTATTTAAAACAGCATAGCCCTATTCAATGGAGCTATGGCAATTTGTACTACCTGAGACTCTGGTTCTTAGTTTGGTTGATATTGGAATAGAGGGGAGAAAAAGAAGAGGAGTCTTCTACTTCCCCATCAATTTCCCCTCCTTTTTTTTTTCACTAATTCACATTAAAAACTCAGAGAACCATTGGGAATTTAAATTGTGCAAATTAGCAAGTGCAATTCAAAGCAAGCATAATGTACCACGAAAAATACTAAGTCCATTTATTTTGACAATATAGTTTAATTTTGAAAATTCATTACAGCACACGCAATTGTTCTGGAATGTATCTGGTAAAAGTAATTAAGGTCTTTGTAATATGAGAGTGCACACATACTACAACATTACTAATCTTTGCTGAAAAGTAGAGGGAAACACCATTTTGTGTATGTGCATGCTATACTGTGTAACTGCTGCAGCATATTGTAGTATTTTTAAGGGATGACTAGTGCCGTGTGTGCTAGCGAGGTTCTACTCTAGTTGTTCCTCATGTTATAGTAATCCTCCCACTGGAGCTGGTGAACAAAGGTAACTTGTTCTACTAGAGCAGGTGGTCTCTGATAATAAACATTAACACAACAGTGATTTTTATGTACAGATTTCAAAGTTAGATTAAAAGTTATTATCTCCATTTTATAGGGCATGTCTACATGATGAAGTTACTGTGCAGTAAGTTAGGTATGAATTTACAAAGCACTACCTACTCCGCATTTACTCCTTGTGTGGATACTCTTATTGTGCACTAAAAGTGCCCTTGGGTGGTTTATCTTAGTGCACTTTAAAGTGTATTACGCTAAAATGCACAAAGGTACTTTTACTTGCTTGCTGTGCAGTAACATCCTGTGTAATCAAGCCAGAGATACGGAAACTGAGGTACAGAGTTTAAGTGACTTAACCAAGTCGTACAGTGAATATGTGACAGAATTGGTAAAGATTTTTGTTCTATTAACTGCCAGTTCTGTGCTCTATCTACTAGACCACAAATGCCCTCTCTTGACAATGAAAAGTATTTCCTTTGACCAGGATGGATGAGCTTCCAGCTACTGATGGCTTCACTAGTGACAGACTGGGTTGGATGTATTCAGAGAACTAAAATTCCCTTGCATTATCATTACTACAATTACCCTGGTGCCCTTCCCTTCCATTTGCCTTTGCTTTACCACTGCATCCCTTCTAGTTTCTAGAGCCTCTCTCCCAACAAACATGAAGAGCTCCCTGCATCAGTGGCTATGCTCATGGCATTTTCCAGTGTGAAATCAACTACAACTCTTTTCTGCTTTACTTAGCCTCTCTCAGCAGTAGCATCAGAACAATTTAAAAATGAAGGGAGGTATGGGTAGAAGCATGATAACATGTCCAATTTAAACCCCCCAAGTTACAAGTTTTAAGATAGTTTAGATATAGAATATCTCTAAGGATATGACGGCGGAAATGCTCTTGCAACATTTAGCCACAACTGTTACCAAAAAAATAAACTTTCTTCAAAGTTTCTTACCTGATATGTGTTGCAGGAAGGGACTCATACTGGCGAGAAAGAAAGAGCTCTCTATGTTTCAACTGATGTTTCTGTTTATCAGTCAAATCAGTCTCATTTGTAGTTTCAGACTCTTCTTCAACTTCTTCTGCACAAGGATAGAAAATAGGTCAAAATTAGCTCTGCTATGTAATACAGTTGTGCAGACATTCCCCCCCCCTTTTTTTTTTTTTAACCCTCTAGGCAACCTGCTTTGATATTCTAGAGAAAGTTCTTCATCAATTGTTATAAAATAAGTTGCCATTTTATGCATTCTAACAACTAGGGATCAAATCTTGTAAATACTATATATATTATTTATAATAAAAATTATGTTTTCTGTTCCTCTGTTTGCACTTAGGAGTCTTTCAGATGGCTATAAGAGCAACTCTACCAGACATTCCTATTCCTCTTTTACCTCCCTTCCTGTTCTTTTCCTCTTTGTGCACACAGCTGCCCATTGCTTGCTACTGTTCAGTTTCAGCTCTGCTGCTGCTGTTATTGGTAAAACCATAGCAGAGCCTGTCAACAAAATAGCAAAAGTGCCTAGGCACAAAATACCATCAAACAATGTAAACAAACTCCAGAGAGAGAAAAAAATTAACCTCCCTAATTGACTTCAATTATAATAATCTATAAGGTTACTTGTAACAATATTTTCAGATGAGAGTGTGGTTTAAAATTTGACAATATCCCTCTAACAGAAGAAAAAAGGGCATACTTTTTAAATATTAAAATAATTTGTTTATTAAAACAATATTAAGTACTTATATAGCACTTTAACTAGAAAAGGAAGACAGCACACACCTTATAAAAGTGGAAAACAAATCTTTAAAAGCAGAGGTCTTTATGAAATATTTTGTCTGTTTGCTTCATATTTTGAAACTACACAAATCTAAGATACTTTGGCACACCGTAAATTCCACTAACAATTCCTCCTAAAAGAATTGCCATCAAGTAAACAAACAGCATGAAGGAAAGTAAGTTGATCTTCAGAGTATGCAGGTTTAATCATAGGGAGAATTAACAGTGACAGAAGTAAGGATTGGGGTGTTTTAAACAACATTGAAGGTGTCATCTGGACACGCTAGGATTTCCATGATTGGAACTTGCCTTTCCACTGGATTCTTGGGCCTTACAAATCTGAGAGACCATACCCTCTGACTTCTCAGCAAGGTCAAACATACCTTACTACATACTGAATGTTAATAAATGTGTAGGTCTCCTACAAAAAAGAGTGATTTTCTGATTGCTGTATATCCAGAGTTATTGCTATAAAACTTATCTGAAATAACTAAACGACACTGCCTCTGTATTTGCAGTGTTCCCTATAGTTAATTTAGGGAAATACTGAGGTCACCGTATCTATTCTTCTAAAGCAACATGGCTATTTTACACACCATGTAGTACGGATACTGCTAAACACTTCAGCCTGCGTGTTCTCTCATGGTAGAATCATGATGCTCTCCAAATTCAGGATCGTTATCCTACTACATCTGCTTCCCATCATCTTCTGGCTCCCTAACGGCTCTTCTCATAGTGGCGGGGAGAATGTTCCCTGAAGTGACTCTAGCTCCCTCAAATCCCAGTTCCCCGACCTACCCACTTGTCTGCCCCACTGGGTGGGCTGCATATGCAGGGGGAGGAGAGAAACAACTCACTCTCTACAGCCCCCCACCCCACCCTTTCTGATGAGGGAGCAACGGTAAATCTCCCACCCCCTACTTACATATGCCAAAAGAAATAAGTAATTAAAAGCAAGTTTCTCCAGCAGAACCTGAATCCACAAGTATCACAGTTCTGACCCTGGTGCTCTAACACACACTGCCACATAGTGTTGAGACTACAAGCTTTTCATAGGGTCTAGCTAAGCCCACTTGGGGTACATTGATAGCAGCAAGTAGAGCTGTTGTCACGGTACTACTACGGTAGTTACTTCCCTCATTTAATTTGTGTAGAATCTTACTCTTCAGACAATGTACCAGAGATCAAGTCAGCCTGAAAATTTTCATTTGTGGAGATTTCTACACTACTAAAAATCAATTAAGTAGGAAAGGGAATGAAGGCTTGTTAAAAGAAAAATATATTAATCAAGGGTGAGAAAAAGCACACCTTTTGTACAGGAGACACTGCACTATTCAAATAATATTGTTATAAAAAAGTGTTCATGTGTATTACACACTGTTAAATTTGTTACACTGGTGATCCAGGGTTCATCATAATACTAACTTCTTCTCTGATTCCATATAGGTATATCAAGGAAACTTGGGCTGCTTCAGATGAAAAACTTTATTATGCATCTTCTTTATGAAGTTAGTAATTAAAGAAGAAAAACAACAATGGGGAAAAATGTTAAAGGTTAACCTTTCAAACACATAATGGATTTGACAGCTACACTGAAGGTGAATCACTGTTAGGAGCTATATTTGTTTCAGCTACAGTACCAAATCCTAACAGCAAAATATGCAATGAAATTCAAAACATCAGTCTTTCCCTCTTCAAATATAAAAATGTCAACAATTTTTTAAAGAGTTTATCTGTTTTGTTTTTACAAGTCCAAGCTCTTGCCATTCTTTGGGTATTTTTACTTCCTCCACAGTCTGAAAAACAGCAAAGAAACCAAAACACTCTGTTTACGTTTACCAGCTAGTCCGAACACATGGTTTAACGCAGGGGTTCTCAAACTGGGGTTGGGACCCCTCAAGGGGTCATGAGATTATTACGGGGGATGGCGAGGATTGTGAGCCATTAGCCCCCATGCATGCCAGGCCTGCAGCTGTCAATCCTGTGCATAGCTGACAGCCAGATCCCTTCGCTGGAGTGCCAGAGAGCAGCGGCTGCTGGACGGGTGCTCTGAAGGTAGCGCAGCCCCTACAGCACAGCAGAAGTAAGGGTGGCATGGTATGGGGGGTATCGCTTTTGGGGGTTGGGGGGGGTTGTCACAGCCTGAAATATTTTCAAAGGGGGTCCCAGGAAAAAAGTTTGAGAACCCGTGGTTTAAGGAAGTTATCTGGGGACTAAAAGGTCTAACAAAATCCAATCCCCCTCCCCGCCCCCCACACACACACCAAAAGACCATATTAGCAAAATACATACGCGAGCAAGTAATTACTGTCAGTAAAGGCTTTATTGAATAATGGGTCAAAATGTTAAAACATATGTAGCAAAACAAAGGCAATAAAATCAATCAGCAAAATTATGCCCAACTAATAGTTATACATGCAAATGTTACTGCAATGTTTTTCTTGAGATTTTACATGCACAGGAGTAAGGATATTCAGAGTTGTGAAACCCACAACCACCACAACTTGGCCATATTGCATAAATATAGCATATGCATTTATAATGGTATATGCAGTGTTAATTGTAATGCCTTAACATACTGTATATTCCCCCACAAAAAACTTGACTAACTTAGAGTTAAGGCTGATCTAGTTTATTTTCCATCAACACAAATATCAGTTAAGGGAATCTTCATTTACATGCCATAACATTACCCAGATGCTTTCTCTGACCTGGCTGACTACACACAAAGTTGTACAGGATTAAAAATGTGATTTTATACAAATTTAAACAAGTGTATGTTTGCATGTGGACACTCTTATATCAGTTTAAATCTGACTGATATTTGTTTATCTTACACTGGTGAATTTGCAGGCACAAGAAAAACTGATAGAAGTTTTAAATTCAATGAGTCTGCACACAAAAAAGCTGTACTAGTTTAACCAAACAAATGTAAGCTAAACCAGTATAACTTGTGTGTGTGTAAACAAGTCTAGACTCCTTTCCCATAACTCCCTTGCACTTCCAATATATAATTAACTTTAAAGCACACTACTAAATTCCTCTAAATCACATTCAAATGCAAAACCTCAACTACATAACAATAAATCCAACTATATGTGTATGTATATTGGGGAAGTCTATAATGTGTTATTTGTCCATGAAGAAATGTGAGGCTGGAGTAAAGGTTGTGCATTTCAGTAATTCAGTTTTCAACTTAGCTTTAAAGTTTAATTTTGTATTGTAGATTGTACCCGCCTCTCTCAGAAGGTTTACCCCTTCAACAGCGTTTGCACTGCAGGAGAAGGCTGCTGAGGGCTCCCTATTGGAAGAGGATGGATCCTTTGATGGAAGAATCCTAATCAGAATGCCTGCACTTTATCCTTCCTGTTCCAAAAGTCTGTTATGGACAATCCACCAACACAACCTCCCCTGGGTTTGACCCAGGAGTCCTGAAAGATTTTCCTAAACCATTAACTGACTTCTGAAGCATGTCCAACAACGTTTTCCAGGATCATCAACTTCCTGGTTATTTTACCTTTAATAAATAATAAGAACCTAGATTTTGATAATTTATCATTTCACTAACCTATGAGCCCAGGTATTAAATTGTAGCAAGGACTGAAGTGCTTAGAGTCCACATGTTGCCCCAGCCAGCCTTCTACATTTACTGTGATCTGTTTCAGAACAAGGTACAGTGGTGCTTCTTGTTGTTTGTCTTCTTTACATAACATAATCTATATGTATATATGACATCCAGCCAGAGAAAGTCTTGCTCTGATCACCTTCTTCAGTTACTACTCATCTCATATAGAACCTCCTGCCATCATATATTTATTCATGTTATTATTTTTATTTCATAGAAAATTACAAAGAAAAAACTCTTGACTCAACACAAAATTGTGCATTGTTCAAATCTAGCTGTGCAACACTATATTGCAACCTATATTTACACTACTTTTGAGTATTTGACAGGCGCGATGAAATCAGACAACTCGGCTTTGTTCTTGTGCATGATATACTTTATCATTACACATGGTTTGACATGCTCTGAAATTTAAAACTGGGATTTTGTTGTGTAGTGTTTTTTGTTCTCGCAGTAAAAACTACCAGTGACCCTGTCCTATGAGAAAAAAATAAGCTAAAACAGCAAAAAAAAGTTTCTTTCTCCACTCTCCAGATAATCACTGGCAACTCACCTCAACCCTTTGAGCAATGACATTTCTAAGAACTAGCATTTGGAGAGGCAACCCGCTGCTCAGAAGCAAGAGTAATGTATCCCACTCAATCCCTGCCTTGATGGTGGGAGGGGAGAAAAGCTTTTTAACTTAGGTCTCAATTCAGCACAGCATTTTAAGTACACATTTAACTTTGAAGTCCCAATTAAGTCAATGGGACTTCACTGGTGTGCTGCAGATTTAGGGCCTTAAAGAACTACATACAGATGGTGCTGTTCTGTATGCATCAGAGCTGCATTTCAGTGTCTTGCCCTCTGAATTACTGTATGCAGTGGTGTTGTAGCCATGTCAGTTCCAGGATATTAGAGAGAGAAGGTGGGTGAGGTAATAGCTTTTATTGGACCAACTGCTGTTGGTGAGAGAGAAGCTTTCAAGCTTATACAGCTCTTCTTCAGCTCTATGTAGGCTTGAAAGCTTGTCTCCCTCATCAACAGAATTTGGTCCAATAAAAGATATTACCTCTCAGACCTTGCTCTCTGAATATTAACATATCTAACAATACAGTACATACATTATTTGATTCCCTGAGTGCTGGTCACTGTTTGGCGATATCTGAGTCTGGGTGGCAAAGTTATCCCTGTTGGTCGGAGTTGCCACATAAACTGAACATCTCTATGCCTTCTGAAATACAGAAGCTTTTGGTATCATCTTCTGATTTTCCTTATTATGTTCTATGTATTTACACTTTTTGAGGAACTCTATCATAAAAATCTGTGTGCTATAAGCAAGTGATGTAAAACTGGAGCAAGCAATAACTTGGGCGAGTTATGTTGAGAGGCAGCTGGACTCAGCACTGGGTGGCAGATATAAAAGGATAGCATGAAAGACTGGGAAAACAGTGTAGAATATTTGCCCCATCTGCTTACTGGTGCAACAAAAGAAAAATAGTTATGTTTGAATGCAACTATATTTGAAGATCATGTTTCTGCAGAAAACATCAAAATCTTTGATCTATCAGAAAAAAAGCGTGGTGATGAACTTCCTCTAGCTTTAGGAGATGGCCTCTTCCTCATCGCTCCTCTCACAGAATTTTGCCTGTCTAGTTTACATGAAGTAGAGCTTACTGTCCAAATAACAAAACTATCTTGTGGAGTGGAGTGGAAGGAAGCTAACCCTCAGGAACTGCAAGAAGCACTTCAAAGGCTGGACACAGTAGGAGAGGAAATAGAAAGTTTATTTCCTTTTCCAGCACCAGCTCACAAACTCAGTTGCAGCACACAGGGAGGGAAAAAAAGCAACAATTCCCATTAAATAAACTTTTTAATGAAAAAATACTGAAGTGACTGTCACATACCAAGTCCTAATTATTCAACAATTAAAGAAAACACATCTGATTTACAGTTCGTAAACAGCGAAGAACACAGAAAAGAATCCTGAGCACCAGGTCTCAAGGTCACAATCTGAGATGAGGAATATGAGGCAATCCTTTGGACTGTTAACTAAATTTGAGCTTATAGTATTTTTCTGCTCCAGAAAGAGCAGAAAAGAAAACAAACAAACAAACAAACAAAAACTGGAAAGCAGAACCAGAGAGAAAAATGTGCTTTTATAACTCTAGTTTTAGATTCTAGCTTCATGTGTTATACCTGAACTTTCTGATAAATTGTAAATATCTTGCATCTTGAGCACTACAGAGATCTAATGGTTCTTTTGCTGTGACAGTTTAGGAAAATTACTCATCCCCCTCACTCTGAGGTAAAAGGCTCATGATAACAGCCATCTGTATCAATACAACAGGTTATAGTAATTGAGAGGGAATGTTAATCTCTACTCTCTCTTTTTTTACTTACACACCCTGCCAAGAGAAAATAAAACAGACTACATATAAAAAATGTAATTGATTCTTTGCTAGTTTTCCTCTCCTGTTTCCTTTTGTGGGACTCATACTGTCAGAGTATGATGCCCTTTGTTAACAATCTGGAAAGCACTATGCAGTAATTATATTCTACATTACTTTTATTATTCTGTATTTATATTTTGAGCAGTTCTCTTTCCTTTTTTCTGCTTAAAAAGCACAGTGACTTTAAACTGACACTATAGAAAACTGCTTACTTTTAGCATTAATTTTAAAAGAACTGACTGAGGGCTTGTCTCTATTTAGAAATTGCACCCATTCAACTTAAAATGTTTAAAACCCAATTTAGTTAAACCAGCACAAATCCCTTAGAGGACACATAGTGGTTTAAATCTGGTTTATAACAGTTTAGCTTGCATCTGGCTTGTGTTGGTTTACAAAGCAAGGTTTAAACAAACACCAGGGTCTACACACAAAGTTGCAACAGTTTAACTAAACATGTGCATGTCTAGACCAGACCGAAGGAATATGAAAGTACTGTGTGTGACTAAAAAATAACGAGTTAACCACTAAGATCAAAGAAAAGACACAACTGTGCATGGGTTTCTTTTCAGTTTAAGAAGGGCGGCAGCAAAGACATCAAGTTTGCATTTGCAGCTAGGATGCTATAGGCAAATAACTACAGCGCACTGACATTTTTTTTCCTTTTGAAGTGTTTGCTTACTGTCAAAACAAATACAAAGAAGGACATTTTAAATATAAATATATGAACAATTTTGTTCACACTGTCCATTAGAAGCTCTTTCAGGTAGACAGCTGGTCAGTTTGCCTAGAGTATACAAGGTTTGTTGCCAGGTGCTGTATTGAACTGAATTGGTTGTGATATTTAACCTCTTGCAGTATAGTTAAGCTGCTTAACCAATTCTAAAGGACTAAATTATTCAAAACCAATGACACAACTCACATTGGTGAGCATTTACTCACATGAGTAAGAGCTCCACAACCTAACCCTACCTGCTTATGCCAGTTTAGGTCACATGTGTGGGTTATGTACATACTACTACCAGGCAGTACTAAAAATCTAAAGTACAATTTAAAGCACATTTATACTATAGAATTGTTTTAGATATTGCAGACTTAAATATACCCTTCACAAACTGAACACACAATACAGTTACAGTTAAAAATAACTTGCAGTTATTTTTGTTTAAATGATGACTTACTCCTCTATATCACATCTTTGAACTTTGTTTTTTAAAGAAGCTTCAGAAACTTCAAGCTACCTTTAATAATCATTACAAATCAGTAAACCATACTGATTCACAAGTAATATATGGATTTTTTTTAAATGATCTGTTTTCATGCTACAAAATTATCTAAGTGTCAGTTAAGATGTCAATTATAGTTGACTTTATCTCATGTTTATCCTAACACTGTATCAAAAATATTTGATGAAAAATTATCCTCATTTTGAAAACGGGGAGGGGGGTGGGAGCAGGAAGGAGGAAAAGGGGTTTCAAATAAAAATGAATACTTCTGGAAAAAAAATTACCGTGATGCATTTATTTCCACTAAAGAAAAAATAATATATTCTGAGTAGTCCTGTACATTAGTTACTGATACAGTGGTACATATACTAGATTTTTCCATTTTTCATCATTGGAAAATATTTTTATGGCAGTACAAAGTCTGTTGATTGAGTAAATAAAGGTCTAATGGAAACGTGGAAACAATGCTGAGCATACATTAGTGGGTCAAAGGTGGGAAACAAGGATCTGAATTGATATGTTGCAACTTTTGATCAGAGATCTCTTTCTACTTCCTCTCCTTTCCTTTTGTTTGTGTGTTATCTATTCAGATTTTAAACTCTCTGGAAAGGAAATGTCTTGTTACATGTCTACAAAAGGCACACCATATTTGGAGCAGGATGTAACTAACATACGTTTTAATTTAAAACAACACTACTCAAATATTGTACAATAGTTATTAAAAGAGCTTTAAAGTCAGGAACTCGGATTAAATGATAAAACAGAAATTTTTAAATCAGGAAATTAGAACATTCTAGTTTTTAAAAAATGTTAAGACTGTTTGGATTACACAATTAAGATCCCAAAAATACAAAAATTATGTCCATTTACCTCTTCTTTCTGATAAGAGAATACTGCTAGCTGCCACACAAAATAAATTAAGTGTTTGTTGATATATTCAAAGTACAGCAATACAGTATATTGTTGCAAAGTGATATAACCTGCACCCAACCTCTTGCCACACCAGATACCAGAGGTTTCCATTTTATAGTTGTGAATAGGACTGTAACCAGTATGTTCTAGAAAGATACAGAAAAGATTGATCTGCAGCTTGTATCTGGAGTGTAGTGTGTCTGATCAATTTAGGAAAGGTGAACAGGGAAAAGTGGTGTATCCCACCGACAGTCAGATGATGGATGAGAGTAGGGTCCTGTGTGAGTTTTTATTATCTCTAAGGTGCCCAGTCTTTAATCAGAGGATTGGTTTAGAGCTCACAGGGCAGTATAATATGTAGATATTTCTGTGGGAATCTGTGGCCTTTCAGCTTCACATTCTAATCACTAGATGACACAGCTGCTCTATTAGTATCAATCTATCTTTAATTTGATACTTAATGAGGCCCAGATCCTGCAAATATACATGCATGTGCTTAACTTTACATGTGTGAACTTGACTTCAAGAGGACTACTCATGTGCATAAAGTTAAGCATGTGCAAAAGCATTTGCAGGATCAGACCTTAAATCAGGATTCGACAAACCCCGGTTGCCAGGTCACCATGGTGCCTAAGAATTTAATTCTGGCGCCTAGTATTTCTCCCAGTGAAGGACTGGGTCCCGGGTGGAGCGGCTGACACACTCCGGCCAGGGCACCACTGCATCCATGTGGCAGGGCCAGGAGGGGGGAGCGCTGCAGCTGCCGTGCTCCAGCCAGGGCACCCCGCCACCGGGCCCACGTTGTGGGAGGAGGTAGGGGGAAGGGGTGGGGCTCAGAGGGGAGAGCAACCACTGCACACCGCTGTTGGGCCCACGTTGTCTGGCTCCTTTATATTTGGGCTGGCTCCTAGCTACAAAGCAAATTTGTTGAGCCCTTCCTTAAATTACTATTTGTATTAGTGTGGTGCTGGACCAGGACCCCATTGTTTGGGTAAACCACAGAAAAAATTATAAATTCTAAAAAAAAAAAAAATGTTTATCCTGCCAGAGATTTAACTACAAGAGATTTGTACCCAAAGAAAATACACACATATAAAAAATTCTCCAGGAGGCATCACACTGCTCTTCTCCAACTTTCTTTTTAAATTGAGGTCTTGCATATTTTTCCACTAGCTATAAGCTATTTCCAGTAGTGAAAATTAATTTTTGTACTTCTAAAATTAGTAAAACAAAAAACCACTGTAAAATACCAGAAAGTGGAACTGGCAAAAAAGAAGCATGTGATAACTAATATTTTCCACCCAGCTCTACCTAGACATAAAAGCTTGCTAAAAAATAGTCTTTCCTATTACGATAGGCATCCACAAAAGGCCGTTCTAGGGCAGAGAAAATGTACTGCTTTTTTTATTTCTTTACAGTTTAGTGCACAGGTTTCATAGTTCCAAATTCTTGATAAATTTACATGTAAAAATTCAAGTACACAGAGTTTAAAGAACTGAGAGCACCTAAACCTCAATTTTTCAGTCTGACTCCACAGACTCTGTAGTAAAGTGAGAGCTTAAGGACTGCAACCTAGCAGAACAGGCTAAGGTATAAGGCCTAAATGGAAAAAGCCAAGTTAACAGGAGTTAGCCTGTGAACTTACGACCTGACTGAAACTGGCATGGAGAAAACGCTGATACTGCAAACATAGGTATTTCCAAAATATTATTAATATCAAAATATTGCTAAAAATACACAGCAGATGCAGCAGGTACCAAGACATCCTGACACCAAAGAGATAACAAGGGCAACCTGACTCCCTGAAATGACACTTTGATGGATAGAAATGTCTAATTAGGTGACAAATAGAGTTGTTTTGCCCAAATCATCCAATTTACGGTAAAGGGTGGTATTAGACTCTGTCAAGAGGGTGGCAACTACCTACGTCAAGGGGGGCAGAACGAAATTATCTATAACAGTGTATAGATGAGGGGTCAGAGGAAACGATGTTATCCGGCCTAGGGGATCACAGAAAGTCCTGCCGTCAAGTTGTGCCGAGTCCATTGTAACGGAGCACTCATATTTGAAGTGTACCGGTAGCTTCTCATTGTGCTTAAACTGCAATAAAGCTGGCTCGAGTGCCAGCTAATTTGTGGTCATGTCGATTCATTCGATCATGAGTGCTGTCTCGATTACCTGCGCAGAGCTGGGACAGCACCTACACGGGGACACATGCACGCATCCTACACTGACGAGTACTAAAAAAACTGACAACAGACTCCATATTGATTCTACATTGACATCTCCATTCACTGTGTGATAATGATCACAACAGAGAAATTTAGGCAATCCTAAATTGCTTTTCTAACCACTCACATCATCTATAGGCAAAAAAACAGCCTTTCAAAAATCCATCTGTTGGCAAAAAGAGAAAAGGACATGTTGTACAAACATTTTTTTGCCCTCAGAATAGCATATGATCCATTATTTTAGTTTCTGAACATGGTTGATTTATCTTCTCTAATGTCAACAAAGCTCCAGTCCCTTCAAGTAGAGGATATTTTCTAGGGGTGGCGCCAGAGGAGATGAGAAGATGTATCTGCTGAGCACATAAAAATGCAAAGCCTGGCTGAAAGTTTTGGGGGGTTGTTTGTTCGTTTCTTGAACAAATTCAGATAAGTCTCAGCAAAGCACCATCTCTATGGTCTGAAAATGACAACCATATTATCCAAATGAGCTTATACTTGTTATCAACATCCTAAAGAAGCTTTTCTTTTAGAAACTGAAAACCAGGAAGGGGAGAGAGAAAAAAGTTCATTAAGAAGCAGATTTAGATTAATATTGCTTCATATGTTTTGAGAAAACCACAAAGCAACTGAGCAATGTCAGGAATTAACACCACAAAACTCTTCTCTCATTTAGCACCCTATGCCACACTCACAAAAGTGTACTCCAAGAAACAGAAGATATGCTTAGACAGGAAATTTGGAACAAAAAATGCCACAGGTGCCTTCTATATAAGAGGTAGAAGGATCCTCACACTCATCAGAAAACTCATCAGCATTCTTTACGTAAATCCTGAAACTTTGCTGAAGTTTTTAACCTGTTCCACTGATAAGGAAAGCAAAGTAGCTTTCTCTTCATCCTGAACAAGATAGACTATCATTATTGTAACATATTGATTCTCCATTAAATTATGTGGTATTTGAACATTCATACAGTGACTATATAGTTATTTTATTTCACAACAGCAGACCTTAATAATCACCCATCAATTTTCTGTCTACATTAAGGTGTATTTGTATAACTGTAGTTCAAGCCAAAAAATCCAGTCAATATGTTTTACTTTCATATCTTCCATGTGTTTTCAGGAACTTTTTTCATATTATTATTGTGGCTGTGTGGAACTTAAAAGATAAATTTTCCCATTCTTGAGATTATTTACAGAATTAATCTCTGGAGTGTATTCTTTCCTCAGTGCATGTACATCAATCCTATTAGCATTAGTGAGAGTTATACATGTGTATATATACTCTGAAAAGATTAGTCTCATGAATGCAAATCACTAAAAATCATTAAAACCTTTTAAACTATTAATTCAGCTGTCAATGGAAAACATTACGTTCTCATTGTACTAATCTGACTTTTATACTTATATATAGTCATGGATCTACTGTAGGTTTGCTTTTTAAAACAAAACGTGAAACATCGTTGAAAAGAAATCAATTAGTATTTTAGAAGTTTGATGCTACGCTTATGATTTTGTTTTGCATGTAATATTTTCTAGTAACATACACATTTCTTCAGTATGAGCTTTTCTAAAGTACAGTCTTAAAGAAACAGGCCATCTATTTTTCATGCAAGCGTACCAAATTAAAAGCAATAAGATTTCAGAGGCAGTCTCAGAAATGGCAAACTCCCACAGCACATGCAGTCTAACTGTCCGTGGACTTTTATCATTAAAAAATGTCACTTTGTAAAATTTACCTGATTTCTCTACTTTCCATTCTTCAAAGAGAAATTCCCCATGCCACTGAACACTTCATGATTGGATCTTCTTAAAAATTAGCTTTAATTCACTTGCTATTGGGGAAAGTATTTTTTTGAAATGTAAAAATATGATTTCAGAATTAAAAATCTTGGCAGAAGTATTAAGGAGCAGGCGTAGTAACTGAAACTACTTAATCTTTCTGAATTTATTCATGTATTTAACTAGCTTTCAAGAGGACTGTTTCCCTTGAAATAAGGAGCCTGAACAAATCTGGAAAAGTTTATCCTTTTTGGGGGTGGAGGAGATGTTTTGTTTGTTTTTTATTTCTTTGTTTGTTTTAGTATATGCTGGAAGTTAATAAAAAATCCATGAAAATACCATAAAATTTTGTTACTGTCTGTGACCCTCGTTTATAAATGCCATTTACTAGTATAGTGTTTTATATAAGTCCTGACCCCTTTATTCAATTGAATGGATTGGGGCTTTACCAGCTTAGAATGCTGATGGTGACATCATACCAGAGAAAACAGCCATGTTATACCATTTCCTTACTGCTCTTTGATTTTTCTTTAGTCATAGAGGATCATGCATGTGTTCTGGCATTCAGCATGAGGAAGCTGACAGGAAGGTGTCAATAGAAACCATCATTCTGAAATACATTATAGTAATTTCAAAATGATACAATGTCACTTTTCATGAAAGGATGAATGAGATTATAACAAAGTTTAATGTTAATTGTATTCAGAATAAATAAAGCCAGAAGTGAGCATATCAGATCAGAAGAAATAAAGTTTTGGTTACAGCCTGTGGTCACCCAATCATAAGATAACCATTAACTATCTATTACAGACTTTCAAGAGAGATTCTCTCTCACCCCTACCCCACTCTAAAAGAAAATAACATGTTTTGTTTCATGTTTTCTACTTGCATTAAGAGCTTTATAAATTTATGTTACAGGTATTAGGTAATGACTTCAAAATCAACAGAATTCAGTCCCAAATTAATTTATAATCAGCACATTAAAACATTTGCACTATTGCAGTGAAATAAATTCAGAATAAGTATCGAACACTGACTTTGTAGATACCAGCTCTTAAAAAGAAAGAAAGAGAACAGTTGCAAAGGTATACTGACCTAACCATCCGTTGAAAGTTATTGCAGACAAAATAAATCTACAGCTGCTCTTACAACGAAGTTCTTATCCTAATATAGTATAGTATTTTGCAACAAAAGGCTTCTTGTCAACATTAGAAATTTCTTCACTCGTTCAAATAGTGCAAGCCCTGCTTTACACCAGGGCATCACAACTGCCTTAGGAGGTTGCTCTAGGTGGAGCTACCTCAGTGTTATTACACTAGTACAAAAATCCTTCATGCAGACAAGTCCTAACAGCAGAAAATGCAAATCACCATCTTACTATGTCACAAGAGGTGAAGTCTCCAATTTAGTTTTGCCATTTCTTGCTAAATGCTTAACCTCAAGTATAGACAATAAAAGCACACATCTGTACATACATGATATAATGATTCAGGCCACAGTCTGGCAAATGCTCTGTATGGGGTAAGGATACCCCCATGCAGAGTCATTTGCCAGCAGGGTTCAGGCTCAGCTGCTGTGTGGTGGGGTTCGGACTACCAGCACTCTTTGAAGCTGTTATTTTGTTCTCCAGAAATTCAGCTTTAAGTCAATCTCTAGCTGTTATGGTTGAAGTAAACCTCAAAAATGAAAACCAAAAGTAACCAATGCAGAGACGGGTTCTACAAGCCCAAATCCCAGCCTGGACCCTGGATATACATGCTGCTGGCTAGCCCACTCTGAATCCCGCATTGTGTAGTCTTCACTGCTACTGTTTCCAGCGCCAGCTGGATTCAGCTAGCTAGAGTACGCTAGCCTATGCGCAGCTTTTGCTGAGCAGACATACCCTTTCTTAGTCTGCAGAGAGCCTGGAACAATAGCTCTGACAGCTGTGAACTGCCACATTCATCCTAGTGACCAATACTGATCTTCACGTTATTTCAGTGACCATGTAAGAAATGAGAGAGAAGATCTGATCTACACAATTCGCTGCAAGTGATGTCTGCTTCCGAGGATAAAAGGTGGTGGCATTTGTGAGATGCCCAACATAGATTTTCTAATCAAGGAGCCAAGTCCAAGGAACCTAGCAGAACCTATGGGCATACTGAAACCCCATCACACCGAAACTCAGAGAGCTGCACGTCAATATACTATATCTGCACAATCTACTGCGAGTGGCCTCTCACTCTGACACCTTACAAGGGCAGAGCTCAAAAGAGTACCACCACATTTTGTTTCTCAATTTGACCCCTGCTTGCTTGATTGGAAATTTAAGTTATAAAGGAAGCAGCTGAACTTTAGCAAACTTTCTACTAACTTCTAAGATCATTCATCTGACAAAAGTGAACTAAAGAAATTAATTTTCTGCAACATTTCCTTAATACATCAGCCAGCCTGAAAGACAGGAAACCAACCAAATTGTTTGTTTTTTAAAAGTATCCATTTTGGTGGTACTGTGTTTAAATATTATAAGATTTTTGGCATAGTAAAGAAGCAATCTCCAAATCTGTGTGTCTAAAACAACACATCTAATTTGTGTGTGTTCAATATAGGGCAGATAGGATTCTGCACAAGCAAACATTCAGATGTAGGTATACAAACAAAATTGCACAAATGCACTGCATACAGCTACTATTTTTCTATGTGTGAAATCCTAGACACCTAAAAATTAGTCCACAAAAGCCCAGGTACAAAATTTTATGCATGCAAATCTGAAAATAGAGCTGAGGTCCCTTAGAAGATATGACATGTAGATTAGACACAATTTACACCATTTAAAAGAAAAACATTAACATTCACAATAACATATCAATAAGAAATTCTCCACCAAATAAATTTACTGTATGTCCATGGCAGGTAATAATTCCACAAAGTACTTAGAGCTGACAGTAATCTGGTTAATGAGACACACACAAACACACACACTCTACAGTGAACTACTAATTATACAATATCATTCACAAAGGAAGACATTGATACTATGTCAAGAGCAGAAGCTCCTTATTGCTGTTTCTTTATTGCTCTAATCCCTGAGGAACAAATACAGCAGTACATCATTCCTCCATGAAAATGGCAAAACACACCATTTCTATGATCACTAAAAGCACATTTAGAGAGGATAACTGGGAGCCTTGGCATAAGCTTCCTCTTTGCTGCAAGATGTCACAGAACCACAGAATCAGGGCTTCAGCCTCAGCTTTAGAACAGTTTCTAGGAGGAACCCCTTCATGGGGCCAGACCCCCAGGGGTCTCACTCTTCCTCCAGGGTAAGCCACATGGCTTCACTGTCTCCTTAGACTGGACCTCTGGGCTTCAGCACTCCTGCTTCACACCATGAGCTCCGTTCAGCAAGTCCAGCAGAGACAGACTCCTGACAAAGACTTGTGCGCTCTTCTGGGATTAATGTGTAGGAATAAAATTATAATTGTAACTCTGTAGCTTAATTCATAGCTTTAATTCATACCCTTATTTGTATCAACCTCTATATGGTTATTATTGAAATCATGTAACATTTGAACTTCTCTCAGTCATACTCCATCTTGTGAATGTAAAACCCCATTTTGACCTATGTACTCCATCTTGTGTAAAAACCCCATTTTGACCCTATGTACTCCATCTTGTGTCAAACCCTTTCTAAACCTTTAGATGAATAAGATAGTTATCTGAACAAGGTATGAATGGAGGGTGTATGTGTGTGTGAGTCAGACCCAAACTGCCAGCTTGTCTTGATGAAGTTGTCCTGATGAAGTGTGAAGTCCATCCTAGGCTGAAGAGTGTAAACATAGCCCCAAAAAGCAAAGAAGGATCCACCCCAGAAAAACTTAATCAAACTTAATCAAGACATCAAAGAACAAGCTGAAAGTCACGTCTGCTATTGTACCAGCAATCAAGGGTCACAGAGAAGCGACGTGACACAGCAGAACTGAAAAACCTATAAAAGACTGGGTGAGATTTCAAGGCTTTGGGGGAAAAACAGCGTTCTACACATCATCTAAAGAAGAGCGTCGGTGCGCGCCCGACAAGGACCCTGCTCTCCTCGTGCCCAGCTTCCCTGGCCAGGTAGCTGCCACGAGCAACGAACTCCAGCAACGGACCCTAGCTACGATCTCAAGCCACAACCAGGACTGGTAGCTATATATAACTATAGAACGCTTTCTGGTATGTTTGGGCGCGTGTGTGTGTGTGTGTGTGTGTGTGTGTATGTGTAGGTTTAAGTTAGTTATTATTTTAGTTTCTGTCAATAAATGCAGCATACTGCCTTTTCCCCTTGAAAAAGTCCCGAGTGCTTAATTTTGCACAACATAATGAACCTCACCCAGCATTTGCAGTGACACTCACACACCGTTGTCAAAACAGTCGGGTTTATTCGTTAACTGGAATGCAACAAAGGAAGTCCGTAGGGTGGTATAGAGAACTGAAGGTTAAAGCATTGTCCATTCTGGTTAGCCCAAAGCCCAGCCACACTGTAGTGAACCCTTTGATTCAAGCTCTGTCTGTCTCCCCCAATCTGACCACACGTTCGAGCAGCCAGCTCTTAACCCCCACCTCATACCTTTCCAGTCCTTTGATCTTGAGCTGAGGACCGTTGTTCAGCTTCCCTAAGGAGAGACGGGGAAGTCCATATCCCCCTGGGTCATCGGTTGCTCAGTCTCAATGTCCTGGTGAATGGATTTGCCATTGTCTTCAGTGATATGGAGACTAAGGCCCAGACAGCTAGGCGACACCCACACCTATGTGTCCCAGCCTGCCCTGAAAGCCATCCCCTTCTAACCACTGGGTAACAATGCAGCACCTAGGGGAAACTTAGGCACAAACAGGATTCATAAAAATATTACAAAAAAATCCCACTTTGTCACACAAAGGCCAGGATTTTGGACAAGGCTCTCTTTTCCAGAAGGTTTGGAAAATTAGATGTTATGCTTCACTCTCCCACACATGATGGCTGAAGCCATTCTTTAGCTCAGCATTTCTCAATGACTGGTCCTTGGACCAGCGCCGATCTCTGAGATCTCCCTTACACAGTTCAGGAAGGCAGCAAGCCGGTCCCTGGTATCAAAAAGGTTGAGAAACACTGCTCTAGATGAAAGCAAAATACAGATGTGTTCCTCAGCTCCAGAAAAGAAAAAAAAGGCTATACTTTTCCCTACTGACTATTAAGAGCCATTGCTCATCAGTGCTAGCAACACCAATTTGGAATTGGCACAGAACCCTTTCTCTGCCCCTGGTCAAATAATCTTCTTAGACACTATAGGATCCTTCCAGTTTTCACCCTGCCTAGTAACTGGTGTCCCATAGGAACAGTAAACCACATCAGGGGCTCCAGAACATATAAAAGCAGGAAAACATATAAAGCAGCTCTGAATACGCAATGTTCCTAGTACTGATGAGACTTTCCATATGGATGTAGTACAAATCCCATATAGTTCTGATAGAGCCCATATGGGATTTGCACATGGAAGAGCATGAGGAGAGACAAGGTCTACAGTCCTCCCTACTTCCTAGAATCCCAGTCTCAGCCATTGGGTTTAATTCTCCCAAACTTTCCTGGTTTCCCAAGACTTCCTTCTCCTGCCTTTTCAAAGCCAATGTACAAGACAGTAAGTTCTCTGCTAGTTTGCCTGCAGCCATAGCCCTTCCCATTTCTCAAACAAAAGAGGGCAGGGCTGCCAGGGCACAAACACAGCCCTTTGCTCTTTTATCCGCAAAGCAGAACAATAATAATAAAATAATCAAAAAAATTAAAATACAGCCAAGCTGCAAGCAAAATACAGCCTTACACCTATGGTAGGCTTGAAATCAGGTTTATGGCATCTCTTTGATCAAAAGCAAACATCTGTCATGGTCCAAACACACAGGACTGCTCAACCACTCCCAACAACCTCTGCCTTCCTATTCCTTATAAACGGTCCTGGAAGGTTAACAGGCTCCAACTGCTTCCTAACTCTATCGTTAACTTGTACCATCTTATTGTGGAGCTCTAGGGCTTTCTGATCCACCCACCATCCTGCCACTCTTACGCCAACAGGGATGGTATACACTCACAGGATAACAATCAATGGATTTATGTTTTCTTGATTCTCGGAAAGAAGAAGATCCTGCTCTACTGGTGAAGTTGCAACAGCTACAGCACACTGATGGAAGACAATATGATGACCAATATAATTGCATAAGCTACTTTGATGTCACAATAAAAGGGGTGAATTGGTTGCATTATCCTACTCTTTATGCTGTTGGGTTTTTTGCCCATTAGAATCTCAATAAGATATGTAAGGTTTTGGTTTTTGAAAGGAGATTATAATATTTCACTCAAAAAACAGTCTGCTTAATTGGCAACCCTATGAGGCTTTATTTCCTATGAAAGAATATCTGAACTGAAAGTGCTGAATGTCTCCGGGCATCATTTCTTAGAAGTTGGTGTGTCATTTTCTATTTCTACTATGAATAAAATGGCATTAACCGTCATATTTTATCCCTGATAAGCCCCTGCAGATTGTATTGAGAATGCAGCAATACAACTGTTCTCCGGGTTTAAAAAGAAAAAAAAATCAACTATGAATTATTTTGTTCATTCCCACCTTCTGGTTTGATATATCTAAGATTAACAAGATGGCTAAAATGGATCATAGGTCATGCAAGAATGGATATTTCCCTTTTACATTTTCAATCAGTCAGAAGGGCCTCTATAACTAAACTATTAGCTATTGAGACAATAATAGAGGGTATCGTCAGGGGAGCTAACTGGACAAAGGAAGCAACTTTTAGGCTTCATGAAAAGCAGCTGGTTCAAAGATATTGTTACATGCTTTAAATTAAACAGTAAAGAGTCCCTCCATTTAAAATTATGAATTTTCTAAAAAAGAAAAAATCATTAGGATTTTAATTAAAGAGACAAAGACAAGATATTATGATCCCTCCTAATACCACACTGTTTTAGGGATTACATATATCTCTAAGAAATTATATACTGATGAAAACCTCCAATCAAATCTTTGACTGTATTATCTAGCCAGACGAAGGGAATAATAATAATTTTTTTAAAAACCTATTTCCTTTCATGGATTATTCATATTTTGAATTGTGCTGAGTCAAATTGTGACAGAACGGGCTAAAAATATTGAACTGGAAACAAAGAAAAGATTACGGTACTTAGGGGTGCTAGGTTAAAGTCCTGTATGCAATGTGTTCTGCATCCTTTTCTGTTTGGGTTTAAGAGGCAAGGCTTGTTGGGAGGGTTGTTTTGGGGAGGGGTAGTTTTGGTTTTTTAAACACAGTCTGAATATACAAACCTGATTCTTTCTCTGATTTATTTTTCTTTCATATACTCTTGGAAAATTATACACTCAACTTTCCAAGTCATGTTCCTCGAAATTTTGAGGTGCAGTATTCTCTTTTCCCTCCAAAAATATTCTCTTTTCCCTCCATAAATTGACGTTAAGAAACTTTAGCAGTAGTAAGGAACTACTCAAGAGTTTGGTGATAAGTATGAAAGGAAACCATCTTCACCCTTGTGTAGCTACAGGGAGAATCAACACACAGTTTGTCTTATAATTAAGTATTTTCTTTAAAATAAACAATACTTATCCAGTTAACCTCTTTGCTGGTGAGCTTCTGTGCCACCAGCTATTGCTGCTCCAGAATACTGCATGTTTGAAATAGCTATTATCAGCTACAGTTCTGTTATAGGTACCTGGGACTTTTGGCAACTATCATGTGGTCTAATGTACAATGATAATATTCAAAATAAGCTCAGTATTTCTCAAAAAAGAAAAAACATCCTTAAATAAAGGTAAGAGATGCTAAGTGTAAAAGCACACTGTAAAGTGAAGGAGAAGCATATTAGTACACCACACAGCTTTTGGTTTACTCTGAGAATTCAAAAACAGAGCTGTTATTAAAAGTTTTTGGTTTACTCTGAGAATTCAAAAGCAGAGCTGTTATTAAAAGTTAGCTGTTATTGAAATAACCCTAGTTATCTCACCTCACACATCTAGTATATACACCTTTCCTTAATGGATCTCAAAGCACTTTTCAAATGATAATTACTCTTCATAACACTCATTTAAACTTAGTAAGTATTGTTATTCTAAAGATGGAGAAACTGAGGCACAGAGAGATTACATGATTTGCCTGTGATCACAGGGTAAGTCAGAGTCAGAGCTGGGTAGAGAACCCACACTCCCAATGCTAAACACTAGACAGTAATTTCTCCTTTTGTTCCCAGAATTCCCTCTTCTCAACATTGCTCAAAACAATGTTTTTTACACACCAATATCCATGATAGCAGCACATGAAACTTGAATGATCAAGAGCTGTTAAAAGCTTACATCTGGTAAAGGGCATCATTTGAAAAAAGTCAGCAAAAAGAAGATAAAATCTGAAAGAATAAAGATAACAGGCCAACTCAATAAAAAAATGTACGTGGCACTAAAAGACAAAGAAAGTGGAGACTGAATAAAGCTTTTGTCTTTTATAAAGCCTTCTCTGTCCCATTGTTGATCTCTCTATTTACCAAAACTATTATGCCTTAGTTTAATTTTCAAAGGGGCTGGGTACCTAAATCCTAGAGCACCAACTAAAGGCATAATCAAACACAAAGTATCAAAATTCAAATAATTCAAGTGTTAACAACAAAAACTACATATAGTATTTGGCCCATCACCACATTAAAAAAAACACTTAAGTTTCAGAACAATTTTGGACATTCATTCAGAGGCTGAGCACATCAGGTTGATGACAAACTCAGCAAAGTGGAAGGCAAGGGCCTCTGGATTATGGAACTTTTGAATAGCCTTACCAGCTGGTCAACAAGACAAGAGCTGTTTGAGGTGTTACAACAGCAGCGCATGCACAGTTACAGTACAGCAACAGCAGCTCATTGGGAGAGAAATAAGGTTAAAAGGTAAGGGACTGAAGAGAATGGCAATGTTTGATCAGACACCCACTAAGCCTATTTAGACCATTTTACTAGGCTTCAACCCAAGAGCATAATCCTGGTGTAAATCCAGTGTATCTCCATCCCTTCGCATCAGGGCTTCAGCCCACAACTTTCATATCATTCTTGGGTGGTCCCACAGGTCTGCTAAATTTTAAGCACCTGTTTTCTCCTAGATAATGGTCAATAGTAATTTCTCTTTCAACCCACAATACCAATCTGCTAATATGGGGGACGTGCTTTTCTCTCCCATTGTTAATTACTCCCCCCCCCCCCCCCTTTGTGCGCTTCTCCCTCTCTAGTGAGCTCTGCTTGTGTTTCTGCCACTCCCCTTCCTCTTTGTTCGTTGCTCATTCGCTTCTGTTTTCTGTCTCCCTGCTTGTTTTATTAGCTCGCTCTTTCTCCAGTTCTTCAGGGACCCTACCTTAACTCTGCTGAAAACTGAAAAGGACTAAACTGGGCACAGTGAAAATTTCACTGATCACTGCACTCATTAAGAGGCGTTGGATGCCCACCAGTTTTGAAAAATCAGGTAATTTTACTTCAGGCCCACTTAACTGTCTCAGGAGTCTGATTTTAAGCACCCTTTTTTAAAAATTTTGGTCTTGACCTAGGCACTTTGTTATGGTGCATGGGCACGCATGTCCTTTTTATTAATGTCAAACAGGCATTGCAGATGGACAGTGTTTGTGCCTTTCTTGCAATGGCATATTGAAATATATGTGGATCATGCTCTCTGAACAACTGACATTTAGAAGAATCTTGCTCTCTAAACCATGCCTGCTTATAACGCTATCAGTCCAATAGAACGACAGAATAGTGTGATAAGAATGCTTCCGCAAAAAAAAATGAGCTCACAAACTTCATTTCTGGAAGGTTGCCCAGCATAGAAGCTGGAATTTTATCTGTGTTGCAACCCTCGTTCTGAATTGGTGATAGATTAGGGCACAAAAATGAAGTATTTTTAACATCAATTGAATCTTAACAAGTCAACTCTGACAGTACAACTTTAAAAGGTACTTTGTAAAGCAGTTCTGACTCAAAAGTGACCTAGTCTGAGGGATTTTCTACTCAAACATTTAGTTCGCAGCAACCTGGGGTATGTATCTACCCCATGCTAACTAGCCTGTTGCACATTAACTTTTCCGTAGACCCTGCTGACATGCACTATCAGCTATTTAGTATGCTTTGATTTACCCCACTTTGAAACACAGGATCCATAAGGATAGTTAGCACATGGCAGGCTACTGTGGGGTAGATTTACTCTAACTAAATGTTCTGTGTGTTGTTTTCAAAATACCAGAAATTAAGGGAAAAACCAGTAATTTCTACAGCAATCCCTGTAATAGCTTTGAGGGCTTTCCCCTCTAGCTCTGCACATGTAGTTAGATAATAAACTTCCAAAAGCTAAACTGACATCATCCATGATTCTGGTGGACAAATAAAAATACCATGTTAATTCACCTCCAATAGAAACAGAAGGGGAAAAAAAACAGAACAGGAAATTCAATTCCCCCCACCCCTCCTTGAGAACATTTTCTGGTGTTTCAGACTTTAGGGAACACTGTCAACTTAATTTTTTTTCCTAAATTGCAAAAATGTCAGTTATCTGATAAAGCACATTTTAAATAGCATGTGTATCCTGATTTTTCTTTAAATAATTATTTTTTTTAAATATAAAGATTCTTTTCCACTGATGTGGCTTAGACCTGGGGAGGGTGGGGGTGTTTTGTTTTTTAATGTCACAAAAATTCTGAAATTGTTTCCATTTTGTGGTGTTCAAAATGGACCCACTTTTTCAAAATTTTAAATGTTTTGTTTTGATCAAAATTTACCGGAACTTTCTGTTTATCGAAAACTGTTTCTTTCAGTAGAAGAAAAATGTTAACAACAATTCCCATAAAAATTGTTGATAAAAAGTTAAAAAAAAAAAAATCACAAAACCCAAAAAACTTTTAAAAGTCAGTGATTTATCTCCCCCACCTTTAAAAAAGTCTACCCGTAGACAAAAAAATTTCACTTGAAAAATTTCAACCAGATCTTATGTTTACAGGATTGTACCAACAAAAAAGAGTAAAGAAGCCCATGAACACAACTTAGCGAAAATCGTAATTTCTGTACCCTGGGAAATTCCTATATTTCGACTTTCATTTTTCTCAAACCAGGAGGAAAGGTTGAAAAATAAAAAATTTTGGTGGAACACAAAGTCCCAAAAATTTTCAATTTGGAAACAAAAAGGTTTTGTCTTGACATTTTTGACTGAAGTGAAACATTTTGATATTCAGGGAACAGTGCTGTAAAGAGCTTGAATTGTTTTACTAGGATACAATTAGAAATATTTTAAATTACTAATTTAAGCTATTTGTGCTTACTCTAAGAGGTGATATATCACATTTTGCAATACAATGTAATTTCAAATGTCATATCCAAGCCTATAAATTAGGATTTATGATTAACATAGCACCTCAACTTAGCTATAGCAGAAAAACCCAGGAGACAAATCCTGCTCATCTTCCTAATTCACTTAGGCAATTTTGAAAATTCCACCCATAGCATACTTACAAGGGGTAATGTAAAGTTTTACAAATAACCATTTTCTCAGACAGTTCCCCAATGTAAAATTATTTTCTTCTGATTTTTCTCTTTCTTAAAAATTACACTTTGGTAGCAATAAATTAGGGCAAAGGATGATATTGAAAGATCAGTAAATGCTAGCTACAAGAAACAGCAGCAGTGCATTCAAAGGCACCTCTCATTTCTACCACCATTATTTTGTTGTTCTGAAAGAACAGTAAGATGAACACTCATTAATATTTTACTAGCTAGAGACCTACACTTATCCCAATTGCATGTGTAAATGCCATTCTACAGATAAGTAAATGTCTCATGTCCATGCAGTTTTCACAGTCGTCTGCCACACACTTACTCTAGTCAACATATCACTAACCAGTTATGCCAGCTATACATTTATATTTTTGCCTTATCCACAAAAATAATTTGGCCATGGCACAAGAATCTAATGAATCTCTTATGAAAGTTCCTTAGCTTCAATAGAGTTATATCTGGAATAAATCTGACCCCCAAATCTGTATTTTTAATGTAAAAAAGAAAATACAAATATATTTTCTGGACCAAAACCAAAAAACAGATTATTTGAATGAAAATTTTAAATCAGTTTAAGATAATTTTCCTTAGTACCTTGAAACTCATGAAGAATACCACCATTCTAATACATACAATAATGCAGATGTTTGATCAGGTATAGCTTGCAAATGTTTCCATTTTGACTTCTTGCATCATGAACAGTTAGTTAACTAACAACAGCCTGCAAAGCCCTTTATTCTGCAAGTTGCTCTGCATAGGTTCAGAGGTCTACCCAGGTGGAGCAGCCTGCAGGATAGGTGTCTGGCAAAAAGCACATTAATTCACACCTAAAATGAAAACAAACACTCCTATGGCCAATATAATAACTGTAGTTTTATAACTGCTGAATATGTGCAATTAATATTAAAAAAATTTAAAACAACATACAATCAACTTACTAGCATGTTTATCTGCAAGCATTATAAGGCTGTTGGAAATGTCTCGTCGTCTGTAAAAGCACACGACTTTTGCTTCCACATTGCCATTTGCAGTCTAGAAAATAAAATAAATTAGTCAAGTCAAATCTCTTTCATGGTCAAAAATGCTCATATGGAGAAATAATCTTGTAAAAGACACACCAATAATTTTTGTGAGACTATCATCATACATGAAGAATTTACACTATTCAAAATTATGAACCCATAATCCATACTTCATGTTTTCATGCTATGGGAATAAGAGTTAAAATCCAGTGCAATAGTTCCCTATGTATATTAAAAATTACTGGTGTGCTCTTTACTGTTTACATATTCTCTTTAAAATATGAGACCTCACAACATGCTTTCATACTGCCACATGGAACAGCCTCAATCCTGCCATTTAGAACATTATTGGAATCATTTCAATTACTGGGAAAACTTTGTCTAAGAAGGAAGGTAGAGAATTGAGTCTCTATGCCAACAAAGGGTGCAAATAACTTCAGCAAGGTTGCAGTTTTGATTATCTGGACATGTATCCATTCCCAACTCATTTCTCATATGCCAATGAACAGACATTAAATGGTAACAGCTTATGTTCACTACCATCCTGGACTAGATCATTAGAAGGGTAAAATAATTCATGCCATTACTAACCTCCTGAGCATCCAGGCCCACAGACTTAAGGAAGGTTGCTTTGGTTTTGGATATTTAAAAAGCAGAACCCCCCTGATCACAATAACGTACTGGCTATTTTTCTACGAAGTGCAGAATTATAAGAGATCACACAATGATATTTCACCAAGTAATATTTGTGTATAAAGAACAGGCAAATCTCCAAATCATCACAGCATTCAGAAATCATGTTTATGGAAATCATACAAGAGCTGGGAAAATACTCTTTACGTTTTAAGAAGAATTACACATTTGCATTCATCTGGGAGGTACATCAGGTCTTATCAAGTAGTATATAGGAATTTTACATATTCATGTACCTTGTTAAGTTCTTCTATTCGCCTGATCAGATATGGATTGCTCGAGGAGTTTTCAAAATAAACATAATCTGTAACAAAAGGCAGAAAGATTTTTAATTATTGCAAAAGCAGTATTTGTAGAATGTTGTTTTGTCAGTGCACAATTCTCCTAACCCTAGAGGCTTGTAAAAAGCAGGTGCTTCAATCATATTCAATGCTAAGTGCGTATCTAGATTATTTCTATGATCCAGTCTAACATAATTTGTTTAATAACATTTCGGATATTTGTTGAGTTTTGACACATTATCTCATAACTCTTGGGATTAACAAAACAGAACCTCAATAAATGTATGTGTTTTAACTTTATACACTATCAATAGTCCCAATGAAAGTAAAGTTAAGTATGTGCATAAATCTTTGCAGGATCAAAGCCTACAATGCACTTCACTAATCCATGTACTTTATAAATTTGCATTAAAAACTGGCAGTCTCCCACAATCTCTCAGTGAAAGATTTAACAAAGGTGTGCTGTATATTGAGGTTTTATATTAATGTAACATTGTTATTTTTATAAAATATGCTACTTTACATTTACTAGTACATTTAGGAGTATTAATAAATATGCTGGCAAGATAAATGAACAAAGTGCTTTTGTGATGCATCATACTTGCTTTTGCTGACATCCCTCTTCAGTAAATAATTTGCAAAACACAGTAATTGACAATAAATCTCCCAGTAATTAATGTTCGTTAGCAAGGTTCTTCTGTACTTGAGCATGACTCCTAGTTTCATTTTTACAAAAATAATTTTCAAAGGGACAAGGAAGACTCTTCAGCTTCTCATGGCCAAAGTGATGAACAAAAATAACGTTTCCTTTAATCAACTTTCTCAAAACCTACCTTTTCTTGGAGAGTCTCACAGAAAATGCTCCATAGAATTCAAATAATACTTTGCATTTCTATTCGAATATATCTTATTTGCATTCTGCACTAATGTCTGAATTCACCACTATGGAAATATGATGGAATTAATGCATGGAACAGTGGTGAACACACAGGGGTTAACCTTGCCCCAAAACCTTACATCTCCAAGACCAGCTTCATTCAAGAAAAAATAAATGGAAAAGGGGATGGGAGTTTGAACATATGGTTAAATCATCAAAAATATATATGTAATCATTATGTGTCACATGGAATGAGAGAGGGGATAGTTTAACAGGTCTAAGATAGTGGTTCTCAACCTTTCTAATATTGTGACACAATGTTACAACAGAAAAACATTCCAAGACCCCTTCTTATTTAGTCATAACAAAAAAGAGGTGGTTGCAATCTCCTGAAATTTATTCATGTTCCCCTAGGAATTCTTAGATTGAGAATGCACAATCTAAGCAGTAGAGGCCAGATTATGCAAATATTTGCCCAGATTTCAACGGGACTACTCTTGTAGGGATTACTCACTTGAGTATAGGTGTACAGGCTCAATTCCCTCTTTGAGAAAGAGGGCCTATTGCTGTAACTACATCATAGACTGGACTGGAAGGGATCTCAATAGTCCAGCCATCTGCATTTGAGGCAAGACTAAATATTATCTAGCCCATCCCTGACAGGTGTTTGTCTAACGCTATTCTTAAAAACCTCAAATGATGGAGATTCTACAACTTCCTTAGCCAATTTCTAAATCTCTCTTGCTGCAATTTAAGCCCATTACTTCTTGTCTTGTCCCGAGTGCATAAGGAGAAAAATTTATCCTCCTCCTCTTTATAACAACTTTTTGCTACCACCACCATCTTCTCTTCCCCAGACTAACTCCCTTCCCACCTCCCAATTTTTTCAATCTTTCCTCATAGCTCATGTTTTCTAGACCTTTAATAATTTTTGTTGTTCTCCTCTGGACTTTCTTCAATTCATCCACATCTTTCCCAAAGTATGGTGCCCAGAACTAAACACAGTATTCCAGTTGAGGCCTTATCAGTGCTCAGTAGAGTGGAAGAATTACTTCTTCTATCTCATCTACAACACTCCTGCTAACACATCTCAGAACGATGTTTGCTTTTTTTGCAACAATACCACATTGTTGATTCATAATTAGTTTGTGATCCACTATAACCCCCCAATCCTCTTCTGCAGTACTCTTTTATAGGCAGTCATTTCCCACATTGTATTTCTGCAATTGACCCCTTGGGAGGGAAGGACAGGACGGAATTGATCTCTCATTCATCACTTTTACTATCTTTAATTCGGGCCTCCTTAGCATGTGATTTGACAAAACCAGGACACTCACACACCCTGTACAGTCTTTTTCTTTGTCTTTTCCCCCATACACAGTGTAGGATGCTGGTTTGGGGAGTGATTGGGAGAGAAGGCTATTGAATAGTGAGATGGTATGGAAAAGCTAACTTCAGCTCTTCCTTTGGCACAGATGATTGGAAAGATGGCATTGGGCATTTTAATGTGAGGAAGTGGAAAAAATTGTATTGCTTATTTTTTTTCCACACCCTCTTTTAGTCTTTAACTAGCCCCCATTCCTCTTGTGCCAATGCACCCTACACTGGACACTGCGGTGCCCTCAGTAGCCAAGCTGACGGGCAGAAAAATCACAGCTACCTAATGTTACTACTTAACTTCGGGGGGATGGGGAGAGGGTGTGTGGAAACTTCATTGTACAGGTAGCAAAAGACATTAGGGAGTAATTAACAAGGAGGGACATTTCTGTGATGCAGAAGCTGTCTGGATGGATGCAGGTTGCCCATTCCCATCCAGCCATAGCAGGGTTGGTTTGGGCCAAACCCTTTCCTCCTTCCTGGTGGTGGGGGAAGAGAGAGAGGAGTCCCCTCGAGGATTGCAACTGCGTAGGATTAGCACACGCTGCGGGGGCGAGGGGCGAAAAGTGGCATCTCCCCCTGGGAGCCCGTCTCCCCACCCCAGCTCTGCTGGGAGATGCTGCTCCTGTCGCATCCCCTGGTGGTGGCTGCTAGTCAGAGAGAACATGTGATCGCCTCTTGGGCAGCCTGCTGAGCCCTCCCCTCCCACCCTTGCCCTTTGGGGGGCACTGCCCTGCCCCTTTCCCCTCCTGGAGGGGCCCGCGGCTCCTCTTCCCCCCTGGGGGCGGAGGATGCTCCCACCTTCCCTTCCGGGGTGCTACTGGCCCTGCTCTGCTCGGGGAGGGAGGCTGAGCCCATTGCCCCCCGGAGGCTGGGCCCCCTCCTTTCCTGGGCGGGGGAAGGCTCACGCGCTCCCTCCCTCGCCGCCCCGCTGGGAGCTGGGCTGGATGGGGGGCCGGCATGGGGCGCTGGCTCCCTGGGCTAGGCTAGGCTGTGCCCCCGCCCCGGCTCCCTCCTCCTCCTCCTCCTCCCCAGCAGGCTGCACACAGCGCGGGCCGGGCGCCCCCAGGCCGGGCCGGGCCCCGGCTCAGTGCAAGGGGGCAGAGGCCGGGCGGCAGGGCGGGCGCTCCCCGGACCCCCACATACCTCCCACTCGGTACATGTTGGCCGCCATGTCTGCGCTCCGCGCCCTGCTCCTCCTGCCGCCTGGGCCGGGCCGGGAGGGAGGGAGCAGCGCGCTCCTGCCCCGGGCACCACGCGCCAGCCGTCACCGCCGCGGCCCTCCCCGGGGCTGGGCGGCGCGGGGCGCGGCAGGGCAAGGGTTAAAGAACCGCCCGGGCCCGGAGCCCGCCTGGGTTGCCCGTGTGGGGAAGGGGGGGGGGGGAGACGCGAGCGGCGCCAGCGCACGGACGGCCCTGCCCGGGCGGACGCCGCACCAGCCAGCGCCGTGTCCCGCTGCGCATCGGGGGAGGAGGGGTTAAAAGTTTCCCTCGTGGTTCTGGCCCCGAGAAGGACAGGGGAGGATGGAGTCTGTTTGCTGGGGGGGCATTGGCACAAGGGGCGGGGAGCAATGGGGACAGCAGGGCATTGGCCCAGGGAGGCAGCGGGGCATTGGTACGTGGGTGTGCTGGGGCTGCGTGCGGGAAGTGCATTGCATTATTGCTGAGTGGATTAGCAGATGCAATCGCAGAGCAAGAGGGTGTGGGTCTGTGTATGAATGTCTCCATGCGTGGAGGTGGGGGGCGGGGAGGCAGTTTGTGCCATAAGCATGGATGGGCCTGTGGCTAGGTGGGTGTGGATCTGTCCGTGGGTGGATGGGAGTCAGTACCTGAGTGTGTCTGCATATAGAGGTGGGTCACAGGGCACAAATGTAGGGGGGAGTGCCTGTCCAGAGAAGTGCATCAGCAGGACTGGGTGGGGTGTTGGTGCATTTGATAATTGTGCACCTGTACCCGGCTACATTGGAATATGTGTCCGTGCATGAGAATTGTGTGCATGGGGAAAGCTATGCATCAACATGTGTCAGTGTATGTGCCTGTATATTTTTTGTGTGCACCTGTATGCCTAGATGTGTCTGAGTTGGTGTATCTATGCCATATGTGCATTTGTGCACACAAACAGGGTTTGTGCACTACCCCCTGATGCCTTTAAATCTGGCATTTCCTTTGAGACCTTATTACACTTCAGCTGTCCCTTGTTTTAGATACAATTATAGTACTTTCCACTGAAAGATGGTGTTCTGTTCTCTGACTTTTTTTTATTTCCATCAGAAAGTTGAATCACAAACTTGATCAATTATGTAGCTTATCCTAAAGCAATTATACTTTGTATCTTTCAAATGATGATGCCCAAACACTTCACAACCATCACAAAAACCTTTGTTGCACCCATTCTTAACTCTTATGCCAATTATTGTTATACCCATTTACAGAAAACTGATCATACCTTTGTCTCAGTGATTTGGTCATGTTCAGGCAGCAGCAGCAGAGACAGGACTTAACTTTAGCTTCCTGGTTCTTTGTCCTACTGGATCACAGTTTCTCCTAAAAGTAATTAAATTCATGTTATTTAATGCATTCTGTGCTACTTTTTCTTTGTATCTCATGTTTTGGATCTTAGTTCCACGTTATATCTCACGTATGGCATACAGAGATTGACTGTTATGACCACTCTGATTATCAAACATAAATTCTGCCACTGAGCAGCTATGTATAATCATGAAAAAGAAGTTGCTTACATATTTATTCATTGGCATGTATTAGTTTTTCTGATTTGTATTTCCCTAATGTTGTTGAGGTTTATTTGTGTTTTCATTTGTTTAGCAGTAGGATACTATTCAGGACACAAAGCTTCCGATAATTATTAATATGTTTGAGAGAAGCAATACAAATTTGCTAAATGGTGACATGAAACTTCTTGTGCTTTTTTGAGAACCCTGCTTATTGGTAAATTAAGTTTAGAGTATAGCCTAGAAAAACTGAGATAAAACAAAGAATTCTAACAGCTGATCTGAGAATCAAGAAATGCTGAAGAAAAATTGTTTACAAATAAGACTGATTCAGACATGTTCCCAAAACATCAATATTTATGTAACAAAAATATTACTTTTTTTTTTAATTTATTACATGAAAACAACCATTTTAACAGCAGGGTTCTTGTTTCCTTTTAAGAGAAAGGCTTCTGTTTTTTTCTTCCATAGATGCTGATGATGATGGATCATTCATTTCATGTCCCAGAATTTGTGTTTGTGTATCTTGAGTATTTTCAAGCTGGCATCTCATTTCTTCCCTGATCTAAAGGGAAATGTAGCGTAGAATTCAAGCTGTTGGAGGGGGAGAGGGAGGAGTCATTAACCATAATAAATATGAGCTTCTTTTGTCTTCAGTACATATTTCAGCTAATCACATGCCCACATCATTTTTTATTAAATGAGCCTGTGACTATTAGGTTAAGATTTCTTGTGTGGTGTTGAACAGTGCACTTTTCACTTCCTGAGTTAGTGGTTCCAGTGGAAAAGAAGAGCAACTCAGTGTTACTGCTACTGCAACACATTAAATGAGAGTATGAAATCTACAGGACCACCTAATACCCCTCCCCCACTTAAAAAAAGCCATATTTTGAAAAGGAAATCTGAATTTTTCATCTACCCTATCCACTGGAAAGAAAATCAGCTGGTGGGCAATAAATAGGGATGCCCCCAGAAACTCTGTATTCAGAAAGCAGAAGCTGTACTCCAGCACACATTTCTCTGAACGTTCTGACACAATAATGGCACCTCACCTGGAATTTTAAAAAAATCAAAAAATCCTATTGCTTAAATCTAAAGTAGTGAATGATACAAAAGATTAAATAAAATAGAAGGCTCAAGGAAATGCAATTTTGCAAGTAAGGAAACAGTTAATTCAAGGGGTTGATTAGGCTTGTAACATGCGGTCATGACCAGTTTTCAAAAATGCCTTTGGGCGCTTCTCCCCAGTCCAAATCTCAGTGCAGCACTAGATGAGTTCTCCACACTCTGTATTAGATCAAAAAAGCTCGTCTCCCTCACCAGCAAAAGTTGGTCTAATAAAAGATATTATCTCACCCACCTTGTTTTCTCCATATGCTCATTCTCAGTCGGAGTGCTGATTGTACTCTTGTCTTTCAGGAGGTGGTCTTTAGGCTCTGCTTTCATGGGCAGAAAACATGGGCTGAAGATTTACATTTATGTGTGCAAAAGGAAGGGGGTGGCTGAAGAATATACATTTTTCCTTAAGCATAAGGAAAACATGTCCTCAGGACAATCTCCACAGATTCCTGAAAAGGATGAGGAGAACGAAAAAAGAGGTCACCCTTGAGAACCTATCCCAGGTTTTATAGTTATGGAATACTGGGACAGACTTCAGGAATTCCTGTGTGACAAACCATATAGAGCAGGTATAATAAATAAAGTGTATGTAACTCAATATTAAGCGACCAAAGCTGATTCTTCATTTCCTCACACCTTCTGTAGTCACACCTGTGCAAAGTGAATGGTAAATGCTACCATACTGATTAGGTAGCATCACTTTACACAGGTGTAAGTGGTTAAACAAGGAGTAAGGCAGTTGCAAATCCTGCCTTCAAGGACCTCCCCAGAAAGCTGAGGTGTAAGAGAGGTAGCAGATATATTCAGTTTTACAGCCTGTAAGTGTGTGTTTTAAGAGGCAGGAGTTTCCATACCCATTTCATCTGTGTGAAGTGGCTGCAAATGTACTCATAGAGTTCTCTTTTTCCATAAGACCTACTAGTGCAAAACTTAAATAAGCTCTAGGAACTTTCCCTTGGGTTCTGAACTAAAATATAATAATGCAAACCAGATGCTTTATATAACTGTTAATTTTCCTCTTTTGTGATTAAGGCTCATGCAGTACTCTGTCCTAATCCTATAATGAACTTTATTCAACTATAAATTATAAATGTATTTCACTTCTCTGAAAAAAACAGGCTGTGGTGAAAAAAATTAAAAATCAAGCATTTATGAAAATCTGAGTGCTGAATGGAGAGTTTAAGCCCATAGTGAATGCTATAAAGACATGTTGAAAAACAGGTTAGACCAGCTGCCATAATTAAAATAGAAAAGAGCAAGGAGTATTTTATCACTGGCAAGGAAGGAGAAAGGAAATAGAAGATCCATGGCGCTGCCCATCTGTGATACAGAGGCCCATTGGTAGCTAACTACTCTGTGTCAGCAACTCTTGTCAGGCCTGAAATACTCACTAAAGCTAAAACACGATTGTCATGGCATATACCCAAAAGGTGGTATGTAATATCATTGGAGAACTAATAACTCACTGATCATTAATATTCTTGCATAATGCATGTACAGGGTGTGTACAAAGAGTTATAAATGTGTGTTGGAATTATGTTCTTAACGTGTGTTTGGCAAGTAATGCATAAGTACAGTCTGCCTACGAATCAGCAGACGCATGGGAAATCAACCAGCAGAACAACAGCAGGAAGCCTCCCTGACTCTTGCAACAGAGTCAATGACCTTTGGGAAAGAGAAGCAGAAACAGAAAGCCATTTTGATATCCATCACTTGAGGGATTCAAGAGTCCAGAGCTCTGGAAATCACAGAACACTGGATCTTTTGACAAAGGGAGGGGGTGGGGCTTGAAGTCTCTGGGAACTGAATTTTGGTAAGAAACCTGCCTAGGCAAAGATTGTAACTTGCTGAAATTAAATTTTAATATTAGAAACCTATGTTTTACTTTTGTTTGCTTGTAACACTTTCTATCTTAATTCCTTATATTTGGTATCACTTAATCCAGTGGTTCTCAAACTGGGTCGAGATCCCAAAGTGGGTCATGCCCCCGTTTTAATGGGATCGCCCAGGCTGCTGTTAGACTTGCTGGCACCCGGGCTGAAGCCTGAGCCCCACCGCGCAGGGAGAAAGCTAAAGCCTGAGGGCTTCAGCCCAAGGTGGCAGAACTCAGGCTTCTGCTTCAGCCCTGGGCATCAGGGTTCAGGTTACAGCCCCTCAGGCTGAAACCCTTGGGCTTTGACCCCCCACCATCTGGGGTGGCAGGGCTTGGACTCAGGCTCCAGTCCCCCTTCTCGAGGTCACATAGTAATTTTTGTTGTCAGAAGGGGGTCACGGTGCAATGAAGTTTGAGAGTCTCTGATTAGTCCTATGTCCCTTTTTTCAGCAAACTTGTTTTATTTTTGCTATAAACCAATTCAGTGCTGTCAGAGTGTTTGTCAAACTCTAGTTAAACTAAGGAGCTACTGTGTATTGTCTCTTTAAAGAAGCAACAAACAACTTCTGTAAGTACTCAGTGAGAGGGCTGAGCACTGAGGGCAGACATTTGTTGGTAAATTTGGAACTGGGGAAATGTTGGAGTCACCCTGTATAAAATAACTGGGCAGTGGAAGCCAGGGTGTGAATTGTATGCTTGTAGTCTGGCTGTTGGTATCAGGGCTGTGAGGCACAGCAGCAAAGCATTTAAGGCACCCAGAGCTGCAGGGCAGATGGTGACAGAACCCCTTACTGATGTGGTCTGAACCCTAAAATGTCATACCATATACCCTACATTTTGTGAAAATAATAGTTCCACTGCATCAACCACTCTTTCTGCCCGTTTTTTAATTTAAAGGAGAGCTTATCTTTTGACGGCATACAAGGAGCTTTCAATTTATTGTTGACAATGACTAGAAGAGGCCATTTCTGCCAGAAGAGCAAATTCACTGAGTGTTTGTTGACTCATTCAGGCCTCACTCGGTTGTCTCTTTCACTTTAAATACTTCTGACACCACTGCTCTAAATTGTATAAAGGGAATAAATATCTAATAAGCTAACCAGAGCAGCATAACACTCTCTCTTTGTAAAAAAAAATGCAGTAGGGAAATGCAAGCCACTACAAAATAATAGACTTTTTCCTTAGTAGACTCACTTTTTAAGTTTCTCAGCAGAAAGTTTTCAAAACTCTCCTTTCACATGAGGAATTGGATGGATCAGGGGCTTGTTGAAGTGCTTTAGAGGCTTTTATCCCTACATATCTGCATTAAAGCACAACACAGGTTAGCAATGATCAAATGTTCTTCTCAATCATTGGCTGCAAAATCAGGCTTACAATACACTGACTTAAAGAGAGTTTTCAGATGTCTGTTACCTGACCAGCTGGGATCTGATATTAGTGCGTTTAGAAATTAACACAATACTCATCTGATAAAGATAGAAAGGCTTTAATTACTACATTTATAAAATGAACCTCCAAACCAGAAGTCCTTTATATATTAGCTACAAAAGCAATTTTCATCACCAGAGCAGGCAAGAGGCAGTGGTTTCAACTCTTCACAGCTTCTCCAAGAGCTTGGATCCATAGTCTCAGAAGAAAACTGGATGAGATGACAGTTCTGTGCCTGGAATTATTTCTCAGTCTTGAAGCGCACTTGCTAGTGGAATTGCTTCCCTCTTTGTACTCTTAAGTTTAGTGTTTTGAAAGCATTTTTGGTAATTACATGGGATGGGAGAACAAAGGAAATCCAGACAAAAACAACAGGGAAAGACCTACATGTTTTTGCTAAGTTCAAAAGGTGTTGGATGCCTGGATATTGTTTAGTCAACAATCCAGCACTTGTTTGTCGCAAAGTTCCACCATTTCCTAACAAAAGGGGATTGGGATTTGCTGAGATGAAAATTGAATATCTGAGGTAGCACCCATCAGAAGATAGGATCATAAGGTATCCTTGAAAAATATGGAGCTATTAAGGTATAGATGAGTAAATTACAGAAGATAATTTCATTAGGAAGACTGGTCAGTCAAGAGGGGCCATTAATCATAGGAACGGCAGTTACCCTGATGAAATACCAGACATGCGTAAAGAAGAAAAACAGCACGTCTGATGCAATAATAAGCAATCACTTCTTTTTAAAAAGGATTTCCAGCCAACACCATACTTTTGCAATATGCATCTTATTAGTAATATTTGATAGCTTAATTTTATAAGTAGGCCAGCCTACCTTGAATTTCATAGTCTACAATGTCCCGTTTAAAAATATTGCCAGGTGTATTTTAAAAAATGCTTAACTATGCCATATCCCACGTCATTTGGAACAGTTTTTAACCACCAAAAAAAAAGTCCTCATCTGGCAAGGTTGGGGGGTTGTCTGAAAGCCAGAAGAGGGGTTCTGAAAAGATCTCTTTCAGGATGTGGTCCCCATCAAGTATGGGTTGTAATGTTTCAATGATGGCCTATATGGGCTCCAGTGTGGGGTGGTAGGTTACAAGTATGGGTGTGCGGTTGTTCCAGCTCCCCGCCCCATATTGAAGGAGGTTCTCTTGGGGGATATTTGGGTGGCCTGTTCCATGATGTGATCCACTTCTCTTGTGGAGTGTCCTTGAAAGAGACATGTAGTCCCAACATATCTCTCTGGCTGACAGCTTCATTTCACAATTCTGCTGAAGATGGAAAACACACTCGCACTTGAATGATTGTAACAAAGAAGTTGTGTTGTATTAATTTAGATGGAATGAATGGGCCACATGTGTTAATATAACCCTCTCATTGTGTTGGACAAAGTCCAGCATTTGGTATAGAGACCTCACCTGCTTAATACCAAGGCAAACACATCATTAAAAACCATTAACATTTTATTAAAGATAAAGAAAAGCAAAACAATTAAAGCATTTGAAGTGTAAAGCATTAAGACTTTAATTTTAATAACATTCTTTGTTCCCTTTCCCTGGAGAGAGTTTTTAGAAGGAAAACCCCCCCTTGGTTGAAAGTCCCTTAGATGGTAATAACTATCCTTTTGGGGGGAAAAAATAAAAGTTAGTTGAGATGGGTTGCATCAGGTTTGTTTGTTGTTGTTAAAGTTTGATCCTCTTTCATCCCAGGTGGTGTTTGGGAGTTAGCTGGAGCTGGTAGAGGTGATGATGTCATCTGGGTCACCCTCTCTCACCTGATCTGGTGAGGAAATTTTTCAGGATGAGTATGAAGAAGATCAGGTGTCCCAGGAAATTGTGGGGGTGGCAGAGCAACCATGATGGTGATTGAAGTAGCCAAATCTCTTTCTTTAAGGACTCACAGAGGGAATGGTGAGCAGAATAGCCTATCCCCTCATTATTTTGTTCATCATCAATTAGGCCTAGTTTCTAAGACACCAATTTTGGTTCAGATTTCTGGTTCCACACTTTTCTTGTTTACCACACTTGATCTTAACACGTCCTTGAGTTATATCAGGAGGCATTTTTGTTTGGTCTAATTTAGTCTTTCTGCCTCCCTTTTATACCTTTTCCTATCAACATATGTTATTATAAGTTATTGTGATATCTTATGAACTTTCACATGCTTTTTACAGTGAGCTCACAATTAGAGTACATTTGTAGGCCCAACTATTTCAATGGCTAGGGATATGAGGTTTTAGGAAGGAGAAATGTTTGTCACTTTAATGCAGAGTTATTTCTTGTAAGATTGGAAACCTGAATTGGAAAGTGGAAGAAAAGGGTGAGGATTTTCTGTGCCGCAGGGAGCTTCCTTGCCCTAGAAAATTAGGTTGTACTGGAATAAGACCTTGAGAAGTCATGTTAGCCAACATGATGTAAAACAAGACTTATCTATGGGGACTGCTAAGAGCCATGGTGTTTAACATTGCAATAGTTGGTCATGAGTAGAATTGGTTTAAAAAACAGACATGTTTCATGGAGATTTTTGCCCAAAAATGCATCTAATTCCTGAAAATTTGTAACTAGATTTTTAGCTAATTAGAAAATTTCAATTTTGTATATATTTTAGTGAGAAATTTTTCATTGAAAAAGCTGAAGTTGTTCGATGAACTCTAGTCATAAGTAAGAGTTATTGGATAACTACAACCAGATAAATTAATATTAAAAGACAATTTGACCCTTTCTACACTAATTGCAAAGTTGTATTTAACATCATGTTAGTCAACATGGCTCCTCAAAGTCATGTTCTAACATGGTCTTAATTTTCCAGTGAAGGCAAACTGTGGGAGCATAGGGTTGAATAAAGAGTTAAGGTGAGTTATATAACCTGAAGTGATAATCAGATCTTTTGTTTTTCCAAGTTGAATCTATTGAGAAACAATTAACTTTACATTCTGCAATTAAAGGGATAAACAATTGTCCACCCACAAGAATTAGAAGGTTTAACACAAAGTGACAATTTCCTTTTGAATTTGACAGTTTCCCAGCCCTTTCATGCCAGAGCAAGGTGAGATGATTGAAAACTAACTAATCAGGAAAGTCAGACAGAAGGTCCCCTGAATTGGTTGGAGCTCCCCTGATTAAACAGGAAATTTTGCATACTCAAGATTTCTGAGTTTCCACATATCATGACCTCTTTAGATACAGAAATGTAGATTAACTTTCTTGGGTGGAAGGAGAGCATCCATAGGGTGGAACTGGTAAGTGAATGCTGATAGGGAAGTTTGGCTTAGTTGGCAGAGCCACAGAGTTGATGCCAGAGAGAATCTGAATCATCGGACCCTGGCTTACCCCCTTCAGTAGAGTGGATCCCAAACCCTATAGAATTTGTTCTATAAGGCCAGAGGATAGGAGGAAAGCTAGCACTCCCACTTTCTGCATCCTTAACCACAGACTGGATGGATCCTCCTCCACTCACAAGAGTGGCAGTGTAGTATGACCCATACTCTAGTTTTCTATAAAGGTAGGTAGGTACTGGTTTCTCTGTGGAGAAACCTGCTTGAGTGAAAGAGAAGAGAGCAACAGGAAAAACAAACCTTGGACTTAGAAAAATTCCACACCTCTCTATGCTTTTTTTTTTCTTTTGCCTATTTAAGACAGAAGCAAATAAGCTGTCCTCTTTAGAAATCAGTAAAGAAGCTCCCACAGAAGAAATACATAGTTATCAACAGTAATATATATATATTCTATATCTTTGGGTCAAATATCTCAAAGGACTCATAGCTAAATATAATGTAGGTATTTTCTGAAAAATATAAAAACGGTTCAGTGATAATGATTGAATTGTTACTAGCTCATATTTAGATTTTCACATTTAAGTTGAATGCTGCAAAATGGCACCATATGTCTATATTTTATAGAAAACTTATGTCGATAATACAGGCTAATCTTTATGAATTGACAGTTTCTGTAAATATAGAAAATTGGTAATTATCACTGAACAGTTACACAATATCCTGAATAAATATATACATAAATAGATGCCAACTATGTTTTGTATAGGTCACTCCTTTGATGAGAGGGGTTCACCTTACTCACGCAGGTGCTTTCATTGATGTCAATGGTAGCACTTGTGTAAGGCCAGCAAGATTTGGCCCCATAGACTGGTTGTTAGCTTTGAACTATATATTCTCTGCACCCACATATGATGTTTTTCACTGATTGGTTTTCATTAATGGAATTAGAGTCTAAGGAGCATTCATTCACCTGTCTTAGATGGGGGACGGGGGAGGAACTTATTTATCTACTTTCAATTTTCAGTGTGCAAGAAAGCTTCTTTTTCCTCATATGAATAATCCTTACTCACATAAGTAATCTGAGTGTGAAAGCAAGGATTTTGCTATATGCAGTATTGGTGTAGCCGTGTTGTTCCCAAGATATTAGAGAGACAAGGTGGGTGAGGTAATATCCTTTATTGGACCAACTTCTGTTGCTGAGAAAGACAAGCTATTGAGCTAGTACAGAGCTCTCCTTCAGGTTTAAGGATTATACTATAAGGATTACAGTATCTGTAAATTTCCTTTTATCAGTTGGCCCTCTAGAACTCTCATTACACCTGCCAAGATATTTTCAATCCCCGTCCTATGACAGTTTCAGTCCAGAAGTATAACAACCTGAGGTTTTAGGGTGCAGACTTACAGCCCTTTTCATTTGCTGGTGGATAGAAGGTGTAGGGCCAGATATTGTTCCACTGAAGTCAATGGGAGTTTTACTATTGACTTCAATGGGAGCCAGATTAGGTTTCTATACCCTCTTTTATTATGTCTCTGATGTGAGGCTGAGAATCAGGGTCGGTTACAGTCATGGTGCAGAGACACACCTGCAGCACTCCTAAATGAAGCCATTTTTGCTTAAATATAATTATACCGTATATAGATCAAACACACCACATTGATTTTACTTTTGTCTTGTTTTTCCCCCAACTGATCTATTTTCCTACTCAACATCTGCTAAAAAGCTGTCAAAGGTGCTTAATGACACATATTTAAGTACAGTACATTCATTGAACAGAATTAATTTAACTCAAGGACTCAGCATCTGTTCATTTCTTTTTTTCTGCAGATTGAATGATTGCAGGAAGGGAACATTGAAATGTAATTTGTTGATCAAATATATATCCAGTATCCTCTTATATCACTATATGTGAGCATACAACTCTTCACTTGTTGCCTGCAAACATTGTTTCCTTTTCCCTTTGGTTCTAAAACAGGTTTTAGAAATTCAAATGCTAATTAAAGTTATTTATTGTGTAGCTAGTTGTTTTATAGGCCAACTTGGTGACATGACAACAGCACATTATTCTGTTGCTGTAAGAGAACTTGGTCCTGAAATGGTTTGGTGAATTTTAGGGCCAAACTTGCCACTAGTGTAAGCAGGTCTAAGCACTGTCTAAGTCAAGAGCTAAAAGACTTTCTGGCTGGATGATTGGCTGTAGAAGTCAACATGCAAAAGGAAGGGAGAAATAGATAAAATACAAAGAGCAAATGGCAATGTCATGCTGGAACATGTCAATGTCTGCCAGCAAACAGGTCTTTGTCTATAGACAATCACAGACGTGGTTAAAGCCAATTAGCATGCTAAACAACTTTCTTTCAGACTAAATGGAAGGAGCAATTAAGCCCCTTTATGTAGTAAGAGATCTGGAGACAATAGAAGCCATCACCCAAGGCAATAGGACACATGACAAGATCTGATCAGAAGCTAAGCCATATGGACTGAGGGTTCCTCAGTTGCAAATACAAGGGCTAGAGATTATTACACAAGCTGTATGTGTGTTAGAGACAGGGGGAAAAAACAGGGAGAAAACCAGCAGAGAAGCAGTCGTGATCATGGCCCTGTGAGAGAGCAGAACTCCTTGGGTCACAGAACACTGGATGTACAAAGACTTCAAAAATGGGCAAGGAAACTGCCTGCTGTTTCCTTCTACTGTGTTCTGGAAAAGAGGATTTTGTGTACATTCTGCAAACAAAATTGCATCAAATAATATAGCTGATTCTGATCATCAGTTTCTCTTCCTAAATTCTTGGGCCAAAGGGGCAACAATAATAATAACCCACAAAAACAAGGAAGCTCATAGTTAGGATTATTAATGTATCCCAAATATACTCTAGAATATTGTCATTTATCCAGGGATCTAGAGAGTACTCTGTGGTTTTACTTGCAATATGAATTGCTCTTATTATTTACCATTTACATAGCAGTAGTACCTAGAGGTCAAAAGGACCAGGGCCCAATTGTGCTACACACTGTACAAATATAATAAAATGAAAACCTTTGTCCCATGATATTAAACATGTTTATAAAGGCACCCAGAACTGTGGCTATAACTCAAAGACCTCTTGATGCTATCTGGCAGAAGGCACAGAGGTACAGAATCCCAAAACAGATCACGTAAGGTCTCTGCCAAAAGTCTGTCACAGTGGTCACCATAAACATTGCAAGATATACATAACTCTTCACATTTTCTATATTTACATCTAATGAAAATGACATTTTCTAGCTCTGTAGTTAAAAGCAGGTCACCCAAAGGTAGTGGGTCTTGAGACAAACTCCTCCAGCTGGAGTAGGAGACACTTATACTACACAATGGTCCACCATGGAGATGTCATACAATAGGCACCTATTAGCATTCTAAGGCACATGCTAATGAAGAGCTGGTGGAGATTTCAGAAGGAAACTAACAGGTAGAGGTAAATAGCTGGGGGTGGGGAAGACACCCTATTTTGAGGTTATCAAAGGTCAGTTCTGGACACCCCTGCATCCTTTGCCTAGGAAGTAAACTGACAGTGGGTTTGCTTCATGACAAAGGAATCACAGCCAGGTTAACTGAAAATGATGGGAAGAACTTTGGGTGAGCTAAACTTCTTTAGACAGGAGAATAACTTGTTAGTTAAGTTTAGGCTCAAGAACGTGTGTTATTTGTTTTATGTGTAAATGTTTTTCCATCTCACACCATTTTTTGTTTGAGTCTCTAGTCTTTCTTCAATAAGATTCCTGCTGTGGTTGACTTGAACTCAAATGTTGTGTGTAACACAGAAAAGGAGGCCTAAGGTAAAACTGGTAAGCTGTGGTACACGGGACCTGTTGCTTTGGGAACAGAGGATCTGGTATTTCCATGGGTATCCAGCGATCAGAGGCTGGATACCACAGGAAGACACTTTGTAGGGACTCAGAGGCTGGGGTGCAAACATCTGAAACGCAGAGACAGGGCTGGTGTAGCCCACAGGAGAGTGCTGAAGTCTCTGACAGACTGGTTATGTTCAAGGAGCTAACACCCAGCTAGTACAGGCAAGACTTCCTTGTGCTGGAGGCTGATGGTAAGAAGCTAACTCACAGCCCTGGGAGCCCTGAGAAGTGTCACAGTGGTATTTAGCGAAACAACAAGAGTCCTGTGGCACCTTAAAGATTAACAAATTTATTTGGGCATAAGCTTTTGTGGGCAGTGTGACCTGTCCGTGCCTAGGGTAACCACCTGAAAATGCCAAGGTCAGGGCAGGCTGCAAAAGGAGAGCAGATTCTCCCAGCACTGGTGGGTGGCACTGAAGCCAGACTTCCCAACCAGCCACAAACTGTGCTTCCGATTCCCCCAAACTGGTTATCAAGAAGCCAGTACACAAATACACAGAGCCCCCTTTACTGCATTTCAGTCTCCGGCTCCCAATCAGCCACTAGGTCCAGTAAAGAGACCAGTTATTTAAACTCTATGCTCTTTACTAAAAAGGTCCTCCTGACCCTTGCCATGCTGCTTGTGGAATTTCACAGAAACCAAAATGGAGTCCAGAGTCACATGAGCAAGTCCTGGTGACTCATCAGGTATATCCCTGGCTTCTCCCTCTGGGCCCCTTGCACCTGTGAATGTCTCAATGGGCCATTAAGCAGGCTATTGTTCTGCAGCCATCCTGTCTGAGATGCCATTTGAAATACCAAACATATCTATAACTTCCATTACAACTTCCATTAGAATATAACACATGAACACAAACATCCTCATCTTACTTAGCACATTATAGCCTTTCTAACAGTACCTGACATGGCACATCTCACATGAATTATTATGATTCTGACATACTGATGTCAAACAATATCATAAATGCTCCCCCCCAATCCTGCCAGTGTGACAGGCAGAAACCCACTTCCTCAGATGCATGAAGTGGAAACTTCAGTTAGGTAGGTATATATACACATACAAGGATGGGTGAGTTACATCACAGTGAGGAGGGCAAATGTTAAGGAGGTTAATTCGATCAGGGTGGGATGAGGCCCATTCACAACAGTTATTGAGAAGGTGTGAATGCCAAAAAAGGGAACATTTTTTGTAGTGGGCTAGCCACTCCCAGTCTCTATTCAGACCTAGTCTGATAGTGACAAGTTTGCATATGAGTTCCAGATCTGCAGTTTCGCACTGGAGTTTGTTTTTGAGGTTTTTTTGTTGAAGTATGGCAATTAGATTCACTTTATATAATTTAGACTAGCAGGCATGCTTGTCCCAAAAACAGGGAACATATCTCTTGCTTCCCCCACAGCTGTCAAGTCAACTACCCTGAAAAAAGGAATATCAGAATTGCTAAGAGAAATTCCCACACTTACTGTTACTAAAGAGTCTGAAGAAAGTTGCCTTTTACAGCATTGTCTTTGGAATCAGGTGAATTTCCTAGTCCAGTGGATCAGCAGTGTATCTCTAAAAACGTATTGTGACTAATTGCTACAAGTACTGCTTTGGGACAGATAGCTTAAATGTTCCTGCAAAACCAGGTGCAAGGCATGGAGAAGGAAACTGTCTGTGGTCTTGTCTACACAGATTTGTATTGCTTATAAATGTACAGGAATAAGCTATACTGGAATAAACATCTTTATATTGGCATAACTGCCAGGGGCATCTTCTGCTTTATCTGTTCCCAACTTTTTTGCTCGAGGGCAAAAGATATAATTTTACTACCCTAGAGGGCCACCAGTCTCCAGTCCCCCTCCTACCCTGCAGCCAGAGGGAAGGAGTTCAGTGAGGAGGCTCTCCCGTCCCCCTGGCTGCAGCAGGGAAACTGCACATGTCCTGTAGCCCCATGCGCTCCACCTGGGTCCCTAGGCAGTGGCTCCCTTCTAGAGCCAGGGGGATGGAAGATCGGTGCTCCCCTCTTCTGGCTCCAGCAGGGACCCAAGCACCTAGGGACCCAGGCAGAGCGCTTTGCTGTGCGCTCTGCTGCAGCCAGGGGCAGGGAAGCACTGATCTCCCATCTCCTTGGCTGCAGCAAGGAGCCTGCACTGGTCTTGTGGCCCTGCGGCAACGCGCTCCGCCTGGGTCCTTAGGCAGCAGCTCCCTCCTGCAACCAGCAGGAGGGAAATGGTGGGCCACTTTGAAAGCCCCCTCAGGCCACTTTTGGGAACCACTGGTTTAGAAACTGGTATAGTTATAGCAGTACAAAAACTGAGTGTAGACCAGCCTTTAGAGAAAACTGGACCTTTAGCCATTCAGGGCTGTATGGATTGTAATTAGTACATCGAATTTCACCTGGCAGTCAGTTCAGGGCATGAACTGCATCTAACCTGTTAGATAACGGCTTGGAGAGCATACAAATATAGTTTACCTATTTGTGTTGCTGACTCTTTTATGGTCTGAGTGAGGAAAACAAAGATACACTCATGACTCTTTCTCAGAATTTCTTCCAGAGCCACATCACCTTCCCTAATGAGTGAGGGGCCATAGCTCTCTGTGGGCTGGCTGGGTGAGTGAACAAACAATAGTGCTTATCCAGCCAGCACAGTCATTTAGGACCCAATCCTGCCAGGTGCTGAATGCCATCGAAAGTCAAGGGAGTTGAACATAGTGTAAAATAGAAGGTTCTTTGCACCTTGCAGAATTGGGTCCCATACACACAAATTCAGGGTCAAATCCTTCTCCGCTTATTGGTGAGATAAGTCCATCAAAATCCATGAGAAATGGCAGAAATCATGAGAGTTAGAAAACTGTTAACAGACACTCAGTAGCACAGCTGGTTGAAAAATGTCAGAAGTTGTCATTTAGATGCAACGTTCCCTAGTAGTTCCCCTACATTTTCAGGTGATAGTGGTGATGGACTTGTTTTCCCAAAAGATTCTGTTCTGGAAATAAGTCAAATATGGTCTCAATATCCAACTTGCCTGTTCGGAAAACATAATAAGAGCTGAACTGATCATACTGTAATGAGCTGGCAGTTTGATGTACACTGTTATCCTCTACTTGATGGACTCAGAACTGCTCAGCTGGGTGCCATAGACTCTGTATTGCTATTACTAAAATAGATTCTCCTTTAGCTCAGGTAGCAGTATCTGTATTGTGTTTACTTGTGATTTCAGCTTCTCTTTTGAGAGAAATTACCCTATTGACCAGGTTCTTCATTATCCTTGAAATTCAGAGAATAAAAAAATATTCTAGGGATTGGAAGAAATATTTGCTACTCAATTAATTTTCAGTGTGTTCCTGTTTCTGAAGGTATTGCATGGTTCAGAAACTTCATGTTAATGGAAAACAGCTAATCCTTGTATACTGGCTAATTAGGAAGACCCCTTACATTCCACTTAAAATTGTTTCACCAGCAAAGAGGACAGAAGGAAAAACTACAATTCTTCATGTTCTTTGTAAAGTGGAACATTAAATTCAAGTATTAACTTTCTGCTAAAGGCTGCTGTTTTGAATGAGGAAAAAATAAAGTGTTATTACATACTATTTTATAGATTCCAATCCTGCCAGCCTTTTGTGTGCAGAACTTCTGGGCACAGAGGTCCCATTGTGTCACCATTCATAACTCTAAAGTTTTCTCCATCACTATTTCCATTATCAGCATCTATTACAAGATTTTATAACTTGGCAGTAAAAGTTCATTCTGGGCTGAAATTTCTCCTAGGAGGTTTCAAGAACCCAAGACCAATTATTTTCTTTTTTGATATATTTTTCTAGTTGTGTGACTGTAAAGTGTGGTGGGGTGCTTTTTTTTTTTTTTTTGAATTTTTTTTTTTTACAGCTGCATTATTCAAAAAACAGTCTAATATATCAAAACTTTTGCCAAGCATTTTGTTTATAATGTGAAGTAATTGCTTCTGATATTAAAAATATCTTTATCTTAAACCATCTGGATATTTGTGGGGATGAATCCATTTCAGAAGGATTATGAACATACTAACTTACAGTAGGTTAAGACTAGTACCTAGCCTGGCCTATATAGCCACAATTTCTGCAATGGAGATTCGATATTGAATTTATTAGCTGCATGCTAATGCATTATTTATTTACTATGAGCATTGATATGGTAGACTATCATATAATTAACACCTATTTGGGAAAAATCTCATTATGCAGTAGGCTATGCCGTATTCTGCTCTTTTATACTGGTGTAAATCCAGAGTAATTCTATTGGTTTGAGTTATTCTGGATTTACACTGGTGTAACTGAGCAGAATTTGGTTCAATGATTATAAAATTCAGGCTACAGGATTATATTGTGCCTTCAAGGCACATAGCTGGGATGGGAGCAGTGCAGAACTGCTCAACTCCAAGAGCATGATAGGAGGCATTGAGAGAGCCAAAACACCAACCAGAATTCCCCAGTGCAATGGGAAGAATGCATTAGAATACTATACCTCTTAAGTGGTGCTGCCCATTCCCTCCCACATAGCTCATCAGTTCCATCTGCCAATGGGAGGTAGGGCAGGACTCAGAGCTATGGCTCCACTTACTCTTCTCTCTTGTCCCCTTTTGAGTGCTATTCACCTGAGAATCCTAGCTCTCAGACCCATGCCATAAGCTACTGGGAACTCAATGCAAGGAGTTAAGTAGTAAAATACTGTGAAACCTCTTCTATGCATGCACAAATTTGGTAAGTTTGGCAATATTGCACATCATGTCAAGCGTATGAAATTGTCGCAACGTTGAAAAGGAGAGAAGTAGAAAGACAAATGTAAGTGGTATTCTATAAGGCCACTGAGAACAGAGACAACCAAATCCTGCTCCATTCCTGGCACAGATCCTGACTAGACCTGTGCAGTTCTGCTGGGTGTCTGTCAAGCCACATAAATTGTAGGTTTCCTGACGGTGACAACTCTCCCGGGTGACTACCCTGTAAGTGTCAACTCTGCTGCCTAACCATGGGCAGAATCAGAGATTCTGTGCCACATAGATATCCAGGAATGAATCTGGGGAGGTAGTGAGCATGCACAGGGTCTCCTTGACCAAGCAGGTGGTTTGTGGGGAACAGGCTCAGCCTATTTGATTGGCAGCCTGCTGTCGAGAAATTTAAAGAGGCTTCACCCCTGCAGGCCCCTCTCCATGCTGGCAGGGTGCAAAAACAGGGCCCCTCAGGGCTGAAGAACCATCCACCATCAAGACCACATTCCCCTATCCCCAGCAAGATCATTGTTTGTTAAACAGGGACTTTGCACTGTCAGTGGGCCAGATTCACCTTGGCTTATGCAAGCTTCTGCCAACATAAATGGAGGGACAAGGCCCCAAGGCAGAAAGTAGGGAAGTTGTGGCAGTACAAAATGACCACAGACAACATTGTGCTAGGCAGAGGGGGCTTAGAGATACTCAAAGAATGAATGGTACCAGCTGGGGAATAGAGAAGGCCCGGGTATGTTTTGAAGCCTCCTCTGGCAGAGCTCCTATAAAGCCCCTGGGGCCCTGACTGAAACTACAGCTGCTCCTACCAGTGTAAATTGCTCTTGAGTGCTTGGAATCTCACTAGTGCAAAGAGATGCAAATTGCAACCCTTTGTGCTTGGCAGAATCAATCTGGCTCTGCATCTTTACCATTCAGGTCACCTGCATGGTGTTAATCCAGAAACTATCTATTACAAGCTGTGCTTATAGACACACAAAAGATTGTTCAGAATGAACCTTTTCCAGTACTTGGCAGCATAATGGAAATCACATTTGACTGTTGGAGTTATGAATTGGGAATTAAAGGAAATTTATTGCAAAGGTGAATAATACTGAGACACACTTGCTTTATAACACAAGATTTTACTACCTGAGATCTATGGTGGGGGAGAGAGCAAAGGCACACAAATAATCACCCTTATCAGATTAAAATTCACTCTCAACAATCTTAATTACCAGATTCCAGACATTGTGTATTGAGATTGTTAATCTCAAAATGAGTATTATAACGGATTAGTTATCATTATTTCTTTACTTGAATGTAGAACTGTATTTTATCGGCATGATTATTGTAGTAACAATCTGGTAAGAACATGGCATTGATTTCTTTCTTCACTTCTTGTGATCCTTCTTGATACAGTCATCAAATTATATCATTCAATTATGTAAAACTACTAGCCGTTATATTGACACTCTCAAATGACATCTGAATTCCATTTTTAGTTTATATACACTAACGTTTTATCATTCTAGGTACTTAAGGACCAAATATAGTGCCCAAAGTAATTGGAAATCTACCTCTTGCTGCAGATTTGTACTCCAGAATCTAAGATTTAATTTTAAAAAATGGTTTTAGCTCTTATGTACATGAAAATAACTTTGAAAATATGATCAGAATGTAAATTGAGTGTGACCTTGGTAAAGCCATTTCATCGGTGCCTCAGTTTCCCCTCAGTAAAAGGGAGATGATACTTATATCCATTATAAAGAAAGGACCTATACATTAATAACTTTGTATGTATACTTGTATTATAAAATGCTAATGAAGCAGTAATGTTATCCTGTGTTTGCAGACAGCACAAAACAGTGGTTCGGAGAGATGTGAACAGTCCCATTCATCTCACTGTGAGGTTAACCCTGAAACCTAAAGCCAATGATTAAAATGTCAGCACTTTCTATTACTTCACTGTTGAACATTTTGGCAGAAACATACAACTAAAGTGGTTGCTTCACAAATCAAACTGCTTTAGTGAATAGCAGCCATGAAAGTGACAAAAACGTCAATTTCACATATTTGTTTCAGAAACATCATACTTCAGTGTTTCCAAAATGAAATTTTGAGGGATCTCCAGTTCACTTAGAAGTTTCAGTAAGTTTGCTTTTGTTCCAAATCGGAATGAAAGCAAATTTGGAAATACTGAAGTGTCTTGTCAACAGAAACACCTGCTCCTATTCCGCACCCCCTACCCCACGCCTAGTTTCAGTGAGCTCTATTTCTGCGTGTCCTTGTGCAAGTCACTTCGTATCTTCTTGCCTCAGTTCTCCTTCTGTAGAAAGGGCAGTGCTATTATCCCCAGTCTCACAGTGATGGTGTGAGGCATTCAAACACACAGTAATTGGGACCAAGATAGACAGAATATTGCTCATCATATACATTGGTAAACCGAGGGAAATTATGGTAGAATTTTGTGAGTTGAAACAGAGAGATAGTCTTCACTACAAAGTCTCCTTAAGAGGAAAAAGAACCAGAGGAGGAGGTTGATGTTGGGACTTGAAGGAAGAGCTGGGGTAAGAGCTGGAACTCAAGTATTAAGAAGGAATTATGGCTGGAAGGAACGATTACTCATTTGTGGGCTCATCGAAACATATTACTCAGGTCACTTTGCAGCTGCCAGTTCAGCCCATAATAGATATTCTTCAGGGATCATGTATATGAAAGAAAAAACATCTTAGTTTTTCTGTTGAAAGTTTACACTGCCATTTGTTGTAATTGCTCTACTGTTTTATCCATCAAAATAGGCACTTGTTAAACAGACCTAATAAGCTTCCTTCTGGTTCTTATCTCTAAAGATCTCCGATTATTTCTTTCTCCTGGAAAAGAAACCAGTTTAACTATCAGAAAATGGTAGAGAAAAGGGCAAAGAAAGCCATGGATGTACTTTAATGAATTAAAGATAAGGATATTAACAAGAAGACAGGGCACTGAAAGGATAAGGTGACTCTTCACAGCTCTGTTGAAGTCTACCTAGCAGCACCAGTGTCTCAAGATGAAATTGCTTCAAAAAAAAAAAAATTCATACGCACAATCTACTGGAAGAAAATTGTACAGATCCTCTGATAACTTTCTGAAGAGTATTGTTAAGTCAGTAAGGTGAGCGTGAGACCTTAGCCCTTAAAAACAGCTCTATTAATTTCTAAGGCATATTAGTGGAACATGCAAAAGCAGAAACTCTTTCCACTAAGAAGAAAAAGCCCTTTTGAAAGCAGACCTTCTGTGCTATTACTGTAGTTCCCTACCTCTTACCACTAGAAAAAGTAAATTTGATTTGTTAAGATGCAACAGCAACCCTAATGATGGCCACGTCTACACTATGGGTGCTACAGAGCTACCTATGGTGCTGTAGCTAAGCTATTGTAACCTGGTAGCATAGATGCAAACTACAGCAACAGAAAGGGTTTTTCCATTACTCTAGGAATGCCAAGTGATGGTAGCTGGGTCATCAGAATCATTATTCCATCCACCTGGGTGCATCTACATTAGGGGTTAGGTTTGCACAACTACGACACTCAGGGGGTGTGGATTTTCCACACCCCCTAAGCTCTGTAGGTATGTCAACCTGAGTTGAAAATTGGAGAAGGGAATTTGAAATGACCTTTCCTATATCACAGCTACAGAGTTTTCTTTAACCTCAGCTTCAACAGTGAAGATGTCAACAATGCGCACGGACAAGCCTAGAGACAACAGCTGGCTTACATGGGTCAGAGATATATTTGATTTGGCGTTTGAAATTAGGTGACCTACTGTGCATGTCTACTCACCATAGGTACACACCCCTGTGGCTGGGCATGGCACAGCAGCCTCTTCTTTTAGCACCCCTGCTAACAGCCATTTCAGCTTTGCCGTGGTCTGCCCCTTCCTATAACTTGGTCAGGTTACTTTTAGTCATGCCTCTTCCAGGAAAAACCAAACCTAACAGACTAATAGCGTATCAGCATCATGCCAGCACTTCAGCCCAACTTCAGGCTTGTGGGCTTTCCAGCCCTTGGCTCTGGGGTCGTCACCCCACCACTCTGGGGGAGCCAGTAAGTGAACCCTGGCCCACCTTCCACCCTAGGTTCCAGCCTAGAGACTCTGCATGGAGCACATAAAGTATGTTTGTGCAGACTCTGTTCTATTCCTGAGTTTCTTCCTGCCATGGTCTGTAGCCATGCCTTTCTCACCATCTCTTTCCAGACTGACTCTTCTACACAGCCCCCAAAAAGGGAAACATTTGTTATGGGAAACAAAAGGAAACAAAAACACCAGGCCTACCTGCTCTGAGGAAACTCTGATCCCAGCCAGGCTTTCCTTCACAGGACTAACTCAGTAAGTCCTCTCCTCTTCCAGTCAGCCACTAGTGAGCTGGGTTCTTCCTTTTTTAACTCTTCCTTCCAGACTGGACACCTCACACAGTCTGATTGGGCCTACAGGCTCTCATTAACCCTTTCTTGGTCAGTGTGGGATCTGTGTGCCCCACCATACCTATCTTGTTCTGATAGCCACCATTGAAAGATGCATCTATTAATTGGCTAGACAAGTTAAACCATTTACTGTACATTTAGGGCCAGATCCTCATCTGCTGTAATTTGGCATCAAAGATCTGTTCCTCAGTCATTTTTCCCAGGAAGGACTTCATCAGCAAGACCAGGGAGATGTGAAATTCTGGTGTCCTGTCCGCTGAATCCTGGTTGGATTTGTTTCCAGCCTCATGCTGAGGTTGTTGGCAAAGTCACACTGTTCTTAGCAGTTTGACTGCACGGTTTATTACAACTAGTAACAAGGGAAATTATAGGAAGCTTAAGCTGTTGATTTCAGTTCATTGGCATTTTCCCCTGTATGCACAATGACAGATGAGGCAACAGCTGAAGTGGCCAGAGTGACGATTCTGGCAGTCCATTTTGTGTGCTCATTTGGTATAGTTTAACGGTTCTAAGCAGCTCTGGTAAACACATTGCAAAATCCACCAGCAGTGTTTTGGGGAAAACCAGGTGACAGAGGAAGGATATTTTAGTCCATTAGTGGCTGGCCAGGGCAAGCTGAACCTCTTGAAGTAGTCAAGTTATTCTTCATTTACTGCTTCTTAGCATAATTGAGATGAATATGGCCAAGCAATATATGTAATAACCTTAATAACAAAAAATAAGGAACTGGGTTCTTTTCCAGCCTGTCATCTTACTCATTGCAAGCTCTCTGGGGCAGGGGCAGGGGCAGGGACTGTCTTTGTGCTCTGTGTTTATACAGTGGTAGCATAACGGGGTCTAATCCATGACTACCGCTCCTAGTTCTGCAGTAATACAAATAAATAATATTGGCAGAAGTCACCTCATGTTGGGCTAATCCTGCACTCTTTAAATCAGTAGTGATACTCCCATTGACTTCAACTCAAAGTTATGTGAAAGGGGCTTTTTAGTGGCAACCACTGTAACTAGATTTGATATGATCACGCAAATGAATTGGGCAAAAATCCTTTTATTGAATAAACATAGCATTATATTCGAAACAGAACAGTGACCCCAGCACAAGGGCAACAAGATTTGGGAAGTTGTAGAAAAGATTTCAAATACATTCCATACCTTTATGATGTATTAGTACAATGAGAACTGTGAAAATAGGAGTTGTGTTATAAAGAAAACCTCCTTACAAAATGCCTATTCAAAGGTACTGGGCAGAGAATGATACGAATGTGTAACCTCAGCAAATTAGGGTAATTCCATGATTTAATATCATGATGAATACTTCCAGAGCTAAATATGATTTGCTGAATAAGCAAGAAACCCAACTCCTTGATTGAACTGTCTCTTCATTATGTTTTAGATGAATATCCTTTGTCAGTAGCACTGCAGATTCATTTTAAACCTATACTGTATCTGTGATTAAAAGGATCAGTAACATTTACCAATTTGTATGCTGATCCATTTACATTGTATGCAGTGGCTTGCTTGTTTACTTGATTTAGTATCATCCTTCAAACTAGCACAGCTAGAACTACACATGGCACAGTTCTGTGTTGGACTTTTTTTTTTTTTTTTTATTAAATCTCTTGCTTGTTTTATTTTGCTAAATATCTCACTTATAGTCTCACAGTTCTCAGCCTCTCTGCTGATTTTCCTGAAACTAACATATTTCTTGTATCTTACAAGTTCTGATTTTCTTTGCAGATCTCCTGAAGTTGTCCCTTATGAGATGCAATCTAAGGGTCTGCTCTCACTGAAATCACTGGAAATTTTGCCATTAACTTCAGTGAGGAAAAGTTTGGATTCCGAGCACCAGATTATAATATGTTGTAAATCCAGAGTAACTCCACTGAAATCAGTCAAACTACTCTGGATTTACTACAATGAAATCACAAAGTTACTTCAGATTTATCTGGAGTATTTATGCAAATTTGAATATGAATTTATCCAAATATGAATTTATCCAAATTTCAAATCAGATCACTTACTGGACAGTTTCAGCTTCTATCTGGTTACAGAGTTGAATGACTGCATTATCTGCTGCTCCAGTTAAGACACCTATCTCATTTATAACTGTACATTTCTTGATGACTAGCTGAATCACATGTACAGTCTGTTGAAAAGAACTAAATAATTTCTGTCCTTTCAAGTCTTGAAAGTGAAAAATACATTTTGGGCACTCTAAATTGCATATTAACAAAATTGTTGTTTTCAGATTGCTTTCTAATATTCAGCAACATTGTCCCTATGGAAAACGCTGTATTTGGTGTCATATTAAAAATAACTAATTTGTTTTAAAACATCTTATCTCATCAAGTGATCCACTGAGAAAAGTGAAATTTGATTCTTGTATTCCCACTCTCTAATCATTATTCCGCTCCTGCCATACATCTTGTGTGTAGAACATGTTATAAAGCTATGTTTTCCCTGATATATTCTCTGGAAGACTTCACATTCCTAGCCATTCCTCTGTACTCATGTTTTAATGTCGTATTATTTATATACTCCTCTAGGAATTAGCAAATAAGGTGCTAAAGGGGTTAAACAATGTATTGAAGCATCACTTAAAATTGCATCGTTAGGAATGCCTGGGTAAGTCATTATCAGCATGAATGTGCTAAGTACTATTATTTGAAGCTTTTGAAAATATTCTTTAATCAGACTTTTGAACAGTTGCTCCTGAAAGTGTGAAAGATAGAGGTATGTACCTTAAAGAAAAGGTGAACAAGATTAGTACAGTGATTATTACTTATCAAATAAACTGCTAGCAAGGAACCTTTAACTAAAGTCAGCACTTGATAGAAAAAACCTTTCTAGCTACATGAAACTAGAGTTTGTTATCCATAGTGAAATCTACAAAATGAATTTATTGTGGGACAATGCATTGATTTGCATGCTTGACTTTTGTTTGTCATTTTGTTCTGTAAATTAGCAGGGGAAAATGGCTCTTACTATGACCTCTAGTGGACATAATGCCATCAAGCATAAAAACGACTGATCTTACAGAGACAAGGTGGGTGAGGTAATATCTTTTATTGGACCAGTTTCTGTTGGTGAGAGAGACAAGGTTTTGATCTTACACAGAGCTCTTCAGGCCTGCAAAACTTATTCAGTGTCACAGCTAAATACAAGATGTTACATGATTCTTCCCAGAAATAATGTGGAAATTTGATCTAATCTGTCTCTTATCATATTGTAGAAAGATGACAGAAACAGATTAAAATCAATAGCATTTATTTCATGTTCTCATTGGTCTTTCAAATCTTTTGTTACTAAACTATACCACTATTCACTTCTTTTTAAAAATCTTTATAAGTGTTGTACAAACAACAAATTGATACTAACAAAATAAGATAACCCATAAAAACAAATACATCAGCAGCAGTAGAAAGATGCAATAGTAAAACAATGGTGTATTTTGCCTGTTCCCTTTAGAAGTACTGGATTCTGCCCAGATTTGACATCAATTCTGAAGAGAGATACTCACTTGCCCTTCTTCTTGGAGACAAGGAGCCAAATTCAGTAATATCTGGTGTAAACTGACTGAGATGGATAGAATTATACCTTGGATGTGCTTATTCCAAGGTGCTTCAGATGCTGATGAGTAAGTGAATCACTTAGAAAAACATCAAGGAAGAGGAAAAATACTGAATGCCCCTCTACTAAATCCCAAACCAAGAAACTCGGACAGGCTCATCATCATTGTACTATAACAATATGTTAAAATTATGTTCAAAAGGACAAACTCATGCTGAACGCTAGGCAATTAAGTAAGGCATGTCATAGTAAAAACAAACATTGTGTACTGATATAACAAAAGACAAGGAAGAAAAATGAAGAGAAATAAAATCAAAGCATAAATGGCTATAAATAAAACAGCAAGGAAGAACTGATGCCTCTGTCTCCTTTTCTAAATTATGTGTGTGGGTCTAGGAGAGGACAGACAAAAGATAAGGAGTGGAAGGAATGTAATCTCCTACCCCTGATGTGTATCTGGCATTTTAAAAAGAACACATCAGAATTCAGAAAAAAAAATGAACCCTAAAGATTGTTGTTTCCCACACCACCTATCTTCAAACCCGTGTGGGTGTGAGCTAGCCCTCCACACCCAATTCCCATCCCAGCAGCTTTTAACAGCAGCAGGCACATCAACTTTAACATGAATATAAAGATACGATGTAAATAAAAAGTGCTGGCTCCGAACTCTCTTAAACAGGCAGTGGGTAACGTGGTGATCAAACGTCTCTGCTGCAGGGACTTTTAGTCACTGTGTTAAAGGCAGATAGCTCTTTGCACGCAACTTCTCAAAAATCTCTGTATGCAGAAGGCCGCCAGAAAACAAACTTGCTGTTGGCCTGAGTTTATAACCTCCCTCTCTCTGCAGGCTGCTGTGCCCATAGTCTGAGAGATGGAGCCAAAACCATCACCTTTGCAAAAGTCACGGCTGGTTCCGCCTAAATCCACCCACTTCTGTTTTCCACCCTGCTCCGCTGGCTGCCTAAGGAAGAAGGAGAAAATGGTATTAAAGCTATTAAGGCTGACTGCAAGTTCTGCTCTTCTGAAATATTAATGCGCCTGTGAAATGGAGCTTTTAGCCAACTGAAGTGCAACCATTTCGCAGGCAAAATCCAGGGGGAATCCCGGGCCGGGAGCGAGGGTGTCCGCTGGCGAATAAAGGACCAGTGATTCCCCGGGAGCCGCGATTCGGGGTGAGCTAAGGGGGGCCGGGCGGGGCGAGGAGCGGGAAGGAGAAGGAAAGCAGCAGCTGGATGAAATCCCCGCCCAACTGCCGCCACCCCATGGCGACTGGGGAAGGAGGCAGAGTCAAGGTGGGAGGCAGCTCCACTCCCTCCGTGTGCCAGGAGGAGGCGTGTCCCTCCCCTCCCGCCGCCTCTCCCCTCGCTCCGCGGAGCCGCTCTGGCTCCAGCTCGCCTCCGAGCAGCGCACGGGGGAGAAGGCAGGAGGCGGCGGAGCGGAGCCGGACTCTCCAACTTGGCGGGGCTTTCCCTTCCTCCCCGGCCCCGCGGCGGCACCATGCCCTCGGCGCCGCCGCTGCCTGCCCGGGGCGCCCCCAGCAGCACCCGGGCACAGGGAGCCCCGGCGCCTGGAGCCGCGCACAGGGGGCTCCCGGACTCTCCCTCCGCGCCCCACTGAAGCGGCGCTTCCCGGCTCCGCGGGTCTCCGGGCGCGGGCATCCATCCAGCCCGCCGCTGGCTCTGAGGGGGCGCCCGCCCGCTTGCAGCACCCAGCCCCGGGGGACGCCCGCCAAGTCCCAAGCCGCCGCAGGAGGGGCGCGGGGAGCCGCCCCCAGGAGGGGGCCCGGGCCGCGGCCGCCGCCCGCTCGTCCCCCGCGCAAGCCATGAACTCTGGCCGGGGCCGCTCGGTGGTGTTGAACGTGGGGGGCACCCGCTACTCCTTCTCGCGCGAGGTGCTGAAGGATTTCCCCCTGCGGCGGCTGAGCCGGCTGCACGGCTGCCTCTCGGAGCAGGACGTGCTGGAGGTGTGCGACGACTACGACCGGGAGCGCAACGAGTTCTTCTTCGACCGCCACTCGGAGGCCTTCGGCTTCATCCTGCTGTACGTGCGGCACGGCCACCTGCGCTTCGCGCCGCACATGTGCGAGCTCTCCTTCTACAACGAGATGATCTACTGGGGGCTCGAGGGCTCGCACCTGGACTACTGCTGCCAGCGCCGCCTGGACGACCGCATGTCCGACACCTACACCTTCTACTCGGCCGACGAGCCCCCCGCCGGCGAGGACGCGCGGCCCCCGGCTCAGCCCCCGCCGGCCGCCGAGGGCCGCCAGTGGCTGGAGAGGATGAGGCGGACTTTCGAGGAGCCCACCTCGTCCGTGGCCGCCCAGATCCTGGCCACCGTCTCCATCCTCTTCGTCATCGTGTCCATGGTGGTGCTGTGCGCCAGCACCCTGCCCGAGTGGCGGGCGGCGGAGAACCGCAGCGTGGAGGAGCAGAGCAGGTACACAGCAGACTCAGTGAGGGAGCCCTCAGGGTAGGACGAGTCACTTATTTTCCCACTGTCCCGTCCCGTCCCGTGTGTCCCGTCCAGTCCCGTCCAGTCCAGTCTGTCCTGCCGCTCGTCGTGATGGTTAATGGCTATTCTTGCAGCACCGCGATGCACGCGCGCTTCCCACAGAAAAGAGTAGGATACTCCACCCTCTCTCTCCCCGCCCCGGGACTCACAGCTTAACAACACCGAATCAGCCCTGAAACTCCCCGGGGAGTGAAACGCGGGCCCCCTGGGATGGTTTGCAGCGGGAATTCAGGCTCGCACCTCATTGTATTAGGCACTGTGCTAACTCCGCGTAAACACCCCGTCGCCCTCCCATGAGCCGAGACTGTAATTAACAATTCCTAAGGCTGTACAGTAGACGGCTCGGAATTTCAGTGTGTGGTTATTATAGTAGAAACCTCCTAAGTAACACAGGGGAGCCTTATAGCTAGTCTGAGCCTAGAAAGAGGGGGACAGATTCTAATCTCAGTTACACTGGAGTAAAAGTGGAGCAAATCGAGCTCATGCTCTTTATAATTGTACTAGTCTCTGGTGGATCTTGCAACCCACCACTAATCATAACTCATAGGACAAATGCTTTTGAAGTCTATGGGACGATTATGAGTAAGGATTACTCAAGTGAGGAAAGGGTGTACGATTGTTCCTCCTAAGTGGGGAAAAAAGCAAACTAACACCCTAAACTTTAACAACGTAGATTTTTTTTTGCCCGTTTATGATTGTTTGAAAAGAATGAAATGCACTATATATACTACATAAATATACTTACAAGGTTCCAATCCTCCACTATATACTGTACACATAATGCCCGGCTTCTGCAGTCTCTTAAGTATGTGAGTAACTTTACATCCATGCATCCTGGCAGGAGCAGACTCTATACATAGAATCATAGAAGCTAGAGATGGGGAAGGTCTATTAGAGAAATGATTCTGTCCTCTTAAAGTGTATTATATAGTGTCCTAACAGATATTTAAGTTGATGCCATACATTACTTTTGATCTTAGTCAAAACATTTTTAAAAACATTAAGAGTGTTAAACAAAAACGAAGACATACACAATTTATACTGTGGCTTTAGGGCTCAATCCTGCAAGTTTTAGTAATATGAGCAATCCCTATTGGGCCTGATTCTGATCTCACACCAGTGTTAAACTAGGACTGTAACTCCATTGATATCAGAGTTATTCCTGATTTAAACCAACAGAACAGACTCAAACCCACAGACTTTAATAGGATTGCTCTCATAAGTAAGAGTTACTCATTTGAGGAAGGTTGATATGTATCTCCAAAAAATTGACCATTTTTTCCCTATTCTTCTTGTGCTGATTGGGGATATTTGTGTGTTAACAGAAGTTTTCAGTCCTCCACAGTTCAACCCACCCTGCTTTTCCCTCTAGTGAAGTCACCTTGTCGTTATGAAGTCAATCTGTTGTCATAGAATTAATTGGTATGTGACATATTATACCCAATTACTCAAATTCATTCCTTGGACATGTGTATCATGGTTTCCATTGACTTAGATATATGTTGCAGCTCCCAGTTGACTGTAACTGGGCCAAAGACTTCACTACAGGATCAAATAGGGGTGGAGATGGACTGAGAAGGAGTTGGCTCCTGTTTAGATACAGATACAGTGGGTAAAAAGGAAAAGATCTATGTTTAAGCTTTGAAAGTTTCTGGGAGTTTAAAAAGTTCACCTTTAAATTGTTCCATTGTGCCTAATTATTTCAGATTAGATGCCTTGGGTGATTTTAAGATAACAAAAACTTGCTTAGATGCCTAACAAATAGAAAAATGTGTGCTGTGACATCTAGGCACTGTTGACTTTATTCACAATAATTCTGTCTTGATGGTAGCGTGCAGGTCAACAGTAAAACAGTGGTTTCACTTCTCTAAATTAATTTTTATTTACAGCTAAGCATTACATGTTTTATACTTAACTTTTAAACAAAACAGTGCCCTTTGCACAAAAATGCAGGTATGTAACATTAATCACCTGGGTAACCTTGTCAAGTGTATAAGTATTTGCTGGAGTGGGCCCTACCTACTGACATACAACGTGACCACCACCTCACTGAGATGTGAATTAAAAGAAATTGAAGAGTGGCCTGTAAATAACTGGAAAGAACATACCAATGGTAGTTTGAGCGCCATTTGTGATGGCATATGGAATTGCCAAGAATTGACCTACGTGATAGGGAATCAAGGTAGTGCTTCAACAACAATCCCCACACTGCTGTTGCAGGAATATTCACTATCTAGCCCGTGATATAACTGGGATCATTTGAGAGAGGAATTTATTCATATGCTATTGCTACACAGATGTTGATAATAGTTTAACACTAAACAGATTGCAAATGGGTGGGTGTTCTGGTTGCCCCCATACTTATAGGACACATTACCAGAGGTGGCAGAGTTTTTAATGTAGCGTGGCTATTACACTTTTGTCACTTCAGTACTAAAAAACTTCAGCTGCTTGCGGAAAGTGAGTCTAAAGCAGGGTTGCAGCTGGTGTAAATTGTCATAGGCCCATTGACTTCAGTGAGCTTGTGACAGTTTACAGTTGAGGAGCTGCCCCTGAGAGTCCAATCCTGCAAACACGAGTTTTTAAGTTACTCGTGTGTTTCCAGGATCAGGTCCTAACAACTGTCATCTAGGTTTACTGCCTTCCTGCTTCCTTTCATTTGAATTCTCTTGCTTTGACTGGTATGGTTACAATTTAACATTATTTAAATTTAGGGCCAGGTTTTCAGAAGACCTCAGCACCCATTTAGGTACTAAAATAAGGGGTCTGATTTTCAAAATAATTTGGTATGTTGGGCACTCAGCTCTTTTGAAAAAAAAATATAGCCATCAGTGTCACTTTTAGACTGTCACTGTGTGAGCTCTTTTCAGAAGCTGGCTCTTAACATTTCTTTTTGGCCAGATCATGCCATCAGTTTTTTGAAGCTGAATTCCTTGTTGAAATCAATCATGAGTTTGGCTTAAAAGTTGATGATACAATAATGTCTATATTTTTATTGATATTTTAAAAAAAGAAATTGAGAGGAAATTAATACTATGTAGAAGTGTATGATATTTGACCTAATAGACCATTATGGAACATTTGAAACCTTTACTGGCTGTTGTCTAAATATGCATCTGAAGGCTTTTAGAAATGCAAAATTATATGGGCCTATTCTGGATATAGTAGTCTAAAACCCAGATCAATAAAACATACCACCAGTTTAAAGTTTTCCCATGAAATCCAGTGTCTTTTGAAACGTAGCTATCTGCTGTGTTTTTAGTCTCTAGTATGTTCATTAATTTCATTAATAAAAAACATTGTCCTTTCATCAGTCCTTTTCTTCCTCTTAAACAGAAAAATAACAGAACCCTGTCCTCCCACCCAAAAAAATCCCAAAACAAAAACAGTGAAACAAACTCCACTAATTTCTTTGTATGAGACAGAGAAACAGCAATATTATATTTCCCCCCCTACTTAAGGTATTCCACGACTGGCATTTAGCATGACTTTTCTTTCCTCCTGGATTTTGCAGTGAATCAATGGCTTCAGCCTTTAAATTCCATCAATAAAGTTAAAAAAGGCTTAATTATTTTTAATACATATTATAAGTTGCTTTTTAATTAGCTTCTAGGGTTTCCTGAAGTCTACTGGACTTTTAGGGATGACTCTGACAGTTTTTTCTCAGAAAAAAAATTCCCTTTTCAGTTAGAGGAAGAACTGCAGGAGTAAACCCATTGACATGGTGAGAGGGCAAGCTGTGCTTTAAACTCATTCCATTCCGTCTTGAGGGCACTCCTCAGGTGATGGGTTTTGCTTCCTATAATCCAGTTTCCATTAGACTGGATCTTTAGATGGCAACTTCCTGTTTTAAAAGGGTTAACAACAGGCCTAATTGCATTTGGAACCTATAAGCCCTTTTCCTCTGGGGACCTGTGACCAGCAAGCTGATTAAAAAAAACAGAGCATTATTTATTCATCCTAAGGTACATAGCACACAGAGCAAAGGGTAAATAGAGAGCTGTATGCATATTTCCCCTTACCTACATGTAATCTTTCCGTAGAAGTTTAGTAGATTCCATTCTGACCAGTGATCTCCATCTCTGAACTGGGAAAGAGCTGCTGTTTGTGTCTTTCTCAGAGCATTTCCATAAGTCTGATCCCCTGGGCAACTACTGACAACCCACCATCAGGTAAACTAAGGTGTATATGATGAGATTTACAAAAGATATACTTAATGTCCTCAGTCTCCACACCCTTACTTTGTTAAGTGCATCATTTTGTGCAGCTCTCCTAAGGTCTGATCCAAAAGCCAACTCAAGTAAGTGGAAAGACTCCTTTCCACTTTAAGTGGAAAGTGACTTTAAATAGTTTTGGATCAGGCCCCTAATAGTGGCTATTCAGATTAACCAGAGAGGGAGGTAGTTTATCTTCTAGGATATTTCATTATATTCTGGGGGCTCTTGCTTAAAAAGAATATGAACAAAATAGCTAACTACCAGAGTATTTACAGCTTTTTTTGAATAAGTTAACATATACGGTAACTGAAATTCACTTTGCCCACTCATTTGTGATGTAGGTGCTAGAACCTGGCTATTCCCCTTCCAATTCTTTACCCACACAGTCCTAATGTAGGTATCTGTACATCTGATTTATAAAACAATCAATTTAGAATCAATATTGTAGGAGAGAGACCCTCTCTCACACATTAGTAGAATAAACTAAGACGGTTACATTGGCCTGCATAAAATAATTCTACAGTACAACCTACTGAACAGATGCTTGCCATTGCATGTTCATTGGAAACCATAAAGTTTTGTTGTGATTTTCCCCAGACTATTTTTTAATTTAAAAAAAATAGTATTTCTTGGAAAAGACACCAGACTGGTCACCCTGGCAAGCGAATTATTGTTATCCACAGAGCAACTGAAGTATGGACAAGAGCTGGGCAAGCTTCCCTCAAACAACCCTACCCATGAGCTTTGACCCTCTTCTCTAGACGTCACCACTAAGAGTGATAGAGTCGTTCAGTCCACAGCCTATTCAGTCCTCTGCCTTTATGGAGGCTGCAAGGAAGAGTGGTGTCTACTAGTGCCAAATGATACTGGTTTTGTGTATATGTTTGGATGTGAGCACCCATTCAGAAGAAAATGGACTGAGATCACCAAACCTTTCACATGGTCCTCTGAACAGCCATCAGATGACAGAGTTTTAGTGATGACCAATTTGGTCGACATGTGAACCAGTGACCTAGTAGTAAAAGGCCCTATATTCTATCAATCCCCTGGAGTCAGGTCCCCCTCAGTTAGAGCTATATCATATCTTCTCACTCCTGTGAGGGAGATAGAGGTTCTTAGGAAACTCAGAGTCAGGTATGGTCCTCTCTTAGGGAGAGGCATGGTGTATAAGACTTCCAAATCCTGCAGATCACAGAGATTTGCAGGGAATGGGGATTCTGGCTTGCAGTGAGGCTGCCCTCCATGGGGCTATTCCTAGGAACAAAGGATTAGCAGTATAGAGCAAAAGTTATTATTGAAAACCTTTTGCACAGCAATGTATTGTGTGATCTTGTTCTTCTCCTTTGAGGAGTGGGACATACCAAGTAGGAGAAGAATTGCGCCAGGACTTCCAAAGGCTCCTGGGGAGCAGGCAGCAGCAGCACCAGTCTCCCCTTCTGATGCTTTTGGTGATTTAAAGTCCTCCTCTTTGCTCTCTGTGTCACACAGAATATGGATATTTAGGATCCTGAAAGCTTTTGATTTGTGGACCCACCCATAAACTGATCCTGTCTAGGACACTGAAATGAGAGCTGTGCAAAATCTTTTTTGGGGGAAGGCCTCTTAAACCTTTCCATTGCAGGTCATTTGGAGCCTGTCATAGACTCACCACCCTGGAACTCCTCCTCGTGACAAAACTCAGCGTTGCAGCCCCTCTGCCACATTCTTTGCCTTCGGGCTTCAGTACTCTGTGCAGTGAATTGGCTTTGCACTAAGGTCACACTAAAAGTCCCCTGCCTCTTCCTCCTCTCCCAGACTCCGTACAGCGCTTCCTCACTCTTTTTCCTCCCAGGGTTTTCTCCCTGGAGGACCAGTTTCTCTCAAACCACTGATCCTTGGGGTATCTTCCCTGGAGTCTCTCTTCTCCCAGACCTACTTTAGGAGTCTCCTTCTCCCCAGCTACCCTTTCCGTTCAGGGACAGTCTCACAGCCTAAGCCCTTTCCCACAGAACAAACCTCTCAACTTCTTTTCACTCATGATGCCTCTTCTCAGTGCCCTGCGATTCCTCCTTTATTTGAGTCACTCAGTCTGGTTCTCCAGCTGGGTCTAATTCTTAAATCCCCTCCAGGTGTCACAGAATGGACTAATTGGACTTTCTGTCTCTTCTTAATCCTGCCTCTGCCAGTGTGGGGTATATACCCTATTGCAGAGTCATTTGACAAAATAGAGCCATTACAACCTATTGTGCCAATCGGCTGTTGTGCATGCCCATTCTCAAAACTATTTTCCCAAGGATGCATATGAATAACACTTTAGCATCAGGAAGAGACCCCCTCCCCCCTTCTCACATACTGAAGTCATGGTTGAATTTGTATTGAATGAAACCCCCCAGTCAGCAAGCATGTACAATTGCTTCTTTTCTAAGCAACATAAAACAAAAATAGCTGCTTTTCTAAACACCACCCGTCATCAATTACCAGAGGGCATTTGTTTAGATTATAGAATAGATCTCTGCAAAACTTCAGTTAAAAAACTTAAGCTGTGTTTGAATCTCAGGGGCCCAGAAAATATACCTGAAACTACTGATGTTTAATCACCTACCTTCACAGAACTTCAGAACACCAAACACATTTGTTCCCAACATTTAATAAAAAACAAGAACTCCTTGCCGGGCCAAGATCCAGTTTGTCCTGTTTTAGACCCAAACACTATTTTATGATTAAATTCTAAACTCATTTATATAGAGGGCAGTGACTGGGTAATGGAACTACAGACATCATTGTAAATATAGGGATGTAAATGCCTATTATAACTGACTTGTGCCATGAGACATTCATGCAAAGCTACATTCATACAGGGACAGACTGTAGTTAGCCCTGTGAGTGGGTGTCCCAGAGAAAGAGAGAGCCAGGAGCTGACATCTCCCTTTACTTCCTTACACAGGGGCTGGCCATAATAGGCATGTGCAAGGACTGCTCAGGGCTAAGTGCTGCAAACTTCTACAAAGGACGGATGGTGAAGAGGCAGAGCCAGAGTTTCCCCATCCCTAGCTGCAGTGGTCAGAAGACAACTGCAGAGCAAGTCATATATGACACAGTGTAGCCCAGTGTTTCTCAACGACCCGTCCGTGGACCGGCGCTGGTCCATGAAACCTCCCTGACACAATTTAGGAAGGCAGTAAGCCAGAGTAAGCCAGTCCCTGGCATCATAAAGGTTGAGGAACACTGGTTTAGCCCAGTCAGATATACTATCACTAACAAAATGCAGAATTGAAAGATGTTGACTGGAAAGTTTTGAGAACACAGTAAGTCTAGAATTCTCAATCACTTTACACATTCTGGCCCTCATTCTGCAATACTTGCTCAGGCAAGACTCCCGTTAACTTGGAAGACATTATGTGTGGAAGTCACTGGGAGTTTGACTGAGCAAAGACTTGACAGTTGGGACCATTGCTTTGACTTTTTTCTAGTTTAAAGTTGCTTTTATGTGGAAGTAAGGTTTTAGGAACAATTTAGGCACAAATGGATGTTGATGAACTTTAATCACATACTGTCTTGTCATCTGTTTTCTTCATGTGTCCTGTTGACTGTGTATGTTTTATTTAGAAGTTTAATAGATGATAAAGCCATTCCAGTAAATTCTTTTTTCTTCTTTTGAGATTTCAGCTAATTTCTTGGACAATGTTAAAAAGAAAAGAAAATAATCAATCTGAAAGAAAAAAAAAAAGAATAATTCACAACTGAAGGATGCTTTGTGACAATTCAGAATATGATTACTTTGAGTACACCACACTAGTCATTTCCAAGGCAGACTAAACCAGTCTATATGTAAAATAGGTTATTCTGCTAGGGAATTATCAGAGGGAACAGAAAATTAAACAAAGTGATTGGTTCAGAAAAAGAGCCACAGAGGACATTATTTTCATTTCACAGACAAAGAACCACATTAAAGAAATGCTGAGGGTCTTATTTGAAAAGTGATAAATACCTAGAGATTTAGCGTTTTGACGAGAACTAAATTCTCATTGTGCTTAGGTACATGCACGGGTCACTGACACAATAGAAAATTTTACATACCATCTGTGCTGGAATATCTAGGCATTGAATAAAAATGAGGTTTCAGCATTTTCTCTGAATTTCTCAGATTTTGAGAATTTCTTAGGGAGCATTATTTTATGTTTGTTTAAAAAATATTTTCTCAATTTTTAATGGTAGATTGTTTTAAAACTGAAATGAAGAAGGGGGAAAAGCCTGCTACAAGTCTTGATTGGAAACATACAGGAGTAGATGTTAGTTTGCCTATTAAACGTAAAGTCTGTGTTGTAAATATGTATTTAAACTTTTTTAAGTTACATGTTATTTAAACAATGGACTATAACACATAGCCTACTATGTGAATATATAGCGAGACAGTTTTAAAATGTATATGCTTTACGTACCCTCTTCCAGACTGTCTCCTTAAGTAAGTAAATATTCAGGGTATTTTAAGAAAAGTGAACACAGAACATGCTGTGTTTTCACTCTTCCAAGTGAATGCATCTTAGTTGGTTTTAATTTCATATTAAATGTCAAAGATAATTAGGCCATATTAAGGGCTAGTTGCTAAATCTCAGTTTTCTTATCTGATGTTATTTATCTATTAATGAGCACAAGTAACAAACAATGAATCATTTAAGGCAGAACAGCGAGAGTCCTGTGGCACCTTAAAGACTAACGGATTTATTTGGGCATAAGCTTTTGTGGGCAGAAACCCACTTCGTTGGATGTTGGTTCCTGCCCACAAAAGCTTATGCCCAAATAAATGTGTTAGTCTTTAAGGTGCCGCAGGACTCTCACTGTTTTGTTAAAAACAGACTAACTCGGCTACCTCTCTGGAACTCATTTAAGGCAGAGTTACTCAACCTGAGGCTGCAGAACTAACATGTAGCTCGGCTGAGTCCTCACATAGGCTGAAGGTCTGATCACCACATTTTTCTTGCTCTGCCTGGTCTCAGGAGCACGAACTACCTGTTCCCAATGACACATGGGACAGGATGGGATGTGATGGAACAGAGCTACTGCAATTCATCTGTGAAGGGGAGGAGAGAATGGTCATAGAGAAGAACTCCATCCCTCCTATCAGTAACCAGGAAATGGGGGAAGGGAAGAAAGATAAAGAGAATAACCAACCCTGTTTCTCAATAGCCAAGAAGTGTGTGGATGTATGCGGGGGAAAAGGGCAGGTTAGATGGAATGATTGAAGCTGTCATATTGATCGGAGTCTCAAAGCTAGAAAACAGCTGATCTTGATTTGCCATGCTTGCATCAATAATACTTGATCAGATGAAATAACCACTGCAGCACGTTATGCAGCAATTATTTTGTAGCTCTTCAGTTCAATTCTATAATAAAGTGGCCTCCTGTTCTTCAAAGTGGAGTACCACTGATTCCCTGTCCAGCTAAAAAGCTATTTCTGTCGCCTGTGGTCCAAGTGAGCTCCACAAGCCTCCTGGCTTTCACAGTCTTGGAGGTTCTCTTTGTCTTCAAAGAAGCAGTATTCCTAGATACTGGATATTTAACATCTACTTCATCATTCCTTGACCAACTATAATTGACCATTTCTTAGGACTACACCAAACAGGATCATCCTGCAGGACAGATGGGATGATATAAATAACATTGAAGGGCTCAGTGGAGCCAAAGTGCATCCCATAATATCCTAAGGCAGCAGTGGGGTTGACTCAACTGGCTGACACAATGGCAGTGAAGTTGAAGAAGAATTTCCTTTTAAGATGCTGGCCTTCAGGTAAAATCCAAAGCCAGTCTGTCTCCCCATCTAATTGGGCCACACAGGGCAGTCACATGCGTCTTAGTGGCGTAATATTCTGTAGGGGATATAGTCCCAATGAGTGTTGTCAGAACAAGAATGGGAAGTTGTGGAATATAGGAGGCAGAGAGTTCTTTTCCACAGCGTAATTGCCTGAACAGGAATTTGGCCTGGGTTGGCACCCCTGCAGAATGTACCAGGGGCTCTTTCATGACTATAGGTGGTCAGAACCATGGCATTAGATCTCCTCAAAGCAGAGTGGATTGATTTAAATTACCAAGTGGAAAGCCTAAATTGTAATAAACTTTTTCATTTGTACTTCAGTTATTTTCTAAAGAAAGGCGCATACACTGTGATTGATATAATCATTAAAACTAAATAGAGCCTTTACACTAGATTCAGTATATCTTTTTGCTATCTAGGGGGGTATATTATAACTATATACATTTATTTAAGCAATTAGATAGCTTAATATTTTCAAATTCCTATTAACTGTACACGTGTAGTGTGCTTGAAAATGGTGAATGACTTTGCTTATTTACTAGATAATTAACTGTTTGCTCATGATTTTGTGGTAAAATGAATTAGGATTGTAACTGGAACGTAATTAAACACACAAAAGAGAATACACAATTTATTTTTATTAAAGAAAACTATCTTAACTGTTTTGAATACATAAATTTATTTTATCAAATCATGTTTCTCATTTACAATTCAATGATTTATTAAACAGAGGGATTAACTGTAGTCAGTGAATTGAACTGATTTTTTCAGGTCTGCCTGGGAAAATTTTCATTTGACTGAAGCTTAAGTTCCTACTTGTCCAAATCTCTTGAAAATCTCCTAAATTCCTTAGATTGTCCTTCAAACTTTTAAAACTGTGGATCTCATCCCCTTCCTCCTTGTTTTTATTCAGACTCTGGAAGAGAAAGATAAGTTTTCACACTTTTTCAACTGATTTCTCAACTTTGAATTAATTAGTCCAAATGAAGACTTTCTATGCCTGCAGAAGAGACTACTATTGTCAATAGCTGGTTTAGCACCTCATCAAACTCTGATTCCAAGTGCTTAGTTAGTGACATTCACCAATTCAGTGGTGTAACTCCTTTAAATTGAGAACTGAGCAATCAGAGATCAAGTAGGGAGAAGCTATAAAATAGGAGTATGAGACCACCTAAGTGGGTTCAGTGGATGCTCATGATGAGATATATGATGGTGTCTCCTGGAGTCAGAGGCCAGGTCACAATGTCTGTAATGACTTTGCTAGTCTCTAGCACTTTGTAGCACAGCACCTGGGTCTCGCACACACTCAAGTTCTTAACTATTTATAAAGCTTGACCTGATAAGTTAGATGCCTTTCCCCTGATTCTTTCTTTATATAGAAAAGAGCCTGTAATGCAAAGTTTTTGATCGTGGCTCATGTATTCAGCATATTTATTTTTTATTTAAATGTTTTAAGAGATTATACTGAGTGTAGGCATTACCATAGTTTGTATTAAAATCAAATTTCATTTTAAATGGGTTTATTTGTAAAAATAAAATTTTATTATAATTTAAATAAAAAAGAATTATTTAAATTAGAAAAATCCTGTCCCCGTCCCTCAAATCATCCATTTTTATCCATCCTGCCCAAAAGCTGCACTGGATCACTGAATCAGTAATGACTTACAGGGAAGATTCCACATCCTGAGTCACCAAGAACCTACTGATCCCTAGATATTCCACATCTAAGTAGCGACCCAGACAGACCCTGCCTAGCTTCTATATATGAAAGAATCCCTGAGGTCATGAGCATGCTATCAAGTGGAACTTTTTTGAATGTGCAGAAAATAAAAATTGCTGTTTCACTTAAATGTTGAATGCCAAGGGTCAGGGCCACAATATAAATCCTGGAAAATAAATCCTAGAAAATGGATTGGAATGGAATGAAGTTCCCTTAAATGTAGAATATTTTTGGGCACACTTAATCTACATAAATTCTATATCCACAGCTAAGTTTTATTATGACTTTATTAAGATCCCAGCCAGCTTCCAACCTATAAGCAAGTACGGACTCTATCAGTATCTGCATTAGGATAATTTATATTAGTTTGCATTTGCTATTCAATAGAGGGAGAGAGGAAATGGTCACAGAAAATTCCAGAGACATAGTTTTTCATTTTAGTGTGGAGCATGGGAGAGATATAAAATGATATTATATTTTTGAAGGGGACCATGTTCCTTCGCCAGTTTTCTTCTAGCAATACAGTAGATTATTTTTTCTGTGGTATTAGAGCATGAAGGACAAATATTTTTTAAATCAGGAAAAGAAAATACATAATCTGTTAACTAAATTCAATAATGTCTTTATGACTGCATATAATCTGTGCATTTTTGTGTGTGTTGTTTTGAAAGAACATTGAGATCTCAAACTGAACTACCAGATGCTATAAACCTAGGTTTTAAAAGCTGGAGATTTTGTAGATATAGCTAAAGGGCATCCCTATAACTTACGTTTAAGGCACGCATTGTCACTATTAAAGTAAACACTAACATTTCCAAAAGCTTCAGATCATCTAAACAACAGGTGCTTTTACTATATTGCACTATAATTCTTAAGAGAAAATATTTTGATTTACATGGGTTTTACATTAAACGCTTCCAAGATAAATAAGTCAGTGATTTTTATAGGCCTTATCTGAGAGAAAGGTCCCTGACTCATAGAAGCTTCATGGGCCTCCGTGGTTATCTATGCAGATTCAATGGCTGCCTCTGACTCAGCTTTTGTTAATGGCTACAGGTAGTTTATAAAGTAGAAATTATTCCCTTGCTATTGACTGACCATTACTACCCCCTTCATTTTTGAGGCTGAGGTGTCTTTCTGTTATTGAGAAGAAGGACATGCATTGAAAGTCCACCCACAGTGGCTAATGGAACCAATGAGTTTCAGAAGGCTCTGAAGAAGGATATTATCTTTCTAACAGACCACCGCCTTAATGGTTCAGAGAAACATCAGCATGTGGTCTAGATTCTGTGCTATGCCTCTCAACAGAGCTGATTCTCTAGCAAAACAAAGGCAGAATCTTCTCTGGTTGCATTTCAGCCTATAGTACTCACTAGGGCTCTGAAATTTTCTGGGCATATATAGACTGCTACCTGTGAGTTAGTTTGTCCCGCCTGGCTGGTGAAAGCCAATGAAGCGGTCTTAGGGCCATTGTTGGAGCTGATTTTTAGTGCCTCCATGAGGCGCTATCTTTTCTTAAAGTGATAGTTTGATTCTTCCTTAACAAGCCATCCCTTGGCATGGACAATCTCCAAATATTGCTCCGCTCTGAATATCCAATGATGGCGAAACAACTCCAGTAAATCTAGAATTTTCCAGTTTTTTTCACCCTAGTCAGTTGGGTTTTGGACCTTTATGGTACTGAGATGGCACTGTTCATGCTGGGTTTTGAACAGCATGCAGTAAAGGAAGATGCTTGTGGGATGGGGGAAGCAATGAGAGAAAATGGCAGATATTATAATTAGCCCCCTTAATTAATAAGATATGCTCATGATTAGTTTAGTGTTATAAGACAGATACGTATCATACTGGATCCCCAGCAGGTACTGGATACTCAGAAGCAGCAGTTGTTATTTGTTCCTTTTGTTTGGCCCCAATTCAGGAAAGCATTTAAGCATGTTCTTAAGTCTCACTGGCCTGGTCTACACTTGCCTGGAAATTCGGTGGCAGTCAACGGGAGTTACGCAGAACAGCTTGCGTAACTCCCATTGACTGCTGTACGTCTGTTCTGCATGGCGTCTTCACTGCACTATGCCAACGGGAACTGTGTTCCCTTCGATTCAGCGCTATGCCACGTGAGGAAGTGGTTTTACTAGGTCAGCTTCCTGATAGATTGAGCAGGTCTTCACTGACCACTCAATCAATCCGAAAAGATCCATCTGTCAGCGGCGACTTTGCTGCTGTCAGTGTAGACATGCCCACTGACTTCATTGGGACTTAAACATATGCTTAAAATGAAACACATGCTTAAGTGCCCTTCCTGGACAGGGATACTTTCCTGCATTTGGGCTGTTTGTACTTTGCAAGAAGGTTGGGTCCTTCTTTTTGAGATGCAGTCCTCACCATTGACTTGGTTATTGGGAGATTAGATTACTGCAATGCACTTTACATTTTTAAACCTTTTAGAAATTTCAGCTAGTGGTTGAGTCCACTTGTAAAACAGAATCTCCTGCAGATAGTGCATTACACCTGTGCCCTGTGATCGGACTAGCCACCAGATGAAGTTTAAGTTATTGGGTTTACCTAAAAGTCCAGGTAAGGCACAGGTGGAACATTTAAATCAATCAGTCAATAACGCCTAAATTAGTACTTCCCAGGTGTCAATATCAGTGAGGCTGCCTGAGTTAATTCCAGGTATAACGGCTGGGTGTAAAGGAATGTCATTGATAGACACACGGATCTCAAGTGTGTCTCCAGCATCATGATACGGGGCTTGGGTTGTCCCTTGGCTGGTTAATATTCACTCAACTAGAGAAGCCATGTGCTCTGAGGGCATCACTCTGTCCCTGCTGACAGTTCCCATCTGGAGCTGAGCAAGGAAGAAGAAGAGGAACCCACCACTCACCAAACCAAAAAGCCAATTAAGAAAGACATACAGGTACCCCTCCTACTGTCTTTCCTCCTGGGGTTAGGGGATGACTCCTTCCATCACCACCATCAGGTTACTTTTTAAAAAAATGTCATGTAGGCTGGGAGCCTGGGCCTGATATGGACTGTGTAGAAGAGTTACTACAGCCTAGAGTTGTAGGTTTGCCCTTGTGCTTTTTGCACCGAGCTGGAGATGAGACTCAGAGGATCTATTTTAACATAGATACTGGAGAAGTGGGAGTTTGAGAGCAAACTTGCATGAGCTATTCTCCCCAAAAGTGGATTTTTAACTTCCCAATGCTCACTGTGCGGTTTAATTTTTGTGGTCCAGGTCAACTGACAAGACTTTCTCCTTAATATTTTGTTCTGCTAGTGATCTGCCACTTCATAGCCTTTGGTGGCTTTCATACCTTGCAAAATCTGGAGATCTTAAGCTGGCTAGGGACTAGAGTTTTAGATTTAGATATGAATAGCTGACTACATTATTTTAGACATTATCTTAGATTGTAGATATGTGTTCCTGATTTTGCAGAAATATCCACACATATTGGTAATGTTAACAATTTGTAATTCCAACAAAGCATTTAGTAAGTAAATTGCAGATGTGATTAAATCCTTATCAATAATCAGTTCCGAGTTGTACTCAGCAGTGTCCCCTGGTATATTGTTAATCACTGCAGCCTTGTATTATATTTACACAAACAAGCTCAGAATAAGATAGTGTGAGTCGTTATTTGGCACACCCTCCACTAAGGGTCTGAATTAATATCAATTTAGTGATGTCCACAAACAAACATGAATTAAAATGTTCATATAGAAAATAAAATGCTCCACTTTGTTTCTTTTGACAGGATAATTGAAGCTATCTGCATAGGCTGGTTCACTGCAGAGTGCATTGTGAGGTTCATCGTCTCCAAAAACAAGTGTGAGTTTGTCAAGAGACCCCTGAACATCATTGATTTGCTGGCAATCACTCCTTACTACATCTCTGTGCTAATGACAGTTTTTACAGGGGAAAATTCTCAGCTCCAGAGGGCTGGAGTCACCCTGAGGGTCCTTAGGATGATGAGGATTTTTTGGGTGATTAAACTTGCCCGTCACTTCATTGGTCTTCAAACACTTGGTCTGACTCTGAAGCGTTGTTACAGAGAGATGGTGATGCTTCTTGTCTTTATCTGTGTTGCTATGGCAATTTTTAGTGCACTTTCACAACTCCTTGAAAATGGGCTGGACTTGGGAACAAAGAATAAGGATTTTGCCAGCATCCCTGCTGCCTGTTGGTGGGTAATAATCTCTATGACCACAGTTGGTTATGGTGACATGTGCCCCATCACTATACCTGGAAGGATTCTTGGTGGAATTTGTGTGGTTAGTGGGATTGTTTTATTAGCATTGCCTATTACTTTCATCTATCATAGCTTTGTGCAATGTTATCATGAGCTCAAGTTCCGATCCGCTAGGTACAGCAGAAGCCTCTCTGCTGAATTCTTAAATTAATGAGTGCACCTGCTTTTTGTAATAGTAATTGCTGGGCTTTGGTGGAAGAGGGTGAACGACGCTCCCTGTGCGCACCCATCTTGCCGGATGATCTAAGGAATGGCACTGTCATCAGCCTTGAAGAATGTCAGTCACCAGTCTCACCGAAGGATGACTACCTGCTTTGGGCGCCATGGTAGGAAGTGTGGGTGGGGATGTTGAGATCTCAGAGGAAGAAAATGGTAGGTTCTAGAACAACAAGACTTCATATGGGCTGGACTTCTCTCTGCCTGTCTCCTACCCCCTTCTTCCACCCTCCCCCCCAAACACACACACACTCCCTCCCTGGGCTTGGTACCAAGAGAGACGAGGGCTTGCAACTCAGTGGGAGTTGCAGGTACTCATCACTCCTCATAGTGATACCCCATAGCCTTCTATGGGAAATACAGCAGATGTCATTCAAATATTTTAAAATCTGAAGGTACCTTGGAGTACTAGAGACCTTGTTGACATGAAGCCTGCTCCAGAAGATTTAAGGGCATCTGAGCGGAACTGCTGCTATGTTTAATTTCTCCAAGTCATGCAGCAAATGAAATAATCTGATTTTCCGACTGAAGGAAAAAGAAAAAAAATATAAGGCACAAGGCAGAAAGCATCTCACAGCCTAATTCTGATCTCAGTTAAAGCCACATATATGCACAGTGACAGTGAGGTCAGTGGAGTTACTCCAGATTTTTACTGGAGTAACCAAGAGGAGAGTATGTCCCTTTCTATGCTGTGGCATATGCTTTACCACAACTGCCATTTCTCTGGGAATAAGATCTAGAGCAGCAACTAATGTCATACTTTATAAAGATCAGTAAAATTCAGTTGTTGATAATATATCAACTAGTAGCTCAATGGGAGGGAAATACCAAATTTGACTTATGTGCGCAGCTAAACTCAATCAACATTAAGACATTTACCCCTAAGCCTTGATTTCCTCCCCTCTCATTTTATTAACCATATTTATCACCTCATAGTGAAATAGTAATCCAAGGAACATGATGTTAGTCTGTCACTTGAGATGTTCAAAAACATTCTGAACAAAGCACTAGAAAACAGGAGAACAATCTTGCAATGTTGGGGCTAGGACACATGTCCAGGGGGTCTTTTTCCATCTTCAAATTCTATGCTAATTCTTATTGAAGGATCTATTGTGAATTGATATAGTTAATTTAAATTTTAACAACAACCCAGGTAATACTGAAGAGTAGCATTTTAGCTGGATGGAACCTGTGCTTGTCACAAAGTAGTATGTTCTCCCCTGTAAATATGCAATTAAGATGAATGAAGTTAAGTTTTCATGTTTCATACACTACATTTTTTGTGCAATATTGCTTAGTAGCATTATTAAATATGACTTTGAAAAGCTGCCATAGAGAACCGTGCTGTTAAACATTAAAACAAATTTAGGCACAGCTAAGCCAGTACTATTTACCACCCACCATCAACAGGAAACATTTGTATTAATCTGGGGGTTCAGAATCACCAGTCTATTTGAATTTGGTGTGCTTGCCTAAAAGTCATTGCAAAATGTTTACTGTATTTATACTGTAGAAGCGCCTTTGGATGTTTTGTGTACATTTGTCAGCTTCAGCAATAGAGTGACTGGCACCTAGCAACAGAAGTCTTTGGTACTGATCACTCAAACTAAAAATATTAGGTGGGGTATATAACTAGCACTTGAAGGCCATATGCTGAAAAAGAAATATGCTGCCATCTTTGCTGCTCAAGATCTGAAAAGTTATGGATCATGTTAAGTGGCATGCTGTTGTTTTTAGGGGAAAGGATCGGGATACGTGCTGATAAAGCCAGTCAAGGAGAGAAAGGAAATTATTTCATCACCAGAAGTTGTAAAGTAACCTGAAAAAAAAGTTGATTAAATCCTCGATTGCAATAGTCATGAGTTTGCATTCCCTAAAGCTAGTTTGCTTAAGTTTCCTTTTTTCTATTATAGTTTCTTGAGGATATATTATTATGTAGTGCCACATCCACACCTTTGAAATCTCTGTATCTTGCAGAGAGGTGAATATTAATCAGTGAAAAAATAATTTTGGGAAGAGATTCTCAGCTGGTTTAAGCTGGCCAACTTCCATTGACTTCAGAGGAGCTATACCAGTTGACACTAGCTGAGATTTTGGGCCTTATCATATATAGTAGAGCTGATTAGGGAAAAAATTCCCCTCAAAAATGAAAATAGTTTTTGATTAAAAAAAATGAAATTTGATGTTTATTTTCCAACCATTGAAGACTGAAACATTTAAGTCAAAGTTAGTTTATGTTTTGATAAAACTCCAACATTTTTGGAAAATAAATTCTCTACAAAAAAATTGACTTTTTGACAAAATGAAAATGTTCCATCTGTGTAATATTGAATTTCCGTTATTTTCTTCTATTAGTGTTAAAAAAGTTAGCACTACACATTCTCCATATTCTATTTTCCAATTATGAGAAACTCTTGGGTGAAATTAGTTTCCATGTAACTTTTTCAGGTCTACTGTGCCTTCAGTCCACAGATATTTTTAAACAGATTAATGCCCTCTATTTGGGATGCAAAATACAATATACAATTTGAGCAAAGTTTGTATAGCCCATGGTTTTAAACATACAGAATATGAAATATAGTTACAGCAAGTTGTAGTATTGAATTCCACAACAAAATAACTTGTATTTTTAGCACTAGAGTATATATAAGAACAGTTTTTTTAGCTTTCTGTGCAAAAAAGCAAAGTTGGTTAAAAATTAATGCACAAAATGACTTGCAAGTACTGATTTGTATTGTACAGTCAATTGAGTACTACACATTCCAAAGACAAACTAATGTCTACAATATGTCTGACATAAGAGTATAGAAAATGAGCTATTTTATAAAGGGTTTCCAAATGTAGAATACAAAGAATATAATCACCTACTTAAGATATTTATGTAAAGGAATGTATGTTTATGAACAGTGGAGATCATCTTCAGTGCAAACGTTTAGATTGCTATAGATCAATTTTGTATTGCAAAATGTAAACAAAAATGCCTCATGTATTTTTAATTTGTATTACAATAGAATAATTTTGAATAGCTAAGTGGGTATTAAGTAAGAGTCTAGTCCATATAAACTTATCCTAAACATAAACTAGCTATAGAGAGACATTTGCTCTTTTTTTTATTTTAGTGTAGCATGGTTATCAATGTATTGACAAGAGGTTTCCTTTACTCTTTTTAGAAACCAAGTTGAACTAGCCTTATATCAAATGTAGCCTTAAAACAGAGAGCCTTATAGTGAAGGGGTTAGGGTATTCTGATTTATAGTGATGCTTGTCGTTTTATTTTCGATAGATTCATTTTCCTAGTGAAACTTTCTATAAATAATCTTATATAAATATTGAATTATACATGTGTATAAAGATAAGTATTTCTTTAAACTGATTAAGTTATTTCATTAAAATGCAGCTGAGCTTTCTTTTCAGTTTTATACAAGCATTTTGGCGTAGTGTTCTTTCCACCTAATACAGCATTTTTAAAACTACAAGAGGATAGTTGGCTAATTCTCATCCACTTCCGCTACCTCCACACCAGAATAAAATTGTGTTTCTGTATATAAGGTGTATAGTAAAATCTGTAGGGATAGGTTCTCAAAGAGTGTAAGACACAAACTCTTATATGTATCCTGACAATTTAATCAAAAATAGGGAGAAAATATGACTGTAGCAAATCTAAAGAAAATATTTGTCACATGGTATATAAAGGCTTCTGTTCATCCAAATTCAGCCAGTATAAATTAATACCACCATTGGAAATTCTACCACTTGACACCAAAGGCTAATTGTCAATCAGATCTTGGCTCAACCCTGCGGGGTGCCGAGTATCTGAGAGTGGTCTGCTCCCACTGAAATCAGTAGGAGTGGCGGGTGCCCAGCAACTTGCAGGATTGGGCCCAGAGTCTATTTTTTCTCTTACTGTGCTGCATAGAGACACCACCCCAGAATCTCCAATTATGGAATATTACTCTCTCTTTTGATGTCTGGTTGATCCAACAGGAATAATAGATGCCTCTAATGAGGCACATGAGATGAGGGATGTAATCTTTGTCCATTTACCCTAAAATTCTGATTAAGAAACAAAACACCACAGAGAAGCAATTGTAGTGCCCTTTCTCAGATGAGACTAGACCTCACAATGGTTGACTATTTTCAACAACTTTATCTAGATGGGTGCAGGCTGTTTAGGGCTGATTGTTGTGTCAGAGGGACATGTTTTGAGTCTCATAAACATAGGAAAATGAATATGAAAATCCTCTTATGAGATTCATGGCCCGACTAACATTTATGTAAAGGAGGGGTGGTGGGTGAGGATTTTCATTGTGTAAACAATCTGAGGCTGTACCACAACCTTCAGCATAATCCTACTGTATCGGAGATAGAACCGAGGGCGTTCTGGCCCAAACCACAGGTCTCTTCTACTTCAACTAACTTAATCACAAACACCTTAGCAGATCTGAACTTCAGCCCAGGAAAGGGAATAAAGCCCTGAACATTCACACTGTTTTACTAATTTCTTCCCAGAGGTCCATGGTAAAATGACCAATCAAGCCTTGGCCATTTGAAATTTGTATTTTCACTATACAAAGGCCCAGATGTTGCAGTTTCATCCATCTAGGCTCAGGGGTCCATTCACAAGGAGGCAGCTGCAGGATTATAGCCCAAGGCTGCACATAATGAAATAGTTTGAATCATGTTGGTTTAGAGAGAGACATTTTGTTTTCATGACTTGAAAGGGAATCTGGCTTAAAGAAACAAAACATACTTTGGTTTTTTTGAATTCATTTTCACATTTAGAAATGGATGATTTTCTTCCTGATATTTGTCTACATGTTACTGGCTGTGTTCTCCCCCTGCTGCATAAACATAGTTCCTCTTTACATTACTGAGAGTAAATAAGTGGGATAGCTCCTTCACTCCATTGAAGCTGCAGCAGTTTACCCAGCTGAGGATCTGCCCCAGCAGGTATGGAGGAGACAATACATTGTTGTTCCTATAGTTAAGCCTCAGAAAACTACCTAATATAATGTGTGGTTTATGAAATAAAATTTGAAGTAAAGAATCTCCTTTGTGGATGGCATCACAGGTTAAACTTCAAGAGAAACATATTGTGAGATTGATATGTATGTTCAGTAAAGTTGTTCATCTGCTGGGAATCTAAATTTTAAGGGCCAGAGATTAAATATAAACTTTGATCAAATGATTAAAGTAACAATGTTGACTGCAGCTTTTTAGAATCCTTTGTTCTTTACCAATTCAGTAATTAATAATTTTATAGAAAATTGATTTTATATTGTTTTCATATATGTAAAAAACATTCTATATAGCATTTGAAGAGTTAATACATTTTTGCTTTGTTAACCACCTCTATACAGTATTATGTGCAGGTGATCTCCAAATAAATCTACTACGTTCACCAGCATATTTCACTGTGCAAGGCTTAAGATAAAATACAAAATAAAATTGTCCGACTTTTAAATAGAAGTCATTATTTTACTTTATTTTAAGGTTTTGCTTTGAAAAGTGACTTTGCAAAATTGATTCTTTTCTTATGCAACAGTTCTGGTCCCTGTGGGGTATTCATATCTGTTTGGTGTACTGACAAAAAAAAATGTTTCTTACTTTTTAACTCCCATTAGAACTGCAGAGACAATAGAGCTGTGAGAGAATGAGCTGAATTCTAGTGTAACTCAGCATCAACATAATTTTACAGGGCCCAATTTTATCCTCAGATACCCCTGGGTAACTTCAATAAAGGCAATGGTGTAATCATGAACAGAATTTGGCCAGTAGAATCTTTTATTACTAGAGATAAGGCAGGACCTATACAGAACAATTTGACTTTCAGAACCCAGGCTGCGTTTGCAGATCTGGAAGTTAAGATGAGCCATTGTGCATACATTTGATCTGGAAGTCACTGAGACACAATAAATAATGAACCCCATGGTGCTGTTTTTACAGAGTCACTCTTCACAGTAAGAGCTAGATATATTTTACAACCACAGGGGACAGAGTAGTAAGAATAATAGGTAAAGCACCATGTAATGAAAATATATAAACCCCTTGAACAGGGAGAATGGAACTAGATTGTTCTCAGTGGTGGCAGATGACAGAACAAGGAGCAACGGTCTCAAGTTGCAGTGGAGGAAGTGTCGGTTGGATATTAGGAAAAAAGTTTTCACTAGGAGGATGGTGAAGCACTGGAATGTGTTACCTAGAGAGCTGGTGGAATCTCCATCCTTAGCGGTTTTTAAGGCCTGGTTTGACAAAGCCCTGGCTGGGATGATTTAGTTGGGGTTGGTCTTGCTATGAGCAGGGAGTTGAACAAGGTGACCTTCTGATGTCCCTTCCATCCCTAATATTCTATGAAGCCTCTCAATGTCCTGTTTTCTTAGCATCAATGTCTCACGTGCATATAGTAAGATGCTGAAGCTGAGACTGCAGTAGTGTCACTTTACACTTCATTGTAATACCTTTGCTTCTCTGAGTGGCACTAAAGCAGCAGTTACTAGTCCAGTTCTATGAAAGATGCCTAAGTGATGTTTAGAATTTCTGCTATTCAGATATTTTAAGTGCTCAATGCACTCTAGTGCCTCCTCAGATTTGGATAGAAATATCTTTGCCTTTTTAGACCATCATCTTTGTAGATTCATGTGATATATTTAGACCCTAAATGCTCCAGTTCCACTCTGCTTCCCTTTTAGCAATTTTTGCACCTCTACTTGCAATGATCCAGTCAGGTCAATATCATCAGCGAAGCACAAATGACTACTTTTTCCCCCTCTCATTCACTATCACAACTAAGTAGTCATCAGAGTAATTAGCTTTAAGACTAAGGATTGCTCCTCAAAAACCAATTCTGCTTGGTTTTATTCTTTGTTCAATCAGATTTTTTTAAAGAGTCTAAGAAGAAGGGAACCATTGGCTATATTTTTCTCTTGGGTTCCACTGACGTTAGTGGCAGTTCTGCATAAATAGTTGAAGGTAGAATTTAGTTCATAAGCACACCAAAGGGATACATTAAGTTACATAACAGAATAGGAATGGGCTACCTGATTTCTTTTCAATTGATTCTTAAATGCTTAATACAGTCAACTAATTTAGTATTAATGGAGTGAACTGGTGAAGTGTGGGTAATGCACCCTCACCCTTGATGGCCAGTCTACTACAAGTTAACAGCCTACTACTGCTACCATTTAATAGCCTAGATAATTCTTTAACTCAGGTGCTGAAGGTCCCAGTTTAAGACCCATGTGGAGAATCAGTGCACTAAGCTCCTCTCCGATCCCACATTTATCTGACACCTGAACTGAAAGAGTACCTGTGAGAGAGCAGATGTAAGATTTATCATGGGAAAAGGAGAAAAAGAGGTTTTAAAAATTAAATGCTAATTAAATACAAAAGGTCTCATTTTCAAGTCTTGAGTAGTCACATTTGTGACAGGTATTAAGACAGTGATGAGAGGCCTTGTGATCATGACTACTAGAAAGTCATGCAAATTAAATGTAGTCAGTTGCCAGGTGACATATATAATGGGACTTTACTGTGCCTTTCAGTCCCTCTTCCTTCACTGTCTTTGCCCTCTTTATCTGTCTAGTGTTTTACTCCTTCTCCATTCCCTTTGCTCCTGTCTCAGTTGCATTTCCTTCTCTTTCCGTTTGTCTTCCTTTCCCTTTCTGCCCCCTTCTCTCTATGGCCCCAATCCTGCACTGAGATCTACACCAGCAAACTGCTATGCAGTAGACTGCACTGAATACCACTGACATCAATGGGGCTGTATGCCCGCGTAACAGTCTGCCCATGGACATCACAATGCCGGCTCCGGATCTATGTCGTCAACGTCTCCATTCTGCATCTTTCTCTCAGTTATCTTGTTTTGCATCTCGGTTCTCTCCTATCTCCTGTGTGACATTGTGCAAAGGGTTATTTCAACCTCTCTATACCCTATCCCACCACCCATGATGTCAACCACTCCAATGCAAACATGCTACACATTACGTTGGCCTGTGTTGCTACAACCCAGCATTCTCCCCACTTATTTCCTTGTAACTACACACCCACTGATGACTCGTGTTGCCAGCTCCCATGATATCATACCTCATCATATTTGGTGCTTTCTAAATGTCCAAACTCCTGGAGTCCAGGAGTGAGTGCGCAGGCATGCATTTACCAGCTAACGCCCTCTCATGGCTGTGGATAGTGTCACAGCAACAGTGCGGGTCAGTTTATACCCCCAAACAGCTGTTTGGGCCTGTGCCAGGCAGATTCCTCTTATGACTCTAGCCAGATCAGATAAGGAATCTGACAGACTGGGAGTCCAGTGACTCCAGCAATGGATCAACAATCCCAGTCCTCTGCTGTGTCTTGATACCTTTGCTCCAAAAAGTTTTACTATCCCCTTTGCTGGGGCTGGTAGAAGAGCCCAGGCTCACCCACTCTGGGTTTCAGCTCAGAAACCCAGCATTAAGTTCCTGGGACCAGTTCCTCACACTCCTCATTCTTTACTAACTCATCTCTCTTGTAGGCCTTTTCCAGATTCACATTCTCTGATTCTCCATCTCTGGAAGTCCAACTTACTAGGATCCTTCCCTCCACTATAGTTCTAAAGATTACCTCTTGTAGTTTATCTAGTAGCCACCCCCTCCTTTGATCTGCAGCCCTCTTATCCCCCAGCAGTTGCTGGCTTAGCATTTAGCTCCAGCTGAGGAACTAGCTAGCCTACCTGTTAATCTCTTAGTGGCTATAATAAAATGGGGTCTATATACCTTGTGACAATGAAAAGCTTTAAAAAAGTAAGTTTCTAGCACTCATGATTGTGGGAAAAAGCTGGAAACCATGAACCGTAAAGGCTCAAACACCAGCTGGCAAATAAGAACCCAACATTCATTATTTTTTTAAATCTCATTATTTCTAAGCCATTCTCCTGATTTTGGGGAGATTAGAAATACTGCTTCAAGTTTTACAGTTCCTTTCCTGGTCAATACTAGACTGCATAAATACCGCACTTAGGACCCTGTATTCCTGGCTGTTTAATGCTACTAATCTGATTTGGTAGCATTTTACACCAGTCAACATTCCTTGTGCACAGACTACATAAAAGTGCAAGGCAGTGCAGAATCAGGCCCCTTGCATGCATCCTAAGGGTCTGATCATGCTATCCTCACTTAGGCAAAATTCCCATTGAAGCAAATGGGAGATATGGCTCAATAAGGTCTGCGAGACAGGCTGAAAGGGGATGTGACTTCCTTCCCTCTCTTTATGGCTAGTTGGGAGTGGGGGGGTTCAGAAACTCTACTGTAACATGGAGTCACAGTATTGAAATGGTTGCAAATCCCTGCCCTAGGATTGTACCTAGCTGGCAAAATGCTGAACATGATCTGTCACTGTTGACACATGCTAGCTAACTCAACTCATCACAATCATGTTGTAACACAATGATGACATTAGTAGTGATTACAAGGTCTCAGCCTCTCTAGCTTTGTGTTTGGAAGTCATGAACCAATGCTGGCAGGATGTGAAAGGTCCCTTTACCCATGTGCTCATGATTGCCGTACTCAAAGTATTGGCATTGTTTTAATGCAGGGTGTACTTTGGGTATATTTACATGGGTGCTACCCCGGTTTCCCTGAAGAAACAGAAACAGAAACTCAGCTAAGTTACCAAGAATTGTGTTGATGATTTAGAGATAAACCTACAGTACTAACCAAGAATTTTCTGTCTTCAACTGACAGAAAAGGAAAAGATTCACTCTGAGAGAATCAGAGTTGAGCGGAAGGAACAGGATTAGTCCAACATGCATTTATTCACCAGAAGTCATAAAAAAACCCACACGTTGTCTGTTAGATCATGTATTTTCTCCTTCTCCATCAAATATGCAGATTGCATTTCATGAATTCTGATTTATGTGTTCAAACTTATGAACGCCTTAAGTTTTAGGGCTGTAATCCCCCCAAAAATAGACTGTCGGGGTAAATCTAAGGGGTAATGTTGAAAAAGTCTAATTTGTTTTTGCATGAAACAATGGCAACTCTTAGGGAACACAATCGATACAAGATCTTAAACTAAGGTTCTCTAATAGCATTGGGAATATGATTCCCCTGGTTCCATCCATATATGGGACTGAAGCATCTTTGAAACAGAGGCTTGTGGCTCTTATCCTTATGCATTTCTACTTGAAGCACTAGACACATGATTTTATAATTCAACAATCTGGAGAAAGGAGAGAAGGAAATAAATTAATTTAAATAACTAAACTTCCAGAATCCTAATATAACCCTTATTCTTTTTATAAACCTCTATTATATTCCCCCTCCTCCAAGTCATCTCTTTTCTAAGATGAACCATTCCAGTCTTTTTAATCTCTCCTCAGATGGAAGCTGTACCGACTCGTAATCATTTTTGTTGCCCTTCTCTGTATCTTTTCCAATTCTAATGTATCTTTTTTGCGGTGACCAGAACTGCATGCAATATTCAAGGCGTGGGCATACCATAGATTTACATAGTGAAATTATGATATTTTCTGTCTTCTTATCTATCTCTTTCCTAATGGTTCCTCACATTCTGTTAGATTCTTTGATTGCCGTTGCACATTGTACAGATGTTTTCAGATGACTATCCATGATAATGCTAAGATTTCTTTCTTGAGTCGTAACAGCTAAATTTAGACCCCATCATTTTGTATGCATCATAGGGATTATGTTTTCCAGTGTGCATTATTTTGCACTTATTAACATTGAATTTCATCTGCCATTTTGTCACCCAGTTTTTTGAGATTCCTTTGTAACTCTTCGTGGTCTGCTTTGGACTTAATTATCTTGAATAATTTTGTATGGCCTGCAAACTCTGCCACCTCACTGTTAACCCCTTTTTCTATATCGTTTATGAATATGTTGAACAGCACAGGTCCCACCCACAGTCACAACCCCAAGTGACCGATCCAAAAGAGCAGCATAACCAAACATATGTGGAACTATAGCTCCCTTCGTGGTTGATTCCCAGAATTTACAGAGGCCATACTCTCCTATCTCCTACATGAAGGAACAATTAGATTTGATCTACATTTAAATTCCAGTCAACATACTAAAAAATCCACACCCCTAAGCACTATCCTGACTTAACCCCCCGATACAGATGCAGCTAGGTAAATGGAAGAATGTTTCTGTTGACCTTGTTACCATTGCTTGGGGATGTAGCATTCCTACAGTCATAGAAAAACCCCTTTCTGTTGCTTGTGGCTGTATCTGCACTCTGGGGTTATGGTGGCATAGGTCGAGCGCTATAATCCCCATAGTGTAGAAATGGCCTTAGTTAGCTGTCTAAGTCTTCCCAGGAGGATACAGTTTTTGCTACTTACATTTAAAAATCAAATTTCCTTCCATTTCTAACAACTTAGATGATTAAATCTTATATAAATTACTTTTCATCATGTATGCGGCTTAATAAATATTTGTGCTTCACTCAGCCTGGACAAGAAAACAAACTCATTAGTTGAATGTCCTGGTTCTCTGCACAAGCACAGTGCTGCAGTGTTTGTTTCATAGACATTTCTTGTTTTTGATAGTTGTCCTTCAACCCCCATTACCAATGGAATGATTTAGGGACAACACCATGAGGAGCATGGCATTTTCATCCCAAGCTTCCCTTTAGGGATGTGGAGAGCAAAATATCATACTACAAATGTGAAGAAATGTGTAGAAACTTTGGGGCCCAGTCCTGTTCCCATTAAAGGCAGGGGTATAACTCCCATTGACTTCAAAGGCAGCAAGATTAAGCTCTCCGATACCCTATTTCCAAAGTGGCCATTTGAAAGACAATCACTTAAATTGTTTTTCAACGATTTCAGAATTATATTTGTTTTCTGTTGAAATTCTAAAAGGTGACATACACTAAACTATGTGGCAATCAATTCAAGTCTTTATGCCAACATTTGCTTGTTGGAGAAATAAAATGAAAATCCACCTCTACTTTTGTAGTTTAGAAATATGTAGAGAACACAAAGCAATTACAGAAGCCCCAAAATAGTAAATGCACCATTTATTATAGGCTCCTGTAGTGCTGTTGGCACCTGGAGCTTTAATGGTATGTGACATTTTAGTGCTAATTGTAACTTACATATTCACACATTTTAATTTTTTCTGTTAAGCAATTAATATAATTACAAAGAAATAACCTTTTAAAAACATATTCTTTACTGTGCCAGAAACATTATTCTAGTATTAGAACAGGTAATAATGAAATTATCAAGTCCTTAGCTCTTTAATTTACCTTTTCAGATTCATTCTAAGAATCTGAATAGCATATTAAATATAGATTATAAAATACTGATTCCCCCAAAAATATTCACTGCAATATGTCAATCTTAAAAAACACCTGATACCTGTCACTCTGCCCCAGCACCATCAGAGCCTAAATTAAAAGAAAAATGTCCAGGATACAGATAATAAACAGAAGAAAAACAATTCTGAATGCATTCAATGGATATAAAGGGAAACAAATGCCTATTCCTCCACCCACCTCCATCCTGGTCCCCCAAAAAACTCCACCTAGAAACTTTTGGGGCAGGATCAGACACAGAGTATACATTTTTGCTGAATTTATATAATCCAGTGATATGTGAATTTTATCTATTGTATGTTTTGAACTAGTTCAAGGTTAAAAACAGTATCTGGTTTTTAATCATTTTTAATGGTGCTAAGTCTGTTGAACAGAAACCTGCTCATTTACAATCATGGACTGAAGAATTTATTTCTCACTGTATCACCTGTGCCTGTGCTCAGCATGTAATGCTTAGTAAAGCACTGGTAAATTCAGTGGCACATTTTAAAAACAGCTATTTCCCTGGCTGACTTGTTCTGTACACAGGGCTAAATTGTTTCTTCTGAATAAATCTATAAGTGTGTTGATAGAATGTTTTAATGGTGCAGTTTTACATTTATAGAGCATATTCTTAAAAAATACCTTCTGGTTTAGTTGATGTGTGTGGGGGGGTTCATCTCTCTCTCTATCTCCCCTTCCCCCTCCGCTCACACATACACACACGTACAAACATTCAAAAAGTTCCAATTTAAACCTTTTAGAAATGATTGCTGCATAAACAAAACATGAGTGCACACAGCAATTTCATGTTCTAAATCCACCCACTCACTTGTTCTCTGTGATTCAAGAACAGAGCCGCATGGGCAGATTCACACGGTTTGAGTTACAGACATCTGTGCTGAAATAATGTTCAGTATGTTAAGGTTTGATTCATTAAGCAATTTGTTCAACAGAGAAAAAGATCTTTTTTACATTGTTTTTATTTTACCTTTAAAAAATCAAAACAGATAAAGCACTATAAAAATATGTGACACAACCTGAAGGGGTAGCCGTATGTGGATGAGTGAAAAAGATGATTCATCTTAAAAAGTATAATCCTAATCCTTTTTCTATATCAAACCAAAATAAATGCAAACACAGGAATAGAAGAATGACCATATTAGGTCAGGCTCATGGTCCAGCATCCTGTCTTCAACAGCAGCCAGTACCAGATGTTTCTGAGGAAGGAGCAGGAATCAAACAGCAGACACATCTGGGATGCTCTGTTCCCATGAATATCTTGGCCTAATCTCCAATACTCAGAGACTGGTTTAAGGTCTGAGATTTTTGTCCTTTCTAGAACTTTTTGTTTGCATTAACTGCTCTAACTGTAGATATTCTTGTTATCCACATAAACATCAAATCCCTCTTTGAAACTTATTAAGTTCTTGGCCTCAGTGACTTCCTGTGGCAGTGAGTTCCACAATCTAATTACAAACTCTATGAAAAAATATTCCCTTTTATCAGGTTTGAACTTGTCACTTTTCAATTTCATTGAATGTCCCCTTGTTCTTTTTGTAACTGATGGAGAACAGAAGCTTCTGATCTCTCTCTTCTGTCGCTCATTATGCTTTATACTTTTATCATGTTGCCTCTTATTTGTCTCCTTTCTAAGGTAAACAATCCCAATTTTTTCAATTTCTCTGACACTAAAACCTTCAACAGAACAGAGGATGGACAAAGACTAGTTTTCACTTCAGTGGATTGCCCCAGGAAATGTCCCAAATTACTCAAATATATGTACTAGAATAGATTACTGGTGGACGCAAAGCAAGGGCTCAGCTTGAGCAGAACATGTTTTTCTCAGCCTCCACACTGGCATAGGTTATCGTCTCTGTGCTCTGATCCTTCCACTGGCTCCTACTCTAATACTACTGTCAGTTCAAGGATTTGGTCCTGATTAAATCCACCATGTCCCACCAGCGACCGTATCTCCATCCATGACGTGCCTACACAGCTCTTCTCCCCTGGGACAATGCAACTCACAAAGTCTAGGATGAAACGTGTGAGAGCAGATAAAGCATTCTTAGAAAAGGGAGGTGGAAGAGTTTGTCATGCAGATTTAATTCATCTGGCAAGTACTTAGATATAGTGAGGAATGTTATAGTAAACGCTAAGATAAATAGACATGATGCAGGCCCAAAGTACTTTGTAATATATGAACTTGCTCCTACTGATTTCAGAGAGAGCAGGATTAAGCCTCATATTTCTAAACTAGATATATCTGAATTACAAATTGTGCCCTGGTCAGAATTCCACTCCAAGAGCATATGCTTTATTTTCTCCACTCCCATTCTACATTTCTTTTCTCATCTCCTAATTTGTCACTAGCAAATACAAATAAACGACTGATAAAAACAAAACACTTGCAAATCATTTACTCCTATTTTTTCTTTGAAATAAGTTGCCAATGAGTGTCTCCTCTCTATTGTAAGAAAAAAGTCACATTTGACACAAGATCCAGTTTCATTTCAAACTAGTTTTGAAAAACTATGATTTCACAGCCATCTCTATATTTAGAAAACATAGTTCCCTAGTTGTTCAGATTACACATTAGCTTTGGTCCCCTTACTTAATGCAGAATCAAAACACTCGAACCTGTGGAGTTATCACATGCTCATCCTATTGTGGGGTTAGAAATTACTCCCTGGGGACCACTCCCCCAGCCCACCTGACAGCTTGCATGGGCAGGAGCTGTGGAGTTATGGATCCATGTTTGTATATAGCTCAAAACCCTCCTTTCACAGGTGAAGGTGTTTCAGTGTGCTGAGGGGCTTTCTGTGCTAACAGAATCAGTGTTATCTTGCACCCTAAATCCCTGTAGAGTGAAAAGGGGATGGTACCAGGAACAGGCCACCATTTCTGCCATTCTGTCAAAATTATGGAGCCACAAACACAATGAAAGGGCTTTCACAAAGATCAGTAAAGGGGTGGGTGAGTGGAGAAATCATATAATTTCTCTCTCTTCTGGTAAAGAGGTCACACATTGTCTCCTACTGCAGCTCTTATGGAATTATTTCTCCCCCACTTTTAGTTAGAAGAGTCTTTCATATGATTGCTAGTCAACACATGGTGATAATATGTCTTGTAGATTTTTATAACAAACATGTTTGCATAAAGAACTTTTGAAAACTATAAATTGGAGGACTGGATGGCTCCCAAAACTAATAACTAGACAGAGCCTTTCACCTGTAGGATACCATTTTGAATCTGATCTAGGTCAGTAATGACTGTAAGTTATCAGTGACCTTTGACTGTATGAGTTTAGGAGGTTGTATGCAAGTGTGCAGTCAACAAAAGCACAGTCACATTTGGATCCTTGTAAATAGCATTCTCAGAGAAGACAAGGACATGGCCCAGGCCCTCAAAGGTATTTAGCTGCCTCACTGCCATTGAAAGAAATGGAAGTTGGGCACCTCTGAGTACCTTTGAGATACCTGAGGCCCTGATCTAAAGCCCATCCATGTTAGTGGAAAGACTTCAATGGGCTTTGAATTAGTCCCTAAATGGACCTGGCACCTGAATTAGGCCTGCTCAGACTCAGGGTCTTGGTCAGGGCTGAGGCATGCTGTTTGGTAGTATGAGGAAGCTGGTACAGCGGTTAACTATGCTGTACCCATTATGTGAGTATAGAGAGGACTTCATTCTCCAGTGCTCTCACAGCTTTTGGGAGGACTAAATTCACTCAACAAAGAGAAATGTCATCCATGATGCATTGCTCACCTTTACAAGAAAGGAAATTTTCACAAAACAAACAGCAGTGTAGATATTTCATTTCCACTACAGAGATGATGGCAGAGGTGGGGTGAGGCAGGAATTGTTTGGCGAGTAGGCAAGCAAGCACAAACTGATTTTAGTTCCCACTTTGTTTGACAGGAAATACGTTTTTTAAAAATAATTCTGCATAACGAACAAAAGCAGCAGGACACTAGCCTACCCGCCGCCCAGAACGACCACAGCGTTTGTTACCAGACAACAACCTGGCGGCCCCTCTCCCAGAGCGCTCTCGGGTGGGGAGGTCACAAAAGAGAAGTGTGGAAGAGGCCAGAACCACGGAGCAGGGCCACCTGAGGCCTCATTTACACGTGCACGTGCACAGACACACCACAGGTGACGAGTCGTCCCCCCCACGGAGCCACCCGTGGATCCCGCTGAGAAGCTGGAGGGACTCGCGGACGCTCAACTCCCGCTCTGGGGACAGGGGGAGAAATCGACTCCCCCGCCCCGCCCCCTCCTCCGCTGGGATTCAGGGGGCAGCACCTCGCGCCTTTCACCCCGTACCCACCGGACGCCCCTGCCTCGGCCCCTTGCCCTGCCCAGCTGCAGCCACCCCACGAGCCGAGCCGAGCCTAGCCCAGCCCCCCCCCAGGTGCGCTCAGGCCGGAAGCTGCCGGCTGACGCTCTAGAAACCGTCTCAGGCCGGCCCCGCCTAGCAACACTTGTTATGCGAGAGGCGGGGTTTCAACAGCTCTCGGCCGCTGATTGGTTAACTCTTAGGTCCTTCCGCAGAGACGGAGCGACGAGGGCCTAAATCCCGCGGCCGAAGACCAAGTGCGCAGGCGTACTAGGCTGGCTAGCTGCAGCCTGATTGGAAAGTGCCGCCCACTCTTAGCGCTCATTGCAGAACCCACGGGCAGTTCGCGCCCCCGCAATCCACGAAGGACCCCGCCTCTATTACTCAAATCTCCTCGGCGCTGCCTTTAGCTGGTTTCCGAGGTTTTTTTTTTTCCTACAGGCATTCGGTGAGGCCCTCTACAAAACTGCCTTCCTCCGAGCTGGGGGCGGGGCAGGAGGAGGAGGAGGGTCCTTTCTCGGAGCGTGTCGCGGGCGGCCGGTTGCCTGCGGGGAAGTCGTGCGGCGTGTGCGGAGAGCCGGGCGCCGCCATGTATTATAAATTCAGCGGCTTTAGCCAGAAGCTGGTCGGGGCTGTGGCCTCCGCCGCCTACACCCCCCAGGTGAGTGCGGGGCCGGCGTTACCGAGCCCTTGACCTTCACCGTCCTCCCCCGCCCCCCCCCCCCCCCGACGGGACTGCGCGCGGGACACTCCGTCCGCTCGGCGCCGCACGTCAGGCGCGCTGCCACGCGGGTGACCCTCGCGCGACGGGTTTCCGTTGCAACGTGCAGGGAGGCCCTGCGTGGCTGTGGGGCTGTCGCGTGGCCGCCGCAGGCAGGGAGCGGGGTGACCGGAAGGCAGTGGGGCCAGGCCGCGGGCGCGGGGCAGTTTGCCCGCTGGTGACGCTTAACGAGGCATCCGTCCCAGGCAGCCTGTCTGCTCGCTCCTACTGGCCTGCCCTGACGGGGGTTGCGCTGCCCTGCCCTGCCCTGCCCTGCCCTGCCCTGCCCTCCCCTCAGGGTGCGTCCTGTGGGTCAGGGCTCCTGCCAGCTGTTTCTGGCGCTGCCACGGACCTGCTGTGTTGTGACCTTGGGCAAGTCACCTAATCCCGTGGGTCTCAATCAGGGCTACGCAGATGTTCTCCCGGGGGTACCTCAACTCCTCTAGATCTTTGTCTAGTTTTACACCAGGCTACATGAAAAGCACCAGCGTTCAGTACAAACTAAAACATTCATACAGATGACAATGACTTGTTTATCCTGCTTTACATATGATCAGTGTTTCTCAATCTGGGTGTCCTTATTTATTTGGTAATTATAAAAAAGGAAGTAATTTGTCAGTAATAGTGCACTGACACTTGTGTTTTTATGTCTGATTTTGTGAGCTAGTAGTTTAAGTGAAGTGAAACTTGGAGTATGCAAGACAAATCAGTCTTCTCAAGCTTTCCAGACTATTATACCTCTTTCAGAACCACTGACCTAATTGGCCCTGCTGTGCTGATTACCCACTATTGTAAAATGGGGCTGGTTTGTCTCTCAGAGGTGTGAGGGTCTTAGAAGACTGTGTGTTAATTGGAAAAAACACTGCTTCAGCAACTAGCTTTCAGCTGCCTGTCTGTTAGCTGAACTGGAAACAGATAAACTGTGCTGACAACTGACTGTTGAAATAACACTACTTCTAAAGTGTAGACAAAGCCTTAGTTAAAATAAGTATATTCACTAGCCTCTCTTCTTGAAACCCTGATGCATACTTTCTCCGCTTTGTGCTTCCAAAACTTGTGGTTAACAGTGAAGTGCTCTGGTATGTTTTCAAGTGAAAATAAGATTAAAAACAAAGTTGAATTGGTATCCATGGTTGCTTTCTTTTCCCTTGGTTGGGATCCAATAAGTTCAAAGTTAAATCAAAGGACTAGGTTGAAAACCTGAGACTTTTTAATCTCTCTCTTCCCTAGACTTTGGAAGTCTAATCCTTATACTAACAACATGTGGCTAAACATCATTTTTGTTGTTAAAATTCACTCTTTTCCTTCATTTACACTGTATTGGTGGTAATTATAGTCAAATTTGCATATACAGTCAAATATCACAAACAACTCACTCATCCTAGGCAAGCAGGAATATTTCCTGTGAGTGTGAACAACTTCTGCAAAACTTCTTTTTAAAAGAATACTTCTTGCCCTCACGGTAGCAAAGAAAAACTTTCCAATTATCAACAAAGCATAAATCGATGCATTGATGAAGGGTATATTGATTTAAATCAAAGCTATTTTTATCACTGATTTTAATCATGATCTAATTCAGGAGGCAGAAAACCTTGATTGAAATAATCAATTGATGGTTTTGCACTTGTATTTTAATTATTTTCCTAAAGAGAATGATTCTCACTGGTTGGTAACCACTTAGAACATTTGATTTCCAGCTACATATGGCCTTTACACTGAACTTGGTGCTTCTTGCTGATAGTTAGGATGCACTGTATCTGTATACATTTATTTAAGCAATTATATAGCTTACATGTTTACCAGATTGTTTTTTTTTTTTATTTGAAATTTGTGTCACGCTGTATATGGACAGAAATTCAATTAAATGCCCCAAAACAGCATTTTTTTAAAATGAAACTACGTTAAATATTCTGGATATATAAAAGTTTATTGAAATATTTTGCATTTAACTGATTTTTCAAACAAAATATCTGTAGTTGGTGACTTGAACTGATTGTATTTAACACAGTGTGATTCAAGATTTTAGAACTACTGGATCTCACCCTTTCACACCTAACTTCTATTCATAGGGCGGAAGAAGAAAATAAGCTTTTGTGCTTTATCAATTCCCAATTGCTTTCTTAATTCTGAATGAACTAGTCATTGAACTGAACTAGTTGAATAAACTGAAATGAAGAAAATATTCTCTCGGCACCTGCAGAGGAGGCTACTTCTATCAAAAACTGGTTTACTGCTTCAACCAGTTCTGCCTTCCAGTTGCTTAGCCAGTGACTTCCACCAGTCCAGTGGTCTGGCTCTGTTTAGACCTTGGGAGCAAACATGTGCTGCTTAATATTTTTTGCATTTGTATTTAATCATTAATAAATTATAACTTTAGGCTGTTTCAAATTCAATTTTAATAAAAATTGAATTGTTTTTAAAAAATCATCTTTTTGTTTCCACTCTGCAGTAATATCTCTTCCATTGGAAGAGAGATTCTACAGTAGAAAGCCAGTTCTACACCAGAAAGAGCTTGCCAGTGTAACATCAGTAAGGTTAAGATTCTGTCAGAGATTTTTTAGTACAAGTCAGGGACAAGTCACAGGCAATAAAATTCACAGAAGCCATGACCTGTCCCTGACTTTTACTAAAAATACCCTGGGGAACAGAATTGCTAGGGCTTGCAGCTGCTCCAGCCTACTGCTGCAGCGGGCTGTCCACCGGTCGGCTGATGAGTGCCTGGGGATGGCCAACTGATCAGTTGTTCGGCAGCAGCCCCTGGGACTGACAGCTACTCCAGCCCTGCCCCAGAAGTCCCAGAAAGTCACTGAACTCACGCCCAAATCGTGTCCTTAACTATTGCCAGACTAGTTCTTTTGCTGCTGTAGCTTCTTACCAGTTCCCCACACAAAACAAACTATACTAGCAAAAGAACTTTTTAGAATTTAGACTAGGGCTTTTGCCCGCATAGATCTATTGGTATGGGCTGTGACTTTTTCACATGCCTAACTGACAATTTTAAAATGTAGATCAGGCCTTATTCTGCAGACAGCTTCCCCACCCTCTTGTTGCTTCCATGTTTGCTGCTTGTCCCCTTGGGATAACAGGGGAGACCCTTCATGGGGCCCTGTAAGTGTGCCACTTTCCATGCATGAACATTTAACTGATTTGGGGTGTGTTGTGTGTGGCAGCATTAATTAATTTTATTTGTAGGTTGTGGAAGGGAGGAGAGATTGGTGTGGCATTAACTGGGGTCTCTAAGTTCAACCAGGTTAGTAGGATCTTCAGGCCCAAGCCATGAATGGCACTTCACTACTAGGAAACCATTCAGAATGGGTATGGCTTGGGAGAGGGTGTGGTGTGGAGCACAATATTTTTAGTCCTAAAATAGTGGTTGTTGGATTAATTTTTGAAACCCTGCAAATAAGATCTTTCCCGCATCCTAATAGGCAAGTCCAAAAAGTGGGAAATGACCACCTACCTGAAAATGAAAGTAGGACATAGGTAAATTCTGCCCTGGTCCTCTTAAACTGCCCTCAAGATTTTTCCATGGGAGGCTTATCCCAGCACATGTGAATCCTTGTGTTGTTTAAAGCTCCCATAGCAGCTCCTGCTGCAGCCTCAGCCTCTGGCTCAGCGGGGAAAGTCTGGGGACACTCCCACTTCCCTGATTCTGAGCTAGCTGTGGATTGGTTGCTTCCTTCATCTGTTACAGCATCCTGCTCTAGATTGTCAGCTGTTAATGGTCTCATGGAGTTATCATAGCAGCTGGTGATCACCAGGGTGCAGGGAACCTTGTTTTGGGAAGGGAGAATGGCATAGGAGGGTACTAGTATTATGCCTCTGGAGGATCCTCTACACTGGAGTGATCCTGCCAGGGCTGCCTATGATGCTTTGTGCTAGAAGTGCTGCAGTGCAGCTGGGAACTGGGGTCAGTATGGTTGTGTGACTTAGAAAGTGTCTCTAAATAGTCTTAAGGCATGGAATTTATAGTTTGATACTTCATGTGTAACACTGAATTTTACAGGGAAAGTATCTGCTTTTAAAAAATCAGAATTCACCTTTTTAAAACTACTTGCTTTCTGCCCTTGTAATCCTAAAAACCTCTAACTGTATTTAATCATCATCATCATCATCAATTTGTCTTTATAAATGTAATGATGTGAAAGTTGCCATTTTTGCTCTGAAGGTGTAAGTTTTGGAACTTAAACAATTTGATAGTAGTATATGAGGTGGATATATTTTGCAGATGGGATCTTTTTAGGGTATTGCTGGAAAATTTAAACAAAATTATTTTCTTTATGGAGAGTCAAAGATTTGGTTGTACATAGAAGGGTGTCTCAAGGATAGTAGCCTTAAAATTAGATTGTGGTGCATATAGGACTGAGCCTCAATTCTGTCTGCTCTGTTGTAAAACATCAGGATGTCATTAACAGGAGAATCCTTTTGAGGCAGTGAGATTCCACTTAGAATGTACTGAAATAACTACACTAATAATACTGTAACATTTAAATGAATTGATTGACCATTAGGGTTTGAAATTTGAGAATTGTCTGTTTGGCCTTTGTCAGGACTTTAATGTTACTGACACACAGTCATATATTCAATATGAACAGTGCTTTAACATACACTTAATGTAGGATGTGCCACCAAGCCTCATCTTTAGGAATGGTTGGGAGAAGCTGATTTCCTTTTCTTATCTCACCACTCCAGTGGTATAAGGATCATGATGATGCAGGTATTGCTTGTGGCTCTCAGTCAATTGTAGACTCTTCTGTCTTTCTGCCAATCCTATATATCTTCAGTTACAATGGGCAAGTGGGCTGTGTAGCCCCTTTTTATTGACATCTGAAATGAAGTGGCCTTTGAGATCAACAGTGGGACTACTTTCAAATAGTTTTAGGCAAGGTTATGCTAGAAAGTTGTCAGTATAACAATGGCAGGGTTGGAGGTGGGAGATTATTTTTTGGTGACATTTCTATACCAGCAAACATTTCCTAATGTAGATTAGTCTTGATATTCCTGTATTTGTGAGAAATATATTCAAAACTTTTGCTGTTGATTGACATTGGTTTGATAAATGAACAAACAGTAATTAGGAATGATCCCTTCTAAAAATGCACATGCATTAGCCTTGTCAGAATGTAAATGTAATCTCAGTTAATAGTTTATGCTCAGTCTCTGGAATGATGCTCTTTTTCTACAGCTAAGGAATTGTTTAGATGATGTGTGTTAAGGTTTAGTGAACTCATAAAGGCCTCTCTTTAACACATTCTGTAACATTTTAAGTTAATTTGTTTTTCAAGCATAAATTATGAGCAATATATCTTCTTCCCTTCTGCTTAGTCTGATTCACTTTGAGCGAGTTTCCCCCTATGTATGTGTTGTGGTGTATAAAAAATATTCTAAACCCTTATCTGCATTATGTTAACAAAATGTGAATAGCATGGGGCTGTGTGGGCAGGTAAGACCAAAGTTCATCCTAAAGCTCTCTGTAACTGACCATCTCTAACACATTGACTAAGTTCTAGGGTGGCAGGTTCAGCAGCTCTGCTGTAAAGACTTCCTTACTGTATAGCAAACTGTTGAAAATGGAGAGTAACACTGAAAAGTGGACATCATTCAGTTGCATTTGAATTTTGTTTAAGTAAATAAGGATTTTGATTGCTTTTTAGACAAAGTATTTTGGATATTGCTACAGTATAAAATATCTCATCAGCCCATATGACTATATTCAGTTTGGATATTGAGCAGACTGTCATTAATTCAGTCTCCTTGCACATATTCATGATCTGTAATTAGACTTTTTTTTGCACAGCACCCCCCGCCCCCTTTCAACATTCCTGCTGATTCACAGTTCATCTCCCTCTATGGCAGGAATTTTTTTTTTTTGACCCCCCCCCCTTTGAAATTTTTTTTTTTTGTGACCCCCCCCCCCCCTTTGAAAATGTCAGGCTGATGCTGGGCCCCCCCCCCGAATGCCTTGTCATCCTTACTGGCATGCATGGGGGCTGATAGCTCATGGCCCCCTGAGGGGTCATGGCCCCCAATTTGAGAACCCCTTGCTTTATGGGGTCCTTGATCCAGTCTTTGCCCAGCTATTCTACTTCACTCCAGGCACCAGATCAGTCTCCCCACTCCTCTCCCCCCACCCAATCCCAGTCTCTTTTCCAGTCCCAGTTCTCCATCCCCAATTCCCAGTGCCAGTTTCCTCCTTCCTCTTCCTCCCCCCACAGGCTTCCTGTCCTAATCTATCCGAGACCGTTTGTCTGGACCATGATTGCCAGAGCATAGAGCTCTGTGGTCTCATTCCCATATCTGGCCTGGAATACTCTGGGTTGCAATGAGGGGAATGGGTGGCATAATGCTGGCTATATTTGTTAGGCCATTAGGAGATTCCCTTACATGAGTGGCAAAGAGGGGATTTACTAAAAACCAAAATTCTGCCCCATTTTATTTAGAGAGTCGATATTCAGATGTGCTCACAAGTAGACTTGTACTACACTGAAATACTTTGATTTGAGAAAATAGTGTAAAACAATTTGTGCGCATTCCACAGCAGCATGGACTGCAAATTATTTTTGTTATACAACAAAAGTTAAACATTGGCATACTTTGGTAACTTTTTTTAACAGACCGTAAAAACTGTTCTTTTTAGTCTCCCCATTTCTTCCACAGTTATTTTTTAATGTCGTGCACTTACTCTCCATCCAGTTTAGACTTCAGTTAAATGGTTTTTTTGCATAACTTGATTCTCTTAAGTAAAAATATTCATGTCGGGGTTAATATTCAAGCAAAAACCAGATTTTAGTAGCACAAGTAAATTTAGTAGCACAAGTAATCTTAGTAGCACAAGTAGAAATTCCATCCTTTGTCTTACTGTACCTAGCTTATTGTTGCTCACTTGAGACTTGATATTCTGCAACATTTGTGAGCCTTCACAGGACTTGAAAATAGTCTTATCTGAATTTTCTTTTTCTCCAGAATCAATGTCATTACATTTTTATTTCTTTAGAGGCTCACATAGTGCAGTTTAAACTGTAAAAATATCACTGACCTTGCTCTTTGACAAATTCTTGACTAACCCTAGTAATAAAAATAAAGTGTAGAGGGAGCCTAAGGCAAATTAAGTTTGCTTGTCAGTACTGAGTAACTTTGACACCAGTTTTCTGATCCATGACCTTGGATTAAGTGTCATTTCAGGGGCGAGTCAGGTTTGAATTTACTTGAAAATAATTTCTTTCCTTTGCTGCAACAAAAAGGAAAATCTCCATGCATGAGGTGTCTTTAAAGCCTTACCAGCTACACAATAACTAATTGTAAGCATGGCTGACTTAACTAATTTAATTGAAACCCTGTACAGTGCACAATCGGTGGTAGTGGTTTAAAATACAAGCAACTTTTTTAGTGACTGATTTACTGTGATTTACTGGCTTTTTGGCCCAATAATAAAGATACATATTGATAGATGGGGCCTGGGATGAAGAATTCGGGATGGATGATAAAGGATGACTGTAGCACAGAACTTGATGAAATATTTGCAATTTACTATGACTCAGTACATACAACAAAATTCATTTTTTATATAATAGATATCAATTGTGAAAGTCTGAAATCTAAGTAGGAAAGGTGTAGGTTAACTGCAGTGAGGAGTAGGGATGTAAAAGTGTAACCATTTAAATGGTAATCAGCTCTTTAAATGTTTTAAACAGCTGATTACCGTTTAAACTGGGGAGGAGGGGAAGGCCAGCTGGGCTCAGCTCCCTGCCAGTGAGAGCAGCTGGGCAGCCTTGGAGCCCAGCGTGAGGGGGAGGGAGAGTAGCCACAACTGGGCTTGCTCATGGAGAGGCTTGAAGCGCAGTGGAGGGGGGTAGCCCACAGCTGGGCTCAGTTCCCCGCGAGCGGCAGGGAGGCTTGGAGCCCAGCGCGGGAAGGGGAGTTAGCCATAGCTGGGAAACTCACTTGGCATTGAGGAGACCCCCCCCCCCAAGCGTTTAATCATTAAACTTTCTATTTTTAGAACGTTTAAACGGATTTTTAATTTTTACTTCCCCAGTGAGGAGGAACTGGAGGGATTTAAGTAAGTATGGGGAAGTGGCATGAGGCTAGCTCACTCCCAGTAAAGGATACCTTAAAATTCTGATGGTTAAGATTTTAAAAAGGAAGCTCTGGGGGAAAAGAGATGAATGTTCCAGATTGTTCGAGTAAAGGATGGGAAGGACTGCTAGAGCTGGGGAAGTCACCAGTTGGCTAACTGTGGTGTAGCATATCCCCTGTGTGGGTTTGCTCCAGCTCCCAGAGAAGTCTCTGGGAGTTTAATTTACATTAGACTGCATCACTTGTAGTAGACTGTCATTCATTTAGTTTTTAATTTCTGTGTAATACAACATTTCTTTTGTGATTGGGAAGACTCCAAAATACAAGATCTACTCAAATAGACAACTGAAAAGTAATTTGTACAAGGAAGAAAGATCACAAGAGATTTGGATGTAATAACCTATTCATACAGATCTAAATGTTTTAATTACATTTTATGGTTAGTATCATAGTAGCAAACACTCCTAAAGATAATGGATGATAATGAAATGGTCTTCAGTCATGATTAAGACGACCATTCTAAGATCTATAGGAATTTTTAACTTCTGATAATTACTTTGACATGTCTGAGGGTTGCTCTCAGGCTACATTTTTTTTAAGCCAGTCTTCAAACTGCTTACTCAGTTACTTCTAAAGCTTCAGATTTGCAGTTGATTTTATTCCTGAATGAGGACTAATGCCTTTATATAAAGTAATTTGGTTTATAAATTGAGAAAATAATGAAGTCTTCCATTACATATTGAAATCTAGCTTTAACTAAATGCACTACAAAAATCTCAACCATCCCTTAGAATTGACCCCTAAGGTGAAATCCTGACCCCCGCGCCCCCTCTGAAATCAATAGCAAAATTCCCCTTGAGTTAAATGGGGCCAGGATTTTGCTTACTACATTGGATCAGTGTTTGCATTACTCTGATTTTAAAACAAACAAAAATCTCAGTCTCACTGTTGCATTAGTGCATATTTCTCCATTTTTGAGGACAAATCAGAAAACTAAGTTACAGCTCTCACGGTAACTATCATCCACAATGCATACATACAGGCATAACTTAACTCCATGTATAGTAATAAATTTATATAGATATAGATGCAAGGAGTCCACCTTGGGGGAACCATAACTTTGAATATTGTACATTTAAAATCTCTCCCATAAATAGAATAAAATAAGAGTACATGATCTGAAATAAAGGTTTAAATTATGGCTCAGTTGGTGGAGACGAAGGATGGGGATTAGCAGCAGAAGCAGTACCAGCTGAGGGTTGGAGGACATTATTATTTCTGCTTAAGTGACCTCTTATCCAGCATATAATTGTACAAAATTGTACCTGCTATAATTGTACAAAAGTGGAGAGGGTTCAAACCGTTTCCTCCAGCCTGTTACCACACCTTCATTTAAGGTATGTGCCACTACCAGCAGCACTCATTAGGGCATATTTGTTCATTCCTTCCCCCAGTTATCTGAAGAATTCCCCTGCTGTTCAGGCAGTGCATCTGGGCAGGATTTGGACCTTTAGGCATTCTTCTATATCTGGCTAGCTACAATTTGAGGGATACACTGCATTAGTTGACTGTAACTTCACATTTGGAAGGTTCTCTCTGCAATAAGGGCTAGAAACTTTTGGAAAAAAACATTATGGAGAAACCAATAGGTAAAACCTCATTTACCATAGAAAGCTCCTTCCTTGCAGAGGGCAAGTGAATTCGTCAAGTCATGAGCCAAATCTAGCTGAGAAATGTTGACAGTGACATCTACTACATTTTTAATTGGATATCATTTTAGGTTTTTGTATGCCAGAGCTGGGCTAGCTAATCTATTAATGCCTTTTCATCTTGGCTGTGGTAACTTGTTTGCCTGGAACATGATTACTGGTACATTCCTTTCAACTGCTAAATATCCAGGTACTCAAAGCTTAACTTTCTATTTATTCAGGGACTCAAGCCACTGGTATCCACAGAATCACCAGCTTTGATATTTGGAACGCCAACTCAGCTTGCCTCAGATTCACCAGCAGTTGCTTCTTATTTTGGTAAAAACAAGGTGCCGGAGCTTCAGAAACTATTTCAGGTAAGAACACATGCTTTATAAGAGCAAATTTAAATAAAAAGGACTGGAGATAGTGGGCTATATTCTGCCCTCAGTTGCACCTGTGAAACACGATCAGTGGGTCTGTATCAGAGGGTGTAACTGTAATTTAAGTTCAACATTTTGTCCAAAGGGGGGTATTACATTTTTAGAAAGGGATTGTAGTAAATTTAATAAATCCTATAGTTTAACATTTGTAGTTGGAGAATTCATGAGAATACCTTGAGACCAGGAGTGCTGGAACCTTGGTAGAAGAATGTGTGTGTGGGGGGAAGATGTTCATGGCCCCACCCCCTGCTCCCTGGCCAGGCTAGAAGCCTGAGCCAGGCTGTGGTACAAGTTGCCCAGGGAGCCTGATGAGTGGCTCCCATCCTGTCCCCCAAGGCACGCTGCCCAGAGAAGATGGAAGGTCCGGGGCTCCCTACAGGTATCTGAACTCCCTGGGCAGCAGCCCCTATTTCAGCACCCTCTCCTTGAGACTTTGCATAGGAATTGTATTGGCAGGACATCTTCTAAAATGGAGATAAAACTCAGCTCTCCTTTTTTCACACTGCTACAAGTGCTTATCACATTCAGGTTAGTTGTAGAAAATGTTTTCTTTCTGGGAACACAGGAAAAGCTTATGATCCAACAAAGCTTTTGAATGCAAGGAACAAACTGGGTCATCACTGGTTTGTTTGATGTTGAGTAATTTAAATGATTTATAAACTATGTAAAATGTTTACTGGTGCTCAAAACCTGTAGAATAAGGATAGAGTAGTGTCTTCCAGAGATTATCTCTGTGGATTAAAAACATGTTTGTTTTGGAGAGACTGACCTGTGGAGTTGACATTTTTATAGGGGTTCTCTCGTTTAAAATTAAGAAACTTACGAAGTTATTCTGTCTTTAGCTTTTTTTGAGAATAAGGGTTGTGCTTTTTAAATGTACACAACTCTTGCATGCCATTTATCTTAAATTTGTAACTTTGAACTGGTAAACATTTGATTCATACAAATCTCCTCCCATTATCTAGTTATTGAATTTTGAGAAAATATTCCCAGGCATATTCATTGTTCCTACAATTTGCAATTGGTATATAATAAAATAAAACTAGCCTGCTCTGCCCTTTGTGTAGTAGGATGAAGATACCTTAAGTTCTGTTGGAAGATTAGTTACGTAAAGAGGCTTGGGGATTTTTTTTTCCTCTGCCTTCCCTGACCCACTCAGAATTTTCATTTTAGTTATAGTAGCTTGTTTGTGGTGATCAGCATACGTTCAGCCTTTGTTAATTTACTGTTTTTCTTTTCCTATAGAAGCCTGATGGAGTGCCAGTACATTTGAAACGAGGACTTCCTGATCAGCTGCTATATCGGACCACTATGGCTCTAACAATAGGAGGGACCATCTACTGTCTGGTAGCTCTCTACCTGGCTTCACAACCAAAAACCAAGAAGTGAATGAACCATAACTAATGAGACTGATTAGTACACAACTCTTCCTTCAAAGAAATGCTATCCCTTTGTATTTACTACTTAATTCTGTGATTGTATGTTGTGAATTCTTCAAATAAAGATATTAAGAAAACGTTTGAAAATTACCTTCTAATGCATTGTAAAGCAAGATAAACAAAGTTAATATTTAAGTCAATGTGTTTTTGATTTGCTGTTGCAACCTTTCTTGTTAGGTTCTCCAGTCTTCCCCACCCCAAATGTAAACCAGTTGTACAGTTGACTTACAGCAGCCTCTGAGCTCTCTAGGGTGGTAAAACTTGCCCCCTGCCTTTCAACAACGTTAAATTGGAAATGAAAAATTAATTGTCAAGCTCTGCCTTAACACCCCCATTCTCTCAAGGATAAGGAGGGGGGGATTCTAGGTACTAAGGGTTTACAGAAGCAATAAGTAACTTGTGTAATTTACTACTTGATGCCAAAAGTTTATTTTTCTTGTCATACATTCATTAAGAATTCACTAACAGGTGTAGTATTGGGATTCTTTGATTTAGCATTAATGATGAAGACGTGGTTACTTAAATTTGTACCTTCAATATGTAATATGACAGGGTTATGTGTCCAAATCTAACAGTCTGTCTATTCCTCTATATGAATACAACTGCTGGTAGCAGTGTTGCACTTAAGCAAACTTCTGTGTTGTAACATCACCTATACTAGTTTTGTCCCTTTCCTTGCGTCAAATTATAGTTTTAAATTAAAGTACTGGTTATTTTTACTTGGAATAAATACTGCAATACAAATATTGAAACATTTCAGATCGGAAAGTCTTGTTTTATCTTTTCACAGGGATTTATAATCATTTCAAAACATTATTTCCAACCTCAACTTGTACCTTTTGAAGCAGACATTTGGCCAAATAGTCTTTAACCTCAGACCTATGCTAATGGCCAGGTGGTAGCCTTTCTACAAGAAATAATCACCACTATCTGCTTTAGTTAAAGGTAGCCATATTTCATATCTTAGTTGCATGTTAATGCCTGTGCTGTCTTATTTCTCATTTGTAACAAGAAGGGAAATCAACAACCTTCAGTTAAATCTTTTTTCCCCCCTGTAAAACCATTGTGGGTAAAATTCTGGAAGCCTGCAAAAAAGCAAATGATTTGATGTCCTACACTGACAGCAACTCTCGTGGACTGGAATAAGTTATTTTCCCTCTACCTGTTTTGAGTTCTTATCCATTAGAACTGCATATACCCCTGGATACCCCAGTCCTCTCCGATTCCTACACCTATCCAAAACTAGCATAAAGCCCACATTCCTTGGGCAGAAGAGAAAAAAGTCCCTTTTCCTACCTCTTCCCATACAGAGCATGTCAAATTTCCTTTTTCTATTCCCCAAATTTGTACTAATATTAGAATTGTACTAGTATTAGAGTTCACTTGTTTTCTACTTAAATATTTCAAAGGCTCAGATGTTTCAAAAAATCTGTCTTATGGAGACATAGAAGAAATGTAGCAGCAAATAGTTTTTGTTTTAGAAACGGAGGTGAGGCCTCTGAGAATAATAGCTGAAGGGCATGACAAAGAACGGATGATGCTTCTCATTAAGAAGAGTAAGAAAACAGGAGCATTAGCTATACCAGCAAAATTAGCCCCAGTGCCCCATACTTTGCTAAAGTCCACATGCATGTGAAAAGGGTAAAGCTTTCCAAGTGCAAAAGAATCACGGTGTTGCTAGTGATTTTCAGTCTTCCTCTGTCGTGTAGTAGCCATCCACTAATGATTCAGAAGAATCCTCTAACACAGGGCTGTATCAGTTTCCACAAGTCGTGGCACCTATCACAGGTCATTGGTTGTTGGGGAAAATTCCCTGTGGGTTCTAAGCTGATAAAATTACAATCTTAATTAATGTTAGGAGCTGTGTTAAGAGACCAATAGTCTTTTACTGATTACCCTGCAGATGTGACCTATACCTGAAAATGCAATGACTCTTGTCCCACAGCATTTCAGCTGGAGTGAAGACCTTTGCTCTAGAACACAGTGGAGAATGAGGGGAGGAAAGTCATTCAGCTGTGAGTTTCTTACAGGCACTGTAAACTGGGAAGTGGCTCTTGCTAATGCATAGCAACCTGACCAAACTATGTCTCTGCAGGAATTCTGGGGGCAAGGTAGCTCTGGTGCAAGTCTTCTCACTGACTCAGGCTATGCTGCTTTTGACTAGTGCCCAAATAGCATGCTGCTGAAAGTGCTTCAGCTGCAGTCAGAAAACAAATGAAGCCTCTGAAATTCAGTAGGCAAGCCTCTGCCAAAAAGTCTGTGGCCTCTCTGTTTCTTTCCTCCCAAGGCATGTTATAGAAATCACTGGGCTCTTGGTGAAAATGGGGTGGGTCTCTGTGTTTTTTGTTTTGTTTTGTTTTGTTTTTAAATGAGAAAGGATGAACTGGCTAGCATAGGGCTTTACAGCTGAGACTCTTAAGCACAATGAGGCACCTAATGCTCAGATCAGTGGGAGTTAGAAATATAAATGCCTTTGAGGATCTAGGCCTAAGCCCTGCCCTTTCCCCTCTGCATTTCATTCCTGACTAGTTTAGGCAGTACCCTAGTCACACTGCTCACAGTAAATAAATTCTAGCAGGAAAAGTCTAATGGAGGACCAAAAAAAAAAAAAAAAAAAAAATGTATTGGGTGTTTAAAATAGGTAATTTCTGATTTGGCAGGGATCCTCTCTGACTCTGCAGATTTCCAGCAGACCTGAGCAGACTGAAAGGAAATACTTTGAGTCACTTATCTGTGAGGGTGGAAAAAGTGAGCTCTTGCCTGAAACCCAGAAGAACCACCTTATCTTTAAAATGAAAAGTGACTTTCTATACTGATGGGGACTAGGTTCCAAGTACAAAAATCTAAAAATTAAAAATAAATAAGAGTGATTCCTCTCTGACTCTTCTTTCAGCTCATCCTCCACTGAGGGAGGCTTGCGCTTCTCACTAGACTGTAAAAACTAGCTCTACATCTTTGAAAGCACCTTTCTGACCTCATTAACCATATGAAGAGGAGGGGCAGCTCACGCCTTGCTTTGGAAACAAACAAACCACTTGAGGTTTAGTGGCCAAAAAATACCCACCTTCCAATTTTGAGCGTCCAGCTTGCCCTCTCCCTCCCCACCCTTCCTTCGAGGAAATGATCAGAATTTAATGCAAGACTCAGGACAGATCCAAAAGAGGCAGTTTACCCACCTTCGATGCTTTTGAAAAATCAGAGAGAGGCTCCCAGTGGAAGGACTAGCAACCTTTCTGGCAAAGCCATAGTTGGAAGGAGACTCCTAAAAACGCTCTAGCCGAAAAAAAGAAAAAACTAGAGGGAACCCTTAGAGAGGCCTTAAAAGCATTATTCCTAGTTGGCAATGACCTGTCTTACCACAACACATGTCCCAGTGTGATGGTCTTAAGAGCACAGACCCTTGAAGAAGCATTGCTCCAGAGCAAAGCTATCCAACATCTGCCAGCTGCCATTCTGCTCAGCTTTCCTTTCAGCAAGGTAAGATCTTGCCTCCATTCTAACCATCATTCTCTTTGTTACAGTCCCTAATTCTCACCTATTTCCTTCCACTCACTCTCTTGTATCCCGCGCACAGCTTTGCATTCACTGGTCCTTTGTGGTTTACCTCTGAGAAAGAACATGGTGCAAAGCCATGGTATTGTCATCTGGATTGTACTAAAATCTCTCTCAAATGTATAAGAGTCACATGTTCTTTGAAGGCGCTATGCCACACTAGCTTCGCAGGCTAAAGTCCCTGTTCACATAGTGGAGAATATTGATGCTCCTCTTCAGAAACCATCTAGAGTTTAATATCCACAGCTAGGTGACTTCGCTAAAAGGCAAAGTGCCCAGGTTACAGCTATGGAGAGGCAGTGACCTTCACCAATGTATTCACTTCTGGGAAAATGGAAGAAATCCTTAGGCCTGGTTGTCTGCGCCACATTTACTGACGTTGCTGGAGCGATGACCCTTTTGCTGGATTTTTGGCAGTGACACAAGGACACACCAAATCCTGGTGCATTATTCAGCTGAACTTAAACCCCAGTGGTGTGAGTGTCGCCGTAAACAATTTAGGTCAAAGGCTTTTAGGGGGCTCCTGGTAACAGGACCCAATGGAGGTTTCACGCAGAGAGGGCTTGCAGAATCTGGTCCCAGAGAGGTAAAAAGGAGCACCTAGATACTCAGAGGCCAAGAAGGGAGAGTGTTGAGGTGTTGTAGCTCTAAGAATTGGCTTGAATTGTTCTGATAATCAGGATACATTTCTCTGCCTACTTCAGGGCACTTCCCGGTGGCGCTCAAGATAGTGAGCCCTATCTGTTGATGGCCTTTCGGGCCGATTTTGAGAAGAGCAGTTAGCAGAAGGCACATTTTTTGTTCCATTTCTTATTGCTAAGAAAAGATGATTTCATACTTTATACTTAGCAATCTTGCTACCTTGGTAACCAGTAAAAAGGGAGAGACAGCCTGTCATATTCACTCATTTTCCGGTCATTGATAAACTCCTGAATTCCTGTGAATAAACCTCTTTTTTCCAGGAAAGTTGTAATTATCCTTAATTGTAAATTCAGCATCTGGGGAGAAATTTCTAACAGCTCTCCTACATTAATAGGATTCTAAATGTCATCCCATAAAACAAAGTTGGAGTTACATTCTGTGTGAACATTATTAATTCTATAGCATCATAGATGCACACAGTGCTTTATAAATATGTAGAAAGATGAAGTCCATTGCCTAAGGAACTTTCAAGCTAATTTCAAGACAGACTACTAACAATTTATTATTAGTAATATTATTTATATCATCATAGCACCCAGAGATCCCTGTCTGGTTCTGTTAGACAAGGCTCTTTGCAAACAGGTACACAGAGAATCCCCTCCTCTTGAAAGCTTTCACTCTAAGAAAATGTTATAGGTTTTTCTGTAGTAGTCACTGCAATATCCAAACTCCTCTTACGGACATTAGTAACTTATCCTCACAGCAGCTTGTGAGGTAGGTCAGAATTATTTTCTTCAGTTTTCAGATGGGAAACCAAGGTACCAAAAGATTGTGATTTACCCAAGGAGACACCAAGTTTGTAGCAAAGTCAGAAACAGTCCTGTTTACTTTACTTCCTAAAATACCTGCGTATGTGGACAGAAGTGGGAAGGATGCAAGCTTATAACTGGCACTACTACTTGACTTGCGTTAACATTTTGCTTTGTTTCCAAAAGAGCCTCTCAATATTATTCCAGATTTTACAGCAGAAAACCCACTACCAACACTCATGAGGACACATGAAAAGAAAGATGCATTTTAATTAGAATGCAAACTCTGGCGCTTAATGTTTTGGCATGAATGCACACCAAGAATGAAATTTTAATGAAATAGTCACATCCTGAATCGGTTGGGGGAAGAAGGAGGAGCAGCTAAACTCTACAATGCTCAGAAGAGTGATTATCTCAGGATAGTCACCTGCCCCATTGGCATTTTCTTAATGTTATTATAAGCTTTTAAGCTAAAATATGTTAAATGATCATCATTTACCTTCATAGAGCTGTCACATCCTGAATTCAGTAGTTCTAGCCATGTTACTAAGGGCAAGTCTAAACCACAAAATTGTAACTCAGGTCGACTCATTGAGGTACAGCCACTGCAGTAATTAAATCGCTTTTGCATATTCACACTACGCTCCTTGTGTCTGCGGTGCGCACCCTCACCAGGAGCGCGTGCACCAATTTAAGTATCAGTGGGGCACTGTGGGATGGCATCTGAGAGGCAGCAACAGTCGATGTAAGCAACACCGAGTGTACACTGACACTGCATCGACCTAACTACTTCGACCAAAGTGCTCCGCCTCTCACAGAGGTAGGTATTAAGGGCTGGTCTGCACTACAGAGTTTTGTTGACAAAAGTCCACTGTTTTAGCGACAAAAGCTGAGGTGCACACACTGAAATGCTCCTCCCACCAGTGGATCTGGGGGTTTATGTGTGAGCTCCTGTGAAATGGGCAAGGGTCTGGATCAAAGATTCTGAGGTTTTTGGGCCTGTCCTGTGCCACCTTTTATCTCTGCTGGAGCTGTGAAATTGACAAGAAAGCTGGGCAGCTAGAGCCCAGCTGCCCCCGCTCCCCTGGAGAACTGAATGGCTGGACCCCACTCAGCTGTGAAATTGATAAGGCTGCCTCTGCTCCTGGCAGGAAAGGGGGGCGAGAAGCAAGGATAGATGGACCCCATTCCCTGGGGGCAAGAATCCCCGAGTGGCTTCCCCCAGCGGGGAACAGGGAGGGGAGATGCCCCGGGCAGCTTTCCCTGGCTCCCAGCAGAGAACAAGAAGACCCAGCTCTCAGCTCTCCACACTGTCCCTCTTAGGTGAGTAGAAGTGTTCCTGGTGAGGACACACACACCCGACCCCAGGAGGGTAATGCAGACATCAGCCATCGCAGTAATTGATGCGGTGGCTGTAAGTCAACCTAACATAGGTTGACTTATCTTTGTGGTGTAGATCAGTGTTTCTCAACCTTTTAAGTAGCAAGTACTCCCTAACTTCTGAAAATTTTAATAAGTACCCCAACACTCAATTTTCCACTCTGGGAGCTGGGACCAGGCGGGAAGCGGGCGGCTGTCGCCTGCCTCCCTTCACTGGGTTTTTCGCCACATACCCCCTGCCTGTGTCTTGCGTACCACAGGTTGAGAAACTATGGTGTAGATAAGGCCTAAGTCAGTGTAGTGAGCAAGTTACATCAGCAGGAGCTACATTTTAGTTAGACACTTAACAGAGTTAAGTGGACATCAGTTGTCTTACATCCACCTAACTCTGCAGTGTAGACCAGGCCTAATTTTAAACAAAATGCTTTTTCTCTTCTAGAAAGGTATTGCATAAATACACTTGCAGAGATCAATTGTTTTATGAGGATGGTAACAAAGGCATTGATTCCTTAAAGCAATTTTATGGTGAGATCAAACATTCCATCTGAATCCTGCTTTTAAATAAGCTTGCCCTCTAACAACAACAACATTTTAAAGTAAGAGCCCATATGAAACAGATCATTACTATGTTAAAATATGAATTGCTTGATCCTGCCCTAAAGTGAGGTTCAGATGAAAGCTGTTTTGATTTTGCAATGATGAAAACATTGGAAAGAATCAGGCAAGAGGAACCAGAAACAAAAAAACAGAAATCTAAACCTCCTACAGAAAGGTATCTGCTAACAGTGTAGGTAGCAATAAAGATAATTATAAGTTTCAGGGGCCATTTGCCATGTACATGTCAGAAACACTGCCCCTCAAATCGGAGTGAAGTCAGAGTAGGTTCTCTCTCCAGGTTGCCTGTCAATTACTGCCCCTACTAACTCCCAATGCTCATTTCAGCTTGTGCAAAATACATTATTTTATTAGCAAATGTACAAAGAAAATCAGAAAATAAAGTGTAAATTTGCCTAGATGAATAACATTGCTAAGGTGGCCCTAAACTAAGGTACCAAGTATTAAAATATTTACCTGCACTTTACTGTATGGTATTAGCTTGTCTTTATCGTTTGACCCCTGTCAAAGGTCAACTGTTCTCACAGGGCCTGATTCTGGTCTCAGTACACTGGTGTAAATCAGAAGTAATTCCACTGAATTCAATACATAGCTTTTAGCATTAGGGCTTAAAGAGAATGACCCTGAGGATTACATTTACTTGAAGGCAATTCGTTTTATAATTAATTGGAACTGACTCCAATTAGCTACAGCATGAAGCGCTAGGCAAGACCTGCTAAAGATAGAAGAATGCTTGATGTGAGGACTGTGGGGAAGCTACATGGTAACACAATTGCACAGTGGGGGCTGCGGAGGACCAGGTCATGGGGTGGGACTAAGGTGTAAAGGGTGTATGGACTGTATGGGGGTCTCATCTTGGACAATCGCAACACTTTTTATGAGAACCAGGAGTGGTCTGTGGGTTGATGGAGCTGCCCTGAAAGGTGGCACAGGACAGAAGCAGGCCTCTTCCACTTTGTATCTGGGGGTTTACGTGTGAGCCCCAGTGAAACTGGCAAAGGTCTGAATCCAAGGTTCTGGGGTTTTTGCCCATCCTTAGTAGGCAGCACGTTTTAAATAAGTAGACATACATATTGCACTCTGCCTCTTAAGGAGGCTGTTCCACGCTGGAAGTTTCACAGACCTCATACCTTGCAGAAACTCTGCAGAAAAACACCACTTTTTTTCTTCTTGATAACCTTTTAAAATTATTCCAGTTTTTCACAATATTTTTAACGGTATATTCCATCTCATGAAAGGAATGAAATCAGAGGCACTGTTTGAAGAGTCTCTCTAGAATGTTCATATTCAAAGGAATACATTTGTCATGTTTATTGTCATTCTGCCAGTTGGAGCAGCTCTGGAATTCTCCCTTGTGAAGTACAGAACCTTGTCAACCCAGCACTGCCTGCCTGCTGTGAGTATGCAAATGTGCCTGTTCCTATAGTAGCAGCTCTTCAAAGAAGCTCTTACATTGACGTCCATTTGTAAAGGTATCAAAAACTTGCTACCTTCAAGCACCCCACTGTCTGGCTCAAATAAATACTGGAGCCATTCTCTCACCTGCAAAGTTCTTAAATGTACAGTTGCGTGACTTCAAATATACATTTATTTTATACATCTTTGTATGTTTCGTATAGTGAAGTCAGACATCAGTCTTACTATAAATTGCTATGTCTATTTCTGGCTTGGTGCTGCCTCAAGATCCTGGGTTCAATTCCTGACTCCATCACTGACTCTAGCACTAAAATTGGGTGCCCAGACGATCAGGGCTAGATTGTACTTTCTGTACGCAATAATAAGGCTTTTGTTTGACTGAAGAGGGTGTGATTTGTGACACCCCTATATAGTGTTCCATATACTGTCTTGTGCACATGGAAGAAAGGCACAGCCGTGGCTCTGAATGATTTCTGAGTCTCCCTGTTGACATCATCCTGCGGGGAGTCACAGTGCCCAGAGCTGGTAGTCCTTATGTGGCCACACAAGGGTGTGGTGAGGTGAATCCTTACTCTCTCCTATTCACGGCATGACTGAATGAAGACTAGGCACTGTCTAGCACAGAATAAATTGCAATGTGTAAGTTCATTTTCATTCGGTAAAATCACAGGAGCAGCGCTGATGGCTCTGTCCGCTCCCTTCCTATTTCAGAGAAGCCCCAAAGATATAGGAGACCAACTCCTCTTATATTCTTAAAAATCACTGCCTTACTTACTTCTGCTAATATTACAGCAGTCAGTCTGGGCACACCACTCTTGATTCTCTGCACCTTTTTAAGGTCATGGGGAGGAGCAAGAGAACCTCAGCCAAAAATCATCCCGTGAGTTGGGGTGACTAGAAGCCGTTCAGGAACATTTGAAGAACAGGAAGTTGTGGGTGGGTGTGCCTGAGAATGCCCAGCTGGCCACAGCAGTGCCAGCAGTAGTTGTGCTAATAGCATAGATGGCTTAATCATCCCGAATGAGTTCTGTAGTAGAAGCTGCCAGCATGCCTTCACTATAATAGGGCTTATCTCTTTCTTTATGCCCAGAGTCAGGGCCGTTTTAAGACCTTCGTAGGCCCTAGGCACACTTGCCTTCATAGGCCCTCCGACTGAAATAAGTAATTTGATTTTAAGCTATTAATAAATAGTTTTTTAAATAAAAAATTATATATAAAACTTTTTTCGTAGGCCCTGAAAGTTTCGTAGGCCCTAGGCACTGTGCCTATTGTGCATAATGGATAATACGGCCTTGCCTAGAGTACTCTGGATAATCAGGGAACGTTGTGAAAGGCACTTGGGATTAACATTCAGTATAAAGCACAGAATCCTTTACAGGAAACCATTGTTTAAAAAACAAACAAACAAACAAACAAAAAAAAAACCACGATAGTTCATCAAGCAAAAAATTGAAAGGAAAAAAAAATATCCTGTGCAACGGAGCTGTGCTTCCTTTGTAAGGTACAAGAATCACAGACAAAGCAGAGGTGTAATGTAGTAATCATGTAATAATCCTTAAGGAAGTCCCAAGACAAGCAGCTTGTCTATAGTATAAACTCCATTCTAAATTATGCACAGAACACCAAGGCTTAAAGAGGCAGTCTCAGTTAACATCAATATAAAAATTTGGGAGTCCAAGTCTGCTCTAGTCTGTCAAAAAGGAAGTAGCAGAGTTCCTTATTTGTCTCTTGCTATCTTCCAGCTCAAACATGCTCAGTTTAGAAGTAAAAAGATGTTTTTTTCCTAACTACCAGCTCCACACTGGTTCTGGCAGTCAAGCTGGAGTCTTTTCTCCTGGTGCATCCCACAACCAGTAAAAAAGCAACAGTAACAACAAAACAAGGGGTCCTGCACCACAAATTATACTTTCAGGGACTTTTGTATAACCCCACTGCCTTTGTTGGGTTTGCCCAAGTATAACTGATCATCCCTGTAACTGGAATTTAGTACACAAATCTGTTGATAATGCACAACTAAAAGCAGATTCAATTTATTCCTCATTAGCTGTGGAGGTCTAACAGGAGTCAAAACTTAGTCTTTTTTCCCCCCCTCTCAACTAAATAAGCCGACAGGACTCTGCATGCACATAGGGAGTTGATCTAATGTCTTCCTGAAAGATGCCATTTTTACATAGTCATCTTCCAGAGCAGAACTGCACTTTAAAAGTTTGATAAAGGGGCAATTTCTGGCAATCTTGATACAGACGTGCCAGGGAACTGCAGGTGCCCAAGGAAGGATTCCAAGTCTAGTTTCCTCACCAAGACCGTGCAGAAGCATCTGTGCAATATTGCCAATCTGTAGCTGCTGTCATGGACTTTCTAGGAGAGAGAGACTAGTGGTCAGGGGTGCGTGGCCTGCACATTTTCAGGTGTGGGTATGCCCCCCATCAATTCAAACACAGTTACATCATCACCTTTTGTGCAGATTATTTTACAGAGGGAGGGAAACTGAGCATGTGCTGCTGTCAGCTAGCATATGAAAGCAAATAATAGAATCACAGAAGCGTAGGGCAGGAATTCCACTGATTTCAATGGAGCTATGTCAGTTTGCCCTTGCTGAGGATCTAGTCCAATGTATTTTTATAGTAATAGTACAAATCATAAGAAAAATCTTCAAAGCACAGGATTCACCTACATTCATCCTCTCTCTTTTTTTCCTTCCTTCCTCCCTCCCTCCCTCCATCCCCTTTGTTTTTTGTTTGTTTGTTTGTTTTTGTTTTTTTTAATTCTCTTTATATATTTTCAGTTTTCCTGTTTCAGGTGATGTCATCTGGGCTTTCCTGAGCACTAGCCATCACTGCTCTGTATTGGAATCAGATTTGCTAGTGCACAAAGAACTGCCCGTCCTGGACTGAAATAATAAGTCACATGTTGCCCTGTCGCCTACCCCATTCAACCCCACAGAAAACCAATCAACGAGTTATGGTGGGTGTAATTCAGAACAGTATTCATGCTGTTTCTGGTGCAATGCATTCTCTCTCACTGCCTGGTCTGATTCTCCTTTACTCATGCTAGTTTATTTCCACTGAGGCCTATTATCCTGTCACACTGGTGTGAATTAGCAGTAACTCCATTCAAACCAGTTTTTATACTAATGCAAAACTGGTATACATGAGAGAAAAATCAAGCCTATTAACATAATAGACTTACTCCTGATTTACACCCATTTGAAAGGAGAATCAATCCCTTTTCCTCCCTTCTTGGTTTCCCCGTTGTTTTTCCACCTTCTGTCTCACTCCTTTCCTGCAGTCTGTAAACTGAGTAACACAGTGAAAGTGAAGGTCACTTTTTAATATCCCATGTCTAAATGCAGAATTTTAATATAATGTTCTCAAAGAATTTGGCAGATTCTGCTAGTTTTCTGTAGCTACTAGTCGTTTTTAGGCTAGATCTTCAGTTGATGTCAGGATCACCGCATTGACTGTCAATTTAGTACATTAATAAGGCTGAGATTTTCAAGAGCCCAAGGGAGTTAGGTGCCCAACTCATTGAAATGCAATGGGAGTTTGGTGCCTCACTCCCTTAGCATATCCCAGCCTAAGTGTCTTGAAATACCCGTCTTACCAATGATAGGTAGCATCAAGATTCAAAGGTAGAGTGAATTTGCTGGAAAGCCAAAGAAAAATCCTTGCAGAATTTCTGTATATTTCTACAGATTATGACCGGAAATCCCCACAGATTTTTTTTCTATCCCTACCAGTGACATCAAGTAGCAGGTTTGTGTGTGTGTCTGTGTTTTTAATGAAGTTAGCTGTAACTGATCATATTTTGCCAGTGCAATGCACACAGAACTCACACTGACGTCAATGGAAGTTCTAAATTTGGATTCATGGCAGGACATATGACCCAGTTTTATGGTCTTTAGGGACTGGAAAGTGGAAACTTTAGTTAATAGGACACAGTGTGTCTAGGTCTCATAAGTACAACTCTACTCTACAAAATGGTCATGCCAAGATGACTCCTTGTGTTTTGTTAGCCATCAGGCTTGCGTCTGTGAGTGTTTAAAGTAATATCTGCCCATTTTAGTAATACAAATACATTTGTACTAATTTTCTTTCCTAAAGAGACAAGAAGAGTGAGCTGAGTTCACTCCTACAGTGCATCAGTAACATAACTGTTTGTTAAATTACTATGAGAGGGACTTTCATCAGTACTGGATCCCTGACAATAACAAAGTTCCAGCAATATCAATGAGGGCATAATATGAAGACAATGGGATAGGACAAGTGTCCCTGAAAGTATAATTTCACCTGCAGATTCTTCACTACTGGTGATGGTGCACCAGAAGAACAGCATTTAGCTTGATTTTCAGGTTGCGAAGGGTTTGTAGGGCTGGCTGTGGGGGGGAAAGCTTTTTATTTATAAAATGAGCACACTTGATCTGGAAGCCACTGAGAATCAATAAACATGGGACCCTCTGAATTTAAAAAAAAAAAAAAATTAAAAAAGGAACAAAAGGGCAGCATCATGTTCTGTGTATTGTAATACCCTGCCTACCTCAAAAGTAATTTCATGGAAGCTAATACCCAAACCACTCCACAGCTGTTAATACTATAAAGCTAATCCTGCAGTCCTTACTCAATTTTTATTCATTGACTTTGATGAGAATTTTGCCTGAGTAACAATTACACAAGGTCTGCAGAGTTTGGCATACGATTAATTGATAATTTGCTTTCAGTTTAGGAGTAAAGGCCAGGTTCTGATCAGAGTTACACTGATGTTACTCTGGAGTACCTCTATTAGCTTCCATGAAGTTACTCCAGATATGCCCCAATATATTTCAAACAATGTGAGTATCAGCGAGTCTGCTATACATTGTAAAGTCTGCGTTTGGATACTGTAGGAACTGACTTTTATAAACACAGATTAATAGATTATAAAGACAGAAGTGACCATTAGATCACCTTGTTTGATCTCCTGTATAACACAGGCCATAACATTTCATCATGATGATGCGCATTTGCTCTCTTCAAAGATTAAAACAAGCTTCAGCATGAATAATGATGGTTTCATTTTAGACTAGACACAAATGCAAAATGCCCATCTTATTTTAGCCTTTTGGTTCCAAATGACTAAATCAAATGTGATTTATTATGTTAAAAATCCTTTATAAGCGGTGTTTTGTTATGGACATACTGTGCAAAACATGTTTTTCAAACACAACTATGAAGGTTTTGAGATCTTGTGTAAAAGGATGTAGAATAAGCACAGGAGGGCTAATTCCCCCTGCCTGACATCCTGTGTACTCATTTACACCTGTGAGCAGAGCCTAATGTCATTCTCATTTGGTATAATTTTATCCTCATTTTGAACAAAGGCAGATGACCAAAGATGGTACAAGACAGTGGAAGGATTTTAGGCCAATCTAGAATAATTCTTAAAAAATAATTTTTTGGTTACCAATTTTGAGTCAGATCCTCGGCCAGTGCAAATCAACATATAGTAGCTCTATTGGCTTCAACAGAACTAGACCATTTTACATCAACTGAAGCTCTGAGCTTGTATTTTAAAAATAATCAAAAAAAGGTCCCACACTGACAAAACTGGAAACTATAGGCTTGTTTAGCTGTGGGGGGTGGTGTGCTACCGGGGTGCGAGCGGACGAATGTACTGCACATTAATTAGTCCATGCTGGTGCACATTAAGGCTTCCTAGGGTGCTTTAATATAGTAAAAGTTTCGTAGTGTGCTTTAACGTAGTGGCACTACGTTAAATCACACTAGGGAACCTTTAGTGCACATCAGCCCAGTCTACACAGACCAATTAATGTGCAACATGTTAGTGTGCTTCAGAAATCACACCCTTGTAACGAGCATTACCCCACCATGTAGACAAGTCCTTTGTCTGCAGTATATCCACAGAATAGGCCTAACTCAGGTTATGGTGGTGCAAGTTTTCCCACATTGCCTCACTCACATGCCAGAATGTTTTCTATTCGGTGTCTGAATCATTTAACTTCTTTGCCTCTCTGCTGTGGATGTGTGAGAGAATGCCAGTTATGAAATGGACACTTGTACTCTAGGTACAGGATGGAGAACATCAGTCCTGTTTCTGTAGATTACTGGGAGTATTGTGTGAGCAGAGGAATTTCCTAATGAAGGTGCTCAGACAGTTCAGTGAAGACTGCTATAGAAATGTCTATAAATAAATAAACTAAATAAATAATGTCTCTTAATCAGCATCACTCAGCTATTTGAACCCTTAACCTAGCAGTGAGAGGCTCTCTGGATAAAATTTTCAAAAGTGCTGGAGGTTCCACTGACTTTCAGTAGGATTTACGCACCTAAATTACTCAGGCAGTTTTGAAAACATTAGCTTATAACCTATTGCCAATCTCCTTAGGTGTTCAGTGCCATCTATGACTAAATTATTAATTGAGAAGGCTACATTTCAGCACAATACTATATTTCTTCTTGCAATTAAAAACATTCAGAAATAAATTCCGCTTCACTGAGCTCCTAGTGCTTATCTAATTAATTTTCATGTTTAGATAAACATTTCTCTCTCCCCCTTGCTGAAGACCTGTGCTTTCTTCTTCATTCAACATGTGACTAATTTCTTATTTAATGTTAAGCATCCCTGAAAGATCTTCATTTGAATTTGTGATATACCTGACATTAAAGTAACACAAATTACACTGTGCTGGCAGCTATGCTGAAAGGAACATTTCTGTAGCTTTCGAGAAACCTTTCTGAATACCCAAAGGGGGCATGAGACACAAAATGTAACTGGAACTGAAAAACTGATTTCTGAAGTGCTACGTGAGAAGAAAACATGCAGGAATTGTGGGAGGAGCCAATCTTCTTCCTGGCTTCCTTTCAGCCTACATTTTTGGCATTCTTAAAGATGTGCTGTATGTTTGCAATGTATTCTATTTTAGATTTTAATTTCAGAGGAAAGCAGTACAGTATACAACACAGTGGTGAGTGGTAATTGGCCATGTCCTGATAAAATAAATTAATTAAAATGTTATATTAACATAAAGATGTGTGGACTATCCCCATCCACCTCACTACCTCACTGTCATCAGCCGTTTGGTTTCTTGTAGGTGACACAGTAAAAATGGGTCTTCAGGACAAATTTGAATAAGGAGAAGGCACTGGCCTTTGCAAATCAGCCAGGAAAGGATATTCCACACATAGGGAGCAGCATGGAAGAAAGTATGGAAATGGTTGAGCTAGAAGAAGAAAAAATGTGTCACTGCATCTAGAATCATTGGTAGAGGGAGAGAGATGACATGGTAAGAGCCAACAGGGACATTAATGCCCTAAAAGAGTGAGAGTGCTAGTTAGTATACCTGGTGATGGTCCATGGACCCAAAGCGGTATGGTTAGTCTGGTTTCTGGGCATGGCCAGAGTTGCATCCGTGGTTGACTACATCTAGTGGAAGGTACTGGTGATAGCACACAGTGGGCTGAAGTGTGGGTCCTGACTGCCCTCCCTCCTGTGTTCTTGGAGACTTTCTGGCTGTCTCCTGCAGCTCCGCACCCCCATCCAGTCATGCTCAAGAGCCTACATTTTGCCCTACAGTTTTTAAGAATGTGTTATTTTTTCTCATGATGCTTCACTAGGCTTTTTTGGATCACTCACTTACAAGGAGATATCCTGTTCTATCTACACCTTTATCCTCCACTCACCACAGTGCATCCGGGTGCATTCAGTATAGTAGCTATTCTGAAACCTCAATTGCTTGTTGTAGTTCAGCCTTTAGACACAGAAAACTGATTAGATATTATTTGTGTTGCAGTCGTGTCTAGAGGCCCCAGCTGAATTCAGGCCCCTGCTAAGTAGACACCAGACACTAAGCACATGGTGAGGAACAGTCACTGTCCTGAAGAGCTTACTGTCTAAGTACACAAGACAGACAGAGGGTGGAAGGGGAAATGATTTGCTCAACATCACACAGCAGCAGAGCCAAAAATAGAACTGGGCCTCCTGAGTCCTTCTCCAGGGCTCTATCCACTGGCTCACGTTGCCACCCCAATGCTTTAGTCTTGTAATATTGTCATTACTAACGAATATAATTAAGAGGAATTGAACTGCTGCATGGCCAGTTTTCACCAGTTACTTAGTCATGACAAGTAATGTGGACTGTGTCAGAAGATACCATAAGCTGCACCCAGCACTGAGTGTCATTAAAGGATGCATTGGGTTCAATAAAATAATCCAAGACTTCTTGATTGCTGTCTTGCTCCAGGCATCTGCTTTGTGTATAAGAGTCACCATGTCATATAACACCATTGCCCAACACCACTGAACATCAGCAGCATTTAAAGACTCAAGGTCATTAATAATGTTATGACCTTCCAACACACAACACCCCCCGGTGCATTTATTAATCTAATTTACCACGTAGAGCTTTAAATGCAACGTAGTCAAACTAGAAACCATTGTTTTAACATACCGTCTTAGGAGACCCTGCACAACCTGTTGCACGTTGCCTGAGGATAGTCAGTAAAATGTTGCTTAATGAACTCAGGTAGCATTCTGATAAACTACTGCATTCACTGAGGGACAGAGCAGTAAGAAGAGGTGCTGCACTGGGGCTTCTTCCTATGGCAGACACCAAGAAGCACAGGCCTAAGCAGCTAAAGGTGTAATGTATGCTCCCGTTGCACAAACCACTTCGTTAACTGGGTAGTGGCAAGCAGGGTTGTGGCCTAACCCTCATGGCCTTCCCACCTTGGCCCAGCCCACCTCTCTCACAGTGGGAAATTTAGCATCTCTGTCAGAGCTAGACTCCACCAGCGCTTGGAAACAAAGATGAGGATGGTGCCTGCACAGGGACTCAAAGGCGGAGAGGAAGGTTTTCGGTACCTGTTACAAGGTAGCTCCCTCCTCACACACAATCTTCTATTTAATAATCTATCCTAGTTTTGTTCTGCACGCTCCTTAAGAGGCTATTTTTGGTCTATACAGGCCTGATGCAAAGTCCACAATAGCTAGTGGGAAGACTGCGATTGATTTCAGTGGGCTTTGGAGCTGGCCGTGGGATGGATCTGTTCTTTGTTACAGAGCTGCCTGCACCCTTCGAGATCTCAAAGTGATAGTGATGGTCAAAGTGATAGTGGGACTAAGTGAATGGGTGTAGTTGTACCATACTGTACTGAAGCGAAGGTGGCAAGAGAGCCTCAATGCCCAGATGTTTAGGATATTAAAGGAACCCCCGGTGTCTTTCAAACTCTCCTTAGCAAGCTGCTTAAAACGTCCTGGCTGAACAGATTAGTTGTGAAGAAACCTAGCTCTCTTCTCTATAGACTAAGACAAATCCCAGTAGGGAGCACCCTCTCACTTCAAAATGAAGGCAAAGGAAGGAAGAAGAATGAGTGAGGGTTTTCATGGTTTAGCTTCCCACTAGAATGCCAACAGAGAGAAAATACTATATTGCTGTGTTCAGAAGCCACAGCTTTACCATGTGTCTTTACTGTCCAGACACTGGAAAAAGTTATTAAAGTCAACAGAACTTGCTCCACTTTCAAGCCACCCTCAATATTAAGTTGCAGGGAAAAGCAATTCAGTTTAAGTGAAGCTGTGAGTCTAGTGGATAATACATGATTTCCAAACTCTTCTAACTAATACCAGAACTCTGGGCCTAATCCTGCCAAGTGCTGAGCACCCTCATCTCCTCCCAGTGAAGTAGAAGTGAATGGAACATGAGGATGCTCACTACCTCATAAAATTGGCCCTTTGAAGTCTTGACTAAAAGGAGACGTTATGGCTTAATCCTCAGACTCAGCAGAGTTGAGTGGGGGAGGCAAAAATGGCTTTAAAACAATTTTCTCAATCCTCAAATCAAATTAGCACCTGATACAAATTAGATCCGTTATGCTCCTGAGGATGAGCCAGAGCACATTGTACTCTGGTCCCACATGCACACACGCCTGGTAGCACCTTACACCAACGGTGCGGGAGGGAGAGCACGTAGGACTCAGACTTAGTGCTTGTTTACACTTAAAAGGCTGCAGCGGTGCTGTAGTGCTTCAGTGAAGATGCTACCTACACCGAAAGGAGGGCTTCTCTCATTGGCGTAGATAATCCACCTCCCCAAGAGGCAGTAGCTATGTCGATGGGACATAGCGCTGCCTACACTGGGAGTTAGATTGATATAACTATGATGCTCAGTGGTGTGGTTTTTCCACACCCCTGAGCAATGTAGTTTTACCGACATATGTTGCTAGTGTAGGTCAAGCCTTGGAGACATTAGTAATCGATCAATTGACTTGAGACCAGATTGTCTAAATTTGCACAGGCAAATTTGTTGGCATAAATCAAGTACTTAGACATTACTACCAAGTTTGAATATGCAAATATATACTCACTAATGGAAGCAGACCCAATATTCCTTTGTGCACATTCAGAGACTGGCTGACAACATAGCCATAGGTTATACCTCTCCTGCTCCTTGTCACCCTTTCTGGAGAAACTAACAAAATCCTCCCCCCAGCCCAGCTGACATCCACCACTCACCTCCCAATAGCTGCCTCTTCCTCCCAACAAGTGTTGGGATCCAGAACACAGCTAAGATAATAAGGAATAATTTGAGTGGCACAATGTGAAATTCCTCTGGGAGGCTGGAACTTGCATTGAACTGGCAGAAACTGGGTCATTTTGAACGCCTTTTAACCAAATCACAAGATTATGCTCTCAAACTCTCTCAAAATCTCACAGCTCTAGTGCAAATGGAATGATTGATTCTAAGAAACATTCTCTGGGTGTACAGCAAAGTCAGACATGGTGGATCCAGCGTAAATCCACTGATTTCACTATTATACCAGATCTGAATCTGACCCTTTGTTTCTATTAACCCTCAGACTGCAATGTTAGCAACATGCACTGTCAAAGTAATTACAAACTGTTTCCATTCCCCAAGGTGTGGGTGGACTGAGGAATCCTCAACAGCCACTGCTGGAAGAAGGCCTGGAACTGAGTTTTGTAATCTCATTTTTAATTTCTTTGTTAATTTAAGCAGTCCCCTAAGAAGAGAACTTTGTTTCAGAGCAGGTGGGAATGGCACCCGTGCATAGGTGTATTCATTACTTTTCTATATACCACTTAAAAGTATTTCCCATGTGCAGGGCCATTTTAAGACCTTCGTAGGCCCTAGGCACACTTGCCTTCATAGGCCCCCCGACCGAAATAACTAATTTGATTTTAAGCTATTAATAAATAGTTTCTTAAATACAAATAAAAAATTATATATAAAAATCTTTTTCATAGGCCCTGAAAGTTTCGTAGGCCCTAGGCACTGTGCCTATTGTGCCTAGTGGATAATACGGCCCTGCCCATGTGTCCCATGCAAGTTTGTTGGACCTGTAACTGAAGACCACTGCTACCAGGCAACCATTTTTGCTGGTCCCATATGTAAGAGAGATTTCATGCTATATGTGTAATGTCATGGAAGAGAGATATGGAATATGTCATGGAAGAGAGATTTCATGCTATATGTGTAATGAGGCAATGTGCCAACATGAGGTATAGTATTTCCTTCCCCTTCCTTTACCTCAGCTTACTTTTCTGCTGTAGTAAAGATCAGAGTTTAGTTTTTGCAAATTTTGATCTCTGTATACCTATCTACAGCTATTATAGAGTTAAATCTCAGATAGAAGAGGAGTGACACAATCTCTAAAGAAAACATTTCCTTCATCTATATCGAGCTATCTGAATACATAATTTATTTATAATCCTTGAAACAGTTATGAATATTATCAATAACAACTCCTTTAAAGTCAATACTTTCAGACAACCTCCTACAAATTTTAGCACTTGTTACTATCACAAGTTCAAATGCAAAATATAATTATGCATGCATACCTACTCTCCTCTAGGGTTCTTCTCTGGGAGGATTTACTCTTCTCTGTCTGTGGAATGGTGTCCAAACCCTCTGCGGGGCACACAAAATCCTTCAAGTCTGAGAAACAAGTGATAATGCCACAGTCTCTTTCAAACACCCTTTGAGCCTTTGTACTGACAGTCAGCAATTGCACAGCCTGCAGCGATTTTAGTCCTCCTTTGCTTCTCTAATGGGATGAGGGAGTAGCCCCTTCTGCTCCTTGAACTATTCCACAACTGAGTCCCCTTGGCTGGCTCCCACACCCCCTATTTATAAACTCCTCTCTCTCCCCTTGAGTTCCCATTGGTTCCACTCTCAGAGAGTGACTCTGGGTGTGTCTTGCCAGGCTGCTTGTCCAAAATGGAAATCACCCAAACAGCCTCAAATAACTAATGAGCACACCTAGTGCCTCCCCCACCCCGGCTCTCAAACACCAAATTTCTGGATAATTCTGGCCTAATCAGAGTCACTATGCCCAGCTCCAGCAGGCCTGCAGGCACACAGAGTCCCCCAAAATAAAAATAAGAGCTATATATCATTGCCACTGTTTCTTCCCTTATTCACACCATTAAATACTGCAATGCAAGCATGTAGGTTACATATACACTCTCATTTCACTGATTCTATATTGCATTCCTCTAGGAGTGCGAAGTAGAACTGGAGAAAAATGGCTGTGACACTACACGCATTTGGTGAAACTTTTCAGAGCAGTGAAACTTTCCATAAACTTGGCAGAACTTTTTTCAGAATCTTGTAACTTGCAGAGCGGTGTCTAGTTAAATTTTTAAAAAGCTGAGGGACTGTTCTGTGTGCACTAACCACCTCTTCCATGACCCTCAACTCCTGCTGAGTCCTGCATTGCCTTGGTGAGTCAGCACACAAGGCCAGATTCAAAAGGTATTAAATGCCTAAGATGCAGCTAGGTGCCTAGTGGGATCTCCAAAAGCACGGTGCCTAATTGCCACTGATTTCAATTGGAGTTAGTTTTGAAAGTCCCACTAAATGCTTTGCTGCATCTTTAAATATCTTAGTACCTTTGAAAATCTGGCCCATACATCTGCTGGTCACCATACTTGTGGCTACGTTCTGACACCCTTTCTTATGTTGTGTAGCACCTTGCTACATATGTGTTTCCATTAACTTCAATGAGACTAGATGTGGAGTAAGGTACTATTCTGCATGAGTAATAGTGTCTGATTTCTGCTCTTCCTTTTTATTCCTGCAGAGCAGCATTCTCTCTGAGGCCCTGAACTTCATGTTATTTTGCATAACTCCATGTAACAGTGTTTGCTGGTAGCACACCACCTTGTTAGCAAGTATTGATCCTTTTGGGAATAAGTTAAGTGGGTGTGGCAGACACACCGATGCAAGTGACTTGTGGTTTTCTGAGACAGAGAAGACCTAAGGTATGGGCTGAGCAATCCCGAGGGAGGAACACTGGAAGCAGGATTTGGGAAGAAGGTTTGAGTTGATTTTTTTGTTAAAGTCAAGTTCCATAAAGGTGGAGAGTTTAAATGCTCCTCAGTGTGTGAACTGTGTTTGCAGAGCAGGTTGGGAAAAGCACCTGTTCAACTGTGGAGCCAATTCACGTATTTGGTGGCGGTGGGGTAATTCCAATCCCTGCTGCCCTCCTTCCTGGCAGGGACCCCATTTCAAGTGCCTGTGTGTACCCCAACCCCCCCCCCCGAGCAGGGACCCTGCATCTCCCCTCGCTCTTACCCAGGGAGTCTCCCTTCTCTCTTACCCAGACACTGCATGAGACGGTGCTGCCAGAAATTGAGTTTCTGGCTCCCCTTGTACGTGCTTCCACATATAGGAACAGGCTCCCTGCACACCAGATTGCAGCACCATTTGGCCCAGCCACCCCACTGTCTGTACAGAGGGACAGCTGGCTCAAATTTCAGTGGCATTGCAACCATACAGCCAGAGTGGCACTCCGGACCACTCTGGCACTGGTTGTACTCCTTAGATGGGGTCATGGCTCCCCACACCTGGCTCTGAGACACATGGTACCCTGAGCAAGTGCAAAAATCTTGGGGGAAGGCATTATTGTGTCCCTTCTTTTGTGGCACTGAGCCCCAAGCAGAAGTCTTTAGGGGATATTTCTAAAGCAACTCACCAACCTCTTTTCTAGTCTGCATGCAGCAGCATCTGTCCAATTAGCAGATATTCCCTCATTTTAGTCTGCGCTCCCAGATTCATTATTTTAAATCTATCTCCAAGCCGAATAGGTTTTTTCCCCCATCTATAATTAGGCCAGGTACTATCATGTTCTAACTCCTTCTGTATTTGACTGCATTTTTCCTCATTAATTTTCTTCTTTACTTAGTGTTCATACCATTATCAAAGTTAGGGGTTTTGCTGCTGTCTTCTGACATTACCGTGGGCAAGCCACTTAACAGCTCTGTGCCTCAGTTTCACCATCAGTAGAGTGGAGATAAATATGCTTAACTTCCTCTGTAAAGGTCTTTGCGATCGATCCATAAAAAGCATTATAAGTGGAGAGCATTATTATAGCCCCCATGATTCAGCCATTTTGGAGAACAAAGAGAATAGAGGGAAATGCACTTTTTCTAATATAAAAATATTTTTACTGTTTAAAAAAAATAAATCTAGCACACCAACAATAGATGGTAAACACTTAAAATCTGTAGAGAGATAGTCCCAAGCTGATAAATGACCCTATCAGTGGCCTGGTGAAAATGGGCTGTGACCTGACAAAGTTATAAAGGCAAAAAAGATATCTGATCCTATAATGAAAGGCTTTACCCTAATACATAAACACAGGTGTCTTGAGTTTCTCCTAGCATTTGGTCAATTTTTCATTTGATATGCCATTTTCTTCCATATGCTATATAACTGCCACTTAGATTTTTTTAAGTATCATGTACAGGAAATGGGTAGGTTCCCTTTAAATAGTTTGTGAGCCCTTGGTTGGCCCCTCACAGTCTTCTAGGTTTCTGAAGCTGCCAGTACCCTGCCAGCGTAATAGTGCGTCTATGTAGCAAGGCCTTGCATGTCATTGTATTCAGTAAATAGTTCTCTGGACTCCAGCACGCTCATGTGATTCCTTCACATTGCACTTGTGGTGCAAAGAGTAAAAGATACAGCAGTGAGGGCAGGTCTACGCTTAAAGCACTGTATTGGTACAGCTGCACCGATGCAGCTGCGGCGCTCTAGTACTTAACTGAAGACATTCCTATGCCGACAGGAGAGCTTCTCATGTCAGTGTAGTTAATCCACCTCCCTGAGAGGCAGCAGCTATGTCAATGGGAGCAGCTCTGCTGCGACATAGTGCTGTCTACACAGGGGTTTAGGTCAGTATAACTATGTCGCTCAGGGGTGTGAAAAACTCACCCCCTGAGCAACATAGTTATACCAAGATAGGTCTGTAGCATAGACTGGCCTAAGGTTCCTCTCTGTATGAAATCTAAATGCAGTGTATGATTTCCAGGACCTGCTCATAGCTACCAATCCATTGTTATTAATCATTTTGATAAGTTAGGGCAGGACTGTGCCTTGGTCTTACTTAGCCACGGGGGGAGTAAGGCCCATCCTATTCATGCTCCTTGCCAGAGTGACATCTGGATTCTGTGGTCTGGTCTGGTGGGCAGTGCAGCCTCTGCTCTTTGAATTTTCCCCTCTGGAAACAAAGGGACTAGGAGCCTTGGCTTTTTACCCCTTCCTCTCCCACACACTAGATCCAAGTATCTGGATAGATGCAAGGGGGGAATTAAGCTACATCCTTTCATGGGCTGCAGTAACTGACTTTCTGCCTCATGGAAGCAGATGGGAACAGGGGAGGCAAAGGTGCAGACAATATACTATTCTTTGCTTGGGGCTGTGCCCAGAGGCACAGTCTAGCCCTTATTAAATCACACTTTTCCCTCTCCCTAAAGCCATGCTGCCTTGGTTACACGGAAACTGTAATGTTCCAAACCTTCCTCCATTGTTACCTTAAAAGCCTTTGTTTTGCTCCAGCCTTCTGTAAACTTGAGGCCAAATACACTAGTTTTTGGCTTCCTCCCATTTCCGTATTTCTAGTGAAATAACTATTTTAGAACTGAGGAAAATGTCTGCTGTAGCTTCTCCAAATTTCCATGCTAACATTTTCTAGCCCTCTTGGTCTCTGAGCCTTGTCAGCTATAATAGCTTTTTTCACTTCATGCTTCTCCAGATGCCCTAACCCTTCCCTTTCTTGCTCTGTAATCACGTAAATATCTTCCCTGTAATCACCAAGTAAGAAAACTACAAAAAATGGATTAGCATCGCTCTGTTCCTGTCCTGCATCTCCTGTTCCACCCTAGCAGTCACTGCATTTTATTAATCACTTTGTAAACTGAAAAATTGTTCACCAGCCAAGTTATCCTGCTCTCTTTGACGGTTATTGATAGTTATGTCCCCCAGTTCACCTTTATGCAGTGGTTCCATCCTGTATCATTTTGTTCCTCTTATTATTAGATTGCTTCTATAGTTCTAAACGACTCCTTCACGCAGCTCCTGACATCTTTGCTCAGTGCAGCCACGTCAATAGCCCATCTGGCAGGAAGATCAGCAAATTTTCTTTTACTGGATTAGATCAATTCAGCTGCGCATGGGGGGTGATGGTGTCTGGAAGATGCGTTCTCCAACATGTACCATAAATGGGCAGAGTAGACTAAGTCCAGATCCACCACATTTTCAGGTCCCCAAGTGGAGCCTGTCTTCCATCTTCCCCCATTTCCCTGGATGGACAGCTCTATCACCAGGCCCATCCCAAAAACTTACCTCGCTTCAGTTAACAGTGGTGCCACCACATGCCAGAACAGTGGTGGCTGTTCTAGCTGTCCTCCTTCCAAGGTGAGATGTGCAGTGTGCCAGCCAAAGTCATGTCACACCTTACTGCCCATTTGCCACCTGTTAGAGCTGCCATCTCCCTGGCTATGGAGAAGCTGAGCATGGATACTACATACCCTTCTCCTAGCTCCTGCGGAGTCTATATCTAAGTTCTCTCCCTCCCACTTGTTGAGGGCTTCTTCTTTACACGGTGGAGGGGATATCAATGATTCTTCTTCTCTGCCTTCTGCTTGCTTGTGTGGGAGAGGTCTTTAGCCTCCCACAAGACCTATAGAAGGCAAAGGGCTTAAAATTACTGCTAGACCTGGATGGTAAGTCATAGTGTAGTGAGAGGTGTGCCACAAGCTAGGGTTTTGGCTGTGGCTATCACCTTTAGGTAATAGCATACCTCAGGTGAAAAACCAGCATAACGTGCAGAGGACACCACACGACTGCAAAGGCTATAGTCTGCACTCCCATCTTGTATCAGCAATTTCCATGCTGTTCCTTTCTCTGACACATTTGGTTCTGAGACGGTTAAAGAGCATGGTGAATATCTCTAAGTGATGTTAATAAGTTGTATTTAAGAACACGAGAATTATTTATTAACTGAAGACTGTTCTCCTTATTACTGTATCCACAACAAAAAGGGGGAAATCTAGGACTAGCTCCATCAGCACAAACCCCTACATGCCCCTTGCTACACTTACAGGCCAGCAGCAGTCCAGTTACACTGATCTCTGGTCACTACCTGCTGAATCAGAGCTATTCCCAAATGCAGATAAAGCCTTGAATTCTACTACTGGCTCTGCCATTAACTTGCTCTTTGACCGCAGAGAAAACATTTTACCTTTCTGGGCCCCCATGTCCCCTCACACTCTTTGGTTGTCTTGTCTGTTTGGACTGTAAGCTGTTTGGTACAGGGACTGTCTCTTATTACGTTTGTACAATGCCCAGGATGACAGGGCCCCAGCCTCTGTTAAGGCATGTAGGCAATACGGTAAAACAAATAATTAATGACTGAAATCACTTTGAGAAGCACTTTGAGATCTACGGATGAAAAGCTTTATGGGAGTGTAAGGTGTGATTATTAAACAGTAAGAGTCTTGTTTCCAGAGTAATTTGCTAAAGTCCACTACTGTGAGGTAAGAAGCTTCAGAGAGTTAGTCAGAACACAAGTGAGGAGTTAATGAATAAGTAGAGTTATATTACTGTGCCCCTAAATGAATTTGTTATCCCCGTACTAAAAAGAAGCTAAAAATGACACCTGCAGACGATGAGACTTTTTCCTGTGGGGGAATGGAAGATTAAATAGCTTTATGAAAATGCCAGAAGGATGAGTAATTACTTGTTGATGAGGCACCAAGACCAGATTAGTTAGATGCTGGAACCTGGAAAGGGAGGTAGGAAAATCTTGAGGGGAGGTATTTTCTGTAGCCTGTTATGGATAGTGAAGGCCCTATGTGCTCTGGGGCAAACTAGATCCAATCACACAACAGGAGCCTCAGAGGCCTGTGTTGCATTGCCCTCAGCATCTCGCCCATTCATTGCCCCCTCCCTCTGACCCAACACAGTACAATATGTGCAGTATCCCTTGCTTATTTTTCCTTTTGATATTACATTCAATTTTACCCTGTTCCCAGATTTTCAATTCTCCCTGTGCCTTCCCTCCCTGCCACATTGATAAATGCATAACTGCATAGTAGAATTTGTTAGGGAAAACTGAAGAGGATAGCTGGGGCTTTTGGAACCCAAGAAGGTGCAGGATGTTTTTTTGCCAACCAGAAGCCCATTTAGGCTGTTAGTACTGGGGAGGGGATATATCTCCTCTTTCCCTCTCTATTTTGGGGAGGGGCACAGGGTACTTAAAATATAAGGGACAGGCCCTGAATTCTTTATCCTCCACTATAGCAATCATTGCAAGCAACTAGCTGCCCTACTTTATCCCAGGCTTCTCTGTCCAAAATGATAAATAAGCACATTAGCTTGCAGCCACAACTGCATTGACTTCCATGGAATTGCACCTGGTTATGCTTGTGTCTCCTCATGAATGTGGCACCATTGTATGTTGTAGTCAAGAAAATGTGCAACAAGATCATGTGGATAACAGATTCCTACCACATCACAACTAAACATTGGATCATAGTTTTTAGGAGTCTTTAAACTCTACACTAACTACCTCAAAAACAAACCAACAATCTGCCTGTGATGCATTCCATCTGAGAGAAATGCAGCGGATTGCATTACAACAGCTTTCTTTCTCCCTAACAATCAAATTAAACACAAGAGTAAGGGATTGTCAAGAAATTGATGAGGCAGAAGCCTGAACTATTCCAAATGAGCAAAACACGTTTGATCCACAGTATATTAAATGTTCCTTAGTCCCTCTATGGCATAATACAAACTTTTTCTTTTTTTTAAAAAACCCTAACCTCAACAGGGGTTATACACTCAGACTGGGGTTTGGGTGCTGAACTCCCACAGGCTTTTTGGGAAAGTCTACCCTAAATCTAATTTCAAATAAAATGTAAAGTGTTTTGGGGGAAAAAAAAAGAGTCTAATTTCAACTGTTAAATCTCAGAGGACAGTTTTGCATTTGGAGAGTGCGTTAGGGCACAATCCCGCAAACAATATTAAGCCCCAACAGACTTCAGTGAGATTCCTCATAATAGTCAGCACTTTCAGGATTTGGGCCTTTAAATCTGAGTCCTGCAAACACTTACACATGAGAGAAACCCCATTGAGTTTGTTATGTTGAATACTTCTAATTGCTTGTATTCAGAGAGAGAGAAACCAGCACAGGAACACAGAGAGATGCAACACAGGGAGCACCTTTATTGAACTAACACTAAAAGCCCAGCCAGCACTGGCTGAGCTATCCCTTAATAGTCTAACTCTATTCCTATGGCAACAAGTTAAGAGCTGTTGCTACGGCAACCTAGGCAATTAGGCAAGACACAAAACACACAACAGAGTTCACCATATGAGTTCAATGAGGCTGCTCATACATATTGCTCCTCATCTGCCTAATCCTGCACCCAGTGAAGTCAATAGCAAAGCTTCCAATGACTGCACTCATGCAGGATCAAGCCCCACGTGTGTGTTTGGAGAATTGGGGTGTTAGTTTAATCGCTAAACATAAAATACTTCCCCATAATGCTCCTGGACCCAGAATTGTGCGTGGTGGCTTCCCCTCCACCTTCAGGAGCACTGGGACCCATGCCGCAACCATATGGGCTGAGGAAAGAAGAAGTTCCAGCAAGGAGCCAAAGGAACTGAAGCCGGAAGGGGCAGGCACGGGAGCAATCTCAGCAGATTCTGCAGCAGGGACCATCACTAACATGGATTACCTCATCAGGCACTTTGCAGTCTGCATGTTTTGCCCCATGCTGATTGTCTGTTTGCTCCAATTCCTTTCCATACCCACCATCACTGTCTTCAACTGCCCTCTATGCTCCCCTCCCTCTTCTCCCCAGCCCTATGCCCCTATGCCTTCCATTGTGTTTCCATTTAGCAACTCCCCTCTGGGTTCTAACAAAACCCCATGTCGTCAGAGTTCAAACCTAGGACCTCTTGAGCTTAATGTATGAGCCTCTATTGCCTGAGCTTAACCCTCCCCCCCCAAAAACAAAAAACAAAAAACCAAAACAAACAAACAAAAAAAACCACGTTTCTCTTACCCAAGCCTGTAGCAGGCTCATCAATTGATATCTGGCCTCTCCACCACTAGAGGGGGACAGAGTGCCACACAGAGCTGGTTAATCCAAGGATTTAACAGTGAAGACCTGGTAGAACACGTAGCTTTAAGAAACACCCATTACAAACTAGAGTGCACTTGGCAGTGGGGTGGGGTGGAACTCTGTAAAGCCTGCACTTCATCCCTGGAAACTGTGAAAGCCAAGGCCACTTGGTTGTATAAAAGGCTGCTGATAAGCTGTCTTTCTTTAGGAAATGAGGAAAGTCTCAGTTGCCATTTTGAAACATCTGGAGATCAGATTCAGTAACTTCTCTTTCTTAAGAGGCTTGACTCCAGCTGGATGTTAGTTACATCAACTGCCAGTGCTTTACATTGTTAAATTAGTATATCTCAACTCGGCCCTGAAGATAACACTAGGCCTGAAATCCACATAGCGTTGGTTCCCATTTCAAAAGTGAAATTCTTTGTTTTGCAAACGTAGGTTCCAGCTTTGTGAGCATCAAAGATGCCTTGGCTGTACTTCCTATTTCCCCAGCAGACCCAGGGACCACTCACTCACCGAGGGCCCTGCAAGCTATCTTCACCCATTCAACACCTTCAGTAAGCAGTCATTTACTCCATCTGACTTTTTAGTGGGAGGTTCTCTGCCCTCTTTGAAATTCCATGATATCATCTGATGGCTGGGCAGGTCACACAGTCCTCCATTCAGCAGCCGCAGGACGGGAAAGCTCTCTACTTCCCTCTATTTACTGAGCCCTACCACAGTCGGGGCATGAGAGATTTCAGACTGTACTTTCACAACCCTGTTCACCCTGGTCTTATTAGACCCTCTGGTTTTGTGCCTAAACAATTGTAAAAGCAAGTAACCAAGGATATAACTTTACACCTACGTTTATTTGTGAGTGCAAATTATGTCACTTAGCATTTAAGCTCCTGTATGTGCTATCAGTTACTTAGACATTTAAACAACCTAAACTGCAGGTGAAAATATGGAATCCCATATCTAAAAATCTGCAAAAACAAAAACGAAAAACAGCCAGCAGCTTCATCAGCCCAGAACTGTCTTTTCTTCCAAAAGCATTGGCAATGCCTCCCATAGATGACTTTCATTAAGACAAACATGTTGTATACACTTAGACTTTGATGGATATTTGGTGCTAAAGGTGGAAAAACGACAAAGTAAAAAATCGAAGGAAAAGCACCAAACCTGATATGTTTTAATTAAGTATAGGCAGCTGCATACGATCTTCACAGAGAGGTCTCATCATTCATTATATAACATTAATGCTCACTGAATTGTAAAGCTCATGGGAGTCCACTGCACAGTTTAGAGAAGACAAACATTTGTTTTTCAGAAAGACTCATTATCATTTGAAGTACTTGTTTAATCTAAATAGAAATCCTAAGGGGAAAACATTGAAGAGTCCTGTCTCTGTAAGTCAATTTTATATGTAAGTGACAGGAAATAAAATGATTGAAAAAAATTACTCTGGCTAAGCAAGGATAATTGAACTGATATCCTTCAAGAGAGCATTTTGCCCTTCATAACAATCATACTACAAAAAATATGATGGGTCACGCAAAGACTAGTAACTAGATCAGGATGGAAAATGATTTTTTCCTCATGGAAAATTCTGACTTTTATTTGAAAATCAACATGTTTTTAGACAAAAAGGTTTTGGTTTTTCGCTGAAAACCAAAAACTTGGGAGGGTTTGAGTTTTTGTTTGTTCAATGAACATTTGAATTTTTCCTTGGAAGGCAGACATTTTCAGTGAAAAATGTCTTTTAGTTGAAAACCCAATTTTCTGTCAAAAGGTTTAGATGGAGAATTATTAACCAGCCCTCCTAGAAATGCCCAAAGGGTATTTAATGTAGCTGACAATATTGTTCAATCATATTCTCTGTGCGATCATGTCATCTATTACTTGCAATAAATAACGTGAAATCAAGTTCAAGTCAAAAAGTAAGAAGATATATTAACTTGATGAGAAATGAATGGGAGTTACATGTCTCTCAGCCATTCCCACTACCTCCCATATTCCTACCCACCTTGACTCTCATTCTCACGCTTAGACCTTAACTCTGCCTTTTTTTTTTTTTTTTTTTTTTTTTTTTTGGGGGGGGGGTTATGCAGCCTCTTCTATTGAACAAGACAACTCACCTATTATGTCCTCCATCCTACCATGCATGCACAGCCATTCTCAAACCCTGGGCAGCCTAACTTAACTGAGCAAAAGACTATCCCTTGCCCTATACACGAGAGCAAAGGGATGTAGAGCTGCTTCTTCTTCCCCTGCTCAGGATGGGAGCCCAGCGAGTCCAAGGCTGAATGGAGAGCAGCCGCTGTGGATCCACTATTCCATGACAGAGGTGGGCTGGGAATGGGCAGGCAAGGGTGGGTAATGGGTGGAGACTTGGCTGGACTCCACAGGCCTCTTCATACACTAGCTGGCATGGTGGAAGAAGTAGGACTAGAAGAAGTAATCTGCTACTGGTGTATACTTTACAGATTACTTTCCCATCCAGACCAAGTCAGGAGCTGAGAAATCAAGAGTCACAAATCCCTCCTCGGTCTGCTCCTGGGCCAGCACAGCTAGGCATCACCCCCTACTCAGGAAAAACTATACGTTGACAATCTGTCCCCAAATTAGTATACAGGAGAGACTCGAACCACTACTGCTGACTAGTGTCATTTTAAAAATATGTATTTAGGGAATTAAAGGTATTCTATTAACTGTGGGGGATGCAGTGGAACTAGTGTGTAGATCTAGGAGACGATACATTGGTCATACTTTAAAAAAAATACTTCCATTTCCAGAGATTTTACTCATCCTAATGGCATTCCCCATTTTATATTCCCCATTTAATAATGGAGTGTTCTGACCAAAAGCTGTATACATCATTGTTTCTCTGGTGTACATCCAGTAATTAGATGGGCCTCAATCCTTTGTTTCACAGCTTCAGTTCAGTTGTAGATGAGCTGATCCAGAGGTAAATTGGTAGCTGAAGCTGAATCCCGATTGAAAGATAAAATGGATTCCCAGGGCTCCGTCTTATATACCCCCTGGCCCTCACCAGGCTGCTTGTGAGATTTTACATGAACTCAAATGGTGTCTAGAGTCACATGGGCAAGTCCTGGTGGCTTATCAGGCATATCTCTGGTTTCTCCCCTGGGCCCCTGGCCTCTGTAAGTGTCTTAATGGGCCATTAAGCAGGCTATTGTCCTGCTGCCATCCTGTCTAAGGTGTGTCTCAGGCAGCACAGTTTGAAATACAGGTATATTAAATATATCCATAACTTCCATTACACTCAGCATCTCATAAGATCAACGGTAGAATCTGAAGACAAAGTCTTCATTCTTGCTTTTGGGTAACCAGCCATATCATCCCATCACCTGAGGAATGCATCTGTCAGAATTAGATAGGACTGTGTAGGAGTGGACGTACTCTGTATAAATCAGGCACTCACTTTTGTTTGTCTTTGATTGGACTATGTAGGTTCATGAAGAACTCCTGACTACTGTACTGATTCTTTCCTAGCTCTTTCCCTAATTGTATTATGCATTTCTTTATACAATGTGTTCAGTGTCCCTTTGTCATTTCAATTGGCAAGCCAACTTGTGCAAGAGTTGAAAGATGCTAGAGAAATTAGTTTAATGAAACAGTTATGTTGCAGTGAGAATCACACAGCCTATCAGTTACAAAATGATAGAGCATCAGACCTGTCAGCTACAAACCCTTAATTTTAAAAGTGTATCATTATGGACTATTTGAAACATTGGTGCAACAGGTGCTATATATGAAAGAGATTATTAAATGATTACAAATTCAAAAGCTTGTGTGATATGAAAATATTACTAAGGGCCAGACTTCTAATTGTACTATAGGCCTTCATTCAAAAAGGCTATAGGCCCCATGTAAGGACCCCTGGGCAAATACCACTAGTGCAGGAGGCCTCTACTGCAGGCAGAGACAACTCTGGGTCACCCCACAGAAGCCCTTGTGCAGGGGATGTAGTATGCCAGAGAAGATGGATCAGGGACCGGAGGAGATGATCCTGTTGTGGTTGAGTTTCACAGCGGCTGCATGCCCCAGAGAAGCTATGAGTGAGGAGCCAGCGGCTCTAGTCTGTGTCCTAGGGTTAAACTATCTCATAAGAAGAAAAGGAGCTTTCACTGCACCTGCTGAAGAGAAACTGTGTGCTATTCAGCCAAGCCAAGGAAAGGGAGCTGCACTCCCCTCTGCTTCCTCTGTTCCTCTTACTTTAACTTAAACCCTGTCTCTGCTGGGGGCCAGTCCCTACAGCCCAGAACTGAAGAAGCATAAACAGCCTCCTTTCCATCTCTGTGCCAGACCTAGCACCAGTGCGAGGATGAATTTGCTTTAAGGTGTGTCCCGCTAATAACTGAATTTCATTTTCATGCTCTCCTTCATCCCCTACTTGGGACAATTGGAGTAAACGGAAAAGCAACATTGTATTGGGGCAGTATTTTGACCCGATGTGTGTCATGTTGCTGCTTCAGTGTGCAAATATGGGAGGGAGAGAGAGAGAGAGAAAAGAAAAAAAGTGGTTTTTGAACATCTTTTTGTGCAGAAGAAAATGTTCAGTTGTTTCCCTTGAGCAGACATTTAAAAGGCACCACTAGAAGGAAAGAGGTTCCAGCAGGATTTGTCTCACACCTCTATTCTAAGAGATCAGATATTTCCAAGTCCCACAGTATCTTCACCTGTGGCGTCTTGTTGCTATGAGATGTTTGATGAAAGGAAGATTCAGCTGGGTAACTTTTTATCTTTAAGCATTTAAAAATAACTGATTAAAACCCAGCACAAAAGGTTCAGCCTGTATAGAACATGACTGTTAAGTGCTTTCGTGAGTGAGTCATTCCAGTCTCCACTTCAGCTACAGACAAACTAGTGAACGGGGGGATAAAAATCAACAATGAAACAGTAACTGGAAACATTTAAGCATCTTAGCAGCTTGGCTCTTCAGTAAAAACAGCCCAAGGAACCAAGGTCTGATCCCACAGCCCACTGAAACCAGTGGAAAGACTCCCCCAGACTCCAGTGCACTTTGGATTAGGCTCTATAACAGGGTTTCTCAACCATGGCTCGGGACCCAAAATTGGGTCACCAGAATGTTTCAAAGGTTTGTGTGCCAGCTCCTGTGGCTCCTGTCCTATGGGGCTGGCTGACTCGGCTCCCTGCTCCAGGCACTGCAACCTCTGGGGTCCCAGCACCACTCAGGTTTGGCCGAGATATCATGAGGATGGCAGTCTGGGTAGGCCAAATTTGAATGAGTGGAACTGCAATCCCTTGAGCCAGGTCACAACTCCACTCACACAAATTTGGTCTAGTCAGTGGGGCAGGGCCAAACCTGAGAGACACTGCAACCCTGGAGGTTGCAGTTTCTGGAGTGGAGAGCCAAGCCCCACAGCACAGGAGCTGCAGGAGCCTTCACTGTGGGGTGAGTGCTGGGCAGGACCCAACTCCCCTGGGGTGGGGGCAAGATCTGACCAAAATCCCATCAAGGCCTCGACCCCCAGACAATTTAGTGGGTCACAACAGGCCATAAACATTTATAATTTGAGCCCAAAAAGGTTGAGAACCACTGCTCTTTAAAATAGAAAGAGGCTGTAGGGTAACTTTTCAAAAGCACTTAAATGATTTAGGAGCCAAAGCACCATTTTAAAAGGTGACAGACATTTTTGAAACTGAGTCTGAGGCACCTAATTCACTTAGGTGCTTTTTAAAATGTTACCCTACTTCTCCATTTTCACCCATAATGATGCATGTAGAATGAATTACAGGTGAAATAATTGTGGAAACAGTTATTAATATTTAGGAAGGAGATTTTTAAAGGCATAAATGGGAGTTAGACACAAGTATTATTGACTTTCAACAGGAGCTGGGCTTGTGCCTTTGAAAATCTCTTCCTTCATGACTAATTGCCTGACTTGTGGATTTGATTACAGTTAAAATCTACATATTGCTTGTGCCTCCAATTAACTGCACCCCTAAAGGAGCACCTACAATTGCTTGTGGACATAAAATTATGGGAGCAAAAAATAGAGGCTGTCTACATCAATCAGCCCTAACGACCTTACATTAGACAGAGGTAAACAGAACACTGCGACTTTCTCTCACTTTGAACTGCCATAGCTTACATTCCACTACATAGCCCTTGCCTCTGCTTTCAGCCTGGAGAGAGGCCTCATTACACTGGAAGCTGCAGTAATTAGAAAAAACTAATTCTCCTTAAAACCACCTTTACCGCACTTGCAACTGATTACATCTCTCTAAACCCACTGACCGCAACTCAGCTAGATGTCGAACAAAGGCACAAGAGCACCTTGTGACAATGCATCTTTTAGAACGGCAGTATCCTGTGTCTGGGATGGTGAGTCACTGCTGCCTCCATGTCTTGTACAGTGTGGAGCACACTGTTGGCACAAAACAAATAGTAGATAATATATGTGAGGGATGTGGAGACATCACACACTGGCAGGGCCTAATACATTGTGTGACTCCTGAGCTCTAATATGAATTTTGCCATAAACTCATCATGTGAGTTGGGATAAATTATTTAAGCTCAGATCCCAGCGTGACCAGATAGCAAGCATGAAAAATCGGGACAGGGAGTAATAGGCGCCCATATAAAAAAAAGCCCTGAATATTGGGACTGCCTCTATAAAATCAGGACATCTAGTCACCCTACCAGATCCATAAAGTTACGTAGACATCTACTCCACAGACTTAGGCACCCAAGTCTCATATTCAGGCACCACCGCAATCCACAGAATTCCTGCTTGGCTGCTACTGAATGCTGTGGGTACCTAAATTCACTCAGCACCCTAAACTTTTGAAGTAAAGTTCCCAAGGTGCTTATGTTTTGGCTTCTGGGCACACGCACTGCTGCCTCCCTCTAGGCACCTCCGGACCTGTCTCCTGCTGAAGCCCCAGTGTGATCCATGAATTGGTGGAGGATAGGTGCTTCTCAGCCTAACTCACAGGTGGGGCCTGATCTGGTAGGTGTGCTGAGGCTACCTAACTCCATATAAAAGTGTGCGTGTGGGAGCTTGAGGGGGAGTTCCCTTATAATCTTTAGCTCAGTGGTTAGAACACTCACCCAGGATATGGGAGAGTCCTCTCTGAGTCCCTGCCCTGCCTGATGAGGAGAAGAGATCGGAACAGCATCATACTGCTTAAGTCCCTTTTGTGGATCCAGGTGTCTGCATTTCAGTTCCCCCTCTGCAAAGTGGGGTAACACCTTGGAGAGGGGGAACTGAATATGTACACTGAATATGTAGTTACGTATGAGGATGTTAAAGATAAAGCTGTGAGTTAGGGTGAGATCCAGGCACTACTGATATCAATGGGAGTTTTGCTATTGATTTCAAATGGGTCCAGGCTTAAAGTTATCACAGCACTTTGAAAAGGTAAATCACCATGCAATGATCATTTCAGAGTATTACCTGACCTCTACCTCCGAAGCACAGTTGCTTCCTATGGTGTATATCTGTCATATTGAAGGCACACTGGATTGTTCCATTGGAGACACAGAAGCTAGCTTCATATATCTTGGTACCTTCATGTAAAAGCACTGTATAAAAATGTATCTTCCAGGATTTACATAGTTTCACTTGAAACAGTTTCCATTCTATTTAAACACAGGACAGATTGGAAGATTACTTTTCTTTACATCTGATAAAAAATATTTAGGGTCACAACCTAATAAGAGGATTGAAGACTAATAGAAAGAGCTTACCATAAATACCATGGTATTTAGTGATATGTACTGCTGACATTTAGTAGGGTAAGAGAGGAAGGTCATTCACCATCCACAATCCTAGTGCTGATGATAACACACAGATACCAAATGAGTGCCCCATTAACACTTCTCTCATTGGTAGATAACAAGATCCTATATGTTAGAGTACAAAACATAGCAGATTTTTAAGACAGCCTTACTGTTCTACTAAAAACAACTCAACATACACTAGCAGCACCATCTGTGCTTCATTCTTTGTAGCTATCCACAAAGTGCTGTGAGAAATAGCTACAATATATAGAAAGGGACAGATTTGCTGTTGCCCCACACCTTGTGTAGTTACTTACATGAGAGGAAAATAGGTATAAAATGATACCGTGTCTGAGAGGTAAGGCCATTTTGCACTGATGTAAGTGACTATACAAGATGCAGAACAATGCAGAACCTGGCCCATGGTCTTTAAAAAATCTAGGGGATCCAATGTTTCATTAGAAATGCATGATGCAACAGGCTTGCAGTGTTGTAGGAAAGGGATATTTATTGAGCATGCATAGAGACCAATGCTACATTCTGAGAGGCCTGGCCACCAGCTGGAATTGCTGAGTTCTAGGTGTCACACCAAATTATGATGCTAAGAAACCTGTTTGGCCCATTGTACTATATTAGTGAGATTTGAATTTAACTTCCATTTCCATTCCATTTCAAGGAAAATATGAATTTGCTGAATCCTGGTCCTTCATATAAGTAAGATCCTGCCCTACAAATTAATACATTTATCTTCTTTCCCTTGACCTCCACTTCCGCTCTGACATTGACACTTCTGACCTAATGCACACAATCTCTTCTATGGTGCAAGTTGTGTATCATATGAATGAGAGAGAAAGGGAGAGAGCAAGTGCTGTTTGCTCTGGTCTACACTGAACCAATTTTTATTACAAATTGCAAACATTTTTAATGAATATGTCAGCAAACTCTTGCACTTAGGCTCCTTGCTGTAAATTCTGTTCACTCTGTCTGACACATGATTTCTTAGGAGGTTTCTAAAGCCATGTTCTTAAATGAGTTTCTATAGTTAAAATCTGTTCCCTGTTTTGATGCAAAATAGAGGTGGGGGATTGTGTGTGTACAGTGACTGTAACTAGGCTGATGTAGCATAAAAGATATTGATGCGTACACCAAAAGATCAGCCATGCTGCATTTGAGCTCTCAGGTTAGAATGCTAATTTGCTAAGCAGGTTAAGTGTGATTTCATAAAATAAATAATTAAATGGCTCCTCAGATATGCTTTGGAGCATACCCTGAATGAGACAAAAAAAAGCTAAAAATACATTTTCAAGCTGTTGGTATCATACTATAGTGGAGAAACTGTTTTTCATATGTAGAAATTCACAGATATTTTCAGATTTCAAAACATCTAGCGTTCCACTTACAGACAGAATAGCCGTGACATTTCTCTAAGTCACAGACAAAACAACAACAATCTTGTGACAACCTGATTTCAGCAAAATGCACCCTGGAGAGCTCAAGGTTAATTTTAGAAGTTACTTTCAAGGGGTAGTGTCAATCAAGAAAAATCGGCTTTCCTGACTGGTAACTGAAACAGATATGTCTATCTAGGAAACCATTTAAAGGTATTTGTTAGCAACCGCTTGTGCAAAATGAAAGCTGTTCAAGTTTCAGTTTCTGCCAAAACCACTTTATCTTGTTACTTTGATACCTTCAGTTTCCCAGATAACTAACTGCCTTCAAAACAACGAGACTACCTCTTAGAAACTTGGATATATGTTCCCAATGTTCTGAGGTCCAGGTAAATACATTTAGAATGAACCAAGATTTCTGCTGAAAAGAATGTATCCTTTCCTTTAATAAAGTTATCTATAGTACAATAGTGCCTAGAGCCTTGTTGTGCTGATCATTGTACAAACATATTAAGAGACAGACAGTCCCTACACTGAGAGTTTAAAATCTAGAGACAAAGGTAGGCAGAAAAGTAGTATTCAATATTGCCAAATCCAAGCAGTCAAACATTGTGATTCAGATCCCAAAAATCATGAAAATCTTTATTTAAAAAATAAAATAAATAAATTGGAGTTAATGTTTATTTGCCTTCTGACATTGGAGCCTTTAGGTTCTACCCAAGCCACATATTCAAGCTTTTCTCTGCTACCATCAGGTCTGGAAATGCACTTAAAAAAAAAAAAAAAAAAAAAAAAAAGCTGAGATTCTCATGACTCCAAGAAGTTGAGACTTTAAGAAAGACTCCAAATATTGTGAGACTCATGATGCAATTTCAAGAGTGGGCAACACTGAGTGTTATTGCCTCCATTTTATGGAAGATAAATTTATGGAAGAGAAATTGGAACCAGATTTCCGGGCCAGATTTTCAAGTGCTCAACTTGTACAGTTGGAATCAGATTTTCAAAACAGATCAGCTCCTGTTGGGGACCTAATATGACCCAGATTCCCAATAGTGCTTAGTAGCACCCAGTAGCAACCATTATAGCACTTACAGCCAGATTTTCAAAAGAATACAACATCTAACGTATTGATCACTTTTGAATACTTACCTGTTTATTTTGGTGCCTAAATGGGAGCTTAGGCCTTTGGAAAATCCAGACCCAGGACTCTAAGGCCTAGATCCTCAAAGGTATTTAGGTATCCGACTCCCACTGTAGCCATGGGAGTTAGGTGTCTAAATAGCTTTTAGAATCTGGGCCTAAGTGACTTGGTCAAACTCACACAGGGAATCTGTGGTAAGATGAGGAATGATTTCCCATGCCAGATTTAGTCACAGAATCATCCTTCTTTGTCCCTCCCTTTTGCTACACACTCCTTGAAGATAATCAAGTTGTATACATATCAGTGGATATATTCTAGCAAAGAAAACAAATTATGCAACATGTAATGCAGAAGAAGCAGCAGCTCAATTTCAGGTGAGATATGAAAAAGAAAGATTAGGAAACTAGAAAAGGGAAGTCAGGCTAAATGTCAAAGACAGAAAGAAAGTCCTTTTGACTTCAGGCTATACGAGGCTCTTGCTCTGCATGAAACTTACATTGCTAGTAATAGGAGTTGCACATTAGATTCTCTTCTCTGATCTTCAGTGCTGATTTCTTTTCCACGGTGTTGAACTTTATTATACTGGTTTCATGGGCATATACATGCATCAAGTGAGTATCGAACATACACAACAGAACTACAGGCAATGTAGATATGAGAACTGTACCTTCATGTAGAGTTCTAAAACAAAGCCAAGTAAATGGGTGTTGTGGAGAATTGCTCTGCTGGGATTTGAGGAGACTGAATCCAAGCCAAGCCAGGGGAAAATGACTTTCTATTTGGCTTCTTACACTGTGGTCATCACCGTTCTGAATGCACCTCCACCACCACCACCAGTGCTCCAGCTGAAATAGGGTCTGGATCATATTTATGTGGAACTGGTGGAGCATATCTCTGCAACGGGTGGAGGTAGAATGTCTTCCTGAACAGCAGTTCCCTAGCTGTTCACGCCGTGCACAAAATGGAACTAAGCCAGCTCTGTTACCTTCAGGAGTTTCCCACAGACCCTACCTTTCACCCAAAGTTAATAAAAACTACACATCTCTTTCCCCCTGAGAGATGACTACAGTGTGGATCTGACCCACAGCCCATTGAAGCCAGTGGGAGTTGCCTTGTTGGATTAGGTCCTAAATGACTGGTGACATACTTACTCTGGGCCAGATTGTGCTACCCTAATGGGACTATTCGTTAGAGGAAATGCTTGGCAGGATGTAGAGTGTGAGATTGTGAAATCTGAGGTTTACCAGCTCAAAGCAGCTTATATTTCACCCCGGACAAAGTTGGGTCATAGTTTTTATGTAACCTGTTTTCGTTTATCCTCTGTAGCTTTCTTTCTGTGTGAATGGTCTAACAATCACTATAACCCAAAAAATGAAATAAACAAAATCAGGTTGGTCACAAACTGAATTTTAGTGGTTGAATTTGGAATAAAATTAACAAAAACAAAAAAACAAACTACCAAAATCTCCTGGATATTGTAGAGACCTAAATAATATTAAATAAAGTAAGTTTTGTTCTTTTCAATGCTTATTGATTATGTTTGAAATAAAACCTTTGGTTTCACACTTACTGGAGATTTTCAAAAGTACCTCAGGAATTTAGGAGCATAAATTCCATTGAAAGACAATAGGAATATGATCCTAAATTCCTTAGGTACCTTTGAAAATCTACCCTATAGTTTTTAAATAGTGAATCTACATTAACTAGATTTTGTTCTAGCTAAATATGTAGGCTTGTTCTAACTTCTTTTAATATGTAATACACACACATACAGGGGATAGCAAATTAAAATAACTGGTACAGCAAAGCAACTATAGCTAGATTGATTTAAGAGGGTATAAAAATCATCATAAATAAACAATATGCAATATTTAGAAAAACTTGTGGCAAGAAAAGCAACTTTAAAAAATAATCCAATTTGCACAGCATGTAGAAAACATGGAAGGAAAGTTTTATAATGCCTAACGGCACTGAACAGGTAAAAAGTAGCTTTAAAAAAAAGAAAAGATAGAAATAAATGATTTTCCAGTACCTGGAAATGCATTTACATTGAAACATATATTAAACAACTCCGCAAGGGACTGACGAAGACTGGTGTAACTCTGATTTAGTTTTGTGTTCTGCACCTTTAATTCTCTAGGGATCTGGCACCAGATTCGTAGCTGCCCTATGGCCACTTTCCATTAGCTAAGACAGAGCAAAAGGTTTGCAGATCAGGCTAAGACACAATGGTGACTAAAATCAGTGCCGGGAGCATAGCAGGGATAGATCCTGGGTGGCAGCAGGCTTGGCTAGGATGGTTCAGTTCCCTGGTGATTTTCCAGTTCACTAGGTGCTATTCCACAGGGAATGTAAATTAGGGCAGCCTGCCCGCACTGACTGCCAACCACGGCTCTATTGCTCTGGCATTGGGGAGGTGCCTGCTCTAGTACAGAGGTTGGGATGGAGTTGCCCCCCCCCCGTGTTTTGCTGAAGGTGAACGACTCCTGTTTTGTATATAATTATCACAACCTATTACAGAAGTGAAACACACAGTGCTTCTTCACAGAAGGTAACATTTTTAAAGTCTCCTAAGACACTTGAGCTAATGGGTTCCCAGGCGCTGTTGAACATTTTACCTCTTTTTCTTTATTTTTCCTTAATCTAAAACGAAAAGTTATTTTATAATGACGTTATATGGTGACAAAAACCATAGTGGGAGTTCTAATGACGAGGATAGGATCAAAAGACAACACAGAGCTCAAAGAAAGTACAGAGGCACTGGAGGGAAAGGGCCCATCTATAGAAAGGTTTCCAGTCAAAAAAAAAAAAAAAAGAAGAAGAAGAATTTGGATCATATCTTCAGAGAACTGAAAAAAATAAATTTTCCTACAGAGCCTCCTTTAAATAGTGTGTCCTTAATTTATTCTAATTTCCTGCATGTGTTTTTAATTAATTGTTTATTGTACCTCTGAAACCTTTATGAAAGTCTTTTGGTTGAGCTATACGGCAATGCCACCAAATATGCCCATATCCAAGTCTCTCAGAGTGAAATTCTGTACAATAACCCAGCACCAGCTCAAGGCCTAAGCATGAATTCTCATGTAAGTCCTGTCCTGAGAGGCTCGCACCATTATTCTTATCATCATTTTTAAAAGAACCCCTCTCAAAGCGCACGGAAGAGAAAAAAAATACTGTGCTGTAAAAGAAAGCGTGTTTTGAACTCCAATTTCAAATGTCTTTCAGACTTCCATCTAGCAAGCTGAGAGAAATGAACAAATCCCATGTTTTGCATCTGGATGTTACTCAAAAGTCAGAGTTCTTCAGTGCCTGTGCATTTCTAGTTTCAGTTAAGTCAGAGTTAATATGTTTCACAAAGCTGTTGATTTTGATTGTTTTGAATTGTTTTTGGTCACAAAAGTTTATTCATGTCTCAGGCACTTCAGCTGTCTTGAATAAAGAAAAATCTAGCCAATAATGCATGCACTTGCCTGTGTTTTGTTTAATTATACTGGCACTTAAGAACAATGCAGCATTTTCCAGACAGTTCTCTTCAAAAATAAAAATACAAAGTAATTTTTGAAAGATTCAAGCCTGTAAAGAATCAGTCTTGAAAAAAAGATTTAAGCCATTGCTGAGAAAATCAGAAACTTGTCAACATAAAATGAATTCCATTGATATTTATTATACCAGCGAGATTACATTTCCATTTTTTACTTTTTCCATTTTGAATTTGAAATCCTACTCCAAACTGTGATTACATTTTTACTACAAACATATGGATGGCCTGGCCTTAGATTCCCCAGGGACCTTCAATATTAGATTTCATTTTTTCTTCCTCTGTCTCTTACACTGTAGGGATTGACAGTTGCCTCTCAGACAGGATATTCTCTGTGAGCCAGATTCTACTGTCAGATACACTGGTGTAAATCAAAAGTAATTCCTGTGGAGTGACTCTGGATTTGCACTTATTTAATTGGCAGCAGAATCTGTCCTTGTGTCACCATGTTTGTTTGCAAAGATCAATGGCCCTCAATATTAATAATGTGCTGACTCTTTGTTTTTGTCTTTTCCCTCCTCAGACATATCTTGGAACCATATAACTAACGTGCTGATGTTCCAAGCAAAGGGGTATGTATGCCATGGTGGATTTTATTGCTTTGGTTTGACTACAAAGATGGAAACATAACTCTCTTCTAGTTTTCCTTTCAGGGTTTGCCAAGGCTACTGATCTGACATCTAAGCGCCCTCCTTCTATTACATTGCTGTTAAAGAGCACGCTCCTCATCCTTCCCTCACCAGTCAACCAATCTGACAAGAACAGAACACCCATTCTCATGATTCTGTTACGATAGCTCAAATTACTATGCTAATGTTTCGTAGGCATGCAGCAATCATGACATTTCTCAACCATTTTTGAATTGTGACTTTGCATCCGGCAGGCCTCCTAGTCTGCAGAAACAATAATTTCTGCCTATTGTACATGATGCTACTCTCCTTTCATTTCTGGTGTGATCCCAGCTACCAGAAGAGCCTTGGCTCCTAACATTAGATATGGAGTTGCTAGCTTTTATTAAGAAATAAGGCAGATGATTGACTCTTTTTGTCACTCTTTGTTGACTGGCTTGTTGCTACCATCAAGTGACAAAGCATCATGAAATAGCTACAAAAAGATTTTCAATGAGAAAATAAATGCTTTAGTTTGTTCTAAGAATTTCATGTTGAGGTTTTAGGGTTCAAACTCATACACAACATAATTGGCATGCAAATTTATCATCTGAAAGGAGCACATTGGGCAACAATACAGACCTTGCAGATCCAAAACCATTTCCACTTAAAAAAATGCATCTGGAAGATGTTTTCTCCAGTTATAACCCTTGACGTATAGAGACACTAGTAAAAGTTGCCCCATACGCAAGCACAATCAATGCAGTGTGCTTGTTTGCCATTGAGGGAAAACAATATAATAATAATAAAAACAATAAAATTATTAATTATTATTTAGCATTGAATGTGCTCACAATAATAAAACACTCCTTGTCTTGGAGAGCTTACAGTTTAAAACGGGAAAAAAAACAAAAAACAAAGAAGACAGGACACTTGCAAAAGTCCAGTTGTGGAGACAATTTAGAGCTATTGAGTTCTTCTTTGGTCTTCTCCCCTCATAAAGAATATCTTGGATCAATTCATAACCAGTGAAGGATCATGGTAGCCCTGATAAGAGATGTCTGTATAGTCAGGATCTGATCTAGGCCAGGTTCCTGAAGGCGTATGCCCATATGTATCTTAACACCAGGTCAGGATCTGAGTTTATAACATAGATTTATGTTGCTTATAGCTAAAGCATGTCACACAATATTATCTCCTGTCTAATCAAAACCCTGTAATTTAATACAGTATTGCTAAGTCACAGAAATCACAGAAATAGGGTTAAAAAGCATGAGATTTCTTAAAAATAATAAATGCGAGGTTCTTTTTATTTGCCTGCTGGGTTTTCAAACTTTTCCCCACAAGCAGTAGGGCTAGAAACATTCTGTCTTTTTAAACAAAAGCCAAGGTTCTTTCATATTCACATGAACAGCAGTAGCTGGAGCTTTAAGAAAAACAGCAGAGATCAGCAGACTCACCATAAAGTCTTGAGTTTGCAACACTGGCAATAAACTGATTCATTCAAAATAAAATGCACAACATCGGAGTTTAAACAAGACAATATTCAAGTGCATTCAGTCAAGTAGGAAAGCCTGTGAAATTCACTCATGCGGCCCTATATTTCAAATTTAGCCCTAGGCAGAATAACTACAAGCTAGTATCATCCCAGGCCATGATAGTGCCAAAGTAAACTAATTTTTATGGCATTATCAACTTGTGGATTTTCAAAGGAACATTCTTCCCTGATTTCTCATCAGATCTGAACAAGAGTGAAGGGACATTGCAACTGAAATATCTTCTTATCCACTAGAGGGAGTTACCTTCTTGTTAGGATATAGTATAAAGGCACAAAGGCAGTTCAAAGAAAAAGTTCTGCATGCATTTGAGTTGCTAAGTAACATTCACGTTGCACATTACCTACCAAAAATAATAACCTGTTTGTTCATTTAATGCTTATATGTAAAAATGACACATTATGTAACAAATTAATTTTTAAATTGAATGGCAACAGAACACACGTTATCTTACTACAAAGTTCATTCTTGTTTAATAAGAGTGCTTAATAAACTCCCAGGAAATTGTTCTAGAAAAATAATTAAAGAGAATAAAGGTTAGATTTGGATTCCTGGCAAAGTTGTATTGCATTTACATCCCTTAAAACATGAATCCCATTAACCTTTCAGGAAACAATGTTAAATTGTTTTCAGTTAATTGTCATTCTAATTAAAACTGAGTCATAAAAAGAAGTCACATATTTAATGCTATATCTATGCCTACACACACACACATATGATTTTGCATTCTTCTTTATTTCATACTCTATCAGTAAGGACAATACTGTCAAGAAATAAGTGCTTCAAGGGATTGCCATCTAAGTACAAGCTTAACCTTTAAACATATGAGTAGTTCCATAGATGTCAACAGAACCTACTCAAATGCTTAACTTTAGGCATGTGCTTAAGTGATTTGTTGTATAGGGGCCTGAATCCTTCATTCACACAAAATTATAATTCAAATGTGGTAGTACATAGTCACAGTTTGGGCAAAGGCACTGGATTTTTAATTTAACTAATTTATTAGATGCATATTTAGTTTAACTCATTTATTACATGCATAGTTTACTATTTTTAGTAAATTTTTTAAATTTAAGGGTAAAAATAGTGTTTATATGCCTTTAAAAACTCTTTATCGGAAAACAAAAATCTTACAGCTCAACTGTGAACACTTGCACAGTGGCCTCCTACTCTAGAGAAGTGATACAGAATTTAACTGCAAAACATTTTTAAAAGGAACTTAATGGGAAACTTGGGTATAAAACTGAACTCCTCAATATTTCGAACAGACATGAATTTAGGCAATATTCCTGATATCACAGCAAAAAACCTTAATAATGTGATTTAAATATACCCTAAATTATAAGGCCCTCTTAAGTTTTGTTAAAGAACAATCACCAGAGTTAACAGAAACAAGCATGTTTGTAACAAGGGGTTAAGTGCAATGATTTTGTTTCCCAGCTGTGCTCTAGCGCTTACTGCCCATATCTCAGTTGGCTCAATCTGCTGATCCTGCTGAATTGCTCAAGGCTTAAATATCCTGGATGGCATTTGAACTTCTTAAGCACTTGTTCTGGAAATCTTCCTACTGGCTGCTTTTATCAGCCAGAACATTCTGATCTATTCCCTCTGGAAGATTATTGTTTTAATATATCACAATTCTGTCAGTGAGAGAGGCAAAGTCTGCCTCTTATAAGAGAAACCAGGGGTTCTACTCCCTCGTTTGTGTTTCCCCTGAGATCTGTACCTATCTCACAGACGCTACCGGAAGCAATGAGTATCATGTCTATTGTCTCTGCTCATTTACATTGCCCAAGCAGCTTCTGCTGGTCCCTGGAGAGCACTGGCCCCAGAGAAGTCATGTTTCCCATAGCTCCCAAAACTGTGGCTGTCCCATGAGTCCCTCTAAAGGGGTATCAGAACATGGAGGGGAAAGCAGCACTGCTGCTTTTCCCCCAAATATATTTGGCTGAGAATCTCTCTTCCGTAAAACTGACCCTCATGGCTCTGTAGAACACAAATGCCAGAGGAAAGGATTATAAATGTGTGAATGGGGTGGGAAGGGAGCATCCTGGCTTGATAAAACTCCCCCTTCACTGGATTCACAGATGGAAGCACTGGGGGCTTTAGTTATTTATGAATAGAAAATTGCTTCCAAACACAACATAAAAGGTAGAGCTGCAGAGATAAGCTTGTTAAAAGCTGATTTTATCTGGCAGCCTTGTAGAACTGGTCAAAAAATGTCAAAACACTGTCAATTTTTAATTTGGTTATGCTTGGTTTTATTTTATTTTATTTTTAAAAGTGAAATGTGTTTTTAACTAAATACATTTTCACAAAAAAATCCATGTTCATTGACCATTTTTTGATTTTCATTAAAAACCAAAGAATGTTCAGTTTGGGGTGGTCTTTTTTTAAAAAAAAACAAAAACAAATAAATAAATTTCCAAACCAGCTCCACTGCCTTGCATTCTGCTTTCAGGTAGCACAGGTGCTTTTGCTGCAGTCTAACCCATGGCAATTCTGCTTTAGCCTATGTATCCCACTTTATTCCCAGAGAGCTGCTGAATAAATGACTTCCACATTCCTTGAACACTCTGTTTTATTAGTTTTAAGCTGCAGGTTCTGTTCTGGGCACAAGCTGAAACAGAAGATGCTCACCTGGTATAAAAAAAAATGTTGCAATGGAGTTTGAACCTGCAGAGCTGTGACAATGAATGGAGTGAGTGGAAATATGTAGAACAGCAGATGGAGTTTAATGTCATAGTTTTCTGTTGAAAAGTAGAGGATTTTGACCTAGTGCAGCAGCCCCCAAAGCCTGAAAACTGTAATTAACTTTGACTAGAATGCAGCAGACTAATGGATTTCCTATGTAGCCTATCATTTAATTTAAAATATAATGAAACTGAAAAACTCCCTGTCCTAACTGCAGGTTGTGGCAGCACAGCAGAAAGGAACATAGGGAGTAGGTGGGTGTACTCTTAAAACATAGCAGAATCTTGTTGGAAGGAAACACATTTCTTTGTAAGAATGCAATGGAGATGGTGAAAAGAATGATGAAGAACTTCTAAGAGTGCAAGAACAATATTTAAAACTGAATAGACCAGAAAAAGTGCATTACTGTCTGGGGATATACAGGACCATTTAGCAAGCCACTTTCACACCACTTCAGATGTAGAAGCAGGCTACCCAATGCAACAGTGGGCTCAGTGATTCAGTGAGCTGCTCAGGGCTTGCTCAGCTCCTACCTGCTAACCCCTGACCTTCCCTTGCAGTGGCCCTGCAGTAGGGTAACTGACATACAGAGGATTATGCCAACATTTCCAGAAGTAATCACTAATTTAGGGAGTCTCAGTCTTTGGGTGTATAAATTGGGATACCAAGAAGTTCCAATGGGTCCATAAAATCAGAACATGTAGATCTAAATGACCTGCATGGGACGTGCTGCATTCTAGTGTATTTAGCTAGGGCCTTACATTCAGGTGTCGTGAACTCTAATCTTGCTCCTAATATTTACACACTGTGACTACCTAACTCTATAAGACTCAGTGCCCCCCATCTTATGGATGAAACTAGTACAGCATTTGCCTGCAAATGTTTCAAAGTCTGGTTAAATACCATTTGAAAAGACCTATTAAATACAAAGTATTTGTAGATTTCTAAGCCAGAAGGGATCATTGTGATCATTTAGTCTGACCTCCAAGGTAATATAGGCCATATAATTTCCCAAAAATAATTCCTAGAGCATATCCTTTATTGCTTTAAAGATGGAGTGATGGAGATGGAGAATCCATCACAACCCTTGGTAAATTGTTCTAACAATTAGTTACTCACCTTTAAAAATATATGCCTTAGTTCCACTCTGAATTTGTCTAGCTTCCACTTCCAGCCATTGGATTGTGTTATACCTTCCCCTGCTAGATTGACGAGCCCATTATTATGTTAGTTCCCCATGTAGGTATTCAGACTATAATCAAGTCACCCCTTAACCTTCTCTTTGTTAAGCTAAATAAAGTATTAAAAAACATGCCTCAAAGAGCTCAATCTAATCATTCTTGTGGCACTTCTCTGAACCCTCTCCAAATTATCAACATTCTTGAATTGTGGGCACATAGTATTACAGCAGCAGTTGCATCAGTGCCAAATATAGAGGTCAATATAACCACTACTCCTATTCAGGATTCCCCTCTGTATGCATCCCAGGATCTCATTTGCTCTTTTGGCCACAGAGTCACTCTGGGAACTCATGTTCAGCTGCTTATTCATCACAACTCTCAAATCTTTTTCAGAGTCACAGCTTCCTACCACAGAGTCCCACAGCCTGGAACTACGGCCTATATTCTTTGTTCCTAGATGTATACATTTACCTTTAGCTGAAATAAAACACACATTTTTTGCTTGCACCCAATTTACCAACTGATTCAGATCGCTGTGTATCAATGACCTGTCCTCTTCATTATTTGCCACTCCCCCAATTTGTGTATTGTCTGCAAACTTCCTCAATGATGATTGTATGTTTTCTTCCAGATTATTGATAAAAATATTAAATAGCATAGGGCCAAGAAACAATAGCTGAGGAAGCCTGCTGGAAACACATGTGCTTGATGAGGATTCCCTATTTGCAGTTACATTTTGAGACCTATCAGTCAGCCCTATTTAATCCATTTAATGTGGCCCATGTTAATTTTATATCATTCTAGTTTTTTAATCAAAATGTTGTGTAGTACCAAGTCAAAGGCCTTACAGAAGTCTAAGATTATTATATCAACACTATTATCTTTATCAATCACACTTATGATTTCATAAAAGAAAAAATATCAAGTTAGTCTGACAGGATCTATTTTCTACAAACCCATATTGATTGGCATTAATTACATTACCTTCCTGTAATGTTCCCCTCTGCAATCTGGGCTGGCATATCGCTGTGTCACCCCAGTTCCCCACTCCTGGAGCCCATCTTGCACTTGCCCTGCTGTGTAAACCCCACACTCCTGGGTCAGTTTATGCACAGCCTCTTCCAGATAAGTGGCTCCTATTTTAGTGAGTGAGTGCTTCCGTCTAGTCCCTCATAGGATTATGGAGTGAAGTGACCCCCAGCCAACATCCCCAGTCCCAGATGCAACCCTAGGAACTGCCGTCTTACAGAGTTCAGTTGTGCCCACCGGGCTCTGCAAGCTGATTGGTTAGTCAATTTATCAAAGAAATTGATATGCACCAGCTCTGTCAGTCTAAATGAAGTTGCTACACACACTCAAACCATATGCAGTGCTTTATATAAAACAAACAAATAAATTAATTAAGTATAGGAAGATTTTAAGTGATTATAAGCCAGAATAATATGAGTAGGATTGATCAGGAAGAAATAAAACAAATTACATACTAAACTAAACTTAACACTTCAGTAGCCATACAGTCTTTGATGGTTAATCTTACCACACAGGCCTTCCCTCCTCCCTGGGCAGTCTGTCAGTTGCTTGTTGTTGCTTTGTAGATGGATTCTGAGTGAGAGCTCCAGAGACAAAAATGCCACTGGCCTTTAACCTGTTTCCTCGTCACCCCTTTGGGTCAGGTGATCAGCCATGTCCGGCAATGGCATGGTTTCCTCCACCTGAGTCAAATGAAAGTTGCCTTATGAGGTGCTCAGGCCAGTCTATTGTTTCTGTATGCATGCCTCAGCAAGGTGTGAACTCTCACTTTTCTTTGTGTTTGCCTGGATCTATTCAAGCCATGTGAGACACACATTTGGGAATATTGCATAGCAGAGTTTCATATCTATACATACGACATTGCAGAAAACATACTACCATAATTATAATGTTCAGTATGTCATGAGCATTCCAAAAGCATCTTACATGACATACTTTGCATTGGACAGTACACAGTTATACTCTAAGGGTGAACATAAATGACACACAAATCACACCATAAGGGTGAACATGGGGTACAGCGGGTCACACATCCTTTAATTCTTTGTTACACAATTAGGATCAGTATTATTTCAGCCAGTCAATGGTGGAGGTGAAATGTTCTTAGGAGTTCCCAGTTTCCATTACTGCAAGACTAATACTTTGAACACTTTTTAAAAGCTTATTTGGATTATCTCCGCAAACTAGGCATTTCATTATGCAGTTAGGGCCCAGGCCTGCAGGGTGCTGAACACTCTGGTCCCATTCCAACATGTGATTGTTTTTTCAATGGGACTACTGGTACTTAAAGTTAAGCCTGTGCTTAAGTGTTTTGCTAGATCAGGGCCAGAGTGCTCAGCACCTTTCAGGAGTGAGCCCTTAAATCGCTGCATAGGTGCTAGGGCCATGTTAAAACTGACACATCAAAATAATGCAGGGGATTTTCAAGTATACGTATTTTATAATTAAATATTTTGAAACTACTCAAAACACATTCTTCTCTTTATGATTTGTGTACATGTAACATTTTAACTGTAAAGGGTTGAGCCTTTTTTGAGTAGCCTATTCCCTGCAACTTACCCCTCCACTTCCCCCAAACATCAGAACAATTTCTTATATTGGGAGAATGAGTTCTTCTCCCTTGTCTCTTAACTTGGAAACAGCAGACAGGATTTTATTCAAACCTTCAAAAAAATTCCTTAATTTTGTTTCTACATTGGGGATCTTTCTTATGCATTCCCCAGAACCTATTTCTGTGGTACCATCCTATTGTGAAAGAGCTGCAGACCGATGGATAACCAGGTTCCTTATCTCCTGCTTCCAGTCTAGCACATTGTCCAGTGTTCTGCTCTTAGCAGAACAAAACTGAAAATTTAAACGCAAAGACACAAATACTCTTTATATTTTTCATATTTACACCTCCCCTTCAAGGGATTGGCCTTCCTGTGAGTACCAAACTCAAAGTTTGAGGGTCAGAAGCTTACTGTGACTTTAATTTTCCTGTAATCATTTTCAGAACCATATTGCTCCCACATGATTTAAAAATAATATTTACAGTGAAGATAGCAAGCCAAATCCTTCTCTTGGTATCATTCCAGTTGTCTACACACAGGTATTGTTAAACTTCAGACATTTTTATATCATGCTTCGAACTTGTTAATCATTTCCCCTGTATCATTTTTTGAGTGATGATAAACTTCTGAAATGCATTTTTTTAAAATCTGTACTTGCTATAAGTAAAATTACTTCCAAAATATTGAGTGCATTTATTTTCCCAAATGGTTCTGAATTCAAATATACTGGCTATAAATAATTTCTGAGGCTCATGTAATATTTATGGAAGAAATCTGAAACCTGATTTAATGTTTGCAAAAGCAAATCACTGAGAGAGCACAGATTACTTTGCCACTGAACCATAGAGAGCTAATATTTTTGTTTGCAGATTGTGAGCGTGTCACCAATCACAGGACTGGCACAAGAGCCAATGGCAGCAACACTGAGCTGGCCAGGCTGCCATTGTTGGGCGCTCAGATACTATGATGATGCAGGTCATACAAGCACTTTAGATAACGATGTTGTGCTTGTCGGCATGAGTGGCTGATGGAGCCTGGAGCAACCTGATGACATGGTGAGACTATTAGCAACCAAATGGGGCCCCACACATTAAATCAACCAGGCACAATGCCATCTGAGAGTAACATGAGTCAGAAGCAGATTAAACTGAGTTAAAAGAACTTAAATACATGATTGTCACACTATTCATAAAAGGAGTTTCAATTGCAAAATTCCATCCAAGTCAATGAAAAGTTAGATGATAATCATTGCTAATGCACAGGACACTGCACACCACTTAAGATCTGTGGAGGGGCGGGCAGAGAGGATTGCGGGCAGAGACAGAGGTTGATACAAGAGATTTTTAAAGCTGCTCTAGCCCACATAAGGAGACCAGCACCAGATACAGCATTTAGCCATATAGCTGAAAAGCAGGCAGACAGGGATAAAAACGACAAAGATTGTATCTGTTTTGATTAGAAAAACAAAATTGGTGACAGTATCAAGATATGTAGGCATGAACAGCAATATAGTTAGTTTTAAATTTAAAGCTTCTGATAAGTAGTAATTAATGATAGTTTAGAGTAAGTTTTAGTGAGAAATCCAAAATGGTGGCCGATGATGTCATCACTAAGACAGAAGAAAAAAAGGAAAACAAAATGCAGGTATTAAGAAACTGACTAATAGCAGGAAGGTAGAATAGGGTGAAATAAAGGTCATTCCTAATACCTGCAGGGAGGGGTCAGTAGATGAGAAGGAGGAGCCAAGTTCAAAGTAAACAAGGGAAGCTAAGTACCATGTCAGATAGTTGATTGATTAAAATGATATCACCTTGGAGGAGGGTCCGAAGGAGGTCCAAATTTGAGGTTAAACAAGGTGAAGTTAATTAGCATACTGAGCAGCTGATTGGTTAAAAATGATCTGACCCCTGGGAGTGAAGATACTGTTGATTGACATTAAGAAACCAACCAATCAGAAAGGATCAGAAAAAGTCAGAAAAATCATATATAAAGCAGGGAACTGACAGACTTGAGTGTGGGTGATTGTAGAAGGAGAAGACCACCTTGACAGCAGATAAAGCAGAAGCCACGAGCAGCAAGGAAGCAGGAGAACATCTTAAGAACATTACACTACAGCAGCAGTGGCAACAATGGAATATTTACAGAGCAGAAGGACCATTGAGAAAATACAGAGGGATTAAATCAAGGGAAGAAGTATGATTTTTCCTTAAAAATAAAGAATGCATGTGTATGATTGTAAATAAAGCTGGATGCCTAGGCTTGAATGATCTCTAACCCAACCCATTTTGATCAACTCATAGAACGTTAGTTAGTTTGTAGTAGTATTAGTAAGTGTTCTATTGCAATGTCACTGTATACATATGTATAGGGGAGTTGTATGTTATATTGCAATAAGTTTGGTATTCTAATACAACACTGTATTAAGGCTTTCTACATATGTATGCAGGATTTCTTTATATTATATTTTACAACATTATATGTTTAATATGCCCCAAAGCAATTAAGAATTCATAACATTGTAATATGTACTAAGAAAATGTTACATGATATTGTGAGTATTATATTACAATTTTAGAATTTTGTTATATAATTTGTTATAGAATTTTTATATATATTTATATATTTTCAATTGACTTTTTTTAATTTAAAATCCAATTGTATTAAAATTAACATTTAAAGAGAAACATTTTTGTTTTCAAAGAATTTACTGTTTGTCAATCCTTTGAGCGGAGGGCTGTATCAGTGTCCACTCAAGGGTAAACTGAGGCAGGCAGATCTAGGGAGTTTTTCAATTATTTAAATGAGGAACCCCTGGTAAACCCTTGTAAATCCCCTAGGGAAGACCACTTTTTGCCTGTTTATAGAAGTAGTGCCTGGATTGGCTCATTAGTACACCCAAGCCAGTAGGGGATCTTGTGGGTCCAAAAGTTTTAGGGTAACAAGGTAGGCTCCACGCAGGTTGTGAACAGACTAGCACAGGGAGAATGTAGAATAGGCTGCAGGAAGGGAGCGGTAAGACCTAAGACTACATTGATTCAATGGCCCAAAATCCCCACATCAGTGATGCTTAGGAGACCCTATTCTGGTCCCTTGCACAGGGAATCTATTGCATCCTACTAGTGGGATGGTGTGACACCGAACCAGCGAGGGTTAAGCAACCAGCAGGCTAGGGGAACTGAAAGCAACCCTTATGGACATATTAGATGACTATTGAAATGGTAAAACAGGGCCATTCCTTTGTAGATCAAAGGCATGTTAAGTAGATTAGAATCCTTGATATGTAGGCCTTTATTTTTAGAGGGTCAAAAGTAGATACTAATTGTATTTGTCTGCGTTTACCTGTATCTTGCTAGAAGTTTAACAATGTGACCTCATAATCTTTTAGATACTAAACTTCTGTTCCAGTCTATAATGATTCATTACTGTAATTCTACTGATTCAGAGATCAAAAGGGGATATTATTAGTTAGATGGAATTTGTGGTGTAGTAATATTGTCTTCATTTCTCTTTGAATTTCATGACTCCACATAGTAAAACTACCTGTGAACTATGTGAATGGTTAATTGCCTTACACAAGTAACTAGTAGTATTCATTAGTATATGTCTAGGAAACAGTGATTAGCTTCAAAGCAACAATGTACATTACCTATTCTTCATCCAAGGAAAGCCTGTTGTGATCATTTGCTGTCAAGAGGATTATCTGCTGAATTTAAGCTATAAAAGAAGTTTCAGGCCTGATTCCTGCTATCTCAGATCTGTCTTAAACCTTGACAAGGAAAACCTAAACCCATCAAACAGATCTCCAGCTCTATTCTGGATTAACCTTCAATTCTTATGGAAGAATTTGAACAAATCCTACACATGGACTGCCCATTGGACTATAGCCTTTTAAACTGATTCCAGAAGGATTTTTACAAATCAGCAGCCTCATCTCTGCTATGAAACAGATCTAAGAACAGATCTAAGAATGGTATCCACATCTGTATGTATAATGAGCTTTAAACAATAGCAATGCTTCCTTTTTATTAATAAATCTTAGATTTAGTTAATAAGAACTGGCTATAAGCATGTATTTGGGTAAGATCTGAAATATTCATTGACTTGGTGGGTGACGAGTCAGATCTCTTGGGATTGGTAGAACTTTATATATAGTGAATAAGGTTTTTAGTAACCTTTAATATATTAGACTTGGCTACCTGGGTGGGAAATCAATGGCTGGATTGATTAAAGGGGGACTGTATTTTGGCTTCTAAGTAACCAGTAAAGTATTACAGAAGTTGTCTGGTCACTGGCTTGGTGAAATCTAATTATAAAATAAACCACAAGTTTTGGGGATCATCTGCAGTTAGACCTGCATAAGCATTCTCAGTGTACCCCCTCCAGTGTCATGGTCAGAGATGGGTATACTCTGTCTTTGGATAAGAAGCAGTGAATTTCAGTGAATAATATTGATATTAAAACAAATAAAATCTGGACTGAAAAAATCAGGAAGCAGAAGAATGTCATAATGAAAGAGCTCAACTAAAACGGGGATGGTTTGGAATCAGAAGGCCAGTGCATCAGATAGATGTAAAGTGGTGCTGTGGTAGAGGAAGAACTGAAGAGATGGGGGAGAGGAGAACATCATTTCCACAAGGTTGATTTAAAGCTAAGGGCAATGCAGACAAAAAACAGGACATGAAAATCAGGGATTGTGAAATGTCAGACAGAGACAGGAAAATAAGGAGAGGGAAAGAATTGCAGGCATAAGCCTGAATGACAAATGAAAATGACCCTACTTGACAAGGGGAGTGAATGAAGGCTTTTTGATCCAGAGTCTTATTGACATCATAATTACTTGTGTGTGTGTGTGTGTGTGTGTGTGTGCGCGCGCGTGGGGGGTGGGAATTCCTCCTCAGTATTTACAAGTAGTTCTGGCATGCTGAACTTTAGTACCCAAATAATCATCTCTTGCTGAGGAAGAGCAGTAAAAAGGCCCTTTCTTTTTCTGGAAGAGGAAGCCACTATCCTAGTCCCTGACTTGCATGAGTATAAGGATTTATGACATATAGCATCACCAGGGAGTGTAGAAGGGTGGGAATAAGACTCTTCTCTCCTGCACTAGCTAGCAAACCAAAGTTGGGGGTGTGGAAGGAATGAGGGAAGGGGAAGGCTGGATCGGTGGTTACAATGCTAGCCAGAGAACAGATTCAATTCCCTCCTCTCCCTTCCTGTGTGACCTTGGACAAGTCACTTAGTGTCAGTTTTCCACCTGGAAAATGAGGATAATAATATTTACCTACTGCTAGGGCAGTTGTGAAGCTAAATACATTCATGATTGTGATACTCCTATACTATGGACCATACAAGTATCTTCTGTAGATAATATACATTGCACTCTTCCACTGGCTGTAGCAGAAACACTGCCATGTGCCTCCCAGACCTTGTCTTTCACAGGAAGAAAGCTTTCAGGAGCTGACAGTGTGCAGAGCTCCACCTCCGCTTCCTATAACAGGCTGTTGCTTAGCCACAATATAACCCTTGGTCTTTATCATTTCAGATGTCAACATGTGGTTAGTCCTTCTGTGGGCAAAGGGCCAGAAATGTCTATATGTGATTACCATTCCAGGATGCCTAAATACCATTCTATGCTGACTGCCCAGTTGTAAATAGAAATTGTTTATAGCTTTGATTTCCCCTCAGTGTTGATCACTAAGGTGTCTTCATATTAGTGACAATATTTAAATGACTATTTTTGTGTAAAGCATACAGTACAGTGCTAAATCTCTGCTTAAAATGAAATTTACATGCCGGCAGAGTAGGTTTTGCGAACTAAGGCAATATCCTCAATAGACTTTATGAGAATTTTAAATTAGATTTCTTTGTAATTGTCACTATATTCCTACTTCTATATTTCTTTTCTTAGTGCAGATCCAGAGAGCCCTCCTGTGGCTAATTTAACACCTGTGATGTCTCCCAGTTCTTATTTAGAGCAGTGAAAAAAAATCACTAAGCTTCACATGAAGATTTTTCCCAAACTTTCATTTTGGTTATTACATGTGCCTGAAATTTATGTTTTTGATGATATTTCCCAAGAATGCTTTTTTCTAACTTAAAAAAAAAAGCAAAGAAACTTGAAGAGTCTCCTGAGGTCAGTTTCATGACTGTGACAATATGAATGTAAAATGACAAAGCTGCCTTCACTGAAATGTTTTTTTCTTGTGAATTGTAGTGGAGGAGAGAGGGTATGTGGTGAGGCTCAGGGAAGAAAATAGAGAAATGTATTATGCTATTGTTACTACTTTTCCAAATTGTTCTTCCTAAGGTGATCTAGTGACAAATCACACACATGGAGGCAGAGGTCAAACTACTGGTCCACATCTCTATTGTGACTTGTCCACCCACAGAGCTTCTTAAATAACCTAATGAGAATGGAGGTAAAACTAATACCGGTGCTCCCACAACTTTACATTAAGGGCTTGATCCAAAGCCTACTGAAGTCAATAGGAGTCTTCTGGATAAAGCACCTCACTTAGGTTGCAAAGGTAGCACATTCAAACCACCTGGGGCTCATTTTTAATTGGGAATTATTCTTATCTTCTATTCTTTCAGCATCAAATGAATCAACAGTTAAACTTAATTCTAATTTTGTCTAATTTTTCTTGCCCATTGAAATCCTTGATGGGACTTAGGCATGTGCTTAAATGCTTTTGTGAATCAGTGCTCATCATCACAGCACTGAGGGGCCATGTCTAAACTGTACCTCAGCTATTCAGGATAAAGATCTAGTTCTAATGCAGGCTGTTTTTTCCAGCTATCATAATCTTCTTTCTATAAAACATTTCTAAATCCCTGTAAATGTGCTCAGTGCTTGGGTGAGCTATTTTCTCAAACTTCTTATTTTCGATGCAAAATATTTTAAAATCAGAGCCAGAATCTATTTGGAGACACTTTCCCTTGTTGAAATGTTTTTTTCTTTTAACTCAGCTCGTGTGTTTTTAAATCAGCGAGACTTCATGAGGTGCAGAGCTCCACCTGCATGCAGCACATTTCAGCATTGAGGCCTTTTTCAGCTAATTTAGGGCCAGACTGGGACCCTTCCAGTGGTAACCAGTTACTCACACAAGAACCTCTCACAGTGGGGGTAAGAAGTACACAATCTGACTTTTGATGTGGATGGCTTTAGTGTATTCAAAGCATGATAATGAACGCTTGAGTAACTCCAGTGAGATTTTTTCTTTCCTTTCCATTTATAAGCAGTTTCAAAATGATTTAATACAAGAAGATTGCTCTTCTCAGTAACCATCTCGCCTCCTTTACTAGAGAATCTGTTTATGCTGGAATGGTTCTCTCTCTTCTATTTTTGGTGTTTTCTTTATCTGCAAAGAATCCTCTTTTCAATGAGAGATAGTAAATACTGCAGAAAGAGGTGCTAGCCCAGTCCATTACCTTTTCAAAAGGCATATCATTATTGCATTTAAAATTGGCAGATGAATCTTTTAGCACAGTACAGACAGACATTGACACATCTGTTGTGCCTTGATGTAAATAGCTTATCCCATCAACACTTGTTTCCTAGCCCTTTCCTCTTCTGTTTTACATCTATTGCAAAAACAGCTACTATATTTTTTTCATTTTCTCCCTTTTTCCTTTTCCCTTTCTGTCCTCCTGTGTTTTCCTTGGTCACTTTGCTATTGCTCTTTTTTATATATAGGAACAAAAATAGTTATAGTATCAGTCATTTTCTTAATCTTAAACTTGCAAGTGGTGCTGGTCCTGATCCCCCTGCAATCAAGTAATGGGTTTCATCTGCAGCAAGGGAGATTTAGATTAGATATTAGGAAAAACTTTGTAACTATAAGAGTAGTTAAGATTTGGAATAGGCTTCTAAGGCTTGTGGAATCCCCATTATCAGAGGTTTTTAAGACCAGGCTAGACAAACACCTGTCTTGGATGGGCTAGGTTTAGTTGGTTCATACCTCACTGCAGAGGGTGGAGCTGATGATGACTTTGAGGTCCTTTCCAGCCCTATATTTCTAAGATTCCCTGAAGTCAATAGGGAGCCTTCCCATTGCTTTCATTGGAAGTTGGACTGGGCCCTTGGAGAGGTAAGGGCTGAAAGTTAATATATTAATAAAGCCAATCCATTGACTTTGTTCTATTGGCCATTTATATCTATCACAATTGTGATGGGGGCATCTGCCCCACACTGGCCACTAAGGGGTTAATAGAACCCAAGGGAGGCTGTGCGAAAAGCAGCCAATAGGAAGGGAGCTGAGAGGAGCAGCCATTTGGGGCCAGGCAGGCCCATATAAGAGGAGCTGCAGGGCAGAGCAGAGGCAGTCACTCCCTGTAGCTTAAGGAGGGAGGCCTGTCTGCCTTCCAGGCTCAGGGCAGCTAGCACCCTGGACAGAGCAGTGCTACAGGCAAGGACCTATAGGAGTTAAAGACAGCTCCTAGCCAGTGGTGGAGACTTGCAGGCTGAAGTCCTGGGACAAAGATGAAGAGCATTTTGGGGCTGCAGGGAAGTGGCCCAGGGAAAGGTATGGAGGAATTGGAGGGGACACAGCAAGTGGTTACCATCTACAGGGTCTCTGGGCCAAGACCTGGAGTAGTGGGCAGACTTTGGTCTTCTCTATCTCTATCCCCATCACCACAGACTGCAGACCTGCCCCCCCTCTCCCGAAACGGGGAAGGGGGGGAAATAGAGTGTGGCACAGCTGGAGGGCTGTGTCACTGAAGAGGATGCTGTGGTCCTGGGAATGATGTGGGTCCTAGAGAAAACGTGACTGTGGCGAGGCATGACCAGCAGGGGGTGCATTGGAGAGCGGAACTAATCCCCAGAACAGCCAGCAGGAGGCATCAGAGAGGTGAGTTCACCCCATCACGGTAATGCAGAAAAGGTTGTGACTTGGAAGGAAAGAAAGTTTGTTGGAAGATAGAGATCCTTGATAGGACTTTCAAAAGTGTTCAGAGTTGGCCTAACTCTGCTCCCATTAATGTCACTGGGAATCTTACCATTGAAAGTTGAACTCTTTTTTTTTTTTGAAAATCCCACTCTGGCTAAATTGGAAATTCAACAGGATACTTTTACCAGTGTGCCATTGTAACCCACTGGTCCGTGTGTTGCTGACTAGTGAATTACACAAAATTTTATCCTGAGTAGGACACTGAAACTTGACATGATTGATCTGAAGCCTCCATTCTAGGGATGTTAAATCGATAAAATAGAACTTCCCTGAATCTTCACCCAAAACTCAAACTAAACCATTTTGGTTAACTCCTGTTGTGACCAGGGTCACTGGAGGCGCCACAATAAAAATGCTCAATCAGGGCAAAATGCAAAGAAGAGGGGAGATGATCCCTAACACTGGTTGTTTATTCCAATAATTAGATTCACCAAGCCAGTAAGAAAACAGCTTCTGCAATACCTTATTGGTTACCAAGAAGCTAACATACAGTTTCCCTTAAGGAATCCAGCCTTTGACTCCCACTCAGACAGCTGAGTCTAATGTGGTGATTACTTAATCTTATTCATCATATATAAAGTTCTACCAATCCCAAAAGATCAGACTCATTACCCACCAGGTCAATGAATATTTCAGATCTTACCCAAATACATGCTTACAGCCAATTCCTATTAACTAATCTAAGATTTATTTTAAAAGAAAAAATTACTATGGTTAAAAGAATATACATACAGATATGAATAAAGTTCCTAGGTTAGTTTCATAGCAGAGATGGTGAGCTGCTGATTTGAAAAAGTCCTTCCAGAATCAATTCAATAGGTTATAGTCCAATAGACAGGCCATGTGCAGAGTTTGTTCAATTTTTTCCATGAGAAATAGCAGAGTAATCAGGGTGGACCAGGAGTCCTCAGTCTTGTGACCTAAACTTTCCCTGAGAAAGTTTAAGCAGATCTGAGATAAAAAGGATCAGGCCCTAGAGTTGTTATAGTTCTCTAACATGCTTTGACATCAGACTACACAGCAGGCATTCCTTGGATGAGGAATAGGTAATATACATTGTAGCTGTGAAGTAAATCTCTATTTCTTAGGCACACACCAGTATCTAGCTGCATTCATTAGCAGAAGGTTACTAACCATTCAAGCAGTTCATAGATTATAGTAAACTTTACAGAAATATAGACAAACTAAACTATTACACCACAGGTTTCATCTAAATGTTAATATTCCTTTTTGATCTCTGAATCAATAGAATATAGCAAGAGACAGGAACAGAAGTTTAGCATCTACCAACTAGTCAGATCACATTGTTAATCTAACAAGATACAGGCAAATGCAGATAAATATAATAGATACCTATTCTTAATGCTCTAACCATACAGGTTTATATTTCCCAGAATTAGTCTACTTACCATGGCTTTGATAACTATCTACCAGAAATAGCCCTGTTTACCATTTCAATATTTCTCTTATGTCCTTAAAGGTTGATTTTGGGCTATTTTAGCCTGCTGGTTGTTTAACCCTCTTTGGCTCAGTGTCACACCTGGTTTTTTATTTTTATGCTCTTTTGTATTTTCTCCATTTCCATTTGGAGCCATGAACAGTAATAGTGTAGTATTTCTAGCCTACCTGGAAGCATTAAGTACAGGAAGTTTCTAAAGAGAGCCTATTCCTACAAGATTTCCAGACCAGCGTTTACAGACAAAATGAGTCAAGCATCTGAATGTTAAGGTGCTTATCCCAACCAAATCTAACTCTACACCTTTTGAGGTCCTTTCCTAGTTACTTTTGCCCCATATCTCTTAGAACATCGTCATACGGAAAAAGGACTATATCATGGAATGCCTCTATTAGAGAAATAAGGACAATTTCTTCAGTTAATTGAACTATAGCACAAAGATATCTGAGCACCGTTGATCTGAGAAAAAGGAAGCATTAAGTCTCTTAATTAAAACATGGACGTATAAACTTGGTGGGAGAAAAGACCAATTATTTTAACTAGCTATTTTGAATAATTACTTTGCTTTGGGCTTCTGAGACAGAACTCTAATTTCTTACCAATGATCTCACAGAGACTTTAGCAGCCATTTTAAAATAAGTGTTTTCTTCACAGTAAATCTTGTCAAACATTTACATACGTGAGTAATTTTCCTCATTTAAGTAGTTGCATCGGCAGTACTGGGACTAAATAAAATTACTCCCTTAAGTGTTTGTTTGCAGATTCAGGCCACAAGAATTGTACAGGGAAACATACTAAGGATGCTTTTTAAAAAAAATCAGGGGCCCTTTTTGTTTAAGTTTTCACAATTCAAAAATCTGCAGAACTGTTCTTGTGACAAAGACAAATGAAGGATAGCTATTTTAAACAGAAGTACACAAGTCCAGTTTCTATCAACTTGTATAATGAAAAATCTAATCAAGCTTAAAAAAAGTTGTGATGCATTTTATTTTGGAAATACACTGAAAAAGAAATAGAGCCAGAAGTAGTAAAGGAAAAGTCTTAAAAATGGTTTAAAGATCCAGGGTGACAGCCTGACTCCATTTAAGTTGATGGATGTTCTGCCATTAAACTTCAATGGAGCCAACATTTTACCCTTAAATCTTGAGATCTGAACATCTAGACTCAGTAGATCCATACAGGGTCAACTCCACCTTTTATCCTTGCAAGGTTGATAAACTGAATATGATATAGTTTACTGTAAATGATACCATCTGATGAGATCTTAAAAGCCAAGGAAGGACCCATTTGCTCTGTATGGGCACTAAATATCTCATAATTTTCATGCTCTGGAGAGAGTGGTCAAAATTAATTCCATTCCCCCCTATTTTTGTGCATGGTGCTATTTTTCTTGTTGCTCCCCTCCATTCGGAAGAGACTGCCTTTTACTGATGCAGTTAGTTTAGGAAGCATTATATAGTGCAATCTTCTTCTTAGTGTTATTATTAGGTCTGTTTGCTTGTCCTGGCCATGATTTCTGTGACAAACTATGGCTTTTAGGGTTTGTTATTTTTTCTAATTATTAAAAAACACATGGTGGAACTTTTGGAAGCATGTAGCAATGGCCTAGTTCAAGTAAATGCTTAGACTCTCATTGACTTCAATGGGAGCAACATTAAATCAGCAGTGAACACTTCAGAGAATCTGTCCCCTGGTCTTTGCCAGCCCAGCCCACCTCTCTCTCCTTCAGAAAGTTTAACAAATACTGTTCTATACAGAAGACTTGCAGGGTGAGGTTTTATATAGTTTAAAGGTGTCAAGAATAATTAAATGGTTTAACATTTTTATTTTGAAATGAAGGATATTTACGTCTGCATTTCTCTTGACAAAAAGATCAATTGTTGCTCTGTATCACTGGTATCTGAGCCCTGCGTCCCTCATGTTTTGCCCAAGAAGATCAATGTAGATGTGGAATAGAAGCGGCAACAGATATTTTGGATTTTGTGAAACTCACCCCAGAGGTTTTATGAAGAGGAGCCCTCCTTCCCAGCCCTTTGGCATCCGAGGGGGATGAGTGGAGCCACCTTAATGTGGGTCTGCTTATAAGAAGGAACATGTAAAAATGAAACCATTTTACACAACATATCTGCTGCCTATTCTGAAACATGCTATTAATTGAAGTAGTGTGCCATCGCTTTCTCTATGATGTTTACATTTATTGTTGTCACAAAGCCTTGATTTTCCCCACGTTAAACAAACAGCCAGTGTTATTTCTACTAAATGCCTTTCCTGGTTTTTAGTAGGATGTAATTGTGTAAATCTGCCCCACACTGGCATGTAAGAGGTAATAGGCTGTGCAGGAAGTAGCCAATAGGAGAGGGTCTGTGAGGAACAGCCAATCAAGGCCCAGCAGGACCATATAAAAGGGAGCTGCAGGGCAGAATAGGTTAGTTGCTGCTGGTATCCCAGGGAATAAGGACTGTGTCCCTGGAGGGTTGAGAGAACAGTAAGCACCTTGGACAGAGCAGTGGCTGGCTCCTGGGAATGAGCAGCTGAGTGCTCTGAGGTGAGGGCAGAGAAGATGCTGGGGCCATGGGGAAGTTGCCCAGGGAAATACAGCAGCATTGACAGAGGTTAAAGAGGAGCAGCAGGAGACTTTATTTACAAGGTCCCTGGGTTGAGGCCCAGAATAGTGGGTGGGCCTGGGCCTGGGCCTGGGTCCCCCCACTCACCACTGAGAAAACTGGACTGTTGGACAGAAATATCTTTCCTGGTATTGAGTATTCTCCTAAATGGAGAAGAGGATGCTGTGGTTCTGGGAGCTGAGAGAGGAGCCATAGGTGGGAGCAGAGACAGAATGCTGGTGTGCAGACTTTGGACATGGCTTCTAGCTAATCCCCAGCATGACCAGGAAGAGGAGCCAGTCTGTTGATGAAGGCTGTACCCCATGACAGTGTATTTTTTTTTTTTTTTAAAGTCTGCATGTAGAATGGCTGCAGGATTAGGCCTAAAACCAGCTCTAGGGAAACAGGCACCGTGCATAGCAAATGTAGGCACCAATCTCAAACACAAACACTGGACTAACTTTATTCAACTAAGGAGTCCAGGTGATTTCATTAAGACTACACTACTTATGTGTAAAATTACATTGCAAAAAGTGGTTGCAGGAGTAGGGCCCACCTGATTCAAACTGCTCAATGAACAACAAGCTCACTAAGGAATCTGTCATCAGCCATAGACCCGGAGACCTGAACAGATGAGTCCACAAATGTTCTCATTGACAAACACTTTGTTTCTTAAGTTAATTTTATGCATCAGACCAACAAAAGGTTTGAAATGTATAATAAACATAGTACCTCTAGCTTTTATAGGTTGGTCATAAAGAATCTGATCTGCATATTTAAAGTAACCAACCCACCCATAATTTTTTAAAACAAGTTTAACTTTGATGTTTTCCCTATAATTTCACTCATTCAAAGCTAGGAACACATCAGCCATTCAATGGCCAAATTAAACGCTAAGAAATGAGGGCTACATTCCCTGCTCCGATGCAGAGCTCCCATCTATATATTTATGACCCCAAAAAGAAGCTGAATTTGTCTCTTGTTTAGCTTGGCCATTCTAACAGGATATGAACTCACATCTTTTAACATAATGCAGATATTTTAATCACTAGTTTACAAAACCATGGGCAGGGCCGTCCCTAAGGGGATGCAGGGCCCCGGGGCAAATCATCCGCCCACCCCACCCGGCCTCCTGGCTGCATGCTGGGACCAGCCGGGAGCCAGGCTGCTGCAGCCAGGTCCCAGCTTTGTGTTGGGACTGGCCAGGAGGTGGGCTGCTGCAGCCAGGGTCCCAGCTGGGAGGGAAGCGTGGGGACCCCTCCCCCCAAAGCGTGGGACCTGGGGCGGTCGCATCGATTGGCCCTATCCTAGGGACGGCTCTGACCATAGGATTTGCAGATGTCAAATCAGCCACTGGAGGAAGCTCATTTTGTTACATGGAGGTAAAAACATTGAAAATTACAAGAAATGGGCTTAAAAATAATTCAGATCACAGTTAGAGTTCAAACAAAATGTGTTTTCCAGTTCACATCAAGTTATACGTGCATGCAACAGGTTGTGATTTTTTAAAAATGTTTTGCCTGAAAATATTTCAGCTACATTTAACATATTTTTAATGACAAAAACACTTAGGGAAAGAGGCTCAGCAGGTGTAAATTGGTATTGCTGCATTCAAGTCAGTGCAGCTATGCAGATTTCCATCAGCTGAGAACCTATTCCATAGGCTCTAATCAACAGCAAAACTCTCCTTCACTTCAACAGGAGCAGGGTTGGGCCGTTAGGTGCTCAGCACTTCATAGGATTCAAGGAGCAGCTTATGGAAAACTCTGAAAAGCATAGAGATAAACAAACACTTACACCTGATTCTCTAACTGTTACAAGGTTTCTGTAGTTAGCTTCACCATGTTCAGTTTGTTCAACATAGCAAAAGTAATTGCCACTAAATAATAAAAACAGTGGGGCAAGCACACAAGAGGTTAACTACTTCACTCCCTCTCTCTTTGCACAGGTGCCCAAGAGAAGGCCTATATATATATAGAGAGAGAGAAAAGGTGAATAATGCCCAAGATCACACACAGGTAATGAAGCAAACCCTACACAAGCCTATCACAACATGTAGCATACCTCATTCTGTGCATTAAATGCCCCAATAACAACGATGTGGGTGAAATGAGACAATCACTACCCACTCAGACGAACTCTGAGAAAATGATAAAAGACAAAGCCACCCCATCACCTGATATCTGTCCTCAGTCTTCATCCTCAAAGGAAACCCGCACAATACTTTCAAAAGTGCTTAAATTCATAACTTTGGTAGACATTAAAGCTAGAGACACTGGGTTTATGGCTTTTTACAATTTATAACCTACTAAAACTCAGCTTTCCCTCCCCCTCCCACCCATGACTCAGAGGGTGTTCATGAGCCACTTCAACTTCAATGGTTCCTTCAAATGTGTGTCAACTAATGCTAAACAACCTGTTCCATCTTGTATTTAGCCCTGGCATTCTGAGTACATTTCCCAGACCTGAAGGAGCTCTGTGGAAGCACAACAAGCTTGTCTCTCTCACCAACAGAAGCTGGTCCACTGAAAGATATTACCTCACCCACCTTGGGTGAGTCTTGTGGCCAGACTCCCACTTGCACAGATGGAAGTTGGGCTTGCAACTTGCCTATTAGGGAGCTGTGTGGGTCAGTTCAGCCACCAGCCCAAGTTAGGTCTGCTATAAACTGCACCCCTGCTTTAATGGCTTCTAATGTTTTGAAGGTGCACAGAATCATTGGAATACAGCATGTGTCTGCTCTATGGTTCCTCTGCACCAGCCCAGCTGACCCAAAGGGGTTCCAACAAGAACACATGGATCCTTGGTTGGGAAATCATCCTGTGTGTTTTGCTTGAGGGAACTTGGTTTTGATTTGCTACTCCTATTGAAAAATTTGGCTGGTCAATGCTGCTTCCTTTCTATGGCGGGTACATCTTCACTGATGGCGGCAAAGTCGCCGCCGTCAGATCGATCTATCTGGATCGACTGAGCGATCAGTGAAGACCCGCTCAATCGATCCAGAAGTCGACGTGTTAAAACCACCTCCTCAAGTGGCGCGGTGCAGTGAAGACGCCGCGTAGAAGGAGGAGTTACGAAGTCAATGGGAGATACACAAGCCACTGCGTAGCTTGCGTAACTTCCGTCGACTGCTGCTGAATTTGCAGGAAAGTGTAGACCAGACCTGCCAACCCACCAGCTTACATACGCCGATTGGGCTTTCATGTGAATAAGGCCAGACAAAGACTAAATTTGTTTTCTGTGAATATTCTTTCAAAATTTTAAATGATTTTGGCTTGACTATGTTTGCACCCCTTTCATTTCCTGTGACTATAGCAACGAATGAGTTTAAGGTCAGGAATGTTTTTGGAGAGTGTATATTATGTGCTTACTGAAGAATAGCTGAAGAAAATGCATTCTGATTTTGTAATTGTGAGGCTTTGAATGGAAAAACCTAATTCTGATCAGGAAATAGAAATACTGTCTGACCTGTGTGTCTAATCAAAAACACACATTTTAAATATTTGTAACAAGTTACTTAATCTATAGATCACTAATTATTCACAGCAGTTATTTGGCAAGTACATTTGAATAATGAAAGAATTTGAGAAAGATCATCAGTTCAGGGGCAGCTTATAAACCGAAAGACATGCAATTTGTCAATTAAGTTATTTACTGTTTGCCTAAATCTACATCCAAAGAGCTCAAAATGCTTTACATTTAGAATTAAGGGAGAGATGGAAATTAATTTTCATTAATGCCTTTGAAAAATCACCTCCTAAGCCACCAAATATCCCTGTAAAGTAGCTAAGGATTACTGTACTATTTTAGTTACAGATAGATAAATGCATCAAATTGGTGCAGGAGTCAGAAATAAAACCTAGGCAATCTAGCTACGTCACCTGATGAAACCACTGGACTGTTTCCTCTCTAAGGGCTTGTCCTCAGCATGCTACATCTTATTTTAAAAATCAAAACTATGTTTGAGTACAAAAGGAGTATCTAGGACAAACCAGCTTCTATTTGTGTCAGCAGGGATGGAGGCAGGGAGAGGAGACAAGAACTGCAAAATAAAGACTAGCAGAAAGTATTTTTGCGAGGAGATCATATATGCCTTAGTTTTTGTGCAAAGTATGTGTAGTTGGAAACCCTGTACAAAATGAAGATGTATAGATAAGTTCAGACAACCATAATTGTAGTGATGCTTCCAGGCACTCTTGAATTTAAAAGCATTTTACATGTGGGGAGTAATGCACCTTGGTTCTCCAGGCAGGAGCACAATTATAGTTAACACACTCAGTTCAAAAGTTCATTCTGCGTAGCGCTAGTGATGAATCAGTCACTGATATCTCTGCATACAAATGGAGTTCTCATCCACTACCATCCACCAGTGACAGTTTGGCTCTTCTGCTTTCATTTATGCTATCAGAGCTTTCAATCTGAACAGCAACAATGGACTGTACCTTTTGAACAGTGCAAAAGCCCAAAGCCTAACTAAAGGCTTGTCCACCTGGGAACATCCAGCAAAAAATCAAAACTAAAGTTGTGAATATGAAGTGGATTAGTTGAACTGTCAAACTCCTGTGTGAACACCCTCATTTAGAATTAAGGTGTCCTCAATTCGGCTGAATTTAATTTACTTCCAAAATGATTTAAAATAAACCAAATTAAGGTAATCTTAATTCTGAACAACAGCATCTACGTGGGGTTTTAATGTTTAATGAAACTACTTCAAATTCAATTGTAGTTAGTTCTAGGGCTGTCAATCGTAGTTAACTCAAGTGATTAACTCAAAACTAACTCAATTAAAAAATTGTGATTAATTTGTTTTAATTGCACTGTTAAACAATAGTAGAATACCAACTTAAATCTACTATAAATATTTTTGGAAGTTTTTTCTACATTTTCAAATATATTGATTTCAATTACATCACAGAATACAAAGTGCACAGTGCTCACTTTATATTTTTGATTAAATATTTGCACTGTAAAAAAAACAATTTTTTATTTTCAGTTCACCTTGTACAAGTACTGTAGTGCAGTCTCTTTATCATGAAAGTGCAACTTATATATGTAGTAATGTGTTACATAACTGCACTCAAAAACAAAACAATGTAAAACTTTAGCGCCCAGAAGTCCACCCAGTCCTATTTCTTGTTCAGCCAATCACTAAGACAAACAAGTTTGTTTACATTTAAGGGAGATAATACTGCCTGCTTCTTATTTACAATGTCACTTAAAAGTGAGAACAAGTGTTCACATGGCACTGTTGTAGCCAGTGTTGCAAGGTATTTATGTGCCAGATATGCTAAACTTTTGTATGCCCCTTCATGCTTTGGCCACCATTCCAGAGAACATGTTTCCATGCTGATGACTGGTTTTGCTTGATAACAATCCAGAGTTCATTTTCATCATCTGAGTCAGATGCCACCAACAAAAGGTGGTTGATTTTTCTTTTTTGGTGGTTCGGGTTCTGTAGTTTCCTCATCCACGTGTTGCTTTTTTAAGATTTCTGATGGCATTTTTCTCACCTCATCCCTCTCACACTTTGGAAGGCATTTCTGATTCTTAAACCTTGGGTTCAGTGCTAGAGCTATCTTTAGAAATCTCATATTGGTACATTCTTTGCATTTTTGTCAAATCTACAGTGAAAATGTTCTTAAATTGAACAATATATGCTGGGTCATCATCCAAGATGGTCATAAAACAAAATATATGGCAGAATGTGGGTAAAAACCATGAAGTAGGAGACATACAGTTCTTCCCTAAGGAGTTGTCACAAACTTAATTAACGCATTACTTTTTTAACAAGCGTCATCAGCATGGAAGCATGTCCTCTGGAATGGTGGCTGATAGAGACCGCACTACTATAGTTGTAGGATGTGAATTGAAAAATACTATTTCTCTTGTTTATCTTTTTACAGTGCAAATATTTAATCAAATAATGTGAGCACTGTACACTTTGTATTCTGATGTGACTGAAGTCAATTTATTTGAAAAAGTAGAAAACATCCAAAATATTTAAATGGTATTCAATTGTTTAACTGTGATTAAAAACCGTGATTAATCACAATTAATGTTTTTAATTGTTTGACAGCTGTAGTTAATTCAGATTAATTTTCCTGGATGGTCCCATGTAATCAAGTCCTAAAACATAATCCTTTAAAAAAATTATTAAGGTATTCCAAAGTGTAAAAGACCTCATCTTTAGGAGGATAAGAATTGCCATACTGGATCAAACCCAATATCTATCCAGTTTGGTATCTTGGTTCTGGCAGTAGTCAGAACCAGAGGCTTCAGAAAAAGGTAAGAGCCCCGCAATAGACAGGTGTGAAATAATCTGCCGCCCCATATAAGTCTCATCCTGGTAGTCTTTACAAAGAAAATTTATTTTTAAACATAGAACAGGATGGCTGTTAGTCACTGAAGCTGGTGTGATAGCAGGAAAAAAATTATTATTAGTTGAATCTGTGAGATAAACTTCAGTAGCATTCACTGAATAATATATTTGCAGAATATCGAAGTGTATGTGACATATGAGCTGCTCATTGAATACTGGTGAGCTTCACTGAATAATACATCTATTGTATAGTACTGGCCCAGTTCCCTTATTCACAAATACTATTTATCAGCCCTTATTCACTGTAGTTCTGTCAGCAGAAGAGATTTTTCCAAGTTCTAAGGGCTAATGTCCACCAGGGATAAAAACAGACTGTTCTTGCCTACTTGTTTAGTACACGTTAGCAAAATAGGGAGGAAAACAGACATGTTCACGATATTAGAGCCTTGGGTAATAAAATTGGAACTTTAAATGCACTTATAAATTCTATGGAAGGAGAGGAGACAGCTCAGCTAAATCAGTCTCTCAGAAGGACACAGCTTTTGGAAGGCAAAACACCAAAATGGAAGAATGTGCCCAGGCTTCAAAACGCCTCAAAAAGAGAAGGGTAGATTCTGCTCCCATAATGCAAAGTGAAAACCGAGTGCAGGCTTCCACTTCGACTATTCTTGGATTGCGAGAAACACAGCCGTCCCTGGGAAAAAAAAGTTACCAGAATCTTTGCAACTAAATGTACCTGACTATCCCATCAGTTGCAGCAGGAAGCAGAGGCAAATGCCAAAACTCCATCAAAATGCTATTGTTCCTTCTAAGGGATAAAGTGACGTGACCTACAGGACACCAAAATCTATAAGGACAAACAGTTCCCCAGATTTTTAAAGTGAAAAAGAGAACCCTGGTTCTAGTAAAACAAAAATTTATCAAGAAGAATTTGGAAGTTTACATCCCGCTAAACTACAGAATTGGATAAAGAATCTTTTATTTTTTTTACTCTGAATTATCTTGTAAACTGTTGCGTATTTTGGAAGTAGAGGATTTTGTGATGAAGCATTGTCTCATTTACTTTGCTGGGGATTATTTTGGTGTCTTGGTGAGTGTAGGGTGTGGAAATGATGAGAAATTTCTCAATAGAAAGTTAAAGGCAACAAGTTTAAAACTGATTAATTTTTACAACATTAATTCACTTGTGAAACTCATTGTAAGAACATACTTTTGAGGCCAGGAGCTCAGTCACCTTTTAAACAGACTGGAACATTTATAAAAGACAGGATAAAAATCTATAATGGATAGAAACCCTCCTAGCTCAGGGTGTAAGCCAACCACTAACAGAAGAGTGTTGGGGGGAAAAGTGTCCTTTTTGGGATGTTGTTCCTAAATTGTTCATTATGTTTGTTTTGTGGCTTCCTCTTGTACTGGTCAGTATTGTAGAAAGGATGACAGACTAGATGGACTATTTGTCTGATCTAATATGGCAAGTGTTGAGCTGTTTGAGAACATTACAGAAAGCCATTTTTGGTTTTATACAGTGCTTTTTTATAAAACTTATTTTCTTATTTTCCTTTTGGCTGTACCTCTTCTTCCTGGGATCGGACTAGAAGTGTGAAAAGTAGCAATGCTGAGAAAACAAAATATCCCTTGAAGAGCAGAAACTTCTGAATAACTTTAAAGGTATGGAGCTAGCAATTTAGGGCCACTGGTCAGCCCAATACTTAAGTATGAAGTCATTAGGACTTTGGGACCAAAACCAATACGAGTATTCATGAGCTTTAAGTTAAGCAGGTACCTAAGTGTTTTTTTTCAGTTGGAGTCTCCTGCACCTTCAAGAGCCACTGAAACCAATCGAGATGAGCAAGCAATCTGTAACAGTTAACTGACAAATTTGAGCTCTTTACTGTTTATGGAATATCAGTGAATAAATTGCAATTTTCACAAATGTATTATTTCTATTATATTAGATACTTATTTGGCCCCCGCATCAATATAGTATCTGAGTCCCTCACAATCTTTAATGTATTTATCCTCCCAACACCGTTGTGGGGTACGAAAGTGATATTGCCCCTTTTGCAAATGGAAAACAGAAAATATCTTAAGCTATTTAGGTGCTTATTTCCCACAGATGGGCTCCTAAATACCCTTGAGGATCTGGGCCTACATGACTCACCCAAGGTCACACATGACATATTCGGCAGAGCAGAGAATTCAATCCAGATTTCCTTAGTCATAACCACTGGACCATCCTCCATCATGCTTCCTCACATTCAAATAGTTGGAAGTTATTTGACATGACTTCAGCATGTAAATTAAGCATTTTAAACTAGTACAATGGAAGCCCTATGTACATATGAAGTCAACAGGATAGCAAAACACTGGAAAATAAGCCACAGGTGTTATCCTGGCTCAGGGTACAAAAAAGGAACTTTGGGGACAGAAATAGAAGGCAAGGAAGACCCCTCTTTATGCTACACCTAGGAAGTAATTGGCCACATGATTAAATTAACGTAAACAGGATCTGAACCGGGCTTGGTTGAAATGCTGTAGAGGACATTGGGTGAGAAACTTCTTTAGACAGAAGGTTAGTCTGTTACAATGAAGTCTCTAGGAATTGTTTGATTTTTTTTATATGTACCCTTCTGTTTCCTTTAACCTTACTGACTATCTTGTAAATTGTTATAAAATATCTCAGTGCTGTGGTGTTATACAAGGAGCTGAATCTGAGTTGAATCATTCAAGCTGATGTGTACACTGCTCCCTTGGACAGCAGATCTGGTAATACTGTGAGTGTTCAGTGGAGAAGAGGCAGGACATTCTAGGGGAACGCTTTGAAGGGACTCAGGGACTGGAGTATATCTGTTGTTAATCTGCAAGGCAAGGGCTGGTGGAGCCCAGAGAAGATTGTCTGGGTGGCTAACAGATTGGAGGTATCAGTTAAGCACATACAAGTCTTTCTCTGAGGCAGGGGGTAACCAGGGGACTCTGAGACCTGAGCGCTCAAAGAACCCTCACAAATGAGGACCATTTGAGACTGGGGTCTTTTTACTAAACATGGCACATGCACAAAATAAGATAATTCTTATGCAACAGACAGCAAGTTGAAGACCATTTTACAGATGGGGAACTGAAGCACAAATAGATGAGGTGGTTTGCACATGCTCATACGTGGAGTCTATTGCAGAGCCACAAACTGATCCCATATCTCTTGAGGTCTAGTCCAGTGCATTAAGAACAAGGCCATCCATCCTTCCTCCCAGCTATTAAAAACAACTCCCTGTTGGATTTGGTGTGACTTTGTATTGCCTCCACAACTGTTCCCAGGAGGCATTGTGCTCACAAATAGAGATGCTAGGCTATAGCTCTGCTGAAAATGTACTTCTACCTCCTCAGTCCCTCACTTTCTCTATTATGATCATAATAAAGCTTATTTACCTTCCTTGCAGGGGTGTTGGCAAGTTATGGTTGCACAGTTCTTGGATTACATAAAGCAGTATATAAGTACTTGTACTATTAGTGCTGAACTGAGTGAATGAAAATAACAGCTTCTATATCAGTATCTCAATTGCATCAATCAAGATAATTTCTATTTCCATGACTGTTGGGAATAAACTGTAAAATACTAATTAAACAATTTCCCTCAGCACAAAGCTGAACTATGCTTAAATTTAAAAGACTCAGATGGATAGCAGCATAAATCATTCCTGCAAACAGCTCTAGGATATAATAAAAATAAATAAGACAAGGCAAAACCATTCCAGCTCCAAATGCATTGTCTGATTGAAGACTGCAGGAGGGAAAACAGAAAGAGGAGAACTAAAGTTCAGTATTCTCAGATCCACTGAGTTACATTTGCTAGCTGCAGCTCTGATCCATTATTTGGCCTCTGAGTACACCCCTCACATGTCAGGCCTTGTGCCTTTACCTCTCTTGAGTGGAATCCTGCAGTTCTCCCACTGTTATACCAGGCTACAGCACCCTGTGGATTAACAGTGCTTACCCTGCAGGTCTAACTGGGTTTGGTACCTATAGTTCTTCCCTTTGGGAGTCTGACCAGTAGATTTCAATTACCCAAAACAGCCTTCTTAAAAGCAAAAGTATTTATTCAGCCAACAAAAAAAGGGGGATGTTAAAAACAAAAGTTCTACTTGCATGTGTGACGGGACTGTATCCTTATGTTCACCACTTTTACAAAACTATGACAAATTTTGTACAAAGTATGTGTCACAGGGTGTACTGGGCCTTGAGACCCCCTTTTGGGGGCCTTGTGGTCCTACTATCCCAGAAAGGCACAGTGGAGGTGAGTTTTTCAAGCAGCCTAAAGAGGCTGCATGGGAAACAGCGAATTAGAGGCTGCAGGAAGCAGCCAATCCAGGCCCAGGAGACCGATATAAAAGGAGCTGCAGAGCTGAGGGCAATTCTTGTCTGGAGCTGGAGTGGCCTGGATGGTGTTCCTGGCTGGCTGAGGGAGCTACAGGATAGTGGACAGAGCAGTTGTCGGCAGCGACTGGGCGGGGGGAGCAGAGAAAGTCAAAGACTTTAGCCCTATGTTGAGGGCGAAGTGTTCATGAAGGTTCTGGGGCCATGGGGAGCTGGCTCGTAGCAGCAACACAGTTTATTTAAAGGGACATGGGAGGCAGCCGCTATTAGTAGGATCCATGAGTTGGGACCTGGAGTAATGGGTAGACCTGGGTTCCCCCTATCTGCTACTGGGGAATAGGCTTGGATAGCAAACTGGTAATACAACCCTTGGAAGAGGATCTGAACTGTTTAGTAGCCCAGCTGGAAAGCTGGACCAGAAAGGACTACAGGGCGCAAAGACATTGCCTCCAGTGAGGGCGTGGTGAATATGGTTGATAACAGGACTGGGACTGTTTAAAGACTGTAGGGCTGATTAGGGACCTGAGCCTAGGGAGGGCTACAGGAAGAGAGGGGCCAACCCAGGGGTACTGGGATAGGCTCCTGTTACAAATGTTTGCCCTGGAAGGGGTTTGTGTTTCACATGCAGACTGTGTGAGATTTACCTGGAGAGCTGAATCACTGAAGACATATCACAATTAAATAGAGGAATAGAGGCTCCAAATCACATCTCTCCCTTCATCTCTACTCACAGCATCAATGTTAGAAAGAAAAAGGAAGCATCAGTGAACTGGGGGAGTGGTCCTGGCTGAAGGAATCCAGCCAGACTGCTGTGAATATATAGTGAGAAATTCATTTGCTTTAAATTCACTTAGCTTGTTAAGTAAGGTATTAGTTTGCATTTTGCCTTTTTTTTTCTCTGTAAACAATTCTGATATGCCTCATTACTTGTAATCACTTAACCTATTTTTTCTGTAATTAATAAGATGGTTTTATTTTTCTAAGCCAGTGTGTTTGATTGAAGTGTTTGGGAATCGCCATTTGAGATCAGATTTGTACATATCATTTAGCTGGTTTTGATTTTGCATGCTAGATGCTGTGTGTGAACAGACCAGCAGTGGTTATTCTCACAGTAAAGCAGTGTAAAAGGCACCCCAAATGGTAGAGTTGAGGGAACACAGCTGTCCATCAGTCCAGATTGTCCCCTGGGGAATGTCACAGCATACCTATCCTACCATCCTCCTGGTAGGTCTCACTTCCCTAAGACTTCTACACAGAAAGCTTTGGGTTCTCAGTCTCAAAATCTCTCTCTCTCTCCCTCTGAGGGGGTGTGTGTCTCTTTGAACTCAGTCTTTTGATTCTCTCCCCCTCCACCACCTTCACAGGGACAGGCACTCCTGGCAAAGTCTGGAAAGCCAAGGCTTCAAAGAAAGGCTCTTGCATTCTCTTGTAACAACCCCCCAGGAGTTTGAGGGATATCTATCTGGAGTCATTGTATAGCCTTCATGTTTGTTTCTAACAGTCTGCTATTAAACTAAACCAATATAGTCATACAGTAAATATTACAACATAGTCAAGATATAGTATTTATAATTTGCTACCAGCAGCTCCAAATCCACAGCAGAAAATGCTGTAGATCTTCAGCAAATAGCAGCCAGAAGATGCTCAGCTGCTGTAAATCAGCATAAGTCCATTGCCTCCAACTGCTGTCTGTGGCACTATGGCCCCACGAGCATGAAGGTTTTAAGCATGGCTTAATATTTTCAAAATGCTAGTAAGCATTTCTTCCTCTATCAAAGGTTAGATTCGTACAATAGGGGAAGACAAGATGACATATGATTTTGCAAGTGGGAATGAGGAGCTTGAATGGTGTAAAAGAAAGGAGCTTGAAAGGGGTAAAACCATTGCAGAGCTTTAGAGGAACAGCAGGATTTTGGACAGGCTAAAGAGAAGGGAATGGCAGTTAAGCCAGAGAGAAGTTGTGGGGGTAGATTTTTTCCTCATGGAAGTTTGAGTTCTGTAACAATCTCTGGCCTAAACCCTGTGGAGATTCTGATCAACCATCACTTCCTCCACATTCCTCCCAGTTTGCCCAGAAATGGCACCATATTCAGCCCAGATGCTACATTGCTATTAGATTCTGTCCAGTGTTCTCTGAGCCCACTAAGTGGGGTTCCAGATCGAAAGCTAATGCCACGCCATTAGCTAATCCCTTATATTTATATGTAGTTTGGAGGTTGTATAGTAGCAGTAACATGCCCCACAGAGCAAGTGGCCTCTTACTTCTCTCCCTGCTCTTTAGCACACCCCCTTTCCCTGCACAGACAGATGGGTTGCATAGGTATTTTGTAGAGGAAGTGGTACCAGGGGTAGCTGTAGGGAGAGGGGAACAATTTGTATAACCAGCTTTCCCATTGTCTGTCTTTCACTGATTTAGTCCTCTTATCACACAGTTCATGGAAGGTGGACCATTTATTCAAGGAGCTCAATCTATTTAGTTTAACGAAGAAGGTTAAGAGCTGACCTCATTAGTCTGTAAGTATCTACATGAGGAACAAATATTTAATAATGGGTTCTTCAATCTAGCAGACAAAGATATTGTACAATCCAATGCCTGCAAGTTAAGGTTAGACAAATTCAGACCAGAAATAAGGCATAAATTTGTACTAGTGAGTAATTAGCCAGAGGAACAATTTACCCAGGGTTGTGGCAGATTCTCCATCACTAACTATTTTTAAATTAAGAGTGGATGTTTTTCTAAAAGACATGCTCTAGGAATAATTTTGAGGGCAGTTTGATGGCCTGTGTTAGATAGATGGTCAGAATAGATTATTACAATGGTCACCTCTGGCCTGGAATCTCTGAAAAGTGTTTATTTACATTAACAACTGGACTACATCTTTAACACTGCAATCTTTAACAATGGTAAGTAAAGCTGTAAATGGAGCTGATTTACTGAAGTTGAAAATAGCTGAATTATAAATGGCTGTGCAGTTATAGTAAGCCATAAGGGCTACCCTCTGCCACTGCAACAGTTTCAGAAAAGTATTAAGTTTTATCTACTCTGAGTATCACAGTTATATGATCCATAAAAGTTCATGGTATTTCTCAGTGATAAAGAAGATCACTACAAGAGAACACTGTCCCAGGTCAGGGCAACTGTACCATGTTCCACCTCTATAATCTACCCAGGTGCCCCACTATTAGGTCCCGGTTCCCCAGCCATCCCATCTCTAGGATAGAGACCTTTGTCTCTCTCCCTCCTGATCAGGGTATTTCCAGGCTATGTCGTTTCCTACCTACATTGTGAAATCCCCAGCAAGTCAAATTGCCTCAGTAGGCCTGCTCTGCCTTCTTGTCAGAGGCTATAAACAGCATAATTGCCCCCAGTTAAGTTACTACACACAGTCCTTTCTAACCAAGCACTTATTCATTGCAGAGGAAACATTAAAGATAATAAAGGAACCTACACACATACTAATAAGCTTACCAGATGTTCTTCCTCTCTCCCCCCCCCAACAAGGGCTCTGGTAGGTGAACAGTCCTTTGAACTGCACGCAAAGATTTTTGTGTGGTCACATGTTCATAACAGTTGTTAGCTCAGAACAAGCACACCCAGGAATCTGTCATTTTCTCCTAAAAGACCTTAAACTGTATTGATCCTTACAGCTTGATCAATCAGACAATGGGTTTCTCCTCAAGGTGTAGCTTCAAAAGATTGGGTCTGGAGTTGGGGGGATTTGTATTCCCCCCTCTCCCCACTATTTCCTAGGAAACCCATTTAATTATAAAAGTTCACACTGTCTCAAATAGTCCTTTGAAGCTCATACCACTTCCCAGGGTTTACATTAGTCAGATCTCTTCCCTAGAGATGGTGCATACAATCCCATAATAATAATACATAAACCTTTGCATTTTTAACACAATGATCTTCTGAAATACTTAAATTTAATATGATAAGATTTGTTCTGGATGTTGCAGGAAATTGCCATAATTGTCACAAACACCCTGGAGGATTTTTTCTCAAATACTGGCTCAGTGCTAATGAATTTAATGTTAGGACTCTTACCTTGTTTCACTCAGATCTAGATGATATTGGTAATAATATATCCAACTATAACTAAAGCTCCCATTAGTAGATTCCCTATTCCTCTATCTCATTCTGGAATAAAACTACTTGCACCTTGATTCTTAACATCAAACAATGTTCTAATGACCCCCCTTTATTATTATTAATACATCTCTCATGTTTTCCTTATGTCACTTGCTGTGGTTCAATGTGTGTTGTGTCCTTATTTATTGGCTGATCCACATAAGGGGATAAGAGCCTACTATTCCTAACAGTTAACTCCTTTAACTCGGGTGGTAGAGGCCCATGCTATTGGCATTGAATGTCAGAGTTACAGCTCTAAGGCCTGGCTGCACAAAAGGAATTAAGCATTGTGACACTGAGCATCACAGCAACCAACTTTTAGGCTCATAGGAAAAAATGCTGCGATTCACAAAGCCCGAGCTGGGGGCCGAGTCTCCCTATACAATGAATGGAGAGAGATAGGTGCCTTAGACTTTGATCCACAAAGCCAGCAGGATAGGCAGGGGGCCACCTAAGCTAGCCAATGAGAGATGCCAACCAAAGGGCACCAAATCCCACTCCTCTCATGGAGCAAGCTGCCTCCCTGCAGCTTCTCTCTGCTACTGATTCACAGTCAGAAACCCTCTTGAATCAGGGCCTAACGCGTTGTGACAAGCGCCTTCATAATTTTTAGCCAGCGGTCAGTGTACTCATCTGGGATGTGGGAGATCCTGGGTTGAAATCCCCCCCCCTCTAACCACCAGGTTAGAGTTAGTCTCATGCTTTCTCTCTCTCTCTGGCCCAAATGACTCTAGGCTATTCCACTGGGGGGGCAAGGAAAAGAGAGAACATGCACAAGCATGACTGACTGCATAGCCTGGCGGTTAGTGCACCTGCCTTGGTGGTGGGAGACATAGAAGCCAGTCCCATTGTGCTAAGTTTAAAAAAAAAAAAAAAATTTATCCATAGCGGAACAGCTTCAACAGAAGAGATTGAGGGACCTCCCCATCAAAATATCTCATAGCCTAGTGGCTCAGGCACTCACCTGAGAGGTGGCAGAGCCTTGTTCAAATCCCTTCTTCCCTTGGGGGGTGGTCTTGAACCAAGGGTCTCCCACCACTAGCCTAAAAGTTATGAGGGTGCTCCTCCTCTTCTCCAGCCCCCCTCCAGCTGTTTTGTGTGAACTCAACTGAGGGACCTAATCCAGTACGATTTCCACACCTGCTGAATCAAGCCCTGCCACGACTTCAACAGCTGAACATCTGGTTTGTGAATTGCTCTGGGGCTTAGGCAGGACATAGGCACCCATATGCCTAGGCAGAACATGCACGCTGCTGCCCCACAAGCAGCAGCACGGGCACCTAGGATACATTTTACTAGAAAAATTCAGGTGACGAGTGAGTAGAAGGAGTTTTGGGAATTGCAGTGGAGCCTAAATCTGGGATTTAGATGCCTAAACACTTGTGAATCTAACTCTAAGTGTAATTAGTGACAAGCGTCCCCCCAGTGACCTGCAAATTTGCCTTGACTCTCAAGTGGAAAGATCACCACTAGAGGTGAGCGAGTAGCTCAGTGTCATGTCTATTTTATATTTGGCTCCTCTGCTAGGATTACCAGTAGGAGTATTGCCAATTAGTGCCCGCTGTGAAAGTAGCTTTTATTATGTGGACAGTTAAGATTACTCACACCAGCACAAGAAGTCACTCTACCCTGTTGCTGTTGGGTTACATTTGAACTAAAGACCTCTGTGTCCAGTTACCAGCCATCTAGACTCCTTAGTACAGGGGTTTTGTAAATTACCTAAACCCCATCAAACATGACAATACGCTAAAATGAAATTTAGAGGCCAATCTAAACTTCTTTTGCTTTCTCAGATTTAGAGGTTTTATTTATTCCCCATTCTATTTTAATCAGTCCTTATTCACAAACTGGTACCAAGATATTTAAGCACATAGAGTGATACAGTAACTGATTTCCATATGTTCTGAAATCCTGGGGCATTGCAGAGCAAATATTTACCTCCTTCCTTAGGCAAAACACTCATTGACTACACTCAGAGTTTTGTCTGAGTAAAAATTGAGGATTTAACCTGCTGAGACTACTCAAATCTGAATTTCTCTGCATCTTTGAATTTGTCAGTCCCTCAAAATACTTTGGAAGATTTTTTTATTTAATGCATTTACATCTGGACATTATAGCACATGCTCTGAAGCAGAATGTTTTGTCTGAAGAGCAAATAAATGTGTTCAGTCATTGTTAAAAATCAAGCACTCTCATCCACATTAATGATGTGATTCTCTCTCTTTAAAATAGCCATGCATTGTTCCATGGTTAAACCATGCATTCCATTTTAGTTGCTGTTGCTAAACACTAGAACTATTAAACTACAGTACTTGTGAATAATACTATCTTCTCCTCACAGCAGCAATCCGAAACTCTATAATTCGTACCAAGAGTGGGTTTTTGTTTGTTTTTAAAATAGATTTAGGAGGTTTTAAAACCTAAGGATGTAGAACAATATTATCCTAATGTGATTAATTATAAGCAGAGATAATACTGTTTTGTACATGTAATTATATCAATTTTCTTGTCTTGATGCAAGCATCAATGAGAATCAGTTTTCCTGGGCATTATAGTGTGAGGAGGATGCACTTTTAAATACAGTGCCACTGGGGAGGGGGGGAGGGGAGGGTCCAAATTACTTTTAAATATCCACTTTTATTTTTTTTTACACTACAATGTTTTCCATTCCAATAAGCAGAGCAAGTTTAAACATTGCTTTCTATAGAAAGCAACTGGTTTTTTGCAAAGTTAGGCGGTACTGACCCTTTGTATTTTATAGGGAGCTCAGACTGTTATAATAACCATTGCATTCTTCTTGATTAAGTATTTGTGTGTTTTAGGACATTTAAATGATCCCTCCCAATCTCCTCTTCTATTTACAACACCAGTCCAAATGACCCACGTACTGTGCAATCATTTCTCCATCATTAATCTGATTGCTGCCATTATGTAGAGACCATTATTTCTGCCCTATAATACATGTAATCATCTAGAAAATTCTAATGTGTTTTGTTTCTTGTGACAGATTGTACCCTTATGTTTACCACTTTTACAAAACTGTGGTACATTTTGTACGAAGTATGCCTTGTGAGGTATCATTTGAAAACTCATAATCTTCTGAACATTGTTGTCCTGGTAAAATGTAATATAGCAACATGGTATGTGCAGTTATAAAATTCTACTGTATGACATTGCTGAGACATTCTCCAAGTTTAGAAAAGCAGCTCAAACCGGTTCCTCAGAGAAAAAAGGTTAGCCAGCACCTCAACCAGGTGTCAACAAAAATCAACTGGACAGTTACCTGGGTAAGTGGCCATTCTTTGGCAGGAAGAAGGGTTTGAGTGAGAAATTTACATCTTGGCAGACAGACTTGCTGTTGCCTGAACCCCAGCTCGAGGTGATTCTCAAAGAAGAGAAATGCTATAAGAAGGAAGAACAGAGGACACAAATCACTTCTCTCCCCTCATCTCTACTCATGGCATCAACAATGTTTGAAAGACAAAAGGATCATCATCGAACTGAGGGAAGGATTCTGGATGAAAAATCCAGCCAGATTGCTATGATCATTTGATGAGAAAACTGCCTTTTGCTTTAAATTCACTTAGCTTGTTAAGTTAGGTATTAGTTTGCCTGTTGTTTTTTTTTGCAACCAATTCTTATTTTTAAACTTCATTACTTCTAATCACTTAAAATCTGTCTGTAGTTAATAAAATTGTTTTATTGATTTATCTAAACCAGTATGTGTTGGGATTGAAGTGTCTGGAACCTCCATCTGAGATAAGAGTTTGTGCATATTTTTTGTTATTGAAATGATGAACTTTCTATAAGCTTGTATTGCACAGAAGGAAAGAGCAGGGCAGTACAAGATGTACATTTCTGGGGACAAGTCTGGGACTGGGAAATTGCTGGTGTCACTCTGCAATATAATTCAGGAGTGACTGGCTGGGTGCACTCATATCATTCAGCTGGAAATGATTTTGCAAGTGAGAGGCTCTGTATAAACAGACCAGGAGTGTTTTTTCTCACAGTGAAGCAGTGTAAAAAGCACCCCAACTGGAGAGTTGAGGAGACACAGTGTACAGCAATCTAGATTGTACCCTGGAATGTCACATTTCTTTGTGCACAGTTCCTGTTTGACATGTATCTAAGAAATCCTAATAATTTATCCACTTCAGGCCAAATCCTATATGTCTCTCTCATGTGACTAGTCTGATTGCTTGAAGATTAGCCCCAGGTTTTCATTAAATCTCTGTTTACAGTTGGTTCATATATATTTCTTATTATTTGCATGATCCCACCAGTGTGCTAAGTGTTTTTATATACAAGAAAGAAAATGAGACAACTGATTCCTCAGTGCCATGCATCTGTGCAAGGTCCAGTTAAAATGGTACCATTCTGATGAGGTAGTACTCTATATCCTGTTTGCACAAGGTGCAAAGCAGTGGCTAGGGCAGGAACCTAGGGCCCAATTAAATATACAAACTAAATAAATTTTGCATACACGTTGCTGTTTTTATTATTTATTTGGATTCCCCTCTCATCCCCACACCTCAAAAAAAAAAAAAAAAAAAAAAAAAAAAAAAAAGTTCAGAGATGTGTATTTATAGAAAACAAGCCAGAGCCTCAGCTGGTATTAATTGGCATAGCTTCATTAGTGTCAATGAAGCTATGCCAATTACACCAGCTGAGCATCTGGTCAAATGATGCATCAAGATTATGTATAAGACATGATTGACTATCTATCAGTCTGTAATTATATTGGTCAGTAGATGGTGTGTGTAAAAGAGTTTTTGCCATTGATTTAACTCTTTTAGAACAGTGGATTCCATTTCTTGCTCAAAGTGTTTGTGCTGCACTAAAGAAAGTTTTGAAAGGATGATCTATTATTAAAGGCCTTCTCTTTCTCTTGTTTTCTTTATGGACATCATAATGGTTTGGGTACTGCGTGATATGATGAGACAATAATATTGCCACAATTAAAACACTTTATTTTCTAGTTTACCTTTTAAAAGAGAAAAATCCATTAAAAATTGTGGTGTGGCTAGTATGAAAGTAGAATCTTTCTGCCCTACAGGGTTGGTTACGGTGTCTCTCGACAGGCAGCAATGCACTGAAGGGGCAGCATTACCACTCTTGCACAATATTTGACCAGTGAATTTACAGCAGGAATAATTCAGTCTCTTAATTCTCTCAGTACAAGTATTCCTGTAGCAATAATAAATTGTAGTAAAACAATATTCAAGAGAAACTAGATCGCTCAGGATATTGTAAGGGGAGAGCAAGCCATTTCCCTCTCATTGTTTCACTGGTTTCCAGGTCACTTACTCTCTGCGAGCTTTTGTGAAATGTGTTTGATGGTCTTGGTCCAGTTCCAGGTAAACTGGACATCACCACAAATGGCAGCGCTCGTGGCAATCCCAGGAAGGAGGCCACAAAAGGAAGTGACCATGGAAACAGAACTACCTTCTCAGTTTGAGGCTGAAGCAAATTGTGGGAGCAGCACTGAGAAGTGTACACTGTAGCTGCCCACGCTATATTTGTGCTATGCATAGACAGAGAGGAACTCAGTGTCCTGGACTCCCAAATGCTACTGACAAACCATTAAAAAAAATAAATCCAACATCTATAGATGATAATGCCCAGTTTTTTCCTCTTTTACATAATCTCACCTTTAACAGGCCACTTAGCCCAGGATCACCTTTTGATGGAATCGCAGCTCTCAAGAGAAAGTGGTACTGACATAATTTCATCTATTTTACTCTTTCCTTGGAACCTGTTTCCCTAATGAGAGCTCTCTGAATGAATACTGCCCTTTTCAAGTCTTGTTAATTGAACAGTTCTTATCACCCACAGACCATGATTGATTACACTGCCATGACTCTATTACTATCAAACAGCCGTAATTAAGAGCTTAGAATATATAAACACTTCCTCATATGTTTTCTCCACCCTCCTCCCCTTTCTCTATTCAAATATTTTCTTAACTGCTGCCCAGGAATATAGAGAGTTTCTCCATTCATCTTAGCTAATAAGACCATGATGTAATTCTATTCCTTTTATAGCTCACAGCTTTTAAATAATTTCTGCTGTCATTTTATTTTCCTTGTAATTACCCTGAGGATGCAGATTGCTGTATATAGTTAGAGCTATGTAAGTCTTTCATAGCTAAATCCAAAACCAGGTGAAACTTCCAATTATGGATTTCATTACAACTTCCCAAAACTCAGCCTAAAATTTCACTGAGGTTCACAACCCTTTCCCAGAAAGGCTGCATGCACTAGTGGTTCGAGCACAGATCTGGGCACCAGGAACTCCAGAGCTCTACTGCCAGTCCTGCTATAGATTAGCTGTTTAGCCATAGGCAACTCACTCCACCACACTGTGAGTCAGTTTTCTTTCTGTAAAATGAGGCTAAGTGTGTCTGTCATGCACAGAGATGCAGATCAATCAAGTACTGGGTCACATTCACTCCTGCTGGGAGATGCATGCCCTCTTCTACTACTGGAAGGGGGCAGGGAGTGTTTCAACTGCCACCCACTCTTGAGTGCTGTGCCAGGGGACAGCAAATGAGATCCTCCACTGGGCGCTCCATGCAAACATCAGATGAAATGAATTGGTGAAAAATGGTGCATCAATTTTCACAAAAGATCTTCCCAATCGCCACCCACTTCTGCTAAATACACCAAAGCTCTGCTTGGAGTCTCTGGCTTCCTTCAGACTCCCGTCTCAAAGAGAAATTTACTGGAGTGAGAATCCACATGAGCTGAAGCAGCCATGCCTCACGCAGCTGTACACTGAATTCTGACAGTACTGTGGTCCTGGAAGTTTCCTTTTTGTATTGTTCATGTAATTCTGCCTTACCTTAGGCATCTGCCATCCTGACCTCATGCTCACTGAGCCCAAAGCAGAGCACATCAAACTGACTGCCTTCCTCCTACCATCCCAGATAAAACCTTCTTCTCAAAACCACTCACATTGCATGGACATCATAGAGGGTTTTCACCCTGATATTTCTGTCACTATACAAGCAATAAGAGAGTGGTTTATTGTTCCTACTCTGAAAAAATATACAGCAGCATCATATCAACTAAGCTAATATTTCTGGTAGGAGATAATACTAGCAGATCCCAATGAGGCCTCAAAAGCAACTGCCCTTTAGAGCCATCTTATTTCATCACCCATTTATTTCCTTCTTATAGTCACAGCATTTTTTTCCTCCTATGTGAATATTTTTCTATCCTGTTGCTGTAGTCCAGCACTGTCATACTGCATCAGCAATTCCACATGGATTATGTGAACTAAAATGTATTGGATAATTACCATCAAGTCACAGAAATTATAGGGGAGAGAGATTTTTTAGGTTATCATGGTCATCCCTCGTTTCCCACCAGTGCATAATCTGTCAAGCCAAAATTGTAGATGACTAGTGATCTGCCCTCTTGTCTTCCAGGAACAGTAGGATGTTTACCTTCTGTGTTACATTTTTGGCAGTGATAAAGAACGAAAAAATGGCCATACTGGGTCTGACCAACGGTCCATCTAGCCCAGTATCCTGTCTTCCAACAGTGGAAAATGCCAGGTGCTTCAAAGGGAATGAATAGAACACGTAATCATCAAGTGACCTGTGTAACCTTATACATGTGGCTTACCCTCTCTGTGCCTCAATTACTTATCTACAAAATGGGGGCAATTTGAATTCTCTTCCTCGGGAGGAAGTGATTGAGATAAATTCATTAACCTTTGAGAGGTGCTTAGACACTATGATGAGTAACAAAGAAAAACCTATAAATAAACTTAACAGTGATAATTAAAAAAAACTGGAGTAATTTCGAAAGCATCTTATATCATCTTGAAGTCTTCCTTTTTCTGGTGAGTATAAGCTTTTCTCCCTTGCATTCTGCGAATAGAGTCTGTGGCATCATTGGTGCTATACTTTTGATAACCTGGCCACCACACATATACAGGGCCTTGAATTATCAAACGATAATTATTTAATTGTGGAGTACACAGAGCCATGCACATCTAATTTCAGTAGCATTCACTTACTGTGCAAGATGACTTTCCAGTGACTGAACAGCCATTTTCATTTTAGACAGATAGGCATCCAATATATTCTGTCCCGAGGAGAGAGAGATTATATCCTTTCTTCTATTATACTAGCAGGTCAAATCTGATATCAAGGAGGATAATATATTTATAGGGACACATTGATGGATAAGTTTCCAGTTGTTTGAACAAAGCTGTGACCCGTCCATGCCCAGGGTAGCCACCTGAAAATGCCAAGGTCAGGGCAGGCTGTAAAAGGAGAGCAGATTCTCCCAGCACTGGTGGGTGACACTGAAGTCAGACTTCCCAACCAGCCACAAACAGTGCTTCTGATTCCCCACACTGGTTATCAAGAAGCCAAAATAAAAATATACACAGCCCCCTTCACTGCATTTCAGTCTCCGGCTCCCAATCAGCCACTAGGTCCAGTAAAGAGATCAGTTATTTAAAACTTTACCAGAAAGGTTTCTCCTGACCCAAAGGGTCAACCACAGCACCAGATCAATATAAGTTTGAATCTTACTCAAAATACTACGCTGTCAGCCAATCCTTTAATAAATAAAACTAAAGGTTTATTATAAAAAGAAAGAAACAAACTGTAAGAGAAATGTTAAAGGATTAAAGCAATCAGATACATACAAATGATTTGAAAGTCCATATATATCAGGTTTCTAGTAGAATTGTGAAGTTTGCAGACTTGTATAGTCCCTCTGGTATACATCCAGTACCTGGATGGGTCTCAGTCCTTTGTTTCACAGCTTCAGTTCAGTTGTAGATAAGTTGATCCAGAGGTAGGCTGGAGACTAAAGACAGACTAAAGGCAAAATGGATGTCATGCAACTGCCTTTTATGTCCTTTGGCCTTGGCCATGCTGCTTGTGGAATTTTACAGGAATAAAATGGAGTCCAGAGACACATGAGTAAGTCCTGGTGACTCATCAGGTATATCCCTGGCTTCTCCCCCTGGGTCTCTTGCACCTGTGAATTTCTTAATGGGCCATTAAGCAGGCTAGTGCTGCAGTAATTCTGACTGGGGTGTCACCCAGACACAGCACAATTTGAAATACAGATATATCAACCATATCCATAACTTCCATTACACATATAACACATGAACATGAACATCATCTTACTTAGCACATTATAGCCTTTCTAACAGTACCTGACACAGCATATCTCATATAAATTATTTTGATTTTGACATATTGATGTTAAATATAATAAATGCTTCCCCCATCCAGCCAGCGTGACAAAAGCATTTGTAGCCACGCTCCTGCTCTAAGTCACCTCTTGTTTTCTTCACATACACAATCGCAAAAAAGGTTCTACTTGTTTGTGTAGAAACTGTAGCATAACCATTCTGTTTAGGAGGAGAGAGAGCTGAAGATGAAACCAGTCCCTGCATAAATATTTTGCCAGGTAGATGTTCCATAAATAGAAGGCCAGATGTGGGTTGTAGATTGTGGGAAAACTGTTCATTAAGAGAAGGATGTTTTGTGGGTTACAGAACTGGGTTGGTACTCAGCAGACCCTGTGTCTGCCACTGATTTTCTGGGTGACCTTGGGCTGGCTACTTAGGTACAGATTCTTAAAGGGATTTAGGTATTGCACTGCTCAGCATTGTGAGGCCTATAAGACTTAGATGGCTAAGTCCCAATTTCTAAAAGTGACACAGGCACTTTTGAGCCTATACTTGTGCAGCTACAACAGTGCTGCTGTAGCTGCACCACTGTAGTGCTCAGTGTAGACATTGCCTATGCTGATGGGAAGGGTTCTCCCATCAGTGCAATAACCACCACCTCTTGGAAGGTGGTTTAAAGTCAACGGAAGAATTCTTCTGTTGACCTAGCACTGTCACACTGGGGTTTAGGCTGGCTTAACTAAGGGCTAATCTACACTTAAAATGCTGCATTGGCTCAGCTAAACTGAGGCAGCTGTGCTGACGTAGCGCTTTAATGAAGATGCTCTAAGCCAACAGGAGAGAGCTCTCTTGTTGGCATAGTTAATCCATCTCCCTGAGAGCCAGTAGCTATGTCACTGGGAGAAGCGTTCTTGCCAACATAGCACTGTCTACACGGAGGATTAGGTCAGTATAACTATGTTGCTAAGGAGTGTAGGTTTTTCCACACTCTTGAGAGACATACATATGCCAGTGCAACTTTTCAGTTTAGACCAGCCCTAAGTCTCTGTAGAAGCCAATGGGAGTTAAGCGCTCATTCCCATTGAAACTTAAGTTCCTAAGAGATAGAGTCAAAGGGGACTTGAGCTGGGCATTGCAGTGCCTAACTTTAGGCACCCTGCTGTCTATTGGTGTTCCCAGCCTGAGTTAGGCAGCCAGACTCCCCATACAATGCATAGGAGAATTAGGTGCCTAAGAATGTATCGGAAAGCCAGCAAGTTGAGCAGAGCGCCACTTAAACTAGCCAATAGAAAATGATGTAGGGAGGGGTGTGACCTAAGCCCCACCCTTCTCAGGGACTGAGGCACCTATCTCTATTTGGGATTCACAGCCAAAAAACATCTCCTGGAGTTAATCACTTGAGTCAGGTCCTCTCTTATAAAAGAGAGAGGCAGAAGTGGTGGTAGTATCCACTTTTAACCAGTAGCCCATGGGTACAAGTCAGATTTGCATCCCTGCTCCAATGAACATTCAAGAATTTTAAGCAAAATGGAGCAGCTTCAACAAGAGAGTCTAAGAAAGACCGCACCCCCAGAATACTCAATAGCCCAATGTGAGAGCACTCCCCTGAGAGGTACGCGACCTGGGTTCAAGTCTCTGCTCCCTGCCAGGCAGAGTGGGGAACTGAAGTTGAGTCTCCAACATCCTGAGTGAGTGCTCTAACCACTGGGCTATAGGATCAAAGGGGGGTTGGGAAGCAAAAGCACCACCAGGGAGAATGCTTACTCTGAGGATTCCACCAGGGTTTAGGTGTGAGCCAGGCATCAGGATTTAGGCAGCTGTGCACATGCCCACTGTCAGATTGTTAAGTTGCTAGGAGCCGATCAGTGGAAACGTAGGTGTCTACGGGATTAGACAGCAGTTGAGCAGGGGGCTTGGAGAGTCTAAATTTTGGACTTAGGCAGCTAAATCCCTCTGTGGATCTAGCCTTCAGTGACTCAAAGGCGATGTCTACACATAGAGCACAGCAACTGTACTGATGCATCTGCAGCATGTCTGATGAAGATGCTCTATGTCAATGGAAGAGAACACTCCCATCAGCATAATAAAACCACCTCAGTGGGAAGGCAGAAGCTATTTTGCAGGAGAAGCTCTCCCACTGACATAGTGCTGTGTCTCTCATGTCAGTGTAACTTATGTCACCCAGGAGGATGGTTTATTCTCTCCCCTGAAAGGCATATTATGCTGACATAAACTGTATAAACATAGCCAAATGACCTAAGGCCTGGTTTACAGCCAAAATTTAGGTCAACCTAGCTACATTGCTCAGGGCTGTGAAAAATTTCATGCCCTGTGTAATGTCGTTAAGTTAAACTAGCCCACAATGTAGATACGGTTAGGTTGACAGAAAAATTCTTCTGTTGACCTAGGTATCATTTCTTGAGGCAGTAGATTTACTGCAGCAATTGAAAAAGCCTCTCTTTCACTGTAGTAAGAAACTGAAGCATTGATCACAGGGGGAGAGCCTTGTTGGAGGCTAACCAGCCAGCGGTGACAATCATCTAAGACTGTGAGGTTGCTGAAAGTGTTAAGTTTAGTTTAGAATACGATTTGCCTTTTATTTATTTTTTTTTTAAATCTGACCTGCTTTCCTCTGACTTATAATCACTTAATCTTTCTTTAAGTAATAAATTTGTTTGCTTGTTTGATCTAAGGCAGTGCATTTGGTTTGAGGTATGTTAGAGACTCCATCTGTAGTGACAGAGGCGCAAATCAATTTCTTTGATAAACTGATTATGAGCTTGCAGTGTCTAGTGTACAGCACTGAACATTGTAAAATGGCAGTTCCGAGAATTGCATCTGGGACTGAGAATATTGGCTGGGGGGGGGGGGGGGGGGGGGGGGATTGCGGGAAAATCATACCATTGCATAATCCCATGAGTGGCCGGATAGAGACACTCACTCACTGAGTTGTGGGTGGGGGGCAACTTGCTTGCTGGTGGCTGTGTGTGAGCTGCATAGGAGTGGGGGTTCACACAGCAAAGAAGAGTGAGATGTGCTCCAGGAGTGGGGGATTGGGGTGACAGTGATATACCAGTCCAGATTGCAGAGGGGAACGTCACACCTCTATACAATGATCCAAGAATTATCTGTAATCTAAGTAGGGGAGAACATAAGGAATTGTGTATGAGAATGTGTGGGGGGAGGAGGGGAGAAGAGAGACGGAAAGAGCACATATGGAGCACAGTTAGCAATGAACTTACGGGTTATATAAGAAATAATTTTATTGGATAATTGGTGAAGCACATATAATATAATACAGCACAGCACATCTGCAAGCACTAAAACTGTCCAGATTTCATGTATAATTCAGTCTACATCCCTTAAAGTTTTGTCTTAATTCAGCTATCAGATGGGGGCAATTCTTGGAACATCAGAAATTAAGAAAGTAACCTTTAGAGTGAGCCATATATGCGCTTTCATTCCTGCGGCTGAAATGGTTTATTTTACATTTTCTTAAAAAAACCCATAAATGGTTACCAGTCCTCAGTCTGCAAAACAGGGTATAATGCAAGCTCAGAACACAATAATGCATGGATGCCAGAGGCATGTTACAAGGCACAAGTAGGGTGTTTGAGTTGCTAGACAATGTTACCTGATGGATTACTGTAAAGAGCCCAGTTCTCCATTAACTATAATATTTGCCAAGGTAGATTTCAGATAAGGCTGGAAATTCATTTTAGAAACAGTGTTAGTGACAGCCATCTTACATATTGTAGAACCATTGAGAGACATAGGATCTTTGTGCTGCTCCAGTAGGGAATTAATTCTAAATACTATCAAAAGTATAATTAATTGATGGAACACAATTCAGACACAGAATAAATAGTTCTCTTTTTGGTAAGTCTGAATGGCTTTTTTAAATCACTGTCACAAAGCAAAACACACCACAAGGTAAAAAACACATGTTAAATGAACATATAAGAAGAGATAATAGAAGTGGCTGGAATTATTTTAATAACTGGCCATCAGCTAATGCTGCTTTATCCTGACAGAAGGTTTGGACTATGCAGCAAAGAAGTTGTCTAAATATTAGGAAACTGGTCATATCTCTGTAGAGATGAAGATGCAACTAAACATGGTGCATTCCATAACATATGGGTTTTTATACAACCCTAGAGCATTATTACCTGCTTCTTTGAAAAAAGCAGTAATGAGAAATTTCTAGAAGATAAAATTCCTTCCCTCCCATTTTGTTTAAATGGAGTGATGCAATATAATGTAGCATTCCAATATAATTCTATAACAAAACCAAATTCAAATCCACAGAACAGATAAAAAGCTAGGAAATTTAAAAGATACGATAATAAAAACCACACAAGGCAATGTAAAATTACATAGGATGGGGGCTGATGAGAGCAGGAAAAGAGGGGACACTTGTCCCTAAGCTCAGGACCCTCCCAAAACATCTGTGTAAATAAAGTGAAATGGGAGAGGGTGGAGTTGCAACAAACATGAACTGGGGCCCCAAATTTCTCTCGATAAGCCTGCACAGGGTGTTAAGCTCCCCATTCACTGCACTGCCTCTCCATGTGTCTTCAGAGCCTAATAAATACACATAATAGTAAGGGAGCAAGTGCACACAAACACCAGTCAAAAGTGGCTGAAGAGCACGGCTACAAGTAGCAGCTATAGGACTCATGCTTTCATACCTGTGACCTGGCAACAGCCTCTCCATGTGTTTGGGGTTTCTATCACATCCACTTGGAGCAGGGAAGGAGAGCACAGTTGTAGACTACAGGATGTACTGTATAGGATGGCAGTGTATCAACTAAGCCAGCTGTGCTGCCAGGAGGAAGTCACTCCATATGGTTGGGACTAAGACTCCATATGAAGACTTGGCTTAGTACCATTACAAAGCCATACCCCTTCTTGGTCTCTTCTACTAAAGACATGGGGATAAGTGTTAGGTTTCCCCCTGTACTGAAATAGAGGGCTGGTCTACACTACAAAGTGAAGTCGGTTTAACTCCATTGCTCAGGGCTCTGAAAAATTTCATGCCTTGTAAGATATAATTAAGCAACTTAAGTGCCAGTGTAGACACCACTAGGTGGACAAAATAATTCTTTCATTGACCTTCATACAGTCCCTCAGAGAGGTGGATTTATTACAGCAATGGAAAAACCCCTTTTGTCACTGTAGTGAGTGTCTATAGTGCAGCAGCACAGCTGCAGTTGTGTTGCCAATATCATTGCATTAGTTTTCGCCTTCTGCAGGTTCCCTGCTCCCACACACACACCATGGGAAGGGATAATTTTGTTCAAACTTTGTAATACAGTATAACAATAGCCAAACAATCATAACTTCTATTGCACTTCCCAGCTAAGCACCTCAGAGTGATATATAAAATTTGCTTCAATAATTTGCTTTACAGCACGTCTAGGAGGTGGGAAAGTGTTATTTTAACTTCCTATTTGTAGGCAAGTGATTCCTGGCTGGTGCAATTTTCCCTATTACAGGTCCCAGTTCAACAATGAAATCAATGGAACTACACAGGCTTACACTTACTGTGATAGTTTGGGGACCAATCTATGTGCACTTCTGAATTTCAGTGTTATTTTATGACCTTTCACTGTTTATACCCTTATGATTGTCTTTAACCATATCTATTCATCATCTCTTGTTTTAAGGGGAGGGAGATTGGCACCTGGGTGCCAACCCCGGAATGGGACAGACATTAAGGATCATCAACAATTGATTAACCATGTCCTAGCAGGAGACTAGCAGGAAGGACCATTGATTTATCAATGACTCATCAGCTCCTCTCCCCTTACTGTCCACCCTCCACATGCCCTCCAGAAAAGGAGGTTGTGTATTTGATTATAGCAAGTCTGGGGCATGAGGTCTCACCCTGGGACTCAGGACCAAAGCTATGCTTATAAAGCAGGAAGTCTTGCATGTTTTCAAGATAAGAAAGACCAGAATCAGAAGACAGGACCTGACAGGAAGAGAGGGGGTGCAGAAGAAGCCTATACTTCCTGTCTGACACTAAGACCTAAAGGACTCTCACTTGGGGTGAGGAAGCTGAGACAGGGTATTGGTGCAGGTATTAGTTATTTTTCTATAGATCGGCTATCTCTCTTGTGCTTTCCCTAAGAGTAAAGGAAATGTTTAGAAATTCCTTTACAGAGTCTGTATTACTTACTTACAGTTAGTCTGTGAAAAGGGAATCAGAGGGTCCGCGAGAACAAGCACTCCAAAAAGGATGTCAGACATGGGGTCTTCTCCTGGACTGTAAGCCTAGAGGCCCTTAGCCAGAGAAATAGTGCTTAAACACTGCCAAGCACCAGCAAGCCAAGACCATGTAGAATCTAAGGTTTGAATCCAGTAGAATAGCCTGGAGAGAGTCCAGTAGGGGGAGCGCATCAAGGCTGTAATCTTTACACAGGTGTTGAAGTACTTTTCTGGATCAGGGCCATAATGGGGAGTGCTGTTAGAGCCACTGGTGTTTTATGGATTGGCAAAAAAAAAAAAAAAAAAAAAAACCACGACAACTTTGTAACCTTTCCCACTGTATCATCATCCCTATTTTATAGATGAGCAAACTGAAGTGCACAACAATTAAGGATCAAATCCTGTGGTTTCTGGTCAAGCAAAATACCCACTGGTTTTAATGAGAGTTTTATTCAATTAAGATCTGCAGTATTTAGCCCAAACTCACTTGAACACAGGAACAGAGAAACTGGAATAAAACCCAGGTCACCAGAAACCTGTGTCTTAAGCACACTAGGTCACAAATAACTTTTTAACTACATAATAACTTATTAGTATAATATCTGGAATAACTGTATTATGTAATCAAATGCTAATCATATTCACAGTTCTCTCTTCTAAATTACAGCTGTATGATAAGATCTAGAAATTGTAAACTATGTGATAATGAATTTGCTTGGTAAATTCCTGTACAATTATTCTACCAAGTAACTGTTAAAACATGTAATTTACTATGCATTTACACATGATTTTGCCAAAGAATTATTGAGTGATTCTCTGGTTATAGAGAAGTAAAAATGAAATGGTACTGAAAATTACTTATTTAGAGGAATGTTGTTAGGATATTCTGCCTCCAAACACACACACAAAAACTTGGAACCCAGGTATAAAATGCATTTCTTTACTGATGACTGTCTTGGCAGAATTCCCACCTTCAAATTATATGAAAACTTATGGCATGATATGACCTTGAAGTATTTGATTTTCTTCCAAGTTGCACCCACAGTGCTTATTGTTGTAGAGTTTTTGAGTGCTTAGCTGCTAGACTTTTTTCCTAATGAATAAATAAAAACAACATAACTGAAGGATTTCTTTGAAAAATAAAAATAAATATCATGGAATTTACAAAGCATCAGACCTGGAATTGATGGCAATTCTGACATTGGTGGAAATAGACATGAGCGTGACATGAACCAATATATTTTTAATCCAAGTTAATTTATAACCCCTTCTATCTGCATGATAAACAATGTTATATTCATCTGAGACATAGTAAATAAGTAATATTCTTACTGTCATTTCTTTTTACTCCTCAGTGAGTGCCTGATCCAAAGCCCATTTAAGTCTTTGCTAAATGTTGTTTCATGGGTGTACCTGACAGGAACAATAACATTCTGCACTTATCTGACCTGGAGTCTCCCACAATGTATTTGTCAGCCAAATCTTTTTCCTGTTTGATAGCAGGGGCCTGAAATTAAATTGGCAATATATATGTCTCTAATCTTAACGTACATACAAATACAGCATTCATCTGTCAACCCATATGAAAGAATTCCACAGCCAGAGATGCAGTGATTTGGAAATTCAGATCAGAAATCTGTTCTGGAGGAAGGCACACGGATAGGCTATAGTCAGCAATAGTTGACTCAGGAATCCCTTTCCCTCACTAGCACATCTATTGGCACCGAAAAGAACAAAGATGTGCATGCTGGTAAATACCACCTGCAGGTAGCGCTGGTAAGAGAGCATTGGTTAGCAAAAGCATCTCTTCACCATACTCATCCCAGCTAACCTGGAGACAGAAGAGTGTGGGTTCTTTATGTTCTTTGTAGAACAGCTCTGCCCCTCTAGAGGTATAACTAAAATGTGTACCCTGAGGGGCCGTCAACCCTGTATTTCTCCAGTTTTATGCTTGGTTACTTCATTGGGTTTGGTGCAATTTCAGAGGTGAATCATGCTCTTGGTCAAATTTTCTAGAGCACTCAGCATTGTTCTCAGTGGGATCTGTTGGGTGAAGTGCACTACTGAAAATGTGGCCAGAATTAAAAAGCAATGCTATAGTAATTACATCAGGCACGCAGGATTCTGTATTTCTGAAACTGGAATATAAAAAACAAACAAAAAGAAGAACTGTTAGGTGCTGAGTTCTTTTGAAAATTTAGCCTTAAAATGTCTAGGCCACTGTCTTCCAGTTAAAAGTATTTTATCAGTTTGTGGTAGAATATCTTTAAAAACTGTTTTGAGGACTTTAAAAGTACAGTTATTTAGGAGGAATTAATCTGAATTACTGTGAAATATAATAAATAAGAGCTTTTGTTCAAGTCTGATATAATTTCAAAGCTATCTAGAGCTCCTGCTATAATTATGATAGGATTTACTCTTCCAGCTACACTGGGAATGCCACTTGCATTAGGATGTTCAGAGAGTTATTTTATAGGCACCAGACAGGTCTGTGTTTTTGCTGTACCAACACTTTCTGTATCTAAGCGTCACATCTGAAAAGTCATACTAAATCCAACGTCAGACAGTTCGTTTATTGTAAGCGCCTTAAAGCTGAATCTTGTCAACAGCAAATCAGGCTTTTATGTGAATTCCTGTTCTCGCTCTTTTTTTTTTTTTTTTTTTTTTGAGTGAGGTTTTCAATCAAAAACCTTTTTTCAAGGTTAAGCATAGGTGAGTAATTATTAACCTCTGTCAGGGACAGACTGTTCATTCTGTGATCTTCCCTCAGTCAGGACTTTCCATCTTCACTCTCATTTAAAAGGGTGAAAATGTGAATGAGGGAGGCTAAGCAAATAACATGTTACTCCAAACTGAATGAGAGAACAGCAAACATCTTATTGATGAACCCCCAGGGGAAAACATATCAGAAGTTTCTCTTTGAGGCTTAGCAGACCAAAATCCAAAGGTCTCTAGCCACAGCCTGTCAGTATTATGTGGAAGTTAGTTTAAATCCCATTGCCTTGTGGCAAGTTGCACAATAATACCTGTAATTCAGTGTGTGCATCTACGGCCCTTATTTATTATTTAAAAGTAATAATAACTCCCTCATTTATCATCTAACTTTCTGCTACCCAACTACATTTGGGATGTTATGTTAATATCAAGCCATTGGTAGGTATCAGCTTTTGGTAGCTCCTAGACTAAAGGTAAGGAAAATTCTTTATGAATCTCCTTTTCACATAGAATTAATTGCTCAATGACAACCACTGACTTGGTACCCAGGTCCCTCACTCCCATGGCCCGTCTTTGTGAAAAAGGGCTATATAGAATTGCCAATTTGTAGGTCACATTCTGATACAGCACATTATTTTAAGTGCTTTGATTCTAAGGGCTCAGATCCTGAGCTGAGCCTAGTACAACTCATGAGTGGGTAGGGAGAAATGTGGAGTTTAGCCACCTTGATGCACCCTCCAATCCTGGGACCACCAATCCTGCCATCAAGCAAGTCCCCAGCAAAGGCAGGTTGCAGCCATAACTTCAGGTCACTTGCTAAAATAGAAGCTGTGATCAGAAGATCTTTAGGGCAACTCACTCAACTGCCACGTGTCTAACCAGATGTTGGCCTGTCCCCAAGTTTACCTTCTGTAGTGTTGTATGCAGGATGGTCACGGTACCCAATTCTGCCACATGCAGAGGGTATAGTCTCCCCTCATACACCTATCCACACCTCAAGCATCTGAATCACTGTGGTGGTTCTACAGTATTGGCGGTCTGTATGAATTCCATCTTAGAAGAGTATGGTTATTGTCTCCTGGGCATTCACTCCCTGACTTGTTTATATTTCAACTCGTTAGCACAAGCAGAATAATCTAATCAACTCTTTACCTCCATAGCACCTTAATTTATGGTCCATTCTGTAATGAAAAGGCTATATTGATCATCTCAGACAGTGTCAACATTTCACATTTACATGATGAAAAGAATGGAAATGCTCTCCCTTAATGTTCTTTAAGGTAAACATATATTGTATCAACACAGAGACCAGAGACCACACATACACAAGTAGATCAATGGCATTCAAATGATTTAGTTGTCTTGAGCTGTTCTAAAGCCATCATCGGGGCTCTCTTAAGCACAGCTACAGTCAATCACAAATTCCCACAGTTACATCATTCGCATTGTCACTCCCAGCTCTCACCTGCCCCCATTAATCCTCCAATTGGAGAAGCTATTTTATGTTTATGAGATTTTATTAAAATTGGCTTTCATTTCTGCATTTTTACAGTTACTTTTTTTGGAAGCATTATATATTTAATGGGTTTTGTGATTAACATAAACTGTGCTGTCATCCTATGCACTGTAACAATTGCCCCTTTCCAGGACTTGTGGAAGGACTATAGATTCCCTGCTCATATCTGAAGTGTTCAGTATTCAAAAACATTTATACAAAGAAGTCAAATTAGCACGCCTTGCCACCAGAAGTGCCAATAATATTTCTTGGAGTCCAAATGTATTCTTAGTGTTTTAGGCTTTATCTGCTCCCAGAGCCAACAAATAAATTAACAGAATAATCACTTTCCAGGAGATAATTATGTCCCAAATATCAGCATTTTGGTACAATCATAAAGTGTAGTCCATAAAATGCTGCAGAATAAATCCATGCTGTATTATATAGTGAAAATAACCCACTGTTAACACATTTCAGTTTGAAAACTCTGCTCTGTAAAGCCTGCTTTCAGTCCAGACATTGACTAAAGAGCTTAGGATGCAAGCGTGAAGCCGTGCTGTAATATTCAGATACAAAGTTAAACCCATGAAGTTTGATTTTCCTTTGGTTTGGCTTTTTACTAGAATATGTTGCAGCTCTTTCTTATGGCATCAAAATGCTTTTCATGTCTATAAATTGCCTTTGAGATTAGAAGAAAAACTCTGTGGGATTCTCTAAATTCCCCATCAGCAATAGATGACCTGAGTCTCAATAAAGAAAACTTTATTTTGGTTCATCAAGGAAACTTTATTAAGGCTCCATTTTACAAATGGATACCCTGAATGCATCAGTTTTAGCTTTGTAGTATTAGAATTGTGAATCTGCCTAACCTAACTCTGAGACCTTCCTGTCCAGGGGCCACTCACCAGCCAGTGTGCCCTTCATGGCTGAGCTTGGCATAGCAGCCTCATCAGCTCCAGCACCCACTCTCAGTGCTCTCCAAGCCTGGGATGGCTTGCCCCTTTTTCATGACTCAGCCTGCCCCGTAGGTTGCTTATAGTACCCAACACTGCCAGAGTAATGAAGATTGCAATAAAACAGAAATCTAATGACCTGGTCTCAGACATTCAGCCCACCCTGGCTTGATTGTCTTACACAAAGGAGGACAAGGGCTTTTTTACTTCCCCTTTCCTGGGGGTCAGTAGAGGGAACCCAGGCCCTCCTTCTTCTCTGGGTTCCAACCCAAGGGGCCCTCTACTAAGGATCTAAGATCTGCTTCTGTAGACTTGCTGTTGTTTTCCTGGGCCGCTTCCTACCTCCAGGCTGAAGCACAGTCCCCTTGGGCTCTCTGGCAGCATGTAATGTTTCACAAGGTAGGCCTCTTCTAGCTATTTCTCTTCTAGCTATCTGGGAGGTCTTTCCCTAAGCGCCTTTTCCTGGCAACTTCACTCTGCTCCTCTAGTCTGGAGTCCCCTTTCTCTAGGAGAACTTCCTTTCTAGGAGCAGCCTTTCATCTCAGCTGTTGTTGGTCAGCCACTTAGTCACAGCTGGGAAAGTAATTGTTCTGCCCATTACCCCTTCATGGCTGCTGCAGCATGGGGTTTATACAACCCACACCACACTTCCCTGTTAAACTGATGCCTGAAGTTAAGAGACCATTCTGTATGTATCAAGTTAAACCTCACTGGATTATCTGAATGTTATTTTCCTTTGAGATAACTGGTCACACCTACTTTATATAATTCATCTTCAAAAGTACTCAACAGAAACAAAGCTTAACTTAATTTTCACACCAGCCGATGATACAGATCATTAAGTACTGTTCCTCCAGTTTTTGGAAGAATGGTATTGTAGTAAACTTCCTTGGACTAAAAATATCACAGCCCCATTCTCTGTTCAGCTTTTCAGCAGTACTCCTTTAACTTGCCTCTCCTCATAACTGTACAGTGGTGCTGATAGCAAAGCTTCCTTGCACTTATTTCAAGAAATGAGTCTTGCTGGACAGGACATACAATAATCAAAGTAAGACTATAACCAAAGTAAGGCTATTATGGGTCCACATTTTATTTCTCTTACCCAAATAGAGGAAGTGAAGGATTTGTATTTTTGTCACTATTTAACAAACTGAGCAGCAATGATATTTAGAAATGTCTGAGATGACAAAAGTTTAATGGATTAACAGGAAAAAAATAAAAATGCATCATAAGGAGTTGACAGGAGACTGGTAAAAATATTTACATATCTACAACCAGAAAATTGATTGGTTTTAGAGCTAATAGCTCATTGAGGCCCTAACTTATTCCATAGAAAAATGTGAATGCTGAGCATTTTACAGAGTTCAAGTACATCACTGCAAGTTCCTAGGAATTCCATGGACAATTCCTAAGCATATTAAACAATCAGAAATCAAAGAGGAATATTGTAAGAAGATTTGGCTTTTTGGGTTATGGGGCTGGATGCTTTTTTTTAAGTTCATTTTGTGATGAAGTGATTAGTGATATGTAGAACTGAGGGCGAATTTTATAGTTATTCTAGTCTGCAGCATCACCACCTCAAGATTTGAAGTACAATTTTTCAAAAGTGCTTAAATGGAGTCAATGAGAGTTAGACTCCTTAGTTGCTAAATCACTTTTGAAAATGGGACTTGGGCTCCTAAATCACAAATGCTTTTGAAAATTATAACTGTGATTCATTAGATCTTAAGCTAAGCAGGACCTACATAACTTCCAGTATGGAAGTAGTTCCATTTAAATGAATGGCATTATTAGAGTGCAAAGTTAAGCATGCAGGCATGTCTTTGCAGTATTGAGGTTTGAGAAAGTGTGTGTCTTTGTATTTTTAATGTTTGCAGTGTTGTTATATCCTGGGACCAACATGGCTATGAGAGAGACACAAAGTGGTCCAATAAAAGATACCTCACCCAATTTCTGTCGGTGAAAGAGACAAGCTTTTCAGCTACACAGTGCTCTTTAGGGTTCATTATCTTTCCCAGCTTGTCTTTCACCAACAGAAGATAATCCAAAAAAATATATTACCTCACCCACCTTATCCATGTATTTTTAAGAAACAACATCCTCTCAAAAGAATGACAAATCTGTGCTTATATATATTTGTATACTCCCCCACCCCCACTCAACTCCAACTTGTGTGCAGTACAGTCTGTACAATCAATATGTTAAATTGTAAAGCACTTTGGAATCAATTTGAATGAGCAAGTCCACAATATTATAAGCTCATCATTGTCAGTGAATAATGTTATATTTATTGTAACGCTAAAATTAAGTGATCATGAATATTATGAATATCTGACGTGGAAGCGTTTCCATTCTTTGTAGTCCATCTTGATCTATTAACCTTTTTAACTGCAACCATTAATTTGTTTTAACTAACTATAAATTGCTTTTATGGTTCAGATGGAAAAGATATAGGTCATTATAATCCTTAATGAATGCTCTGCACAGCACTTGTCCACATACTGACAACACTAAGCCATTTATATTTAGGTTAGCTTCAAAATAGAACACAATGTTTTAAGCCACCCAATGTTTATACTTCTACCTGTTTTCCCCTGTATTGTGAGGCACCTCGCTCACTTTTGGCCTGGCTAGTTAATTATAATAATATTTATGCATTATGGACCAGTTCCAAAGACCACTGAAATAAATAGACTCCCATTGACTTCAGTGGGCTTTGGATCAAGCCCTCTATTATGTTCTCCCTAAAAGGAAGAATCCAGTGACTATGCTGAGCTTTGGTAGGCTAGTTTAGGTAGATTTCATGTGACTTATCAAGTTGCTATAAGCTGTTAAATTCATATAGTACCAATAATGTACTAGCAGTTTTCTGCAACTACCCCCTTTGTTAAAGGAGACAGAGGGCTTAAGTCTGTTCTCATTAAACTAGGTTTACAATAGTGTAACTATTTTCATCAGTGTCAGATCAGAATCAGTGCAGAAAACACAAAAATACAACACTTCTTTAAACTGTGGAACAAACTGCAATAAGGTATCATTCAGACCAAGAGCCTAGCAAAAAAGAATGATGAGACCATCTAAAGTCACTTTAAGGTTTGTCTACACAGGAAACTATAACAAGTTAGATAAATCAGTTTAGCAAGCAATTTCATTAAATCGGTGCAGCATCTTTGCGTTGATACTCTTATCTTGGTTTAGGGATGTCTTACATCAATTTAGTTATTAAGTCTAAATGCAGTAAGTTATTGTTTTACATATGTTACTGAGTCTGTATCTTAGGTTATATTCCAAAATTAAATGCCTCATAGAAGCTTATGTTGGTCCTAGACAATAAAGTATTTTTCTTAGCAAAAGTGACTAAGGTGGTTAGTTTTAGGTCATCTTACCACTTTCTTGTTTATGTCTTTTATATGCAAGACTAATCTGCTTTGATTTTATCAAGGACTGAATCCCATGGAGCCATATTGTGCTACAAGAAGGAGGAGAATAACTATCTTCGTTCCCGTTCCTTTGGAGCTGATATGTGACTGTACTGCCTACCTCCTGAGGCCAAAAGCAAATCCATTTAAATTGGCACAAGTTCTTAAACATTTGTTAACCTTGAGGTGTTTTTAAGCATATGTTATCGCTGTTAATATTCAATATATTAACAGCAATTCAAGAGAGTGCCACAAACAGAGGGAACCTCCATATGTCTAATGATGGCTTTTAAACTTTGTTTGGGTAGAGACAAGAGTCTGTTTGATCATACCAATTTCTTAAGAATGAAATTTCACTCATGCCTGACCATTCCCCTCCAGTAATGGAAAGGCAGAACTAGAAGCTATTTGATAGCTTCTCATTTTCATAGTAACCATCTTTTTCTGAAAGTTTATTGTCAAAAAGAAAGTGACCCCAATAGAACTCCTTGCCTTCCAACATGCCCGAGAGCTAACTAGACTAGACAGCGGATGCTGTTTCAGTGATGTGCATTTGGAGAACTCCGCTGAGCTCAACAGTTTTAAAAACAGTACAGCATGTTCTAACATTACCAGCCCCAACACAAAACACACTATTGTTTCCATTTTCCAATGATAGAGATTTTTTTATCCTCATATCCCCTCACAAAAAATGCTATGGGTTAGATCCCCTGCTGTTGTAACTGGGCACATCTCCATTGATTTCAGTGAAGCTGCATCTAGACTAATAACTTGTTAACAGACATCTTCTGTCCATTTAAAATCCAATTAGGTGGAAAAGATCAATATTCTAAAGACTTTGTTTTGCCTGTACTTGCTTCTTTAGACACAAGACCAAACAAACAAACAACAAACAACACCTTATAAAAGTTCAAAAGATGGATAAAACTAAAATGTAACCTGAATACAGTAGTCCAATAATTCAAGTCTCCCTTAATAAGGGGACAAATAGCCTTTATGCATATAAATAAAGGTTTTCAAGGTTACATATGTATTACACATGATTTGCAACATTACAACATCAAGAATAGAGCTGGTTGGGAAAACCTCAAAAGAAGATGTAGTTCTGTCTAAATTGACATGCTTTACAAAAGTGTACTGATTTCACTGAAATTTCATTTAGCAGAAATAATAATAAAAACTTCAAATAATGTTGAAATGTTCCTGTAATGGGGTGCACTCACCTCAAGTGCCTCCTGGCAGTTGGGTGTGGTACTGCTGTCCTTTTCGGACTGTGGCACCCCCTGCAGATTGCCAGCCAACTTTGGTGGGTCTTCCATGGCTAGACCCTCCAGCCAAGTCATAAAGTTCAAATGAATCCCTTCTAGGGTATTAAACAATCTGATAAATAAACAGTCTATTTGCACTTACTAGGGCCTTCAGTCCTGGTTCTGGTGCCTTTAAATGCACTCCTTTCCAGTTTCCAGCTCAGTCCTATCCCTTTCATGGGATTTGTGCTAATTTACTTGGGGTCAGTAGGGGAACCAGAGCCCACCCAATACTCCAGGTTCCAACCCAGGGGTACTACATGCAGCAACCACTTACTGCTTTCTGTAATCCTTCCTTGAGCCACTTCCCACCAGTCCTTTTATCTTCAGCCCTCAGAGTCAACAGCCTGACATTCTTCTCTCAGCAAACCCAGCTATGTAAGTTCAACCAGCAATAACTTCTGGCTAATTATCACGCTCCTTTGACCAGTAAGAAACACCTTTCTTCGCTCCTCTACTCCCAGCCTGGATCTGACCTGCTAAGGTCCTGCAGTGCCTTTTATCTGAGCCTGCTGGGCTCTGACTGGCAGCTTTTGTGAGGCCTCTCTAGGCAGGCCTGGAAGACCTACCTTAGCTGCTCCTTTCCTGGGGCAGGGTATAGTAGGATCACAGGGCCTCTTGTAGGGAGCTGCAAATGCTGAGTACACCCAGTCACAGTCCCACGTTCACATTTTTTAAATTAAAAATTTCAAGTTTTTGTTTTGAAACAATTTTTTGCTTCTATATCTTTTATCTTGCATTATACAATATAAACTAGAAGTCAAAGTCATGCCAAAACATTTTAATCAATCAAAAATATTCTTTTCTGGAATTTTCTTTCAAAATTTTCTGGTTTTGTTCTGAATCAGAATGAAAACACATCTCGAAATCCTTCACAAAACAGAATTTCTGTCCTCCCCATAGTTCTTGTCAAGATGCTGTATCATAGCTTTGCAGGCTCAGTGTGACTAAGTGTGTTAAAGCATAGAAAATTACATCTTTCTGCAGGTTTCTTTTGCGGATGGGCAAACAGTTTCAAAACCGTTCTACATGTAGCCTTCCCTCCTATGGCCAACAGCACAGAAGCAGACACTGTGAAATTGAAACAGAAGGAAAGACATTTAGATAGTTGCCTGCCAAACTGTTGACTGATACCTGGACAGCTGTAGGGGCTAGGCCAGAGGAGGAGGACCTACTTCTGGGCCAGGAGACAGACACATCTGGAGAACCAATCACAAGCCCAGAAAAAGCAGCTTAACTTCTTTTGCACAAGTGAAGCCCACCAGTTTATGTGTGTGTGTGGGGGGGAGGGGTGGTTCATGCAAATTAGTTAGCAATATTCTAAAAAGTTTTTGTAATGCACAGTGAACATTTTTATCCAGTTTTTGTTATTGTCTTTCATTTATTTTCATTTCCGATATTGGAAATTTTCAAAAATGTTTTTAAAAAAAGAAATAATTTTAAAAATCCTACCAGGTGACTAAGCTGACATGGTAGCAAAATTAAAAAGGAGAAAAACAGGGAAACAAAAAACTGTAAAAGAAAAACCTTTTCCTCTTTTTTTTGTTTCGCTACTGTGTAAATATTGATTGATCATTTCTGAGATTTTTTAAAAATGTATTTCAAAGGTTTTTACAAAATATTTTCAGAAACTCTCACCCTGAAAATGAAAAACAAATGCAAAATGTTGATAAAAAGAATCAAGATGTTCAAAAAACTAAAAAACCAACAGAGCAAAAGTGATTTCAAAATTTCCATGTCATTTTAAAAAATGTTTTGATTTGATCTACAATTGTCCCACTAACACAGGCAGTGATTGGTGGGATGGCCCACTATGCATTCTAGCATTAATGATAGTTCTTCACAAACAGTATCTAATCTGTTGTCACAACCCTTTTTGAAGTAAGTATTATCCTCATTTTACACCTGGGGAAAACTAAGGCAGAAAGGTCAAACAGCTTGACCAAGGCCACAGACAGAGAATGTGTCAGGGCCAGTATTAAAAGACAGGAGTGCCTTGTGCTCAGTCCCGTGTTTAATCCACTAAACCACATTGCCTCTCACATTGCTCAGCTGCCCCTATTTTTGGTTAGAGGTCATACTGGCAGGGTCAGTGGGGGAGTTAATCACATCCCTGTGCCATCAGCAGCAGCCTTGGCAGCTCCATTAGCAGAGCTGCAAATTGATCTGAGGTCTTTCTGAAAATGGAGGGATTTTCCTCTCTTCTCTCACCCCTCAGCTTTGTTTTTGAACGTGGTGAAATGATACTTTGCTATTGTTCTTCCTCTGTATAGATATTCAACATACCTCGAAGTGTGTGCAGAAGTCAGACTGAGGAATCTCCCTTCACCCAGTTTAATCTTTGCTGAAGCTATGCTCATTTGTGTCATCAAGAAGGATGCCACTCACTGCGGATTGTACAGATCTTCATAAATGATTGCCTCGCTTCTTTCTTGCATCCTTTGCTCAGCAGTGAAATAGTTAACAAATCCGACACCTAAATTACCATCACTAGGCTCCTGAGTCAAAGTTACATTGAGATAAACTGAGGTAATTTATAATTCTTTGAGCTATAGTTTCATGCTATCTACAGATTCAGGCAGACATCAATTACATCCAGTTCACATTTGTAAGGTTTCCTTTGTAAACCTTTGTATAAGCTGGAGGCTTATTTTTATGAAATGAAAAGTTTAGAGTCTAGATTTCCAGATGCAGCAACCAGGGAAAAATGCTGGTTCGGTCAGCTTCTGCAAGCTGATCCAATCAGACCACAGTGCAAGTGTCAGTTAAAACATCAAATTTGCCTCAGATTAGAGCTAAAAACAGCATTTGTTTGAACTAATTCTCTAAAAGAGTCTAAGGCTGCCGAGGGTCAGGTGCTCAGCCATTGGGTTTCTTAGAAATCCGCGGTCCTTTAATACCTGGCACTTAGAAAAGATGAATAGTGTGAAGAGAACAACAAAGTGCCCCGATGCCATAGTGATCAGCTTTATATAAATGCCTAGAGACAGAGAGAGGAACCTGCTGTCTTCAATGGGAACTTGGCCCAATTAAGGGCTTCATGACTGAGCCAACAGTCAACATCAATAATAAAATACAGCAGCAGTTTCCCCATCTCCAGCCCAGTCTCTGTAAGCTTTTGGGAACAAGTGTATCTTATCTGAGCCAAGGAGTAGTTTTTCACCTTGGGCGAAATGGGAGGTGAATCTGCTGACCTCTGCCTGGATTTAATTTACGTTGCTATAAAAAGAAGATTTTGTTTTGGTGCTGATTTTTAAAAAACATTCTGTGATTTAATTGAGTGCATGTGAAAGCAAGAGACTCACACCACTGGATGAGGCTGGGCATTATACAGGCAACAGCCAGACAGGCCTTGCCATCTATTTCTCTGCCAACATACATTCATCTTCGTGGTGCAGAACAGTTGTATTCCACGACAGCAATTTTATCATTGCCATGAAGAAGAATATGCCTGACCAAACACTCCCATCTTGTGGTAGCAAACTTCCCACCAAAACACGGATCAGCATACTCACTTGATGAAGGGCAAAAAAACATTACACAATGTTATTCTGATAATGACTTCCCTCTGCCATAGACTGCTCCTTGTGTTTAGTTCATACCATCATCTGTAAAATATTTCAAATAAAATAACTAATATTACGAATAACTATAGAGAAACCCCATGCCTCTTGGGACCACATCTAATGACTTAAGATTTGCAAAATATTCCATTATATTTTCTCATTTTATAAGGCCATGAATCCTAGTAAACAAAGTGACACTTGAGTGATACATAGTGAATTTTAGCTGCCTAAAATCCTCGGCAAGCAGCAGTAATCTTTTCTCTCTTTCAGAGATAAAGATATTTCATTGTGCGTCTTTGCACAAAACAGGATAAAGCCCAAGTGTTTTTCCACACTGTCAGATGCAGGTCCCTTTTATCTCATTTTTACCTCCTCAGGGACATGTACAGTTTGATAAGAAGACAAGTGCAGACTGAGATGTCTGGGTTCTATAATTGGTATGGTGTAAATATGTATTTGCTGATCACAGCTGTTATCTTGAAGAAGAAGGATGACTGACAGGCTTTCTAAATCTCTGATGTATGTGTCATGGTGGGTTATGCTACAGGATGTGTTTTAACCCTTAGGAAACCTGGCATAATGCAATGTTCACAATATTCTGCACTGCAAACATAAAAACAAATTTTTGTGAAGGGTGATCTCTTGTTAACGACATACAGGAAATCTTATTCACTGACTAAGGAAGCAGTTTCTAACAGCCCTGGGATCTTTGAGCTTTAATCTATAATTTGGGGCATACACATCACTTTTATCAACTTTACCCCTTGGATCAATATATTGTTTTTAAACAATATATTCAAGGAAATTTTCTACCACTTTTCTGATCATTATTATCTAGTAAAAGATTAATCCCACCTTCTGATACTCTATAGGATTTGGATCAGGCTCATGAATTGTATGGGACATCTGTAATTTCTTAACAGAACTGTTGACTGCTTAGGTGGGTCCTATTGACGGTAGCACTGTTGGCGCTGCTGGATCAATTCTGCGGGATCAATTGAGCGTCGGTGGAGACCTGCTCAATTGATTTGGAATTCGAAGCCACTAATCTACTCCGCAAAAAGAGTAATGCTGCATTGACGGCAAGAAATGTACCTTGCGTATCTCCCTTCGACTGCCACTGAATTTCGTCGGCAGTGTAGACCATGTAGCTCAACTGAAGTCAAGAGAGCTACAGTGATTTGCACTCACTAAGGATCTGATTCCTTTTACTTTGGAACATCCCTTGCTAAAGAAGGCCCACGTTTCTCCCCAAGGGTATGTGAATACAGGACACAAATTACGATGCTGTAAAACCTTGGCCCTTATGTTTTGGGGCTAGACCTTCACCTGGTATAAATCATCATAGCCCCACTGAAGTTGACAGGACAATGCTTACATCTGCTGAAGATCCGGGTCATTGTTTGTTAAGCCAAATGTGAGCTGAAAACAGGCATTGAAGTAGAAGCCATAGAATTATTGGCTGTACAGCCTCTGAACCAGATCTAGGATCTGAGATGGGTTTTTGGGCAAACACCAGTTTATGAGATAATTTTGCTCCATTACAGTAAGTTGTCTGTTCTGCTTATGGTCTAAATGAGAGTCCCGTTCTCTCACCTTTCACCAGCACAGTGAAATTTCTGTAACAGAATCTGCATATCTGAAATATGAAAAATTGCCTTAGGAAAAAGAGTGCATTTGTTTGGAAATGGCCAATTTTAGAACATACACAGCATTGGTCAATACCTATCTGAGATCAAAACTTGTGTGCTAAACTTGCATTATAAAGCTGTTGTGGAAAAAAAATTTTGGTACATGCAGAGTACCTGATCGTATCTTGGCAGTTTCTTTTATTTTTTTCTTCAGAATGGGAGAAGCTATTAGCCGTACAGACCAATTCCTTGATAAATCTCAATTTTACAATGAAATATATTTTAAAGCTATTTTCAAGTTAATAAAAGCATCATTAAAGTTTCTGACTGACCCTGGATCACAAATCTTCCAATGCTGTCTACCATGCCAGGCAGAACTTCAGTCGAACATAGAGTCATAGAGTTCAAGGCCAGAAGAGACCACCAGTATGTAATACAAAAGTATTACAGTTTACAGGAGACTAGACTATTATGTGCTACAGGTAGAGAATAGGAGGGATCGAGGTGCACTAGCACTGAAGGCCCCACAATGGCAGGGAAATTATTAAGTGAGATATACTCAGATAATCCTGGCAAGTGACCTGAACCCGCACACTGCAGAAGAAGGTGAAAAACCCCCAAGGTCACTGCCAAACTTACCCAGGGGAAAATTCCTTCCCAATCCCACACATGGCGATCAGTTAGACCCTGAGCACATGATCAGGAACCAGAAGCCAACCACCTGAGCGAGAGAAGGCTCAGTGCCACCTCAAAGCACTGGCTCACCCTCTCCAATACTCCATCTCCAGCCATGGCCATCTCTGACATTTCAGAAGAGGGAGAGAAGAAAAAAAAAAAAAAAAGCAACCTCAGAATACACTGGGTGGGGGAAAATCCCTTCCTGACTGCTGCAGATGGCTGGTTGAAACCCTGAAGCACGAGCTTTTAGAACATCAGACATGAACCCGAAGAGAGCCTGGAGTCTGTTGAGTCCTGTCGCCCATCATCACAAGCCATCCCATCATACAATCACACTCATACATTTGTCCAGCTTTTTCTTAAAACTAATTAAGTAGTTTGGCCCCACATCTCTTATTGGGAGGCTGTTCCAGAATCTCACTCTGATGGTTAGAAACATCTTCTAATTTCCACGCTGAATTTGTTCATGGGGCTGCCCAAAGCATGGCTATCGGTCCACACAGATGTCACTATTCTGGGTATAAAGCACAGAAAGGATTTTCTTAAATACATATTTTAATCCCTATTTTTAATCTCAAAATTTCACACTGGGGGAATGTACTGTTCGGACAGAGATGAGCGCTTACTTGCCAAATCTCTGTAATAGAATTCAAAATCCCTGTGGTCCTACAAGCATCCCTCAAGTACGGCAGAAACACAACTCATGATAGTGCATAGTTTTACTGGCACTCATTGGAGACAGCTCACATAATTCAGTTATGCCTTTGCTACCTGTGAGTAATCTGACTGTTTGAAATGCACAGCAATGAAATCCTTATATCACACCACATACCAGCATGAGCTTGCAGAATTGTCCTGAAGCCCAGTTGCACAATCCACTCACCCACCAAATAGCATTTTACTTGCCCATTCATTCTAAAACCTCTTGACTTGTTTCCAGGAGAGTAAAATGTTGCAAGACTGATAGATCAATGATACCACTGAAAGATGCTACTGCACACAGCACAGTAAAACTCTAAGGGAGGCAGGCTGCTGACAGGAGCACCATAAGGGAGCTATAGACGGGGCAGACAGAGACTGTGGGGGAGCAACCAGAGCGCTTTTAAAGGGTTGGCAAACCAGCACTAGAATTTTTTATGACACCTGCAGTGACGAGACCTAGCAAATACCTTGGAAAATACTTTGGAAAGGCCCAGCCTTGGAAAATTCTACTTGCCCAATTGTCTCTGTTTGGCTAAACAGCCAGATGAGCCAGTATTTTATTGAAAAATATCATACTGCAGTGTAAAGGGAGCTTGTTTCAAGCTCATATCCCACCTTTCCTTTCCTCTCTCTCTCTCTTTGGTGCAGTCACCAGTCAGGTTTGGGGCTAATCTCACACACATACAAGCACCCACCCACTCACCCTTCAAATGAGATTATGATGTAGTGACCTCACTTTGCGGGTTATCTTTCTGTCTCAGCAGCTCAGTGGAGATATTCACTGGGATTCCAGCAGTTTGGGACAGGGCTAAATTGAACCACAGGAAGCTTCCCCTCTTTTCCCCCTCCCTGGGGAAAAAAAAAAGGCTGAGAAAATACAACAAAGCCAGCAATCACCTTCTGGAGATGGAAGTTCTCAGCAGCTGCAGAATGACATCTGTTGCAGATTTAGGGAGACAACAGTAATATAAACAGGGTAAGAATAATGCTCTTTCTTGGGAGATGTTTAGATGAAGGTGAATTATTAAGAGATGGTGCTACTTTGCAGTTTTATCTTTATCAGAGAGCATCTCATTGTGAAGTTCTCTCTTCCCATCTAGCAGTTAGTCAGTCAGCATCAACTGAGTAGCTTTCCAGTGTCGTTTCTATTAGAAGAAGGCAATTTTTAAAGACACCCATGATAGATAATGGCCATGCTGCTCTTATGAGGCCACAAATTTCTATGAGATTTTTTCCCTTCCTCCTCAGACTCTCTTTTTATTCAACTGAACTGGGTCTATTTCAAGATGAATACAATGCCTTTCTGGGGAATTGCCACTAGAGGGAGCAGAAACTTCCCATAGAGAAGCCCTGTGAAAAGCCCTTTGACCTCATTGATCCAGAGAACGGAAGCTTTTTCCTGAGGATTCTCCTTCCCTTGGATTCTGCCATTCAAATGTCAACGTTTTTACAGTGTCTGTATTATGTGTCAGGGGTTTTCTTCGTTCCAACAGTTAGAAACAATTACAATTAGAGATGGCCCCTGAACTGCAAAAATTAGACCCAGAATCAAATTTCTCTGGAATTACAGCGTGTTTGGATGCCGGGGTTGGATTCAGAACACATTTCTAATTAATATCAGGAGGGAATGGGTTAAAAATGGTTCACTGCATGTAGAATGTAATAGATACTATAGTCTAATGAAAAGGAACCCCCATTTAGAAAGGAGGCAGGAAATTATGCAATCCCTACTGAAACAAGCAAGAGGGCAAAAGTTATTCAGACAAAGGTATGTCTTTGAACCCTGTAAATCCTTACCCACAATGCATACTGTGTGACCCTTTAATCAAACAGACTCTGTACCTAATGACAAACTCCAGTGAGTTATGTATGGAGACTGCATTTATTCATCATCAGAGCCTCGGGGAATTCAAATAAGGGACATCTGCTGCCATCTAAGATTAGTTTTTTATTTGCTGTTTTGAATGAGTGGCTTCTGTAAATCTAATATCTGTAAAACATAGGTTTAAAGTCCCAGGTGACTAACCAATGCTTGCTGCTGAATTCAAAGAAGTTACACTGAATAGGTTTCACAGTAAGGTATTTCACAGTATAAAAGATAAATCGCTCCCACGGCTTAGTGCTTTAATTTTTACAATGCTTGGAGGAACTTGTTCAATTTATACCAGCCACACAGTTGCCAGCATAATGTTTTATTTAATAAGTGTTGAAATACAGCAGAGAAAATTTATAGAAGAGTAAGAAGGAGGATGATTCTAATATCTCTGTGCATAAGAGAGTCTGTTCTCAAAGTCATATGTTTCAGTTCAGTACAGCACGTACCTTTAAAGCGGTGTGTAGTCTCCTTAGCATTTTTCCTTTCCCTTTGTTTAAGAAAGTAGCAAATTATTTCAGGTTCAAGAATAAAATTCTGTGACTGTTTTACAAAATTGCCTCTGTCCAACTTCAGAATTAAGTGTGGTGATCATGCCTGCTGGTGACTGAGATGTATTAAAACAACAAGAATGTACTTTTCACCCTTAGCTTGTGTTGTTATTGTTTTTTTGCTTTTTTAATGGGGGGAGGTGCTTGCTTTATTTGATTTAGATGATAAAAAATAAGCTGATTGGTTTCACTTTTCTTTCTTGTCACCCTTATACAAAAATGCTATACAACAGAACAGAAAATTATAACTCCTCTACAGGTTATTTTTAGAACTGCCCCATAGAATTTAATAGAGAATTATATCCTTGCTATAAATTTCTATGGGACGGCTAGAAAAAGTAACCTAAAGAAAGAATTTCAGTCTTACGTTTTCATTATTACATGATGTAGGACTGAGGCAGTTTCATACCAAGGTTTTGATTAGAGCAGTGTGAAATAATCTTGATGCTTCACCTGGGTAAACAGTCTATCCGCTTTTCATTAGTTTTGGTGTCCATCTCCTGAGTTTCTCTGGAACCAAAAACTGATATTGACAGTCAGTTCCCTCTCCACACGTTATCTGAGCAGTTGCAATGTATCCAGGGCTGGTAAAAAACCTAGAATTCCACAGGAAAGTTTGAAATTAAAAAAAAAAATTTTTCCACTGAAATTTCCAAATTTCCTGTGAAATGGGAATTCCAAAATTTTCTTTTGACTTTTTTAAACAAAACTGATGAGGTTCCCTGAGTTGCCTGGATACTTGGCAACCTTGATTCATGGCTGGGAGCCTGGCAGCCTGCCAGGTTGGCTATTGGGCAAGGTGGCAGGAAAGCAGTCCAGTTTCTCTAGGTAACCCTACCTGGCTTGCATTGGAAGATTTGACAAAAGCAACACATTCCCGCAGAACATTTCAAATGTGTTAAATTGGCATTTTCTGACAGAAAAATGTTCCATCTGGAAAGTTCTGACCAGCTCTACATGTACCTAACCCATCATTTTTGACAGTCCTTCATAGGACCACAGGAATTGCCATTCCAGATCAGACCAGTGATCCACCTACTTCAGTGTCTTGGCTTTGACAGTCACCAGCAACAGATGCTTCAGAGGAAGGTCAAAGAAACCGCAGATTGGAGAATTATGAAATCAGCTTTTTCTTAAGTTTTTCTTAACTTCAGGCATTTAGAGGCTGGCTTATGTCTTAAGGCAGCTGTGTCTATATACCTTGTACTACTTTTGTATCCTACCTGATATAATATTTATTCATATACCTATCTAGGCCCAGATCTTCATGTATGCCAGAGCTTCCACTCAGTGCACTTAAGGGAGAGATGGGCCAGAAATCAGCTTTAATAGGGCAGCTGAGGACTCGTTGGGTGTAGGGATTCCTAGAGGACTGGGTCTTAGGACCTGGTATATTGCTTACAGAGTATTATATAACTAATAATCCTATATTTCCATGCATGTCATCAATACAAACTAACATAAAATACAACCTATTTATGATTCTATAATTATACCGATTTGAGATGCTTGATATCTGCTCTCCTTTGGACAAAGGTTTGTTCAAAACAGTGTGAAGCTGTGCCATCAGACCCAGATTAGATTTCCCATGCACAAAGAGAAGTATGTTTCAGTCCAGGTGACTTTTACTTCAGTGTTAGGAAAATCATACACAAAGAACAAATATGTGGCCAGATGCCTGGGCATGGCTGAGCCATGCTTGGCGCAGGACCTGAAGGTGGAGAGGGAAAGAGATGGCTCTGAGCCATCTCTCCACTCCAACGCTGCTGGGATTGACTAGAGGTTGGTTTGGTGCCCTATGAAAATAATACCAGCAGAAAAGCTTCCGTCCCACTCCCAGACTGCCCTCCACACCGGGAGAATAGCAGCTGGTGCAGCAGAGCTTTACCCCTCTGGCATTCTTCCTCTGTGGGGAGAATCTTCCATTACCCCTTTAGGGCAATGTTCTGGCCCCTTTACCTCTTTTGATTAGCACAAAACAGGCAGATGGATGGCAAAGGATCTGGCCTAGGAAATCTCCCTATGAGAGAGCGGGCAAGAGAGAGAGAACGAGGTGCGTGTGTGGGCAGGGGCAGAGGCAGATCCTGAGCCCCACTGAGGCTGCTGTGCACTGGTATGATACTACAAAGCAGCTGGAAAGCCAGTTGTCTGACCTCCCAAATATTTCCCTGGAATAGAAGAATCTGGCCTGTGTAGCCAAATGTAAGTCACTGCACTCAGGCCCTCAGCATAACAGGATGGCTGGTGGTCCAGCAATCATGGGCTACCAGAATAGCCTCTTGCGGCTGATGTAGCCGGGTACAAGTTACAGCACCTTCAGGGCAGACAGATTCAGTCCTGAGGCTGCTCTAACTTGACCCTGCTGTTCAAACCTGGCTCCAAACTGGGGAAGAGGGAAGAAAGGTGACATAACAGCCACTGTTCCCCCCATCCCTGCCCCCGCCCCACAGGGTCCTGTGCCAAGCACAGCTTCAGCAGCCCTACAGTTCTATCCCAAATACTTTCTCTGGAACATTCTGCACGTGCCATGGAACACAACAGTGGCCTCAATGGTACAGGCCAGAGGAGCCAGAAAAGCCAACCTCCTCTCAGTCCCATAGCGACATATAGCTTAATGCCCACTGCATACCTCTGATTGCTCTGCAAATTAAACAAGTCTGTATCCTAAATCACTATCCCTGCATCATTACAGTGGCACGTTTCCCAGAGTAGTTTCAAACACAGGCTGTTTTGGCCAAATCGAGCAGAATTACCAAAAAGCTGCAGCCTGTTTCACAAGCAGATTTGGACCCAGTTTTAGACTTGCAAGTTGCCACTGACTTTGAGAAGAGAAAACCTCTGCATTTAATTCTGAGTTTAAGCTGGAGGGAAACTCAGGCTTACAAGCACGCATTAGGAAAATGATTTTCTGAAATGGCAGCCTGATAACCCTTACAATCTTGGAACTGGATTCAGATCTCAGATACACAGAACTGCTGTCAGCTCAGTAGCTGGTTTTATAACATAGACACTATACAGCAATATGGTTGAGACCATAATTCCAGTCATTTGTATTTGACAGTAAAACAATGGAGGAATATAGCTATGCTGTTCAATCAGGAAGCAATATCCCAGATGGGGGCTGTGCTGCCCTATTACCCATGCCACACTCTCTGGAGGGGAAATCTTTCTTTCTGGCAGTTCAAGCAGCTACAGCCAGCATGAATCCAGTCTCGCACTAACCCAAGAACTGGGTGGGGTGCTCCTGGATACATTTTAGACAATGGAAACTCTTATAAGTGGTGATAAATGTACACCCAGACCAACTCAGAATGACTTTCACACCTACTCTGCACTCACTGTGTAAGGATGCAAATAAAATAACCACACAAAGTGTTAGGGGAATCTATGGAGAATCAGGTCCACAATATTGATTCAGTTATTACTAACAATCTTTTAAAGACCTCACTGCCTCTTATTTGTTCCTTCTCTTTCTTTCCTCTGAAACTGTTCCCAATATTTTCAAGGAAATGGCAGGACGTCTGGACAGCAGTGTTACCCACTCTTGTGATTCTTTGTGGTTTTCTTTGAAGCTCCAGCTGCTGGAATCATGAGATTCTCAGTTTTCATTTAAAATAAAAAATAAGTGTCCAACACTCATAGCAGAGAAAAGCTGGAAAACAGGACCTGAGCGAACTCTGATTACTCAGAAGGCAAAGGGAAAGACTCCATATGTGTTATTCTAATTATTTTTAAGCCAATCTCATGATTTTGGGGGGGTTGACTCATGCTTTTTGAAGATTTGGGATTGGCAATCCTGGGACAGCTATATAGGGGTCATACCCAGCAAGTACATTGAGCAAAAGTTACTTGAGTGATTAAACAATTCTTATCAGATCTAATATATGGGATCAAACCTGAAGTTACAGGATTCAGTAGGAGATATTCATATTTTTCTCTGCCTCTTTAAGAAGCAGTAATGCACCTGCTAGTAGGAACTCAGTAATGTTGGCGTGGGTAGCTATAAAGAAAATCACATAAGAGTTTGAATCTGAGATCCCTTCATGGCTTTATTAAAATTAGGGATGTCTGAAATGGTTCAGGAAAAGGAAGAGCATCCCAACATTGGAGTCCCAACAATGAACCGAGTCTGCCCCCCCTTGTTAAGGATAAATACCAGACACTTGCCTGATTTATCCTCCAGCAGATCTTTCTTCTTGACCCCATTCCTCAACGCATGCACAAACACATATGCACCTTTCATTCTTACATGCTCCAAAGCAGGCCCCCTCTCAGTCTCCCTCCCAACCTCAGCACTCATCTCCCACCTGCTCCTTCCCTAGCTCCAGGGACTCTCACTTGCTCCCTCCTACTATCTGGTTCCCTTTCCACCTTGGCTTCATAGTCTTCCCTCCCCCCCATTCTGCACCTATCCACCACATCCATAGAATCCCTCCATCCATGGCTCCTTTTCATAGCTCAGCTCCCTCACTCCATTCCTCCCCCACCCACCTTCTCCTGCTTCTCAGCTCCTCCCCACATAGTGGCTCTCAATATTTGGAATCAGGAATTACTGGGAGCCACGTCCTGTTATCTAGCTAATTGCAAAACACCACATTCATCAGATCCCTGCATTTAAATTGGCCATTAATGAGCCAAAGGGCACATCCAGAGTTGGACTGTCAGCCTGAGTCAAATACTGAGGGTGCCTGAGCCCCTTCCAAGCAGCTGTGAGTCCCATGGAAGCCAGTTCTTGAGTGATCTTTCATCAGTGGGCAAGGCAACTGCTTCACAGGAACTCATCACCTCCCCAGAGTAAATGCCCTTTTTTCCAGGCAGTACTATAGCTCTACTGTATCTTTTGCTTTTTATTAACAGAGTCGGCACTTTTCAGGGAATTCTCCACACTCTACTGAGACGCTGAATAAAAAAATCTAACTCCCTCATATAATTTAATTGTAAAATGAGCAATTTCCTGCTACAGAAAAAAGGGTTTCCAGGGAAACCACTCAGAGTGCTGCTGTTCCAAAATGAAGTATTTTATTAATGGAGTTTGCTACAGTTTTAGAATTTAAAAAAATGTTCCCAGTTCCCAGTTCTGAAGCATCACAGTAAACACCATTTATTATTTGTCTCCAAAAAATAAATTCAGAGCATGAGATGCTCGACGGGCTATCGCACAACAGTATTGCTGTACAGACTGGCCCAGGTTCTCGGCTCTGGCTGAGGAGCACAGAGAACAGGTGCGGATGTGGTTCTGTACTCACCCTTAAACACTGTTACTGAAGAACAGCTGAAAGGTGCACATCTCAGGGCAAGGCATCCCAGTGTTTTCAGAAGATCTGTGGAGACAATATCTACCAGACCTGGTGCAAGTACAGTAGGCACCCCCTGAAGACCTACTCACTGATCCCCATAAGTAATATAAATCTGGAGAAAGTGTCTCCCTACACACTTGGTGCCATCACCCGTGGGAGGAAAAGCCCTCCCTGGGAGCACTACCAGCAGCATGGGGGTGGAGGATCTCCCAAAACAACCCTCCCACCAAATTTGGGTACTATCAGCTCCTCCTTCCTTTCATGTCTTACTAATGGGGGTGAGGAGGCATCTTCTGGGGGTTGTAGTATCTGCTCGGTCAATGCCCACATGTGATCTGAGTCACTGAGAACGTGTGCCCAGGTCCTATTTATCAGACCATGTCTACACTGTATCACACAATGCTACGTAATTAGTGAGGTTCTGGGGTTAATTGGTAGGATATGGTTCTTCTCTCATGTACGCTAGTTTTAACCTAGTGTAACTCCATTGACTTCAGTGGATTTCCTGCTATGCAGCAGTGTGAGTGAGAGGATGATGAGGTTTTGTGCAGTGTGGTCTACAAAATAGAAATATTCTGTAGACTTGCCTTTAGCCTCCTGTCTCAGGGTATCATGTGTGTATGCAGAACGGTCAGAGCACTTGGAATGAGCTGGCGAGACACAGACTGGCATTGCCATATATGGATTATGTGGTGGTCATATGCCATAGCCCCTTACTTGGCATTGTCAGCATGAGCTGTCTTGCAAAATGACATTCCAGCACTTCAGATGAAAACCCACCCTCTGACATACAATATACAGAGTGGATTCTCGCAGAGAACACATGCCAGTCACGGCCACAGCTGCTGGGACAGACTGCAGCTCAGGGAATTCCTCTCCAATTTGTAGGCCTGCTCTGGGGAAGCAGGAAAGGGGACTAAACTACCACATGAACGGACTACTCTCATAGCCTATGTACACACAGCCAGGAGAGCTAGCTTGAATCCAGCTGGCCTGGGTAACAATAGCAGTGAACACAGCACCGTGCAGGCTTCAGAGTGGACTAGCCAACCAAATACATACCAGGGCCTCTGCCAGGCTTGTTCTGCCTGCAGTGAAGCCCACGATATGCTGTCCTCACTGCCATTGTTACCGACGCCTGCTGGATTCAAGATAGGTTAGCCCATGCACAGCATCTGCTGTGTAGACATGCCCATAGACAGACTGAGGGGTATTTGATAAGAGGCATCCCTGTTCCTCTCTGCCCTAGCGCCTGCCTTGGGGGAAAGTGGGTAGGAACTGTGTTCCAGCCATGCTTAGGTAGCTCGTAGTCCCTTTGGGAGCGTTGCCAGCTGGCACAGGATATAGTAGCATCCCGGTTACTCTCACAACTGATAGGGCTGGGCAAAGAACCAGGCAGCCATAACCAGAGCCCTGATTGACCCCCCATCTCTGCTTTGCTAAACCATAATTTGGTGAAGCAGAAAATGTGGCCTGTGGTCTTTAACTTGGAAAAGGCTAAGGTGACAATGATATCCCCTCCCACCTGGCAATATAGGAAGGGCAGGGTGGTCGTGACCCTCTGACACCTGTTCGTGACCTTCCTGTGGATGGTGACCCCAAAGGCAGTGTCCCCGCCTCAAAACTTTTGTTTTAGGCTGGCTGCAGATTCAGGCAGGAGTCACTACATCCGTTTATACTCAGTTCATGTTTTTGAGGTTATCTATCTCCATAACAAAGACTAGAAGGAAACATTTTCTGAATGAAAGGGTAAGAAAGGGAAGAAGAGGAATGATGGCCATGACGCCCTGGAGCTCTTCCTGACCTCCAAGTTGAGACCCCTTGGGCTAAGATAACTGTTATAACATAAACTGGTTTGTGAAGACAATTCCATGTCTAAGAGAGAAACACCAAGGCATTGTCTAGCCGCTAAAAATGATGGTGTAGTGTGGGGCAGGCACTCTGAGTAATCTGCCTGGACACATCACAAAGACCAGGAAGAAGGAAAAAATCACTCTGTTAGTACACAGTAGCAGACAAGCCGAAAGAGAAGAACTGTGCTGCCAGGGGAAGTGGCTCTCAGCAGTTACCAAAACTCACCTCAAAGAGAGAATAGACTGACACGAAACAGTTGTAGAAAAGGCAGCTCAGTTTGACTAATATCTGCCAGAATTTGAGCTTACCAGAAGCAATAATGGGCAAGCAACCCAGCAGAGGATATCAGTAAGAAAGAAGAGAAAGGTGACTGCTGCTAAAACAGGCTGCTGCCTCAGACAGTCCTAATACTAGCTGAAAAGGATTCTGAGGCAACCCCTCAGCAGGACAGCAGGGGCCTTACAATACAGAACCTATACCAGGGCACCACATCATTAGAACACATTGGCAATAGTCAGGAGGATAGCCACATCATAAGACGAAGGCCTCTCCATGTACAAGAAGCAAGATGATGTTCCATTATTACACATCAGGGATATGATAGAGAAGTTTGCAAGGGATGGCATCAATCTTCATCTGCCTTTTTATGTTTTTACTCTGGAATTCATGCTTTTGACAGGAACTGGCAACCCCACTCCTGGAGTGGGTGGGGCTGCTTTAAAACGGGAGAAAATATGAAAGACATTTTCTGGAATTATGCATTATAAATTCCCAGGGGCAGATTCTCTAAAGTGCTTAGTACCCAGCAGATCCAATTGGTCAATGGGGAAAAGATCCTGGTTGGTTTTACTGAATGCAGATTAATTCTATAATAAAAGCATTTCTCCTCATCTTCAGATAGAAGTTTATGTACAATGGGAAGGCAATTAATAAAGGTTTCTAAGGAAATCTTTTGTGAAAATGACATTAGTGGGCTGAAAACTAATTGCAAGATGCCTAGAATCTGAGTGTGTGTGTCTCTGTTATGTTTTTGCACCTTGTGTAATCAGTTATTCCTGTGTAAAGTACATATATAATGCTATCAAACAAAAGTGATTGTAAAATGCTATCAATTTGCGAAAAGGTAAATAACTATTCAAGGTGCAGAAAAATGGAAAATCAGGCTTCATACATTTGCCGTAAGTAGACTTGATAATGACCAGCATTGTCAAATTGTGGGTGCTTAAAGTGAGCAGAAGTCAGAGGAAGCTGCAGGTACTGAGCACATATGGAAATCAGGCCTCTATTACTGACTTGCCTAAATATGGATTTAAGTGGAGATTTCAAAGGGAGCAAGGTGCCTAACTTTCTTAGGAACCTTTGAAAATCCTAGCCTAGGCTGCCTACCTTTAGGCACTCACGTTTGAACATTTTTGTCAGCTTGTTTACTTGTATATTGTCTTCCCAACTTTTCTAATTCTTCTTGCAGGAACATAACTGCAAGTGGCTGGGCTGTTTCACCAACCTGGGAAATGAAGCAAACACCCGACACAACTCCTTGTAAGAGCCTTGCCTTAGAGCATAGTTTATTGTTTGAACTCAAAACACAAAACGAAGCAACTCAACAGACCAGCACTGGCTACAGTCCCCAAGTGTCTTTTCTTTTGCCAACCAAGGGACAGGAGAATATAACCTTCCACTTTGCCTGCTGGGCCAAGTTTCCTCTTAATTATATATCCCACTCAGCCATGTGATAGGCCTGGTCCCTTAAGCTTTTCCAAGCTGATACTTCATATTGCCATAGTAACACACATTTGTTTTACAGTCCTGGACATGGTAAAGTAATTCTATAGGCTTAAACTAGTGTAGTGCCCACCATCAAATCAGTGCATGCCATTGTACATGACTTGTTATGATAAAAATATGAAGAACTGCTTGAAAAAGGTTGCATGATAATATGCTCATCTCTCTCTTTTTGTGCTTGTTCAACTCTTATTAATGCTTCTGTCTTGTCCAAGTTAGGGAAGCAGTTGGAAGGAGAACATGGTAAAAGTGAAATAAAGTATCTGTCCATGTGGCCAGCTGTTAACTGAAATCTACATTTCATTCAAAGACGGAGAGAAAATTACTTTCCATACCACATGAAATCTAAGCACCTGCAGTGCAGTTCTTGAGAAAAGAACACAATCTTTAAAGACTCCTTAGTGCAACAAGACATTGTCTTTTAAAATGCATTACATGTTGGTCACATCTGGGTGTTAAATAAATACGTATTTAGCTCATGATTTGTTACTGTGAAATGGTATCTCTTGATGGGGAAGGGAGAAATCCTATAAAAAGTGTAATGGGGATTTAAAGCTGGAATCAGGAAAACCTGCAGATTGGCATTGAGACGTCTCAGTGCACTGCTCTGACAGGCGGCAAAGGTAAATCCCAGCTATCTGTTGTGAGACAAAGGGGTCAGCAGTGATGGGACAATTGTGCTAGATGGTGCCAGAACAAAAAAGTAAGGTAGCTATAAGATTTATTTGACCAACGTAGTTGTAACCAGTTACTGTCTGCCCTTGGCTCTGTCCCCACATTTGGGAAATTCATCAGGAATTGATTAATTTAGTGAACAGGACATTTGATGTGGTTGGGTATCACCACCATTATTCTTGGATTATTCTACATCTCTGTATGGCTTCCCTCAGAAGAACTAAAAAGATACAACATATATACGGAAAGAAGTGGGGCAGGATTCGCTCCCCTGAGGTAATGCTGGCTTTTGCTGCTGTAACCCAGAGCAGAGGGCTCTCAGCAGTGGAAAACCGGCAGTGGGGGACCATACAGCAGTGCAAGGAGCTCACAATCTTTGCTCTGCCAGAGCAACTGCAGCTGGCGAGTACAGTAACCTAAAGCAGGCATTGCAGGCTGGGACAGGGCAGTAGACAGTATGCCCAGAGGACACACTGATTCCACCAACAGGTCTCCTAAGATGTCCTGACCATACATCGAAGTTGCACTCTTCCAGTAGGACCCCGAGGGAGGGAACTGGTGCAAACACTGCTTGAATCCACCTCAGGGCTGCACTAACTCTCAGTAGTGCATGGGCACCCACTGCAACAATAGGGGAAAGTCTAACTCATAGAATCTATGCACCAATAAAACACAGACTGCTCTTATTCTACCTCCAAGGCAGATTCCCAGATCCTGTGAGAACTTGCAAGGATGATCATGTGTGTCCATTAAAATGTTTCTTGCAGCTGCTATCTTGGATTCGGTCCCTTGAAGAATGAGTCTTTTATGACCACTTTTGGACATTTGGAAGCTACAGTTTTGACCGAAAAAGTTTGTAGTTATTTGAGCCTTAGCTTCTAAACATAATGGACTGGTGGAGTTCTTTAGCCCGTGCCACAGAAGAATGCACCAGCGAGTTTCTTATCATGGGTTAAAAAGAAAAGGAGCTTTTTTTAAATGCTGATCTCACACCTTCTTCTTGTGTTTGTGTATTTATTTTGATGTCTAAAATTGTGTCCTTCCAAAGATCTGTGAGCATATATTATGCAGGTTTGGCTTCTGTCAGGGATGTTTATTTAGGTTAGCCAAACAGGTTGCTCTGTTTAGGAAACATCTGGAAAAGAGAAAAAAGCTCTACATCTATCACTTTTACTTGTTCTTTCAGAACTTAGGCACAGGCTTTTATTGAACCAGTCTGACTTTCCAGCCAGTATTCCCTCGTTGCTGCAAAGAGCATTACTTGGAAGGTTGCAGATTGCAGCCAGTCACTATTTAATGAGGAAAGATGACCCAGTTAACTATGGCACTGAACTAAGACTTGGGAGATCTGGATTCAATTAACATTTATTACACAGACTTCTCAGGTGACCGTGGGAAAGTAACAATAGTTCTGTGCCTCAGTTTCCCTTCTGTAAAGTGGGAATAATACTTCCCCACTTTAACCTAAAAGACAGCTATTTAAACAGAAAATATATGCAGAATTGTAGCCTATACATATGTTATTCTTTACTTACTTCCCTATTATTCATAGCAAAGCAGGCAATGTTCTTCATCCTCTTGTTTAGAGTTTCACTACTTAGCACGCTTATGAGTAAGAAGGGAAAGGATATTAAAAGGAGTCAACAACAGGCAAATATCTGATGATAACAGAAGATGCCATGGCTGGTTATTAAAGAAATCCCACAACAACTTAGCTAATTAAATCCAGATTTCTCTCAATGAGTTGTTTCACTCTGGGGACTCCCGCTGCAGGACCCGAAAAGTACTGTGCGGAGAGTACATCATATATGCACAGTCTTTGGGGCTGCTGGAGTCTGGTTGAGCATCTGGTATAAGTTAAGGCAGCCTCTGCCAGCTAGTAACACCCCAAAAGGGCCATTATGCTTACTGGGGATCAGTGGAGCAAAGCAGCGTTCTGGTCACAACCAGGCCCGGATATACCCCAGGCATGGTGAGGAACGGGGGACGGGATTGCATAGCTCCTTATGTCTGATCTATACCCTCCAGGGAATCCGTCAGTATGAAGGAATCCTCAGCCGCCCAGTTAGGACAGCTGTATGTCTTCTATGCACAAGCTGAGCAGCATATAGGGGACTGAATATCTGAGGTAACACCTAATTCATAGAATCTCTCTCTGATTAACTGAATCCCAGGGGTCCTTATCTAGCTGTGGGTGGCCACCACGTTACTCAGTGTCATCCCTGTAGGATTCAACCATGGACATTGAAACAAGTGAAAAGGCATTGCAGAGCCCATTGGGTTCTTGCATCATTTGGGGATCTCTAAAGATAATGTCAGTGGCAAACATTTAAATACGCATTGCATTTGCCACTCCTCAGCATCCATACCCCCTGAACGGTACAAGAAGCTTTTGATTGAATGCTGGGAAGGCTTGACAAGTAGCATTACCTAATTTTAGGAAGTAATCCCTTGCTTTTTAGTTGTAGTTATATTTTATGGAGCTGTTTCTTCACCTCACACTGTTGACGGAATGAGAATAGATAGCATCACTATGGCAATATTATGGCACTTCAATAACATACATGTTAAAATAAATTTCCTGTAGTCTTCTGAATTTTACAGTTTTCAAGCATGGAAAAAAAATGTTCCTTTTGTAATGCTGTTCAAGCAAAGCAAGAAATGGAGAGAGACTGGATTTATATGCCAGAAAATGACAGTGCCTAAATGAATTCCCCTGATGTTGATGTGAGAAAGTCACCATCACAATGATAAAACTGAAGCTTTACTCCTGCCCATAATATATCTCCTCACCTAGCAGGACATGAATTAACAACTCATCTTTTACAATTCTCAGGTAGTTGCTCCAATTTATAAGTCAAGACTTTTGGTTGTTCAAGCTGGTCTACGCTAGGAAATTCCCCCTAACATTATTATCAACTCACTGGTGGCAGCAACAATCAGATCACTAATTTAGACAAGCTACTGGCATTTTAACTGTTGTTTCCTCTAGACCTGCTTAGCCAATTGAGCTTCTAGCTATGGAACAGATGTGATTCTTTTTCTGTAATCATAAACACCAACTGCAAAAATCAGCACTGTCTGTCAGTGCCTGGGACATAATAATCAGTGCTGGATTTAGGAGTTTGCAGACTTGCTGGGAGATTAATCTAGGAGGCTCCTCTAGGCTGCCACCACCTGATCTGTGCTTTCATGTCTTGAAGTTGTTGAGGAAGGATGACATCAAAGCAAGGGAGTCTGAGAGACACCATATAAGAAAGCAAATGCTGCCTTCAGTGCTACCCTTCCTAAGTCAGTTCCAAAGGATAAACTCTGCTTCCAGCAGTTTAGGCCTGTAGCTGGGAGGTGGGATGGAGAGGGGGAACATGAGGCAGCACTGACTCCCCTCTGGAAATTTCTCCCTCCCATAAAAAATATGTGTTCCAGTTGTTTTCTCTCAATTTCTTAGTCTCAGTTTCCTTAGACACTGATTGATTGTAGGCCTGTGACAAGGGCAGCTCCCAGATTGACAGGCAATAGGGTTGTGAGGTGAATCATAGAATTACAGGGTTAGAAGGGACCACAGGGCTCATCTAGTCTGACCTCTGCCAAGATGCAGGATTTGTTGTGTCTAAACCATCCAAACATCTCTGTTAAAGCTGATGAGGCCTTTTATTTTCCTTGGCTATGCTGGTGGAAGGGGAGCTGATATTGCTTTTTATCAAATCTGGATTTTGCAATTGAAAAAATGCACACACTCAAGGCTAAGGTTTTAATCAAACATGAGAACTGCTTAGTCCACTTGAATGCATGGGCTGATTGGACTGCAGTAAGGAAAAGAGAAGCTACGGGTAATTTTTTGCTGTTTCTATATTTCTGTGATAATCAGGGTCTAGAAACATCAGAGAGAGAATAGGGGGTCTGAACCCAAAAGAATATGCAATCAAATCAAGTGGCTGTATACAATATTATTGTGTATCAATATATATTAAGTAAGGTCTCTTTTCAAAGTTTGTAATGTGCTGAACCTGATGGTCATTATGAGAGATGTTTACCAACTGTGGTTATGAATGTATGTATTTATGTATATAAAACTGTGCTCATAATTTGTGCTGCAACATTCAGCTCCACAGGGAGGTGAAGCAATCTGGCAGGGAGGGTCCCCTCTCCGATCAGATGAGACTAGCTCCAAGTACCTGGCATTGTACAACCCAGGAAAAGACAATGGTGGAAACATTTTGGATGTTTGGAATGGAAAAACAATTAAACTGAAAAGGAAACCTTAATCCTGGAAAACTAAGCAAGAAGGAAATTTTCTCCACTTTCTTCAAAGTACACTTCTGCTGAAATCAATGAGTCAGCACACCAAGAGGAAAACAAACGCACAAACCAACCAACCTTTAAAAGCAGGCTTTTCAACTTTCAACCCTTTATCTTGAGGTAAACTCCAAAACTTGATGTGGTAGATCCAGCACGTAAAATGTTCACTAATTTTTTTTTATTGCGGTGTATTCATTTGCTCAATAACATTAATGAATTATGATTTGTGTAGCAGGTTCGTACAGGCCCCCCTGCTGCTCAGGTCCTCTATGCCCACAAACAGACGTCAGCTTCATGCTCCCACCAGCGCTCTTTATTTACAACTTATAACCCACCACCATCTACTAATGCACAGTCCGGCCTACCAGCCCCAGGGGTCTCACTGCTCCAGCCTCGGGTCAAGGGACGCACATCCTCCTGGTGCAGCTGCTCCCTTTACTAGCTGTTTGCCCCCCTGTACTTCCTTCCTGGGAGCCTTTATAGTGCCTGGCCTACCCAGCCTCATAGCTGCTCCTCATTAACCCATCCTGTGCAGGGTTTACTCAGCCTTTTCTATTCCCTCTAATTAGGGCACCAGTACTATTTGGGTAGTAGGATGCAGGCAGGCACAAGCCTGCCCACAGCTAAAAGTCCCTTCCACAGACTAAGGGGAAGAGCTACTGAGCCCGGGACTCAACTAATTATGCGGGACAATGAATGAAAAAACAGGGACAGGCGTGGAGGTCAAAGGGCTAAATGGAGGAACCTGAAGGGGACACCGAGCAAAGACCCCAGACAGCTCCCACTGCTCCTCGAAGGTAGCCAAGGAGTCAGCAGATGCGGCCCAGAGGAACTCTGCTCTGAGATGTGATCAGATGGAGGAACGGAAGTAGGCCCCACAGTCGCAGAGCACCTCCTCAGCCAATCTCCTCTCTCTGGTGCTGTAGAAGGCCACCTTGGCCAAGGCAAGGTGGAGGTTGGCGAGGAGGTGGTTGGCAAGGAGGTCCCACGATTTTGTGGGGCCACGGATGGGATATGCGTAGATCAGAAGGTGTGGGGAGAAATGCAGCCAGCACCTCAGGAGGAGGTTCCAGTCGGAATAGAAACTGCAACCTGGAACACTCCAGATAGATATGCGCCAGGGTCTCCCTCATGCTGCAAAAGGAACAGGCTTCAGGTCGGGGGGGTGAACCATGCCAGGTTCATGAAGGAGCCACCAGCCGATATCCCCGGTGGGCCATGGAACCAAGGTGGAATACAGACTGGCCCACTGGAGTTCCTCGCCTTCGACGAGTGGTAAGAGGTCCCCCCACTTGGTAACATGGTGAGAGGGCGAGGAAATGGAGAGTGTGGAGCACGAGCGTGTGGAGATGTGTACGTGGTGTGGTTCAGAAGCGCACTGGCTGCAGATCCCTCAGCTGGCTCGGGGTGTGCGGAGGAGGCGGTCAGGGGGGATTGCGGGGCAGGAGCCCGATGAAGACGTCCAGAGGGCCCGGGATGAAGGGCGGGCAGAGAGCACCCTCCTGCAGGACTCGCTCGAAGTAGGCCCGAGCAGTGGGGGGCAGGGCTGTCCTCACCTCCTGGAATATGCGCCAGGGGGTTTGAAGGGTGGAGAGCCCCATGCGCCGACCCAGCACTTGTGGATCCATCCAGTCCCCCCTCTCGTAGTCCAGGAGGTCTCCGATCTTGGTGATGCCTGCCAGGATCAGCCTCTGGCGCACTGAGGGGAACTCTGCCACCTGTACACTGAGATGAGGATTGTGTAGCAGGGTCTCTGCGAGGAGATCTGCCCCCTTGGCGGACACCACGGACCATGGTTGTGGAGACCAGCCTCCAGGTCCAGAGGAAGTCCTGGTAGAAAACTGGCATCTCAGAGAGATCTCATGGAAGACCCTTGGGTGGAGATAAAAAAGCTGCTGGTCGTATTGGAGCCCTAGGAGACAGCAAAGGAAGGTGTGTGCCAGTGCACTACACGCTGGACTACCGGCACTATAAAGGAGTCTCTGCAGGGCCTGGAGGAGGAAGGTATGGACCTGGCTCCGGTTGCAGCACAGGCCCTGTCCCTTTCCTCGAAGGGGAGACTCAGAACCCCTTCAGAGACCCAGTGAAGTCCTGGCCAAAAGAACTCCAGAACTTTCTTCTGGAGGTTGGCCAGGAAGCATGGGATAGGGACCAGGGTATCAAGTCGGTGCCAGAGCATGGACAGGACCAGCTGGTTAAGCACTAGTGCCCTCCCCTGTAGGGAGAGGCACTGGAGCAGTCCTATCCACCTCCGGAGCCACTCAGCCACCGTACCCTCCAAATCCTGCCAGTTCTCTGGTGGAGAAGGATGGGTGGGAGAAAAGTACATGCCCAGATAGAGCAGTGGATGTGTGCTCCACTGAACGGCCTGAAGTGCGGGTGGGAAGGAGCTCATCTGCCACCCAGCCCTGACCATCAGGCCAGAACTCTTGACCCAGTTGACCCGGGCGGACGAGGTCGCCAAGTAGACAACTTGGCAGGTCTCCACCTGCACCAGGTCAGTTAGGGCACCAGTGGCAGGGGGCTGAATCAGCCTAATCTCTCCCAGCACCCTGTCACAATTTGATTATGATATTTATTTTATCATAACTTCCTTTTTCAGATGCCAAAATTGTTTATTTGTTGTCAACCTCACAAATTGAAAGAAATAGGTACTATTTAAAAAACTAGGCAAAAATTATCCAGTTTGCTGTGATAAATGAGTTCCCTCTGAGAGGACATCAAGATATCATAAACTTCAAGGGTTTAGATCTTACTCTGAATGAACAATTCATCAGGAATTTTCATCATCCTATTTAAGTTTACTGCAGGACATGCTGGACAGCAGTCATTGCATGTCACAGTGCTGTTTACAAAGACACCTTATTGGTGTTCATTGTGAAAATAGTTCTTCAAGGCCTCCCTGATTTGAATGGCCCCTTGTTGTGCCCCTCTAATAGCCCTGACATCAGGTTGTTCATAGTCAGCTGCAAGGCAATCTACCTCTGTGCTCTGTGCTCCAGGGGGAAAGTTTTCACCCTTAGCTTCACAAATATTATGGAGCACCCAGTCGCAGCTATAACCATGGGAATATTTTCCTCATTTGGGTCTTACTGGCCATAAAGGCATCATCAGCTAGCTTTTAATCTGCCAAAGGCACATTTGTGATATGCTGTCCCCCATGTATCCCCTTATAATGTGATTTGTGTATCATTCATGTTCACCCTTATAGTATAACTGTGTATTGTCTAATGCAAAGTATGTCATGTAAGGTGTTTTTGGAATGCTTATGACATATTGAACAATATTGTTATGGTAGCATGTTTCCTGCAATGTCATACATATTTACCTATATGAAACTCTGCTATGCAGTGTCCCCAAATGTGTGCCTCGCATGGCCTGAATAGATGCAGAGAAACATTATGCTGAGAGTTCACGCCTTGCAGAGGCATGCATACAGGAACAATGAATTGGCCTGAGCACCTTTGAACGCTTTGGTTCAAGTGGAAGAAATCATGCCCATTGCCGGACATGGCCGATCACCAGACCTCTGGCGGTCGAGGAAACTTGTTAAAAGAGAGAGGCATCTTTGTCTCAAGGTTCTCCCTTGGAAGCCATCTACATAGCAACTTCAAGGACACTGACAACTGCCCACTGAGGGGAAGGTGAGCTGGCTGCAAAAGGCATCACAGCCTGCTGTGGGTAAACTAACATCACAGACTGAAAAGCTACTGAAATATTAAGCGTAGTCTAAGATGCAAGTTACTTTTTAGTTAATTGTGACCAACTCCTTGATTCATATTAATCTGATTTATGATCACTTAAAATCTTGCTGTAGTCAATAAACTTATTTGTTTGTTTTATCTGAAACGTGCATGTGGATTGAGTGTGGGTAGAAACTTCACTTAGAGTGACAGAGATGGTGCATATCAATTTCTTTGTTAAATTGATGGACAAACGTGAATGAGTTTACAGGGTGCAGTGTACACTGGGGGTATTTGCTGGGGTCAATCCTATGAGTGGCTGGCCAGAAGCGCTGCTTCACTGGGCCAGGGACTGATTACTCGCAGGAGGCTGGGCGTGGGCTGACCCAGGAGTTAGTAGTTCACACAGCAAAGCTGAATAAATTGGGGGCCAACAGTGCAGGATTGGGGTGACACAGCTACACACCAGTCCAGATTGCAGGGGGCGAATGTCACAACATTCAATAGTCATTCGGCACCTGCTCAACCTGTTATTGAAGTGCTCCTTGCTGTTATCCAAGTTGTCCATATAAGTCTTCATGAGTTATGGCAATAAGGGGTAGCTGGGTCTCCCAGGATCACTATAGGCATTTCAACATCCCCCATTGGAAGCTTTTGGTCTGGAAAAAAAGTCCCTGCTTGCAGATTTCTGTATAGGCCAATGCTCCTGAAGATGCGTGTGTTATTCACCTTCCCTGACCAACCTGTGTTTATGTCAGTAAAACACCCATGGTGATGCACAAGCACCTGCAGTACCATAGAGAAGTATCCCTTTCTATTGATGTACTCTGTCACCAGATGGTCTGAGGCCAAAATGGGATATGTGTGCCATCTGTCACCCTGCCACAGTTAGGGAATCTCATCACTGCAAAGCCATCCACTATTTCATGAACATTTCCAAGACTCTCAGTCCTTCATGGCAGAATGAGATGAATGGCCCTGAACACTTGCGATAACATGGCTCCAACAGTGGACTTCCTGACTCCATAGGGGTTAGCAACTGACAGGTAGCAATCTGGAGTTGCCAGCTTCCACACGGTGATCACACGCGTTTCTCCATCAAGAGGGCAGCGCTCATTCTGTCCTTGCACTGAAGGGCAGGGGTGAGCTCCGTTCAGAGTTCCATGGAGGTGGCTTTGCGCATTTGAAAGTTCTGCAGCCACTGCTCATCATCCCAGACCTGCATAACAATGCAATCCCACCACTCAGTACTTGTTTCATGCACCCAAAAGTGGCAGTGCATCATATGCAGATGCTCCATGAATGCAAACAGTAATCTGGCATTGTTTATTTGCATGGCACACAGCAGGTCAGGTACCTCGGATTCCAGTTCTAATTGGGAGCTCATGACCAGCCACAACATGTTCAGGACACTGACAACAGTGGAGAGCAGTGCAGGATCCATCCTTTCAGACAGAGATGGCAGGCACTCAGGAAACTGGGGCCGTTGAAAAATGCTGCGAAACGCAGTCGGAAACCCATGGAAAGACTGGATGGAAATCACTAAGTCCTCACTGATGATGCACTGCGATCCTCTCCACCTTCCCACAACCCATACCGGGACAAGGTGGCAAGTTGCACAGTGGGACAGCTGCCCACAGTGTACTGCTCTCACTGATGATGCTAGAGCATCAAGGGTGGATGTGCTTTGGCAACACAATGAGTGCTGTGTGGAAAGGTCCAACTTTTTGATCATTGCTGTAACTTGCGTCGACAAAGCTTTCTAGTGTAGACAAGGCCCTAATCTCTGTGATGAATGGTTGTTTCAGCTAGCATTCTCCTGCCCCCCCTTTCACTGTCCTTCTGCCACAAGCTCACTCCCTCTGCCCTCCAGTGTTATTCTTCAACTTCCCCTCACTCCTTCTGTGTACTGTTTCTGTGAAACTGTAGAAGGAAGTCAGGTGAGAGTAGGGCTGGGGAAGGCTCTGGGCTGATGCTCTCAAAAAGCATACAGAGGGAGAAAGAGTTATAGTTAAGGGTAATGCTATGTCCCTTATTCTAATAAAGTTCTTTGTTCGGTGTGAGAAAAGAAAGTGCTTTTGTGTTTTGTTCTGTCCTACCATTGTCACGGAGCTGTACACATTTTGCAGCTCATTTGCTGTCATGAAAGAAGGAGATAGAAATAAGAATGACATTGTTCTTAACAGGTTAGATGGCTATTTTATTCCAAAACAGGAATACAATCCATGAACTGGCATGCTTTTATCAAAGAAAATCAGAGAAAGCATCGCAGCTCCTTAAGAACAAGCCGTGCATAGCAGCTTTGGGATCGATAAGGAAGAACACAATAGATCATCTGGTAGTTGGAATCGCAAAGACCAGTTTGTGCTTACATACATACATATATTTTAGCTCTGCAACTCATATACTAGTTTCTTCAAATCTGGCTGTGATAGGGTTAAAATAGTGCAGCTAGGGCCAATTCACTATATAGGCCGCACCTGATGGAGAGTCTGGCTTGATTGAAAATGACTAATGACTGATAAAGTCCAGCTGGAGAAGAAGTTGGCTAAGGCATAAAGCCAGGAAATTTGCAGCAGAAGGGGATGGCTGATGAGGGATATGAACTAAGGGATGAGGAATGGTTTCAGATTAGGAAGAAGACAAATAGAAATATCTGTAGCTGAAGAATAGGCAGCAGACCAGGATGAAAAAAAGAATAAGGAAAAGGATCAACGTTTTATAATTATCAAATCACTAGCTGAAGATATAAACATAGGAAATGTTAATCCTTTGAAAATAGCATAATGGATTAGGCAAAGAATCAGAGTTATATAAAGAGCAAAAAAAAAATGCAGTGTGGAGATTTATTAATGTACACATAAGGAACAGGCTGGGAAATTTCTTAAATCTACAATTTTAGGGAAAAATAAAAGTTATTTGCCGGCTATTTCTGACATAAGCAAGAGGGATAATGTATGGGTTCCACTAGGCATGACTTAGGATGAAATTAAAGGGGTATAGGCAAGGACCAAGTGTTTGATAAAGAACTGATTAGCAGGAGAAGGGGTGAACATAAACCATCCACAGCCATCTGAGTAACATTTAAAGGTGCAATGCAGCTACCTGATACAGTTAATGTAGGATATCAGCTCCTCTGGGTTAAATCATATAACCTGGCCTGTTTGAGAAGATATAAATGTCAAAGGTTTGGGTATGTGGCAGCCGTCTGTAAGGGGAAAACGAAATGTGGTAAATGTGAGCATACTCGTTTGAGAACTGTAAGGAAGGAAACAAACTAAAATTCAGCAATTGTGAGAATAAGCACAATGTAGCAGACAAAGAAGGTGTGGCAGTGGAACAAGCTAGAGAGATATAGAAAATTGAAACTATCCAATGCAGAAGCTACCAAAAGACATTAACAGTGGACTGTGGAAGAGGAGGAAAATGCTAGTGAGGGAAATGAGCTATTGGTACAACAGAGTATGTAGATCAGGCCAGGATAATATAAAAGGAATAGATGAAGATGTACTTTTTACGCAAAGTCTGCACTTTACAGACTAGGACAAAGACTGAAAGAATAAAAATGATAACAAAAGCAGCAGTAAAGTATTTGCATAAAGGCAATGTCTCAATAGACTGCATTCATGCAATTTTAAATGAAAGTAATAATGCAGTTTAAACAACATGGTTCTAATGATTTTTTGCTGGAATGTACATAGTTTAATAACACATGGGCAGGAATTAATGAAAATAGTTTTTTAAATGGAAAACAAACGATGTGATATATGTACAAGAAACAGGGTTAGAGAGAAAATTTATGTTTAGACTTCTAAGATATGATGTAATCAGATGTGACTGAAAACTCACAAGAGGAAGAGGGGTCTATATATTTATAAAGGAAGGTTTTAGTTATGTTGACATAGATGTACAGAGCTTAAGTTTTGAGTACAATTCCTCTGCAGAATAACAGCACCTTTATATGACTCTATATATTGGTTTCAGCCCAAGTAAAGAAACTAGACAATCTAGAATGCAAAGAGTTAGCTAAGTGTATCAAAGGCCTATCTAGTTTATGTGGAGACCTTAATAGCCATAATGCATTATGGGGAAGCATGAAAACTGATTATAACGGCAAATGCCCAGAACAGTTCATTGACATGAACAACCTGGTATTGCTCAATCCGGGAGCACCTATTAGGTTTAATTTCGTGGATGGAACCTTTTTATATTTAGATCTGGAAATTGCAACAAGCAATATAGCAAGTAAATGCAGTTGTTATGGAAAGTGATCGCTTCCCTATGCTAATTACATATCAAGGCCAAGGTAATTTTGAACACACTGAAGGAATCTCTATCTGGAGCCTTAGAAAAGCAAACTGGGGACTCTTTAAGAGTAAGTATGCTGAGTAAGTGATAATCTAGAAGAATTTCATGATAATAGAATAAAGGGAGTTATAGCAGCAGCCAACCTAGCTATATGTAAGATATTTTTATTGCCACAAACTCAGAAATCCAGTTCCCTGATGAAATGAAGATTATAAAGCAGCAGTTAAAGAAAGAAATTAGACATATACACAAGCAAAAAGTACAATGAATAGCAAGGATTTAATGAACTATAAATGATGTAAATTAATGGCACAAAGAATTATTAAAAAGGCAAAAAAAGAAAGTTGGAGAAAGTATTGTGGGAAAATAAACAAAGATTCCAAGGGTTCAGAAATATATAAACAAGTTAAAAGAATGAATGGGATTTGGAGTAAAAACAAATTTATACCTGGTCTTATAGTAAATGATAAAATTGAAAGTTCTAATTTAGGAAAAGCAGACATTTTTAGCAAAATAGTTCCCAAAAATTAGTAGTGACACAAATAAAAGTAAAGAGTTTTGTGAAGAATAAAAAGAATGTTTGCTGAAGAAAATCACGAGCTCTTAAATGGCTGGATAGACTATACAGATGACTTACTGAAAGAAAATTTCAAAGTGATAGACAAAAGTACAAAGACAAAAAATACAGCCCCAGGTAAAGATAGTAAACGTAAGGTAATGCTTAAGCACCTACTAGAATGGAATTTAAGAGTTTTGTTGAAATTATGTTATATGGAGAAAAAGAATCCTACTGGCAGAATGGAAGCAAGTGGTGGTTATATTAATAGGAAAATTTGGCAAATTATGCACAAGACCTGATGCATATAGTCCCTATTGCTCTTACATTGTGTATGGGCAAAATTATGGAAAGAATGATAAATGAGAGATTAGTAGCATACATGGGGAAAAATGAAATTATAAACTGTGTACAAAGTAGTTTCAGGAAAAAAATATTCACAGATCATCATATTGTAAGATTAGAAACATAAATACAAAAAATCCATGAGGTTCAGAGTGTTTATGGTAGCTTTCTTTTTGGATATCGACAAAGCGTATGACATGCTATGGAGAGAAGGCTTACTGTATAAACTAGCCACAAATGGAATAAGAGGAAGAATGCTCTAGTGAGTTAAGAGGCTTCTTAAGTGATAGAACCATACATATCAGGGAATTGATGAAGATGTGGGGGCAGCTTTGTCGAATATTTATAAACTTACTAATGGGACTCCAAAGGGAAGAATTATCAGCCCAATCCTGTTTAACATTATGGTTTATGATCTCCACAGACAGTATAACGACAGGAATAGGTATTACTCTATTTGCAGATGGCTGTGTGATATGGGCCTAACATAGAAGACTTGATACAGTTGTGGAGAGATACATGAGGCACTCAGGGAGATTTCACAATGGGGAGATAGTTGGGGGTTTAAGTTTTCACTTGCTAAAATAAAGGGAATGATCTTCACAAAAAGGAAGGTCGAGGAAGAATGGAACCTATATCTCTATAGAGAAAATATACAGGTAGTTTACATTCTTAAGAGTTATGTTCAATGAACTAACTTAGAAGGGTCATATAGAGAATATGAGGACTAAATGTAAAGACAGGATGAATCTTCTTTAAAGTTTGCTTAGAACAATTGGGGTCTAGATAATAACACACATTGTTGATGCTGTACAGGGCATTAATAAGACCAGTTATAGATTATGAATGCCAAGCCTTTAATTCAGCTTCTAAATCAACATTAAAAACAATTAGAACTGATTCAAGCCCAAGCTCCAAGAATCGCATGTGGTGCGAATATCACGACTCCATTGTGTGTGTTGCAGGTAGCAACCAGAGAAACTCCTATACATTTAAAAATTAGATTGTTAGATTAACCTTTTGGGCTAAGGTTATTGGAAACAGTGAAGATAAGAGTACTAAATGAATAGAGGAGGACTGCTGGGAATTAAGAAGACAAGAAATAACTGGGTGCCACAAATTCCTACATGCTAACAAGGTCAAAAAGTGGGTAAAAAACGTGGATGGAAAGGAAGGTCTGGAAAAAATTAAAATCTTTATTTGTGGGAAATCAAACAACAACTGGACAGTTGTCTCTGGACAGTTGTGGATTTGGAATTATCTGATAAAACAAAAGGAAGGGCAGCACCATCAAATATGACTACAATTTATGAGTTTATACATGGCAAATGGGGTGAGCATTGCCAAATCAGTACTAGTGGCTCTAAGCTGACAACACAGGTAGAGTGGGAAAGGTCTATTGTATCCCTGAATTTGGAATTAAGAGATCTATGAAACTATTCAATTTTGTGGCCATCATGATAGCTGAACTGATGAGTATACTTTTGGCACTAATCTGGATAAAGGATGTATGCCCAACTGTGACTGCTTTCCTAACTGACTCTTTAGCAGGTATAATGGCAATTAGAAAGGGAGCTTTGGAAATCAGGAATGACTTAGTCAATGAAATACTGTTCTTAACTATGGAGATAGTACAATTAGGTATACATATAGTAATAGTGTGGATTGTGGTGCATGTTGGGATATCGGGCAATGAAATGGCAGATAAAGCTGCGAAAAAATGCCTTCAAAATGAGGAGATTGATATAAAGATCCTTCTGAGTAAATAGGACTTCAAAAGTTTGATTATGAGAGAAGTTAAGAAGTATTGGTGAGAACTATAGACCAAAGACAAAAAAGAGACAAAGGTTCTATGAAATATGTCCTAAATTTGCGGACAACAGTGTACCTTAATGATTATGATAGAAGAAGTAAAGTAACTATATTTAGAATGCTAACAGGTCACTGTGACCTGAATGGTAATTTATATTTAATAAACAAGCACAACAATCCATTATCTGATACATGCAAAGTCCAAGAAGCAGTTGAGCATCTGCTATGGCACTGCAGGGAGAATTACAGAAGAAAGAGAGATTCTTTATGAAGAACTTAGACACCGCCCGGTGAAAGAATATAGTCTGAAGGCATTGGTGAGAGTACCAGGAAAGTGGGGTAACATTAAAAAAAAAAGCATTATTTGGATTCTTTTTCTTTTTTAAGGATGCAAGACTGAGTGGGATGAATCAGATTTTTGCTCATGTGAAAATTGCTGTCATACCCTCATATGCTGAGGCTGCTGCGCCATAAAATGACAGGAAAAGAAAAAGAAAGGAGCTGTAGTGTGGAAGCCAGCAGTCACCCTCTGGGCTTAGAGAGGGAAAAGGAGGAAATTCAGGGAGAGGGAGAAGCCCTGGAATCCTGGTCCCGAGGGAAGTGTTACACAAAAGGGTGGAGGAGGACAGCCTGTGGGTGGTGGGAGATGACAGCTGGTGCAGAGGACCTTTGATACCCTGGAAGGGGGTGACTAAACAGTGACCTAGCCAGAGGGCTGGGTCATGAAGAAAGAGAGAACCCCAAATTGCAGAGAGAGAGAGGCTGTGAGGCAAGTGAATGATGGAAGCAGGTGGCAGACTGAACAAGAGATGAGTCCCCAGTTGCAGCCACAAGGAGGTGCCCCGGTGATGAGTGAGCCCCCTTACACTGGCCCGTGTAGCCTTCTTCTAGAATTTACCATTTAGCTCTCTTTAAAAAGGGGAAGATGGCACAACATTAAAACATTTAAAAGCCCTTTTATTTAAAGCCTCCTTACTGCAAAGACGACATTTAAGATCACTTAATAAAGTAACTACCCCTTTTTTGTTAAAAGCAAGGATGTTGTGTCCCAGCACTGATGGAAACAGCTACCTTGCTGGAGCTGAGTCAATTTATATCTTCATAAAGTGCAAACGACGAGGAGCTAGTGTTTATAATTCCATTTCTGATATTTTATTGATCAATGTGGGTATCTGAGTGGTGATTTCCCCCTGCCGGCTTCATGGAGAAATAACCTGAGAGTGCTTTAAATATTAAATAGAGCTTGAAGATTTATTTTCTGCATGCAGGGAAATCCCATTGTTTTAGCCCTTGCAGGGATATCTCGTTATGAATAATTGAAGAAGCTGAACTGAATGGTGAAAGCTTCAAGGGACTCTCCCACAGAACTGTAAGGAGCTGGCTAAAAGCAACTGAAAATGATCCCAAATTTGGCTGTGCCTTTTTCATTAAAATTTTTAACATATATCACCCTTATAAATAAATAAACTATCGTTAGTAACATACAAATTGTGAAGGATGATTTGGAAAGATTGCGCAGAATTATATCAGTAAAAATTCCAGACACTGTGCTTAATTTTCTTGGCACAGTTCCTGGGAACAGAAACCCATATGTCTAGTCGTATGCTGCCTAGAGTGTAGAAGCATGTGGCTCCGTAACGCATGAATATGCACTGCAAGAATATAAAAACAATTTAAAAGAAATCTAATCTTTGACAGTCACTAATGAAAACAACTTAACTGGGACTAAATAAAAGTTTGCAACCATTAGTTAGTTTAACTATGTTAACATAACATAACTTAGTTAACTATGAGCTGCTAGCAGAGTGCTCTCTTCATAATATATATGTCAGATTATATGTCAGTGGTTAAAATTGTTCCACTGTAAATAGGGATGTTTCTAGAATATACTTATACTAGAAATGGATCACAAATTTGGCAGGCGATCGTTATTCAGTCTTAAGGGCCGGGCTTGCAAAAGGCACTTTCTTAATTCACAGGAATTGTTAATCCACCATTGGATATTTCCTTGGTGAAAACCACTAGTTATATGGTCTTCTTTATTGTGCTTGATTTTAAAGTGGTTAGAAAGTAGAGCTAGTGTATAATAGGAGGTGGTTTAAGTTTTAGCCCATCTCTAAAAGAGATGGATTGATCTTCTAAGGGGGCAGCTGGTCAGACACTTGCTTCCTCTGGTGTTACTGATGTTATCTTGCTTTTGGAAGAAGTTGCTGAGTTTCAATTCAGACTCACATTGAGTGGTTTGATCCTTTTTTGGCTATGCATTTGGTGTAGATTTATTAGCAAAAATACAGAATTCACTTAATTACTATCACTCTTACCTAATGCTAGCAGTTAAACTGCGGCCTCTTCTTTTTATCTAGTTACTTTTAACAACTGAGAGGTGATGGTCGTCCCTATCTCTTGAGACCTTTAAAAAGCCTAGTCAAAGATTTCGCTATGAAGATTAGGGTACATTGCTAAGGGCACTCATTAAAAAAATCTGCATCTCTCCACCCATACTCTTGACTGTTAAATCATTTTGTTTGAACAAATCTTATTATAAGAACACGTTTGTCACATCTTTCATGCTGAACAATTCCCAGAGTGTCTTATTTGGACCATATACCAGAGTCTTTTCACCTATGACTAAACTACAACCACCACTGGGGAGCAGGTACTTAGCAGCAAAACCATACAGGAAGCAAAATAGGGTACCATATGCAAGTGAAACTCCAAGTAGAAATGTACATTGTCAGAATGTAACCATCCAAGTGGGACGTGACCTGAAGTGGCACAAGAACACCAGTGTTAACACTCCTGCTTCCTTACTACAAGGGACAAAGGACAATGTTCTGTGCTAGCTCCATCCCCATTCCTGGCAGGACCAATGGTTGGGCTGGCAACCCCCAGCTGTCTTCTGTGTATTTATGGTAAAGTCTCAGATCATACAGTTTGAGGTAGAACTTTCTCGGTCAGCATTAACTCTCCACAGCTTCTCCTATTTGAGGAGGGAGGGAGCCACATAGCGCAGCTCCCTGTAGCTCTTCCCTACTACCTTTAGCCCCAGTCATTTTCTTTTACAGTTCAAAGGAGTGTAGATATTTTGCAGCAGGGGAAAGGTGGCTGTCCAGAGGGAGTTAACATCTCCTGTAACTGTTTTCCCATATGCCAGGTCCCACTGTAACTATTTCCATGGAAATCATAGCTCCAGAGACAGAACAGGAGTGACCACTGTTGAATGATTCAGGTGATTCTATCTATTTCAGTTAATACATTCAGCTAATACAAACAATTTGCAAGGATGCTTGTGGGAGGGAGAAGGGGAATGGGGCAGGGAACAGTGCTCTTCTTTGCCTGCATAAATACGTCTTCTTTTAATCATACTGCCTGGAACACTTGACAAAATGGAACCTGCAGGAAAACTAAGACAGTATGGTTGATATGATGCCAGTAGGTTAACCTTTTGCACTGAATGTTTAAAGAGCTAATGGATTTGTTGTTTCATTCATTTGTATGAAGTGGTTTCCATAGGACAGCTGTTGGATACCAAGATTAACTGCTGGATTTTTTTCTTCTTCACAGCTTCAGAGATATTAATTTAACCTTGAGGAGTCTTCTATAGTTAATCTGTACCAGAAGAGAGTAACACACTAAAAGAATCTGAGGAATTCAATTTTCTCAGGTGGTGTTATTAGACTATATATTTGAAGTGACTATGTCAAAAGTCTGGGTTGTTTTCCTGAAATTATAGCCTTTGTTTACTTCCTCCCATTGACAGAGCTGTTGACCTTGTTTGTGTCCAGAGCTGTTCTGTCCAAAAGAGAGATCTCTTAAAGTGTGCATACATGAACCGACGTAGTGTACTGCCCAAATACTGAATTTATTGTTAGGTGTTTGGCCAGCTAATCAGCTATCATTTCTTGTTACAGACGTCACCTGATGTCGGTGTTGGTGATATATCCTCTTCATCAAGGGCCAGATCCTGAGCAGCTGTGCAACAGCTGTGTCAGGCTCAAAACACATCACGAATGCTGATTTTCAGCTCCAGCAGAGACCTCGTGCGGGGCCTCCAACATTCCATGTGGTCAGCAGCACTCTCAGCGAGGTCCTGAACTGGGATGCAGAGCTAAAAGTTGCACTGGGGTATGCCTGAAGGAACAGAGCATCTGCCTGTAGGGAGAAGCAGGAGCCACATCCACTATACCCTCCATGACCTAAAGGAGGGTCCATGGATTGTCTGCATACTGGCCACTTTGTCCCTTAACCCTGCATCTTTTGTATTTGTGTTCTTGAGCACACATACATTTGTTTATTTGGGCTGTGCCTGGATTTCCCAGAGTGTTTCTCCTAGACCTCCTTCATGATCAATCCTTCCTTAGGCCGTCCTTAACTTGTTAACTACTGAACAGTTTGTGTTGGAGCTCATTGCCACTTCACACAGCTTTCTTGCCCCTGAACCCAGTCCATCTCAGGAATATTCCACACTTCATCCCTTCATTTCAAACTGGTTTTAATTAGTTTTTTAACAGTACAGACTCTCACAAGCCTAAAGCCACAGGAAGAACAGGGCATGTTTATAGTTCCAAAAAATGAATGAACTATCAGGAACTAAAATCTTTGGGGTGTAATTAATGGAAATCCCTAGACAGCTAACATGTCTGGAGATGTACCCCGGTGGAGATTGCACCTATTGGTTTGACTTGGTTTAGGTGGCCCATGAAAACAAAACTGAGAATCTGTATTCATCTGAGGAGGGGTCACTCTGACCCAGTCCAAGAACTGAAATGACACTGTGACCAAGATGGACAGCTCCTGCTGAAAGATCTGAAGGACTTTGCAACCTACCAAGGTCTCTATGTATAAGATGGACAGCACCTGGTAAGACATGCAGGCGTATCAAGATCCTTATTGTTTTCAAGATATGTTTTCTCTGAAATGCTTTTGATCTAAATAAATACTTGGCTTTAAGAAGGCTGGTTGGCCATTGGTTAACCCTGTTGTTGCCCCAGGGAGAGAACAGGACAGCAGGTGCTGAACTAAACTCAGACTTGCTGAGGTGAGCACAGTGAATTGCAGGAGGAATTGCTGCCCAAATCCCCAGTATGGAGACAGAGGAATGCAGGTTCCCACCATGATGCCCTGCACCCCCATATTCACCTTTATAGTATAATTGCATATTGTTTAATGCAAAGTATATCATGTAAGATGTTTTTGGAATGCTCATGACGCACTGAGCATTATGGTTATAGTAATATGTTTGTTGCAATGTCATATGTATGGTTATGAGGCTTCACTATGTAATATTCGCAAAGATGTGTCCTCATAACATATCCAGGCAAAACCCTCCAGGAGCAGAGGGGCAGTTCGAACCTCATTAAAGCGTGTATAGAACAAACCCAGCTCAGCATTCCAGGAACAAAGGACTAGCCTAGGCATCAACAAAGAACCAGTTGGACCCTCCCTTCTCTTGGCCAGCTTGGAACCAGGATGAGGTAATGCTCATTGACTCAATAAATGGATGAAACCATACAGGTTTGTCACTTGACCCTGGGGGAGTGGGGGAGGGACAAAGCCCCAGAGAGGAGAGGGAACATTTTAAAAAAGAGAGACGTTTGCCACGCTCTCTCTCTTCCACTTCCATCTACAAACACCACAAAGCAACTGAAGTCCTGACCAAAAGGGAGAACCTGGCTGAAGGGAAACCAGCCAGCCTGTGGTGAGAATCATTTGAGCTTGTAAGTTTGCTGAAAGTGTTGCGCTTAGTTTAGAATGCGTTTTGCTTTTGTTTCCTCTTGACCAAATCTGACCTGCTATCCTTTGACTTATATTCATTTAAAATCCTTCTGTAGTTAATAAATTTGTTTGCTTGTTTTACCTGAAGCCGTGCATTTGATTTGAAGTGTGTGGGAGACTTCACTGGGAATAACAAGGCTGGTGCATATCAATTTCTTTGTTAAATTGACAAACGTATATGGTTCAGTGGGCAGCACTGCACATTGTAAAATGGAAGTTGCTAGGGTGGCATCTGAGACTGGGGGTATTAGCTGGGATCATTCTGTTGTATAATCTAAAGAGTGGCTGGCTAGAAGCACTCACTCACGCTTGCTTTCTGGAAGCTATGCATGAACAACCCAGGAGTAGGGAGTTCTCACAGCAGAGCAGGGTAAATAGGGCTCCAGAAGTGGGGGATGAGGTGACTCAGTCATTCAACAGTCCACATTGCACTAGGGGAACATCACAGTGCTGCAGCGAGCAGGGTATATGTATAGCTTGTTACTCTGAATGAAGTTCACACTTTAAGCACTGATATTTGTGATTTTAAGTGAGTCTTAAGTAGTTGGCTAAGAACAGTCAGGAGGAGGTGACAGCAGGCACAAATCAGGGGCTGGCTGGAAAAGTTGCCTTTTGCATCCACATGCATCCCTGGCATTGCAAGAATTTGCCTAAATGATAAAGGAAATCCTGCTCATCAGTACATTCATAAAAGAAACAAGCAAATTAGTATTAAATTGGAAAATTCAGGCAATTACAATTCTAAGCCAATGAAGTAGGCAGAACAGATCAGGAAGCCACCATCCTAGAGCAATCGCAGAAGAATTGGTTAGATGATTATGGGAGCAAGAAAATATTTAAAGACATGTTTTCAAAGGCGCCTTACTCCAGCCCGCATATGAAAATGTCATGCAGAACCTCTGATATGGGCAAAAAACCTCAGAAACTGAAAAGTAAATGCAGAAATGTAAGGCTGCACAGTTTTATATGTGCAAACTTGGTGTCTGTTTCTGAAAATGTGGAACTCATCATGGAGGGAATCAAGATTCCCTAAACTCTAATTAACAAAAATTAGTAGCAATAAGCCACAATAGTTTTATCAAGCAGCTTTACTCATGAAAACAGCATTGTTTCTTTTCAGATGAAGCTCTCAAAAGTCTGCACCAGGATTTACCCTTCTCTGTAAAACCAGCAATGCAAAACTTCTCGCAGAGGTCAGTTATTAAGTTCCCATAATATATTGTAAAGAATAGAATAAAACTTTCAATGTTTTTATTAGAAATAGTTAACAGGAACAGAAAGTCTCAGAGCAGAATCGGATGGAATCTGAACTCATTCTGATACTATATCTCAGTCAATTTAAAAGTTAATTTCTGAACATGTCATTGATACTTCCACCTGAAGATTTTATAGCCTGTGGAGTAAAAATTACAGATAATAAAAGAGAACTGAATATCTAGAAGCTGTCAGCTCAACCTTGAGGATTTTTCAAAATCCTAGTATAAAGATGCTGTCAGCAGTTAGCTGAAAGAAGTGGAGGATCAATAAATGACTTCAGAATAATAAAAAAAGAGATTAATCTATAGGCTTGAGTTCATTTACTGATCTGACAATGCACTTGGCATCATCTTAGCTACCATTCATAAAGAAAATTTGAAAAGTGTCCTGGCTGATATGATTTATAGGTAGTGGGTTAGCTGTTATTTTTTATGTACAGTAGATTGGCTAAAGTGTGGGATTCCTATAGTTAGTTCAAATAATAGTTACTCCAGTTATTCACAGTTGCATTAATGCCCATCAGCTGCTGTTCACCTCATCCACCATCTGAACAGATCAACAGGACACAATAGGTCAAATGTAGAGGTCAGTCTAAGGGAGTCTAAGATGGTATAATTTAGGCCTTGTCTACAAACAGAAGTTGCACTGGTTGAATGCAAATCAGTTTAAAATCTGATTTAGTTAAATAGGTGCAAATCTCACTATGGTGGACTCTCTTATCCATTTAAAACTGGTTATATCACTTTAGCATGTGTCTGTAAATTTACCGATGCAAACCAAACTGATATAAGTGAGGTTTGCACTGACATGTGTGTGACCACAGAGGGGTTTGCACAGGTTTCACAAACTCAGTTTAAAGTCACAGCTTTAGTAAAAGTGGTGTGGAGACCAGAACTCAAAGCATCTTCTAGTCCTCTCAGCATTATACTACTTGAGCTCCCTTTAGATTCCCTTGGACCAGTGTTTCACAAATGGTGGGCTCCAACCCATTCATGGGAAGGCTCTGGATGGGTTGCCACATCCAAGGTTAGATTAACCTATCACTGGGGGCCCTGGCCTAGGCAAACAAACACTTCTCCCAACCAGTGCAGAGGGGAGGCTCTGGGTGGGGAGTTTTGGAAAGCAAGCCTACCCTGCACTCACTCGCAGGAGCAGCTCCTGTCGCGTGGGGCTGGGCCCAGCACCCTACTACAGCATTGCAGCCATGACCGAGGAGCAGCCAGGACAAACCTGAGTGGCACTGCAACCCCACGCACCAGATCACAATGCCCAGAGTGGGAAACTAGGCCCAACCCCCAGGGCAGGAGCCACCACTGCAGGCGGGCTCACTACACAAACACACATCCTCCTATCCCCAGGGCCTCCCCTTTGCACGAGGTTAGGATTAGGGTTGTGGTTATGGGGTAGATGGTGCAGGTATGTAATAGTGAGTTGCAAAAATAAAAAGAAAAACCCAGACAAAATGCAGTAGGAGAGTTGTCTTGGTAAAAATTTGGGGAACCAATGCCTTAGACTTTTGACCCCTGACCAGTGTGTAACTCACAGTATTCATTACACATGACTCTGGATTTGGCCACAGAGTCCGTCAGGGAGTCGAGACAAGTCTCAATTGATGTAACCTAAAACAATTAAATTAAACAGTAAATTAAAGGAGCTCAGCACTTTGTTTTATGTATCTTTTAATCCAGTTTCTCGGTGTATAAATTACACCAGATTAGAGCCCCTTCTGCTCACTTGCGATATGAAAACGGACAACAGAAGCTGATCAAACTCTTCACTCACACTGGAAGCAGTGACTGATGTAGCACTCCATATTCACGCCAGGGTAAAATTAACAGCAGCACTGAGGCCCTGAAAAAAGCTGTGGGCACAATTTAAGCTCATCTAACTCTGTGATATATAAATAGTGCCCAGGCCATCTGTACAGGGGTGAATTCCACTCTCTGAGCGCAGGGCTGAGGAGAAACATTTGGAGACTTATTCTCTGTTGCATCTATTTTATGCCCATGCAACTCCATTATGGTAAATAATGAATAGCGAACAAACAGAACTGCTTGCAAACAGCCCACTGCAAAACAATTATTAGTTCAAGCTATTCAGCAAATGCTGGCCTTACTTATAACAAACACATTACAAGAAAACCAGGGTTGGTTCATAAATAATTCCAAATAAAATGGGGGTTATCCTTATCCTTGGAGGTTTCTAAGAACAGGTTAAATACCTCAGGGACGGTCTAGATCCTTTCTCATCACAATGGATAGACTAGGTGACCTCTTGAAGACCTCTAGGTGACTCTTTTAGCCCTGCATTTCTGTAATTCATAATTATTTATTTTTTATTTTGCAGTACTTCCTAGAGGTCTATTGTGCTAGGTGCTATACATACACAAAGTAATCAGCCCCTGTCCCAAAGAGCTTACAATCTAAATAGACAGGACAGACAAAGGGTGGGAGGGGAAACAAAGGCACAGAGAAGTGAAGTGACGTGACTTGCCCAAAGTCACATGGTAGGCAAGTGACAGAGCCAAGAACAGAACACAGATCTCCTGACTCCCAGTGCGGTGTTCCATTCTGAAAACCACACTGCCTTGCCAATTAATAAATTATACCACGGACTATATGTGTACAGAGACTGGAGAGTTAACTGCCCTACAGCTAGTCCCCCCCAGGGAAGGGTTCGAGACATAATGTAGGAAAGCATGAACTGCCACTGCCTATGCTGTAGCTATTCACTATAATAATAGAGGGCACTAATTAGTTATTCACTGACCCTCTGGCACCTCTGATGAACACTAAATTCAATTTAACAAAATGTGCCAGTGAAGAACATCTAGATGGCTTAATTTAGTTTAGCTGGAGCTTTCATGCCCAAATTTTATAGTATTGACACTGTTAGTTGGATAATGCAAAAGAATCATTTGATAAACAAAGTGAAAAGTGAAATATTACAACAGATAAAAATTAATAGGTCTTCTAAATGGAAATGCAAATGTCTATTGAACGTGATTGTTTCGTGTGTGGTGGTGGTTTGGGGGATTTTTTGGGGGGGTTTTTCTTTGGTTTTTTTTTTTTTAAAGAGGCACTCATTATCTCCAGGCAGAGAACATGGAGCTACATTTAAATTGATTTCATTTCAGAAGCAGTAGTCTTTACAGAAGGCGAATGAAATTTGAAAATTTAATTAGGTATTTCAGATAACTCTGACAAAGGCTATGGATAATGAGCATTTAAAATATTTATCTTCTTCAAAGATATTAATTTTAATTTTTGAAGTCAATGTGGCAATCAGGCACCAGACACCGCAAAGGGAGAACAGGGGATCTGAACCCCCAAAAATAAGCAATTGAATTAACTGATCATATACAATGTCTAGATCTCTTGACCTGCTGCTCACAAACAGGGAAGATTTGGTAGGGGAAGTAGAAGTGGGTGGCAACCTAGGCAGCAGTGACCCTGAGATGGTCAAGTTCAGGATCCTGACAAAAGGAAGAAAGGAGAACAGCAGGATACGGACCATGCACTTCAGAAAAGCAGGCTTTGACTCCCTCAGGGAGGTGATGGGCAGGATCCCCTGGGAGATTAATATGAGGGGGAAAGGAATCCAAGAGAGCTGGCTGTATTTTAAAGAAACCTTATTGAGGACACAGGAACAAACCATCCCGATGTGCAGAAAGAATAGCAAATATGGTAGGTGTCCAGCTTGGCTTAACAAAGAAGTCTTTGGTGAACTTAAACACAAAAAAGAAGCTTACAAGAAGTGGAAGCGTGGTCAGATGACTAGGGAGGGGAATAAAAATGCTACTCGAACATGCAGTAATGAAATCAGGAAGGCCAAAGCACAATTGGAGTTACAGCTAGCAAGGGATGTGAAGGGGAACAAAAAGAAGATTAGGGAAAGTGTGGGCCCCTTACAGAATGGAGGAGGCAACCTAGTGACAGAGGATGTGGAGAAAGCTGAGGTACTCAATGCCTTTTTTGCCTCTGTCTTCACAGACAAGGTCAGCTCCCAGACTACTGCACTGGGCGGCACAGAATGGGAAGGAAGTGAACATCCCGCAGTGCTGAAGGAACAGGTCCAAGACTATTTAGAAAGATTGGACATACACAAGTCCATGGGGCCAGATGCAATGCACCCAAGGGTGCTGAGGGAGTTGGCTGATGTGATTTCAGAGCCATTGGCTATTATCTTTGAAAGCTCGTGGCAACTGGGGGAGGTCCCTGATGACTGGAAAAAAGCAAATATAGTGCCCATCTTCAAGAAAGGGAGGAAAGAGGATCCAGGGAACTACATACCAGTCAGCCTCACCTCAATCCCTGGAAAAATCATGGAGGAGGTCCTCAAGGAATCCATTTTAAGGCACTTGGAAGAGAGGAAGGTGATCAGGAACAGTCAACATGGATTCACAAAGGCAAAGTCATGCCTGACCAACCTGATTGCTTTCTATGAAGAGATGACTGGCTCTGTGGATGTGGGGAAAGCGGTGGACGTGATATACCTTGACTTTAGCAAAGCTTTTGATATGGTCTCCCACAGTATTTTTATCAACAAGTTAAAGAAGTATGGGTTGGATGAATGGACTATAAAATGGATAGAGAACTGGCTAGAGCATAGGGCTCAATGAGTAGTGATCAATGGCTCCATTTCTAGCTGGCAGCCGGTCACAAGCGAAGTGCTCCAGCAGTCAATACTGGGGCCGTTTTTGTTCAACATCTTCATTAATGATCTAGAGGATGGGGTAGATTGCACCCTCAGCAAGTTTGCAGATGACACTAAGCTAAGGGGAGTGGTAGATACCCTGGAAGGTAGGGATAGGATACAGAAGGACCTAAACAAACTAGAGGATTGGGCCAAAAGAAATCTGATAAGGTTCAACAAGGACAAGTGCAGAATCCTGCACTTTGGACGGAAGAATCCCATGCACAGCTACGGACTGGGGACCGACGAGCTAGGCAGCAGTTCTGCAGAAAAGGACCTGGGGGTTACAGTGAATAAGAAGCTGGATATGAGTCAGCAGTGTGCCCTGGTTGCCAAGAAGGCTAATAGCATATTGGGCGCATTAGTAGGAGCATTGCCATCAGATCGCGGGAAGTGATTATTCCCCTCTATTTGGCATTGGTCAGGCCTAATTTGGAGTATTGTGTCCAGTTTTGGGTTCCCCCACTACAAAAAGGATGTGGTCAAGTTGGAGAGAGTCCAGCAGAGGGCAACAAAAATGGTTAGGGGGCTGGAGCACAAGACTTATGAGGAGAGGCTGAGGGAACTAGGCTTGTTTAGTCTGCAGAAGAGAAGAATGAGGGGGGGACGTGAGAGCAGCCTTTAACTACCTGAAAGGGGGTTCCAGGGAGGATGGAGCTAGGCTGTTCTCAGTGGTGGAAGATGACAGAACAAGGAGCAACGGTCTCAAATTGCAGTGGGGGAGATCTAGGTTGGACATTAGGAAAAAGTTTTTCACTAGGAGGGTGGTGAAGCACTAGAATGGGTTACCTAGGGAGGTGGTGGAATCTCCATCTTTAGAGGTTTTTAAACTGTGACTTGACAAAACTCTCACTGGGATTATTTATCTGAGGTTAGTCCTGCTTTGAGCAGGGGGTTGGACTAGATGATCTCCTGATGTCCCTTCCAACTCTATGATTCTATGAATGTTGTTGTGTATAAATATATGTCAGATAAGGTCTTTTATGAAAACTTGTCATTGTCCTGTACTTGAAGGTCATTAGGAGATTTGTGTACAGGTGAAGATTAGGAACATAGCTGGCTTGTGTAGATGTGTAGAACATTGTAATTGTGACTGTGGTGCAGCCACAGCATCACTTCACAACAGGAGATGATGTAATCAGGCAGAGAGGGGCACTCCCCAGGCTAGTTGTTAACATGAAACCAATTTGAAATACCCATCCCTTGTCCAGCCATGAGGACATAGTGGTGGACCATTAAAGTTATTGGAAAGACACTGAAAATGAAAAGAAAACCCCCATCTTGGAAAGTTAAGGAAAGAGGGAGTTTCCCCTCACTCTCTGTAACCGTGAATTACCATAGTCTGAGAGAAAATAAAAACAAGTCACAAACCCTGTTGAAAGGGAAACAGGTTTGAAGTGTAGGCTATCCAGAAACAGAGGGCCAGCATCTAAGTGGGGTGCGGTCTGTGAAACACTGGATTCCCCTCTAGGACAGAAGGCATACTGGAAAACAGTTCAGAGGCACTAGGTAACTTTTATTTGAAAGGGGAATTTAGCTAATACAGAAGTGTAAAGCCTGAGGTTGTGGTTTTGTTTGTTTTTTTGTGTGTAATTTGTATGTGTTTGCTTTTCTGTAGTATTTCATCTTTGAAGCTATGATTTTTCTATTAAATAAACTTGGTGTTTATTTTTATTCCAAGCAGGTCTCTGTTGCGCAAACTGTGTGGAATGTGTTCACTAAAGTGAGCTGATAACAGGGGGCAGGCTTCACTCCTTTAGGGGTGACACACCAGAGAGGAAGAGTCCGAGTATCCAGTAGTTAAGAACTCAGGGAGGCAGTTTTGGTGGAACTTGGGACCAAGAGGGGTTATTGAGGTTATCCTGCAAGGAGTAACTAGGCGAGTGGAAAACAGGATTGAGTAGACTAGCTACTGGTGTCAGAGCTCTGGGCTGTAGCAGCACAGCATTAAGGCACCCAAAGTTATAAGGCAGGCAATGTGAGAACCCTTTGCTAGTCTGGTTAATCCCCAAAATGTCACAGTAATCATTTGATGCCAACAAAAACAGCTGCATGAAGTAGCAGTTAGGAAAGGATCCATAATGCACTCCCCTGGTTTGTGTAAATGTCCTAAGGTTTCTGAAAAGGAATGGAAAGAAAATTCAAAGCCACAACGGCATCTCTCTTAGTGCTTTTGGCAAAAATTTTGCACCATTGCTAACTGTGGGTTAGTTCAGCCTTGCCTAGACAAAAATTTCTACCATTGCTGCCACCAGTAGAACCAGAAAGATGTTCGCAACAGTGGGAAATTTTTGCCAAGAAGATTTAGGGCCAGATCTCATCCTTGACTACTTATAAAAAGAGGATGGACAGCAATTCTAATCCCAGGGATTGTCCTGAGACAGGGGAATTCCTTCAGAGAGGTAAAGCTGATGAGGGGTATGTTAGGACAGGGAGAACCAAGGAGGGGAATAGAAGGTGTTGTTACAAGATGATCCTCAGCTGGCAGAGTGACTCTTAAGGCAGTGGTTCCCAACATTTTACTAAAGCAACCCACCAATTGCATTGGGTCTTTTTTTGCGATACACTGTTGTATACATGGACCCTCCGCCCCAGCACCACCATCCTAATCCTGGCCCAGTGTGACTGGAGAACAACCTGCAGTGGTGGCACCTGTCTAGCAGGACTGGGCCCAACTCCCCACTCAGGATATTTTCTAAGGTGATCTACCGACAGGGCAAAGAATTAGTGGGTCTTACGTTAACTCAGCTGTCAATATAATGTGAATTCCCGTAAAAACTGATTCATGTGCATGGACTCTTGCAGAGAAGCACTGAAGCTGGGCAATTTTGTCAGGACATCTTTTAAACTAAGTTTATTGGTTTTTACTTCACACTGATTACTTTTTATGTTTTTTTTTTCCAGCTATCACTCACCATTTAAAAACTTACCTTTTGATCCTCAGGCTTTGCACATAAGCCCAGATTTCCAAATGACCAGCCTCCATTCTTTTGCTGGCACAATTTGTACTTGCACAAAATGCATCCACAAGTGCTATCATTTAAGGCCCTGATTCAAAGCCCAGTGAAGTCAGGGAAGGGACCTAAATGGGCTTTGGATCAAGCTCTAAATGACTACCTACCTGAATGTAGGCTGGACTTGACTCTGTAATGGGTTGAGCAATTTGGTCCTGATATAACCAAGTCCTTAACTTTAAGCATGAGAGCACTCCCAATGTGGTCCCCCACTGTTGGAATTCAATTCAATTAAATCAGTGGGAGTTAAATGCCTAAATACCTTTGTGAAGCCCATTCCATAGCTTAAGTGTTTTAGTGAATGGGGCCAGCATGTTCAGCACTTTGCAGGATCAAGCCCATACTGAGCAATTTAAATAATAAGACATGCACCTGCAATTAATTGTGGGCATGCACACACACACAAAGTACAACTTTTATGAGCACAAAGTGCATCTGTGAACTAAAGAAGGCTGGGAAGAAACATCTTTTAAAAATGAGATTCAGCATATTATATACTTACATATGTAATGCTTTTAATCCCAAAGGGATATGCCATTACTAGGAATTATTTTAGCAGATCCCACATCAGATATAATTTCATTTATTTAAATCTTAAATCAAATCTTACTGAGATACCTAGATGACAGGCATCTAAAACAGACAGTCAGAATTATACAAATACATTAAAATGTATATATTTTCTGTATATAAAATATATACCTGGAGCGACATGTTTTAGACATTGTGATAATCATTCTGTATAATAGATCTAGGAGAAAATTAGACTGATTGATAGACTCATCTATGCACATTGGACTGGAACATGAAGATAAGTAAAAATGAAATAGATGTCTCTATTGATTGTTCTCTGCTGACCCTCATATGTCATAATAGTTCTTGTTTCAACATTCAAAACTAACTGCAATTGCCCAATGAAATGAAGTGGAGATAATATTGGACTTAGGGAAAAGAATTCACGGAGAGACATTTTCTCTTCTTAATTAAAAAAAAAGATATTGTTCTTCCTGTCACAGACTTTATTACTCTTTTTAGCCACACTTGCTTATGTGACAAAGAACAGGTGCACAGAAGCATCTTACTTACAGATGAATAAAGTTTGTATGCTGAAAGTTAGTTTACAAACGCTATAGTTTTCATAACACTAAAATGATACCCAGCCTGAGGACTGCTGAGCTAATCAATTACTGCATACAACTGTCTCTCAGGAACAGCCACACAAATAGATTGATCTTTACAAAGGTAACTGGTGTTGGGATTTTAGGTCACTGATAGCGCTAATCATTTTAGCATACACTTTTAGTATCAGCTTTTCAAATAGCTTTCTCCCCAGCAGCATGGAAACAGATTTATTAACAGTAAATTCAGCCATTCCTTAGGCTAACATCCTACACATTTTAAACCTCTTATCTATGGAATCCGGATGTAATGCTAACAAATCTAACTTAAAATCAATTATTCTATCCTGAAACGACAGGAATTCTTTGTATAAAAAGCCTCTAACTGCAAGATAGAATGAAATCTTATACTGAATTCTTATTTGCCTTAAAAAGTGCACTGTATCAAGAAAAGTACTGGTATTCTATGGATTTGTATCCCAAAGATACAAAAACTCATGGCAGGTACATGCTGAGTGGCACTATACATGTTTTTTTACTTACACTATTTACATCATATGTCCTTTGAGAGAACTGAAAATGATCTTTTTGACATTTCTAATGAGATGATAAACAGATAGTGATGGCTGCATATTAAGTAACATATCAATTAAAGTAACTTCTGCTGTCAAGTGATTATTGACCCCCAACTGTGAAAAACACTGTACTGAAAGGAGGACTTTAGGAAACTACTTTGGGCCTAATTTTGCCACCTTACGCATAGTGAATTAGACCTCACTTCATAATTAATCCCAGGTAGGTCAGTTGATTGCTTCTGTAGCATAGCTGTTAGTGTGTTTACCTCGCCCATAAAAGTTCCCCGCTCAAAGCTAGGCAAAAACAGTCCTGAAAAATAATGCTATTCAATATGAGTAAGGGCATCAGACTCTAGCTCAATGTACCATACTGAGCAGATATGTCTATTCTGCTTTATAGATTAAAAGAACACAAACTATATAGGATAACACATCTAAGGCTAATAATTAACAGCAAGAGCCCTGTACATCTTAAAAGTGACCAGTAAACATCCAGGACCTGATTGTCCTGCAATGGGAGCATTCCACTTTGCACTACTGCAAATATCTAGGCCACAGAGAATCAAGCCATAGCTAATCAATCCTCAGAACAAGGGTGGCATGAACATAATTAAGTGGAGTCTGAGTATTTGTAAAACTTTCCCTTTACATACCTGAGTTTCTACCACCACCAGGAGTGCCACCATGCTTAAAGAGCATATGTTTAAAGTACTTTGCTGGACCAAGGGCTGAAAACATCATGCCTAAACTCAGGAGTCTACTATTGATTTGTTAATTATGTTTCATAGATCTAAATGGAATATAACTGATGCGGACTATTTTAGGCATGATATACAAAGGCTTGCACACCATTTACATTTGATTGTACTTTACATAGCCCTAAATTGTACAATGCCCTTTCTCTGAGTAAATTGCCCTGTATTTATCTTACTAGTTCACAAAGCTCACACACAGCTGGGACGAAATCCTGGCCCAACTGAAATCAATGGCAAAACTCTCATGGACTTCCGAAGGGGCTAGGATTTCACCTCTGAAGCACAGGAAAGGGTTTGCATTAGAGAAGTTACAAAGGGGTCAGAGAACAGGAAGTCACTGTTTTGTTTATAGCTCAGATAGACAAAGGCTCAGATCTTCAAAGGAGTCAAGCACCTATATACCTTTAAGGATCTGGGCCAAACCAACGTAAACTATCTGAAATCACTAGAAACAATCATCTTGTGACCCTGGCATGATACCCACTCTGAGCTAATCAACAGCATTTTCTTTACTGAATCTGGGTTTGTCATGGGAATTACAATAGGGTTCATTTTACACTCTTTATTGTTATTTAACTAACAGATACCATAAATGAAAATGTATTTAGATTGTAAAAGGGAACTAATGATACAATAAAAAATGCTGGTGTATTAGCAGAAAACACGGAGAATGAATAAAATCCAGCACATCACTTTCTCATGCAGTTTCTTCTACAGTTTTTATTACTCACAGGCACCATAACCCTGAGTAACATACTTCAAAAGTTGTTATATTTAGGCAGGTTATTGGTTTTCTTTTATTCACAGCATTTTGTGGCTCGCTAGAGAGAAAACAAGACATTTGGAGCTATTTAATGAGGGTGCACTCAGTAAAAATATGAGCCAGATCCTGTGCCAGGTCAGAGCTGTGCTTGGAGCAGCTCAGGAAGGTGGTAAGCAATTAGAGAGAGAACTCTAAGACACCGTTAATTGGTCTATCCCAATCTAGTCTCCAGGTGCAAATCAGAGCAGCCTCAGGGCTGCCCTATGTTATGTTCAGCTCCCAACAGCCTCAAGGAGCCCTACCAGAAGGCATGACTCATCACCACAATGCAAAAGAACTGAGAGCACCTGCTTCCCCAGAAGGAACTTCTACTAGGAACAAGGGCGGTGTACAGCTGGTGTTGCAGCTCATACATGCAAAGTGAGTTCAGGGCAGAATGGGGGCAGTGAAGCAGCTCTCCAGCTACTTTGCAACACCATTGCAGCACAAAGCAGCCACACCATGGAAAGGATCCGAGCCTATATGTTTTCAGCATCTCTCTATGAAATAAGGACAAAATAAATGATTATCAGTCAGCAAATTGTTTTGTTGTTGCCAGTTGTTTATTATGAAGTTCAAGGGCCATATTCTTCCCTTCACATCACTGGAATGTCCTTGCTCCAGTACTACATTTTCTAAAGAGAGTTGTAAAATGCCCATCTGTAATGAAGAGAAGAAAAAAAAAAAAGCTCCATCCCTTATTACATACCTTAGTAGGGAACAGGTGGATTAAAGACAACAGGGGAAGAATGAGAGAAGATCTGGGAGATGCCCATATTGAACCAAGAGCTGCGAGTAAGTGTAGCAAATGTAGAAGGTGCCTGAGAGCCAGGAACGTTTGCAGACATGGGTTGACTGTGATTTATTTGTGTTATATTTTGGGTCATATATTCAGCCTCCCTGTTACAGACAGCGCTTTAGAAATGACAATAATCCCTTTTGTATTTTCCTTCCAATAATTTATAGACTTAGATGGACTTCTATTTTTCAGTACTCACAGGAGAGATCACTCCATTTACTTAGACTGATCCCAGAATAAGGCTCCTGACTGGGCGTGCTTTTGTCCTGCAGTTAGTGTAACATTGTTATTATTTCTGCATCTCCCTAAGTATAATTATTTCTGTTTTATAAATTGGAGTATATCTACACTGAAGATGGGCGCATGTCTCCCACTCACAACCCAGATGGACAGAGACAGGCTCACTCTAGGCTAAGAATAGCCGGATGGATATTGCGGTACAGACTAACCTTCCCAAGTATTTACCCAAGAGTCAGGGAGGCTTGTACTCGAGCAGCTAGTCCCTGCTATGCCATGACATCTACGCTGCTATTTTTAGTGCTCTAGCTTAACACTTGTCTCTCTGTCTGGGGTTGGAGGCATGCTCCAACGTGCAGTATAGACATACTCTTGGTGACTTGCCCAAGGTCACACAAGAAGTCTGTGGAGAAGATGGGAATGGAACTCAGAACCCTTGACACCCAGCCCTGTGTCTTAATCATAAAACCATTCTTACTCCTCCTGATCTCTTGATTGTGTAGGAGGGGTTGGAAAGAGGAAGTTCCTTGCATTGATTAATGTCGTGAGACCATTGTGCATTTTTAGAGAGAAATAATAAATATTTCACAGCACTCTGCCCATATTGTTGCACCTGAGTTTGAGCGAGGTCTAAATATTCTTAATACAGCTTAAATTCTCCCTCCTGTATATTGTTATGGGTTCAGGGTAACTGCTGCCCTTCATTTAAGGTAGTTGTAAGAAACAGCTAAGCTCCTTTATAGAACCAGAAAGCTGAAAGAATAGCAGCCTCCACTTCAAATACCGGCACATGTCACTGTCCAAAACAAAGGCACATGATTCAAAGGGTTTCACTTGCTATTGTTTTGGGAAAGTTTGTATGTCAGAGAAAGTGAGGCAAAAAAGGTCCAGAAAGTGGTGAGAGCAGGCCACAAGGGAGCATCAAACAGCCTGAACAAGCATTGGAAGCATGGCCTTGGGAAAAGCCTAGGCTATGTACACATTGACGTGGCAAATTCGCTGCCGTCAGATCGATCTATCCGGATCAACTGAGCAGAAGTGAAGACCCACTCAGTTGATCTGGAAGTCGATTCAATTAAACCACCTCCTCAAAAGGCATAGTGCTGCATCAATGCGAACATATTCCCAACATACAGAGTAGCTTGCGTAACTCCCATTGACTGCCGCCGAATTTCCAGGTAAATGTAGACTAGGCCTTACAGAGAGAGCTTCTGGGGCTGAGCTCTGGCTGCCAGGGGTGTGGAGCTGCAAGCAAGGAAACACTCTCCTGTCATTAGATTCTTGTTGTGCTCAGGGAAATTTGTACCTTCTTTGTAAATAAACGGGACTGCATTAAAAAAAAAATGACCAGACTCCATCAGCAATTTCTCCAACACCCCAAATTTGACTAGCTGCTAAGGTCAAAATGGGGTAACAATATGAACTAACACAAGAAATGAGAAGAAGGTATCCCAGATTTATGTTGACTATTGCTGAGACAACCTACATTTTAATTTCCAGTGCTGAACAGAGGGTTCAATATGTTCTATGTCCAGTTTGTTCCCATATCACTGTTTCTTGGAAAACAATTTCTTGTGGGATTTGGTATCTGTCTCTCTAGATCAGCTTTTTAACGTGCAATGTTCTTCACAGAGTAACTTTGGATAAAATGACAAAATGAATGAAAATCAGAACATACCGTTTTTTCCTCAGAGGAGGGCACCAGCCACTATCTAATTCCTTTAAGCTGATCTGGTCTTTGGTAGAAGACAGAAAATCTTTTTTAAATACTTGCTGTAAGTGGATCTATGCACATTGGGGTTACTCAGTATTGTCTATCCTCTACTGCACAGCTGGGAGTGTTGAATTTAACTTAAAAAAAAAATAAAGCAAAAACCCCTACAGTTGCTAATCTTAAAATCCGTTCCAAGATGTTTAGTTCTTTTCGCTTATAAAGCACACAGCTCTCTCTTTTGATCACTTTCCCTTCTTTGCTAAGCAGGGGGTAGGATGCCAAATGCCAGTGAAGAGGAGTGGGTGAAGACAGTATTCTTATGGCATGGAGAGAACTCTGCCCAGAGTCCTAGAAACCATTTGACCTGCTCCTGTCTAGTGTTTAATGACAGAGTTGAATAGACTCAGCTGAGAGTCCTTGTTTCTGGTTGATGATTCCTAGAGCTGACATCACTGCTGACCAGGTCTAGAAGATATGCCTTAGATCTTGTGTGGGAATAGTAAAAGACAATACAGAGACTATGCCAGTTGCGAGGTTCCTTACTACCTGCTGAAATTATTAAGAGCTGGATTAAGTGGTGGAACTTCAGAACATGATGTTGTGAGAGCAGCAAGCAATGGCAGCTAGTGGTTGCAGAGAGATGGTGGCCAGTGGTGGCAGCAGAGAAACAGCGCCCTCAGCTCCTCAAAGGCATCCAGGGAGCCAATGGATATGGCCCAAAGGAACTCTGCCCAGAGATGTGACCTGAGAAGAGAATGGAAATAGGCCCCATAGTTGTAGAGCAGTCTCCATCCAGCTTTCTCCTCCTGGTATCGTGGATGGCCACCTTGGCTAGCACCTGGAGGTAGTTGAAGAGGAGTTCTTGCAAATTGGTGTGCAGACATGGTGTGCATGGATCAAGAGGTGGGGGTGGAAGTGCAGCCAGAACTTAAGGAGAAGGTTTTGGAGGAGTTGGAAGAGTGGCTGCAAAGCAGTCTGGCACACCCTATATAAATGTGTACCAGGATCTCCCTCTCGCCACAGAAAGGGCAGGTATCAGGGGAGCCTGCTGCAGAGGCAGAAGCAGAGGCATTGCTCGATGCCTGCCCACCCCCTCCCAGGGGTGAGAGATGAACCTTGTGAACACACCTCTGAACTCTGGGTCTTCACTAACCAAAGGCCGCCAACTGTGAGTGGGGATGTAGCAGAGGGAGAGGGGATTGATGTGTTCAAGGGTCATTTGTTCCACAGACATTCCCACCACAAGGTGGGAAATTGTGGTGAAGGAAATTGTCCAATGCATTGTGGGGTCAGGTTTGCTTATGGTCACATGCTTTTGAATGTTTTCCCATTGCGGTATTTTCCCACATTAATGCTTGTTTCCTTTTCCTATTTAATAAAAGTTCTCTTTTGTTTATACACAGACTCAGTGCTTGTATGTGGGGGCCTCTTAGAGATACACAGAGATGGCGTGAGGTTTTCCCAAATTACTGGGTGGGAGCTCAAATCAGTTCTGTTTTGTACTGTTAAGAGGAACCCCTAGATATTGAACCCAGCTGTTGCTGCTGCCAACTCCACCTGGCAGAAGTGTTACACAAATATGAAATCAAGCTACAAGATTGATAAAATATGTATATCCCTTCAATTCATTTGAATATAATAATATTTGTATAACTTAGTCTCTCTCTTTTTCAGTGACATTTGTCTAGCCTAACACTTGTAGACATAATGGACCTGGTTCTTCATGTATCTTGAGCAGCCATTTACAGCTGTGACAAAGTTTTACTCTCATTGGTCATCACTTTGCATAGGTCTAAAATGATTAAATACTCTGCAAGCGAGTGGGAGGATCAGGCTCAGCATATCAAACATAATGACAAATCATGCAAGTCATCACTTATATAGAGAGATGATCCCAAGCGGCAAACTTTGGCTCTGGATGTTGAGCAACCCAGTGTTTCAAACCTCCCGGAGGATGGAAGACTTTGGACATGGGGTTTTTTTAGTTCAGGGCCATTTCTACATAGAAGGAAGAGACCAAATATAGAGAAGGCCCCAGGACATAATCAGAAAGAAAAATAAAACAACAGGTAAGCAAGAGAGCGCAAAGTACAGATCAACTGGACCACTTCTTTTCAAAAGGAAAGAATCAGCTTCCCCCCTTCAAAAATCACTACTCCTTCAACTGCCTTTCAACAAACTCTGCTGCTGAAAGAGTCACCAATAGAAAGAGAATTTTAAACTTAAAGCAGAGATTAACTGAAATCACATTATGGAACAGATGGCCTACAGAAAAGCTAATTCGAAATCCAAACAAAATTAAAAGAGAGTCAGAGGTGAATTTTGATAGCATCATACTCATTATCTCAAGATACTGCAGCTAGGAAAGCTCAGATTTTAAGTAATTTGATGCCCCAGTGTTTCCTGCTTACAAGAGCTGTATGACATCAACAAGATTTCTCTGCAAAGATCTCACTTCTGAGCTGAACTATTTTCTATATATCACAACCTACCTAAATACATGTTGATAGGATCATGAGAGCAGAGGTTTACAGGCAGATGGACAAAACCTTATTTCCAACATCTACCAAGCGTCTTGAATCAAAGACATGAACCTTGAAGAAGCTGTGAAAGAGCTATATACCAGGACACAAGTGTAGCAGAAATAATACAAGCATGCTAATCAGTTACTACCACTGCAAGTGGAAGAGAACGTTTGTTTTTAAAAAGAAAATGGTGGAAGACCAGGCCCAGCTATGGCATCTGCACCACAGCTGTATAATTATAACAACCCCTGCAGGTCAGTCCTGAAGGAGAAAGCGAAGTTGTCTAAACAAAACCAAAGAGGGTGCCTTTTCTGTTTCTTGAGGACATTTGGAATGATACTACCAGTGACAGAAACAAAACATATCTACCCAGTCATTGATGGTGAAAACAACAGCAGCAAACACAGACTTCCTGTAGTACATCCACTTCAGTGTCCAAACAGACCACTGTAGAGGGAACTGTGGGTATGTCTACATGGGGATAAAAGCCCCATGGCACAGCAGTGGCTGGCCTGAGTCAGGTGACTCAAGCTTGTGAGTCTCAGACTGCAAGGCTAAAAATTGCTGTTTAGACGTCCAGGCTTGGGCTGGACACTTCACCATTGCAGGGACCCTCCACCATCGCAGGGACTCAGAACTCAGACTCCTGGCCAAGACTGAATGTCTACACAGCAGTTTTTCAGTCTTGGAGCCCAAGCCCTACAAGCCCCTGTCAGCAGACCCAGGCCAGCTATGGGTTTTTTATCCCCATGTGGACATACCCATAGTGATTAAAAACTAGTGAGGTTCACAAGCTAGTTATTAACAAATGTCCAATACCCTGACCTCCATCCTAGATGTTTCTGTGTGTGCTTCATTCAATGGCTGTATTCATTTGTGGTTATTATTTTTGGTTGATATCACATTTTATTTGTATTTGTTCTGTATTTCGCAAGATTCAGTGAAGAAGGGTTTAATCTTCTGTCACCCTCACTTACATCATGTGTCTAGAAATTACTATCATCCCCATGTGACAGGGATCCCTTTATTACAGAGGGCAGACAGCAGATATCTGATGGTCTGGGAAGCTGATTCTTTAGTGAATTGGGTGGAACACGTAGCAGAGATGAAATCCTGGCTCCATTGAAATAAATGGCAAAGTTTCCATTGACTTCAGTAGGGCCAGAATTGAATTCCAAGGACTAGATGCACAAAGGGATTTTAGGCTCTGAACTGCCACTTTAGGCACCTAAATCCACAATTTATATGCTCAACCCTCCCCCCCCACTAAGCTGTTACCTAACTGTGAGCACCTAAACTCCCTAGCACCTGAATTGCTGCTGGTAAATTCCCCTAAGCACTTAATTTTCTGCTGCTGGATATGACAGCTGCCTAACTCCTGATAACCAGGCACCTAAGCCCCAGCAGGTTCCTCAAACTAGACACGGCTCCACCTAACTTACCTGAGGGCTCAATCCAGTAGGTAACTCTTGTACAAAACACAGCCAGAGGAGGAGTGGTGGCAGTACTCCTCTATGTCATATGGGTTATTCTGGGGGCGGGGCTCTCTCACTGGTGCTGTTTCACTTTGTATGAAATACATAATAGTCATTGGGCCAGAAAAAGAGTGAGAATTGATCTATAGCCCAGTGGTTAGGGCACTCACGTGGGATGTGAGACACTCACATAGCTGTTCAAATAACTATTTCATTTTTTATGCAAAATGGAACAGCTCCACAATGAGAGACTGAGAGGCCTACCCTAAAGCCCAATGCCTGGGGCATTCACTTGAGATGTGGGAAACCTGGGTTCAAATCACATCAGGCAGAAGGGGCATTTGAACTTGTGTTTCCTATATCTGGGGTGAGGGCCCTGACCACTGAGTTAAAGCTTGTAAGAAGGGGTGGGGCGGTGGTAGAATTTTGGCACCACTACCATTTTTGGTGAGAAAGGACATAGGTGACTAACTCCAGGGAAGGTTCACAGCTGTGAATCTGAGCAGAAGGAGGTGCCTCCTTGCTCAGTGAGCTGGCTTTTTGCGGATCCTCTTCTTGGGTGTCTAACTCTCCCCATGCATTGTACAGGGAGCCTGGGTACCTAACTCAGAGCTATGGATTCCAGTAGGTGGCAGGGTGCCCAAACTGAAAGCAATGCCATGCTGAGTCTAAGTCCTCTTTGTGGATCTAATCCCAGCTATCCTCCCAAATAACTTGAAAGCATAGAGTGGAAAGTGAGGTAGCAGGCCATCAGGCAGCCCTTCAAAAGTTTCTGAGGAAAGTCAGGGGGAGGCACTTGGGAGGACAGTGATGGCTGTAGGGAAGAAGGAGACTGGCATAAAATGGCTGATGTTCAGTTTAATGAAATTCTCAATAAATGTTTTAGCAGTCTGCTTGACTCACAGCTTTGATGTCACTGGAAAAGAAGTTGCATCCTCTTGTCAGTCAGTACATGGGTAAAAGCAACATTATTTGCTCTAGGTAAATCTACATCCAAGATATAACACAGGAACTGGTATAATTATTGTCCGGTTTTTAATGATCCCCAAGATACCATCTTGGAAAACAAATTTGCTTGCTAGATTAATAGGCTACTGTCTGCATGTCTGGAGGCATAGTACGATATCTGAACCAGGGGACCTCATTACTGAGCAGGGATTCATCTGAAAAGAGAGAGATTGCTGAACAGCAGAATTATATTAAAAATAAACTGAACTTGATATCTAGAAAACAATGACGAGAAAGGTAATTTTGCATAGGATTGTCTGTAAACCAGAACAATAATAATGGTGATGAAATAACCACCTGTCTGTACTTCACGTTCTCAACACCAGGACCGTTTAGCCCTCCCAGTTTAACAATCATCCAGGAAATACAACCTTTAAGATTAACAGAGAGGTTTTTAAAAGAAATAACCTATGTATGTTCCTGTGTTTAAGATCCCATGTCACTAAAGGGCTAATCCTGCCTTCTCCTTCTTAGGGAGAGATGGCCCCCACAGGCAGGCAAATACTGCAGTTCTGGTGACGTGGAAGGAGTATTTATTTATTTTTACTTTTGGTTATATTTTGATCACAGTTTATTTCCTACTTTCATCTGTTCTGTGGTGACACCAGCCAGCACTAAGAGCAATGAGTATGTGTAAAGTAAAGTTTGTGTATGTGTAAAGTAGCAATTTAACTCCATCTCTAGTTTCTCATTTCTAAATACTCACTCAATAATAAGATCAATGGTCTCTTAGCTAGTTATGAACTTGCCTGTATCTTGTTTGATTACTAATGAAATATCACCTCCTTCCCACCTGACTGAAAGATTTCTGTTACTCGTATGTAATTAGACCCTTTTGATTTGGTAACATATGGCCATTGACATTTCTGAATGAGGCGAGCACCATAGCATCTGGAGGGTTTGATTAAAAACCAGTGATGTACATATTGATTGTAAAATAAGCCATAATAGTTCCCTTTTAAAAAAATCCTCTTTTAGTCTAAATGCTGCTACTAGACAAGAGATTAATGGACAAAGTTTAGAAGTTCAGAAGATGTTTTTAGTTCAAACAATTTATCTGAAACTTTTGAGATCTTTTCTCAACCTTCCATCCTATTTCCTCTTAACTCAGGCAGATCCTTCTCCCTTCATTCTGTAGCCACCTGTATGCAACTTGGAGGGGGAGAACTTGGGTTGCAGGAGGGAAAAGTGTGAAAGAGCATCAGGAAATCATTTTGTGTACAGATGGTTAGGAATAGTAATTGAATGGCTGGCAGCCACATAGATGATTTAATAAAGAGCCAGTTTAGTCTAATGGTATTAGCCAGCACTCTGCACATGGAACACCTTCCAATCCTGTTGTTGTCTCACTGAGCCCATCCTTCCAATCAGTTCTTATCCCTTCACCTGGCACTGCTTAATCTTATTCTCCTTCCTCACCCCTCAAAGTATCTTTCCCCATCTCTTCTTTGAGACAATTCCAGGTCCCATCTCCTTCTATTACTTTTGTCTGAGTTTTGAATGAAGAACACTGAACGTTAGTAATTATTTATTAAGCACCAACAATGTGCTTGGTAACAGTACAAGACACAAAATGAAGATGGTCCCTGCCTTGAGGCTCAGTGAGATTCTCTTTTGTACCACAGTATATCGCCCAACATGTGGTTTATTTTATTAGTTTTGGTTATTTAAGTTTATTGTACAGTTGAAGGGCCTGAAATTGCTTGGGGGTGATTTCTAAGGAAGCAATTTATTTATTTGCCTGATAGTAATACAGAAAATATTCAGAAAATCTGCTTGTTGGGGCTCTTATGACTGTGCATTGTAACACAGGCATTTGTTACTGCGATGTGACTGATTCAGTGAAACTGAAATATCCTGTTTCCCAGTATTTATAAACCAACATTTACAGTTTGTAGAAACACATTTTGTAGAAACCAGATTTCTGGTAGCTCCTTCATTTCTTTTCTATTGTCAATCCTTTCTTTCAGCAATAGGCTGATACTGAAAAGCAAAGAACATACCCACTGTAAGTGAAGGTTTTAGCAATTTAATGTGGAGATGGGGAAGGGAAAGTTTTGCATTTAATGTTTTGATTGGATACATGTGATTTCCTCCATTATAACTGCATTGGTTTTCATAGAAAACATATATGGATTAGCAGTACCTGGTGGGTTTTGAAACTTTCCTATTTCTAATTCAGAATTCTTTCTCAGAATTCAACTTATTATTATAACAAGCATTTTTAAGTTCATTCTACCCATCTTGGTAGTAGCTTGTGCTTCATTCCTCTGCCCAGCCGTCACCTCTTAATAGGTTTTTTTTATTCTGACCTATCCCAGTGATACTCCTTTCTTCTTACACTATAAGCACTTGACTTTGCAAGGTGTTGAGCATTCTGAATTCCCACAGGTTTTAATGGGAGTGGAAGATCCCCAGCACCTGCCAGAACTGGACCCTAGGGTCTTCTTTGGGTGTGCTTAATTCCCAGGAATATTCTTTAATTTCACTCTCTTTATCCTTCTTCATTGTAACCTCAGCCTCCATTACAGCTCTGTTTTATACCCAGGAAATTGGCTGTGTGATCACTGACCATATCACTAATCTAGGATTCAGTCCTGCAAGATGCTGAGGGTCTTGTGTCAGGGGCTGAGGACCCTCAATGGTAGTAGAGGATGCTCATTACCATCTAGGAAGTGGACTGTACCTCACAGGATTGGTCCTTCAATAGGAACAGTGAACTCAAGCAACAAGTGAAAAAATAAAGCAATGCACACTCAGTTTCAAGCCATTTTCAGAGCCACCTGGATATGTAGCTGTTTCAACCCTTATTCAACAGTGACGGGCTCCATAGAGATGGGGACACACAAATGAGACCTTCAGAGACACAGAGATAAAGTGGCCTCCCATTACACAGTAGGAACAAAGAATTCCCTCCACTGCAGGATTCATCAAGTAAAATTTTATAGCCTGTGGTGTGCAAAAGATCTGGCTAGATGATCAGAATGGACCCTGTGACATTGTCTGGATTAAGGGTGACCATTTATAATAATATTGATATAAATATTGCAAACTTATAATAATTCATATGAGATATGCCATGTCAGGTACCATTGGAAAGGTTATAATTTGCTAAATATGGTAATGTTGTTTATGTGCATATATTGTCTCTGTACTGTAAGTTATGGATATGTGTGATATATATCCATATCCAAACACTTGTGTGGTGCTACTGGGTTACATCCCTCCAGGCAAATTAGTGTCAGCATTGATAACTCATTGAGGGCCATTACCTTTACAATGAGCCCAGGGAGAAAAGCCAGGACAGCACCTATGAGTCATCAGGACATATAGGGACATGCCAGTGGTCAGGGGGACTGCAAGTGCCTTTCCCTGCCACTGTGCTGTGGGCTTGTATTTGAAACAAGTCACATAGCAGACCAGAGACTATACAATGCAGCTTCACCATTCCCATCTTGTCTTTATTCCTGCTTCCTACATCTGGATCAGCTCATCTACAACTGAAGCTGTGAAACAAAGGACTGAGACCCATCCAGGTACTGGATGTACACCAGAGGAACTGTACAAAGCTGCAAACTCCACAATTCTGCTGAGAATCTGATATATATGGACTTTAAAGTCATTTGTATGCATCTGATTGCTTTGACCATTTGACATTTGACCATTTAACATTTCTCTTTTCATTTGTTTCTTTCCTTTTATAATAAACCTTTAGTTTTAGTTACTAAAGGATTGACTGGCAGCCTGATATTTTGGGTAAGATCCAAACTTATATTGGTCTGGTAATGTGGCTGACCCTTTGGGAATCAGGAGAACATTTTTGGTAAAGAGAATAGAATTTAAATAACTTATCTCTTTACTGGACCCAGTTGCTAAATGGGGCCAGAGACTGAAATGCAATAAAGGGGGCTGTGTATTTCTTTTTTGGGGCTTCTTGATAAACAGTGCTCCTGATTCCCCACATTGGTTGTGACTGGTTGGGGAATCTAACTGCAGTGTTAGCAACCAGTTTGGGAGAATCTGCTTTCCTTTTTGCAGCCTCCCTGCCCTTGACATTTTCAGATGGGCTACCCTCGGTATGGACAGGTCACAGAACCTTCTGACCCTAAAAATCTATCACTATCATTATGACATCACAGAACACAAATAAAAATGAGAAAAAGGATTGTCTTGGCTATTGTTTAAGACAATTAACATGGAGAAAACCAAATAACTTATGGAGGATGTATATGTTTGTAAATCATAGCTTTCATAGAAAAAAACAAAGTATTGAAATGCAGAAATTATAAACAGATTTTTCCAGTGACACAGAAAAACCATGCATACATATGGCAAATCAACATCTTTGTCTGCAGATGCAGAAGCAGCAACGAGATCATTTCAACAGTTGTCATTGAACCTCACTCACAAGAGTCTGTCCTCCTGATACCTTCAGTTCATAGCTTATAATTGTCACGTTCAGATAAATCTACTTTTAAAAGGATTAACACCATAGTACAAGCCTATCAAATTTATATCTTTAACTGAAGTTCAAAATATAGATTTTAGTGCTGAGACTGTGCGTTTCCAAAAAGCAATGTGAATGTTCAGAAGATTTTCAGTAATGTGCTGTCTCTTAGTATTTGCGGAAAGCAAATGATTATTTTGAGCAATAATCTGATGCAGTGTTGAAAATCCCTGTGCAGAGATTTGTAACTTGGCTTTTTCAGAGGCCTTTGCCATTATGATTATTGACTTTTCACAGACATTTCAGGAAATTTATTTGGGTTTCATCTGTTCAATTTCAGGTCAGCTCTCTCAGGTTTGTTTACTCATATTTGGTCAGGGCTATCGGAATGCAGTTAAAGTGGCTTTTCTAATCCTAATTTGTGAGAATTTACATGACCAACTCCAGTAGCATTAATAGATGTTCCATCCATTATAACTAGAACATACTTCCCCAAAATCATAGATTTGCCACTAATATTTTATATGCTAATATATTTCTCCTTGTATAGAATTATCAAATGCTTCAGGACATTAAGAATATTTGATCTTATTTTAGTATGTTTCATCTTTATATCATTTTCCTCACTTATGGGAAATATTCCCCCTTTTCTCTTGCAATACACCTGTTGCCATACTTTGTGAATGAACAATTAATTTCCTAGCCCAGAACAAGCCAAGTTTCAAAAGTGTTTTTCCCAATGTGACTGATGGATGCTTCATGATTCTGAGCAGTGTTTTTTCATGACACTGCTACCTTTTGGAAATTTCCTCCCTTTACTGATGGGGAGCAAGGGTGGTTAGCATTTTTAAAACAATGAAGTCCAGCACAATACCAGCCACAGAAGCCTGAGTTGGTATTTGGTCAATATGCCAGCACATGCATAATCTTGTCTGCATTAACCTAAATTCATGCATTTTCAAATAACTCCATGAAAGCAGATGCAGTGAAAAAAATTCTCTGGTTAAAATCAGGAGTATTAATTTTTAATGAAATAAGGGATATGTCAGATTTTATCTTTCCATTGGGGAAAAGCCTTTTCATTCCTTCGATATGTGAATTCCTAATGTGAGTTTTATAGAGTTCACTTAATTGTTCCTCATAATTATCTCGACCTCCTGTCTTGTGTGGCTGACTTCAGTGTGTCCTCTTTCTGGGGACACGAGAGAAATTGTTACAATAGGAACTCCTTGGGGACAATCATCTTTTCTGTTCATCTGTCATTTTCAAGAAAGAGTTCAGTAGATTGTAGGCAATTTTAAACCCAGGATGAAATACTACCTTGAGAAAAATAAATACAGGTTGCACTCCATTTTATAGATGCTCATTTTTGCTATTGGGGATGCTGATCCTACAGAGGTAGTTTCTTGACAAACAATTGTATATCATATCATTCCTTGTCAAAGATCAGTATAAACTTACATATGAGAATATAACGTGAATCTCTTAGATATTTTTCAGAGTATTTGAATTCCTTAATGCTTTCTGAACAATAGTCTGTAAAATCTTATATGTAATCTTTTACCTCAATAATTTCTGTAATAGCATACTGGACTGGTCACAGGGTGATACCCTGAATCCTTCTGCCTTGTTTTTTGTTTGCTTGTTTTTTCCTTCTTCAAGCCTTAGCCCTGGTTCAGGAAAGCACATAAGCATATGCCTAAATTCATCCCAGTTCAGGACTTCACTTAAGTTTATGCTTAACTTAAAGCATAAAATTAAATAAAGATTTGAGAACAGACAGCTAGGGGCAGGACACCCTAAGAGAAAATCTACTACTTGACACATTTTAAACAATTTAAAAACTAAGCATTAGTGGATGATTTTCTAGTGAGGTGGTGATACTGGGTGATAATTTCAAAGGATCCCAAAGGAGCTGAGTGCCCAGTTCACATTGGAATTCAATGGGATTTGGGAACCTGATTCCCTTTGGAAAAAAATCACCACCACTGCAAATAGGGTCAGTGCCTGGCCAATCATTTAAACATTACCCAGCTCTCAGCAGAAATCCTGATCAGGATGGATACAGGTTCCACTACACTCAGTTTATGAATTTAACTATAGTTAAACAAATTTCATATCACATCATCTAGATTAGAAACAAACATTGCACTTGGAGAATGGTTTCAGATTTAACTGCCTTTAGTACTGTAAGATACTGCAAAAAGTATCAGCACTCCACCTTTCTACAGATACAAGACATTCTTGTGTCCCAATTTCCTATTTATTGCTACTAAAGTTAGTTCAACACTTCTGGGTGTGTGTCTCCCACTGTGCTGCCGGATGTTTCACACCATCTCAAAAGGGATATTGCAGAACTAGTGGAGGTTCAAAGAAATACAATGAGAAAGATCAAGGGCATGGAAAAGCAATCAAAGGAGGAGTGACTGAAAAGTTTGGTACTATTTACCTTAGAGTCTGAATAGCCAGAGACATGATAAAAGCATATAAAATAATGAATGGTATAGAGGAGGTGGATCAGAAGCTTCTTTTCCTTTTATCTCATAATGCAAAAACAATGGGATATTCAATGAATCAAAAGGTGGCAAATTGAGAACTGATAAAAGGAAATACTCTTTCTCATGTTGCGTAATTAGACTGTGGAACTCATTGTCATAGGAGGTCTTAGACAGTTCCAAGTGGGACACTTAAAAGCATAACAAAAATATCCAGAGTTATAATGATTAATGCTAACAAAATGTTGGGAAGGGATATAAAATATGATTCAGGGCTTATCCCCATCTCTAATAATAAGGGATTGTCGGACTTCATGGGGGAGAAAATTATCCCATAAGTGCAAGACTTCTTGACCCTTCCTCTGAAGCACCTAATGCTGGCCATGGCTGGAGACAGGACAGTGGACTAGATGGACCAAGAGTCTGATCTACTCTGGCCATTCCTATGTTTCTAATGCAGCTTTTCCTCAAGGAAATCTAAAGATGCCACAGAAAGCAAGTGCAAAAATCATTGCTTTCACATAGACTCTTCCCACATCTAAAACTAGGCAAGGGAAGTCCAAAGAAGTTAGAGGAGAAGCTTATAAAATATTCTAGCAATCTATAGAGGAGACGGGAGAAATCAAATCCACTTCTTGGATGTTTTCCTAATTCAATTAGTTTTTTGGAGGTGCTCAGCTACTGCAATGATAGGTGTTAGATAAGACCCTACACAAACAGATAGCTCTAATTTTTATGTTAGTGAACTCACTGGGATTTTATCTTTTAGAAAAGATATTTTTGTAGGGCCAGAAAAAAGAGACATTTTTGGCACCTGGTTCTTCCGATGTCACGTATGCATGTCTGGAACGGTTTCACTCTACAGTAGGAACTCATTAAACTTTAAGGACTCTGGTTATAAGTCTGAGTCCATTGCAGGCTGGACTGGAGTGAAATCCAGTTGCAGACAGCTTCTTCCTCAAGAAGAATCACACTCTCTCTGAGAGCAGAAAAATGTTGTTCTCTGGCTTCAACTCCATTCGTTCAGCTCCTGCACATATCCCAGCTGTCTTAATAATTACAGGTTGTGTGATTGCAAAGTCTACAGAAGAAAAGGAAGAGCAGAGCTATTTTTCCTTTCTCTTAAAGACTGAAACAGTGAAAATGCTTCAGTCAACAGCCACATTGCCTCAAAACATAGGAAACACTCCTACAATGCAGTAATTGGACAAGGTGACTCGGGGCTTAAAGAGGCTCAAAAGTGATTCTTCAGCCACAAGGTTTGATTATCTCCAAATCTATCTGAAAATAACCGGCTTCTTGTTCCTGTGGTGACTTATGTCCACGTTTAAAAACCAAACAGGTTTCTAGTTGCTAGCGGAAATAAGTAACAAGCACTGAGTGTTCATCTATGGGAGCCCCCCATCCTACCCCATACTCTATATCCATTTGACCATACACCCATAGTCCTTTTAGCAAACATACTTACTTAATCTATGTAAAAATACAATGAAAGAACAGACCCATTCCCTGCTTGAACCAATATCTGTTTATTTAAACCCATAATAAATAGGAATATTCTTGGACTAAATTTTCCATTCCTAATAATTTGCTTTGATGTTGAGTATGATTAATTCAGTTCTCTCTAGTTTATTAATTTCTCCAAATTCATCAACCAACTTTTCACTAACAGAAAATGTACTCAGGAGATTTTCAGGAAAAAGGTCAGTTAGACCAGAACAGTAGTTATGTTTATAAAGAGACACTTTGGTTCAACAAAATATTTGGCTAGTTTAATCAAAATGCAAATATACCTCTGCCGAGAAGAAGAGTGCTTATCCTCTAGCTAAATGCTACTGAACTACACAGACATTGCTGCATGCAGTTCATCTTGGAGGATCACATTTTTAAAGTTCACTGTAATAAATAATGGATTACTTTGTTATCCACAGTTAACAAGAACATGTCATATTAGGGAAACATTACCTTCAACTGAAAGCTTATTATACTGAATATTTCATCCCACTCTTATTTATCTAAACTCTACTTTCAAAGTGAGCAGCTATTCTCTATAGCAGTGGTTCCCAATCCATGGCCCATGGGCCAAAAGCGGCCCGCGGGGGTCATTCAAAGTGGCCCACCACTGGCTGCAGAAGGAAGCTTCTGTCTAAGGACCCAGGCAGAGCGCATTGCTGTGGGGCTACAGGCACCTTGCTGCAGCCAAGGAGACAAAAGATCAGCGCTCTCCTCCCCCTGGCTGTAGCATGGAGCACAGCAAAGCGCTCTGCCTGGGTCCAAGGTGCTGGGGTCCCTGCTAGAGGCAGAGGGAGGGGAACACTGATTTCCCATCACCCTGGCTGCAGAAGGGAGACATTGCCTAGAGACCCAGGTGGAGTGCACGGGGCAATAGGACACATGCAGTTTCCCTGCTTCAGCTAGGCGGATGGGAGATCAGCGAGGAGGCAGCTTCCTCACTGAACTCTTCCATCTGGCTGTAGTTAGGGATGGGGGTGGGCTGCTGGCAGAGACTGGTGGCCCTTCAGGGTTGTAAAAATGATATCTGTGGCCCTCGAGCCAAAAAGGTTGGGAATCACTGCTCTACAGGATAAATTCACCCTGGTACACAGGATCCTTGCAAGATCTACTGGTCTCTCTGTTCTTCCTGCCCACTGTAGAAGGAGTTTCCATGTAGCTCTTGCAATAAGTTGGTGCAGGCCTTGTGCAACTGGTCATCAGAGCTAATGCGATTAAGTATAGTGTGTCTGATGCACAGCAGGAAATGATGCCACCTGCTGGGCAGACACCTGGTGGGTCGGGGGCTGTTCCACAGGACATCTGGCCCTGCAGCACATAGCGCTACAAGCAGCAGAGGGAGGAGGCGCTTAGCAGGGAATACAGACTTTGATGGGACTAGTCCCACAGAGGCAGATATAGAGTTGTCTGCACATGCTCCGGAGCCTTGCAGCACATGGACTGCAGGCTTCGGAGGGAAGGCAGAGACCTGGGTTCTCTGGGCCATTTCAGATCACAGGCTCACACTCCCATCAGCTTTCACCCTTGCTTCTCCAGACCCAGCAACAAGTGGAGGGAGAAAGGGGGCTTCTCCAAGGGGTGATGGGTAGCGAGGGGGAGGAGTTGTGAGCCAGAGGGATAATTACTGTTTTCTCCCACACTGCCCTTTTCTATAAAGTGTCCCCGTTTTTTACTTGGAAAATATAATTAATTGCAAAGCTGGGCGGGGAGGAATGTGTCTGCAACCCCACATCTGATTTCAGGCACTAGCAGCCTGAGGAATAGACAGAAGAGAGTGGGCCAAGGTAGCGTACATGGGTTCTGTTATTATGCAGAACCAGTGACCCTTTAACCCAGATGGGTTGTGACCACTATTCTAATGTGTACATAGCGGTTGCTGTTGTGCTGCATCCTCCCCATGTGACCTAGGGAGAGGCATTGGTTTTACTTCATTTCCAACTCCCCAGATCTTTTTATCTAGAGGGAGTCCTTTCCTTTCTATTATCTTGATAGCGCATGTAGAACATGCCTTTTGCACATCCAGCTCATGACACTTGCAGTACTTTGATCTTAGAAGCCTGCATCACAAATGAGAAGAGCATGTGATGGTAAGTGTCTTAAAAGGGCATCAGATTCCAGCAGACGGACAAAGGGACAACAGAATCAAAAAGTTTTCAGGTGATGATTAGAAGCAGGGAAAGGAGGAATGAGCGGATGTCAAGAGGAAGTAAGGTCCACAACCTCAGACCCACTACAATAAAGGCTTGATTACCTGTCTACCAACTGTAATGGTACTCTGAAAATACAGCTGTTGTCAGAGAGCAAACGAGATGCTTTTATATAAGTCTCACTGCTAAGAAGCAATGATTGACCAATAATTTATGGCTTTATGCTGAACTGATGGTGAATGTCTGGACCAATGTTGAGTTCCAGTATGTTCTGATGTAGGTTACATCCTGTCTTTAAAATGCTGAAAGTAAGCAAGCTAAAGAAAAAGCAACAAGACAAGGTGATGTACTTCCTTGTCACTAAAATGCTTCCAGATTGCAGATTTTTTTCCCTGGACTTTGCACTACCTTCTCCCATCTCCATTTTGGATTAAACATTGTCACATTGACATCAAAATTTAGCATCTTCCAAGGGAATCTCTTGTCCTTATCACCTCCTTTCCATTTCATTTGATTTTAGGGTGAGATCAAATAAGAAAATTAAAATGTGTTCTTTTTGAATGAGGCAAAGAAATTGAAAATGAGAGGTGTGAACAGAACCTAGTATTCTTTCTGCCATGAAGTATTAGTCTTTCTTCTTCTTCTTCTTCTTTTTTTTTTTTTTTTTTTTGTTAAACAGCCAATTGTCATGAAAGTGGAATGATGTCACCCAACCTTTTTGTAAAATAATATTCTATGAGTGGGCATTATTCTGCAGTCTTTAAATGAAGGCAAATACTCTCATTAGGACATTTACATGTTTGCAGATTTACAACTATAGGATCAAGTCCAGGGTAGAAATTCAGAAAATCAGGACTTTCAGGAAAATTAGTTCAAAGATACATACACTAAACACTAAATTGACTTATGTGGGGAAGGTTATCTCCACTACACATTTAAGAGGTAGAAGTTTACAGCTTGAGTTCTGGAGAAAACAGTGTAAATTCCAAGGAGACTCTGAAACCACATTCTCAGATGATTTTCCACTGGGCCCAGGAATCACTCACAAGATGGACATGAAATATATTTATCCTACGCATTTACAAATAGAACCATACGTCAGTGTAGCTGGTACCGGGGTGCCATTAGCCCACACAAGTCCTCTGAATACTAAAATAGTAGATTGCTCATAGGAAAACATTTTCTACCTATTCATGAGTATGGCTCATTAATATGAGCAAACTACTTTGCTGGATGAGTCTGCAATTTGTTCATGTCACAAAATGTGTTTCGTGATTCATCATGCATGCTTTGCTCAATTAAACTCAGGCTGGCAGGATCTCAGGAACTTTATCTTGCCATGGAATATGTTTCTGTCTTTGCAATTCATTGGGAGAGGCCTTAGTTTTGTTTTTTACATGTCCCAGAAAGTGTCTGGTGATTTGTCATGCACACAAAGACCAGTAGACAAGTATCCTTGTCCTGGAAATTTTTACATGTCACAAAATGTGTTTTATGATTTGTCATTCAAACGCTAATAGGTCAGCATACCACACTGGCACAGGGTAGAGGTTTTTTGTTTTTTGTTTTAAAGGCACCATCGTATGTTCCAGGATTTATCGTGCAGAATCTCTTTCCAAAATTGTTGCATTTTTACATTTTTTTTCCTCCTATTTCCAAACATTTCTTACACAAAAATAATTCATTCAGATAGGAAAGAACACAGTATCTTCCTTCAATGTACATGTCATTCCTGATTCCATCTACCAGCCTCTCTGGCTTTAAAGAGCTTGAAAGGTGAGAATACTTGAGGTGCAGCATAGCAGCTAAGCAGCGTCTCTGTGAGCTCCTGGCTGAATCATTTCAAGATCTGATTTTTGGCTCTACAGAATCTTTCCAGAGCACTATGAATGATAGCCCTGATAACCTTCATTGACATTATAACTCTCAGCTTCTTCATGCAGTTATTTCCTGAACCCACAAGGGGAGAGGGAATTCCTCGATTTAGTCCTAAAGGAAGCATAGGATCTGATCCAAAAAGTGAATATAGCTGACCCGCTTAGTAATAATGACCGTAAAGTAATTAAATGTAACATGCTTTTTGGTACGTGGGGGGTATACCAAAGAAACCCACCACAGTAGCATTTAGCTTCAAAAAGGAAAACCACACAAAAATGAGGAAGTAAATTAAAAGTGAAGTACCTGCAAGGTACATGGTAACTATTTTAAAAAACCATAACAGAGGCTCAAATTAAGTATATACCCCAATAAAAAAACAACAGTAAGAGTTTAGCCAACCAAAAGAAGGTTGAGGGGAGATATGATTGTTCTCTATAAATACATCAGAGGGATAAATACCAGGGAAGGAGAGGAATTATTTAAGTTCAGCGCCAATGTGGACACAAGAACTAATAGATATAAACTGGCCATTGGGAAATTTTGACTTGAAATTAGACAGGTTTCTAACCTTCAGAGGAGTGAAGTTCTGGAATAGCCTTCCAAAGGGAGCAATGGGGGCAAAAAACCTAGCTGACTTCAAAACTGAGCTTGATAAATGTATGGAGGGGATGGTATGATGGGACAGCCTAGTTTGGCAATTGGCTGATCTTTGATTACTCATGGTAGATATGCCAATGGCCTCTGGAGGGATGTTAGATGGGGTGGGTTCTGAGTATTACAGAGAATTCTTTCGTGAGTGTCTGGCTGATGAGTCTTGCCCACATGCTCAGGGTTTAACTGATCACCATATTTGGGGTCAGGAAGGAATTTTCCTCCAGGGCAGATTAGCAAAAGCTCTGGGGGTTTTTCGCCTTCCTCTGTAGCATGGGGCACGGCTCACTTGCTGGTGGATTCTCTGTACCTTAAAGTCTTTAAACCATGATTTGAAGACTTTAATAACTCAGTCATAGGTCAGGGGTCTATTGCAGGAGTGAATGGGTGAGTTCTGTGGCCTGCGTGGTCAGACTAGATGATCATATTGTTCCCTTCTGACCTTAGAGTTTATGAGTCCAAAAAAATGCTACTCTGGCTAAACAACAGAGTAAAAGAGGCGGTTAGAGGCAAAAAGGTGCCCTTTAAAAATTGGAAGTCAATTCTACCAAGGAAAAGTTCATGAAGAATGGGTCCATCAATGGCTATTAGCCAACAATCCCATGTTCTCGGTGTCCCTAAACCTCAGAAATTGCCCTGTTCTGTTCATTCCCTCTGAAACATCCGGCAATGGTCACTATAGGAAGACAGGATACTGGGCTAGATGGTCTGATCAGTATGGCCATTCTTATGCCTAATATCCATTAATTTAAATGGCAGTTAGATGTCTAAATATCTTTGAGGAGTGGGCCTGAGTGCCTTGTTCCCACCACATATCTGTTGCTTCTTGCCATAAGTCCTAGATTGTGAGCTCTCTGGTATAGGAACAATAAGCATTTACTCATCTGTACAGTACTGAGCACATTGGAGCTCTGATCCCTAATTGGGGCTAATAGATGCTGTTGCAGAATAAATAAATAAGAAAGCAATCCTAATTAATAATAAAAAATTACTTTGTTTATTTAAGCATGGCAATTTGGATAAAATCAGCAGCAATAAAGTTAAAATATTAAGTTGCTAAGGGCCAAATTCTGTAGTACCTAACTGAGCAATACCCACACTGATGACAAAGAATGACTCTTTGAAGCTGGCAAATTTCAGCTGAAATCTGAGTGAAATGGAGGGTGATGTATGGGTTTACTCAGTGGGAGCTTTGTTCATTTAAAGACTGTAAAATGTTATCCTGACTCTGAACCTAACAGCACCATTGGTTTTATTATTCACGTTTATAAATCATGTCTGTTTCAGTAATGCCTAGTGGCCAACCAAGACAGGGGCACCATTGTGCCAGGCACTGTATACACATAGGGTATAAGAAAGTCCCTGCCCAGTAGGTAGCATTCTAGGTAATTAACATTTAAATTGCTATTGAGTTTCAGCTTGCCTTGGTAATAGTGATTCATCTTTGCCACATATAAACGCTAAAGTTAAAAAAAAATAGTTGAAATGGATGCTCCATCACCTATTTGCTACAGTTATAAGACACAGATTAATTTTTTAAATTGGACTTCTTTATTCTATCCCAATAGACACTGCAGGGATTTACAATTCATCATCTGTAATAGAATATAAATGCTGCTGTCACACTTAGCGTTCCACCTCATTGACACAGCAGGTATCAATGTGTTTAAAACCGATCAGAATAAACAAGATATCATAAAAATATCAATTCTTTCAGAATTGATACAAGCTTGTTCAAAGCATGTGTCTCTGAATTAAAGGGATATTTCTGATCTTTCATGTTTTCCCGTTTTTTTCACAGGGCAGTAAAAAGTCTTTACTTCTTTGATCTCGCTAAAATTCTTGATAGGAAGGATTAATTTACATACAATCTAACAAGGAGCATTATTCTCTTGACATCTAGTTTATTGAAGAAAGAGTTCATAATGGATCAATATTAGCTCTTAAACTTTGCAAAACTTAAATTGTGTAACAACTAGTACATCATTTAATTGATTTAATCACTTGGGCCCCAATCTCTTTCCAATTTCCTTTCTGTTGGATACTTGTTATAAACTGACTAATTTAGGTTGTAGAGAATTTATAGTGCTTTAGCTGTAAGGGAGACCGATGATTCAATGAAAGTAAGAGATTTGTTTGTGACTGCCAGGTAAGTGGGGAAAGGGAGAGGTTTTCTTAAAAATTTCCAGTTCTTCCAATCAATTTTCAATCAGTTCTTTTGGAAAGCATGCTACCTGAATATATATTCATAACACCTACTTGTACATGATCTATGGCAGCTCCTTTACTAGGATGAAATTCATGCTAGTGCAGAGGCTCACTCATTCCTCTGAGAGGAATTGTCGGGAGAAAGCTGTAAGCGGAGTAGCCACATGATGGGAAATCTGCACCTGGTGCACTCCAGAGGTGTGGCTACAAGGCATCTGTGAAAAGACTAGTTTAAAGGACGGTGTTGAGGGATGGCCCTGAGAGGGACCACAGGACTGTGGTTGCTGCTTCAGTCCACAGGCTGGAGAAGTGGCCATTGAGAGGTATCATATTCTGTAAGCCCTTACATTTAGAGGGAAGGTCTTCACTGCTGAATGCAACACATTTTGCAGCTACTCAGGCTCTATCAAGTCAAAGTGAACATCATCCTTATTTTAGTGGCTAGTTAAAACACTGGAGCACTGGCCTTGCCTATTTGAGCAAGTATTAATTGTACTGTCTGCATTTCCAGGACAAAGCCCCGTCTTTGCATTCAGTGTGGAATGTATTCAGTTGATTGCACTACATTTTTTTGATGTGCTTCTTTACTGCACTTGCATAGCCTGCAACACTATCTCAGTCGCCATTTACAGCAGTATAACTACTGCAAGTTGGCCTCTTTTATGAATACTTATGACTTAATTGTGGGTTTACTGAACTGATCCATGCAGAAAACTGTGGAGTTTCAGAAATGATGAACACCCACAATTCCAGATGACATCAATGGAGGCTGAAAATCAGGCCCTAAATGGCTAGAAATAGACTAGGATTATAAATGCTGCTAGCTGCCCCTGAACCAAACAGTGACATTGACATAAGCAAGGTATATGCTAAGACTGCTCAGTGAAATGTCACTTTGGCAAAGGAGTATTTATGACAAGTTTTGAGTATTGCTGAAGCTCCCACGTGCAACATAAATTAATTCAGCAATAGCAACTTCATTAGGGTACTTGTTATACTCATCTTGAAGGGTTTCTTTGTTTTTTATGCTCTGAATTTATTTAATTTACTTAGCTAAATTAACAAACAGAGGTTTTGACATTAGGTTGATCTACTTTTGATGGGTGAGTGATTTCTCATACTGAGAGCTTTGGTTTTATGTGAATGTAATAACACAGTTCCTACACTGTTTCAAATCTTTGCACAATACAAAGCACATTTTTAAAGAAAATGTACTGATGGATTATAAGGATGTAAAAAGGATTTCTGTCTGCTGTAAAGAGAGGAACTACATAGTATATTGGCCCCATTTCTTTCTGTGGTTGGTCTGGGACAGATTTATATTCACCATCATCTGAAAGCAACTTTTAAAAACATTATTCTTGTTCCTTTACATCTCCTTCCCATCTTAGCTGTTCATCTCTTCTTACTGGTCCAGGAGGGGAACAGGCAGCATCCATCAGAAATGAGACCAAAAGGTGAAATCTGGCAAATGGCAAAACACCCACTGATTTCAATGCGGAGGGGGGACAGGAATCCCCCAAAATGTTTTGTTAGCCTCTCCCAGTGCTGTCAAGTACAAATTGATAATTTGTTGATAACTTTTACTACAGATGAACCCAATCCTGAAAATTCAGAGAGAGACAATGAAAAGCAAACCTCATAAAGCATAGCTTCTTAGATTTAAAAGTCATAGAATCATAGAGTTGGAAGGGACCTCAGGAGGTCATCTAGTCCAACTCCCTGCTCAGAGCAGGACTAACCTCAGCTAAATAATCCCAGCGAGGGTTTTGTCAAGCCACAGCTTAAAAACCTCTAAAGATGGAGATTCCACCACCTCCCTAGGTAACCCATTCCAGTGCTTCACCACCCTCCTAGTGAAAAACTTTTTCCTAATGTCCAACCTAGACCTCCCCCACTGCAACTTGAGACCGTTGGTCCTTGTTCTGTCATCTGCCACCACTGAGAACAGCCTAACTCCATCCTCCCTGGAACCCCCTTTCAGGTAGTTAAAGGCTGCTATCAAATCCCCCCTCATTCTTCTCTTCTGTAGACTGAACAAGCCTAGTTCCTTCAGCCTCTCCTCATAAGTCTTGTGCTCCAGCCCCCTAATCATTTTTGTTGCCCTCCGCTGGACTCTCTCCAACTTGTCCACATCCTTGTTGTAGTGGGGGGCACAAAACTGGACACAATACTCCAAATGCGGCCTCACCGATGCCAAATAGAGGGGAATGATCACTTTCTGTGATCTGCTGGCAATGCTCCTACTAATGTAGCCCAATATGCTATTAGCCTTCTTGGCAACCAGGGCACATTGCTGACTCATATTCAGCTTCTTATCCATTGTAACCCCCAGGTCCTTTTCTGTAGAACTGCTGCCTAGCTCGTCGGTCCCCAGTCTGTAGCTGTACATGGGATTCTTCCGTCCTAAGTGTAGGACTCTGCACTTGTCCTTGTTGAACCTCATCAGATTTCTTTTGGCCCAATCCTCCAGTTTGTGTAGGTCCTTCTGTATCCTATCCCTATCATCCAGGGTATCTACCACTTCCCCCAGCTCAGTGTCATCTGCAAACTTGCTGAGGGTGCAATCTATCCCATCCTCCAGATCATTGATGAAGATGTTGAACAAAACTTGTCCCAGGACCGACCCCTGGGGCACTCCGCTTGTGACCAGATGCCAGCTAGACATGGAACCATTGATCACTACTCGTTGAGCCCTATGCTGTAGCCAGTTCTCTATCCATCCATCCAGTCATAGGTCCCGATTCTTCTCTCATTTACACTAGTGTAAAATCAGGTGTAACTCCATTACAGGACTTATATCAATGTAAAACAACTAAGATTGTAAACTTTTTGGGGCAGGGACCATCTTTTTGTTCTGAGTTTGTACATCCCCTAACACAATGGGGTCCTGGTCTATTATTGGGGCTCCTAGGTGATACGGTAATACAAATAATTAATAGTTATAATAATGATAACAGTGTTGGAGGAGACTCAGGCCCACTAAAAAATAATACCGCCATATTATGGAGCACAGCAGCGAGTTACTTGTAAGATAAATATATGGTGGCTTTGCATGAATTCTCACCATAAACACAAACAATCTGACTCTTTTCTTGCATCACTTTTACCTCAGAGCCAGTCCATTGTCTTCAATAGTTATTCCTGATTTATACCTGTGGAAGAAGAAAGATAACCAGGTCTAAAATCTGGACATTTAGAAGCACTGTTATAGTGACAGTTGCTATTGCTGTACATGTTATGAGTTATTGATATATGAAGACTCAGGATAAAACTCAGATGACCAAGTTAAGGGGATTGTGTGAGGTAAAGTGCCATTTGTCTGGGTAGTCAAACCCGCTCTGAGGTTCCTTTGCATTGCAAAGCAGCTACACGCAAGAAGGATTGATGCTCCAGCTCATTTTTCAAACCCGTGTGGTACTAGGCGTTAGGTAGGGGTTTTCCCAGGCAAATAGCTCCGTGGTGGTGGTAAAAGAGTGTTAAGCACTGAGATGTCAGGTATGAGAGAGGACCATTGGTGAAAGGCCAGTGGTGCGTTAGCTGAGGTTTCTGCAAAAGGAAGTTGACTGTGTTTGTACAACACCATGCACAATGAGGGCCTGGTCCGTGATTGGGGCTCCTAGGTGCTAAAGCAATACAAATAAATAATAATATAATGTTGGAGGCCTAGCCTGGCCTGAGTTGCTTGACCAAGTTGCTTGACCACTGGTGGCATTGCTTGACCACTCTTTGAGGCCTAAAGCCTCAGCAGCCTGAATGCTTTTTACATTTGACAGAGATCAATAGATTGCTGAGTAACCTCGTGGTGCCTCAGTGTCTGCACACTACAGCAAATAATAACTAATGTGGGTTTGACACAATACAGCATGTAAGCAGCAAGTTTGCAGCTGTGCATAGATAAAGATGAACAAGGACATGAGTTTATACATTTTATGTTAAGGGGTGATGTTTCCCACCGTGTGGGGCGAGTTTTCTCATTGCCTCTCCCACTGCTAGATGTTGTTTTGCTCTCATTTATCAGGGTAAGAACATGAATATTAGTTATTACTAACAATGAAGGGTAGATTAAGTGAAGGATATGAAAACGTCACCCATGATAATTGAATGAATGGATGCTGTGTATAAAAAGCTACCACTCAGACAAAGGAGCACACTTCATCGACACCTGATTCTGCAGGAGTTGCTGCTGGCCTGATCACCTGGAGGGGCTCCTGAAGACAACCATTCCTTTTACAGCCTCTGGAGTGAGCACATCACTCTAGTGAGTTGGGATATGTTGAAATCCTTGCTCATTAAACCTTACTGATCTGCAAATCGGGCGTACCATGTCTCACTGTTAAGTGCACCGCAACACATAATAGCATGAGAAGAGACTCAGTTTGTGATCACACTGTTGGAAGAAACGGGATTTGTGTACATTTTGTAAATAAACAAACGGTAGCAGATGTCTTTACTCCATGTCACTGATTTCTCCTCCAACAGAAAACTGACCTACAACATCCCGAAATCTGCTGTCTTGGCAAAGGGACAAGAGCATAATTATATACCAGTAAGTACCAGTGTTTGTTTAGTCTCTCCATGTCCCACATATAATGAACTTGAGTGTTTGAAGTGATGAGAGCCCTGGGAGTTGAGGCTGTTCAGCACCTCTCCAGAAGGTGCTCAGCATGGGGCGCACAAGGAGAATGGTTCTCATAGCGTCCAACTCCATGTGCCCATGCAGTGGCCACACACACAATCAAACCCTGAACAAGTATTCTAAAAACGTTGTTCATACCATTTCAAACCTTTCATGGCCAACAAAATGCGTAGCTAAGTCTCCTTCTCCCTGGCCCCCCAACCCATAAGAGGGCAAAAGTCATTTAAACTGTGTAAATGGTTCCACTCACCATCAGCCCTGTCATCAGACTGTAGCATTGCAGAGATCCTTTGTTTCCAGTGCTCTCTGGTGACCACTTCTTTGGCACTGTGATGGCTTGCTTCTGTCTATATCTTTCATGGGCTAGCCCTCCAGACAGGTCACCTTTTAAATTCAGTTTCCTTCTGGGGGTAACAAAAGTCCAACTGAAATTTAAAACATTCAGATAAATGATTCTTCTGCCCCTCTTGGGCTCTACTGAAGTTCCCTGCTTTTCACCCCTACTCCTGGGCCCTGCTATGCTTCTGAAGCTGATTAGTGCTTCCCAGGGCTTTTCCCCTGGAGGCCTTCCTTGCCAGCAGGGTTCATGACTGGGGACTCCAGCAACTTCCTCCAGAAACCACCCTGCTTCTTACAAGCCCTACTTCCAGACTTCCCACAGGAGGCCAACCTGCTCCCAATAGGCCCTCTTCTGCCTGTTCTGAAAGAGGAGAGAGAGAGATAGGGATATCTACCTACCTCCTCCTCTATTCTGGGTCTCCTTCCTTACTGAGTTCTCCCCCCTCTCTATGTAGTCCTGCCTGACCCTTTCACACTGAAGTCACTAATGGTAATTAAATCACCAGATCAGCTGGGGGATACTATGCCACAGGCAAGGCTGAGCACAGCTTCCTTTTCTATGTCTACACTGCAGCTGGGAGTGAGCCTTCCAGCCAGGGTAGACAGACTGGTGCTAGCTCAGCTACAGCTAGCATACTAAAAATAGCAGTGTGGATGTGACTCGGGCAGCAGCTCGGGTTCTCAAGCCTACCTGATCCCTCGGGGGCTGTGCATGGGTGGCTAGCCAAAGTCTCCACCAGAGCTGCAATGTCCACCCCACTATTTTTAGCACAGTAGCTCAAGCCCTGCCAGCATAAGTCTGTCTAGTGGGGTTGGTGGGCTCACATCCAGCTGCCGTGTTGACATGCCCTGAAAGGACCAGCCAGCCTGTGAAATGCTCCTAAAGAGTTAACTGAGAGAGGAATTTTTAAAGAGATACACTTTTCCAATTTCCTTTACAATCTCAGTAACAGATGAGGTGCTGTTATATCTCAAAATTATGAACACAAATAAAAGTGCTGGCATGAAACAGCTGAAAGGCCAGCTTTGAAAGTGAGTAATATTACTGATTCCTCTTTGTTTTCACGTCTCATGAAGGGTGGGGCTGTTTTTTGTTTCAAATTAACACTGTTACATAAAACATGTCCGGTTAATAATCCAAAACATTCTAAATTCACAGTAACAGCTGGTCAGATAATTCACTGAGAATGATATTTGTCACAAATTTGTCCCTTTTTTCTGTTTACAAATAGTTTGTAAACAGATTTTGATTTGTACAAATCTATTCACTTTATATTACTATTTGGCAAACATGATTTCAAGCCGTGGGTTGCTTGTGAACTGCTCATTTTGACTGGGTATCAGACTGATAACCTTCAGTCACATGATGCAATTTCCTCTTCTTGTTTTAAAAAGGAGAATAGCAAATAATGAAAATGAATGCAGTATTGCCAAGCCCAAGTGTTACAACATCATGAGTGAGGCCTCAAAACTCAAGAGATGTAAACAAATATATTCTGGATAGAACTGGCAGAAAATGTTTTTGTTTTGTTTCCTCCATGGAAAAATTTGACTTTGGGGGAGGAAAAAAATCAATAACCAAACTCTTTTGGCCCTAAAAGAGAAAATTTTGATTCAGAAATGCCAACAGAGTCTCTCACAGGAGTTATAGGTCAGGTGCCTTAGACCCCTAATTCTCTGGGCCAGGCTAGACTACGTGTCCCACAATGCACCATTGTCTTCTCTCCCAATGAGCCATTACAATGTATTTTGGGAGTTCCATAGCCACTATATATTCTGGCAGATGTAATCTGGCTGGAAAACCAAAACTCTTCAGGGTTTTGTTTTAAGTGAAAATTCTAAATTTTCCATGGAAAGAAGACATTTTTAATGAAAAAAAAAATGTTTAGTTGAAAGCCCAGTGCTGGGTTCTCTCTATTTGCCTTCTGGTTTCTGAGTTTTCAGGGTACACTCACAGTTCACATTTTCAGTTTTTCTCCACAACCCTGAGTGTTCAGCCATACCTAAACTATGAGCGCTTTGCCAATATAATTGCACTACCACACTATACTGGCAAAGTGCTCTTTATACTGGCAAAAGTGTGCACAACTCATTCTGAACATTCTTGCCCTCCTGCAAGTAAAGTAAGCTGTAAGTGCAGTTTTGTCACTATAGGTGCACCTACACTAGTGACACTGGGGTTACGTTTATACTAATGGCGACAGATTCGCCTTCGCCATATTGATCTTTCTGGATCGATTGAGCGATCAGCAAGACCCACTCAATTGATCAGGAAGTCGACTGAGTAAGTCCACCCCTCACGTAGCGGAGCGCTGAGCCGACGGGAACACTCAGCGCAATGTAAACAGCGCGCAGAAGGGAAGCAGAGCAATCGACGTGAGTTACACAAACTACTCTGCGTAGTTTGAGTAAATCCCGTTGACTGCCGCCGAATCGCGTGGTAAGTGTGAACCAGCCATGGCACAGCTGTGTCAGTCAGGTATCACACCTCTTCACAGCTTTCACTGACACAGCTACACAGGTAGAAGTTGGGCCCAGAAACTTACTTTAAAAAAGAAAGAAAGAAAGATGAGAATGCCACATAACCACTGTCTCTAGGAGTTAGATCTTTAAAAAAAACAAAAAAACAAATCCAAATATCATGAGAACTGGCAACAATGTGAGAATGTTCCTGCTCATATACAAATATCTTTGTTTACAAAAGGGCATTCATATGAAGGGCAATTATTGTTGTTGTATGAAAATGAATGTTCTTAAATAGTGAACAACAAGGAGCACAATAGTGGCTGAATGGAACAGGATTCAAGCAAATGTTCCCAAGCAGTATATTGCAGTATTTGACCAGTTATACTCCTAACTTTATTGCACTTTATTGAAGTGATGGCAGAATAATTTTTTTTGTAAATAGGCTATCATGTATCTAAATGCATATGTATGACTAGATGTAGCAAAGCTAGATGAATGAAGATCAGTATCTTCAAAACTAGAAGTACCATGGGGGTACATTAGATGTATTGCAGCCTGCCTATTGGAGTCCACTATGATTTTCCCAGTATGCAGTTCATTCAGGAATGTTACAGCAAACAGAGTAGGTAGAGGGCTAATATCTTGAAGGTGTCCTGCAAAGAAGGAGAAAGTGGGTTTTAGCACTTTGTTGGTTTCTTTGTTTATAATATAATGGTATGTGAGGAAGGGATTAAAAGGTTTTTTCCATGCTTGTTTTTTTAACATTAGAAATTCAGGTCCACCCAGAAAACACTGACAAGTGAATCAGAAATGATAACATCACAAGAAATGAGACAATGAAAATTGAGCCACTGAAAGGGGAAGTCAGGCTTCTAAAATGCTTTATTTTTTGTTTACATTTATTTAATTCCAGTGCTTAATAAACACTTGGAATAAATGATGCAGGACCCTCAAAGCCCCAATAAATTCTTCAGCAAAAATCCTTTATGGGTCACCTTCTGAAAGCTCCCTTGGAAATATTCAATGGAGGGACCCACCTTAAAAAAATCAATTCCTTTAATATTTCAAATAAAAAAATAAAACAAAAACTTCAAAAATGTAAATATTGTGCCACTGTTGCCTCTATGCAGCAGCTTTGCCATCAAGCCATTGGATTTGATGTGTGCTCTATAACTTTAGGATAAGCAACAGCTTAGCTGTCTGGACACAAGCTGAACTCTGAGATCAGATTTTCATTCCCAGCTTACTCACCAGGCTTCTGGTGATATTTACATGTTCTAAGAGAGAATCCCCTTGGTATTTTCCATTTTAAAAACGTAAATTAGGAGAAAAAACAGACCACACCTAATCTAAAGCAGAAAATAATAAACCTTAGGCTATGTCTACACTAGAGATCTTAAAGTGGCACAACTGTACCACTGCAGCTGTGCCGCTGTAAGGTCTCCCATGTAGCTGCTCTATACCAACGGGAGAGAACACTCCCATTGGCATAATTAAACAAAGCTCTGTCGGTGGAAGAGCATCTCCCACAAACACAGCGCCGTCCATACTGGCGCATCTATCAGTAAAACTTATGTCAGTTGGGGGGTGGGGGAATTTTTTTCATACCACTGACCGACAAAGTGCTAATGTAGACAAAGATTTAGTTAATACCTTTATCACTGAGCAACCTGAGAGGGTACAAATGCGAATGCTCGAGTCTATAAACATGAGTGGAAGTGTTAACATTTGAAAAGCTGCTGTTCTTGCAGGTATTTTCCTTTCATTACACTAATAGCCAATTCTGAATGCCTGACATGCCACCTGTCCCTTAGCAAATCCTGTAGACATTGTTCTCTTGCTTGGTGCCTCATTTAAAGGACAAAACAACACAGAAGCCCATCAGTTTTCAAGGTAATGCACAAATATGAATGCATTAAGGGTCCCATTTATGATCCCACTGGTAACATTCAGCTGCAGGTTTTTTTGTAATTTAGTTTTTTTTTTTTTGTTTTTTTTTTAAACTTTGGACAAAATCCTGTTGCAAAGAGGAAAGCCTATATAAATCAATTTTGCTTCATGTGAAAACACTGTGGGACCGAAAAATGATATCTCCCTCCTCAACTGTTCAGGTTGCTCATCCAGACTCTACCTACTGCTCCAAGGAATAGGAAAGAGCAGCAGCATTGCCTCAAATGTTGTGGGGTCTCAAGCTGCATGGATTTGTGCAGTGCATGAAGGCACTGGCCACCTCCTAAGCCAACTCACAATCCTTCTGAGAACGATAATGGAGTACTGTTCTGGGATGTACAAGGTTGGATGCAAAATCCTCCCAGCACAAGATATCTGCACTCTGTCCAAATACACACACAAAGGAACTGTAGCCTTTCCAGTGAATTAAGATTCTCACATGACGATGAGAGGTCGAGGAGTTAGGGAAAAACCAGGGCTTGTGTCTCCATATAATTCATTCTAGGCTGAAAGAGGATATGGAAGTTCTCAGCCCGGGGCTTTATTTCTCAGTATTGCATTAAATTAGCAATTTGCAGAGTGTGACGTTTCAATTTCTTTTAAAAAATAATTTCAAAGGTTTATTTCTTAACCAATCTCTCATTCCATAAAGAACTCCATCTGAAACGGAAAAAAATGCATATGGGAACCAGCTATTCCCAAATCTTTGTGTGAATAAAACCTATTCTCATGAATGTCTGCACATAGTGGAAGTGGGCAATGATTCTTTAGGGTGAAATTCAGAGCACCTTTAGAACAACAGATTCATTTTCAAATTATATGTTGAATATGGTCTAGATAATATTTAGTCCCACCATGAGTGCAGGGGACTGGACTAGAAGACCTCTCGAGGTCCCTTCCAATCCTACAATTCTATGCACAATGACGTATAGCCATATCTTTTTCCATCTCTATTAGTAATGTCAGAAAGAAATTACAAAATAAATAAAGACTGGATGAAATTGAACCAAGCCCACAGATCCTAATGCAACCCAATAAACCTGTTGCATGCACTTTCCGAGAAAGCAAAAAACAGAAAGATATAGTGTATCTCCATATTTTTCCCCTGACCTCTTACATTAGGAATTTTCCCAAAGCCATTTTGCTATGGTTGTCATTACCCCTTGCTTTTCCTTCCCCTTTCCCTTCATTTCTGGCAGGTGTTATGGGTCTTTGCCAAGTAGCTAATGCATAATTGACTTCCAGGGCTGTTACTACATCAGAGTTGTGGCTGGTTTAATTTGTTCTCTGGAGATTTTGATCTGTGTTCTAAGCCAAATCACATCGCATCAAAATCTGGCATTACAAAATCTGACATAAATAAGGGTAGGAAGGGAGGGAGAGAGCTTCTACAGGGCCTGTATATGGCTGCCTAGCCAAACAGCATAATATGAGATCGACAACATAGAATTATAGTCAACATACTTAACAGAGTTTTCATAAATCGCAAAACACAGGGTCAAATTCTACTCTCAGTTACACTGCTGTAAATTGGTAGTAACTTAATTGGTTTCAACAGATTTACTATGGGTTTACATCTGTGTAACTGTACACAAATGTGGCCAGTGGTATTTGACCCTACTAGAGCTTAATCCAGCTGTCAGTTCCGTATTAGCATCAATGAGAATTGCACATGTGCAAGAGACATAACAATGGGGCCCCTGCTGTTTTAGTAATAATAACTCTCAGTGCCGGAATAGTTTGGTTAAAAAATAGGCATCTGTTATTGTAACTTTGTATTGGTACTGAAACATTTTCTTAGCCATATGGATGGTGGTAAAGCTATATATCAGCATTTAATGGGTGGTACCAACATATGCCTTTTTGCAAACCTTGCTATATTATTCAGCCTGCAAAGAACAAAATAGTAACTGCATCCTAAATAAAGCCAGTTCTCTCCATCCTCTCTGCGAGAGGCAGGGGTATGAAGAGTGGAAAATCCCCAAACAGGAGAACAAAGATCAGGTGTTAGCGCAGGGTCATAAAATAATCACAGAGCCAGGAAGCCTTAGGGGAGAAACTCAGCAGGATTCCAAGGAAGCTTGGGAAGGAACGAGGAACAGAGGAGCATTCTTTTGTAGCACCGGGATCCTATCTAACTAAGGGACCAGCCAAGAAAAAAGGAAACTGGCTGCAAAGAAGAGATAGAAACAGACTCACTCCATGATTCGAAGGAGAATTCATGTGCAGGAAGGGGGAATCCTGTAGTCCTTAGAGGACTCCACTCTAAGCCCAAAAATCACTGATGTGGTGAGGAAACTGAGGCAGAGAAATTCACACAGCTATCTTATTGTTTTGTCTAGATCTATATGTTTTTTATGCTAGCTAAAGGAAAGACTGATTGGTTTTTGAAATGCTACACAAAGCCTTGTGTTTGTTTGCTTTTCATATGCCCCTAAAGAGATGAACTGTAAACTAGAGTCCCCACAAGGTTAGAAGACTGGGAAAGGTGTGTTTAAGTTACTGGGGAGTCTAGGCGGCCATCAGCACTGGTCCTGGGGGCCTAGGGTAGCTGGGCTGTGAGGTCCCATTTCCATGAACAGGTAACAGTCAGGGAGCCTGTGCCAGGAAATGTGCCAGAGAGGCCACAGAAAGAAAGAATGCTGCAGCCTACTCCTATCAAGGAAGCCTAAGAGCACACAGGCCCAGAGCAGCCTGGTGAGTGTCCATATGTGTGCCCCTGACAGTCTCCACCCACTTATGTAACTAATGGGGGCAAGACTGGGCCCAGCACTGTCAAACTTCTTTCATCTGCTCTTTAACTTCTTTAGCACTTCACCAAATAAGGCTGGATTGTGTCTGGCCTTTTGAGTGGGTGAGCAACATGGGAGAGCTCATTCAAGTGTCATGCACTCAAGGAGCACAGAGAATTGATCCCATGTGTCTGCAGGGATGCAAGCCACCTCTCAGGGAGCAGAACTTTTCAGGGGCCAGAGAGTGGATGGCATCAACCACTCCAATGCAGAAGCTGGAAATGGGCAACGGGGGATGGATCACTTGATGATGACCTGCTCTGTTCATTCCATCGGAAGCACCTGGCATTGGCTACTGTCGGAAGACAATACTGGGCTTGATGGACCATTGATCTGACCCAGTATGGTCGTTCGTATATGCTTATGCATATGAATAATAAATTAGCCCTTAAGTACACCAATGGCACCATGGAAAGTGTTGTTTCCTACAGGAATGTGCTTTAGATGAGACATCCTATTCCTGGTGACATGTAATAGATTACATTTGTACTGAATGCTTCAGATCAATTAGGGTAGTTTTGTAGCTATAATTTCAGAAGCCATATGGAATTCCATAGCCATTATATCCAATTGTATGTTGGTAAGATATACACTTGGTAGATAAATGGTTGAGAACATCTTAAACATAATTATAACTCTGTCTGAACTATGTGAAGTACTAATATTGCAATGAGAGTGTCATAGTTATTGGGCAGACTGCATCTTCGACCACTCCTGGTCTCTCCAAACTCACCTCTCTCATGTCTGCTGCCCCTTCATATGCCCAAAATGGAGCTTTCTATTCAATGGGATCTTTGTAAGCATGGGTGAAAACACACCCTAAATAGCCACTCTGCCTAGTTGCCTTCTCACCCACAACACTACTATGTGTCTTGAGAGGTATTGTCTGGACCCTGCATGGGGGAGAATTTCTGTCTGACAATAATCACTGTCATATGTTGGCCGCAGAGTTCACCACTCAGTTTGGTCCCAAAGGACCAATTCTTGGGTTTTTTGTGCTCTCCAATATTCAATTTTCAACACACCAATCGCTAGTGGGGGCTGGGGGGTGAGGGGGGGAGGGGGATGGGGGGAATGATGGAGAGCCAAAAAAGACATTCACACATCTTCTGAATGTTACTGTATCACATCAGTATCTCCCTGTGTGGACATATCTTGAGCAGTTGGAAATTTTCTGGCATTCCAACTGGACAATTTTCATCTGAATCCATCATAATCTTAGCAGACAAATGTTAGTGAGTTCATCGCCACAATCTTTGAGAGTCTTATATATCCATTTAACTCTGGAAAACAGCTAGCCAATGGTTTAACAGTAAGCATCTCAGTACATAACTAAGAAGGCTTTTTGACATGTTTGTCTTGGTCTTTATCATTACAGTGAGAAATATCGTGAGGCTTGTAATGAGCAATGAGCTAAGGTGAAAAAGAATCTTTTTTTCATTTGGAAAAAATATCACAATTTCCTGATGCTTATTTGAACTTTTCAGTCATTAAAAAGAGCATCTAGTTGAATGGCTTTCATAAAATTCCTGGTACACCCTTCTTCCAGTCAAAGTGAAAATCCGAGGAGAAAGCTTTTCTTTAAGTGTTCTACCACATGCTGGTCCTCGCCAAAATCAATAATGGCAGCCAGTGATGGGAAGCAATTAAAATAATGTTCAATAAACTAGTTACATAAACATTTTGAACCTCAAATATGCTTCTATCTGATGGAAAGTGAATAGTCACTCCAGTGTAATATTACAGTGATGGATGCACTAGACATTGATAGAATAGACAGACAATCATGTTTAGACAATAGTTCTTGCCCTATTTCCCTTCAAAAAAAGTGTACACTGAGTGAAGGACCTCGTTATAGCCAAAATATAGTTTCATAATCAGAAAGTAGGAGGCACAAACTCCAATCGACAATTTGTTTGTGACAGTCACAGAACAGTGCTGGGTAATGAATTATTCCGTGTCAATTCTCAGACTAATAGAGCTCTCTGTCTAATTAACTATAAGGCATGTGTGGCTAATTAACATCCCTCACCTGTGCCAGTCACAGCCTGGAGATCAGAGTTCCCAAACTCATTTGCACAGTCCTCTCCCACCTCGCTCAATAACAAGCATTAAGCACACATTATCCCTTTCTCTGGAGTGTTTAATCTTTCCTTCCTCCCCATGGTCCATATCATCTATTTTTAAACAGAGCTCCCCACTGAATTCTACGGGGAGTTATGAATAAAACAGGCCCACATTGCCTTTATGCTTCTGAGGAACTGCCTCTCCAATCACACACTGATAGTAAAAGTGGACTGGGGAAGGGAGTAGAATGGGCCAAAGGGATGGTGACCTCTTCCAATCTGTAAGTAAGATAGATAGATAAATATTTATCTGGTACATATATAGTACATACACATATACTTCATTTATATAAAAAGATTCCAGGAATGTCATTCTGTTTGTGTGTCACTCTGGAACCTAGAATGCCTGTTGAATCAGCGTGAAGCAAGGAAAACAGCTACAAGCACGGCTGAGAGCTCTTTTTAATTAGAATATCACCACGTTTAATTATCACTGAGATTCTCCGTCCATTACGGTCCAATTTTTAAGTTCTCAGACATTTTTGGCCTGTATATACTTTACAAATTATACCCATTGTATAGTATGGGCTTTCACCTATATATATATATATATGTATATATATATATATATACATATATATATATATATATATATATATATATATACATACATATATATGCACATGTATATTAATATTTACACATCTTTGTGAAGCTCTTTAAGATCCTATAATGAAGGGAACTAGTGCTAAGTATTATCACCCTCCTTTTGCAAAAATGTAGCGGTTACTATTATATTCAATAAAGAGTTGTCCGTAATCAGTCTGTGATTATTATATCCATTCATAAGAGGTCATGAAAAATGACATCCTTGCCTCACTTGGGTATGTATCTATCTGGCTCCCACCACTATAATATCTGAACGTGTCACAATCATTAATAAATTTTATCCTCTCATTGTCCCCCATTTTCCACTTAGGAAACGAAGACACAGGGTAGATTAAGTGACTTGCCACAGAAAATCTGAGCCTGAGTCAAGAGCTAAATTGAATTGAACTGAACCCAGGTTGCTTGAGTACCCTTCCAATTTCCTATTCATTAGACCATCCTTCTTACTCAAGTCTAATCACCATATACTGGGACCCATGTACATCCCTAGTATAGCTCCAGTCATGTCAATAGGGTTACACCCAGGATGAATTTGACCCAGTACATCTAATACAAGTCTTCAGGTCTGAGGATTTTTTTCTGAAAGATGAACAATGCCCATTTTGACTTGACTTATCAAATGATCTCTATTAAAGCAATACCAGTCACATTATAAATAACTTAGGGCTCAAGAGTGTTGCAAAGAGCTCTCCTAATTCCCATTCCTTGTTCACAGCAGCTATATATATTATATTGATTTTATTCCACTCAAAAAATCATTACCCTTTGACACCAAGTCTATGAAAAACAGGATTAGAGCTGCAGTCTTTATCCCACATGATAAAAGACTAAGTATTTCCATGAGGACTGCCTTGTTTGATGGATAGCTATTATCATTTCATTATAAAATTTTAAAATAAGGTACTTAAAATGTTCCACTATGCAGAAAGCTATTACTGTCCCTCCTGGAAGGGTTATTTAGTATGAGTGTCCCAGTTCCTTTCATGTTCTTCCAATTACACAATGTAAAGCAGTCAGTCTTCCTGTATACTTTAAAACACATTATTCACATGTGTTTGGAAGTAGCATCTGAGAATTACTGTAGAGACACAATCAAAATGGGAGGTGACTTTCTCTCATTTTCTCTCTCCTGTTCCATTGTTTTTCTAAGTGTATAGAAAAGCTGTTGTGTCAAAGTGTGCTTCTGCCCTCAGAGTTCTCCCCTGCTGGGTGGGGCTTCGAGATACATCATGTCTCATTTATTTCCATCTCAAATTTTCTCAGGTTGAAAGTAAAGTTCTTTCACCCCAAAAAATCATCCTTGGCTTTAACATTCAAGCGGAGTTCTGTTGTGATAACTGGACGTACAAATTTACCCAATTTATGAGCTCAACTGCAAAAAGTATGTAAAAGTTCATCAGATGTTATAATATCCTATTATAACAAATATTGATGGGAAAAGGAGAGATAGAATTAGTATAAACAAAAAGCATAGGCACTGACTCTGGATTTTGCCAGAGAAGTGTTGGCAGGTGGGCTGGTCCTCGGGGAAAGAGGTGGGGCAGGAAGAGATGGAGCGTGGTGCGTGGTCACAGTGAGAGCTGGCCACTGCGCGCCACCAAGCAGCTGATTTGCGCAGCTGATTTTCATGGCACTGCACAAATCAGTTGTTTGGCAGCGTGCTGAGCCATGCAAATCAATTGTTCTGGTGGCGTGCAACAGTGCCACGAACAGCTGATACATAGCGGCCAGTCCTAGTGGATGCTGAGCACCCCTTATTTTTTTCCCCCATGAGTACTTGAGCCCAGAGTTGGTATCTATGTGTGACTGTGTGGAAATGATACTTGTTAAAAACAGGAGATGTGGAGCTGGAAGTTAACAAGCCAAAATTAGTATGTTGGATATTAGGCCTAATTGATGGACAAAATAATGAGGGGATGGGTTATTCCACACACCACTCCCTTTTTGAGTCCTAGGAGGCTCTGTAGCAAAGTGTTTGAGCAGAGTCAGTTTGCAGGCAGCCAGCATAAAGCAAGGTGGGGTGAGATGTGCCTCTCTGTTTTAGGGAGCAGCCTGTTTTGTCTCTCTATGGTTTTGGTTTCTTGGGTGTTATCATTCTGAATTGCCAAAAATAAAGTAATGTTACAATACAACCTTCCAGCAAGAATATTTACAATTTTATCTACTTCTCTGTTTGTGTGCTGTGAAACATAATAGAGAAAAACAGCCTCTATGACTTGAACTAAAAGAGAACTGTGAAAGGAGTTATATAACACACCTCATGTGCACAAGTCAGTGCATTAGTTCAGATATCTGAACTTGGCAGTACAGACAGGTTGATGACAAACATTGTTGAATGCTCCTGAAGGAACAAATCTGATATATGAAGACCCAGAAGGCCAAGCGAGCTACTTGCTTAGCCACTCAGTTGAAGCAGAGGGAATTCTACACCCTTTCCCAAGAGGTGATGCATGCAAAGAAACTGTTATAAGCTGTTGTGGGCATGGAAGAGCCAAAGGGTGGTAGGCATGGTTTTATTTCCCTTACATGAGTATGGAGGGAGGGTTTTATGTGGGTTCTTTCTACTTAGCCTGCTGTACACAAACGCTACATAGAAGTGAATCAGCACACTGATGCTATATGAACCAAGCTGGCTAATGCATGGTATGATGCCATGGCTTATATATCTTGGAAAGATTCTGTATTCCATAATAAAATGCAGCAATACAGATAAAACTCCTTCCTCCTTAATAGGATCACCTCTTAGTTCCAATGCTCAGTTCCTGGCAAGTGTCACTGCTGACCTGGTACTTTGTCATCTATCTAACAGCACATTGTTAATGCAGATTTTTCCCTCTGATAGTAAGTATAATTTCAGGGGAGAATGATTTGATGATTATATAGGAAACATCAGCTGTATTATCTACAGATGTAGCTATTGCTCTGCTTGTAATGGCTGTATAAAAATAGGTGTTTAAGAAATGTACAGCATTAAAAAAAAAATTTTCTAAAATAAATGGTAGATTTTATTCATTTTTTCCATATTAGTTTTTCAGCCAACCTACATAGCTACATTTCTACCAGATTATATTTTCTGCTCCCTTTACAAGGGAACAAGAGAAGCAGACAGAGCCAGGCAGAAGATATACAAGCAGAAAATGAACAAGCAGAAGATAAGATTTCCACAGGCAACTCTTCCAATACATCTCAATCCTAACCTGTGGTGAATGACATCTGAAAGTGGAAAGGTAAATTTGACCATGTGTTACTATTTTCTCTGGGTAGGCTCCCTTTGCTTTTATGGCTTTCCAATTTGCTTCACTCTGAAAAAACATTGAAGAACAAAGAAGAACTTCTTTCTTTGCAGGCTCAGAAGCAAACTCCTCTGATTGTGGCCTGCAAAGCCCCCCACCCCAAATTCAGACTTGGCCTTTGTTTGAATTCTGCCATCATTACATACCTCACACAGAGATGTCCTGACTCTTGGTGTCACATGGTTCATGCCTCATCATTCCACTGCACTTATTCTGTTCAACCTGAGCAGTAATGATCTTCTTCTTTTGTGAGAAACAATGAATATGTAAATTACCAGAAACGTGCTTGACAAAACATTCATCAATAAACAATGTCACTTGCTTCAAGAAGAAAGCAGTTAATATAGTCCATCTTGCATATTTATTTACAATAGCAGATTATAAAAGCAAATGAACTGTTAGCAGTTGCCTTCAGAAATGAATAGAATTATCTGCATACGTTTAAAAATGTTGCCAGCTCTAAGGCATCAGGGAGTTTGTTAGTAAAAATAGCAAAAAAAATGAAAGCAAAACAGTGTCATGGGAAATCTCTTTATGAAGAAAGTATATTGGCTAAGACATATTTATGTAGAGAGACCAGGTGGGTGAGGTAATATCTTTTATTGGACCACCAATAAAAGAGAGAGACAGACAAGCTTTTGGGCCACACAGAGTTCTTCTTCAGGTCCTGGGACCAACACAGCTACAACTACACTGCATATTCATGCAGGTTATTTTATGTTCATTTGACAATCTGCCCTGACTGAAGTTCTTCATCTGCCATTGACGTCAGTCTGCCATAGAACTCAACACCTCCAGAGGTGCTAAGCTAAGCACCGTTTGGAGGAAGATCTGTGACAGTGCCCATTTCCCCACAAGAGAAGGATGAGGTTAATAATATCCTTGAAAGTGAGGCACAACTCCTTCATGGAAACAAATAGAAGAGTAAGACTGAGGTGTTTTGTTTTAGGGTTTTTTAGGGCTCGGGTGGGCGGGGGTGCTGTGGAGGTGACCCTAGAAACAAACAATTGGTTACTACATAGCCACATCCCATAACTTTGTAGAACTACTTATTTGCTGATAATTTGTATAAATAGTCAAAGACTATAGATTAGTAAACACTAATTAAATGCAGCCTATACTGTTCAGATCATTCTCATCTCTAGACTGCATAAACTATAACAATTTCATAACCAAACATGGGCATTTGCCGAGCTGATTTTCTGTAGTGGTGTGCCTTTTGTTTGGTTTCTGTGAATTTGCTAATTTCTTTCTGTTTCTGCATTTTAAATTTACTTCCAAATCAAATTTATTTCCAGACATTATCTCATAACCTTAATTGTGCAGTAACCCTGCAATTAAGTTTATCTCTGACCTTCCTGCTTGGGCCAGGAGCAAACTGTGCAGAGCCCAGACTTCCCAGAATTCAACCTCAGCACATAACTCCCTTGCAAGACCCACATGTGACGTGATGAAATAGGATCTGTTCCAATGTATCAAACTAAGATTATGAATGAACTGCGCCACAAGATGTAATATAGTGTGAAAATGTTTATGTTTTAAAGGTATAGAAAGATACAGGGCCCGATTGAAAGTGACCAGAGGAAGACTTTAACCCCTCAAAAATGATGATATACCCCCAACCTTTCCTGAACTCCCCACTTTTCCCTTTTTTCCAGCTGAGACAGCAAGGCGGGTGTTAGTTTGAGCACTGACAGAATGACAGAATGAAGACACAGTGTGTTTTGATAGAGGAAGAGACAAAATATAATTCTGTTACCAATCCAATTAAAGCCATTAATAGCAAGATAGTTTAGACTTCCAGATCAACTCACCATCCTTGAATCACCCCCCTATTCCTTGTTATTTCTACATATTTCAGATCTAGAAAATCATTTTAAAAAGAAAAAGAAAACAATTCTAGCTTTTATGGTTTAGGTCGAGCCCTGAATGCTGTTTGAACACAGTATTTTACATTTAATGTTTAGTAGCGCTGCAATTTGCTTTTCCTCTGCATTTAACTAGTCATTATCCTCTTAGCTCTTTTACACCAGGTTGCAAAATTTCTCAGCCCTAAGTGATAATACAAAAATGTAACAGCATGCCTAACTCAGTATCCATCAGCACCTCTGGTTAAAAGAAGGAATGAGCCATTAAGTTTTGAGTAATACATAGACATGCTTAAGCAAAAAAGAAACTGTGGACGCTCCCTGAGGGGGGGGGGCCGCGTCCGGGGTTCTCCCTCTGGGTCCTTTTCCTAGGGGGACCACCCCTCCCGGCTATTTCCTGCCCGGGAGCAGTCTCGAGCCCTTTTCCCAGGCAAGCTATCTCTCGGCTGGCCCTTAGGCAGGGTGGGCGGGCAAGCAGTCTAGCGCCCAGCCCTCGGGCAGGGCTGGCCAATAAGCAGTCTAGCTCTCTGGAGCGGTATGGAGGGTGAGGCTCTCTCGGGGTTTCTAGGGAAGGAGGGAGGGGGATGCAGGCCCACCCGTCTCCACTGCATCCCAGCCCAGGGCCCTCGCAGTGGCAAAAGGCGTTTGCCACGGGGTCGGCAGGGCTCCTGCCACAACACGCCACCCGGGTTGCCCCAGACTCAGCCACGGTCTTATGGCTGCCCCTGGGCTTCTTCCTCCCCGAAACCCCTGGTACCTGCCTCCTTCGGGTCGCTGGGATGTGGTAGTCCTACAAGGCCCTCCTCATCAATGGGTGGCAACTCTGGCAACTCCATGGGTCCCTCCACGGAGGGCAGCTCTTCCAGGTCCTCCGGTCCCCAGGCCACGGGTAGGGCCGGTAGGTTCTCCAGGTCCCAAGCTCTGTACTGCTCAGGTCGGCCCTCCTCCGGCTCCCAGGCAGCGGGGAACTCCAGTGGGCCCTCCACCAGCTCCCAGGCTGGGGGTAAGACCGGCCGCTCCCTGTCGGCGTGGATCTCTGGCCTGGTCTTAGCTGGGAGCCTCGGGGGAGAGGCGTCCTTCTCCCTCGGCCATCTTCCCCTGACTGAGCTCGCAGGCCGGGGTTTTAAAGGCCTGGCTCCACCCCCTGCTTCTGGTCAGGGGTTTTCCTTCGTGGCTTTACCAGCCAGGGTGCGTCTGGCTCCCCCTCTGGGTCCTTCTCCGAGGGGGACCACCCCTCCCAGCTACAGAAACACACTCTTAATTGAGATTCTCTGGGGGTATTCGCCATCATTTTTCATCTCTGCTCCTTCTAACATGGAAAACACTCAACATCAGTAAGTTAGTGGAGCTGAACAAAAAATAGCATATATTATTGTACCTCCAGTTTGTTGGATCTTCAACCAAAACTCCTAAGAATGGAAAGGAGAAGAAAAAAAAAGCAAAGTTAGCACAAGAATGCCAATATTGAAAGTGGCAGTCATTCACTTGATCTCCTTTCACTGTACCTATGACAGCTGGTCAGAAGTTGTTCATTGGAATGGTTCCCTGATGAAAGATGCCCTTTACGCACAATCAAAATTTTCTGCAGGAAAACTTTCGTTTTGCTGAAATTTTTTTATTTTCCATCGGAAAAAAGGAAAGGGTGGCTCCTGGCTGCCTGCTTGGAAGGCTGGAGATTAGACGCTGAAGCCTAGGGAAAGAGGCGGGTTTCAGGGCCCGAGCTTGAGCCGTGACTTAAAATCGCGGTCTACTCAGCTATATTTAGTGCAGTAGGGTGAGCCCACGTCTGTTGGCCCTGGCTCAGAGGCTCAGTGCTGTGGGCTGCCACTGGCTGTGTAGCAGTCCCCTTGTCTGCAGAAAGTGAAATTTAACAAAAACTTTCTAGGCCGGCTGCCAATGTTGAACTCTCTGACTTTCTGCCTCTCAGCCTCCCCACCGGCTCTGGAGGCAGAGAGGCTGAAGGGTGGGCTGGAAAGCCTCCCCCAACCAGCTCCAGGGCTGGCAAGGCGCAGCACCTCGGCTCTCTGCCTCCCAGAGCTGTGAGGAGATTGAAAGGCAGAGCGTCGTGATGCCCAGCTATGGTAGCCCTCCTGGAAAGCTTAATTCAAATTTCACTTTTTGCCTGCAAAAGCCTTCCAAGCAGGCAGCCAGGAAGCTGAAAAATTCCATTTTGATTATCCTCCAAAATTCCATTTTTTCTTGAAAGCCCTTCCTGTTAAAAACAAACAAACAAACAAAAACATTTTTCATGTTTTGTCCTGGTTTGGGATGAATTTTTTTTCAAAAACATTATATTTTTTTTGGAAGTTAAGGCTTTCCATTTTCCATCCAGCACTAATATCTACATTCATTCCAAGTCCACTACTGTTTATATACAGTATTTTTGTGTTGCAAAATGCAGATATCCTGAAGAGGGTCTAAAGGCGATACTATGGATAATTGTTTCTGGATCCTACATGTTCCATTTTATTTAATAAGTGGTCCAGGTCTCATTTCCTACTACTGAGTCCAAGACTGTTACTCATCACATTTTTGTTTCATGAAAGCAGTTAAGAAAACAAAACATCCAGGACTTCCACCAGTAGCATGTATGCTCCAATTCTCATTCCAGTTAATTGGGGGGCCATTTATTCCTATGGTACAATAGTTGTTTAAAAACTCCCTGTAGCTACAAATCCACATCATCAGACGACTCATATTTCATGGTCAGATTCATAGGTCCATCAATCATTTTTCAGAAATTGGAAAACTAGTCAGTGTATTATGTATATTTTTGTGATGTTTCCTTTCCCACTGGCATAGGCTAGATAAATGCTTCAGACTTATGTGATTCAGACTTGCTGGGTGTTATTCTTCCTGAAACTGTTTTGGTAATGATTTAGAATAGACTACATTACCATTTAAACTGTTTTTGAAACTTGTGCAGCTGCATCTGATACTGAAATCATCTACAAAGCATTCAAGCGTAGATCAGTAAAGTAAAAGATTTAGTGTTACCATTGTTTGTAATGAGGAAGGAACCTCATGAGGATGCATATGCTGAGTTTGATGGAAATAACTCATCATGCTAGCTTAGTTTGGTGGGAATATGAGATGTGTTCATTAGGAAGGGCAAGAATCAATCAGTTGCATTTCCAAGGTGAAAGTTTCTCAGTGTGAGCTCAATGGCACAGTATGATGACATTTACCTGCATCAGTGTTACTGTGAAAAGTGTATGTGCAGGGGCTTCAGGTTGCAAACCAAAGTACATTTAAACTCACCCAAACTCTTCTTCCACCTGAGGAGGCTAATATTCTTTTCACCAGTTCTTCCAGCTGGTTTCTCCAACCCAGCAGCATAACCCGAGCCTTATCTAGATTGAGTGGTGGTGGCTAGCTTGTTCTCATCCAAGTCCTGAGCTTGTTCAGGAATCAGGTGGATTTGTCAGCCACATTGGTAGAACCTGAAGAAAAGGTATGTAGAATTGGCTGCCATCTGTGTGTTGGAGCCACCACAAACCAGATCACCTCACTATATCCTCCGGCATCTTTACATAGACATTGAATAAGAAGAGCAACATCCTGGGGCAGATGAATAGTCACCTATGTCCTCTCAGCAAGAAGAAATTCATGTCTCAATGCAATTTGAAGTCTATGATTTTTGTTTTAGATTGTACTGGACGTCTTATGAGTGAAGACATATATGGAACAGATGTGCCGTAGCAAATAACCACATCACATCCTTAGGCTTAAATAGCAGAATTGTTCAGATTGACCCCCTCTCACAAGGCAGATGGTAGTTTCAGTGTAACATAATACAACAAAATTATTGTTCCTTGAAGGAACTTCAGTATACTTTTAAATAAAATTAAGGCTCAATAGAGGCAGGAGTAGGGGAGAAGGAGACATAACATATCCAATCATATAAATCAGATACATATATACATGTATATATTTAATTTACAAAAGAGTTTGGGAGTACAACCCATAATCAACCCATATTAACACCAAATTTTATGACATTAAACTTGTACTGGTCAGACCAATGTCTGCCAGATGAGAGTCCCTGTAACACATCTTCCCACCGCCGATGATCTCAGTCCCCAGCTGCCTGCCATCTGTACATCAGAGCTGCATGAAAATAACACATGCACTGCTGACTGTGTTCTTCTGGTATTTGCATCCTGATAGGAAGTACTGGAATTGCCTATTCTCATGAAATTTCCAGTCAAATTTTGCAGAATCAAGAGACTTAGTTTGCTCACATAAGTATCAGAACTACTGGACACTTATCTGACTCAGCACCTTTGAAGTTCTCTCATTGCTGTTTGTTGAAACCTTTATGTTGCTCTAGTGTCTTAATTGAAGAAAACTGTGTACTTCCAAAATGGTTTAATTCTTCATTGGAAGAAAGAGAGGATGAGACTAGAGCTGAATGTCCATTCCGCTGGAGAGTCCAAAATTTAATAAATAAATAAACATAAATAAAATAAAAATTGTCCTGAATTGGAACAAAAGCCTGATATTTCTTAACTTCCACGGAACAAAAATTCCAAATTTTTTTTATTCAGAGCCATCAAAAAGTTTTGTATTGGTAATGCCGAATTATTATAGTTAGACTTTTATATTCAGTATGTATTTATTTTATAATATTTACTATATTAAAATTAATATTTAAACTAATCTAAAAGTCTAAATGGAACAAATTGGAATGAGAAAGTGTAAACAAAACATTTTTACTGTATCAAAAGAAAATGTTTTGATATTACCAAAATGAAAGAAGAAAGTCAAAACAAAACATTTTGACTCCCCCTTCCCCCCACCCCCAATCAAAAATTCATCAAAATCAGCACTTTCCTGAAAAATGTTTTGGCTTCAGGGAAAATGTGTTTTTTTTAATAGAAAACTATTGTGTAGAAATTTTTTTGACCAGTTCTTGTTGAGACAGAGCCACAGTGTGCTTTCCTAGTCTGCTCTACTCATCTGTATTTACACTCCCAAACATAGACTGTGATAGCAAAAGCAGGTACAGTTTCACTGTTAGAACTCCAGCTAACTCACATTTCTGGATTCGAGTTCCAGTTGAAAGACTGTGTAGGGAGCAGAAAGAAGAGAAGAAATCTGGGCCTGATTCTGATGTCACTCACATGGATGATATTCCTTTTGTTAATCAGGAATAAATTCAACGTGAAGGCTGAGGGACCAAATCCTCAGTTGGTATAAATTGGTGTAGCTCTATTGAAATCAATGATGCTATGCCAATTTTGAGCAATTGAGGAATAGGCTCTGGTAAATTAAACCCCTGTATCCAATTCTTGTATATGTGAGCTCAGTCATTGTTTCCAGCTGCTCAGAAGTTCTTGCCCACTTGTTGCTTAAGTTTTGGTGAGCGCTGAGCTATAACCATTGAGATATTCCACTCTGGCCATGCTTAACCCGTCTGTGGATAGTTTCATCACAGACTCATATTTAAATAATTTTATTGTTTTCATCTCTACCACTTTTGTTAGTATTATTGTCCATGTTACCTTCCAAATGACAAGGAATGGTGGAATTTATTTGCTTTCCTCAGATGCTCTACTCAGGCAAAGGGTTATGGGAAAATGAGTGATGACTTGTTGTGACAGTTCAGTGGAGTTATTTAAAACTTTGTCTTCTAGAAGTTTTTTTCTTTAACCTTTGGCACCCTTTGTTCTTAGTTTGACTCCAGTCTCGTCATGCAGGTTCCATTACTGACATACAATCAAACCACACTGGAACTGATCAGGCCTAAGTGTGTGTGTGTGTGTGTGGGTGTGTGTGTGTGTGTGGGTGGCGGGGGGGGGGATCAGGGTATCCCACACCTCCAAAGTTACACAGCAAACCTTTATGTACATTTACACATTACATTGCATTTACTATACATTAAGTGAATCCCAAAAAGTGTATTGCAGTCACCTTGTAGGAACCAAATCTTGTAAAGTATGCTCTGTCCACACACTGTCCATGTAGACTTACTCTTTATGTTCCTGACTTATTTTATCCGTTGTTATCTTGTCCATTGTAAATGGTTCCTTAGGTGTTCCTCCTCATCCTAGCTAGTACTGACATTCAGTTTCCAGCCTGCCGATCCCTTTACCTCCCTAATCCTGTCTCCCGAGGATGAGGCCTCACCCATGTCCAATTACTCATGTCAAATCAGTCCTATATCCCAAAATAAAGTTGTTGTCTTTTTAAACTAACATAAGCTAAAATATATAATGCTGGGATAAGTAGCTTCACAATAAAACTACTAGTCATTCCATCACATCACGCAACTCTCTGTACTTACACATCTTTATCTGTCAGCCACAAAATGCTTGATTAAAATAGACAAAAGGTGGGTGTGTGGCATAAATTACACTTAAAAGTTTTTGTAGGAGAGAAAAGAAGTAAAGTCCTTGTGATTAACTGCAGCACTTTCTTTTTATTTAATATGTTGTACATAATGATGACTGCTTTTAACATACTCTCATTGCTGCCTTCTTTATTTATCCGTTCACAAAGGCATCAGTATTATTGAGCAACTGCCATGAATGGGGTTTTGAGAAACATGCAGAACAGAAACAAGAGAAGCAGGACAATCACAATAGATTGCTTCAAGAGACAGATTTTGGCTCTTGCAGTCCAGTAAAGACAACAAAACAAATTGCAGTATATCATCGTTTAATTATTTTACATTTTTATCTAACTGATACTGGCACAAAAGCTCCGTTCCGCAGACAGTGGGCGTTTAAATTACAGGGGTTTTCAATTTGTACTTTACATGAAAAATCTTTGAGCAAGCTTTTACCTTCATCATCCTACACCTCTTTGCATGTATTGACACTTTCAGCAATCTGATTGTCTGAAACGATGCACAGTATGAAATACCAGGGATAGGAATAGTGATTCTGTCACTAAAAACAGAGTAAGCATCAAAAGACTCACACTTGAACTTTTTTTTCTTATAATAAATATTATTTAAACTTCAATCTCCGTAATGCCAAAGACAGTGAAGGAATTGGCTTATTATATATACATGCAATAGAACCACATTTAAATAATGTCGCTTCTCAGGGAGACTGTGATGCCATTCTTAGGAGCGGTAGGGGGCCAATTTGGAGTATTAGGATAAAAAAAGGGAAATTATGCCCTTAGAAATAATTGCATAATGCTCTCTAGACAACCTGGCACAATTCATCTCTGAGATTTGGGGATAACTGACAAAGCCATTGCATCATTTGGCACAATGGACTAGGAACAGAAGTAGTATAGCATGGAATGAAAGGTGCTTTATGCTGGCAAAAGTTTGGGAATCAGCCCCTTTTGTTGAAGGTGCTTATCTTCCCATTCCCATCAGACAAAACTTACTTCACTATCTTTTTGTGAGCAGCCTTGAACAGGGAAATTTCACAGCAACCAAGAGTCCTCCATGTAGTGGCATATCCCACTGATCTGAGTCCTGGCTATGAGCCCAGGACCCAGAAAAACATAGATGCACAAATAAATCAGGGTGGGATGGGGAGCAAAGCTGAAAAGGAGTGTGGGTGGCCATAACTCTAAATCTCCTGACTTTCCCATACTTACTCTATTTCAGAGTATAACATGCTAATGAGGTTCTTTTTGTTAAGAGCACATTGTGTATAGATGCATAGCTCTGTCTTAAGAAAGCCCTCCTGAGCGCTGCACTTTATACAGTATGTTTGTAAAATATACTGTAATGTACAAAGATAGTCAAAAGAATTGGGTGTGAGAACCGCCCTTGTACTGGATGGAACTGAACTTTAAGCTGCGTGTTATAGACACTATACTGCCAACCAGAGGCAACTGTGGGGCTGTATTGCAGAGTGTAGTACTCCCAGCAGCCACAAGAGGCCTTCACATTGGGCTTGAGTTTCTCCATCTCCTGGAGGCTCCTGTGACTGCAATACAACAGACCATCACTGGGGAACATGTGATGGGGCTGCAGCAGTTCCAGCCCCACCAACCTGCAGCACATGGGTTGCAAGCAGCAAACCAAGCAGGTGCAGAGGAGGGAATTCAGGCCAGGGAGGGGCTAATTCAGATTAGCTTCACAGAGGCAGACAGTGGGGATCCATGCTTATTCTCCCTGCTACCTCTGTTTTATCTTCTCCATGCCCAGCAACAGTTAGCAAGATTTCTGCACTGGAGACTCTAGATGGGATGGGATGAGTTGGGACTCGGAAGCCTAGATGGAATCAGAAGGGGTCCTAAGCCAGGAGTGGAGCCATTTTAAAGCCAGATGAGGCAAGGTTCTGTGCTGTGGGGAAACTGGACAGAATGGGAAGGGGAAAAGGTTTCCCATATGTGGGGTTGGGAGAATTCCCAGCCTGGTGTGGGGTCAGTGGGTGGAGTTTTCAGCTTAGGGGGTCTAGTGGGAGGGATTTCTCAATGGGAGGGAGGGAGCTGAGGAAAATTTGGGGGAAGTTCCGGGGCAGAAGGGAATGGGTTGGTTGACAGAGCTTAGTGTGTATAACCAAAGGTAATGGGAGTGTTACTTAGTGTCTATTGAAGGGTAGGAAACTGAATGAACCAATGAGTAGGTTGATGTATGTGGACGGGGATGTGGGGAAGAGAATGGGGGAGAGCAAGGTGGGATCTAGTTTGGATGGGGAGAAAGAGAAAAGAGGCCATGAAGAGGGGAAGAGAGAGCAGCAGAGGGATCACAGTGAGATAAATACTGTTTTTTCCCATCCCCCGCCTTTACTGTAATTCTTCACTGTGAACATGGGAAGGGCAGTGGGTGAGGGGCAACCTCACTCATTTCCCACCAAAGTCCTTCCTGTTCTCCCTGAATGTCTCAGTTTACTTTTAAGATCTGGCAAGCCTGCAATAAAGAGCAGTATCTCTCACTCCTGTATGATTGGTGTGATGTACAGGAAGAGGAGTTGCTTCTTCATCTCATCCTTTTATAGTTTCTGTTCCATGGACAATGTACCTGAACTTCATCTCAATTCAATCTCATATTGGCACGACAAGCTACACAAATGCTGCCAAAAACTGCTGCTCTGTAGTTGCTGTCATTATACATCTCTTAACACATGCATCACTACTGAACAAAACACATGCTCTTTGAAAATCGTATAAATTCCATTATAGCGTTTCAACAAAAGGATTTTTGTGCACACTTTTTACATAAATGGGCAGGCAGGAATAGAAATCAGCCACTTCGTGATCAGTATTTCTCCTCTTCATTGGTTTTCCTCCCGTGTGTCAGAAATAAGTGTTCAGTCTCTCAGCCCACAAAAAAACCTACATAGACAGCATGCACCAATACAGTCTACAGCTGCTGTGACCTATTTGTAGCAATCACTTTTCTAAATTCATCCTCTTGCCAGCAATTTAAGTCGCAATCCTCTGTTGATTACTAGATCATTCCAAGAATCACCATGGGCTGAAAATTAAGCTTTGGGAACTGAAAAAGTGACTGAGAGACTTGAAACACTACTAAGTCTTAATTTTCTTCCTTCCCTGTCTGACAATCTTCCTTCCTTCCAGTAGTTTCTTTATCAGTTTCCCTTAGGAAACCTCAGAGTAGTCACTTATCTTTTTAATCATAAATGTGATATTGCTTAAAGAATGAGCTTGAAGGATAACACAAATTAATGCATTGCCCCTCATCTTTTTTTTTTTTTTAAATCAGCCTACAGTACTAATTGGGCCCACTCATTGGCACTAGATAGTCATTAAAATAAACACTCTTAATAAACACAAGCTGTTTTCTGTATTTTTGTCATTTAAATATAATAAATATCGTCTGTTAAACATCATGTACTTGGAAGTATTTGCCTGTTTAAGTCAAGATGCCTTACAGATTTGGTTTTTTTTCTTTTATTGTGTACATGGCACTTTCCAGACAAATTCTGATACTTGTGCTTATGTTGAGCAGCATCTTATTCAATGAGTAGTCCATGAAGTCAATGGGACTGTCCGTGGAACAAGAGGATCAGAGTCTAGTCTGACATTGACACATCAATCCTTTAGTTTACTATCTAAAGGCATGATCCTGGAAACTCTACTGGGAGTTATGCTTTGCAACATGATTCGTCCTTCGGACTTCAAGCCCTTAAGTTGTAATCAGCAAAGGACAGACATTTAAATTGTTGGCAAAGGCAGAAATTTATCACAGTGACTTTGAAGGGACTGTTCAGAGCAGTAAGCACACTACAGCCAGTGCCAGTACTGCAGCGAGGGAGGACTGCCGGCAAAGGGTATGAGAAAAGGTACAGGAGACCAACAGTTATACGCTGAAAGACCATGAGACATGCTTATTACAACGTAGGCATTTGAATAATGTAGCTTCTCCATTGCTTTTTTTAAAAGGTTAATTTATTAACATTTGGAGGCAATGGCCAGAATGAAAGTTAATGTGAGAAGCAATGATGGAGGCCTACTCGCAACAATGGGTTTTGAGGGGTGAGTGGAAAGAGGAGGAGAAGGAGACTAAGTGGTGCACAGGGCTAGGTACAGGAGGCGGAATGACAAAAGATACAGTCAATTGTGGGAAATGTAGCAAAGGAAGCATCAAGGTGAGCTGGGCCGGCAAAGTTTAGGGCATTTGGAAAGAGATAAACTTCCATCCCTAACTGCTCCCTATTAGTTGGGCTTTGAAGAACGGGATTCAGGTGAAGTTGAACATGGTTCAAGAGAAGACTGAAAGCTAATGCAAAGAATCCAGGAAGGAGGTGACAAGGTCATAGCAGCAGGTGAGGGAGATGATTTTTAACAGCAGAAGACTAGGTAGATTTGAGCAGTGCATTGTGAAAGGGGAAAGTCCTCTAATGAAGAGGAGAGGTGATCAAGATATTGGTCAAGGTTCTTCCAGTAAGGTTAGAGAGAAGGGGCAGAGCTTGAGAATACAGAGGAATAAGAGCAAGATTTAGCAATAGCCTGCACATGGCGGGTAGGGAATAAAAGAGACTTCGGAGATTAATGGAATACCAAGATAAGGCACCTGAGCATCGGAAGGGGTGGTGAAGTTTTGAAAAGGGATAGAAAAGGGAGAGAAGAACATTACCTACAATCAGATTAAAAATAATTATAACAACCTTCAATAAAATGTAATTTTAAAAATAAAGATTTCTCCTTTCTGTTTGTCCTTTGAGATTTTCTCCCTGTAACTGGAAGAGAGAAAAGCAATGTGGTTTCCACTCAACCCACTTCATTTGCCTCAAGCAAAAATCTAGCAGAGGATAAAAGCTCAATGATTTTTTAATAACAAAGAAATCACAACAAGTTGGCTTGACCTCTTTCTTAGCTTACACTTTCTGATTTAAAGGGGAGATTTTCAAAGACACAAAGGGGAGTGAGTCACCCAACTCCCACTTTCAGTGAAAACTGCTTCTAACTCCCACTGGTGTCTTTAAAAATCCAATTATATGAATAATATAACCAAACGAAATAAGAATAGATAATTTTCTGCAGCATTTTAAACTATGCTCAGCAAGCTCTGAATCCTACCAACAAACCAAATTAAACCAACCAAAAATACGCCATACTACTTCTAGCCAAGTATCTTTCTTCATGTATCACACAACACCTGTTGGCCAATGGTTAAGTGAGGATAATTAGTTTGCAGTTACCACCAGTTAGATTTGCACCTATTCTACTTGCAAATCCCAAGAAATTCTGGTTTGGCCAGTTGAAGTGTTTTGACCCCATTCCTACTGGAAGACACCATAAAATAGCTGATCCCCATCAGAATCAACTGGTTTCTGGTTGTGATTCAGTAGATGTTTGCAAAGCACCTTAAAATAATTACAATCTTATAATAAACCTTTGGAATGAGAGATCAGATGTAGTGCTTCTTCATTTCAAGCAGCTGATTCCTTGTGTTGATGCATCCATCTTCATAAAATGACCTGAAAACAGGGAAATATAGTCCTAATTATTGCTGAGCAAATAATTATTTTCTTCAGTCAGTGGCTGAACCAAAAAACTCTGAAAATATTTAGTTTCGGGTAGACCCAATATGGATTTTTTTTGTTTTGTTTTTTCTTACCAAAACAAAACAAAACAAAAAAATTGAAAAAAAATCTAGTTTTGAATTGAACAAAATGTTTAGTTTGAACCAAAAATAAAATTCGATTTTTTGTTTTGCTCTTGGGATTATTTTTACCCTTTAATATTCAAAAAAAAAAAAAAAAAAAATCTAACTACACTTGAAAATGAAATGTCAGTTTGAAACAAAAAGTTAAAATGTTTCACTTTGAAAATGCCAAAATGAAACGTTTATACCCTTATGCCCATGGATCGCCTTCCAGTGGTCGGCCACCTCACAATCACTAGTCGAGGTAGTGTACCAGGAGGAGTCTCTAGTGCACAGCATTCCGGGAATTCTGGCTTTCACTACAGGCCACATCAGTACTGTGGGGCCTGCCACAAATTAGAATAGCTACCTGGGCTGCCTCAGTTTTGCTGTGGGTTCTTCCAGATCCTTGAGTAGCCCTTAATCAGGGCAACACACACGTTGCTTAAAATCACCTTCTCTAGGGCTGTTTTCCTTGCTTTGCCTCCTCAAAATACAGCATAGATTCTGACCCTCTGGTCTGATCTCTGAACGCACCTTTACAAATTTCCCTGAATGTTATCAATCATTTTCTATAACTTTTCTACTAATGCCCCCAAATACCTTCTTATCCCAAATACCTTTGTCTGACAGTTTGTATTATGCACAGTAAGATAACTTCATCCCTGCTGTTAGTAGCCCTGAAAAGCAATAATGCATTTATTTTGTGTGTGTGTGTCCTGAATATCTATTCCTCATGCTAAATTAGGCAATTTTAACTGATATAAAAAATCTCTTTGAAGCATTGCAATTTTGTTTACCATCTCAAACCATTCTTTGAACAAACTGTTAAATGATACATTTCTCCCTCTTCAAATATTTGTGGAAATAGAGTTCTTATGAATTCTGTCCTTTTAGTTTACATTATTTCATAACACTTAAAGAGCTTTTTGTACAGTCTGTTTTTTAAAAAGATTTATCGTCAATTTGTAAATTAATGGCATAATGTTTCTAATTTTATTAGAAGGCTGCAATGACTATAGAGTGATTCAAATACAGGACTGTAATTTATCAATTATGAGCGACAGGATGGATTACTTTATGATTACCTGTTCTGTTCAGTCGCTCTGAAGCCCCTGACATTGGCCACTGTCGGAAGACAGGATACTGAGCTAGGTAATCCAGTGGTCTGACCCAGCATGGCTGTTCTTATGTTCTAATAAGGTGCAGTCAGCATGTTATATCTGTCATTCCCATCTCCATCTTTAAACATACAAGACCTAGGCGGACGTAAACTGCTCTTGTAACTTCGGTGTGGTCAAGCAATGCCTGTATGTCACTTTAAAAAGCAATGTGATCATGTAGACACACCACTGAACCTGATTGGTTCTTTAAATAGATCAGGAACTTGATCAGCTGGTAATGGATCCTCGCATCTTAAGTATGCAAACTGTAGAAAGGTGCTTAAGTTTTAACTATTTTTTAAAAAATTACACAGCTTGTCAATACTATCTAAATATACAGTATGTTCTAATTAAACCATTTATACATTGCCTTGGATGACCCTGACTGTATTTTCAGCAGAATGTTTTCATATTTGTTATGCACTGGGAAGAAAATTCAGATGAAATTACAAGGTCCTACCTCTTCTGGTTAGCTCAGTCTTCCTAATCCTTGTTTACATGACATTGATTTTAATCTGAGATAGGTCATAAGAGAGCAGCTGAATGTTACTGACCCATGACCCTTGGCAGAGATGAGCATTTCAAACTCAGTCTAAAGCCTCCTTACCTCTTCACCTAAAATAAAGAAAATACTAACCCCATTACACAGACAGCAGAAGTCTTTTGATCTTAGCAGGAACTTATTATATAGGTGGTCCTGTTTTAGGTCGCAAACCTGCAAAAATGCTTGCACTTAACTTTATAGTCTGCCTGTCTGTTTGGTGCATACCATCGCCCTGTGGTGTGCATGTCCTGAAGCATGTACTCATTTGTAACAGAATTAAACCCTTTACTACTCTTCAGCAGGAGATTGACTCCCTCCTGTGAAAATATATGCAGATCAGCTGAAAGCATTTTATCAAACCATAGGAATTGCCATACTGCAGGGACAGGCAACTTTGAGATACTAGAAGGCCATAAAATCCACTGGGAGATACCCTGGGGGAGGGTGTAGAGTGACCCATCTTGCACTCACCTCACAGCAGCAGCTCCTTCCCACGGGCTTGGGGGGCCTGGCTCCTGCTCCAGCCCGTGGACTCTCACTACAGCCTAACATCATGCACATATCTGCGCACAGGCAGGCAACGCCCTGCCCTCTCCCTGCTGCTGGACCACCTGCCCCAAGCTGGGCTGTGGAAGGCAAGAGAAAATAACCTGGCTGGTTGGATGTAGTCCCTTCTCTACCTGCCATACTGGCTCACACCCTATCCAGTATCCTGGCTCTGATATCTAAAGAAAGCTCACACTCCACGAGTACTGCTGTCTATGTGGCTACTGCTTGCCCTTTAGCATTGTTTCCTTGTGCGCCCTAGTGAGTCAGTCTGAGCCCACCTGTTGTCTCTTGTCTTATACTTAGACTGTAAGCTCTGTGGGGAACGGACTGTCTTTTTGTTCTATGTTTGTATAGTTCCTAGGACAGTAGGGTCCTGCTCTATGTCTGGGATTGCTATGCACTACCACAATCCAACTAATAAATAATTTGCCTCATGCTTTGTTTTTAAAATTGTATAAGCTCTCATAGCTGAGCCAAGGTAATGCTTAACACTTAATTAATTCATTTCAGTAAATTATTATTTAAGGTGGAGTTTTTAGGTGCCCAGCCACCATCTGTGCATTTGAAAATCTCTTCCTAAATTCTCCCAGCAGCCCTGTGAGCTAGGGAAGTAAATATTATTATTCCCATTTTGCAGATGGGAAAACTAGGACACAGAGTATGTTTTTCTGGACGTTGTATCCTGAGTACTTTGCATTCGGGGTGGACCATATCTTGTTCAAATTCACATGGATTAATGGAGTTGAGATCATGGGACCAACCTGAGTGAATTTAGTGCTCAAGAAAGGAACAGGTTTAACAATCCCTAGACAGTGAAATCCCCTCTCCACAGAACCAGTACACCATGGACACCAGAAATGCAAGCTTCCTTATGCTGCTTCCAAAGTCCCTCAACCCTGATCTGGAAGGAGAACATCTAGGTAAGGTTATTCATTCCACAGGCCCATTCAGTGAGCCTCTTCTGAGACTGTTGATAAGGTTACTAAAAAATGCCAAGTGTGGTGGTACCTTTTGTGATGTGGACAACTGTCTAGTGGAGACTGGGCTGGAACCACCACACACATTCTATGTAACAGAAAGCCAAAGAGCCACCGTGATGGTAATAATGTTTAGTCATTACTGACCTGGGCTGAATGTAAACCAGTGATATTGAGCTATAATCAGTCATTGGTACACAGGTGCAATATAATTGCACCCACTTATTCCAGGGATAAATTAGTTCCGTAGAGGTGGAAAGCTTTCTATCCATTTTGTTAGTGCAACTGTGGGGAAAATTAACCAAGTTCTATAAAACTTTTCCTTCATCTTTGAAAAATTTTTGTGAAAATCTGCCAGGTGTTTTAAAGCAAATTCACTCAGAACAGACATGAAAATGGGAATGCATTAAATACGTAAACTTTAATTATTTCCCATCTTTTATGAAAATGAATTTTTAGTTCAGTTTAAAGAGGGAGGTGAGGCAAGGTGTTCCTTCAAATAACATTTTGAATCCTGAAGAAAATATTGAAAATATCTCAATTTTATGGAGACACCCTCACCTTTGCCCCATAGCAAGACATTTCTGTTCTGTGTATTCCCCCTCACATTACTTATCCTTTGAGCCCTCTGATTGGCTCATCCTTTCCAACTTGAACCCAAATCACGCAAAAGTTTCACATCAAAAGCAAAGAAGAAGATTGTTGATAAGTTCTCTCTTATCTGTCTTCCCCTCATGTTCATAGTGAAGCCTCAGGCTATGCCTCGATTGAACACATTAGTTTGTAATTTCTGAGTGGTGAAAGTGTTCTTCTGATGCTCAATCCCCAATGCAGTGATTTTAAGAAACGGTTTGTCCATTATTATGATCTTATGAAAAATCTCTCTCTACACTAATAAATGATGAGTTTATTTGGTCCTTACAGTGTTTTGGAAAAAACGAACCATTTTGAAACGCACTGATGAAGATCTGCTTTTATCTCACAATTTAACATTTTCACTGCCACTGGGGAGTGCTTAGTTGTCTATAGTGCTTTGGAGTGAAATTCAGCCTTCTGTTGAGAGCCAGCACAAGCTCAAAACAGTGGTACATAGCCTTTGTATTAGCTCTTTGCCGGTGGGTGATTTTTGCCTTTTGTAACTGGAAAATTTTGAGAAATCTCTCTTCTTGATTCTTCCTAAAAGCCAGCAAAGAGAACATGATGGAGGATATATAAAGTGCCTTATCTCAGCAGATTTTCAGGATCTGGTCTTCCAGTAACTAGCCTCCATTTGGGCAACAGAAAATTGACTGCAAAAGTAAGTGCAGGTGCAGTTGAGATCACTCTGATACCTAGAGTATATATATATATATATATATATATTGTACACTGGACTTTTCCCTACAGCTGTAGATATATGTGTAGCATACGGCACCATGTTTTCCATTCTTGCATATGTATACTACTTTCATTAACCTAGCATTGCACTATATATTTATGTGACGGAGGTCCAGATCTTTAAAGATATTTTGACTTTGCTGCACTCAGAATTGCAACACCTAACTGATTTAGGTGCCTGAGTCTGATTTTCAAAAGGGATTTTGGCATTTAAAGGTCTAAATTCCACTGACAGTTGATGGGATTTAGACCCCTAAGTGTCTAAATCCCTTTTGAAAATGAGAATTAGCCTCCTAAATCAGTTAGGTGTTGTGATGTTGAGCACTCCAGTGCCTAAATACCTTTAAAAATCTGGGCCTTAGACTTAAGTTCCGTTTGCTATGAGATATAGGGATCAGGAATGATTATTCCCATTGACTACACCTAAGTACGTACGTAGAGCTGTGTAGGAAACTGGGACAATTTTTGAGACATCAAAAAAAAAAAAAAAAAAAGTCCTGTCCCAAATCAGGAAGAAAGTTGAAATCTTAGAAATGTTTGAGAGTCAGAAATCTGAAAAGAAATGTTGGGTTGTCATCCATTTTGATAACTTCAAAATCTTATGTTTGGATTTTGGCCCTTAAAAATATAACTGCAATTAGTTTAAATTTTCACCAGAAAGTCATTTCAAACTGAAAAAGTGAAACTTTTTGGTTTGAAAATGCTGAAATGAAATGTTTTGACAATTCTGGGGGGAGAAAATGCCAAAAAGGTTAAGTTGAAATGCCAACTCTATTCCACAAAATGTTTCAGATTCAACGAGCCAGCATTTTCTGACAAAAAATTGCTTCATCACACAAGTCCTGACCAGTTCTATGTGGAATGAGTCAGAGCTACAGAATCAGGCCCTTAGTTGAAAACTCTTTTCAGTCAGCACAGCCTTCCTTAAATGCAATGAATTTTACTAAGCAGAAAACTTAGGTGGCCTATAAATGCCAGCATTTTTCTACTATTGCCCTTTGCTGCCGTTATTGCTGCTTTTGTTGTATGTTGTACAAGTACTAGTTACTATTTTATATCCTAAAAATGACTTTCATGAACTCTGATACACATAAGGTAGTACGTAGTATGCGACACATGTAGTTCTAAATCTGCAGAAAAGTTGTATAATACGGTACCGTGTTGTTTGGTTTGACACACGATACGTTTTCATGTAGACTGTTCTGCAGCACATAAGCACACGATGTCAGAATTAAGGTGCACCTTTAGGTTTGGCATTTCCTGACCTTTAAGTGCTTCACATTCACTCTGGGCCTCTGGAACTATTTGACTAAAAACACACATTAGGATCCCTCATACTGAATGCTTAAAAGATCCTTGTCCTAGGAACCTGCAGAATGTTTCATTTACTGCATAACTGCTGATGTTCATCAGAGTGGGAAGCCATGCTGTGCACTTCATAAACTGAACTCTGAACTCCTTTACATTTTACAAGGTGCTGAGGCAAAGGGTTCCTGTGGACCTTCACTTCATGTTTTATGATACAGCTAGTTATCCACACAAGAATGCACAGTGAATCCATCCCTATGAGTTTAGCAGAAAAACATGTTCATTTTGTTATTTTTAAAGGCTCAGAACTTGGTCAAATCAAACCCAGTTTCCGTGAAAAGTACATCCCAATGAGAGCGATATCCATGCCATATTTTAACTTTTGGCTTCCAGCTATTTCATCTGGAGAGCTGTTCAAAAATGGATACAAAGATGTTTTTGTAATTGGAAAATTATACATTCTTTAATTTCCTCATACTCACAAATTATTAGAGTGATCTAGGTAAAGCTGATTATGTAAATCTTGTTTGTTCACCATGATAAAAACCATGTCAAGTTGCCAAAAGACGCCTAGTTCTCAAAAGCACTTTCCATTCACCATCACATTGTCACAGCTTAGCAACTGGCAAATTCCTTTGCTAGCAAAAAAAATCTTAGCAGCAACTAGGGAAACTGACATCACTGTAGGTCTATTTCCTCCCCACCCCTACTCGGCTCACTGAGGTCTGCTACATTATAGCAATATCCTGCCAAAGCAGATAAAGGCTTTGGCACCAAAAAATCATTCAGGGAAGTAATGTGGATCAACAAGCCCATCATGACTCATGATGATTTATATTCACTAGATGTTTGTTTTTGCCCTCTAGTAGGTTAGAAAGAATGCTGACAGGCTGTAGTACATCTATCAATGTACTAAACTATACACAAAGGTAAGCCCAGGACCTTCAATACAATTCATTATTTCAGCTTGGATATTGACAAAATCTTTATTAAGTCATCAAAATTGGTCTTTTATTGTATCATTTAATTAAAAAGTATATATTTGCTGTTTGGGTGAGGTGTTAATTCCAACAAGGAATAAATTCCAAGTTGCAATATCAAAGCAGAGGCTTTAGATAAATAAAAAGTTACAACTGGCTCAAAACTATCTAATAAATCTTTCTGAATATTCCAAAGCTAATTTTCATTAGCATTCCAGTATTACTCAAGCTTTCACCACTGGCTGAAAGATCTTGTATCATTAGCATGTGGGATGAACTCGATTAACAGCTGATCTTCTGGGGAAGAAAATAGAAAATGATCACGATTTCATTTTGTTCCTCTGTTTCAAATGAATGTTATTAGTTACTATTTTTATGCACTTCATTAAGGCGGGTGATGACAAGGGAACTTCCATCTGCAGTATTTGAGACACAATGGATATATTGGAACTTTTCTTAGTTGCCACTGAATTATTGTTGTGTTTAATGACTGCATTAACACTGGCAGGCTATATTTATTTCATTCTTCAATAATCAGCTAGTGTACAATAATCAAGCCATGCATATTTTATGTACAATAACTTTTATAAGACAGCTTCTCATAATTAGGGTGGTGCATATGCTGACTAAGGCGGAGATTCTATCTTGTATAGGTTTCTATACCATGCTTGTCACCATAATATGTGAGTACTATGCATTCGGTGACGTGATTAACATTTGTCATATTTTTTCTCTCATCCTCTAACTGGGGGAGAGGTGTATGCCATGAAGTATCTTGTTTTGGGAGGGTGTTTTTTTGTTGCTTTGGGTTACTTTTGAAGTGGGGGGATTGTTTGTTTTTATACATGTTGATATGTAATTATGTCAGAGGAGGCAGGTCAAAGCAATGTGCCTTGCGCCTGGAGCAGAAGCGGGTGAGGTTTGTGATGGCCCTTAGTTCCTGGGAGAGTTTATACCACTGTCTCTGGTTAGACTTCAAGACATTTTCATCTCCCCAGAGTCTAGCCCATTGAACGCCTTGAAGATTTGGTCTGACATCTTCAGCTTGATTTGATATTTAATGGAAAGCCAGGATAGGGAGCAAAGGACTTGTGTGATGCATTTCCAGTAGCCAGCATTGCCAGATGAAATGCACTAAGCATTCTATACTAGTTGGAGTTTTCTAAACACTGAATGCTTCATACTCAGCTACATAGCATTGATAGAATCCCCTCAGAAGTGAAAAAGTTATGAACAACTGAGGCCTGGTCATTGTCCACCAGTATGGGATGGAGTCTCCTGGCCAGCAAGAGATGATAGGAAGTGTTACTCATGGATGCTATGTTAGAGGTTAGTGTCAGTGGGGAATCCAAGAACACTTCCAAACTATAGATGATATTAGCCAAGTATGGGTGTTTACCTTCAACCAAAAGAGACCTCATCATGGCTAGAAATTCTTTTCCTCTGCTCCCCAGCATCAACTCTGTCTTGCTTGGGTTCAGCTTCGTCCTTGAGCTGATCTTGTCAAGGCACTGGGCCATCTTGCTGGTACTAGTGTAGTTGTTTGTGGGGAAGGATAGGTAGATCTGTGTGTGATTTGTATGTTGCACCTACCCTTGGATCCAGCTGACACCAATAAATGCTTGACAAGGTTGTCTCAGATTTATATACATTGTCATGATTATTGCTTATTTCCCACAATTCTAGGCACCTTATGGAAGACAGACATATGATTTGCATACAACAAAAAACACCTGCACCAATAGGTGGGGGAAATAGGAGACTGAGTAAGTGCAGGTTACTAAAATAAAAATCACACACACACGTTATATTATATATCTCCCCTTCCTATGCAAAATGCACCCTAGCCTGACCCCCACCTTCCATCACTCTACAGTCCCCCATCAGCATTTGTCATTTCATTTGGCAACCCCAGACAGGTCACATCCTGTGAGCACTGCACTCCTGGCTCTGGCCAGTCATCCCCTTTCTCTCACCCCTAGCCCTCTGCAGCACATACTTTCAGTGGCCTAGAAAGGCCTGTAGAATTGGAGTTGCTAATCTAATGCTTGTTATAACATTTTGAACTAGTCTTTGTTATGAGTACATTATAGCAGGATTGCAATGGCCAGTTAAATCCAGCCAGGCTGCACTTGTCCTGTATCAAATTATCAAAGTCAAATAGGTTCACCATCCACCACCACCCCCACTTCAGCTGTTCTCCTTTGCTACCATTTTGCTGTGCAGACTGAAATCCACTTCCACACAGTTCACAGAAAGAGCAGAGGTTGGTTTCAAATACTGAGTACCCTCTGAAGGGAAAACACCTAAAATGAAAGAACTTTCCTATTGCTTGGTTAAGCATCCTGTAAAGCCCATTGCCACTTCGATATTAATTTTGGCTACTGCTGAGAGTATATAAATAAAACTAAAAGCAATGTAATGGTAATTTATTTAAATTAATTGGCTAGACATGCATATTAATTATGTTTTCACTTTCCTTTCAGATATTTTGGTGGATGGCAAAAAGCAAGAGGGAAAACATCTGTTCCAGGTGAAGGATAAACACAAAATCAGCTACAGGGATATTGAATAAATGCTGATGGAAGCACTAACATTCCTTTACAAGCAATGATTATGCATCTTAACCGCGTAAGTATAAAAGGGCCTTTGTTATGCTGATCAAGGTTAAATGTAATTTAATACAAAAGAGATTCTGGGAGAGCCAAATTCTGCTCTCAGTAAAGCTGGTGTAAATCTATTGGTTTCAGTGGAGTTATTCCAGATTTACATCACTGCTGCCAAGACCCGAGTTCGGTTTTAAAAGGGATACTGATCTAAGTTCTGCATTAAAAACTAAATGCCAGACTGGTAAAGGTAGAGAAATCCATTCACTACAAATTCTCCATTATTTTTACAAACTCTGTGTGATTTCCATAGTCGTGGTTCCAGAACCATGAATGAAAACTTCAGCAAGAGCTTGTTATAAATCTCTGGAGGATCAGATGTTAAGGTTAAGGGATTTGCAACATCTTTGCAAATCAAATTAACACAGAAGTGGGTATAGTATTTAAAAAGCAGCCATTAGTCCACTTTTGAAAAATGTGCCACACACAGTGACTTGATGTTTAAAGAAATTCTTCTCAGATAATGCATCTTTTTTATTAATAAATGTGCATTCTATCTACTCCAGTTGACTGATTATCTGTGTTTGCTAACATGCTTTTGCAAATGAATGATGCCCCTGATCCTTTATTTTAGAGCTTTTAATCATTTTGCATGTCAAAGATGAGAGTGATCTATTACAAGGCTGCTTTACACTGGCAGCACTTACTCAGCTATGTAATATTGTTAAAATGAGAGACTATTTCCATAAACTAAGGAATTTACCAGCAAACAAAATACTTTCATTTGACAGACACTCATTCATTTCCACCTGAATTTACCCATAAGGCTCTATCTCTAGTTCCAATTGCCACTTCTGCTATTAACTAATGCAATGAGAGGTCTTATTCTTATATAGGTTTACTAGTGATATAAATACATGTATAAGATATTAATGGCAACTGGAGATTAACCAAGATGATACACAGCTTTCAGGATCAGTAATGAAAAATTTACGTACCTTCTCGTGTTTGGGGGGGAGGGAGAGGGTCAGATAAATAATTTTTAATGGGATTCCTAGCTTCAAGACTACGTGGAGATGAAAGCATGAAATCTCTCACAGGATTAAAAACTTACATTGGCAGGGAACTTCAGACAACAGAGAAGCAAACTTTGAGACTAATTAATGCAGGGATCATCAAAGTAGTAGCAACATAAACCCACAGACACTCACTTCCTTTTTGATATATAAGGTTTCCCCTCTTGAGTTCCTAGCCCCCAAGGCTGCTATGATAAAATGTAGAAACAACTCACAGCTAGTAGCTGAGCTACCTCTCTCTTGAGTTCTCTGACTCCCTTGTAGAAAATATTGAAAACTAGACAGAATTGGTCAGGTTGCATCTTTTTGCTCCCTCTAACATGGATACTACCTTTGAAAAATATGGAGTCAAGGTCTTATAATCTTGCTTGGTTTCCCATTCTTATCTACTCCATTCCGTTGAAAATAACGTTCTGTTAAAGAACTAAATTATTCTGAAAATCTCTCTGAAATTGATTGTTTGGCTGATATTTTCAAACGCAACCAGTGGAACACATTGGTAGCCGTCCCTCTCTCTTCCCCGGCACTTTTAAGACTCTTATGTTAGAAGCACAATACTCAATTCTCCTCTCACGTATAGTGGTGTTATTCCATAGACATCAATTGAGTTTACACTGGCATGAGTAGAGGGAGAATCAGGCCCCCAAATTTTGAAAAAAACCACAGTATTCCCAAAAGTGATAGGATGAACTCTGTCAATGATGTCGCTGTAACTTTAAAGTACGGGCATTGTATTTATTGTATATAAAAAAATCATAACAGGAATAAAAGGGGAGCTGAAACACCTAGATTACTGCTATGGATTCTGCCCTCTGTCAGGTTTTATTTGGTTTGAGCTCATGGTTTTATGCTTTCTTGCTCTGAAATGCTTTTCTACCCAAGAGGTCCTTCCTGCAAATAAAATGAATTATTATGTGGATCTCAGCATGGGAAAATTACACCCGTATTAAAGATGCCATCTGAGGCAGAGACTTACTGAAGAATTCCATACCTGACTTTCTAAAAATGAAATCAGATCAACAAGAACTCATATTTTTTTATATCCAGCAATTTACTGCCAACCAGAGTGCATATGAACAATCAATGTCATTAAAAGATTATTTCTCAGACTAGTGAGTGACAAAACCCTCATTTCAATGAGGAGATTTCCACACAGCTCTTTCCTTCTACAGTCCATACTATAGTTTAAACACATGGGGAGCAATTGATTTATACATCAATTACTCCCACTCCCTTCTTGTCTTTGGGCATCCCCATAGCCATCTATGCTCTCTAGTTCAGCTGGCGTGAGGAAATTGACTCATTGCTGGCAACCATTATCAACCACAGATCATTATGTTTGTTTTCTTTGTTTCTTTATGATTTAGTCAATTCCAGGATCATTCTTACACGCCTGTCCTGCATCCCCTTTATACTGAGATCCATATGTATTCTGGTTAATGTCTGTGGGCTAAATTCTGAAATATTTTACACAGCTTTTTACTCAACCCTCATTCAAACAAAATTTCAATTATTTTCAAGTCAGTCAGGAACCAGATTCCTCTAGAACTCTGAGGAGTGCTCAGATATTGAACCTTGGTGTGGTCCATTATATTTATAAACATAAAAATCAAATCAAGTTCTTATGCCACATCTCCCATTTTGAGAGTGCTTGGGTCAGATCCATTTCCAGTTCATAACTCTGCCTGCAATTTCCTTAGCAGCAAATTCAACACAAATAAGCGAACAAGATCATATCAGATTAAATAATTCTATGTAATATAGTTGGTAGATTATATTGTATCACTAAACTTTAAACTCTGCTTTTTAAAATTTTTCCTTTCAAAAAAGAAATGGAAATTCCAGAGACGATGTATAGAGGAGGCACCCGGGAGTCACATGCCCCCTCCCAGTTTTCTGCCAGGGTTTATATGTTCTTCCCTGAACCCCACTGTATATCACCACACCCTTTAAATCAGAGGTTTTTAAACTATGGGACGTGCCCCCCCGGGGGGGGGGGGGGGGATGGGGAGGAACATTTGTGGGAGGGTGAGCAGCAATGGCAGACAGCTCAGGCTTCAGCTCCACACAGTAGGGTTCAGGGAGGGAGTGCCATCCCTTGACTTCTTTTTGTCTGGGTTGGCAGGGGGGGAGGAAGCACAGCCACAAACTGTAACTCAAACGGGGTGCTCAGCTCAAAAAGTTTGAAAACCCTGCTTTAAATTGTGCCTCCCCATCAACAGTGACACGTTGTCTCTACCAAATCCTGAAGTCCCCAACGCAGTCGTTATTCAGGCAAAACTTTCCAGCTATTGATTGGACTGCTAAAACCTTCACTGACTTTATTATTTTCTTTGAGTAGTCTCATTGCTACCATTTAGGAGATATTCTAGTGTTAGAGCCAGGAATTGGACATTAGAACTCCTGGGTTCTCTATCTGACTATACACTGATTTGCTGTGTGACCATAGCCCATTCTTTTACCTCTTTGTGCCTTAACTGACCATCTGAACCAAATACTGTATCATCTAGCTCACAGAGAAGTCTCATATTTGTAAAGCAATTTGTGACATATCATAGACATTAGAAATAGAAAAGATGGAATACATTATCTAATCCATTCTTCTGCTGTGCAGGATTATTATTCATTGGATAAAGTCTCCATTATTTTATTTTATTTTACAATTTGAGTGCTGGATTTGTGATTGAAGCCTGGCTTTGCTACTCCTGTATTATACCTTTTCCATTCACTGGTTATTGCTAAAAAGAACCTCATTCATAGCCTAAATAATGCAGCTTCCCTTTACTTGCCCTGACCTCTCATCATCTCTTTACAAAGGTCTGATCTACACTACAAACTAAGGTCGACAGAAGCCGTCTTACATTGGCCTAATAATGTGTGTGTCTACACGACCAGGTCCCTTCTGCCATCCTAACTTACCTGTAACCTCAACTTAATTACTTCACCTCTGTGAGAAGCATGCCACGTAAATCGATGTTGATGGGCTAGAGAGGCGGAGCAGATGCAGCGCTGTGTAAGTCGACTCAACTGGCCTCCAGGAGGTGTCTCACAATGCTCCTCTGCGATCGCTCTGGAGATTGTTTTCAACTCCACTGCACCACAGCCAGATACACAGGAAATAGCCCCTCCCCTATTAAATCCCTGGGAAAGTTTGAATTCCCATTTGCTGTTTGAGCAGCATGGAGAGCTCGCCAGCCCAGCTAATCATGGTGACTCAACGCCCCAAACCCGCGCCAGCCTGGAGTACGCAGGAGGCGGTGGCTCTTATTGGTCTGTGGGGAGAAACGACTGTGCAGGCAAAGCACGGATCCAGCTGAAGAAACATGGACATCAATGAAATGATCACTCAGGGCATGGTGAAGAAGGGCTACACCAGGGACATGCAGCAGTGCTGCGTGAAAATCAAAGAACTTCGACAGGTGAACCAGAAGACAAGGGAGGTGAACGGTTGTTCTGGTTCTGCACCACAGATATGACGCTTCTACAATGAGCTGCATGTGATTCTCAATGGTGACCTCACCCCTACCCCCAAACGCAGCGCGGATGCCTCCTGGGAATCTGAGTCCTGGGCCTTCACAGGCAACAGCGAGGAGAACATTCTGGATAAGGAGAATGGGAGACAGGCAAGCGGGGGATCCATTCTCCCCAAGAGCCAGGAGTTATTTTTAACCTTGGAGCAGTGCAGCCAGTCACAGGATAGCATGGTAGTGAAGGCATCTCTGGTGAGCATGCAATTCCAATCAAACTGTAGGGGTTACATGCTCTGATGTTTTGTGTGTCAGAGCAGGTCTGATTTTAGTGTTGCTGTGCTTCAGGGCAGGGGCCCCACCTGGGGGGTAGGGAAGGGTACACTTTACTGGGGCCCAGACTGCAACCCCCATTACCATGAGGAAAAAAATGTTCATGGCTCATGAGATTCTATGTATGGATTGAGGGATTGTGGGAGGTGTGTGGGAGTGGGTCTGTGTTACAAGTTTGTACTGGGCCCCAAAAAATCATGCTTGGGCCCTGCTTCAGGGCTGGGGAAAGCTCTGTACGAAGCTCCTGGAAAGTGGCCTGCCACATTCAAAAGGTCTGTAGCCACTGCTCGTCATCCCATAGCTGCATAACGATGCGATCCCACCAATCAGCGCTTGTTTTCTGGGACCAGAAATGGCCCTCCACCGTGTCCAGCTGCTGCATGACTGCCAGCAGCAACTGGGAATTGTTTCATTCTATGGCTTGCAGCAGGGCTGTTTGAATGACATCGCAACGTTCTGTGCAGCAGCTCCTGTCTCAGCTCTGCAGGATAAGGCACGAGGTGTTCGTAATGCTCACAACAAAAGTGCACAGCTGAGCGAGCTCCATGCGTCTCGGGCTATGATGTACGTCCTGCTAAGCCAGGCTGTCAAAAAAAGGTGCGCAAAAAGTATTGGTTTGTTTGCCAGGGACATCAGAGGCGAGAGGGAGGAAATTGCATCATGGGAGGCAAGCCCTTCCCAACCCCCTCCCTGCCTGCGGCTAGTTGCACTGTGGGATAAACCCTCGGTGCACTGCTCTGTGCATTGATGCAAGCACAGCTAGTGAGAATGCCCTCCACTGACACAATGAACGTGGTGTGGATATGCCTGACTGACTGAATTACGGCGGCAGCTGGATGTCAAGTTAAATTAAGTCAACTTAACTGTGTAGTGTAGACATGCTCAAAGAGCCCCAAAAATGTTTTTATTAATCAGAGTTGCCAACATTTTGCAATGTTATCGCAAGTCTTGTGGTATTTGGTGATTTTCCTAAAGCTCCAGCTGCTGAAATCAGAAAATTGTAAGAGAATTTCATCTCTCTCTCATTTGCTCTCTCCCTTTTCTGAAGTAAGTGCGAAGCTCTCTCGATTGCAGAGAAAAGCTTTAAAATGTGACCGGAGTGCTTCCTAAGGCTCAGAAAACCAGAAGACAAATAAAAGGACCCCCCCCAAATATATTTTTTTTAAATCTTGTGATTTTTAAGCCAACCTCATGCTCTTAGGGCTGGGTGGGGTCTGACTCATATTTTTTGAATGTTTGGGGTTGGCCATACTGGTTTTTCCATCACATGCTGACGCAGTCCAGTTATTGTGTTTGAAAATGATGGATCCAAAATTTGGATGTTTTAAGGTGTGAAGCCCAGCAAACTATTTCCCTATACTTATTTGCTGCACAGAGTCTGAATTCAGTAGGTCATCCCAAAAAAAGCGATCAGCCAGTAGCAGATGTGTTGGCTGGGCAATTTTGTGGGGAGGCTAGACTCTTAAGAGTTTCATTGTCCATAGCCCCAAACTAGAATCTCAACTTGACGTTATGTGAACAGATATGCTTCAGCTTGTACTTTAAACACACAAAAATAAAATACTTTGGGCCTGACCCTTTTCTCACTTACGCTGGTGTATCTCTATTGATTTCAGTGAAGTTTCTGCTGATTCACACAAGTGCAAGATCAGAATCAGGCCCTTAACTTGAAATAACTCTTTAGAAATACACTAGCCTTTCCCCATTCCTTTAGTGAGTTGTGCTTCAAGGCTACATTTTTTGTGTATCAGAAACTAAGCTGCATCTGTGCCCACAGTATTAGCTTTTCAATCAGATCTATTTAGTTATTGTATGTGGTCTAGATCTATATGCTTTAAAGGCCCGATTGTAATGCCTGCCAGGAATAGAATGACTGTGATGTACTCTGGCATGAATGTAGGACTCTGAGAGTTCCCAGACAAATTAGAAAATGTTCCTTCCAATTTTAGGAAGGCTTCTGCTAAAATACATAAATATAGATGGTAGGCAGACAGTGAGGTGGTTCTTATGATAACGTACAGGTATCAGACGAGGCCTAATCTGCACCACAGATTTCAGTCAAGTTCCTAACCAGTTAGTGTGTGGCACAGCATTTTGACCTGGGCCCATCTCTAACTGAATTACATTTTGGGTAGTTATACGCCCTATAACATAGTATCCAACCGCCTCTGTGTTTCTCATGAATCATATGTGTGGGTGTGTGCTAGTTACAGATGTGATGTTAGAGAACTTAAGGAACATGATGGGTAACAACTAGCAGTGTTTTCTAGAATATAGTTTAGGGGCAGATTTGTAAAGGTACAAAACCTCCAGCGTCATACCTCCAGCTTCCAATGCACTCATGCAAGCTGGGAGGAGATAAATTTGTCTTTAAAGACCTGAATTATTTGCTTTCTGATTCATGTCGTTATGCTATTTTTTTTCCTGTTGGGCTGGCTCAAAGTCACTGAAATGATGCAAGTGCTCAGCTATAATTAAAACTTTCCATCACAGCATATTGATATTGTCTAGTGCTGGATGGATTCAATGACACAGTAGTGAAAGTAAGAGATCAGCATTGGCTGCATTCTTTAAAACGACAATTCTGCTGGCACTCATACAGAAAAGCTCACAGGTCTTGAGAGAATACGCTAGCTGCCCTAAAATATTTCTAAACACTAGGTTAATTCAAATAGATTTCAAGATATTTCTGATTATCCAGTCCTATGCTAGCTTGAGTGCTGGCTACACTTCTCGAGAAATGCCTTTCATTTCACTGAGAATTTGCTGGGAAATGAGAATATTTTCAAATGCTTGTCCAAAGAGGTCTACGGACTTTTCCAGCAGAAATGCACTTTGGAAGGGAGATTGCCGCAGCATATTTTACCACCACTACATCACATATGGACTGATTTGAACCAATACAACTAACTGAAATCACTGTAAATTCTGTGGTGGTTTGCTCTCATTGCCTAGGGGTCAGGAGTTCAGGGCTTTCAAACTACAGAGGGGATTTCTGGTAGGGGAGCCTGGGCCCTCCTACTCCACTGGGCTCCAGCCCAGGGCCCTGTGACTGCCACATAAGGATCTGATGCTCAGGAGCACCTTAAGGCTGCCCTTCCTGAGCCATTTCTTTCTGCTCCACTATTGTCCAAAGTTTGCAGTCTATGGCAAGTAGGGGTGAAGGCAGGCAGCTCACTACTGGGCGCCTCCTCATGGCCATGCTTGGCATGGCAGCTCTCTCTTGGGGTAGCAGCTGCCTCCTCCTGTGACTTAGCCCTCCAGCCAGGTAAGCTACAATCCTCTCCCCTGTCGGGGTAGTCCATAAACGATGCAAAGGTGATTAACACAAGCAAACTGAGTTCATATGAGAGAGAGCAGGAAACGTCTCCCTCTCAGAGCATATCTGAAGCAGGTCCTCCTTTCCCCTTTCCCTCAGGAAGAGATCTTCAGACAGTTGTTCCTGGAAGAGATCCTGCCTTTCCTCAGCCCTTTCTTCAGAAGCTGAGAGTTGCAGCTCTGCTCTCTTCCCTGGTCTGTCACCAAGTGAGCTGTTCTGCTCCCTTTTAGCTCCCCTTCCAGTCTGCATCTATTGCAGGTGAGGCAGGGTGGGGCTGGCAGAGCCCAGAGCAGCTCCTTAAGCCCGTGTTGCCTGGGTAGGGTTTGTATACCTCATCACAACCACAAAGAGCCATAGGTGCTGGAACTAGGGGTGCTGCCACACTCCCTGTCTTGTAGTGGTTTCATTTGGTTCAATGACTCTCAGCACCCCCACTATAAAAATTGTTCCAGCAGCACCCCTGCAAAGATCTGCTCTTTAGTTAGTTTAGTTACATACATTTCACTATGAAAACCTGAAGCTTCCAGGAAGGGTCTGAATTTCTATGGAAATTCTTGCAATTTAATCTTTATATATGAAAGAGAAATGATCAAATGATTATTCACAGCAAGAAAGATTAGAGAAAATGACATTGAGGCTCTTTGGCCTTTGGCTCTTATTTGGCTTTATCTGTCTTTGCATGTGTGCATGTACACCTCCAGGTCCCAAACACATGAAGTTTTTTTTTTGGGGGGCAAAAAAATTGCCTTCCTTTTCACCAGTTAAACAGCAAAGGAAAGCTAAGGTTTGGATGAGGGAGAGACACACTATAACTGGTTACAATTGTTTGATGAAGGTAAAAGTCAAAAAGGAAAAGTAATTTTTTAGGGCAATCCAAGACCATAAAACCGCAGTAGGAGTAATGGGCTAAAATAAAGAACAAAAAAATATAGGATGAACATTAGGAACAGATTTTTACCAGTGAGCTCTGTTAGACAGTAGGGGGAAGTGGTGCCATGTCATTTGTGACTTTTGAAACTGGACAGAGCGATGCCTTAGAAATAAAATGTAGATTGGGGCAGAATCTTGAACCGCTAGGGATATAGACCAGGTGACCAAATCCAGAGGTCACCATTAAAAAGTCAACATTTATCAACGGATACTACACAATCACCACAGTTATTTCCTACAGGGAAAAACTGCAGTGTCTTCAGCTATCACTGAGGGAAAACCATTGGCAAAATCTGATTTCTTAATGGCAACCATTATTGGCTTTTTTCACCTCTAACTCAGTGATTCTATAAATAGGTGTGTGTGTCTGTAACCATACAGTTTCCTTGACTGAATGGAAGAAGAAGAAACCATATTTTCTTCATCTTCGTAATTCTCTCTCTTTGGATCTGATTTGGTGGAGTTACACTAATGTAAAACTAGAGTAAAGCAGCGGTGACTCAGACCCTTATGATTCAAAGGCATTTTTATCTGTTGTATAGTGCTGCCGTGATCACTGCTGACTTGTCTGTCTAAAGGCTTGACTACACCATGACACTTAGGAAAGTTAATCTGAATTAACTATTGGTGTGAATTTAAAGTGGATTTTTTTCCCCTCAGCCCTTATCTTCCCCAATGACCTGGCCTGTCATTATATGGATTCCAAGGCCAGAAGGGACCATTGTGGTCATCTAGTCTGACCTCCTGTGTAACACAGTCTATAGAACACCCCCAAAATAATTCCTTTTGAACTAGATCATATCTTTAAATAAACATTCAATCTTGATTTAAAAATTGCCAGTGATGGAGAATCCAATCCATCATGACCCAGGGTAGATTGTTCCAATTGTCAACTCTCATCACTGTTAAAAAATTACAATTTATTTCCAGTCTGAATTTGTTCAGCTTCAACTTCTAACCACTGGAGCATGTTATCCCTTTCTCTGCTAGACTGCAGAGACCCTCAAATACTCGTTACCTTTGTAGCTATTTATAGACTGTGCTCAAGATATACCTCAAGCTAAAGAGATTGTGCTCCGTGAGTCTTTTACTGTACAATAAGGTTTTTTAATCATTCTCGTGGCTCTTCTTTGAATCTTCTCCAATTTATCAACATCCTTCTTGAACTGTGGCACTAGAACTGGACCAGCAGTTGTACCAAATGCAGAGGTAAAATAACCTCTCTACTCCTATTTGAAATGTCCTTGTTTATGCTTCCGAGGATCCCATTAGCCATTTTGGCCACAGCATCACATTAGGAACTCATGGTCAGCTGATTATCCACCATGATCCCCAAATCTTTTTCAGAGTCCCAGCTTCCAAGGACAGAGTCCCCCATCCTGTATGTATGGACGACAGTATTTGTTTCTAGGTGTGATTTAGATTGTAAGCTCTTCGAGGGAGGCTCCACATCTTTACTTGCTATATAAAGCCCCATGTATATCTACGTATACTACAGCGCTTTAAATATAATGAATAATAATGATCATCAGATGAATAAAGCCCATTTCTTTTTCAGCAGATCATTCATTACTGTTACAGACTTGACGGAATGAATGGATTTCATACCCTTCATGTGCTCTTGTCCAGTGGAAACAGGAATAGCCTTCATAGTATTGTGACCTAGTTAAAATTAATTAGTGTCACCATTTTATTAGTTAAGGACACAGCGATATATACCGGTATTTTGGTAAAGAGCCTTACCTTTTTCTTTTTCCTCTTGCTAAAGTGTTTATAAACTTCAGCTCTATCATAAACTAATTTAGATTATAGCAGAGTGCCACCTAGTGCTTAGCTAGATTTGAAATAGAAAGGCGTGCTCTAATCCACAAAAGGTTTTTGCACAAATATTCATTCTCTAATTTGGATCTGGCAGATGATAACACACCCTCCCTGCCTGAGAGGAATAATGGAATGTGTATAAAACAACAGGGAGGAAGATTGTTAAACAGCCAAAATGTGTGTTATTTTCACTGTCCTGTAAGGACGCCCGGGCTTTGCTGTTAAAAAATGGTATGTTCTAGGGCTTTTTTTAAGTTAAGTGTATTGATATTGTCTCTGTCACGTACAGATGCCATATTTCAGTGCATAACATTATACAAAGTGCTATAGTAAAATAATATTGATCGTTAAAGAATAATATTGATCGTTAAAGAAAGGGTTGAGGGGGAGAGAAAATGGGTTTATTTTTTACTGAGTTTAACAGGAAAAGAAATTGAAAAAGAAAAAAAAACTCGGAGGTGCTCATATCAGGGAACACTGAGCACAGAACCCCATCCAGCATCCCATCAACAGAAAGACTCAAGTGAATCTCACTGGGCATTGGATCAGGTTCTTAGGTGACTCCTAAGTGGTTCCCAGAAGACACTCTGGAGCCAGTGTCACACTGCCCATGTGCTCTAAAGCATGCCTTAATGGATCCAAATAGACCCACATCAAAGACATCAAAAGCTTCTGCTGACTAGACACAAATGGCTAATTTTACTGATGGGGGAGGAGACTTTTAAGGGGCTGGGAGCTTCTTTTTAAATTATATCAAATTAAAGATGAAATTTGTGGCTATTTCCCTGTCTGCGAAATCATCCATGAGGTGCCTTACCCCTGGGACTCATGGCACCTCAGAAGAGTCAACTTTTTGCCCATGCAATGGAGCTGATTGATAATGATTAAAAAAAAAAAATATTTCCCACAGAAGGACCCCAACTGCTACAAGCACTTCAGCCCTCTTCAAATAATCAGAGATGAAACCTGTGTTCGATGATGTGTGCACCAGGATATTTTGCAGGGGCAGAATGTAAATAGTCCCAGCAAAATTCAGCTTGAGATAAGTTCATTTGCTGTGGGATGCTGCCTCCTTCCTTGGGGAAGGTTAGGGGAAAGGTGAGAAGATGAGTTGTCAGTCTTCGTGAACTACCCGGTTTATCTTTTTGGTTACTGCAAGCGGGTGGTGTTCATCAGGAAATAATTCAATGAATAATCTGAGGCTCTCTTTGTTGTCCCATACTCCTTACTATCCTTGATCTGAAGTAGAGCTGTAAAAAACGACTCTTGCTATTCACATGTCAAGCTGAGGGCGTGAGGGTGGTTACAATTTACAAATATGACTCAGCCATAAAAATTAGCTGCTCTGCCACAATATGAACATTGCAAAAATATGAACATTGCAAGATTTCCTCACGGTTTGGTAAATTTTCTGGATTTGCCCATGACCTACTTCCCCCCTTTTGGCAGTGGAAGAGATTGGCTTTAGCTGAGGGTTTGTTTTATTTTTTAAAGGGACCATAGTGCTTGTGAAAGATCCTGGACAGAAAATCCTAGTGATTAAAATCCTCTGTCTACTGTGCAGTTACTGCATGGGTAGAGGAAGCCTAGTCTTCCCTCCCATGACCCTCCTTGACAGGCACCAGCTATGACCTAAGGGAACCACCTCAAGTGGAAATAGAGTGGGCAGGTATCTATGCCATGCTTGAACACTCTGCTGAGACTAACAGTAAAGCTGACACTTCAGTGCCACTTGGAATGATGGTTGTCGTGATGTGTGCACCTGTACATTGGATGCTTGACCACGAGCAGCAACTCATTGCACAGAGCCGAGTAAATAGCGATCACGTGGTAGCTTTTAGTAACTCGGGTCCTGAGCTGCCTTTGGGCTAGTGGCCTAGTGAAGAATAGCTCCAATTCTCATTACCACCGGCTCATCTCTACCTGCCTTTCCTCTCCCCAGCTGGTCAAAGCAGGAAAGGATTTCAGATCATTTGGCAGAATTTAAGCACTTCAGCTGTGTACTGTAGGGCAAATACAAATGAAAGTGTTAAAAGGCCAAAAAACATCAGCACTTCCTTCCCTCAGACAAAATCCAAGATAATTGGATAAGGCATAGACTACCTGAGCCAAGGCGAAAGCAAAGCTCCTCACATGCAGCATCACCTTCCTAGGGATCTTTTATCCCTGACTATCATCTCCTCACGTTAGACCCCTTCTATAGTTTGGAGAAATTAATTAGTTGTCCACAGCTCGCCAGACACTGCTTCTCAGGGCAGACAGCTTGTGGTCCTGTTTGTAGCCGAAGAGAGAATGGGTTAACTCCTTTTCTGGGCTGTGCATAACATAGGGGGTTTCACATGTGGAAATTTCTGTTTTTTTCAGATTTTACCTGTCTATAGAGGACTTTTTCTTACATTGCACTAACTAGCACTGAATAAATATACTATCATCCTGAGTGCATGGAAAGGAACCGGATAGATGAACCATTATATCATGTAAAGAACCCTATGGCCTCAGGCCTGCATCTGGCTCCTCCTAAGCAGACCTCTTCACCCACCTGAATAATAATAAACACAAGAATTAATAATAATAATAACAATAGCAGCAGCAGCAGCTACCTCTTCTATAGAGCTTTTTCATCAATTGATCTCAAAGTGCTTTACAAAGAAGGTCAGTATCTTTCTTTCCATTTTACAGGTGAGAAAAATGAGCCACAGAAAGGAGTAGTGACATGCCCAAGGTCATCCAGCAAGCCAGTGGCAGAGCTAGGAATAGAACTCATATCTCGAGTCCCAGTACAGTGCTATATCCAATAGGCCACACTGTCTCCCATCAGCTTCTCTGGGAGTCCATCTATTCAGAATCAGTTGCCTATTTAGGACACCATCCTGCAAGAGAGAATTTACTGGTGGGGAAACTATGGTATAACCATAGATCTTTAAAAAAATCTAAAGAGTTAAATCAAAAGTTGCTGAGACAAACTAAAGAGGCTGATTTTGAATGCTATACGTTATGTTATAACATGAAATTTTCTTTTGGTTATTGCATTTGAAATATTTAGACTTAAAGGCAATGCTCAGCTGTAAAATATTTTCTTTTTGGCAGCTCACAATCTTGTTCCAAAGGCACATGTGAAATACATTCCTGGGTAATCTTTGAGTGAAGTGGGCCAGATGGTAGCAGTCAGATGTGACCCAATTCTTTGTTAAGCTCTCAAATTTTAAAAGATCTATGCTGGAAAGTCTTATGCTTTTCTCTCTCTCTCTCTCTCTCTCTCATACACACACACACACACACACTATCTTTAGATGCTGCTAAGTTGCTGTTTTTGAGGTAGTTGCAGTCCATAAACAGGGCATTCACCTTTGAGATCTTAATGTACAGCATAAAACAACTGTGTGTGCAAGCTGACAAGTTATCCCACAACAGTTTTCATTCTGCTTCCTGAAGGGAAATGGATCAAGAGAATATCCGTAGGTCTTCTGGTTTAAGGAGGGAGGAGGAAAGGAAATACTTCTTATGACTGTATTGAAAGAAACAGATAAAAGAGGGACTGTAATGGCAAATGGCTTTATATGTGAGCAGAAAAGCATTCTCAAAATGGTTGCGAATACTCTAGTTTAGAGGTTGTTTTTTCTGCCCCAAAAAAAGAGTATAAAATGCTTGGCTTGTGTTCACTTAACATGTATGGAGGCCCTATTTCTGGAGAGCTTACATTCCACTCCCATTTCAATTTCATGTGTTTGGCACAGATGACTGAGCAATATCCTTCATATGTAAAATCTAGAAAAGGTATTTCAATATCACAGAGATCAGAATGAGCTCATGTGTTGCCACATCTAGGGAACACTGCAAACCTCATCTCAGCAGGGCACCCTTCCCCAGAATGGGGGGATAAAAAAAAGGTCCAGCAGTACTAAATAGCAACCAAAGACTAGAGCCAAGGAAGGCGGGGGGTGGGAGGATTGGTCTTAATCCCGCTTCAGATAGAACTCACTGCTACTCCTAATCTCTTACAGCACTCAGGTGCTCTGGGAAGAGGTGCTTAGCAATGGGGCAGGGAGTAAGAGACAGCTGCCACATCAATATTCCGGGAATTCTTTTCACACACCTGGCATCATTTCATTCCCTTTCCACAATGTTTTAGTTAAAGACCGGTTGTCTTCTGATTAAAGGATCCCTCACTGCATAATCAGCTTCTCTTTAAAAGACACAAAAAATTCATTCACTTTTATGTTTTTCCCACTTACAAAGAACAGAGAGATACCTTCCAGCAAGAATAACTTTTTTTTCTACTAATTGCTCATCAAAACACAGCAGAACATAAGAAAAAAGTCTCATGAGAGATCACTGAGTGTCTCTCTCCTCCAAGAGTCTGCTCTGAGTGATTACAATACAAATGGTTGTTGAACTCTACATAGAAGGAGAGTAGGAAATTTTAAAGTCAGAGTTTCATAGCTACCTACATAAGACTGTGTTTGGAAAACACCCACCTGGATTGCAGATATCTCAGGAGCAGCTTTGCTGATGAATGGAGTTAGGAGAGGTATGTGTACTCTTTCCCTTCTACTTTGCAACAGTTCACTAGCATGACGCTCCTGGTTTTGGCTGTCTTGATCAAAAAGGAATTTTACAATGTTCCTCCCTAAGGCAGCACCCAATGCGCCATTGAAATAGCATTCTTGTGTGATACCAGATTTTTCCTGACAGCTGCTTTCTGTTGGAGACTTTGAGGCAGATCATTTGCTGTGTAAGTTGTTATAGCTCCACTGAAGCCAATGGACTTTACACCAGTTGAGGATTTGTCTCTTTATTTACATTGACAAGCTTAAGTAAAATATGCTTTTAATGCAGAAGTTAATGAACCAGGAAGATTTAAAATTGGTTTAAACCTCTGGTTCCTGGCTTTGGATTATTGGCTCAAGCAGTGGTGGACCCTTTAGGATGGATAAGTTATACGTAGAGCTGGACAGGAAATGGTTCTCTTGTCTCACAATGATTTGAGATTTTGAAAAACTTTTCAGACAAAGTCAAAATCTCAATTTTTTTTGGAACAAAAAAGATGAGGGGAGAGGAAATGGTCAAAATGTTTTGTTTCAATTTCAACCTTTTATTTTTTTTAACTTTAAATTAGATTTCAAGATGAAAAATTGTTTCAAACCAAAAAACAAATTTTAATTTAAAAAATATTGAAGTAGGATATTTTGATACATTTCAAACATTTTTCAAAATGAGAAACTCATTGAAACAAGCCCCTTCCATTAAAAGATTGAGTTTTGATGAATTAGCATTTTCCAATGGGAAAAATAGTTTAAAAAGTCATGATCAACAAGACTAGCTACATGAGCTTGTTGATTTATTGTTCCATGGGTCGGTAGACTTTTGAGACCACCAGCAAAGTTTTTCTGGTGCCAGCAGTGCTAGCTGAAATCTGCAGTTTTTTTGCAGCACCCTGGTACACTGCAGTGACGATGAGTATACAGGGAAATTAATGTTCATGCGGAAGGAAGAATCTGTGGGCCCTCACAAAGAAACTTTTCTTATTTCAATCTCACTAGCAATGACAGAAAGAAAACTATAGTGGACCCAATTTTTTTAAAAAAGCAGGTTCCTCATCTTCTCTTTTCAGATGTGAACCCATCCTGGTGGTCCACATTTCTCACTTCCAAATTGGAGTGTTGTAACTCTCTCTGCTTGGGGTTGGATGCAACCAGTATATAAAGGTTAAAACTAGTGGTGCGCACCTCATCAGCCAGAAAGGCTGATGTGAACATCTCACACTTGCATTTCACGAATGCCATTGGTCCCCCACTGGCTTCAGAACAGAGTTCAGTGTCTACTGTACAAGGTACTTAGTGGATTGGGACTTGGCTACCCAGAGACTGACTTATGATTTGCCACATGGATGATGCAGCTGGATAGACCCAGGTTTAGCCTATCAAGCAACCCGATAGCAGAGCATTTTCAATGCTCTGCATGAGCTGTGGAACTACTTGCTGGAAAAGAGCAGAATAAACCCAAGCCTGACAGTGCTTTCCTCATGGTATAAAATACAACTTTTCGATAAAGCCTTTTCCCACAAATGCTATTCAGAAACAAAATGTTATGTTTGGATACTTGGAAGTTATTTGTACTCAGAGAAAAACCAGCAGAGAGGAACACAGTGAAATGTACTGAGTTTATTCTCCTACTCTAAGATCAGACAGAACTGGATGAGCTATCCCATAATATTCTAGTTCTGTTAGCTATGGCAAGTTGGGCAGGACATAAAACAACAACATTTGCCTCCCCCCTTAATGAAAACGTCCATTTAACAGAACGATAACTAAACAAGGGAATGGGGGTAGACTGCCTCATTTCCCAGCTAAACCCTGGGGATTATTCTGCCCCATGGGTTTTCGCTAGTTAAAGATCCAGTCATTGAAGAGGCCTTCTTTCTCTAGGTGGATTACAGCAGACTTCTGGTGTTCTTGCACCGGAAGATGTTATTGGTGCGGGTCCAACAATAGGCTCAGGACTCGAAACTCGAACAGATGAGGGTGCTGTATCTGCTGCAGTGGTGGATGAAGGAGGGGAGTCAGGAACAGGTAACTCTTTATTCAAGGGTGACTCTTGACTCAAGGGTATCTCACCTGCAATGGTGAAGTCAGGCAGTTCAACTGGAGATGTGTCCTTGGGACACGTATGACCTGGCAACAACTGATCTACATGTCATCACCAGGTGAGATCATTTGCAGTCTGGACAGTGTAGGAAACAGGTCCTGTTTGGGCGATGACTGTAGCAGGGACCCATTTAGCTCCAGAAGCAGAGTTCTGAGCTAGGACAGGCTGTCCAGGACTAAAGGTTCGCTCTTTTGCTCTGTGTGCACATCTGTTGACTTGGTTGTGCTGTTGATGTTGCACAACTTGTCATGCTTTGGCGGGTTTCAGCAGATCAAAGCAAGTGCATCATCATCAGAAAGACCGGAGAAGCTTTGGTCATAGCATGAGGTGTGTTTCTGTAGGATAGTAAGAAGGTGTCCAGATGCTTTTGAATGAACAAATGTCCCTGTACAGATTTTAAAGCTTGTTTCATTTTCTGCACAAACCTTTCTGCTAATCCATTGGTGGAGGGATGATACGGTGCTGAAGTGATGTGATGTATCCCATTTGCTTTCATAAAATTTTCAAACTCCTGAGAGACGAACTGCGGGCCGTTGTCACTCACAAGTTGTTCTGGCAGATTGAAATGATTAAGATTTCACACAGTCTCTGGCTAGTACTTTCAACAATAGTGGACAGCATTACAGAGATTTCTGGCCATTTGGAGTGGGCGTTGACAACAACCAGGAACATGCTTCCTTCAAATGGGCCAGCAAAATCAACATGAATACGCTGCCATGGATTTTCAGACCAGTCTCATGGGTATAGGGGAGCCAACTGAGGTGTGTTCCTCACACTCTGACATGAAATACAAACTCTTGCCTTCTCTTCAATGGCACTGCCCAGGCCAGGCCACCAAAAGTAGCTTCGAGCAATTTCTTTCATGTGTACTATTCCACAGTGACCTCAATGTAGCTGTTCTAACACCTGCGATCTCAGTAGTGGTGGAATAATGATGTGCATCCCCCACAACAACAAGCAACCAGAATGGATTGATAACTCCATCCTTCTGGACATGTAGGGACAAAGGTCGGGTGAGACCTGAGAGTCCCAAAAAGATGTTCCATGCATCACTAGGTCCATAACTTGGGACAGTACTGGGTCAACGCAAGTTGCCTTCTTTACTTGAGTAGCAGTGATGGGTGTCTTCTCTATCTGTTCAAAGTAGAAGATTTCTTTCTGGCCAATATCTTGACGTTTTACTGGTAAAGGCAGTCTTGAGAGACCATCTGCATTGCAGTGCAGAGTGTATCTCCGATATTTGATCTCATTTTTGTGTACGGAAAGCAACAATGCCCATTGTTGCATACGACTAGCAGTCAATGGTGGAATTCCTGTGCATGGTCCAAAAATTGATGTTAGAGGTCGATGGTCAGTGAGAAGTGTGAATTTCCATCTAAACTGGTACTGGTGAAATTTCTGAATCCCAAAAACAATTCCCAGTGCTTCATATTTGATTTGGGCATAGTTAGTTTTTGCTTTGCTTAAGGTGCGTGAGGCAAAAGTAATGGGTCTCTCCTCTAGAACGCATAATGTGTGACAAAGACCGCTCCCACACCATAAGGAGAGGCATCACAGGCCAACTGTAGAGGTAAGGATGGGTCAAAATGTGTCAGAACCTCTGAATTTAGCAATGCGTGTTTAGCTTTGTTAAATGCAACATCACAAGCTTCAGTCCACTTTCAGACCGTTTTTTGGCAAAGGAGTTCATGTAGTGGTTTTAGTAGTGTTGCTAACTGTGGAGTACACAACACCGGGTTAACAGTAATCTTAAAATCCCCACAAATCCAAATGGAGCCATCTTTCTTCAATCCTGGAATGATTGGGGTTGCCCATTGGCTGTGGGTAACAGGTACTAGGACTCCATTCATGACCAGGCGCTCCAGGTCAGCTTCAACTTTTGGCCTGTTGGCATATGGCATAGTTCTGGCTTTCAGACATTTTGGTCGACTGTCAGGCTTAATGTTTCACAGTGATTCCTTTCATACTTTCCAGATCCTCTTCAAAAGCAGCAGCATGTTTCTTTAATACAGCTGCCAGACCTGCTTCTCCTTTAGCCGTCATGTGCACTTCTGCCCAATTCAGCCAGATCTTCTTAAGCCATGACCTTCCAGTTAATGCAGGGTAATGGCCTTCCACCACAAACAGTGGCAATTGAGCAGTCTGTCCATTTAGCTCCACTTTAATATCAGTAGTACTCAACATAAGGTACAGCTTCTCCAATATACATCTTCAGAATAAGAATAAGAATAAGAAGATGCTTTATCTTCTCCTTATACACAGTGTCTGAGACCAGAAAAAGTGCTGCACCGGTGTCCCGTTCCACATGTACAGGCTTACCTTTCAACAGGGGGGTTATTCAGAATTCAAGTGAGCTAACTGCCCTGGACAAGGTGTGGAGTGGCACTTCTTCTTCTGACTGGGTGTCACTTTGATCATGTTGAGCCGCTCTACCGCGTGCAAATTCTCCCTTTTTGGTCAACCAGACAGCGGGCTTCTTTTTCTCCTGCTTGCCTGTTCTGTTTAACTCATCTTTCTTCTGTTTGCAGGCACGTTCAATGTGTCCCTTTTTGCAACATTGTCGACACACTAGGTCAGGGGGTGTCAAACTCATTTGCTGTGGTGGGCCAGATTTGAATTAAATGTACTTCAAGTGGGCCATACATACCATACATTGAAATACTAGGCACTTTTGGAGCGCTGTGTCTCGTGCACACAGCGCTCCACGCGCTGCCACCAGAGTACACAGATCTCGTGGCAGTGCGCGCCGCCCCGAGATCTCACGGCGTCGTACTCCCTGGCGGCAGCACACAACGCTGCCGGAGAGTACAACGCCATGAGATGTTGCGGCAGCGCGTGCTGCCACCAGGGGCTGGACCAAAAAAAGGTTGGCGGGTCGGATGTTTGACACCCCTGCACGAGGTCTTTACGCCAGCATTCCGAAGCATGGTGACCAGACCTTCCACAGCGGTAATATTCCTGGCTCCCCCTGTTTTGTTGGTAGGTTTTTGTGGCACCTTATGCACTTAGTCATGCTTCCTTTGCTGCCAGTTCCATGGAAACTGCAATTTCAATGGTCTTCTGCAAGGCAAGCTTGGCCTCTGTCAATAGGTGCTTCTGTATTGCTTCACTGCACAGCCCACAGACTAACCTATCACACAGGGCGTCATTTAACACATCATTATATTCACAGTACTCAGCAAGCTTCTTAAGAGCTGCTAGAAATTGGGCTATTGTTTCACCTTCTTCTTGATTCCTTTTGTGGAACCTAAATCTCTCTGCAATTACCAGTGGTTTTGGGGAAAAATGTGCCTCCAGGATTTTCACAATGTCACTGTAAGATTTTGTGCCTGGCTTATCAGGTTGCACTAAGCTGTGCGGCAAACAAACCATTTTAGCTCCCACAACACTTAAGAATGTTGCCACCTTCTTATCATCTGCAATAACAAAAAACTCAAAACACTCAGCATATGAGCTCCATTGCTCCACAGTTTCAGCAAAATGTCCCAGGGACTCAGTGAGTGTAGCCATTGCTGCCTTTTTTTCTTTTCTCTTAGTGTCTTTTATTCATATGTATTGGGAGTCCTTCACACACAATTGCTAGTGATTTCCTTTCACTAGTCTCCTCCCCGTTCCCAGTCCGTCTGCTTTACTTTTGGTTTGTGCCGTGAGCAAGAACAGCACAACCACCCAGAACAGCAAAAGGTTTTCCTTACGTTTTACTTTTGCTTTTTGCTGGTGGCTGTACAGGCATAGGTCCTTGTCACCGCTTTGTTAAGTTTGGATACTTGGAAATTACTTGCACTCAGAGAGAAACCAGCAGACAGGAACACAGGGAGATGTAAACACACACCGACTGAGTTTATTTTCTACTATGAAACCAGACAGAACTGGCTGCACTATTCCATAATATTCTAGCTCTGTTAGCTACGGCAAGCTAGGCAGGACACAAAATAAACATCAAAATCCTGCTCTCACAAAGTCACAATACCCTTCTCTGGACGAACAGAGAGGGAAAAATACTTCTTTCCTTATGTGCACCTAATTTCATGCACACTTGGGTACCATGGTGGTAAGTACCACATTCTGTGTAACCAAACTGTGGTAGACAATAGTTAGAGGCTTCCTACTTGAAGAGAAAAAACAGATGCTATTCAAACAAATGGTGACAATAAAAAAAAGCAAAAAGTGAAAAATAATTTAAATAGCCAAATTATAGTTTAAAAATAGTTTAGAAATTCCAAAAATATGCAGTTCTCCTTAGTTTTAAATCCTACTTAAAATATTTCATCAGCAAACAGAAGAAAGTGTCTTAATATGTTCTTCAGTAGTTTTACATGCTGCCTTTCTGCTCAGATATGCTGAGAGCAGTAAAATTTCCCAAGCTAGGAGCTAAAATCCTTAACGAGTGAGAATAATGGCTCCATTGCATTATACTCTCTAACCTCTTTGATGGCCCTCCATGGAGCTAGGAACTCTATGGCTCTAGGTCTGAAGTATGGAACTCCTCTTAAAGCCAGGAAAATTTCCAAGCAGAAAGCTACCCACAAGTTACTGCTGGTCAGGAGAGCAGTAAATCCCTGCTAGCCAGCTATAATTTACACTATGGTGGGAAGAGGTAGGATAAGGAGGTTGCAGTACAGCTGCATGTGTAGGGCTAGAAGCATGCTATGAACTTGTGGGTCCTACGCTTCCACACAGGTGTTCTTATGTGGCTCTCAAGACTTTTTTGAGTTTAGATTGGCCAGACCTCCTGATATTTCCACAAGGAGGGGAGCATGGTAAATTTTATGCCACAGGTGGGGGAGTTGAGAGGAAAGTCTGTGGGTAGAAATTTGGAGTCCCCAGGTCTGTGTATGTGGGAACCTGCATAGGTTCAAGAATTTAGTTTCTGTGTCCAGCTTGTGTTTTTCAGACCAACTTCCGTACAGCAAGGTGGGGAGATACTTTGAACCTGCTAGGATGAAAATCCAAGATAATAAAATCCACATCCATAGGAGGTTCAGTCCATGGTGAGGGACCCTCTTGTGAAGAACACAGAGCTGGTCTCCACCCTTCCACAGTTCCAGCTGATTTTCTGAAATGTCACCTGAGTATCATGAAGCGGTATTGGAAAACAAACAATATTTGGAGCTATAATAGCAAGCACCATCTATTGTTTGCTTTTAAAGTTTAGTAGCATGAGACTAGGAAGAGTTGAAAGGCTTTGTTAAGTACAGTTACTGAGAAAATGTTTTATGAAACAGTCTGTGTTGTGATGAGTTTAGACAAAGCATTGTGTAACATTATTCTGACTGCCTTTCTTCCTGCTTGAATATCAGAAGCCAAGCTGTTGCAGTTTAAAGAATGAGAATCACAAAACCTGCATCTGTGATGCACAGTAAAAGCTCGCATTTTAGACACACACCGCACAGTTCACACCTTTGCTAAGAAGAGCTGGGCAGAATGAAACCTTTTCTTTATGACTTTAAACTTCTTTTCAGTTTGCAAGTAGTCCAAGAAAGAGATCACCATTTCTTAGAAAATTATTATTCAAACTTACTCAGCTACTCATTTTTTATCAGGAAATCCTTTGGGAACAGATTGTTCCGAATATTAAGAATTCAATAGAGAAATGGTTTGCTTTGATTAAATATATAGATCTCTTGGTAGTCTATTTCCTGAGAGGATAATCAGATATCTAATGCTTACAATTAGCTTTCGATTTTAATACTTCCATTTGTGAGTTGAAATGCGCTCGCCATTAAAAGTCTCTGTTTGCTTAAACTTTGCCGTATATGAACGTTCCTGCCAGTAATCTCATTTGCTAGGGCTAGATTATTCTAAAAAAGGGAATGCAAAATGGATGTAATACACAGTATTTGTGTTATAGGTGCATATTCATTAAACATTTTTCAGGTATTCCCCTCAATCCTATTGCAAGCATCAAAAGCAAAATTTGTCTTTGGAGTTGGGGTTGTAACTGGAGATCCAGGAAAAACTCAAAGCAGCCTTAGGCTGCTCAAAGCAAACACACAGACACTCAGCATCTACATGATAAATCAGGGGACCATGGTTTGTTGGAGGAACCATTGTAGATTGGATGGCAACAAACTAGCACAGCTGTATGAACATCAGTACAAGCCAGAAGGTAACAGTGAATTAGCTATTGCACTTGTACAGTCATTGCATAGTGTGAGTTAAGTATAAGCAAATGTGTGCTTTGCTTAGCCAAAGCAGCTAAAAGTTGACTGGGTTTAATTACATCTTGAACACACCCTCACTAAAAAAAGAACAGTTGTTGCCTTTACTGTATTTTACAACTATTAATTTGGGAGCAGGCTTTTCCTTTGCTAATAAATCTATATCCTTCATAGTCTCTTTTTTGCATGTGTTTTCATAAGTCTCACCCCAAGTATTGACATCAAGGGGTGATTTGCTGCAATCGGGTCACAAGAACAGTGGTACATTTAGTTGCTTTTGTCTATAAATCTGTATAACGAGTGGTAGTTTTCCACACACTCTAGTTCAATTTTAGGAGTAAATGGAGTTTAAAGCCCTATGAAAGCAGGAGGTGCAAGAAAAAATCAAATGAAGTTTACAGAAAATCCGTGCTGGGCCGATCAAAAACTTGCTTCATTCCATCACACATCTGATTTTCATTCCCTTTATTTATTGTACATTGTAAAATATGTATTTAAGGAAAAGGCATGACATGAAAGATTTGTAGCTAAAACATGTGCATAAAACATGAACAGTAGAATTAGACCAAGCTTTACAGCATTCTGCAGATGTACCGTCTAAAACATGGGACCCAGCTTTTCAAAGAGGGTCCCAAGATTTCCAGTTGGGACATGAGGCACCCGGAGCGAGAAGAGATCATACAAAGACCCCTTTGGAGAATATGTTTGGGAAATTCAAACATTTGTTGACACTGAATTTTATGATAGTTTTTGATGCAGCAGAAAGCAGGGACAGCAAAACATGTATTATAGATGTGGTCATAAAGGGATAGAAAAAACATATTCTCTCTAGCTATCCTCTGTACAGTTACCAAATCATTCTTTTTAATATGAATAGGTGGTTCCTGCAATTTTAAGTAATGCTTTTGGCTATAACTCAGGGACAGAAATGGAATACATTCCATTATTTCATTAGACATTTCCTTGTAGATAAGATGAAATGGTATTTCTTTCCTATTATCTGTTTTATCATTATTATACTTTAAATGGACACTTGGCTCAGCCCATTAAAAACATAGGAACATAGAAATTGCAATTTCAGATCAAACCTGTGGTATATCTTGTGGCAAGAAGTTTCACAGGCAACCTATGTGTTCTGCAAAATAAGTTATCTCCTGTTATCAGTTTTAAATGTATTGCTCTTCATAGAACATCCCCGTTCTTGTATTTTAAAAACTCATGCATTTTCAGAAAGCATTGAGCACGAGCATTCATGCTCTGAAAATCAGTCCTCTTTAAGATGCTTCAAGCTGAGCACCCAAAATCACTAGTCCCCTTCACAAATTGTAGCCATAATTCTTTAAGCCATGAGGAAATTGGAGAATTCAAGTTGTAAATAAGAATCCTGAATATAAAAGCTTCTCACCCATTCCACCCCCCCATTAGAAATTCATGTACTGTAATATTTTATGTTGCTGCTGAACTGGAAACACATGTACTCAGGAAGAAAGCCTAGGTAGTTTGAGTAATTCAATCTGCTCTAAGGAGATCACAAATGTTGATAATAATGATATACTACAGTTTGAAGCTAATGAGAGAGAGAGAGACTGAGAGAGTTAGAGAGAGAGATCACTACTTACAGATTTCTCAGATCGAATAGAATAGAAAACATTTCATGGTCCTATATTGTCAGCAAGATTTTTCTCTTTTTTAATAAACCCAATTTGGTCTTTAATTACAGTTTCAGGCAGCTGATTCTCGAGTCTGGAAGCTGAAACTTTCTCCAAGATTTTGAAACGATGGTTTAAAGGTGGTAGAAGGCCTGTATGAGCTACAATATTCTCCCCTTTTTTGCCATTTAAAGAGATAGTGACTGACATTACAATTGACAAATAATCTGGAATCATGAATGCTATTAGAACACATATTCCTAGAGAAAAAAGTTCTGAAACTATGTGTAAATATCTAATGAAAGCCCATCAGAGGAGGGGGCCTTATTGGGGGAAAATATTTTATAGCCTCCAATGTTTCTTCTTGAGTAATGGCCCCATTTAGAAAATGCTATATTTACATACAGATCAGGCCTTTGATTGGGTGGAATGGGGGTTTTCCCCTTGGAAAATATTGATCTGGTACAATATAATTAATAATTAATTGTATCAACACACACAGAGTCTACACTGGGGGTCCCAGCATTGACAGCAATTCAGATGGATAGTGCCAATGATATGCCTCACCCCTCTTCTGTGCCAGAGAGAGGAGAAGGAGAGTTTTGTGCTGAACATCTCCTCCACGCAGAACATGATTCCCACATGATCTAGTGGGAATAGTACAGCTTCTCTCTTCCTCTGCTTTTAGGAGAGGGACAATTCCCTCTTATTTTCCTAGGTTTAGAAGAAAGCCCGTTGGCCTCCTCCAGGACTAGTGTGGTGAGAATTTCCCCTCCTCTTTCAATCTATTTTATCTACAGCATTGGTCAATAAGTGATTTATTAAATCCTGGGATCTATTGTCTATGGAAAAACTCACTACATTCTGAGGACCCTTAAGGCCTATGTCTTGAAACATAATATTTCTTTATTAATATTATGCAAATTACTAGGATTTATTCCATTAGGATGCTTGCTTGCTTGCTTTCAAGGGAATAGAACTTCTTTCCTTTTTGATCATGAATGCGTACCTGCTTACAGGAAAACAATGAAATGAGAGAAAGATGAACAATGACTTAATGAGGAGATGTTGAAATGGGAGAGGAAATAGCATTGCCAAAGCAGGAATGGACTGATCTCTTGTTCGGTAAGAGACTGCTATGTTTGATGTAAAAAAAATAGGAAGCCAGCCGAGGTGATAAGATGACAAAACAGGACTCCAATTAAAGGAAACTTGAAAAATTGGGAAACAGCAATCATAGGTAAATGCCATCACTTTTTTTTGGACTGGAAGGGTAATTGTGTGCACACTGACAGCTTTTGTAGACTCTACTGAATGACAAGAAAATGATACTTAGCAAATTGACTACTCAGAAAGTGATGCATGGCCCAACCATCAGAAGTTGCTGAAAAGTCCCATAGCAGGGGATATAATATCTTTGAAGATAGACTCAGACTGCTTATCTGTATGGCTGTGAATAATAGTATATCAGGAGCAATGAACTTTTTTAAAAGGTGCAGTCTTTAATAAAAAGTAGAATAAAGAAAGAAAACTGGAATTGACTATAGTTCAGAAAACGTCTAAGAAACTAGGAGTAAGAGAGAGAAAGGTGCCCTCTATAGTCAAAACCAAAGAATCAATAGAGGTCCAATGCTAATAGAAACCATGGAAAGATGAACATGTCAATTCTTGCCCACCAAAATTAGTATATATTGTACTGTTTAAGGTTCCAATCTTGCAAAGAGACTCCTTGTGGCTGTAAGAGTCCATACAAGCAGATCAGATTGCAGGTTTGGAGCCAAATTGTCAACTATGGAAAGGAAGTAACAAGGTTAGGATGATTGTAATTAAGATTTGTTTATTTTACATGGAACATTTGTATTCACATTAAGGGTGTATTCTTCTGTTAGTGTGAACATGTAACTTCTATTTGGATTATTAGAGAGACAAGGTGGGTAAGGTAATATCTTTTACTGGACCAACGTCTGTTGGTGAGAGAGGCAAGCTTTCAAGTACACAAAGCTCTTCACCTGAAGAAGAGCTCCCTAAAATTTTGACCACCGTCTGTCATCTGAAGTGGCAAGCAGAAGAAAGTTTCCAATCTCAAAAGCTCCTGCGAAGGGTCCAGGAGTGGTTGAATATACAACCAAGAAGTGGATGGGTCTCTGTAAGCTTTTTAGAACTACCACATTGTTGTGAACACAAGACAAATTGGCATTTTATTAATACTAAACACAACAGATGGCCATTATGGTATGCCCGGAAGGTCAGCAGATTGGGGATATTTTGAATCAAAGGGGGTGAGGGAATTGAATTTCAGGGTCAAGGGTACCTTATAGTGAGTGTCCTACCAACTGCTTCCTCTATTGTGAAAGGGCATGGTATGTCTGAATACCTTCACTGACTGTACCTATAACAGAATCAGGAGGAGAGAGATTTGGTCCTTCTGACTGATGGCAAGATCTATTTTGGGCTTTATAGGTCAAAACCAACACATTAAGCTTCACATGAAAAACAATAGGTGGCCCATATAGATCCTGGAGCACTGGTGTAATATACCCTCAGTAAGATATCCCAGTAAACAGATGGGCAGCGGCATTCAGCACTTCTGAATGGAATTAAGATGTAAACCCTCAAATGTAAAGCTCCTCAAATTATGATCTCCACTTAACAAACAGCAGATGTAATCCATCAAACAGGACAGGTGATGTAATGTCCATCAACTCTTATTTCAATCTACCACCATCACCTCAGTACTGGCAGGACTGAGTTTCTGTTAACCAGCCTCATCTATGTTCCAGTCTTTCCCACATACTGGGCAACTCAACTGCACAAACTAGGTCAGCAAAGATGGAAACATAAAGCTGGGCGTCTCTCAGCATCCTGATGGTAACATCGCTCATGTTTCTTCACTAACCCTTCTAAGGACACCCTGTGCACATTGAGTAAGGAGACAGTCAGCAGCATCAGCACAGATATAACACTCTGGGGCCTCTCAGCTAGGAGCCTCTCGAGAACATACCCATTCATTCCCCCATGTAACTGAAGACAAAGAAACTGTAACTCATGATCAATTATATCAAAGGCAGCTGAAAGACCTAGTAATATTAGCATGGGCAGCTGAACTTTACCCATCACTAGCAGGAGACCAGTGACCAACAAATGCTGTTTCTAGTTGTATAACTGAATGAGAAGGATGAAGGAAATTTGAGGCATCTAGATATAGGGAGAATTGTTTCACCACAACTTTCTCTTCTTGTGTATGATTACTGAGAAGAGTGAAAACTGGTCAATAGCCGGCCAGACTGTCAATGAATGCCTTGTTGAGCAAAGGCCATAGCACAAGCTACCATAACACAACCTGGCCTGGCCATATCCTCTACTAGAGGATCTTTGGTAATATTGCCATCATATACTTTATGCTAAGTATTGGGAATATTGAAAATACCATGGTAACCTTAATTATTTAAAAGAGGTTTTGTGTAAAAATTAAAAATGATGCGTACTCATACAATGGTCACCAACCATTGGTTGAGGAGGTTTTGGAAGAAATTAATAAATTAAACAATAATAAGTCACCAGGAACTGATGGTATCCACCCATGAATTCTGAAGGATCTCAAAAACGAAATTGCACAATTACTAACTGTGGTATGTAACATCTCACTGAAATCAGCCTCTGTACCAGATGACTGGCGGATAGCTAATGTAACATCGATTTTTTAAAAAAGGGTCCAGAGACTGTCCTGGCAATTACAGGTCAGCATGTCTAACTTCAGTACCAGGCAAATAGGTTGAAACGATAGTAAAGAACAGAATTATTGGACACATAGCTGAACATGATATGTTGAAGAAGAGTCAACACAGCTTTTGTAAAGGGAAATCATGCCTCACCAATCTATTAGAATTATTTGATGGTGACAACAAACAAGTGTAACAAGGGTGAGCCAGTTGATATGGTATACTTGGCCTTTCAGAAAGCCTTTGACAAGGTTCCACACCAAAGGCTCTTAAGCAAAGTAAGCATTCCTGGGATAAGAGGGAAGGCCCTCTCATGAATCAGTATGTGGTTAAAAGACAGGAAACAAAAAGTAGTAATAAATTATTAGCTTTCAGAATGGAGAGAAGTAAATAGCAAGGTCCCCCAAGGATCTGTACTGGGGCTGGTGTTATTCAACATATTCATATATGATCTGGAAAAAGGGGTTAACAGTGAGGTGGCAAAAACTGCAGATGATACAAAATTACTCAAGATAGTTAAATCCAAAACTGACTGCGAAGAGTTAAAAAGGGATCTCACAAAACTGGGTGACCGGGCAACAAAATGGCAGATGAAATTTAGTGTTGATAAATGCAAAGTAATGCACATTGGAAAACATAATCCCAACTATACATATAAAATGATGGGGTCTAAATTAGCTGTTATCACCTAAGAAAGAGATTTTGGAGTCATTGTGGATAGTTCTCTGAAAATATTGTGAGTGATCAGCTCTCAACGATGGTCTATTCAAAGTAAAACATCTCGGGACAATGGGTTTGCTCTAGCTGGGAGAAGACACTTCCTCCTCTTGTCTGAAGAGAGAGGAGTTTGAGAGCAATGAAAAATTAAAAAAATGGAAGAACAAAATTAATAAAAAGAAACAGGCGTCCTGAACAGGAGTCTATAAAGAGACTCAAAGGGAGGGTGGGGGGATTGGGAGTGGAAACCCATTTTGCAAGGAGGTTGCTGCATGGGCAGACTAGGCAAGATGGTGGAGGACCCTGCTGCCTGCCTGAACCCAGATGATCCCCCAAGGACTCCCAAGGAAAGGGTGAGCTACGAGGGACATTGCATTTAGGATGTTCTATTGTTTTGTGTGATCTGTGCTCTCCTATGTTTCACATGATTAAGTACAAAAGCACATAAAGATGTTAGACTATACAAAGTGTGCTGACACCTTCACGATGGCTGCATGTCCCTGAGAAAGTTAAACTGTAAACTTGGAGCTTTATACCTTCAGGGTGAAGTTCTAGGAGAGGGGTGTGATTAAGTACAGGGAGTCTGAAGGGTCAGTGCTGCCCTGTAATGTCCCTTGCTGGGTTAGGATGGCATTGCATGTATTCCCCATCGCAGTTTCCCTTCTCAGAGCACCAATAATTTCTCTCTTGATGCTTAATTCAGTAACAACCTTTTTAGGGTTTGTTTATTCCAAAACCACCTATAAAGGGCCACAACAAAAAGTCCCAAATAAAAAAATGAACTTCTCTCAGACTTCCTCTGAACTGGCCTCTAAGCCCTGTTCCCAGTCACCATAGGGTTTTCTCTCAGTCTAAGTCTCTCCTCATGGCAGGAGCTCCAGCCCTCCTCCTGGAGCTGGGCAATTCAAACAATTATTAACCCTCTCCTCACCAGGAGTCCCCTGTCCTCTCTCCTGGAGTGGGGTGCAATGTATCTACTTCAGCTAGCCCCACTCAGGTTTGTCAGCCTTCTATTGGTGTCTGCTCCCTAGTAACTCAGGGCCCTGCAGGACCCTCCTTATTCCTTTCAGTGTCTGCTGCCATCTGCTCGGCTATGAAGGAAGAAACAGCATTGATGCTGGACTCTTCTCTCAGCTCATTCCTTATTGGCTGAGTGAGAGGGGAGCCTTGCCTCACCCTTTCTGCAAGGCTTTAGGTCCCAGGCCCATAAAAATACAGTAACAGGATCCCTTCTAAATGCTACGTCTTTCAGTGACCTCTTTCCATCCTCCTCATATCTCCTCAGGGTTTGTGTCTCAGACCACCCCAAACTCTTAAAGAGCCATACCAGATGACAGAGAGAATTGACTGGTAGGCACTACTGCCCTTAAGGGGCAGGCTACCCCATCACACGGGGTCAGATAGGTTTGTATCCCAAAAGCGTGGCTAGGGATCCCAGGAGCTTGAAACACCCAGGGATTCAGAGCAAAGCCATGGATTTTTCCACACCACTCCTACGGGGTGGCCAGGAAGAAGTGATCACTAGGATCTGTGAAAGGGGCATGGGGGAAACCAGCAGCTCCATCTGGTAGTCATCCAGCAGTCATTCTAACCTTTAACCAGCCTATCTTATTGGGACTCCCACTAGTGAAGCCTATCCCATCTGGGTGAGAGGAGACATAGACAGGGCGGGAAAGACAGGTTGCTGGGAAGCAGATCACCTCACCAAATCTATGGCACCCACTGCACATCTATCACCAGCCCCACTGCCTCTACCCAGTTCCATGGCCCCAATGCCCCACCCAGGTCTGTAGTTCAATGGATCTCCTCCTTTATGCCGCCACACCTCCTTAATCCATTCCAGCGTGAAACAATTTCACATTTTTCTCTCACTTCTTGCTTAACATATAAAACTGCTAATACAATAAAAAGGAAAAGTGTTAAAAAGTAAAATAAAGTGCACTGGGGCCATCTTATTTCTATGTAAATGTTTGTGTGTGTGTGTTTATATATATATATATATATATATATATATATAGTGATATAGCAAGGGCAATAGGAGAGGGATCCTATTTGCAAACTGGGAAGTGCCCACCCACTGCTTAAGGTCCCTCCCCCAGCCTAAGGGGAGGAGCCACTGGACCCATAATGCAACTGAATGCTTGGGACGACAAATGAAAAAACAGGAAGGGGCGTGAGGGTCAAAGGGTCAAACGAAGGGAACCGGAAGGGGACACCGAGCAGAGAACCCCGGACAGCGTCCACTGCTCCCGGAAGGTGTCAAGGGAGCCAGCGGATGCCGCTCAGAGGAACTCCACCCGGATACGTGAAAGGACAGAGGAACGGAAGTAGGTCCCACAGTCACAGAGTGCCCACCCTGCCAACCTCCTCTCCCTGGTCTTGTAGATAGCCAATTTGGCTAGGGCCAGGAATAGGAGAGGGATAGAAGGGAGGTATATAAGCCCCAGAATGATCAGGGCTTTATTCCCTGTGGACTAGCCAGAGTCATTAGAGGACAATTAGGAACTGCTGAGGCCAATTAAGGCCCAGTCAGGTGCCCGATAAAGACCCTCTGCTCCAGAGAAACAGGGCACGAGCTGGAGGAGGAGCTGTGCTGTGGAGCAGAAAGGAGTACAGTGTTGTGTGGAAGAGCGGAGGAGTCCTGAGAGAGGTACTGGGCCCAGGAGGGGGAAACCTGCCCCTGGCAGGACTGAGATACTCCCCTAGGCACAGGGGCCTGGGTAAGGAAGCCCAGTCCAGGCAGCAAGGAAGCAGGGCCTGAGAGGCCAGAAGGACCAAGGGGGGGAATTAGCCCAGGGTAAAAGACTGCAGCTGCGAGTACAGTGCCAGCAGCACATAGCTGCCACTCATAGGGCCCCTGGGCTGGGACCTGGAGGAGCGGGTGGGCCCGGGTCCCTACCCTCCCACCTTGGGGAGACGGGGTAACTGGTGATGCCCTGGCCCACTACAAGAGGCAGAAGCGCGAGACCCACTAGGCTGAAGCCAGCCGTCTGCCGCAATATATATACACATATACCTGTACACACACAAATATACATTGCATGCAAATGTGTATATTGCTTATTTTTCCAAATGACATAATCCTACTGCATGCAGTTTTTCATTTTCTGATGATTAAAATATTAGTCAAACATCTGTCACAAATAAAGTTTAATCAGTGAAGCCCAATGAAGGGTTTGGAATGCAAACAAACAGCACAAATAACATGCAATTAAAGTCTTTGCCTCATATAACATTAACCTTTACAGTGCCATTAGCCAGTGCTTTACTGGTGCATAGTAGCAGCTGGTAGATGAACTTGCTGCTTGCCTAGGCTTAGCCAAGCCTAAACTGCGCACCGATTTTTGTACTGGTTTTGACAGAAAAACTGCATTGAATTGAATGAAATATGAAAGGATGCATCTGTAAAATATATCTAGGGCTCTATAACTTATGTAGCACTAAGTGCTTTAAGAATGGGTTTAAACAGGCTATGTAAGTAATTATAAGCCATATATATATATTACAGATGCATCCTTTCATTCAATTCAATGCAATCCAACCAGTAAAAAAATCAGTAAGCACCAAAAAAAAAAAAAAAAAAAAAAAAAAAAAAAATTGACTAATGACACTGAAAGTTTTAAAGTTGTCATTTTTGGTGTGTTCTTAGTTGAATTAGATTGTAAATTGCTAAGACTATGATGGGAAAAATGTAGGGAAAGTGGGATTGGAAACAAGAAAATTGGGATGGAATACTAAAACTATTATAATGTTCAGGCACTAGGTGGCACCATATGTAGTATACCTTTTCTTTACCTGAGCACGTAACAACTGTAGCAGGCAGTACCTTAATGCATTTTAAAGAGAACATATCTCTTGTATCTCTCTCCATGATGGAAGCTCTGTGGCCAGTCCAAATCTGGTACAGAAGCCTGACCTTCTAGTAGCAGCCCTGTACTATCATGTAAGAAGAGTACATGCATGACAAAAGTGTGTCAAGTAAAGTCTTTTATGAAAGCCTGTCATACACACTGGTGATTAATATCATTGTGAAATGTGTGCATTTGCCTTATATGAGGAACTATGGATACTCACTTATATTATGCTTCAAAGTCTGCTGCCAAACACAAGGAGAAACAGGTTTTCCCCCTGACAGGAGGGAAGGTAGCTACCTACCTGTCTTCAATTTAAATTAAGCATTATGGAATCAAACAATAGAAGCCCATTTATATACAAATCAGCAGGGGTATGGGAAGTCAGCCAGAAGGAAAGAACAGCAGGAAGCCTGACCTCTTGTAACAGGGTCAATGAATTTTGGGAAGTCAACATGGCTCCTACACCCCAGCAGGAAAGAGAAGCTTGGTCTGGGCTTACTTTTCAAGGACTATATTTCAAAGGTTTACTGGACTATAAAAGAAAGGGGAGAAAGCCCCATAGATATCCATCACTTGGGGATGTGATGCTAGGCCCAAATCAGTCAAGCAACTTTGCAAGTTGCATGGCCCAACTCTGACCTTTCAAGATATATTATAGGAAAATACAAAGGTAGTGAGGGTCATTCTTTATAAGTAGACTAAAGCTTTGATATGCAAGTATATTGTTGGTAGTTATTTGATGTTATTTATGTATCTCGTTAGAGGTTAGCAAGGTAGATAAACTGCTTTCCTGTCTGTCACTGTTCTATTGATTAAGAATTCAAAAGGAACATATGAACATTTAGATGGAATTTTGAATGTAACAATACTATTGTTTATATTTCTCTTTGAAGTTTAAGTAGTGAATACCTGTGAGTGGTTGTAAATGGCCAGTTACCTTGTGCTAATGTTACCAGTTACCGGTGTGCTCAGGACATAGGAGATGGTACTTCAGAGTCCTAAGTAATCATCTATTAATTGTTCAAGGAGATACCTGCTATCAAGCCTGCATGGATCCATAAAAGTTTCTAGGGGCTGATCCTTTTATCTCAAATCTGTCCAAGCTTGCCAGGGAAAGTTTGGATCGCAAGATTGAGATCCCAGCACCAGCCTGGAATCACCCTGCTAATTCTCATGGGAGAATTTGAACAAACTCTACACATAGATTATTTAGTCTTCAGTATTCACCTACCTCTGGATCAACTCATCTACAACTAAGTTGTGAATTAAAGGACTGAGACTCATCCAGGTACTGGATGTACACCAGAGGGACTACACAAGCCTGCAAACTCCACATTTCTACTGGAAACCTGATGTATATGGACTTTCCAATCATTTGTATTATGTGATTGCTTTAATCCTTTAACATTTCTCTTATAGTTTGTTTCTTTCCTTTTATAATAAACTGTTAGTTTTAGTTACTAAAGCATTGGTTGGCAGCATGGTATTTTGGGTAAGATCCAAACTTATATTGATCTGGTACTGTGGCTGACCCTTTGGGGACAGAACCTTTTTGGTAAAGAGCATAGAGTTTTAAATAACTGATCTCTTTACTGGATCTAGTGGCTGATTGGGAGCCAGAGACTGAAATGCAGTAAAGGTGGCTGTGTATATTTTTGTTTTAGCTTCTTGATAACCAGTGCGGGGAATCAGAAGCACTGTTTGTGGCTGGTTGGGAAGTCTGATTTCAGTGTCACTCACCAGTGTTGGGAGAATCTGCTCTCCTTTTACAGCCTGCCCTGACCTTGGCATTTTCTGGTGGCTACCCTAGGCACGGACAGGTCACAGGTGGATTCAAGGACCTAGAGCTCTTGAAACCACAGAACATTGCATTCTTCAGCCAAGGGGGTCAAAGTCTCTGGGAACTTAGTTTAGCTGAGAAATTTGCTTAGGCAAAGATTGTAACTTGCTGATAAGTTTTGGTCTTAGAAGTGTATTTTTACTTTTATTTACTTGTAATACTATCTATCTTTATTTCTTATACTTAGTATAATTTAATCCTATGTCCTTTTGCTAAATACACTTGTTTTACTATAAACCAATTCAGTACTGTGATTGAAATAAGAATGTTTGTTGAGCCTCATTTCAGTTAATGAGCTGCAGTGAATAGTCTCTTTAAAGGAGCAACAAATTTAGTAAATTTCTGTGAGTGCTACAGGTCAGGAGGGCAGGACACTGCAGAACAGACAGTTTGGGGGAAATTTGGGAATGGGGGGGTTGGGGTCACTCTGTCCAAGTAAGTGGGTGGTGGAAGCCAGGGAGTGACCTCCATGCTTGTAGTCTGTGAGCCACAGCAACATAACATTACGGGTACCTGGAGTTGCAGGGGAGATGACACAACCTCTTATGGTTTGGGGGTGACCTCCAAAACAATACACATACTTTACCTGAGCTGGTAACAGCCATACCTGGCAGTGCATTAAATGCCTTAAAGAGAATACATCTCTTGCATCTCCCTCCACGATGGAAGCTCTGTAGCCAATCCCAATCTGGTACAGAAGCCTGACTTGCTAGTAGCCATCACGCAACCTACCATGGAGTACATGACGAAAGCAATATGGGAACATTTGAGTAGGGAAGTGTAGTTACACCCAAGAGTAAATGCTGTTGATATTTGTTTCATATGTATCTTAGCAGTTACATTTAAACAGTTTTGACTTTGTATTATATAAACGTTACACTACTTTGCCAGCACGATTCTTATTGCACACAAACGCCTTCCAAAATTGTCATGCAAATGTTCTCACACAGCACAAACTTTGCTCGCCTACCATTATTATAACTCTCTGTTCAGAAAGTACTACTCATCCTGGCCAAGTGGGCGAGCAAAATTATGCAAGTCATACATTGAACATTATGCAAGTCATCAGGCAGGTTTTTGAAAAGTGTATTTTAAATTGGGATTTGACTGAAGAGAGGGGAGTAACTCTAATACAGTGCAGTGTACAAGGCAAAGTATGATTCCTTATTCACTTGTACAACGCATATGCCAGAAAACAACACTTGGCCATTTTTCATAAAAGTAGTGAACAATTTACTTAGATAACAAACAAGCTGCCTGTGTTTCCATCATTAAAACACATACTTGCATAATACAGAAGGTTTACCAAAAAACATTCATAGACCATACATAGATAATTATACAGGTAAAATACACTCACCGGCAACTTTCATCTGTAGACCCTAACATTAATTAGCTCTGTAATGGTCATAAAAGGATCACTTCATGAGCCACTGGGGTGAAGTGTGTCAACAATGTATAGGAACTCTGAACAGCAGTTTAGGAGAGTAAGTGAAGGTTTTATTTCCACTGAAGTCAATGGAAAGACACTGAGTGACTTGAATGGAGATAGGATTTCACCTACTGTATTTACTTGAAAAATTTTGGTAGGCAGATTTTAATAACCCAGTGTGACCCAGGTTAGTTACTTAGTCTCTATGTGTTGTTTCCCATCTGTAAAAAGAGGAGGACCGTACGTCCTTACCTCACAAAGGTGGTGTAAGGATAAATACATTAGAGGTTTGAGGTGTTGAGATATTATGATAAGGGGGACCCACACCTATGATAGGTTTATATATATATATCAAGTTGTAACTTAGGCCTGGTGTATACTAACGCCGAGAATCTACCTTATGCTAGTTAAGTTATGTAAGTAATGTTGCTTAAGTCTACATACCTTAGATCAACTTGCAGTGGTGTCCAGATTATGCTATGTCAGCCAGAGATACTCTCCCATCGCCATAGCTTCCACCTCTGATTAAGGTGGACTACAGACCTCAAGGGGAGAGCGCTCTCCCCTTGACTTAGCGTGTCTTCACCAGACCCACTAAATCAATGCCACTGCATTGATGGCACGGTAGTGAAGACGTGATTTTATTCAGGACACCAGGACTGGCAACCCCATTATTCTGAGAAGTGCTACTTTTGCTGGAGGGTCTCAGTCTTATATCTCAGGTTGGAAGACATCCTCCAGCACAATTGACTCCCTTAGCACGATGGGCATTGGTTCAGTATTGACTTGAAGAAGAGTGCCATTTATTGCACCACCAATGCTGCTTACATTTTAACACTTACTAGTTCCTGTTGCTTCAAAAAAGGATATATTTGGAAATGGAAGGGAAAGACACCAGGCAGACACCAGGGACTAAACTGGGGATGTCCAGAACTGAAAGCATGAGTTAAACAGCCAGACATTGGCTGACAGCTGTAAGACACTCATATCCTCCATGGCCTGTAGGAACAGGTAACACACACTGACCAGTGAGTTACATACTTCCACTGAGGAAGCTCATACCAAGCATTTGAGGCCCACAGCAGTTCAAATCCCAGACAGACCTTCACTTGTTACACCACCTTCTTGGCTGACACTTGAACCAGAAATCTCCAACAGCTAAAGGCTCTTTAGCTAGGGGCTGTAACACTCACATAGGCTGTGGATTGCGCACAGAGCAGGACACATAAAATACTGTGAACAATGGGTTTACATCAGCATAAAATGAAGACTTAATTTTGCCCTAATTTTCTAAATTGAGACCAGGATGTGTGCACTATATTGTGGGAATCCGTGAAAATACAATGCTGGATCTTAATATATGTTCTGTACAAAGACTGTTAAAATAGCATTATTCAGGTTGCAAAGTCAAGCATTCAAAAGTTAAGAAATGTCAGATTCACAATGGCCTATACCCCTTTAATTTGCCCCCTTCTGTGTCTATCCTGAGCACTGAATAAGGCCAGTGTTCTATCGAAAAAGTTATATGTGATCACTTATTTAAAGGATGTACCCTAATACATAAGAACAAACGGCTCAAATTAAGGTTGCACATAAATCTGGCATCTCTTAACTTTCAAGAACTTGACTTTGCAACCTGAATAATGTATTTAATGTAGATTTCTAAAATATAATTCCCTATGTTTAAAAAAAAATGATTTACAACTCTAACTCCCCTATCCCACCCTTCCACTGTGCACCACAGTTTGAACTGTGATCCCTCAGTCCCAGAACAGACATCTAACCCTTGAGCTACATGGCCAAGTACGTTAGCTAGCATTAGCAGAAAGCTGCTATCCCAAATGAAGGAATGGGCAGCTGGTGCCAAGGTGGTTGGCGGGAGAATCGCCTGCATTTGATAGCTCGGCCAAACTTGAATGGAATTTCACGGGACAAAAAATAGGCTCTTTTCTTTCCCCTCCTGAATTTCAATGGCTGCTGCAAGTAATGGAGATGTTACAGATTCTTAAAAAAAATAAATTAAAAACCACAAGAATCTTAAATAATGGCAAGTATTAAGGCAACCTAAATATATAGGGGTCACTACCAGTTCCCCCATATTGACCTGAAATATATTAGTGAAGTGAAAGCATGATTACATACTTACTATATTATATCCAAAATACAACTGTAATCTGTAGGATGCATTCTACACTTTCTGAGAGGGCTTTAATAAATAACATCAGGGCATAAACTCTGTGTAGAGTAAGTAACACACAACAATATTCTACCCAGTATTATGATCTCCTTAATCAACTGCTATACTATGTATGGTCTTGCCAAACTATTAGTCATCAATGGAATGGAGAAATTGTATGCCTAAACTCCAACCACTTAGGGGTACATTTCCAAAGCAATGAGCAGACATGTAAGGCCGCTCACACTAATGTTATTTGGAGCAATAGGATTATTTCTTCTTTCTTCTGGTGAATAGGTACCCTTTATTAGCCAGGAAGAGGATTACCAGCAAGAGCATTAGTCAGAGACAAGAAGATATTAAAGAAAGAAATAAAAAATAATCTGATAAATGTCAGTTTTTATTAGATGCCAGGTAATCCTTTTAATACGTATATAAAGGAATAAACACTAATATTGAAAGACACAAAGGCAATGTACTATTTTGATTATTTTATTGTTTTTTTAATCTTCAAAAATTTTCTGCCATGAGACAGGAATGCATGATAGATAGAAATGGCTCAAACGTCTTCACATGAAACACTCTTAATCATATTTCATTCACAATTATTTTTCTAAAACATCTACAGTGATATAATCCCACCCATTTCCATCCATTATCACAGATTTAATTATCAGTTAAACAGTAGTTGCCAGCAATTGAATGCTGTAAGGCTTTTTGCGTATTAGTACAGTCTTCTGAACTACAACACAAGAATTTCACAACTATAACTCTCACTTTACATGGCAACCCCTAAGTGATAGATGTTTCCAAACGACTTGTGTAGCTTATGTGGAGTTCATAAAAATGATAGAGAGAGTGCTCTGTGTCTCACTAGCTTTCATAAACCTTTTTTCCTTTAGTAGAATTATTTTCTCACCTTACAGCATATTCCTCATTTGGAACCATATAATTTGATGAGCTGATCTTGATCTTCTGTCACTATTATTTGGCAAACCTGTAAGTCAGATACACTAGAACTCTCCAATAAAATACTATATACAGAGCACAGTTTAAACAGTTGGGTTGCTTGGAATCCATATCTCCCTTCATATGAAGAGAACTATTTTGAGGTTTTCTGGAACTGTTGTAAACAAGAGGATATTTTCTATATATAAATGTTCTAAATATCCTTTGGGAGTCCATTTGAGTTTTCTTATCTTACCAAATGATGACTAAATACCTGATCTGTAGCATTACTCCTGAGAAGATACTAGAAAGGGAATGACAGTTTTGATGCACTTTGGAATGGCACAATCACGTAAACGCTTGCACACTTAAGACTTATGAACTCATCCAAAGTTTCTAAACAAGATTTTCTAACTAAAATCTAAAATATCAGCACGATGCAGCAAGTTAAAAAAATTTATAATCAAAATATAAACAAGTACATAGGAAATGCATATTTGTCAGTAAATCTATTTTTTCTTTTTAATGTAGGAAATTTATGTATTTAAGAAACAAATGCAGTCTGACTAGTTTTGTAAAAAAAATTACTTCCGAAATGCATAACAAATGCCATGATATCCTGTAACTGGCCAGGTACAGCCACATAAGTGCTGCATGGCTCACAGCAACTCGGCAAGAGAAAAATCACAAAAACAAAGAGAGCAAATCTCAAAATACGCAACATTATCTAAATTATTGTGATATTATCATGACTGCTAAAGGAGCAAGTAAAAAAAAAAACATTTGCAGTTTATTGATTCTTAAAGTCACCCCATAATAGTTAAAAAAAAAAAAAAAAGTTAACTTACTATACTAATCCCAAGCACCAATTTAACAATTTAGCTGTATTTATATTTCTCCTAGTAGTAAGGGAACAATTTCTGCTTGAAGGCTAAGTTTTACTCTAGAACTATCTTTTCATGCATTCTCTTCTGTTCACATCAAGGCCAATATAAAGTTTCTTAAGTTTCAAAATATTGAAGGCAAGCAATTCTTTGAAAAGACAATTGCCTCTTACATTTTAATCAACTTTTATGTTGTCAATCATTCATAAACAAACCGATGTTTGGTGAAGTTCTATAATTAAATAGATCTGTACACAAGGAGCAATAAAAACTATTCCTTGATATGATTTGCCTTAGAATTAGCAGCACCTAGGGCAGACAGGCTGCAAGCATGCCCACATCCCATTAGGAATTAGTAGTGTTAGAAAACTGCATATGTATTAGATCAAGAAGGCAGTTCCATGAACATATTATTCTCTTGTTTTTCCTCTTTTTTTCCATTAAAAAAAGGAAAGAACAGCTCCACAAAACTAATTTTTTTCATATTTTTTTTATGCACCTGGAAAAAATAGCATAGTATTATTCAGCTGGTATTTATTCAGTGCTTCTGTTTGGTGTTAGTACTTCCAGAAAACACTTTCACATGATTAATGTGGTTTATTTCAGCTTATCCTTAGAATGAATCTTTTTTCCAGTATTTACATCATGCCTGACAGCAATTTCAGAATTAAAAATAAATCTACGGTCATGTCCCACTACTAACTTTGACCAGTTCTTGACATAAACTGTCAAGCTGGGCCCTTGGGATAGTTCCACATATTGAAACAGAAAGTCAGACTAAAAATCTCACTGAAACCCAACAGCTGGAGTGGTCATGAATCTCAGCTATTTTCCTCTTCCCTATTTAAACCCTCTCCCCTTTATGAAAGCACACACACCAAGGGAAAATAAAGACCATCTGAGTTTGAAGTGTTAAGACACTGGTGAATTATCTTGCTGGTCTTCAGTAACAGTGGATTCACTTTGCTCCTCACTTGTTTCATTGGATGGTTCTTCATAGCTTGGCTCACCTGCATCTAGACTGCTCCCTTCACTTTGCTCCTCACTTTGCTCTTCATTGGCTTCCAGAGTGTGTTCCAAATTGCTCTCCAAACATGCGAGAGAGCTGTTGGTTACACTTTCACTTTGTGCCATTTCATCAAATGATTGTGAAAGAGGTTCAGGGAGCTCAACCACGCTTTCAGTGGCAGGGATGGGTGCTTTGGTTGTACCAATTTCTACTACAATGTCATTTTGTGGCAAAGTTACCTTTTCCACAAGTCTCCATTGAATAATACTCATGTCTTTCCCTCCAGTTGAAATCAAGTGACCATCGTTATGTGTAAAGCTGACATTTGTCACATGACTACTGTGAGCACTGTATTTGTGACTGGGGGCCTATTGAAATAAAAAGGAGAGAGAGAAGGGGGGGGGGGGAATTAAATGTCACACTCTTTTCCTGTTATTTGTTAATATCAAAACACCATTAAAATAGCTCTTTGAGAATTCTAAAGAATAATTTACACATACCAACACATCAATCTATATTCAGGTTTTTTTCAAGATATACTTTTCTCTTGAGTATCATTACTAAATCATATGAATTCCAAATATTAGGAGAGTTTTCCACTTTTGGTCTGGCTATATGTCCTCATGATATCTGTATTTGCAAAGGGCCAGATACGGATTAAAAATAAAAAAGTTAACTTTAAAAAAATGCAGCAACACATTTTGTTTGCCACCAAGAATGTAAGTAAATTATTTTATAAATAAGTAACTCTCTTCCTACATATATATACAGTGAATGTATGTGTGTATAGGTATACGACCGCAGAGATATCATATACATGCACACCTACATACATACATATAATTATATATATATATGTGTATTTATATATTACACAGAAAAAATATTGAAAACATTACTAAGGTTGCAAAGTCAAACACTCAGAAGTTAGGAAATGCCAGAAGTAAGGCTGACTGTGCACTCTCCTTCAGTGATCAACATGGACCTGCTGCGGGGACCCAGCATGCAAATAGCTGACCCACCTGGCATGGAAAATTTCAGCCCAAATGATTAAAGTTTGCCAAAGTTGCAAATGAAAACAGGGACTCTTATTATGGGAAATATTAGTCAACTTTAAAAATAGGTTTTGCTTCGAGCCCTGCCTATAATACACACACCAGAGAGTAGCCTAAACTTACCTTTGGCTTGGAGCAGGGATACTGAAAGAGATGGACCTTACAGAAATCATCAGCAACTGCTATCACCTTTCGATTACGGGATCTGACAAGAGCATTTATATCTGTCCCATCTGAACCTTCAGGCCAAACTCCTAGAATGTAGACATACAGACATATTTAGTAACAATAATTTAAAAACAACATTTAAAAAATTCTGAAGCAAAAATATAATCCATGAAATTTAAAATAAGGCTAAAAACAAAAACAAACAATGCATGTATCAAATTAAATTAGGAAACTGAATAGGATATTGAACTGAACTTTATACTTTGTCATGCCAAGAAAATTTAACTGACTTGCTAAATTTGCTATTCAAGACCCCAGTCCTGCAAATACAGATGCACAAACATTTAACTTAAGATTCAACTTTTGTTGCTATGACAGATAATTCTTAAATGAACACTGTGTGGTCCATGTATTCATGTTTTAAAAGTGACACAAGTTATTGAAGTATGGTAACAAACCTAAATGCTGCACACTATAAATTGAAACTTTTGTTTTTAAACAAGCAAAATTTCCAAGCAAAATAATTATTGCGTAGTGGAATCCTCTCTTTATTGGCTGTATGTTTGGAAACGGACAATTTATTATTATATTTTGCACAGAAATTCAGCCTGGACACGTGCCATATATGAAAATAGTGCTTAAATAAAACAAAAACGTATTGAATTGTACTTAAGTGCAAAACATAGAGCTGCTATGTCTAGACAGAAGAAAAATAACAATGCCTAAAGGAGGAAGATCACTGAATTTAAAAAAAAAAAAGCTCTTGAGCTTCAACATACAGCAAAAACTGACATGCATATCTAAGATCAAAGCTGAAAAAGGGTAAATCAAGAGTTAAAAGATGATACTTTTACTCCTTGATGCCAACTTTTTACAACTCATCCATCACTCGCGGGTGACCAGGAGTTGGATAAATATGAGAAGTATTTTTTGTTTTTTGTTTTGTTTTTCAGGCACTGTTGCATGCTTGCAAGTGATTTATCAATTACCAAAACAGCTAGGGAAGGCATATCTCCCCCCCGCTACAAGCATTGATATACTTCCCCCATATCTTTGTATCATCAGGGCAGAAACATTAGAGAACTCAAAGTAAACTGCAGGTTTAGTGTCATCCTGAAAGTTTTACAGCATTGTATTTTCAACATTGCAGTTTTAGAAAAAGTAAATAACTTGTTCATATCTGAAAGTGTTATAAAAAGCAACATCTCTATTCACTAGTTTATTATGAAGGTTTTGGCACTTTTCACTGGGTCAGGTGTGGGCCATTTATTTTATCTAGAAGATTAGAAGCCATGGGAAAACTAAAGGTATGTCTATTTCTTCACACTTTTTAAGGAAGTAGGGAGGCTTTTCATTATTAGAGGATATTTGATGCAAGCAAATCTTACTGCAGATAAGTTACCAAAGTGAACAGCATTAATTGCTAAGGAAATTGTTGGGCAATATTTTGAATGCCTGAACAGTAATGATGTCTGTCTTATAAATAAATATCAAGAATTTTCAAGCAGCTAGAACTAAATCAATTGATGTTAAAATACTTCCTTAATCCATTAATATAGTCTAACCAGTAGGTGGGGCTAATAAATGAACTTTAGAGTATACTCAAAACTCTGCTGCAGACATTTCTTTGAGGCTTATATTTAGGATCCTAAATAAAGAATTTTCTTAAGCAACAACTCTATAATTTCATCTGCTTCCTGAAATTTCAGCTGCCATTCTGGACAGATGTGACCTAGAGAGCTATATTACGTCCCCCTGACCGCTCTATGTATACACCAATTTGATTTTAGTAGTGTCAAATGAAAAGAATCTGTTTTAACAAAATGGTAGGATTTTTCCTTTCAAGGTTTCAGGAAAGCATGAAGAGAGTAACCCATCAACATGGCTGATAGGGTAAAAGAGAGAGGTTTAAATGTTTAAAAACTTTTAAAAATAGCTATGTTTATATTATTGTATCATTACTATTTTGTATGACAGTGTAATTAGCCCTTATAAGCTCCAAATGATATTGTCCTTTTTGTAAGAGTCACGAGACAGCCCCTGTCCAAAGCAGCTTACAATCCAAACAGAAAAAAGTCACAGGAAGGTATGGGAAACATGCTCTGAGATGTGAAGTGACTTGTCCAGTGTCACAGCAGGTCAGTGGCTGAACTAGGAATAGAACACACGTCTCATGCTGAATGACAATGCCTCAATTTGAGACTAAGTCATTGGTCCAGGATGCTTTTGAAGGGCCAGGAATGCCTGATAATAGAAAATTAAAACATGATGGGCCTGAAGCCTTTTAAGTTTGCAACTTGAAAATGACCAATTATTTTTGGCAGAATAACTAAAGTCACACTATTTGCTGTGCTTACTTTATTTTTAAACACAAAAGTGAGTCACTGGTGGATTTTTCATTCAGAAGTATCACTCCGATTTCACTTTCCACTGTAGCCTAAGACTCCTTAGAACTCTGAAGAATCCAAAAGCTATTAGAGTTTAATAAGACTTTAGTATGTAATAGTAAAAGTGCATAATAATCTGGATGGACTGGAGATAGAATCAGAGATTCCGACCAGAATTACCAGCAACTGAAGTGCAGTTTAAAATACACAAGCGAAAGAAAAGGGCCTGGATGGCATATGGTACTGGTAATGAGATACAGAGCTGTTCACCTGTATGTCAGCTGATCTGAATTGGGCCCATGTCATCACTAGCTCCTATCTGATGGCTGCTAAGTAGAATGAGCTGGTAGTCTAAACCCAAATCAGAGTGAATAGGTGTTCAAATCATACAGATACTGACTCTCTTGTCAGCAGTATAGCTAATGGCTGATTGAGCATGGAGACAGAATTCCTCTTGCATCTCCAGACACTGTTCCTTTAGATAATGGTTGAAGGGCTCTTCTGAAAAAGAGTAGGGAATCTGATACAGCTGCTGCTCATATTGTATCTGCTATGTTGCTAAATGTAGTGCTTCAGTGCTTGCAAGATGGCATGTTTCATTAACTCAAAATGTAAAGTGAAAAAAATGTAAAAGGAGTGTCTCAAATCCTAGCATAACACAACAGTGGGTGCAGGTCTACTCAGTCCCTCTGCCTTCTTTCAAAGTATTTCTTTGCTCTCTGACCAGGACATTATGCTCTCAGGAAAATGCTGAAACCCTGCATCCTTGCACTTCCTCATTGCTACCTGATGAATCTCCTGTGAGCCACTCACAATACCCATTCCTTTGTGGTACAGTTTCTACTCTTTCAGTCTTTGCTCCATAACAGCAAAGAAAGTTAGGAAATCAATGCTGCAGACAAATGGCATTAATCAATCCAGTCTCACACACTCAGAGCTTCAGGAGAAAGCAGCCATCTCCTTTGAATTCCATCCACAGAGATGGGATAAACATATGAATGTATAAAATGAAATGAAATTTTCAGGCTAACAGGAGCCAGAATTCTAATCAAAATACCAACTAGCAACAGTGTTGGTACCTGCTACACAATAGGCATGTTCCAGCATATTTCAACTATCCAGCTCCAAAGAGAAAAGACAGTTGGTCTTCAATTATAAAACCCAAACTGTCAGGTGTCCAATCTTATTTGACATACAAGAATGTCATAGTAGCCATCAACCCAAATGTAGCCCTTCTAGAGCATTTGCTCATTAAGCAGATCCTCTCAGCAGGTGTATGTGGTTATTGTCAAAGGCTACATAAAAAGAGTAAGCACTCCGAAAAACATTTCTCTATTTTCTTCCTCCCAGCAAATAAACTGGCATTGGAAGCTGAATTCTCACTAGCCAAGAAGAAAAGCTTTGCAAGCTCTCCTCTCTTGTCGCCAAAGAATTTACAGATTGGCTTATACCTACTTTTTTATACTTCATGTAAGTGTGAAGAACAGAGGCCGATCTCTTGTGCTAGTGGTGAAAGGGAACCTGCTCACATGATTTGATTCACAGGCTGAACAATCTCTCTCAACACTTCACAGAGGGGCTCTCATTTAGGACTGACAAAATGCCATTTTGCAGGAAATAGTTTGAACTATTCAGCCACAGCCCTGAACTTTGGTATAAAAAAAACCCATCACACATAACGTTGTCACTTCTTCAAATTTTTGTAGATGTTTTCAAAATCTGCTTCAGTTTTTAAAGCACTCCTCCTTTGCAGATGTAGGGCACACTGCTTACCTTCAATTGTAGTCCTGAAAAGGCGCAACCACACTCCTGAATCATGGATTACACACTACAGAATATGATCAAATCTTTACTGTAGTTTCTGTAGCGTCTCTCCTCCCCACTCCCATTCCCAATACCATCCTCTCAAAACCCAACATTTTATGGTCCAAGGCCCAAACTCCAGAATCTAACATGAGCAGAACAAAAAAATCCCAAACATTTAAGATTAAATGGAAGATGAATATGCATTATCTATGGAGAATATCTACCTTTAGAGAGCTACAACCTGCTTAAGATTGACCACAACACTGGTCATGTGATCGGTCTCCTGGGATAGCATGTCAGACATAAAGGAACTGTTGGGGGCATCTGATAAGAATACTACCACCATGAGCTAACTGAAGCAACTCTGTACTGACATTCTAATTACTGTACCTTTATTGTTAATGACACCATTGAGTATTTTCAAGGATAAAATCTAGCATAATAAAGGCTAAACAAAATGAAGCAAATTAAAATTCAATGGTGCTTACCAAACACTTGAAAGCCTAGCACACAAGTGTACGTTGTCCAATCTATATCCTTACAGTCTGAACGATTCCTGATAAGTTTACAGCCACTTGGAATGTCCCCTTTAAAAGAAGTGAATTAACAGTAATGGCATATGAATTAGATCCACCTATTTTGTTCTTTGAAGACACTAAGAATGTTGGAGTGCAATTTTTTTTTTAACCATGTTTGAATCATTCTGGAAAACCAATGACAGACCAGTGCCAGATTCCTTCATTGGGGGAGAGATCCTTCATCAAATTCCAAGTACTTCTGAGCTTTTTTTTGGACCCAAGAGCCTGAATTCTCCTCTCATTTACACTGGTTTTACACTTGTGTATTCCCAATGACTTCAATTTCAACTCCTATTACTTCTAATTTACACTGACAAGATCAGAACTGAGCCCTAACCCAACCCCCCATTTCTTGGCTCCCTCATTAAGTGCTTTACAAAATGTTTCAGTGAACGTCTCAGCCCTACCAGACCCCATGGCGCCAGACCCCATACCTGCTAGAATTAGCAGCCTGTGACTCTGGAAGTTCACTTTTAAAAATAATGATTCTGGGTGGTGAGGAACCATTTGCCATGTAAGCCTTAATTCCCTTTCATCTTGTAACCAGAAAGGGAATGATTCTGTCAGTACAGCAGTTTAGCATTGATGGGTTGCAGCCTTCACCTCCCCGCACACAGTTTCAGTCACAGAAACTTTGGGCAGATTCAGATACAGTAGTAGTATCAGCTGACAGGTGAGTTGCAATAGGTGGATTAGACTTGTGAAGGTGATAGACATTTTTCATTTGTGAAGTGGTTCTTCATGCTGGTAATAAAATAGGAGCTGCAACCCATCAATTCCAAACTGGTGACTTCCTCCAAATAGAAATCTATTTTAAAAATAGATTAAAATGTCTGTGCTGTGACCAGCTTACCTTGCGTTAGGTGTGGGACTGACATCTGCCATTGTTAACTAGTTACATTTGATTGTTAAATAAACACATACATTTTAAAAGGCAGAAGATATGCCAACACTATTACTATACAGATATAAATACTGTTATTGGTTCAAGTTTTTTCTCTTTCAAGTCATAAACACTTCTAGCTAAAACACACGCAATAGATAACACTGTTGATACTAAATAGACAAGCATACATACTATTGTCAAAGTGCAAAACCTAGTGCCACTTGTTCTGTAAATTCTAAGCTGTTAACCTGATTTATGACCTTGTAGAGGAGTCAACTATATTTGGAATTGCCATTAGGTAATACACAGCTCTGAATAATATCAGAATATCAGGTTACAAAAGTTCAAATTAGTTCCTTTGTCAGAAAGCATTTTGCACAGACGGCCCTGACCACATACATTTGCTAAGGCAAATTTCTGTCCCATACATTAAATTTAATTTAATACTTACAGTATAGTATTTCATAGTCTCCTGAGTTTGACATTATATACTTGTTGTCCGGGGACCAGTCAAGGTGTGTAATATAGCTGGAATGTCCCTAAGGAATAATACAATAATGCCAGCATGAAACTTTTAACTTCCATCGTCATTAAAACATAAATGTGTCCAGTGATGGCTGAGAAATTGACAAGGCATAGGATAATTAAAATCAGAAGTCAGTAATGATGTTTTTTTCCCCAGGATTTGTTGCAAATATTTGCACTCCTTTAAAGATTCCTATTACACAGAGACACAAAACAAAACAAACACGAATCTGGCAAAGTGCCTTTCCTGTAATCTATTAGTGTTTCACAACAAGGTGGATTCTTTCTTGGCAATAATATTGTCCCTTCACAATACACATTAATCCAAGCAGACAAGTTGTTCAAGTATGGACGAGTTCATGAAATGACAGAACAGAGCTATACTTGCAACAATTCAATTAGGAAAAACAAATCATGTTGAATTGTCTTTTGCTAGGGCAACTAGACTAAATGCATGAATTACTTGCAGAATATATTCATAAAAATGAGCATTAAACCAGGAAAATACCTGTCATGGTTACTATGCAATTGCATTCCTAAAAGGCAGATTTACAGAAGTGGTCAGCACCCACAATTGGGGCTGGGTTTTTAGAAAAGCTCAGCTCCTATTTAGGCACCTAAGTGGCTGGATTTTAAAAAATATACAGCACCCATTGATTTCAATGCAAGCTGAACTCTTGTGAAAATTCAGCCTAATGGGAGCTACTGGTGCTGGGCTGTCTTGAAAATGTGGTCCAAATACCTTAGCAACACAGAACCCGGATACCCTGATGAACGACAAGAAATGTCAATAATTGCCTCCTGCTTTTCTCCTTTAAGGATGGTTAAATTATTATAAACAAACAAACAAACTCTTATAAATATTGCTTTTATAAACCAGGCAGATTCTACAGCACAAAGAAGCTGGTGTAGACTCATGGGAAACTCACTTTTATTTTTACACTGTCAAGGCTGCAGCCAGTTAACTTTTCATACAGTTTTGCCAAAAGCTTGTATTCTGCTACCAGTTCTTATTTTTACAGAACAGCAGTGTAAGCTATGTAAAAGGGGCTCAAAATTCCCCTTATATTCCTTTAATAAGCTCATTCTAGGCAATCTCAGGCTAGCACAGAAGGAAGGAAAGGGAATACAACATTTGTTCAGGTGGTAGAAAATTAATCCAGAAATAACAATGAAAAAAACCCACTTTTTACTTGGAAATGGTTCACAACTCAGAACAGTCTCTTGGTAAATTATAACTCCACATTGGGAGAGCTCAGAAACGTGACAGATCTGTAATACAGACCAATTCTTAAATGACTGCAGAAACAGACAAGGTGGGTGAGGTAACATCTTAAAAGGCAGGAGATTACAGAATTCAGGATTTGTATGCTGTTTTACTAAGAAACCTGCATCTGACCCCTGCTTTATGTTTCTATTGATCCTACTCAATTAACACCTTGTTAAAATGCACACCTGCAGCAGCTTTATTTTCAGATTACTGCACTGCAGATTTTAAGTCCCTCCATATTATCTATATCATCACACTGACCAAATTATAATAAGAAACCCCACTGCAGCATGAAATCATAAATTTATAACTGATCTCTGAAAAACAAGGTTGTTCTTGTGCATGGCTACATTACACTGAAACCTGCATGTAAAGACAACCTTTAACAGGCAATTCCGTTTCTGACGTGACCAATTTAAAGTGTCCATAAGGATTCAAGTACACTTCTGTTTTACCTTTAATAAAGTCTACCTCTACTAGGCCATTGACATGGATGGTCCCTGGGGTTGCCACTTAACTAAATACAGCAAAACCTGTGTTATGAACAAGTATGATTTTTATTAGATTGTAAATCTACAACAAGTTGGTATGGAAAACTACAGAAAGATAAATATATACTATAGCCTTAAGAAAACCCTTTGAACTAGCAAATATCATTTACCCAAGAGTTTTCAATTTGAGCTGGGCAATACTCTTACAGGACAAATTAACTTTACAATATACATAGAAAGATCATATCAACTTGCTGTGAATAGTGTTCTTTTTCTAGTAATGAAATTGCTGTTGTCATCAATCTGCTACAAATACACCACACAAGAGGGCCGAATCCTGCAACTCTTGGCCACACAAGTAATCCTCCCTCCCACTGACTCTAAAGGGACTAATTACGCAAATAAAGACTACCCATGTGAGGACAGGTTGAGGGATCAGGCCACAGAACTATGTGAATGAATGTATGGCTAATGTTAAGGTTTTAACCACGCCATTAGGCACAGCCCTGGGAAACTGCATCACTCCAGGATGAGTTCTGGGACCATATTCGCTGCTATAGCCTAACAGTGTCTGCACCATATTACCCTAGTTTGATGGTCCATTGACTGGGGGGGTAGAAGGTATTGCCCATGCATTTCTCCACACCTTTGTGGCAACATACACTCTGGGCAGCTGCACGAAGGGGGCAGCTCCTGCAATCCAGGGAACACAAGAACTGTGAGTGTGATGTGATGGGCAATGAGGTAGGAGCCTCCTTGTGGGCTTCCCCTTCCTATGCATATCTATGTTCTAAGCAATCACAATCTGGCCATAAGAAATCTGCATCTACATATCATGCCTACAGAATTAATTAACCAAGTTAATATCAAAGTATCCATTAGAATTAGTTAACAAGATTAGTCAAACCAGATTACAAATGAAATCTTGCATTCAAATGAGCTTTCCTATACGTAGCATTAAAATGAAGTAGCTCTAGCCAAAATGATATGCTCTAGCCAAATCTTGTGTAAAACGAACTGTGACATCAGTTAGCATTGCTGTATGTACTTTGTAATGGAGCACTTCGTTTCAGTCTTCTGAAAAAATCCAAATCTACTATCTTACTTTTTCAGATGTCAAAGTTGATTTAAATCATGAATGTGTCAGCATTTAGATTACAACCCTCGCCTCTCCGAAATACTTAGAATATTTTGACAAATAGCCACAACGCAAGGTTGATGGATCAATAGCTAGCATTACGAGCATAACCTTATATATCCGTCACTAATCCCTTCTATTTGCCCTACAGCATGTGCATATTCAACTAGTGCCAAAACACAAAGTCACTCTCCCTTGCATACACAAGGTCGTCAGTGCAACTGATAAACCCACACTCACAGTAACCTTTAAAAGGCCCTTAGATCTTATCCTGTTCTTATTTAAGTCAATGTCAAAAATCATGGGAACAGGTTTTCAGGATTCATGAATGAACCTTACACCTGTGATACAGAGAACATGTTGATGGATTTATTAATTTCATATATATTTCCATCTGTAAATGTATCTCTAAGGGGTTTATCTACATTAACATTTCTCCAAAATTCAAAAGCTGTCCAAGCCTCAGCAAGATCACCCCTTAGTCCATATAATGGAGTCTATAATTTTGTGAAAAGTTTGCTAACATCTCAAAAGGTAAGGATAAAGATAAATCATCTTTAGAGGCCAAAGATGAGTGAAGGGAGATGAGTAAACTTGGCTCTTATTTCCCACCCCTGCTTCATAGTCTTCCACCTCTTTTCCCCTCACCTTTACTTAATGAGTGTCCCCCATATCCACCAGAAGATAGCCTCCCCACCTCCATTCATCCTTTAGTGCATGGCATGAGGGCAGGCACTCTCAGATCCATGCCATTTCTCTCTGTCCCATCTACTTCTGCATTTGTGTGTTCCTATGTGACTCAGGACATGGAGCATGGTCCCTCCCAATGAGGCCCTCCCTGTTAGCAGCCACACAATGCATCCATCCAAGTTCTTATATTGGTATCTGTGATGACTGCTGAGTTTCTTGAAAAATGATACAGCATGTATACACAGATATGTTTATCATGTTGCTCCCCTACCTACCACAGTGTCCCTTAGAGGACTTCCTACATTTAGGAAAATGGCTAGTCCTGATGAAATTATGTACTTTAGGATTAATCGCTGCCCTTTGAGGATATTAATTTATTATGGATTGGCAGACCTGTACTGTAGTTGAGAGAAGGATACCTTATACCTTATGAGAACTCACATGTTACGCTAAACAAAATTAAACACAAAATGAGACTGGATTTTTTCCTCTCTTTTTTTCAAATCCTTAAAAGTTACAAACTAACTCCAACATGGGAGGGGGGTGGGGGGGAAGGAGGGAATGGACAGCCACTTACTAAATCCTGCCAGAACTTTGGCAGCTGTTAAAATTCCTTGGGGCAATGGGAGGGTGAACAAAGCAATTGGCAAGGGGGCTCCAAACTGGAAAATCCCTTCAAGCAAGCCACCGTGACAGGATGAATCTAAACATAAAACGTTGTCATAATATTTTAAACAGCACAATTTTATATTCCAATAAAATCTTCCTTCAGCAGCTACCACAGAGAGAGGCACACTTCCTTTCACACACTGTACATTTATCACTGGCTACTGAAAGTATCTGGCTGGACTGAAGCCTTTCCTTTCACTAATGTTTATCAGCTTCAGTGGACTCAGCTGGTAAATTCATCATCCACAGGTCATAGTGTCCATGGCTCAGACTGCAACTTCCCCTTCCTTGCAGCAACAGTAATATCAAAGTGCTTATGGCCCTGAATGAAAAAGCAACAGATAACGATTAATAATAATTAAATTGCGCTAGAGCATACACTAAGCGCACTTAAAAAGTTCCTTCCAGCTCTGGAGATATTCCCCGTTTCAAGTTTAGGGAATATCTTGAAAACGTTTTTCTATCTTTAGAACTGTAAGGATCTTTTTAAGTACACCTATTATACCGCACTTTGTTTGGAAAGCTACTTGATTTAGACATCTGCCAGGAAACCAATTTAAGATTAATGATAGTCAATCACATTATTATTACAAACAGTTGTAATAATAATGTGATTGATTATGGTTTAAGACTGGGTAAAATGAGATTTCTCAGAAATAAGTAGTATATTCAATGGCCCCATGATTTCCGGTAACAATCAACTAGCCAATTTAAAAGGATAGAGACTAGACAACCTTGCTGGTAGGCTCAATACCAGGAAAATCTATAGATTGCAGTTAGTGGAAAGCTGGGATGTCAAAAGAGACCCAAATTATATTAGCTGCAATGTATAGTATGGACAGAAATATTGTTTAATTAAGATGCTGTCAGGTGATTCAGAGATGCTTTGGTTCTACTTGTACCTTTCTGTTTGCTCAGTAAACAGAAGCTTTTAGCCCCTCAGCTATGTCAAAAGCAGAAAGTTTACAAAAAGTATTGTAAAGAACTCACCACTCTGAGTTCCTAATGGCTAACTTGCTGCTACTGTACCACTAATATCTGCTGGTCTAGCAGGCTGGGCATCTGACAGTTCCTATGTCACTGGCCCTGGCCAGAGGTGTAGCCAGAACTGATTTTTTTGGCAGGGCCTGTGGTTGACATGGGTGGGCACAAGCCTTGTGTCACAAGCGAAACAGAGGCTGATAAAAAAGCGGGATAAACTGCTTAAAATCTGATTGGGTGGGCTGCTTTCAAAATGGCCATGGCCCATCCGTAGCTACGCCACTGCCCAGAGCAGGGGGAAGTCTCACCTTCTGCCCCAGTGCAGACAGTGCCTCCTCCCTATTCCATGGGACTGTTCCGTAATGTGATGGGCTCATTGCAGCTCTGAAGCTCTTCAAACAGCTGCATGAACTGAAATGTCTTCAGCTAATCAGAAATTCTGCCTACTCCAGGCTAATAGTATTTCTCACCAGTATATTCTCCCAGTAAGAGGATTCTACTGCTTATGAACAATGGAAAAAAATTATCACAACTGGAAAGATACAAATACAAAGTGTTGGAGGATAGGGGGTCTTACACATGGACTGACACTGGTTCAGATATAAAATACTTCTGAATGGATTCAAACAATGCTTACAAGTTGGAAGAAATGAACGGTGATCGATTGCCAGAAGGAATGACTTATAACAGTGTAACAGTAGAACTCAAAAACCCCCCAAAATAAATTGGTACCAGAGGACAAACTCGCCAGGAAGGTGCTCAAGGTCTTGAACATAACCAGGTCCTCCCTTTTAAATACCATCTCAATATCAATCCACCGCTTTGCTGGCAGCCAGCGTAGAGGAATACAGGGTGCATGTAATATGATCCCAGGCCTGGCTGCTCTGTCCAGTGAGCCAATGTGCTGCTGCATTCTGCACAAGCCGAAAGAGGCATAGAAGCCCTGCTAAGAAGGAACTGAGCTTCGTAATTATGAGATCACGTATTGCTGTTGCAAGCTGACAGTGGAATAAATAAGGGTGCAGGCTGCAGGAGTTACACAGCTGAAACACTGTCAAACAACATGCAAAACATAACTTTCCATGGAAATGGCGTAGCTGAAAAAAAGCCAAGGCTCTTAACCTGGAAAACTACAAATGGCCTCTCTCAGACAATGGTGACATGAAGAGGGAGAGAGCAACAACTATTATCTAGCAGCAAGACTTCTCTCTTTTCCAAGGAGATTTGACTTATCCAGTAGGCCGTAGGCAATGTCATCCAGTCATTTATCCAAGTCAAAGCTGAACTACAAAAGATTTTGTCAAGAGGTCTTCTCTCTCTGCGTACATGCACACGCACGCACGCACGTGACCTTGGGCAACTTGGAAGGTAACAGAGTCTTGATGGAAGCTAAATTGTAAATACAACAGTGTCCATACATTAATATTCAACACCATTGACCTACTTCTTTCTTCCCCAACAAAGAATTAAGCTGTGTGTGTTAGGATCTTGTACTTATTCAAAAGGAAGTGAAATTGAATGCAATTATAAAAATAAAGGGTTTCAGCTTTTTTCAAGGAAAAATATATTAATAGCATACAAAGTCTTTCCCCTTTTCTCTCCCCCCCATTTAAAATTTCTTCACAAGGGACCAACAGATACTGTATATAAATTTGTCTCAACAGCTGAAACTTGTGTCTAACACATTGTTGTTCAGAACAGAACAGGGAGGACATTCTTTTATAGTCTGGGATATACCACTCGCTGACTGTGTAATGAGTCTCTAGACTTCTTGTGCTTCCTATAGTCCAGATGGTTAGAAATATATATCCTATCTCAGCTGAACATCCCTGGTTAATAACAACACATCTCAGGAAAGACATAGTTGTATATTACTACAGGGAATGTTAATACCCATTAAGATTTGCTCATAGTTTCTACTACAAATATTATATTTCAATAAAAACCGTACCTGACAAATTTATTCTGGACATGAGTTAGGCATATAGCCTTATCCCAGGGATAATTTTCCCATCCCCCAAATCAGAAACAAATATTTCAAATACTTTCAAATTGATGTAGCAGTTTGAGAAGCTTTCTTATACTTGTAAAACAAAAAATACAACTGATTAAAATACATAAAATGTTGCAGATATGTCTAAAGTACAGGCTGGGTCCTTGTTATTTTAACTTCTCATATTTAAAAATGTTTTATTTATTATTTTTGTTGTGGTATAACCGAGAAGCCTCATTTAATCAGGAGGGCTACACTCCTCGGAGCTGATGACTGGAGTATATCAAGGAGCTTGTGTGTATTCTCTTGCAAGAATTCTGACTGGATACACAAGCTAGCGGCCATGATTCAAGAAGTCCTGATACACTTTAAAGTCCTCCGGTACCAAGTAAGAGGAAGATTCCTGGGATGGTGGAGCCATCTGGGGAGGACAAGGAGGTGGTTTGCTGAGCCACCCATGGGTCCTGTTCTTTCACCATGGCACCAGCAAACTCTTGAGCAAGTGGAGAGTCTGGGACTGAAAGGCAAAATAGGTCTAATGCTGCCTGGTATGCCACTGGTGTGAAGACAGTTGGCACTGGTGCTGACATCATCGGTGCCAGACTCAATGGACTCCCATGGCTGGAACTGGAGCCAACTGTATGAGCTCTGGCTGCTCTCAGAGTAGTATCAGGGATTGGTTAGAAGGATCTGCTCCATCCTGCATCCTCCTCTTAGAAACAAGGATAAGTCTCCTCAAGTCCCGGAATGGTCCTGATTCGTTTTGTGGGACCTCTTCCTCACCATACCAAAGACGGGGGAATGACCCCTCTTTCTCTTTGGGGAACTGGCAGATCCCGAGCATGAAGTGGCATCACTTGCCAGAGCTGAAACCATCCACGGATAAGGCGAGGGCCTCAGCCCTGAAGTGGGCCTTATGGCCTGCTCCAGAGGGGGTGCTGCTTCAGCCACAACTCTCTTGCCACCTGACTCCTCTTAGTGAATATCCTGCAGATGGAACACTGCTCTTTAATCTGTCCCTCACTGAGACACAACAGGCATCTTGTGTGGGAAACGCTGTTGGGGATGGCCTCCCCACACAACGGACAATGCTTGAACCCTGGTGAGGGCATCACACAGGGCATCCAACTACTCTAACTAATACTAAACTAACTCTAAACTTAACTTTTAACTTAAGATTTTATTAGCTACTATATACAAGAAAATTCTCTCCAAAAACTGAGACTGAAAACACAAAGTGAGAAACACCACAGAGAGCATCAACTTTCGCCAAGGGTGGTGAGACGGAACTGAGGGGATTGGGGTAGTGCCATCCTTATATGGACACGGGAAGGTCTAGGGCCACAGGGTGAAAGCGCTGCCCCTACAGGTATTGTTAGGCAAAGTACTCTGGTTCCGATACACTAGGTGTGCAGACGCCTAAGCAGGAAGTAATCTACTCGAAGAAGAACTAGGAAATACCAAATTTAAAGATCAGTCTTTTACGCACAATATTTTGCTTTTGTTCTCTCTGGGTCTGTAAATGGTGGGAGCTATTCAGCACTGTAGGACAAATTTAGACTCGTTTATGGCGATACAATGCCATGAAGTTCACTGGAATTACACTTGTTTACACCATTTAGAATTTCATCCCTATATACTAACAGTTCCCCATTTAATAATTTTATAATAGTAATGAGAGTTAAGAGATCTCCAAATTGATTCTCCTTATACAAGAACTATGCTCCTAGACAGATGCTGTTTTATGTAGAGTTATACATCATCAGTGCAACACTAGACTGTTATTGTATGCATGAAAGCTGGTCTTTATCATCAGACTGATAGTTTTTTATGAAATATTGCAATGCATTAACTACATTATCTAATTACATTGTTCAAAAACATGCCAAGGAGAATTATAAAAGGGCAGGGATACTGTAAGAGTACAAAAGAAACAAATGCTGAACTTCCAACACTTCCAACAAGGACTTTTTTTGTATAAATACAAAGATAGATTTGCATCAGATGGATAGCTTTTGAGTTGAAAGAAAAAATAGGGCATGTCTATGTCAATGGACTTCTCTTCATTCTACTAATAATTTCTTGCTACAGATCAGATTTACATTTAAAACCAATTAAAGGTTGACAAGGTAGTGAAAGATATTGATTGCCAAAAATAAAAAGGAAATTATCACTATTGTTAATCAATAGAGATGCACCCAATACTAAAAAGGTTAGACTATACCTTTTGATAACAATTTTTAACATTAAACACAGTTTCTTGTGCCAATTCATGCTGTATAAAAACTTACAGTGCACTTTCCGTATCTGCTATACTTCCTTCCATTTTCTGTCACTATGTAGAGGTAAATAAAGTTGTCATGGGATCCTACTGCAAGTAAGGTGCCATCTACAATAGAAGTTTAAAAGATATTGTAATAATATTAGCATATTATTTTCTGATCTTGAATGATTTCATATTTAACACCAATGCATTATTATCAATCATACAATTGCACATGAGCTGGTACCCAAGCATGTAACTAATTATATTGCTTTTCAATTGGTCTCCTATATTTTCTCTCTTTTGATATTGGTTGTGATTATGGAGTAAGTGAGTTTGCTTCCCACTATGTCTTGGATAAAAAAGGACTACCATTGGACAGGATACGAGCTAATGAATCCCCAGCCTTGCACTGGACTTCTGAAAATGGCTGATAACATGCATCCCTGAGTTTTCAGTTTTGTGAGTAACTGGAGATTATCTCCAACGGAGAGTTAGTTTTTTTAAAAATGTAAAGTTATTACACATGAACCAATACTAATCAAAGGCTGACTTTGATTCACAAAATCGTCAACAAAGTCACCTTAGCATATTATTGAAATATTACAATTGTTTTCCAACAACAATAAAGGTCCATGGTACTATGAACCATTTTACTTCCTGGGAACATGATCAAACTCCTTTGTAGCACCAATGAATGTGAGTGCTCTAAAATGAAATACTGTTTATTGGTAAACAGGGCAGCAGTAGAGAAAAGTTTTGCCCAATTTACTTGGCACATTATTTTATAGCAAACATGAAACAGGCTTGCCAGACTTCTCTTCCATCCAGTCAGAAGAGAGGATTAAACTATGGCCTGTTTGTCAGACTCCCATAAAATGACCTTGGTTTTTATTCAGTAAGAGGATACCTTTCCACATAATCCCTAAACAAATAATTAATAGCAAATGGCCTTTAGTTTGAGAGAGACCTGGATTTAACTTTATTGTTTTTATACTAATACATTTTAAAAGTTAACTGAAAAATAAATTCAATAAAAACTCCTTAAGATCTTAAAACGTTGAAAGAATATTCAGGCACACTTAAAAAGTTACAAATACAACTTAAAATCAAGCTTTCCTTGCTTAATTTACCTGCCACCTCCTCAGTTTAGAATTACCACAACCAATAATATCAATACAAGGGGGTGCCATGTTAGGCAATGGTGATGTGTGCAGAGATGGAACTGAAAATATAAAACTGTGAATTCTAGTGCAGGCAAAATGCAAATGAAGCTGTCATTGTTAATTTACACATATATTCTGTTAATGATCTTAAACAATTTTTTAGAAGCTCTGCAGTTCCCTATTACTGGAGGGTAATTTGATGTGGGTGTAACATGTTAATAACTTAACAGCTCCAGAGAGTGCAGGAAAAACATCTATCTTATTGGAATTAAAATGTGGAATTACAATGAAGTGCCCAGAATACACCGGAAGTTTGCCTACCTACTGAGTAGCGCATCACTGAAAGCTGTTCATTACCATCAGTGTGTATTGAAACCAGATCTCTTGTTTCCGCATCCAAAACAAACCACCTGTTAAGAAGAGAGTTCTATGAGTGTTCCTTCTGCTTAAATAAAACCAAAAAATGTAAAAAGCAAGGATCACTGTATTCTATATCCTTATTATTATGTTATCATTTCAATGTATTGTATTAACTTGTTTAACTCTTCGGTTTCTGAGTTTACAAAGTGATGTATATTCCAGTGATGGATAGATAAGCATGCCAAAATACCACTCTACATATTTTTATTCTTGTATACTGGAGTAGTTATTAGTATATCATGTAATATATATGATATACATGCTGGTGAACATATGATGTGATTCCAACAGCTTCCTGCTAGAGCCCACTACATTTTAGATTGCAAAATGACCTCAATTATAATCTCACATTTTCACATGTTTTCTGAAAAATTTATATTTGGGCCTGAAATTTTCCATCCTTGGTCTCTAGCTGCAGATGAATTATTCTAGAAAGTTTGAATGAAATCTCCGCAGTCATTTTTGAGTCTAAACTTTTCTCTTTTTTGAAAAAAGTTGATAAGGCTACAGCTGAAGTTTGAAATTAGTGCTTTTTGCTTATTTAGGGAAAGGGATTTTGATTTAAAAACTTGAATTGAAACTTGCATACAGCAAGCAGTGGGGAAAAATAATCTGCAAGTACCCATTTGAAGTAGAAAGTGAATTCTGATTTGCTATTTCCTGAAATCCCTTCATTTTCATTGTGGATATTTATATTATATATTCAAATTTAAAAATCACAATTTATCCCCTGTAGGTTAACTATATAAATTACCTGGCATTCTTTCTGTTCCCAGATTGGGTGTTTTATGTAACTAATTAAATACAGCACAAATTGAATTTTACTAGTATGATTGGATATACACTTCAAAATCCAAGATCTTTGTTAGTTCTGTAAATAAGATAAGTTACACTTTGATGTACAAACTGCATCTTTAATTGTGATATTCCTTGTTAGATATTTGAATAATCTGTAGATCAAGAATTACTCAATGGGACAGTTCAAAAAGAATTATGAGTAATGAATAAATTTGAGAATTTTCATTGCAAACCTGTACTGAATTCAATTAAAATGATTTCAAAAGAAAAAAAAAGCAAAATTCACCACATACATTTTTACAGTATTATTTACTGTAAATAATCAGCTCAGCTCCAGTATTAAGCATGCACAGTAGAAAAATGTCATTAAATCTACAGAGCCACATTTAAACGCAGACACACTGCATATCAGTGTGAAGCTAGCTGGTTATACACTTGTTGGTCCAAGGAATTTAGAAGTTTTGCTTCAAGCTTAATAGGTCTACAGCAAGGAATTTACATGGCGTGTTAACCAAGGGCTAGACTGTGACTGTAGGTAAAGCCCTGAGCAAGGGGTGGTGCATAAACTGTGCTTCTTCAGTACTGGCATTGTGATTGAGAGACTAAATCACAATTCTTCCCTTACTATCTCCTTGTTCTGGAAGCGTGGTCATTTCCTATTGGTCTATACCAGATATAGGCCCGCCCCTTCCAAAGCACACAGGGACATGTTGCTACTACAGACAGCAGCCCTGGTTGCCACCTGTGGCACAAGTGGCATAGTCGGCTCTAATAGCTGAAGATGGAAACTACAGGCAGCTCAGGCATATCACGTATATACCATCCAAGATTCCAATAACATAATCAGAACTAGCAAAACTGTATCCTTTGTTATTAATATATGGAATAAAAATATAAGATGTGCCATCTGGTTAAGTTAATTTTGGGATAGCAACTTTTGCTTCTGTAATTTTCTGACATTTGAAATCAATTTCATAACTATATCGTTGAACTAAAGCTAATTTTTTTTTCATTTAACATGATACATCGTTACATACATGCTACCTATTGTACAACTATCATGGGATAAGTTTATCCATTGTGCATTTACCCTTTTGTCCAGAGACATATCTGATCCATCATTTTTGCTTTGCATATTATAGAAATTAATACATGGCATTCCAAAGCACACTTAAAAGAACTTAAAATAAATTCCAGGAACAACAGTACACACAGTTAAATTTGACAGAAGAAACAGCAATTTTAGCTTATTAATCCAGAGTCTGAAACCTAGATATCTGGAAAATGGCTTAGTCCCAATAGCTTGAAATCAATTTGTGGTTAGGGGATCATATCAAAACAAAAAAACAGCTCAATGTACCACAGTCTAGTGGAAAAATGGCAAAAAATGTTTTTATTAGACAGCAACAGAAAACCACTCTTGGTAATATCACTCTAACATAATGCAAAAAGCTGACTGCTTACTTGCAAGCTGTACACTGAGACTTTGCAGGGTAAGTGGGTGAATCAGATATTTCAAATTGCTGTTCTTGTACTGAATTTCATTCCCACCTCCTTGCCTGTTCCTGCTACAGAATTAACTGAAAGTGCTACTTTCTTACACTTGTGTGACAGCTGAGGTAGGGAAAGGAAAGTTTGTTAAGAGGGAGGGAAAGAACTGTGCCTTTGCCACCAATGGAGGAGAAAGAGTGACTCCTGAGAGTAACTCTGCTATACAATATATGCTGATGGAAGGCCACAGGAACATAAGATATTCAACAGCAGTTGTCAGTGGGTTGGGAATTAGCATATTTTTATGACAGAGATATTTGTTTGAAACACTTTGCAAAAATCTGCACTAGACTCCATTGGTCTGACTCAACACCGCATTTCACCAATTTTATGCTGGTGTAACTCAACCAAAACCAATGGTGAATCAGGACCCTTCTTTGTTTCAATCCAGATGGCTGCTCCACCTCTTGCTGTGTGAGTAATAAAATAGAAAAAGGAGGCCTCACTTTACACATCTGTCTCTCCTACAGGACACTGTCCACCCAGATAGCACATCCACTGGGTGCACTGAGAAACCTAACCTAATTGTCTGACATAAAAAGAGAAAGTGAGTTCATTTCCTTTTTTAATAAAAAGAGGCAGGATGGCTGGATCACAGGGAAAAACTGTGTTAGAAGAACAAGCCACAGCAAACCTACTTCTTCACTACAGCAGGCAGACAACCCCTTCTACTAACCCTCTTCCCCCAAATGCAGGGGGACATGCACTAGATTGCTGGCTCTGAATGCTGGTAAATGATCCTACAGGATAATATTAGGGGACAGGTGGGTGGTAGTTCATAGGCAGGTGGCTGCTAGATTTCAGGTGGGCAGTGGTGCTGGGATGTGGGAATTAAAAAGGTCTTTCTAGACGAACAGCTAGTGTGCGCAGCAATCTGGGGTATAAATCTACTTTGTATTTGCCTGCAATGCACTAAGTATCCATGTGGACCCTGCTGCAATACACTAGAAGTTTTCTAGTGTGCTTTGATTTACTCCTATTTCAACTACTAGAGAAATGTATCTAGAAAAGCGGTGCACAAAATCTAATTTACTAAACATGTAGAGAAAGAAGGCTGCAATGCACATTTTGTGTATCTTTAATACATTCAACTTTATCTGACACCAGAGGTACTGTTTTGTAACACGCTGCCTATTTTCTCTGGAATGTTTGTCTTCTTCAGAGTGAGGTACAATCATAGTGCAAATAGCAGACTAAATTATTAGCACCAAACTGTAGAAGTAGTCAGTATGACAACCTGATATTAATTTAGGAGAAAAGTGCTGGTCAGACCTAATTTATGTTGTTCATTGTACTTCCACAAGCTTTAGTCATTGACACACTAACTTAGCTCTCCCACTCTTGCAGTGAATGTATAGTAATTGCCAGTAAGAGAGTCAGTCTCCATGAAATGTTTCCAGTCTACCAAATACTGCAGTTCAAAGACAGGCTCCATCAGGGCCTTTATTATCACAGCTGGATTCTACTTTCGGATTACAAGTTTTCTGAGGGGGTCTCATTTCCGAATGCATGTATGCAGCAAGCAGATGGTAGCCAGCTCTGAAAAGTTCTACTGGGCTGTGAAATGTAAGGACTGTCTGCCAAGTAAGCTCTTAGACTTTTGATCTGTAGACCAGGTTAAAACAACAGACAAATATTCCTGAGCCATACAGAAATCGTAGGTCTCTGGCCTTTGCTGATTTTCACTGAGGATTTCTCCCACTTGCTACTGCAGATATCATACCTAACTTGTGTAGGAGCTGATGGAAGCACCTTGCACACACTTTGGCATATTTAATCTTTAGGTCCTGCCCCCCTAACATTTCCAAAGAATTTCTTTTCTCCAGACACAAGATTTTCCTCTGTTGGAAAAGAAAAAACAAACAAAAGAAAACAAAACACCACTCTTGATAAAAGATGATGGTGAAAAGCATAGCTACCACATTAAAACTGTAACTCCACCAGGTGGGGGCGCCCATGGCACAGTACATGATTGCTGACAGTTTACATCTGTGGACTTACAGGATTACTGGTGAAATCATGAGTCAACAGAAATAAGGTAAGATACAGAGAGCTAGGAGCACTCAAGAACTGACATGATCTTTGCCATAATGTTTGCATATTTCCATAAAACTATCTGGTTGAAGCTGATCTAGTTAATGCAAGGTACGCCAATGCCTACCTAGTAAGGGCGTCATGCTATAAAAACTTGCAACTTTTGTCAATGAACTAGCAAAGAGATGGCTGCTACTGTATCTAAACACCAGGGGCCAGATTCTCAGCTGTGCAAATCAATGTAGCTCTGTTGACTTCAGTGGAGCTACAGTGATTTACTTCAGATGAAGATTCGGCTCAGTAGGTCTTTTCTGCCTTCTATCTTTCTTGTGAGGTCCTTGGTGGCTTTTAAAGAGGTCTGGATCTTCTAACACAAGCTCTATCAGTTTTTTCAGCAGTGCTTTTGAATGTTTAGCTCAATGGTCCTCTCAAAGCACAGTACACGATTAGCTACTTGGAGTTTTACTTCCCCTTGAGCAATAATTTTGCCAGCCCAAGAGAATCTATGGAATGGCATTACTTAAAATACGCAGGATTTCCTATTGCCAGGCCCTGTACTTTTTCAGCTGTGCAGCTGCAGAAAACTGCAATACCAATCAAAATACCAGTTTTTTTCAATCTGATGGACATGATTATGATTGGACATGAAGAGAATATTGAAATTAGAAGGTAACAAAACATGATTCTGATTTTTTTTTTTAATTGGGGGGAAAAAAAAAATTAGAAACTCAAGTCTTGACTCCTTGGAAGACTCTACGACTATTGGAGAATGAATGAAATTAGGACGTCACAAGACAGTGAAAGATGTCTGAGAAAGCAACTGAGGATGAAGAGATTTTTTTTAGGTAGGGCTATTTGATATTTTTTTCTTTAATTCGCACTTCATTCCCATGTCTAATTGAAATTAGGGGGAAAGGAGGTCTTCGTTTCAACACCACACCCCACCTTTTCAATTAATGTATGGCAGCTCACAACACCCACCTTCTACGCCTCTCAAGAACTGCTTCTCAAAACCAGGAAAGATCAGGCTTGACAATCCAAATATTGTAAAAGTAAAAACATTGAAAAAACTTTAATGTCTCCCTAACCCTACCCACCACCTTTCAAGCTGGCCAACTTCATACATAATAAGAAAGGAAAAAAAAAGGCCTTAGGCCCAATATTTAAAATGCCTGTACATATCACTTTTACACTTCACAAACACATATTCCGTCTTTCCTTTCTCTCATCACAACAAAACCAAAATATATTTACCTTCCCGAGTGTGTTCCTATTGCTACCACTGTTCCACTTGGATGGAAGTCAGCACAGTGCCCTGGTTCCTGCAGGAAAAAAGTAGTTATATGATTTACTATCAAATGTATTAATATTCACAACCCCCACCCTACATTCAAGCAATGTTAAAAGGTCTCACATTAGCTGACAAAAGAAGGAAAGTGGAGTCAAATCTGAAAGGCCAGGTTTAACTAATAGCAGAGTTATGATTATCACAGTATTTATTATTTATATAGTGCCATGTGACTTTCAGGCAAATAACACATAACAATCACCTGGGTAATATGACAAGATAAATTAGTATATTATGTAAAAATATAGAACAAAGGAGAAACTTCTAAAACAGAGCATTCCAAATTCTGAATTTTTTCAAAGTTCTACTTCAGATTGTACAAGATTATTCATGAAAAAAAATTGGGTTTATGATCAGAGTCCTAGCTCCTATCACTAAGTAGCATCACTATGATATGTTGAACAATGCTTATTAAGCTTGTTATTTTGAATGGACTGATAGAGACTTCTACAAGAATCGAATCTTTTACACAATTCTGTTCTATTGTATAAAGCTTGGAAACGACTTAAAAAGACAAAACAAGAAAAGAAAAATAAAGTGCAGCAGTTAAACACATCATTCACAGCTTTGCTCATGCTGTTATATAAACTCCCACCCACCTAGTTTCTGTGAGTGAGTGTGTTTTGGGGGAAGATGTTTCCACGCACACATTTCCCCCCAGATAAATTTCTGTAGAACTTGACAGTTCATTTTAAAACTAGTCAAGTATAAGTTAAGTATTACCAAGTTACTTGAACCCACATCTACATTTTCCAGAGGTTGGGCACCTTCCCACTAACCATTTTCATGCTATAATTTCTCACATTTTGCCTATTTGTACAAAGGGGAAAAGCTAGATATTTTAATTTCAAATGCTTCTGAAAGACATCTTAAAGTACTTTTCTCTCTGACTGTCATTTTTAAATGCAATGCCATTATAGAAGGAAGCTCACGTACATCTAGCAGCCTGGTCCATTCTAGTGTGTGGTCCACAGAGTTCCACATACAAACTTGCCTATCTTGAGCACATGTTAATAACAAATCTTTGAAGGGATGTGTTGCCAGACCCCAGAGTTCATCTGTATGACCCTAAAAGGAAACACATTATTTACTTAATATAATTCCAAGACATACACCAGTAAAAACCCCTTAATTTAGGTCTTGAGAGAAAATACATACAAGAGAAAAAGTTTGAAAAATATTGTGCTCACCTGTACCTCTACTTGGAAACCATCATTAAACGTTCCCCGCAAAATAAAATTTCGTGAACTGCCAATTAAAAACTGATCTGCTTTTCCTTCTGCTACTGCTCTGATTGTCCCGTACTGATCAGGAACCTAGGAAAACAAACTTCTATAAAGCCATATCTTAACATGCACCAATTTGCATCTTTGAAGGACACAATTACTATAGTGTATCATGAAAAAATAATCAACAGGAGATACAATTTCCAATTAAAAAGGAATAATCAAACCTATTTAACATCAGGATAATGACCGTAGCCAAATCAGATCATTCCCAAACTTAACTGCAATTCCATTTTATACATTTACGCATTTTCGCACTAGAAATAATTAAAAGGATCTGGCAGCACACAGGTTTGGGAACACTTACACCACAACCTTTATTTTGAAAGTTTATTGAAGAAGCCAAGGACCAGCACACACACACAAAAAAAAAAAAAAAAGCCAGGAAGAGGAGGAATTTTGGTTGAGGGGTCATTAAAGAGACAAGATGGGTGAGGTAATATCTTTTATTGGACCAACTTCTGTAGGTGAGAGAGACAAGCTTCATGCTTACATAATGCTCTTCTTCAGGTCTGGGGAATGTATTCAGAGCTCACAGCTAAATTCAAGGTGTAACAGATTGTTTAGCATAAGATGTTAGCACATATTTCAAGGGTCTATTGAAGATGAAGTGGCCATGAACATCTCTCCAATCAGGGGGAAAGGACAAAAAAAAGCTGGGGGGAGGGGCTACGTAGGTTATAGATTAGTGTAATAAGTCATCGTTCCAGTGTCTCTATTTACTCCATGATTTTTAGTTTCTAGCAAAGTTATGAATTTAAGGTCCCAGGCCTATCTTTTGAAGGTGTTGTGCAGGTTTCCTATGAGGATGAGGACTGATAGGTAGATATAGAGTGATTGCTTTGTGAAAAGTGTTCACCCATAGGTGATGTAGTGTTTTTGCCTTTTATCATTTTTCTGTGTGAATTCATTTGAGAACATAGTGATTATCTGGTTTTACGCACATAGCTGTTATTGGGGCATTTAGTGCGCTGATGAGGTATACCACATGTTGTAAGAGGTGTTGTAAGACCACATGTTGTAAGACCATGGATCTTGAAAGGTGTGTTGTGTTGGGTGTTCATCTTCATAGCAGTGGAGATAGGTCTCCAAGTTTTGCGTCTGTTGTTCTGACAGGGCAAGGTGCCGCTTTGAGTTGGTGTGTCCTGGTCAGTGGGGAACTTGCATCTGATGATAAGGTGGTGGGGGTGGGGTGTGTTTGAAGGCCAGAAGAGGGTGTTCAGGAAAGATTTCTTTCAGGATGTGGTCCCCATCAAGTATGGATTGTAACTGTTTGATGATATTCTGTATGGGGTCTAGCAGTCCCACTTAATCGTATGTCCATAAAGCCGCTGGAAGGGGTAATTCCCAGCTCAGGAAGATAAACATGAGCTAACTCTGCTCAACCTAATTCCTAAAAATAGCAGTGTGGCTGAGCAGCCTGGGTGGCAGCTTGTGCTAGCCGCCCATGTATGTACCAAGGCAATCAGACAGATTTGTACTCAGGTGCTAGCCTAAACTGCTGCCCAGGCTGCTATGGCCACACGGCTATTTTTACCTCTCATACCTCTCAACTGGTGCTCACTATCTGTATATACCCTAATTAATCTGAAATTTACCTATGAGGCTGCTCCAGGAGCTGCAGTTTTCTGGAAAAGACTATTACCCCTCTCTTCCCCACCCATCCTGACTGACGTCAAGAATCACCCTAACCCCAGCCCTTTTATTCACTCTGATCAGGCACATACACAAGGACTTGACTCCAAATCAATGAAAAATATGTCATTCCTGGAAATATGTTTCCCCACATTCTCACCCAAAAACATATATATAAGATCCCTCGAAAACATGTAGGCATGTGCTTAACTTATGCATGTCAATAGTCCCATTGATCTCACTGATGTGTGTACAGTTAAGTAAAGTTCAGTAAGAGTTTGTAGTCCTATAAAGTGCATTCTGCTTTGATAAATAATGGCAACTAATTCAACCTATGAATTTTGCAGAAAAAGTTAAATGTGAACTGGGACATGTCTCAGTAATTTATGTTCTTGATTAATTCTTAGTGTACAATTTTTAATTTTTTTGTGTCTATTCATGTATACGCCCCCCTCCCCTCTTTAATAAAAGGTCATCCTTTGGGCATTTCTAATACAGCTGTCACCTTATGGTCTGATACAGAGACACACAATGCTCACAGATGCCCAATGAAATCAACGGGAGTTGAGAGTGCTCAGCACCTTTGAAAAAACCAGGCTATTAATCTAAAAGTGTTATAAATAAGTTAGGGTTTACATTAAAAAAAAAAAAAACTATTAGTATCAAGATCCATTAGAATCTAGCATACACAAACAAATTATTTCCAGCATAGGGAGAAAATGTAGATTCATTTATTTGTTTAAAAATACACTGTGATAATAAAGATGAGTGGTAACATTTTCAAAAGTGCTTAAATCACTTAGGAGCTAGTGGGACTTATGCTCGTAGGTGACTTAGATGCTTTTGAAAATGTTACCGCAGATCCTTAAGACTCTTCAGACAGGCAGAGATTATATACATGGAATCTGCTGTTTCCATTTTTAAACACTAAATGCTGAAAATCAGAAAGAAAAATTATGTAGTTTCTACCAAATGCTTCCCTACTTTATTAACTTTCGATAGATGTTCATGTACTTTGTCAGCAACTACTTTGGCCTATAATAATTTTTATTTACTATATGTTTAAAATGTATTACACAATGTTTTTTCTGTTTTACTATAAATTTTCCTATTCTGAGAGCTCCTTTTCTACTAAGTTATTAATCTGAACAACAGCCATAAAAGTAAAATAATAAACACTAACTTATTTATTCATGGTATTGGCAGGATTTTTCAACATCAAATAATTACCATGTACAGAGTACCTGGCACAATAACAAAGGGAATGTGGAGATGATGATCAATATCACTCAACCTACAGATTATCAAGTGTAATAGATTTCTCTCCCAGTTGACATTTTCTTATTAGATATACTTGTTAATTATTAACTAGCTACAAGACAGTTCTTTAAAAAAAGATTGTGGGGATTCACATGTTTAACTGCTACATTTAGTTTCCCAAAATACCATGAATTCATCATTGTGATAAGCTGATACTGTTTAAATAGAAAACAAGTATTATTATAAGAAATATCTAAAAGAGAGAAACTATTTCTTGTAACTTGGTCACTATAGTGTACCAAGTGCCAGGCTGGTACAGCTGCTTTAAAATATCCTAAAGTGCAATTTTTATTTTTTGCTATGTCCCAAAATTGTGTACTGATATTGTATTTTGAAATGGTAGTAAACAATTTTGATCAAGCAGATGACGGTTAAACTAACTATGATGTTAAAACAAACTCCTCACACTAAGTATGATTTCTTAGGTACAGAATATTCCTGTGTATTCTATAGGCAATCTATCAAATGTGAAGGACATTAGCTAGCTGACAGTGTACAGGAAAATGGGATGAGATCACATCACAGTTGCTTTGCTTTAGTCCATAAAAATCTCTCTCTCCCCAAAGAGGCAATTTTGTTGTGGGGATACTAGAAGATAGGTGGTGATTAATAACATCTTGTTTTAAAAGGAATGAGAAAATCTGAGCCAAGAAGGGCTCAGAGAAGAGAGAACTGGAAGTTTTTGATTGTTCCTTCCTGATTAGAATATGAACCTCATTTATAGTTAATACAAAGCTAAACTGAGGCTTAATAGATTTTTATTTATATAATTTTTTAAAATTAACTACTTGATTTATAAATGGAAAACAGCAAAAATAATGCAAAAAAAAAAAAAATACTGTGTTATCCCAGACACTGACGACTAATTGATTTTTTTCCTTAGGTACAGTATCTTGATTTAAGTGTGTGGGGGTGGAGAAAGGGTGAGGGGTTGTGCTTCCTCTCTTACCTCTATTTCCCTTTCAGGGTTCAGATCATGATCCCACAGAATGATTTTTCTGTCTTTCCCACCGCCAGTTAGCAGCATTCCATTCCTCATTTGACATAGTGTGAACACGCTGCCATCGTGAGCTTTGATTTGTCTACTTATTTGATATACACCTACAATTATGAAAAAATATAATGAATGCCACTCATTTTTTTTCAGTTTGGATTTCACAAAACTTTGCATTTTGGAACAAGAATTAAGTGGCACGGTACAATAAGAAATTTTACTGGCTGTTTGAGTACTACAAACAAAAGGTGGTAGTGTTTTCTTACAGAAAACTAGAAGAGAAAACAAAGATTTGCTCACCTGTATGATTATTTTGTGAGGTTTGTTACTAACATTTCTTTGAACTCGCTGCTATCTGAGGGAAAGCATTTTTCAAAAGGGACAGGAGAAACTTGTCTCTAACAATTATTTTTGTGAATCATAGGGGAAAACCACTTATTGTGTTATCAGCTGATGTAAAGAAGTAAGCCTTTTTGGCAAATGTGACCCTCCAGGAATTTTTGTCTGTAGTCTTATGAGGACCAAAAGAAGGGAATCAGTGATGGTAAGGTCTCCAAAGCACATGACACTGCCACTGATGCTGGTTCATCTAAAACTTTCAATGCACCAATTATGATGTATTTTGAAATTAAATCAATAGGTAGTTCAGGAAAAGGATCTACTTCCTAAAATCCTGGTGAAAATAGGATGAATAGGGATTGGAAAAAAGGCAAAGTGAAAGCAGCAAAGAGGAGAATTCTCATTTTCCAGCTGTGCCTGCATGCCTTCGTCAAATAGAAGAAACTAAGAATTCACCAAAAACTGGTAGTATGGTTATTTTATAAATTGCTTTATTAGCTATAGTTCATAACTTTACAATGTGCAATTTTATCTAGTTTTGTAAATTAGGAAGGTGACAATAATAAGCAATAATAATGGTTAAAATGTTCAGAATTGGGGCCGAGATTTTCAAAAAAGGGCTCCTTAAAGCTTGGCTTCAAAGTCCACGTTCAGGTCCTAGATCAGTAAGTTACTGAAGCATGTGCCTAACTTGAGTACATGAGTAGTTCCACTGAAGCCAATGGGACTACTCATGTTTAAAGTTAGGAACCTGTACATTAAATAATCAAACATGTATAGCTTACTGAGGATCATTGTGCTAGCCAGAGTGACCACAGTTGACGGTGTCACAACAGGCATTATGTAGTGAAGTTCACAGGCCAATCTCAGTCCTGTGAATCTACGACTCTCTGGAGCAGCACTGTAGGTGGTACCAGGTAGGGTCAGAGCATGCACCCCTTTGTGCATCAATGGAGAGTTTGAGATCCCAGTGTGCTGGGATGTTTTTGTCCATCCTGGTGACATGGCTGAAGAGCATGCAATGCCACTTTTAAATATAAATATAATGAGCGACTGAAGGGAGGCCAGATCGCTATGATATTATGACATTTAGCATAAAGTCAAACAACTCAGGCTTTGGTGCTGACAGTGCACATGGAATGTCTCTAGCTGCTGCAAGTCTGTCTGTAAAAGGTTCCAGATTTCTGACCCATATGGCAGTACAGGTTGTACACAGATCCTGAATTCTATCTCACTGCAAAGATATTTTTGTGTTCATAAGCAGGACATAGACTTCATGCAGGAGGCAGCAAGACCTATTCTCGTAAAACGTCTGGTTTTCTGCATCTGCTTGAACTCTGCTTGAAGCCTAGGTAGATAACTCATCAGTGCTCTCCATGATATTTGACCCCACTTGCACTGTGGGTTCTGGTGGCCTAGCTCCAAGGTTCTGGACCTTGGTCTTTTGCCATGAGACATTCAATCCTGTAGTGTGTGCTGCATTTTGGAGGCCTTGGAAGGTGAAGCTGGAATTCTCTGACTTCTCCACAAGCAGGGCAGCATCATCAGCATAGTTTTGGTTGGTGAACGCTTCTTGACCAACCTTGATTCTGACATGCGGAACAGCAAGTCCAAATATCCAGTTGCCCCAGCTCAACAAAATAGTGCCGGGGCAAGAATACATCTCCGCTGCACACCTGAGGTTGTGTAGAAACATGATAAAAACTGTGGACTTATGTGCACTCTTGCACTGGTGCTGGTGTGAAGGTTGTGCACCAGATTTAGTAGAATACCTGAAACACCAACTTCTTTCTGTGTGAGCCAAAGTGCTGACCTGAAGACTGAATCAAAAGCCACTTTGATGTTGACATATGCCAAAAGAAACAGGCATAAGTAATCTGCTAAATCTGATTTTCAAAGGTATTGAGCATCCACAGGATTTATTGGCACTTGGCATCTTGGAAAATTAGGCCATTGCTATTTATGTGTTTAAATATATAGATTAGGAGTCTAACATCAAGCACTTAGGTTTGAAAATTTTGGCCAATATTTTGTAGCATTCCATAATGTTTCTAAAGACAGTAGGAGGTAAGGAATTATTTTGCAAAAGGGGGAAAATGAAGCACAGAGGTTAAACACTTTCAAACTTTGATTCCAAATCGAACACCTAAATGAAGTTGGCCTGATTTTCAGAGATGCTGGTCACCCACAGTTCCCACTTTATTTAGACCACTTTTTAAAAATATTCCTAAATATATTTAGGCACTCAAGTTTGAAAATGTTGACCTGAGTGATTTAAGGTTGCTCAGTGGCACAGCTAGGATAAGACCCAGAACACCCAATTTCTAGTCCCATCCTCTAATCTCTAGAGGGTAACCTCCTGGAGCTTCTTATTCACTTCTGAGGAATTCTGTTTCTCTTAAATGTTTGCTGTTATACGATGTTGCCTTATGCACAGATGTATAATATACTCTTAAATGAGCACTTCTTAAAATAAACCCTTAGCCTGAAGGCTAGCCAAGTCACTTGAGTCACAAAGGGCATATCTGCCAATTTCAGATTGTGCCATATGGGTCAATGCAAAATGGGCATATTTTACAGATGTCGGCCAGAGGGGACTGTGTTAGATATATAGTTGTATTTGAAACTTTGTAGGCCCAATTGATTTTTCCTTATGAATTTGACCCTATGATGCAGTCAAAAACTCTACGAATTCTTCATTTGTCACAACAAGTCTTCAATTACCTATGAGAACACTTTTCACATAAAAATGTTTTCAAAATATAAAAAACAAGAAAAAATGGTTTTGTATATAGTTGGCAGTTACTGTGAGATTAAATTTTCTCAAATACTATATTTTGGGCACAGATGCTAATAGATTTAGGGGAGAATTGCCCCCTACTATGTGAAGCAGTACAAAAAGGCAAGTTTCTAGAGATTCAAATATTTCCATAAAAACTAAGAAAAGTAGAGGATGCCAATTTTACTTAACTGACTGTCTGTAGGGTATGATTTACCAGGTTTTTTAAATCTGGTTCCACACTCCACCAAAACAAACAAACAAAAAAAGGTGTAATTAAAGCCCATCACCAATCCAATATGGCAAACTAACTTTAAAAGAAAGCAACTAAACCTATGTATGACATACTCCAGCCATCATGGGCAAATACCTTTTAAGATGACCATGGCCAAAGCTATTTGCACAGATGTTATTAAATTAACTAAACATTTGATATTTTGTTAATTACTTTTCCATATCAATTAGTGTTTTTTTTTAAAAAGAGATTTACCTACAAAAATAGATTTGCAGTTAAAGATTTGCTTCTTACATGACTGTTTTCCTGGCATACCAATTTAAGCCAGAGTGTTTGAAATAGCTGCCAAGTAAAATAATTATCCTTGAATTTAAAAGCTACCCGAGGGCTCAACAGTGCCAGTTCTGCATATGTCTGGTAGCAAATCATTTTTATTCTTTTATTTTAATTGAACAAAAAAGCTTGCCCTAAAAACAAGTTTAACCCAAATGCCAAATCAAATGGGGTTTAAAGTATATTTTAGTGTCAAGATTTGAGCACCTGCTTAGCCAGACACTATTATTCTTGGGGTAACTCCTACAGTTCTGTATTACATTTTTTCCTTACACACAGGTTCTCTTAATAGAAGCTTCCATTATGATTCATTTGAGACAATGCATGGCTCAAGAGCCAAATGTAGTCCACAGACTCCTAAAAAAGCAAGCCTGCAGCCTCCCTGAAACTGCAGAAGGAGGACAAGTCTGATGAACTGCACATTTTAATTTCTGGGAAAGTCAAACAAAATACTTTCTATTAATTTTGGGCCCAATCCTGCAAGATGCTGAACAGCTCCAGCAAGATGTATAGTCAATGGGCAAGTCAATGGGCAAGTAATGGGAGATCAGCATTGTCTAAGATTGGGCTCCCATCAAGAAAGATAGAAGCAAATGGTATCGTTGTGTATAGATACCTCTGATACAAATAATTATGTAAATTTATTAGCAACTTAGAAACATTTCTTTGGCTGCTGACATGTAGCCAATTTAGCTGTTTGGATCAAAAAAGCTGGGCACCCTTGGTTACTGGAGCATTTATACAACTGAATTTCTTGATCAAGTTCAATACAGTGTGGTGACAATCATTCTTATCACTTACTAAGGGTTTGATCCTCTGGTAAAAGCTACCACATACCCCTCAGTAGTTCTGCCACTCTAGAAAGGATTATAGACATTTCTATGGATGCAATTCAAGATATGATAGAACAGGGATGGCCAAACCGTGGCTCTTTTAAAGTTAAAATGTGGCTCGCAGAGCGCCCCACATCTCCCCGCACATTCTCCACCTACTTGAGGGGGGGGGAGCTTGGAGCTTATGCCCTGCATCAGGGTGGTGGGGCTAGGGGCTTCTGCCCAGCTGGGGAGGGGAAGGAGCTTCAGGGCTTCAGCCATGCGGGATGCACCTGCCATGTCTCGGGGTTTCAGCAGGAGTGTGCCCCTTGCCTCACCACAGGGCTGAAGCCCTGACCTCTAGCAGGCCTGCCCCACCTCTTGAACTTCTGAAGATTGTCTTGAAGGGTCAGTAAGTTTGGCCACCCTTGTAATAGAATGTTTCGCCCTGCCTTTAATAAATGATTCTAACAGTAGCTGGGAGTGAAATTGCATTTTCATATGCATACTGACACAGCAAAGACAAACCAATTAACACATTTTCACGTGGTTTGTTTTTACGATACAATTTCATCCCCCCAAAATATCAGATTAATAGATTTTAAGGCCAAAAGGTACCATTATGATCTTCTAGTCTGACCTAGGCATTAAGCCCAATGATGACATGCAAAACTTGAAAGAGAAAGCACTGTACATACTATGGATGGGCTTGTTTTTCTATTTGTCATCCTAACACAATCTTTTTTACATATGTTTTCTACAGGCCACCATGCTGTAAGATTCATGGTGAGTGTACTGTACCTTTAGGTCCTTTTCCTGAAGTGGATTCTACAGGAGTTTTGCTCCATATAAGCATTATTCCACCTGAGTCTCCAGTGAGCACATCTCCATTTCCCAAAAATGCCAAACACTGCACAAATTTGGGTTTTTCATATTTCTGAAATGGGACAGCAAGAGAAATTATGGTATAATTGGGCATACACTCGCAGACCCACATGTGTAAACAACAGTGCATAGTTTTCATCATTTATTTCTCCATCCAAAATGCATAGTAAGGACAGTGGTACAAATTCATAGCTAGCATGAGCGGCTAACTCCATTGACTCCAAAGGAATTGTATTCATTACTGAATCGGGCCCAGTGCAAAAAATTTCTTACCCCAAAAATCCCTTGCTTTCTTGCTAGTGAATTGCCACTCCAGGTCCAAAAAAAGATGTGAGATTTGCCACAAGTTATTATTGTGTTTGCATCAGTTGGATGGAATTCTACAGCAAGCACAACTTCATTTGTAGTCTATAGAACCAATAAAAGAAACCATCAGCTTAAAATGTAATATTTATTCACATGTATATAATTTTACTATTTTATACATATATCCACATACAATTAGAGTTTTATACAGAGAAAAGAGTATATAGAGTATTGTGAGTGTAAATGTATATATATAAAATATATAATATATTGGCCATCCCTCTTCTATTATATAAAAATATAAAAAATATAAAACAAATATAACCATTTGTTTCAATGAGAATATATATTAGTGTGGTGTTGTCTTTTACATTTCTGAAAGATTTCATAAGATTCTAAGCCAGAAAGAGGTTTTATTAAATTTGAAATGATCCTTTGGCATTGCATTCTTTCCCCCTCTAAAAATGCCCCCCCCCCCCCGTTTTTTTTTAATTAAAGAAAACATAGGAAAAAAAAACCCCAGACTTTTTCTGGATTAAAAAACCAAAACAAACTTGCTGCTGTCCAATTTCAAGACACACACGAGCAGCTCGTTGTTTTGGATAATGGGGCTATGATAAAAGGTAACCCAGCCAATGATAATACATTTGGCTTAAATTCATTCACTTTCTGAAATCCTGTAAAAGTTCTCTTTAGTTTTTTTTTCCTCCTACACTGAAATAACTCACAGATATTAAATATAGCGCACTAGTGACACTATAAATATAGATGGGGACTTTTCACTAGTTGGATGTACTTTTACTGAATTACTGATAGCCGAGTGAATATTTTTTATTATTATTTTTAAAATAATCCTTCATTTTACCAATAAGATATTTAACAAGTGTTTGGGTTTTTTCTTTTTTTTTTTTTCTTCAAGTAATGGTCCGCTACCCAGTAATTAATGTAAGTTCAGTGAAACCTGTACAAGAAACTACCTTTAGAAGGTTATCTCTGGTGCTGATTCAGCAAAGCATTTAATCACGTCTTTGCTTAACTTAAAGCATATGTATTTAAGCATTGGCTTCAATGGAACTTAAGCATATGCTTAAATACTTTGCTGAATAAAGACCCAGGAGAGTATCCCAACTATCCCCACATGTACTTAATAAATTCTTATTCAACTTTATTAGAAGAGCATAATGAATTTTATTGGACCCCCATGTAACTTAAATTACATTTCACAGTCTATGTAAAAACACACACACATACGTACTGATCATGATCATGATCATATATGCACATACCCACATACATTTTAGACCATATAACTATTAGATTTTAGGCCCCAATCCTTAAAGGTGCTGAGCACCTCCTGAGTGATGCAGAACAGCCTTTGGAGCCACTGAAGCCAATGGTTGTTGAAGGTGGTTCAGCACGTTGCAGGATCAGGCCATAAGTAGAAACACTTGAGGACAACTTGCCTGCATTCCAAGAAATAATTATGACCATCCAAGAAAAAAAAAAAAAAAAAAAAAATCAAGATACCAGTTTCCAGCACTGAAGTATTGCAGAATTTGGGAACAAAAACCAAAAAAACCTCTTTAGATTTTGGAAATGAACTAGCACTTGAAACTGCTAATGTTAATTTTTAATAAATTTTGGAATACCAGAGAAATTCCAGAAGACAGGAAGGCTACAAATGTTGTGTAAATATTAAAAAAAGGGCGACAAAGATGACTCAAGTAACTACAGGCTAGTTAGTTTGACATCAGCCCTGGGAAAAATAACGGAAATGCTGCTACAGGATTCCGTTAATAAAGAATTAAAAGATAGGTTGCCAGTCAACATGGAAAATAAGTCAAATAATCCTGATTTCATTCTTTGATTTCATACCACACAGAATCATAGAAATGTAGGGCTGCAAGGGACCTTGGTAGGCTATTTAGTCTAGACCCCAGAAATGAGGCAGGACTAAGTATTATCTAGACCATTCCTGACAGGTGTTTGTTTAATCTGATCTTAAAATCCTCCTTTGATGGAAATTCCACAACATCCATAGGTAATTTGTTCTGGGGCTGAACTAAACTTACAGTTAGGAAGTTTTTCCTAATGTCCAACCTAAATCTGATTAAAAATTAGCACTATATAGTATCAGTAAAGCATATGTTAAATAGCTAAAGAACTGGCTAATTTATCTACTGGAAAAGACAGCTGTCAGTGGGAAACCATCATTGAATGGAGGTGTTTCTAATGGTATTCTGCAGCCTAGGCCTGACACTATTCAGCATTTTCATCAATGGTTTGGAAGTAAATATAAAATCACTGTTGAAAAAATTTGCAGATGACACAAAGGTCAGAGCTGTGAAAGATTCCTGAGAGCTAACAGCTGTCCCAACCCTCTGGCCACTTAAGCTGCTCCAGAGAAGATTTGATTGAGGAATGGATTACACTTAATCAGATGTGGGCGCTTAGAAGCTAACTCTCCCATCAGCGGGGAGGATAGAAAAACACAGGAAGGAAATGCAAAGGGAAAGAGCTAGGGCTAGTAGAGTCCAGGGGAAACTAAGTCTTCAGCTGGTGAGATTGTTTCCTCTTCCTCTTCCTGGAGAAAGGGCTGAGGAGTGAAGGACATGATAGGTAGAAGTGCTGCACGGAGATTGTGATGGTGTCTTGGCAGAGGAAAAATAACTCGGAGAGGTGTTGACAATCAAGAGGCATCCAAGACTGTTTGTGAGGGTGGGAGAAAAGTTTGCCCTGTTACAAAGGCAGTCATACAGAGTGATCAGGAATGCTTGGTAAGCTAGGCCCTTTAAAAAAATGTGTTTTAATATAGTCAAATGCAAAGCTATGCCTCTAGGAACAAGCAGGGCCAAGCATAATTTTTTTGAGCCCAGTACAAACTTGTAACATGGCCCCCCTCCCACACACATACACATGGGGGTTGAAGCCTGGGCTGGGCCCTGGTAAGTATACCCTCTTTCCCCCCCATGTGGGGGCCCTGGGAACAAGGAATACACATCATACTGTCAGAATGGTGGACCATATCCAGGAAAGCAGTGATGCTGAAAAAGGATTTAGGGGTCATAGTGGGCAAACAACTATTAGCTCCTAGTGCTATGCTGCGGTAAAAAGCACCTAATGCAATCCCTGGATGTATAGAGGGGGGAATAAGTAGGACAGGGAGGTGACTTTACTGCTGTATAAGAAAGACATTGGTAAGACAGATACTGGAATACTACATCCAGTTCTGGTGCCCACATTTTAAAAGGACGTTGGAAAAACTGAGGAGGGTGCAGAAAAATAGCTACAAAAATGATTAAGGGGTGGACAGATTTTAAGTGCTCGACCTGTTTAGCTTATCAAAAGAAAACGGAGAGGTGACTTGATTACACATTGTATAAGTACTTTCATGGGAAGAAAACACTGGCTAGTAATGGACTCATTAATCTAGCAGAGACCGGCATAACAAGGATCAATGGCTGGAAGCTGAAACCAGACATATCCAAACAGGAATAAGGCACAATTATTTTATTTTTTAAAGCAGTGAGGATGATGAATCATTGGAGAAAACTACCTAGGGAAGTGATGGATTCTCTACTTCTTGACATCTTCATATCAAGATTGGTTGCCTTTCTGGAAGATATGCTACAGCCAAACACAAGTTATGGTCCAATACCGGGGTAAAAGGGTGAAATTTTATGGCTTGTGATGTAAATGAGGTCAGAGTATAAGATTTAATGGTCTCTTCTGACCTTAAACTCTGTGAATAGATGAATATTGTATATCTCATCAGGCAACCAGCAACTTAAATCTAGAGAGTAGATTATGTTTTCATTCCCATTTCAGAATGAAATAAGGGTTAGAAAAGAGAAAAATACTACAGTACCATGTGGTAAATATTTTAAAATATAAGGACCAGTTCCGGTAAGCAGAAGAAACTGAGGTCAATGAACTTAGACGAGTGTAAAACGAAGGTGAGAGCAAAATCAGGACAGTACAGTACTTTCAAACTTAACTATATTTTGATGATGCAACATTAGTTTCCATGAAAACAAACAGCAAATCAAAATACTGGAGAACTGGAATCCAGAAAATCCCACTCAGTAGTCAGTTCTGGCTGCCAGAGACTCCGTTCTAAAATACTTGTCCTTACCTTATTTTCATGCCTTTGATCCTTACTTCCAAACAAATAGGGTGGGAAAGCTGCTGGATAGCAGGCAGCTGACAGTGTAAGAATAAGAATGCCCACTTGTAGATTTTGGCTAAATTCAGAAGTGCCAGTTTAAAAAATCAGATGCAAATTTTATTAATCATTTGGTCCCTTAATTTCTCCAGTACTTCAAAAAGAAAAAATATGCATGAAAAAAGTTCTCTCCTTCCTAATGAATCACTTTGCTTTTAATTGTCCTTATACTTGAAACCCTTTAAATTTGTATTTAAAAATGTTCAAATATTTATATCCCCATATATAAAATCAAGAACAAATTGCATGTGGTGTTATATGCTGGGACTTTTCAGGTTATAGAAGATGCCCTTTGCATTTGTGCTTCTCAGTGCACCAGATGCACGCATAGAGTCACATGAGAATAAACTGCACATGTGCGCTACAAATTACATCTCAGAATATTTGTTTAAGCGAAGTGTACTATTTACCTTTATCTCTGCTACCTTTGATTTCCTCTGCCAGTCCCATACAGTCAACATGTGCTCATTAGAGTCATCGATCACACACAAATGAGAACCTGAATCCTTCAAAAAAGAAAGCCACAGGCAGTACTGTCATCTCACATTTAAAAATAGGACAAGGTATGATTTAAAACCAAACACAGCAATACTATATTTCAAAATCACTAGACTGCGCAAATAAACACTGTGTCTATATGAATAGCTCCTTAAGGGCAAAAGCTTGATATATTTGGATAATTTTCCTTTGGACTTGAAATTGAGAAATTTAAATTCATCTTAGTATCGTTTCCCCAAAAAACCAAACAAACTATGTTTTAGATGGTATTCTAGTAGAATTTGAAGGGACATTGTCAACTCCCTCCTCCCCGTCTACTTTTTAATACTTTTTTAACCATATTGTTTGCAATGCTGTGTTGGAAGCATAAAACATAAAATGTTTTATCATCTACCATACTTGTCCCTTCCCAATTGGAAAATATTTTCCTTGTCCATTTCATATGGAACATGGGACTCTCTTGGTTCATTTCTTTAATTATAAACATATATATCTTGCTTTACATTTTAAAGCCTGGTACACATAGCTTATTTAGACCTCACAGCAATAACTATTAGAAGCTCCATTTTGCAGACAGGAAAACTGAGGCACAGACACATTATCAAAGTAAGAGCATGTCTAGGAATCAAGCTGAAATGCCTCTTCTCCCTGCAGCAGCAGACAGCTTAGCATTTAAGCTTTACATACTATAAACAGTTTGAATGTTTCACAACAAGAAGTTACTGAATAAAAAGTGTTACTGACAAACATATAGTAAGGGTCAAATTTTAAAAGACAGCCCCACTTGTTTCAAATGGGCAATCTTGGAATATAGAGCATAGATTAGCAGAGACCTTCCACAACAGCTTCTGCAGTTTAATGTAAGGAATGAATGATACCCTAAGCTTTGCATGTATTACTGCAGACTTGCTGTGATACTGAAGAATGGTCATTAGCCCAGATATCTCTTAATAGATCTAAATTCAGTCTGAGGCACTGGCTGGTTGGGAAGGTGGAGTGGTTGTACTTACTGGATGTAATCTTAAAGATAGATCATCATCTCAAACTGGGTATGTTTCAGCACGGCCAACTTGTGAAAGTGTCACAGAACAAGATAAAAATGGGATTAAGTAGTTGTGTACAGGCCACCCTGTGTTCTAGGATTTCCTGCTGAGTTGACCAATTTAGTCACTGAGGCTAATGGTCCTGGATGAATTATGTCCATGTGAACAATGACTCTTCTAGGTTGATTCAAGATGTCATGGCCTCTGACAACCACAGAAAAGGCACAGGTGGTTTACAAATTTGCACATAAAACTGGCTGCTCTCTGGATTTTATTTTAGGTGTAGCATTGGTGACTTGGGGCTGGAGAAGTAAAGATTGGCCACTGTAAGAGCATTAACTTCATTTACTTTGAGGTTAGGCATGACTTTTGGGGTAGGGAATCTATTTTATTGTCCCACCCTCAGACTAATGGATCCAATCAGGTTTCTGAGCTCCTTGAAGGAGAATATTGCACAACAGCTGGGCAACTGTTAATGGTGATTTTATTATTATCTTTTATCCTCATCTATTCCCGTGGTGGTTCACACACACACTTTCCCTCCTAATCTTCTTCTTAGCAGCACACTTTGGTATGCAGATGATCTACAACAGACTAAATATGAAGGAAGAGCTACAGCACTGGTGACAAAACCTGTACTTCGGGATTTCATCAATCATGAAAAGGAATTTTGGAGTCTTATGCTATGGTCATGATGGAAGCATATCTCTACCATATCATCATCATCTAGGAAGTCCAGATCAAAAGAATCATTCTGGTTAGTAGATCTTCTGATTAATTTGAGCTACCCCTTCATACATACACAGTGGAGTGCTTCTCACTGTGAGGAATGTTCTATCCACTTCATAGATCATATTGTTTACTTCAAAGACACAATTCTATATCAGGATGAGACAAACACAATCTTCTCTGATTGGCTTTTCTGAGTCAGCCAAATTCACTCCATAAGGTTTTGTAGAGTGATTGGGAAGCTTTGGGCTGCAACTTGAAAAAAGAAATTCCTGCTGGTGGGATATTGGCTATATAACTGGTAGACACCATCAATATCTCCCTAAGGAAGGGCAAAGTGCTAACATCTCTCAAACAATCAATTGTTACCGCTTCTATTTAAGAAACTGTCTTGTAATGTAGATAATCTGGCAAATTATTGTTTTGTGCTTTTTGAGGAAGGTTATGACAAGGAAATTCTTCCATTTTCTGGATTTCCAATTACTGGAAACCCTTTCAAACTTTGTTTAGATCTGGCTACAGCAGAGAAACAACCCAGACACAGGACTCTAGAAGTCACTTTCCTTACTGACCTACAAGGTGCGCTGTAAGGCATATATTTTTGCACAGGCCTTTGTCTGAAGAAATGCTATGGGATGAGAGTATGAAAGGTTATTTGGAACTGGGAGTTGTTGATTCTTTCAGTTCAGTATTTATCAGAATTTTCCCAGCTGAGACCCAAAATGTAGGCATTGCTTCTTGGCATGAATTACCCATGTTCCACAGTCCTTTGTAATCACAAAAAATTGTGCAACTGTAAAGAAACCACAGCTGATTTCAGCTGCTGAGGGTGGGAGAAACCTAATGGAAAAAGATGGGGCATTGGGTCAGAAGACTGGTGTGGAGGAGGTGGAGCTGGGCAGGGATTGCTGGGAGAGAGGGGGGGTTGGTTGCCATGGGCTGCTTGTAGCAATATGGGGCCTGATGCGGGTGCTGTGGTGGTCAATGAGCTGGAAAATGAGACAGCCTGCTGTGGTGGGAGAAGGAGAGACTGCTATTGGACAGCACTTCTCCCTTCTCCTCCCAACCCAATTCTACTCTGCTCTCAGGTGATTGCAGCTGGCTTCCTCTTCCATGAACAGAGCATGGTGTTGCAGTGGGAAGGAATGGAGAGAAGGGGTACCAGACTGAGCAGAGACAGCAACATCTTCTATTTCCCTTCTCTTCCCCATTTACAGCGTACAAAATTTTACTGCAGTTGATTCTCAACCAGTGGAGTGCAAAATCCATTTGAGAATCACTGCTTTGGACTAATTTTTTCAGGGTGAAGTATACAAAAAGGAGACTAAAGACTAAACGTATGCATACTTGGCAAATCTTATGGTAAGCACAACAATGATTTTGAAATGAAAAATGTATTCCTTTGTTTAATATTTTCTCCATATTCAGATTCCCTCCCTTAAAAAAAAAACTGCAGGGCAGGCTGGACCATGGATTTTTAGCAAAATCTATATTTGTCTTATGTAGTAGTCAAAATTAACCAGGCGAAAAAACTTGCTTACATTTATTACCAATTTTTCTGGCCACAAGCTTTTGATGGTCTAGATGACAGGACTGCTAGTATTTGGTCTAAATTTTTAAAACCTTTATGCTTGCCATTAAGAAGGGCTGATAAGACAAATTATTTCTTAAGCATACAGAAGTACAAGCAAGGATTTTGTTTCCTGTCTTAGGATGAAACTCTAGTCCAACAATGCAGAGAGAAAATTAATACTTTGCATCAGAACTTGCCAAGATTCAGCTTCATGAACTTTCCAACAGAAACAAATCTTTCATCGTGTTGAAACAGAAACACAGTACTGTCTTCTCAATTTCTTTTCTACGTATTTCTTGTCAACTGTTTATTGGTTGTGCTAGTTAGTTATCACTATTTTAGATGTGTAACTTCCTGGGGGCTTTCCTAGAACTATTTTCATTGCCCTAAGTTTTTGTAATGCAATATATTTAACTTTCAAAACATACTTCAGTAACAAGGCAGTTCAGCTCGAAAACCACAGTACATATAAAACTTACAGGTCTTTCTGTCTGCCTTACATACAGTACGGTAAAGGTAAATATTAAAAAAATGCAATTTTTTTCTTACTGCTTTTGAAAAATCCAGACACCCCACTCCACGCTCGAAAGTCCCGAGGCCAATAACCTGCAGTGTCATCAGGCTCACTGAGTCCCATACTCTAACATGGGGCTGCAAAGGCTAAGTAAAAGCAATTTGATAAAAACTGTTACTGAAAGCTAAAATGTCACATGCAGATTTAATCTTACATTAAGCAGATACTGACTTCTGTTGTTGTCAACACCACGAATTATTGACCTGTAAAGTAAATATTGACTGAAGTGAAGATAAATAATTATACATTAGCACCTTACATTTATATAGCACCTTTAATCTCAAAGGATTCTAGGCAAGATTTACAGACTTCTGTACAGTGATCGTTTCTCTTACCACCTCTGAGATGGAAACAGAGCAGCTTTGCCATTGTGACAGGCAATTATATTATGGTGTTCTTAGGGGGATGTGAAAAATCAATCCCACGTCCAGTTTAAACTGCAGGGCAAAATATAAAATACCCAAGCTGACATTTGACCAATATCCTTATTCCAGATATTTTTTTTAAATAAGGCCTGGGTTCTCTCTCATACCAAAGATGGCACAATCAACAGTGGTGAAGTGCATCGTACCATCGAGTCAGGTTAATGCTTCAGAATTGACTCAGGTTAGAGAGCTGTATCACCTACAAATTCCTTGCCGCTGCAGCTTTTTCCATGGTGATGTTCCATCCAAGTGCTATCCAGGCCCAAACCTGCTTGGTTTCATACATTTCACAATACAACAGCACAAGAAGGAATGGCTTAGTATGTCTTATGAATAAAGTCAGTATTCACCACAAAAAGATAATAAATCATGATGTTGACAGGAAGCAATTCTAAAAAGATGATTTCAACAACTGTGCAATGGAAATCATAACTGTAAACAATATTGACAATAAAGCCACAACTATTCCTTCCAGCAAATATGGGATGAAAGTCTAAGTACTGGTCTTATTTACAGTGCATCTACTACTTTGACATGTTCATTATAAAATCTTACTGGATGTCATACTGTCTACATTAACTTAGTAAAGATGAACTGATCATTTAAATTCCAATAGACCAGTTTAACAGCCATACACAGGACTGTTTATGGATACTCTCACTCATCTGGGTGTACTTGCGGTGCAGCTTGCCAAACCTGCAAGACTTGCATAACTCATAAAGTCAGTTTTCCTTTTCCTTGAGGCCATAAGAGTACATAGGTGCCTCTAGTGTTAATAAGAATCTCTTTTCCTGGGGAGAGGACTGACTGGAGTAAATGTGGAAGTCTTATGACTCTCTCAAGCTGATTGCAAATTCCACATTTGTGTGGGGAAAGAGAAGCAGAAATATGTGATGCATACCACATGATAAAAGGCTTTATAAACTTCTGCTTTTTATAATGTACAGTTGTGCATTTGATTTATGTTCATTTTCTCATGCTAGAGGAATTCATTGTCACCTAAAAAACTGGAAAACTAAATATTTATCTAAATGGAACGCATACAAAAATCATAAACAGAAGACCGGGGAATGAAAAGAATAAAATATGCATGTTTTATCATAATTTTCAAACAAGATACTATTCCTCAGCAGAACTATTACTCACCCTTCCATCTTTATCCACTCCAGCTAGCTGGCCCGTTGCAATCCTAATTTTGTCTGGATGAACTGCAAGGCTAAGAAATAATGTCAACATGGAAGATATTGGTTAGGGATATTCCACATTCTAATGCCCTGCTTTTGCCATCACAGCTCTTCAAGAGAGAGATGTCATTTTGTACTCTTTTTATCTGTGTGAACAGAAGTTTCATGCAAAATGTGCACACAGGAGCAAAGAAAAGATTCAGGGAAAAATTTTCTAAAGCACTTAGGTGATTCAGGAGACTAAGTACTATTTTCTAAAACGACTTAGCAATTTAGGATCATAAATCCCACAGACTTTGAATGAGACAGTCTTGACAATTTTCTAGTCATACTACTTCAGGTATGTGTTATCTAATGGGTTTAGCCTCCTTTGTCAAATACCTGCATCTATTTATGACCATTATAATGTACTTCTGCATATTCACCCTGAACCAGAAAGACCACTAGGGTCAGGACTCTGAGGGCTTGTCTACACTTCGGTCAAATATTTCAACTATTGGTGACAAGTCACTGATGAAGTCACACTGGTGAAAATCCTTAGTGTAGAAGGATGAATTGCTATAAAACCATGGTTTGTTCTTGTGCATCTTATCCTGCTTTCAAGCAGGTGTAAAAGCCCCAGATACTGTACTTTGAAAGCACACTGAGGCCCATAATCTGAGTGTCATCTTTGATTTAGTTCTCATCCACTTTCTCTGTAACGTCTGTAAAATGAGGGAGCCAGTGCAGGGAGGGAAACATAGGGTTGATGTGGTTAGAATGATGGATCAGGAAGATCAGTCTAGCACAATATCCTGACTGAATGTAAAGGGGGACAAGATTGGAGGCATCCAGGCCATAGGAAGTGATTACAGTAAACAAATCACAAACAATAAGGGCCTAGACAACTTATTTTGTCATCTGTACAGACAGAAAGACCACTTCACGCCCACATCAAACATTCTTCTCATCTTCATGGCCTTCCACCAGATATACCTACACTACTTTTCAAATAGAACATTTTATCACAAAGTCAGTCATTGCCTTTGCTCTGCTAATGATACTGGCCTTGACTTCCTGCTTTTCACATGAGCATCTTGGAGGCTTACTCCCATGCTATCCATTAATCCTTATCCTTAGGAATAACTCCCCATTAAAGTTCATAAAGCCATTACCCAACCTTATACTTCTGTAGAATCATAGAAGATTAGGGTTGGAAGGGACCTCAGGAGGTCATTTAGTCCAACCCCTGCTCAAAGCGGGGGATCAACCCCAACTAAATCATCCCAGCCAGGGCTTTTTTCAATCCGGGCCTTAAAAATCTCTAAGGATGGAGATTCCACCACCTTGCTATGTAACCCATGCCAGTGCTTCATCAAATCTTCCTTAAAACCTACCTTTGCCACAATGCGTGCAAATCACTCCCATTTGGCACTGGTTGGGCTAACAACCACTTGTGATTATTAAAACCACTATTCTGACTAGTTTATGCTGATATTCCTGCTTTCACTACACTGCTCCCACACATCTGTGTATTCCCATTGCTTTTTTGTTTAAATCCAAGACCGTAAGCTGGCTGAAGTAGGGACTGTCTTGGTGCCATGTGTTTGCACAGTGCTTAATACAGTGGAGCTCTGCTTAGGGCCCTCAGGCACTGCTGCGATGGAAAATAATAAAAATGACAATCATAACAATGACGACTAAATAATAATAAATTATTGTATATCCACACACATGCCGGCACTTATATTCAGTTGTTATATACCAACCATTTGACACAGTCTGTGTGACCCAAGTAGTGTCGCTGAGTTCTCTCCTCATAGTTAAATAATACCACTATTGATGCTATGAAATATACTATTTCTCCAGTAGGAAGGAGGTATACGTTGGCTCGACAGTCTCTTCCACGATATCCGTATCTTTTTTTTAAAAAGTCAAGGATTTTAATAAAATAGCTTACGAGGATCAGTCTAAAAAAGGCTTCCCCATGGAGTTCTCAAAATGCTAATACCTTTTCCTTTTTAATTTCCCTTGTGAACCTCTGAACCAGACATCAGCCCCATCAAGGAGCATTACATTTGCACTAATGCGTAGCTTTAACAAAAAATATTGCACATGCAAAAGAGTTCAGGAAACCAATTTGCTGTAAGTTGTGCCCATTAATAGAAAAAGAAAGCATATATAAAAATATGCAGAAGTTTGAAGCATGAAACAGTGTCAGTTTATAAACTGTAAATGTGAAATTTCATTAGGTAATAAGAGCACTCACTGTACCACCTTAATGCGTTTCACAGCAACAGAATTGCGTCAGACAGCAGACTTTGTACTTTTGCATTCCAGAGTACAAGTGTATCAGTTCCACTGGGCCTCTTAAAACAAGTGTGTGAAAATTCCAAATGCTCCTCAGAAAAAGGCAAGATACTGCAAAGCAGCTCCTTTGTTTGGGAAATGGAACTTTAAAAGATATAAAAAGGTCATTAAAAATAAGAACAAAAAACAACCCAAGGCTAGATAGGTAAATTCACCCCCTCCATATTCAATAGAGTAGTGTCGGAGATCTGGGGGGCCTCCCATCCTGCTCATGGGAGACCGAACTTTTACCTATTTCAAATCCAACCTAGCTCAGCAGTGAATAAACCTACTTACCATATGATAGCTGCTTGGTGTCCTGTGTAAGGAGGGTATGTTTATTTAATGTATCTATCTGCTCCTGTTTCCGTCCTTAGGCTCATTATATACCATTAAAAATACTAACTTTACCAGAATATAAAACATCTATAAAGCCTTAGAAACAGATTTACTAAAATACCTTCCCCATTATCCCCCTGGCCTTCAATGATAACTTCCCACCTCAGCACCCATTCGCTCCACTGCATCTCCAGGGAAAGTATGGAGAATACAGTAAGGGCACGTCTACATTGCAATAAAAGATTGATGGCACACCCACAACTAGCCCAGGTGAGCTGGCTCAGGCTGGCGGACCTTGGATTGTGAGGCTGAAGATTGCAGTGTAGATGTTCAGGCTTGGGAAACCCTGCAACAGGGGTGGATCTTAGAGACAGGACTCCAGCCCAAATCTGATCAACCAAGCAGGAAGGAAGTGAAATTCAGAGTCAAAGAGTCTACCCCCAGTATGCTCTGCCCTACTCCCAGTCCCTTCCTTACAAGTAAAACCAGAGGGCTATTAGGTTGGATGATCACAACTGTGGCAGTACCTTACAAGGAGAGAGATGATATCTTAAATTGAACTCAGTTCCTAGTGGACAGGCAGTTTTCCACAAGATATGGTTCAGATGAACTCGTTAGATTATGAAAACCAAACAGACAAATGTCCTTACCCATTAAATTTACTTTCCCACTGTATATCAAACATTCCTAAAACCAGTATTTATGTCCAGCTAGATATGGGAAAAGAAATGAACAGATAAGGGAAATTTTCTCCCTCAACAGCATTAATGAAAATCCTAACAATAGGGAAGTGACAAGCAGCGAACTTCCAGAATTGATGGTGACAGACTATCAGAACATTATCTCTTTACCATAGTTTGAAGAGCTCTATTTTAAATGTAGTGTCTGCCGAGAAAAGTAGATCTTTGTGGCCACGTGCAGTAAAGGAACATACTGATAAAGTTTTATTTGGATTGACACCTTTGAATGTTCAACCTAGAATGTCAATGATTTAGCAGATGGTGTAAACAGGCATTTCCCAGCAGAAGCTGTCAGCAGAAATCTAGAAGTTTGGCTGGAGCCACAGTTGAGCTTTTGGTATGCAGGAAACTGGAAGAGATGGTTTAGGTTTTGTGCATCCAGAAAAAGCTAAGATGTTTGGTACTGAAGAGGGGATACATCTTCTCTTTCAATCCTTCCTTGTAGGCAGGTGCACTAATGATGACAATAAATTTTACGGGAGAGAGATTTGAATTCTTCATTCTGAACCCAGTAAACACTGATAGCAATCAGCTGTTCTGACTGTATCCCAAACCTGCCTCAATATCTCAATATCTGTCTTTGTCCAAAAAATGGCAAATATGAACATTAGTATAATTCTGCTAAACTGTTCAGCAGTGAAACAGTTAATATAGTTAATAAATTTCCATAAGATTTCAATGTTAACACCTCACTGAGATGAACATGGTAATTCACATCATTTCAGGCTATCTGCAGATTCAGAGATGTCTCTCCACATAGTGAAGGTTTTCTTAGCAACTATGAGGGCCACAGCCTTCCCCTCCCCCCCCTTTAAGCACACACAAAGCTGAGATTCTGGAGCAATTATGTAGAAAAAAGAAAATCTGCAATTATGTAGCTGCATAACCACATTATATGCGGGACCCTGTCAACGATGGTATAGGAAAAGAGCTGAATGAGGCACAAAGCAAGGTTAAAATATTGGCTGAGGTTGCAAAAGTAGCCAAAGGAAAATGTATTCAACTACCTCTCCCCATTCAAAATGATCTAGTGCACACTGAAATCAATGGGAGTCTTTTCACTGACTTCAATCAGATATAAAAGGAAGAATGCTAAAACTGAGTTACTCCTGACGAAAGCAGGAGTCAGAAGCTGTCAGTGGAGACAGAACTTCTTGGGAAAGGCTACAAGGTCACTGCCAATCATTAACAGCTCTGAAATAGCCTCTGGGCAGGACACAACTAGTGTTAGGAAAGCCAGATGTGCCTTTAACAGAAGGTAAGTATATTCTCTTGAATATACAGTACTGAATTCCAGTGTATGGAGGCACCAGCAGCCAAAAGCTCCCTGTCAAACAACAACGCTAATCTGCTCTTCCCCAGGCACAGTTCATTTTTATAGCTGAGCCATTTTGACTTGGAATAATCTCTCTGGTGCAGGTAGTGCAGAACATAAGGGAAGCCCAGTTCACAGCAAGCATCCATACAGTGGTAATCTTTGGAGAGCAATCAGGACCTAAAATAAAATGTAATAGACAGCCAAACTTTTCAAACCTTAGACTTGAGCTGTCAAAACAAGAAAAACGTTTAAAATATGCTTTGAAACATTGACCTGCACGCTTCTAAAGGGTTCTGTAGGCTACAGTTTACCATTGCAGCCATTTATCCCTTTGATTTTTGACTTCTTGCTAGGCACACAAAGGGTGGGCTCCTCTGTTTCTGCATCTTCTTTACTGAAGCTAAACACAGGTTTTGCTCAAATTCACATGGCACAACATTTTTGCCTTACAAATCTTTTTGATTTCTGTTTCACTTGTTGCTACAGTTTCTTACCCGGGCGCTTGTCTACACAGAATTGTGTTGGGTTAACTTAGTGTAGACGAGTGGTCTGAATGAGCTCTCTCTTACCATTTATTGATGAACTGGGGGAAAAGACCTAAGGAGCAGACACACCCATTCTGCCGAGGTGATCAACAAACATACCTGCTTTGCCAAAATTATCAATTTTGGCTGTTTTGGATTAAAATTCACTTACATCTTGGACACAGGGGTAATGAAATGTTACCAAAACTACAGGACAACAGAACTGTACTTAATATGCCTCACCTGAATGGGGCTTTAACCTCACTTGCTAAGTGTGTGGGGAAGCAAGCCACATCCAAGTGAAAGTCAAAGAGGGCGGTGAGGACTCTGTCTAAAGGTCCCAGATGACCCCTCCCGCTACAGTGTTTAAAGACTAAACATAAGAACATAAGGATGGCCATGCTGGATCAGACCAATGGTCCATCTAGCCCAGTATCCTGTCTTCCGACAGTGGGCTATGTCAGATGCTTCAAAGTGATTCATTCCCTATTATCCAGCCCAAGGATCTGGCAGTTAGAGGCTAGGGACACCCAGAGCATGGGGTAGCATCCCTGACCACCTTGGCTAATAGCCATTGATGGACGTATCCTCCATGAACTTATCTAGTTCTTCTTTGAATCCAGTTATAGTTTTAGCCTTCACAACATCCCCTGGCAACGAGTTCTGTAGGTTGACTGTCTGTAGGTTGTGCCTGAAGAAATACTTCCTTTTGTTTTAAACCTGCTGTCAATTAATATCATTGGGTGAACCTGTGTTCGTTGCGGTTCTTGTGTTATGTGAAGGGGTAAACAAGACTTCCTTATTCATTTTCTACACACCATTCATCATTTTATAGCTTTCTATCATATGCCCACTTAGTTGTCTCTTTTCCAAGATGAGCAGTCCCACCTAGTCTTTTTAATCTCTCCTTATATGGAAGTTGTTCCAGACCCCTAATCATTTTTGTTGCCCTTCTCTGTACCTTTTCCATTTCTAGTATATCTTTTTTGAGATGAGGCAACCAGAACTGCATGCAGTATTCCAGGTGTAGGTGTACCATGGATTTATATGGTGGCATTATGATATTTTCAGTTTGTTATCTATCCCTTTCCTAATGGAACTGACTAGACTCAACTGAGAGTCCTTGTCTCTTCCCAGTGATTGCTCGAACTGAAATCACTGAAACAGCAGTGTTATGCAACACAGAGGAGATAGAAGCAGTGAGGTTTCCCACTACCCTGTGAAATCACTAAGAATGAAACTACGTAGTGGTACCTCAGAACACAGCATTGCAGCTAAAGGCAATGCGGTGAGAGATGTAGCAGCAAAAGCTTCCTCTACTCAGCAAACTTTAGAGCTGTGATTACTAATAGCTGGGCTAGGTGGCTGTGGTGTTGTGGGACTGGATTGGATCAGCCCAAAGACACAGCAGACCAGCACTAGCGGTGAACAGTGGTAGAAGCAATTGTGGAAGCAGCAAGCAATGGAGGATATACTGGCCCAAAACCAGAAGCTTGAGGTTAAACAAGTTGATTGCACCTCTGGATGCTGGTACTTCGCTGACCTCGGACAACAACCATAAGTGGGCTACTGCAGAGGAAAAGTGGAGTGGTGTGTTAAAGAGACATTCATCCATTGGACTTTCTCACAGCCGATGCAAAGGACACTGCCTCAAATTCTGTGGCGTGGGTATTTACTTATTGTTTGCATCTTTGAGTCGTTGTTGTGTTTCCCAAATTAACATGTTCCCCCTCCTCTTGAAAATTGTTATACACCGAATTGGTGCTTACAAATGGGGAAGTTTTGTCTCTCAGAGGTGCTGTTACAGGGTTCTCTATTGTCTGCCTCTTTGTGGCTCATCTGGGGATTAGCTTTCAACCAATCTGGAGTCCCTTCCTTCGGTTGCTTGTCCCGTGGGGTCTCTCTCTGGACTTGATTGCTCCCTCTTTATCACTCAGGGTATTCCCTCTTCATGGCTTGGCTCTCCAGTTAGGTCACTATAGTTTTCCCCATATGGGGTATCCAAGTTCCACTAGATGATCCGTCTTAGGCAATCTTATGTTCCACTGCCCAGACCATGCCACTTCCACAGTGGCTGGCAGGGGAACCCGGGCCCACCCATTACTACAGATTCCAGCCTGGGCCCACCCACTACTCTAGATTCTAGCTCATTGATCATATGTACAGTTTGCTCAGCTCCCAGACACTGTCACTATCTCCCAGGATGCCTCCTTCCTGTGTTATCTTCTGCCCCACCCTCCACCCATTGGCTTTCCACTGGAACTTCCTCTGCTCCCTGTGGCTATTTCACACCTTCACAGTTCTTGCCAGAGAGTCTGTGTTGCCAGGCAGGATCCCAGGGCTTACTCCCTGCTAATATTCTTTATCTCATGCCAACTCTCTTCCTCTCTTTATGCCTATCTCTGCTCCTTCCCCAGCTGTGATTCATCAGCCATTAGTTCTTATCAGCCCTGACTCGCCTCCAGGTGCAGTCTGTCAACAGGGTTAATTGGCCCTTTCTACCTAGTCAGGCTTTGTGCAGGGTAGACACCTCATCACAGGTACCCCGGTCTGGGTGGGGGCTTGAGACTGTTTTGTTTTGTAATGTTAAGAGGAACCCTCTAGATATTGAACCCTACCCTTGTTACTGCTGACACCAGCTGGCAGAAGGATTAGATTAGGTTATAATTTTAAACCAATTTGTTTAAACTGGTTCCAAAAGTGTGCAGATGCTCTTATTTTGTTTTAAACCAAGTTTATTTTGGTTGAGCTTACATCCACTGGAAACAGTTTAAGCGTAACCTAAATAAGCTACTCTTAAATTGAAATAAGAGTGTCCACACAGGGCTTTGCACACCAGTTTAACTAAACCAGTGTAAGTCTATGTAGACAAGACCTAATTCACAGCTAGAAAGGAAAGCAATCTAGATTCTTTCCATAATAATACTTGTATCCTTAACTGGTCTAAGTAGCAAGAGTCTTGTAGAAGAGCCTTCACACAGCTGCAGTTCAGAGCCACTAAATTAGACAAAATTCTGAATGATATTAGGAATGGGACTGCTCCTGGCTATGACAACATATCACCAGAGTTCTTGAGGCACCTCGGGACTCTTGGTCACTGGTGGCTGGCACAGATTCTTCAGATGAGTGTATTCCCAGGCAGGATTCCTCGTTGTCTCTTGCCAACTCTCCCCCTCTCTATGGAATGGCTGCAGAGTGGTCAACGAAGAGCGACTTCCGAAGATATGGCAAAAGTCATTGCTGTCCTGAAACCGGGGAAAGACCCACATAATATTGCAAGCTATTAACCGATATCTCTGTTGTCTGTGTCATTCAAGGTGCTGGTTCATCGCATCCTTCATCGCATCTCCCCAGAAATGCAGTCAATACTGAGTGTCGAGCAAGCAGATTTTCTGAAAGGCCTGAGCAACTGCGATCTCATGCTACCTTTGACAAAATTAATCAAAAATGGTTTTCAGAAAAACCCAAAGATGGGAGCCATATGCCTGGATCTGACAACAATACAAGACATGGTCTGGCACATGGGGCTCTTTGTCAAATTGTCAAGAGCACTCTGAGCATGTGTAGTCTACGTCATTGACCTCCTCTGCAACAGATGTTTCTAAGTACACATGTGAGATGGAGTTACTTTGTGGAAAAGACAAACCAACGGTCCACCCAAAGGCACTTTGCTGGCACCAATTCTTTTCAACCTGTACACAAATGAGCTTTCATTCATCCAGTCCTGTAAGTTCAGATATGCAGATAACATTTGCTTAGGCAGCCAAATATGGTCATTCCCAGAACCTGAATATGCCCCGAACATTGACTTGATTAATTAATGCCAGAGCCGATCAAGAAGTGAAAATCTTTCACAATGGACATTCACTGAAACATGAATCCTCCCTCCCAGTCTATCTTGGAGTAACTCGAGCACTCTCTCATATATCTTAATCACTTGAGGAAAACTGTGGCCAAGGTGAGGAGACTTAACAACCTTGTAAGCAAATTGGCTGGCACTTGATGGGAAGCAAATACTTAAACTCTTTGATCATCCGGGGTAGTCTTCTGTTACTCTGCAGCAGAATATTGTGCTTTGGTCTGGCTCCATTTGCCTCCTGTCAAGCTGGTTGACACATAACTACAGTCAATCATGTGCATTGTAACTGAGATGATTCAACCCACACCAGTACCGTGGCTCCCTGTGTTAAGCAACATCACTCCTCTTACATCCATCATGAGGATGCTACAGCTAGAGTAGCTGAGAAAATCAGAGCAGACCCAAGCCTATTATTAGACACAGACCTCTTCCACCACACGAGTGGACTTGTCGTTGGGACACCCATTGTAGGTCATTCACCCCAAATAGACTTCTCGACAATGTCAATGTTTCGTGAAGAATGGCCTGATGTCAGAAAACACTTTTATAACTCACCCAACCATGTGTGTACTTGGCTTTGATTTGCCATACCATTCATGCATCCTTTTGAACCATTTTTGAATGGTTTAGGGTTAATGTGCAGGCAGCCTTCAGACCTGAAGCCAGTGACAGGATCCCACATGCAGTTGTGGCCAAAAACAATGTCACACTTTACTGATGACTGCCCTCTGACCAGGTTTGATGGTGGTCAGAGGGTTCTACACTTTGCTGATGAGGCTGCCGCAAATTAGCTTGGCAAGCTCTGCATTCAATAAGGATAGCTGCAGTGGATGCAAGTTCCACAACTTCTTTTTTCCAAATCACCGATTCTCAGCCTTTAAGTTATCTCTTATTCAGCAGGACAAAAGGAAAGAATGAGTAGTTTTAAGTTTACTTTGCTAAGAAAATACATCTAATGATGGGATAGCTATAGGAATAGTACGAGGACACGGGGGTCTTTTCATCTTGGTCCCTGGCAGACAACCTGACGGATGTGGACAACTGATCACATCATCAATAACACTAGTACAACTGGTACTTTGGGCAGTGTCAGCAGAGCAACAGAGTATTGGACTGAAGTATCCCCTAAGAGCTCATGCAGCTGATGTGCTCTTGTGTGAATATAATGGAGCAGAATCAAATTAGCTGACACAGTGCTGACCACAACTTTTACGGGTGAGTCAGTGCAGATCAGGACAAATTATGTTCAACATCGTTTCCCATAACAGACTAAACCCATGATGCTGCATATAAACTGTCCTGGTCTACATTGATGGGAAAATTGTGATCAGCATTGTGTCACCTACATTCTTCACAATCAAATTCAAACACAATACATTTTCACAATGCAGACCAGACCTTAGAGGCGAGTCCCTTCATTTAAAGGTTCAAGCACATTGGTTGTGCAAACGTAGGGAAATTTGCACTCTGCAGCTCATGTTCTTACCTGCTTTGTGGATTAACATAGCAGAAGATTTTGGGAGTTCATTCAGCACCTTTCACTGCACCAAAACCTCTTAAAAACCAAGAGAAAAATAAACTCTCACAATATTCCTTTATACAGAATTTACATGAATGTGTCTGAAATCAAAACCTTGCTGTTTGGAAACCATACTCTAATGTAACAATTCTGAGAAGATTTCCTTTTTTTCTCTCCAAGCTAAAATAAACTAATTATTTCCAAAAGAAGAATAAATACAGGAGTATATGACTGCTCAGTGGACGGAAATTTATGCAGTCTGTCTTTATGGCTCTTTAGTGCCAGTGAACTTAAAAACTGTTTTGTCAAGGAAAACTAATTTGTCTGATTTAAGCAAATTCCACCATTATCAAAAAAAACCCCAGGAGATTAGATTTTTAAAGATTTTTTTCACAGAAGAGGAAAGCAAATAGTGGCACACAAGATAAGGATACACCCACTCCAGTTTTAACTTCTCCGGAGGCAGCTCTGTCCTAATGTCATCATAGTTTTCTACATCAGAAGGAATGAACATTGTAATTGGTCGACCCCGCATGAACATCTTGATATACTCTCCCTCTGTTGAAACAAAACAATATTAATTACAATGATTTTACTTTGTGTGTCCAATTCTAATGAATATCTCAATATTAAGCAAAAAGGACGCAAAGAATATATTTACAATGTTATGATTATTATCTTACGAAATATGGGTTTGATATAGGCCTAGATTTGTAAAATGTATGTATTAAAAATTATACATAAATAATATGCATGCACAGTTACTGCTGTCGTGAATATCCAAAGACTTACCACAACTGAAAACTGTGCACGTTCATACATACATAAGTGGAAATCATTAAAATCACTCAAGGACTCTAAAAACCTGAACATTCAGTAGGAAATGAATTAGGCAACTGTTCCCAATAGCCCTATCAATACTATTGAAAATATCTCAACAACAAATAATATGCACTTCCATAGCAAGTATTCATGAATGGATCTCAGAATGCTTTACAAGACAATGAATTAAGCTTCACAACTCCCCTTTGAGGACCATGTTTCATATGGGGAAACTGATGTACAGGGAAGTTAAGTGGTTTGCCCAAGATGGCGCAGCGAGTCAATAACAGAAAGTAATGCTGCTTCAAGGTTCCCTTGCTGTGACCACTAGATAAAGCCACTGTTTCACTGGAGTCCTTTCCACACAATGTGCCAATTACAATTTCTTATAAAAAGTTTAAAATATATCAAGAGCCTGATTCTGAGTTATGCTATGGCCACTCTATGCCACTCTGGTAGTGTAAAGAATGGTGTCAGGGGTCCTAGCGTAACTGAGAAACAGGCCCCAAATGCTTTACTTATTATGCCTCAATTTATGGTTTATTTTCAGTATCTTTCCCCTTTAAGAGTAATTAATGTCAATGGTGAATATCAATAATATCACAAACTAAAAAACGTAATATAATTTCAGTTTTACACATACAAAATTGACTAGATATAAACAAAATCCTGCATCCCCATGCAGAGTTTAACTTTCACCATGAACAGCAGAACTCCGAGGTGTTTCTGAGTAAGATATTCGAAAATCCTAATAATTAATACGATAACTCAGAGATGGCACCAGTCAATTGAAACAGTGAATCAGATTCTACAGACTGCTCACAAATAAGAGAAGAGTGGAAGCACGGCTATTCAATGTTGATGGATTAGCACTATGGCACTGAGAAGTGGTACAATGACACCTGAAGTGATTAATATCGCCAATTCCAAATTAATGTATTTGTTTAATGTTTTCAAATCCCTATGTAAGAAACTCAAGACAAGCCTTTTGTAAGTGAGCAAACAATGTTTGTAAATCATTCTTAAACATGAATGAGGTCACTGCCTCTCAGATTGCAATGTAGAATATTCTATTATTTTTAACTTGACAAACTCAGCTAGTACAATTATGGGTACTAACAAGGGACCCAGATCGGCTTTTATTGAAGTCAATGACAGGTTTCCCATTCACTTCCATTTGAAAGAAACTCTTTTCTTGGCGAACTAGAAAGGTAGCATAGGGAAAATAATTTCATAGTAACAACACCAACAGTAGATTCCAGCATTATGCCCACATACATACATTCATTAATACAGAAGTATTTTAGAAGATGCAGAAGTATCAGGGCCAAGAGCGTAATTTAGATAATAAACTCTGAGGACAAGGGTCTATATCTTTTCAGAATTTAGACTACACGTGTACGTACACACACACACACACACACACACACACACACACACACACACACACACACACACACACACACTAATAAACTACCATCAGAGAAGAAAGATTGGAAACATGGTAACAAAAAAGTATTTCCAGCTATGAAAGAGATAGAACGAGCATGGCTAAAGTTAAAAAGAAAGTGTAGTTAGTCAAAGTTTCCGCCTATAACCAAACAACTAAGTCTGAGAACTGGCAACTCACCAGTCTAGTGAAAATCCTACAATACCTGAGGAAGCTCCTACTGAGTTCAAAGGATTATTAAAATTGCATTTGGAACCAGGTAGTTACTGGATCCAACTGAAATTAACCCATGCAACCAACAAAGTGGCTCAACTTAGTTTCATTGTATTAAGGCGAGTATCAAAACAACGTCAAAAATGAATATAAAAATAATGGTGAAAATGATCTGCTGGTATAAATGGATGCAATGCCACTTATCTCACTGGAATTTTGCTCATTCACACCAAGAGAATTTCGCTTAAAGTTGTCAATAGCATGGACCATCAATTGTCACGCAGAATAAAGCTACAATGAAAATTATTTCCAAGTAGCCAGACTAGAATTGCACTTATTTTACCAGAGACATGAATTACTTAGTTATATTTTGTGTTGAAACTGGCTACAACTGGTGTGACAAAATGTTTAGGTAATTATTCCGAAAATGTCATATGTTTAATTGATTTTTTTTTAAAATATACTTGTTATCATGTACATTGGCACTAAGTTGTATCTTTGATTTCAGCTTGTACATGACAGAAAACTTAAAGATACCAAGTTGCAAAAGCTACTGGAGTCTTCTGCATAAAGCCCAATGTCACGGTATGTTCCAGACACTGGGCAATACCATCGGGAATTTCATGTGATTTTTAGCAACAAACATATTAGACCATATTTCTTCAACTCAAGCTCAAGTGTACAGAGTGCAAATTAAGGGGCTGAGGGAGGGAAAGGCTGCAAAGATAATACTGTTGATTAGTTCCTGTAATGTATGGAAAAGCAGCTGGGGATATGGACATGCTGGCCATATATCTTTTCCCTTAATACACTAGCATAAGGAGATGGAATGGCAGGAACCTAAGGTTTGGGACCCCAGGAGGGAGGAGAGTCCCAGAGCCCAGGCTCCAGTCTGAGCCCAAATTTCTAGATAGCAATTTTTAACCCTGCAGCCTGAACCCCATGAGCCCGAGTCAGCTGACCTGCACCAGCCGCAGTAGTGCCACGGAACTTTTATTCCAAAGTGTGCATACCCAAAGAGATGTAGGAAGATTGGATAAAAGCTAGAGAAGCAGATGGAATGAGGGACAGTTCTTTCCCCCAGATATGGGTTAAGGAAAAGTGCATGTCTGTAATTATCTGGAAGAGGGAGTGTGAACATGTTAATGAAATGTGCTGACACTACAGACAAGGAGCCTTAGACTCCCATCGGATTGCAAAGAGGTGGCACGTGGCTCTTTTATAGGAACTCAATGTTTAATCAGTGGAATTCACCCTGCAGGGCAGGAAATCACCTGCAAGACATGTGGAATGTTAAGTAAAATATAAGAACCTACAGCCTGATGCAAGGGAGTTTTTCCATTGACAGCAGTGGGCTTTTGATTAAGCTCCTATAGAGGAGAGATATGTACAGAAAGTAACAAAATGAGATTCACCTTGGAATAATGCCCAACTAATTCATCTGGGGGAATATAGTCCAAAACACAGGTATTCAGAGAGGAAGGAATCTGGGAAGTAGTAATGGTGAAAGAGCCCTCTGGGTGATGGTGGATAGCAATTTAGACATGAATTTGCAAAGTGACATGACAGCCAAAAAGAAAAAAAAAGTTGAATTCAGTTTGGGGCTGCACACACAAAGTCAGCATATCATGGAAGAGAGGTGCGGAAGGGGTAAAAGCCCAGCTGTAACTACACCTGGAACACTGCATTCATTTCTGAGAATCATATTCCCAGAGAGCTGCTAACACCCAGGGAGGAGGATTTCAAAGGAGACGAATAAAAAAGATGAGAAACTCAAAGGACTAACTCAGGAGGAAAAGATTAAAGACATTTATATTTATAGATTAGTTAAGAGATGACTAACAGGGAGGGGTCTCAATAGAAGATGAAACCTGTATACAGATATCTGAATGATATAAACAGCAGAGGGATGGAAACAAGAAAAGGAAAATTCCTCCCCAACTATCAGGGAAACCTGCCTGATAATGAGATGTCTCAGCATGTACAATAGCCTCCCCAGGGCAAAGGGGGGGGGGGGGGGGGGGGGGGGGGGGGAATTCACATCACTTGGTACCTTTAAAACAAGACTGGCAAAATATTTGGAAATGTACTGTAGAGAACAATTTTTCATTGCTAGGGGGACAGACTGGAAGGCCTCACCAGTCTTTGTCATCACTAACTGCTATGATTCTAGGAGGGGGAGAATCTGCTCATTGTATTGAGAAAGCATCAAAATTACCCAACTCTGTAATATCACTGCAGCAAATAAGCATAATCACCACCAACCAGGTGCTCAGATACCAGGGTGATGACCACCACCAAGACAGAATCATTAAAATACTCTTCCCTTACAAATTAATCCTTCCCATCTGTCAATTGCTGTACATTGTCTACCCAGTGAACTCTAAAACATTAAGACAGAAAAAGACATAGGGCACATGGCTCAACCCCACTTGTTTACATCATCTATATTTTGGCTTGTTTTTAAGCTAATCCTGACATTTACAAAGAACAATTGTAACATTAAAAGCAGCTCAGCTATGCACTACAAAAATCTATAGTTAATTTGATTCAGCAACCTTTGTCCTCATATGCTAGTTGTCTCCAACCTCCTTCAGGCAGGGGAAGAGGGATTCCAGCATTTTCATTCTGTGAAACTATTCTTTCCTTTAGATTAATACTAGCCTCTTTCCCAACAGCTTTCCCTCCCTTCCGCCCTACATCCAAGTGTGGAATACCTCCACTATCCTGGGGAACAAAGATCTTGAAGCTAGTTTCCAGTTAGATATGCTTCCGGCATCACAGCACAATCTGCCATCAGCCAAACCACCAAGCTCATTAGACCATAAAATTTTTATATTACAAAAAAACTAAAACACGGCTGCAGTTTTTCCACTGTGGAAGAATTTGGCAGTAAAAGTGTAATTTTATTTTGTTAACTGTTGTCACAGTGCCACCCAGGCAGCCCAAATCGGCCTCCAAATAAATAAATTGATGTGTAATGACTTCACTCTATAAAGAGCACTCAAAGAATATTTGAGGGTTCGTACAGTTTAACAGTAATGTAAATGTAAGTATAAAACATCATTAAGGAAAGATTGTTTCTTCACATATGAATCAGCTGGCAGAGGGAGCTATTGATAGACTAGTAACAACTCCATTAAATACTGCTGGGAAATAGCAGGAAGCAATCACCAGGTATAGCTAAAATCAAGGGCCAGGGGAATGAATGTTGACAGTATGTATTTCATAAGTTCCGAGCAGCTAGTGCTATTTATGTGCTTAATGGGTGAATTTCTGGCTCTACTGGAGTCAATGGCAAAACTCATTGACTCCCTTAGTATCTGTGTGTGGGCGTCACATTTGAGAGAAGAGAAAGTTAGCGAAAAATATAAAACATACAAAGACAAACAGAGAAGATTGCACCCTCAGACACACAAGTGACTTCAACAACGTGTCTATCTGATGAAAAAGGACCTAGGGAGGGCTTTAAACTCACCAACCTAGTGAGGAGGGGTTTAAACTAGACTTTATAGGTATGTCTACATTCAATTAGACACTATGTGGTTGGCCTATGCCAACTGCCTCAAGCTCGCGGGACTCCGCCTAAGGGGCTGATTCAAGTGCAGTGTGGATGTTTGGGCTCAGGCTGCAGCCCAAGCTCTGGGACCTTCCTACCTCACACAGTCCTAGAGCCAGGACTCTAGCCTCAGCCCAAACATCTACACCACAATTAAACAGCTCCTTAGTCTGAGTCAGCTGGCATGGACCAGCTGTGGGTTTTTAACTGACATGTTATCATACCCTAAGGGGGCAGGTGACAAAAGTCCAAAAGCAGATATAAAAAAAGGTGACTTTGACAGAGGGCTGGAAGTTGGAAGAGGGGCCAGGATGGGAAATTATAATATGGCCATAGGACCAACAAAACGGAATATAGTGGAGAAATCTGCTTAGCATCTCTGATATCTATCTACAAATGCAAGGAGCATGGGGAATGAACAGGAAAAACTGGAAGTCTTAGTATGCAGGCAAATCATGACTTAACTGGCATCATGAAGACTTGGTGAGATAAAACTCATGAATTGAAAATTGTTATAGAGGGGGATAGTTAGTTCAGGAAGAATAGTTCGGGAAGAGATGGTGCATTATTCATTAAGAATGTATACACTTGTTCTGAGGTCCAGAAGGAGGTGAAAGTCAGACCCGTTGAAAGTTTCTGGCTGAAGATAAAAGGCGGGAAAAAACTTGGGCAACATCATGGTAGGGGTCTACTACAGACCATCAAATAAGGAGAAGGAGGTAGATACCCAAAAACACAAGACCTGGTAGTAATGGGGGACTAACTGCCCAGATATCTGTTGGAAAAGTAAAATGGCAAAATGCAAAATGTCCAGTATGTTCTTAGAATGTGTTGGGGACAACTTCTTGGAGGTGGAGGACAAAACAAAATGGCAGTCATTTTAGACTTGATTCTAACTAACGGAGAGGAATTAGTTCAAATATGAAGGTGGAAGGAAATTTCAGTGGAAGTGATCATGAAATAATAGACTTCAAATTTCTATGGAAAAGGAGAGAGAGCAGCAAAATAAGAATGGACTTTTAAAAAAAAGAAAAGAATAAAAAGCAAACTTTAACAAACTGAGGGAACTGGTAGATAAGGTCCTATGGGAAGAAAATCTAAGGGATAAAGGAGTTCAGGAGAGGTGGCAGTTTTTCAAAGAAACAATATTTAAGATACAACAGCAAATTATCCCAAAGTGAAGGAAAAATGAGAATAGTAAGTGGCCAATATGTCTGCGCCAACAATGCTTTAATGACCTGAAAATCAAAAAGAAATCTTACAAAAAGTGGAAACATGGACAGATGGTTAAGGATGAGCACAAAAGAATAGCATAAATATACGCAGGGACAAAATCAGAAAGGCCTAAGGCATGAAATAAGTTACACATAACAAGGGACACAAAAGGTAATAAGACAAAGTTCTATAAATACATTAGGAGCCAGAGAAGGACGAAGGAAAGTGTGGCTCTGCTACTTAGTGGGGAATGAGAGCTAATAATGGATGACACCATGAAGGCTGAGATGTTTAATGTCTATTTTGCTTTAGTCTTCACTAAAAATTTAATAATGATGGGACATTAACACGATTAATATTAATAAGGAGGAAGAAACACAAGGAAGAATGGGAAAATAACAGGTTAAAGAATATTTAGATAAGTTAAAAGTATTCTAGTTGTCAAGGCCTGATGAAATTCACCCCAGTGTACTTAAGGAAATATCTAAAGCAATCTAGAACCATTTGCAATTATCTTTGAGAACTCATGGGGGACAGGTGAGGACTGGTGAAGGACAATCATGGTACTTGTCTTTAAAAAGGGGAACTAAGAGGACCTGGGGAATTATAGACCAGTCAGGCTAACTTTGATACCTGGAAAGATACTGGAACAAATTATCAAACAATCAAATTGTAAGCACCTACAGGATAACAGGGTGATACATAATAGCCAACATGGAATTGTCAAGAACTAATCATGCCGAACCACCCTAATTTCCTTCTTTGACAGGGTTATTGATCTAGTGAATGGGGGGAAGTCATAGATATGATTTATCTGGATTTCAGTAAACCTTTTGACACAGTCCCACATGACATTCTCATAAATAAACAAGGGAAATCAACATGTGTAAAATACTATACTTAGTAATAAAAAAAATCAAATGCACAAATACACAACAGGGAATAACTGGCTAGTTGGCAGTACTGCTGAAAAGGATATAGGTAGAGCCCTGCAAATCACCTTTATATCCGCATACCATTTTTGCGGATTGTGGCTCGGATACGGATATGTGACCTATGTGGAAAGGTTAAAAAAACAAACAAACCTGGAGATGTTTAGGCTTGTGAAAAGAAGACTGAAGGGGGACCTAATTACAGTCTACCAACACATTAAGAGCTGTTATGAAGATGACTATGATCAATTGTTCTCCATGACCTCAGAAGGTAGGACAAGAAGTAAATTGGCTTAATCTGCACCAAGGAAGGTTTAGGTCAGATATTAGGGGAAAAAACTTTCTAACTATAAGGATAATTAAGCACTGCAATAGGCTTTCAAGGGAAGTTGTGAAATTGCCATCATTGGAGGTTTTTAAGAACAGGTTAGACAAACATCTGTCAGGGATGGTCTTGGTATATTTGGTCCTGTCTCACAGCAGGAGATGGATTAGATGACTTCTCAAGGTCCCTTCCACCTCTACATTTTTATGATTTTATTTATCTGATAGTGAATTTGGCCCAGAGAGACCAATTCTGTAGTTCTCACTTAGGCAATAGTCATGCTAACTTCAAGTTTTGCCTGTATGAGCTGCAAGATTGGGTCCACAGTCTGCAGGAAGGTAAAACAATGGTAAAGATTAAGAGGAAAGAAAAGTATTAGGAATTAATGAAGCACTGAAGATTACTAAAAATAAAATTAAGAACGTACTATGCATTTTTCATTAATTCTTTCACATATGGCATTTAATTTATTGACATCCAAAAATGTCTTTAGGGATTGTACTTTATAAAAAGTGAATAAGTGAGTCATGTACAGAATTGCTATCACTTTAGACTTCATAGTCATAAAAAAACCTCCCAATGAAAAAAGTTATTTGTATTTTCTTTTAAGATATACAGGAGCCTTTGGCACCATCCTTGTGGGTGCATAAATATGAATACTTTACGGTTAGTACTTGAAATCACATTTCTGCTGAAGTGAAAAAAATACTGGTTTTTGCTAGGTGATTATAAACACCTGCTGGTAAAGAACTTAATAGGACTTTACCTAAGGGCCCAATAAGGGCTGTGGTAAGCACCTGCATAATTCACACATGCTTTTGTTGGATTTCATAGAATGGGCCATATGCCTTCCAGCACTGGAATTTGTTCCATTAACATGGTTTACAAGGATTAATGAAGAAAAAGGAGAAAAAAATTCCTGGAGTAGGCAAAAGTAATATTTACAGGTCATCAATGCTGAATCATCCTTGTCTTTATCATGTTTGTCCCAGCTGGTGTCTAGGTAAGCTCAGGGCTTGGATGGGGGCTAAACTGGCAGCAACTCAACCCAGACAAGACAGAGGTAATGTTGGTGGAAATAAAGGGAGCATGGCCACCATCTGTAACACAAGTGCACAGCTTAGTTGCAATATTACACCCAGGGCTACTCAACAGAATGCCCATGCAGCAGCTGTGGCCAAGAGTGCTTTTTTTTTCTTTTTCCATCTGCCCCAGCAGGAATGCAGAACCCTGACAGTTATCCCTGCCTTGCTCATGTTAAAATTAAACTGTTGTACTGTGCTCTGCATGGGACTACACACTGAGACCGTTCAGAAACTAAAGCTAGTGTGGAAAGCACTGAGACATCAGTGCGACAGAGGAGAGAGCAATGCAGTGAGAAAAGTAAGTTTGGCAGAAATCATGAAGTTCTCTGCCCACTTGAGGGGCTCTGTTTCTCATATTCATGGCGTGTTGAGGTGAAGAGGCACTAGAGAACACCAAATTTTTTTCTGAAAGGGAGAGATAGCAAGGTAAGTCTGTCAACTGTATAGGGAAAGAGAGATTGGAGCTCACTCTTCGGAGAGCAAGGAGGTAGAAACAGAAGCAATCTCTCAGCTTAGGATCCTCAAGACAAGTTTACTCATCCTGCATATTCTATAAGTAAAACAATTTTTCCAAATGTATATTTGCTGAGCTTTATTTTTTTTCAACATTTAACCATTTTTGAAAGGGGAAGAATGTATTTTCCTTGCTAGGAATCTCATGCTGCAATCAAAGGTGCTGTTCCTTCAGGCACTCATTTAGATTAATTCTCCTCTTTTGTAGCAGTTGTTACCTCAAACCTTGCACTTTCATAATTAGGAAATAATGTCAATGGAAAAGAATGTTTTCACAAGATAATGGAACTCTTGATGCTAGACAAATAGAGTGCTAAGCTGCAAAAGAGTAGGACGCTTACCCTATGACATTCTACTACAATCAGGTATGGAATCTTGAACCAGTTATAATTTACTTCACAATAATGACTGGATTCAAACAGACCATCAAAATGGATTGAGTCAAAAATATATCCTAGAATAATTCCAGAATGTGCGAAGCAGCACAAGGCTGTCATCTTTCAGCCAACTGTCCCATGAAAGCACATTCTTATACAACAGTTAGCAGTTTTAAGTATGTCAGTATCTCAGTGTGTATTTGATTTCTTCTCTTAGGGCCAGATCCAAATGCCACTAAAGGCCAGTGGAAAAACTCATTGATTTTAATGGTAGTGGGATCAAGCTCTTAATTGGCACTACCTCCTCCCTTTAAAGCCGCTAAGGTTTATTAATTCATCTCAGTCCAAATTAAGGGTTGAGCCTTCTTTAAGCCTGTGAGTACTCCAAGTGAGATAAAGACAGACACGCACCTATGTGCTTACCTGGACTGGGGCCAGAATGCTCAGCACCTGGCAGGATCAAGCCCTAGTTTATTTGATGCTGATCTGTGAAAGAAGGGGTGTGAGTGCATGTGAAAATGTGCCTGAATGCTTTTTTCTTACTTATAACTATAAAAGAACATCTGAATAATTTTTATTCATTTAGTGGGGGATTTGGTCTGGAGTTTGAGGGTTTTTCCCCCCACTGCTTTTCTATATTAAAATAGTGAGCCTCATATCCTCCCATTTCCTCCACTTTCCCTGTAGATTCTACAGATATCTAGAGAACTAACGTAAGAATTGACAAGCTTCTAGAACCCCAGACAGTGCAGGGAAAGGTATTTTTATTCAGACAGCTTAAAACTCTTGGCTTACGTTAAAATCTATTTAGCTCAAAGTCTTCACAGGATTCCTGGGAGAAAAATGTCACACCAAACTCTAAAGTTTCCAAAATCAAACGGAGGGTAGGAGGGACAAAACAATGTAATAATGTTTTGGTCTTTTACAGGTTATCTTTAAGAGCTAGCTGAATATATAATAGAAAGAAATTACTTATATTAGATTTTTAAGTGATTTTTTTACTGCTTCTAATGGTGCTGAATTGCCAGCCATGGAGAGACACCCTGTCTGTCTGCTTTACACTGGGTGAAAAAGCGAGAGCAGTATAAGCTCTAAAAGTCCAATAGGAACCCCTCACAAGCCCTAGTGGGCACACTGTGGGCAGGAAGAGTGTGTTGGGGTGGGGTCACAGCATGGAGTGCTGTGGAGATTCCAGGAAGCACTGCAGCCCATAGGACAGACCAAAGAGGCTGCTGTATTGTAGACTATGTCTACACTTATGGTGGTGTGTAAAGATCAGGCACTTCATATGCAGGTACATGTTGCAGTGAAAAGCTCTGGCAGCAGGGATGCAGTGGGGAAGAGCTCTGGCAGGGGGAAGCAGTGGGACACTACACTACTATAAATAGGCAGAGGGGAGATATGCTTAGGCATGTAGAGAACCAGTGGAGGGTATATACCCTGGGGAGTTCAAGCATGCAGGACACTGTACTCACCTATGCCGTGCCCCACCATATACATTGCTATTTACATTCAGGCTCACTGGGCATTGTAGCATCTGTACACAGTGCTGTAAGTGTAGACATATCCTTACATAGACCCCTAGTAATACATTGTGCCAAGTGCCTCTTCAGGCCCCAGAACAGCCTAGGATTGTGAAGGCACAAAGCTGGCTTAGAGCAACCAGAGCCCCAATCCCACTAGGGCTGCACTTAGTAGAGGCACAGCAAAACAAGTACAGCACAGACAGAAGTGGCATAGGTTTCCCCAACACCATTCTGCCAAGGCTGTGTCAACCCTGACGTGGAGGGACTCCCTCTAAAAAAAAGCACACTGCTTGCCCGTGTAATCCTTGGCCTTTCTGGTCAGTCAGCCAGAGGAGTCATTTGTAATGTGATACTTATGTGGACAAATGTCCAGACTAATTCAACTTTTAGCACACACCAGCACGGGCCAGTGAGTGCCCACAAGAACGTACACGTCTCTGGGGCAGACTAATGCTCTGTGTAGACAAGTCAGTTCTGCGTAGTTCATCGTAACTAAGAGGTCAGCTTTACAGTGGCTATATCCACACAGGGAAAATAACAGAATTAGAAAACATGTTAACTGATGTGATGTTAAACACAAATTGGCACCTAACCTAGACAAAGACAAATTGTGTTTAAAGATGGGCTGGCTGGTCAGTTAATCTTAGTGGAGGCCCCATTATGGTTTATCCCAATCAGATAAAACATTTAAAATTACAGCTGTCGTAGGGCACATTAACAGAAGAATTGTGTTTAACACCATACTTGTTTAAAGATGTTAGTGAACACATTTGCTAATGAAATGCTTTCTCCCCCCTCCACTACAGACAAGATCAATGTCAGTTGAATCCTATGTGTCTGGTATTCCTTTGATTCTGCTCCATATCAATGCAACATATTGCTCCACTCTTCAAAATTATCTGAGTAGGCTCTCATCATTTTGTGAAAGCCCAGATCACATACAGATTAATGAAACCATTTTCCATCTATCTAGGTATTTATATGGCCTCCACCAACTTGCTTCACAGTATTTACAGCCTATGGGATATGTCTTTTGCCAGGATGAGATGGGTGAAGTTGAGCCCAATCTCAGAAAACATGGAAGAAAACACCAGGAAGAAAGAAATAAAAATTAAGGATACTTTAGTGAGGTGTATCATTGCACTGTAAGTTGTGTTTGCAAAAGAGGATACTTTTAATATACTGTATTTGATCCTTCTTCGAAAGTCTTGTCACAACTGAAATTATATATAGATTAGAACCACTTCTGTACAATAAATCCTATTAATGAATATTTTGCCTTTAGAAGTATCATCAATGTATGCATAAGAGGCACTCATTCTCAGTGACTCTTGAATCTGGGCTGGCACTTCATACTGTCATGAAGTATTAGCTCTTTTATGACCTTTGTATCAATGTTGTTCATATTGTTTTAATAGGAGACTTTTGAGAAATTGGAATCTGTTCAGAAGATTTTTTTAATTCATAAATTTATTGAAAAATAAGAAAAAGCACTTTGATTAAAGCTTTCTTTTTAATCTTATAACAACTACAAAGAGTATGAGAATTTCCAGTGAATTTTGCTTTTTTTTCCATTTGAATGATAGAAAATCTAAAGGCAGTGCAAAGGGAAGCCAAAAATATCAACACTACATAAAGATAAGATATCTTACAGCACAGAATTTGTACACTGCAGATTTGTTAATACAACAGCAAAGAAGAGAGATTTAAAAGGGAAGAGACCTACACAACTGTGCATAGCATGCACTGAAGTAACATGCTCCAGGTTTTGAGCTGCATGCTTCAGTTTCCACGTGATCAAAGCAGAGTAATTTTTGAGATACAGGAAAGAATTTCCTTTATTGTCAGTAGATTTCAATACATTACATCATTTTCAGAAAGACTTTTTTTTTCTGTCCAAACAAGCCAGCAGCAGCAGGTAGCCACAGAATGCAAAATGTGTTGATGCAAAAGAAATATGCTTTAAAAGGTTTGGATTTTTTTTGCCACAGGAGAATATTTTAAACATTCAGTCTCCAGTCTCAGCCAATCAGCATTCATCCGCTGTAATATTGGCAAGACAGAAAACTGAAGTGAAACAGATCTTTTAGTTGGCACTTCTTGATATTGTAGAACATTAAGGCTACAATGCAAGACTTTTAGAGCCTTTATCACTCTTGTGTTTATATTTCTCTATCAAGAGACAGAATAAAGTATACAGTAATTTAGTTTTAACTCCCCAACAAATCCCCAAGAAATAGTGTGTAATTTTTTTTTTATTCAGTTCAATGGTAAAAATGAAATATTTGCCAAACTGCACAGTCCAAATTTAAAGGATCGTTCATGCATTGATCCTCTGATGGCGAAAGACCAAATAAAAGATCCATGAAAAAAGGAGTTAAATTAGAAAGCAACCAACTTGCATAGCTTAATTCTTACCTTGGCTGTTTTTTTCACGGGTTGACATTTTTGCTGGTTATGGGACAGAAATAAAATAACTTAAAACTATTTCTGAAGTCCCACCTCTCTGGGTAAAGACTATGTTACACAAGTCCAATTTTTTAATTTATATATATATAGGAAATAGTTAACCACTTCATATAGTTCTATGTTTTACAAAAGCAGTACAAAATATTTCTCTCCCCCATAGCTCTGAAGTCATGAAAAAACTCTCACTGACTTCAAAGAGCTTTGCATCGGGCACTAGATCTTTTAGCAACAATCAGCTGAATTAAGCCTAGAGTAACTATTAACATAATGTAAATTCTAAATCAGTATTTCATAATAACTTGGTTGTTTCCATGGGGGTAATATTCAATTAGCAAAGTTAGATCTCTCCAATTACCCCACTATTTAAAAACAAATGTTTTCTCTTACCTTGGCTGACAATGACATCTTTGTGTCTGGGGGGAAAATGCAAAATATATAATTAATGTGTATTAATTATAATACTAATAATACTTAGTTCCTATATAGCACTGCATTATGTTAAGTCTTATGAGATCTTCAGAAAAAACCTGGGTTCACAAAAAGAGCTAGATAAGTTCACAGAGGATAGGTCTATCAGTGGCTGTTAGCCAAGATGGTCAGGGATGCAACCCCATGCTCAGGGCAACTCTAAATCTCTGACTGCCAAAAGCCTGTTCTGTACACTCTCTCTGAAGCTCTAATACTGCCCACTGCTGGAGGCAGGATACTGGCTTAGATGGATCATTGGTCTGACCCACTATGAAAGTTCTTATGAGTGAAACTGTGGTATAAAATGTTAGATAACCAATCCAAACTAATACAGTAAACCCCTCCCCCACCCGTTGTCTCTTTTCTTATACTTTGACTGTAAGCCCTTTGGAGTAGGAACCATCTTTTTGTTCTATATTTGTTCTGAGACTAGCGTAAGTGGGGCTCCTAGGAGCCAGTGCTGTGCAAATAAATGATACTAATAAAAGTACCAAAGTCATACTATATTAGCATTTGTACATGGGAAATTGGATTTTAGATGGCAAAAAAAACACATTAACAGCCTGATTTTTGGAGATGAGGGCATTCAAGGTCCTTAGCATCTGTGAAAAATCAAGCCACAAGGTGACAACTACATAGTGATTATAAATTCTCTTGAATAATTATCCAAGATCTTATATTAATGGGATTATTAATTCAGAAAATTGGATATCGGTACTATGTCTCACTGCAAGTCAACTTTACCTCAGTCCCACACAGGATCTCTGGATAAACAGTACTAGGTCTGCTGAGGGCTACACACAGCCTCACAGAGAAGTTTTCCTAAGTGTTTACTTGTTAGTCTACACTCAAGGAACAGCCATGCATGGAAAAAAAAAATCTCAGAATCAATTTTTCAGAAGATGGGAGGAAAATTCAAATTCCTTATTAGAACCTCCTAAATGTGTCTTGCTTGTTAGGGGAGCACTTGTTCCACGAAAACTGTCAACTGACTTGAAGCTGAGTAGCAAAATGAAAGTCAAATATTCGTATGGAGGTCAAACATTCAAAACGGCAATAGATAGTCACACACACACATACAACAAAGAGTTGTCACTCACTACTGGTACAGTCAGAATTATTCTAGCCACATGAAAGAGTTCAGACTTGGATTCCCAGTTCTGGCTGAAAAAAGCTGGATAACTGGCTGAGTTGACAATTGCATTACTTCCTGCTGTTTTATTGGGACGATTTATAGCACAACAATGGCTTTAAAACCACCCCTAACAAACAAAGTTCAAAATCTGGGTCCAGAGTCCAAAGCATGTGTAAAGGGATTTTTGTTGCCCAAGTTAGGGCTGCGTTTCTGTTTCCTTACACAAGAAATGGGACAGTTCTGATGTATTTTGGGCCTTTGCAACTTCCCCTAATTAATAACCTTAAATGCAATAAGCAAAATGCTGCCCTCCAATACATGCACATATGCCAACTCATTCAACAGGAGTTGGGCATGAATTTTCAAGGGCAGATTTGTAAAACTTTACATGTCCTTCTCGCCACTTCTCCTCCCTGCTACCTTTGGGTGCCTTTTAATGAATTTCAGTGCAGAGACAAGTTAGTGATAAGGTACTTTTGTAAAGAATATAGAACACTGTCTTAAGGTAAGACGATGGTAAAATGTTTTCATAACTTTTTAACCTTCCTTTTCATTAAATATTTCAGGCTAAACAATGACCTGAAGACATGCTCAGATGATTGGGTTTTTTCCAGTAATTGTTATTCCTAATCCTTCCTGCCCCCATTAAACCTGACAAAGCATATTTTTCTTATTCTAAGGGAAGACTGTAGAAGTGGAATAATTATTGCATTTCAAAGGATAAGCAGTATATCATAAAAATTAAACAAAAAATGACAATACATATATACTGACTATATGCTTGAACTACTGCACAAATTAAAATGCCTGTAAAAAAGCAACTGTCTTTTATTCTCAATACTTTTAAATATAATCTCTACTGCAATGAAGATGTTTTAACAGCATACCAATAAATGAAAAAAGGAACTTGATAAGCTGAAATCAAGCCAGAGGATTTAGCTAGAGAGTTTTTCAGTGCTTAAATATCTTTTACCAGTACCAGCAATAACCTGAATTGCCAGAGGGATTTTAGATTTCAACAATAAAAACCATTTAAAAAAGAGAAGAAAATTGTGTGCAGAATATCTAAACCATAATCCTTAGTGCACAATATTTCAGTGTTCTGCGGAATTCTCCAGTCTAGGCATAAAGCTATTAATCTGGACCTGTAACTGAGAGTATAATTATTTGGCCTTTTATACCTGGTGATATTGCCATAAGTGCTGGAACTAGGGGTGCTGGGGGTTCTGCTGCACCCCCCTGTCTTGAAGTGGTTTCCATTATATACAGGGTTTACAGTTTGGTTCAATGGCTTTCAGCATCCCCACTATAAAAATTGTTCCAGCCTCCCTAGATATTGCTCAAGAAGGAAAAAGACCTGTTTTACTTTACAGGTTGAGTTTGCAGAATGGGCCATTAGAAAAAAATCTTTATTGTAAACTGAGCATATTTGAGATATGGAAACATGGAACCTCACAATGCCATTTTTACAGTTAATTTTCAGTGCAAAATTGCACTTCAACTCAAATCCAGAAAATGCACAACTGAATTTACAATGAAACAAAAGCTTTGTCGGAAACCTTAACATTTCAAAATGTATTCTGAATAAAGAAAAAGAGAAGTGGGAAAAACCCACAGAATGATAGAGATGTAGGACTGGAAGGACCTTGATAGGTCATCTAGTTCAAGTCCCTTGCACTGAGGCAGGATTAAATATTAACTAGACCATCTCTCACAGGTGTTTGTCTAACCTATTCATAAAAGCCTCCAATAACATAGATTCCACAACCTCCCTAGGAAATTTGTTTCAGTGCTTAATTACCCTGACAGTTATAAAGTTTTTCCTTCTATCTAACCTAAATCTCGCTTGCTGCAATTTAAGCCTATTACTTTTTGTCCTGTCCTCAGTAGCTAAGGAGAGCAATTCATTACACTCCTTTATAACATTTTATGTACTTGAAGACTATGCTCCTCCTCAGTCTTCTCTTCTCCTGCCTAAACAAACACAGTTTTTTCAATTTTTCCTCATAGGTCATGTTTTCTATAACTTTAATCATTTATGTTGCTCTCCTTTGGACCTTCTCCAATATGTCCACATCTTTCCCGAAGTGTGGTGCCCAGAACTAGACATAACATTCCAGTTGAGGCCTTATCAGTGCTGAGTAGAGAGAAAGAATTACTTCTCATGTCTTCCTTACAACATCCTGCTAATACATCCTAGAATGATGTTCGCTTTTTTTGCAGCAGTATTATAGTGTTGACCCATATTTAATTTGTGATCCACTATTCCCCCCCCACCTCCACTCCCGCAATATCCTTTTCTGCAGTACCCTTTCCTAGGCAGTCATTTCTATGTGGGGAAACTTGTACATGAAAGACGGTGGGCCTTAATATGCATGAATAATTTGGAAAATCCAGACATGTAACAGTGGAAGCATATTCATGCATTAAAATAATACATCTAGATTTTGCAGGGATTTAAGATTCTCTGGAGATTTACTTGTATTAGAGAGGTGAATAGTCAGATTACGCAGACAACAACATATACAAAACATTAATGATGCAGACTGACAGTTTACATATTTGCATACATAATAAAATTAAAACAATTGAATTTCAGAGGATTTTTATTCTTAAAACTTGCAGATACCTTTTTGCTGCAAACTGGACTACTTACTTGTCTGCATTTTTTGCCACTTTTGATATCAGTTTTGATGTCGAAACTGCCTTCAACAGTTTATTACGACTGTCATCGGAGTTGTCCCACATGCCATGTGATTTTTCAACTGTCGAAGCTCGCTTTATGCTAAAAGAAACAAAATTTACTTTTTAAATTAAAAATTAATGAGATAACGAAAACTGGTGCTGGTATGCAACTGACAGATCAAGCAGCAGGAGACAAAAGCAGTCCTAGAACTTTCCTTCAAGTTGACCCAGAAAATAGAAATTAAGATTAGTCAAAAAGTGCTAACCAGATGAGTGAAAGCAACTGAGGAAGGCAATTGCAAAATTCATTTGTTTGACTTGTTCCTTGTGATTTTTGAAGTGTCCCTAATAATGGGTGATTTTTTTTTACCTGTGACATTGCTAATAAATTAAAATAAGTGGAATGAATTTAATAAGACTAGAGAAGTTTAGCTCAAAGAACAGAAAAGTAAATTTTGAGAAGATTTAATAATTTGTGTTGAAAATAGAACTCTGTTCAATGGCTATTGAACACCAAAAATATTTTGACGGCTGAGCAGCTTTGTCAGCACACAGTGTACAATTTAAAAAAAGTATTCTGTGGTTTCAAGTTCCAAACCAGTAAGCCACTAACTGTTTTGAAACAAACAGCTCCAAATCAATGGTCCATAATCCAGCTTCCTTTGTTCATGCACAACATTCGATTCACTTCTGTGGGACTGCTTGGAGAGGAATAAGACAAGCAGGATTTGGCCCCCTATCATGGAAAATTAGACCCATGAATATCTGATAGACTACATCAGCAATCCCACTGGAGCCAAACTTACACTAATAGAAGTTTAAAACTGTTTTGTAGTCACTGATTTCATTGAACTTAATTTCATGTATAATATCTTTATCATAGGAAATTTGTTTAAATGTGGTCTGGCTATAACAGTTATTAAATAACCTGAATTATGATTCTGCAGATGCCCTGCCAACAACCTTGCAACTCATCCAGCCAAAAATACTTTTTGCAAGAATAACATTCAAACTGCAACTCTAGAAAGGCAAGCTTATTTTCATAATACCGCAAGAAGCTGAAAAAAGACTGGGACAAACAAGTTACTAAGACAAATTAAAACATTAAGAGAGACTAAAAAGCCATCTCTTCCCTCCCCCTCACTCCCGCGGCAACAGATTAGTATGCTAAACCCAGGAACAAAAGTCTTTTTACAGTAAGATGCCAGGCAGGAGAACAACAAACCAAAGTTCAGCTTTAGATTGTGTAAGAGTTTGTGCAAGACATAGAGATACAGCCTTTATGAGTGTTAAACATGCATCAGTCAAATGAAAGGGTTGTTTTTATTTTCTGTTAGAATTGTGAATTCAGGCAACACAAGCCAACATAGTTTCATAAACCAGTGCACATTAATGAGGTAATTCATTTATTATTGAGTTTGTTTAAGTCTTCTAAAATGCCAAGTGGTCCGAGAAAATATCTCATACCTTCCCAAGCTTTCAAGATAATAAAGGTGACAATGGATCACAAACTAGTAGTGAACTTGGACATTGTTATTTTAAATTAACCAGCCAAATTTTAAAATGGTTTTATTTGAAAATACTCAAAAACTTTTAAAAATCAAAGTGCACCATCCTGCACACGTTCTCTGCACCTAACTCTCACTGAAATCAGCAAAAATTCTGTATGTGCAGGTCTGCAGCATTAGGCCCTAAATAAATCTCTCCCCTTTCCACTCCGCCCGGGCCCAAGTCAAGCAGTTGTTTTATATTGGTGTAGAAATATGACCTCAAACATGTCTTGAGAATCGGAATCCTAGATATCAGGTGAAATGGACCATTCTGCAACCAAGCAGGGATATGAGAAAAAAGCAAAAAATCCAAACTGCAGTCATATTAAACAGTAGTTTGAGAAGAAAGGCACCCGAGACAAGGGTTGTAATGATACTAGTTTATGACAAGTGCTATTACGACATGTGGCAAATAGCTATGTACAAGAGGTGGTTCACAGTTTTAGTTGGCCATGTTTAACATAATGCCTTTGAAACATACTTTGAGAGAGATTACATCTTTGCACAATTTTTTTTTAATATATTTAGTAAGATTGTACTTAATCTCACTATCATATTAGGATGTCTGGCAAAGTACAGAGTATATTTTTTATTTTTCTCATCTTTAAATTTATGGTAAATTGGTAAATGTTGTAATGCATCTTGTGTGTGCATCTTTGCAGCACAAAAGATACTTCTTTTTGCACTGAGTTGTGAAACTGGATCTCTGTTTCTCAAGATTTGCTGTTAAATGTGGACTCTTAGTATCATTACAACCATTTTCTAGCTCTGTACTTTGGTACTGTGAAAACCTTTTGGCTGGAGCAGAGCTCTTGCTTTCTGGAGTTTGCCTGTGTGTTTGGAGAGTCTGTGAGGAGGGCTGGGGAGAAGGTGATGCTCGAATTTGTGGATTTTGATCATTAGAATGAGATTCCTCTTTTTTCTCTCTCTGTCCTTGAGGTTTTTCCTTTTTTTCTGTACCGCTGTAAAATAAAGTATAAAATGGAACATAGAGAATATACAAATAAATTGAAGGTGAAAAAAATTCACACACTTTATCAGAGAAAGAAGAAGCAATTCAAAATTCACTGAAGAATGATCACCATAAGAAAGTGTGTGGTTATCTAGTGATTTTGTTGGGTTTTGTAAGTGAAATTATTAGTAATGTACTTTGCTAAAACCAAAGATCAAACAGTTGAAGAGAACTTCCTGTCAAGTTCTAAGAAATACTGTGTTACTTGGAAAAGTAACGAAGGTTTATCACCGTTTCCCATTTAAAACTGAACACAGCTCCTTTCAATTTAAAATATGCACTTGATCCTAGGTTCTGCTGTCTCTCTCTTTGCAGATTATTATGTATACTCTGTGCTTTCAAGCCTTCCATTGTAAGCAATAAAATGCATTCACTGGTCATGGGTCTCTCCAGAAGAGGATTAACTAAATGTGCAAGGTACCAAAGTAGTCCACTAAAGCTACTGGGTACATCTTGTTTTGGTCCTGTCTGGCCATAGCGGATATTAAATGGTCAAACTGTTGCATTTTCAGCATTTGTGGTAAATAAACTGAGATTAGAACAGCTTCACTTTTAACAATGTAATGGAGCACAATCTTTGTTGTTTTAGAATTATTTAAAGGGATTTTAAATCTTAAGTGGGAATTTAAAAATGTTCTTATTCACAAAAGCCCTGGTCCAAAGTCAACAGCAAAACTCCTATTACTGTTCCAATATTTGGACCCAGCCTCAACATGGCTAGTTTTGTGCATGTGCTCATACGTACATGCTAATACGGCAAACTGATGACTAGTTACCACATTCATGCACAAACAAAGTTAAGTCACTATATAAAATGTGGCTCTCTACCGTAGATGTCCTCACTAGTTCAGGTCCCTGTGATCCTTCATGCTGTGATGTGTGAAAGGGAGCTAAGCAACACCAAGGAGCAGAAGTGCCCCCTGGATTCATGTAAAAGGGCGTAGAATGTTTATCATTTTTCTAAGCTTGGGGAAGTCCTTCAAGCAGTCAGGACTTCATTGGACTTGGGGAAATATGTTGGGGCAGAATGAGGGAGTAGCCTCTCCGGGCAGCATGCTTCCCTTGACACAAGAAAGGAACACCTTCTCTTGCATCCTCTGTCCCCTTCTCAAATATGTGACTGTGTTTTCTAACAGGCAAAAGCTGCTGGAGAGAAGAGAGAGGATGAACTGAATCAAGGAGAGAACTGAACCACCATAGGGGCCTTTGTAGGCCACCCTTCAATAGTGTCTCAGATCTCTCTATTTTGACAGTAGAATTCATCTAACCACAGAGTTTAAACTAGGATGAATCTTTCACTCTTATAGCGGGAGAATAGTCTTTAAACAGCCAACAATACATTTTTGCCATAAACCATTCTTTGAAGTACAAAGAACACTGAGAGGATCAGCGTTAATAGACCAATTATGCAATCCCCAATAAACCGAGATTTCTCTCTTGCAATGTGACTCATTTCAAGTCCATTGCTGCATGCTTCCTGTTACATGATGAACCGAACAGACAGTGGCATGAGAAGTTTCTCAAGGAGGTAGTATACTGCAGCATACAGATGCCTTCTTCCTTTAATTATACTGAAGGCGGACTTTTAAATGTCTGACTAAATTTTTCACTTGCCATAAAACAACAAGAAGAAAAGTTACCTTTCTGTTACATCTAATTTTGTCTGGTATTCCTTCTCTCAAATTAAAAGTAATCTATAAACTAAAAGAAATAAAGATTGTATCTTTTTTTGCTTCTCTAGGATGTCGGAAAAAAGAGATGAAAGGGTTTTTTTCCCCATCTCCAAATGAAGGGAAAAAAAAAAAAAAAAAAGAAGAGGATTCTTTTTTTCTGCTTGCTTTATTCAGGACTCATCTGCCTTCCCCCCCAAAAGAGATTATGGATGAATGGAAAACTAGTACACACTAAGGAAGCAGAACGTGCTTCTAAGTGACAATGGTGGTGATATTCCTGATGGTTTCAATATAAAAAAATACATATTTATAAAGAATCGTTCAGGGCTATGTCATACATCATAAAGCAGCAATAAAGGACAGAAATACATTTTTCTTTGCAAGTTTCCTTCAGTTTAACTTGTCAAAGCATATTTTGTTTTAAGGATGTCATTAGAAGAGAATTAAAATAGAAATGGGCTTGTTTTGAAGGCAGTTATGGAACATGCACCAGTATTTTTTCATCCGCAGTCAATATACACTTGTGATTGGCCCCTGACTGAGATCAGGGATCAATGCCTTTTGGTGGCTCGCTAGATAAACTTGTGGTCTCAAGCCTCTGTTCATCTGGAACTCTGAAAGCCATATTTTGTTTGCATTAGGTTTAGCTTGCATTACTGGAAACAAGAGTACTTTGAACAACTTTCACCTTTTCCCAAGGTCTCTGACAAGATAACAGAATATAGAAATCAAGCCCCAGCAATACCTTACCACTAAAGAAATAACAGGCTTTTATTACTATTATGACAGCTGGACTTTTTGACGTTGTGTTCACAATCCTGTATGGTAAATTTACTTATTGTCGGTGATGTTTGTCATAGCCTCCTCTTCTGCTGTCCTATAGTGAATCGAAGACTGAGTGAGTGCATCTACCAGGAAGCAAGGAGTTAGAAAGAAAGTGTGTGAGGGACAGACAGAGACAGAGTGTCATTCAGGAAGACACACACAAGCAAGCATTTCCCCTAGCTCTCTAGTCAAGAAACCTCCAACAAATACACACAGTAATGTTAAGTATATGTGGAGGAGAATGGGAATAGGATGGAAGAAGAGGGAACTGTGACAAAGATAATTACTGGCAAGTAATTCCAACATGTGAATTGTCTCTTCTCCCAGACTACAACAAACCAGAGGTTGGAGTGAGGATGTGACCTTATCTGAAGTCTGATATTTTAAGATTATACTTACCTGAAGTCATTCTTTGGAGAACACTCAGTCCAAATGAAACTATGCTACATTAATCCACAGACTCCCTTAAAAACTCTCCAAAATGATCTTCAGTGGCTGATGAGTGAACAGCTAGCCATCACGTCATCTGCAGAGCAGTCTATATGCAACACCAAAATGTGAACATATTTCAGATCCTGGTGGCCTCCAACCTGCTTTTCACAATCTACCAGCTCTTTCCATCAGGAGCTTGTGGTCTTCAGTCACAGGACCGTAAGGTTGAATCTCCCCAAAATGTGCAAAGGGAAATGGTCCTTAACAAAGGATATCTATAGTCCTACAGATACATTCCCGTGACCTGAGAACCAAGGTCCACATGGCCAAAAGGGGCCAAATAAAATCACTTTTGCACTTACCTGTCAAGTTTTGCAGAGAATTTAAGGAATTGGGAAAAGGAATGGGAAAGTGTAACCCAGCTCTCCTCTTCCATTCATCAAAATGGGGTAAAGTGAAGGGGTAGAGAAAGAGAGAAAAATCTGGGTGATTTTGGAGAGTTCCTGGTGACCCGCCAGTCCTAAGAAATGACCCAGATGCTGACATATGGAATAGAAAATCTCCAGATGCAGGTGCCATTTCCTTGGGATCAATACCCTTCTGCTCAGACAATATTTGTCTATAAATAGACTGCCCTAACAGAAGCCAGAATTATATAGGACACAGAATATCTAGGCTTGGGTTTTCAAAGGAATCAGGTTCCCAAATCCCTTGGTGTCTTTAAAAAAAAATCCCACCTTTAGTGCTTCCAAAATTATAACTGAATTCTTAGCATCCCACCTGTGGGATGATGTAAAACACTGCTGTACAGATGTTGAACCACAACAGAACCAGAAGGCTGCTAAGTAACAGTTCCCAAATACAAGATTTGGTTTCACAGCCCTCAGTTCAACAAATTGATGTTGCATGAGCATTTTAAAGGTGAATGTTTACACCGAGGAAAAAGGGGCCTGAATGGAATTTTCTAACCCCAAAACTTTGTGTTGCAATTATACAGGCCTGAGCTGTTGGAGTGAGTCAACCTTAGACTCTGAAGGATATGGCTGTACCAGTGATGAAACAGGGAGCAAATCATCCAGGAAATGGAGATGCTCTACATCACCAGAAGAAATTCTGATTAAGTTATACTCCAGGGATCCAAGTCTATACAGGCAGCCAAGTAGTCTAAGAAATTTCTGATACTAAGACAGGCTGAGATGAATAGCATTTGTGGAAGTAAAACTAGAGAGAGAAGACAGACAGCTTGTATGGATACATGAAAGCCTTCCTAGTTTGTGTATCTAGGATCATACCCACATAAAATAATATCTTAAAAGGCTATAGATGGGCTTTCTCCCCAACTGATAACACATGTATGATCCCACAGCAACCTGGTTTCCTATCTCCAATCTGGACCAGCTGTGTCACAGAGCCCATGGAAGCTTTATCCAGATCATCTGAAGTCTTGGTGAAGTAGTACGTGTCCAAATTCCGCCTCGGTGATTGTACAGAGCTTCTGGTGACACCCCTGTCCTGACAGTCATGACCCTGGCCTCACCATTCACATCAGGACAAAAATAATGGAAGTATTTCAACAATGGCCCCATTCTCTTACAGACTCTGATCATCTCTGACCGAGGAGTCTATTTGGAGCTCACCTCTAGTCTGTGTTGTGGTTTAGGAAATCCTCACTCTGGGCATAGCCTTCATCTATCACCTCCCTTGCACAGATATCTGAGGGAGGGGCAAGCCTTTTCTCATGGACAAAGAATCTCAAAATGGAATGCAATGCTGGAAGACGGAAAGGGATCATGAGGGCCTGCTTAGATTATTGAGCAGAGGACTGGGTAGGTGACTGGAAGGTGGATTTTTGGTTTTGGGTTGCTAAAATAAGCCTTAAAGAAGAGGGGGTTGTTGTCCCACTCTGTAGGTAGAGGGGCCCGAGCAACGCAAAAATCTTATAAGGAACAAAGAAGATGTCTCCTAGGAGGGAATTGAAGGTTGGTGGCATTGAGGCAAAGCATTCCTCCATATATCAGAATGTTCCTATGTAGCCTTATCCAGGTCTTCCCGAAACATTTAGTCTACATGAAGGAAATGGCTGCCACCAAGTCTGTTCCTGTCTTATAGTTCAAAAGTTCAGCAGCCCATGGATCCAGTTGGCAGATCGGCACACCTAAAAGCCACATAGTGGCAAAGCTGCAGGAGGCACTTAAGGCAGCACACAGCAGTAGCTGATATCTAAAAGCTTCCATAGGCTGCGAGAAGAGTAGGGATACCTGAGTAGCTAAGCCTGACATAGGCAGGCCCCAGAGAGAGGGAGAAGGGTAGACAGAACTCCCATTCCTAGTCAGCATAGGAAGATGGGGAAAGGAACACACTCCTCCAGAGAAAACTGAAAGCTGCATAACCTATGTGTGTCCCCAAAACCCCTCAATGTCCATTAGCAAGGCATTTACAAGAATATTTTGATCCTGGTATGTGTTTTCTGGTTCACCAAAGAATGTCATCTGAGGTCATAAATGAAAGCCAGGGTCATGCTGGTCACTAATATCATCATGAAAAGAATGTACAGATACTGTGTAAGGACTTATGTCTGTATGCGAAAACATGTTTTAAAGCCTGTATTAAAGCAAAATTAACACTTTTATTATTAGACAAAGATGCTAATTCACCTGCTTCTCTGTTGGCATGTAAATTAAGCATTGTAAGCTAGCACAATCGCTACACATCTGCATACAAAGTCAACAGAGGGATGTGAAATCAACAGGATAGCAAAAACACAGAAAAATAAGCCATGGAGTTATCCTGGCTCAGAGTACAGATAATTAATCTGGGGTTATAAGTAGAAGACAAAATGACATCCCTTTATCCGGCACCTAGGAAGTAAGTGGACAGTGTATTTACATTAATGAAAATAAGATCTCTGTCTACCTCAGTGGAAGAAGCTGCAAAAGACTCTGGATGAGATAAGACTTGACAGGAGGTTAGTCTGTTTAGTCTCTAGAAAGCATGGTATGCTTTTGTTTTATATGTAACCCTTTTGTTTCCATTATCCTTACTCACTGTCTCTTGAAACTGATAACAAACTTGTTATTTTCACTATAAATATATCTCAGGGCTGTGGTATTATACAAAGAGCTGATCCTGAGTTGAATCATCCAAGTTGGTGTGTACATTGTTCCCTTGGGAACAGCAGACCTAGTATTTCTGTGAGTGTTCAGTGAATAAGGGGCTGCATACTACAGGGGAACACTTCAAAGAGGCTGGGAACTGGTGTACACCTATTGTTAACCTGCAAAGGAGAATAAGGGCTGGCATAGCCCAGAAGAGATTGTTTGGGTGGCTAACAGGCTGGTGTGTCATAGAGATGACATTCAGTTAAGCACAAGTAAGTCTCCCTCTCAGTGCAGGCCGGGGGGGAGGGGGGGGAGGGGGGGCAGGAAAGAAGATGACTCAACAATCCTGGAACTGTCATATTAAGCCCAAGGGAAAAGGGAGGCAAAGGAACAGCAAAAGCTGCCTCTATTCATGGACTGGAGTGGCAGTACAAAAGGCGGGCCTTATATTGGGACTTTCACCTGCTACAATAGCAAGAAATCTTGGAACTCCTGGGGCTGGGTTAGAGAAAGATTAAGAGGGAGGAGACGCAGGATTGATTCTTTCTCCCAAAGGATCTTCAATTTGACATTCTCTCTCACGCTCTCTCTCTGATTCTTTTCAAACTCTCTTTTCCTTTCTTCTGGCCAGCTATTCGTCCATCCATTTTTCTTAGCCTTGGTCTCCACCTAAAAGTTATGTTGACATAGCTAATCTCTTCCCTCTTCTTCTCTTTTTTTTGTTTTGAGAAGGGGGTGGGAGGGAAGAGCTGGGAAGGAAGTATGAAAGAGAGGGTAGACTCACAGGCTCCATACTTCCAGGACAAGATTAATGAGGAAGTGCTAGCTCATATATACTTTGCCAAGTGACTGTCTCTTTTACAATTCCTGGCTTCCTGATAGGTAGAGATGTACAACACTCAGTCTCTAATTCACTGTAGAATAGGGGAAATCGGACATTCAAAAAATAAGACACTAAATAACTGAAAATAGGAGAGAGTAAATTAATTCTGCTTTCTGTACTCTAAAGAGCCTTAAACATTTTCTGCATCACTCTCCCGGTTTAATTGTTTTACTAATAAAAGACAGAAAATAGGTAAGTGACCTAGGTTTACATACAAATCTTTAATTCCTAAAATATACTTCATCCCTAATTGTATAGCACAGTATTTGAATCCACACTTAATGATAAATCATCCACTGAAGTCAGCACAGTACTCTACAGAGACTGAGAGCTTTTCAAATATAATTTAACAGATGGTAAAACATTTACGTGTGCTGTGTTCCATAGCTGTATCTGTGGCAGCTTTTTCTTTCATTCTCTCCAACAAACAGGAGCAGAAACAAACCACTCCCTTGAGATGCTGAAAAATGACTGGTTAAAAGTCCCAGAAGAAAATAATAAATAAAAAGCACTTTGCCGGCTCCTGAAACCACTGTATGAAAAAAAACAAATCAATTAAATATATATTAGATATTAAGTAAAATGCAAATTCACGCTATGTTATTTTTTCAAGTTTTGTAAAATCCTGCAATAAGAAATCTCTTAAGTTTGAAATGCACTGTATAAAGTTATGCAGAACAGATGACCACACTTTGTTTTGGGATATTGTAAATAAAAGAGAAATGAAAATTTAAATTCTAAAGTTCCCCTAACTCATTTCAGAATTTTCACTTTGTCATCTGCTATTTTCATTCAAGACCATGATGTCAGATTTGTTTTTTTTATTTCCTTGAAAAGATAAAAATTCAGATGCACTCTAAAAACCATGAATGTCTGTCCAGTGAATGGCTCATTTCAATTTTGGAACAAAAATCTTTACTGAAAATATGGGTTTTTTTTTCTCTTTCAGTGAGAATTTATTTCATGTGCTGTACACTGAAAACCAAAATGACCTCCATTTGTGATCCCCTTTCTATATATCCAGCTATAATGAATTCTAATGGTATGCTATGAGTCTAAGTCCTATTCTTTAAATGGTATATTTCAGAAAACTTCAAAATTAACCCAGACAGGGGCATCCTTATTGTGGTTTTGTATAATTTAACTTTTTAGAAGCGAGTACCTTTTAGCAGCAGATGAGAGGGTTTCTTTTCTGGCAACTGATACAGAGGAACTATGGCTTGTTTTTCTGCTTCCTGCACTTCCATTGGTTATACAGGACATAGAGATAGCTTCTCGGAGGCCTGGTTGACCTAGAAGGAATTTGAGGAGAAGAGATTTTATAATAGCTTTCAAAGCATCCATGTGATATTCAAATTAAGAACCATCACAGATGGGGTTGGCTTTCATACAGTATTGTTGCTGGCATTCAAGACAAAGGACTTGTGTGTGTATTAATCCAAAAATTGCTCTCCGAAATCATTTAAAACTTTAAGAGAAGACCATAGGAACAAGAACAATGCATATGCAATGTGTATTGTATGAACATCCCCACGTGGGTGGGTAGGTGGATGGATAGATGGATGAATGGACAGACATCCCAAACCAATAAACACCAGGTTTTTGCAAAGAAATATTATGTTTTGATAGTTGAACAATTTGTTTAAGCTACGAATAAAGTTTAACCGACATGAAAACATTAAACAAAAAAATGTTCACATACACATCTGGCTAATGAAACAGCACTTCAATGGATGTTTTATATGTAGGGGGATTCTTTTGTATAATTTAAAAATGGAAACATTAAAGGGGCAGTTTTAATTGCAAACTGGAGTAATTAAAATGGTATGTTACTGTCAAATGGTAAGTTATAATACAATGCTCTGGCACAGCATCATCATAAACTTTTCTTGCCACAGGATTAGCTGAGTTGTGACTGCAACAGGAATACAAATTCCTTGTGCAGCAGCATTCTGTAACTCAAAGAGATGAGCCATTTAGATCACCACATTCCCCAGAAGCTCACCTGACAGGCTCTCATATCATTATCATTCTTTCATAAAGTGTGTTGTAATAGTATGTGTGAAGGAAGCAGAAAAATAGCATGTCATTGCTGAAATACAATGTATTTCAAACCATTCCCATTAAGTAAAGATCTAAGATACTATATGCAAATAAATGTACATTTAAAGGAAAAATCCTTCTCCTGCCTATGACAGTACAGATGGTCTTCTTGTAGTGAAATGATGTGCAACGGGAGGGCAGGATTTCGGGAGGATATGCAAGGGCTGCACAACACATTTCTGTTGGGGCTTCCTGTGCCTTTTGAACACAATGTAAGGTAAGAAGCCCAAGGCTGGTGCAGACCACGGTATTTATTGCTACACAAATCATCTTGTCCCAGAGTGGGGTTCCAGGGCCAAACAGCTATTTTAGCTTGAAGAGGCTTGACTTCCACCAAGCATACAACTGAATTACTCAGGCTGTGGCCTGGGAAGAGTATTTTGGCCAAAAGATCACTGTTGTTTCATAGTGCCATCAGCACACACAGGGCTGTATTGTAAGTGAGCTGTAGCAACCACAAGACATGAAGACCCAGGCCATTATAAATAGAATGGCATAATACACTGAAATTGCGTTGAGGTCCTTATAATGGGCAAGGCTGGTAGTATTATTTATTAAAGTAGCCCAACACTTCCCGTTATTAGACCCTATTTTCAGTTGCTTATAACTTTGCCAAACTTTAATTGTTCGGGCTATAATTTTCTGTGCTGGGTGTCTTGCTCAGGCTGAATTATTTTGGAAAATATGGGCCAAAATGGCTCAACCATCTCCAAGAACAAAGTTACAGACATTGTTTTATCCATCCTATAAAACGTTGACGAACTTTACTTGAGATGTTCTAGCACTCCCATGCTTTGGGGCAGGGACTTGGTCACGGCGAATAAATGAGGAGCCAGGGCCAAACACTGGAAGTCAGTGGAGATGAGGACCGTTGGTGTGACTGGAAGCTGGGGGCAAGGCTATGCAAAAAAGAGATAGATTGGAATAGCAGTTGGGAGGGGAAAACTGGGGCTGGATTGGCAAAGAGAGAGGGACAAAGAGCAGAGGGATTGTAGAGGAGAAATTGGGAATGGCAGGGCAAGGAGACTGGAAGTAGGAGTGGCGAAAGACTGGGATTGTTGAGGAGGCAGACCAGGGCTGATTCAGGAAGTCCATAGGGGACATTAGAGTTGGCTAGCCAAGGAGACTGGGATGAGAAGCCCGTGGATTGGAGTGGGTGATTGGCAAGGATGGAACAAGGAATAAGGTCTGGGGAAAACACAGGACAGGAATAGTGTGGAAGGGATTAAGCTTGGGAGAAATGAGCAAAAGATTCTGTGCCCACTAGAGCACACTTCCCCTAAAGGCCAGGATGGAACACAAGATTCCTGAGTCTCACCATTCTTCTATTGTCAGCAAGTATTTATGTAACACTCTGGAAAAAGCATCTTATCCCCATCTAGTGCTAGTCCACTGGCAGTGGGTTGCAATTTACTATTGCCATCAGTTGTTCCATGAGTTCAAATAGCAGATATCTGTAAGGCAGATCTAAAGGTTCCAACCCTTCTGATGAACTACATAGGCATCAATATGAAGACACATGATGGAATTTACACTCACAAAACCTGTCAAAAAATTTTTTTTTAAAGTCAAACATTACAAGTGACCCATTAGGAAGTTAGAAAATGCCAGAATTAAGTTGCCTGTAAAACCTTAATTCAGACCCTCTGTGCATATGCATTATGATACAGTCTTTAATTATACGATCACACACTATTTTTTCCACAGGATCCCTACGTCCTTCAGTGCATAATATGTACAGTGCTCAATTAACCTGTGGCCCTAAGACTTACTTACTGCACACTATTGAAACACTGCTCTGAAGACAACATTCAAAATTTCTTCATGGGCTTTTCTATGGTGCTAAGAATTATCCTATTGGAATATTTCACAAATATCAATGAATTTATTTTCACAGCACCTAGTTAAATGAAGAGGTATTATGCCCATTTACAGAAGAGGAACTAAAGCACAGGGAGATTAAGAGCAAATGTATCTACTAATTTTGGGCACCCAATAAAAGACACATCAGACCTGATATTTCAGAGCATGCAGCGCTATATATATAGCACATGTGAGATGTGATTAGAACACACATAGACTTCAGTTGCAGCTGTGAGTGCTCAACACATCTGCAGATCAGACTCCAGGGTCTCAAGTTTTTTCTCTTCTTCAACGCTTAGCTGAATAGTCAGCCGCAGAGATTGTTCGCTATTTGGTCCATTCCTATGTGGCTGCAAGGCTTGACAGGCTGAAAGTCCAATGTTCTAACAGACTTTATGCACCCTTGTAATAGGGGGTCTGCCTCTGGATCTCATCCACCGCTTGGTTGACAGAAGTTTATCTGGATTTTACAAACCGCCCGCAACATAGCATTCATCGAAACGTCATGCGGCATTCTGGCAACATGTTCGAAAAATGTAAGACGATGGCTGTGGACAATGGCCTCAGTAGTTTGGGAGCGTAAACCAGAGCGACCGTAAACTTCTGAGTTACAAATGGAACCACTCCACTTTATGCCCAATATACGACATTAGCATTTTGTTGGAAAGCCTCCAACTTTACCCTATCTGAATGGCATAATGTCCATATTTCACAATTGGGCAACAGAACAGAGAGAATATTGCTCGAATAGATCCTGAAATTAGTTGTCGTGCTGAGATAATGTTGAGTCCATATTCATCATAAACGACTGATGCCAATCAGGTGAAGAACCTTCATGTGAGAGTTGAAGAAATTGGTGAGTATAGAATCCAAATAGCAAAAGCTGGGGACTGCTTCGACAGTTTCATTATTCAAAGAGATTGGAGTTGTGAGTGGACCTGATCCTAGGTTTTGTAGTTTTGTCACAGAAAATGAGAAACACATAATTAGTGACCAGCTGTTCAAAGTTTGGTTTAAATTACTTGCCTAGTATCGCATAGGAACTCAGTGGCAGAGGTAAGGATAGAATCCAATGCTCCAGGGCAGCATTGAACTGCCTGAGCCATGACACCCTACTTTCTTTTCCTGCAATTCACAGTCTCATTCACTATAGACTTTTTAATTTCCACTGACCCTGCCTGATTCATCTCCAAAGCAGGTCCACCCTGTGGTCTGAATGAGGCAGGGATCTTGTGGAAACAATAGTATGTGAATAGACCATCTCTAATTACGTGATCACAACACTGTCATGCAGATTATTATGGCCACAGTAAAATCAACACCACAACCATTGCTTCCTGTACTGACACACAACCCAGAACACCAAATTTGTCGCAACAAGTGAATTCTTCGGAAGCTCTATTAAATTAAAGGGAACAAGGGTCTCCCAGTGCAAGAAGATCTAAGTAATACACCAACATTCTGATTCAAATCCAGAAAACCTTTTCCGCTTGCAGCACAAGAGCTTGAAGACTCAAGGTTTTCCACCTGAACATTAATGACAAGCAAGGTGGAAGGACGCTAAAGTCCTGAATAATGAACTCATCAAGGACTCAACCGAAGAACCCAACAGGCTTTTCATTTGCATGGAAAATATGGTCCCCTTGAATTGCAGCCACACATCACACGGCAGATGCATCTACTTTCTCCAAAAATCAGGACTAAGGCACAATCCTATTTGTGACTGCAGAAACAGACTTCAGACTATGGACTGGTCAATCAATGTCCCACATAATCATATCCCAGTGGTATCTCTGCCATTTGCTCTGCATCATCGCCAACCTTGGATGTCTAACATTGCCAGTTTTAAGCCATATGAAACAAGATTAAAGACTGCATTATAATTAGACTTGGCAGAACATATTTTTTTTAATAATTTCAATGGATAATATCGATGTTTATTTTTAAGCATTTTTTCTATTTTTATCAATTTAAATTTTCAGTTGTGGAAAATGATGGGTGGGTCATACAATGAGGGGGTCAGTATAATTGTTTAATGACAGGAGACACTGAGATTCAAGAAGTTAAAGCTTTATAACCATTAAAACACAAATTGTCGACATCACATGTCAAAATATACAAAGGATATTTATATCCTTATATCCAAATTAAGTTCTCAAGCAGCTTTCTTCTTACTTTGCTTATCTGTAAATTCTATCCTCAATGTAGGTATCATCAATGTAGGTATTTTTTCAAAGGTTGTCTGTGTATGGTGAAATTGACATTTACCAGTAGAAACTGAATCCTTCCAATGCTAATTATAATGCATATGCATAAGTAACCTTAATTATTGCATTTCTTAATTTTTGAGTGTTTGACTTTGTAACCTTAGTCATGTTATTTTAACTTTTTTGTGTGCAATATATTAAGTTGTCAAGAAAATGTGTGATTTCATAAATATTTGATTGGGAGTTAGGGGGTTGGTGAACATCGATTGGCAGGCTGCTCCAAATGTGCACTACTGAAAGATGACAGACAGGTCAAGAGAGCAAAGGAAGCAGTCAGGAAAAAAATAAACCCCTGGGCAGAGTAGAAGTAGAGGGAAAGAATGTGGAAGATGAGGAAAGACATTGGCTCTGAAACACTCTAGGATATATAAATCATTTTGATTTTCCTTTTTCCTTTCTCCCTCCCCCAGTCCCTTACCCCCAGCAAATCAAATAAGCACAATTCTTCCCAGCTAGCCACACTCTAGAGGCTATTTTTGTGGGCATGTTTTCATTTTTTAAATAAAGAGTCTAATTTTAAAATTCAACATATTTTAAAAATACCCTAAACACGTTTTCATTAGTTTCCATAACATAGATACCAGCAAAGTCATAAAACCAATATGAGCTAGAGAAGTAGTTTGCGTAAAACTGTAAATCATCTTCTCCAAGGAGGTACAATATGCCAAGGCTTCTGATTTGCTCTTGAACTGTAGGTGACCCTTCTCTGTCTCTCTGTACATGGTAATAGATTAATACCTCTCAGGCTGCCATTGAGGCAATTATGCAGAAATGGGAATGGGAGGACATAAGTGTAACAACTCTGAATTCCCTGACAGGCACAAAAGATTCAGTGGACAAACTGTGTGCTAAGTGCATACAGAAACAGTACTTCAGATCTGATATAGGTACATAATCAGATGTCAAACATGTACCACCTTCTCTTCCACAGGAAGAGAACATTAATGGGAATACTGGGTTCATGACATTACATCTACAAGGAACTGTCTATACTAAGAAAAAGTGTCTCAGCCTCTCACATTGAATAATAAAACTTAAGCCATGAATAAAATCTAAGATCAATTATATCCTGCTCTTTCCAGCTACAATGTGCTTTGGCCCATACAATATTGGCACTGGTAAAAGGGTTGATTCTCCTCTGTACAGTAAATTGTGGTGGTGACTTATTTTTAAATGAAAGGTCTTCTTTTATTATTATTTTAATGATCACAAATGTGCTAGGGTGATTCAGAGAACACATACTGACTTAAGATTTAAGTTCATCCAGACAGGGGTGTGCACTAGTTTAATTAAATCAATTTAAATACTGATTTTAGTAAAACTGGAAAAGCTATTGTTTGTAAACTAGCTTCACTGAAATAAGGAATTCAGGAGAAGTGATGTAAGAAATATTTGGACACATTTCAAGTAACATTTAAAATATTAAGTTCCTGGGGAAATTGTGTTGCTGCTGCACAGGTTGCAGTAAAAGAGCTTGTATAATATAATTTCATCTAAGTTTGTAACTTCCAAATTTTGCTCATTGTAAATTGCTCCTTTTGAATCAAAAATCTGAATTTCAGTTTGCTTCCAGAATGAAGGCATCTTCTCTGGAAAATTAGCCTTTCCTTAGTAAAGAAAAGTGTACCTTAGAATTTCTTGTGGATAAATGTGTGAGTTTTCAATCTGCAACAAAATGTTAAAACCCCACAATTTCCAAGTAGTTTTGCACAATGTTACAAAAATATTTCAGTCCCCTCTACATGTACATTCATTAGTGGGACTTCCATTCATTTTTTATAGCTGAATTAAAAAGCCTTAAGATTTTTTTTTTTTTAATAAAGATCCCAAATAATTAAAAAAATCTAATCTAATCTAAAAAAATTGAAATAGATTTACATTTTAAAACAAAACACATGGGGGCGAACCTCTCTGCAGACCCTGAATAAATGGAATATGAATTGGCTCTCCCTGGGGATCAGAGGATGCAGAGCTCCAATGGAGCGAATCCACTGGTCCACAGCCATAGAGTTTCAATGATGGACTTTGGCTAGTGGATATCTATACTCATCATAAGGCTCCAAATTGCATTAATACCCTTAGAATCTTTCTGTCTCCCTCTGTAAAAATATCCTTTCACAGCAGCCAAAACAGGCTTAACTTCAAAGGAGAGTGTTATAATGAAGTTGCAGTGAAAACACAAATTCATGATGGAATTCAATAGGCTAAAACAATGAAGTTTTCAGCATCCAAATTGCGCATGTCTGCCAATATCACATCATATGTCAATTACTAACATAAACAGTCTGAAATTTTTCAGACTGAATAGCACCCAGCTTTATCTTTTGGCTCGGAACAAGAGCCGGATGCAAGCTGAATGTAAAATGAGATCCAGTGTGTGGTGACCAGGATTAAAGCCAAACTGTGAGATCAAAGTAGTAAAAATGTCTTTCATGGATAATGGATTCCATCTCTATTCTAATAATTTGAATAGAATAATATCTGCTGAGTTCAAAAGAGACCTTTCATTAAAATCTGTCAAGTATACAAGTGTGTGAATGAAAGATAAGCAAGATTAGCCAAAGACGACCACCGTAAATCTGAAATCTGTTTCCGTCCCATTCTCCCACAGCCACACAATCAGAAAAAAGGAAATAACTTTTATTAGCTAAATTGGTGAAAAATGCAGGCAAATGATATTGAAGTGACAGTAGTAACTTTTGAAAATGTGTGTCTTGTGATAAAGCGATAGCTTTTATTTCCAACTGTATGTCTCAGGATTTTAGAATTGCAGGCCTGTTACCTCCCCCAAAAGGATGATAATTGGTTTATCATGACCTTCACTCACCAGTGGGAATAAAAGTTTGCAGACATCCAGACTACTTCATGTTTATATATTCGGAAACTAAGTTTTTCTCTTTTTTTCTCATTTAACAGCACACACACACACACAGAGGTAACCCACCTTTACTATTAGCCTAAATAATGTTTCTGATAATTACATAACTGATGTTCATATGCGATTTAAAAATAAGCTCTTCTGGAGGGAGCTTGGTTAATTGTTCATTAGTACCCAGAGTCTTCAAAAGAACATAAAGGGAAAGAAGAGAGCCCAAAATAATTACAAGTATGAGCAAAGTAAGAGAGGAAAGAGGTGTTCAAGGAGATGGAAAATTGGAGGAAGAAAAGAGAGAAGAGAACAGAAAAATGAAAAAGTAATGGAGAAGAATCTTAACATAAAAAGAGCAGATGGCATAACTGGTGCATGGGAAAGACATTAAGACTTCAAGGGTGTCAAAATGTATGTAATATGAGCATACAGCCCACTGGTTTCAGCAGGATTACTCCCATGAGTAAAGTGATATACGTGCAAGCTTGCAGGAGCTGGCCTTGATAAGGCAGATACAACACTAGGATTGTTTAAATGATGCCCTCCCCATGTTCTCCCTTCCATGGAAATTCATGGCTAACAGCAACTTCCAACCATCAGAGTAGGTCTATCCTTGAATTTTTAGTTGTGATTGAACACCTATTAATCCAGCAATTGTAAATCATGTTCTCTAGCGTCTACACGAGAATTTACAATTGTGTTAATTAACATGTTAAGCATGATTAAAAATTCAAGTGCAAGGGTATCTTCAGTTTTATACACAAAGATTATTATTTGCACTTAAAGTCAGCATTTTTTATTAACATTAAAATGAAAAAAAATATTTATTGAAACGAAACAAATGTTAAGATCAGATGAAAAACACATCTTAAAACTTCTGCTCAAATTACTGTGATGAAATAGGATTTTGTTTCAGATTTGCTGTCTATTGGGGGAGGGGGAAAATATGTACACACTATTACATACAAAAACAAGCAAGAACTCTTCAGACTCCTATCACAGAAAATCCACTACAGAAAAAAATCTGCATCATCACAGAAAGTGCCACTGGCTTGTCCTGCACACCTCCATGAAAAGTGTAATATAGGCCTTTTCTAACGCTGGCCTGCACTCTCACATGAGACATTTCCATCTTCTGACAACCAGCCCCTCTGTGTCGATCTATTTGTCTTCATTTACTCAGTTTGTATAGGAGCCAGTTGACATAAATGTCAGTTCTTGCAGTCTCCTGTATTTTGCATCATGCTCCTTCTGGAGATTCAAAGTGTGCTTGCCTCTAGTTAAGAAGAAGGCATACTATGTCATTTCTCTAGGAGAAGAAACATTATATATACTTTTAACTGTATAGCAATTTCATGGGAGAAGAAGCACATGCATCCTGGGCTTCGTTAGCATGATTAGCCTGAGCTGCTTTACAAGTGCCATTGTGTGTCACGGACTTGTCTTCACACACGGTGCGCCTCCAAACTGCAGTTTCATGTTACATACATTTTGACATCCCAAGAGCATCCCAGGCACCAACTGTGATACAATCTGTCATGCTGGCAGCCATAAATACCAGACTATTCCTTTTCCTCCAGTGTTCAGGTAATCTTTTTTGGCACATATTATAAGTGTCAACTGCTGTAATCAAGTAGAGGCATCTGGTACCAACACCTCAAGGCTGTCAAAAGGAAAGAACTTCCCACGAAAGAGATGGCACTTACAGAACTGTCGAAGCTGCTATACCCCACCCCCCAAAAACAAAAATCCCTATGATTACTGAACACCCATGCCCTTGCTCAGTAGCTCAACACATGAGGCTAGGAAAAGGGTTATCTAAATACATAGACCTCATCAGCGTAAATGGCAGCTACGAATAAACTCCTATAAAACATAATCATTAAGATTATCTCAGAAGTGAACATCTGTATGTCAACCTAGCGAGATGCTTGTGTATGGGCAGTGGCTAGGACAGCACCATTAATTCTTCTCTGAACTAGAGTAACTTCAAGAATATTTAATACCTTCCTTGAATGTACTAGCCTTTCCTACCTCTTGTGCATACTTTGTTTAGAGACAGTGAGGCATTATAAAAAACTTTCATTTTCATTTTGAAATTATTTCCTGTATCTGTGAGAGCTTCTTGGTGGAAGATACAGAGGCAGAAATATCTTTCTTCTGCTTTGTCAGTTGCCCACTAACAGACAAGTGCTGATATCCTTGTACTCGCCGCCTGGAGATACTTTTCTCACACTGTATTCCCTGATCCTTACACCTTCCTAGGATGACTATTAAAAACTCACCCTGTGACTTAATCCAATCATAAGATAGGAAGAACTGCAGAAACAAAAAATGATTACCGTACATCTCAACTGCCACCTCTCACCACCCACCCTGAGGATCTGACTGCCCTTGAGAGAACACTAGACAGACAAAACAGTCCCTACTGAATTAATTCACTTACTGATGCCCCTGTGCTATGTCTGTAGAAATCTATTCACTTACAGGGAAGGTTTCCACTGAAAGGCTGCAATATAACAATAAGCATGTGATGAAAAGTACAGACAAGAAAAATATCACAAATACCAGGATATTAGTAAAGGTCCTAGCTTTCATCCACAGCTGATTCAGATACTAGTCAAGAAAAAATAGTGGGATAAGAAAGGTAAAACAAAATTAGTTCAGTCCAAAGAGATATCCAGCACGGAGAAACCATACTGAAGGATCCTGAAGCAGTTTGCCAGAGACCCTAGTGGTCCTCCGTCCCGCTGAGATTGGATATCACCTGCTTGCATGGGGAAAAATGTGAATACTAAAAAAGTGTCATTTACATTTACTCCCTTCAACTTGATTTAGTCAGTTCGCAACATTCATTTTCACCCTGTGGTAAGTACCTCTTTGAAGCTACTGCTGAGCTACTTTCGGGAAGTTTGTCGAGATTCTGAAAGATATGTCTCAGCAGCAAGTAAGACAAAATGTCCAGTGCAAAAGCAAATCAAATACAGAGTGACTTTTATAACATATATGTTTGGAGGGTTTGCGGAAGATTGGTCTCTTCTGGAGGGTACCTAAGGTCTTAAACATTTTTAAAATAAAACTCCTAACAGTGTTCCCAAATGTGAATCAATCAAAATACCACATCTGTCTGAATTAAGGCCCAATTTATGAAAGCATTTAAGCATGTAGCTAGGTCTATTCCTAGTCAGGAAAGCATGTGCTGAAGTGCTGTCCTAAATTGGGACAGTTCCCTCAATCAGAGGTTTAATGACTCATTTTTAAAATAATAAACATGATCAGGTTTGTTTTTAAGCTGATGGTGATGACTGAGATTTACCAGTTTTACAGGAAAGCACTGTGGAATAATGGATACAGCACTGAACTACGACTCGGGGGACCAGTGTTGCATTTCCAGCTCTGTCACTTGCCCGCTGGACAACTTTGGGCAAGTCATAGCACCACCAAGCTTCAGTTTCCCCACCTCTAAAAAGGGGATAATGATACTGACCTCCTTTGTAAAGCACTAGATAAGAGCTAAGTATCATTATGATTACAGTACTTACGAATCTAAATGTTCATTGTGCTACTGCTCTAGCAGTTACAATGGAGAAATCCTGATTCTAATCAGACAGTCAGAAAACTAAAAATAGTCTTCAAAACAGCCATGTTTTATTAATTAAATCCTGCTATTTGTCATCAGTTCTCTTATAAAAATCATGCTACTTCCTTGAATCTGATTTCTGAATGACAATATAATCACCTACTGAACTCATTTTTATTTCTTGAGAATACATTTTCTCTAGTTCTTTAAACTTACTTTTATACTTTTATTACAAGATAAGAAAATAAGTTAACTGTTCTACTGAAATAAATGTTTAAAATATAAATCATTGATATTTTATTAGTATGCAATCATATTTTGGAACGTTTATTCCAAATATTATCTTTTAAGGCTAAACTAATACTGGCCCAAAGCTAATTCTTAAAGACTAATTTTAGACTTGAAAAAAATACTAGTGGCAGTATGTCACTAAACATCTCTTTTCTGCCACTCTATAATGTCCTACACATCTTTGGTGTCATGATAAAAACATATAGTCATAAACAGTGAAACTAATGCAACAATTAAAATGCCCTTTACTTGTGGCTTTGCTAGGTGTTTCAACACAAAGGGGCCATTTCCCCTATAAAATAAAAATAGCAGCAATTAGTTATAATTCATTAATGTCAGATATTATATATTGCATATATATAGATAAACACAGTTTTAAAATAATACCTTGATTTTTCTTTCACTATTTCTGTAACTGTGAACAAACAGGTGTAAACAATCTCTGAAGGCTCAAATTAGAATTAGATGTTCCTGTGTTGCTATTCAGCTACTAAGATTTAGAAGCCCTTCACTGAAGAGGTCTAATTGATTACATTTGCAAGCAGTAGAGGCCTTATTAATTTTTTCACTGAGTGAAATTCACCCATCCCAGAGGACCTTTCATGGCCCTACATCCTATTTAAGACTTTGGCTAAATTAGGGCAGAAGCGGTGGATCTGGCTTTATGGGCACCCTATACTGTGCAGGATTTCACAGTTACTGAGTAAAATATTCCCAGACATTCCCCCAAGGAAAGAGTCCATCTACTGTCTTGGTAGACAGAACGGACACTGAAAATGAGACCATTTCAAAGGGAGTAATTGTAATTCCAACATTTGCCAGCTTATCTAAATGGGAGAAAATCAGCTGTTCATATTTTATACACGAATACGTACACAAGCACACGCACATCCCTTCTCAACACTCATTTGATTTGAAGTCTGGAACCATAGTATTCAATATATTAGCATAAAACAGAAACCTCCCAAATGTGTTTGGATTTTAGCGTTCAATGTGGCTGAACATAAAAAAAAATTGAATCCCAGATCTAGTAAAATGAATGTGTTTTCAAGTAGTATTTCTGTAGGCATTGAAGATCTTGGTAGTAGGATCCAGTGCATATGTTGTTTTATTTCTTTTCAGTTTTTTTATTCGTGTCACTCAGCTTTCCCCAATTATGTCTCTCTTTGGGGATGTACAGGATTAGAGGAAAGTTTCGGTCGTTAAAATTGCCATTTTGTGGCAAAAAATATGATTCTAGATTCCAAATAAAGACGGTGAGCTCTTGGGACCAGGACTGTGAGTCACTATATTTCTGGACAGTTCCTAGCACATTGTGGGTACTACCATATAAAAACAACAAACAACAACAATAATGCAATTAACAATAGTATAATATTTCAATAGTTAAGTCCAAAGTAGATTGGGCAACAAAATGGCAGATTAAATTCAATGGTGATAAAGGCAAAGTAATGCACATTGGAAAACAATCTCAACTATACATATCAAATGATGGGGTCTAAATTAGCTGTTACCACTCAAGAAAGATCTTGGAGTCACTGTGGATAGTTTTCTGAAAACATCCACACAATGTGCAGCAGCAGTCAAAAAAGCTAAATTTTTAAAATCTTTCCTTTCTTTCATAAGTGATCTGGGATGAAATCTTGACCCTACTGAAATCAATGGGAGTTTTGCCATTGACTTCAATGGGCAGAGAATTTCACCTTGAACTTCAAAGGTGCTGGGCACCTACAGCTTCTTCTAACTTCAGTGGAGACCATGGATACGCAGCACCTGCAAAATCAAGCCACTTATGTAGGTGCCTAAACAGAAATTAAGTACTTTAACCACCCAAGTATGAAAATTATGACCCCAAATATGTACATTTTGTTCATGATTTTGCAGCTGAAAGCATCACTTTTCTGCCACAATGAGTAGCTTGCAACACAGACTTACTTAAACACTTACTAGTACTTTATTTATTCAAAATATTAGACAAGGAAGTTTGAATCCTGATGAGGCATGATAAATGTCAGATTAAGGAAAGCTGAATTGATAAACACAGATGACGACTGTCTACCATTTAGCAAATAAGACAGAATGGCAGGATTCAGAGTCAATGCCAATTAAGTGTCAACACTTCCTTCCATCTGGCACGGGGACATGAAAAAACAATTACAATACTTAGATCTCTCTGCTGTTTTACATCTAAAATGATTACAAAATTTCAGTATTTTCAGCTTTCATATTTTGAACATATATAACATAACATACACGTCCTGATTCACCACTGTTACTCCAATTTATTCAAAACTAGAGTAACAAGTGAGAATCAAGGCTATATAATTCAGTTAAAGGCAAATAATTGTGTTACATAATTTAATGGGAATACATACAATTATACCTACTCTTCTAATTCTGAGAATTGGAAGACCCTTACAAATTTTTGAATCATCTCTGCTAACTTTTTAATTTAGTTGTAATTCTTACATATTGTGCAAATTAGCACAAAATATATCTATCCTCTTTTATCCCAACTTTGTAATACAATACAATATTATATACATAGTACAATAGTACATGAATAAAGTACATGTAAAAGATGTTAATGAATGGAAGCCCAAACAGTTGACAGTAGCGGTCACATGACAATTTGCGAGGAACACAAGGGTGATGAATAATTTCTGTGTAAATTTACACATTTTATTTTTTTTAAAGTACACCCCCCTATAAATTTCCTCAACTTGCATTTTCTTTGATAGACTAACAGAAACAAGAATTTATTTTTAGTCAGTCTCCAGTAAGAGTCTTCAGTTGACCAGCTTTCTCCTGACCTTGCAGTTAACAGGAAGAACCTAGTTGTGGACAGTGATTAGAGATTCACCAGTATGCATCTAGACCTCATGATGCAGGTTAAACAATCCTGATGTAAAGTATACTATTGTCTAAGTAGAAAGTGGTCTTTTTACAAGGCATAAGATGGAATTCATGGAAGATCTCAGTACTTACAAATGTATGTCAAGGGCAAAAAGACAAGCTCAGCTTTCAGATATCTATAACCTATCAAAAAAGACCTTGTTGAAAAATAACTGAAAGCCAATTTATTGACACCTGTTCTCGTACTTTAGATAGCAAACAAATCCAACGTAGAACATTCCAAATGTTAACATTCCAATATGAAAAGCTAGAATCTGTCAAATCCAACACACTCCAATCCATAATATGCATCGTTACCTTTACTGGGTGCTGATTTTCTCACAGAGGCCACATGGTCTTCAGAGATAGCAAGACGTCTCAACACATCAGCCAGTGCTGCTTTTAGCACAGTGATTTCATCTTCTTGTTGCTGCACTCTCAGTTCGAGAGCTGAAAGACGGTCTTGGACATCGGATGTACTTGCAGCTGAGATGCTATCATCTAGTTGGAAATAAGTGGAGAAATGAAGAGGAAATTTAATTTTTTTTTCACAGCTAAAAACTACTACAAAGAGAATAATTAAAAAAATGTACAGTGCGATCTTGTTTAGCAAAAATGGGAGGGAGGATACTGAAAATGTTTGGAAAATGGGATCATGATGGGACCATAAGCATGACCGACATAAGGAGAAGATTAAGACCCTTAAAAATTGGAGCCTAAACAGGATGTTTGGAAACTAGGTTTGTACTGTAATGGGAACAAGATACATGCTAAATAGGACAAAGCTGTATTTTCATATTTAATACAAAATAAAATGTTCAAACATTTTATTTAAGGTATAAGGAAACAGATAAATTTATCAGTAAAAACCAATTTCAATCTATTCCTCAATTAATTTAAATAGCTACTATCTGGTAGCTGAACTAATTAGAGAGGTATAAAACTGCAGCCAAATTTTGCAGTGTATTCTACTGCAACTTTTAAAGAGCATTCAATGTCCTCCAATGTCACACTTTAAAGTATGAGATATTTTTTAAAAAATTTTAAAAATTAAAAAAAAAAGTTTAAAAATACACAACTCACCAAGACCAAGTTTAATGAAGTTAACAACTCCAATTAAAAAATATTCTAGATCAGACGTTCTAACTTGTTACTTTTCTTTCATTATACTTTTTTTTTTTCCACATTACCATAGTGCACGATCCAAAACAATATACTACTTTATAACATTTGGCCTGAAGTGAAGAGAACAGAAAGTAAATATGCTGTGAAGGGCTCCAAAAATCTGTTTGGCCACACAGAACTAGACTAGTACTGAAGCCATAATTCAGCCAAATCTATTCTTCAGTGGTAAAATGGGAATTACAGCTTCTGCATATTCTTTGCCTTTGACAGCTCATTGCATTATTTCTGCCAAGCCAAAATAACACATCATAGGTTTTTATTTTTAGCATAAATCGGAGTCTGTGCACTACAAATGGGTTGTAAAATACATGTCACCCAAACAAAAGGTATTCACAAAGGCATCCTTGGTTAGTTTGGGTTTATTAATACTCTAAACAAAATACAAGTCTGAAAATCAGAAGGGTTCATGAAGTTTACTTATTTAATACTGATGGATGGCATATATAAAGCACATGCATACTATCAAATCACATGTAAAGGCAAATATGCAAATAGTAAAATTCATTATTGTTTCTGAAATGTTATGCATATTTTAAATTTTGCTCAACTAATTTAATGAATTTCAGTGCAGGGAAACAATTTAAATTGTAACTTTTTTTTAAAATGCCTAACCCTGAAACCCTATATTATCTGACATAGGCCCTGATCCTGCAAACACTTATACACATGTGAGTAGTCCTCAAGTTCTACATAAGTAAGTGATTGCAGGATTGGGGTGAAAGCACTCCCTACCTTGACTAATCTCAGTGAATTAAGTACAATAAACAAACACAGTAAGAGTTCGCAGCATCAGGCCCTAAGCTGTGATAAAGCTTGAACATTTGGGAATAATTATTGAAGTAGCACCAAATTCAATTTTATTATAATACTTAATACTGATATTTTATGAGATACCTAGAAATTGCTATAGGATTTATTCAAGCAAGAGAAATTACAAGTGAAATGTAAGTATAATTATTACCAATGGCAGAAACAGTAGCAAGAATAACCAAAGAGATATTGGTGTAAAATGTGTTTTTGAAACAGATTATCAAATTTTGCCAGTCAAATATCTTTTCAAAAGAAATATTAAGATTGCTTTTTGTGCTGGAAAGTCACTTAAATCTAAAAGGAACATAAATTAGAAGGGTAATTTGGGGAAGTGTGTGTAATATGTATTTTGTAGTCCTGAGTTAATGGGAGGAAAATATATATTCATAATTATGCATGTACACTAATCAATAAAAAGCTGCATTGGCAACAAATAAGACATATGTAATCAGTTCAAGAATGTGGATAGCAGCAGAAAGACTCTGAACAAAAAAACTTTAATCTTGGCAAATGTATGTATGCTTAATATATATAGAAAAAGGTGAATAGCCACATATCTTATGTTATTGGCATCTGCAGGATACTTCAACCGCTACTTAACCACTCTGCAAGATCATCTACCACTAAGAGAATAAAAGAATTCATGCCCAAAGCACACAATTTTTTTTTAAAGAATGTGTGAATGGGTTGATACAATCTATGGAGGAGAAAGGTAATGCCATCTGTGCAAGATTATACATTTTATTTCCACACACTTTCAGTGGATATAAGAATAAATTTCTGTTTTTTGCAGAAAGATTATTTACTAAATAAGAAGTGTAGCACAAACAGATTGTGCACCAATATGTCTTGCATAAGTTCCCCAGTAATCAAAGAATGAACAAGATGCTTTTAAATGTCCCTAAGCAGGGACCAAGCATAATTTTTTGGGCCTAGTACAAACTTGTAACACAGGCCCCTCCCACGCACATACCACAATCCCTCATCCCATACATACAATGAGCCATGACAAATCTTTTCCTCATGGTAATGGGGGTTGAAGCCTGGCCGGGCCCATCAGGGCCTCTGGGTCCCGGTAAAGTGTACCCTTTTTCCCCCCCATGTGGAGGCCCTGCCCCTATGTCAAACAACAAGTGACAAAACATAAAAGATTTATTTTAAAATATTGCTCAAAAATAAAATGTTATCTTTCTCTAAATTAATACAAGCTTAGAAATGTTATAACTCATGAGATAGTTTTCACCAAAAAGTTTAGTAGCAATTGGACACCTAACAATGAATGCCAGTGAAAATGAGGTAAGCTCAGAGGTTAAAATAGGGAAAGAACAAGTTAAAAATTATTTAGACAAATGAGATATCTTCAAGTCACTGGGGCCTGATGAAATACATCCTAGAATACTAAAGGAGCAGACTGAAGAGATATCTCAGCCATTAGTGATTATCTTCAAAAAGTCATGGAAGACAAGGGAGATTCCACCAGACTACAAAAGTTCAAATATAGTGCCAATCTATAAAAAAGGGAATAAGGACAACCTGGGGAATTACAGACTAATCAGCTTAACTTCAGTACCCAGAAAGATAATGGAGCAAATACTTAAGCAATCAATTTGCAAACACCTAGAAGATAATAAGGTGATAAGTAACTTGTCAAACCAACCTAATAGCTTTCTAAGTCTTGTGGATAGGGAGGAAGCGGTACATATGGTATACTCTTGGATTTAGTAAGGCTTTTGATATTGTCTCACATGACCTTCTCATAAACAAATTAGAGAAATACAACCTAGATGGTGCTACTATAAGATGGGTGCAAAACTGGTTAGAAAACCATTCCCTGAGAGTAGTTATCAGTAGTTCAGTCTTGCTGGAAGGGCAATATCAAGTGGTGTCCCACAGGGATCAGTTCTGGGTCCAGTTCTGTTTAATATCTTCATCAATGATTTGAATAATGGCATAGAGAGAGTACACTTACAAAGTTTGCGGAAGATACCGAGATGGGAGGGTTGCAAGTGCTTTGGAGGACAGGATTAAAATTCAAAATGATCTGGACAAACTGGAGAAATGGTCTGGAGTAAATAAAATTAAATTCAATATGGACAATTGCAAAGTACTTCACTTCAGAAGGAACAATCAGTTGAACACATACAAAATGGGAAATGACTGCCTAGCAAGGAGTACTGCGGAAAGGGATCTGGGAGTTATAGTGGATCACAAGCTAAACATGAGTCAACAGTGTAAAACTGTTGCAAAAAAAGCAAACATCATTCTAGGATGGGGTGGCCAATGTGCGGCTCGCGAGCCGCATGCGGCTCTTTGGTCATACAAATGCGGCTCGCGGCTCTTTGCTGTTTGTTCTTTCCGGCTCTTTGCTCTTTGAAATTGACAAGCTTTTCGGAGGAGGGTAAGAGAGGAGGGGAAACTGACAAGTGAAATTGATAAGCTGCCGCCAAAATTGACAGATCAGCACAAAGTTTCAGCGGAGGGTAAGAGACGAGGGGAAACTGAAAAGGTAAATGTGGCTCTTTGCAGCTCTAAGTCTCTGACTGGTTGGCCACCCCTGCTCTAGGATGTATTAGCAGAGATGTAAGCAGAGATGTAAGCAAGACAGGAGAAGTAATTCTTCCACTCTACTTCGTAATAATATGGCCTCGACAGGAGTACTGTGTCCAGCTCTGAGCGTCACATTTCAGGAAAGATGTGGACAAATTGGAGCAACAACAAAAATGATTAAAGGTATAGAAAACATGACCTATTAGTGAAGACTGAAAAAACTGGGTTTGTTTAGTCTAGAGAAGGGAGGGACATGATAACAGTTTTCAAGTACATAAAAGGTTGTTACAAAGAGCAGGGAGAAAAATTGTTCTCTAACCTCGGATGATAGGACAAGAAGAAATGGGCTTAAAATGAAGCAAGGGAGGTTTAGGTTGGACATTAGGAAAAACTCCTAACTGTCGGGGTAGTAAAGCACTGGAATGAATTGCCTGGGAAGGTTGAGGAATCTCCATCATTGGAGATTTTCAAAAGGAGGTTAGACAAACATTGTCAGCGATGGTCTAGATGCTAGATAATACTTAGTCATGCCTTAAGTGCAGAGGATGACCAGAAAACCTCTCAAGGTCCCTTCTAGTCCTGCACTTCTATGATTCGATGAAGTCATTGGACTCCCTGGAATTCCATAAAGTACAGCAGAATTATACTTTTGCCAAATAGAGATATTATGAGCATTCAAATAAATAGGGGAAGATCGTCAACTTTAAAAGAAAAACTGCAACTATAAGTCAGAAAAAAAAAAAAAGGAAGACATTAACTGTAATAAAAATTAAAGATATATTGAAAGTATATACAAATAACTGTAAGGCTCTTTAAGTCTCATCTTATACTGGTGGCAATCTAAATCAAAATACGACAGCTATCACACGATACCTATCTCAATACACTCCTAAATCAGGGGTAAATAGCAGTTAAAGGTAAATAGCAGTTAAAGATCTTACAACACGTAAATCCCCAGGCCCTACAGATATACAACAGATCACTATAAAACATTTGTAAAAAACAACAAGCAGCTGTCTCTTTGTGATATTTAATCATGATTTTAAAAGCCAGACATTACTATGCTCACTGAGTGAAGTTCAAATAATAATTAGCAAACAAGGGACGGCTTCACTAGTTAGTGCTTATCTACACTAGCCCAGAGTTCAGACTACAGGAGTGTGAATAGCGGAGCACACCAAAGTGCTGTGCTGTAACTCCTCTGTGTGGATGCTTTGGGTGTGAACTAAAAGGTTCCTAATTCACATTAACATAATCCTCTTCAAACAGGACTACATTAATGTAAACTAGGAACCTTGTAGTTCATGCTCACAGTATTCAGATGGGGGAGCTACTATGCAGTGCTTTGGTACACAATGCCATTCATGCCTCTGTAGTCCAAACTGCAGGGCAACGTAGACATACCTTAGTCTCCTCATCTAGTTCCCTAATGAACACAGACATTAGTATTTAAGTGAAACACTGGCCAATGCTAATTATTGTATTTTCAGTATTGACATCAACTAAGCCTGTTTAGTACTGGATCCAGGTACCAAATAAAACGATCCTCAAGAAAAGAATTTAGCAGCTGAATTGAATAGCTCTCATAGTCTGTAACACTGTAACAATGCCCACAGAGAAATTCTGGAGGCCCTTAGAAATTTACATGAGAAGTTGGAAAGCAGGCTTGCTTTGACTTAACCACAAAGATCAACATTTAGTAAACAAGACTTATATCATGCAAGATTTAAGAAGCTCAATCTATTTGGTTTATTCAAAAGAATGTTGAGAGATGACTTGATCGTGATCTATATATACACCTACATGAGTAAGAGACTTCTGACAGTAGACAGCTCCTTAATCTTGCAGAAAATCCAGTGGTCAGAAGCTGAAGCTATACAAATTTAAATTAGAAAAAGGTGCAAATTTTTAACTTTGCCGTAATTAAGTACTGGAACTTAGGGATATGATGCATTCTCCATCTCTTGAAGTCTTATATTGAGACTGCATCTCTTTCTAAAAGATGCACTATAGCTCTAATAGAAGTTATGAAATCAAAGAAATTACTGGGTGAGATTTTTTGGCCTGTGTTATGCAGGAAATCAGAGTAGATAATCATAAAGACGGCCTGGCCTTACATTTATTAATCTGAATCTTAATAACAAGCAAGAAAAACCTCCAATAGGGGAAAGGGTACTGAGGCTGATGTTGAGGATCAGAGTAACATTCTAATATCCGTTTCCCCTGTATCACTCTACAGGAGAAACAGATATTAGAATAGATTATAAATTAAACTGAGAAATATTACAGATATAAAATAAATTATCTCGAAATGCTTAACTGCAAAAACTATAATAAAATACTGCAAAAATTCAAACTTAATTCCAAGAGATCTCATTTCCAAAAGTGCTTGGAAAGCTGAAACAATTGGGTACCTCGTTCAAGTTACCCTAAAAGATGCCTTCAAACTAAATATAACTGGCTATAATCCAGACCATTACGACAAATTTAGGACACTGGAAAATTATACTGCTCTCCTTCCTTGGCAGATAGTTTTCAAAATGAATTATTTTCCCAGATTTCTGCTTCCCTTACAAATGTTTCCTTGTAATCTAAATACCATTTCTTTAGGGCACTGATTTTATTTATTTATTTATTTATTTATTTTAAAGATAGATAGTGTTAGAGTATTAAGTGGCAATTTTTCACATTCATGCTGCTCAGCACAGCAGGTCCAGAAATCACAAAACCAAGAAGAAACAAATGGCAAACAGAAAAACCAAGCAGAGAAACCTCTTGACAAACTATAAAATATGAACAAGAAGCACCCTACTTTCAGATCTTACAGAAGCCACCTGCAATGCATTCATTCCAGAATAAAGTATATAATGTTTTGAAATTCAGAAGCTTTAATGCTGGTGTTAAGCCTTGATAAGTTATGGATGAGGTTAAAAATGCTTGATATCTTTGATAAGCTCTTTAGTGATAACTTGACTATAGAATAAATTGCCATGCATCCGCTGTACTACACAAATCTGAAGAAAGGTGGTAAAGCCAGACTTTCTCAACCAAAAAGCTATATTTTAATTTCCTGTACATTTATTTACCAGTTGATCAATAATCGTACTGCTGCCACTATCTCAGCAATCTCTTTACTCTTGTAATTCCTTTTCTAACAATAGAAGTACTTTTTTAAAATGAAAGAGTATGTGCTCTCAGAAGCCCACATCTACAGTTCTAAGCAACCCAAACGAAAGTTAAGGGACAATTTTCACTTTTTAATAGTTAATAAAATAAAAGTGAAACTCTAGTCAAAATTGCTTAACACTTTAGGTTTTTTTTAAAATCCTTCTATACACAGAACTGCCTGAAGACATGAAATAATAAAAGTTCTTGATCTCCAAGGAATTCAATCAATCATTTATCAATTTACTGAAACGTTTCATGCATAAAAGTGTCTAAAGTACAGTAAATGGATACACCAATGCCTGGTCTACATTTGCCCTTATTTTAGCCTTTGGTGGCACGGCTGCACAGTAAACATAAGCGTGGACAAGCAAAGGCACTGCAAACCACAGTCTGCATTGGTACAACTTGCACACGTGGTTTCAATTAGGTGTAAACTACACAAGAGCAAAATGTAGTTAATATTAGCTTTACACTAGTGCAGCTACACTGGAACTAGCCATTGATAGCTGAAGTCCCAGTAAAGTCAAGGCCCAATTGGAGTGCAGAAAGCAATCTCCACTTTCTCACATCACTCTAGTCTGACTAGGGGAGAAATTCTCGGGAGATAAAAATTAGTTAATCTTCATATTAGAATCCTTCCATGTCCTTAGTTAAATCTGAAAACACTATATCTTTACCAAGCATTGCGGCAAAAGATACTGTTACAACTTTGTACACAGTACTTTGGAAACGGCATCTGAACAATTAATGGAAATAACTCTCCAAGACAAAACTGGGTGGCATTCTGGTTTCTAACATTGCAAGTACTGTCTACCACATTACCAATGATTTTGTCACAGTTGTCTTTTTCACACTAATTTCAGTGTTTTTGAAAATGTTATTGTTCAACGATGTATTCTTAAATCACTTCTAAACATCCATTGATTTTCTTTCCAAATCTAAGTCTGCTTTGGATAAATAAAGTAAGGTTGCTCTGCTATTATTTCATTCAAATATATGGCTGTCATTTAACAGAATAACAGAAATAAACATTTCTAAAGGCTCAAAATATTTATTGTTTTCTTCAGTTATGCAATACCATGTGTGTAACCAATGCTACAACTAAACTTATGGTCAGCCTTCATCTGACTTAACAATGAAATACTTTTACATTTCTAGAGTAAAACCCTCTTGAAAAAATCCTATTGAAATCAACTGGAGTTTTGTCATTGATTTCCAGGGAGCCTCGATTTGGCACATAAAGTTTAAGATTTCTCAATGTTTTTCTGATTGTTATTATTCAGGATTTTACAATTTCATTTAAATGTAACAGGTACGTCCAGGACAAGAATTCTTTTAAAGGGAGACAGGAGCAAGGCATAGGGAATGGAGTACACAGCTGCTTATTTTGATGTACATTTTAAATAGTGCTTTTCAACCAACTTTGTGAATTATCATTACCTTATAATATGCAATATGTATTATTCTTGAAATAACAGGGAACATTACCAAAGAGGTCATAATATAGATGTGAAATATAAAACTCAATCTATATAAAAATTTTTTTCCAGATCTAATGACGTAACATGGCATCTATTTAAAAGAAGCTGTCACAGGTACATCTTTTTAGTGAGAAATCATTTTTTGTACTGTAAAGAGAAAAAAAGATTAAACTTTTAATTTTTTTAAGAGGGGAATGAATTTAGTACTTACAAAGCCTCTGAAACAAAAGCCCCAGAGACTAGAGTCCTCTTTCCATATAATATCCAACAACATTGCAAAATACTCCACGCTATTCTTCTAATTTGCCTAAGTGGGTGAAGCCACTTCTAGAAGATGGGAGAGTTCAGTTTCTCTGCCCATTCAATGCTAGAACTCTGCCAGAGGCCCTAACAAGGCACCAATGATGGTGCTGGACAGATCTCCAAACACATTTCCCATAGGGCACCAAGCACACATCAGAGGGCAATCACATTTGAAAATCTCCCCCTTAGTCACTAACTACTTTGGACAAATTTGAATTGGCTACCTAAATGTAAAAGAAAACATACCTATCAAGCCTTCTATACTGGGCTCGTAATGATAAAATCAGAGGACCCATCAATCAGTCCCATTTGCCAACTAATTCCTGAATAATATGCCCAAACACCACCAAGAATTTGATTTTAGAGAAAAAACAACATTTGAGAAAAACAAATTCTAAAAAACTCAGCACATGGAAATTTAAACCACAGAGTGGAAAAGCCAGCACTTCATCTAATAAGCCACACAAACCACAGATATTTTTACACCCCTTCTGCCAACACACACAATTTCCCCAGTAAATATGAAAGCCCTTTCAACGTGAGAACACAGCCTAAATTTCCTGAGTTCCCAGGACCAGAATACAGACTCAGTCTCATGATTAAAGACTGTAAAATGAAATGGTACCAAAACAATCCATTCTCATTACAATCTGAAGGCGGTATGTGTGGGATTGCATGTTTCCCAGTTCTCCCTTCAGTGCCACTTTTTGGACAACCTGCCATTTTTGTTCTGAAGAACCGTGAATCATCTGACTGGCTGAGGATTATTAGAAACATATTTCCAGAAAGATAATTCACAAAATTCCTTTTGCAAATCACTTTAAATGGAACAAAATTTCCTTGCAGTTTGCTACGATATATTGGTATTAAAACTAGCTTACGGGGCGGGGGGGGGGGACGACCAATGACATTAGACAACTTTCAAAAATATGTAAGCATCAGACTCTAGAGAATTCAATGTCTCTCTGGACTCTTTCAAGGTTAATATGCATGAGAACCACAAAAGGTTTTAAAGCTATACGAATCGTGTAAGGAATACAACTTCAAACTGAGATTCAAAATCAAAACAAATATGTACTGTTAAACAATCTAACCATATAGGCTGACCACTAGAGGAAAACATTTACTGGCTGCTGGAAATTTAAACTGGACATGGTAACAACCTGTATTACTGTGTTGTCCCCATTGACACTCTTTCCCCCACTTTTTAAAATACTCATTTAATAACAGATGCACCGTTTGCTTAGTTTTATATAAAATATGAAGTAGCACTGGTAAAAAAAGGCAAGCGTTTTTGTTTATTTTTTCTTATCAAACAAGTATTGAGGTGTACTGAGCTGGTTATTAGTTGCCGTAGTAGATAAGTGTGTTGCTAAAATGGCTTTACTGTACTGATGCAGTGGGTTGTTAAACATTCCATATTTACATTTTTATTTTGAATCCCTGTGTACTATTGAAGCTGTAAGTTTAAAAAGCTGCATTCCTTTTTTATGATTCATTCTCTTTCCCTTAGGCCATGTCTACACTGCCGAGTGAAGTCGACTTACTTTGTTGACTTTCAGCAGCCGATTTTTAGAAGTCGCAGCAGTGTGTATACACTACACTGTTTGTGCAGGTCTCCTGCTGAGCATTCTTAATTCGAATTCCAAAGCAGTGCACTGTGGGTAGCTAACTTTCATATGCGAAAGGCAACTTTCCTGGAACTGTGCTCGGAGCTGGCCCCGTCCCTGAAGCACATGAATACTTGCTTGAGACAAGCTCTGACAGTGGAGAAGAGAGTCGCCATCGCTCTCTAGAAGCTGGCAACCCCAGACTGTTACCGCTCAGTTGGGAATCAATTTGGAGTCGGTAAATCTACAGTGGGCATCGCCGTTATTCAAGTATGCAGGGCCATCAATAGACTTCTGCTATGAAGAGTAGTGACTTTGGGAAATGTGCAGGACATAGTGGAGTGGTTTGCCACGATGGGGTTCCCAAACTGCGGGGCGGGGGCGCACTGATGGGATGCACATCCCTATCTTAGCGCCTGCCTGCCTAGCAACCGAGTTCATAAACCGCAATGGGTACTTTTCCATGGCCCTGCAGGGCCTTGTGGATCAGAGGGGTCATTTCACCGACATCTATGTGGGGTGGTCTGGGAAGGTGCATGACGTGTGCGTATTTTGTAATTCTGGGCTGTTCCCTAATAGGCAGGCGGGAACTTTTTTCCCAGACCAAAAAATTCAAATTGGGGGTGTGGAAATGCCAAAAGTCATCCTGGGGGATCCTGCTTATCCCTTGCTCCCTTGGCTAATGAAGCCGTACACCGGTCACCTTGACAGCGACAAGGAGTGTTTTAATAAGAGGTTAAGCACTTGCAGAATGGTTGTAGAATGTGCCTTTGGGCATTTAAAGGGTAGATGGAGGAGTCTCCTCACTAGGCTGGACATGAGTGAGAAGTACCTCCCTTCTGTGATATCTGTGTGCTGTGTTCTTCATAATGTGTGTGAAGCGAAGGGTGAGAGGTTCCCCCAGGGTTGGGCTGTGGAGGCAGAAAGACTGGCCACCAATTATGAGCAGCCAGATGCCAGCACTATGCTGGGAGCTAACCGCGGAGCTCTTTGCATTAGGGAAGCTTTGAAAACCAGGTTCTGCAATGAGATGCAGGACTGCTTTCTGTTCCTATATGTTGTTTGCCTTTGGTGAACACTTCCCCCTCCCCCTCCAAACGATATCTGTACCCACCAAATCCCTCCAGAACAAGATATGATTTAATAAAGAAACGTGTTGAAATGATGCTTAACTTTATTTATGAACATTCAAGTCATGGGTGAAGGGGGGAAGTGTTCATTCACTGTCTCAAGGGGTAGTGTGGTAGCTTGCTGGTCAGTTGTCAGTGTGGTTGCCGCTGCTTTCTGCTTGCCTCCACCAGGGTGGAGGCAAGCACGTACTGCAGCCTGGCCAGACTCCTCAGAGACCGGCTGGGGGCAGGGGAGGGGGCGGGCATCAAAGCCCTCGGTCAAGGAGCATTATGGAGGGGCTGCAGCATGAGTTTGTCCTTCCTCCGCTCCTCCTGAAGCTCCAAAGGCCTCTACAGCATGTCTGCCTGGTCCCGCATGATTCGCAGCATCTCCTGCGTGGTACTGCGATCATGCTCCAACATTTCTCTGCGAGTCTCCCTGTCCATGTCCATATTCTGGGACAAGGTCAGCCTCCACGCTCTTCACTCTGTCTCTGCAGCCGCTAAGGTGTTCATGAGCTCACAAAACATGTCATCTCTTGGGGTTTTTTTCCCCTCTTTCTAATCTGCGATAGTCTTTCTGCAGCATTTCTTGAGGGTGTGGCCAAGGCCGAGGTGTCTACGGAATGGAAAAAAAAGAACAAGGTAGCCACTGTTAGCAGAGTGAAGAAAATGATAGGACTGCAACAATGTAGACAATAATTCCCTGCAACAATGTAGACAATAATCCCCATGCAGTGCACAGGGCAAACACAGAGCCTCATTCTATTCCTGACGTCCCAGAAGGGTCTGCTTGCTGTGCCCTTACAGAGGGGATCTGAGGAAAGTGTGGTGGTGGCGGTGGTGGGGGAGTCTCTGCTAGTATTTTAAACCCTTACAGAGCGGAACTGCAGAGAGCGTGGAAGGGAGAAGTCTCTGCAGGTATTTTGAGTCTCTGCTGATATTTTAAACCCTTACAGAAAGGAACTGTGGAGAACGTGGGGAGGGATGGAAGTCTCTGCTTAAAATAAAGATTTGCTGGATGCATCGGGGTACCAGCAGCGTTTCCCCATGATGCTGGCTCCCTTGATTGCAGCAAAGTATCCTACCGTGGAGGGAGGAACAAGGCAGTCCTCCCCTGAAAACTTTTGTGAAGGATAACAGACTACGTACATGAAAGTTTCCGTGAGATATCAACTGATGATAAACGTGGCATTTCTCATCACATAAATAAACTGTTCACTGGGTAACACCCCAGTACAGTCACCAAAATGTCTGAAATCCCCTTCGTGCCCCCACCCACCCAATGTAAAAGGACAGAATTGCTAAGAAGAAAAAAAAACTCACCAGATCTGCCTTCCACAGGATCATTAGTGCTGTCCTGGGCGCTGCTGGACTTCTCTGGGGTCAGGAATATGTCCTGACTTTCAGGGAGAACGGACAGCACACTCTCATGCATCCTGCTCTCCTCAGCCTCCTCCTCCTCCTCCTTGTCCACGGAGTCCTCACCATTGTCCATGGACCGTGACCTAGCGGGGGTATCGATGCTGCGGGGCGGCACTGTGGTGGGATCGCCATCGAGAATTGCATGCACCTCATCACAGAAGCAGCAAGTTTTGGGCGAGGAGCCAGAACAGCTGTTAGCTTCCCTGGCTTTCTGATATGACTGACGCAACTCCTTGGTCTTCACATGGCACTGCTGAGCATCCCTCGTGTCCCTTCTCCAGCATGCCCTGGGATATCTTCCCATAAATGTCCAGATGTCTAAGCTGAGCCAGAACAGACTCATCACCCCACAGACCGATAAGATCTAAGACCTCTGGTCGACTCCATGCTGGAGTACGTTTGGGCTTTGAGTAGCCATGCGGAGTCCAGTGAGAAAGCTCTCTCCATGCTGGCAGCACAGGAAATGAACATTCAAATCTTCCCGGGGCTTGAGGGGAGGAGACGTTTCCTGGTAGCGTGACCACAAAGCAGCAAACTGTGCAACTGTCCAGAGCGGTCAAAACGGGGCATCATGGGATACCTCCCAGAGGCCAATAAATTCGATTTAAGTGAAGTTGTGTCTACACTGACACTAAATCGAATTAACAAATTCAATTTAGATGCTAAGCCACTTACAGAGGTGGTCTTATTAAGTCTATTTTCGAGGCAACTTAATTCAAATTAACAGTGGTGCCAGTGTAGACGCAGGTGTACGTAGGTCGACGTAAGTGACTTTACGTCGACCTACGTCACCTGTGTAGACCAGGCCTTAGCTTCCAGGACTTAGATCCACATATATAGATCACTTTGCAGGATAAGGGATTTAAAATGCGGGTAACTCTGCCTAAATAGGGAATAACAGCCATATACATAAAATATGACCTTCCTAAGGCTATGCTATATTCTCATGAGTAGCAATGATAAACTTGACAATAAAAACCACAATCCAGGCTGAAATGTGAAAAATCACTGCCCTCAGCATATTCCTTTTCAAATTTCATTATGTTGTTACAAATGTATACAACTATGTAATATATATAAACTTATGAGTTTAGGACTTTTTATCTGTAGTCATATTATTCAGGGTTCTTGGTGGTGTTTTTTTTTTTTTTTTTTTTTTTTTTTTTTTTTAAACAATTAGATATGAACTTTGTCCATTAAAGCCTTTTAGAATTTTAAAAGGAATGTCCAAGACAAGACATTTCTATATTATTCACTGTTCCTAAAAACATTTTCATGTGAATTTTTGCATTAGGTATGAAGTACGTATGATGTAGCCAACAGACTATAGGGTAGCCAACTCATTGCCATTCACTCATAGGTTATCAGTGTGGACATAACTCAGTGCAATGGTGACAAATGGTCTTTACTATTTGATGGCTGTTTGATTGTCCATTTGAAAGGAGTCAGTGTCTAGGCACTTTATACTGCACTAGTACACTATCTGCGGCATAATATACACTTAACCAAAAATGAGGTCGTAGTAAATCAAGATTGAGGCATATCAGCTGTAGAGATTGCACTGCTGCTGTAACTAATTCTGTGCAGATTAAACCTCTGTCTCTAGTGCTGTCAACTCTGCACCTTTTATAAACATTAAACCAAATTTAAAATAAAAAAAATATGTTTGTAACACTTTTACCTTTTAAAATATAGTTGTATGGACCAGCAAATAGTAGTTAAATAAAGAATTACAGTGGCTCCAGAGAACTTAAACATAAATCTTATGTATTGGCATAGCGGCCATACAAATCTGTCTCACTAAAGTTAATTTTTAGGCACCTAAATGAATGTGGTCTTATTTTCACAGAAGCTGTTTTCAAATTAGTTTTATGGGTGTTCAGCAACTCTGAAATTAAGGAAACTTTTTAAGTGCCTAAAACTTCATTTAAGAGCCTAACTTTAGGTAATTTAGGTTTGAAAGTTTTAGCCACAGATTCTAATAGTCCATTTCATCAACTATTATTGTTCTTATCAAATATAGTCATCATGACCAGATATGCTGTTCACACTATTCACTGTTTAAAGTGCAATTTCTTGGCATTTACTGATTTTAATATATTAAAATTTATTAGACTATTATACAGGAAATTATCAGCTTAATCTACCACGTAGACAAGGCTAAAAAGGAAAAATTCAGATCTACAAAAAAACTTGTATTATTATTAAACTGCATCTGCAACGAGTTTAATAAACATTTGTATCAGATAACTGTCTTAATTTTCATGTTATACTCAGAAATTTCTAAAATTATATATGGCTTTTCGGGCTCTTTAGCTCAGTAAAAAAGGAGCTGGAAGATTACAAACACATCCTTAAAAATTACCTCTGTAATAACTACAAATTACAGAAACTATGTCTAAAAAACAAATTTCTAAGAATAGTCCAGTAAATCTGCTTCTGTAAATATTCTGGTATTATCTTAATATAAGTAATGTAGAAACATATCAATATATGATTCAGACAGTAGATTCACCATGTTCGATTGCCAACAAAATGTGGCCACTATTAGTTTCCAGCTTGTATAAGATCCCAGTAACTGTATTGACTGCCTGATGACCATTTTATATGACAGAGTCAATTTTATACTTGCCAATACTGAGTTTTGTAATCCAAATGAATGCAGCCTGAGAAAACATATATATCTACATGAATACACATTCACTCCACAAATACAGTGTTGATATCTAAGTAATAAACTGCAGATACATGTTGCATTTTTTAATTCACCCTTTACCACCTCACTTATGTACTGCTCATGAATCCATCTCCCTTAGGGTTTATTCCAAAGTTCCAAACTACTCATTAGCTGACTTCAGTCACTTTTAAAAAAAAATAATGTGGTTTAAAAATCATTCTTCTTTTCCCCAAATGGAGAATTCTCACCACCCTACCCAAAAAATCCCCATAACACTCTTGTGTTCTCAAATGTGGATTGGGCAACACACACTTCTGGACTAATGCCAGGTTGACAATCCACTATCTAATAAAATTCCACAATTGTGAACAAGGAGAACCACTGCTTATCAGCGACGTACACAATGTATTTGCTTGTAGCTCTAGGTATATTGAGACAGATTTAAAGTAGTATTGTATACAGAAAAGTGCCATTTAGAAGTATTTTATCTTTTGTTACTTTTAATATCCCCCTTCTCACTCAGAAGCCAATATAGTTGGACTTATGGCAACTAAGGCTCTGGCTTTACAAGCAGAATACAAAGAAAGAGTCTCAATAATATTCTTAAAAGTTTATAAAACATATCTAAAATAATGTTTCTGTTACATAGACAACAAGATACATTTTTGTATGACCGACAGAATTCATGACGCTGTGGTATGATTACTGAGACTTGTGTGGGATGCCCTGCATAACTCACTCAGAAGGCATCCAACCATTCCCAAACTTTTTATCATACTTCACAATTTTGCATTACATATTTTAAGTTCCACAAGTGTAAAAAATAATTGGAAACATTAAAAATTTTTATGGGATTTTCTGTTCCCTGAAATAAATGTTTGAAAGTTTGATACAGGGCAGAACAGAATAGATGAGAGACTTTTGAAATAAACTGTTCTACTATAAATTGAAAATTATACACAGATAGACAATATTTCATATTTGAAATTATACACAGAAAATATATAAAGTTTGTGTAAATATACTTTATTTTAGGTGGTGCTTGTAGCATCGTCTATTAAGATTGCCTGACAATTCCCATTATAAGACCCATTTTTGGTTGCTTATTGGTTTGACAAACTTTAACCACTTCAGGCTGACCTTATCTTTGGAAATTTCAAGGCAAAATGGTTCAACAATTTCTGAGAACAAGACTAAGGAAAAATATGATTTGCCCATGTTAAAAAATTCTGGTGACTTTTTCTTTGAACAACTTTTGCACACCTGTACTTTGGAATTTGACTTGGAATGTGTGTCAGGGATGTGCTTTTTGCTGTCTCCATGAAAATCGTGCCAAATCTGGCCTTAATATAAGATTCTGAAAAATTGCAGTTTGAACATGCTGCCAGAGATGTCTTCAATTTCAGCAGTTAAAATCTCCAAAGATTCCATCCTCACTAAGCATGGAACTGAGAGAAGCCTGTTTCTCCTGTGCTCTCAGAGATCTTCCTGCTGGCACCAAAAGCTATCTGATTTGAATGCCGATGAGACAAGAGCCAGACTGAGAGGAAGGGGGAAGAAAGATGGAATGGTTGAGACAAGAATTATAGGGGTGGGCGGGACCAGGGGAAATGAGAGCCAGTTGGCTACTGGGAAGGGAAAACTGAGAAAGGACAAGGAGCTGGGGCAAGATAACAGCTTCCGGGCAAAAACGAACCACCACCAAGGACACTCCTGACCTTCAGTTTGCGGACTACTGCAGCATGATGGTTCACTCTGCACAGGATGTGCAAGCGATGCTAGATCTCTTCAATGCTTCATATAAGTCTTGGCCTATCTTGAACGTTGCCAAGGTGAAGGTTCTCCATCAACATCCCCCAGGCCAGCTGAACATCCCTCGTGACATCTACATAAACAGGGAGGCTCTGGAGTATGTGGAGCACTTCCCATATCTCAGCAGCCATCTCTCCCAACAGGCTACCATCGATGAAGAAGTCCAGCACCGTGTCAACTGCACCAGTGCCACCTTCTTTAAGCTGCGACGTGTCTTCAAAAACATTCACCTCCGGAAGTCAACGAAGGTCCTGGTTTATAAGGCCATTGTGCTGACCACTCTCCTTTACTGCAGCAAAATCTGAACTGTCTACTGACATCACATTAAGACCCTTGAGTGCTTCCACCGGTGATGTTTGCATCAAATTCTGGGAATCAAATGGGAGGACCACCAGCTTAGTGTGAGTGTCCTCCATGAAGCTATGTCCACCAGCATTGAAGCCTTGCTCTTGAGGAATCAACTCCAATGGACAGGCCATTGTGTCTGGATGTCCAAGAATCGCCTTCCTCACCAAGTTCTCTTCTCCCAACTCTCTGTTGGCCAACACTTGAAGGGCGACCAATGGAAACGATATAAAGACACACTTAAGGTCACCCTTAAGCACAGAGGCACAGAAATCAAGAACTGGGAGGAGCAAGCTGCTAACCACTTGGTGTGGCACCCACCTGGTTCATCAAGGTGTGCGCCATTTCGAGGCCCAGCAACTTGACACCAAGGTGGAACAGTGGCAGCGGAGGAAGGAGAAGTAGACTACCCGGGGCTGCGAATCCCACTTCCCACGCAACAACATTCCCCCACTGCTGAAGAACGTGTGCATCCAGAATCAGGCTCCTCAGTCATCTGAAGACCCACCAAACCTGACGGACATCATCCTCAATTCGAGGGACCACCGCTGCTGTCACTCCCCTTCAGAGCCCAGCATGGAAACCAGATATGTATCTCATCATTCCTCTGATGTCAGCGAAACCCTTTCACAAAGTGAGTGTCTCTTCTCCTTCTAACACTGAATGACAAGGTACTATTATTCCATTAGCTCAAGTGGCAGAGGTCTGTGCATTAAGTCTAAAGGGTCCAGTCCTGCTAAAGGTTCTAATCCCTTCTTCATTCCGTGCAAGGGAAGGACCTGCTATGGGAATTAATCAAGGTTGTGTACAGATTGCTGTCTGTTCAACCCTTGCCTTATTTGTAGCAAAAACTGGAAGGTCTGCAGTGAATGAGGCACAAAAAGCAGAAAGGAAAGGGTGGCCTCATGGTTAAGCCACTTGAATGCTGCCCTAGAGAAATGGATTCTACACCTGACCCTGACACAGAATTCCTGTGTGATACAAGGCAAATCACTTAAACCACATTTTTCAAAAGTGGTCATTAACTGTATGTGTCTTATTTTCTGGGTGCCCAACCTGAGATCCTGGGGACTGATTTGCCGAAGTGCTGCAACTGGAGTCTTGGGAGCTGTGCTTTGAACATATAAATTGCTTCCTAAGGCAAGGATTTTATTAATTATTATTGCCAGTGTAGTGATGCTAATTGGTAATTCTTGTGATAGAAAATCTTTACAATATAGGATGTTCTTTGCAGCATTTTAGTTAAGTACCAGTTCATCTAGGATACTGCAGATTTTCTGAGAAATAATCTTTTTTCAACAACATGTATGCGAAAGCAGATTCCCAACACACTCATTCTAAATCTCTGGGATTGCAACATTACCAGGAGAAACTCTGGCATTTCCCATCCGTGCAGTAAATTTACTCTGCTGCAAGCCATCTGAGTTCAGGAGTACAGATTTTATCAAGCAAGTTATTGAAAGCCTCTGATGAATTTCTTAACTATTTCTTGTTTATTCTGACAATAAACAGTGCATTTTTCTTTGTGGTGCGGTCTTTAGCTAGTAAATTTTTGCCCAAAAGGAAGGCTCTGTTTCCACTCTTTGAACCTGCCATTTCCAAATCAATTCTGGGACACGATTTAAAAAATGAAAGAAAAACATTGAAGTCATTAAGTGAGCTAACATAGAAAAACAGCTTTTCATTCTCTTTTATGGATACAGAATATTTTATACCATTTAATGTTTGCAAATTTTACTCTTCCCAACTCATGAAGCATGTATGTGATAGTTCTCTAGTTTCAGACAACTAGGAAGAGAGTTAAATTATATTTTTTTCCTGTTTGCCAACAGGCAAAATGGCATCTAGGTACTTTAGTGTGCAGCTGCATGTCCATCCCTAAAACTAAATATATTTGTCATTATTATTCAAATCAAAACTAAAGAATTTTCACTCATTTATTTCACAAATATACCAAACAATACTTTTTGATGTGCTAAATTATACCCAATATATTTCTTATTCTTAAAGAAGTAAATAAAGTTGAGTTTTGATAAACAAGTAACTACCTCATATATTTCAACTTTTCTGAAAATTTTCATTTTTTTTGGAAAAAATAGAACCCTCCCAAAAAAACAAAACAAAACAAAACAAAACAAAACAAAAAACCTTTTTCCCCCTACGCCTTCAAAATTTCCAGAAATTTTACACCTCATTTCCATATTCTCCTGTCTCTCACCTGGCCCAAAAGGCCACCTCCTTCCCCCATCTCTACTAAAAATAATAGAAGGTAGCAGCTATTTCTGCTAGGGATGGCCTCACGTTCAGCTGGAAAGGTTAATGGAATATGGTGGCCATCTAGTTGAGGGCAGCCTGTGACTTCAGTCCCATTGACCGTAATGGAGAGAGAGTCATTTTGGATATGAAAAAACGTTACAAGACTTTACAAGGCAAAAAACTTTACAAGGCAAAAATCTGAAATTCATGAAAACACTTATATACCCAAAATATTGCTAGACCTGTAGCAAAACCATGAGAGCTGATAACACAACATATATCGTTTTAAACACACTCTTCCCATAAAAGTTCTCTCCCTCCCCTTCTATTTACGTATAACCTTCAATTTTAAATTCACTTATAGCCACTACTGCTTTCTCAGCTCTTAATGCAGCACAACTGCATTAAAGCCTCCATCTGCTCTAAAATAATCATTTTCAAGGTGGTTCTTAAAAGCCATGTCAAGTAACAGAGTTCTGATGGCAGATTCCAACACAGTACAGATAAAATTTTGTCCTAACAATTGCTGCGAGCCTTCGCTGCACAGGAGAATGGTTTTCAGCAGCTGTTTTTGCAAAAATTTACCCCATTCAAACTGACCACTATTTAGGGGCAAAGGTGTGTTGTTACCTACAATGGGTTTAAGAACTCTTTCAGGATCAGAAAATTATTGTAGTAAATTGGCAGGCTATGGATGGGTCTACATCATGAGAGGAATCCGTTGCAGGGACATGAAATTTCAAAAAATTGTTGGCTGTCTCACTTGTCATTCTAGCAGATTAGCATATCCCCACAGTGGCACAATTTTTGACAGAACTGTGCTGTGTGGACACATCAAAATACTTCAAAACCATGGTTGTAAAAGTGCATTCAGTGGTGATTGTAGAAATTGTGATGGAAAACTGTGAAGGGGTTTAGGTCATCTGTCCAGAGGATGAGACTATCACTGATGCATCTCAGGTATAACATGGTTTTGTGGTGCAAATGACACCCTCTTCATGGTCCACCTTGAGGAAGAATTTCTGGATAAATGCATGAAACCAATTATATATATGGGATATATCAATGCTATTTTCATCCTCTGGACCAACGACCTAAACTCCCTCAAAGATTTCCACCACAACTTCAACACCACTGCCTATCCATCAAACTCTCTGCAGAATATTTCCATACCAGCATCAACTTCCTGAACACCTCAGTCAGCTTCAGCAATGGAACCCTACAGACAATTATATTCCAGAAACCCACGGATCACCATGCTTACCTTCACAGATCCAGTAAGCAGAATCAAATTCATCAAGAACTCTCTTATCTGCAGCCAGGCACTTAGATTCCACAGAATATACTCTGAGGAGAAAGTGCAGGTTACACACTTTAAAACAAACCTCCTTCATAAAACAAGGGCACACTGCCAGAGATCACATCATGGAACAGGTCACCCAAATACCCTGAGAGAACTACCTCAATACAGGAAAAAAAACCTCCAACCTCACACTCCTATCTGTCAGCTGCTGCTCCACATTGGAACACATACAGGATATCATCAAGCAATTACAACCCACATTTCATGCGTCCCACACCTGAAAGAAATATTTCTTGAACATCCTCTTCTGGACTTCAAATAACCCTCCAAACTCACCAAGCTCATCATCAGAACCAAGATCCCACAGACCAGGGCACATCAACTGAAAGCTGCACCAGACAACAGGTGCAAAGCCTGAAGATATATTTCCACTGCACAATACCCCCCACAACACACCTTTCAAGACAGATGGGTCCTACACAGACCTACCACAACATGTGGCGTATCTCATCCAGGGCACTAAATAACAATCTAGTAACAACTATGTTAGTGAAACCAGACAATCACTACATTCTCAAAGGAACTCATACAGGCAAATGATAAAAAGACAAAAACACCATATTACCTGTGGGCAAAAACTTTTCACAAAACAATCACTCCATATCTGACCTCTCAGTCCTTGTTCTCAAAAGAAACCTGCACAACTCCTTCAAAAGATGAACCTGGGAGTTTAAATTCATAACTTCACTAGACACCAAAAATCATGGATTTAAGACACTGGATTTATGGTTTATTAAAACAATCTGTAACCCACTAACCCTCCTTTTTTGTCCTATGACTGCAGAGGTTTGTTAACTGGCCACTCCACCTTGAATGTTCTCTTGCAATATGTGTTAACTACTTATGCTAAACAATCTGTTTCATCTTGTATTTAGTGATGACACTCTGAGATGAGGAAGAGCTCTGTATAGCTCAAAAGCTTCTCTTTCTCCAACAGAAGTTGGTCCAACCTTTGCTCTCAGGATTGGAAAGAAAAGTTACTGCAAACAGTTTTCAACACTGATGTGGGAGAACTATCTACACTAGGACTCTCAACATTTCCAACACAGGTGGAACTGAAACAGCAACAGTGACAATCTTTTGTAAATATTCCCTAGCATGGAAAAGATCTAAGGAACACTTTGCTTAGCATACACAGGGCTTAGAGCAGACATTACTAAGTATCTGCTTATTCTCAGAAGATAAAGTGTAGGCTGTGTGACTCCCACACAACCACTTTGTCATGCGATATTTACAATGGCTTGTAGCCACATTAAAAAAAAAAAAGTCATGTGCAAAATATGCATTTCAGTCATTACAAAGGAGAAGGGATTGGGAAATATGAAGGAAAAATTCCAGCAACCAATGGCAGAAAAAAAATCTCCTTTCAGCCTAGGCTGTGTGACAGGAAAATCCTGCTTTACAGAACAAGTAAGGCCATGACAATCTGGAAATGGACAGCAGAGTATTGAGATAATATTTCTGCAACGGCCCTTACTCCACTTGCGGGTTTTTTTTAGGCTGATATTGCTTCAGAAAATTAGCATTTAAATGGTCCCAATGAAGCTCCCAAGTTACCACCTCAACAAAGTGTGGGCGGAAAGTATAGTTCACACCTTTGTGGCTGCAGGAGATTTTCTGCAATAATCATCATACTTGCCACTGTATAGTGCTCTGTATGTTTGGAGCATGGTACAGACATGAATTAATCCTCATACCACCGCTGTGAGGTTGGTCTGTTACACAGCTAGGCTGGGTTTACATTGTGAGGGTTATTTCAGAAAGGAGAAGGCGACTTATTTTTTAATTTAAGAAATCCTAGATTGGGAAGCAATCGAAGAATTCTTAGAAAAAACTGAAACTGCAGAATCTGCAATCTCCTACCGACAGTGTTACTATCAAGCTTCCATGAAACCCAAGTAAAATTTACAAAACAGAACAAATAATAGAAGTAACAGAGATTAAACTAATTATGGAATTAGGACATTTTCATTCTCAGATGCCAGAGGAATTTCTTGCAGGGCAAGAAATTTTATACACACATACACAACTCAACTCTGCCAAGCTACATTTAGGCTGAGTCTACAACAGAAATATTAGAGAGAAAAAAATCCAACCAGTGATACCCCTATTTCATCTGAAACATTGTTAGCATTGGTGAGAGTCCTAGAATAGCTGAAAAGCAAGTTTGATTAATATGATAGTAACATATCAAAAATAACTGGAACCTTGTTTAGTTTTATTTTGTATAATTCCAAATGTAGAGAAAGCTTTAGAGGACAGTACGTGATGGTGTCATGCTCCATTTAGGGTGACCACTGCTTTCCTGTTTCAACCAAGGAGAGACTTGGTGAAAAGGAAGAATTAAGTCTTGGGGAAATTTTTGTTTAGGTTAAGTCAAGAGCAGCTTTCTGTAATAATTTACCTACCAGAACAAAAATATTTTATATATGTACTTTAAATAGCATGTTCTACATATTAGAATTATGAAGGATCACATACTGACTCATGAACTAAGTGATATGTGTATGCAGTAGTTTACACACATGTACTATATGTTTCTGTATGACATATCTGTGCATAGTACGCATAAGTCTTTGTGGATAACTAAGTTCTTTCTTCTCAAGGAGTCCTTGAAAGGAAAAGTATGTATTTCATGTGTGACACATTTAATCACATTTTTATGTATGACATTAGGTGTATGAAGGCTTTCATATAAAAGGGGTTACGTTCATATAGTTTGTGTGTGAGTTACGTACAGACAATATGGTATTTATATATCATTCACATGTGCTTTACATATAACTTTTGTTTGACATATGTGAAGTCTCTATAGAGTAGAGGAACTTCTTTCCCATCCTGCTGTTTTAGTTGCAGTAATTTGCACCAGCTTCCAGGAAAAGAAGAGTGCCTGGAAGTACCAAAGTGTATGGAAGTGGTCACAGGATATGTCCAGTAGAACAAGAATCTCTCTATGCTTTGCTAGGAGTTTTAAATTTCCTTTATCCTATGTACACTAGTAGGATTACCATTTTCAACAATGGTTGGGAAGGATGTAGTGGATGAAGTTGTACTTGGGCACATCTAGATTAGGAGAAAAGGTGTTCCTTAAAAACATATTAAATACTGCTAGGAGGTGCTAGCTGGTTGAATTGAAGCCTTGGCTTGCATGTGCTGAAGTACAGATTTGCCTCCACTGCATTACACCAGACTTTGTTAATGAGTTAGTTAGAAAACTCAAGCTATTATGTTCTAAAAATAATCCACATTACCTTTTCTTTTAGCCTAGACAAACTCTCTGATACCCATTGTCAAACACAGCAGGATTTCCTACTGTAGGCAGAGTGCTTTTCTGCTTTGGAGTTCTCTCTCATTTCTTGCCAGGTTGCTCCCTCAAACGACATTTGTTCTTCTGGGAAATGGGAGGGGAAGAGAAATGTTGCTGTACTTATTTAAATATGAAGTTAAATACAGTAAGGCAGAAAGCATGTATATCAGGTTAGAAGGTAATCAAATCCTAGAGATACACCCCAGATCCCTCCAGGGATTGCTTGTTCACAAAAGGAAGAGTGTTGCCAGAAATGGCTGATGTGAAAGAAAAGGCTCTGCAGAACAACACCAACTCTAGTACACTAAATACTTGAATAATGGATAGCATTTTTCCCCATCTGTGTCTGAAACAACTGAAACAAGGGGAGTGACAAAGTGCTATAAAAACTTGACTGAGGCCTCAGGGAGCAAGTCTGCTTGCAGCTAAATAAGTGACATTGAAAATCAGGTTCTACCCACTCAGTGTTTTGTGCTCAAAAAGGCAGCATTCTTTTGTTTTGTTGTGTTTTATTTTTCTTTACTTTTTTTTAAAAATTTGATAAACCAAGAATTTTAACTAATCAAAATGGAACTCCAATGCGAATTCCCCCAAAGGGCAACTCAGAAGCAGAGAAGAACAAGAACCTTAAACTGCAAATTTGTATCACTGCTGGTGGTCTCGATCCCTCAGTAAAAGGAGCTGATATAATAATGAGCACCCTTCTGGTTGCCTCATTCAGACTACCAATATCAGTCATTATTCAACTGGGCTTCAGCCTGGTAGCTCAGCCAAATCCCAATTTCCTGTAAAGACTGTCATCCATTACATTACATGAGACAAATTAGAGACAATGAAGCTGGGTACCATCTGTATGTATCCTACAGAGAGGAGACATTTTTATAGTAACCCATTCAACTCAGTAAAAATTGCTATTAGCCGATAAGCTTGATAACTTTTACAAATATCAGAAAAGGCTAATAATCTGCCTAATGTAGCTTGTCTGTAGAAAGATTTAGTATTTACTCCAGTCCCCCTATCCCCCCATCCTTTCCACAGAAATTTTATCTTGTAGATCTTTCAAAACTTTTCCTCGATGCCTCGTACTGGAATAATTTGAAAGAGAAAAGCAATTCTAGGAAGCGAGTTCATTTTAACTGTAGCGGAAGTCTCTGACCACAGAATTACCAGTTTCTTCCATTTTCCAGAAGTCTTTGTTAAATTATAGGATTAATTAATTTCATATAAAGTTATCCCAGCTGTATGGACTATTCACTTCTAAGCATCGCACAATGAAGTGTCCATTTACATTTATATTAAAGGGACTGTACATCGTTATGCTATTTCTGCATAATGTTACTGACTAAAACGCCATAGGCCTTGGCAGAATACAACAAAAACCCAAAATACACCAACAAGAGCAAAAAAGCTCAACATGACATCATATGGCATCCATCAGCCTTCCTATAACCTCATTTTCAAGATTTTACATTTTTTATATTAAAAGCGTGGACTAAAACATGAAATAGCACTTAGTTTTCACGAAAGAGGGGTAAATTTAGGATTGACATTAGCAACACCTACTAACCTACCTCTGCCATATTTCCTTCAGTTATGATCTTGGATCTCTCAAGCTATAAAGGCTCAGACCTGACCAATATAAGCAGACATTATAGTCATACTTCGATTCTCACAGCTCACTTAGGCGCGACCCCATCGTATAAACTGTTGCTCATCCAAGAGCCCTATTGAAGTCAGCGAGTTAAACGGGTGAATGTTCAGGATTGTAGGATCAGCTTCCGAAAGTAAACTGCCCAGAGCAGGGAGCACTGTCTTTTATCAGTTATACCTATGGGGGTGTGCAAGTTTTAAACATTTCTGAGAACTGGTGGGCAATTCATGCTTGAAAAAGTATGTTAAGCAAGATTTCAAAACCAACTGCTTTCTGTTAGAGGTAAAATCCACCACAGGAGAGAAAGCCTCTAAGTTCTATCCTATTTTATGGAAGTTCTAACTCCATGCTCAGTCCCATTGTATCTGAGCATCTTCCAGGAGTGCATTAAGCAACGTGACTAATTTCTGTCACATGTGATTCATTCTCTCACCCTCTCCCCAGTCTGTATAAAGACCAATGTTGTTTTGTGTTTGTTTTTCTTTAAATATATGTATTATTCTGTGGGGTTATATTAGAGAAGCAAGGTCAAAGAAGTGAGCCTTGCACTTAGAGCTGAAGATGGTGAGGTTTTTGATGGTTTTTAGCTGTGGGATTTTGTTTCCCAATCTTGAACCAACATCCGAGAAAGCTGTCTCTTGCACAAATGAGTTTTGCTTTAAGGTCCTTTGCATCATATAAGCCCTTAATATGAGGCTATGTACTGCTTAAGTGATATGGAGGGCTTACATTCTTATTTGGTTCTCCTCACCATGGGGGCAATTTGACTTTTATGTGACTAAAAACACGTACTACCAGTGGCAGTGCTAGTCCACTGGGGGCCCTAAGCAGGAATATTTTGCTCCTCTCCTCCACCCCCGCACACAACACATAATAAAAAGTGAATAGGGGGCCCCCTTGAGCAGCTCAGGGCCCTAAGCAATTGCTTAGTCTGCTTATATCTAGCGCCGGCTCTGTGAACTAGCTCGGTCTTAGATATTTTTTATTTGTATATTTGTACTTGGAGTCTGCAGCTTTTTGTCTTTGTGATTTTTGAAGTGATTTTGCTTAGCTACTTTGCACCTTTGACAGGTTTTGTCTATCGTGGGTGCTCCTGGGCTAATTTTCTGACAATACTCCAGGCCTTTGCTATTTTTAACTTAGACTAAGTATCAGACAAGACTTGAGCTATATAGTTCTCGGTTCTTTTCTGTGAAAGATTAATCATCGGCTTATTCCAGTCATCGTCATCCTTTCATACCCCTCTTTAGTGATGAATACAAATTCCTGTAACCATTAAAAGAGGGACAGGCTCAAACGCACATAAGATAGAAATATCTCAACAATCATTTTTTATATTTTTTTAAAAAGCAAATCAATTTAACCAAATAAGTTACAAACATATTACATTAACATGTAGTGAAGTGTTTTTAATATACAATGTGCTATATACATGTTAAGTCTTATGATACCTGGAGTTATATTTCAAGGCAAAATAATATGTTATACTGAGATCTTGAGTAGTGACAAAATTATATTGAGAAATATGCCAGAGATATCACATACTTTTTCCTTAGTTCTGGGTAAAATACCAATTATTGACCTTAAAGTACAGCGAAGACAGAAAATATCTTGTGCCCTATAACAAAAGAATTTTAGCTAACTGTCTGTAAAATGCCCATATTCGCTGACTTATGTCAGTTGGTTAAAGAATCGCTTGTTTGATACGATGGTTAGACTAACTATCTCCATTGTTCTGCACAGGACTGACACATGCTAGGTTATTCTGGGCAAGGCTTGATAAGGCAAGACATGCTCCTGGGTATCAGTTACCTGAAAAGGGAGAAGCTATCAGAAGCAAATAGCTCTTTGATAGCAAGTTTATTGTAAGGGAGGCCCTGTCTACACTGTCCTGGGAACAAAATTAGCTGAACTATTTTCTAATCCTATTACACTACACATGTTAATCTTGAAACTAACTTGAAACTGCTTAGTCCAGCTGCATTTATACTGAATTAACTGAAGCTGCTTTACAACTGGTCCATCTAAATTCTGTGTCTAGACTGAGATGAAGTGTTCCATTTTCTAACTGTTCTACTACAAGTAAGTAAAACAATGTGAAAATGCTAAGAGACATAATTTACTAATAAATGTAATGTGACTGATGCAACTTCTTGGGCAGCATTCTGACCACATTGAAGTCAATGGCAAAACTCTCACAGATTTCAGTGGGGCCAAGATTTCACCCCCAATCTTTAAAATTTTGAGCTCACTAGATCAGGGACTGTCACTCTTCTACCTCTTTGTACAGCGCCTGACACAATGATGCCCTTATACCTCTAGATTAGAGCTGGTTGAAAAATATTGTTATTTTTGAGGGATTTTTTTTTTAAAATGAACCCCCTCCCACTGTTTGTGTAGACATTTCACATGAAAAGTTTTCACTTCTTTTTTAATTGAAATATTTTCAGTTTTCAGCAAAATTTTTCTGTTTTCAATTTCCATTTCACAGAAAACTGGAAGACATAAAAATGAAATTATTCTACATTTCTTAAAAATCATTTCTCATTGAAATTACTTTGATGAAAAGATTTCACATCAACTCTACTCTAAACACTACTGTAATAGTAATGATGATACATGTAAAACTCTGATATACTGGAAAGATGTATTACACACTTAAAAACTGAAAGAAGACAAATAATGTCCTTTAAAAGTAATGATTCGTATAAAAGATTAGAAAAGCGCACATATTGATAAAAGTTTAAATCGATATGGACTTTGGCTTAGTTCATGAGTAAAATTTAACTTTCTAGATGAAAACCAAACCTGTCCAAGATGGTTTTAAAGACACCCTAAGTCACATATTTCACAATTAATATCAAATGTTGGTTCTGACTCACTCTCCTCAGCTTTGTAACTTCCTGTCTACACTGTATATGTACATTTTGGAATCATTTTGGTATGGCATGCCCAATTCAAAAACAAAGTCCAGAAACATGTATAATTGAAAACACTTTAGGTTATCACAAATTATCTTAGAATGGATCTTCCTCCACCTTGATTAAAGCTCTCTTCAGTTTAATAATCATCATCCTTTCCTCTGAGCTTTCAGAGGGGTACCTAGCCACATATAGTTTCATAGGGAACTGTAAAATCCATGTACCACACCTCGTGTGCCACAAGAGCTCAGCTCTGCAGCAGCTCTGTCCATGCTCTTGTGTGTGGGCAGTAGACCAGGGAATAATCCATCCTACGTGGTATCAGCCAGCCATCCACCCTCATTTAACTGGGTTGGAGCAGAACCTAACATGGGCTACAGTATCAGATGTGGTGCAACTCTAGTGCCACTCCACAGGCTGATGGAAGGGATTAACTCTACCATCACAAGTCCTCCTTCTGCCCAAAACTCACTTATTCATGGTTACTGCAGAGACACAATTTCCCCTGTGACATTTGTCTTTTTAAAAATCAAAAACAACATTAAAACAATGTTAGTCACAATAGTGTTTAATTAAAAATGCGTATGAATATTCTGTCTTTACTTTGGCTGTCCTACCCAGGAGAAATTAATTTCATAGCTGCTAGCCAAGAGAATTGCCATCAATTTCCTGGGTGATGGAAACACAGAGACTGCTCCCTATCCAGAAACTGCAGAATGCAACATTAGACATTCCACAGCATGTGCACGTCCATTCCCCAGGGTAGAGTGACTCCATACAGCCCACTGCTTTAGGCTGCAATTTGGCACAAGGGAATGACCTCAGCTGAGATAACTTTCTCTTTCCACCGGCATCCTAGCACAGAGGCAGACTATTCCCCAGCTAACTGAGTAACAGTCACATAGGGAAAAATTGTAAAATACTACTACTTAGCATCTATGAAAGTGCCTCTTCTCTGAAGATGCCCAATAACACAGCCAGTACTAGAGCATAGAGGACCTAACTCACAGCCCTTTTGCCTTAATCAATTCCACCCAATACTCCCTCCCAGTTTCAACACATCAGACTCTCCAATACTGACAGCTACAGAGAGGAAAAGAATAGAAGAAACATGAATACAAAACCCCCCTTCTCTCTTATATTGGAGAAGAGAAACTATCCTGGAATCAGGAGCAACTGACAAGAGAAATATGACACCTAGAGTTTCTGGGCACTTTCCCATTCCTCCTCTCTCCCTTCTCCGCACTTTAAGGCCTTGTCTACACATCAGGTTTACCTACCAGTCGCCAGTTACCAAAGTAACTGTCAAACCCAAGCGTTGGAAGCCAAATCTGCTATAAACCATGATTTGCCCCAACACAGCTTGAAACTAGTGCAAGCTGCACCAGATCAAAGGTATAACAAGAGCCAATGGTTATAAATTGAAGCTAGACATGAGACTGGAATTTAGGCATAAACTTTTAACAATGAGGTTAATTAGCCCTCACTGAGGATACCTGGAACAATCTATCAAAGGGGGTAGTGGATTCTCCAACACTCGCAATTTTTAAATCAAGATTGGTTTATTTTATTGTATAGATAACCTCTAGTTCAAACACAAATTATTTTGGGGAAGTTGTATGCCCTGTGTTATGTATGAAGTCACACAAGACGATCACAATGTCTCCTCTGGCCTTGCACTCTATTAATCAAAATGGAGCTTTTCCTGCCTACAATTTGAATTTACACCAGTGCACTTACACTAGATGGCTCTAATCAGAGTAAATCCCTAAAAGAGTCAAAATCAAAGCAAGGTTTTTAAAAATATATATATATATTTCCAAACAATAGGTCAGTCTAAGGTCATCCATCTTTCCAAAAGCACAGCAGTCTAATTATTAGAATTTGCTTACATTCATTTTAAAAAGTTACAATGTAATTTGAAATACACGAACCCCAAAAAGCACTCACTACTGGATTTATTTTAATTCTTTAATTTTGTTTGCAAGTAAATTTATCCACTCTGATACAAAACAAAAATCTTAATCCTAAAATTCACTCCAGAGCTAATTTTACAGCCAAGTTCTCTTTGAAAATGCTATTACAGGAACACTGATACTGTTTTAATTATAAATAGGCTCCTTTTAACCAAACATTTGTGGAAAAACTGCCACTATTTCTGTCTAGCATAAGCTTCCCTGCAGGCTGTGATATCATATCCCATGCTATAAAGGAAGTACAAGTGCTCTGCTCTTTAGCCTCATTCATGACAAAGGAATCTATTTTTAGTGAAAGCAGGGGGAAAGCACTTGAACATATGCACTATAAGATCTGGGAATGGAAACCAGGATTTATCCACAATAAGTGGAGAAAATTCCTTCCTCTCACCTCTCCACTTATGTTCAACAGTCACTACTACAACATGAAAATAATTATAGGTAGTGGTGAAGCAGAGTGCCAAGAGCTTGCCTAGGACATAATTCCTGACATCAGCAGCAGTTTTGCCAAACAAAGTAGGGCCCAGTCCTGCAAACCTTGTTCTTGCAAGTAGCCCTTTTTACCGGGCCAGGTTCTTATTGTCCTGAAACAAAGTGAGAGTCAACCAGTGTTATCAGATCAATGTTTTCGGCAGCTTATATCTAAAATGTATGTTGTGTTTCTTTAAAAAAAAAAAAAAAAAAAAGCATTTCAGAGTTAAGTATTCATACAAAGGAGGCAATTTTACAGGGAAGGTCAAAAATATGACTTATAATTGCAATCCACTTTAAAACTGTGAAGAAGCGGCTTCTCCAAAATGCTAGTTACTTATGCTTCAAATGCTTTATTTTCAAAACAGAGCAAATTCCTTACAAAATTTTCATAAAAACAAACATTTTTAAAAAATAGCAAAAGCGGAAGCGATATTTCACAAAACAAGTATAGAAACAAATGGTAAGTTAATTTGTCCAATGAGGGCTAAAACCTTGAATATGACAAATATCCAATATAAAATTGAATAAGATCCTTGTTTTATTGTTATTTGTGTTTTTGTTTTAATTAGAGGCTTTAACTTGCATTTAACAAAGCACGTAAATTTACACTAAGGGTTTGAGTCACTCTCTCAGAATTCAGGATCAAGTATGATCCTTTTATAAACTCCTGCTTCGAATTAGTTAAAATTAAAATTGCTGTTAGAAGGCGGACCTAGAACATTACAATGGAAATACTTAAGAAAGATTAAAGGTGAGGTCACCATCGGACACATTCACAATTTGGAATCTCATGTTTGCCTTTAAAAAAATCACAAGCCTGAGTTGACATCTGATTTTTGTCAGAAGATTATTAAAACCTTACTTACCAAGGAACATTAAAATTTGTGGGAATTTTTGCTGAATAAGGAGCTACTGAGCATGAACAAGGGTGGCCAAATATAGCCCTGAGTATTTCCATAGAACTTAGTGCCCTTTGATTTCTGTTCTGCAGGTACTTAAAGAGTTAAACCGCAGCCTTCTTCATGTTGTACTTTCAGGACTTGTGTAACCGTGCAAGTGATTATGAGAAGCACTAGTTTTTTGGAGTTTCTTAATTTCCAATTCATTCCCTCTGATTGCAACATGTTAATATTAATTTCTGATTAATTGAGGTTCAATGCTTTGAATTCTGCAGCAGATAAAGTACAGTACATTTCCCAGTTTAGGAACTTACATTAGAGCAGTGCTATTCTTCTACCAAACAAACATGCATGGCTCTAAGCACTTACCGCTACTTTTGTGAAATGTCAAAAAGGTTAAAATATGGAATTAATCATTTCCTGTTCATCTATCTTAAAGCAGTAGGACATGATTTTGTACATGTACTGTTGTATTCATATCAAAATTTTCCTTTATGAATCAGCAAGCAAAGTACTTTTTTTCGCTGAGGCATGTGTGATTCTGGGATGAGTATATATTTATTGACTCCCCAGAAATATTTTCATCCCTCTAATTTGACTCAGTGGTTTGTCTCAGAACATTAAAGATCTATATTAAACTTCCGTATGAAAGAGCATGAACCTTGCAGTTAATTTTCTCACTTACACTAAATACTGATTGTTTGAGAACAATTGTTTAAATAAAGGAAGTCTGTGTTGAAAGTTTTTGCTACTCCTACTAAAGCTTCAGTAAAAGTCAAAAAAGGAAAAGGAAAACAGAGTTAAGTTTGTGAGGAAAATACGCCACGCCATGCAGAAATAAAAATACCGCAGTGCGCATACTTGAAATTTCAGCATGCATGGTTATTTTAACTACTTAATGTGAATGAATCCTTAGTGCCTCCTGCCTCGGGAACCCATATGCAATCAAAACATTCTTGCAGGAACTTAATTTTTTTAATACAAGGCTGAAGCTGAAACAGACAATTAGTCTTCTGAAGTGTTTCTCAGTGAAATGCTTACATATATCTTGAAACATTTTTCTGTTTTAAAAGAAAAAATTCATTATGTGGTACATTTTATGATCTAGCATGTTATTTTATGATCGAACATGCTATTTTCCTGGGGAGAAATATTCACATGACAAAATTCACCATGCCACAAGTATTTTTCCCATCAAACATTTAGTTTAATTATTCCTGCTCTATTGAGTATTTTATACAGTATATATACATTAGTAAAAAGATGTTTTGTTTACTTTCTCAAGACCACCATCCAGTCTGTTCTGTAAATTACATTACAGTGAGTTTTCCTGATCTCTGAATAAGCATAAATTGTTGGCTGTAATGAGGTTGCAGAGTTATTGATGTATGCAGATAAATATTTGTCATGTTATTTTCTTGTGTTCATTTTTGTTTTTGGTGTGGGCTAATGGGACTGGCAAGAAAGAGTTGGATCTCATTTTTAGCAGTCTTTAGCACAAGACTTCTTTTGTCATGATTCATAAGAACTTTTAGAGACTGCACTGGCATTCTCAGTAAAGAAAAGATAGATATACTTTACCAGTGCAGAAGTTCATAAGTGCTGAGGAATCACATACTGAAGCAAGACAAGGCAAGCTGTCTTCCATTCTTGTCACCTACGTTACAAGTACTATAAACCAGTTCTGTCTACGTTTCTTGCTGCCTTCCCAGATAGTTTCAGAGCAAATCCCAGCTATCTAAATCTGACAGCATACTTTGAATTCTGAGGAAATCCTCCCAGTCCAGATGGCCCACCACAAAGCACTTCTGTGCTGGCACAAATAAAAACTCCTTAAGTTAGGTCCCCTCCTTCTGCCTGTCTTTGCACTCTGAGCAAGAGGAGAGTGTAAGTGAGAGAGAGAAAGAGGCAAAAGGGGGCTGGATACAGACAAAAATCTGAGACTGTTTCAGGGAGTGGCTAAATCTCAGACGTCAGAAATACAATAAATAGAGGCACTCACTAACCCGTGCACTACAAGAATTTGTCACAGCGCACAAGCTGTCAATTAAAAATCTCAGATATCACAACTCTGTTACCAATGTTTCAGTATAAATTCATCAAGGAATTCACAAAACTCTTACTAACTAGTTTTCAAAATAAGGGGAAAAAAGGAAAAGAACATTAATAAGACAAAAAAAAGAAAAAAGGCTACTGTTTCTACGCAATTAGGGTCCATTCCTACCCCCATTTAAATCAACAGGAGCAGAAGTGGGCTCTTAATTTGGCAAGCTGTACCTCTGCAATTTCTCCTTCAGATTAAGCTATACAACCACTTGTCCTCAATGAGTGCTAATCCACGGGTCTTTCAGATTAGTTTTTACAAAATTTAAAAAGCAACAACTGAATTTTTATTCACCTAGACTTGAATAAACAATGACAGTTAAGTATAACTAACCATGACGATTTCCAGGGTTAAATTTTAAATAACTGGAAAAACAAACAAAAACAGCATAAACAAAAACTCTTCCTGTTCCAAAATGAGTTTGCTCATGTATTAGAATCATTAAAAATATCTTAAATGCAGCCAAACAATGCGTGAGAAAATGGAAGTGATATACTGATTTTTCTTCTAAAGTAGTGGTATTTTCGTATCACATCTCTCAACATTAAAAAGTAATGACACCACTGGCAGTCTGCTTACATGCACTGTTTAACACTACGTTGAAGAAGCATAATATCCTACTTTAAAACTAGCTGCTTTTGCAATGCTATCATTCCATTAAGTGTGAGAGAACTCATATTACAAATGCATTACAGTCTATTTAATATGACCATGCTTTTGTCTGTCTTGCAAAACCAAGTAGAGCCAGATGAGAACTAATGAATGCAACATGTGCTCATTCTTTTGGTAGCTGTGCCTGAAGCCAACTGGCAGAATGAATACAGTAAGATAAATGTCAAAACAAAGGAATTGGCGGTTACATATTGCATATATGTTGCCCTATATCTCTAATATGCTTTAAATAATCTAGCACTTTCAAAGCTTTGCAAAGCCATAGAAAGGCAAAATTTAAATATCCGCAGCAAAAGAGACTAAAAAGAGTGGGTTATCAGAAACAAAAGCACATTAGGGTCAAGTCTCACTATTCAAAAGGCAATGAGCATGTGATATTGTCTGAGCTCTGAACATCTCTCACTCCTTTAATGTGAATTGTTCTTTAAGAGTGTTTGTGACAACACATTCTCAAAAGTAAAAATAATGCACAAGATGATGTTTTTCAAATGCAAACTCCCAGAGCTAGTTGTTTTCAGCAAAAACATACCTGCCCTGTAGCAACTCCTAAAAGCTTCCCTTTGTGGAAGAAAACAATTTACCTTATAAGAGATTAAAACAGAAATAAACAAATATGAAATGGGCTAACACCAGGACACTCAAGTCTACACAACTAATGGCACCAGTAAACAGAGGGCAGAACGGGAAATCACCTGAGAAATTGGATTGTAGAGAATTACTGACACAGGGAATCAGTTAAAAAAAAGAGAGAAGAAAAACAAGGAAAACTGAAATTCAGAAAACCAACCTTTGGGCCAACAAACTGAGATTGTTGGGTTTACGAAATAGTACAAAAGAAGAAGGGGGAGGTGGAAAGAAATCTAATTCTCTATTTTTACAATAGCTATTGATGATCATAAAATATAACCAATTATACATGATAGATCGGAGACACCCAACTGAAACACTGCTTTAAATAATAAAATTATCTTTGGATTGTTGAATTTCTAGGATAAAGGCAGAATTCTTGTTGTAGGACGCAACTAAGAGCTTGTATTGTGCATCTGGGAAATTAAATGCTAATGTTTCCAGATGTAGGACCTTTGACACAAAAGATTTTTAGTTCTGATGAAGAGAGATTTCTTAAAAGAAAAACAACAACAACAAAATCTCCCACAATGAAGTTACATTAATGCAATATTTCCAACTAATCTCAGGACCTACCACTAGGGTTGCCAATTTTGGTTGGATGTATTCCTGGAGGTTTCATCACATGACAATCTTTTATTAAAGATTAATCTTTAATTCCTGGAGACTCCAGGACAATCCTGGAGGGTTTGCAACCCTATCTACCATCCACTAGAGCAAAGAGTGTTTTTCCTGACATGCTAAAGAAGCAAAACACAGTATTAGAATATAAAGCTCAGAATATAATTTTGAATAAAGTTTGAAGTAAGACAGGCCTTAAATTCACACACCCCCCCTTTTTTGTTTTGTTTAAAGATATCCTTGTCTTAAACTGTTTATTGTAGAAATTGTTTGCTTATAATGAATATTGACTATGCTGGTGTATAAGATGAGTTACGCCATTGTAGATGTCTGATGGTTAATTATATAAAGACTCTTAAAATTCTATGCACTCAGGATGATTTGGACAGTGAGAATAACTAAATACTTTGCAAGGAATAGCAGCACAACTCTCCATGACTGCTACTGTGCCCTGCTCCCCTAATCATCACTATACTGGAGATGGGGCTTGCTAATGGATATGTGGAGTTTTGAATCCACTGGCCACTCTCCAGCCTTGTCTCTCCTCCCTCCCCAACCTGCTACACCTTCAAAACACTGTGCAATAGGGTATAGCTGCCCACAAAGACCTACATGGACTCCCTGCATCCTGTGCCTCTTTCCAATCACCCAGTGGAAGTGCATCATTTCCATTGCCTGTCTGGCCTTCTGTACCTATGGAAAGGGGAGCAATATTTGCCATAAACATGTTCAAGTTATAGCTAATGTGACGTACATCTTCCCTTTTGCATATCATGGTACTGATGCCAGTCATTGTAATATGATCTTTGATATCATACAATGTGTTCACTATAAAAAAATGGCATGAAAAATTCCACCCCAGTATTCATGCAAATCCACCTGCTTTCCATTAGTTTCAGGATCCAGACAAATCTTGTTCTCTTTGGCTTTAAAACCCTCATGGACGTGGTCTCGTGTATCTCATGAACTTTGCCCCGAAACACTTTCCACTCACCTTAATCTGTCGCTTCAAACAAACAATCTCACTACTGCTAGTGTAAAAGCTTTCTCTTTTTCAATTCCTGCCCTACACAATAGTCCTTTCCATTTCCAGCTCTTCAAAGCTTTTCACTCTTAACCCTCAACCCTCATCTCTTACTGTGTTTCTCCTTCTTTGTACTATTATTTAACTCAGGGGCATTTGTGGGGGAGGGGGTTGGGGGCTTGTGGGTTTTTTTGGCACCACTCTCAGTATCTTGAGTTAATTGTATAAAGACACTACATAAAATAATGTTATATTGATCAAAATATTACTTTATGATTACATAATGTGCTTAAAAATCAAAACAATCATTTCCCAGAGACTATCTGGGCAGCATATTAATTGTGAAAAGCAAAATATAATTTTACATGAAAAATTACAGAAGAACTAGTCTTTTTCTAACACAATAAATAGATTAAAATTAGGAATAAAACGTGTTATTCATATAGCAGGAAAACAACTTACTGTAACATACTTCTTCCTTATTAAAATCAGTTAGTATAATCAAACATAAGGATTAAGTGCCCTTACCCTGTTATCCTAACTAATATGAAAGAAGAAAACACCTATAGTTAAATAAATTCAGATGAAATCCTGGCCCCATTGCCTTCAATGTAACCAAGATTTCCCTCCAATCTGTTTTTCAAATTTACTAAACTAAATTTACTCAACTACTTGTTGTATTCTCTTGCAGCAGTAAGCTACATATTTTTTGTTTGTTTATTTTATTTGTATTCTAATGGATTTTCTCTACCCAGTCCTACCACATGCGGGTACACAAACTGCATGCATAATTGCATATTATTAACCTGGCAAAGCTCTATTATTTGGAGTCAACATACCGGCACCAGTTGATTCAATTTTTAAGAGTCACTGTTCTTTAATCATTTAATGGCTAACAGCTTTTCAGCAGATTTCCTCTTTTCACCCTACAAAGAGCAGCAGCAGTGTTTTAGTAGATAACCTATCTTTATGCTAGCCAAATATGGCATTTCAGCACCTGAATATATCTTTTTACCATATATACTTTATTGCTTTTCCCCGATGGAAAGGCAGAAAAGCAGTGATTTCTTTAATAACTAACCAACCAAATGCTTTAAGAAGATTGTTAGACTATTTTATTCCCTTTTCTTGGAAAAAACCTCTCTCTTCAGAAACCAATATGTAACTTTAAAACAATTTTATATAAATGATCCCTTTCCTGACAAAAGTAATCAACCTATTTTATTAGATGAATCACAAAAAATAACCAATCAAATTTAATTAGTTCTCTAATATATATTTCAATTAAAAACATGCTCTCTGGCTGGATCAAATATATTTTCACAACACAGCAGGGCATCTGTGAATAGAAACCACTTAGAAAAGTCTGGTTTTTTTGTTTTTGTTTTTTGTTGGTATGAAATATGCATAGACTAATAAATTAGAATGGACAAGAACAGCTTCCAGGACTCAGCGCTTTCATTAGCCAGAAACCCCAGGTTTCCCAATGCCAGAGATTGCTCAGGACAAATTAGCTAGATGTTTCTCAACAACTGGTCCATGGACCAGCACCGGTCCCTGAGATTTCCCTGACAAAGTATAGGAAGTCAGTCCCTGGTATCAAAAAAGTTGAGAAACACTGAGCAAGAGAAGCTCAGCTCCCCTACAATCAGTCATTTTCAGATACCCAACGTTCCTCTTCTTTTGCTTCAACTCCGGGTCATGGCATTGGAATGAAGTTTCCTAAAATCACATTTTCTGAAGCATTAACACACAGTTTCAGAGTGCAGGATCCTAATAAATCTTACATCATTGTCAACACAATGAGTGGAGCATGAGTTGACACAGGATAGAGCGGAAGAGACCAGATAGAAAGAGCAATACAAGAATAGGGGATGGGAGAGAACCCACATAATAGTTCTTCAACAATAAAGTTCTTCAGGGCAGGGCCATATCTTTGTATGTAATTACACAGTGATTAGCAAAATGGGTGCCTGATTCTGACAAGGACTTGTGAGTACTACTATAATATAAATATTGAACAAAGACAGAGTTCAAGATGTGTGAAAAGTAGAGAAAACATGTAAGGGAAACAAGAAAGATAATGAGTTAAAAAGATAAAATTAAAATATATTAAGTTCAAAGCACATCAGACAAATCATCTCTTATGGCCTCTTACTCAGGGTATGCATTCCGGATAATTTTTTTGCTAATGGCATTTGCCATGCTACCGTGCGGCTGCCTGAGTGCATACAACATAATGGCACTGAAATGGGGGTAATCCTGAATGATGCATCACCACCAGAGAATTCTGCACTTTTGTCCAGAATTTCACCTCAGGCCAAGTTTGATTCACCCATGGAAGTTCTGCATAAGTGGGAGACTCTAAAATTTTATCTTTGGAACTACTATATACTTTAAAACTATAACCATTATAATATTACGGAGTATTTTCCTTTTTAATTAATCAGCAAAAGTAAGATTTTTTTAAATCAAACCAGTAACTGATAGTGTTAGTCACTCCAAAGCTATGGTTATGGAAATGACTAGCAGTCTGATTATTTAATTCATTTCAACATGAAGAAAAACATTGCCATTTTCAGTCCGGGGGGGGGGGGGGGGGAGGAGAGAGGGATTATTGCAAAAATGCAAAGTGCTTTCAAAATGCAATACTTTTCCGGTTTCCACAAATACTACATTGCTTAAAAGTTAAATACTTTTCTTTTTCTTTTTTTAAGAACAAATCAAGTTTAATTCCAGCAAGCCCCTGCCAAAGTTGATTATTTCAGATATAGAAAAAATAGACTACTACAGTGTTTGACAGTTGTATCTACTTATAGGATAAAAATCATCTATGGTAAATAGGCCCAACACAAGGCCCTCTGAACCTCTCAGGGCCCGCATGGAGATCCATGGTGGGGTGGGGAGGGGAGTGAACCACTGCACAGAACAAACACAAAAGATCACTATGGGCACTGGCAAGGGTTGAAACAGGGTAGGTGTCACAGATCTGTGCTTATGCAGAGAACCAGCAGTCCTAGTGGTGTTCACAAATGGCAGAGGGCTCTAGCGACCACAGGCATGGGTTAGTGGGAGTGATCTCCCAAATCTCCCCATGCTGTACCTGCGTGGAACCCAAATACTCAGACTCTGTGGAGGTGGAGTGACTTAGCATGTATTCGGGTTAAGCATGATATACTCAATTTAAGTACTATCTCTGTGTTAAAATCAGATTGTGTCACACTTTAAACCAACTATTACAACACTTCAGAGTTTGACCTTATCAAAATATCATTTACAGCCATACAATTCTGAAACATCACTTGCAACAGCTGTACAGTCCATAAATTAACTACTCTTCTGATGCCACAGAATACTATACAAAGTCGTTCAAGAGGAATCTACACAGAGCACGTCATATCTGTTTAATTAACATTAAAGCTATTTGATAGCATGTTCTGTATCTACTCACAGCAAAATGGGTCACCATAAAACAGATACCATGAGTCATTTGCAAACGCTGAAAAAAAAGTGGTTGCATCTACTGTGAAATGTAAAGGCATGGTTTATGATCCATATCACTGGAAGTACTTGAAAGACATCACGCATATTTAAAGAAACTAGGCATAGAGAAACTCTTATGTCCTTTTTAAAACAAGGTCTCTCTCATTCTCTGTCATTTTTTCATAACTACACTTCAGCTCACTTTTATGCTAGTTTAAAATAAAATCTTATACTTGAGAGGTGGACAGAAGTGGGTTATAATGTAATTGGTTACTTAGAAGAAATCAGATTTTCCCAGACTGTTTAAAACAAAATCACCCCCAGAAAACTGGTCGGTTCATAGAATTGGCAATGAAATACACAGCCTTTCACTTTTAAGCCACCAGATCAAACTCTGTATGACCAGATGGGATTACCATTTGAAGGTTGCTCTGTTGCTTACATAAAAGATGCTGTTGGTCTCTGTACCATTTCAAGTGGAGAATATTCATATTATAAAAGCCTCCACAGTTAAGACCCTCGCCTGCTCTCTCAGCAAGGTGTTTGTTCAGGTCAAGGTTGATGCTCATTTAACTAAGGAAATTTATGCTGCTACTGCCTGTATGCTAGTTCTGTGGATAAGAGAGAAGAATTCAGTCTTCAGGAGAGTCAGTCATTTCAGGACAAATTAACTTCACATAACGAGCTAAAAGACTAATTAATCACAGAAATAAACATTTTTCTTCAAGTGGTTGCAGAGGTGCACTCCACTCAGGGGTGCACATGTCCAGCACACCAAAGCCTGAGAACTTTGCTTAGTAGTACCTGTTGGGGTGGTGCTCATGTCCATTGACCCCTGACCCCCTTCAGTTGTGGTGCTGAGGCATATATAGCCCCTCTCTATGCCTGTAGATAGAGAGTTCAAAGTGTTTTGGTTTTGCCTTAAGGTAGGCTCCCTTTAGTAGAGGGGCCTCTGAACTTAATTGGGAGTATTCCAGTTGGGAAGATCCTGTGTGCTGCAATCCTGCCTTGGAGACTATAACTCCTATGACAGCTTTGGGGTGGGGGAGAAGAGAGAGAGAGAGACTCTTCCTCTTCTAGGAAGTGCAGGGAGCGCATGTGGTGGTGGGTTCCATTTTGGGAGAAGAAATGAGACTGCGGGTGGGGAGCTGCTGTGAACTGCTGAGAGCCTGCTGGGGTTTTGACTAAGCAGGGAGCTTGGGAGGTGGTTGGTGGCTTCGCTGGAGGCAGCACAGGGACTGAGGCTGTGCTTGGAGCTGAATGAGGTGGGCCTGCATGAAGGTGGAGTGAGTTTGGGACAGGGCTGGCAGGGGAAGGGGCACAGGGGAGAGACTTCAAGGGATTGTCTGTGCCTGAGAAGAGGCAGAGGGGTCTTCTCAATGAGCCAGGACTGCTGACATTTGGTTGGGCCAACTCCAATCTTCAGAGGGATTGTGCAGCTTGTTGCCTTGGCTGAACTGATACACTGAACTAACAGAGCATCAGATCTTCCAGTGCATCCACACGAGCAAGTATTTAGGGCTCTAAACTCCAGAGGAGTGTACACTCCGGGGTAGGGTGGGTAAATTTTGGCAGTGTAAATGCCAGTTAGACATGTTTCATTTATTACTATATACTAGATTTGTTAATTGATCTGTTCAACAGTCCCCTGCTAAATTAAATTAGTAGTGACGTTTAATTTCAGTCTGTTGTACCATGTTTCCTTACGTCATTAACTAAAGGTGTGTTAACTCTCATTTAAATTATTTATAATTGGTATTTTTTAATTAGACCCATGCCACAAATATTTATTATTATTATTAGAATAGGTTTATTCCTGGAGGCTCCTAAGGCACGCCACTGAGTGTGTCCAGGGTCCAGCCAGGTAGAAGCACCACCAATTTTAAATTCCTTTAAGAGTAAAGGGACTGCAGTAGATGGATGGATAGAGGATTCCCACCTATCCATCACCACCACTAGGACACTCAGCATCTCCTATGCTGTCAGTGAATCAGGCACTTGTGCACACAGGTGAGTGTTGCCAGCTCCCAAACTAGGGAGGAGGGGGAGGGGGGTTACACTTATGTTTGAAAATCAGTAAAAGAAGTCTTTTTGAATAGCTGTTTATCTCAATAATATCTTCACTAAGATAAACACAGCATAGTGCATAAACTTTATTGCCACTCCTCCATGAGACTGAGGAGAAAAATTTCTTAAAGTGAAGCTGGCTCGGAAGAATTGTTTTAAAATGTTCAACAGAAATCCTCAAAAGTGATCAGTGTCCCATGACCTGTTTTTCAAAAATGGCTTTCGTTCCAACCACTGTGTATACCTCTCAAACTGCAGCCACTAAAAGAATTCAATTTCATAAAAAGATTAAAAACAATAATTCTTATTGTTTTTAAATGATCTCCCCATTTTTTTTAAATGGTCCCCCCAGGAATGGTTTTTGGGAAGAGGAACTTGACAGAAAGAGTGACGTGATGAAAATGTACCCGATTCTTCTCTCAGACCAGTTTTAACTCTATTGACTATAGTGGTGTTACTCCTGTTTAATACCTGCACAGGAGGAGAACACAGCCAATATTTCTGAGTCTCTCTAATTAGACACCACTTAAATTCACACCTCACTGAGATAAACTGGGTGTGGGCAAAGGGTGCTCACACCTTTACTACTGCTATTGTTTAGCTGGTGATAATGTTTTGCAAGATCAGGTTAGCGGGGTGCCAGTGCATAGCTTTTTATTTTGTAAAGGCTCTCCCTAATTGAAAATTTTAGAAGTTTAATGACTTTCCCGTAGAAACTTAAATTCTGAGGAGAATAGATAGAAGATTAAATGGCTCATTCTTTATTTTTACCTCAGGAAAACATCAAAAGAAATTGTAACTCAACAAAGAACACTTTAGATGTGTCTTTTAGAAGACTAGATAAACAAAAGCTCTGGTATATTAATTCCCCATTCAGAAAACCTAGTGAGAGATAGCCGTGCTCACCTCCAAACCTCAATTTCTCTCTCCTGAATGAGGTCAATAGAAATCATTTTTAATAATTTTTTAAAGGGTGCTTACTTCCCAAGCCCACTCCTTCATTGAGTTTGCTGCATGAGGCCACAGGATATGTATTGAACAAAGAGAAACTCACTCTGCACACATTATTATTAATAAGGCTTTGAGGGTCGGGGATAGGACTCCTCTCTAGGTGGTATGAGAACATCATTTACAAGGATTAATTCCAAAGAAGGCTTTGATAAACACTGTTTATGTTGAAATGGAGTAGTCTTAGCCATTTCGATCACAGGGAAGCCATACAACAAATGACTCACAACTACGCAGTAGCTGTCAGAACACTGTACTATATGCAAATCTTGCATTCCTTTTGCTGCTATCCTCCAAACTTCACATCCACATGCTCACAACAGACACAGGCAAAGTCTCATTTCAGCCGCATAGCAAAAGAATTAATTCCCTGATGTAAATGTTACAGATATTTAATCATTCAATAAACCTGCTGCTTCTGGAAGGTGACTCCTGTTAACACTGCCTCAAAGGTTGTGTCCATCATGATATAGTTATTACATTGTAAATGGAAAGCACCCTCAAGCTATGATCTAAATATACAGCTCATTTCTGAGAAGAGCTATAGAGCAAGGTGAAGTGCAACTCTCCTCCCCTTGGCTTTTGAGTATCTCTCTCTTTTTTACAGCACTGGCATACTTACTTTATTACAGGAATTGGGAATGTAGAACTGTGGAATTGCTAGTGTATTTAATCCTGTGGCAGGTGTCTTTTACACTTAAAGTAAAAAGTCACATTATTCACATTGTAAACGAAAGTAAATGGGAAAACAGCATTACAATAGAGCTAAGCTTAGAGTTCTGGACAGTTTGAAAAGGAAGGTTTATTGCACGCCATGTTATTTTAATAGTTCGGTAATACTTGTATAAAGGAAGTGCCTGAGTTTTCCTGTTTATAGAGATATAGGCAAAAAACTCCATGGAATGTGAGTTGTATTGAAAATGTAATGGTGATATCTATGTAATGCACGTTGTTCTCATGTCTCAAGACAGTATTAAGACAATAGATTTATTTTAATAGTTCAGAATCCTAAAGGGAAAAGTATACAGTAAATATCAGTGCCATGCCACAGAGACTATTCAGTACATAAGAAGCTACATAGGCATGCCCAGCTGCATCATTTGCTCTCTTGATGTGGTTTTCAGAGCTTATAAATCATCAGAGAGACTGATGTTAGTAAGAATGATTACTGCCCATTCACTGGGGATGCATGATTTGTATCTCAATTGTATGCTCAATGTGCGCATAGGTTAGAAATCTGCCAAGTACTTTTTAAACAATTATAATGCTCCTTTTTTGCCTCAGTTGTTTGTGAAGCCCTGCATAAATGCTTGAGGAGAGCATTTCCCTCCTACTCTCGTCCTGATCCTGCAGACATGCATGTATGTAATTTTACACATGAGTAGTCCAATTTCAATCAATAGAATAACCGGCATATAGGATTGGTGCCCCATTGTCTACTTGACAAAAATTCTATCTTATAACGAATTTTACAACCATTTGTGCTAACATCACAGATCAGACCTTAGAGGATGCTTGTTAGATTACTATTTATCAAAAACACCAAGGGCGCAGAACAACCCATTTTGCTCTGTGCCTAAGCTAAGTAAACAGGCAGCTCTTCAACCATTCCTCTCATTTATCTATTCAATGAGAACATTTAATTTAACATATTAATTTTGGCCTATCAATATTTTGAGAAGGATAAAGCTGTTCATTTGTAGCCTGATTCAAACTCCATTCAAGTCAACAGAAAGACTTCAATGCATGCTGGATTTGATCTTTATTTTCCAAGCCATAATGCTCTGAAGTTGACTAGGTGGATATGTGAATATATTTGCTTCTCCTGTGAGAAATTAAGATATAGCTTTTCACATTTTATCAAAGGGTGTTCAACCAGTCCTCTTTGCCTTTAGGCCTACTGGTTTTTCCATGTGGAAGAACATCTTCTAGGAAATACAAGACCATCAATTTCTTATCACTTCTGACCTAAGCAGAATTTTAGCAGATCTCAGAACCTTTATTAAAATAGGTTCTTGGAAAATATAGCTTTTTTTTTTTTAGTGCCATGAAGGAATTTCTCTTAATTGTATGTGGGGTAGCAAGTGCTAAGAGAATCCATAATGTCTTTGTTTACTCCTGGGAGGAAAATTTCACTCTCCACAGTGGCTGTCGCACTATATAATGAAAAAGACAGTTACTTATCTATACTGTAACTGGTGTTCTTCAAGACATGAGTGCAGATGTTTTTTCCACTCACGTGTGTGCATGCCCAGCACACCAAAGCCGGACAGCTTTACTCACCAGTACCCATGGGGCAGCACTCGCACCCTTTGGCCCTTGAAGCCCCTCCCATTGCTATATAAAGCTGGCACTGCTCTGACCCTCCTCAGTTCCTTTGCACCAGAATCTAAGACTGGAGACTATGATGCAGCAGAGACAGAGGGTGGATCGTAGCATACAGGTCTGCACCCACATCTCAAAGAACAACAGTTACAGTACAGATAAGTAACAGTCTTTTCTTCAAGTGTTTGCAGACATGTATTCATTTCAGATGACTCACAAGCAGTACCGACAGGAGGAGGAGCTCAGAAACTACTTAAACAATAATTGCAGAACTGCCTGCCCAAAAGCTTGCATCTGACCTAGATGCCACAGCAACACAATAATGCTTGGTAAAAGTACTACGGAAGACCATGTATCAGCCTTGCAAATGTCAAATATTGAAACATTGCTGAGAAATGCGGTCAGTATTGCTTGATTCCTTGTTGAATGAGCCTGTGACGTCTGCGGGGCATGGTCTGAGCTGCTCCACATGCCGTCGTAAAGCAGGAAGTTTTCCACCTGCAAGTCACCTGAGCGGAGACTGGATGAACTTTTCATTCGATCTGCATAAGAGACTTAGTCCTTTCCACATAGAAAGCCAAACAGCACCTCACATCTAACATATGAAGATGCTGTTCATCTGTGTTTGAATGTGACTTAGGAGAGAATACAGGTGAGTAAATAAGCTGGCTGAGGTGAAACTGTGAAATCACTTCGGACAAAAACTTCAGATGTGGCCTCAAGCTCACTTCGTCTTTGAGTACTGTGTATATGATGATCTTGCCACTAAGGCCTGCAGTTTGTTGACTCTTCTTGTAGATGTTATAGCAATAAGAAAGGTTGTATTTTGGGAAAGGAGGAACAGAGCAAGTTGCTAGCAGCTCAAACAAATGACCAATGAGGCAGTCAGTATAGTATTAAGGTCCCAAAATGGGACAGTTTCTTTCACAGGTGGAAACATACATACAATAACTTTCAGAAATCTCACTACCATGGAGTTTGAGAAAATTGACTTCCCCTGGATTGGAGGATGGAATGCCAAGATAGCCTCTAACTGAACCCTCAACAAGCTAAAAACCAGACTGGAGGACTTTAGATGCAACAAGTCATACAAAATGTCCTGAACATGAGTTAACATCAGCTGAATTCTCCTGGATATTGATCACATCAAATAATGCTTCCACTTCTCTAAATAGGTGGTCTTAGTAGACAGCTTTCTACTACTAGATAAAACCCTCTAAGCTAATTCCGAACACTGTCCTTCCTCTTCATCTAACCATGTACCATCCAAGCTGTGAGGTATAGTCTGCTCAGCACAGGATGTGCAACATGGCCAGAGGTCACGAAGGAAAGGGAGAGATCTGAGAGGCTGAAAAGACAGACTGAGAAGGTTGGAGAACCAACATTGTTTTGATCAAGCAGGGACAGATGGAAGGCATCAGTTAAAGATCCTGGACAATGTCCCAGTTAAGAACAAAATTGACAGCATTTTTTGTTGCCCTTTGTTACAAAGAGGTTGACTGAGAGGTTGTTTCATTCCCTGAAGATAGACCTTACCCACGTTGCTTTTCAGAGACCACTCAGGGTTCTTGAAGAAAGTTCTGCTGAGATGGTCAGCTAATTGATTTTGACAGGCTGGTAAGTGTGCCACTGTGGGCATGATGGCTTCCTCGATGCAAAAGTACCAAAACTCTATTGCTTCTTGTCAAAACTGGTCAAAGGAAGCTCTTTCCTGCTTGTTCAGGTAATATGTTGCCATGGTATTGTCAGTTAGTTTGTGCACCACTGATCTAGGCTGATACTGAAAGACATGACACACACTGTAAGTGGCTCAAAGCTCCAATTCATTGATATGAAAAGATGCTTCCCGCTCTGACCACAAAGTCTGAAACTTTGATGTCCCTAGATGCATTCCCCAACTAATGTGGAGGCACTGTTGACTACAGTCCTGGTCAGTAGAGAACGGGCAAAGGGAACACCCTGACATAAATTGTTCTGTAGAGAGACCAGTATCTCAGAAGATATTTGGACCAGCAAGTCCATTGAGTGGGCACTCAGGGGATAAACAAACTTCAAACATAACTGAAGAGGACAAAGATGCAATCTCGCCTGCTGGACCACATAAGTGCATGCAACCATGTGGCCAGTAACATCAGGAATAAATGGACCATGTAGAAGGTTGAGATTGGGTGTCAAATTGTCTGGAATTGCTCATGTGGTAGAAAGGCCCTCTAATTCATATAGTCTAATAGGGCCCCAATGAATTCTATTTTTTGAGTTAGAATCTGTTGACTGTTGTGTTCACAATCAACCTTAGTTGATCAAAGTAGTCCAGTGACATCACTGAGGACTTGCTCTTGGGATCTGTCCCTCACTAACCAATCATCGAGGCACAGGGAAAGGTGAATTTTCTTCTTCTTGGGATAAGTTGCTACCATCGTCATGCCTTGGTAAAGATTCATAGGACTGATGATAGGCCAGAAGGGAGACCTGTGTAGGGCTAATGTTGACCAGCAACTAGGAATCTTATTTTTAAAATTTTATTTTAGTTTTCAAAATACTTGTATGAGCACAACATCTCCTTCACATAAAACTGGTTATTTTTCATAGGTCATATTGACTGTTTTAACATGCACTGATCATATGATTTGCAAACAGAAAGCTAGGGTGTTATTGCACCAAAGCATTAAGCATAGTGCTTTTGAATCTCTTTGCAAACAAGTGTTTCCGTAACATAAAACTGCAATTAACTGCATCCAAAAAGATTTTTGTATTTACCATATTGTAAACGTAATCAGAACTTTACCAGAGTGCATTCTAAGTAATTAAAAAATGCACCTGGCAAGAAAATTATAATGCAGTCTTTATTAAGACACAGATATTTAAAAAAAATATAGGTAAACAAGTTGCAGAAAAATAAGACTGTGCACTGCCAGTTTGGGGCACAAGTGTAAAGCTGCCTACACTAAACTGCTTATTTGTTTGAACCTATTTCTAGTGTTCATCTATGTGGGAAAGTTACTTAAGTAATCAAAGACCACAAGGGCATGTGCTTAATGAATAACGACTATAAGTCTGATCACAGGCACAACAGATTGTGTTGTACAATTCCTACAACTGTTAGAAGGAGCTGCAGGTCTAATCCACCATGCATGATGCCAGAAATATTCCTTTTAAGAGTCAAAAAAGAAGGTATAGCTTTTGCTTTTTTACACCCTTCCAGATGAAACACGGCAACATTATTCCCATTATATCCAATGGCACTGAAACTCACCTGCTCTGGGGTTCTTCCCCTCCCCAGACCTCAAGTAAATGTATTACCAAAGGATACAGTATATTTATAAATTACTGCACATACACAGTCAAACTTCCAAGTCTCTGCAGGATCTATCAAAGCAGTAGTTTATTAGATAATGACTGACAATCCAGCAGTACAGAATGTTATTTCAGGCAAAAAGTCATGTTATGCTATACTTTTCTACTGCTGGGAAAGAAGGATTTCTTTACTTTAATTAACATTTTGTTCCTCAATTCTGTTCCAATATGTCCTTTCATAATGTGAATTATTTGGCTATTTCTGCATTTGAAGGAGATAAAAGTTGAGAGCCATCTCAAACTTGAGAGGCAGGACTGAAATGCAAGCCCCTAGCCATGCAGAGACCCTACAGAGCAGCGCTTCTCTCATGACAGAGGGCAGATTGGAAATAGCCACCTCAAGCTCACAGGACAAGTAATAAGGGTCTATGGCTCCTGTTCTAAAGAGCCCTAGAAGACACTGATTCCTCAGCCTGTGGGACAAAATTATCAAGGTGTGAAATAGGCATGTTTAACATGGGGCAGCAATAAGGGAATGGTGTACAGCCCTTCATGGGAAAAAATATGGAACAAATAAGAAATCCTCAGTGTCACTTGAAATACAGTACTTATATGTTGTAGCATCTCTTTTTATCCCATTCTGTGCCTCAAATACAAGTTTTAACAGCTTCTTGCCTCAGATGTCAATTATTACTATCCCATGAATACAGCTTGCTCACCCCTCCTAATTGGTGGAAAAGAGGGGAAAAGTAAACAACTGCATAACAAAGACATGGCTACACAATTCACTTGTTCCCCTAAGGACCTCTCCATGTTGATGATGATGGTTTGGGTCACAGTTAAAAATCACAGTGAAATCCAATGTGCAAGACTAGACTATATGTTTTTTTAAAAAAAACATGTGTTTCAACAATTGTGTTATAATCTGGTCTGCCAACAATTGATTTTAGAGTGCATATAAGCCCAGAGTACAGAGACACATTAAAGAACATTCAATATAAATTATGACTCAGTTTTAGCAAGTGCTGTGTCTGTTCAATGACCATAAAATAAAGGAAGGAAATACTGCATAAACGAGAACAAGAAAAGATATTTATATGAGTTGTTTCCGGGTTCAAAAATGTTGATGCCCTAACACCATGAGTCATCAGCCAGGCAGAGATTACGTTCACACAATGTCCTTATCATGGTCTATAAAGACCAATAAAGGACACAGCTTTGACATCTTGCTTCTTCTGAACGGCTGGACATTGTTCTCCCCTTTAATTGGAACAACCTAACTGTAGCAAATTTGCACATAAGCCAGTTTTAGTGTTTAAAAAAAGTCACAAAAGCATGCATAATACAACTTGACTACATACTTCCATGACCAATTTATGCAGTCTAGAATTCCCTGTTTTAACACAAGCCGGTGTTAAATATTTTGGATGTAGATTATTTTTTTATGTGGTGACTCAGAGAAAGGATAAATCAAAAACCATCACAAGAAGTTGTTATGCAGGATGTAGGACTTGTCTCCTAGTGTGACCCACTTCCTTTTCCTCCTAGTCAAAAGCTAAACAACATAAATCAAAATTAGTTGTTATTGCAAATGTAACTGAATCCTGCCCGGCATCCAAGATTGCTGATGTCTCTTCCCACTCTCCTCCGCACCCCCATGTCACCCAACCCCAGCTCTTCAACACATTTTTGAACAATAATCTTGTAGTTTCCAGATTTGATTCAATCTCATTTTTCTGAAAGTTTACTTTAAGCAGTTAAAAAACACTAAGTGTGCATGGGAGGCTCAGGCAGCTTTCTAACTAAGGGTGCACCCAGAAGCGGTTGAACAATTACTAATATAGATCCAGATATTGATAATTGTGCACACAAGTTTTAAGCATATTGAGCTGATGCAAGCAATTGCACAAATTGACATCTATCTGCCAATCTGAATGCACAAACACCACCACTGCACGTACAACACTGCACACAAAAGTGCAGGCATTGCTTTGTGCACATAATTAGCCAATAAACTCAGATTTTCCTAGAGTCAGACATTCTAATCTGCCCATGAAGAAACATGCTAAGAAAGTTCACACCTCTTAAGGTGGCAACTATTGTTAAAGGGAACTTGCCTAGAAAAAGGAATCAGGCTTTCACCCTTTCATTTTTATGCAATCACATCTCATATGCCAGAGCTTCCACTATAAGCATATATATTTCAGACATTTAAAGCCTTATAACCCAATACTTTCTGAGCAAGTAATCTTCTTTATAACGTTTTTTTAAAATCTATCAGAAATAGCAGCCTGAAGGCTGCTGAAAAAGGACTTTTGCATGTAATAGCTTGAAAGACCATCTGCTGATGTGTTCAAGTCCAGATGGTCATGGAGAAAGTGTGGACGTCATGCCAAATTCTGGAGCTTCAGCTAGCTTCCATTGACCTCTGCATCAGAGCACATGTCCTTTCCTGTGATGAGAGAGCAGTGAGCTCAGAGTTTAACTGGGGAGGGGAAAATGTTACTTAGATGCACAAGTGAATCCAACAGGATAAAATGAATCCATAAGGCTTTATACCCTTTGCCAGGGCCTTAAAGAGAGAAAAACAAGAGTGTAGGCTGCCTTAGGAGGAAGTCCCTCAACTCTACAGTTCTAAGCACGCCCTCTGCTTTGCATTCTGGGCATCTTCAAGAAAGATAATGGCCTCTAAGAGAAAGATGGAGTTCTTTGGAATGCAAGGCCACAGCTGAACCACAGATCACTGGAGGACAACCCAATTTTATTCAAGATTCCTGGCAGGCATTCAGCTCAGCTAGATTCCACCTTTTTGGCAATTCATGGGTAGGCAAGAAGAATTAATTTTGAGGACACCTATGGAGGAAAATAGGGAGGATTAGCATCATCCACCCGGGCATATTTTTCCACTGGAGAAAACATAAGAATCAGTGACCTGTGGGACCTTAGGCAGCACATTCATCTGAAGATACCTCTCTCTACATTTTCACTGCGGGTGTGGGAAGTGTAGATGGGGCTCAGAGGGTCAAGATGACATCAACCTCTTCTAAGGATCTACCTCAGAGAAGAGGGTTGCTAGAAGGACCAGGGATTCAGACATCTTTTCAGAGGACAGAGAATATAAGAGAACGGCCAGTGGTCTCCCAGGAACTTGATTACATTGGGCAGAGTAGAGAAGTAGTCCCAGATGTGGTAGAACCTGGAGGATACATAGACCTTGATGAACTGGCCATGGCTCCTGCATTTAAAGATCCCCTTTAGTAAGGAAGAGTGAGGGAGTCCTGGAGATCTCCAAGCTTCATGTGTGCCTGGGAATCCTCCGATAGGTGACAGTTCCTGCAGAGGGCAGTGAAGGAGGTGGAAAGCAAGGTATAGTTGCCCAGTTTTCACCCACTCCTGCACTTTTCCTGCTGTGCATGGAAGTCTGTGGGCACATGTTGCACAACTGAAGTGAAATAGAAAACTCCAAGGGGTAGGAACATAAGAGACAATTCTTCCATAAGAGACAATCCTGTTTTTTGGGGTTTTATCTTTTGTTCCATCTTCAGAGACTGTCTGAGGTCAGTGGAGCAAGATTGTGCGTTAGGCCACAGGGAGCAGCTGATGGGGAAATGAGTAAAACAGCAGCATAGCTTGTAAAACAACTACACAGCTTGAAGTGTTCATCAACATGGAAGAAGTGAGTCTAGTGATGAATCTTAGGACAACTGAGTTCCTATAAATTCTTCAGTTGTATTTGCCATTACCTTAGCTATTTGCTTCAATCTGAATAATAGAATAATAGAAGATTAGGGTAGGAAGGGAACTCAGGAAGTCATATACTCCAACCTTCTGCTCAAAGCAGCACCAACCCCAATTAAATCATCCCAGCCAGGGTTTTGACAAGCCACACCTTAAAAACCTCTAAGGATGGAGATTCTACCATCTCTCTAAGTAACCCATTCCAATGCTTCACCACTCTCCTAGTGAAAATGTTTTTCCTAATATCCAACCTAGACCTCCCCAACTGCAACTTGAGACCATTGCTCCTAGTTCTGTCATCCATCACCACTGAGAATAGCCTAGCTCCATCCTCCCAAGAACCCCTTTTCAGGTAGTTAAAGTTTTCTATCAAATCCCCCCTCACTCTTCCCTTCTGCAAACTAAACAAACCTAGTTCCCTCAGCCTCTCCTCATAAGTCATGTGCTCCAGCCTCCTAATAATTTTTGTTTGCCCTCCTCTGGACTCTCTCCAATTTATCCACATCCTTTCACATCATCGAGCCGTTGAGCCCGATGACCTAACCAGCTTCCAATCTATTTTATAGTCCATTCATCCAATGCATACTTCCTTAACTTGCTGATAAGAATACTGTGGGAGACTGTATCAAAAGCCTTGCTAAAGTCAAGGTATATCACTTCCACCACTTTCCCCAAATCCACAGAGCCAGTCATCTCATCACAGAAGGCAATCAGGTTGGTCAGGCATGAACCCGAAGGAACACCTACGTGCCTTTACTGATACTGTCATTGGTTTGAAAAGCATTTTGTATTTCTGTGATTTAAAAATTAGCACAGAATTTGTCTGAAGTCTGACCACAGCTGAGTTTCAAAAACAGACTTAAGCTAACACATGCACACGAACATTCTCTATGACATTCTGGATTTATGAACATTTACTGTGTTGTGAGGTATGTTATCTAAGAAATAACATCTTCATTTATGGTGGTAAAGTCAGACAATGAAATTATATCCTTTTTGCACAGTTTGTGCCTGAAACATGCAACCCTACCTAGGATCTGGGGGTTTTTTTATTCTTAATTTCAAACATCATGAATGAGTTTTAACTTAAATTGGCTCCTAGAATTTCTCCCTCCCTCCCTCCCTGGTCTCAAACCCCAGCCTCTTTTCTTCCCTTCCCCTCTCCACCATTACTAGAGTGACCAGATAGCAAGTGTGAAAAATAAGGACTGGAGGTGAGGGGTAATAGGCACCTATATAAGAAAAAGCCCCAAATATTGGGACTGTCCCTATAAAATCGGGACATTTGGTCACCCTAGCCATTACCCTTGAGTCAGACCTAATTAGTTCTCATCTGGTCTGACAGATAGTATCAGTCAACAGAATAGCTCCACATCTCCATGCAGGCAGTTACAATGCAGACTTCCTGTCACAATGGCATGTCACATTATTTAAGTGAATGCTATAGTTTGATTATTTTAATATTATTCCTTCCCTCTCTACCCCGTCAGCTTCTGTATATTGGAATCCTGTACAGAAAGGATAGACACAGCAGAGATGAGAAAGTTAAAGTGACAAGGGGAGAAAGACTGGGTGATAAAAGTGCCAAACTTTATGCAGAAAAGGCATGAAGAGATTGGAGTGTGAAGCCAGTTAGTAGATCAAAGGATTCCAAAATAGAAGGATGAATGTATTGTTATGAAGAAGATTAAAATACAAATACAACAGCATGCAGATGAAAATAGAAACTGCCAAAAGAAAAAAAACAAAAAACAAAAAACCCTGAATGCAGGAAAAGCATGGTAATCAGGAGATCAGATAGGTAGACAGACACCAGAGAGTCTTTTCTATATTATATTCAAAGGCAAATAAAGGATTGCTGAAAAACAACAAAACTCTTGGGCAAAGAGGTCAGCGATATGAGGTGATTAAATACAACCAGCTACTTGGGTATCTACTGCTACTTTGTGAAATCCCTATGCACAAAATGTACCATTTTCTAAAGCCTGAAAAAATCACTCAATTAATAATGGTGATTAATTTTTTTGGAAAAAACAAAACAAAAAAAACATCCCTAAACTTATTGTCTGCAGCAACACAGAACAGGTGTCCCAGAGGACCATGATCCTGTGCATTTTCACAATCATGACACTCAATAAAATTAACAAAAGTTTTGTAGGTGTAAGGACTACATGAATGAGCATTAGCAATAGATTTCCCAGCAAGTAATTTCAAATGGAAAACTTTATCACACATTTGCTGATTTCATCTCAATCATTTAAGAGGTTTTTTATTAATGTATTTTAAAGCACTTCCAAGAAACAACTCCCAATATTAATTGATTTCCTGCTGTATCATCAGATGTGCACATGTTCTATTTCTGTTCTATTTAGATTCTTAGCATGGTGAAGAACATAGTGTATCTTAATATATAGATGGTGTTCACTGATTGCTAGACTCTCACTGCTATAAAAGGTAAGAATACCTAGTTTTTGCTTTTTTAAAAAAAATCATCATCTAAAGCTTTCAAAAGTAAACCAGAATACTGAGTTTCTGCAAATACCTCCCTAAACAACTACCAAGCATGCTCATGCATTCAAGCAACCCAGAGAAAAAGACACTAAAGTCTGCAAAGACAAGCTCAATCCTATTTCACTATTAAGACTTTTGCTTCATTTGCTTTTATATGGTATCCACATCCCCTACCATCTAGTCTTTTTTTGTCCTTCGTTTGTATATCCTTCAGGGGAGACTCAGACTCATAGACTTTAAGGTCAGAAGGGACTATCATGATCATCTAGTCTGACCTCCTGCACTTTGCAGGCCACAGAAGCTCACCCATCTACTCCTGGTAATAGACCCCTAACCTCTGGCTAAGTTACTGACATCCTCAAATCATGATTTAAAAACTTCAAATTAGGGAATCAACCATTTACACAGGTTTAAACCTACATTTTCAGAAGGACTCAGCACCCATAACTGGGAACAGATTTTCAAAAGTGCTCCCTTTAGGCACCCAAATAAGTGACCAGACTCTCAAAAGAGCTCAGCACAGTGTGTACACATTGGGTGGTGAGCTCTTCAGAAAGTCCAACTATACATGTTACACTTGAAAATATTAGTGTAAAAAAGGACTAGAATCTTAGAAGTGTGCTTCTAGAACTACAGAAAAGGAGAAAATAAGGACTCTTGGGATGGGAGGGAGTTAAGAACATCTGTTGTGATACACTGCGGATTTCTGTAGAAGGAGATGGCCCTACGGAACATACACAGTGACACTAAACAGCTAAATTGTCTCTTTCCTATGTTTGTATAGTGCTTGGCACAATGGTGCCACAATCCCCTCAGGCACAAGAGTAAATAACATTAATAATAATAATAACAGAGGTTGTTCGTTATGTTTTAAAACTCAACAGTAAAATCATTATAAAAATAACACTTGCATAGCCAAATTGTATTCACTAAAAAGGGATTAAAAATAAATAAAACCTAAGAAGAACGATCAGTGTGATAGTTTAATGAAAAGCATGTGCACAGTCCCCAAAATTGTTTATATTACAACATTGAGTGGGATTAAGTTACACAACTTTTGTACAAATACCTTTGTACAAATACCTTACCCTCTTACCTAGGACTTAGCCTTTTGTTTGCATTTAGTTTTGTGTTTGTCTGAAAGGTTTGTGTCTTAATTTCCACCCCCCACCCCCACTTAAATAAATAATTTTCAGTTTTTTCCTCATCCTTTTCTCACAAACAAGAAATCCTCTCTTTATATTCAATTATGTCTTGAGGTGACTACTTTTCAAAAAGGTTCAATTTTTTCCATTTGTGAATGATGCTCCATCCTATCTTGGAACCAAGCTCACTTCCTCACCCTAAAGCTCCATTTAAAAAATTATATGATGTAATGCATGTCCTGGAAACGTGCTTATAACACTCAAAGTGGCACAATGGTGTCAGGTTCTAAGGCAATAGGATGATCCTGGACCAGGAAAGGAGGAAAATGCTCTTGCTTTATATAACCAAGTCTGATTTGATTAACTCTCAATGTTAAAGGTGAATTGCAAAGCAAATAAACCAAACTGCTTTTGCACTTTAAGAAGTATACCAATAGCCTCAACACTTTTTATATTTAGAAGTTTTTTTTCTTATTATTTTCTTCATCAGATTAATTAGCTCCTGACACGTCATTTTTCCTTGGACGACTCTGGCAACCTTTGGTGGATAAGAAGCATGAAATCACAACAGTCCATCACCTGATCTGTGGGTCTTACTCAACATACCCTTTTCTGCATTTGGGGTCTGGAAGACCTGCAGGTGACATTTCATTGTCCTGTCATATCATATTCATGGTCTTCAAAAAAGTGTCAAAATAACAGTACCACACGAAGAAATGGGATATGGGGGTAGCAGAGGTAAGACAAATAGTAAAATCAGAACCTCAATACCTTCCAGCATGTGTGTGGGGGGGAGAGGGTTTAAAACAGAAAACCTGATTTAAAAAAACTCCAGCTGTGTCTATCATGAAGGAGCAGTAAAAAGGCTTTTTTTGTTTGTTTTGTTTTGTTTTGGCCTAGCTGTTCACTTTTAACTGCTTTACATTCTTCTCTCCATTCCTTTCTTTCCATTAGAAAGGAAGAAAGCACACAGCCTATTCAGAGCTCTAGGGACCACTGAATTTTTATCTCATCAGTGTCCTCCTCTGCCGGAGAGGAATCGAAAGAGGAAAGAAAAGCACTTGAACTTGCCATCAAGGAAGGAAGGAATGTAATTCGTGCTAGGTCACAACTCTCTCTCCCTTCCATGTCAGAAATAACTTTATATTCTTATATAATGGTAAGCATCCTGCCTGCTTTAGGCTGTTTTTGAAAAGAAAAAAAAAATGTGACAAGTTTGTTTGGAGTTTACGTGCACACAGAACACTCACTAAAAGCACATGGCAGGCAAACTCAGTCTCCTCCTGAACAAAGGGGTTAATTTTGTGTAGCAGCTGTCATCTGAACAAAAATAACTTGTTGCCATAAATAGATTTTCCAAATACACAAATAAATTATCAATTAATTTTAAACCATCTCTCTCTGATTATACTGAATATGCCCAATGCCTGTGTAGAGCTTTTATAGCTTAACATTTTAATCCTATTTAGGCAACCTAACCTGGAGTTTCAGAGCTAATCCTAGGCAAGCATCTCTGTTCAGTCTTTGAAGGAAGAGATCGAAAGAAACCATGGGTCATCATGAAAATGAGCAAGATGAGGAATGGGCACTGATGTTAGGGAATACAACATGTTAGGGCCTACACTAGCCCTGCCCTTGTAATAGCAAATTTCTTCCAATTGTTAACATTGGCACAGCTCCACTAGTGCACGTAATGCTGGGAGTGCTACTATAGTCAAAACTCCAGGTGAGCACTGATGTTTTAACCACTGACAATCTAAACTGACTTACAGCAGAGCCTATAAGACATGACTTCCTATTACCAACTCCTTCCCTACGCGTTTAGCGCTGCCACTTTTACTACCATGAGTTTGTCTCGTCTTGGGCTTGAGTTTGTCTTGGGCTTGTCTTTGCTGCAACGGTTAGTTCAAGTTAATACACTCAAACTACTTCACTTGAGCTAGGCCTAGTGACCCCAATGCAACCATTCAAGCTACACAGAATGATGGGATTAACCACTGAGATGTTGTAACTCCAGCTGCTGCATCTCCACTGCATTATTAGCTCCAATTGAGCAACACTCGAGTTTCAACACACACCCTCACAGGCCAGCTAGCTCGAAGTTAAAGCACCACTTAACTTGAGCTAGAGACTTTGGAGTGTGGACGGGAGTTGTGGCAACATTCCGAGTTATACCTCAAGCTAACACTGCAGTGATGATCAGCCTGCAGGTGGAGCTGGACAAGTATTAGCAATAATAGGACACTTTTCCAGACAAAGCCCAGTACAGACAGGGCCTCGGGGCAAAAGGATATGTTGTTGTAGCAGCCTGGAAGTCCCAAATCTCAGGCATTTTCTTCTTTCCTCCCTGACCTGATCCTTCCTCCTGAGTGACAAGTTCTTTGTTCAGCAGTCAACTTCAGAAGAACCCAGATCCTGCCTCAGGAAAAAACCCAAAATACCCCCTAAAACGCCTGTCAGCATAACTTCAGTGAGTGGAGGAGAGACTGCCAGCACGGAAAACTGAGAGCAGAGGCCCTTTAATCTGGCATTCAGCCTGACTGCAACTGTTTCTAGCTCTGGAAAGAACCAATGGGCCAGAGGAATCTCTAGCCTCAAGTCCTTCAATCCCTCAGGGAAAATAAAAGGATTTCCGTGCTAGTACCGCTGCTTTGCTGAATGGAGAGGGAGGGGGGAAAAACAGCAAAAAAGTTCTGCCTAGAATGCAGAGGCCTCAGGGAACCTCTGCCTTCCAGCATGAAGGCTGAAGACTGGGCTCTGAATAGGAGTGAAGTTCTCCAATTGCTGTGCCACCAAGAGGAGCTAGCAAGCCACAAAGAGATAAACAGTCATAAGGGGGCTCTCATGCATCGCCTATGAGTCTGGGACAAAGGCAGCAAACCCAGCAGTACTGGATTTACCATGGAGCAGGAGCCCAAGCACAATTAAGACTCTGCATCCTGTTATCAATCTGGTGAGCCTCCTCCCTCTAAATTGCACTTAATTTGTGTCACTGTTCTCACTAAATTATCCTCTACAAGATTTTTTGGAACTAAGCCCATAAACTGATGATCCATGAAAAACCATTAGTACCATTTCAGCTTCATAAATTATGTAAGCAACAGAGAGACCCAGCCCAAAAATCAGAGCTGGAAAGGACCCATCTCACATGAAAAAATAATAATGTTACTGCAATAATGAAGAAAAGTCCTTTGTTCTTTAGAGCATGTTCATATTTGACTATGCAATACAGAAAGCTTTCCCCAGCAGTGACAACATCTATTGCAACCTCCTCTTCTACATTCGTATTGACTCTATCCAAACAATCTGAAGAGGCAGGATGTTTAGATTCTAAAAAAACCTCTCTCTGGAAGCCATGAAAAACTGACCTCTGTGAACAGTAATTTTTGCTTCTCAAACAAGATTTGAAGCATTCTGTTAGTTTTGCCTATGTTTCATACACCCCACCAGAGTAACATTTAATTACATCCATGCTGAACGGTTGTATTTTCGTGCTGCTGGGATACAACGGAAGTCCCTCAGGAAAGTAATGCTGGAAAACAAGCATGCTTCTGACAGCAGGAAAAATGGTAAGATGTGCTAAGATGCACACAGTTCTAACTTTACACACGTTTATTACTACAACAGTTCCATTGATACCATGGGTCCAATAAGCCTCCTCTTCCTCTCAAAGAGGATGCAAAATTCCCAATGACGTCAACAGCAGCAGGATTAGACCCCTTTTCAATGCCCTGAATTAACCCCGAGTCATTTCTTTTTAATTCTACCACTACAGAAAATCATGACCACTACCACAAAATCACCCATCTCCAAAGGAGCAAGAAGATAAACAAAGAAATTCAATTTTATGCCTATTCGTCCTTTGTTGCACTTACAGACCACAGAACAAATGATATATCCCAAGTATCCCGTGCTGCAGAATTTTAAGGGCACACTGTCAACCTCCACTCAGAATTTCATTTTGGGGTTAAGCAAGTTCTTTAACTCATGGTCACCATTTGCAAATTTACATCTAAAATAATATGAACAAAGTGGTCAGATTCATTCATAGCACCAAAAAGCATCTTATAAAACTTCATTGTATATTACTTCCAAAAGACTCACGTAAAGCATATTTATGGCAATTTCCAAGTATTTTTCAAAAAGGGCATGGGGGAGAAAGTGTTGGTAAAGGGCAGAGGCGACGTATGGGAGGGCATGCGGGGTCACATGCCTCCCCAGATTTGCTTCTTGGCTTGTAATGTGCATGCTCAGTAACGGTGCTGAAGTTGGCTGCCCTGACTCTGCCCTCCCAGCATCGGCAGGCCTAGGTCATCTCTGGTAAAGGGAATGGGTGTTATTGAGTTAAAGATCAAGATTAGAAGTCAAGGAGAGATCTATATTCTATTCCCACCTCTGCCACTGTGCTATGCAAGTCAAACTCTAAACATATGTCTACATAGGGATAAAAACCCCATGGCTGGAAGGGTCAGCTGACTCGGGCTCTCAGGCTCTGGGGGCTGAAAAATCCCTGTGTAGACATTAAGGGTCGGGTTCTGGGTCCCTGTAAGGTCCCAGAGCTCAGGCTCCAGCCTGAACGCAAACGTCTACACAGCAATTTTTAGCCCCACAACATGAGCCCTGCAAACCGGAGTCAGCTGACACGGACCAGAATGGCCATGCCATGGGTCTTTTATCCCTAGGTAGATATACCTTGAGGGCTAAATTTTCCAAGACACAAGACATGCCTTTGTGCCATTTGTGCCTTTGAAACTCTTCACTTCAATACCTCAGTTTTGTAACATTTGTAAAATAGGGGGTTTTAACTTACCTACCTCAAAGGCTCAGTTCTATAGCTGATTGAAAAATGGTGTTTTTTCCACTTAAAATTTTGATGGAAACAAAGTATCTTTTTAATCCAAATTATCTACAGAAAATTGATTTCCAGCAGAAATTTGAATGCAGAAATATTTTACTTTGATAATACTGTCCCTTTGTCATCTAGGAGTTGTACCTCAGCCTCATGTTCCCTGATTGGACTACATCTCCCATGATGCACCATGGTCTCCCTTCTTTGGGAAGAAAAGCAGTTCCTTATGGGAGTCCCTGGCCATGAGGCATTATGGAAGATGTAGCCTGGACCAGAGAACAGAAGGGGAACATGAGGCACCTGAATTCACATGAGGCACTGGAGCAGCATTTCCAAATCATATTTTCATTTTCAGTTGAAATATTTTGACCAAAAACCAAAAAATAATTTAAAAAAAAAAAAATCAATGTTTTCCAAAGAACAGACACTTAATGAAAAAGTGTGTTTAGTCAAAAAACTCAATTTTCTATTAAAAACCATTTTGATGACAAATATGTGACCAGCCTGACTGAGTTCATTAACATTTGTAAAACATTTTAAAATTCTCAGATGGAAAGTACTACCGAAGTTCAAAATATTTTTACTACATTTTTTTTAATACGTTAAAGAATTTTTTTTAAATGATAGTGAAATATTTAAATTACATTTAATAATAGCTCTTCAAGTAAGAGAAAATCTGCTGTTTCAAAGCAGCTCCTTAAATATTGTGTAAATCTTAAGATTTATTCTGTCCTTCACCCACTCCTCTTTTACACCACAATCTTGCAACTCACTTCACATGAGCAGACCCTTGCACCCATATTTTATTTATGAGACTGGGATCTTATTTAATCTCTTCATAGACCCAGCTAAATGAAGGATACGTCTTAAAGCAGATTTTCTATACTCCATGGCAAGCAATTTTACACTACATCATTATGGATGTTTGAGGTTGTTAACACATGAAAAATGAAGTATAATCAATTGTATGCTGTAACCTGGGATATGCAAAATTCACATTTTAAATGTATGCAAGAATGTAGCAAAGTTTCTCTGATGAGATTTTAATTTATTGCTAGTAGGCATTCTTGATCTCCAAACATCTTGTGATCCTCTTTACATTAACTGTGGATGAACAGCATTAAAAAACCTCAATGGAGTGGGAAAAAGTGGAGATTCTGCAATCACCAGTAGAGACCATGAATATTTGAGCAAGACAATTGTGTAATGAAATCTTTTATCTGAATTTAGTCGAAGAGTTATATGGATGGTGTAGGTCTTTTGCTAGAACAGTTTAGAACGTCACCTATACTAGATTTATGCTTCTCTTTCAATGCATCTCAAAATGACCTACTTCTTTTGAACACAAAGGAAAGGAAACTGCATAAATTATTAAACGTTTAGGGTCCTCTGGCCAGCTGAACAAACAGAGAGCAAATCCAGAATAACATTAAACAAGTGAAACAATATTACTTTATGGAAGTTTTTGGTCTTTTATCAACAGGAATTATTGGTGAGCAAATATTCACAAAACAGAGTCTTCTGCATTTAAAACAATTACGTAAGCATATTTCATATATGCATAGACAGAAGTACATGTGAGTGCACACACGCTCACACACTCTCTCTCTAATGAAGCCAGAGCTCTTTTTCAACTGTATAAAACTTTATTACAACAGGTTCACAGGACAGATTATCAATGGTAGCAGTAAGACACAGTAGGATGTGGCCCGGGTGGGGAACCAGTATTGGTCCGGGGTATAGTCAGCATGTTTCAGTGTGATCCCCGCCGACTCAGTGGTGGGGTGTCCCACCACTGTTAGCGCCTTGGGCCAGAACCCTATGGAGGAGGGTGGGCCCAGGGCCCCCGACCCCAGTCATCACCCCCCGACCAGGTGACGGCCCATATTGACTCCAGCCATTAGGCCACACTTCCCTGAAGATAGGGGCTGCTCTATTGACTCCAGCCATTAGGCCTCCTAGTCCTGAACACAAAGGACAGCTATTGACTCTGGCCAGTTGGCTACACTGCCCTGAAGGCAGGGGATGCTCTATTGACTCTGGTCATTAGGCCACGCTGCTCCAAAGGCAGGAGCCACTCCACTGATTCTGGCCATTAGGCCAAGCTGCCCCAAAGGCAGGGGCTGCTCTATTGACTCTGGCCACTAGGCCACTCTGCGCTGAAGCTGAGGACAGTCAGACAGATTTAACGGTGGGGCCATGAGTTCCATACCCCACCCCTAAAGGGAGACGGGGTGTACTTGTCCTGGTAGCAGAAAAAGAGGAGACAACATCTGCCCTGATCTGTTGCTGACCTGTCTCCCTTCCACACTTCTGATGCTTAAATCCAAAGCAGCTTCGCTGTCCAAGGTCTAACTGTCCCACTTAAACCTAAGATCCCGATGGGCCTGTGAAACTCAAAGGCCTATGGACCTGTGCAGGTCCTATACTGAATGAGAAAACCCCAAGACTCGCCACAAGGGATCACACTTCCCCCAGATAATCTAGTCTCCTTGGGCACAAAACATGGGATGATGCTTAAATCTGAAGGAAAGCCAGTTGCAGGATTTGCAGCCCATCTCTCCCAAAGACTGCACAGTTGGGAGACTAGACTACCACTTCCCAATAATTCTAACCCTATCAAGTGGAATCCAAACCCTGCTGCCCGAGCAACAGGCCCATAGTTATGACCCAATGGAAAACAAGCCATAAATGAATATGGCTGTGACATGAATGTATTGTGTCATCTGTGCCCACAGAATGCAAACTGTGCAAGTGGGCAAACTGTGCAACTACTTCAAATTTGAAATGATGCCCACACAAATCATTGTACCTTGCAATTACGCAAAAGTATCCCACCCCAACATGCACTGAAAACAGGAAACCTGACCTTACCTTGCATTATCAGGGGGTTGAGGCCTGCTTTCATCAAGCACTGTTTTTTAACAGCTATACCCTCCCAGCCATCATGCAATCCCACTATCTTTTAGAAGTGCTAATGTTGGTCAGTAATGGCTTCCCAACAACGGAGTGCAACCACTGGTTAGCACATGCCACAGCGCTACACAAGGATTTGTGGTCACCCTGCTCTGCATCACATACCAAGTTTTCCTGAGGTAACATATAGAAACTTCCTGAATTAAACTAAAATCAATATAAACCAGTTGCATACAGACTTGTGTGTGTCCTCCTTGCAGAGACTTTTCACTGGGTAAAAAAGATATTAAAGTCATGATCCTTGAAAGAGGAGTCAGCAATGATGATGCACATGCCATCAATAGTGAAGAATACAGCACAATTAATCAGTTGCATACCTAGGAAGCACAATTACTGCAGACAGCCAACTCCATAAGGAAGTAGAAGTAAGAATTGTAAAGGCAAGTGGAGTCTTTTCAAGACTGGCTAATACCTGGAAAAATAAGGAGAGTCACCCAGGAACCAAGATAAAGTTACCCTATGCCTTTGTGATACCCACATTGTTATATGCTTCTGAAACGTGGCAAATCCTATAAACTCACCAGAGCAAACTTAATGCATTCCATCAGAGATGCTTGTCAAGAATATTTGGTGTCCACAAGTAGAATAAAGTAATCTATACTCCAGGGTTGCAAAGGTCTGTTTAGCAGACTCTAGGGACAATGATTCGAGAAAGAAATCAAAGTGGTTTGGACATGTGGCATGGATATAAAAAAAATAGTATTGCTAAACAAGCCCTTGATTGGATACCACCTGGTGAAAGACATTAAAGAGAAGGACCACAGATAGCATACAAAAAAAAAAAAACCATTGAGAAAGATGCCACTGTCATGGAAATGGACCATAACAGAGCAAGAAATGTGGCACTAATCAGAGAGAGATGGAAAGACTAGGTCACCTCAAAAGTCACAAGGCACAAGAGCATCACATAAAAATAAAATAATTTCACCAACTGAACTAAGATTCCAGACTTCAGTTAAACTGGTGTACCTGCCAGCCCTCAGAAAGGAGAGAGATGATCGATTCTACACCATACCATGAATGACATCGCATTTTGACATCACAAGTGGGTGGTGCTTAGGGAAATACCACCAAGTCTTCCCTTTGGCTCTCCCCCAATCAAGAAAGGGCCAAACTCAAGGAGTCTAGCAGAACATGTGAGCTCCAGCAAGGGGCAACCAACCCTAAGTATTTCTACAGAGCCCATGGGTGCAGTGAGCCCCAAATGAAGGGGAGCCAAGCCAAAGGAGTCAAACAAACAGAGTCCACACTGCATCTGAATGCCAGTACAAGGCAGACAAGTCTGAAGAGCCCAGCAGAGCATGCAGGATCACATTCTGAACGTTGGGATAATCTACTGTCTCTCATTTTTCTGTCTTAAGTGGATGGATTTTGGAAGAGAACCACTGCTTCCCCCCTGCCCATTCAGGGGCAAGTTTGAATGGCCAGTGCCTCTTATATATGTAAATGTTACAGGTCTGACAAAAGTGCCATCTTGGGGAGTTTTTCCATACAAAAATACATATTCTGAGTTGTAACAAAAAGGTGCAGCAGCATCCTTCTCTCCCACCACGGAGAAACTTATTCTTTACAGGGATATAGACAGACGCATATCTATTCAGTACAGTCAGACAACTGTCTTGCTAATAGCCAAAGGGAGTGAAATTAACTCTTAATCCTTTATCAGTTGAGGAGGGTTGGATTTAAGATTTATCTACAATGCTCTGAATAAAACCTAGCTGCAAAACTTCATTGACATTTACTGTGAAAACAAGCCAACACCTAACTAATCCAGACTGTCCTTTTGCCTTTCAGAATTAGAATCCTAGAAGTTAGTGAAGCAGGTTACAAGGACACAGTCAACCAGAATATTTCTAAAAAGGTTTACTTCAAAAACCCACAAAACTAGTTTCCGATAGTGCATTGTTTAGCTAGCATATGCTGTAATGATCTGTTTTAATTTCCTTTAACATTTAGAAGAGTTTTTAAATTACACTATGTTTACAAGGGTTTTCAGCACAAAATAAACTGACTGATTTGACTACACAAGGGAAACAGTGAAACTAACTATTCAGAAGGCAATGCCAAATGAACAAAGTAAAACTAAAAACCAATGTTTTCATGAACTTATTTTCCATCTGAGATATAACTTGTCATTATATATTCTGAATAAAATTTGAATAAAATTGTCAGACAAATGTGATTTTTTAAGTTGTCAGTGTCGCTACCAAAAATTAAAAAATGCAAATAATGTTAAGAGAAAAAAAAAAATCTACCAAAGGTAAAAATCTCAAATATATCATTGTCATGAGATAGAAAGGGGCTGGTTCTATACTTGGCAGGAGAATTTATCAAAATTAATCTGCTGCCAAGAGAGAAAAGAAATGGCTTGAACTGCAACATTGTTCCCCCCCCATTGGAAACCAAGGATAAACTACAGTGTTTCTGGTGAGCAAGGTTACCACTTCCACAGAAAAACTGAGATGCCCCCGTAGGAATGGTCCTAGATTAGCTGCCTTCATACATAGAATATAAGCAATAATGGAAATGGAAAACAAGGCCAGTGATCTGATACAGAGCATTCCCTCAGGCGCAGGGCCTAACTGATTTGCCATATGTGGGGCTAAGAAGGAATTTTCCCCCCGCTCAGATTGGCTGTCATGTTGGGAGTTTTCGTCTTTCTCTGAAATGTGTGGGTGTGGCTCACTTGCCAGGTTTATCTGAGTATATCTCACTTAATCATTTCCCAGGGCCACAGGTGCACCTTTGTCCCTCTTATTCTCTTCTCTGCCTGTGGCACATAACAGTCTAGTCTCCAGTGGGCTGTAATACTTTGGTCTAATTTTGGTTGTTGGGTTTAGTGTGTTGGGTGGTGTTGGTGGCCTATGATATACAAGATGTCAGATTCGATGATCAGGTGGTCCCTTCTGGCATTGAACTCTATGACCCTAAAACCAATCTTTAAGATCCATGACAAATAACCTGGGACAATGACAGCCATATGTTGAGTTACCACACAGAAGACACACCCCATTATCTTGAAGAGACTGACTTTATCATTTACACTAGTTCATAATCAGCTGAAGCATAGACACACACTTAATTTACAGGGAAGATGTATGCTGATCACACTGCTGTTTGAGCACTCCCTGCTGGCCTATTATTAGACATGCATGAATGACATCCTCAAGGGATACCAAGCATACCTCTCAAAAGCCAGTCAAGAGTGCCACAACATTAGTTGCAGCTACTTTAGTGGAGAGAAATAAATAAAAAACAGCAACCTGCAGACCACAGGGTGAGCTTTCATGTGATCTTGTTGCTGGAAAAGGGACATTACCAGCAAAAAATAGAAAAAAAGAGAAAGGGGGCGTGGGGAATAAACAAGAGAAATTAACTTGTTGTGCAATAAACTGAAAATATTTCTCCCTACTCATTTATGTTTATTTTACATAAAGTGGAGTTGAAAACAACTGTCAACATGTCCTATATATTTCCATCACCCTTACAACCCTAATATAGATTGTACTGGCATAGGCTGTCCACTTAATAACCTTCTCTTAACCCTCTGTTTTCGAAACTGGAAAAGAAGAAAGAAAGAAAGAAAGAAAGAAAATTTACGAATACATTTTTTAGTCTCCTGCTTTTATTTAACTATTGATCACACTTTGAATCTGCCCTAGAAGACTGCACTATTAAAGCTAATTAGCTTCCTTATTCTCATACCGTAGCACTGATCACTAATTATCCAGAATAAACTGCAGTGATCTCTAGTTCAAGTGTATTTTAACATTTAAAAACATTCAGGACAGGTATTAGAGAGAGATTTCTTTGGGTGCCTAGAGAATTTTGCTTTTGCTAATTGAAAACAGGCATGTATTGTGGAATGTACAAGACTGCCAATAATCTTGCAAGGAGGCAATGCAAGTAAGAGTTATGTTCTATGAATATCACATAAACCTGTCTTCAAATTAAAGAATTATCTCTATGCAGAAAAAATTAAGTGCTTAATAATCAACACTTTTAATTTTACACAGTTCCATTTTAAGCCAAAAACCACATCACAACCCACCCTTCTAAGAGGTTGTCAGACATAAAATAAAAGGGTATTACTGGTATCTAAATATAATCTGAAGACTGGTGCTCAGTTAAAGCATGTTTAAATCTGCTTATTTTTCAACTCTCTTTTGCTATTCTGTTTTCACCTTGCTTTAGCAGCCATTATCTGCACCTTTGCTGCAACCCAAAGAGAAGGTGAAGTAGAGTTTCCCAGAAACTAAGATCCTGGTTACAGCTGGTGAATAGTTTTTTTTTTTTTAAATTTCACAATTTCTCCTCCCAAAATAGTAATTTCCATAAAAACGCTCCATTTAAGTCTCAATTTGTAAGGTGTTCATTGAAAAAAAACACACAAAATGAAAAAAAATCAGTTTTCAGTTTTTTGGACAAAAACCCAAAAGCTTTTGAAGAAAACTATTGACAAAAATGAAAAAACTTTTCATGGGAACAAAAGCCATTTCCTGACCAGTCTTAGTCCTGACCCAGTAAGGTGCTATACGGCCTCAGTTCCCACTGAAAACACTCAGCACATCACAGGATCAGGCCATATGCAAATCAGTGTTGTTCAGTTAATCAACCCGTTTCTACTGTGTTGGGAAACCTCTACTTTGAAGTCTTAAATCCCCTGGCACATGTGTTGCAGCCATGACTTAACATAAGAAATTACTTAATTTAAAGCAGATTGAAAAAGCTCCCTATAGTATAATGAATATATATGTATATCTGTCATCAGGATAGGGACATATTCAATGTATTTTATACAGTAGTTCTCTGAAAGTAACACAGTATACAATATAAACAGACAACCTAAACAGAAATCATTTACCAGTCTGCTGTAACAAGTCCTAAGAATTCAACATCTCTTACCAAAAAGATAACTAGGGGTCCATCATAACAAAAGCAAAATGAAGAAACACTCTACAAGAGGAGGAAATCCAATGCTTCTTTTTAACAGAAGGAGTGCTAAATATCTTGGTAATCAAATATTCTAGAACCTAGCAAATTTCCTTGAGGCTAACCAGCCATCAGTTACAGCATAATGTTCTGTTACACAAGGGAACAAAGTTCAGTTCTCTACTCCTGCACCAGTATAGGAGGCAATCTTAGCCCTTCGAGTTGATGGGAACAATTTTGAGTTTTTTATTTTTTTCAAAGTTAAGTGGAGTTTTGTCACAAAGTAAGACAGCTGAGGCTGCAGCACTAGTTCAAAGTTCTCCACACTTCCCAAGCAATGTGCCTCAACCTGCCTTGGAAGTGCCCCTTAGGAGGTGAAATGTTCATTCTTCCTCATCAGTTGTGCTCCCTGCTAATTAATGACAACTGTGATGGTGCCTTTGGTGCACACCTCCCCTCCCCCGGACTAAGATGACTAACTTGTTTCACATAGGACACTGGGCAGCTGACCAGTAATCTGGAGGCACTGTGAAAATGGAACAAAATTAAAAAGTGATCTAACAAGCAAAAAGTTCCATGTCCCCCTATCTCTACAAATCCCCTATAAAACTGCTCTTTGGGGAGAAATAAGGGGTGAAAAAAGGAGCTTGAGTCCCAATGCTTTATATGACTATGGAGTAATATTAACAGCCTGCTGAAAACTGCCCAGAAACTAGATTCTTGACACAGTATTCCTCTCAGACTTGCCTGCCACAATTACAACAAAGCTTTTCACTAAAGGAGCCAGGAGAAGCTCAGTAATATTTAGATCTTTGGGATTAAGCTTTTCATGATTATAAAATGTACAGTGGTTGCTTGAGATAAACGTTATGTTTAGGCATGTTAAAAATAGCATTTATCATGGACTTGGCAAAGATTAACATTTGCCTGTAGGGGTAAAATTTTCAAAGGGTCCTACTACAAAAGTTGGCTATTTATAATTGCAAACCAAGCATTTGCGTGCACAAATATGGATTGCTGCAGGCACAATGCGTACATCTTCTTTTGAAATGGTGATATTTTAAAGACACACATTCAGCGCTCAGGAAATTTTTTTCCCTCCTAATATGAAAAGGAATTAAAATAGTCATTACTCGCCAAGTTTCAATTTTTACATTGGTAATGATTTACAGCAACCAAGGCCCTCCCAGTCCTGCAAATTGTACAGAGCCTCACTGACTTCAGTCAATACGCACAGATGTAATCACTGAACACAAAAACACAGTTTTGCACTTTAAACAAAAAAATGGATTTTTCTTCATTCAAACCATAAAACTCTGCAAATAGGTGTTGATAACTTTAAAAGGTATGATAGAGCCATAACTCTATAGGAGTGACCTTCACTATAAAGTTACGAAAACTTATTTTCATAGCTTCAGAGAGAACAGTTCAGCATCATTGCTTACTATGAACCAAGGTTTACATTACTGCCAATGCAAAGGGCAAACCTCATGCAACACACCTGTCTGGTGCCACACTGAATAAGGTGGTACAGCAGCAAAGTTATATACATGTTTAATGTGATCATTTTAATGAGAAATAATCCAATCTCTCACAATGCTCAAAGAATCCTTAGGGCCAAGCCAGTGTTATTTTAATAAAAAATAGAATTAAACTAGCTTTGCTGTAATATTCCATTTAACAAAAGCCTCATTAGCTACATCATTCACTATTTATCAAAGTAAAGTTGAGACTTCTCCTTACCGCAATGATTGGGAACAGAATCCATCTGTCCTGTTATTATCCGGTTGCCGCTGAATAAAATTAATAAACAAAGTTTGCAAACGTAACAGTATTTGCTATTGCTTTTTCTTTTCAAAACTTTGTATTTTCCCCTTCTGATTGATTCTCATAAAACAGCTCAATTTAAAGCCTCAAATGCTTCTTCAGAAAAGCAATACTGCTATGAACAAAGGTCAAAACTGAAGATTTGAAACTGCTTAGCAGAGGTGTGGCTGCTGAAACCTGACATAGCTGCGTCACAGAGATTTAACTTTGGCAAACACAGCTTCCTGAATTCAAACAAATCTAAGACAGGGCTATCTTTTGTTCCAGCAATAACCGATTATTGCACTGACATATATTCAAGGTCACTTAGAGAAAAAAGAAAACTACACTATTAACTTTTTAACTTCAATTCATATATATATATATTTAAAGACCTTCCACACTGAACAAGTGTTACTCCTGTTTCGAATGGTCAAACGTGAACATGAAAGAGAGAATATTTATTCCCGGCTTCCGAACAAGAAAGGTGAGAAGGCAAGAATTCAGACATTCACATTCTTCTCAACAAACTCTGATGTTTAAGTTCTTCTTGTAATCAAAATTTTTCCCAGAGTACTCTTGGTATCATCCTGACAAAGTAAAATAAATAAAGAAAAACAATCTTTTTCTTTGCACTTACACAAATCACTTAAACCTTTTTCTCTTATATTACCAGAACAATTGCTAAACTAGCAATTTTAAGATCACGTTACTGAGAAATTACCTAATTATCTATTAGATATCGAGAACTTTATAGTCCTAAGTATCAGTAAAAATAATTCCATCCACCTTGCATATATTTTGAAGATGCAAGACTTTTCTTATTGTTTGTTTAAAAAGGGAATAAAGTCAAGAACACATATTATAAATTATCAACATTCTACTTAAAAGCAGAACTCACTCTAGACCTCCAATTGAGATTATTTGGCTGTATATTTATATCAGGATTTAACACAAATGACAGAGTCACTAGTTGCAATACCCCATCCAAACACTCAAGAGTTAGTTCTCTTCACAGGCAAAAACTTGCTATTGTCACTACAAGAGAAAAATAATTGAAGAAACAAGAATATCCAGTTTTGATAGTGGATACTTTAAACAAAATAAGAGTTTTGGAAGGAATGTAAAATCTCATCTTCAGGGTTTTAAACGTCTAGCTATTAGGGGGTTAGGAGGCAGGTGTAGTCCACATCTGCCTATCTTGGAGTTGTGAGAGGGGACCTTCACCTCTGCTCTGAATTATTCCTGTAAATCTGGTACTGGCCAATATTGGGGACAGGATACTGAACTAGATGGACAACTGGTGTGATCTCATATGGCAATTTCCATGCTCCTATGTAAAAGACCATCAACCATGGGGAAAATTAGACAATATTTCTCAGGCTATCAAAGGGTTTTCTGAACAATTGTTAAGAACCAATAGTTTCTACATGAATCCAGTTGGCTTTATATAATTAACTGTGTGTGTGTTCCTACTTATATTACGGTAATTGGATACTGCATTAAACAAGAATGAATAATGGCTGCAAACAAGATGATTGTGTAATACTTCATAACACTCCAAAGGACGAAGAAAAATACAGCATGTTGTTTTGGGGTTTTGTTTGCTGCATATCACGGCACAAAGTAAAACATAATATATATCCATATAGGGGCAATTTTGCTAAATATACTGTTTATCATATTCTAGCAGGAATAAGAAAATTTTTAAAACACCAATAATAATGCACATATTTACCAAAGTAACCCGTCAACAGATCACACAGAGATTAGGGATTTGTAGACAGAGGTCTAGACTGAAAGAAAACAACTTACATTTTTAAACTATATTTTACATATAGTCCTTCTTCATGTTCAATTAGAACTGATATACTGTATACACATCTTATTAAACAATAAATCATTCTTAATTCTCAAATATCCTGCAAATAATAAGGAATGCCTAAACTACAGCTTTCATGTCTTTTCCAACACAAATTATCTGAACATTTTGAAACATTGGAACATATACATGCTTATTTGCAATTTTTTTTTTCCTTTTTCAAAGTCCAAAAACTGAGGTTAATCCTCAAACCAAACTAACATATCTCCTCTAGAAGGTACTTTGTATCTTTGAAGCAGATTAAAAATTTTCAATAGATTTTCAAAATTTTCAAAATCTCCCTGTGCTTGCACACTTATACCAACACATTTTGTAAATCAAGATTTACACAGTTACACACACACACACACACACACACACACACACACACACACACAGATTTGCACATAAAATCTGATTGGTAGTATTATCATCATCGTAGGGAGTCAAACATGCAGGTTTGAAAATCTCAGCCATCATGTTTTCCACCATGTGGTAAGTGGAATGATCAGTTTGCTGGGAGTTGTTTGTTTGTTTTTAAATACAGTATACACAAATTTTAGTCTTTATTGTGTAGGAACTGTATGCGACTTTTTAAAAGAGTGTGGATTTTAGTTAAAAGGAGCTAAATATCTGAACACCTAAAATACTTTCTTTCACTCCTGTTTAAAAAATGTTTAAAGGATTGATATGTTGTTTTTAATTTATTTTCAAGTACTACCAAATATTACTACATTTCTGCTTCCCTTATTTCGCAATTAAACAGCCAGAACAAGGCTGCCAATGCATGGGAGGAGTTAGCACAGCTAATTGAGGGGGCAACCATCCATTCAGGACAACTCTGCCTTTACTGATCTGGATCTGTGGGGATGAGAGTCCGCATCCCTGTGTCAGCACCAAAGACACACATCTCTCCCAGAGAGGGAGATATTCCCAAAATATATTCGATGAAGTTGTAGAGTTGTCAATCTGATTAGTGTGGATTTCTGTGCATGAGGTGATTCAGTCCCAAGATCAATCTACGTCCCAAAGCATTTAAAGTTTCTTTAAAAAAGAAGAAGGAGTCTAAATTGACAACTGAAGGGGCATATTCTCACCTTCCCAATAAAACCCAACACACACACACCCTCACTGCAGACTACAACACCTAGGTGGCTCTTCCACATTTTTCAAAGTGATGATACTGTAGGAAAATCATAACTGCCAGACTAGATCAGACCAGTGGCTCATTTATCCTGTTTTTGAGAGAGGCCACTACCAGCATTTCAGAAAAAGGTGCAAGGAACGAAGCAACAGGCATTTGTATAACAACCTATCCTCAGGAAAGTTTTCTCCTAACCCAATAATTAGAAGTTTGCTTATGCCCTGAAGCCTATCACTTCCAAAATATTTTTTGTTATTTACTATAACAACTCTCAATATTCTTCGTATTCATATAAATGTCTAATCCATCTTTGAATCCTGCTAAGAGTTTTGGTGTCAATGACATCCTGGGGCAATGAGTTCCACCCTCTAAATATTCTCTCTGTGAAAAAAGTACTTCCTTTTATGGAGTTTGAATTCACCACCTTTCAGTTTCATTGAATGTTCCTTAGTTCTTGTATTACAAGATAATTGAAATTTCTGATCAACCTTCTCTACACTATTCATTATTTTAATACACTTTTATCATATCCCCTCACTTTTATCTCTTTTTAAAGTAAATAGTCCCAATTTTTTCACACTCTCTTCAAAGGAGTTATTCCATGTACCTAATCGCTGTTGACCATCTCTGAACCCTTCCTATTTATGCTATATTCTTTTCAAAACGTGGAGAGCAGAACCGCACACAGTATACCAGACAAGGCTGTAACTTTGATTTATATAATGTGGTAGTAAGAGTTTCCATATTATTCTCTGTTCCATTCTTTGTGCGTCATCTTGTTTGCTTTTTGGACCATTGCTACACACTGAGGTCTTAACTGAATTGACCACAAAGATACCCAAGTGTCCTTCCTCCCTCTCCCCCAACTTAATTTAGTGGGATGAACAGGTCAGATTATTCCCTCCAGCCTGCACTATTTCACATGCCATCATGCTGCCCGTTTACCTAGCTTGGTTAGGGTCCTCTGAAGTTCTTTGCAATGCCTGCTGATGTTGACTAAATTAAATAACTGTCATTTGCAACTTTTACCACTTCACCGTGCACCACCTTTTCCAAAACACACGCATTAAGCAACCTTACTTCTACTATAGAAACTTATGGCACCTGCTGCTAAAGCTTCACAATGGTGTAAATTGATCATTTATTTATTGTATTCATTTTTTTTTTTTTGGTCTCTTGGCCACTCTCTGACCTGTGACAGCACTTTCTCTTTGGCCCCTACCCACTTGGAATTCTCTGAACAAGTCACTCTGACAGTGAACAGAAGAAAACAACCTGACATAATTTAACTGGACTTGTAAACTGCTCTCACAAAAAGCTGCTAAAGACACTAATAAATTAGCATGAGAATTTTTGTTGCAGAAGCTGTGCTTATTACACCATGTCATGTGATCCTCAAGGCATTTTACGATTCTGTTTTTAATTTTAATTTCAATAATTTGCCAGGTAGAGAAGGCTGACTGGTCTATTTCCCTAGATCACCCTCTACAACCTGTTGAAAGTTACAGGTACAACATTTGCAGCCCTCCAATCCTCAGGTATAGTAGCAGATTTTAACAAATAATTGTGGATTTTTACTAGTAGCTCAGTTCCTTCATTCTTAAATTCCTTCAGAAATCTTAAGTGTAAAATCACCTCTGCAGAGTCACTTGTAGTATTTTAATTATAATGTATCCATTTGTTCCAGCATCTTTTCTTCTGATACATTAAGCTCTGATAGTACCTCATTTCTATTACCACAAAAGGTCAGGGCAGGTGGTAGGTATCACTCTCGCAGCCTCTGTAGTAAGGACTTACACAAAGAAATCATTGAGCTTCTCAGCAATTGGCCTTATCTTCCTCAGTCACACCCTCTACCCATTGATAGGTTTGTGGACTCTCTCTCTCAGAAGTATCCTTCTTCAGATAAAGTTTTTTGTTTTTGTTTTTTAATACTTTCAGTTATTTGCCCTTCAAATCCACTGGAGTCCTGCTTTAATTTCCTTCTTGTATATTAGCTACAATAGTTTATGCTCCTTTTTACCGGCTTTACTAGGGTTGAATTTTTAAAGGATATCTGTTTGGCTCAAACCTTGCCATTTAGCCACCATAGTTTACTTTTTGCCTTCTTGTTTTCTTTTTTGTTTAGACTGACGCTATTATTGTATCCTTAAATTACATCCATGCTAAATCTAACAATCTTAAGGATTTTAATTTTTTTTCCTTTTGACATTAGACTTCATGACTTTTTTTTTTTTTTTTTAAATCTCCTTTCCGAAGTTTAGTGACACTATGCTAGCTTTTGATATCTGATCCCTTCTCCCTCCATGTTGAATTTAATTACAAAATGCCCACTATTATTTAGAGGTGCCACTGTAGTTGTTTCTTGAATCAACTCTTGCATATTACTTAGAGCTAAATCAAGAATAACTTCTCTTCTGTACCTTAGAGCTAAACATACTCAAGAAATAATGTTATTGGTCAACTATTAAAAGACCTGGTGTTCACAACAGAATCACATATTATACTGGTAAAAACAAACATCCATCACTTAATTTCCTTTGACTAGTATAAGTATTTGCAAAACATTTTCAAATAGCACTAATCCATTTTAGCTCTAAATAAATGGAATATATATACACACAGTTCAAAAATGTTAATCAATGTTTTAAATCTAAATCATGGCTTGACATGTCTGAAGGCACTAAAATAGTTACAACACAATACAGAAAACGACTGACACGTCTGTGTGTTTAGTGCACATAAAGGACAGGCAGTCAAGGCTGAAAGAACTTGTCATTGCATGTTGTGCAGCAGATCTTTAAACATTAGTAAATTAAGTGCTATTGACTTAAAAGGCAAAAGCCTTCTATGAAGAACAGATTAAATAAAAGCAGTTATTAGCTCATTCATCAAGAAATCTAAAAAGCAAATGAAAACTCAACCTGCTTCCATCCGTGAAAGTCAGCCAGAAAAACAACAAAACAAAACATGAAGAACTAAGAAGAAAAAGTACCTATCATAAAACTGAAAATTCCATAACTAGCAAGAATCAGCATAAGGTAATTCACATCCGTCTGCGGGAGGCAAGAAAACAGAGGTGTACCAGTTCTTTTATCAGGAATTAGAATTCTGATAACTCCTGTCTCCACCAGTTGGGCAGGGGGCAAACATCCCATTTGTCTCAGCTCAAGCAGATGATGTTGGGTAGTATATATGGGGTTAGTCATTCATTAAAATAGCTAGTATCATACCAAAAACCAAAAAAATTAATTAGAGTCAAGCTCTTTGGGGCAGGAATTGTCTTTTTTGTTCTGTGTTTGCACAATGCCTAACACACTGGGGTCCTGGGCCATGACTAGGGCTCCTAGGCACTATCACAAAACAAGAAAATAAATAAATGTAAAAAATAATAAAATAAACCAAAACAGGAGTTGCAAAATTTTTGCTGTAGCCCAGTGAACAATCTCATAGACTACCAATAGAGTCAAGAGTTGAAAAAGTTCTATAGGTAACGATATAGATTTCCTAATATAGAATGTTTTTAATTTAGCATTACATTTTAAATTCAGATTCACGTATCAGTGAAAACATCTGAAAACACTGTATTGATGAGAACTGCGTTAAGGTCAAGTCTGCAGTATTTAAATCTTTTCTATGCAGCCACACTTCACAATGTTTTAATTTTACAAATCATGAAGCACAGTCTTACAGCTCTGTGTGGATCATCTTTTCAAACTAATTGGTTAAACTTCTCCATTTATTTGCTCATCCCCTTTTTGTATAATGGATGAATGAAATTATCGCTTTGTTAATCACAAATGGCCTTTGCTGCATAAAAGAATGACCATCATATTCATTATATTCTCACCTTTGAACATCTCTAAGCATTCTAAGTACAACACGTACCCCAGCCGCAATGGATGAATCACTGCGAAAATGTTACGATGGTTGTGGAACACAGATTATCACTGTAACCCTCTACCATTTCACTCAGCTTTCTTTTGAAGCAAAGTACAACTCAGCCTTCTGCAGAACACATATTGTACTATGCAGGACTTCCTGAAGCAAAGCTATTTATAGTACAGAATACAATTACAACACTATCTGTATATAATTTCTGTCTTTTGATATACTCATACTGTGCATTTCAGTTTATACAAGTTTCAGAATGGACTGGGCCGTCCGTAAATTGGTTTTATACATCAGCCAGTTTTACTATTATTTATTATTGGTGTTACAGTAGCACCAAGGAATACCAAATTAAGGATTAAGGTCTGATTGCATTAGACATTGTAAGGATAACTAACAAAGACAGTCCCAGACACTGAGAGTTTAGTCTAGGTGACAGATAGGACCAGGACAGCTAATAAAGGGGGGGGGAAACAATTGGGGTAAGATAGCATGGAGAGAAGTAGCATATCTTTCAATGTTTAGCAGAAAAACAGACAAAAACAGTAACTTGCATATCAAAAAATGAGAGAGAGAGAGAGAGAGAGAGTGTGCAAGTGAAGGTTATCAAATATCAGATTTTCATTGCTTTTTTTTTTAGCATTACAATTAAAATGTTTATAAGATTATATCTAAACAGCACAGTTTTTAAAAGAATTTTACTTCAAACCTTATAGTGACAACACTGTGGAAAAATTAATTGTTAATAAATTGGAAGCTGACAGTTCTTTAATGATAAAATTTATAGATTGGAAATGTAGAGTTACAGGTCAAGTTTTAAACGGTTAGACTAACTACCTAGCCAACTGGGAATCCATTTAACATTATGTTCTTTTAAAATATAAATTAAACCACATTCATGAAAAAAAAAATAAATAGCACAAAAAATATTCTCCTACAACCAAAGCAAAACAAGGAAGAGAAATGCATGGTTATATCATAGCATCTCTATGGAAGTCATGCAGGACAATTCTTATAGGCAGTTCCCCATGTCAGCCTTAGAGACAACATATGTTGTAATGCATAATCAGTAGTTCAGAGAAGGATGGAGTTGTTGCTGAACTCCAAGTCTTGGGAGTCAAGAAACCTGGGTTCACTTCCTGGGTCTGACACAGACGTGCTGTGCAACCTTAGGCAAGTCACTTAACTCCCTGTATCATAGATTCCTTTTTTCTATAATGGGAATAACATCCACCTACCTCACAGGGGTATTTGTGTGGATTAACTAATAAATGCTTGTAACCTGTGAAGATGCAACAGAAATACTAATAGAGTAATACACAATTAGAATAAATACAGTAATGAGCAATGGGACATGGGTAACCATTTCTTTTTTCAAATCATGTACAAGATGTGAATTAGTTAATAAATCTTTTAGGAAAGGAACCAAAATCTATTCTTCATATGTATCAAAAGATACAAACAAGACACTATCTGACACTAATATCTTACTACTCATTTTGCAAGTTTTCTTCACATTGAATTAGCACTGTATCATCTTACTCAAATATACTGTTTACTCTTCTTTTCTTTAAGAAGTAAAAATATGACATACCATCATGGTCAGATATCTGGGAGAGGCGGGGGGGCGGGAGAGATTTTGTGCAGCAAGCTAGAACAAGCTCAAACTTTGACATTCTGTGCTTTTGGTGGGTAAGCAGCATTTCCCCTTAACGATTTTCCACAATGAAGGGGAGAGGAGGAGTAGGTCATTCACCTATCCAATGACATAGTGCATATATGATTAAACGGTCTATTCTGAAGTATCTTTTTAAAACACTCATTTTTTGTTTTAAGTAAATACACCCCCCTCCCCACACACAAGCACAGGAAAGAAACAGTAACAACAGTGGATGCATTTCTGTCTCATAAGAATGGAATTTTACATTTCTTGAACCAAACTGCTAATTTCAGATTAATATATATATATAAACCAATGACCCGCAATAAAGTTATTCATTTGAAGCAACCATCACATAACAAGCTTCACTACAAAGTAACAAAACATATTAATGACTAACAAGTTACCATGTATATTCACAAATACAAATTGTTCAGTTTTAGGTTTTTAGTTAATAATTCTATTAACACAATCATTAAAAGTAAAAGTAATACAGTAAAGATAGTCACCCAAAGAGGCCATGACTAGATTTACAGAAGAGGAAAAAACCCACAGCCCTCACAAAAGGTCAATGGAAATTGTGGGTATGCATTGGGTTTGAAAAATCAAGACACTAATTCATTAATCATCACTTGGAATAGTTTAAAAAAAAAAAAAAACCCCCCAAAAAAAACCCTGACATTTGCACAATCAAGCCAACAATTACTGACTGTAAAAAAACCAGTGCACAAGGATTAAAGCTCACAAGACTCAAAATCAGCCCAGTTGTAATTCCAGATGAAGTCAGAGGGATTACACTAGGGATGCATTTGGCCATTTATGTAATTCCTTGTGACTTGTTCATTCTGCATATTTCAATGCTATTAAAAATTAACAGAATATTAGATGTCTGCACTTCAAGATCAACCTGCATTTAAACATATACAGTGTGAATTCAGCAAGAGAAAATAAATGTTCTTCAGCCGTATCTCAGCTGTGCATTTAGAATAAAAGGGTTATATACACTTTCTATTCCTTAAAGGGGTATCAGAATTAATACTGCATTACAGAATTTCATACTGCAGTATAATCTAGCTCAGTGTTTCTCAATTGGTGTTCCGCGGAACCCTGGCTGTTAGGGTTCCACGAGCAGCTGTTCTCCGCCGCCGAGAGCAGCTGTTCTCCGCCGCCGAGAGCAGCTGTTCTCCGCCGCCGCCGAAAAAGGGAAGATGTCCCGGATTTTTCGGCGGAGGGTATCGAGTGTAAGTGTCATTTAATTGCTTATTTTGAAATTTTATTTGGCCCCATATGTAAAAATACTGTTAAGAGTTTGGGGGGTTCCGCAATTATTTATCGAGTTCAAAAGGGTTCCGTGGCCAAATTTAATTGACAAACACTGGGCTAGCTCAATGGTTCCCCACTTGTGGCTTCGGGGCCAAAAGTGGCCCGCGGAGGCTTTCAAAGTGGCCTGTGGCTCCACTCCTGCTGGCTACAGAAGGGAGCTGCTGCCTAAGGACCCAGGTGGAGCTGTTGCCATGGGGCTACAAGACCAGTGCAGATTCTGTGCTGCAGCCAAGGGGATGGGAGATTAGGGCACAGCAAAGTGCTCTGCCTGGGTCCAGGGGCACTGAGGTCCCTGCTGGAGCCAGAGGAAGGGGAGCACTGATCTTCCATTCCCCTGGCTGCAGAAGGGAGCCACTGCCTAGGGACCCAGGTGGAGTGCACGGGGCTACAGGACACATGCGGTTTCCCTGCCCCAGCCAGGGGGACAGGAGATCAGCGACAATGCAGCCTCCTCAGTGAACTCCTTGTGTCTGGCTGCAGTGGGGGGGAGTGGGCTGCTAGCAGAGACTGGTGGCCCTTCAGGGTTGTAAAAGTGATATCTGTGGCCTTCGAGCCAAAAAGGTTGGGAACCACTGATCTAACTGTTGCTCCCTTCCTAGCTTCATTTCTCAGCTCTTGCCTCCTTTCCCATAACTTTGCAGTACGGTTGGCAACAGTGTGAGCAATACAGAAAGTCCTACTTCCCAGCAGGCCAAGTTTCTCTCTGTGCCAATTTGCTTATGCTCATTTTTACTGTATTAAAACAAGATCTCTTTATATCATATCTACACCTCTTCTGTATCCGTTTCCTGTCCACTTCCCCAAAGAAATACAAGGAGGAAGTCAAGAAAGGTACAGGAACACCTAAAAAATTCTTCGGGAGGCCTTGTCTGATTATATGTTTGCAAGGGCCCAGCCTGAAATAATCCAAAAAAAAAAAATCAATTAAAATTAAAACGACTTATTTTTCCACTTGCAGTAATATTTTCTGCCATATCTAAACTTATCTTTACAGCAGAGGGAAGTTCCACACAAACTTCATTTTCCCTCTGTGTATAGAATACAGTTAGCACTCCAATGTTTTTGCAGATTTCTATAGTAAGTAGTCGTGGGGCAAAATACTGTTTCCTCCTAGTAATTTCCACCTGGAGACTGAACTTGTCTATTTGGTACCCCTCTGACTGCACATTAGTATTAGTCAGAGGAGCTTGCCTTTCTTCCACTTCTTGCATTTATATATTGACCTGAAATGCAGCTGTTGTATTCCCAAATTACAAAGAAAGAGAAAAAAGTAAATTAACTGGTATGTCAGCAAGTTTCTTAGCAAAGGGAAGTACAGCGTTCAGGATTAGAAAAGAAACTGTACATGCAGAATGCTGCGTGTCTGTCAACTTTCCAACACTGCAGAATATATTATTTTATTTTAATGTACTGGTGAATAGGTTGCTCCTACAGTACATAAACACTTACTCCTTCTTAAGACTTTTTTTTTTTTTAAAGCAATGCCAGGAGGACAATACTCAAATGTTCTGCCAGTAAGCAAGCAGGAACTCTGTATGCTTATTAGGCAGGATAATTACAATTGCAATTACAAAATGCATTAACTTTTTATGGCTTTCAAGATGGTTAAACTACCAAGTGTCCTAAGAGACTCACCCTCTGGCTTTTAATTTATGTGGTGAAAACTGGATTTTTTTTTTTTTTTTAAAGATGTACATTCAACCAAGAACGATCACACTAATTATAGCTACAACAGCTACGAACAACTGAGGATGTGTCTACACTAGAAGGGAAAAAAAATGTGCTGTAAACTCTCAGATTCCAAGGCCAAAAAGGGACCATTGTGAACTTCTGATATGATCTCTTGTAAAACACAGGCCACAGAACTTTCCTAAATTAGTTCCTGTTGGACCTACCACATCCAATCTTGATTTAAATGTTTCCAGTGAGTGAGAATCCACCACAACTCTTGATAAATGCTTCCCATGGTTAATGATTCTCAGTGTTAAAAATTTGTCCCTTATTTCTCAATTATTCCCCATTTATCAGTACCCTTTGAGACCTCTCAGTTAGACAATGTATTCATTTAATGGGTGCCATGATGAATTTGTATCATTCTAGTATCTTAATCAAAACGTTGTTTGTGAAGTCAAATGCCTTACAGAAGTCCAGATATATTATATAAACACTATTATCTTTATCAATCAAACTGGCAAACTTGTTTTAAAACACCAAGTTAGTTTGGCAGGATCTGTTTTCCATAAACCCATATTGCTTGACATTAATTATATTGGCTTCCTTTAACTCTTTATTTAATCAAGTACCATATTAGCCATTGCATCATTTTGCTTGGGATCGAGGTCAGGCTGGCAGGCCTATAATTAAGGATAAGATTATGTCACAGAGGTCACGGATTCCAGGACTTCCAGAGACCTCCATGATATTTACTGCTTCAGCCCTGGGGCAGGGGAGCTGGAGCTCCCAAGGGTGATGAGGGGACCCACAGCTCCCTGCTGCTGCTGGCAGTGGGAGGATCTGCAGCTCCCAACTGGTGTGGGGCCTGTAGATCTGAGCTGCCCCTTGCAGTGTGGGCTCCCTGATGCTGTAGGCAGTCCTTGGAGCTCCCAGCCACCTTGGGCAGAGGGGGACCCGGAGCTTCCAGCCCCCACAGGTGGCCCTGCAGCTCCCAGCCCCTGCAGCAGGGATTCGAAGTTCCCAGCCCCCATGAGCAGCAAGGTGACCTGCAGCTCCAAGCCCTCACGGGGTGGGAGGTCCGGAGCTTCCTGCCTCCCCTGGCAGCAGAGAGACCCCCAGAGTTCCTAGCCGCCACAGGCAGCTGACGGATGAACACGGAGCTCTGAGCCACCATGGGGTGCCCTCTTTCTGAGCCACATGGGCAGCGGGATCCCTGAGCTGTCAGCTGCTGCCATCCCCCAGCAGGATGGGGGCTCTCTGTTAATTTTAATAAAAGTCAGGGCTTCCTGAATTTTTTTTTTTTTTATTGCCCATGACCTGTCTCTGACTTTTACTGAAAATAACCGTGACAAAATCTTAATCTTACCTGTAATTAACTGGGTTGTCCTCTTTACCCATTTTAAAAACCCTCAAGTCAACTAACAGCAGACATATAGTTAGAAAGTTCATTACAATTTACACTACTATGGGATGCTTCCAAATTGTGTACAACTTTTTATTTTATGTTCCAGCACATCGCAAGACACTGTATTTGAATTTATATTATTCTGATAGCCATCTTTCCCTTTACCCTGATTTTTTACGTGATTTTATCAGTTGATATACTGAGAACAACTGCTATAGCTAGAATCCAGTGCCTTATTCTTCCTAAAAGCCTAAAACCCATTGCACTAACAGAAAGCTTGGAATAATAAATAAATAAATAAAAACATCTCTTACTTCAGAGGTTAGCTAGAGGGAGATCAGCTGCTAAAATCAATAAAGTGCTAGGGGGAAAAAAAAAATTGCTATCAAAATTGTGTGAATTTAAGGCTAAATATCTTCTGAGATACCAGGGCTAGGATCACTTTAACAAACCACAATATATGTCTCCAGAAAGTTCGAGGGGAAAATATTTTCAAGAACTGAAGTTGCATCAAACCCCAAAAAGGAATAATGGTTATTTCTGGAGTTCAACATACCATAAAAAAAATATTAAAGGTATTATATATACACTGAAGAAGATAAGCTAGATAACATACAATATGAAAAATTAAGCTATACATAAAAATATCAAGCTCTAAAAAACAGACAATAAAAACTACACCGCATAAAAAAAAAAAAGTCCAAACAACGACCATTAATGAAATGTTAAAATTAAAAAAATAAATAAATATCAAGCACTCAAATGTCAGACTATGCCATCTTAAAACTGACTCTGTGCTAATGCTTTAAAACATGGTGTGTCTATCAGACTGACAATTAATATATTATACTGGAATTTCTTATATATTAAATGGTTATATACGCAGTAAATTACAAGTTTTAGGCTCAATCCTCCAATTGATACCTGTGACGGGTTGGGCTTACCCCACACTGAAAGAGTTAAGCCTACTCTATGGGCAGCAGAAGTCTCGCCCCCCAGACTCTGCTGGGCATGCACCAACTGCTGCCCCAGCATAAAAAGTAGCAGCCCAGCTCATTCAATGCTGACCACTGAGTGGGGAGGAGGTGTGCAGGAGCCACTGAGCCAGAAGCCAGTTCAGTCCCTGACAGTGGGAGCCAGAAGCCTGGGAGACCTCGCAGGAGACCAGCCGCCCTGTGTCAGCTGCCCAGAGACAGACGTCCAAGGAACCGCCTTTGCCAGTGGGCCCCATGACCCAGGGAAGATGCGGAGGGCGGCTGCACAGACAGGAGAACCTAGATGAGCCAGAGGCCTGAGGGATGGCCCCATTGACAATCGGTAGGAAGTAGCCCAGGGGGTGGAGGGAGGCACCAGTCAGTGTGTTTCTGGAGGATACCCACTGACTTGCTGTCGGACTATCCCGACACTAAACAGGGAGGGTCTGAGCCCCCCTACCCCAGGTGCCACTCCCCAAAGGAGGCGCCCCACTACCCCAAAGGGCCGCCAGGGCACGCTGCCCTGACCCGAGGGCGACTATTGATTCCAGCCGCTAGGCCACACTGCCCTGTCGCTAGAGGCAGCTGATAGGGCTCGGATCTGCAGGCCTCAGGGTGAAGAAAACACAGTCTGATAGATTGCACCTGTGGGGGTGCCCCATTCCCCTCATTACCCGCCTCGAACTTCTCCGCCGGGGGGGGGGGGGGGGACGGGGAGGGCTTACCCTGCAACAGTAACACAAAGGCCAACTGCTGTGCCCATGTGGAGTCCCACTGACTCCACCTGGGCATTATCAACTGCCTAGGGTTTCGATCCAGGCAGTGTAAGTACCCTCTTGTTCCTCTGCTGATCTCCACTGAAATCACGACCATGACTTCAACAGGGTTCTGCCAGAATGCATGAGTCTGCTTGCACCAATCCAATTACAGGATTGGAGCCATTTGTAATAAATTATGGCACAGTACACACACTACATACTAGGCTTAATTTTTAAGTCTCAATGAGAGCTACAAAACAAGATAAAGATTTTTAAAAAACTGCAGATCAATAACTGCACATATGTATGCATCATAACCATGGTCAAGATGAGTGTAAAATTTTCTACTGCACATGAAATATATTATGTGACCACTGATGGGATATGAGGCATTTAAAGCATGTATAATTATCTTATTTTCATCATCAACTCCTGTCAAATGAATATCTGAAACTGATATGTCACCTGTGTAAGAAGGCATGTCCAATATACAATAACACATATACACTTCTGGCTCTCTCCCATAAGAAGTGGTTAGACTGTATGATCTTCACAGCAGGAACAATTTCATCTTACTGTGTCTGAAAATAACCTAGCACATCTTGGGTATACCATAATACAATAAATGGTTCCTACCCCTGTGGCACAATAGGCAAAATTCCCATTGTACTCTCTTTCCAGCAGCTTCTCCTTTCAAAACTTTTTATTAAAAATTCCCAACAGGCACTCTCTTGCTACAGTAGCAATTAAACCTGTACTTTCTGTTGTTTTTCCAACACAGTTCATTGCCCAACTCCAGATGCTACTACCAAGATGTGCTCCAGGCAACAAGAAAAATGGAGGATCACTTTCCACTCATTGCAGTTCCTGCCAACACACATCTCCAAAATCTTTCCAAAGCTGTTATGTTTTAACCATTTCTTCAATTAACTTGCATGATACGTTAGCCTCAAAGCAAATTGCTCTTACCTGTTCTAGCATGGAATGATGTCCAAGAGGCCTGATTAGTCAATTTTTCAAACTGCTCTTCAAGACACACCAAGAGGTACCCACTGAAAACTAAAGGAAACTCATTTCTTAACCATGCATAACCCTGCCCACATCAACCCATACCCCTTGTGCATTAGGCTGTGAAGAATAACAACTTTTCTTGCTTCCACTGGATTACAGTATTTAAAAATAGGTTATGCAGTTCTACAGTACATTTTCTACTTGACATTTCAAACACCTTCTCCAATACTGCATAAAGCTGCATAAATTCATATGAATTTTAAAACATGCATTCAAAGTATTTTGAATATTACTTCGTTATAAAAAGAAAAGCATAATTGCTGATGTAAAGAGATTGAGTTACTTTTCCATTCTGATTTACAGCCAAATTTTATACCAATGCTTAGGATAACAGATGCATTGGTGAGATTTTGGATGGCGTATACTTTCTCTTGGTTCAAGGCCACTGACTTCAGTCCCTGTTCCACTGTGAAAGCCTGCTATGAATTTTATAGTATTACCACCCAAGTTTCTATTGCAAGTGTTGTTTTGACTATCAACTTTGGTGCAATAAGTTAGTTTCTGCCATATTTATCTTTGCACTCCTTGGTGAAAATGGATATTTGTTCACCAACTTGCTTTGTAGAACAAGTTTTCCATAAAACTATTTTGTTTCATTTTCTAAATATTTAATTGCATACAAAGTCAGCACATTTATTGATCCTATCTTTTAACACACTAAGCTAATTGGCTCAGTTAGGCAGCATGCAAATATACCTTTACTATGTGTTAGCTTTTCCAACTACAAAGCAAACACAAATGAGAAATTTAATGGAATAATTGAGCTAGTGATGTTAATAAGCAATTAATATAGACTAAAGCACAATGGTAAGCAATACCTGGAACTCAACATTTTAAAAAGGTAAATATTGAAATACTGGATATGGGTATGGGCACTTACAGCTGTAGATGTAATACATATATCCAAAACAATATTGAATGGGAAAAAAACTCTAAACCTATCATCCATTTTATGTTAAATAATAAAAGAGGGTTCTATCATAATATGATATGGATATTTAGCTTAATCTCCTTGATCTGTGGGCTCAAATCCTGCTTAGTGTCACAAATGAAATGGGTGTGGATTTCTCTATCTAGTCCCCATGTCCGCACAACCAAGATACAATTTAGCACACGAGATGGTGTGACTGCAGCTCAAGAGAGACTCAGCACTGGAACAGAGGTGTTGCAAGTCAGGACTGAAGTGCACCTGCAGAGTTGTATGGGGAAGTTTACAAAGCGTCTTTTCACACTAGCTGGCTCAAACCAGGGTTATTAGTTGTTCACCTTCATAAAAAATAATACACTCAAAATTAAAAAGAAAAAATGATTAGCCCCAGAATAGGCTTTGTTTTTTTGGGTCCATCCGTTTCCCCCAGAACAGATGTTTGGGGCTTTTTGTTTGTTTGTTGTGTTTTTTCATTGGTTGTTTTTTTTTGGTTGAGTTATTGTTTTGTTCAGGACTGAATTTAAACTTTAGAGTTAAAATTCACGAAGTGTTCCCTTAACTCTTTTAAGTTAACTTTTTTGAATCTTAAAATCCAAGTACTAAGGATTCCTGTTACACTAAGTCCTGTTATACTGAATACTAAAGATGCTGTTCCTGAAGTAAACAGTATAAGCATCAATGGGAATTTTCCTTAAATATGGGCTTCAGAATCAGACCAACTATCATTCCAGCATTCTTTAGTCAGTTACTCAACCAGTCTGGCAATCAATCCTTCTATTGCTCTGGGTTACTCTTTCTTCTTTCATGACTAACTTCTTCATGTTGGGATGAATGGGAGGATTGCTTTTATTGGACTAAAGATCTCACAAATATCCAGCACTGCAGGAGTTGGGGAGGATATGTGTCTCCCCTCCTTCACCCTTTCTTTGGCAGTGCAAAGTTCACGGACTAGATTTTTTTCAGATGGGCCCTTCCACCACCCACTGTCACTGTCTCACTGTGCAGGAAACCATCCTCTTTCAATATGCATCAACTATATTTCTCCTTTCACAGCTCAGCAGATGAACCAAACTTCTCCAAGCCAGACACATTCAGATCTTGCAATTATCCAAGTTAAACTCAAATTTATTTTCAGACAAAGTGCAGTTAAAAATTTTTTGGTAAAAAAAAAAAATCCTTACACAGCATCATAATTTGTCTCTAATCCACTATCAAATATGGGATTACCAATGAGTATTGTGAGTTACTTACAATTTGTTTAGAACATCTGTTAATCAAAAAAAGCAGAGTTCAGAACTGTTGGGGAAATCCCCAAAGTGGTATCTGGTGTGCAGAGTCAAAAAAAAAAAAAAAAAATTAAGGGGATTAGTGCAAAACTACATCTTAAACAAAATGGATCACAGAGTTAACATAACTCTGCTACAGAATAATAAACCCATTAGTGTCAATGATTTCTGTTCCTAGCCACTGAGGCTAGGACTGAAAGATGCATCATTACAACGTGTTAGCTAGCACATGCTAACTTTCTAAAATTCTAGTGTAGACAAAGAAGCGGCTACATTGACACATGCTAAACTGGTTCCATTAAAGACGAGGCTTTCCCAAAGGCACATCTGCACTAGACTTTTAGAAAATGTTAGCTAGCATATTTAAATTCTACGTACCTAACCAGGGACTGAGGCCTTGGAAAATGGAATCTGAGTTCACAGAACTTCAGCTTCCTGTTGTTGGTGTTAGAACTAAAGGTCTCTTGACCATGCTCAGTAGTCTTAGTGCTGAATTACAAAAAAAACATACTCTCTCCCCATTAACACATGAAATATGAGTTTTGTTGCTTAAAGAGCAGACTTTTGCATTGGAAACACCTTGAGGGAAAATGTACACACAAACAAGGCATTGTGTTCCTGTTTGGTAAGGACAAAATCCAAATGTCCCTACTCAGTCAGGATTCCCATTGCACTTAATGGGAGCTATCCATTAGTAAGAACTGAACACCACCACCACCTTTTGAGCCAAAAGATATTTGTGCTAAAATAGGAATGTTCTCTCTCATCCCATCTGCCCTACTACTTCCAATAGATCCTGTACTGAAGTCATAATCCTATGTTTGTTACATCAATGTAATCAGACAAATACGATGTTTAGTATATAACATATTATTTTCTGTTTTGTCTCAGGCATTATGAATTGACTGCAGCATCATGGGGCTTGTCTACACTTACCTCCGAGATTCAGCGGCAGTTGACCAGAGTTACGCAAGCTACGCAAAAAGATGCGTAACCCCCGTCAACTTCTCTGCTTCTCTTCTGTGTGCCGTCTTCACTGCACTGCGCTGACGGGAAACGTGTTCCCATCAATGCAGCGCTACGCCACTTGAGAAGGTGGTCTTAATACGTCGATTTCTGGATCGACTGAGCGGGTCTTCACTGACTTCACTTAGTTCTTCCTATCTCATCTGATCATCTTACATGGCTATGTCTTCACTGATGGCAGCAGAACTAAGCCTTTGTTTAGATACTTGTTCAGATACAAGTATCTGACAGTCAGCAAATGTAATAAACAAACAGTCTATGAAAAACAAAGTACAGGGAAAATGGATTTCTATAATACAGTAGATACAACTAAGTTTTCTCCAATATAAGTTACCTTTCACAGGCTCACTGCAATGTTTAGAAATTTAGAGCATTAGGCATGTTGGGTCAGATACTTAGCTAATGTAAATCAACATTGCTCCATTGATTGCAACTTTTAAATCAAAGTTATCAAAGCAGACAACGCTGGTGGGTTGATGGTCTTCAATACTGAAAGTACACTAAGGGGTGCTTTTAAAAAAAATAAAGTGCATGTTTGTTGGGGGAAAGGAAGAGCATTATGAACTATAAATATCCATTTAACACACAGACAAGTAATGCTGAAATTAGCTTCTATGCATACATTTGTTCCTCAACAGCAAGCAAAATATCAGATTATTTAGCTCCAAAATCAATGGTAGTATCATGAGCCACCAAACACAAGCATATCATAGGTCCTGTGGTCTGCCAAATACTTATTTTTCATAGCAAGAGGCATTTATATTCGGGAACAAACCAAACCATTCTGCTTCTATCAGAGGCCGGTGAACAAACTGGATATAGCAGACTCAAAGCATGAACTAACACTAATAAGTCAAGAACAATACACATAAAACAGAATTAAATTACCCTGACTAGTGCAGATGGCAAAGACATACCGGTAGGCAATCAAATCAACTTCTGAAATGCAAGACATTGAAACATGAAGGGAGAGGGGGAACATTATCAAAACTAAACATTCTGACTGTCCTGAAGTGAATTTTTTTCAGAATTTTCGTTCTGCAGGAAATTTTGAAATGCCAAAATTTCCCACAGAACAGAAATGCCGTTTTTTGAAAGGCTCTACATTTCACACAGTCCACCCCAAGACAGCGCAAAACCCTACACCACTAAGGAGAGCACGAGGCTGTTGAGAACCTTAATCTCCACTTGAGATCTCAATCAGAGGGCCTTGGACGGAGATGTCCTCTCCCAGGACATGTTGCCTAGGCCTGTGGTCACCTGAAGCTTAAGGGAGAGGCAAGTGGGCAAGGACACAAATGACATCAGGAGCTAAGGTATTAAAATGAGAGCACACATAGGTTTTTCAAGAACAGGGGTGGGGGGTTGGGACATGTTGCAGAGGGGGAATGCTCTTAGGAAGAGTGCCAATTTTGACATTTGGAAAACATACCCATTCTAACAGAAGTCTTTCAACTTAAGGTCATGCAGCAGCTGCTCACATTAGTGTGTTTTGTGTATGAATATAACATATAGGGGAGAAATTATATGTATAAAGGATGGAAATAGTAGACAGTTTTTCACTGCTGTAGAAAATGCTCTAGTTTCCTGGCCCAGTTGTTATGGCTTATGCAATATGTGGTGAAGAGAGCATGGTTTATCAAAATAAGCAGATAAGTATTACAAAATACTGACAAAAATAGTGTGGGAAAGAGGTTAAATGTTAAACCCACCTGTAACTCCCCCAAAGTTGCACATACTTGTAATATACATTTGTGACATGAAGAATTCCTCAATGCCAGCTCATAAAGAATATCCTGATTCTAGTTCAGCAAAGAATATCATGGAAGGTCTTAAATGAAACCCAGAGTTACACTGATCATTAATATCATTCTGAAATGTACGTACAGCTACTATGTAAAAATTATGTATGTGTGCTTAAAATGTGTTCCTAAAGTCTGTATTAAGGCAGAGTTAACAAACAGGTTTCTGCCAAACAAAAGATGTTCATCTATCTCTGTCAGTGTGCATGTTAATTAAGTATTGTTAGGTAACACAATGGGTAGTCATTTACATACAGAGTTAGCAGGTGGATGTGAAATCATCAGGAAGCAGAACACTGGAAAATAAATTACAGGGGGTTCTTCTGACTTTGGGTACAAACAAAGAACTTTGGGGATATAAGTAGAAGGCAAAGAAGACACCCCTTTATCCTGCACCCAGGAAGTGATCAGGCAGTGTGAGTACATTCATAAAAACAGCTTGATTGAAATGCAGCAAAGGACATTTGGGTGAGATAAAATTATTTAGACTGTTAAGTTTAGTTTTCAGGAATCATGTTATGATTTTGTTTCATAAGTAACCCTTCCATTTACAGTGTCCTGGCTCTCTTTAATCTTAAATCTTCATCTATGGTAATAAACTTACTACTTTAATTATAATTATATCTCAGTGTTGTGGTATTACACAAGGAACTGATCCTGAGTTGAATCAAACAAGCTGGTGTGTACACTACACTGTCCCCTTGAGGGCAGTAAACCTAGTATTTCTGAGAGTGTTCAATGAATAAAGGTTGGAAATTACAGGGGAAGTTTCAAAAGGGCTCAAGAACTGGCATTCACCAATTGTAGAGCCTAGCTCAGAAGGGAGTGTTTAGGTGGCTAACAGGTCATGGTATCAGGGAGCTGACACCAGTTAGTCACAAACAGTCTCTGTCTCGCTGGAGGCAAGAAGATAACAAGGTGACTCTTAGTCCTGGGCAGTCAGAAAACCATCACAACACTAGAAAATTCTGTGCAAACCAAAGTCATTTTCATTGTTAACATAATGTGTATTCGTGCACAATGTAATTAAGTCGGAAAGCTAGGACAGATATCGAAAGTTTACATCTTCTGCTCATCACGCAGAAAAACAGTAATACCCCAGCATTTTCTTACAAACTGGTAGGATTAGAGAAGTATAGCATGTGCATGGACATGTATTTAAAATTGGAGAGGCCGTAGCCAGTCAAGAAACTTGTCACTTCTCCTGGCTTTGATAGTTTTAAGTGCCTCCATGTTTGCTGATCAAGTGCAATTTATGGCAGTGTATCAATATCTGTTTGTTATTCTAGAACTGAAACAGGACACGCCTCTATTAAATGACTTTAGATACCTGATTAAAAACATAAGATCCAGTGTACTGAAATGATGTAGTCACATCAAATTCCAATGGCATTATTTATTAACAGAATTTACTTGTCCAAAAAAAAAAAAAAAAATCACACAGTATAGCCGTTTACATAAGAATATTTGTTGCCTTTGTGTCGCATGAAAACTCTAGAGAACAGAAATATTTAATTGTACTGTTGTCCTTTGGTGTGCTCCTTTCTTATTCACTTATGTTATTAAGGCTCACCCCCATTTGGGTAATCAGATTGCCATATACCAGACTGCCATGCTTTATTAAAGGTGGTAGAAGCAATGCACACTATTTCCGAATCTAGTTAGAAAAAAAGCATTTCAGAGTACTCCCTGCGCAATTTATTAACATCAAGTGTGTAGGGTGAAGAATAAATCAGGTACTATGATTTGTTACATTATTATTTTCGGGCTTCATCCTGCAAACCCTTAAGCATGTGAGTAATTTGTAGCCAGTATGTCTACCCACATGAGTAACTTTATTCAGTGCATAGAGTGCTGGCAGGATCAGAACATTAACCTTTTCAGAAAATTTTCAGAAGTTTCTAAATAAAGTTAAAATATTTTCATTTTGAGGGCATAGAGAGACTACTGGGAATCAAAGGGTTTTTTTTCCTTAGTGTTTGAACCAAATTTTGAATTAAAAAGCTGAACTTTTCTGTCATAGAAGTTAATTAGCTCACAATGCTTTAACATTTAACATATTTATGGGAAACTAAATCAACTTAGAACAATTCCAGCTTTTCAAGTATGCAAGTACCTTATCTCACAACACATTGTTCAGTCACTGTAATTGCCTGTGGCAGCTCAAAATATAAAGAAGGGAATCTACTTATTATATTCACACAGCATAAAGAAGCAAGTTAATAAAGGAAGATCTTTTATGTAACAGAAGAAATATTTCATGGTTAAGCCAGCAAATTTTTGTTCTGGAAGACTGGATAGCAGTCCCCATGGGTCATCTCAATTTTTAATAATATTTGGTATTTCTTCAATTAATCTTTATTTTGTATATAAGTAAAAAAATATTGCTCCCTTCCCCCTCCATATTGTTGGAATTTATTCAAGTGCACAGATACCATTTTAAAAACAGTCTCCAATATCTCAGTCTCTCCCTAAGCTCCATCTTCAATCCCCATTGGGTAAAAATACTATAGTAATTCCATGTTAAATGTTTTACCCTAAAATAGCAGTGCTATCATTTCTATTATTTAAGTCTACAACATTTTCCATATGAAATATATTGTTTGTCACAGCATGCTTGGAAGTACATTTTATGTTATAAGTTCAACAGTACCTTCCATTATAAACCCCCTTTTTTAGTTCCTCAGAACTCTGGTAAATTACTTCCATATGGGCCAGAACTCTACCAGCTTGATTTCTGCCCAAAGACAAACGTTTTTTGGAAACTATGAACATAATTGGTTTGGCCATTTTTTAGTTCTGCATGTGTATATTTAAAAAAATCCTCATGATTTGAACTGATGCTGCCATAAATGAATGGAACACGGTTTGCTTTGTAGATTTCTTTGAGATCTTTAGAATAAGCCAAATTTGAAGGAAACTGATCCAATAGTTATGATTGATGAAGCTCTGAACAATGTACTTTTAGTAAACACTGTAGGACTTCCTATTAAAGCACACACACTCACTATCTACAACTTACATTTCTGTATATACACATAAAGCTGACTTTGTCATCAGTTTCTGGGGTTTCCTTTCCTTGGGCTAGAACGGCTTAGAACACTATCGGGGAATGAGTACTGTAGCTTACTCTAATATTGCAAATGTTGTAACATCTAAATCCTATAGATATTTTAGCAATTAGGGGACAACAGTTTCCCTGGAGAATAAGAAGTGCTATTGGTGGTTGGAGTGGCAGTGTTTTCCTGAAAGCCTGATCTACAGACATGACCACAGGGCCAGCAATCAAAAGTTTCTAGATAGCACTTCACTAGTAGTAGACCAGCTAAAATTGTGAGAAATGTTAAGAAAAAACTCATTGTACAAAGGGTCTCAAAGGGACAAACCAGTTCACTTAAGTCCTGAGGCAAATTCTCTAGGGTAATTGTCCACTAGGTAAAATTTCTTAGGCCTAAAACCATCTGGACACCATTATGAGGACTCATTTGTGACTGATGCAATTTCACCACCTTATTACCATCTGAAATGTAACAAAGTCACAGAACATTACTAGAGGAACCTAAACCTCTTCTTATTTCTCTCAAACCACACGTATAATCAAAATGTTTCCTGGCCTTAATCCTGCAAAAACTCATGCCCATGCTTAACTTTGCACTCTATGTGTAACCCCATTGAAATCAATGGCAGCACTCAAAACATGTAAAGTTAAGCATGTGCATAAGTATTTGCAGAATTGGGGCCAAATTTGCTCCTATATGCCAAGCCCCTGAAAACAGACTATTGGTAAGAAAAGTAGAATGACAGATAAAGATGATCATAGTATCAGGACACTAGGGCTGTTAAGATCTGTGGTTATGCTCTCAGAAGAAAATCTAGAAGCACCCCAAAAGGTTATGATGCAAATAAGACAGAATGACCATGAGCATGAGGAAGTACTTACTATTAGTCCCAATTTTCCATACTATTAAATTTGTTTTCCCCTTAATTCTGTTCTTGGCTGCCTTCCTAGTGACATTTCTGAAATAGTTCTGTACTTGAGAAAATTTTTTATTTAGTTTCATATTTCCACATGTAAGATACAGAACAATGTTTCTTCAGAGACAACAAAACTATTTTTCTCTTTAATCATATTTACTTGTAACTTCAATTAAAGTGAATATTACAGAAGAAAAATGTTCCAAGAGTCATTTACTTCATTTATGTTTATAGTAATTTTAAAACCACGTATCAGAGTGCTCTGTACATAAATGGTATTTTTAATCACTAACATGAAAAGCTCATCTATATTTTAGAGAGCCAGAGACAGCTAACACTTATTCAGGTACGATATGAAAACCTTGTTGATTAGCTGAATGCTTCAAGATCATTTAGACAGATTTACAAGGGTTTAAAAGCAACGATTGCACCACACCTTTAAGTGGGTTGGGGGGAGTGCTGTCCAGCTTGCTAGGGGAAAGAGGAAAGTAATTTTGGGACACAGGGTGACAGAGAGGCTCGGAAGCTGCTGCAAAGGGGGACTGGATCAGCATCATGACACTGACTCATCCCCAGGGACTGGAAGGGCTGGGGAGCTGATAAGAGGCAAGCACAGTGGGAAAATCCCCTTTTCCCCAGACAAGGAGAAGCAGCACCCACCTTTACCCCACTCCCCTTGGAGGTGGCAAAATACCAGGTTTGGTCTGGACCTGCTGTGGGCGTCATTTCCAGGGGGAAAGGGGCTGTTGAGGGAATTTTTCCCTGACAATCAGATTAGCCAAGGTGGAATGGGGGTTTTATTCTCCTTCCCAACAGCGGGTTCAGGGGAGCTTTGTTATAGTGAGAAGTGAAGGGAGTTAGGTTATGATGTCACAATTCATTACGCCAGTGCAGATACATCATAGGGAAGGGATACAGTGACCGGATAAATGCTTTGGTAAAGGACTTAAAAAGGAGGTTTTTGTTAAAGGAGCACAATGGGGTGGTTCGGGGCTCCTCTGACAGGTATGGCAGGGAACCAAACCTCCCTTTCTTATAGCCCACCTTAACTCTCGTTCGAGGGGAGGGGATGGTAAGTTCCCAGCAATTGGATGCGGGACCAGGATGGAAAAATAGGGGGGGGGCTGGCAGAAGCCCTTAAGTAGACCTTGAAAAGATCACGGCGTTACCTGCACTGTACACTTTTATCTCCCAGGTAGTCCCAGATATCTAATAATAAAGTTGTGGCCTGATTAAACCATATCCGGTGTCTCCTGTCCTTCTTTCCATATAGCTGGACAACAATGCTCTTAAGCCCAAAGATGTCATGTGCAGTACTGTACATGATTTTTACGAATTAAAAAAAAAAAAGACGAATATTCTTCTAGCCCAGGAATGTAATAAAACTAGAGTAGACTTCTCTATTGCAGCAATGAGTTTTCCAGCTATTCTGATTTTATAATTGCCTGGAGGAAAGCTAGCTCCTAAAACTCCACTATCACTGACAAATAGAAAAATACAAGATAGAACTACAAGTTTTCTTAAATCCCAGAAATAGAACCATACTCCTGTTTCATTTTAAAGGGACTTAACACTTCAGTATTACAAAAGAATTTAAAAAACAAAAACAAATAAAAACAAAATAAACTGGGAATATTCAGACTGCTGACAACACAGAAAACAATTACTACCATCATTCTATCCTCCAATTTAACTCATCATTAAAGCTAAGATTCAGACAACAAATCTTTATCATGACAATCATTCTCTACTGTCATTTTCCAAGCTATAAACTCAATACAAATGAAACATCAAGCAACAACGAGTTTGCTTTAACAATCTCTCTTTTTTTTTTTTAAGGCAACAAATTAAATTTAAGGAAAATATAACACTTAGCTTTCTACACTGAATATAAATAAGGGATCTAAACCAAGACTAGTTGTTTGTCAAGGATGGGTTTGTTTTCCACATATACAGACTATGGCATTCAATACAGTAAGTTGCAATTAGAGTCAAGATTGCAAAACAATTACCACTATAGCCTTGTTTTCTTCATAAAATATTTTTATCTTCTCATCTGAAATTTTTCATGCTTGTTTTCTACTCAAAGTTGCTTTTTTAAAAAAGTTTGAACAAAAAACCTTTGAGTTTAAGCAAATGAAAGAACATACATATGCTCCACCTATTTACCACTCACAATCTTGTTTAAAAAAAAAAAAAAAAAAGGACCAATCTTTAAACCTGTAATCTGCCATGTGCACATTTGTTATTGGGTAGTGTGTGCTTTTATAAATTTAAAAATACTTTGTAAAAACAAGAGTGAAAATGTATCCTAGCACCCAAGGAGTAGAAAAGTCCATTACATCTTATGTTGCAATGTTAACACTGGATGCATTGCACATGTGTGCAGAGCTGTTTAGTTGCATAGTGGATTACTTGGTCTCTTGAAACAGATGAGGACAACCTTACAAGCCACAAAAGCTTGGGTAATCCAAGAATTGGTAAAATTAATCATCTATGTCTTCCTACCAAAAAGCCCTATAGCCTAGAGGCATATGCACTGAGCTGGCAGCCTGGAAGTCCCAAATTCTCTTCACACTGCAGACAGTAAAGGGCTTTCATATTACTCCGTAAATACGGTCTCTATGGATAAACTAAGGCACTTGTATCCCAGCCCCACTGAAAGTAATGGCAAAACTCCCATTGACTTCAGCAGGGCCAGGATTTCACCCAGAGTTCAAGTGATTTGCCTAAAAGGGCAGTGTGGTCTAATCGAATAGCAATAGCAGCTACAGCCAACCCCACAGTTGTTTCCCCTCCTTCATGAAGTAAGTTTTTCTCTCACACTTCCACCTCCTTACTTCTCTCAGCCACTCCACATTTCTTGTCCCCGGGATAAGCAGTTGAATACACTTTAAGAAACACACATTTAACTAATATTGCCCCCCCCAAAAAAAACCCCTCAAAAACCTGCATTATTGGATAAATGCCGTTGTAATTAGAGAATTGCATCATAATGAATACACACAAGAACGGTATACTCAGTCTTGTCTTTATCATGTCCTGACTTTGGAAAGCTTAACTGTGGAGCTATAATATTGCATGAAGAAGGTTTTCGATTTGGTTTGAGGTTTTTGTCTCTTTGTTGTTTGTTTAGAATTGTGGTTTGGTGGAGGGGGGGGGGATTCCATTTAGTATATATTTAAGCAATCAAGCTAAATTTCTTTGTTGTCTACAGTTTATAAAACACCTAAAAAGTTATTCTAAAGAGGTGTTTTTTAAAAAATAGGTCTAAAGACATTCAATTCACAAAAATAAATTATAACTCACATTCTTCCATCTGGAACTATTCAAAAGCATATGCAGTTATATTTTTGAGTAGAAGAATTCTGTAACCTAATACCTGTTCTCCATTCTCATCTCTAGCTGCTTCATAACACACTAGATAGGATACAAAGACAGGAATCAGGTCTCATAAACCCACCATTAGTTCAGAGGCATTAAAATAATTAGTTAATTTGAGTCTATGACACTAAATCTAACTGTATACTTAGTCACCTATTCATATACCAAAAGAGAATATAGTAGGTGATTTATTCTCAGTTTAGTATTTGGCTACAGTAAAACTACCTAATTCAAACAGAAACCACACACATCAGATGGTAAAATGTAACTGCCGTAAAAACAAACACACAATAACGACAATTAATGGGTATAATTGCATCATTAGTCACAATGGTCAGATATGAATATGTTCTTACTTTCTACCAAACACGTGGTACAATGGATGCTTCAAGTCCACTTTGAACAGGGACCTAAACACCATGGAGGAATATTTTTGGAAATGGAGGCTCAAGCCAAATCCTCACAAAACAACAGTCACTGCATTCCATCTTAGCATTCCTGTAAGCACACCCTGAAATTGACCTTCTGTGGCAACATTGTGTGACATGACCCCACTCCAACCTATCTCTGAGTGAAGCTGGATCACACGCTAACCTTCCACAACCATCTGAAGAAGGTATCTGCCAACATAAAGACAACGTCAACCTGGTCCAGGAACTGGCAAGCACAAGCTGGAGAGCAACAGCATCAGTGTTACAGACATCAACAATGGCACGTGTGTAGTCCGTAGCCAAGTACTGTGCATTGGTATGGACCAGAAGTAGCCACACTCAACTTGTTGATGTCTAACTGAACACTGCAATGTGGTGCATCACTGGAACCCTCAAGTCAACCCCAACACCTTGGCAGTGAGTGCTGTCACACATTGCTCCCTCATCCATTCGCTGCAGGAATTCTGAAGGATCGTAGAAAATAAATGTCTTCCCATCCACCAGGACCTTAACAATGTCCCTCAACACTGCTTGAAGTCACATAAGCCCTTTTGGACCCACGCATTTAACCTTTAACAATGCAACTTCAACCCTGATGAACCTTGGAAAGCTGAATCAAGTTCACAGGAAGTCATAAACAAACACCTAGTGAAAGGCCCAATACAGAAGATCCCTGGCTTCAATCTCCCACAAAGCTCATGGGCAACCCTAAACTGCATCCACACAAACCATGGCAGACTGAGATACTTGCTGCACAAATGGAAAATTAAAGACTCTCCAGTGTGTGACTGTGATCACCCAGAAGAGACCATGGAACATAAAACAACTCAATGCCAAATTCAAATAGAAAGGAGGCATCACAGCAATACACTCTGCTACTTCAGACGCAAATATCTGGCTTAACCATCTGAATGTAAAATTATAGTTGTTCTATATTTACATCAGCCATATGAAGAAGATGACCAAACACTAATAAATCTGTATGTTACTTACATACAGTCCCTGATGATTGCAAGGAGAACTTTGCTAAAACTATTGCTTTTTAGTAGCAAGCTCTATAAACTTAAGAACTGACATACATTATTTTTTCCTCTGAAAGAGAAAATCCACTACCAGAGATAACAGCCCCTTTGGGGAGGGGGCAAGTGGGAAATAGGGGGTAGTGTTTGGGAGGCAAGAAATGAAGAAATTCACTAGCTCCTGATGTCTGTGGGCTAGTACATTAACCTGAAGAATAAATTAACAAATAATTTTTATTTTTCAGTCATCTGCTCATAAATCTCCAGTTACAAAGTTATCAGTGGTGGGTAAGTTAGGCACACACACAGTTCCTTCATACTGAGCTGAAGACTGGAATCAATTCATTGTGTTATCTCAGGCATCAGATGTTTTTACCTTCAGGAGTACTTTTGTGAGCCAACCTGACCTTGCCAAGAGGAAAGATAAGATACATGTGAAAAAAACCACTCATGCCCACCATTAAAGGTAGGGAAGTCCCAGCAAGGACCCTCTGTTTTGGATGCCCATGTTAGACAATGGAATACAGCTAGAAATCCCCTTTCTTCCTCTTAGCACAGGAGTTCTATGGGATAGGAGAGACTAGCCACCATCTGTACTTCCATAGACTTTTGATTACTCTTTTTGATCAGCACAAAGAGTCAAGTCTTCTGCCCTGTTGGGATTAGATGACAAACTTCCAAGATCATCCTACAGGACCCGTAACAATGAACTACTTAAATCAGAGGAGTCAGTGAAATGCAACCAGCATTGCCTGTACCCGTACCTCTCATGACAGTAAAGCCACAGGCTAATAGACTGTCAAATCGCAGAACTTCTCAGAAAAGTAGGAAGCCTTCCTTAAGGAAAAGGCTAGCCTGACTCTGGACAAGAAAAAAAAGTCAATCCCACAGGGTAGCGGATCTTGCCACATCACTCTGGATCATTAATTTGTCTATCTTCTGTAGAAACTTTATCCCTTGTCAAGCCCCAGGAAAACAACTACTCCATCCTGTAATCCTAAACTGACTTAATAAAAGCCCCTAAAGTCCTTAAACGTAAGTGGTATATTTTCTCCCCCTCAACGTAATGTTTATTACAGCCAGGAGGCTTAGTGAGTCTACAAGCCCTACCTTGTAAAAAGACATCTTGTTTTTTATGCTAATAGAGTCATGTTCAGGCACTCTCTTCTTGTGTTCTTCGGAAGGTTGTCTTTTTCACTGCAATCAGACTTAGCTCTTGACAACACCCTAAAATAGCAATGAATTTATTCACCTTGCTGTGGATTTCCAAACGGCATTGCATTTTATCTGAACTGAATAGTAGCTTTCATAAAACCTTTGGACAGTGTGCAGCTTGCCTTGGGCCCTGCAAGACTTGGTCCATCCAAAGTTTACTTATTCAGATTCCAGAAAGTGAGGCTCCTGAAAGAAGTGAAGCAAGACTACTGAGAGAAGCATTTGCTTTGAGGACACACACCTTTGGTCTGAAGAGAGAAAGGAGCTCTAAGTCTAGAGCCATATCTACACTACAGGCTCAGTTGCAGGACCGTAGTGTGTACACTTCCTACACCACTTCTACATTAGAAGTTAGGTCGGCTTAACTACAGCACTCCGGGGTGAATTTTTGTGAATTTTTCACATCCCGGAGCAATGTACTAGATCAATCTAAATTTTAAATGTAAACCAGGCCTGACGTACAGATGCTGTTAAATCTTCCCTCTCCACAGCACCTTGCTGGGGTAAAGCGTTCAGCTGACCAAGACAGGTTATCACCTAGGCTGACTATTCACAGTCAGTCTTTATTCTGTGAAGTAAGTGTTATTGTATCACAATCTGCAATGAGCTGAGCCACAAAATACAAGGCACTTTTATCAACACTTATTTCTGACACACAAAAACAGTAATTTTTCATTAAAAATTATATTCTTTCAAATTCTGATCTAGATAAAGTTTTAACATAATAGTGACATTGGTAGAGTACTAAAGAATTAGAAATATTGCTACAAAGCAAAAGGATTAGAGTTGCTTAGAATACAGCTCCTCCATGTTTTGCTCCCAGTGGAGCAATAAAGACAAATGTATAATTACTGTAAAATTATATACGTTATTATGCAGTAGCAAGGCAATAACCACACAGCAATCTAATTCAAGGGGAGAAAAATAAAGTTCAACCGCAATTCACATTAATGCTATAGCATTATTTCTTGAGAATCATGTAATTAACCTGTGTTGCTCTATAACTCATTTCTTATCTCAACAAATTCATAAAAAAGCAATTTTAAGCAAAGCTTAAAAAGTATAGGTGTTCAATTTCAACTACTCTTCAGTATCAAAGAAAATGAAAGCTTACTAATTATAGTGATTCATCCTATGGAAAGATGGGAAAGGAAAACATTCATTGATACAGCAGACATGATCAAGGGAAAGGTATTTCACAAAATATAAGCACCAAGAAATAATTAACCTTAACAATACAAAGTATAATAAGCAGTTGTAAAATACAGAGAATCTTCAGTTACCTGATGCTCCATTTCCTTCTAAGCTTCCTGTTGTAACTATGTAAATTACTGCAATAAAAGCCCTTGAAAAATGAGTCATGTCAAACAAAGCATAATCAACATAATCATTAACAAAAAAGACAAATCCTAGAGTTCAATACAAGTAAACTTTTAGTTTTTAAAAGACAAATCAAAGACATTCTTTTTTACACTTTAAAAACAATATTTCAACTATTTTTGCCACCGAAACTGATGCATGCTTATTTTTATGACCCCATTTTTAATGGGTTCATTTAAAAATTTGAACTGTATAGTAAGACCCATACAAAATACTTAGTGGATTTTAAACTACCTAAAAAAGTTTGCATAAATATTTGTGTTAACTTTCAGGAAGTCTAAAGATTTGAACCACTACATTTAGGCAAACCAATTCAGTACTCTGTCAATAGTCTCTCTCTCAAACAGAAAATCGAACCTAACCTTTCCGAGTTATAGAAATATGAAAATGTGGGGTTTTTTACCACTGTTACAAAAACTAAGAAAAAACCAGGACAACCTTTAAAAAACAAAACAAGATTTGGTGGCATAGTGAAGATTCCATAATTAACCAGAAATCAACAAGGGTTGCTCAAAATTTTTCCATCTAATCTGTTTGTTGACATACAAGTTTTCAACTAAACAAAACTTTCCCAAAACAGGTCTGCTTCCCGCAGATATGAAATATTTCAATTTGGATATGCTACCACAATGTCTTATGGGAATTATACTTCAGTGGCCTCATGTCCCCATTCTCCTGTACTGGCCTGGCTCTCCCAACAGACTTCATTTCCCCTGGTTCTCCGCCACCTCTCTCCAGGAGATTGTGGTACATCATAGATGTAGTCCAGCCACCGAGGAGAATGGAAACATGAGCCACCATGATGCCATTTGAGTTTTTGACTGTAATACTTCAGTTTTTTATTTCTTTGGGGAGGTTGGGGGGGGGGGGGGAACCAAGTTTTCTCCAGAAAAAAAATATTCTGATCTCTAGTTTTGTCTTAGTACTCTTAAGTACTATCATGGAAAATTACTTGAAATGCATCTCTTCTTCATTTATTCTTCTCCACCAATCCTCAACCCATGAATCTACAAGTGTGGGTCAAAGCCCAAACCCACTCATACTCAACCAGGTACCCACCATAACATTGTTAGCCCTACAAATACAATGCATAGACTATATGACCTTATCTGTTCTACATACAGTACAAAGTAAACACTCTTGTAGAAAGTACTTGGAGGTCTACTGATGAAAATTGTTCGATAAGAGCTTGGTATTTATTATTATTTTTATTAAATTTTATTCTTAAGAATTTCAGAAAAATTGAGAAGTAGCTGAAAAATATACAGATTCATACTTACGTTACACAGACATTCCTTTATGGAGCAGAGAAAATTAAATATCTTAATTATCAAAATGTTTAGGGCTTTCAAGCTACAACATTCTTAATAGGATTTTGTTTAAATTCATGTGTGTACACATATGCACAGAGACAGGCCTTAAGATAAAGGGTTGTGTATGTGGGGGGGTAGGGGGGTTGTGGGGAGGAGGAAATAGAATTTAGGTGCTGTGAGAAAGACAGCAAACTGCACAATAGTTACCCTATTAAAACTACAAAATCTTATCATCATCATCATTTTTCCCCCTCTCTCCACACCCTTCTTTCCTACTGTTTGCTACACTCAGGGCATTTCTATGGTAGAGTTTAACGCAAGTTAACTGATTGCTAATTAACGCAAACACTCTACCGAGTCATAAGGTATACTACAACCATGTGAGTCCTGGAATAAATGTTTGAGTGTCCAGATGAGCATGCAAAAATGTTTTCGCTAACTCAAGAGTTAACTGACAAGCAGTTATCTTGAATTAAAAGACACCTGGCTTGTTGCACCTTGTTCCAGATTAGACTAAGCTTTCTGGGACAGAGACCATATCTTTACCTCATGTTTGCTCCACACCTAGCACACTGAAGTCCAGTCCTACCACAATACAAATAAATAAAAATAATAATAATAATAGTTATGCAATTCAAGTGTTACAAGATTTAATTTCCTTCTTGTCGCCTCTGTGAAAGTGGAGTGTATTTGTTAAACTTAATTCAAACTAATCTGGAAATTACCCAGATATCATTAACACTGGGATGGAGAAAAAGAAAAAAGTCTGTCAGTTGAAAGTCAGCCCTTCATTAAATGTAGTGAAGATAATGATTTCTCTTTATTGAGGAAGGCCTTTGTAATTGTCTTATTTCAATACAGTACACTGCATTAATTGCATTATATAGTATGTGAAGAAAATATGAGCTTTCCTGGCCTTCATGGTCAGTAAAGTGTGCTGCATTATACTATACCAGGAGCTAGCATATTAACAAGGCAAGGCATCTGAACTTTTCTAAATGAATGAGCCTATGATTTTGAGAATACTGATGGCTAACCCAGACAGCTGAAAGGCTAAAAGTAAATTGCCAGAGTCCAAACAGCTATTTGAACAGCTGCTTCCAAGAGACAGAAAATTAGTTCTAAAATGTGGAAATCGTTCAACTTCAGCATCGGCACAGGCTAAGACGGGCCATTTGAAAATTATCTGACATGATACAAAATGGTTCATGACAGCCAGTGGCATGCAAGGAGAACATGGAAGGCATGCGGTGCACACCCAGATTTGACAAATGAAAATATTTGCAGGGAAGGGTTGTGCTAGCAGTGCTGCATGCCACACAGTGACACTAAGAAATTCAAGATCTGACTTTATCCTGTCAGCACCATGAGGTTTGGGACAATCTGTCAGAGAAAGCAACTAGGGAGACAGGAACAGGAGCTGAATTTGCAGTTGGAGCTAAGCAGCAATGAATAGAATCTATGGGATGCCATGTAGAGACAGCACTGATAGCCTCCCCATTTCACAGATCTTATTTTGTGCTGTGTAATGTGTAACTGCTGCCTAGTGTGCTCCTTGGGTCATTGTCAGCCATTCCGCGACGCAATCCGGAGAATGTGCCATTGCAACTTTATGCAGTGGGTCCTTTTCCGGTTAGCTGGAAGAAAAGGGGTGGTTGCCACTTTATGGGCTCCATGCAACTGGTAGCTGAGTGGGGGGAGCAACAGCCTGAGCAGAGCAGGAAAGGCAAATGGTTCCCTGTAGGGGCAGAGGGGCTGACCAGGCTCCCCATACCACAGAGTTGAGAGTGGGGAGCGAGGCACCAGTGGGAGGCAGGGGGCTGCCTGGGCTGTCAAACCATTGCACTGGGGGGCAGTCCAGTCACATACGGAAGTTAGTTTGGAAGCACCCGGTTGAGTGGGGCACTATGGCTAGCTATGCTCCCACCACAGAGCTGGGTGACCCCTTATGGGAGGAGGGGAAAGGAGAGAAGGGTAGCTTGGCTCCCCCCAGCAGGTAGAATGTTACAAATCAGACACCTTAGATCCAACTCTGAGAAGGAACTGAGGGTCAGGAGCCAAAGGCCATTGAGAGAACTCCCCCTGAGAGGATGGGGCATGCTGTATCGTAAGGTAACAAACTGGAAACTGAGGCACAACTTAGGCGTGGGTGTGGCCAAGACTCCAGCCAAAACTGGGGGAAACTGAGGCACAGCTCATGGTGGATGTGGCCAAGCTCCCCACAGATAGTAAGAACCAAAAATTGGGGAAATGCAAGCACAGTTCAGGGTGGTTGCCAGTGGAAACTGGGCATGACCCAGTGCGGAGGCCAAGATATTAGCTGAAATTTGGGAAACAGAGGTACAACCCAATGTGGCTTTGACCAAGACATCAAAGGAAATTGGGGAAACAGGTACAGCCCAGTGTTGTTGCAGCTAAGACCTGAGCCAAAATTGGGGAAACTGAGGCACTGCATTCAAGGCATGTGAAACAACCACACGGCTGTGGTCTATGATAGGAGATAGTGGGGGGAAGGAAGGGGGAACACGTCAGTCAAGGAATCCTGACTCTCAGCACACACTGAAGCAGGACAGAGAGAAGAAGTTGTGCATTCGTCCAAAAGACAGGAGATAGTTTCCTCAAACACAAAGCCTGGGGTAGAGAGGCATGCCATAGCAAGGGAAGAGGGAGGCGTAAGTCCCTTCCCCACCGAACACTGGGTAACTAAAGCCCACACATATCGGCTTACTTAAGATCACCTTTGCATGTGGTAGGCACCTGGATCCAATTTTTGTTTGCAGCAAGGGTGGATTCAAAAGAAAATACAAGCCTGTTGACTTCATCACATGCTGGCTGGTAGGTTAGGAGTACTATATATTGCCAGCAAAATGAAAATCAGAAAGGCCACTCCCCACACTCACCCCCTTAGCCTTGCTTGTCTGGAGACAAGTTAGAGACAGGCAAGTAGGTACTCTATTAGGTATTCTACTCCTGGCAGGATCATAGACGCTAGCTAGGAGAACAGAGGCACCCAGAATTTCTTTGCATGAACTATAAACGTGGCCATCTTCAATTTCACACCCGAGTGGTGCCCCTGTGATGGGTGTTTTACTCTTGGTAGTTGGCAGACTCCCAAGTCATGGCCAGACTCAATTTATTCAGGGAAAATTAAGACACAGAGGGTGTAATTGAGCATTGGGCAATCTCTTAGTCACTCCAATAGGATTTCCTTGAAGGGAGGATGAGGTGCCAGAGTCAGACCTGAAAGTTGAGCAGGGAAGTTCATCCTTCCTGCCTCCCCTGAGGTTAGACGTAGGTTTTGAAGCCAGCAACTGTTTCACAAAACAGCCGGAACCTATTTTATTTTTCAAGCAACAACCAGAGTTTAATGGCAATCTGACAGGAGAGAGAAAAAGCACAAAACAGAAATAAACGCAAAGACACTAAGACAGATGCTATGTGCAACTTCAGTTCCGGGATCTGCACTTTGTATATATCTACGTATTTATATGGTACATGTCACTTATTATAGCTAAAATAGAATGAAAAAATACAACTTACTTCACAGACCACCATTCCAGACAGCTGCAGTTTGCCAACAATAGAATGACACTTCCCAGAGTGTGTCTGAGGGTAGCTCCTACACCTCTTGGTTACAGGCTTCTCATTCTTGTGGAAATGTCTGCCTTTTCACAAAGCTATTACTTCCTTAGTGTGACATGCATTTGTTTATGAGTCAAAAAACATATTCAATGTTTGATGCACAACAAGACCTCTTCCTCTGACAACCATCTGACACTTTCAGAAGAATATGTTTCCCACCCTTCTCCCCCACCCACCACAAGTCTTGCACACATGACCATTAGTATGTTCATGGTATAATGACGCTAAATAACTTTAATGATGCTTTCTTGCTGTGTAAATGGAAACAGGCCCTTTACATAAATTTTAGTTCAAGAAGAGAACTATCTAGAGCACATACAGAACACAAATAATAAAAATCCTCAATATTTTTATAGCAAGTTAAATTCACAACAGACTGGACATCATCTTTCACAACTCATCATTAAATTAATATTTCTGCACTGAGGTCACAGTATAGGGGAAATTGGTGCAAATCAGAATCATAATCTGAGATTCTAATCTGAGGTTGGGTTTATCCATATCAACTCAAGTGCCAAAACTGCCCCTGCATAATTAAGTTGAAGCAGACCACATGAATAGTAGCCATTTCTAAAATATTATCTGTTTATTCCATTTTTTTATTCTAAACAAAAAATGCAATTAAACTATTTTATGGATTGATCATTTGTCAAAATTTAGGTTTTGGATCATATTCATCTTACATTAGTCAACTACTTCTAATATCACTTCTGCTTTTAAACTCTTGTTCTACCAGTTAATCACCATAACTGTGGAAGTGATTTTAAGTTTCATTATAGGAAAAATTGTTATCTGCAACATCTTTTGCATGTGACATGAAAGATGCTGACTGTTTAAAAGTCTTGCAAAAGCATCAAAGATTTCAAACAAATAACTTTCCCATAACGCATTACACAATGATCAAGAATCAACTGCCTTGAAAAGTAACAACAAAAAACCATATCTGTACAATTAAATTAAATCATAAACACCTGAAAATAATGGATGGGTTTAACTCTGCAATATAGAAACACTGCTTCAATAATCCAATCAAAGAACACACAAAAACTGCAAAATAATCATAAGGCGGTACAAAGGCACTTTCTGTGTACTACTTAAAATGCATGATTTGTAGAATGAGAACAAAATTGTTTTAAATTAGTTCTGAACTGTAAGGGACAAATGCTGTCGTAGTGTAAATCCATCATGAACATCTAAGGGCCGAGTTCAATCCAAAGGGAGTTTTGGAAACACCAATTTAGCTTAAAAACAAAAACAGTTTTCCTGAGGCCTATTTTATCACTTTTTTTTATATCAACTTTCAGCTCAATTGAAGATTTTAGACAAGAGTGAGAGATCCTTCTAAACAATTAAACTCATACATATTTTTGAGTTCTCCCTTCAGCCAAAAAGCTCCTGTACGTATCTTTATGTTACATAACATGTATTGCAAGTAGGCATGTTGCAAGGAAGAAAGTTGACATTATCATTTCCCTTTGTCATTTCATCTGTAGTTCTGAACACGTCCGTCTATAGTCTAGCAGAAGGAAGCAGCAAACATTGCCACATCACATTAAACTCAGGGTCAGCATCTCCAAAAGCATCAGTGAGTAACCCAAAATCCATTTACCTGCAAATGTAGCTACTTACGCATAAAAAACCTTTGAGATTCTAAAATATCAGAACTGACAAATCTAACTCTACAAAAGTCTGAAGACAAGGCAGCCAAGACACGATTTAAATGAGAACTGCTCACTACAGATGTATGAATAGGGGACAAAAAAAATTTAACACAGAAGGAAAACTGAATAATTTAGAAAATTAAATGCCTCTTAAACCTTAAGCTGACCTAGTTGGAATAAAAAAAGTATTTATAATTTGTATATAGGAATAGTCCTTTTATATTGAACTCATGGTCAAGATCTCTCTCAGACAACCATAAAAAAAATAATAATAAAATCACAATTTGAGAGACTTCTGGATTATTATATCAACAAGTTTCTGCCTATTATCTATGCCTATAATTTAATGAAGAACACCCTCAGGAAATGTTTTAGTTTACAATTTAAAAAAAAAAAAGTCAGGTTTTGGTAAGAAAAAATTAGACGAAAATATAACACCAAAAAATTAAGTTTTGCAAATTTTCCAATGGAAACCGACATCTGAGCAGTAGCAGCAACATTTGAAAACCTCTGACCACTACAGCAAAAGCTTTTAAAGCTCTAGTCATAATTTAACAAACATTAATATTAAATTGAAAATATGAAAGATTTGTCATGGAGGACTATTCTGGCTCCATACAGTCTAATCTGGTACCCATTCCTGAATCTGTATACTAACTAATGAAGCATAAATGTGTCCTCTATGCAATGTGCTTCTGCTCTATGGTAGATCTGTAGGGAAGTAGTGAGCTCTCTAACAATGCTATTGATCTCTGTATGGTCTTCTCTGTTTTATTTCTGTGTTTTCTCCATGTACTTTAATATATAATCACTGCAGAAACCCTGAAGATGTACACATCTGTGCACTTAAAAACACTATGCATGTAAGCTCTGGATCTAGTGAGGTGGTTAAACAACCATCAGGAAAAAAATAAAAACAGCCCTTTATGCCACCCTCACAGTCAAATACTTAAAAACTACCAAAACTTAGGAAAAATATGAAAATTGACTAAGATATTGAGTGCTCAAAAGTCAAGAGTGCCTGGACCATATACAAAACTGACATGAAACATAATTAGCCTCCTATTCTGAATCTATGGTAGAATTTCAAAGGGGGGAAGGGGAGGAGAATTCATTTAAACTTTCTCTTTCTACATAGCTGGGCTACTTCCTCCCCATCACGCCACTTTTACAAGGCAGTATTTCTGGGGCTACAGCTATTTCTGGGCAACACTGTCCTACAAGTTTCCTGCCAGCTGTAACGCGTTATCTGTAATTCACTCCTGCCTAGAAGCCGTATTTAAGATCAGAGTACCCATTATCTATGGACTGTACATACACATAGGAAGAAAGTTCTTGGTGCTTTCATAACTGCAAAACTCTTACAACTATATGTATACACACCACTTTAAAAAAACTAAATAAAACAGTACTAAACAGCTAATATTTTCCCCCAATTGAGGTGTTTCACTACTGAAGTATCTGACAATTGAAACCTATCACAAAAAGTTTTCACTAACCCATTTCTCTGTTTTTCTTTTTTTAAAAAAACACAAATTCAATCTTGATTTCATCATCACAATTTAAACACCACACTTGGGCACAGAAAAGTTCTAAATGCTGCTGAAAACTCACTTCATTTGATGTAAAATTAACCACTACTGGCATTCCAAAAAAAGAAAGAGCATCTGTTTAAACATTGCCCTACTATGCGTGTTTGGCAGATTATCTCAATAGCAAAATAGTGTAAATTTGCTAAAATGCCTCAGGTGAACCATCATTTTCTAGATTTGACAATAGGCACAGGTATAACTGAGACTAAATTTTAAAAATCCACAGTAAATTCAGATTAGAATGTTGAGTTCACAGAAAAAATGCAAATTGACATAGAACAAAATCCTTTCACCAGAGTTATTCTGGTAACATTACTTTACAGATACAATCAGAAATGCTATTTGGATCTACATAAAGTCAGGGTGGTAGATCGCAAAAGTGCAGATTACCTTTCAGATTGTTTAGTATCCCCATTATTCCATAAAACCGCTCACCTGGCCTTGCAGTGGTCCTGCTTCAGAAAAACAATCACAGTCAGACCAATAGCTTAGAAATAAGCTCTTACCTACTCCTAGCATTGCCTCTCACGATGTTAGAGTTCACATTTTGTCCCAAGGCATCTACTAATAAAATGCCCCAACAAAAGTTCTGAGATATTTTCAGGTTGCCTAAAGAGAATATTTTGCTGGCAATTTTGCAACAAAAAGAGGAGTAAAATAATACAGTAAGTAGAAACAAATATGTCACATTACAGTAGAACAGTAGAGTTATGAACATTTCGGGAATGGAGGTTGTTCGTAATTCTGAACAAAACGTTATGGTTGTTCTTTCAAAAGTTTACAACTTAACATTGACTTAATATAGCTTTGAAACTTTATCATGCATAAGAAAAATGCTGCTTTTAACCATCTTAATTTAAATAAAACAAGCACAGAAAGATTCCTTACCTTGTCAATTTTTTTTTAAAACTTCCTTTTTAATTTTTTAGTAGTTTTAACACAGTACTATACTGTATTTTTTGTTTTGTTTGGTCTCTGCTGCTGCCTGACTGTGTACTTTTGGTTTCAAATGAAGTGTGTGGTTGATTGGTCAGTTCATAACTCTGGTGTTAGTATTACAGTAGAACCTCAGAGTTATGATGTAAAGCATTGCTAGGCTGGCACTTAACTTGAGTGACAAAGCAGAGCTTAAAGTACAACTCTAGTCTGAAAACTGAGTATGTAAAAATTGCATCTTAACTGAACCTTAATGGTTCTGATTATATATTCAGGATAACATCTGCTTACTTGAGTGACAATACTAAATTTTTACCCATTAGCCCTGCATAGCTAAGCTTCAATGAGCCGAATTCTATTCCTTCTTGTGCATCACAGAGTTTTTATTTTGTTCCAGTTACACTTGTGCAAACCCACTGAAGACAATCTGGAATTACTGAGGGCTTTATCTGGACTTCATTGCTGGTGACAATGCACAAGATGGAAAGAGTCCTGCCTCTCAGAACAGAGGCTCATTTTGCAAGGCTGGAAGCAATATAATTTTAAACTAAGCATTTTTATACAGAATTCATTAAAAGACAAAACACAGGATCCAATTATGCCAATTTTACAGGGCCATTTTGATAGCAGAACCACACATTAAGACCCTTTAAAAAAATCACCCATAACAGAAGAGTCTGGGTCATACCCAGAGCTCCCATGAGCTTCATGCCCAGAAAGCTATGCAACAGCGTAACCAGAGCTCGCCTTTCTTTCAGCCTGATTCTGGCTGGGTTCTAGCAAATGTTAATCTAAATTAGCTTGTAGTATTAAGTTATCACAACCCCAACACCAGACCAAAATAGGCATTTTCTTTGTTATGTTTGATCATTAGAAGGCATTTCTATCTGAATACTACATTTCTAAATAAATAAATATCCAAGCAAAATTCCTGAGGGATATCTGACTCCTCTAAACTACACCAATGTCCCTTTTCTTTTCCCCTCCAAGGCTTGCACACATAGTCAGTGGTTATACATTTGTTTACTGAAGTCTCCAAAAAGTGGTTGAGTGTACTTCATTACAATGCAAAGACAAGTAGACACTTTGCAGCCAACACAACTCAAAACAAAAACTTACATCCATATGAGCATAAACAACAGTTATTAGCATCCTCAACACATTTATCCTATCAAATTTTTATTTGAAAAGCAACACACTGCAAAATGAACTGCTTGAGTGTAATGATTTTAAAATTTATTACACTACTTAAATAACAATTTTCAATGGGGGAAAATGTATGTATTATATACAAAGACCCTTCCTCAGGTTTTGAATGAGGTAATTAATTACTAATGGTTTCTGATAAGACAACATCAAGTTTGGTTACAAATGGCTTTATGAATTTTTTCCATCAGAACCAGGAAAAGGTTCAGGCCATATTTCACACAAGTTTGTCAATAAAATTTACATAAACAGGCTAGACCTCTCTGAGGCACTGTATTTGAGGGTCTGCTGCGTTTACCAGAAGTCAGACAACACTGCATTCAAAGACCACAGTGTGAGGCTGTAACTACAGAACTCATGTGATAGCAACTTAACATCAGTGTCACAGAAGAAAAGGTACCTCTTACACACAAGTGGGACAGCCACACCATGTAATCACTGAATGCTGTGGCTATGTTCAATGTATGTCACAGAGTGCACTCTTCTCTCCATGATACTAACACTGCTATTATGAGGCTTGTACTTTGACCCTCCCGGTTAGCTGTGCTAGATAGAGAGGATATACAACAGCACTATGATAAAAGGTTTTATAGAGAGATGGATAAATCAGATCAGGCATTTTTTAAAAGGAACGATGGGGTTTTGTTTGTTTTTTTAAGAAGCTTAAGCATTTGGTTTTGGTTTTTACTGGCATAAGTTTTAGTTCTTCACTTTTTTTTTTTAAAACTTGCCAGCAAAAACAAAAAGCAAACAAGCACTTACAGTTATTTCCTTTAAAAAGTCACCCGAGGAGTTTCTTTAAAAATTAAGAAAATAAACCATCCATAAATTATCCATCTTTCCCTATAAAGTGCTGCAGAACTAATAATCCTGTGCCTTTGTACAGAATAACACCACCTCCTCCAAGGATCTCAAAGCACTCTATAAAAATACGTGAACTTAGCCTGACAACACCCCTGTGAGGGTAAGTATGTGTTATTACCTTTTTTTTTTTTTTTTTTTAATCAAATGGAGAACTGAAGCACAGTGAGATTAAGCCCAAGTCACCCTGAGTCTGTTCAATTTTCTGCGACAGAAGATGGAACAGAATCCAATTCTGTGGGCGGCCAATGCAATGCTCAAACCACACAATCAGCTCATCAGTAGCAACTGGGTGTCTTTCCCAAGGAAGCCTATACCAACTATTGCCACAAAACTTCAGCTTCTAAGTTTTTGCTTGTGAAGAGAAACATGAACCATTTTAAATATCCATGCAGCCTACCTAAGTCTGCACACATCCAGTTCCCGTGTTTCTGCTCCTGCTCATAGCTTCGCTGAGCTGCAGCAGAGTAGAATTAAAAACACTGATAGGTATCAGTTGCTGGTCGTAACTTGGGAGGCAACGATAAAAGTCAATCAATACCCATTGAGTCCCACTCCTTCTTGGGCTGCTAGGACCACTGATTACATCACTAGTCACTCCACCTCCAGCCTGCCTTCTCCCTTACCCTCCCATCCCATAAACTCAGCACCTGCAACCAAACTATGATGGCTTCTTGCCCCACATCTTCTCTGCATTCCAATTCCCCCGGTCCAGCACATCATCAGTCAGTGCCATGATCTGGCCCACAGGCTAAACCCTTTACTGCAGCAGCATTTTTATATGGGGCTTAAGTTCCACTAATAAAACAAAAGTAATTAATATTTTACACTTGGACCAAGATAATCGTGAACATTGTCTTGAAGCACTAATTTTTAAAAAAGCTTTCCTCCATAAATATTTTTCTTTTAGAAAACAGCTACACACATCCTGCATTTCTCAGAAACCGATTGAAAATGACTTCTGCTGACCCTCCTGATGGCTCAGCCAAAGAGGGTCACAGGAGAGATACCATGCGACTTGTTACACCAAATAAAGATACAGCTTGAAATGCATCAGCATACAGCAGCTCCAGAACATTTGTGGTATGCAGATAAAGAATAAACAGTTTGCATCCAGTCTGGCTGAATAGCTTGCAGACCAAAAAAATCTGAGCAAACCATTGCCAGTTGGCAGGTTAAATTCAAATGAAGGCAGATTTCAAGCAGCTTAAGTTCAAGTCAGCTCTAATTTCTGTAGGTTCATCAAAGCCTAAAATAATGTATTCCATTAAAAAGATATTAAAAAGAATGGAGTTTATAATTAAAAACATTTCATTGCCCTTAAGAGAAAAAAAAGTTTTACTTGGTGAAGATGAATATCTGCATCTAAAGCAGATGCAATAATGCATTATTAATGTAATGTGCAGAAATTATAAAGATCCTATTTATGTAAGAAATACCATCAAGTCTAAACAAGCATAATAAATGGCTTTATTACTCAGAGATTTTAGTGTGAAGAAAAAAAAATAAAAGAACGCTACGAAGTTCTCACACAGATGTTTACATTTTACATTTGCAAAATGAAGAATTATTTCTCCACTCCTGCCCCTAAAGAAATGCTCACCCATACATTTGAAATTCTGAGAAACAAAGATAAGCAAGTTATAGTCTGATCCTGTTGTGATCAGATCTGTGCACACAGACACTTTCACCGATACAAATCCAATTGCAGGATTGGGGACTACATTTGTGACATTTAAACCTTTTTTATCCAGTTACTAGTCACAGACACAAACTTTTTAAGATACAAATTATTTCTAAACCTTTAAAATGTCAGTGGAAATAAATCATTTTCCTAAATACAATCTGCGTTCCAAATGTATTTATTACCACCTCAGAAATGTAAATATTTTTTTAAACAAAAACAAAAACCCCTATTGAATTGTCTGTTTTACTTGGTTTACAAATTCTTTTTCTGAAATTCTAAATGCAGATTAAATGGTGGATTTTGTTTAACTTGTGCACTAGATTCTAAAAACCAAGAGGACAGCTCTAGATATAGTAATTGTTAGTAAACTGCTGCTGTGAACTTGCCAACAGGATCTCACAGCTCTCTTTTCTAGCTTTGTCTTATAACAATAATGACAATAGGGATTGGATATTTTATTTCTTATTTATACCCTTAAAATTTACTGTACTGTCTACTAAATCATAATTTTAAAGGGACACCTTTAAGAGTAAAAAAGTAAAAAATAAATAAATAAAATAAATAAATAAATAAATAAAAGACAGCAATAGGAACCGCTAACTTCCCATTGGAACAAAGTTGTTATTTAACTTTCTGAAACAAGAAAGACAGGATTAAACAGACATACAGTAAATTTTATTACATTCAAATGAAAAGTTTAATTTTGCTGTTCTCATGTTTTAAGCGTCTAAGAGTTCTCCCATTGCTGCTCCCCTTTGAAACTTTTCCTTTAAAAAGAAAGCTTCAGTCCATATTTTTAAAGTGTTCTTTTTAAGATTCTTATAAAGTTTAATAGTCAAAAATGGCAAAAAGATTTACCAACCAACATTACACCTATAAAATGATCTTGTGTTCTAGAGGGAACCCACACATATGAATTAAGCAATGATCTCAGGATTATATTTTGTCTATAAGTATTCTTTCACCACAAGTGTCTCATACCAAATATACGCAAGAAATGTAAAATTCCAGCCATCTTTTTTTTTTTCTATTCCACATGGTCATATCCCAAAATCTACCACTTCTGGGAAAAGAATTTAGTCAGATGTACCATGGATATTTCAGTCCACAATTTCATATTAGCCCAAGTTTTGTCTATTACACATAAAACCAAGAGGTAATTTAAGATACATTACAATTCTAATATGTATGTGGCTAATTCTTGGACTCTATACCCAGCCTAGAAAACTGAACTACTTATATTAGAAACCATTGACCTTATCCATGCCATCAGTTTTTAAACACAACTCTTAGCTGAAATCAATGTGGTAGAGTGGAAGCCAGATTCAAGATGGAGCAGCAGCTTTGAGGGACTGGTCTCTAGACTAGAAGTTGGGGGACAGGAAAATAACCAAGAATCAGTGAAGAGAATTCTCTATTAAACTGTGAAGAATGGATCACAATACCTCAAAGCAATGCTAGAAATATATTTATTAAAAAAACAGACTTTCTGTAATAAAAATAAATTTCTAAAACCAGATTTCAGTACCTCACATCTTACCCCACCCCTCTATCTCCAGTTAATAGGACAAGAGAATAAATATTCTTACCCACACAAGTAACCGCTAATCATATGCATAGAACAGAGTTGTTCCCAGGTGAATAGTCAGCCTAAAGACTGCAGACCACATAATTTTGGACTTCACTAGAAGTCAAATTTGCAATGACCATGGAAAAAATGAAGCTAGCTAGGAGTGGGGTGCAGATCACCAACAGAGGAGAAAGTACCAGAATTCTTATTTGCTACCTCAACAAATTGCAGGGTCTTAGAAAGTAGAACTGAGCAAACAGACAAATCAGATCTGGCCTCCAAACGTCAGAGTAATTGGGGAACCAACCAGTGGGAAAGGAAATCCAAGACATAGCTGTATTTAGCATACACATTCTACTGCAACTGTGGGGGTAAGAAGAAAGACTCACTGTCTAGAAAAAGAGCTACTGCATCCAACTAATAAAGATGGATTGGGTTGGGGAGGCTCAGAAGGAACATTGTTACATTCACTGATGGCACGTAGCATGAGCAGCTATTACAACCAGCCAAAAAAGAAAGATCTTAAATATAAAAAGAGGTGGGGGAGGAGAATAGAAAGGCTTGATGTTCCCAGATTTAGCCATAAACTCAGGCCTGAAATATTTCTTCCTTTTCCTTTTGAAATACTGCTTTTGTAGCTGACCTGATTTCATACACATGCACCACTTCTGCTAATAATGACTCCCTGAACTATCAGCAGCATCTGACATCCTATCTAGGAGCACACCTTTTATCAGAATATCCACATGTAGGTTTTTTAAAGCTGATTTATGAATCCAAAGTGAAAAACAGCAGCCTATTCACATGGATACCCAGCTTGCTACAGTGTATTCTTCCCTTTAGGAAGCAACAGAAAATGCACTCAAAACTGGAATTCTATGATGCCTAAAAAATGAAACAAATGAACTAATAAAATTACAATGCGACACTACACCTTTTCACTATTAAATGAAGTACATGGACCCTCACACTCACCAGCATTCCGCATGCTCTAAATTAAACTCATTTTAACACTTCCTCTGCAGTATGTTAGGAGTAGATGTAACAGAAAGTATGTCCTTAACACCCTTTTAGTGATGACACTACCCTGATTAAGAGAAAGGATTAAAAAGGGCCTGATGCAAGTGGAAGAAAAAATGTTCTGTAACTGCAGAAAGAGAAACGGAATTGCTTTTGCACAACAAAGACTACCACTAGGGGTCTCTCTGTAGATTACTAGCAGCAGAACTAACAATATAGTGCAATTTAACAAGTGCATTAGTCTCTCTCAAGTTTGAGGTTGATGTACAACCTCAATGAATTTTTTTAAGTATTGTTTCTTTGAATCTAGGTCTTGCCAGAGAATTATTATGCTCAAGTCAAAAAGTATTGGGCTAAAGAGCAAGAAACTCTGTGAGTAAGAACAGTGATTCTCTGGACTGTTCCAGATGTTAACTACTCTTCTAAAGAAAATACCCAGATTTTTGTTTGTTTGTTTGTTTTTAAACAGCAGTGTTACTTACCAGTCATTCCCAACATTTACAGTCAGTGTAGTCACTGCACAAAAGGTCACTTTTGCAATATACAAGCATTTGCTTCTCAGTTGTTTGACATAATGAAGGAGGGCTACTCCCAGCCAATTAATTCCTATTTTAACAAGATGGACTACCCCAGGATGTCAAAAAGCCACCAACTGTCTTCTTTGCCTGTGTAACTGACAGCTGCTGGTACCAATCAAATTAATCTCTCCATATCAAGCCATAATCCTGTTCTGTTCGGGTTTTAATTTTTAAGGCAGGCACAACTCATCAGCCCGACAACAGTATGATCTCTCAAACAAAGGCCCAGCAAATGAGCTAAATTGAACTTACTGCTCGTGCCAACAATAAAATTGCTGACACACCAGCACACTTATTTCAGATGCCTAGAAGGGGAGGGAGGGGACACATCAAAAGTGTAGTAATTTCTGCCTTCATACACCTGCCCAAATAGACCGCGAACAAACTTTGTTGTATCTAGTCACCTCATTTCCCACTGTACTCAGCCCAGCCACAGCAGAAAAATGACTCACATTCGTCTAACATTACCTTCACTAAGAGAGAGAGCAGCGGGGCAGTGACCATTTCAACAGATGGCCCCTCAAATCTAGCAGCTTCTTCCAGAGCATCTGCAAGTTTAGCACAGCCCAAGATGGCCTTTAGTGCAGCCAGGTTCACCAATCCCTTGCTCTTCTAAATCAATAAAAGGAGCATACGTTTGGTAAACAGCTATGTAGACTAGGAGCGCTGGCAGCAGACAAATAAGTATCAAGATTTTCCAGTCATCTTATATGGCAGCTGGCATGTAGAATAGGGGAGGAAAGAACAAAAAAAGGAGGAATTAGAAAAGCAAAAGCATTTGTCAGCTATCCAGTATATAACGCTATCACCCATCTCTGCCATTTAGTAACAGTATGTGGTAAGAGTACAGATACCCAGATCCCATACACATATTATGGCCCTTTATACATCGCTATCTCATGAATTTCTCCAATTCTCACAAACAGTAATATTGGAGGTTGGAAAACTTGGTTTCCAATCACTATGGCTCTCCTTCCGTCTTGTTTCCCTGAAAGATACAGCTAGTAAGTGAACACAAATGTAACACTCTATTACTTATTCTTTTGGTTTGCTCTTCAGTGGAGAATAGTACTGATTTAATCTTTTCATCAAAATATTTCCAGTCTTTCAGTGAAGAGTTCCCTCTACTGCTTCAGGGCATAGAGCACCAGTCAAGAGCTAGAATTAATAAGAATGTGAGAGTTCTTTATTTTATTTTATATGCTACCATTCTGCCAAAGTCTACTTTGTTGGAAGGATCTTGTTGAAGTGTTTTATACCATATTGTTATAACATGCTAAAGACATTTCTGTGTCATAAACATCCCAATCCTGATTATACATCAGGCCCAATTATCACTCTGCAAGACAATTAAGTCCAAAATGCTTTGAAGTTCTGACAGACAAGAAATAAGAACTTCACTATTCTGTTCTATTAGGAAATCAATAATTGCCTCAACTCTGGAAGTTAATTTATAATGTATGAATTTTATATTCTTGTTCAGTAATACACTCTCATGTGTTACGTACAATGTTGTATTACCCAGATCTCAACAATTTTAAAAATTACATATAAAAATGGGTTTCTTTGATCTGTTTATTCTCATAAAAGTTTCAACAAGAAAGCCAAAAAAAAACAGCTGAGTAAAGTCTTTTCAGCTTCAAGAGACAAGTTAGAAGGTCTGCTTGCGCTGGAGGGCACAATCTGTAATAACTTTTTGCCTTCCAGTTAATAATGACAGGACCCATTATTAACAGGACAACTTGCTCTGCAGCAAGCATGCTTGGCTTCTAGAAAACACACACACACACACACGCTAAAGTACTTTTACTCACAGAAATCAAACTCAATTTCTATGCTTTACTCCAAATTAAGTAAATATATAGCCTTCCTGAGACAGAAAACGCTAAAGTATACTGTTTTGATGTTAATTGGAAGTGTTCAAAATTTCAAACAATTGACACATCGTGTTTGGATTATCAGTAAGTGCAACACACAAATAATCATAGTCACAGAGGAAAAATACACAGCATGACTCAAATGAAAAGCAGGATAGCTATATAAAGTGTCTTATTTCAAAGCTAAAAATTCTAAGAATGACCTCTCTTCAACCAAAGCCCAGAAAACAACTTGTAAGTCAATGTTCACTAAAACAATAAAATAAAATCAAAGACCAATTCACAATGGATGTAAGATCACATTATATATAATTTTAAAATGTGCATGTTGAACCACATTAAGTCCTCATTAAATTTTAATATCTTGATTGTTTCCTGACCAAACAATGGTACAAATTAAGGGCCAAATCTTGCAATCCCGTACTCATGCAAGCAAGCCTTATAGATGCAAGTGAGGTATATAGGACTATTCACATAGATAAGGGTTACCCATGAAAGTAAGATATTGCAGGATCTGACTGTAGTAGACTTAATGCCTTACCAACACCAGTGTCCACAAAGAAAATGGCACTTTTAGAACCAATCTCACGCACATTTTATTTCCTGACATAAGGAAAAAAAATAGCTTTAGGCATGCCAGCCTAGCACTTCATGTGTTAGCACAGTACTGATACTCTTTTTGAAATGCTGATCAACTTCACCAGTGGGGTGAAGATGTTTATAAATATTAACTGTATTACATTTGCATGTGTCACCCGTAGGCACAATTTTTTCTGGAAACAGAACCCTTATAATTTCCTCATGTGTCACTTTTTGATCACAAGGCATAAAATGACCATGAAAATTATTCAAGAAGGGATAGAGGATAAGGCAGAGGGCCAAATTCAAAATAGCATACTGTTAATTATGGTTACAAGTTTGGTTCAGGCAGATGCCCAAAATGCCAGAGTAGACATTTAAAAAACCTAAAAGGTCAGAATCACACTCAAAAGCATTTAAATAAGTAACTTTTTCTAAAAAAAAACTGAGACGGATTTACTATTATTATGGATTTCACAGTAGGATTGTAAAATTGAGCTAACAATCTAATCTTTATAGGGAGAGACCTATCATACCACTAAAGGTAGACTTGCAGGAGTTCTCCCTATCACAGCTTTTGTTACGGAGTAAATGCAACTGCAGTGAGAAAGAACAAACTTTGTTTAGGTACTGCAAATGAACATTTATATGGCATTATGAACAAAATGTCCAACCTTGTTTAATCATCTCATTTTTTATCAGTTGGAAAATATTTATTTATATATGCACTAGACATCTTTTATATAAAATGAAAGCATTTTTAAGGTTATGCTCTGACTCTGATTTCATTATTATTATTTGCACTTTTTCCTCCTTTAAAAGAGTTCATAATATGTACTGTTGAAAAAAATTATTAAAGAAACTTATCCTGAGTTGCCTTATTTTGAATAAAATCAAAGTATATTCTATCGCTAAAAACATACACAATATTTGTTCTAAGATTTTTAGAATACCAACCAAAAAAACCAAAAAAACACACATTTGTGAAACTATTTTACCTTTTATTGTTATATGTAACTCCTGAGAGGACGCATGACTGAGAAATAAGAGAAAAAATCATATTTTGACAGTTCTTTGTGTATATTCAGTGGACCAGATCCTCAATTTGCATAAATTGTTGTAGCTCATTGAACTCAATGGAGCTATGACAGTTTATACCAGCTAAAGAGCCCACCCAGTGTTTTTCTTCCAAGTCCAATCCTACAAATGTAGTTTACCCAGGCACAGGGTCCTTCTGCACAGTGCTTATGATCACCATCTTGGTCAGTTTCTTCTGTGTGGGTCTGTCACACAGCAAAAGGAGAGGGGAAAAATGAATATGAAAATGTTACTGTAAAACCACAAAGGGTAGAGGAAGAACAATGGGGCAAGCCTATCTGAAACTACCCATTGTATGAAACTAACCAGATTTCAAGTTGGTGTCTCTTTAAAGAGCTGATTGTATTCCCCATACACACAAGCAAATCCAACATTTTCTTCTTTCAGTCGCTGACCTGTACACGTTAATTTTACCATGACTGCAATGTAAAAGATATAACTTACTCAATAAAGCCTTATTTCCTGTGAAACTTTCTAGTTCCCTTTATTGTGCCTGAAACACAACTAAGCTGCTGGTCACACGTGGGTAAAATGCAGGCATTTCCAATCTATGCAGTTAACTTAAAAATTGCTAACAGTGAGAGTGAGAGCACAGGAGACTGGAGCGCTTAGGTCGTGCACGCTCCTAACCAGGAGAGCGGTGTGTGATACAGAATCCCATATAAGCATATGAGAGGCAGAGCCATGCACTTCAGAAAGGAAAACATGGATGTGGGCATAATCTGGGGAACGCAGCAATGACGAGAGCGAGGTTCCCCTCCTCCTGCCCACCGGTTTCTGAATGAAGACGCTCCGCTTCACCCCCATGCTACACCGTCCAACTAAAATATGCCCCTGCTGCTACCCGGCCCCACCGTGAAGACAGAGGCCAAACCACCTGCCTGGACGTTGGGCAGCATGTGGCAAGCATGTGGGAGGCAGCCCGCCCTCCGCCCCACAGGTAGCTTTCGCTCCTTCGCAGCCTCTCGCTGGCGCAGCCCCACCCGCTGCCCTCCAAGCCCACAGCCCCCCACCCCCGGCACGAGACCCCCCGGCTTGCGCCCAACCAAAAACCCCCTCCCCAGCCCCCGGAGCGGGGAGGGAGGAGCCATGTTTTACAGCCTCCGCTCCCACCTGGTTGTTTCTGCCCAGCGAGGGCTGTAAGTGGACGCGTGACGGTGCAAACGGGAGCAGGGATAGCGCGAGGCGCCTCGCTTGACAGCTGCTAAAGCGAAGCCAAACAAAAGCAAAGTAGCACCGCGAAGTGACGCCCGCACTCCCCTTGCACGCGCGCTTGCAAGCAGCAGATGGGACCTGAAGGAGGAGGCTCTTGCACTTGCTAAAGTCTACCCCCGTGCGGTGGGGAGCGATCATCACCCACTACGGCAGCTTTAAAGCTGCGCTGGCTGCAGGCACTGGGAGAGCCGGGCTTCCCCCCGCCCCGGCCGCATGCTTTTCGCAACGTCTGCACGGCCCGGGGACGGCACCGCCACGGCCGGCTGCAAGATCCCCTCCGCCCCGGAGTCTCCCCAGGAGTTGGATGCTACAGGCTCCGCCGCTTACCCAAACTGCCGGCAAAACCGTCCATTTTGTGTCGGGAGAAGGCGCGCTCCGCTGCCCCGCCGAAGCCGCTGGCGCTAGTGGAGGCGGCGGGGGAGGCAGGTTCATTCACCCGCAGAGCCCAGGCGGCCGCGGCTCCGCGCTGGCTCCCGGGGATCGCCCAGGCTCCGCGGCAGCTCCGGCGCCCGCTGCTGCTCTCCTCACTCAGTCACTGCTCCGCGACCCAGCGCTGCAGCAGCACCAGCGCCCCCGCCTCCCCAGCTCCGGCTCCTCCTGCGGCTGTCAGTCCCGCCCAATAGCGCCCAGTGCTTTCGTGCTTCCGACTCCGCCCCCTGTTGGCAAGCAGGGCTTCCCCTGCAGGCTAGGTGGGAGCCCCTCGGGCGGGGCGTGGGGCAGGCCGGTCTGCCCTCCCGAGCCTGCCGGCCATGGGCTCCACTGGCCGCGGCTGGCTGGTGCAAGTCCTTCCTCTGCGCCTGCCCGGCTGGGCACCGGTGCCCCTCGCTGCGCCGAGCAGCTCTGCCTAGGCGGCACCGGTCCCGCTCATTGCACCTCTTCGCTTCTCGGCGCAGGTGCCCCTCGCTGTGCTTGCGCCCGTGCATGACAGGGGCGCTAGGCACTGTCCGGGCACTCCCTGCGTTCTCTTTGGAGCCCCGCTGACTCCAGGGCGCCTGCTCCTTTGGTGTACACCGTGCCCTGCCCAGGGTAGGTGCTTTCTGCAGAAAACTGCTGCCTACTCTGAAGAGCTGATCACAGACAGCGTTCTGACAAGGAGCAGACAAGGGGGCTGCCTCAGGAGACATCCCCCCTCCCCCTTTTTGTTCACTTTACTGTCGGAATGTATTGTTGCACAATATCTGAGTTACTGTGTTTCAACATAAGGTAGGCACCTCCCTGTGTCTGCTAGGGGTGTCTTCATGTACCTCATCTCTGTTCACAGCAGGCCCTTCAATGAGTCTGTGCAGATTCTGATTCCAGGCACTTACGCACATCGTGTTGTATGTATGCACCTCACTGCAGCCCTGAACTTAGCCACCTTCTGGTGTTTACCTATGCACCTGCTTGTTTCTTCATGATCCCTTTTTATTGGTAGGGCTCATAATTTCACCTCAATAAAATATTTATACACGAATGAAAAGCAAGGCAGAAGCATGCACACAGCCCATACTAACATGCTTTATGTGGGAAACTCAGCTAAATAAGAGCTGGAGAAAACTGAACCCATCCCCCACCACCCACAGCCAAGCAGCGGTGTTGCAGCATGCTGCAACAGCAACTGTTTCCCTCCACTTCCATTATAGAGGGGGTCCCAGCCACTGCACTTAGGTGCACAGATACTTCCCCTTCTCCAGCCTATCCTAACACTGACATGGAGCACACTTTCCCAGGCCTTCCTAATACACAGACTTTCTGCAAGGGAGTGATTTTTTTACCCAGTGAGAATGTCATATTTATTCCTGCAAGGTTTATATATATAAAAGCAAACTGTTGTGTATTTTAGGTTGCTGTAGCAATAGAGTCAGATTATTAGGGGATAGCTCAGCCAGTCCTTGCTGGTTTTAGTGTAGTTCAATAAATACTTTTAATTGGTTTGCATCTCTCTGTGTTCTGTGCTGATTTCTCTCTGAAGACAAGTACTTTCCAAGGATTTAACATAACAAAAGTGGCAACAGAGGATGGGATCAACCTGTGCTGCATCAGCAAGGAAGTAAAAGTCAATGTAAGAAAAAAACCTTTTTGCTGTTTTGAGGGCTGGGCTGTTTACACTGAGGGTTCAAACTTGAACTAAAACAGGCTCTGCTTTGTTCTGACCGAAGTGAAACAGACAGACTGGCAACGGGAAAGAAACAAAAGCAGTGCTAGTGAATGGAAATCACCAGAAAATGTGTGTGAATGGCCATAACACACATGAATAAAAGACACGAGAAAGAAAAGAGAAAAGAAAAAAAGAGGGGCAGCAATGTTACCCTTACAGGGCCCCTGGGATCTTTTGATGGTATTCTAGAGGAATGGAACTCATATACTGAGCGTTTTCAGCTTTTTGTTATTGCAAATGAAATTACAGATTCAAAGAAGGTGCCCATTTTCTTAAGTGTCGTAGGAGCGAAAACCTATCCTTTATTGCACAGTTTAGTGCACTATGATAAGCCAGAGACAAAATCTTACAGTGACATTGTGAAAATCCCGGAGGCACATTTTTCTCCAAAACTGCTGGTTGCTAATTGCAGAGAGATTTAGGCTCCACAAAAGGAACCAAGAAGAAGGTGAAACAATTGTGCAATTTGTAGCAGCTCTGAAGAAGCTACAGGAGGAAATTGAAAATGGAGAACTGAAGGGAGGAGAAAGACTTAACATTGTAGTGTAGACATGCCCTAAATTGACATAAAACAGCTTATGTCGACCTAAGTATGTAAGCATACTGTGAATTTGATGATGTGTTAAATGACACTGTATGTGATCAGTTAGTGTGTGGTCTGCACAATGACGCAATACAGAAGCGCCTATTGACAGAGGCCCAGCTCACCTGGCAGAAGGCCATTGAAATTGCAATCTCTATAGAACTGGCCGCAAAGGAAGCCCAACAGTTCAGTGCATCAACCAGAGTGCATAAGGTATCACAAGAACCTACACACAAGACAGTGGGGAGCCGGGAATGTTACCGCTGTGGAAAACTGGGTCTCCATGCATCAGAATGGTGATGTAAAGCCCAATGTGTTGACAATGTGGCAAAAAGGGACACATTGTGCATGCCTGCAAATGAAAGAAGAGTCAAACAGAACTGGCAAACCAGAGGAAAAAAAGCCTGCTGTCTGGCGGACCAAAAAGGAAAATCTGCGTGCAGTAGAGCAGACTCAGGATGATCAAATTGACACCCAGTCAGAAGGAGAAGTGCCACTCCATGTCTTGTCCATAGCAGTTGTCTCACATGAATATTGGGTAATTCCGCTGCTGGAAGGTAAACCTGAACGCATGGAACTGGACATCGGCGTAGCAGTTTGGCTGTGTATAAGGAGAAGCTAAGACATCTCCCACTTAAACCGACAAAAACTATTCTGAAGACGTACACCGGAGAAGCTGTACCCATGCTGGGCACTATTGATGTTAAGGTGGAGCTTAATGGACAAACTGCTAAATTGCCACTGTTTGTGGTGGAAGGTAATTACCCTGCCTTAATGGGAAGGACATGGCTTGGGAAGATCCAGCTGAACTGGGCGGAAGTGCACAGGATAGCTAAAAAAGAAACAGGTCTGACAGCTGTATTAAAGAAACATGCTGCTGCTTTTGGAGAGGACCTGGGAATGAAGGGAATCACTGTGAAACTGAACATTAAGCCTGAAAACCAATGAAAATGTCTGAAAGCCAGAACTGTGCCATATGCCATCAAGCCAAAAGTTGAAGCGAACCTGGAGCACCTGGTCAAAAATGGAATCCTAGTACCAGTTACTCACAGCCAATGGGCAACCCTGATCGTTCCAGTATTGAAGAAAGATGGTTCCATTCGGATTTGTGGGGATTTTAAGGTCACTGTTAACCTGGTGTTGTGTGCAGAGCAATACTCTCTTCCCCTCATCGATGACTATTTTTCTGGCTTGGCTGGTGGCCAAAAGTTCAGTAAGATTGATCTGAGTCAGGCGTATTTACAGATGCACATCAATGAGAAGTCCCAAGAGCTGTTGACTATCATGACATATAAAGTGCCGTACTGATACTGTCACTTGCCCTTCAGAATAATGTCTGTTCCAGCTTTGTTCCAGAAGGCTATGGACCAGACCTTGAGTGGCTTGCCAGGAGTCCAGTGCTATGACATCTTGGTCACTGGCAAGAATGAGAAGGATCATCTTAAGAACTTGGAGGCTGCCGTACAAAGACTGGAAGAGTATGGCCTACAAGTTCGCAAAGACAAATGTGAATTCTTCCAGACCTCTGCTGAATATTCGGGACATATCATAGATGCTACTGGCCTTTGTAAGGCTCCTGCAAAAATCAAGGCTATTGTGGAAACTCCACCTCCTCAAAACATAAGCCAACTTAGCTCTTTCTTAGGGCTATTGAACTATTATGGAAAGTTTATTCCACAGTTAGCAACACTACTAAAACCACTACATGAACTCCTTGCCAGAACAAGTTCTGGAAGTGGACTGAAGCCCGTGATGTTGCATATAACAAGGCTAAATGTGCATTGCTAAATTTGGAGGTTTTGACGCATTTTGATCCATCACAGTTGACCTGCGATGTCTCCCCTTATAGAGTGGTAACAGTCATGTCACACATTATGCCTTTGGGACAGGAGAGACCCATTGCTTTTGCCTCACACACCTTAAGCAAAGCAAAAACTAACTATGCCCAAATCGAACATGAAGCACTGGGAATTGTTTTTGGAATTCGCAAATTTCACCAATACTCGCTTGGACAGAAGTTCACACTTCTCACTGACCATCAACCTCTAACATCAATTTTTGGACCACGCACAGGCTGCTAGTCATATGCAACAATGGGCATTGTTACTTTTCACATACACATATGAGATCAAATAACGGAAATCCACTCTGCACTGCAATGCAGATGGTCTCTCAAGGCTACCTTTACCAGTTAAATGTCAAGATATTGGCCAGAAAGAAATCTTCTACTTTGAACAGATAGAGAACACACCAATCACTGCTACTCAAGTAAAGAAGGCAACTCGCGTTGACCCAGTACTGTCCCAAGTAATGGACCTAGTGATGCATGGAACATCTCTACGGGACTCTCAGGTCTCACCTGACCTTCTTCCCTACATGTCCAGGAGGATGGAGCTATCAATCCATTCTGGTTGCTTGTTGTGGGGGATGTGCATCATTATTCCACAACTACTGAGATCACAGATTTAGAACAGCTACACTGAGGTCACTGTGGAATAGTGCACATGAAAGAAATTATTTAAAGCTATTTTTGGTGGCCTGATCTGGCCAGAGCCATTGAAGAGAAGGCAAGAGCTTGTACTTCATGTCAGAGTAAGGAACACACCTCAGTTGGCGCCCCTACACCCATGGGACTGGCCTGAAAACCCATGGCAGCGTATTCACATTGATTTTGCTGGCCCATTTGAAGGAAGCATGTTCCTGGTTGTTGTTGCCCACTCTAAATGGCCAGAAGTCTCTGTAATGCCGTCCACTACTGCTGAAAGTACTATCTAGAAACTGCATGAAATCTTTAGTCGTTTTGGTCTGTCAGAACAACTTGTGGGCGACAATAGATTGCAGTTTGTCTCTCAGGAGTTTGAAAATTTTATGAAAGCAAATGGGATACATCACATCACTTCAGCACTGTATCATCCATCCACCAATGGATTAGCTGAAACGTTTGTGCAGACCATGAAACAAGCTTTAAGATCTGCAAGGGGACAGTCGTCCATTCAGAAGAGTCTGAACACCTTCTTAGTATCCTTCAGAAACACACCTCATGCTACGACCAAAGCGTCCTCGGCCTTTCTAATGATGGGACGACAGCTGCGCACTTGCTTTGATCTGCTGAAACCCGCCAAAGCATGACAAGTTGTGCAACGTCAACAGCAAAACCAAGTCATCAGACGTGCAGACAGAGCAAAAGACCGAACCTTTAGTTCTGGACAGCCTGTCCTAGCTCGGAACTCTGCTTCTGGAGTTAAATGGGTCCCTGCTACAGTCATCGCCCAAACAGGACCTGTTTCCTACACTGTCCAGACTGCAGATGATCGCACCTGTCGGCTGCATGTAGATCAATTGTTGCCAGGTCATACATGTCCCAAGGACACATCTCCAGTTGAACTGCCTGACCTCACCATTACAGGTGAGATATCATTGAGTCAAGAGTCACCCGTTCCTGACTCCCCTTCTCCATCCACCTATGCAGCAGATACAGCCCCCTCCCCTGTTTGAGCAGATACAACATCCTCACCTGTTTGAGCTACGAGTCCTGAGCCCATTGTTAGACCCGCACCAATAACACCTTCAGGTGCAAGAACACCAGAAGTCTGCCGTGATCCATCTAGAGAGAGAAGGCATCCTCAATGGCTGGATCTTTAGCTAGGGCAAACCCATGTTACGGGGCAGAATAATCTTTGGTTTTAGGCAGGAAATGAGGCAGTTATTCCCTAGTTTAGCGATTGTTCTCTTAAATGGGCATTTTCATTAAGGGGGAGGAATATGTTGTGTATTTTGTGTCTTGCCTTATTGCTTAGGTTGCCATAGCAATAGAATTAAACTATTAGGGGATAGCTCAGACAGTCCTGGCTGGTTTTAGTGTAGTTCAGTAGAGACTTTTCATGAGTTTTACGTCTCTCTGTGTTCCGTGCTGATTTCTTTCTGAATACAAGTACTTTCCAAGGATTTAACATAACACAAACCAAGCCAAAATATTTTTATTGTTGTAGTTAGCAGCTAGTTTGAGTGATTAGAAATTTTAATTTATGCAAGTCTATGTTTTTGAGGTATAGAATTAATATTAGAACTGTGCATGGGAGACCCCCCATATACATCCAGGGGAACCAGGTTCCATGTGGTCCCCATATTTTCCCCATACATGTAGGTTTTGGGAGAAGAAAACTCCAGGATGGAACCAGCCTTGGAACAGAGACCCAAACTGGCAGATTACTATTCTATTTTATCCTATCCTATATCTGTTCTTATACCATTCTTTTCATCATAGTATCTGAGCACCTTTCAGTATTCAATTAAGCAATATGATTCACATCTGCACATCTGGATCATTCTCTCATCTTTCTAGAGGGAAAATTAGATGTGCAGTGTCATGTTTGATGGTAATTTTTTTCTTTAACTATATATTGTGTTATATGTTTATATTAGAGAAGGCAAGGTCAAATAACTGTGCCTTGCACTTGGAGTGGAAGGTGGTAAGGTCGAGATGGTCCTTAGTTCCTGTGGGAATTTGTCCCACAGTCTTGCACCAACTCCTGAGAAAGTTCTGTTTCCTGATGCATCTTTACCCTTATTGCAGAGAGTCCCACTGTGCCAGAGGAGTGAGTTGTTGACCACCATCTTCATCACAAAGCTTTAGATGATCTTTTCATTATCTTTGAGTACTTTGAAGATAAGGACTGAGACCTTGAACTCGATTTGATATTCTGTGGGAAGCAGAAGACAGGCTTCATGTGCTCATGGTAGCCCATGTTGCGGAGGTTACTCACTGCAGTGCTCTATACTAGATGAAATTTCCTAAGGGCTGATGGTTTCATGCAAGGTACATTGCATTGCTGTAATCCAGATAGAAGGTGACGAAGGCATAGAATCATAGAAGTGTAGGACTGCAAGGGACCCCAGTAGATCATCTAGGCCTGCCCTCTGCACTCACTGCAGGATTAAGTAATAACTAGACAATTCCTAACAGGTGTTTGTCTAACCTGTTCTTAAAAAGCTCCAATCACAGAGATTCCACAACCTCCCTATGCAATTTGTTCCAGTGCTTAACTACCCTGACAGTTAGGAAGTTTTTCCTAATGTCCAACCTAAGCTTCCCTTGCTGCAATTTAAGCCCATTGCTTCTTGTCCTATTCTCAGAGGTTAAGGAGAACAATTTTCTCCCTCCTCCTTGTACCAGCCTTTTATGTACTTGAAAACTGTTATGTCCCCCCTTAGTCTTCTCTTCTCCAGGCTAAAACAACCCAGTTTTTTTAATCTTCCCTCATAGGTCATGTTTCCTAGACCTTTAATTATTTTTGTTGCTCTTCTCTGGATTTTCTCCAATTTGTCCACGTCTTTCCTGCAATGTAGCACCCAGAACTGGACACAATACTCCAGCTGAGACCTTTTCAGCACAGAGCAGAATGGAAGAATTACTTCTCATGTCTTGCTTACAACTCTCCTGCTAATACATCCCAGAATGATGTTTGCTTTTTTATTTTGAAACAGTGTTACATTGTTGACTCATATTTAGCTTGTGATACACTATAACAGTGGTTCTCAAAATTTTTATACTGGTGACCCCTTTCACACAGCAAGCTCCTCAGTGTGACCCCCTTGCCCTGTAGGTGCCTGCCCCTGGCCCACGTGGACTCCCCACTCCCCCTTCACCTCTACCTTTGCACTGTGCACTCTTTGCCCATAACCCCTGCACTATGCCCTCTTTGTCCCTAACCCTTGCACCCCCCTTCCTGTGACCACATGGGGAAACAGACCTGCATGCACGGAGTGGCTGGTATTTCTTCTTGCTCCTACCTTGAAAGCTGCTCCTCCATGCATGCCAATGGGGTTGTGAGGGGGGTGGGGGGGAGCAAGGAGCAACATCAGGGCTCCCTGCATCCAGGTCACTTTCTCCACTTGGGCTGAGATAGGGGAGGGCAGAGAACTGCAGCTCCTGATGATCACCTCATAGCACTGCTCAGGTGGGGAAAGTGACCTGGATGCAGGGAGCCTGTTGTTGCTTCTCATCCCCCCCGCCCACCCCACACACACACACAACCCCCTATGCATGGAGGAACGTTGGGGAGAGGTGAGCAGTATCTGAGTATCACCACTCCCTCCCTCCCCTCCATGTTCTTCTGCCAGGAGGAAACAGGGATGCTCACAATCCTGCACCTGGCTAGAGTTGGGCCTTACAGCTTGCGACCCCCATATGACCACAGGGGGTCGTGACCCCCAGTTTGAGAACCAATGAACTATAGCTCATAGATCCCTTTTCACCTACTCTTTCCTAGGCAGTCATTTACCATTTTGTGTGTGTGCAATTGATTGTTTTTCCAAGCTTGGTATCATCCACAAACTCTATGACTGTATTCTCTATGCCATTATCTAAATCACTGATGAAGATATTGAATAGAAATGGACCCAGGACTGATCCCTGAGGGACCCCACTTGATATGCCCTTCCAGCTTGACTGTGAACCATCGATAACTACTCTCTAAGAACAGTTTCCCAACCAGTTATGCACCCACCTTATAGTAGCTCTAGTTAGGCAGTCTTTCCCTTGTTTGTTTATGAGATTGTCATGAGAGACAGTATCAAAAGCTTTACTAAAATCAAGATATATCACGCCACTTCCCCCCTATCCACAAGGTTTGTTACTTTGTCAAAGAAAGCTGTTAAGTTGGTCTGACCTGCTCTGTTCTTGACAAGTCCATCTTGACTGTGACTTATCACCTTATTATCTTCTGGGTGTTTGCAAATTGTGTTCTTGATTGTTTGCTTTATTATCTTTCTGGGTACTGAAATTAAGATGACCGGTCTGTAATTCCCTGGGATATTCTTATTCCCCTTTTTATAGATTGGCGCTATATTTGCCCTCTTCTAGTCCTCTGGAATCTCTCCTGTCTTCCATGAGTTTTTGAAGATAATCACTAATGGTTCAGATATTGCCTTAGTCAGCTCCTTGAGTATTCTAGGATGTCTTTCATTAGGTCTCACCAACTTGAATGCATCTAAACGTATCTAAGTAATTTTTAACTTGTTCTTTCCATATTTTAGCCTCTGATCCTACCTCATTTTCAATGGTGTTCACTGTGTTAGACATCTGATCGTTGCTAACCTTTCTGCTGAAAACTGAAACAAAAAAGTCCTTCAGCCATTTCCACATTTTCTGTTATTGTTTCTCCCACACCACCATTGAGAAGGGGGCCTATCCTGTCCTTGGTCTTTCTCTTGCTTCTAATGCATTTGTAGAATGTTTTCTTGTTACCCTTCATGTCTCTAGCTAGTTTAATTTCATTTTCTGCTTTGGCCTTTCTAATTTTGTCCCTACATGCTTGTGTTGCTTTTTGTGTTGGCATGTACAATCACTGCCAAGTCATCATCTGCCGTGATGTGATCAAGTCTCCTAGCCAACCAGAGATGGTAGAAAGAGTTCATTGAGAAGGTTGCTATATGAAAGGTTAGTGTCAGTGAGGAATCGAAGAGTATTCCTAAACCGCACACTGAAATGACTAATGGTCAACATGTACCCTGAACCAAAGGCGACTGTAAAGGTAGCTGCAAACTGTTCAAAATGCTTTCTTCTGAACACCAGTATCACCACTATCTTTCTCAAATTCATCTTCTGCCAGCTGCTCTTCATCTATGAGCTGATTTTGTTCAAGCACTGAGTGGTAGTGATATGTTCATATGTGGTTGAAGGATAAATAAGAGCTGTGTGGCAGAGGTGCTTTCTCTCTTTTTAGGTTCATCCCTCTAGAAGAATTTAAGCTGTTTAGTGCATTCCCCTTAGCACCTGCCACCTCTCTTAGGTGGGAGAGCAGTATCTCATGGTCAACGGTGTCAAATTTTGCACAGAGGTTCAAGAGGATGAAAATGGATGTCTGCCCACCATCCACTGACAGCCAGACATTATCCATTTGTGCCACAAAAGCTGTTTCCATCCCATTCCTCATCTGAATCCAGATTATACTGGGTTTAGAATAGTAGCTTCAGTTAGATGTGTCTGTAGTTGGACTTTGGCTAGCTTCTCTGTTAGTTTGTTCAGGAATGAAAGGCTTGATATTGGGCAGTAATTAGCTGTAGTACAGAAGCACCTTGAGCAGGTGCAGCTGCCCTGTGGGGGTGAGGGAATTGCATATGAGATCCAGCCAGCAGGAATAGCTACACAAATAATTTCAAACATTTCTGGTTACTGGTGATGTCATCAGGCTTTCAAAATCAAATTTGTAGACTTACGTCTTTATCTATCTCAGATGTAAGCTCTCTACTAATACCAGATTCAGACACACCCTGAATTTGTCTTCAATGAATTTAGCTTCAAAACTGGTTGTTACCAGATATTGCTACCACCAGCAAAATACTGTTGCATAATTTTCCCTTGCTTGTCATTAAAAGACAAAGCCTGGACATGGATCTGGACCTACATAAACGTCACCCAGACTATGTCAAATCCACAATAAAAGAAGCTTTAAATGATACTTTATCACTCACTCAATTAGCCTTAGCTGCCTGGGTCTCAATTCTTTACTATCTTAATTGCTAACATTGTTACTCATGGGTCCCATCACCAAAGTACCTGAGCCCTTCACAAATATGAATGAATTTATCCTCACAAACATTCCTCTGAGGTAGGGAAATACTATTGTCCCCATTTTACAGTTGGGAAACTAAAGTATGGACATACTAAGTGATATGCCCAACGTCACAGAGAAAGTCTGTTGCAGAACCATGAGCTAGATCAGGGGTTCTCAACTTTTTTGCTGGGACCACCTTTGAAAATATTCCAAGCTCTGATAACACCCTCCCTCCCTCCCCCACCTCCACCCCCCCAAAAAAGAAAAAAAGTAATGATCCCCTGATGCCAAACCACCCTTATTGGCATGAACAGGGGGCTGACAGCTCACAACCCCTCCTTAATAACCTTGCGACCCCATTAGGGGTCATGACACTCAGTTTGAGAACCCCTGAGCTAGATCTCATTAGTCTTAGGACACTTTCTTAAAACACAACATGATCATGCTGTTTAGACACTGGAAAAACCCACATCCTTTTCTTTTTATTATGAAAAAGTAATAATAAAACTATTTTAGAAAGTAATCAAACAATGAACCTATGCCAAAAATAAAATTAAGGAATTGAATTAAATTTACAAAAGCAAGGAAATCCAGATTTATGACAGCATATTCATCCTCAGCTTGGCCTGTTGTGCCTTTAGGCATTTCCAGAGAGCAAATATTATATGTCTTGCAGTGCCTAGACAGAATATGATGAATTCCAGCCTCTATATCATCGCTTTTTTTCCAGTACATTTAAGTCAAATGCTAAATTTGACCTGAAATTTTTGTGGCACAGATAGCCAACATCATGGTGGAGCAGACAATACAACCCACAGACCCAATTTTTAGGAAGAAAAATATATATTTTTTCAACAATTTTAGTTGGCTTTCATGTAGTGAATAAATTATGATCAAAGGATAAAGGAACTTTTGTTTTAGTAGTAAATTTCAGACACACACAGATAGTGTATGCAATAACTCCATAATCTGCTGAGTGATAAAGAACTCTACTGTTTCAAGTTCAGACTATAAAAAGTCCTTGAATTCCTCCAACCTTTGGAGTATATTACATATTGACTTAACAGGAAAATTCAATTATTTTTGGACATTCTTTTGAATTGTTTCACTTGTTCAGTTTCTTAGTTGATAATCTTTATTACAACTGGTGCGCTTAGGGTGACCAGATAGCAGATGTGAAACATTGGAATGGGGGTGGGGCCTATAGGTACCTATATAAGACAAAGCCCCAAATATTGGGACTGTCCCTATAAAATAGGGACATCTGGTCACCCTAGGTGTGCTTTAGCTTACACTTTCCAAAGATTTAACAAACTTAGTAAGTAACCACTTTTACTGATACAATGAATGTTGCGTTATTCTGGATGTTGTTAAATTTGGAATACATGAATATCAGTTTCCAAATCAGGTGGATATCCATGGTTTCACTGTAAAGATGGATTGTTAACAGAACATGTAAAACTATACTGCCTTGTGCTGCCCTCCGATTCAAGGATCTAATGTCAATTGTTGCTGCAGATTACACTCCACTTATTGGAATAAGAGATAACAGCTATCTCTGGGAAATCCAAATTCTTGCCTTCAAAAGCTTAATTTCACTTTGAGACAGAAGTATCTCTCACTGTGGGCCTCATCCTGAAAGGGGCACAGCCTCTGCTACTCCCATTGACTTAAAGGGCTCATCTCCAGCCACATGAAGCCATGTGTTGATTTAATATAAAGCCTGAATTGCAAAGATGAAAGCCACTAATGAAACTATGGACCAGATCCTCAAATGTTGTAAAGCCACTGACTTCAATGGAGCTATGCTGATTTACACCAGAGGGGATCTGGTCATACTTATGGAGTTTCATCTTACTAGAAGAAGGTTTTGGAAAGTTTGAACCACAGAAGATCACCACTGAAATATACAATGGAGGCTACATACATTCCAAGGATTTTTACTCTGCTCTTGAAGGAAATAGGCTATTTCTCTTATTCCTTCATTTCTCTGGCATGTTCTTTTTTAGACTATACCTTTTCGAACAATATTTTTTTGAAAGTAATACCTTTGTGTTTTTTTAATCAACATAGTTTGGAAACCTTCAGCTTAGGAATTGTTTATGACTTCTGGGGAACTTGAATGTAAATTATTTTTAAACATATTTTTCCACTGAGGAAACATGAAAATGGTTAACAGTTTTAAATTAAATAGCTCAAGTCCGTCAATGTGAGAGTGGGAATCTGAATCTTAAGACATTTAATGTTATAAATTTAGGAGAAAAAAAAAAGAGGTCTGCTTCCCCAGAACTCCTATCCTGTTACTTACAAGAGTATTTAGTTTCTTCTGTAAATCTGAAGCAAACTAAAAATGTTTGAAAGAACTTTGACTATCCCGGTGTTGTTCTGGGGTGTCTGTCTAGGGGAAAGTCATTTTGTATCCAGCCAAAGATGGTTTAGATTACTTCTTGTGTCATTATGGAGGATTTTCTCTTTATCTCCAGAGACTCTTGATTGTTCCTTCGGAGGTTGGATTTTTCCTTTCCATAGAAGAAACAGAAGGTTCAGTCTCCAAAAATACCTGAGGTCAGGGCCATCTATCTGGAAAACCTGGCCCTATTGAAGTCCATAGGAGTTTTGCCTTTTACTTCAGTGGGGCCAGGATTTCACCCAATGAGTTAATTTTACTTCCCATCATTTACTCTTAACTCCTGATAAATGATGATTGATAGGATAATCTCCTGATAATCTGCAGCTAAGTGACAATATCATTTTTACTTATGCACTTAACTGGAATTTGAATAATGGAAGGTTTTCAAAGTGGAAGAACATTGAATTTGTTAAATGTAATGATGAAGAAGCAGGATTATTCCCATAGATTCTGATCAGGGCCTCTGGTACTACTGTAATATAAATATTAAATAATAATATTCAGGATATTGAAGAAAGAACCACAATCTCACATCTGTGCATGTCTAATATTTATGGAACTTAGTCACAACAGAGAAACGTTCCATTGCAAAATATAAAAACAAGACAGTGTTACACTGTTTCTTTAGAATGCGTTAAAAAGGATATTTGATCCTTTGAAGCAATAATCCATTTAAACATTTTGAATTAACAATCCTCAACATCATGCTCCTATTGCACTCTTATTTAAGTGAATCAGCAATAAACTACATATTAAGCGATTTTTAACAGTGTTCCAATAGTGAGTTCTCCAGGGGAAAAAAGAAAAATCCCTTTAGGTTCTCTTAAAATAGTCTGTGTCACATCAATGTAAGCATTGAAACTTCATGGAGTAAACAGCCTCTAATGGCTTTTTGGTCTCTCTCTGTTTTGTATAAAGCAGCAACAAAATTGTCTTGTAAAGCAAAAAGACGAACACATTTTTACCAGGATGAGTGGAAAGGACAAAGGTTTCAAACTTAGCTCTAAAGCCTAATTTTTCAAAAGTGACTACTGCTTTTGGATGTCTTAAGTTTGGAAGGGGGCGCAACTTGGAACACTTTGATTTCTAGGAAGTGCTGAGCACCCACTCTCTGAAAATTAGGTTCCTTTAAGGTGTCAAGTTGGGCACCAAAAACTGAGGTGCTCCAATCACTAGTCACTTTTGAAAATTTGAGCCTAAATACTTATTTTTCTGTGACCTTTCTTAAATGTGCAGTTTTGTTCATGTGTGGAACTTACAAAAAAACAGTTAGTTGAAGTTTTATTTCTTATTTTCACAGTAGTCTATTTGTAAAACAACATCATCAGGAAAACTTCAGTTCTGGAATAAGAAAAAAAAATCTCACACACACATACAAACAAATCAGCTCTAGTGCTAATTAACCCCGCAGTCCTCTTATAGGAAGATTCTTGTGAAGCCATTATGAAGCACTCTGTTAACTATATATTTGCAAGCATTGAAAAAAGCCCAGCACCAATGGCATAATGGTAAATAGAACAGGTCAAAAATTTAACAACATTTCCAAAGTTTTGTAATTATGTTTTCAGGTGAAAACATTCCCCATTTTTGGCCATCTATAGAGCAAGTTAAGAGTTTTTCAGTAGTGGCAAAATTTCTAATTTAATTTTTTTCTCCGAAAACTGGGAAATGGGAAAAAAAAAAAAAAAAAAAGAGCGTTTCCCCCCTTTTTTCAACCAGCTGTAATGGTAAGTGGTCTGTGTTGTCAAACAAGAGACCCAGCTTTGGATTTGCTTGTCCTGAATTAATGCACTCCTGGTGAAATTCACCCCCACTGCAAAGGACATACAAAAGCCCCATACACAGGGTAACCCCCCCATTAAGAGCTTAGGTAGGGCATAAGTGATACATGGGACCTTGTGCCACCATTTTGAACTGAGATGAATGTCAGCCTTTACCTTTAGGGAAGAGTGTGCCTCACTTGGTCCTATAATAAGTACCTCCTCTGTCCAAATAAGAAAGAGAACTGTTGAGCCTCAGCTCCCCTTTACCAAAAAACAATGGTTGTGATGAAGGCACATAATGGTGAAAATTAAAACTAAGAAAAAGAGTTGTGGTGATAATGAGAGTAAGGGGGGACCCCTTGGGGTCAAAATAAGAGTAACTCAGCATTTAAATTCGGGTCCAACGTCCAGACAAAAACTAGCTCATGCAGCTTTGCATAGTGCACAAACAGAAAGCTATTTCAATGAAAAACAGACTGAGCATTCTTTAGGAATCTTTTGAAGAGTTATCAACAGTATTTTGCCATGCAAAAGACTGTTTTAGCTAGCACCTATCCAGCATTGACTCCTACCACCAAGACAATTAGTCTTGCCCCAGATTTGCTCCAGAATCAATCAGAAAAAGCAATTTCCCTGAATTTAATTAGATGTATCTATCACTATATCTAATACATTTTTAGTATTATATATAATGCATACAAATACATACACATATCTCCTCACAGAAGCTCTGTTCATGCTATTGCTCTACTCGAACCATTTGTCAGTGAGAGGAAGTGCCTGCAGAGACGTGTTGCATTGCTATATGGTCTCTTGCTGTGAAATGTTGATTTTAAAACAGGCTGGTAACCCCCAGTTGACTCTGGAATACAAATGAACAGGCATGTGTTTTAGCAGTTTTTTCTTTTGTCATATTGTTGTGCCCAGTTTAAGAAATCCTTCATAGTTTTTATGTCATGCAAGCCAATGAATTTAAGCTGTCTCTTAAGTTTGCCCTTTTTCCTTCTGACAGCCAGGGGATTTTTCTAGTTTCCATATCTCCTTTCTCATTCTGTGACCACCATCACTTTGTCTTGTCAACAGATAGGATGGCAGGTGAGTAACATTTCCTTTCAGAACTGGTAATGGTAACTGCAGGATTCAGGAAGCAGTGCAGCATGATCCTCCATCTCAAGGACTGGTAGCATCTGCAAGAAGTTCACTGATGCAAACCACTGGCAGGAAAATGAAATCTAAAAAAAAAAAGCCTAATTAAAACAAAGAAGAAAAGGAAATCTAATTTCTTTCAGTCTCTATTGGGACAGAAGTGTGGTGCTTCCAAACATCTTACATTATCAAATTTGAAATGAAAGATTGATTTGGCACCCAGTAAATCTATGTATCTGTGCATTCAGATGGGGCAATCTGGATATGAATTTGTTTCAGATGAGCCCTGCCAGATATACCAAACAAATCTGCTTTAAGACATAATAATTTAATAGAGGGTCACCAACATCCTCGCTAAAAAAATTTAAAAAGCGGTTGAATGTTATTAGACAGAAATGCATTCAGATTAAGGTGTAAAAAATTGCTTTTGAGCAATTCTTGGAAATTTTGATCACTAGCGCAAAATATTAATTAATTAATTAATCTAAATATGATCTATTTTTCAAAAGTATTTCTGAATGTAACAAAAACAAAGTCAGGGATCAGTTCTACTTTCTTTATGCAAGTATTACACATTTAGACCTTACTCTTTACTAAGCTGTTTTCCCAAACAAAGAACATATTATAGGTCTCTTACCGCTTACTACAGTAACAGAGATCTGCTTCACCACTTCTTTTGAAACTTTGTAGATCTGAACAAGAAAGTTTCTACCAATATATTGGACAGATTTATGATGGAAAAGCTGACGAATGCAGATCTTTTATGCCATTACTGCATTTACAAGGGAAACAGGAAGATCAATGCAGAAATGATTTTAGCATTGACTGTAATGTACAATGTAATATCTGGATACATCTTTGCTGACTTAAAACCATTAAAACCATCAAAACCAATCAAGGAAATAAATAGAGGGGTAGATTCTAATCTTAGTTTCTTATCGCACATCAAAATGTGAGTCAGAGATAGTTTAATGTATTCTGTTTTGATTAGGCAATCTAAAACTGAATGCCTCCAAGATCATTTGTGACGTCTTTCACTGCAAACAGTGTAGTTTGGGAACATTTATAGAGGTACTGTGACCACTTAACAGTTGCCACTATGCAACACATCATGGCCACTCATGATGACAGTCATTATAGACAGACTTTCCTGCTTCAGGCCCCAATTTAGCAAAGATTTAAGAGCATGTTCAAGTTCCATTGGTTTCAATGGGACTGAGCACATGTTTAAGTGCTTTGCTGAACTGTGATTCCCAAAGCATAAGCTCCTGCAGAGCTAAAGAAGATTATTCGTATAGGGCCTATGGCACACCCATTAATATTCCTGATCCTTCCAGTCAAGGACAGTGGTACATAAACATATTATACAGTTTATGATGGTACTGTCTTAAGGACAGAGTATATACTTTGGATGAATGAGCTCACTATGAAAGGGATTTACCTGTGAATGAGGGATTAGTTAATACAGCACATTTGTTTTAATTTCCATTATTTACCCACATTTACAAATTATAATTCCTAATTAATGACATCAGGAGCTGAACCATGGCTCTTCAACCACCAGACACATGCTGTGAAGTAGACACATTTACATTCCATTTATGCAAGTCCTCCAATTAAAATTTACTCATAGAAAGGTACATGATACACCAGAATGAATACATTATTTCCCCCATTAATCAATGTGCTTTACTTTCCGGCAAAAATGACCAATCCTTCACTTTACCCCAAGAGGGAGCACATGTTAAAAAACTGGCAGAGTCAGCAGAAGTAAAGAAGAATTTTCCAAAGTAAATAAGTAAACTTACATTTCTTAAATATAAGAGCATGTAAGTCAGAGTTATGCCTTGAATTCTGATTACTTAATTAAATGAAAAGGTAAATAAGGGCCTGATTCTGTAAAGTACTGCATGCCCCGGACTCCTAAGGATGTCAATGAGAGTGTCATGACCCCACAGATGTTGAACCTGGAGCTGTCAGGTTCCCAGTTGACTATTATCTCCCTGCTTCTACCCCACAGCTGACTAAGAAAAGGGACTATGAAACCTGAAGCTACATCAGGGATCCCTTCCCTGGCTGACTGAAGGAACACTAGGATTTTTGATTGGTCAGGGTTTCCTATTTAAACCCAAAGAGAGGCACAGGAAATTGTCTGCACAACTGGTCTCTATGGGACTATTACCCTTGCCTGACTTCTAAGTCCAGCTTCCCCGTCTTGTTTCTGTCCTTGCCTCTGATCTCCAATTCCAGCTCAGATCCTTGGCTTGAATCCCTGATTCTGATTCCAGCTCTGGCTCTGACCCTTGGCTTGACTCCCTGACTCCATTTCTGACTCTGACCACCAGATCTGGCTGCCTATGTCTTGGCCTTGACAGGGAGCATCTCACCAGACTGGGCCCTAAAAGTCAATACTGAAGTCACATGACATCTTCTCATAAAAAGTACAGTTTTTAAAAGAATAAGACAATTCAATAATATCTCTTTTAGCTTTTGCCTTGTAAAGCTAATGGGCAAATTGTGGCAGGCAGCTTCTCAAAGAGAAGCAGATATAAGCTGCAAAATCAGTATGGATATTGTAGGTGCTGGTCAGCACTGAGAGCCAACTCTCCCAATCTAGTTTTATTAAGCCTGGAATAAATCTGAATGGAGAAACTATGTGTAGAACCCCTTGCGATGTCATCCATGTACATGTCCATGTGCATGTGATCCATGCAGATCATGATTCCTCACCCTGGGGCCACATCCCATAATGCACCCCTGCATCTCTGATCAGAGAGGGATTATGGAGTAGCCCTTCTATGACACTTAATGGGGATAGTGAATTTTGACCCTGCACTTTTGCTGTATGTGGGTTTCATAGTGGGCACTTGTGCAGAGCACCAAACTAAATTTGTCCCCATAACCGTTAATCCAAGAGCCACCATTAAAAACTCAGCATATCAGGTGCCCAAGCCTTATATCTTTGCTGAGGCCCTTTTGATAGAGAGTCCGTTCTATAAGCCAAATCAGCACTGGTGTAGCCAGCACAATTCCATTGTAATCCATGGGATTTTGCCTGCTTTGCCTTACTCCAGGACCAAAATTGAGTCGCTGTGCATTATTTAGAGGGAACAGAATTCCTGGTGTTTTAATTCACTACATTTCCACAGGAAAACAGCAGATGGCAGCATGAGAGACACTGCATGAGCAATTAATCACTTCATCTGGGCCTTTGCTTTGCTGGGCACTCTTTGGATCACCAAAAGTCACAATGCTCATTTGTTCATATGGAACTATTAGTTGGGTTACAGTAGCACCTAGGAGCCCTAGTCAAGGACCATGATGTCATTGCGCTAGGTGCTGTCCAAACATAGAACCAAAAAGATGGGTGTCCATTCTTTTCCTTGGCACCCTTGGTATAAGCATGCCTGTCCCTGGATGACATTCCTTTTCGGAATGGAATGTTCAACAGGCTTTTTAAGAATGAACAATGTCAGTTATTCTTATCTCCTTCTATACATCTTCTGACTTTGCAGATTTGTTCAGCTTCACTCCACACTGAATACTTTAACGACCTGCCCTGTGCCTCATTCGTGTGTGTTGCATTTCAGAATCTGGCGGAGCACTCCTTCCACTCAGGCCATTCCTTCGGCTTATCAAACTGAAAGTCATGAGGAGGGCTGAGCTTTGGTATTTTCTTCCCTTATTTATGCTAGTTTGAAACGAGTCAGCTTTCGAGAGTGAGTCACTTTAAGCCACAGCTCTCAGTAGAAAATAGTGCAGAACTGCACCACCTGTAAAGGAGCACTGGGGAGAATTTTCCCTCTAGGGAATAGCAGACAAAAGGGAAGAACGTGGGAGCCAGTTACAGTTCTCCACTTGTGGGGCCCCAACAGGTTAGCGCACACACTGACTTGAAGTGGTTTCCATTATATACAGGATTTACAGTTTGGTTCAGTGGTTCTCTGCACCCCCAATATATACATTGTTCCAGCACCCCTAGGTTAGAGCAACTTGGGAGCTGCCACAAACTCTGCCAGCTGATAAGGACTCTCAAGGAGCTGGTGAGCAGCAAGATAGGGCTGGAGTGCAGCATTCTCTGTCCAGGCCTCTTCCTAACATTCTGTTCCCTCCAGCACACTCCCTACTCCAGGGGCAAACGGGGTGTGTGGGGGTGACATAGAAGCTAATAATCAGGGTCATGCACAGGAATTTAAATTCCAGTACTTTTGGAGGGGCACATTTTGTGTCCCCATCAGGGCCCTGGGGGGGCCAGTGCCTCTGCTTGCTCCCCCTTGTGCATGCCCCGAGAGCTATTTATGCTTTGCTATACCTGATGTGGAGTTTCCACCACTTTATGATGCCAGAGCACACAAAAGCCGTGGCCAGGATCTGACTTTGAATCTTTATTCGCCCAGCATGTCAGTGAAATCGATTAACAAAGGGGTAAGTGGAGTATAGTGAGATCCATGATAAATAATTTGGCTTCCTGATCTCTGAGGGGAGTGGAACTAAAAGCTGAGTGCGACAAGCAGGGAGAACCAGCTTGCAGTATATAAAAATAATCTAAACAAGCTCTGCACGAGAATCAGTGACTGTCAGAAGTCTTTAGCCTCTACAGATATCAAGTAACTGAAGCAGAAAAAGATTTGGCCATGAATTTAATATACAGATAATAGAATAACTTGAAAGGGCTTCCAAATTCCTAGCTGCAACAGAGACGTCAGTTGGACAGTCTAACAAACCCTTACAACTGCAAAATTTCTAGACTAGAACTAATAAAATGAAACAACAGGAACAAAAAATTGTGTGGAAACCAACTTGTTAATCAAATGCCTGATGCTAGGGGGTGCTGAGCAGCCTGGCTGGAATGGGCCCAGTGTTTTTGCAATCCATTATTCATATGGCTAGCTTTTTATTGTAATGACCACTCTCTGCACCCCTTGGCTCTCTCTTCTTCATCCATTTTTTTTGGCCAAATTTTGTACACGGGGAACTGCTGCAAAGTAACTTTATGCCACTTGGGGACTCAAGCCAGTAGAAAGTGGAATCTGCAACTGCCTGCTAAGATCTCCTTTACAACCCCATTTGTGCAGCTGGAGCAATATATAGGGGCTGTGCCATGGACCAAAATCTTGCCCCAAAGACTGGTTACTGGACAAGGTCCTATTCACCATCACTCTGTACTTTGCACAGACATTTACACTGTACAAAGTGAGTGCAAAATGCTACCATATCAAAGGGAGTCTTTTACACCCATTTGCACTCACTTAAGCTTTAGTGTAAATAACTTCACAATTGAGGCCCAGAATTTATATATCTCAAGCATCAAAGAAAGCGTATCAAGCCCAAAAGTATATAATGATCTCTAAACGTTGCTAAAATACTTGCTTTTTCATTATTGTGAATTTTCTTTTTTTACAAATCAAATTCCATTTTTTTTCCTAATGCAAAACCCTAACCAGGATATTCAGTGTAACCACTCTTTGTAGGAAATAAGACAATGAAATAAGCATAGTTTGAGTGTGATGTGACCAGGCAATATGAATAAAATGCTTTTGGTGTACTTAAAGATTGATGCATTGCATTTTCATAAGAACACTCATGGCTGGCAATTTTCTATTGCAATTTCCCTAGTTATTAAAATTATTTCAGTATATTTTTTAGCTGAAATAGATGAAAGAGGCCATCTACATGACTTAGAAGAAAATTCACATTCCCGTCTTTGTATTCCTACTGCTCATAAGATGATTGGAAGCTCAGTTATCCTCTTTCAACCTAATTTCTGCAGAACTTGAATCCCCACTGGAACGCATGTGGTGAGCAGGGAAATTCTATCAGCAATGAAGTCCCTAATCAAAAGGAGTGCCTAGTAGTTTCAAGACTGGATTCTGGCTTGGATAGATTTTTGTGGTGTCTTTTGTTTGTTTTTTTGTCCTTATTCCAGAAAATACAAAGATCAAAGAAAACAAAAAGTCATGTTTGATTGGCTCTGCTCTTGTCAAAAACTAGATTTGTATCTAATGTAACTAACATTTTACAGATGGCTTGCTTCATGTTAAAATTAGAGATGCATGTAGATTGAATTATCTAAGGATTAGAACCAGCTGCAGATAGTTCAAAACTCACTTTTAGTAGATATTCTATCCAATAAATATCCACATTTTTAGGTGTGGACGCTTGCTAGCTGAAATTATAACAAATGCATAATTCAAAATATTATTTTATAATCTCACTTTGATTTAAAAGAAGTCAAATACTATGAAGATATTCAGGACTATGCAGGACCAGGCTGTAAATTCACAGAAGATGGGCCTTATCTATCTGTAAACAAAACACACACCTATGGTGTACAGAGAATCAGGCCTAATGAATTTAGATGAGTGAATTTGGAATCAGAATCCGACCCAGTATCTGTAGTGGACACAAAAGATAATGGGAATGACTTTACATAGGTTTGCATCATTTGTAGTCAATTACACTGAACTACCATTCAGACTTAGTATTCTTTTACACCCACTCTGCACAAGTATAAATTACTATATAAGGTGCACAACAGTGTAGAATCAGGCTGAAGAAAGTAAATATTTTCTATACAGTCAAATCTAATGCTAATTATTTACTCCAGCCAGTCCTAAGTATGACAAATCTTTTAGTGGTGTCAAGAAACACAAAGCTTTACTGAAGAACATTATCACTTTCACAGCACCGAAATAGGAGCACTTACTTTTGAGATGCTGGACTAAATTTCTTCTTATTAAATATATTTTAAAAGTCTTTAAAACAACTAGAAAAAGAACTCCTTAAATGTATAAAAATGTACAAAATCACCTTTTTCTTCTACTTAATTGTAAAATGTTAAAATTTAAGCATGTTAACAATTTCAATGCATTATTTCAACTAGATAAAAAAGGAACATTTTTCATAGGTTTACTAATAATTAGTTTTTTCTGTTAGTGGGATTTCATTTTGGAGAGCCTATTATCAACCAAGTCTTATGAAAATGGAAGGATGAAATCCACACTGGCACTCCCAAAGTATTCTGATACTGGTGTCCGCTTGTGCTGGAATGACTCCAGATGCTGTGTTGTAATGAAAATCATTTGCTGCAAAATATAGAGTTCGTTTGCCAAGTTAATCTCTTTTTGGGTATATTTTCCTAGACTTAAAATACATTTTTTGCAGTATTATATCAGGAACAGTTAACTTTTCATGGCTGTTCTCAGCAGCTTTGTTGAATCTTATTCTCAATAGGCAAAGTTCAGACTTGCTAGGAAGAGTCCCTTTATATATTTTTATTAAGTTCAGCATGTATTTTCCCCTTTTGTTCTGCAGCAAGCCATTTATGGTAAAATGAACATGCCTTCATTGAACATGTTTTTCCCATAAGCTTGGAGTCTCTTTATAGAAGACATTGATGCTTCTGAGAAATAAAACCTGTCTTGAGTAAAGAGCCATGTCAATTATTAATTGCTTGTACATAACTTTGTGACCCTTGCCCTTGACAGCTAACTAATCACTTGTATTGTGGATTATATTTTCTAATGAAGGAAAACAAAATGGTTTTATTTGATATTTTTAAATATAAAAGAAAAATCTGAAATGAAGATTAGCTGAAAACAGTGCTGTGTTAAGACAGACAACTTGATCCTCTTCTGGTGTAAATCAGCAGTGCTCCATTGACTTCAATGGAACTACACTGATATGCAACAGCCAAGGATCTGGCCTTTAATGTGTTTTTATTGATTGTCTCCTCAGCAGTTAATAATAATGAGTGCAACCTGACTAGCTGCATTCAAGTTAAGTGAAAATTATTATTCAACACCCACGAGGGTTTTGGGTTTTTTTGTTTTTGGTTAGGCTTCTTAAAAGGGAAAAAGCTACCCTTTAGAAAATCTTGGCCATAATGGAAGAGTCTGAGAGTCATTCCAGGCCCAATTTTCAAAAGCAGGCTGCAATTTTGAATGCACAATCCTTTCCACATACCAAGTTTTGTATGCTAGCAACTTTGCCATTTGTGAATCAGGTGCCTAATATATATTACTTTTGTGTGTTTCCTCTGATAATGCCTAAGAGCCAGCCAAGAAAGGGGCCCCATTGTGCTAGGCACTGTACAAACACAGTAGTAGGTGGTCCCTGTCTGAGGCGCTTACAATCAGACAAGACAGACACAGGCTGGGGGAAGGGGTAGAATACACAAATGGAGTGAACAATGGGATGGCAGCAAATGTCACATCAGTTTCATATTGTTGTGAGGGGGAAGGTTGAGGGGGAAGGTTAGTTAGGACAGGATCAGCTAAATGGAAAGAAAACTGAAGGGAAGGAGGTGAGGGGCAGGGGAGATGAAGGTAAGAGGGGCAGGTGTGGAATGACTCTAAGATGAGGAGACTGTGAGGGAGGAAGAGGGCTAGAGCAAATACCCAATCAACACAGGACCGAGAAAGTTCAGCCAGAATGGCAGAAAATTCCTCAACATCCAAAGGTCCCTGCTTTGGCAGCTGCTCCTGTCTATACTGGCTGGAGTCTCCCAGTTTTTCCCCCAAGGAATCATCATGGCTGTGGAAGGAGGGGAGGAACCACCTGGGTCCTAGTACACCAAGACTGCGGTGTCTCTCTTGCACAGTTCTGGGTGCAGTAGGGCACTAGGAGGAGGAGATGCCCCAGCTGACCCATAATTTACCCCCTCTTCCCCAGGGCAGCAATCCCTGCTCTGGCTGCTTCTACCAGTTAGAGTCTCTGGCCTGATATATAGGGATCTAATCAATTTTTATGCACAAATGCAGGTTTTCATTAGCAAAGTGAGATTGGCTTAAAAATGACAAGATGTTTTAAAATAATAAATGAGTTATTTTATTTGCCTTCTGGATTTTGAACCTTTAGGATGCAGTGCACTCAGTTCAAGTTTTCAAGCTTTTCCCCTAGTCACGAGGGATAGAAACTTTCTTTTTTTCTTTTTTTTAAATGAAAGTTGAGATTCTTTTCTAATCACATGTCTCCAAGAGCTGGGGTCTTAAGAATCCCACTGAACATGACAAGATGGATGATAAAATTGTCAGAGTTGACAATGCTTGCAACAATATATACTCTACAGTATATTGTGTTCGTGAATATCGAGATTTATTGTCTCTTGGTAAATGTTGATGATCACCTCAACAGAAGACAATGGGTAAATCTGCTAGCATAAATCAGTGCAGCTCATTTGACTTCAAAGGAGCTGCACCAGTTTACACAAGCAGAGAATGTGGCACAATATCTCTGTAGTGAAATAAACCTAGTTACAGCTTCCATCCGTTATGAGTGGAATAGCCAAAAGTACGAGTAGAAAAGACTCATATGAGAAGAACAAATCTGGTTGTGAATTAAAGACTAAACACTAAACAAGAGGCAGTGTGGGCCAAAGGGTAGGACTCTGAACTGGGAGGCAGGAAACCCGGATTCTCTTTTCCACCTCTCCTGTGACCCATTGTGTGACCTCGAGTAAATCTCATCAGCGTTCTGTGGCTCTGTTTCCCTCCCACCCTTTGTCTGTCTTGAATGCTTAGACTGTAAGTTCTTCAATACAAGTATTGTATCATGCTATCCACAGTGTCTAGCACAATGGAGCTACAGTTGCTACTGCTATCCAGATAATAAGAGCACTGCACAGGTTTCAAACCATAGGAACAGCTGAGTAATAGTTAATAACACCGAAGAGCAGCCTGATTTACCAATTGAATTTTAAAAGTAGACATACCTCAAATGTAGAGCATATATTCATATTCTGGCCTTTAAAAAGCAAATAGAATGTAGGAAATATTCTTTGGGATTTACTTTTCCACTGTTACCTCAGCTAGTGTGTCACTGTGTCATACAAGTACAGAACTGGTAGCAAAAATGTGAATGTTAAAAGGTGAATTATAAAACTCTAGAAAAGAAATATTGCAACCGTTAGATCATTTCTGTCAGTAACAGAATATAGGTACAGAGTAAGAATTACAAAAAAATAAGAAAAAGTATAAAACCAAAATATTTCAAAATCAGTTCTTTCTTCACTTACCAGTCAAGCTTTGAATTCTGGATTCATGGTGTTGTGTACCACAACTGCTCACCAAATGGTTTCCTAATCATACCCATCGACTTGCTGAAGGTGGGACTCACATACAAAAGGAGATGTACAAGAAATACAACAGCGCGGGAAGCAGGCAATGAGCATGGGTTCATTTCTTTAATACAAACCACATTTGTTATCATCTCAGTTTCAAGAGTCAGCACTTCTGATGTAAATAACTTCCAATAATAAAAAGACAGATAAGACACGTCTTCTGTGCTCAACTGTAAATTTGAATCTAAAATTGGGTGTGGCATTTAGTAGCTCTAAGAAGTCAGGCAGCATTAGGGTTCAAAAAATGAGCTATTTCTTACTGAGGAGAGAAAATGGGTTAGGAACAGATGCAGGATCAATAATAAAGCTGCATCCATGACTGATTATTTTAGTTATCTATATAGCCAGATTTTCAAAAATGGGTCCTTGAACTCAGAGGAAGCTGGCATGTGCTTGGCATTGGTGAAAATTCAGATGTGTCATTACGGACTTTAGTTCCTAACTTTAGGCACCCATTTTTGAAAATCTTGGCCACAGTCCCTAAAGTTGGGTTGTCAGTTTCACAGAACAGAGGATCTTGTCCTGGTGAGCTTTCACTTTGGGGCCCTTACCCTGAGTGCTACTCCCACAGGTGGAACCCCTCTGCATACACGTTGACTAAAACAAGGCTCCAGGACTGGGGGCCATGTTTAGTCATAACAGCATCAATCATGAAATCATAATTTAGTTGGAAGGAACAAAGATCAAGAGAGAATCAGATGGAGGTCAGAAGAAAACTGAGGGCTGAGAGATGGTAAAGAGAAAGGGAGAAGGCAAAGCTGCAATGTCCCCCATGTTATTATGGCAGGAGCACTGTTAGCAACTCCATCAGCTCTATGACCAGCATATGGGAGGCAGTAGTGGGAGTAAATGTGACAGGCAGCAGTGGGAGTAAAGGGAAAGCAGGAGACAGCAGTGGAAGATGAAAGGAACCATTAGGCTGGGTAGAGCTAGCAGTGGGTGATGAGAGCAGCAGAGGAACGGGAAATACTGACTGAGATTATACATTCCATTCGGTTCCAGACAAGGTGTTGTTACTATGTGATTTTTTAAAGAAAGATTTTTAGTGGAACAATGTAACAAAAGAACAGTTTCCATTAACAAACAAACAAACAAACAAACAAACAAGAAAAACACTCCTTCCCCTCAATGCTGGGTGTAACAACAAGAAAAAAATATAGACAACTTTGGTATAAAGAATGAAGACATCTCTCTAAAGCCATAGTCTGGTGGATGACAAAACAGGAAAACCTTAATGCAATCACTATAATGCAAATAGATGGCCTGATCCAAGACCGATTGAAGTCCGTAGTAATTTTTCCATTGACTTCAATGGGCATTGGATTGGATCTGTAATGCTTAGAACATGAAACGTCTGGCACTCGCAGGAAACAGGTGGACCAATCCATAACTGAGCAAAAAATGAATTTATGCATATTTATTGCAAGACAGCTGCAGGCAAAATCCCACTGTTTCAGCCCCTTATGGCCTTTGTTATGTGCCTGCATTCCTCTCCAGTAGCCACCTGTTATTTATCAGTTGTGCCACACTAGCCTTGCCATGGGAGGCAGAATTGGCTGTAACTGATATGTACACCACTCCAGGGGCATGATCTTGCGAGGCGGACTCCCAATAAAATCAGTGACATACTGCATGAGGAAGGACTGTTGGATGAGACATAGAATGGAACACTTTAATATAATCTGGTACTTGTTCACAGTAAGCTATTGTTATTACTGCATCTCTTCAAAGGAAAGAAGTGTGTATTATAAAAAGAAGTGTACTCTCAGATTGACCTAACTTGAGAGCATGAGTCAGCAACCCTTTTTGGACTATTTAAAAAAAAATCAGTAAAGATATAAAGAATTCACTAAGGACTTATTCAGGCTAAGGTGCAAGGATCATGTATGCAAGCTTAAAGGCATACAAGAATTAGTCAGAACTAACTCTTACATAGTGCTTGTCATCAGTAGCTCTCAAAGTACTTCACAACCTTCTGATGTATTTATCCTCACAAAACTCCCATGAGGCAGGGAAAGGCTATTAATTCCCCTTTTACAAATGGCAAACTGAAGCTGAGTGACTTACCCAAGGTCACACAGGAAGTCTACTGCAAATCAGGGAATTGAGCCCTACTCTCCCAAGTGTTCGGCTAGTGCCCTAACCACTGGACCATCTTCCTCTTTGGACTAGTTTCTGCTTTGGCTGCTTCAGTTTTAATGCAAGGTACATGCCTAGCCAACGACTACCTGGCATATTCCATTCATGATCCTTGCACTTTTGTTGCCATGAGAATGCCCAGTCCTGCTCCCATTGAAACTGTGGGTGAAACGTCCATTTGCTTCAGTAGGAGACGAATTATTTCTGTGTTTTCACATGTGTTTATTGAGAATGTATTTAAAAGAAAATAACCTCTAAATTAAAAACAAACAAACAAACAAACAAAATAACCATTCCACTGAGTTTGAAATAAAAGATCTGCAGGATTTGGCAAAACTCCTTGCAGATTTGCAGTGACTCTGGCAATTATTCTATCTTAATCTATGCTCTTGCTAATTCTGTAATAGTCCTTGATACAACCTGCCATTAGAAAGAGGGAGGTCTCCAATTATTATAATTTATATTTAGCTTTTCGATGTGATGGTGTGGCCATGGCACTGCATCTTTTTTTAAATTTGCCCCGTAATTGTGCTAAACCCACTGAATTCAACATGACTTTGTAGTATTTCTATTGACATGTAGTCTTTCTATTGACTACAATGAGTTTTGGGCCAGGCCCCAATTTTTTCACTTGAAAAAAATAAGGATGAAATTCTGACCTCACCCAAGTGAATGACAAAACTCCAGTTGCACCCTAAGTCTCTAGCCTTTATAGTTGCAAAGACAACCTTCAAAATATTAACTGAGTTAAACAAATCTAGATATATTTGCCTGAGCCAGGTTATTATTGGGTTTTATAACCTCCAACAGAAATTTCACAATCTCTCCAAACGCGCTTGCTTGCCTTCTGAAGAGATAACTATTGGAAGAAATATTACTAACATGTTTACAGTTAATGGTGCTACTTTTCATTTTCACTCTTTAAAACCAGTGCTGGTACTTTGCAGATTTTCCCTTCCTGAATCTGTCAGGTTAGTGCTGTCAGATAAGCTTGACAGGTGATGGCATAGTTCAAGAGAAACACAGATGGTGGTTAAAACTCACATTTCAAACACAGAGGAATAAGGAAAAATAGCAGGAAAAGAAAAGATTGTAACGTACTTCTGCTAATTTGTGTCATTTTATTTCCTTTCTCTTAACTTCTCCTTAGTCTCCTACCTGCATGGAAAATCAATAATGAACACAACACCCCAGAATAAAATACATACAATACAGAACTTTTACAGTTACATAATTAAGAGAAGAGTTATGGCAATAGTTTATACTAGGTGGTCTCCCAATCCTTCATTCCATGTAGGAAAGAGTTTTCCCCAAGGGCCATCTTCTCTCCGAACTTCTAGCCCCTACCTCCACTCCCAACTGTAAGAGTAATCAACGGACTAATTAACCCAAAATACTTAGGCATGCTCAAATCCCAGGTCTGAATAGGCTGCTTAAGGGGGATCTTACTCCCTCTTACTTCCCCTCCTGGGTGCATAGCCCAATTCACAATCTATTTGTCAATGAATGAATCAATATTAGATATACTTTACCATTATCTGGCTGGTTGGTTTGCTTTGTGCCCACTAGGACACTTGCAAGACTTTCTATGGTATTACATTTGGGGGATGACCACAACCATCTCCATGTCTTGACCATCAACCCAGGCGAATACCTACCTTTTCTCATCTTTTTTTAGAGGATAGAGTACTTTATTCCCCATCAAGGGGTAATACCCAGCATCTACCCTAGATAAATTTCCAAGCCTATTTTATTTGTTTTATATGGAAGAATATTGTATCGACAATTGTGCAGAATTACAGCGGTGAATGATAACCTGAAAGAGTTAAAAATAAAGATGTCTATTGATACAAGAGATTTTAAGCTGCTTTAATTAATGCAAGAAAACCGGTACCAGAGACAACATGTAGCCATACAGCTGAAAAAAAACAGGCAGAGAAGGAGGAGAAAAACAGCAAAGATTTTATCTGTTTTAATCAGAAAAACAAAAGTGGTGACAGTATCATAATGATTAGCCATGAATAGTAATATAGTTAGTTTTAAGTTTAAGGTTTTTGATAAGTAGTAATTAATGATAGTTTAGAGTAAATTTTAGTTAGAAATCCAAAATGGTGGTTGATGATAATGACATCATCAGTCAGAGAGGGAAAGGAAACAAAATGGAGGTATTAAGAAACTGACCAATAGCAGGAAGGTAGGATGTCATGAAATAAAGTTCACTCCTAATACCTAAAGGGAAGGGTCTCTAGGTGAGAAGGTGGAGCTAAGGAGGACCCAAGTTTGGAGGAAACAAGTGAAGCTAATTAGCATATCAGATAGCTCATTGGTTAAAAATGATATCATCTTGGAGGAGGAGCAGGAGGAGGTCAGAGTTTGAGGTAAACAAGTTAAAACTAATTAGCATAGTGGGCAGTTGATTGGTCCAAAATGATCTCACCCCTGGGCATGGAAGAGTTATTGATGGACATTAAGAAAGCAATCAACCAAAAAGAATCTTTAAAGGTCAGAAAACTGTATATAAGGCAGAGAGCTGGCAGGCTTGGGTGATCATGACTGCTGCAGAACAGCTGGATATCAGGAGAAGGCGGCGGTGGCGGTGGCGGCGGCGGCGGCGGTGGCAGAACAGTGAACATCCCATAGCAGCAGCGGTAACAGTGATCTGGACAGAGCAGAAGGACTTCGATTAATCAGCAGGATTAAATCAAGGAAAAGTAAGTATGAACTTTCCTTAATAACAAGGAATGTATGGCAATGACTGTAAATAAAGCTGGATGTCGGTGGCTTGAATGAACTCCCCACCCATTCTATGATTGCTGGGCCAGCACTCATAAAATGTTAAATTTATAATAGTATTAGTAGTATTGTTAAATATATTATTGTAATGTTACTACATGCATGTGTGTATTGCTTGACACAGTGTAATAAGTTTGATATTGCAGTGGGAAAAAAGGGGAGTTTGGGGAGGAAGTGTATGGTGTTCTGGTATTGTTGGGATGCTCGTTGGGGGTTGTTTTGATGGTTTTTTTGTTTCTGTGTCTGTCACTGACAGGAACTAGTGGGAAAGGCTATGACAGATATAGAGGTGGTAATGGTAGTCACTCCAGCAGTGGAAGAGACAATGAAGATGACTGGATGTGGAAGCTGCGGGATGTACATGATCCTGGAGGGGGTACTTCAAAAGACCTTTGTTTGTATGAAGTGCTGCCTCATAGAGCGGATGGAAGAGAAGATTTGAGGGTTGGAGATGCAGGTGGAAACTCTGGTTGAGTTTAGAAGGGGGTTTGAGCAGATGCTGGAGCAAAGGAATGAGGAAGCTGAAGGGAAAAACCCAGACCTGCAGATGGAAGCAGGACCAGAGAACTCTGAGGGGAGAATGCTGGGTGAGGAAAGTGGCCAGTAGAAGCATGTGACTTCAAGGACCCAGCAGAGGAAAAGACGGGCTAGTGAAGGAGAAATAGAGCTCAGAAACAGGTCTGTGGAGTTGGAAAATGAAGAAGGGGCACAGCAGGTGGTTACTGAAGGTAGGAGGGCAAGGAAGAAGAGAAGAGCAGCTAGTCCTATACAAAGAATGGATGAGCCAATGGAGATACCACCAAATAAGAGCCCCAGGAGGATACAGGAACGGTTACAGAGGATTGCAAAGGAGTCTAGTAGACAAGATGACTTGCAGCCAGAAAGAACAGGGGATAGGCTGGAGAATTGCCCTGTTACCAAGAAAAGGCAGGTCTACATGATTTGGGGACTCCTTGCTGAGAAGAAGACAGGCCTGTAACCAGAACTGATCCAGAGAACAGAAGGGTGAGCTGTCTTCTACATGCTAAGATATGGGATGAGGACCTGAGGCTGAAGAGGATCCTAATGGAAGCAGGAAAGAATCCACTGATTGTCCTTCATGTGGGTACAAATGATATAGCTAGATTCTTGCTGCAATGTATCAAAGGAGACTATGCCAGGCTGGGGATGACTCTTAAGGAAATCGAGGCTCAGGTGATCTTCAGTGGAATTCTGCCTGTCCCTTGAGGAGGACGACAAAGACGTGACAAGATTCTGATGATCAACAGATGGCTCAGGCAGTGGTGCTATAAGGAAGGCTTTGAGATGTATGGTCACTGGGAGGCATTCATTGTCAGAGGACTGTTCTTTTGGGATGGACTTCACCTAAGTAGGGAGGGAAATGCACTTCTAGGATGGAGGCTGGCACTACTGATTAAGAGAGCTTTAAACTAGAGAGCAGGGGGAGATGCTTGGGAGATGCCCAGGTAATCTCCACGCCTGATTTTAGCTTTGAGAGGGAGGAAAATGAAGTAAGAAAGGACACAGAAGTGGGGAGCTGAATGGACATTAAGAGGAAGGGTAGTGTAGATACCAGTCTAATAGGCAATATTGGCAGTAGAATGACTGTGCCAAATCAGGGAAGGAATGTGAGCAAAACCAAACAGCAAAAATGAAGATGTTGGTATACCAATGTGAGGAGTCTGGGTAACACAATGGAGGAACTGGTAGAGGAAGTGAAACCAGATATTACAGGGATAACAGAAACATGGTGGAATAGTGGTCATGACTGGAGTACAAATATTGAAGGGTATGTGCTGTTTAGCAAAGACAGATATAAAGGCAAAGGTGGTGAAGTAGCATTGTATATTAACAATGAGATAGACTGTAAAGAAATTAGAAGTGATGGAGTTGATAAGACAGAATCTGGGCGAAAATCACTTTGGGGAAGAAAGCTATTAGAGCTTCTCCTGGGATAGTACTTGGGCTGTGCTACAGACCACTGGGATCTGATTTGGACATGGATAGAGACCTCTTTAAGGTTTTTAATGTAGTAAATACTAGTGGAAACTGTGTGATTATGGGAGACTAACTTCGCAGATATAGACTGGAGGACAAGTGCTAGTAGTAAAATAGGGCCCAGATTTTCCTGGATATGATAACTGACGGATTCCTTCACCAAATAGTTAATGAACCAACAAGAGAGGATGCATGTTAGATTTGGTATTGGTGAGTAGTGAGGACCTCATACAAGAACTAGTTGTAGGGGACAACCTTGGTTCAAGAGACCATGAGCTAATTCAGTTCAAACTAAATGGAAGGATAAACAAAAATAGATCTGTGACTACAGTCTTTGATTTCAAAAGGGCTAACTTTAAAAAAGTAAGAGAATTAGTTGGGAAAATGGACTGAACCAAAGAACTCATGTATCTAAAGGTGGAGGAGGCTTGGAATTACTTCAAGTCAAAGTTGCGGGAACTATCTGAAGTTTGCACCCCAAGGAAGGGGAAAAAATTAATAGGCAACAATTGTAGACCAAGCTGAAGTAAGCATCTTAGGCAGGTTATTAAGAGAGAACAGAAAGGAGTGGAAGATGGAGGGATCAGCAAGGAAAGCTACATCTTGGAGGTCAGAACATGTAGAGAGAAAGTGAGAAAGGCCAAAAGCCACGTCGAGTTGGACCTTGCAAAGGGAATTAAAACCGATAGTAAAAGGTTCTATAGCCACATATATAGGAAGAAAACAAAGAAAGAAAAAGTGGGACCACTAAGCGCTGAGGATGGGGTGGAGGCTAAGGATAATCTAGGCATGGCCGAATATCTAAACAAATACTTTGCTGCCGTTTTTATTGAGGTTAATGATGAGCTTGGGGATAGTGGTAGGGTGGCTAATGGGAATGAGGATATGGAGGTAGAAATTATGACATTCAAGGAAGAAACCAAACTCAAACAGCTTAATGGGACTAAATTGGGGCGGCCGGATGATCTCCATCCAAGAATATTAAAGGAACTAGCACATGAAATTACAAGCCAATTGGAAAGAATTTTTAATGAATCTGTAAACTCAGTGGCTGAACCGTATGACTGGAGAATTGCTAACATAGTTCCTATTTTTAAGAAAGGGAAAAAAAGTGATCTGGGTAACTACAGGCCTGTTAGTTTGACCTCAGCAGCATGCAGGGTCTTGGAAAGAATTTTGAAAGAGAAAGTAGTTAAGGACATCGAGGTTAACGGTAATTGGGATAAAATACAACATGGCTTTACAAAAGGTAGATCATGCCAGGCCAACCTGATCTCCTTTTTTGAGAAGATAACAGATTTTTTAGACAAAAGGAATGCAATGGATCTAATTTACCCAGATTTCAGTAAAGCATTTGATATGGTTCCACATGGGGAATTATTACTTAAATTGGAAAAGATGGGGATTAATATGAAAAATGAAAGGTGGATAAGAAACTGGTTAAAGGGAAGACTTCAATGGGTCATACTGAAAGGTAAACTGTCAGGCTGGAGGGAGGTTACTAGTGGAATTCCTAAGGGATCGGTCTTGGGACCAATCTTATTTAATCTTTTTATTACTGACCGTGACACAAAAAGTTGGAATGTGCTAATAAAGTTTGCAGAAGACACAAAGTTGGGAGGTATTGCCAATACAGAGAAGGATCAGGATATCATACAGGAAGATCTGGATGAGCTTGTAAACTGGAGTAATAGGATGAAATTTAATAGGGGACAGTGCAAGGTCATGCATTTAGGGACTAATAACAAGAATGTCTGCTATAAGCTGGGGACGCATCAGTCGGAAGTGACAAAGGAGGAGAAGGACCTGGGTGTATTGGTTGATCACAAAATGACTATGAGGCACCAATGTGATGTGGGCATGCATGCATCAGACTAGGTATTTCCAGTAGAGATAGGGAGGTGTTAGTACCGTTATACAAGGCACTGGTAAGACATCATATGGAATGCTGTGTGCAGTTCTGGTCCCCCATGTTTAAGAAAGATGAATTCAGACTGGAACAGGTGCAGTGAAAGGCTACTAGGATGATCTGCAGAATGGAAAACCTGCCTTATGAGAGGAGACTAAAAGAGCTTGGCTTATTTAGCCTAACCAAAAGAAGGTTGAGGCGAGCTATGACTGCTTTCTATAAAATACATCAGAGGGATAAATACCGGGGAGGGAAAGGAATTATTTAAGTTCAGTGCCTATGTGGACACAAGAACTAATGGATACAAACTGGCCATCAGGAAGTTTAGACTTGAAATTAGAGGCAGGTTTCTAACCATCAGAGGAGTGAAGTTCTGGAATAGCCTTCCCAGGGGAGCAGTGGGGGCAAAAAACTTAGCTGGCTTCAAAACTGAACTTGATAGATTTATGGAGGGGATGGTATGATGGGACAGCCTAGTCTGGCAATTGACTGATCCTTGGCTACTGGTGGTAGATATGCCAATGGCCTGTGAAGGGATGTTAGATGGGGTGGGTTCTGAGTTATTACAGAGAATTCTTTCGTGGGTGTCTGGCTGGTGAGTCAGGAGGTCAGACTAGATGATCATATTGGTCACTGTTGACCTTAGAGTCTCTGAGTCTGTGTGTTCAGGACTCATACATATGTTTGCAGGATTTCTTTGTGTTATATGCGGCTAAACTGTATGTTTATTATGCTGTGCCGGAATTAAGTGTTCATAACATTGTAGCTTATGCTAAGGGAACATTGTATTGTGTTAGGAATGCTATATTGCGACTTTAGAATTTTTTGTTATATGTAATGGTATACCATATATAGTTTATAGTGTTTTGTATTGTCTTAAGCGGCTTATTTCTATATGTTTTACTCTTTTGATTTTCAATTTAAAGACCAATTGTATTATAATTAGTAGTTAATAAAGAGACATTTGTTTTAAAAGAATTTACTGTCTAAGTGTCAATCCTTTGAGTGGAGGGCTGTATCCGTATCCTCTCAAGGCTAAACTGAGGCAGGCAGGTCTAGGGAGTTTTTCTATGATTTAAAATAAAAACCCCTGGTAAAACTCTTGTATATCACCTTGGGCGGACCACAGTAATTACCTGCTTATAGAAGTAAGGCTGGGGAGTGGTGTCATTAGTATACCCAAGCCAGCACAGGGGCTTTTGGGTCCCTGAGTTTTAGGGTAATACTATGTGAACCCAATGAAAGGCACCTCTGGACTGACAATGAGCTAAGTAATAGAATTCCGAAATCATACCAGTCCCTGGACATGGAAGAAAAAGATCCTCCTCTATCACAGCCTAAAGTTTTCTCTCTTTGCCAGCTCAGAATACCTCAGGCTTTGTCTTCACTGCTCAAAAGGTGAGGGTTTTTTTGCTGAGAGATAACTAATGTAGATGTATTAGTTATCTCACTATAAAATCCTAGTGATTACAAGACACTGCAGTTTTACTACAAGGGAAACTAAGTGAGGTCAACCATATGCGGGGGATATAGAATTGATTGTGCTTAGATACTTCCTGGTAAACGCTACAGGTGCCTTCTCTCCCCTAGGGTTTAGTAGCAAGATAACTAATGAGCAATAGTTATCTTGCTGTAACCCCACCCCCCTCCAACACCACCACTCTTGTGTCACTGAAGACAAAGCCTTAGTCCCATCCCCTGTAGAGAATCCAAAAGTGTAATAGGCAAAATCCCCTCATTGTGTGGTTTGGCTTTTAAAGCCTAGGTGTCAAATCTCATTTGAGTAGTACCTAATCCTTTATCTAGATACACTGATATATCTTTGCTCAGAAATATCTTAAATCTTTATAATTTCTCTCTAAGCTCCCACTTTCAAGAGCTCCTTTTAAATATAGATGTCCCCTAATGATTCTCAATCAACATTTTTAAGGCATGTCTATTAGGGTTTTTAGATACTTTACTATGTTTATGGAAGCATTCTAAATTAACAGACAGACAAGTAGAAGTTATCTGGCAGATAGTGCGGGAATAAGATTTATTCAGAAGATAACAGTTACCATGTAGATAAAATCACTCTCACTTGCTCGCTCGCTCGCTCCCCATATATTCCCCATTGTTTACTTATTTATTTCAATTTATGCAACATTTAACACAATTTCTAGGCACACTTAATGACATTCAAACTAGAGCTGGATGAATTTGTCTGGACAAATAGTTCATTTGCCAAAATGCAGTTTCAGTCAACCTGAAACTATTTGTGAATTTTGACATATATTTGCCAAACAGATTCCCCCAGAAAAAAAAATTGGGCTAGATTCAAAAAACAGTAGCAAGTGTCCAATGGCTAGGACACTCAGGTGGGTTGTAGGAGACCCAGGTTTGAATCCCCATTTTGGAGAAGGGATTTGAAGCCTGGTCATCCTGTGGGGGAAGGAAGCCCTAACCATCAGGCTAGAGGATGCTTTCAGTCGTTCCTATTGAAGCTGTTCCACTTTGTAAAAGAAAAAAAAATTCTTAAAAAGTCATTGGTCCACAACATAGAAGGATCACTTTTGGCTTAATGGTTAGGACACTCACCCCATGAGTGGATGGAGACTGAAGTCCCTTCTCCAAGGACTATTTAATTATTTTTATAGAGTGGAAACAGCTTCAACAGGGGAGACTGAGAAAGCCCTCCGCAGAATAGCCTACAGTGTGGAGATGAGGGCACTCATGGGAGGAAAGAGCGCTATAAATTCAAATTTCTGTTCCAGAACAGGGATTCAAAGCTACATCCCCCACATCCAGGTGAGTACCCTAACCACTGGGCTAAGTGTTCCAAGCAGAGGAGGACTTCTTCCTCCTGCTGCCATTTTGTTAATCTAGCCTTTTAAAAGTGCCTGGAAACAAAACATAGTGGGTTGACAGACATGTTTTCATAAACCTGAAATAGACTTTTTCAGTTAGCTGCATTTTTTTCATGATTTTCAGATTATTTAGGTCAGACTGATTTTTTAAAAACTTTTTGGAACTCCCAGCTCCAATTCACCTAGCTGTAATTAAAACATAGTAATCAATTAATGAACTCTACAAAAAAACCCATCCTTAACAAATCTCTCCCTCCCCAATCAGTCCACCTGCTCCAAAAAGAGACTGGCTGAGTAGCTGATCCTTGCTGCTTGCCCTTATGGACCACAGACTTGAGCTTTGTCAGATCCAGTCATATCATATAGCATTAAAATCCTGTGCAAGCCAGACCTACTTCTGCTGCACACAATATGTGCACATTTCAGTTGTGCAAATTATACAAAATAAATAATGGAGAAGTCTCAACAGAACATAGTGTCTATGAATTTATTAATTGTTCAGAGTTATTTGATGTTTTGTGGAAATCTATTTCAGGCTACAGATTGCTTGCAGAATGTTCACTGCAATTATTGTTTCAAGCATTTGAGATCTGCAACTTAAACATTTAAACTGTTTTGATTGGCTACACAGGTTACATGATTTTTTGTCCCTGTTCCCTGATTTGTTGGGTGTAGCCAGGGCTCAAGCATAATTTTTTCAGGCCCAGTACAAACTTGTAACACGGGCCCCCTCCCACACACATACCACAATCCCTTATCCCAGACATACAATCTCATGAGCCATGAACATTTTTTTTCTCGTGGTCAGGGGGGTTGCAGCCTGGGCTGGGCCCCCCCAGGGCCTCTGGGCTCCGGTAAAGTGTACCCTTTCCCCTCCCCACGTGGGGGTCCTGGATGTAGCTCTTGGGATAGTGTTTCCACTGTGAATGTTTGTGATTTCAAATGCCAAATTTGCTTCCCATGCATCTTCTGCAACAATTTGGATTTTGCAAACAGTCCTACTGCAAAACTTGTTCATCAGAACGTTTGGAGAGAGCAGATACTAGAGGTGTGTGAACACAACAGCAGCATAGTTTAGTAATTGGAATGAATATTCATGAAGTTTGTTAGTTTGTCCAGCTCTAGTGCACACAGTGAGGCATGAATATATAGCATATGCAGTATAAAGGCACTGATGTAGCTACGTTTGGACTCTCCAGTGTTTCTAACCAGCTCTAAGGAATGCTAATTTTGAAATATTTTAAAGGTTCATGAAGACTCAATCTCTCAAAGATGATTAAAATAACCAGATGGGATATTACAAAATGGAATGAGGAAAGTAACCACCATTTCTTTGCCATATTCTAAGCATAACTGTGACTTTACCAGCCTCTTCACTCTCATGGTGTGCATGGACGATCACTGTATCCAGGCCGGACCTCAGAGCATTGTACCTGACGACCGGCAGGTGGAATGCACCTGGAGGAATACATACACGCATGGTAATTGCTAGATCCTTTTGTAGGATGCAGTCGGTGCTCCTTCCAGTGCCAGCCTCTGTTTAACAGCTAGGAGGGCTGTCACTCTACCATGTTCTTCTTTGGATGTCAATATCATTGCTGCTAGTCCAATGACCCTCTACAGTTTATGCTCAGGGAGAACAATCTCTAGGAAAGGCTCGATTAAAGCACTCCTGGGCTTTAGGCACACCATGATTCTATCCCTACACCGAGGGTGACCAGGTGGCAAGTGTGACAAATCAGGATGGGGTGGGGGGTAATAGGCATCTATGTAAGACAAAGCCCCAGGTATTTTGACTGTCCCTATAAAATTGGGACATCTGGTCACCCTACCTACACCAAGACCCTGCCCTCCAGTTGGTGGTAGAGGCCACCTGTCCCCTCCCATGAAGGCAGGTGCAGTAGCCCAGGGCCCCACTTTGTCCCCAGGAAAAGCAACAGGAAGCTCCCTCGCATTGGAAGCAGCAAATCCCTTTTTCATTCTGGAGAAGCAGGGTTGGCACCATGGGAGAGCCCTCATTATTCACCCCAGTAGCTGGGATATTTGGGCTTGGGTGGGTGGATAGGCTGAGACTGCTGCTTTCTTCTCCCGTTGCCACACAGAGTGTCCTATGTTGGAACAGAGCAGTCATGGGTCTTAGCGTAAACTTTTCTTTGGGATGAATGGGGCAGTTCATACCTCCTGGAGATTGATGTTAGGGTCTGCGGAATCAGGCAGATGTCACTACACTGCTTATATTTGAGTCACATTTACAAACTTTTTTTCGCAACCAGCAGGGCTAGAGACTTAATTTTTTGTTAAATAAAAGCAGAGATTCTAATATAATCACATGACTCCAGCAGCTGAGGCTCTAGCCCCAGACCTAGAGTGCTTATGTCCTAATCCAGTCATGTCACCAAGATTTTATCTTCTCCACTGCAAATGTGTCAGCAGGGGAAGGATTCCTTCTCACCCCCTTACGTACACGTGCAAAAGCAGCTAAATCTGGCCGTCTGTTTTTCATTGATTGCTATAAATATTGTTTACATTTTCCAGAAGGGGTGTGCTGTATATTTTAATTTAGCAAAGTAGGAGGCTTCTAAGCACTTTGTGTTAGGTGTTTTTGTAAGTTAGTGCACATTGTTTTCCATCTCCTTCCATGATAATTAGAAAGGCACTTATGCATTTGCTGTTTGACTCACTGCATCATTATTGCCTAAAGGAATTATTAATACTGTTACATTTGCAATGTGGTTACTAAGGGGAGTCTTTCTAAAATTTCTTGACTACAGCTCTTCATGACAAGGTTTATATACCTAGAAGGAGAAACTGACATATGTGTATGTTATTTCATTCCTAAGCTGGATATTTTTAGCCCCTTCATTTTTGGAATAACTTCTACCTTAGCTTTGTAAAACTAGGAGATACACAATATGTGCAAAGAATGCAGGAAATGAGTTATTTTCTTTCAACTATGTATATGTTCTGGGCTGCACAGTACAGAGTGTGTATTGGAAGCTGGCTTGGAGTCGAGACTTAGCGATATGTGGGTGTCCAGGCATCAGATGAACAAACAGTTTGTACTGCTCCTGACCCTGCTTCATGGATAAAAATTGTAACAAACAGTCATTTGTCAAGCAAAAGGCAGAGAGAAGCTGCAGAGTAACTTTAGACCATGAGGAGGTGCTGAGGAGGCAGCCTGTTCCCATTTGCCCTTCCTCAGCTCAGGGCTCTTAACCCAAACTACCAAAAGAAACTCCTTTCTGGTTCATCCACATCCATCTGGGGGGCTGGATTTATTAAAACAACACATTCAGTACTTACATTACGCTCCCAAATCTTCACCCAGTCCAAACTGCCAGTCTTTCCCACTAGCCCCTCCCACGCCTTCCCTGGGATCCACTCCTTCCCAGTAATGTCTCTTTCCCTATACATCCCCCTCTGTAGCTTCCTGCTTCTCTGTACCCAGCTGACTTTTCTAATCGAACCCCACACCCATTCCAGTTGTGGCAAGCGGGGCTAATTGGATGGAGCTGGCTGGCTCCAAGCCCCTGAAAAGGGCAGGTCACATTGTTACTAATCCTGAGGGCAAATAAAATAACTTTTCTTTTAAATGAATTATGAGCTTTTCATGTAATTACAGGAGCTGGCGTTCTAAGAAAAACACTCAGCATTGCAAAAGTTGACAATTACTCTTTCCCTTACAATATTATACAAGTAAGGATTGGATTATCGTGAGCAGAAGACAATAAGGAGAACCTTATTAACTCGAGAAGCCATAGTTGCTGACAAAGTAAACATGATGGAGGAAGGCAAAGAAGAGCAAAGTTACTAAAAAGCACACATTTACAGTGGAATATTTTGTAGTGATGCTGAATTACCTAAGTTTAACTATCTGCTGTAGAAGAGGATCTATTCTATATCAAAGCATCTCTCTCCAAATTCTGGAACTAACAGTCAAGGTGATTGTATTCTCAGGGGCATGTGGATTTGGTGAGAGATTGGAGAAGGCATTAAAACAGGATTTTAAGGCAATAACTGACCACCTTCCTTTCCTAGAGGAACAGCAGTTCTCTAAAATGTCAAACACAGAGAGCTCCAGCCTGAGTCCTGTTATACTGCTGAAGCACTGATCAGGTGGTACAAAGGGGCCATGGAGCTGGCTTAAACAGTTGAGGATTCCCCCAGCGTAAACAGGTGTCATTTCAGAAAAAATTCTGTGCGGGGCAAAGCTATGTCAGTATACAGAGCATTACATGTGATTATATCATATCCTGCAAAGCTGGAGTGGGAGAGAAGTTGAGCATATAGACCCATGGAAAGTCTGGGAGGGGCCTTACCCCATAGCAAAGGATGCCCTAGGAAGGAAGGGGAAATCTCCAGGTGGCATAGAGTTGCTATAGCCAGACCAATGTTAGCTCCCAGTATTCGGGACATGGTGGGAGCAAACCATGGCCATGGATAGCAGATAGTCACTTAGGGGCAGTTGTGGCCTACATATCGTTTGGAGCACCACTAAGGTTGCTCAACAGAATTCGGGGGGTGGGGCTGAACCAGCCCCCAGGAATCAGGAGCCACAATCAGCTTCAGTTGTAGCTCCCCAATTTCTACTGTGTCTAGCAGAACCCAGCAAGAGGATATAGCAGCAAGGAGAGAGGTTTTCACTGCAGCAACAGACAGAGGAAGATGGGGAATCTGGAACTAAATAGGTTAAAAACCTGGCAGGGAAAAAAAGTTTGGCACTCAAGAGAGTCCAGACCAAGCACTAGACTGTGGGTTGTGTGAATTATAGCAATTAGGGTAATAACTTCCATGGCAATTACTGTTGCAGAGCCCCCGTAAGCTGCTCTACAGAAATCATTTTTAAAGTGAGCTTCAAAAAATAAAAAGACCAGGGGTACTATACAGGAATGAGAATTTATTTTGTATTGTCTAGCACATGCTGCTTGAGCAAGTTTTTATGTGGTGATTTCTAAGGCCTCCAGGATTTCTTCTTTCCCCTCCTCCTAGTTGGTTTTCCTCCACATCTCTTTTTTTTGCCCCTTGGGTATATAAATCCTGATGACTTGCATCCTCTTCCTGAATTTGTCTTTACTAAGCAGTCTTGTACAGAGCAGCTCATGGCATGGTGGCAAAAAAAAAAATCATGAGCCCTGTTTTACACTAATTCTTACATATCACTGGCAGTAATGATGCAGGTGCACCATTGGTGACAGTTAGGTAAAAATGTTCCTCCTGGAGCTGCATCCAATGAGATTTGTATTAAATTGTTACCTGTTCTTTTGACACCAGTGTCCTGTGTGAAACCAGTATTACCATTTTGATTTACATATAAGCATCAGCACAAAGGGGGTTAAAAAACATGCAGGGCAATTCCATCCCTCAGGAATCTCAGCCAAAAGCCAAATACCCACAATACAGAAAGCAACTCTGTTTCAAGAATTAACTCTAATCAGAGACCAAGACAGAGGGAAAACTTTCCTGCTGCTTGCACAGCTCTCTCTCCAAGGACTACTTTCTCTACACAGAACCATTACATATCACAGCATGTCTTCCTAAGACTGAGCATTTACTTGCATGCTAAGAAAAACAACTTGGAAGACTGTATATAACAAGCCACCTTGTGGCACCTACCATACCACTATATACGATGCATGATTTATATACACATATATAGTGATGGGATATGTACCACCATCCTAACCCTGAAAGGGATAATGTGGACATCAGGCAAATTAACCCACCTGCTGCACCTGGAGGGAGGCCAGGCTTAATTAAAGAGGAAGCCCAGCTGGGGAATATGTTGGGTGGTAACTATATAGAAAGGAAGCACAAATGAGAAGGGGTTTGCCCCTGGTATAACTGTGGACCTGAGAGCTAAATGTATTAATATAGCAAATTGATGTCTATGTGATAAATGGGGGTAAACATTGCCAAATACCTACAGATAAAGATAAGTGGGGACAGCATTCTCTATCCCAATGCTTGGAATAAGGAAATCTGTTAGGCTATCAAATTGTGCAAGTTCTATGGGGACTGAACTAACAGGCACAATGTTGGCATTATATTGGATACTGGATGTATGACAATCTCTATTGTCATCTTGTCAGATTCACTATCAGGACTTCTGGCAATCAGAAATGAGAATTCAGATAATAATAATATCTTATTAATTATCACTTCTACTAATAGAATTGGCACAGATGGCTGCAATCATTGAAATAGCATGGATCCCTGTGCATGTTGGGATAGCAAGAAATGAGATGGCAAAGAACCAAAAACTGCTGTAGAAAATTAAAAAAAAAAAAAAAAAAAAAGACAGATCCCTCCACTTATACAGGAGTTTAAAAACCTAATTAAAAAGAACTAAGAAAGGAGTGGCAAGAAGTGTGGTAAAAAGAAACAAGGGGGAAAAGATTCTGATGAAGTATGCCCTGGGATTGAAAATGTCGACATACAAGAACCTGAGAAAAAGAGTAAGGAAGCTCTACTCTGAATACTTATTGGACACTGTGGCTTAAACAGTAACATGACCTTAATGAATAAACACAAAGATGAGCTGTGTGAGAACATGCAAAGTCAAAGAAACTGTTTGTCACATTCCCTGGGAGTGTAACATTGATAGGAGGATTTTGTATGCAAACTCAAGCACCTAAAAGTGATAAAATTTACACTTAAATACCTCGTAAGAGCATCAGGAAAATGCAGCACCATTAAAAAGCAGGATTACATTTTAAAAAAAATACTGGGAAAAGAAAAGAACTATATATCATGGAAATCCAGCACCTGGCACTTATAGACTTAGAATGTGAGTCTGCTATGTCATAAAATACAGAAAAAGAGAGTTGTAGGGAGAGAAGGAAGAATTTTGTAGTTCCTTTCTGAGGAGTAGAGAGTGTAACTTGGAGAGGAACAGAGAAGTCACCAGCATGGGACATGTTCTGGCAATTAGAATTGCATCCAGCACAGATTTGTAATGCCTTGAGCATTTGTCAAATAAGCTGCGTATATTTTATATAAGAACCCTTCTGAAAGGAGATACTGTGAGTTAAAATGCCTGGAAGAGGTAGCAGCAAGTGGGATTGTTGTGAACAATAGCATGAGCATGCAGGTTATAGTGGTTAGAACTGTGCTGTAAATTAGCATGGTTCCTTTGGAGCTATGCTGATTTACCAAAGCTGAGGATCTCAGCCAGCGTCTTTAAGAGACACCAGTGTGAGCTGCCTAAAATATGTGGTATTCCTAACAGGTATAGTCAGGACCAATAACTATTAGTCCTTGTAGAGACTGGTTGTTAGACTCACACAGACCATCTAGTTAAATATCTTGTCTCCAGCAGTGGCATATATAGAATGCTGCTTAAGAAGATGAGAAAAATCTCTGTAATGAACCTGATCAACTCCACCCAGCTTGGATGGTGAGAGATACTTAGTAAATAAATGTCCAAAAAGTTCTGCAAATACTGATTCAAATTTGTAGAACAATTTGTCATGGTCTTCTGCAAATATACATGTAAGCACATCTCATTGGCACAGATACTTGCAAATTTCAAAGTAATATGGTTGAGTAGTTGGGGAAATCAACTCACTCACAAACATTTGCTCTGGAAGTGTATGTCCTCATGAACCTAGGGAACAGAAATAATGCCGTGTGGCTTATCTGATCACCACAGCTCACCTGATCCACAGGATAAAACATTAGAAAAGCTATATTGAGTAAATGTGACTATCAAATGCATTTGGGGAAACTGATCTTTCTGTGGACATTCTACAAGTAGCAACAAAGTAAAATTGTATGGTAAATTACTCATTGTGAATTATTCACCTCTCTCTGTCTTCCTGTGGCTTCTTTATAAGCACAAATTGGAGACAGAGGGTTATGACACCATACTGTGGACTGAGGGTAGGGACATGTATTCTTATATCAGCTGGTGATCAATTTATGTGCTAATGCATGAGGATTGATAGCTCTTGTAATGTTTATTCTAGCTAACGTAACTGTAGATACTATTCATATAAATGTCTAACCTAGAAGTGTCTGAGGTTTGCATCTGCAGTGGCAAGCAGCCAGAACTCAAGGGCCATACCTAGTTTCCATATACTCTTACATGCACCCAAATTTAAAACAGGCATCACTGTACCTGCTTTTACTTTACCTTTCTTGATAAGGCTAAATTCATGAATGTTCAAGTAAATGCCTTCCTTGTACCACTCAATGTGCGTGGACAATTACAATGAGAGCTGAGCAAACAATGGATTTTTTGGTTTCCGGGGGTCCAAATAGATAAATTCCACCCCCAAAATCTGGTTTGATTCTAATGAAAACCTTGGATTTTTTGTCAAACTGAAAATCTCAAATTCAACTCAGAATGTTTTGGTCAATTCCAAGAAACTCTAAGCAAATTGTTTTCAATTTTGTTGTATTAGTTTCAAGTTGATCAAAACACTTCAATTGATTTGAATACACTTTTTTAGTTTCTTATTTTAATATGGCTGTTTTGAGTATTTTACCCCTTTTGTGTTTTTTGACCAAATTTGATATTGAAACAAAATTGACTTTTTCAATTTTTTTAACTGAAACTATTACTTAAAAGGTTCTTTAAAATGTCAAACATATAGTGCTCACCCTTGAGCCGTGTTATGTTCTGAAGCACTGATCTGGAGATGCAAAGGGGTTATGTAACTGGCTTACACAGCTAGGAATTTCCTCCAGTGTAGGCAGAGGCATTATTTCAGAAAACATCGGAGGGTGGAGGGAAAGGTGTGTCAATTTATATAACATTATATGTAATTATATCATATCCTGCAAAATCTGTAGGGCAAGAAGTGGAGTATATAGACTTATGAAAAGTCCGGGAGGGCAAACAGGTTTTTTGGAGACAACTGCCTCCCCTTGCCCCACAGCAAATGGTGCCCCACTCACCATGAGATTCTTGAGGCACAACTGTCCTGGAGCAATACTCGGGGGTTGTCTGACTCCATATCATCCCAAAGCAGGACAGTTCCTTCCAGGCAGAATCTGGCCCTATGATGAGGAGCTACTTGTTTGAGCTATCCAGCAATAATCTTCCTCCTGTTGATTAGCCTTGTCCTCACCATGCAGTAACAGGGTGAGGACCATCATTTTTATCTATTGCCTTTTAATTTAATTAAGTTTCTCCTTATTCTTGTGTTACGGACAAGCTCTTGGATGGCCTTTTATGTACAGTTCATTGTTTTTATATCTCTTATCTCCCTTTACTTGTCATCATTACAAACTAAATACAATTAGTCCTTTTAATCTCTCCTCATATGGAAAGCCCTCAGGATTGTAATCACTTCCTTTGCTCTTCGGTGGACTTTTTCCTGCTATGTCCTTTGTTTCGATTAGATTTGCCCACCATTAGCAGAAATACACCAGTACAAAAGAGCAGCTATTGGGTAAAAGCTCTTGTGGTGGTATTTGCAAACAGATTTTAAGGTTTTTAGAGGGTAATTTTTCTTTGATTATTTCCTCCCCTTTTTATTTTTTCCTGTTCTTCAGTGGCAACCTTCCTTCCTTTCCACCGCACCCCACTCTCTCTCTGAAACTATTGGTTGGTTTGTTGTATGAAAAATAGTAAAATGAAACACATTTTTCCATGGAAAATTTTCATTTAGATAAAAATAATTTTCTGTCCAAAAAAAAGCTTCTATAGAATATTTTCAACTAGTTTTATAAAATGCCCAGTGTCAAAGCTAACTTGTTCTAGATAGCTCAGTAATCACAGTGGTGGTGCTAGAGTGTATTTTAGATTGACCTGCAAATGACTGGTAAAAATAAATGGGATAGACATAAATTCAGTGTCACAGAAAGAGCAGTGTCTTCAAATAGATTATACAGGTCAAGTCATATGAGTGCTTCTAGTACTGCTGATTAATTCTGTCAGCTGTTACATTAATGTGTTGCATAGAATGGGAGTGCACAGAGCAAAAGTACAGGGAGGTTGGGAGTATTGTCTCAGGATATGGACTGTACTTGTTTGAAATGGTGTGTGTCTGTGACTAGCAGGGTCAGTGAATGTCAAGGAGGTCAGAAATGAAACTTATATTACCATTATTTTATTCTCTATCACTTTTGGGACTTACTGAGTAAGACACAAACTCAGTATTGGCAAGTCAAGCATTCAAAAACCCTGAGTCAGCCCCCTAAATCTTGAGATTTTCAAAATAATAAATTGGGGGTTCTTTTTGCTGGCCTTCTGGTCTTTGAACTTTTAGGGTTCATGTTTCTGAGTTTTTAGGGTTAATGTTTTCAAGCTTTCTTCCTCAGCCATAAGGCTAGAAACTCTTTTAAGAAAGCTAAGAGCTTGGTGTATTCATATGACACCAACAGCTGGGGCCTTAAACACATCAAATACTGCAAAACTCATGATAAAATTGCAAGAGCTGTCACACTGCAAACCCTTAACCAGTATATTTCCAAATTGTGATCCTGAGAAAGTAGAGGAAGGTGGGAAATACAAGGATGTGTACAGGTTCTGAAAATTCAGCATCAAGTTAAGAAAAAGGCAGAGTTTTGAAAGGGCATATGAAAGGTTTTAGAAGTAGATTCAATATGAGACTGGAAAAAGGAACTCTTTTTATCACAGAGGCGTGTGAGAGCTGATGCATTGAAAACAAGAAGGTATTTTGGAAGGAGAGTGTGGCATAGCACTTGAAGACTGCTAGAGTTAATAGGCAAAGCAACACTTTCACTGCTAGAAGCCTGGATATGGTTCATGAACGAGCAAGATGCAGGAGGAGTGTGTGATGGTTGCTTCTGTGATGAGTTGTCTGTGACACCTTGTACCCCCGTGGTCACCCTAAAAGTATAATTGTGTATTGTTTAATGAAAGGTACATCATGCAAGATGTTTTTGGAATACTCATGATGTACTGAGCGTTATTGTTATAATAATACATTTGTTGCAATGTCATGTGTGTAGTTATGAGGTTTCAGTATGTAATACGCTCCAAAGATGTGTCCACATAGCTTAAAACATATACAGGCAAAACTCTCTAGGAGCAGAGGGGCAGTTTGCACCCCATTAAGGTGTGTATGCAACAAACCCAGCTCAGCATTCCAGAAGCAAAGGACTGGTCTAGGCATCAACAAAGGAACTACAATAAGGTGATGCTCACTGATTCAGGACATGGATGAAACCATACAAGGACATTGTTTGTCACCTGACTCTGAAGTGGGGGCAGGAGTGAAGCCGCAGAGGAGAGAAGGAAGTAGAACATTTTTAAAAGGGGAGACATTTTGCCATGCTCTCTCTCTACTACCTCTATCTACAAACACCACTAAGCAACTGAAGTGCTGACCAAAGGGGAGAGCCTGGCTGAAGGGAAACCAGCCAGCCAGCCAGTGGTGAGAATCACTTGAGCTTATAAAGTTGCTGAACGTGTGAAACTTAGTTTAGAATGTGTTTTGCTCTTGTTTATTTTGACCAAATCTGATATACTTTCCTCTGACTTATAAACACTTAAAATGCTTCTGTAGCTAATACATTTGTTTGTTTACTTTACCTAAAGCAGGGCATTTAGTTTAAGGTATGTTAGAGGCACCATTTGAAGTAACAAGGCAGGTTCATATCAATTTATTTGTTAAACTGACTTGCAGTGTTCAATGAGCAGCACTGAACATTGTAAGTTGGAAGTTCCTAGGGTTACATCTAGGACTGGGGGGTAGTGACTGGAGTCATTCTGTTGTATAGTCCAAAGAGTCTAGAAGCACTCACTCACTCAGTTAAGATCAGCTTGCTTGCTGGGGATTGTGTGTGAACAATACAGGAGCTGGGGGTTCTCACAGCACAGCAAAGTAAGATGGGCTTCAAGAGTGAGGGATTGGGGTGACACACCAATACACTAGTCCAGATTGCAATAGGGGAAAGTCACAGTGTCAGTGATCTGTTTTCCTTAACAGACCCTACAGTCATACTGTGGTTGCTAGATAGGTTTATGAGTTGACTAAATGTTGAGCTACCACACATACACTTTCTGCACGCAGCTAGCTCACTTTCTGGATAGCACATCTGAAAGCTTACATTTGTAAATGAAGCTGGTTTCCTATGTCTCTGCTGCAATTACCTGTACTTGCCTTTGTCACCTCTGATACCCACTCATGCCAGAAAGAACAGGAGGTTATATTATTGCATATGCTTGGTCTTTTAGCCAGCAGGAAGGATTTTTTTTCCTTCAGTATGTCCTTGCCTTTCATGCCTACAGGCTGAAAGTATGTAACATTGGCAAGGTGGGTGAGGTAATATCTTTTATTGGGCTAACTTCTGTGGTGGAAGGGACAAGCTTTTGAGCCACATAGAGCTCTTTCTTCAGGTCTGAATAAGGTAACTAGAGTGTCTGATCTAAATGGAAGTTGGGATAGATTGAGTGTCACACATGCTTTTGGAGACCACTTAAAGGGAAGTGGGCAATTAAGGGCTAGCTGGCAGCAGGGTATGTTACAAATAGGATAACCAAATGTCATGATTTTATAGGGACAGTCCTGATATTTGGGGCTTTGTCTTATATAGGCACCTATTATCCTCCACCCCCATCCCAATTTTTGACACTTGCTATCTGGTCACTCTAGGTACAGATTATTGTAATGAGTCATAAAACCAGAGTCCCTGTGGAGTCCATGTTTTTTAGTTTCCAGCAGAATTATGAATTTAAACTCCCAGGCTCATCTTCTGAATGTTGAGCAGGTGTCATTTGAGTATGAGGACTGAGGGGTCAGATATAGAGTAATGGTTGTGTGAAAAGTGTTCACCCAGGGTGATACGGTGCTTTTGTCTTTTTATTATTTTCCTGAGAATTCATTTGGTTTCACCCACATAGTTGTTGAGGGCATTTAGTGCACTGGATGCATTTGCAAGTTACAATAGGCATATGTAGAGGACCCATAGATCTTGAAAGGTGTGTTGTGGGGGATATTGATCATCATAGCAGTGGAGTTATGTCTGAAGGTTTTGCATCTGTTTTGGCATGGTCTTGTGACTCTTTGAGTTGGTGCGTCCTGATATGTGGGAAGCTTGCTTCTGACAATGCGCCTGGTGAGTTTGGGGGTTGATAGAAGGTCCGGGGGGGGAGGGGTTTGGGAAAGATTTATTTCAGAATTATATAGTGACATAATAGTATCAGCTGTCTATGTGCACTTCCTATTGTAGATGACTGTGTTAACATTCTGTGCAGGTTTGCCCTTTATGTAGTGCAGCAATACTGTGCTACTACCTGTGGTAGGGTTCTTTATTCCCCCCAGCAGTATCAATGCCTTGGATAGGGAATGTAAGACAAAAGCCCTGATTCTCCACTAGGGTCTGGCTGCTTCACTCTACTGGAGAATCCCTTGGTGACACAAAGCTGAAATAGTGGCTCCGGTGGTGGTGGGGTGTTTAAGAAAAAGATGGCATTGCCAACTGCCATTACTCTGGCGATCTGCAGCTGCCAGGACAGTCCATTAAGACTGCTGTAATTCAGTGGCTCCCAACCTGTGGCCTGGGGGCCAAAAGTGGCCCGTGAGGGCTTTCAGAGTGTCCTGCAGCTCCCCTCCCCCTGGCTGCAGAAGGGAGCCGCTGCCTAAGACTCTAGGCTCCCTAGGCTGAAAGATAGGCTGTGTCTTCCCAGTCATTAGTTGTCGGGAGAAGGATCATCTGAATCTGAGTTTCCCTGTCCATGCACTGAATGAAGGAAAAGGGAAGGGTAGGGCAAAGTAAACATGGGTTGACAGCAAGGTCAGGTGTCCAAGGGGCATAGTCTATAGCTGACTATGCAGCTACAGAATTGGGTCCTCTAATATGTTAATATGAATATGTGCAGGTGTTAAAACATAGTAAGTTTGTCATTTTAATGATCTGTCTTTTCATACCAAACTCTTCCCCCTGGTTTCCAGGAACCTAACAAAATGGCATAAATCCAGATGGAACTGATCTCAGTGGGAATTGGTAGAGTGTGTGTCAAGTAAGGGTGGTATTATCTCTCGAAAGAAATGATCTTTAAGAAAACAAACTGAAGATCACACAAGGTAATTTTAATGCCAGGAAACACACAAAAAATTGTATGAAAAATCTCATACTCTTGCAATATGCATGCAAGGTACTTGATTCAATGGATGGCTCGCATCTGCTGTCTCCTCTCCAGATACGACAATAACACAACACTGCAGCAGCTACTCATTAATCATTAAGAACTCTATGCTTCAAGGGCACACCTGGGCCTGCACAGAGCACGTAGATTTCATTGGGGTTCTGGGCCAATGGAAGCATGTGCCCCACAAAATCAGTTGTGGGGTCAGGGCCTAATGACCTGCAAGCTTTCATTTAAAAATAATGAATCCTTTTTCTGCTGGGAGGGAAACAGTGGCTAGAATTGGTCTTAGATTTATTATGATCAATTATTCAGTATAACAGATTTCATGGTAGCGCCTCTAATAGCAGAGGAATGATCCTGCAGGAGGGTCATCTATCATGGGCTCTGTGCCTGTGTAGAGTATCATTAGCTTTGGGTATATCTACACTGCAATAAAAAACCTGCAGCACCAAGTCTCAGAGCCTGGGTCAGCTGGCTTGGGCTGCAAAGTTATAAAATTGTGGTGTGGCCATTCAGTCTGGCCTGGAGCCTGGGTTCTGAGACCCACCCCCCTCACAGGGTCTCATAGTCCACACCACAATTTTATAGCCCCATGAGCCCAAGTCAGCTGACCCAGGCCAACTGTGGCAACGCCATGGGTCTTTCATCTCTTTGTAGACAAAGGCTCTCAGATTCCATGCTAGAAGATCCCAATGCAGGATAGGGGGCACTTCTGTTTCAATCAGCATTTACAAAATAAAATGTGCCCCATGGACAATGTGCTATGTTTCAGCCTGAAGCAAATATTTCTGGTTAAGTTACCCAAACCCCTAATATGGGGGGTATACGATGGAAACTTTGACAGAGCCTTAGCTATAATCAGCATGAATATAAATATAGGCCGCTGTGATAAGCAACAGACCAGATAAATGTCATAATAGAATCTGTTTTCATTGACAGTGGCATAATTTAACAAACAACCTTCCCTCCCATCCTTTTGCACCCTTTGGCTAGGGGAAATCTTTTTTTAATGGCTAAACTAATTGTGGTTGTATATCATAAAAAAATAGACCCTTTTTTTTTTTTTTTTTTTTTTTTTTTTAAGGTTGATGATACTATGTTTATCCTAAGTAACCAATTGAAGGGAGGAGGTAAGCAAGAGTTTTATGGAGTTAATGTAGATGCTTCATATGGCTTGCTTTCAAACTCTTTCTTCTGAATTTCATTAAGATCATACTATTGTCCTAATCGTCAAGTGTGCCTGTTATATGCCTTATGATCTAGATAATTTAGATATGCCTTCTGATCTGCTTGTAAATTTATTCTCCATGAATTTCTACAAGCTGTTTAGGATATTTTTATTTATCATTTCATCCTGGACAGGGGGAGAAAGGGTGGATTTGAGCAGCAGCAAATGAAGAGTTAACACTCTAGGTCACTACACCCAGATTATTTTGGGGGAAGGTCAGAGTTGAATGGGGTGATAGTAGAACTGAGCTGGGGAAGAGGTGAGCTGGAACTGAAAAATGGAAAGTTGGCAAAGATGACTCTGAACTGACCTGACAGACTTATGTGGAATTGAGCAATTGATATGAGGGGGTCCAAGGAGAATAAATGGGGAATGGACTAGCAGAGACCAGATCTCATGAGGTGAAAAACCCCACAAAAACAGGGGAGAACAGCTTGGATATAAAAATGGGGAGTATGTTAATAAGGTGCAAGGACATTTATGGAACAGTGGGGAAGCTGGGTGGAGGAAGATACTGAGGGGTTGAAGTGGAAAGAGTAAGAGATTTCTTTGCTCTCCTCTTCCCTTTTCCCAACCCGTGCCACCTTCTAATCCTGTCAAGTCTCTTCATCCCCTCTTTATATGCATTGCCCCAAATTCCACTCACCACTGTTCCTCCAATCCACTCTCACCTCCCTACCCAAACTAGCCAAGCCATTCTTTCTGCTTTTTCTCCCCCACATCATAATATGAATGAGGAAGAAGACTCAAAGTGGAGCTAGTGGGGATGGTGGAGGAGAAACAACTCACCCTCACTCAGGAGAAAGAAAAGCTGAGATCAACTCCCTCTCCCTGTCCACCAGTAGGTCTTATGCCCACTTCCTCTCTCATCCTAGCAGAAGAAATTCTCCATAGTACTGGGATCCCCATCCAATCCCCCACACCAAGGGAGGGTCACTAGAAGCCCTCACACCAGCAGCAAGTGCTTCATCAGTACGTGTACACTTTCACCTGCTTTGGATGGAAGATGTTGGAACTTGGCAGGTATGTAAAGTTGAAAGCAGATCTGGGAGGTATTTTGGTTTAAAAAAAATAAAACAACCCTTCCCTTCCACTCCCCATCCTGGTACTGAGAAGTCCTAAGCCTTTACCCTCCAACAGGTTCTAAAAATTCGAGCCAGAAAAATCCCCTTCGAAAGCATGCTACAGTCTATTTGGATACCCACTTTCTTTCCTGACGTGTTATTACACTAACCGAAATAGGTAACACAGGCCCCTTTTGCAACTGCATCTGTCTGTATTTAATGTAGCCAGATTCAGTTACCTTGTGCTGTCTTATTATTCTATGTAAGAAACAAATCTTGAAATCTGATCTGCCAAAAGAGAACAGTCTCAATTAAATTTATTTCAGAATACAGACTCCAGTGCTTGTCAGCAAAAGAATAACAGAAGCAGGAGTGAAAAATGCATGTTTTAAACATACAGCTGACAGTTTGTATATTTTATTCCTGATGCAAAATGACATTTTATTGTGCAAGTGAATTGTGTAGTGGAATGTGATTACTTCTAAAACCAGCGAATGCGCCTTTTGTACAATTAAGAGCTTGTGCAGAGCTGTCCTCCAATTGTGTGCTTCTGCTCCCAAAAAATCCTGTCAAGCCAGAATAGGCAGAATGGATAGAGCCTTCTACCTAGCTGTCTTCTTAAATCTATGGATCCATAATCAGTGTGGTAAATGAATATCTGCAAGCAGTGATCACACAAATGAACAAAAGTGTCATTAAAATATTTTGGATTAGATTCCCCTGAACACACTAGCTGGATTACACCAAACCAGTTTAATTGTCCAATTAAATCAGGCTATGGGCCCAATGAATCGGGTCCTTTATCTTGTCAAGGGAAGACTCTGTAGCTCAATCTAGATAACGTGTCTGATCAGAAAAAGAAAAATGTCATTTGAAGCGTCGCTAATGTAAATGGTGATGGGCCAATGCAATTCTAGATGTTAAAGGAATTATTCCAGATGTGCACTAGACTAGTTTGGCCCACTAAGTATTAACAGAGGGCCAGATTTTGCAGTCAGTTACAGAAGGGTAGATATGAAGAAACTCCACTTACATGCATGGAATTGCTCTGTATTTACACTAGGAAGTGAGGGCAGAGTCTGTCACAATGTGAAAATACACAGGCTAGTTAAACACTCCAGGCTGTGGGAAGTGTGTTAAAGTTAATGGCCATAATAAAAAAAAATAAATTTGTTTTTTGTAACATTTTCTGTATCAATTTAAGGTGGTGTTAGTAACACAAGCAAGAGCTTTTAAAAGCAGACTGTGCTCCAATTTTCACAAGCATAAATCTGGAGAGTAACTCCATTGATGCTAATTCAGATTTTGACCATTATAACCAAAAGCAGAATATGTCACACTAATTTTATCTTGAGTATCTCTTTATCATAGTAGACCAATTTCATTCCTGGCACACCTCCACTGATCTCAGTCAAGTTACTCTAGATAGATTAAGCCCATAGAATATGGGAGTGGGGAGTGGAATCAAGCTAACATTGGAGGAAGAATATTTAAATTGCTGTTATAGTGCTATTATTTATAGATATTGCTGATCCCTTTGCTCCAGTATTACCATACAGGCTCCATTTGTGGGAATGGCCATTAACAAAATGGATACATAAGAATAAAAAATTAATGGATTCTTTTACCGGAAATTTACATTTATGATTACACTGCATTGTAGATCAATATACACTATATGGGGCTTATTCCGCAATCTTTACTCAGGCAAAACTCTCATTGACTTTGGTGTGTAGCTTGCTTCAGTAAGGACTGGAAGATCAGGCCCTGTGTGGTGCATTCATCTGCAATGCAGTGTAAAACTAAATGTAAATTTCCAGTAAGATCACTATTTTCTCTGAGTTGGGACCTTGACATCTCACACTAAACAGAGTGGGTTATGGTGAATTCTTGCAGCACCCTGGATTTTCCCTAATGCAAGAAGTGATGATTCAGTAGGTAGTACTTGGATCTGAATCATTTCCCTGGTATCATTTCATGGGTTCTGATAATAGTGTCTTTCAGACAGGACATAAGACAAAGTGCTTGACCACTATCACAGGATAGTTGGGCCCTTTAAGGGAGGTGGGTTTCAGCCCCACCTATGACAAGTTTAGCTCATCTCCTCAGGGAGAGAGGATGAGTAATAATCAAGGAGGTCATGTGATTAACTCAGGCCAGTCTGCAGGAGGTAAGGAAGGAAGGGACAAATGACTGGGTAGCCTGTCTAACACTGCCAGGTAGGCAGGGCCGGATTAAGGGGCAGGTGACCGCCTGGGGCACCAGGCTTGGAGTGCTGTTTTTGTTGTTAGTGACAAAAGGAAAAATGAATGTTTGAAGTAAAAAGTTTTAGGTATTCTATATGTGGATTCATTTTTCACTAGCCTACTAGAATGTTCTGGACCTTTGTAGAATCGTGTGGAATCTTCCAGACTTTCTGAGAACTGCATTTTCCTTGAACCTCCTAGAATGTTGTCAGACATGTCCTCATGGGTATATAAGAGGTAGGACATCGCCAGTCAGTCAGTGAGGTGTAAGAACAAAGTGAAGTGAGAGCCCAGATGTGATATGGTGAACCTTGTTTTATTGTGTAATTGTGAAAGTGTACTTGTGTTTTAAGACTTGAAGAGTGTAAATAGTGACTAATAAAGGACATATTTAATGAGACGCTAGAGATATCTATCAAACCCCTATCTATGTAACAATTAAAAAAATACTGTTCTTTCGCCATATAATGTTTTGGGGGGGGGGGGGGCACCGAAAACACTCCTCATTTGGGGTGTCATTTGGTTTAGGGCTGGCCCTGCAGGTAGGGCTGGGAGTGCAGGGTGGACAGAAGCCTGGGAAGCTGCAGCTGGTCTGAGAAAGCAGCTTCAGGTGAGTGCTGAAGAAAGCAAGAATGGCCCTGCAAGGCGAACAAGGGTCTCTTTGATTGTAGCCCAGCTTTGGGAAGGAGGACTGTGGACTCCTGATTTTAGGGGAGAAGAGTGAGATGCTTGAGTGACAACCAGAGGCTGCCGCAGAGAAAACAGAGAAAGCAAAGAATGCAGGCAGGCCTTGTGTTTTCTCCAGCTGTCTGCAGAGCAGGCAGAGACCCTCCCTCAAGGGCTTTGGGTCGGGCTGGAAATTCCAGTTTGGGTGACTATATTCTGTTTATCTATAGTATATGCCTGGGTATGGTATTTTCTTCTTTACCTATTGTAAACTATTGTGTAGTGTTGCTGTAGCCTATTAAACACTTGCTTCAATTCTTCCTTCTATTATATCCAGGAATCTCTGTGGGGATTTGCATAGATGCTAGTGGGAGTTGAAATTTTGGTCCAGGATGGAGGAAGTTTTGAGATCAACAGTTACCATGAAATTTCTGACGTCTTGTGGTAGTGATGTTGTTTTATAATCATGGCTGCATCTGAACAAAAACTGGAAAATAGGCCCCTTCTAGTTTTGGATCCAGTTCACTACAGATGTGTCCAGGTAGGTTCAGAAGTGGGGATTATAGTCCAATCTTCCTCCTCAACATAAAAAGGCCTTGGATTGGAGGTTGTAGTGATGACCTTTCTCTAGTTGTAGCGTTGACCTCTACAATACTCAGTGTGGAGGCCTGAGCAAATTTGTGTGTATAAATGTGCAAACATCCACCCACGCTTTTCTACTTGCCATTTCTAAAAAGACGGACCTGTGTATTTTAGATTTTTTTTAGTAACTACCATTTTAAGAACAGATCTAGATCTACTACTGACTATTTAAACCCATTAGGCTAGTAAGATTTCCCAGCTTTCTGTTGTGATAACACTTGTCTCTTGCCACTCTGCAGTTTGTCACATTCAAGAATAGGAGCTAGAAAAACCTGAGCAAAACACATTGACTGACAGTAGTGCCAAGCATTGTTACAGAGTTCATTACTCAAATGAACATGAAAAAAGAGCATTTTTTAACAAATAAGATGTCTTTGTATCCAGCAGGAAACAATACCAAATGTTAGCACTAGTCCTGTCTTTTCTCTGGATTATTTTTATTCAGGAGCACAGAGCCAAGCTGTCAGTCTGAGCCAACTTTTCATTAGATTCAGCCATTCTCAACAAGTCATTCTGAACCTCAAGTCATTCCATTGGCTACATGTAAAGTAGTGTGGTTTTTAAAGGTTTTAGTACTTTCAGAACTCTAAATACTGGCCCAGTTCTCATTTCTAACATATGACTTTGTTGGTGATTCAGGAGACTCCTGATTTACACCAATATAATTGAAAGCAGAATTTGGCCCGTAGTTCTCAGTAGTTCAGCATATACTGTACTAGATAGCCAGCAGCTACATATCTAAATCATAACAAGAGAGAAAGTATTACATTAGAAATATGAACGGGACCTTTTTTTGAAAATGTTGAGGTTAGCAGAATTTGAACTCTTGACTTTCTCTACTCTCCCCCATTCCTTGTCTATTACTGGCTTGCTCTCTCATGCACTAATCCCTGGCTGTACTTGAAAGCAAGAGCCCTCTTTTTGGCAACTCTTACCATGTGAAACAAACTTTCTGTAACTGTCCCTTATTGGATCTTTCTTCTTATTTCAAATATCAGCAGAAAACATCTTTCTCCCCTTGAGTTTACCCCCTCATTTCTTTCACACTCTTTATTTATCTCCATATGTGTATGAAAATGCTTTTAGAAAGTCAAACATTTATTTTTATGAAAGATACCATATTTATTCAAGACAACTTTGGTAATTATAAAACGTATACCTTCAGACATCTTTTTGGAACTGGCTCCAGGCAGAGTTCTGAAATACAAAATTGATTCCTGATTTTAAATATTAAAAAGTACAATATTATTGTTCAGCATTTTTTTTCCAATAGCTTTAACTATTTTGAAGTTGCCCAGGAAGTACTATGTCAGATGTTCTGTAAATGCAACAGTCTGTACTCTAGACTGTATTAGTGTCATGTCCACATCACAATTTAGGCATCCTAAGCAATGCTAAGCTTGGTGTCTTGAAAGCAGTAACTATAAAAGTATGTTTCAGATCACACATAGTCTATCAGGCTTTAAGTGGAAGAGGTATGCTTTGCAAAAGTGATTAAGGCTAAAAGTGCAACTGAATATCAGAACTTGACATCGTAGAAGCTGATAAAGTTAGGATGGAAAGATCAGTTCATACCCAGTAGAATATAATATCACCCAGGAAGGGATGGAGAAAAGCCCCCAATCATACAGAGTTCTGCAGAGGGATTTGTCCACATGGAGGTCATTGCAGCATCAGAACCTAGGTTCTTTCCTGCGAATCATCCTAAGTAATAACCCTGGTGTGGGCCCTGTGAGATAATAGAACAATGAAAATGCGTTTAGGATGACTAAAAATGCTAGAGCTCTGTTTTGGTTTGTTTTGGTAGCATCTCACAGAGTGATCTGGGTCATTAAGGGGGACTCCAGCCTAGACACCACCTGTGTATGATTTTCTTCCTTGATCCTGGGGACTATAGACTCCAAAGAGTCATACAAATGGAGCCTGGAAATTGGCTGTGGCCAGAATTCAGGTGAGTCCTGGAGTGGGTGAGCAATGTATGAGGAAGTTTTGTAGGGTTTGGGACAGGACTAGTGCAGCTCCCTGAAGAGTGGGAGCTGGGAATGGAGCCTGTGGGGATGTGGCCTGAGGAAGACCTAGGAGAAGCTGAAGATATCTGCGGTATGGCTGAGGTGAAGGCTATGAGGCAGGCATGATGATCCGCTTATGAACCAGCAGCAATGGAATAATAAAGCAGATGTTCTGAAGCTGGTGTGGGTGTCCCCTTTATTGGTTAGCTCCTTGGGACTGGAGCTTGTAGATGAGAAGGGGGGTCTTCAGTATGTAACAGCTGTGGCCCCTGGAGGAGGTGAGAAGACAGTCTTGATACAAGGGCAGATAATATGTAGACTTCCAGTGAGTAATGTGGAGAAACCCCTGAAGCTGAAGGATGAAAGGCTTTCATGAACCATGAGACAAAGGGTAAAGGATAACATGTAGTCCCTTGGGAGAGAGCTATGGAGGGCCTTTGCACTAAGGAGGACTATCTGCAGCGCTCCTGCTGTTGATGTGTGGAGAACTATCTGCAAACAAAGAGAGAAGTTTGAGCTGAGGAGTTTTCTGTTTGGACTCTTCCTTGCTCTGGGCAAATCATTCCTTTAGCCTAAGGAATATATTTTCACAAGTGGAAAACTGAGGCAGCAACCATGCATCTGACAGAAGGAGACCTGCACCCTTTTGTCATGGATGACTGTAAAATACATAGGAGAGCTGATTGCTCACTCTGTATGGCTTACTTCCCACTACTGGCTGATGAAATTCCATCCTTCTGAGATACAGAGAGTGGCTGAGTTTGGAGCATCTTATTCAGTGGTTAGTGCTCTTCTAAACTTGGCTAGTTAAATTGCGAAATCCATATTGTATCATGTTAAGTGGGTCACATAATCCTTAAAGGTACTGAGCAACTGCAGTTTCTGTTGAAGTCAGCACTTACTGCTAATGCTCAGTGCCTCTAATCTAAGCATCAGTATCTAAGCCTGAAAACTTGATTTAATTGTGGGAGGTTTTTTGTGTCTGTGTGAATATCAGAAGTTGCATAGCTGGTGTGTAACTGAGTTCTAACACTCATTTCCCCTTTCACTAATCAAGTGTGGGTGAGCAATGTCTAAGGATTTTATTTCATTCAACCTGTAGGAGATCACGCATGATGATATCACTTTCTTTGCAGAAAGAGGAAATCTGCTTGATGCTGACTCATCATGGCTACTACAAATCCATTTCAGAAGCCTGCTGTCATTAGGTAGAGCTTTTAGAGACTGAAGGGAATAATCAATTTTCTGAGTGTTTAAGCTTAGCAGTTTTGTGGTCAATATGATCTTATGGGAGTTGATGTGTCTGTGATGTTGTTACTGGAATACTGCAGCTGCATTTTAACTGGTGATGGCTCAGGAGCATTTTTTTCCCATTCCTCATTAGTGGTTTTCACTTGGAGCTTGATCCTCTAAGTTGCTGCTGACCACTCTGGCCTGCATCTGAAGCACATGCATTAAGTGCTTTGGTGTAACAAGCTGTAGTGCTAAGTAACAACTTGGAGGATCAAGCATTCATTGATTAGAACACCTTGAATAACAAATACCAACTCAAGAGAGTGGGGAATTCCATTCAGGGTTTTGGGGGGCCTATTGATCTGAGTGAGCTTTCTGCATGTCCACTGTGAATATACTCATGCATCCCATAGACTCAAGGGATATCAGTATGATTGTAAAAGTAATACCATAAATGCATTATTAGTTGCTCCTATCCATCATTTGTTCTTTAAAAACTTTCATCATCCAGTTAAGGAGCAGAGAGACAATACCATGTCAACTACTTAACCAATGGTAACCCAGAGTAAGCAGCAATTTGGCAAACTGAATAGTTCTTGAATTTGTCTTTATGTTCACCACTGACCAAACTGAAGAGGCTGATGCTTATTTAAGTATTTACCAATGCCTCTTGGAAGTTGGGGATCAATTTATGAACATAATAGGAAGAATTGGTAAATTTTCTATAAAGCTCTTAATAAAATGCTTGATTGGTTTGAACCTTGTTAAATTCAATAAGAGTCCATAGAAATTCAATAGGGCTCCATAGAATTTGATATCCTTCTAATGAGTTTTTGAACTGTCCTTTTGGGATCTAAAACAAGGATGTAACACATTCTAATTATAAATACCCAACAACCTGGAAAGCTTTTTCATCCCCATTAACTTCTATAGGACTTTTCTATAAGCAATATTAATACAGTAGCACCTCAGAGTTATGAATATGTTGGGAATAGAGGTTGTTCGTAACTCTGAAATGTTTGTAACTCTGAACAAAATGTTATGGTGGTTTTTTCAAAAGTTTACAAGTGAACATTGACTTATTACAGCTTTGAAACTTTACTATGCAGAATAAAAATGCTGCTTTCCCTTTATTTTTTTTAAGTAGTTTACATTTAACACAGGACTGTACTGTATTTGCTTTTTTTGGGGTTTCTGCTGTTGCCTGATTGTATACTTCTGGTTCCAAATGAGGTGTGTGGTTGGCTGGTCAATTCATAACTCTGCTGTTCGTAACTCTGAGGTTCTCCTGTAGCAATGAATAATTCTACCAACTCTATTAGTAAAGATGATCAGCTTATTAGAAACACATGCTCACATTTTAGCCAGACCTTTTTAAAGGCTAGCCCTAATTTAATCAATGTTATTGATCGGGCATTTTTTCCACTGGTGGTAGTGATGTTAACTGGGATCTGCTAACTGCTCCCCTGAGAACTCTTCCCTGAACATGTAAACTTAAATAAACAAAATTGGCACATTTTAGTTTATTTTAACTGACTTTTCAGTCTAAATATATCTTGACCTTGGTAACATCATGGGAAGTGTCTGATTTAGGGGCCAAAATCTGACAAGCATGCACCAAATAGCCATATTGCAATATCCTGTAAAGAAAGGAGGAGAAAAAAGTAGAAGGAAATCTCAAAAAGTACAAAACATCAGCTGGAGGCAGGAAGAAATGAATAAGGGGAATTTTCAAAATACACTTCCTCCTTTTTGTAAAGAAACTCCTCCCTCCCACCCAAAAAAGTGCCTTAAACCTATTGAGATTCAGATGCTTTTCCCCTTATTTCATCACAACTCTTAAATTTCACCCTTCAAAGGCACCAGCAAATGGCTTCTCCACCCCCTGGAGTAAGAAGGGAAGAACTGTGACTGATGCTCCAAATAAGCCATTGGGGTCAGAAGGGAAAGCCACAAGGCCAAAGAGAACAGTTCCAGAGTGGGAAGGTCTGAGGGTTATTGATGAGGAAGGATTTCCTGAAGAGGCATATTCTAAGGAGGGATTTAAAGGTGGATGAAGATGGGAGAACTGCTCTCGTGAATACTTGTTCTTGCTGAATAAACAGAATGTCTTGCACACTGTAACATTTGTTTTTTAAAATTTTGTATTGCTTGGGAACTAAGGTACCATCTTTCCTTAAGCAATAACTTAGATAAGGAAGTCCTGCAGGTAGCTCGTTAGTAAGTGGAAAAAGAATTATTGAAAAGCAAAGATTAGCCCACTTTGCAATGGAGTGTAAATAGTGGGTTAAAATGAAAAGAAAATACAAACTTAAAATTAGGTTAGAGTCTAGCATTAAAAGCTAGACAAGTTGGTTCTGCCAGTCATGGACATCAATAGTGTTCAACATACATATTTTTTGTAAAAGAAAAGAAACAGCAAAGGTGAAACAGTGAAGACTTTCAGGCTAGCAAGAAAGGAGTTTCAGTAATCTCAGTAAGACCTCACAGATGAATGAATAGGAATTTCAAATGAGCCTTGGTTTACATAAGAACATACTTTGGCAAAATTACACAAAATGATAACAGTCATGCTTGACCACTGTATTGACATGTTGATCTAATTGGGGAACAGTATTCAAATACCCACCCAGATTTTTAGCCAAAAATGAGAGCAGCCAACCAGATGTTGGACAGGCTGCTGCTAAGCCTCTTTGTTTCTCCTGCAGGGGAGGTGGGTGGGCTGGCTGCTCATTGGGGCAGATGGGGCTAAGCTCCATCAACAGTGCCCCGGCTGTTAACCATAATAGAGTCATAGAATTGAAGGACTGGAAAGGACCTTGTGAGGTTATCTAGTCCAGTCCCCTGCACTTACAGCAGGGCTAAGCATTATCTAGACCATCCCTGACCATCTAACCTGCTCTTAAAAATCTCTAATGATGGAGATTCCACAACCTCCGTAGGCAATTTATTCCAATGCTTAACTACCCTGACAGCTAGGAAGTTTTTTCCAACCTCAGCTTCCCTTGTGGCAATTTAAGCCTGTTGCTTCTTGTCCTGTCTGCAGAGGTTAAGGAGAAAATGTTTCTCCCTCCTCCTTGTAACAACCTTTTATGTACTTGAAAACTATTATCATGCCTCCTCTCAGTCTTTTCTTCTCCAGACTAAACAAACCTACTTTTTTCAATCTTCCCTCATAGGTCATGTTTTTTCTAGCCCTTTAATAATTTTTGTTGCTCTTTTCTGGACTTTTTCCATTTTGCCCATATCTTTCCTGAAATGAGGTACTCAGAACTGGACACAATCCTCCAGCTGAGGCCTAATCAGCGCAGAGTAGTGTGGAAGAATTACTTCTCATGTCTTGCTTACAACCCTCCTGTTAATACATCCCAAAACGTTTCCTTTTTTTGCAACCGTGCTACACTATAGACTCTCATTTAGCTTGTGATACACTATGACCCCCAGATCCCTTTCTACAGTTCTCTTTCCTAGTGAGTCATTTCCTATTTTGTATGTGTGCCAACTGATGGTTCCTTTCTAAGCGGAGTACTTTGCATTAGTCCTTATTAAATTTCATCCTGTTTACTTCAGACCATTTCTCCACTTGGCCCAAATCATTTTGAATTTTAATCCTATCCTCTAAAGCACTTGCTGCAACCCCTCCCAGCTCTGTATTGTCTGGAAACTTCATAAGTGTACTCTCTCTATGCCATTATCTAAATAATTGATGAAGATATTCAACAAAACCAGACCCAGAACTGATCCCTGCAGGACCCCAGTGTGCCCTTCCAGCTTGACTGTGAACCACTGATAACTACTCTCTGGGAATGGTTTTCCAACCAATTATGCACCCACCTTATAGTAACTCCATCTAGGTTGTATTTCCCTAGTTTGTTTGAGGTCATGCAAGAGATTATCAAAAGCTGTACTAAAGTCAAGATATATCACATCTAATGCTTTCTCCTCTATCCACAAGGCTTGTTACCCTCTGAAAGAAAGCTATCAGATTGGTTTGCTCAGGAGAGATTTTTGAGGTTGGGGGAGGTTTTTTCCTAAAAGAAGCATTTCTTGGCAAATATCTACCATCGAAAAGTTTGAAATTCAGGATGTTTTTAATTTGGCCCAAGGGTCATCAGTACATTCCTTGATCAGATGGCCCATAAAACTTGGAATCAGATTTCCAATGCAATTATCCATCATTATAAATTCAAAGTTAGCTTGTTACAATAGCCACTTAAAACGTGTTCTTTTGGTGAGTATATGTAAAATCACTTGCTAAAACATTCCCAGGAAGGAAACAAAAATCTGCCCTGAACAATTTCCAATCTTTGTTAGGTGTAGTACAAATAAACTTCTAGCATACTGGGGTTCTGAGCCATGTCTAGGGCCTTTAGGTGCTACTGTAATACATTTAATTAATAATAATAAAAGCAATTATTGTGAAGATGCTGAATGTAATTTTTTTTCTTTTTTTATAAACTATTAATTCTTTCACAGAGAAACTTTTCAAGAACCCCTTTTTCCCCCCCAAGATTTCAAGATTCAAGGGTTTCAAGAACCTCTTAATGATATCTTCTAAGCAGAGAAAGGAAAGAAGTAAATTATGGAGACTAAATAATGTGGATTTTTACTATACCCAGCAGGGCTACATAAACTCATTCCCACTACATGTAAGTAGGCTACTAGTTGCAATTATGTACTATTAGTGGCTTTTAAAATCATAATAATGGAAGCCTTCTTTGGACTTTGAGAGGGACCACAAGCCTATAAAATAATCCTCAGAAAGCTTTTTGACTAAGGCAAGATTCTGTCATCCTCACCTGTGCTTCACAGCTTCTCTTTGCCATGAGTGGACACTTCGAAATGAAACCATCAGAAGCTGAATGTCAGCATCTGAGAGCTGAAGACTGGAGTCTGGAAGTAAGGACTTCCTGAACTGAGCCACTATCCTAAACACTGCAGCACAATCATGACACTTTAACAGTCTATCCATAATGTTTGTGGTAATAGTGATAATCAGGTGAAAAACCTGGCCAAAATATGTTGTTTAGGCTGTCTAAGTGAGAAATGGTAGGTCATGGTCCCTACAAGAAGTCAGTCTTATTATATTACAGCTTGCCAGGCCCATAATAAAATCTATTGACTTGTCATTATTTAACTTCATACATGTCATAGGACAACTTTGAGTCCAACCTGGAGACAGCAAGTATTGAGGGGAACAGATAACACAAATCTTGCTTAGGTTCTGTATGGCCTCCATTTTAAGACACTGTCACTCCTGGTACATGGCCTCAGTAATGAGAATTCAAAGGGCCTGATTCTCTCTCACTTGCACAGGTGTCTTCAGTGGAGCTAAAACAGAGTGAATCGGGGGTGAGTGAGAACACAATTAGGTCCCTAGGAATTAACGTGTCAGTCTCTCTCTCCCACTATCCCTACGTTCTCTGCAAAGTTAGTAGCATTTGCTGTGTAATGTGTATTATTACACTGTTTCTTGGGGTGCCAAGTTTATTGTAATATTACAAGGACATCTGTCTGCAGCAAGGACTGAGTCACCCTTTCCTGTATTTCTTCTGTGGCATATTCTATTTTGATCTATTTTTGTGCCCAATGATTCTATCAAAAGGAATGTGCCATTATAGTTAACCCCATATGAGGTTTACCCAGCCTTCTACAGAGGAACAGCCAAGTTGCTTTCCCATGCTTCGGGAAATACGGTTATTTAAATTAAAGGTTGCTTAATCTTGGAAATCTAAAGCAGTATTTCACAGAAGGATAAAAGAGATGCTGAGGTCCTAAATGTGGGATGTAATGTGTGACAGACACAAAATGAGGGTGACCAAAATTATGCATGAAACTTAAAATGCTGTGGGATTTATTTTTGGGCCTGAAATCTCACTGATGCTCAAACCCCGATAGTTGCACTCCCATCCAGAGCAGGTATAAAGGGCTTTTTAGCATAAGTGAGAATCCCTCCCTTCAGTGCAAACACCTCTTTCTATAATCTCAGTTTCATGATTATTTTTCTAATGTAAATAGCTCTTCTCAATAAAAGTGAGAGCACATCAAATTTATGTGGAATGTACGGTGCTCTCGGTTTTAAATGAGTGATGTCTTTCCAAATGAAGGATATTTGAGAAACATGGAGATGTTGTCATTGTGAAACTGTAGTGGTGAGAGTTATTGTAACTCTTCTGCTTGTAGAGGTAGCCAAGTGGCTGGGTTCAGAGCTGCAGGGACTATGCAGCTAAAAAGTAGCCCAAATGATTGCATTCAGTTTGATGATATTGTACTATAAAAGGATGAAATTTAATGTGCTGATGTATTGATGGATGGAAACTTCTGTCTTCTATTCTCTGCTGAAAAGCTGTCCAGCTATTTGATTGTTTGAACTCTGGCTGCTGAAGGAAAACTCATGCCTTAAATTTTGATTTAGCTCTTTTGTTTTGAAGCATTTTCCAATGGAAAATAATTTTAAATGGGAAAATGCTCCTAGCTCATACAATTATTGATTATATCACAACAAGCAAATGTAAATTTAGAGGGAGGTTTTTCAAAGGTATGAATGAGCTAGACACCCAACTTCTACCAGTTTTTTTCACTAGCTGTTGTGGTCAGATTGTTAACGGTATATAAATGCCCAAAGATACAGGTAAATACCTACTGGGTTTTTCTGAACCTTCTTTAGGCACCTGGATACCTTTTTAACCATCTTAATTGCTGTTTGTGCCTTTGGAAGGTTCTCTGTAAAAGTCTTCTGTAGACTCTGTGCATTTCCTCTCCATTGTCCCAACTCCCCTCCGCACCCAGCAAAAAAAAAAACAAAAACAAAAAACAACTCCATAATAAAAAAAACCAAGTCCTAGACTGTCTCTGCTGCGTTTACTCCCTACTTTGCAATTGTGCTTCAGCCTTCCAATATTGGGAGCACTACATAATCAGAACTGGTACCCTTACAAATCTGTGCCTCAATCTTGCAATCTGATCCAAGTGGGCCTACTTCAGTCATTGTAAATGGAGTGTGGCAGGGGTATCTCCTGTGAATCAGAATGCAAGTAAATCAAAACTTAGAATCATAGAGTTAGAAGGGACCTCAGGAGGTCATCTAGTCCAACCCCTGCTGAAAGCAGGACTAACTTCAGCTAAATAATCCCAGCGAGGGTTTTGTCAAACCGCAGCTTAAAAACCTCTAAAGATGGAGATCCCACCACCTCCCTAGGTAACCCATTCCAGTGCTTCACCACCCTTCTAGTGAAAAACTTTTTCCTAATGTCCAACCTAGACCTCCCCCCCCTGCAACTTGAGACTGTTGCTCCTTGTTCTGTCATCTGCCACCACTGAGAATAGCCTAGCTCCATCCTCCCTGGAACCCCCTTTCAGGTAGTTGAAGGCTCCTATCAAATCCCCCCTCATTCTTCTCTTCTGCAGACTAAACAAGCCTAGTTCCCTCAGCCTCTCCTCATAAGTCTTGTGCTCCAGCCCCCTAATCTTTTTTTGTTGCCCTCCGCTGGACTCTCTCTAACTTGTCCACATCCTTGTTGTAGTGGGGGGCCCAAAACTGGACACAATACTCCAAATGCGGCCTCACCGATGCCAAATAGAGGGGAATGATCACTTCCCGTGATCTGCTGGCAATGCTCCTCCTAATGCAGCCCAATATGCTATTAGCCTTCTTGGCAACCAGGGCACACTGTTGACTCATATCCAGCTTCTTATCCACTGTAACACCCAGGTCCTTTTCTGCAGAACTGCTGCCTAGCTCATCGGTCCCCAGTCTGTAGCTGTGCATGGGATTCTTCCGTCCTAAGTGCAGGACTCTGCACTTGTCCTTGTTGAACCTCATCAGATTTATTTTGGCCCAATCCTCCAGTTTGTTTAGGTCCTTCTGTATCCTATCCCTATCATCCAGGGTATCTACCACTCCCACCAGCTTAGTGTCATCTGCAAACTTGCTGAGGGTGCAATCTACCCCATCCTCCAGATCGTTGATGAAGATGTTGAACAAAACCGGCCCCAGGACCGACCCCTGGGGCACTCCACTTGTGACCGGCTGCCAGCTAGACAAGGAGCCATTGATCACTACTCGTTGAGCCCTACGCTTTAGCCATAACTTAGCCCATAGAAGTGTTTCATGTTTCCTTAGTGCTCATATGTAGGGCTTGTGGGCCAGGGCTCAGTCAGTCACCAATCCTTTGGCCTATAGAGTGCATCTTTTAATGATTAATTTATAGATTTAGTTTTTATACTATTTATGATTTTTCTTTATATTAATTCTGTTCAGAATAGCTCTAAAACAATATATGCATATATATGAACATCTGTGTTCTGTATACATATATATTTACAGGTGAGAACCTACAGACTGTCATCTGTCATTTAAAAAAAAAATCTGACCCTACAATACGACGTACAAATCAATAAAAATGACTAATAACCTCTCAAAGACCAAATGGGCTACAGATAAAACTCAATGAGCAAGAAAATATGAGAAACAGTACAAAATGAAGTTACACACAAAGAACAAAATTAAAGCAAACTTTCTCCTTAAATTTTTTTTTCTATTTTTGTATTGTTGTACTGTTCCTCTGTAAGTAGGGTAAAGGACAGTGTTTGCAATTGGAATAAGAAAGTTTTCATGATTAATTACACTATGTCCATTACAGTACATTCTGAGATTTTCCTTCTTTTGTCTTTTCCCTGTCCAGCATCATATCGGTTAAGCTAAGAAACTTGCAGCACTCTAAATCAGAAGCGGTGAAAAGAGTACACTGAAGCAAACTGCTTCCTTTATGCTTGTCACAAACCCATCAAAGTTTGGAAGTAGAGTGGGTCAGATACCCAAATTTTTCTATGGGAAAAAGTCTCCTTTAAGTCGTCTTGAATGAAAAATGTTGTTTTCTATGGGAATTTTAAAATACATTTTCATTTTGAAATGACTTGTCTGTTTCTATCTTTATCCTGAAATGTGGAAACAAAATGAAACTTGCGAGTTTGACTCAGTGTCTTTTTTTTTCTTTTGTTTTGCATTAGGAAACAAACAAAAATAAATTTTTCTGTGTTTTGGGGGTTGGATTTCCATTATCTCTTCCCCTGCTTTTTTTGTACCTCCATCCTGCTTTTTCCACTCAAAGCTGGAGAATAGTAAAACAAAACATGAAAAATGGGATTTTCAACACTTTTGTGCTGTCTTCCAAAATTTGCTAGTGGAAAAAAGGAAGGAAAGCTGCTTTTTTTTTTAAGTCAAGGAATGTGCAGGTGATGCAGCTAGATCTGTTTCAAAGTCATAATGGATTCTAGAGAATGAAACTAGGCTCACAGGAAGTTTTGTTGTTATAATATAGTGCTGCAGGCCATGTCCTCTTCCTTGTTCTTTCTTTCCACATGTTACCTAAGGATATGTCTGGACTCATTCTGCCCATATTATTGCCAAAATGAATGCTGAGGAAGCAATTATGATGTCTGATGGAGGCAGTGTGCAGCAGTGATTAGAATTGTGGACTGGGAATCATCTGCAAATTAGGAATAATGATATTTACCCTCTTTGGAAAGCACTGTATCTATGGATGAGAGGTCCCTATTGGCATAGGGGCAGCTACATCATAAGTTGACTTTTATGCCAGTGAGAAGATGTGATAAGATGAGCATGTTGAAATTGGCCAGAGCAAACTTCACATGCACAATGACAGGTTGATCAGTTAGTGTTTAATACTGTAGAAACTGGGAAGCCAAGAGTGGTTCTCTCTGTGTTGTTTTTCCTACTTCAATTACATACCACCCAATGTGTACCTTGAGCACACAGAAGTGTTTAATACTGGCACAGACAGTGGCATTATTTAACGTAGTCTGTCTGACTGCAGGCAGTGCGCTTCAGTTCCCTCCAAATGAGGGTAAAAAATATCTCCCAGATTTATACATCTAGTACTACAGAGACTAGATAGAAAAACAAATTCTTTTATAAACACAGAGGCCATGGAACCATTTTCCTAACATTTTAGAGACCGTATCAACACCAAGCCATTGCTTCACGAGTCTCTCTTTTAATCTGTCTTCCTGCCTCTTCTCTTTATATTACAATTCCCTTCAAAGGTGACGCATGGGGTGGGGGCATGCAAGGTCATGTGCCCCCCATTTCTTGCTTGGCTTGTACTGAGCATGCTCACATGGAAGCCAGCTGCCCTCACTCTACCCACACGGATCATCTCTGGCTCCCTTTGTAACAATGATTATGTGTTTCTGCCCCGACACATACCAAGCACCTATCAGCAGTGCATCTCTGATAAATAATTTGGGGCCTCAATGTACAACTCCATCTCCAGACCCCTCGGGCTTGTGTGTACATTTTTTATTTAGTAAGAAATAAACCCTGTGTAGTTTTGTGATGAACTACTGAGCATGTATTTGCAGCCAGGAAGGCCTAGATAGGCATGGCTTTGTTACAATATTCTGTTTAGTATGTTTGGGAGCAATTGGTAATAAGAGCACCCAGGGTCTGACTACTATAGCCCTGGCTTTGACTCTGTGGTGCTTAGTTCTAAAAGGACTGTTGCATTCTGACTGCTGTTGAAGGGAAGAGTTGGACTGAGATGCAAGAAGGGAGTGTAAGAAAGGAATGTTATCATTGACTATCCCCTTAGATAATCACCCGGCTTTAGGTTTTGTGGGTAATGAGTGGGTTGCAGAGAACCAGAAGTTAGTGATTTTCCTACTAGCTGATATAAGAGGGCTGTTCCCAAACTATTTTTACTGACATACTAGTACTGAAATTTCAGGCATTTGTGATGGGTCCTTTAGTTCCCTATCTGCTCTAATGATGAGCCTCTCCTCTAGGACCTTATGGACTTCTGCTACTCCCCACCTGTTCAGTTTGCAGGATCTAACCCACAGAGAAGTCTATCTTGAGGCTGTAGCAGACCAAGCCTTTTTGCAGGTTAGAGGTGGTGGTGCTAGCTGGTGCAGCTCAGGTCTTAGTCTGACTAAATTACTGAAAAAGGGTGGGAACCACATAGGGCTGCTGTGTTTCCTTTGACCATCAGAGGCCCTAATCCTGCAAATACTTTGTATAGAGTATAGAGGTCAATATTGGGAGTAGTTAGACACATTGAGTACACACTGTAGTAAATGCTGTGCCCAGTAGCAAATGTTTATAGGGTCAGTCCCTTAGTTACTCTTGTACATACTGAAGGTTAAAAATACTGCCTGCAACTGACTGGCAACTGATACTCAGGTTTATCAGTAGGGTGTGTACAGTGAAATCCAACGTTGACAACATACACACAAACCGATAGGAAAAAATTTCTATTGATAATTTGAAATTTACAGATAGGCAAAGTAAGCAAAATACAGCTTGAGAACTTTAGTTTGATCTGAGGATATTTACTCTGTGTATTTTGACATGAATTGACAATTTGTGTTTTAATGATTATAAAGTTTTAACTCTTTGACTCTCCGCATCTACTGTCATTAAACAATTATTGTCTGGCTCCCATGATTTCCAGTAACTGAATATTTTAATCAATAAGTTTCTTTTTAAATAAACATCAATATCTGTCAATTATTAAAAAAAATAAAAATTGAATTCTGCCAAGCCTACTGATATTTATGGAAGAAATTAGTGGTGTAATTGGTAATATTTATTCTGTTAAATATTGTTCTTCTTGATCCATATCCTGTGAAACTTTAACAAATATTTGTTGGCTTCAAAGCAAAGGTTACATTACATCCAGATGCATATATATATTCAGATTCTCTACTATTACCTAGGGTCACTCAGCGGGGGGGGAGGGAAGGGTAAATAGCTTTCCACGTTTTTAACTTTTGGCATATGATGATGTGGCCCATATTGTTTTCCCCTAAAGCTCTTAGTTTACTTGTGCTGTGGCATAGCCTATATATGATTGATACTGCACATTAATTTATCTTACATGGAAGGTTCAGGAGTCATGCCATTTAGAAATTGTTTAACAAACCAGAGTTGACATTAGGCAAAACCATGGCTCTAATGAAGTCATAGGGAGTTTTACTGTTGGCATGAATGGGCCCAGGATTTAATACATTATCATATTCATATCATTCAATATCTGCAATAAATATGGGTTGCAGATTCACTAAGATGAAATTGTATAACACAATTACTGCACTGAATGCAATACTGTGTATCATTAGCAGCTTTTCTCTTGCATTAAATTGATAAGTGGTGAGAACTGAGGAGTTCATATCACCTGCTACAAGATGACAATGACTACCTGATAACTGGCATTTTGTTTTACAAGCTGGTGGTGAACACTTCATTGTCAATCTGCTTCTTGGCTAGCTAATTCCTACTGTTGGCAATAAAATTCGTATTTAGGAAGCATAGGGTCAAAACATCTCTTGATCTACACCTTGTGTGATTTTATTGAAGCTGGTCAGATTCCATAGAGTGTAAGTCAGGGCAGAATTTTGCCTATAAGCCTTGTCTACATTAGGAAAGTTACCCAACTGGTGCAGCTGTACCAGTACGACGCATGTTATAACTGTAGACCAGGACAAACTGCTTCAAAAAGACTGGTTAAAACATGCTCCTGTGGATTTTGCACAGTGCAATCCAGCTCTTGGTAAATTTGTCATCCCACCTGTATTTTTTCTAGCTGGCATTTCTTCCATGGACTTGTTCCAGCACTGAATAAAGAAGCCTGAAGCCTGAAAGGATTTATTGTATGTGTATCTCCTAAACAAATTTTTTTTTAAAAAAAGTGATTCTACTGGATTAACTGCTAGGCTGAAGTAGGAGAAAGATAGGTACAACACTAAATGAAACTAACATTTGCTGCTCTAATCCAGGCAAATTAAATACCTTCTCTTCAAATACATTCTAATTGACATTATAAAAAAATGGCCTAAAGTTAGGCTGTAAAATATGGATTTAGGTACCTAAATAAATGGCCAGAATTTTCAAAACACTGAGCACTCAACTGCTGCTGAAGTAAACAGAAGCTTTTGGAGTTCTCAGCACTTCTGAAAATGAGTCTATGTATGTAGGTGGCACTCAGTTTCTGAAATCTTGGCCTAGAGCGAGATGGCACACTTAGTCTATGGGCAATTTGGGGAAACCAAAATTTTCAAGTGTCCACTGATTTGAGTGCATGATCTGAGACCCCTAAGGCCTGATATCAGAGGTACTGAGGACCTAAAGCTGCTGTTTAAATTCAGTTGTTGGAGTTATGGATGCTCAGAAATCCTGAAAATAGGGTACTAGGTGTCTCAGGTTTCACAAAAACGAGGCACCCAGGCTAAGTAGATACACTTAAAAATGTTAGCCTTAGTGTTCCCTTTTTCCTATAGATAAATAATCACAACTGTCACTTTTCCATCACACTTAAATCCATATATTTTTGTTAAACTTTCTCCATAGATTTGTTTCTAATTCCCAAACTGGAAATTCAGCCTACTCTTTTGTTCTTCAAAAATAGTTCATGGTTTAAATTCCAGGCAATTTCAACAGTTGGTGAATAGTTTTGATAGATTCATGGGAATAGTTAATGGCTCACTGTTCTAGACAAGCTGACTCTCAAGAGACCAGGACATTAAAACAATCTAGAAATTCTCAAAGAAGCTTTCCATGGTGTGTGTGTGGCACTGATATAGTTAAGGGGGTGCGGGAGCAATGAGCCCAATTAGCCCATTCTGACACCTTGAGGGGAGATAGGTAATTCTCAATTAGCCCCAGCTGGTGTGTTGTACTCCTACAGAGGAAGGACAGAGAGGAGAACTGAAGCAGGGAGTTTATACTCTGACAAGCCTGGCTGGGAGAGAGGAGCAGGGGTGAAAGAGTTCTAGGTAGATGCCAGAAAGGCTGCAGAACCACTTAAGAGAGGGCATTCAGCAGCAGACTGGTGACAGGCTGCCCAAGAAGCTGGACCTCCAGGAGGAGTGGACACAGGACCTGGGTCTGTGAAATAGCCTGTAAGAGGATCATGGTAAGAGCAGGTAAACAGTAGGGGCTCAGGAAAAGTGATTCCAATCGTTTCATGTGGGAACTCTGTTCTGAAAGCCAGAGGAGTTGGTGGTTCCTGGGTTCCAGGCTTGGATTCCCCTTCTATCCTTAGGAAAGTGGGATAGGAAAGTCTTCTTGAGGAAGGGGGGACAAGGACTACTAGAGATCAGACCAGGGCGAGGTTGGGGCTGACCACCAAATATAGGGTCATGGGACTTTTGGCCATATGACTCTATTAGCCTTGAAGTGGTAAGATTATGAACAACCTGGCTGGAGGGCTACAATCATAAGAAGAGACCCACTCTTGCACTACCAAACTTCTGTCTGCATCAGTTTCTCCTGCCACAGTCTCTGGAATGCCATGCTTTTCTGTGAGAGGCACTGGCTGGTGAGTTGACTTAGCTACATTTTCAGATGCTTGTGTATTAACATATTTTTAAGCAGTTGTATTGGTTGGTATAAGACCCCAATCCTGCAAAAATGTGCTTAATTTACTATCATGAGTAGCCCCATTCATTTAAATGGGAATGCTCACAGTAGTTAAATTAAGCATTCGTGCAAGTGTCTGCAGGATTGAGGCCTTAATCATTAAGTATTCAGTGTAATTTGCTTTGAGTGATAGCTTGGCAAATAATTCATAATAAACTTCAATTCATTTTACTAGTTCTGTTTGAGGCATGTTAAAGAGATCACAGTTATCTCAGCTTTAATTCACTGTTGTTCAAACTGATTTTCAATTAAAAAAGCCCTTTCTAGCTTGCTATTTGAAACTTGATCTATACTGCTTAGTTGTGCTTAGTCCCCAAATCATAAGGCATTGTTTGTTTCCTTATTGAATGAGCTAAACTCTAAGTAACTTTCCAGTTATTACTAATGTGAATTTTAAATGACACACACAAATGGGTGAATTTTATATATGATCTTAAAATCATGAGTAAAACTCACTTTGAAATGAGGGAACACAAAATGGGCACAAAAATAGGATAGTACTTCCAAATATGCATGGACTTTTTTACTACTCAACCAGCTGTAGTTAGAACAATCAGAAAAAAGGCAGATACTTCTGACTCATTCTTTATTGTATGGACATAGGAAGCAAAATAGAGCAGAGATGGCAGATTTTGCAAAGTATAAAAGAAATCTGTAGTGATGTGCATTTATTCAGTAACATTTTTAAAACATGCACTGACTCTTTAGGTATCTGGACATTAAATACTAAACCTTTGAAGGTCCCATTGCTGCTGCCCAGAACATAACATATTAATGTTATGAATAAAATAACTTTCAAAGCCAATGGGATCTCGTGAGTATTAACTACAAAGATGGTTACTATCCTTGCTGTAGCCTGAGAGTTTGACATCAGACAGCCTTGACTGAACAATAGTAATGAAGGAAATTAATAAAACTGTATTAAAACTTTTGTCAAGGGGGTATGACTTAAGTTGTGAATCTGGAAAAAAAGTTGTTCAAACACATGCATTTCAAGCCTCCACAAGCTGTACGAAGTTATGATTTACACATACCATGCCACAGTCAAGTGCTTGTGTTCTATAAAAGGCTTTTATTAGAAGCAGAAAATCTATAGAGACAAATTGGTAATTAGTGTGATTAGTACCCCCAAAATATCAACACAGTTTTCTGCCTAGTACTGACCTTTGAACTCAGCACACTGTTCCATTTTCACTGGCTAAAAACCATAGCTCTTTCTTTCAGACAAAATCTTTATAGGAATGAAAGTACTATTTTTTTTTCTTGTCAGAGTGTTGGATGATTCAAACTCCAGACATTTAAGAAAACAAGAAAATGTTTAAATGCTTAAGGAATGAGTCATAATATAATTTTGGACCTGTCTGTTGGCATTACAAAGTATCCATTGTGGAGAGAGGATTTCCTGATCTTGAAAATGCTACTGAACCATTTACTTATGACAAGTAACTTTTCTGCATAATCACTGCCATCAAAAAATATGTATTTCAGCTTTGCTCTAAACAGCTTCTTAACTTGTGAAGTATTCTCTAGAGAATTAATTCTGTATTCCATCTATATAACCCCCCAGTGTTCGAGAACTTGGTAAAGAGAAATGAGCACAAATATGCAGGCTGTGCAGTCTATTCAAGGCTGATTTCAGTGGGAACCATTAGTTTAGAGGAGTATCATTCTTAACTCTTCTGAATTTGATTTCATATTGCAAAGCTTTCTCCTCCAATGAGGCTTATTTATACACTGAACTGTGGATTTTTATCTTTCTGGTAGACTACATTGCCTAGGCTGGTTGGCAGAATAATTAGTCACTAAAGAATGAAATTTGGAAGTATTTCCAGACAATAAACCACATTAAATTTAGGTTGAGATTACATTGGGTTCATATGGGAGAATAAAGAGGGGTTACAAGAGCATTGTAGATATTAGAAAACAAACAAAAGGCCAGAAAATTCAAAGTTAAGGTGGTAATCCTACTTATTTATCTGAGCTTCCAAGAAAGCTCAAAAAGATTGTCAGAGCTTGATGCACGCATCTGGCATTCCTATTTTTACATTTAGCAAGTTTTAAAATTTGATTGTGAAGTTCAGAAATTTAGTCTATGAAAAACACCAGGATTTGGATGACTCCAATAAATTTAATTTTAATTCTCTCACTCCTGTCCATTCTTACATTAGTATATGGTGTGTGTGTGTGTGTGTGTGTGTGTGTGTGTGTGTGTGTGTGTGTGTGTGTGTGTGTGTGTGTGTGTGTGTGTGTGACTTTCTAATGATGATCACTTTATTTTTAAGAAGTATTTTTATTTACAGCTTATTTGGTTTTCAGTTTTGATGAAAACCTTCTCTGGTGACAACAAAGAAAAATGGTTAGAGGCACTTTCAAAAGGAAAACTAAGGTTTTTCTCAATCATTTAGAATTCTACCTAAAGCCCATTACAGCTAATGTGCCATTCTCACATTACTACCTAAATGTTAGACTGCACAGAAATAGAGCTTAACTATTATGATAAGGTCAACCCCAAGCTCCTATCTTTTTTCTTGATGCTTTTATGCTGCTTCATGGCAAAAGTTACAATACTTTTTTGGACATTTAGACACTAAAAGCATAGGTATTAATAATAAACTTTGTCTGACTTCTAGTATTGTGAAAAAACTCTGATTCCACCACAGATTGCATGCAGAAATTTTGAGGACACTAGTTCTTGTGCAATTTAGGGTGAAGGCCAAAAAATTGGCTTATAATGGAAAGTGAATTCCCACCTGATAATAGACTCTTACCTCATCCCTGGAAACATAGCCAAGCTGGTTGAATAGTTTAGTATTTATTTAACCAAAAACTTATTTAATATTGGCTTTCTTGAGGTTCACAGATCACTTAAGAGCCGGTAACACTGACTGTAAACATTTAGTATATCTAAATATTTGTTAAATAGTTTGGACTGACTTTCAGACTATGGGTAGCTGACAGACTATTCACTTTGACTTTTCCATATTAAGTCTTTATTCATGTCAGTGCTGGGGCATGGGCAGCCTGGCCTAGGGGTTAGCTTTCAGCATGGGTTGAAGGTCTGGGGACCAGGAGCCAATCACCAGGGATCAGGCCAGGTTGGAACACCAGAAGATCAGAACTGAGATACAAACTAGTGGGCACGTAGCCTGATTCCTGGTCACTGACTCTTGATAAGTCAGGATATCGGGGGGGTCATGATCAAGTGACAGAACAGAGGGCGGAAACCAGGAGGCAGTTACCAACAATCAGGTCGAATCAGGATACCAGGAGGTCAGGATCAGAAGGCAGGAACTGGTAAAAATGAGGCATGTGGCCCATGGCAGGGTGGAACCCACTTATATGGATAACTTCCTGTTTCCTCCTCTGGCTAAAATAGGGGCTGCAGTCCAGTCAGGAGCTATAGAGCTCTCCTAATCACAGCATGGGGTGGGCCTTGTGCCCTGGTTGGGTTTTTTTGGACCCTGGTCCCAGCTGCTCTCTGTGAGCTACCGGGTGGTGGATTGGAGTGTAACTCCTAGAACCCTCATGGAGCCTGACAATTCATGTCTTGTGATTGGTCACGTGTTTTGTGAAAGCTTCATGTATGCAACATTTTGTACAGATTCCATGACAAACAGCAGACTGAGTTCAAATTATTTAGAGAATATATTCATGAATAATCTGTGCACTTTTATTCTCATTATAGGCCTGTTCCAAAGCTCAGAGGAGTCTTTCCATTGACTTGAGTGGAACTGGAATCAACTGTAGTATACACCAGTCAGTGACTATGATCAGAGTTAGGCATAACTCTGAATTCTTACTTTTTTTTGCACATGAAAACTTAAAACGTAACTTTAGTGAGAATTCAAGAATTTGAATGAAAGCAAAACATAGTTGCTCAATTGAAAGGAAAAATGGTGGGAGAGAGAGGGAAGAAATGTGGCTTCACAAGAAATCTCAACTTTTTACGTTTGTTCCTGACAAAAATTTGTTCATCACATTGATCCATGAAAACAGTTAATCCATGAATATGACCTTTCTTTCTGCTGTCAAAGAAAGAAATTTTCAAGTCAAAGCCACAACATGTTTTGCTTTTCTTTAAACCAGTGAAAACATGACAGCAATTCACATTTTTTCCCCAAATAATTCTAGTTATGCATCCCTTTAAAGGTGTGGGGGGAGCTAGAGCATCTTTTTTGCTAAAATTTCCATCCAAGAGCCAAAGTAAGAAGAAACATTTAAACTTGATAAGTTTAGTGATGTTCTAAACTTACAACAGCCACGTTATGGGCCATGTACTACCCTTAATCCTTACTCAAAACTCCTGAGTACTGGGAATTCTGGGTACAGAATGGGCTTGTCTTCACTGAAATAAATGACATTGAGTTAGAATGCAACCTGAAGCAGTTATGTTAAATGTTAAGCATAATGTTGCAGTCAGTATAGACATGGACATGTCATGTTCAACAGTCTCCGCTGGTATTGAGTAAATCTTGGGGTTTACTGATATGATGTGGATCATAACTTTTATCTACACAGACTGCAATGTTATGGTCACATTTAACACAACTTCTCAAGATCATGTTCTAACTCGATATGTTTGTCCTATAAGGCTAGGTACACGATAGCATACAAATTTTCTCACACAGCTTTTGTGTGTCTTCTGGTATGTCTGTGTGGGAGAAAACAGAGGACTCCAAATTCACAGATCAGAGAGAGGGCAATAATTAACTGCTATATTTTTAAATACTTTTCATTTGCCCAGTCATAACCAAATTTCTAAAACTTGATTTAATTCTTTTCATTTTCTATGTGAGAGGGAGAATGAGTTTCTCTTACATGAATCTTGTCTCTTCGGTCATATTTTGTCCAAATATCCTCTTTCATGTTGGAATGGAAAAAGGGATCAGTGGTGTGACTAGGAGAATGAGGACATCAGGAAGAATCAGAAGATGATGATATATGATAGAAGCAAACTGACAAAAGCTGGCCATCTCCTAGCCTTCAAAAGTTGGACTGACCTGCATGTCAGTTGTCTTTTTTGGGGGCAAAGCTGGGCCCAAAATGGGAATATTTTTAATTGTGTTTTTCCTAATGTCTAACTTAAATCTCCCTTCCTGTAATTTAAGACCATTACTACTTGTCCTTTCATTGGTGATTAAGTAGAACAATTTATTACCCTCATCTTTCTAACTATCTTTTATGTACTTGAAGGCTGTTTTTATATCCCCCTCAGTCTTCTCCAGACTAAACATACCCATTTTTTCCATCTTTCCTCATAGGTCATGTATTCTAGACCTTTAATCTTTTTTGTTGTTCTCCTTTTTGGACTTTCTCCAGTTTATCAACATCTTTCCCAAAGAGTGGTGCCCAGAACTGCACACAGTACTCCAGCTGAGGCCTTATCAATGCTGAGTAGAGTGGAAGAATTACTTCTTGTCTTGCTTACAACATTCCTGCTAATACATTCCAGAATAATGTGTGCTTTTTTTTTTTTTTTTTTTTTGCAGCAGTATTATGTTGCTGACTCGTTTTTAGTTTATGATCCACTATAACCATAAGATCCTCTTTTGCAATACTCCTTTCTAGGCAGTCATTTTGTATTTGTTCAGTTGATTATTTCTTCCTAAGTGTAGTACTATGAATTTGCATAATGATGGTACTTTATAAGCCACTGTATGTGTAGCTGAAATAGAGCAATACAATGTTTTACATATTAATTCAGCTAATGCAGATATCTGAATGAAGAATCAGTTCTTGGGGGTAAGCTTGTGGATTTATCATACACTTTGGGGCAATCTTGAGGTCCAGAAATACCACTGATCCATACATTAAATGTTCAGATTTGAATAAGTTACAATATTTAACCCTTTTGGGAAATTATGTAGGAAAGGAAATAAAAGAACTCATTCTTCATAAACATAGGAGAGGAGTTGCAGCATTTTATAGAATGTAGCTGATACCTGGTCTACACTAGAGTTTTGTTGACAAAAGGTGACTTTTGTGGACAAAACAATCCTGGTGTACATGCTGCAACCACCCTTTTGTCAACAAAATTGCCCAGTTTTGTCGACAAAATAAAACCACCTTGACAAAAGGCATAGGGCTTTTGTCGGCAGAGGTAGGGCGACAGTATCAATGTAGACACTGTGTCCCCTTAGAGTGGTGGAGAGGCTGTCATACATGTCAATTTCACTAGAGATGTGAAATTGACGAAGGGGGGGGATTGGAGACCAGCTGCCACCCCTGGTGTGGGCGGCTGCAGCCAGCTGGCAGCCCGGGTGCAGTCAGCTGCAGCCCCACTGGTAGCCAGGGTTTGGGTGGCTGCCTCTTGACTCCTGGCTGTGAGCTGGGACTGGGCAAGCTGGGGAAGGGGCTGCAGTCGGCTCCCGCCTTGGAGTGAGGAAGTCCCTGTGCTCTGGCTGGGATAAGTAGTGGTCGGGGGCAGCCAGGAGCCTGTGGGCTCCCCGCAGGGAGCTGAGAGATGGCACTCTCAGCTCCCCTCACACTGCCCCTTAGGTCAGTGGAAGTGGTCCTGGTGAGGACGCACTTCATCGACCCAAAGATAGCAGTGTGGCTGAAAGTCAACATATTTCTGCAGTGTAGACGTAGCCTGAGAAACATTCCAAATGTGGTGAAATTCTACAAGCCTTCCTAAAAAACACTTCAATATATATTGGTCAGATATATTACAGAACACGTACAGTGGTTTGTGCTGATGAAAGTCAGAACAACAGTATTAGCTTTGGGGTCAAATTTTATACAATTTGTATTTCCTGGTTATATTTATGTTGGCAAAGTTGTTTAAAGTCTGTTTTAGTCAATTGTTTATCCCGCACAGTATAAAAGACGTAGGCAACAGATTTGCTCTCAATGGAGGTATAAAACTATTTCAGACTCTTCCTTTGCACAAAGTTCTGCCTTGTTTGTTTTTGATTTTTTTTCAAAGAAATCTGCTTTTTGTCATGTGAACATTCCCTTATTTGATTGAACTTTTCCTTCCTAGCGTTTTTTGTTGTATTTTGCCCATTGTTTTATTAAAATTTCCTCTTTGGACACAATACTTGTTTTGCAGTCTCTCTTGCTATTTGTGTCTTATTAATTGTTGATCCTTGTTTTAGTGGTTGGGCCGGGAGTTGGCTGTAGTTGTCTTGTTTAACCCTTTTGTTAAAATTTTGCTTTTTTGATTCTATTATATGTTGTGCAGTACATAAGTACATGTTACATGGGCTTGAGTAAATGAACGTTGCAAAGAACAATGACTGCTATATAACTAGAGACATAGGAGGAGAGGTAATGTTGTTTATTGGGCCAACTTCTGTTGGTGAAAGAAGCTTTTGGGCTACACAGAGTTCTTTTTCAGGTCTCGGAAAGGTATTCATTTAGTATTTGTAATATTGATCTTTATTTCTCAAATTGTTTCTTCATTACTAACTGCTTATTTAGCTAATGATAAAAATGTGAGTGATACGCATACTCATTTTAATGCTAAAATTTACAAAGAGTCCAGGTGGCTTCCATGAAGGCTCTGATTGAACTGAACTGAAGGACACTGTGAGGAGGACACTTTCTTGGACAGTTGCTCTCCCAATTGCATCGTATTTTTTGCCACCTCTAGACAATTGGTCCTGTACCCCTTGCACTTCATGGGTCAAATTCTGTTTTATGCCAAGCCTGAGAAAATGGGCTTCATCAATTGAGCTTCTGTGATACTCTGTGGAAATGGAATCCTCCTCTTCCCAAGCCATGGAGAGTCCGTGCAGTCTTTGAGTTTCTACTTCAGTCCAGGGACTTTCGTAGTAGTTGGTGTTCATTCACTCCCCCTAAGTTTTAGTGGATCCATGCAATTGTTAACACATTGAGCATGCCATGCCCCTCTTCACTTCAATGTCTGTGGCATGTAGGGACTGCAAAGTCACAGTGTGAATCCTCTGCTCTACAAGACTTTCTTCCACCACCCAGTTTAGAGTCGTGGTGGTTTTGCTGGAGTTCCAGGCATTCTACACATACAGAGGGAAGACAGGATTTGCAAAGGTGGGTGTATAATTCTCCTGAACAGTAGTTATAAGGATTGGAAGATGGGGTGGAACTAGTAGGAAATAAAAAAGGACATCTTAATGTTCCTGAAGATATTGGGGTGATGAAACACAGAAAACATAGATCTGCCCTGGTGACTATCTGCTTGATCCAATGCTCTTTGAAGTCAGAGATAATGTTTCCATTGACCTCAGTAGACTTTGGTCCAGACCCTGCGTTATTTACCTCATGCCACAACATTGCAATATTTAACATTAAACAGTAAACTAAAACAAGACCAGACTTTCCTGAGGAAAAAGACCCCTCATATTTCTGTATAATGGTGTCAAATATAAGGAAAATTAATGTGAAGTAAATATGGTATTTTTTAACTAAAGAGTACTCACTAGAAGAAAGTGTCCCCGCTACCCCCATCTGAATGAATGTTTTATTTGAAACAATGCATGACCTTTTTAAAAAATCAGCCAAACACTTCTATTTTTAGTTATACTGGAATATTTTGATAAGGTGCCATTTACGATAACAGTTCATAGCAAGATAAGCACATCAAACATGGTTTGATATCTATTTCTCAAATGTTCCAAGCTGCTGTAAAATGTAAAATCAGCTTAGTGCACTGGCCAGTATTAGCTGAGAGAGACCTGCGGGCTTTTTGGTTTTTGAAGCTCATGAAAATAACCTACTATAGAAACAAAGCCTTTTCTAGAATGCTAAGGACTGCAGCACATAACAAAATGTTTGTAATCAGACAGCTCTCTGGCCAGATTTTTACCAGTATCAATTCATCCAACATATCGTGGAAGCCATGATTAATCAGTTCTGCACTGATTTCCTTGTTTGTTTTTTCTGATCCAAGATGTGTACAAATACAGCTTGGTTAACTTTTTGTTTGTATACTGGAAGCAACTTCGTTCTCGAATACATAGTCAGCTATTGCCCTCAAATTCTGCTCTCTGATTTCAGTGGAAACTGGGTATGCAGATCTGAAAGTAGCCTGTGGCTTGTTGGGCCTGATCTAGTGCTCTTGACTGTAATGACAATAGATGCTTTTTAGAAAGACCAAGGGGCAGCTTTAATTATTAATTGGAATGTAGATCTACATAGCTGCAAATGTACTCATTAATTAAAAATCCTTCTGAAAAGATACTGATGGGCTCTTAAATGAAGTCTTGCTGCTATAGAGCCCTCCTTTGGAATGTACAATACAGCATCTGGGGCATTTGAGCAGGTGTCATCTAAAAGATGGGAATGTGGAACTTCAGAATTAATATCCATGCATTTACTGAATTTTCTGAATATGGCAACGCCCCGTAGTAATGACCACCACCACTGAGGGAGTCATGCAATCTGACACTTGATGGCAGAATTATGTGTTTAATATGTTTTCATAGCATGTAGTGACCTGAGCTGTAGGATTTGGGTGCTTCTAGAAAAGTGAGAATTTATAGAGAAAAGGTTTTGGTTTTTTTTTTTTTTTTTTTTTTTTTAATCTGTTTATAGTGAAATGTAGAAGCAGACAGTCTTGTCACATGCTCCTGATTCACAGGATTTTGCCTGATGCTAAACTGTCTGCATGAAACACATTTTCCATATCTGAATTCATAAATGGAGCTACAAAACTGCTTTATGGTATGTTTTACATTACTTTGGGTATTTCTATGGAGGAGAAAACCCACCAATGCAAGGGAAAAGTGAGTAGGTACAGATCTACAACAATTTTGAACACACCAGAATGTGTACAGTGTATCACTAGTTTTTAAAATGTATCAGACTTTCTCACCAAAAATGCAACTTACAAATGTACTTACAAAGACATAATACATTTATAATACAATAAAAATCATGAACACACATTATGTAGAGCTTGCCCTGATAACTGGGACAGGGTTTAAATCTAGATACCAAGTTTAAGAGCGTTTGGATCTACAGTTTTGGACCATTTTAGACCACATTAATAATGGGGCCAGATATGAAATCTGGATTTTGATCGTGGCTTGGATTCTGTCACTTTATCACTTTTAGAGATGTTTAGATCGAGGGTATAGGTTTGGGACTTGCTTTAGTAGCCTGTAGAAACTCTTCTAATGAGTTTTTTAACGTTAGTTTTTATTCAGTTACTAAGGGCAAAATCCTGGTCCCATTGAAACCATTGGCAAAACTCCGACAATTAGTCTTAAAAAGATTTGGCCAGATCTTCAGCTGATGTAAACTGAAGTAGTTCCACTGAGTTTAATTCAGGCCTGTTAACTGTTGTTTGTTAATAATACAGTTCCCTTGTTCCAGCCAAGATCAGGGTTCCATTGTGCTTGGCACAGTACAATAGTAAGAGACAGTCCCTGTCCCAAAGATCATGCAATCTAAACAAACAGGACAGAGAGAGAGGATGGGAAAGGAAACGGGGGCAGGGGGGTGGTGCAAGGACATCAGCAATATCATTCAGTTTTGGCTTTGTTTTCTATATACTGCACTGTGAAGATAGTACTGTTTGGCATTTAGGCAATTCATGTACTACTTTTTCCACTGTGGTATTGGCTATGCTTTAAAAAAGTCTAAATAAATTTTGATCCCTATGGTGTGACTACATGAAACCAAATATTCTGCCGCTACTTGTATTTCTTCTGTCACTGTGCAGTCACCTGGACATGAACCGGAGAACCTCACACTGTCAATAAAAAATGAATTTGACCTCTCATTTATCTACAAAATGGATATAATAGTGCTTGCCGCCTTCTCCGCTATTGTGAGTATTAAAGAACTAATATTTATAAAGTTCTTTGAATTCCTTGGATGAAAGATACTGTGGAAATGTAAAATATTAATATTTAGAGCTCGTTAGAAAAAACAGAATTTCCATCCTGTGGGAGATTCTGAGATTTTGAAACTTCATTTTGTCCTAAATCATGACAAATAGAAATCTTGGAATTATTTATGAGATTAAATATTCTGAAATATTTTATTATGATCTTATCAAAACACTTAGTTTAGGTGAAGGGCAAAAAACTTTATTTTGATCTTATAATTTTGACATCTTTTATAATACATGTCAGAACATTGTTTCACTAAGAATATCTACCACAAGCAGCTTTACCAACATCAGTAGTACATATGCTCCAACACTTTCCTCCACCTCTGAAGAAAAGCACTTGGTCTATCAGCAACTCAACAGTATCATCAGCAAGCTACCACAATTGAGAAGTTCTGTCTGCCAGGTGACTTCAACACTAGAGTTGGCTCAACTCAGGAGATATGGCTACAATGCATTGGCCACCATGGAGTGGGGAAAAAAGAATGACAGTGGGTAAAGATTACTAGAATTCTGCACCCACTGAAGACTATGCTTTACTAACATCTACTTCCAAGATGTTCACCACCAGAAAGTCTTGTCCAGATCTGGGATGTCTCCACACTGGCATCAACTGGATTTAATTGTCACCCACAGAAAATGCCTATGGGAGGTTTTTCATAGTGCAGACTATGGCACAGATTGGATGCTGCAAAATAAGGCTTTCAGTACAGAAATTCTATCAAACCAAGCTGTTGCCCACACTTTAACATCAACAACCAAAAGACCAAGGAAGGTATCTTCTTAAGCTTCATGGTGAAAATTGAAAATTATGTCCTAAGCCGCACCTTCCTTGAACGCTGATGCAGCATGGAATGCACTCAGAATAAAAATCCCTATAGCTGCAACTTTAGCCTTTGGTAAAAAGACTATACAAGACAGACTAATTTTCATCATACTCTGAAGAAAGACTTCCAGTTATTGAAGCAAAAAGCAGAGCATAACTTTGCCACAACAAGAGCCCTTCTCCTGAGACACGTGCTAACCTCAGAATGGCAAAGAGGGCATTGTTTTCATTGAGGGTTCATTGTGTTCATACTTTCTTGATCTGTGCAAAAAGATACAAATGTCCTTTGAGAATGGAGATCTAAAAGGTATGTATTATGGAATCTAGAAAATAATAGGTCCTTCAGCCAAGAAGACTGCTCCACTCAAATCCCTTAAGGGAGATGACATTGACAGAAGCTAACATCCAGTGTTGAATCTATCAAAAACTTTTAATTGTTTCCAGTGTTTATGAAGCAGCTCTAAATGTGATCACCAGACCATTGAGGAGATTGATATTGAACAGTCTATAAATGAGTTTGAAAAAGCAATTGCCTTTCTGGTATCAGGAAAAGCTGCAGGAAGAGATGGAATTCCAGCTGAAATACTGAAACAGGGAGAACAGGTTGTGCTTAAACATCTGCACAATGCTTTATTTACCTGCTGGAAGGAAGGAGTGGTGCCATAAGACATGAAGGATGCCAACATTGTGTAAAAACAAAGGGAATAGGAGGGACTGCAACAACTACAGAGGATTTTCTCTTTTTGGTGATGCTTTTAAGGCATTTGCATGGGTCACTTTCAGAAGACTGCAAGTTCTTGCTGAACATGTATGTCCAGAGTCAGTGAGGCTTCTGGGCTTGTAGATCTACTATTGACATGACCTTTGCATTAAGGCAACTATAAGAATAGTGTCAAGAACAAAGTAAAATTCTCTGTGTGTGGCCTTCATAGATCTTACAAAAACTTTTGACCTATTCAGCAGAAAGGGTCTCTTTTCAATTGCTAGAGAGAATTGGATGCCCCCAGTTCTCCATGTGATTCAATTCTTCCAGTGTGGCATAAAGGCTACAGTCCAGTAGGATGCTCAATCTGATAGATTTGAAATCCACAGTGGTGTCAAATAAGGTTTTGGCACCAACATTCCTTGGTGCATTCTTCTTTCTGCTGCTTCATCATGCTTTCTCATCTCCGATTGAGGGTGTAAATCTTCATACAAGATCAGATGGAAAATTCTTCAGTGTCGCACGTCTAAGAGCAAAAAGCAAAATCAAACGTCTGCTAAGAGAACTTCTTTTCACTGATGACACTGCTCTTCACACTATGTGAAGAGGAGCTTCAGCAATTTTGCAAGAGCTTCACGCTAGATTGTGATAAATTTGGACTAGCCGTCAGATTATTGATTATGACACGAGTTGTGTTTGACTGCATCAGAAGTTTCAATAGATAACGTCACCCGAGAAGTTTATGTACAAATTGTGTACAAGTCCAAGGAGGTTGTGGCATCTTCATCAAGGGAGAGTTTTAAGAACAGCTTTGACAAACCTGTCAGGGATGGTCTAGACTTAGTTGATGCTACCTCAGCACTGGAGGGGCTGGACTCAATGACTTCTTGAGGCTCCTTCCAGACCTACATTTCTATGGTTCTATAAAACTCCCACACAACTGGGCACAATTGACAGCATTTGCTCAGAAGATGTCTAAGAACTGAATAGCTCAGATGCTGAGGTGCAGTAACAGAGCTGTATGAAAGACTCTCTAATTGCCACTGATCCCTTACTTTCAATGCCATTAAATTCATTACCTGTTTTAAGAAAGCCAAGTAAAAATAATGAATAAAAGCTGCTGCAAGAGCAAGACAATTGTCAGCCCATCCACTCCACCGGGATCATATAGTTTGTGCCAAAGAGGCCTTTCTAAAGTAAATTACTGAAGATATTTGTAAAGGTTACATGGATGACTTCCTTAAAAATGTAAGTTCAGCTGGATTTAGTCACTTTTTTATCTGAGGAGACTAAAATTGGTCACCAGAATGTGCTGGAAGACTGGACATTATAATATTCTTGGAATAGTTCAGTGAGTATTTCAGATTGAAGGAAATGATACTCATTTCAAGTGCTTTTAAGGCAAGAGTAGCAGAAAATTGCTTTAACTATTCAAGGTTACACAACAGTGCAACTTCTAATTATATGAACACATGCCTTCCAACTGAAAGTACAGTTTAATTAAACTGAAGGAGCTGATTTCATTAATCAAGGCACCAGGAACATAAAACTCACTTGTCTTTACTCAAACAATAAGTAAAAGGAATGGATGAAGAATGCCACCTAGAGTTACGGTCAGGGATCTTGGTCTACCTTAAGGAGATTGGGCCTTGTTCCCATCCCTCACTACTCTCGCAGGGGCACACCACAACCTAGACAGGGAAAGGATGCTGAAGACAATGTAGGGCTATTGCCACTGTCGAGGAGTTGAGGAGCTGGCTGCCTGATGCAGCTGGTTCTTGAGCTTATTTTTAAAATTACTGAAACAATAGCTGCTATCTGTTCATAGTGCCTCCCATTTGTTATAATAAAACAATTCAAGACTGACATGCTGGACAAGAAAATAAGATAAGCCCTGAATGCTAAATAGAGTAGAGTTCTGTTACGAGTTTTAAAAATAAAATATTAAATTAAAATCTAAAATGTAGAAAAAACTTAGTTATACAGATATACAATTTTAAAATGTCAACTGAATATTCTTTTGAAAACAAATAAATGTCTCACTGAAATTTTCAGAATGAAACTTTTTTTTTTAAAGCTAACTTTTTTGGGGATTCCCATTCTGTGGGAAACTTTGAAATGTCTTTTTTTTGTTTCATTTTTTTTTTTTAATCGGAATTTACTGTGGAGCAGGAATTGCAAGTTTCAAACAGTTCTACTTGAATCAATTTGTTATGGCTTCCTAGGGGCTTCCCTCTAGAAAGGATCAGTGTGCTACACCCCTGTTCCCATCTCACCGGCTTCTGTCATCTGTCCTCCATGAACCACACACTGTTCTGGGGGGCATGCAGCACAGAGCTAGACATGCCAGCGTTTTGTCAACCAGGGATTTCCCTACATTATGATCATCCGCATCTGCCTTTTTAGGACAGCTTTCCAGCGGCTGTGTGCTGCATGCAGTGCTGCTGAAAACTTGGGGGTAGGGGAAAGAGTCTCACCCATCAGGGTTTTTTCTGGAAACAATACTGAAAGAAGTAATATTTTGCAAATATAGAAAAAAATTCTGAAATTTGTGGACCAGCTCGACCATATAGGACCGGACACACTGTGGTTCAGACTGCTGTTTGTCTCACGAAAGAAGCTAAGGTGGCCTTCTCTATGGGGCACAACCTTTTCATTCCTGCAATATAACCAAATAATGGTTAAACGATTGTCTGTAAGAAACATCTCATCATACTCGTTAGTATTTATTTCTATCACATTGTGACAAAACATACAGGGAATTATCCACTATTGAAGTTACTCTGGTTGTATGCTGATCTAATTCCACTGAAATCAGTGGAGTGTGAAAGTGAAGAAACACAGAGGTGAATCAGGTCAGCAGTATTTTGATGTAAGCTAATAAAGTACAAGCAAATATATTCCAGCAGAAATAGAATTTCTGCTATCTGTAGGAACTTCTGCTATTTGTAGGAAGGGCTGCCAGAAATAGTGCAATAGAATTGTTACTGTATGCCCAGATTCTAAAGTTTACACTCAAAACTTCTGCCTGTGCAGCTTTGACATTGTCATTGAGCATAGAGGTAAGGGTCCTTCTCTATATACATGCACGGAGACCATATCTGGAATTATGAGCTCAGTTCTGAGAGCTTCAATAACAGACAGATAAACTGACCAAGTGGAAAAAATACAGAGAAGAGTAACAATAATTAAGGATCTGGAGAGATTAATTGAAGATGTAAGATCAAGGCAATATAGAACAAAGCTGTAATCACATGAGCAGTCTTTACTCAGATGCATCAGTGGGGCCAAGAGTAAGGATTTGTGATACAGCACAGCCATGTGATAAATAAGAGGGGATGGGGAAATGATGATCGATTTTTAAGTATTTGAAGGACGTAAATGCCAAGGACAGAGTTCAATTATAAAAAATTGTACTAATGGGATACAGTTAGAAAGATTGTTTATGCTGAATATCAGGAAATATTTCCTAATAATTAGACTGTGGAAAAGTGCCTCAAGGGATGTGGCTGAATATATAAATTTGCCTGTTTTGATAGTTGAGTACAAAATGTTAGGTATGCTCATCAGGCCATTAGAGTGATCAGAGAAAGCTGAAGCACTGAAGTATTTTACCACATTTCTTTAGTCTACCATAAATAGCTCTTTGCAGAATGGAAGCCTTGCTGTCATTCATAACCAAATGACTTGAGCATAGCATACGTTGTGCAGTTGTTGAGGGTACCGGCTACTTGACCTTATTGCATGGTCTGACACACAGCAATATGTGACTCAAGCACAGATTTGTGAGCTTGTCATGTAGCTTGAAGTTTTTTTCATACAGTAAGAATCCAGCCATTTACTTTGGGCAAATGAAAAATAAAAGTTGATGTCTCTATGGGATATCTTTCCAGTGCTTAACTTCAAAGAGAGTGTTTGAGCAGGGCTTGCACAAATAGCACTGTACCATATCACCTGACATGGTAAATCCTTCCCCATGTCTTTTTGGGAAATTGGTTACGTATCATCTTTGCACATTGTACACCTACTGTGTCCATGATACTTCTAACCCTTAAACCAATAGCTCTCAACTTTTCCAGACTACCTTACCCATTTCAGGAGTCTGATTGGTCTTGCATACCACAAGATTCACCTCACTTAAAAAGTGTTTGATTTTGTAAGCACGTAAATACAGAAGTATTACAACACATTATTACTGAAAAATTTCTCACTTTCTCATTTTTACCATATAATTTATAAAATAAAACAATTGGAATATAAATACTGAACTTACATTTTAGTGTATAGTATATAGAGCAGTATACACAAATTGTATGAAATTTTAGTTTGTACTGACTTTGCTAGTGCTTTTATGTAGTCTATAGTAAAACTAGGCAAATATCTAGATGAGTTGATGTACCTCCTGGAAGACTTCTGCTTACTCCAAGGGGTACAGTTACCTATGGTTGAAAACCAGAGCCTTAATCTCTACTGATGGGAAAACACCTAATAGTTTATCTTTCAATTAGGAGAAGGTACATTTTTAAAAGGAAGCTATTAGTGATCTAGGTGTGAGCGCTAGCCAGGGATTCCTGTGAGCTGATCCTGACTCTGACTTCCTTGCCTTGATTTGAGCAAATCACTTCACTGCCTCAGTTTTCTGATCTATGAAATGGGGAATGCCTACCTCATGTTGAGGCATGTTGAGAGGATTAGTTAATGTTTGCAAAGCACTCTGAGTGAGACTTTTTACTTCTTATATATGGCAATCTAATCTATTTGTATATTTTAATACCCTTCCCATTGTACATAAGACCTCATTGCAGTGAGTTTTCCCAGATTGTGACATAATGCAAATGATTTAAAAAAAATAGTAGTAATCACGCAAGACAAACTTTCCAGACAGAATGTGCTACTCTTACTTGAGCTGAGTAATACTTTGGTCTGCAAATAGTTCCATTAAAATGAATGAGAAACCAGGAAGTCTCCCTTTAGAAAGAATATTTCTACCTGTATAAAATAATCTAGTTGAAATGTCATTAAAAATGAAAATGCTCTAGAAATTCAGAAGTTACAGTAAACACTTTGGGCAGATTTAACTTACAAGTCCTTGCCTGGACTGTAGCAGGGAATATAAGATTTTGTGGTGTGGACAATTTTCACAATAGTATTGGATCAGAATGTTTGATAGTACTCTTAAATTCCCAGCTCCAGGACTCTTGGGATTACATTTAAAATCTCAATTGTGTATATTTTTAAAAAAGCAAGCTTCTAGCCTTTACGGTTAAAGAAAATCTAGAAAATGTGACAAAGTACACTCTAAAGGTGCAAAAAACTAGAAAGTAGATAAGAATCACACCCATATATATATATGATCTAAAATAAATCTCATGGATTTTCAGACAAAGTTTGGGGGGCTGACCTAGCTTTTGGGATTGGTAACGTTATGCTTCAGGGCAATTGAGAGGAGAGGCTAAACTAGGCCTCACCTGATGCACACCTTCTCTTACTCTTATCCAGTGCTAAAAAAGGGCAAGGGGGTATTGAAGAATGCACGAGGCGTCATCAATACAGAGGAGGGTCAGAATTTTATACAGGAAGAGCTGGATGACCTTGAGGACTGAACTAATAGAAACTCAATAGCATAAAGAGCAAGATCTTACACTTAGGGTCTAATAACAATTTCTGCTACTTACTGGGAGACCTGTGTGTGTTGGTTGATAACAGGATGACTGAGCCATCAATCAGACGCTACTGTGAAACACGTAAAAATGATCTGAGGATGTACAGGGGACGTATTTCTAGTAGAGATAGAGAAATATTAAAGCCAAGGCAGTGGTAAGACCTCATTGGGAATGTTTGGTCACGCATTTTCAAGAAAGATAAATTCAAACTGAAACAGGTGCAGCAGTGTTCATGATGAACTGATGAATGAAGAACCTATCTTATGAGGTCATTTTAGGATGATCAGTTGAATGGAGAATCTATTTTATGAGAGGAGACTGGAAGAACTTGGCTTGTTTTAGCCTAGCAAAAAGAAGGCTGAGGGAGGGGATATGATTATTCTCTAGAAATACATTGGGAAGTACCAGCAAGGGTGAAGAGCTATTGAAGTTGTGGGGGCAAACAACCTAATTAGTTATGAGCATGATGGTGTGATGGTTTCTTCTGATGGCAAGGGTCCTGGCATAGCAGCCCTGTGGGTCGCTTCCTGTTTGTCATATTCCTAAAAGTTTATACTTCAGGGCTTCAGCTAGGCACCTGAAGGGATTCCCCCCGATATACTCTGCGAGAAGGGAGGTTGATGTCTCTCCTCTGAAGCATCAGGGATGGCCATGGCTCTCGCATCTCGTCAGGGATGGCCTCACTCTTGGGTGCTGACTTACTCTACTTTGCTGTGTGGACCACCCACTCCTGGGCCGGCCCACACCCAGCATCCTACAAGTAACCATTCCCTGGCCCAGTGAAGGAGTGCTTCTGGCCAGCTGCTTATGGGATTGACCCCCCATCAAACACCCCCAGTCCCAGATGCAACCCCGGGAACTGCCGTCTCACAGGGTTGAGTGCTGTACACTACATCCTACAAGCTCATTTACATTTGTCTGTCAATTTATCAAAGAAATTGATATGCAACAGCTCTCTCACTCTGTGAAGTCTCTACGCACACTCAATCCACATGCACTGTTTTAGATAAAACAAACATAAGTTTATTGACTACATCAAGATTTTAAGTGATTTATAAGTCAGATTCATATTAATCAAGGATTGGACCACAGTTAACTAAAAGGTAACTTGCATTCTAAACTAAACTTATTATTTCAGTAGCTTTTCAGTCCTTGATGTTAGTTTACCCACTAGCTGGCTGAGATGACTCTTGCAGCCAGCCTCCCTTCACCCCCTGTGGGCAGTCAGTCAATGTCCTTGATGTTGCTTAGAAGATAGATTCCAAGGGATAGCTCCAGAGACAAAGCTACCTCTCTCTTTTAACAAGTTTACTCGACACCCCCTGAGGTCAGGTGATTGGCCATTTCCAGCGATAGGCATGGTTTCCTTCACTTGAGTCAAATGAGCGTCACCGTATCAGATGCTCAGGCCAGTCCATTGTTCCTCTATGCATGCCACTGTAAGGCATGAACCCTCAGCTTTGTGTTTGTCTGGACCTATTCAAGCCATGTGACACACATTTGGGGATATAAAGCAGCAGAATTTCATATCTGTACATATGTGACATTGCAGGAAACACGCCACCATAACAATAATGTTCAGTATGTCACGAGCATTCCAAAAATACCTTACATGGCATATTTTGCATTAGACAATACACAGTTACATTATAAGGGTGAACATGAATGACACACAAATCACACTATAAGGGTGTATATGAGGTACAGCATGTCACAAAGGAATTTTCCTTCAGGTCACATTTGCAGTGACCTTTATGGCTTTTCACTTTCCTCTGCAGTGTGTAGGTCATTTGCCAGGATTACCTGGGTATTTCTCACTTAATTTCCCTGACACCGCAGATGCCTTTGGCATTGGTGTGCCTCAGTCTGTCCTATTCTCTCCCTGTGGCAAATACCAGGCTAGCCTCCTGTGGGCCATAATACTTTGGTCTAATTTTGGTTGTTGGGTTAGCATGTGGGTGCTGAGTGGTGTTGATAGCCTGTTGTGTACAGATCAGGCTAGGAGATCCATTGGTCCCTTCTGGCCTTAAATTCTGACTCTTCTAATATGCAAATGAGGAGCTTTGCTACATGCTTCTCTCTGACCATACTCCTGCTGCTAAGTGAAAGTAACCTGTTGCATGCCTGTTTTCATTTAATGCAGGATTGAGTTTGGTTACTTTATCAGTTCTGCTCTCATTACTGTTTACCCTGTGCTTATACATACAACAAAGTGCACCTATTCATGCAAGTTCAAGACCCTTATATGTTTATGATTTAATTTAAAATGCCAGTAATAATTAAGGAGTCCTGGATTCTGAACATCAATTTGGTATAGCCTGTAAACTTGATGTGTTCATGTAACTGTACAAATGTATGAGGGGAAATAACGCCCATGTCCAAGAACAGAAAAGGGAACTTTAACCATGTTTTCAGCACTTCCTTTATAAAATCACATCCATAAATTCATCTCTGACCTTGCTCTTTGGCAGGCAAGGTCACTTCCTTCCTTAAATGTCCAAAAAAAAAGAAGCTTCTTGCACAAGCTACTCTTTTGTATAGATCACATAGTGACTTTATAACAGTCCACAGAATAGATATTTAAAGTCTTCTTAGAACCTACAGAACTCAGACATTTCCTATCGAGTTAACAACCTGGCTATACATATGTTGTCTTGATAAGAAAACAGTCACATTTCAATAAGTAACTATAATTTAAGGCACCAGATTAATTTCCCTTTCCTGCGCTTTTTTAATGGGTTTATTACAACTTGTGTGCATTTTTGGTTTTGGTCTCATTTTAAGCCAAAAAAACTTCCTCTGAAAATTAGCCATGAGGGGAGATACTAACAAACTGTCAGGGGAAAAGACAAACTTTGATTTATACTTTGGCAAATATTCACATTATTGTATCACGAGTCAGAGTATTTCCACTTTAAGGCTTGATATACTATCTTCCAACAGTGACAATGAAGCTTCAGAAGGAATAAATAGAATAAGGCAACTATCAAGTGATCCATCCCCTGTCATCCAGTCCCAGCTTCTGGCAGTCAGAGGTTTAGAGACACCCAGAGCATTTGATTGTGTCCTTGACCATCTTGGCTCATAGCCATTGGTGGATCTGTCCTCCATGAATTTGTATAATTCTCTTTTGAACCTTCACAATATCCCCTGGCAACCCGATTTCCACAGCTTGACTGTGCGTTGTGTGAAGAAGTAATTCCTTATGTTTTGTTTCTAAACCTGCTGCCTATTAATTTCAAGAACCCTTGGTTTTTGTGTTATGTGAATGAATACATAACGCTGCCTTATTCACTTCCTCCACATCATTTTATGATTTTATAAACCTCTATCATTCTCCCCCTGTAGTTTCTTTTTCAAGTTGAATAGTCCCAGTCTTTAATTCTCTCCTCATATGAGCTCTTCCATATGCCTAATCATCTTTGTTGCCCTTCTCTGTACTTTTTCCAATTCCCATCTTTTTTGAGATAGGAAACAAAGAATAGGATCACCCCATCTTTTAATCAGTAATGATTCATGAGAGGATTTTCATCTTATCCCATGACTGCCTATCTTTGCTTGAGAGCCTTTGGTGAGGGACCTTGTCAAAGGCTTTCTGAAAGTCCAACTATACTATATCAACTGGATCATGCTCGTCCACATTTGTTGACCCTCCCCGCCCACCCAAAAAGAATTCCAATAGATTGGTGAGGCATGATTTCCCTTTACAAAAGCCATGTTGCTTCTTCCCCAACATATCATGTTCATCTGTGTCTAATAATTCTGTTCTTTACTATTGTTTCAACCAATTTACCTGGTATTGAAGTTACGCTTAACTGGCCTGTAACTGCCAGGATTGCTTCTGGAGCCTTTTTAAAAAAAATCAGCATTACATTAGCTATCTGCTAATCATCTGGGCAGAGACTGATTTAAGCACTAGGGTACATGCTACAGTTAGTAGTTCTGCAGTTTCAAATCTGAATTCTTTCAGAACTCTTGGGTGAATACCATCAGGTTCTGGTGGCTTATTCCTGTTTAATTTATTAATTTGTTCCAAAAAACACCTCTATTAACACCTCAGTCTGGGACAGTTCCTCAGATTTGCCACCTAAAAAGAATGGTTTAGGTGTGGGAATCTCCCTCACATCCTCTACAGTGAAGACAAATGCAAAGAATTCATTCAGATTCTCTGCAACAGCCTAGTTTTCCTCGAATGCTCCTTTTGTGCCTTGATCTATGGGTGCTGGAACTAGGTAAGGGGGCTGGGGGTGTGGTAGCATCCCCTGGCTTGAAGTCGTTTCCATCATATACAAGGTTTCTAGTTTTGTTCAATGGCTTTCAGCACCCTCCCCCTATAAAAATTGTTCCAAACCACTGCCTCGATCATCCAGTGGCCCATGATCATTTGGCAGGCTTCCTGCTTCTGAAGTACTTACAGAAAATTTGTTGCCTTTGTGTCTTTTGATAGTTCTTCCATTTTTATTTTGAGCTGCCTGATTAGACTTTTATACTTGACTTGCTAGAGTTTACGCTCTTTTCTTCGATAGGATTTGACTTCCAATTTTAAGAGGGACAGACTTCTTCATGCATTAGGAGTCACAGTCCAAGATCTTTCTTTTTTAAAACCGGTATTTCAGAGTCGTTGAGAACAGGATGAGCACATTTTATTTGGATATTGCAACATCTCTGTAAATATTTAGGCTCTCAGAGGGAGAAAAATAAAAGGTTGAACATGCAAATATGAAAACATTGGAACTTGCATATCTTCTGAAAGCCATGTGTCCACTTATGTTTACATCTCATAACAGCCACATTGAAGTTTAGAACTTGTCAACAGCATAAGTCAATCCCCTAAACATATAATTTTAGTTCATGTTTATCATGCCATCAAGGTGGAGGTTCAACTCCCCCCTGGAGTCATGTTGTTTTAAATAAGCAAATGGACAAAGCTGATCTAATGACTGATTGTGTTTGCAGAAGGCAGCGTCATGTTTATTGCTGACTGAGATGTTCAGGTTTAGTTGGATTTGAAATAACAAAGATCTGGTTTTGGTTTGCTTTTGTATTTTTTTAAAGGGAGGGGAAACTGAAAATGTAGTGTTTTGTGTTTTTTACATCTCAGATCTTCAGCATGTATATTTATCTCATAATGTGAATTAGCTTCACCCATCTGGCAGAGTAGAGAACACTCAGCATTGTTATCTGGGCCCTGATCCAACAGACTTATATACACGTGACAGAAAGGCAGTCCACACTGGCTGTTGATCTGTTGCTTATATCTTTCTTTCAATGGCAAGCAGGCCAGTTATGCACTCTTTATGGGAAAGTCCCACAGAATTCAGTAGGGATGAAACCAATAGAATTATATGGCAACTTAAGTCCAGGCTCTGTAGAAATGTCTCTAAAAACCTATGGAATTTCAACAAATGGCCTCCCTTTTTATAGGATGTTTTAAACCATCCTATAGAGTTCTATAGATAGAATATAATTCTATAGGGCTTTTTCTTTAACAGATGGTCTTTGGGGGATGGCGAGGGGGAAACCTAAACAGTCTTTCCTTTGCTAGCATTGAAAAGTCCAGAATTCGGGGCAAAAATCTCTTTACAATATTGACATTTGTTAGCCTACTAAGTAAGGAATAGCGCAGGGTGTAAATCAGCAGAATTTGGCCAAGATGGTGGAAATTAATTATATATATTTCCCAAGCAGAGCCTCCTTTACCAAGGAAAAGAGCAGAAGACTCCATGAAGGACTAAAGCATGTAGATTTAGTTTTCCTAGGGAGCCCTTAGACGCCACAGCACTAGACACTCCATTAAATAAAATAAAATAGACAGAGGGCTACAAAATTTGCCTCTTCGGGGCATTGTAGTACATTCACATACATTCCAATCCTGCATGTGAGGAATTATATGGAGAATTATTGTTAAATGTGTAGATGTAATTTGGAGAAGAACTATAACCACAATGTTGTTTGCCCCTAGTTTGTTCTAAGGAGGGGTTTTCCTAAAGCAAGATTTAAAAAAAAAAAAAAAAAATTAGTTGACAGTGTACAAATTACAGACTTAATCAAATATAATCAAAATAATAGCAAGAGTTCACAGGAAAAACCTGTGCCAAACCAATTTTCCAGCTTTCCTGCCAGGCAGAGGGAGAGCTTTCGTACACCATAGAACAATAGAAATTTGGAGAAGGAAATGAAGATCAAGTAGTGCAGCCTCTGCCAGTGCAAGATTGATCTCTACAGTATATTTCTCTGTTGCTTTGTACAGTCTAATTTTAAATGATCCAAATGTTGAGGTTTACACCACTTCCCAATTTAACAGGCTTCAATGACTTGCATAGCAGCTTTATGGCAGGTAAACTGGGAGGCCATTAATTTGAGCACCTGAGATGATTGCAACTCCCTTGGTATCACATGCTGGGAAGTGGTGCTTGCTCATAAGGAGAAGAACCAGCCCATATAGGGCTTTAGAGGTCCAAACCAATAGTTTAAATTTCCATGGGAAATCAATTGGTAATGAGTACAGACTATAGAGCACAGGTGTAATGTGCTTGCTGTGTGAATATTTTCAATAAGTAGGCTGCAGTGTTCTGCCCTAACTCTAATTTCCAAATACAGAGTGGTGTAACTCTGAGGTGATGAGCAATGAAGATAGCCATGGTGAAAGTCTGCATTTGTGAGGAAAGGACATGACCTTCTTCGTAACTGCAGATGACAGAGTGCCATAGGCAACTAACTGCTGTCCTGCAAAAGAATGGGAAGAGTCCAAGAAAATGTTGTTTTTCCCCAAAATCTATAATCCTTGATATACCGTTGCTCAAAATCACTGAACAAGCCCATAACTATAATACTCTATAGTGAAGAGGATTCATAAGAGAGGCATTATCTCACTTTTATGGTACCAGTTCAGTTCTAGCCCAGGTTGGTAGTGACTGAAAGTGTTGTCATTTTAGGGCTGCTCAATGAATGGCCTATGTGAAATTATTTGTGGCACTTAGTTGAGTCATTCCTGGACATACATCATCATGAAAGAACCAGAATCACAAGTGGTATTAATTGGCACTTCAGCAATCGTGGCAGGGAGTCAAAGTCTGAATGAGTGAATGAGCATGGAGACTAAAGTCAGAGTTGAGGCACAATTGCAGGACGATGTAGAGAAGCTTGTAAAGATTCCACATGTATGAATCCTGTGGAAACAGAAGGCCTCCATCTCCAGGGTTGTTAATTAAGCACTTGTCACCAGAACAAATTAACTTAAATTAGAACAAAAAAGGAAAGGTAAAGGATGAAACAAGGACTGATTGAAAATTAGATTTTTCCCTTCCATAATTGGCAACATGGAAGGAAACTTTCTGAATTATACATCAACTGAATTATGGCTGAATATAGTCTTTCTTAGCCTTTTTAAAAGTTGCTGAAAATGTGCCAAATCCATCCCTCTGTGCTCACTGGAGTTATACCAGGTTGTTATTTGGCCCAATGTGTCTTAGTCAGCTTGTACTTTCTCCCCATCATCATCAAAGGCTCAGACAGGCCTTGGGCGGGATGTACTATATGCAGTTTGTCAGACATGCAGAAGGCTTCAGACTCCAAGGCTGCTTGTAACTCATCTTCCAGATTCACAGTTTGCTGTATGCTATGGGCATGATAGAATGATTGATAGTCATTAGATCTAAATAATCAACACTAGCTCACTCCCACTGTGCTTGCAGTTATCATTTTTCAGTAATTATTTTAGAAGTCTGTTATGAACCAAACTTGCCTCTCAAGCAATACAATGTAATTCGTAAGCTACCAGTTGTTGGCAGTTAATGCCATTTTTTGTTGCAACTAGGAAAGTTTACTGACAAGTACTAGAATACCAAAAATGAACTTTGGAGCAAAAACCCTCCCCTGAATTTTATACTTTTGCTGAACGGAGCAATATGACTAAGGGTGAAATCCTGACCCCATGATAGACAATGGGAGCTTTATCACTGACTTTAAGGGGGCTTTTATCTTTTTCTTATCCTGCTCACAGATTTAGAGGGTGAAATCCTGGCTCCCTTGAAATCAAATTAGAGGTTGAAGGTGCAGGAAATAGCATCTTTGCCCACTGTATCAAATGAATATTTGTAGTATCATGAAATGAATGACCGTTTATTACAGAAACACATTCAACTGAGGAGAACAGTGTGACTTAATAGTTGCAGCAAGTCATCATTTTTAGCCTTTGATTAATTTAGGGTGCAAAACGCATAAGTCACTGAACAGACTCTTTTATTCAGGCGACTATTTGAAATTTGTTACAGGATTGGCCCAACTAAGGGTTGGTCAAACTTCAAGATGGCAGGAACTTTATTATCATTCCCACTTACAGTTCTTATTTACTTCCTGTTCTTTCCAACTTCACTTCTGGGGGTCTCTACAAGATTGTGAGCATGAGCAAAGTTAAGTTTTTCCTAATATCTAACCTAAATCTCACTTGCTGCAGATTAAGTCCATTACTTCCTGTCCTACCTTCAGTGGACATGGAGAACAATTGACCACCATCCTTTTATAACAGCCCTTACAATATTTGGTGACTGTTATCAGTCCCCTTCCACTTCCCTCTCTCCCTAAGTCTAGTTTTCTCAGACTAAACATGCCCAGTATCTTTTAAATCTTTCCTCATAGGTCAGGTTTTCTAAACATTTTATCAATTTTGTTACTTTCCTCTGGACTCTCTCCAATTTATCCACATCTTTCCTAAAGGTTGGGACCCAGAACTGAACACAGTACTCCAGCTGAGGCCTCACCAGTGCCAAATAGATTGGGACAACTGCCTCCCATGACTTACATATAACACTCCAGTTTTGAAACAGTAATCTTAACCATCTAGCCTGTATATGTCCAATCCCCTCCTGAATTCCTCACCTGAAGTGGTGGTCTCAACTGATCACTGCTGGATACTAATTAGAACTATAGGAAGGAGTCTATGATATTTTGCAAAAGATTGAAGCAAAGGACTGTGCCTGGTTAAAAGGCAGTACAATAGCACTTTATTCACTACTTCAGCTACTGCTGGGTTAAGAATTTTGAAAGGTTTTCTGGAATTGAGAAGCCTACAACATAGCCAGAGCAGATAATAGCATTCCCTGCACATTTACACAATAGAGAATTAAGCTAACCAACAGCAACAATAAGGAGTGCGGACGTAAGGTACAGTAACAATGACGTTGTCTAGATCTAGTGGGTGACCTTTTGGATAATGATTTAAGTATCTAATGTAGCCTCCAGGAACTGACTAAAAGGAGGTTTCCAACTGTCCCATCTTCAGTACATTGTCGATGGTAAAAGCAGAAAAAGAGCCAGCCAAGCAGAACTGTGGTAAAAGAGTTTCAGCTGTTCAGGAGCTATGATAACATGAGTTGGCTTAGGTCAGATTGGGCATGGTCTGGAAAAGTCTAATGACTCTATTTTGCAGCCATTGGTCTTTTTTGAATCAGTTTAATTTTGAAAAATTGTTCATAATAAATACAAAAGGTTTGGCATGAGAGGGCAGTAGGGGGAGGAAGAAAGAGAGAAGCCAAGGTTAATATCTATCTATCTCTAAGCAGTTCAAATGCCGACCTACAGTAATAGAGGCACTTGCATCTTGAAATGATGCCTTGTTAAAAACCTGAGGTTTGGAATTCAATATACTTGTTTAAAATGACATAGATGTTTTTGCCATAAACTTTTATGGCCATAACTTTTCTTTATTTATCAGAGAGGAACTAAAAATAAAGACAGGATTTAATGTTGTTGTTAATTGACAGTAGTACTGAAATAGCCTGTGTTTGAGTTCTGAGTGAATACACCAAAAATATTGTAGGGTTACAATCTTTGCAAACACTTCAGAACTGACATTTATTGGACAGAAAATGAAACTTTGCACATAAATTCAGTCTGCTTACCAAATATTTTGTTTTATGAATGCTCTAAATCTGTAGAGTTTACAGGGACAATAAATTCCAAAAATATACTGCAGTAGAACGTCAGAGTTACGAACACCACAGTTACAAACTAACCGGTCAACCACACACCTCATTTGGAACTGGAATCATACAATCAGGCAGCAGGAGAGAGAGAGAGACGGACACACAGACACGGACACACACACACGGACACACACAGAGTGCAGTACTCTGTTAAATGTAAACTATTAAAAAAAAGACAGTTTTTAGAAAAAAGATTTGACAAGGTAAGAAAACAGTTTCTGTGCTTGTTTCATTTAAATTAAGATAGTTAAAAGCAGCATTGTCTTCTGCATAATACAGTTTGAAAGCTGTATTAAGTCAATGTTCAGTTTTAAACTGTTGAAAGAACAACCATAATGTTTTGTTCAGAGTTACGAACAGTTCAGAATTACAACCAACCTCCATTCCCAAGGTGTTTGTAACTCTGAAATCCTACGGTAGGTACTAATCCTAAAAATTACACATTTACAGCTTTCTCACCATAAGGTATTTTTCTGTGAATGTAAACCACACCCTACCCTATCCCCATGGTACGGGTGCATTTCTCAAACTTTTCTATTCACCAAAAAAAAAAAAAAAAAAACCACTGGGACACTCTATTAGCTAAGTGCCTTCACAAATCACGTTAGAATTCCACATATTTATTTTAATTAATCGGATATCTTGTTGGATTATTCTACTATGATGCCATGCAATGCTTCTGTTTGACTTGGCTTTGGAACTGCATACAGTTTCAGTCACTGTTCTTCAGTTGAATTTCTGATCAGTATTCCACTTCCCCCAAAGGAAAATTTAAGGAAAGCATTTCCCCCCCTTCTTTCCTCATTTTTTTCTTTTGAGATTTAATGGAACACAATTCTTCACCTAAGAAAGGAATAATTGTCAAGTATTCAATTTATATACAATTTTATATTTTGATATTTGTAAAAAATACAAATTGATACTCTAATTTGGTCTAATAATGTTCTATGTTATTAGGCGTGTAAATGGAAATACTTAAACAAATAAGGGCTGGGTATTCAGAATGGCAGCGATACTTCTGATCTCTTTGAGTTTGTTCTTGGAGAAATTCTTTATAGCTCAACAAACAATGGAAGTTATTTTTTGTTAGAATTCAACCACATTTTTATCATTTTTGTACATTTCATGAAAATACCAGCAGCCAAGCATCATTAGCGTGAGTATTTGTAGGAAGTGAATTTTAAACTTGGATGCTTAAACTTTCACTCAAAATAAATTTTACATTTTATTTATTCAGTTTGTGTCATCTGAAACTCAGAATGTATTCACTTGCTGGTTAGTTATATAAGAGCATGCTACACGTACAGCACTGCAGTGGTGCAGCTGTACCAAAGCATCTGTGCCACTGCAGTGTGTCTGGTGAAGACTCTCTATGGCGACAGGAGAAAGCTCTTCCATTGGCATAATAAAACCACTGCCATGAACAACAGAAGCTGTGTCGGTGGGTGAAGTTCTCCTGCCATCATAGTACTGTTCATGCCAGCACTTACTTTGGTGTAACTTATGTCACTTGGGTGTGGTTTATTCACACCTCTGAGCGACATAAACTATGGCAACACAGGCTGTAGTGTAGACTTAACTAAGTCCAGGACCCAAAACAACATTATATGACTAAGCAAATAATGTATATCAAATATTTACAAGCTGTATGGGTGCTCATCACATTGTGCAATTTTTTTCATAATTTTCTAAACTATTTCAAATAAAAAACTAAAGAATTACAGTGATTAATAGATTCAGACACTTTAGGGCCAGAAGGAACCCTCAACCACCTGGCATGAGATCCTGTATAACACAAGCCATAGAACTGACTTCTGTACTGAGTCCAATAACTTATTTGACCAACGCATATAAACACTTAATCGTGAATTTTACACAAACAGAAAATAAAAGCAAAATGTGGTGAATAATTATGAATTATATCTACAACTCCAGTGCTCATCGTGCTGTCACAGAAAAGAGGAATGATGAGTATGTTTAAAACCAGAAATTAATATTATAACTGACCACTTCCAAGTCTTTGGGTGCACAGTGTGAGTCTAACTGTATTTCAGTGGCCCAGTAGGAGTGGAAATTGCCTTTTAATCTTAAGTATTTGGGACTGGAGAGAAATGCTGACCCCTGGTTTATGCTAATTTAGAGACGCACTTAAAAAGGCAATATTTGTAGTATATATAATGAATGGTGAACCTCAAAAGACTTTGGAGGCTCAGTTCAGCTAAGTGCCTTAAAGTTTAGGTTGCAAAATTAGGCTGGAAATCTTAGAAGTTTTTTAGAACATCCATCTGGTACTGTACTTCCTGTTACCAGGCAAGCGGGAAATTAGAGATGGACAAGGTTTAGTATCTTCCGCCCACAGGGTTCATACAAGTATTTTGTACTTTTTGTTCACTGGGGTTCACACTTTTGGGGCATAAACATCTGTGAAATCTGATAGTGAAACCCAATTAAAATTACCTGAGTTGGATCCAATTGATGTGAAATCACAATTCACATTGATGCCAGGTAGTAAATCATCAGAGGTTTGCTCAAAACTGGGTCCAGTTTTAATCAAAAGATTTATTTCCTTTCCTTGGAGAGGAGCTAGAACCTTAATATAGTCTGAGGTAACAAAGGTTTTCCTGAACAAAGCACCACTAAATTACAACAGTCCTTCAAAGTAGTCAAGCCTGCTAAATCACTTGTGGCAGAACAATGCCTTATTTGAGGCATCTGAAATATGAGCTGGTTCCACAGCCAAGTCAATGAGACTCTAAAATGATTGTTACAATACTAGGGTGCCATCTCCTGGCCTCATTGGGAACACCCTCTGTTTTGCTGAGCTCTGTTGCATAATCAGCATATTAAGATTGTGACTCTATTTGATTAAAAGTCCTTTGCAAAATGGCTTATCTTTTGGCATGTTGGATAATGGACTGCTTTGGGTGGGCATCAGATCTTGTTATCTACTTTGATACCATTATAACATATTCGACACTTATATATGTGCCTTATATTTTCAAAGGACTGGGCAAACAATAGCTAACTAGACATCACAACTCATGTAAACCATTTGACAGATAGGGAAAATTGAGGTACAAAAGTCAACACAACAATACTTTTGATCTGTGGATTTTAAAGAAAGGAAGCTATCATGGTCCTCATTTTGTAAATAGAGAAACTGAGGTGCAGAGAAATTGAAGTGATTTGCCCATGGTGATACAGTGAGTCCGTATCAAACATTTCTAATTCTTACTCCACCTTCCAGTGCTGTGCTGATTCTTGTCATAGTGTGTTTGTGTATGTGCTCATTGGATTTACTCTAGCCTGAGGCAAGTTATCCTACCATATAGACGCAATGATAAAAAGATCCAGAAATTCATTGTAACCAAGATAGTAATATCTCATCTAGTATAGAATAAAGTCAAATGGGTTTACTGAAGGATCACTTTATTTCTTCGTTAGTCATAAATCCTCACAGTTCCATGAGTTTCTTTTAACAGAGTCCTGTGCAATTTGTCTACTGATTTGAGCAGGAAAATGAGACAATGATTTGACAGTTGCTTTGAGTGTAGTCTGAAAATGATATGAAAGTGGTGTTAGTAGCAACGTGTACACAGTTGCATTATCTCTAGTAGGCCCTGGAATGCATGTTGTGTTTATATGTGGAGGACTCAGAGCCTAAAGCAATGATTCATACATTCAGTAATAGCTTTTTGGGCCATAAGGAAGCGTTATATCATCTACTCTGAGCTCCTGTATGTCACAGGCAGAATTTCACCCAGTTACTCTTGTACTGAGCCCATCACTTTTGTTTGGCTAAAGCATATTTCCCAGAAAGGTAGCTAGTGTTGATGTGAAGAAATCAAGAAACAGACAATCCTCCACTTCCCTTGGTATTTTGTTTCAATGGTTAATTACCCTCACTACTAAAAATTTGTTCCTTATTTCTCATTTGAAAATATCTGGCTTTAACTTCTAGACATTGGTTCTTATTATGCCTTTCTTGCTATAGATTAAAGAGCCCGTTAGTACCAGGTATTCTGCCCCCTTAACCCCCCTCCACCTCCCAAGATACCTTTACACAGTAATCAATCTTCATTTTGCTAAACTAAAGAGATTGAACTCTTTAGATTTGTTGCTGTAAGGCATTTTTTCCAGCCTTCCATCATTTTTGTGGCTCTTTTTGCAACCTCTAATTTTTCCAGTATCCTTTTTGACGTATGGACACTGTAACTGTATGCAGTACAGTATTCCAGGCTGTCTCACCAATGCTTTATATTAAGGTAAAATCACCTCCCTTCTCCTGCTCATTATTTCCTGGTGTCTGAGTCATATTGGCCTGGTGGTGTTTTTTGCCACAGCATCATACCAGGAGCTCATGTGGACCTGTTTCTTTGCTATGATCCCTAAATCCTTTCCTGGATACAGTCCCCCATTCTGCAGGTATGGCCTACATTCCTTATTTCTAGATGTCTGACCTTGTATTTGACTGTATTAAAAACACTTTATTTGAAGGAGCTCCGCTCATTAAATTTTCCAAATCACTCAGTATGACTGTCCTGTCCTCATTATCTACCCCTTTGCTAATCTTTGTCATCTGCCACTGTTATCGGGAGTGATTTTCTATTTACGTCAAGATTACCATTGGAAAATACTGACTAGCAACAGGCCAAACCAATCCCTACTGAACCCCACTAGAAACAGCCCAATTTGATAATGATTGTTCCCTGCTGACAACTCCTTTGGGAACCGTCAGCCAGTTCTTGAGCCATTTACTTTGTGTTTTATTGATGTTGTTTCATGCTAATTTTTTAATCAGAATGTCATGTGGTCATAAAGGAAAGTAAATTGCATCCAAGTTACCTTTATCAACTCTATTTGAAATGAACAACTGACAAACTTAGAGAGACATGGTGGATGAAGTTAATATCTTTTTTTGACCAGTTTCTGTTGGTGAGAGAAACCAGCTTTCGGTCTTACACAGAACTCTTCTTCAGGTCCGGAGAATTTACTCGGACAGAGTGCCACAGCTATACTGGATGGAACAAACTGTTTATCATATGTAGTTACATGTAGTTAGCATATGTAGTTAACAATATGTAGTTAACTCAGGGGACTATTCAAGGTGAATTGGTCTGTTAATAACCCTCCAGTGATAGGGCCGGGGAAGTAGCTAGTGGGGTGGAGTGTTAATAGGTTATAGATTGTTGTATTAAAACATAAATCCAGGGTCTTTATTCAGTCCATACTTTTTAGACCTGGTCTACATTAGAGAGTTTTGTCGACAAAAGTCACCTTTTGTCTACAAAACAATCTGGTGTACATAGTGCAATGACCCTTTTGCCAACAAAATTTCCCTGTTTTGTCAACAAAATAAAACGACTTCGATGAGAGGCATAGAGCTTTTTGCAACAAACTTTTAGTGACAAATTGTCAATATAGACACTGCTGTATGTTTTTGTCGCGGTAATCGGCCTCTGGAAATGTCCCACAATGCCAATCCTGACCACTCTGGACTTCCGTTTGCACTCCGCTGCTCTGCAGTCACCCCCCCACACCCGCCTTGGCAGTCGCAGTAAGTTTGAAATTTTTATTCCACTTCCTGCTTGGTCAGAGTGGAGAGCTTACATCTCATCTTCCCAGCTGACCGTGCCAACTCCATGCAGCAAACGCTCTCCCACTTGGAGCACACCAGAGCTGCTGGACATGATCAGCCTTTGTGGGGAGTCTGCCATGCAGTCCCAGCTCCGTTCTAGCTGAAGGAACTTTGATAATTATGGCCAGATTTCTCATGCCATGGCGGAGCAGGGCTATGAGCAGGACACGCTGCAGTGCTGAGCTAAAATCAAGGAGCTGCAGCAGAGCTACCACAAAGACCAGGCAGGCAAACCGTCACTCTGGTGTGGAGCCAATGAGCTGCCACTTCTACAAAGAGCTGGAATCTATCCTAAGCAGCGACCCCCCATTCACCCACAAGATGCCTGTAGACACCTCTGCAGCCCTGGGGCCACCGGATACTGGACTGAACCCTGACGAAGAGGTCATTGACAAGGAGGTGGAGCTGGAGGCTCCAGCCTAGAGCCAGGGAACAGTCTGTTTGCTGTGGTTGGGAGTCAGGAGCTGTATTTGACCCAGGAAGGCTACAACCAGTCGCAGCCCTTCAGCTCAGGCACTCAGGATGCAGGAGAGGGGAGCTCCAGTAAGTGTTTAGAAGCTGATGCTGCTTGTGTACTGGAGGCATAGGGGTCCTTAGCTTGGCTGAAATGTACAGGTGCTTGAAGGGATAGAAATGCACAGGAGTAGCTGTGTGTGCATGTGCTTTCCCGTTCCCTTGTGCATCTAGGCAGTACAGCTGAGAAGCATGTTAATGCATGCTGAGATTTTGTGGGTATCCTCCGGTGTGACCTCTAGGAAACTTTCTTGGAGGTGCTCCCTGATTCTCTGCCTCAGATTCCTGGGAAAAGCAGCTTCTGCCCCCTCTTTTAGATCACTTTTCCACGCCATACATGCTGCTCACATGGAGGAGATGCATCCTAGCATCCTTGCTGACTCTATGGAGTGAGATATCTGCTTCTATGGCCCCTGCCTGTGGAGAATTGTGGCACAATTTGAAATTTGTTTTCCCTATGTACCTGCATTTATGCCCCAAGCAAGCACCCACCCGGAACACTGAACCTAGACCTACTTGTATGGTCTATCTCCCGTCCCCCCACTCACCATTCTTAGGCTGATCAAGAAGCTATACTCTGCTCAGGGGGACAGTGAGAAGGAGGTGTGTTTCACAGTGAATCATGTGTACTGTTAGGACACTCACAATAATGGTTTTGTTCATTGTTTCTTTCTTGTTCTTACATAGATGTGGCCTTTGCAGCCAAGGCCCCTACGCTGGCAGACCACCTACAACTGATAAGGAAGCTACCCCGGAGAATCAAGGAGATGTTTCAGTAACTCCTCCTGTCCTCTGAGGCATCCAAAAGAGAAGAAGGGCATGGAGACAACCAATGTCAGAATCTCAGAAGATGGACAGACAGGAAAGGAAGGAGAGAATTTTAGTTGGCCATGAGCGAATGATCAAGGCCATAGAGGAGCAGACAGAGCTTCTAAAGACAATAGTGTCATTGCAGACACAGTTCATGCAAGCTCGGCCCCCACCCCTTCAGCCACAACAAAACTTCTTTCCCTGAACTCCACCAACTCCCCCAGCACATTCCTCCCAAAGTCACAAACCATCTCACTACCCCCTTCATTCCACCCCCTCAGACAGCTGTGAGAACAACAGCTGGACTTACACACAGCTGTCCCCCACTACTTTTCCCCCTCTAGGATTTGTTTGTGGTGTGTGCTGTCTTGTGTTTAATAATAAAGGTAAACTCTCAAAACAAGAAGCACTCTTTATTTATGTGTTGAACATGATATGTGCACCTACCACTGACACACATGTATAGTGGTCAAAGAATGTCTCAGTGCTTTTCAAAAAACACCTGATGGGTTCTCATTGTCAAAATGGACCCTCAATACCTCCCTTATGCATATGGCCCCCCATTGTGCCTCTCTAATACCCCTGGCATCTGGCTGCTCTTATTCAGATGCAAGGCGATCCACCTCTGCCGTCCACCCAGAGGCAAACTTCTCACCCTTAGCTTCATGTAAATTATAGAGCACACAGCAGGCAGCTATGACCACAGGAATATTGTCCTCATTTAAGTCCAGCCTGCCATAAAGGCATCTCCAGGGCACCTTTAACCTGCCAAATGCACATTCAACAGTCATTCAGCACCTGCTTGGCCTGTTATTGAAGCACTCCTTGCTGCTGTCCAGGTTGCCTGTGTAAGGCTTCATGGGCCGTGGCATTAGTGGGTACGCTGGGTCTCCCAGGATCAGTATGGGTATCTCAACATCTCCTACTGGAATCTTTTTGTCTGGGCAAAAAGGCCCTGCTTGTAGCTTTCGGTACAGGCCAGTGTTCCTGAAGATACAAGCATCATGCATCTTTCCTGACCTACCCGTGTTGATGTCAGTGAATCACCCACAATGATCCACAAGCACCTGGAGTACCATAGAGAAGTACCCCATCCTATTGATGTAATCCATAACAAGATAGTCCGATGCCAAAATTGGAATACGCGTGCCATCGATTGTCCCACCCCAGTTAGGGAATCCAACTGCTGTGAACCCATCCACTATTTCACGCACATTGCCCAGAGTCACAGTTCTTCACAGCAGAATGCAATTAATGGCTCTGTACACTTGCAATAACACAGCTCCAATTGTGGACTTGCTGACTGCAAACTGATTAGCAACTGACCGGTAGCAGTCTGGAGTTGCCAGCTTCCACACAGCGATTGACACACGCTTCTCCACCAAGAGGGCAGCTCTCATTCTGGTGTCCTTGCACTGCAGGGCAGGTGCCAGATCCGCACAGAGTTCCATGAAGGTGGCTTTGCACATTCGAAAGTTCTGCAGATATTGCTAGTCATCCCAGACCTGCAGAACGATGCGATCCCACCACTCAGTGCTTGTCTCACGTGCCCAGAAGCGGCGGTTCACCGTGTGCAGGTGCTCCGTGAATGACAACAGTAATAGGGTGCTGTTTGTCTCCATGTCACTGAGCAGGTCAGGCTTTTCAGATTCCTGTTCCAATTCAGAGCTCATGATGTATGGGGGAAGATGCCCTATTTGGTTTTGTTGGTCTATATTCTTAAAGTATGTTCATAGATGGGTTTCGTGGCTTGTAGGAATCTGAATAGAGAATTTTATTTTAACAAACCTTAAAGATGGATGGAATGTAATTCACTCTTCTGCTTTTGATGGACCTTTTTCCCTTTCCTGGCTTCACTCCACTTTGTCTTTCCTGTTATAGATTGTGCAGTGTCTTTGCATTGTTCTGCTTGTGTGTATGTCCCTCTCTTTCATCTCTCTCCTTCCATTCCCTTATATTTGTTCTCCCCCACCCCCCCGTATTGTGTTCTGATTCTCCCTCTTACCACCTCAGCAGAGCACAATAGAGATCTCTTTCTGTAAGCCTAGCACTTCATACAAAATGTATCACCTCTGTCTTTTCCTTTCTCTTACCCACTGCCAGCACATCCATTCTCACTCCATTTTCCACCCAATTGTGGCACTTTTTCTGCTCTACTGTAGGAGTTCTGTACTCCCACTCACGAGTGACCAGATTTCCCGATTTTATAGAGACATTCCCTATATTCAGGGCTTTGTCTTACATAGGGCAGGCTTTGGGGGGTAATAGGAGCCTAATTTTTCATACTTGCTACGTGGTCACCCTACTCACCTTCCTTGCAAAGGATCAGTGGGCCTGGGCTGCTTTGCACCTCAGTTTGTCCCTTCCCTTTGAGGGAAAGAACTAGGGGATCCAGCTCCTGGGTAAGTCTCTTCTGACTCCAAACTGCTACTTGTACTTGGTCTGGCAGTAGATTTTTCAAACCTGGAGTTAGTCATGTGACTAGTAATATTTGCACCCACAGTCAGTCTTGAGTCTAAAAATGTGGGTGCAAAATTTTTGGAAGATGTATAATTGCATTAATAAAAAATGGAGGCCATTCCTGAAAATCTGTCCCCAAAACTGTGAGCAGGTGTCTCGTAGCATAGTACATATTTTGCCTGCTTTCAGTCAAAATCTCAGGGGCTTTGTAGACTTTTGCCTACACTACTGTGTGTGAAATGAATTAAAGGATGACAGCAGTCCGGCAGTAGCAACAGTTTGTTTGCCTGTACAGGAATATGCAGAATCATAGGAATGTAGAGTTGGAAGGGACCTCAAGAGATGATCTAGTCAAGCCCTTTGTGCTGAGTCAGGACCAAGTATACCTACACCAGCCCTAATAGGTATTTGTCTAACCTGTTCTTAAAAAACTCCAGCGATGGGGATTTGATAAATCTTCCAACGGAGGTTTTGTGGATATTTTTCTAACTGGACTGCCTAGCTCTAAAAATATTGCTTCATTTTCTGTTTAGGTATAGTCTGAATTCTTTTGGTTTTCCTATTTGTACATGCATGCAAATTTAATAGGGCACATTAAAGTCTTTAATATATATATGTTGAGTGCTTGTGTGCTGCTATGCCATGACAAGGAGGTGGAGTAAACTGGAACAGCCATGACAGAAACAAACAAATTAAGCAGGTTATTCTGGAGGAATTGGCTGTGGAGTTTAGTGAGGAGCCAAAGGTCCTGGGGTAGGTTAGTGGGAGGTGAATAAGGACAAGGTGGGTCTGTGTGTTGTGGCAATGTTTTGTTTCCACTCACTGCTAGTCAAACATAGCTGCGTCTGCTTGTGCCAAGTCTGCCCATTGGGGAGCCCAGAGTCATCTTTGTTGCATCACCTCATGTAATAGATTTTATTACTTTGTAAATGTTATTAAAAAACAGAAATCTGTTCCTTCCACATGGAAGGCAAAAGGGGGTGTGGGTGTTAAAAGGACCTGACTGCAGACAAACAGGCATTTCCAAAAAAATTGAACTCACCCAAATTGGGAGAAATACTTTTTTTCCTTTTCCTTCACTAAAAGCCAGATTTACTTCTGAACTTCAGTGCATTTTATATTTTACAACAGGATAACTGTAACATATACCGATTTAGATTAGTTTCAGTAGAGCTTACAAACTTAATAATGTGAATGACATGTATACCATTTTTCTATATTAATAAATAGAATTATCTGAGACAGTAAATTACTGATTCTAATTGTACATTTATTTCTTAATTATGCTATTTCCTGTCCTCTGATTAGTGAAAGGGAGTCTGTGTCATCTCCTGTTATGTTCATTGCCTCATAATCAATTTAGATATTCCTATGTGGCTTGGGGAAAAAAGACAAGACTTGAGCTCTACTATACTTTCACAGTCCGTAAAATTTTTATACATGAAACACAATACAATTAAATTCCCTTTCAAGGATTCAGGTGACCAATCTGAAGTGGGAACATAACTTCTTATGGTTTACTATGTCATTAAGCATCCTGTCTTTGCACATCCAATTTTCATTAGGATCAGTATTTAATGGTATAGAACCTTAATACAAATTCTATATTGGATCCTGTAGGGTGCTTTTATATTAACTTAGCTGTTGGCCTGAAGTCTTTGATAAATATCCTTCTTCTAAGAGAAACAATGCTTGATGATAACTTTGACTTGTAGAAGTCATTACTCTATGCTGTGAATTGCAGGTAGAAAGCTATTAAGAGCCACGTTATCACCTAGCTTGTACATCTGTGCAAGACAGTGATAAGATATAAGGCATCTTAGTCCCTTGTCTAGGATATCTGTACCATGGTAGCAGCATGCAAGGGAAAACCGGTTGCACATTCCATGCCTGTGCTGGTGATTTGGAGGGGGTGGGACCTTAGCTCTGCATCCTGCAATGCACTCATCTGTGTAGCTGAATCAGTGTGCTGGTGAACATAGACCTATCAGTTTACATCTTCCCTAGAACAGTGGGAAAACTGGGAGAGAGACTGAATCAGTCTCCCTCTTGGGCTGCTCCAGAGGCAGTACAACAACATGCTGTGCTTTTGCTCAAGGAAGATCATATTGGCACAATGCAGTCATGAATGTAAAAGTCCAGACAAAGTTAAACCAAGCTGTGCATTATAAATACAGATTAGGTGTGGCTTTCTTAGATGGCCTCAGTTTTTGGAAGTACAATTTCACACTCACAGGTAGATGTCTCTGTGCCTTTGCACCCACAAAAGCTGTGGGGGAGAGTGGAGATACAATTATTTGTGTGCGCAAAAATATAAACCATATTGAGGACCAGTTTAAAATCTAGCCCCTGTATTTTTAGATTTCTTACTAGTCAATTTATAACACCTTTGGTAGAATCCTCATTATGAATTTTTTTCTAGTTTGTTATAAGTGGTGATTGCAAACTCCTTGGGGGCAGAAACCATCTTTTTGTTTTGTGTTTGTACAGACCTAGCACAGTAGGATTCTGGTTCATGACCAGGGCTTCTAGGTGCTACAGAATACAGCTAATTGATTATGATGATGAAAATGTTGGAGACTTGCTTTTGTCAAATGTGTTAGATTTGGAAAAAATACAGGAAAATCTAGTTATTTCAATAAGCTATCTCTGGTAATATGAAAAGGGATTGACCTGGGGGGGGGGGGGGGTGAGGAAAGAATTATGCAATTAGTAATACATTTGAACAAATAAATATATTTAAGAAATAACGAGCAAGTAGCAGTTGCTGATCAGCCAAAAGAGGACAGGCTAGAGGAGTTGGGTCCAAGGCAAAGTCATGGTTGGTTCTCATTTTCTGGAGATAAAAATATCTGCCAAAGAGAAAAAATAGCAGCCATTCTTTGTGGTGATTTTCTTCCGACTTCCTCTGTATTAGAAATGCAGGTTTTCCTAGAGCCTCTTAGAAACTAAATCTTTCTGCTGTGATTTTACACTTCAGCAGATGGAATATAGCTAGGCTTCAGTGATATCAAATTTTGCTTGTTAACAAAAACCTACCTAAATTTCACTTTGCTTTTTCTAACAGAACATTTCAACATTTTGAGATTATTCATAAATTCCAGGTTGTGCTTTTCATTAGTCAGGCTGAGTGGTTGGGTTGCTGATGGCAAAGTTCGTGTTTGTACTGTTTTTCCACTGTTTAGTCTGGCATTTATCACAATATCACCTCTTTTTGTTAGAATTAGGTAAAAAATAGCTTAGTCCTGCAGTACAATAAGTCTTCATGATCACTTCCAGATGGGCGATCCTGTCCATCCCTCTCTTATGATTCCATGAAACTCAAAATGCCACATAAAGTGTTCAAGAGATAAAGTATGAACGTAATTAATTTTGGTGCAGAGTAGTCAGATGCTTTCCATTGGACTATGGATTAATCCTGTTGTGCTTGCTCCTTGAAAGATTTTTTTCAAAAAACAAAAGGTCAATAAATGAAAACATCAGAAAATATCTGATACCAGGATAGCCTCCTCAAACAGTGTGGAAAGATAGGTAATATCAATATTAAGATTAGGTGATAACCAAACTATCATGAGGAAACACAGTGAGCCAAATCCTGAAGTCTTTCTTTAATTTTCATTCAATTCTTGTGCAAGCAAACTTCCACTGACGTCAAAGTAATTTGTTAAGGTAACTCTTATTTATTCATGTGGTGGTCCGTCCTTGCTATTGGTGGTTGGGCCACATAATGGGTACACATATGCTGAACTAGAATACCTGCACTAGACCTGATCAACCTTCTAAAAATAGAAATGTCGCTGTGGTGTGGCGGTGCGAGGGGCTACCTGTCAGAGTATGTACCAAGGGTTCACACAGAATAGTACTTAGCCCCTAATGCCACCATGGCTACGCTTTTATTTTCAGTGTGCTAGCTCAGTCACAGTTAGCACACACATCGGCTTGAGCTGCAAATTTACATTTTCCTGCTCCAAGGCAGGTGTAACTGTGGAGGCTGATGAGCCTGCTACATGCTTGGCGAACAGAGCTGGCTTTTAGCTCAGGCAATAGAGACTCATGTGTTGAGAACCCAGGTTCAATCCCTGCAGCTAATGACCCATCCAGCAGGGTATGGCATTACATTTATGTTGCCTCTTCATTGTGCTCAGTTGTCAGTCTAGAATAACAGGAGATCCTTCATAATGGAGATGTTTAGGAGAGAAAAGGATCTTTGATTTCATTTTGGAACTCAAGCCATCTCCCTTGCCTTCACCTTCCCTCTTCAGACTCCTCCCCTGAGTTTGAGTCTGTGGGTGGGGAGAGCAAACTTGCTGTCTGAACCTCCCAAAGAGCAGGATGGGAGAGTGGGCCAGGAGGGCAAGTTCCTATGAGTGGGAGAGAACCAAAGAGTCACCTCATTTGATGACATCAGAGGAAGGAATTAAAAGATTACAGAAAATGACAAAAAGTGAGTGGTGCAGGCACTGGTCTGCAGGCATAGTGGGTGGGAGATGGGATACAGGTAATATATATCTAATGCTGTATGATAAAAGCCAATTAAGGCATGTGCGCGCACACACAAAAAGGTGTGTGTTTGGGCATGGGTGGGTGGTCCCTGTTCCAGATGCTTTAACAACATATCTAAGTTTTCTTTATTGTAGCTTTTGGCACTCCACCATTTAACCTTTTACGCTGCAGGATTACTTTTCACTTGCCTAGCATGACACACAGAAATCAAGCTCAAGATGCATCACGACAAGGTTAACTTGTTTTTCAGCTAATGTCAACCTGTTCCATATCTGAGGTGGTAAACTGGCATAAAGTCAGCATCTGTAAATTCATTGCACTTAAAGAGTCTGGCAAAGGAGTCTTCCTTTTTGCAATCCTGCAGCCCCAAGGAAAAAATGTATTGCGTTGTTAGAAGATGTTTCATGGTCATTGAATTGATGTTTGTCTCTACAAATGAGATACATTTACTCACTCTCCATTTATTTCCCATTCATTGATGAATGAAATCCAAGAAAGGAGAACATCTGTTTAAAACTATCTTCCTCTTCTCTTCCCCCACCACCACACACATCTGGTTGGTTAAGGATGCATTGCAAATCAGTGCAAGAAGCTTTCACTTTAAAATATGTAAATTTGCACGTGGTTAAAGCTATGAGTTTTGTGGTTTCTTGCTTTGCCCCATTTGGGCTGCAGTTCCTATTTTCTTTAATAGACATATAATTCAGCACCCTTTGATACTTGTGTTTCTTCCATATCTTCCTTATCTTTGGAGAGCTGGTCTCATAAATTTAAAGGTCTAAAAAAGGTCCTTCTCATGTAACATGAGTCATGTTTTACTCCACTGTTATGGTATTAGAATATTTGGAGAAATTTACAATCCTGTCTCATGTGAAATACAGGTTGCAAGATTAGGTCAATCTATCCTTGACTATATTCCTACCTAGTCTGGCATAATTAAAAATCCCAATTAACTCCTTTGCAGTTAAATAAAATCCTCCAGGTACTAGAAAGGAATGAGGATTCATTTGGTGACAGAAAAAGAAAATGGTCCCAAAGTGTTCTGTATTAAATGTTGACAGTGGTTACTGTTTCTTAATATATGGTTGGGTTTTTTATAAGACATCTTTCATTAAGGTTTAGTTCAGTCATGGACTTTGACGAGGAGCCACCCCAACTCATGAGCTTGATCAAAAATGCTATATCGAAAAATGCAATCAATTCACTACTTTTGAGCTGATAACTTCTTGATTTCTTTAGCATTGTCTATCTGCAGTATGTATAGTCCTGGAAAGTTGGAACTAGACAGCCAGAGGAAAAGAGAAAAGAATGGTTTTTTTGTTTTTTGGGTTTTTTTTAATCCAAATTCCTCTTAATGCTTGTGTGAAGATATGTGATTTGCAGCAATTTGCTCCTGCCCTCTCCAACTGCAGCAGTGAGTTATTTGCTTTGATAGATTGGAGGGTGGGGGGGTTTCCTGGAACAGATGTTGCGAAACACTTCTTGGACCAAATGCTGCTCTCAGTGTCCTCATTGAGGCCAGCTGGATTGCTTGTGTATAACACTGCAAATTGGCCCTTTGTAGTTTAACTGCACATGAACTGACAATGAAGATTATGGGCTTTGTCCTGCTTTCACTAACACAGGAGTTACCCCCATGTAACTGGGAGCAGGCTCTGTGTTGCCAGAATGAGGCCATTTGGGGGGGGAAAAGGAGTTGGGATTTTTGTTGTTTAGGTTTTTCACAAGCTTTTCTTTCATTCAAGACACTTTTTTTTTTCCACTTCAGTTTTAAAAGGCAAATTATTGTCATGGCTTGGATGCTGCTTCCAGCCACGAGTATTTTCAAATATTTCAGTAAGGGCAATAAGGGATCATTCATTTAAAAGCAAAATAAAACTTGTACTGTTGGGGATGGGGGACCCTTTCTTTGGTCTTCCCTGAAAGCTTTGGCATAGGTACTTTCCTCTTTTACCAGCAGTGGGAATATTATATGCCCCCCCTCCTCCCCAGTGCCAGCAATTGGGAACAATCCAGCCAAATTTGTGTAGTTTTAGCATAAAGAGGTGTATACGGTTTCTCTTCTGACTCATTGGCTGCCAGTGTATCTTACATAGCACTGTAAGTGCAGCAAGAAACAAGCATCTCTCTTTCTGCTTTGAAGATCTTTTCCATGTTCACCCTGTCCTTCAGCTTATGTAGAGAAAGGAAGGAGGATCAAAAGGGGGACAATAGGGCAGCGCAGATGCAGTGAGAGAGCAGCATGCTCACATTCAAATACAATTGTATTTCCTGTGTCTCTTTGGACCTCCTGCTGAAAGGCTCTGGCAAACTGGGAGCTCTCACTGAGAAATGCAAGTATAAAGCTACTGCAACAGTGATATGTATTTGTAAAAATAGACATATACGTGTTCTTGGTGTATATATCCGTATATAAATAGTAGTAGGCATTTATTACTTCAAATTTTAAAAATACGTCTAGAGAAGCCCATCCAGTGCCTATAAATGAAGTGTCACAATATAAACTAAAGGTCTGCCGCTTAACATATTTGTCACAACGCACACTCTTCTCACCAGCCTTAGGAAAGGGAGAAGGGGAGAGGAAGTGTGTGTTTTGTGTGTGTGCGCATGCGCGGGCGCTCACATACACATACTGTATGTATCATATACTCTTAATTTTAATTTAAATTTTAATTGTGGGTGCAATTTTACAATTTTCAAGATTCCTATCCCGTAATGACATGTGCATGAGTGGACCCATGCATTCATAAATAGCCTCTAGGGAAGGCCAATAAAGACTGGGTGAAATATTTGGCCTTTAATAGTCTTACATCGTTAATACATTGAATATTATCCCAGTTTTCCTTTAATGAAGTAATTAGATTCATGTGTAGGTCTGTATCACTCCAAGTTTCAGGAATGTGGGAGCCAGTAAAGAACTGAGCTAGGCTAGTAGGGGAGTTTGCTTGTTCAGTTCTATTTTGCAATCTTTCCCCCCGGGCTGCATATTATGTGAGTAGTGTAGAATATGTATCCTATTTCATAGTGGTCACAAAGCAGCAGAGTGTAATCCTCATTACCTTTGAAAGCCTCCAAACCCAAACTTCAGCGGTGGAAAGTACAGTACGTACAAATATATTGCATTGGAGGAAAGAAATCCCTGAGGTTTACTATGAATAATGGGCATGATAATGTATGAGGAGGCTTCCAAAGCGTGGGGAGGAATAAGTGCTTTCTAGGGGACCAGAGTTGGAGAACATTTGACAATACACATGTAATCAACTTAAATTATATGGTGAACTCTTAAATGACATCGGGGCATTTTGGCAAGGTGATTGAGCTTAATCACACTTCAGCTCAAATGCTCTTTGAGTAATACTATTATAGCATCCAGGGACATTAGAGTATTAAGAAGTAAAAGTGCTTTGCCAAACCCTTAGTTTAGCTCTGTCAAAAAGTTGGTTTTAAAGGTAACTTTCAATGCTCTTAACTGGCTGAGGGGAGAGAACTCAGCCCAGATGCAGCCCCAGGGAGGAGGGCTGTGAAACCCCTGAAACTGAGGGCACAGCCTAGAGGCCAGGACTGGAAATGCTAACCCAAGGAGAACTGTGAGACTCTAAACCTGAGGAGTGAGAGGAAAGGACCTTTGTGGGGGAGCTGAATGGTATTTAATAAATTAGACTGCAGGAGAGTGGCGAGTACTGTTTCAAAGACCTTGTCTGTGACTGGATTATTCTGGGAACTCAGAGGAAAACAGAGGCAAGGAACCTTCAGGCAGGGTGAAACTACAATTTGCCTAATGAAGGAGCCTGTGAGGTGTGCACTTCCTGTTGCTGACACCTCTTCTCCCCATTCCCATGCCTTTCCACCAGAGCGACCTGTCTGGGATCTCCTGTCTCTTCCCCCTTCCCCGGCACACTGGAGATACTGGGTCTCTCTCTCCATACGCTCCCCACCATAGAGAACTTGACCAACCAGGACCTCTCCTACATGTCTATGGCCAGGGAACAGCTTGGGCTCCCTGCCTCCCCACCCCACCCCCTTGTTGTACCTTTGCCTGCATGAGGCCGAGAAGGCATCCCCTGGATGACACCTGTCTACAGAGACTGCTTATAGACCTTCCATGATAGAAAGGAGACTTTAAATGCCAGTTTATTTGAAAGTGAACGCACAATTGATGCTCTGAGTTTCTTCTTTTTACAGTCAACCTACATTCTCTGGAAAATATTTTAATCAACTCTTGTGCAGTGCTGTGGAGCTTGATTCACCACCAAATTATATCAGTGTCAAACTCAAGTAATGAAATGGTGAGTCTGACCAATGATTTCTGAAGCGCTTTGGAATCCTTCAGATTCCTAAAACTCTGTATAAATGTAAGGTACCACAAGTCCTATGGGAGTCAGAGTGCATCTTCAACCTACTCTCAGTCTCTCCTGTAACTTTCTCAAAAATTCTCCATTGACCTGGAGCCAAAACTCTGGCATGTGCCTGTGGGATATTTCAGGAATATGTTTTAACAACAAAAACCTGGCCTAATGTGTGCTGTGGATGGCAATGTAAGGGTTCCTTTTAAGCAAAGCATCCTCCTGAAAGATTTTAGGGCCTGATCCATTGAAGTCAATGGACAGACTCACATGAACTTCAACGGGCTTTGGATTAGGTCCATAGCTCATGATCCAGGGACTAAACTTGATGTACCTTCCAGCACATTGTTACAGAACAAGAAGGCATTTTGCCTGGCTGCTTCTGTGATGAGAAGAAGATCCTTATGCACTCCCCCTTGTAAATCAGAGCAGCAGAAGATGGAATGTAACCCATAATATGTGCAATGTGAGCAAGATAATGTTGCCATGAGAACCATAACATTTTCATGCCCTCGTCTGGAGACTTACATTTTCAATTTTAGCATAACATTAACAAAATTGAGGGCATTTGCTTCTGATGAATGCCTGTATTCTGAAGAATATTAAAAATACTAATGTTCACTCTGAAGATGGAGTACTTAATTTTTCATGAATTGTTTTGATTCAGCTATTGTGATATTTCACAATTGTTCAAAAATGTGAAAAAGATCTCTCTCTCAGAATGAGAACATTGCTTCACACACTGAACTGACGACAAAGAACCAGCCGGAAAACTAGCCAAAGGTTATTTACAGATATTGGAACAATGCAGTGATTGTGAACTTTTTGCCTGCTGATCACCGTATGGAATTCTTTAAACTATTTGGCTGGATTATGTTTCTTTTTCCAACATTACACATGGGCCTAAAGCTGTGCTATGGTTGGAGGATCTTTGAGGGAAACTGCTTCTGACTGTCTTGCGAAAATGGCCTGTTATACACTGCAAATAGATTACTGTAGATAAATATGCTAGCTAGGTTATATCCTTTCCCCCTACCTTTTGTCAGTCCTGTCTATTTAAATCGTAAACCTTTCAGGCTAGGAACTGTCTCTTTTATAATGCATATGTACAGAGCCTAGCACAATCAAGCTCTGTACATACACTGGTAATAAACTTGGCAGTTTTTAAATTAAATTTTAAGATTTGTTTTCTCTGTACTGCATCTTCAAACTAAGGAGTTTGCCTGTTTACCATTCTGTGAGGCAGAGTTGATGCAGCATATAGAGGAAATACACCCATTGTGCTCCCTCCTGGTGACTTGACTCATATGCCTTCTGACTGTTTCCCTTAATCTAAAATATTTATTTGACTGGAAGTATATGGTGGCTCCTTCAATATGGAGAAATGTTATTCTCTGGCTTTAACCCTCAGAGTAAAGACTCTTGCATTGTTTTGCCTATCAAACACAGCAAAGGGATATATGACTCCATAGTTCCAAGAGTACTCAATACAGCACTAGTTTCCTATGCTGTTGATAACTGGGAAGATGATATATAAATTAAAATTCCCCATAATAGCTATGCAAGCAAAAATAAACTACCGTGTGTCATCTGACAAAAGCACTATATGGAAGTGTTCAGATTATACATGACTTTTTGGTCTTCATCATCAAACCACAAAGCCAAGTGTCTTAAACAAACGATAAAAACTTTCTTTTTTGGTAATAAAAACTCTTTCTTTAGCTGCTCACCAAGGCTACGGCTACACTGACGGCGGCAAAATCGCTGCCGTCAGATCGATTTCTCTGGATCGACTGAGCGGTCAGTGAAGACCCGCTCAGTCGATCCAGAAATCGACATACTAAGACGACCTTCACAAGTGGCGTAGCGCTGCGTTGATGGGAACGCGGTTCCCATTGGTGCAATGCATTGAAGACGCCGCGCAGAGGGGAAGTACAACAGTCGACAGGAGTTACGCAAGTTTTTTGTGTAGTTTGCATAACTCCCGTTGACTGCCGCCGAATCTCGGAGGTAAGTGTAGACAGAGGCTAAGACTCTATTTGCTTAAGAGCAATCAGCCTCCTCACATTTTTATTGGCATTATCTGAATTGATCCAAGATGATTCCCTCCTTTCTAGGCTACCCCCAGTCATCTCCACTACTTTCTCTTCAGGAGTAAAGTGTCTCCTTTCCTGATAGTTGAGCCAATTCTTTGAGGGAGAGAATGTCCCTACCCTTGGAAAGAATTTTTCCCCTTTATCACTTGACACTATTCAGAGTAAGTACACTATGTTACAAGACATGCAGAGCAGAAGTTACTGTCTAGCAAATGGTATCTCGAAGTTTGAATTAACAATAGCTAAGGCACTTTTTTTTTTTTCAGAGCTGATATTTGAGTAGTGTTGTGTGCTGCATTAGAGATGTATGAATTGAACATTAAAGGGATTTCAACAACACTCAAATTCACAGAGCTGGAAAAGTCACTGTAGTAAAATGCTAAGTTCCAGGCAAGAGAATGATCTGGTGGCTATAATGAAGGATGGAGTTTGGAGAACTCTAATGTGAAGCTTATTTACAATCATAAGTTTTTATTGTAGTTTTTACAGGATGCATGAAAAAGAAAACAAACTTTAAAAAATAAGACAATGTTATGTCAGACCTAAAAGGCCTAGATCCTGCTTCTAGAAAAGACTCTGGGAGTTTGTTATCCACTACAGAAGGAGCAGCATTGGGCCTATACTGTGGGGTGGGGGAACGGGGAACAAAAAGAAGGCTATGACAAACAGTACAACCATGTATTTGATGTAGCAAGAGGGAAAGGAGGCCTGTTTCAATTTTTGAATGTCAGGAAATCTTTTTTTCTTATTTCTGTATTCAGGAAAGATTCTGATCTGAAAGGGAGAAGTGAAGTGTCTTTTGGAGAGAAAAAAACCCAGATGCACTAGAAGAATGTTATTATTCAGATATTCTTAAGTGGGGGACAATGCTGCAGAAGCTTGGTGGAGGGGGTTTGGTGCTACTTTGAGCAGTACCACATTTAGTTGCTTTCTCCCACGTGATTTGAGCTGACTTTGAATCACTAACAAGAAGATACCAGTTATCTGTAACTGATTTGATATTTAGTATGGAGAGACTAGCTTTAATCCACTGAGTGATGTATAGTGATGTATAGACCAAGACACCTGGCTAACATCTAGGAAACAGGAGGGGGTCCAGTGAATTCTTTCAGATAGCTTTTGCCGATTACCATTTCCCTAGAAATTGTTTCCTGTGAATGTACTGTTTCTGTTTTTAAACTGTAGGAAAAATGATGCATTAATCTGCCTTCTAAAACTCTCCCTTGACAGTAGAGTGAGGAAAAGTCTAAAGAATTGGACAATAAGAACCATCCTCTTTTTGACTTTCAAAGCTTCTTCAGTGCTTAACACAGCATAACAACTTGGATTGAAATGTTGGTATAAATTGTTGATAACCATGAAACTATGGCAAATTGCCCCTTTTTTGGACAGAAGTGAAAACGTCTTATCAATACTTCCTGGTTCCAGTACGACTACACACACACAGAATACAAAAATTAACTGACCCCCTGCAAACCTGAGGTTCAATTTATGTACTGGGTGAAGTTTGGGGATGGATTATTGTCTATCTGATCCAGCTGACTTGACCCTATTCTGAAAAAGGTCAGAGAGGCAGTAAACCCCAAGGAGAAGCACCTACAGCTTCCATTGTAATGTTACAGCCTTCAAACAGTGAACAGATGTAGCAGTGACTGGCCTGGAGGGGGGTTAGAGTTGTAGAATGCCATACTGAAGAGAACAATTGCCTCCCCACTCTCGACCAGTATTTGGTGTTTTCTTCACGTCTAGGTGGATGTGATCCTAAGGCCCTAGTCTTGCCTCTTTTTTTTTTTTTTTTAAGATGAGCAGTTGGCATGGAATGCTTGCAGTCAAACACTTCCACAAAAATGCAAACACAAGGATGCTTCTTGCATTAGCAGCGATTGTCACCCTAAAGCATAATTTATAAGTGTAAAATGCTGAAAGGTGTCTTTGGATGTGACATTTAAATATAAAAATTAGTCTTGGACACATTTGTGGTGTAATTGGCTAATGTTGCTGCATCACTACCCTCTACTGGATGTAATCAGAACTGCTCAAATGTGTGCCGTAAATACTAACTGTGCTAATGGAGATTCTCCTATAGCTCAAGTGAGAGTGATCTTGTGCTTTTAGAGCAGGCAATCTGTCTTTAATAATAATGACATAGGAGTGGTAGAAAAACATTTATTTTTATTGCCTGGTGATGTGGGTCTGGTGTTACAAAAGGCCACAGTTTATCTAGTAGCTCTACCAGTTAGTTTTATCCCTGTTATTGTCAGGAAGTTCTTGTGATCACTTTTTTTTCCCCCTAAACAATAATTCGGCCAACATGGCCTGTACTGGGCTGTAGAAATCCTATGAAAATTAGACTGCATAGTGCATAACAGATTGCAGAGGAGATGGCAGTGCTTCTTGTATTTTTCCCCAAAGGTCTTATACCAGCATCACTATGAAACTACTGTGAGTGGGAAGAAAACATTCACTGGCATGTCTGCAAACTGAGTGCAATGTGCACAAATTTGCAGTGCATAAAAAGTAAAAGTATCTCTTTTAATAGGCTCTGTTTATAAGCCAGTAGGCACTTTGCTCTTTCCTGTGAGCTGGGAGATAGTCTTCAAAATACCCTTGGCTTTACAAGGGATGAAAATAAAATTTGGAGCTAAAACAGACAGATTCTTGGCTTTCTTTGACTCTACTGTGCCCAGTTATCAGTGCAAACGGGGGCCAATCTGTTTGGCTGCAAAGAAGAAAAAGCTTGTAAAAGTAGCACCAGAACGTTTTGTGCAGAGTGTGTGGCCATACTTTGTTAAATGGAATAAACAAGTATTTCAATAAACTTTTCCCATATGGAACTACAGAATTGGCTGCAGTCCAAGACAAAAAGGCCATTATGGGTTTTTAGAAGTTATAGGACCCTACAGCAAGGCTGTCCTATATTTTCACTGATTTTTAAAGAATAGAATTAATTCTTATTTAAGACCAACTGCTTCTAAATTCTTTAGTCAGGACATATTAAAAAATAATATTGTGGCCAAATCCTTATCCCTGTGCATACAGCGTGGATTGGCTCTGAAGGAACCAGGACAAGGACTGCTTGCCCCATCTCTCAGGGCCGGCCTTAGATCAAATGGCACCCCAGGTGAGGCGCATCTTCTGAGCCCTCCCTCCCCATTTATTAAACATTCATATACCTTTTTTTTTATTGCATTTGTAGCCCATTTCACGGCTAATGAACCATTTGCAAGCATGATTTATCCCTGTCATAAGAAAATAAATTTGCATGCTAGGATCTGTAAATCTGTATTCCGGAAAATCTGAAAGGTTCCACGAGATTCTACAAAGATCCAGAACATTGTAGGAGGTTAGTGAAAAATGAATCCACATACGGAACACCTGAAACGTTTTACTTCAAACGTTCTATTTTCCCTTTGGTCACTAACTACAAAAACAGCACCCCGAGCCCGGTGCCCCCGAAGCCCAGCAGCCAGGCAGTCACTAGGGTCACCTGCCCCTAAATCTGGCCCTCTCACCTGTAGGCCACAGAGTTAGAAAGCTGTTTTGGGGCTGCTATTGCAATATCAGATCTGTAAGGCCCTCTATGCTGGCTGCACCCTCAACTCCTCTGCATCAGGGTTTGACTAGCGTATCCTCAGAGCCACAGAACTGCTATCCCTGCTCCTCAAGTATCCCCCGTGGTGAGATACAAGAAGCCCCTGTAGAGTTGCGCTTTATGGGGCACAGGCAGTAAGCACTCACTGGGAGGCACCACAAATCCTGTCCCCTGCAGAGGAATCACCTCAGTTCAGCTGCCTTTACAGCCTCCCGTAGATGCACAGAGGTTAGGGGCAGGATTTGCTCCTTTACAATTAATCTGTTTAGCTAAGAATAGTATGAGGCCCTGGCCAACCAACTTTAAAAGCCTGCTACAATCTAAATCAGATACAGCTGAATACCTATGTTTTATATGGTATTATATCCACCCCCTGGGGAGAAGAGGACCCCTCCTCTTCCCAATTTCATAGATGTTAATGACAGTCAAACAAATGGAGGTGAAATAGCTACCATTACACAGACGTGTCTTGTACAGGAATTGAACTGGTTGTGTTGCATAAAAAGGCTATCCTGAGCACATGTTCAGAGGCATGTGAATGGCATTTCACAGGTTAGGAAATCAGTGAGGGACAGTGTGGGAACACTCATTTGCCTATATTAGGATTGATAGAACCAACTCTGACCCTGTTTACACCCTTTAGATCCCCCTTGATGTCAGTACTGAAACAGAGGCAGAATTTTAACTACAGTATGCAGTGGGAGACCTAAGATATAGTGACCATTGAACAAATTTCTTAGTACTGCAGCAGTCAAATCTGCATACGAGAGTATTTGTTTCATTCAGTGTACTATATAGTATTCTATTTGTTTCCAAGGAGTTACTCTGGGTTTATATCACTGTAACTGAGACTGGATTTGGGTCACCTATATTTAGAATTGTCTATATTATGCAATCAAGAGGTATGTGAGTATTCTATTAGCTTTTATGGCTCCTCTGAATTCCAGATAAAAGCTCCCTCAAGCCACTGGGTAGAGAGTACAGTGCTTGGATATGTAATGACAGCTGAAGTCATATTGGAGTAGTTCATGATGATATGCAGCTCATGATCCACCACTGCCTCACACAGGCTGATTTTTAACAGGTCTACTCATTTGAGAACACAGAACAGGATTTAGGCTCTTATTTTTGTTTTTATTACAACTGCCTATCTAAACCTCAAAGGAAACACATACTAAAATGATCGGTACTAAAGTATACAAGTAGTTTTACTTTGTGCCGTAATGCCCTCCTATATCATGAAGTATTTTCTTCTGAAAAATTATTAATTTATGGTGAGGTGGCAGGTACATAGTTTATTCTCTGTGGTTAGGGTGACCAGATGGCAAGTGTGAAAAATCAGGACAGGAGTTGGGGGAGGGAGCGGGTGTAATAGGTGCCTATATATAATACAAAGCCCCAAATATCGAGACTGTCCCTATAAAATCAGGACATCTGGTCACCTTATCTGGGGTTAATTCTCACTAAAATAGGTAATTAAATATTTTACCTCTGATTCTGATGTTTGCTATTTCCTAATTTTCATTGTCCTATAATTGCATTACATCTAAAATCCAATGTTTGAAGTTTTTCACCATAAGTTCTTCCACATGATAAGTGCAAAGAATGAAAGAACTATTAAGGACCCAATCCTCCTGTGTAGGGAAAACTCCACTTTACTTGAATGGGAACAGGATCAGTAATTGTCTACTGGCCTTAGTGATTCAGTGGTAGGTGCTGTTGGACCAACAAAAATAGTCTGGTGCAGACATTGATCAGAAAGGATTCATCTGTCTGCCCAAGGACAGACATACTAGGGCTTTCCTCAACCTGATGACATTCAGGTATCTGACAACTGTGAACAGTTTGAAGACCTACATTGTCGTAACCTTCAGACAACCAGCAGCACAGTTGCTCGGAAAACATACTCTAATCCCTCTCTGGAATTCTGCAGCAGTGGTACAGCTCCAAATGCAACAGTTGCAGAATTCCAGCAAGAATAGGTAATGCACCATTGGAGAGCTCATTGGCAGGAACAGGTGTTCTAGGGACTAAACAGTGAGAGAATGAAGAGATGGGGGAGACAGAGTGAGCTACAAATTCTGCTATGAGCTACTGTTGGGGTCACATCATGGGATATTGAGGGATCTTCAGGAGACACCATCATTGGAGCTGTTCTTCCTTTTGCCAGTGCTGCCCTGCAAACACCACCTAAAGGAAGCTTTCTGCACAGAAAGCTATGTCAGCCGCTTTTATTAACTTCTAATCTTTGTGGAACTGAAGAAGAGGCTAAACACATCTCCCATTGTCTCTACCCCTGTCCAATACAGAACCCTCACTTCCCAAGCCTACAGTGCCTATTCTGGTCCCTCAAATAACCCTTCTTGGAACCCTAAAGATGAGCAAAGGTTAGGAGGGAGGATGGTAATATGGATGTGGCTTGTGCAACCTTTTGCACAGTGCACAAGTATTTGAATAGCAAATACAGGCGGACACTTCTGTGTTGAATACTTCTGAGAAAATCACACTCAGCTGCAGGAAGAGGCTAAGCTTGTCAGGTAAATTACCTGTTGTATGGAATTCACTCAGGTCTCCCTGCGTATCATGTTTTCCATTTGACAGGAATTGTTTCTCTCTCTCCTGTAACAATTATGTTTAATTAGATTTTTTTTTCTTCTCCCTTATGAATATTTTTTATTCCTGATCAAAACCATGAGGTTTTTGAAATCTGCAAGTGGACTGTTGTTGGACTGATTAGTTCTTGGAATGGCTCTGTAGCCTGGTGCCTTTCATCAGGAGAGGCAAATCCTTAAGGGGATCAAGCGTTTAAGTACCAATCAAGAAACTACGCAAAGGCAAGCCTATGCATAAAATGAATAGAACAGGGCTGGTTCCAAGATAATCATGTTATGCCACAACCAATCTCCTAAGATATACATTATCAAAAAAACTCTGGCAAAAAATGTGATGTATCATTCAAATTATTAAATCAAAGCAGGGCCCCCACACACAGCTAAAGTAAAACAGCTTGCTTTATTCTGAAGAAGGGGAAAAACAAAAATTTCTCCTAACAAGTTGGTTTTATATTTTGATTTTTTTTTTAAATTAAATAATTGCCTTTCCATAGCAAATTTTTTTGGTGGGTTGGGAGGATCCAGTAAGTAAACAAAGAAGCTAAGATGGGTAGGTTAGGAATGGCCTGCGATCAGCTGCAATCCTGTAAGGCGTTCCAGGAGAGCATATCCCTGAGCCTGCACAAAGCCCCACTGATTTTAGTGTTTGTGCATTATCTGTTGCTTATTATGCCTTATTCTCCTGTTTAAAGTGTTAAGTCAGCCATCAAGAAGAAACTGTACCATGTGACCAACACAGTCTGAACAGTCAAAGTGGAATAGTTGATGACTAATTCATAGCTGGAAACTGGCTTCTCCAAACACTTCATCTTTCAGTATGCCGAGTGCCATCCCATAGGCTACAGAGCAGCACGTACGACTCCCACTGATTTCAAAGGGAATTGAGTGCTCAGCATCCTACCTTGTAGAATTGAGGCCACAATGTATGCTAAGATGAAAACAGGCACCTTCAAAAAGTTATCAGGGTGGAATCTCAAGTGACTTACTCAGTAGGAAAAGGGTTGCATTCATTTATAAGAAAATAGATCACCCAGCACTAGTTGTGGTTTTATTCCATTTCAACTTCCAGAATTTCAGAAAATATTTAAAAACACAAAAAGCCACGAAACCAACTCATCCATTCTGACAACTTTAAAATATCTTTTGGAACTTTTGCCTAGGTTTGATTTGTTTGTTTGTAAAGAAAATGGAAATAAAAATATTCCAAAAGTTTAAAGCTTTTAAAACTATTCCAACATGTCCTTTCCCTCCTATACAGGACTTGGTCCAATTCCTGTTGAAGCCACTGAGAGTTTCCATTGACTTCAGTGGAGGATTAGGCTGGACCTACAGGAAGGCACAAAGACCACTTGTGCAAACAAACCCAAGGAGGGAATAAGGAATTGTAAACATGCAGCCTTATGTCTGGAGCGCCCCCTCCAGACACAGCATTTCAGGAGACTTTGCCTCTCCTACTCCTGCTTGCTCGGCCTCAAGGATAAATCCCAGCCTCTCTTTTCAAGGCTCCCTTGTTGGGTCTTCTGTGGCTCAGCCCTACAGCTGAGTCACACACAATTCAGTCCTATTGCAGGGTTTAGTCCTAAACCACAAGGTCCTTCACTCTTCTTTGGTTCAGCTTCACACAAACAAAGTATTTCTCTCCTTCTGGGCTCACTTCTGTGCAAAAATCCTTTGCCTCTGCTCAATTTGTCTCCAATTCTTCTTTATCAGGGTGCTGGCCACCCAAGCTTGTCCCTGCTTGGAGTCTAAGTATACTTTAACCTGACTCCCCTTCCCCGGGCTTCTATTTCATTCCCTGGGTTTCACAAATCCTAACTGTGGGCTCCCCTAAAGGATCGCCACCATAAGAGTTAACCCTACACTTGTAGCTCTATCCCTCATCACAGCCAATCCTAAACTATCAGACATTCCTCCAAGCCCTATCCCAAGAAGAGAAAACTCTACTTAGTTCCTGCCTTCTCCTGAAGTGAGCACTCTCTCTGTTCCTTATTAACACCTAGGCCCACCTTCCCTGACCAGGAAATAAGCAGTTAATCAACTCCCAGGTGTGGAGCATCACTAATTAGGTTTTCTCTCTTGCTTTACAGGTGATGAGGATTAACCCTCATCACAAGGTTTAACTGGGTCATCATTATTCATTTATGATAAATCTTGTGGATACCAGAGTGAGATTCAGATAACCTATTCTGCCAGGTTATTTGAGGTTCCATTAGTCCATGACTTTGTAATATTTAATTTAAAAAAATTCTACTAATTAAAGCAGTGACTAGAACAATTTAGGTGTAATCTTGTAAATCAGATGTTTTAAATATTTTCCTACCCTGTGGAGTTTTTGTTGAGTTGCAAACTACAGCCCTGATTCTAGAAAACATCTAAACGTGTGCTTAAATCCAGAGTTGTTCAGAACAATGGATTTAAGAATGTTCTTCTGAATAAGGATGCATCTATGAATCAGGACCTATGGGCCTAATCCAGCACTCATTTAGTTCAGTGGAAAGACTCCCATTGACTTCCAGGGACATTGAATCAAGCAGTGTTGATCATAACCTGCAAGTTGCAGAGTGTTTGCTGTGGGATATCCAGTTCCAGCAACTAGTGTCTCACCAGGCTTCTTGACTGTTTCTTCACCTAGTCTGGGGCCTGAATAGTCTTCTGAAAACTGGGGAAGCTTTCTCCATTGACCTCAACAGGAGCAGGAGTAGGCCTTGCAAGAGGAGTTCTGGTGTGTTCAGACAAAAAACCATATCTTGAAAGGGACTACACTACATACACCATATCTAAACACCTTCATTTTGACTTAAAAACAAACAAACCTGCAGGCTTGTAAGCAGAAATAGTACCTTGCAGGAAGAGAATAAGAACATTCTTTGTGAGCTGTGTGTGCAACATATAATAAACTCTGCAGCCTGGGTACAGAACATATGTTTCATATGAGTGATTTTTCCTTCAGTCCTAAAATACATGAGGTTATTAAAGTTTGCAAACTTTCTGTAAGGAATCCCTGAAGAATTAAACCTCATGATTATTTTTACTGTTCTCCCTGCAGAATGATCTTCAGAATGCACAATAGCATTTCCTACTTCATTGCTTTAAGGGGGGGAAAAAACCTTTGTGTAATCAACATTGCTCTCATAATTTGTAGCATAAAAAGTATTTACCCAGTGTAAGTATACGCTAAAACCTTTTACCATATCTTACCCATAAATCCACTGAGAGGTGAGAAACAGTATTCAACTACCACATTATCTGAAGGAAACCTAAATTGTGTCCAGCCAGACTAAATCTGCTAGTGAGTGGAAGGAGCTGATGTCAAACTTTTTTTCTTTATGACCTCCTTGGGTATGTGCTGATTTTGTTGGCATGGCTCCAGAGCCCTAGTGTGTGTACCAGCGCAAAGGGGAAAAGGCAAGATTTTTAGTGATGCAAAATAAGGGTCTGAAGAAAAACAAAGGTCTTGTGTTAGCTGTAATATACTGTATGTTTAATTGTCTATTTTCAAATGTATAAAATATTAGGCTGTTTAGGAGAAAATTTAAAGTAAAAAAAAAAAACAACATTAAACATTGTCCAAAGTACACATTCATCAAATTAACTGGTTTATTAAAGAACACAAATTTAGGGATGTGTTATTTGCTTTTGCTCAATTTTACCAAAGGCTGCTATCCATTCCCAGGTCTAAATGAAAGGTAGTTTTATACTGAAAACAGCACAATGCCAGATGATGTATTGCAGAAGGATCACTTAACTTTATTCAATTTTCTCTTCATTGCTGTTCTCATCCAAAGCTCCTATAGCTAGGAAGCATAATTTTCTCTCATACTTAGGGATAACTTTTTAGCCTAGTGCATGGGGAGTCAAACCCCTCTAATGCTCAGAGTTGTGTGCGTGACAAAATGTAAGCTCAACAACCAGACTAGCAAGAAATTAGCAGACTGTGGTACAGTAGTATGCATGTAATTGTGCATAACAAAGCTGCACTCCAGCTCTGATTACATGCTATAACAGGGTTAATACCTGTCATAATTTAAAGTAATTGTTGGGTTGAAATCACAGCATCAGTTCTAGGACTAAATGTGTCTTTAGGTGGTGTGTGAATGGGAAGGGACTTTGCACAGGCAAGGCAGGATTCAAGGTGACATATAGATGGTCTACATCGCCAGCGTGCTGCGAATCATCACTCCATGGGGATGCGCTCCGTGGAGGGGGATGTGGGGGATAGGTTTGGGGGAGCTGAGGACCGTAGATCTATGACTACGCAGATCTACTGGTTATTTCTCCCTGTGAATGGGGAGAGGGGTTCAGCAGTAGCTTGTGATATAGATGCCCTGAGGTGGCAGCAGCAGCCACCACGTTCCCGTGTTAACTCTTCTCAGCCAACGTAGAGAGACACAGATTCCTTCCGCACCCCGACCTGAAACTCCTCAGAGCACAGTTTATTTATTTGAACTGGGACGGAGATCTGGCTGTAATACAATAAGTGTTCCAAATCTAATCCCTTGAGGAAAAAATGATTATATTAAGAGTGTGAAACACTACCTAAAGGTAGACTGGCAAATCCATATTCAAATTAAAACATAGGTAGAAGCATAAGGGTACATGAGTACACAAGGTAAATCCTGGCCTCCTGGAAGTTGGTGGGAATTTTACCATTAACTTCAATGGAGTTAGGACTTTCCCCATCCAAGGTTTTTTTGGGTTTTTTACTAGCCACGTGGTTTCCCAAAGTGCGTTTTTATTTTATTTGAAAGCAAAGGTTATATTGTGACCGAATATAATGTTTCATGATTGGCTAGGCATTCCACTCCTTCTGAGATTGCCTCTCTGGATGTCTGTGGGGAAAGAGTCAGTGGCTAGTGGCCAGCAAATGGAATTATTGAAGAGGGGATAACCAAAGGACCAAAACAGCTATATAACAGAAAAGGAAATGGGCTCCTGCATTCTTCTGATAAATGTGAGAGTGGGAAGGAAATAAGGGAGACACTACAGCTAACTATTCTCTTCTTTTTATATCTCTTAAAGGTAACTTAGCACATATGTACAAACCAGATGGATAGCACTGAATGTTGATGTTCTCTCTTTATCCACAGACCCAGTACAGTACCGGCGGCAGCAGTACAGGCTTCCCTCACACTTTCTATCAATGTACTTCGACCTTGGAGTTGGAAAGACTACATTTTAAAGGCAATAGGTAAGACAATCTTTGGTCCTGTTGCTGAGAATTTCCACAAAGGTGTTAGCTGGGATAGTGCTTCATGTGATGTAGGTGAGATTCTGCTAGGAACTGGCGAGAGATCAAATTAGGCAATCACTAAGCCCTTAAGTGGTAACATGTGGCTCACTACTCAACTGAACTAAATTCAAACTGGTGGCCTAAAGGTGAAAGACTCTATATCCTCCTGTTATAAATCCCCTGTTACCTTACAAAGAAATGAGAATGGAGTGCTGCCTCTAGTGAAGGTTTTATTTATGTGAAGCCTGTCCTATGTCAACTCTACTTGCTGTGTACATTTTTCAGTTAATCATTGTTTTTGTTGTTTGACTGCTTTTTAGAGACCTGCAGGAATAAACCAGAACTTTGTACAATAAATTCCTCTTTCAAACATACTTTCTAGAGCTGGCTTCACACCCCTTCATTCACAGTGATGGGCCCAGCAAAGTCTGGAATGTTTTTTTCAGTGTTGATCCAGAGTTTGGTCATATATTATCTGCCTCATAATTCAACATCTCTAAAAATGTTTGAATTTGTATTAAAACCAACACTTGATTATGTCAGTGTTTATGAGGCTTCCCATGAGCGCTATATTTTTTAGTTAAACCTAACTGTAATCCCTCATAGTAATAATAAAACCATGCATATTTCACTATTTCTTTGTTAGCTGACTTCCTGCCGGCAGCTTATGGTCTTGTTGATATTAAAGATTTGCTGCCTTGTAAGATTTGTTTTCCTCCTCTAAATATACACAGGCACATTTTTAATGGGCCTCCTTAATTGTGCCAGCTGTATCAATGAACGTGCCCTTTTGCATGCACAAAACCCCATGTTTTTGTGTGCAAGATAGTTATCTGCATATGGGCAGCAGAATTTTTGTGTTCATTGACTGGGTTTGTGATAGGGTGACCAGATAGCAAGTATGAAAAATGGGAATGGGTGTGAGGGGTAATAAGCACCTATATAAGACAAAGCCCCAAGTATCAGGACTGTCCCTGTAAAATCAGGATATCTGGTCATCCTAGTTTGTGAACGCACACATGAAAGAAAATTGACAGCACTAAATACACACACTAATTCAAATGGAAAAATGTAGGTTCAGATAAGGAGACTTGCTGAAAACTACAACTTTATAACTTATTTCCACCTCCTGCTTGCCGGATTTGTAGGTCCTCAATTCTCTCCTTGTTAGGGCAGATTATCCCTTATATAGAGTGAAATTGACCCTTATGAAGAGAGCCAGCATACAGCCGTTATGCAGTTCTTAAGCCTGGTATTAGCTCTTTGCATAGGAATGAATTTCACCTCCAGTGACTAATGTGTAGTCTATCACTGTTGTGAGAGTCTCCTCTCCAATGCTATGCAATTCTTATTTTTTGCATATTTCATATCTTTAACTTAGAACTTTTGATGTGAGATTTCAGTTATGCAATTGAAATGTGCAGAAGAAATGAATTTGTATAATGTTGAGCAGAAGACATATTCTCAACAGTATGGAAATTACTCAGTGACCTAACAAACAACTGTACAAATTACATATTTTGAACATATTACAGAGTGATAATCTTGGAACAGTTGCAACCAATTTCCATTTTAAGCCCTATTCTGAACTCCCTTAATTTTGGGTAGCAAAACTGGTTTGTTATGACAAATTGTTTGACTTATTATGAAAATGAAGAAAATCTTCTGAAGTTTGAGGAAAACTGATCATACTGTTTTTGAGTTGTAGGTCATTTACAAATTATTTTGAGTTGAGGCTCTCCAGTTAAAATTTCGATGATTCCATTCTATAAGCTTTCTAACAAATTACCCTTATTAAAATGAATTGATAAAGTATTGAGATTACTTTAGGATACATTAGGTTTTTTTTTTTTAATCAAAGGTTGTTGATCAAAACAAGTAAGTCTGGTGGAAATTTCATAGGAAATCCTGTGAGTTTGAAACGTACTGTTCCAGAACTGAGTGTTAACAAAAACAAACAAACAAAAAAATTGATATTTTCCTCACAAAACAAAATCACACCCCCAATTTTGTTTTGGGTGGCTCAAAATGTTTTGTTTCTATGAAATAAAAATGTTTCATTGCAATTTTGACTTTTAAAAATAAATTAATTTGTAAACAAAAATAAAATACATTTCTAAATGAAGTTGTTTTGAAACAAAAAATAAAAAATGATTCAACCTTATCAAAATGCTTTCCCCTTCCCCACCAGTGAAATGTTATCAATCAACTAATTTCGGCAAAACATTTTGCCTTCATTGAATAAATCAGCATATTCTGACTGGAAAAACATTGTCAGAAAATTCCCAACCAGCTCTGAATTTAAGTTATGGATGCTTAAATGTGAAACGCTTTTAGAATTTTATCACTGTCCACCTTTTTGGGAGACATTAACTTAAAACTGCCCAGCTTGATTGCAAACTTTATACAGTTAATTTCCTTTTATAATAAAGAACTATTAATAACAGCTCTATTTACAAAAATTGGACTTATTGTCTGACACAGTAATGCTCTTTAAAATGTTTGTGGAATGATGGGTATGTTATAAAAGCTATTCAGGGCAAGGAGAGATGTGAGCTCTACAGAATATTCCTAAATTCTACAGGGCAGTGCAAAATAGAAGGATCTGGGACCTGGGAAACTACCCTTAAGTGCTGCACACCAGTTTTTGAAGTTAAAACCATATACAGCAAGACTGGACGGGAGAAATGAGAATCCAACAGTTTTTAAGTGCAAATTCAGGATTTCTTACAGAGCTCTTGTAGAAGAATGCTTCCAGGGTAATACTAAGCTATTTAGCATATCTGTGATATAAAGACTGCCTTTAAAGAAACCCAAATGTTTAGCAAATTCTAAGAATATTAAAGGTGTTTTGAAAAATTATATGGGAACAAGCTCTGCTTGACACAAACCACATATACCCCTATTATTCTGAATCAGATGAAAAATTGATATATTAGAAGAACAGAGAAGACAAAAGCAACGTGTGAAATACAGGAACATATTTGATCTAATCCCCACATTCTTTTGCTGTAAATTTTCTGTAATATGAGAACTCTTGCAGTGATAATGTTTACTGATTTAAAGGATGTGGCTGATAGAGCTCAGCTCCAGAAGATATGGCTGTACATAAATGTACAGCTCCCAGCAACAAGTATATAAGCTGTACATGGCTCTTAGCCAATAGTTATATAGCTTTATAACACATATTTTAGGGAGAAGCGGAACTGTTTTTTCCAAATCCTGTTTAACTTCCTTCTGCATCATATTACATCTCCAGACACAAAAGAGACGAATCTCACCTAACTTTAATAGATCTTGAAGGCTTAACTTTAACAGAAGCAGATAACATCATACTGCTCACCAAAGACACATTTAATCTCACATAGCTTAATTGTCTCAAAATAATCAAATAGGAACTATACAGAATGATAGCCTGTACTCTAAGTCATATGGTGTTAAACTCTTTAGACAAAATTGATTGAAGTTTTGACATTAGGGATTGCTGGGGGCTGTAGCACATTACATTTGTGGGAAGGTTTTGTGGGACACAGCCCATTAACCCCTTGGGAAGATGAGTTATAAAATGGAGAAGGAATGAAGGGAGAGAAAATGGTTTTGTAGAAAACCACCCTGAGGTTGTATAAGTCACTGTATTTCCCAAAAATCCCGACAGAAGTTTATATGATTGTATTCATAACCTAGGTCATTGTATCCCCCCAAAATGTCTAGCTGATTCTAATGTTCTAACTGAAGTACTCTCATGACCATAGATACTGCTGTAGCTATCAGGGTAAATTCTTGTACTCAGAGAGCCTGGAAATCCAAATTTCATTTCTGCCTTTGCCTGGGAGTTTGGAGTGGTCATGCCATGTGGCCCAGTGAAAACTGTGAAGCTTAGGGTGTGTTTTACCCTAAGAACTGTAACCATGAATACTCTCCTTAGTATGCTCATGAATGGATGCTGAGCCCCACTTCTGTCCCCCAATATGTGAATCCTTACAGACCTATGCAGTGCTGTATGAGAGAATGATGGGAGGGATCTGCACACACACCCCTCCTCTGGCCTGTGGAGAGAAGATCTCTATTTGAATGTTTCAGGTTTTCTCCAAATTGCAAAGGCATTTTGCAGCTTGGGCTAACATTCCAAAAAGTTGGTGAAACTTGGCAAACCTTAAGAGGTTTGGCCATCTCTAGTCCAGTTTGAGAGGGGAGGGAAGAAGCAGCAGCAGCAACAGAGGTAGCACTGCAGTGGGAGTGTGGGCTAGAGGCTGCTCTTTCTGTAATAGCACTTAGACAACTCTCCTCCTGTCGCCATCCACTGCTGACAAACAGCTGTTGAGCTGCTGGGCTCAGAAGCAAGAGCAGCTTCCTGCCACCAGGGCCCATTTGGTCCCCTGCCTGCCCAACAAGGAAGACGTTATGCAGTTGGCTCAGCCTCCTCCCAGCCCTGCCTGAGTCCCTCCCTGACGGCTTGGAGAGTCTGAGAACATGAGACAAGGGGCCAACTTGGCAGGAGTCCTGTCACACACCTATTCAGCAACACCCCAGCTTTTCCTTCTGCTTCCATTGCTTAGGAGATGGATACAGGGTGGTGACAGGGAAACTTGTTGAGGAAGAGAACACTGAGTGTGTGGGGGGGACCTTGTTGGAATGAAGTGGGACCATGAGGGTGGGCTGGGGAAAAAGTGAGATCATGGGTTTGACTGGGGGAGACAGAGGAGGACACAGGCACCTTTGGGGATCAACAGAAGAAGGTTATCTGTGGAGAGAAGAAAGAGTTAGATGTTTGGGGGAGGGAACTTTTAGGGAATGAAGGAGAAGGAAAATTAGCATTGCCAGTAGAGGAGAGGGAGGGGAGAGTTGTGCGGAGGTGGTATAGGAGGTGTGAGGGAATTTATATTGTTGGGATAGGATGCCTCTAAATAGCTAATGCCTTTGGACTCAATTGTCTCTCTGCCACAAGCTCTGAGCAAGGGCAGTGTGTATTTATACTTTGTCAGGAGCAGCCTGGGAACCAGACTGTGAGTCACGTAGAGTCTGCCTCTTCCTTTTGCCTCCTGGTTCCCCCTTAGTCCTCGCTCTATACCTGGTATGGATTACTTCCCCAGGCACAGTGGGTCCCAGTATGCTAGTTAGCATGCTGTGTTGGGTGGAGCCAAGTCTTCATCTGCTCCATGCCCACATGTGTGGCAGAGCCTCTTAGCATCTCCTTGGTTAACTAAATGGACAGCTCCTTAAAGCTCTCATTGTACAGCATCTTTTCCAGAACTCACACCACTCTCTTATAGGTCTCTCCTATGTGACACAGCTGGAGAAATTACTTGTAGGGGCCCCACAAGGGAGCAGATACTGATGGAGTCCAAATTCTCCAGGTATTTTGAGGAGGAGAATTCAGATTTTGTCATTATCTTGCATGTATTGATGGTCAAGCTAAGTATATCTCAGCTGAGGAGCATTGCTCCTCCTCTACTGTTTTCATGTGAGAAATGGAGGAGGAGGTTGAATAACTGAGGAATATTTTGAATGCTCACAACTGAATTGAGCTGAGCTGAACCTTTCTGTTGGGAGGGGACAGCAACCAATGAATCCCTGAAGAGCTCTGGAACTAGCCACCCACCAGTAGCCAGAGTTAATACTGCTGAAGCTTCACAGCTTTGAAAAGAGAACAGAATGTAACAAGAAACCGATGGACTCAAAAGACCATATAGAGAAGTATTGCAGTTATCCCTAGCTTCATTCAAAGTCCCTGTACTGACAGGAGGATGAATCCCTTCCAGTAGACATGATTAGGGAGAATAGAGTCTCCACTCCCTAGGAAGTTAGCGAACAGAAACTGTTTATTGACAGTTAAGGTTATTGCAGGACACTCTTCATCCACCTAAAGCTTTAAAGCTGGAAATAAGAAGTTAAAGAAAAGACTTCCCCTTCCTTTCCATCTTTATATCACCCACATGAATTGATAACAAACTCCAATACTCCATAGAAGTTTTTCATTTCCATCTCCAACAGGTACCCAAAAGCAATACCTACCCCAGCTTCCTAAAGTTTGCACTCTAATGGAAAACCATAACAGTGACCTCCTCTGCCATTGTATCAGTTAGTGCATTTAGGAAGTTATTCTGTGTTAACACTGTTAAGGCTTGGCATTTCTGTTCATAGGTAAAGATTGAAAACTTTTACCACCTTTGGGGCAGTTGATGTGAATTTTCCAAATCGGCTATAAAGTGATCTAATTAAAACTGAGATTTATTGGGAATAGAGAGACATCCGTTTAAAAGAACATAAATTATCTGCATAACACACAGAGTATGACACTGCAAAAACTGCCCTAGGTTTCAGTTATCACAAATTAAAAGGATATAACTTGAAGTTCTAGGAATTAATTCTTTCTGCCTTGTCCTGTCTTGTGTCCTTTTGTATCAGGTGCTTATTCCCTATCTCAAATAGGTTGTGACACTTTCAACTTTAGAGATGCTAGCTTATCCATTATAATATTTTTGATATCCCTTACAGAAGTATTTAGTCCCGTGTTTTCTCTGAAGAAGTTATCACTAGAATTGGTCTGACGGAACACTTTACTGTTGGAAAATGTTGTTTCATCAAAACTAAAACTTTTGGCAGGAATGTGTTTATCGATCGAAATTTTCTTTAAAAACATTGATACAAACCACTTTGATAATGTCAATGTTTTATTTCAACATTTTGGACACATCGATTTAGAAATGTATTTTATATTATTAATTATTTTTATAATATAAACTGAAAAGGGCAAAATCAAAATGCAATTCAAATCCAAAATTCTTCATTTAAAAAAAAAAATTTCCTCTTTTGGGAAATTTCAAAATTCGTTGTTTTTCTTTCCAAACTGGAATGAAAACAAATTTCAATATAGTGTAATTTCCTGTGAAGCAGAAATTTGGTTCCTGCAGAGTTCTAATTATCATTGCCTCTTATGCAACTTTCATGTATGTGTTAAAGTCATTTGCGATTATAAGCACTGCATTTGTTAAACCGGTTTTAAGATTCTAATTTCTTTCCTCCCTATGCCACTGACTGAAGGAAATACTTTTTTACATAATCCATTTGACCTGTGGAACTCACTGCCACTAGATATTACTGAGGACAAGCCCTTAGTAAGATTGAAAAGAGGATCCATAGTTCCATTGGATGTTCTTATTGTCCATGGAAATGTATCTGGAATTTGCACACTGTAGTTCAGGGGATCTCAAACTGGGAGTTGGGACCCCTCAGGGGGTCATCAGGTTATTATGGGGGTGGGTCGCAAGCTGTTAGCCCTCGCACATGCCATGGCTGCAGCTATCAGCCCCATGCATTGCTGACAGCCAGAGCCCTTCAGAGCTGGGTGGCCGGAGAGCAGCGGCTGCTGGCTGGGTGCTCTGAAGTCAGCACCAGCTCCAGCAGCAGTGCAGAAGTAAGAGTAGCATGACATGGAGGGGTGGATGGCATGGCATAGAGGGGTCGTCACTTTTTGCGGGGAGGTCATCACAGCCTGAAATATTTTCAAAGGGGGTCCCAGCAAAAAAATTTGAGAACTCCTGCTGTAGTTGGACACCCACAAAGGAAGGAAGGAGTCACAATTCCTCGGAAGCTACTGTTTTGAGGGGTAGTGTGGTGGAAAGTATGCTTATCTGCCCATTACCAGATACAGCAGACTCCCACGCTCCTGTCCAGCCAGTTCTATTTACTGCTCTGTACACTTGCTCAGTGTTGAGTGCTGGGTGTACAGTCCTTACTCTCCTCTCTGCCCACTCCATGTCTGCACTCATGGTCTCGGTAGGCCCTGTGCAACCCCACAGAGGATGCTAATGTCCTATTACTCCTCTATGTGGCCATGTAAAACTGATTCTCAATCTAGCTCTTATTTAGCAAATACAGAGTCTGGCTCATTAGAATAAATCAATCAATACAGAAAGAATAAATAAGGTCCTTCTTTTAAATGATTTGGCAGGAGACTATTTGCTTTCTGGTGTCTGTTTTGTATTTTGTGTTGTTTTTTTTGTTATTGTTTTTCATTCCTGATATCTGATGAAGTGGGTTGCAGCCCATGAAAGCTTATGCCTGCAGAAATGTGTTAGTCTTTAAGGTGCTACAGGACTCTCGTTGTCATTCCTGATATGTTGATCTTCAGGCAACTCAAGTCAAAATATTTTAAAATGGGCAAAACTCAAAGTGAGGCGATATGATCTGGTTTCCTAGAAAGTATTGTAATGACTCCACCCTGTGGTTACTTCTGCGATTAGCAGGCCTGTATTGCTCTCTCTTTCAGAAATGCTAAGTGGAATTTTAGCTTTAGAGGGAATACCTCCTTTCATGTATATAAGTGAGATTTGGTGGGGAAGTTTAGCTTAAAGCTTCTGTATAAAAATTGCCCATTGTAGTGACATCAGGGTAAAAGAAATTTCACTACCAAACACGTCTATAGTCCCTTGTGTCCAATGAACACAAAGTACTATACAGACATTAATGTATTTCCACTCACAACACCCCTGAGGAGTAGGCAACTATCATTATCCCAGTTTTACATAGGAGGAGTGAAGCGCAGCATAATGTGTTAATTAGTGACTTTCACAAGATGACACAGCAAGTCAGTGACAGAACCTAGATCCTAATTCACAATCTTGGGCTTTAACCACTAGATATACTGCCTTTCATCTTTATTATTATATTAGCAAGAAGAAATTGGTCTGCTGTGACTAGCTAGTGATGGGTGACCCCAAAAGTTTGGGGTTGGCTAATCATCCAAAAGCTCTTCTATGCTTCTTCAGTTGGCAAATGTTGTGAGAACAAGCTCTCATGAGCTCTCTCTCTGGTATTTCCTGGTTGCAATCAGGGAGAAATACCATCAGAATCAGCTCTTTCATGATATTTTGGCACTTGGCGCACTGGTTGGAATCAGAAAATACAGGAATAAGCAAAACATTTAAAATAAATTTTTAAAATTATCCAAACTTTAACTTCCAAAATGTTTCAGATGATGGTGCACCCAAGTTCAGTTCTTATATTGCCAGAACCAGTTCTCCTGTCCCTTTTTTAAACTTCTGGTTTATTCAATCTGTCAGGATGGTGATTAATTTTTGCACTTATTATTTGTGGCTTTAATATCTTCCCAGATTGAAAGCTTTTCTAGTTTAATTGTTTCTGTAGGTATATCGATATCTTACTATTTTATAAAATGCTATTGCGAAACCTCTTACAGCAGCACCTTGTAGTGGATCCAAAAGAGAGCTGAGCGAATAACTGATTTTTCCGTTTGGTGGTCACAAGAAAATTGTTGTATGGAGTGTTGTTTTAGCTGTGTTGTTTCCAGGATATTAGAGAGACAAGGTGAGTGAGGTAATATATTTTATTGGACCAACTTCTGTTGGTGAGAGACAAGATTTTGAGCTTACACAAAGCTCTTGTTCCAGTTGGAGAAACTTAGATTTAGTCTACAATACAGAGTTAGGTTGATGCAATAGCACTTAAATCAACATAGTTAGAGCAACGCAGTGTCAGTGTAGACACTGTATTGCTTACACTGACTGTTGCTGGCTTTCAGAAGCTGTCCCACAATGCTCCACACTGACAGTTAAATCAGTGCAAGCGCTCCACGTGAGAACGTGTCCTGCCAACACAAGGAGCGTAGCATAGACATGCAAAAGCAATTTAATTACTGTGGTGGCTGACTGTCAATCAGCCACTGCAGTAATTGTGTAACTGAGGTGAACACAATTTTGTAGTGTAGACATACACTTACTGGTTTTCAGGAGCTGTCCCACAATGCCCCACCTGCACTGACAATACAATTGATATAAGCACTCCTGGTGAGGATGCGCACCGCTGACGCAAGGAGCAAAGTGTAGACACACACAAGCGATGTAATTACTGCGGTGGCTCGGCTGCATGCCAATGTATGATGGGTTGACTTAATTTTGTAGTGAAGACATGGCCTTACTCAGAATGCCACAACTAAATACAAGATTGAACAGATAGATAGTTTAGCATAAATAGTTAACATATATTTCAAGGAACCATTCAAAGTGAAGTGGTCCATTTACATCCTCCAAGCATACTGAAGAAAGGAGGGGTGGCAACAGTGGGGAGGGATTGTTAGTGGGTTATAGCTTTCCTGAACCCTCTCTTCTGGCCTTCCAACAAGCCCCTTCCAAGCTCATCATCAGAAGCAAGCTACTCACAGACCAGGACATAACTCAAAGCGGCACAGCACAACAGATGTCAGAAGAACAGATACAAAACCTGCAGATGTATCTCCACTGCTGCAATAATAAATACCCCCCTCCCCACTTCACATCTTTCAAGATCCATGGGTCCTACACATGCTTCTCACAACATGTGGTGTACCTCATCCAGTTCACTAAATGCCCCAATGGCAACTATGTGGGTGAAACGAGACAGTTGCTATGCTCTTGAATGAACTCACTCAGGAAAATGCTAAAAGACAAAAACACCACATCACTTGTGGGTGAACACTTCTCACACAGCTATCACTCTGTATCTACTTATCAATCCTCATCTTCAAAGGAAACCTGCACAACATTATCAAAACATGAGCTTGGGAGCTTAAACTCATAACTTTGCTAGACACTAAAATCACAGACTGAAGAGAGACACTGGATTTATGGCTTATTACAACTATCTATAACTAACAACCTCCCGCAGCTGCTTCTCCCTCTGTGACTGGAGGGACTTAGTGGGCCACTTCACCTGGAATGGCCCCTTGAAACATGTGTTAACTATTTTTGCTAAGCAATCTGTTCCATCTCCTATTTAGCTGTGACACTCTGATTAAGTTTCTCAGACCTGAAGGAGAATTCTGTGTAAACTCAAAAATGTGTCTCTCTCACCAATAAAAGATATGATCTCACCCACCTTACAAGATACAAGAAAATTGTATCATTTTGAACCCATACTGATTTTTTTTTCCTTGCCAAAATGAAAAACTGAAAAACTTCAGTTTGGGACCAATGAAACATTGTTCATCTAAAACATTTGCCCAAAGAAAAAAGAAAAAAATTTTGGGGGAGGCTGAATCTATTACTGAATTGAACCCGAATTCACAAAGGCTTCTGATGCCCCACCTCAATGAACATTTTTGTAAATTTACTATTTGCCAAAAAAAATATCACCCAACAATAAGCCAGATACAGTAAGACTCCCTGCCACAGTGTGCTGCAGGATGACTTTGCCGGGGGTCAGGAGATAATCAGGCTTGGGAGTCAAGAAGGTGGAAGAGGAGCTACTCTGCTGAAAGTGAAACACGTGGAGCAGGACACAGGTGTCCAGGGAGGGGCTTAGCAGGGTTCTTCCTTTTCAGTTGCAAGGGGAAGCTGCAGAGTATGAGAGGAATAGGGAGGAATTGTCTGGAGCAGGGAGGCTCATGCAGAAGTCTCTGGAAGTTCTGGAACAGACATTGCAGGAGTTATCTACATCAAGGATTGAAAGGTAGAGTAAAAGAGCCTGAACCTTGCGGGGAAGGGGAAGTATGTGCTAGAGACTGCATAAAGACTAAAGGAGGTAGCAGAGCATTGTTTGGTTGTGAGTAATAGAGGGGAGCCTTGGGAAAAATGTTAAACAGCACCTAAGGCCCCATGTCAGTCCTTTTGGACCCAGGGAGAAAGAAACAAAAATAAGGCAAAGAGCCGGCAGTACCATGCTTTGTCAGGATTTGGGGTGCTCTGGGATGGGCAGATTTGTTAGACATTTGCTGTTCAGTATTTCTATAGGCTGAGGCTTGGGAAAGGTCTAACTTGGCAGGCTGCTTTATGTTGTGCCAACCATGCAAAACTGTTGTGAACATTTCCCAGCTCAGCCCCACCATTCATTTACCCACCCTTTACTTTGCTTCTTGATAACAATGAAAAAATTCATAATATTTTACTTGCTCACTCACATGGGGTAAGTAACATTTTGACAGGTGACTAGAATTTTGGTTGGCTGTGATGTGTTTGTGTGTGTGTCTGTGTGTGTATTAATTATACAGCCCAAATCAGAGGAGTAGGGAAGAAAGAACCTGTTGTGGGGATGGAATGACACAAAGGGGAAGCTTGGGATTACCTTTCATTTTAGGTACATTTATAACTTTTTGGGGACTCAAAAAGAGATCAGGATGGGTGTGTGCAGAAAGGAGAATGGAAACTTATTTTTAAATGATTCACAATATGCTTATTCTTGCTTTAGTGAAAGTCAGCTTTTCAGTTCAGTTTAGGCTTGCTTGGGGACGGGACATACATTTATGGACAGTGGGGTTGATTTTCAAAGACACAAGTGGCAGTTCACTGCCAGCCAGTCACCTACCTGCCATTTGTGCTATGAAAATCTCCCTCACTGAAGGAAAGAGAGAGAGCCTATCAGAAAGAATTTCCTAAGGGTTTTCTTCTACACTGTAGAAACACATCCAGGGGAAGTGATGGAACAAGTGCCATTATGTGGTCATTTAAAAATAGATTGGACAAAACACTTAATGATGCAGGTCAATGTTTTCAATCCTGGGTGCCTCAAATACACAACAGGCATCTATATTAACAGCTGATTTATAGAATTGCTGGGAACCGAATGAAGTCCATGGGAGTTAACTTGATTTTTCAACGGCACCTCTAATTTTAGTTGCCTACATATGCATTTAGGAGCCTAATTTTGAACACCCAGTTTTGAAAATATAGTGACTAGAAAGTAACAAACAGTCCTGTTCTGGCAGATGCAGGTTGGGATGCATGGAAGGAGGGAGGGGAAAGATGACCAAATAAGTCTTTATCACTGATCTCAAGGAGGAGCCAAACTCTGTTCTCTTACACTTATGTGGGAAAAAAAAACAACTTTTTAGACATTCGGTGAATCACTTCACATTTTCAATTGTGTTACTGTGAGCAGTATTATGCCATTTGATTCTGTGAGCCAAGTGATTTATCATGGGCTCTTCCAGCTCTAGAGTTTTCTGAAAGAGTTGAGCTCCCCAACTGAAATGCAGTGGCCACTTCATACTAGGGAGTAGCACTGGAAGTACATGTGCTAGCAACACAACAGAACGGTTCAGAAGTGTTTTGCAACACTAACAAACTCTTTTCCTGCATTCATGACACTCAGCATCAGGTTGTCAGAATTGTTCAGTGCTGTTCTCAGGACGATATACTGACGATAGGAGACTGAACTCCATCACGGAATTTGATTTCTGAAACAGAATAGTTACTATAAAATGTGGTTCTGATGTGTTGTCATGTGTGAACTATAGAATTTTTATCATTTTATGGACTTGGCCATATTGGCGCACCATTGATTTCAGAGAGCTACTGTATAAATCAACCATTGTAACTTTGACGAACAGATCTGTAGAAAGATGGATGGACAAACGTTAAAAGGCTCAGGGGGTTGGTTTAGATATCAGGTTCAGATGCTTGGAAACCAAGCTTCATCTGTGTTTCCAAGTTTTAGGTCTTCGATAGCGCTGCCAGAACATCCTGTCACAAAAGATTTTGTACATTGTGCTCCCAAGAAGCTGACTGAGGCTCAGAAAAGTGTTTTTTTAAATTGTTTGTTAAACAGCTTAACTCAGCTGAACTGTCAAGTCTTTTTATATTTTGTTTGAACAAATTTACCTGTGATCAACTAAAATACCATATAGCTATATGTTGAAACACTGCAGTGGTATTTGTACTCCACTAGGTGGTCCTAAAGACCACATTCATTTTTCTCCAGTGCAAATTTTAAACAATTAAAATGTTTTCATTAACTATAAAGCCCTAGCAATCTCGACTCAGGCAAAATTTCAAATTAAGTTAAATGAAGCTTTAGCTGAGCAAAGGCTGCATGGTTAGGCTGTAAATTATTCTTAACAGGACCAATTCTTCACTGTAAGTAGGCTGCCACCCATCCCAAAGGCTGCACAGTGTTAGTGGAATACAGATTTGTTTGAGTCAGTTAAGTAGGCTCCTCCTTCTTTCGATAACATGTAAACTACTTTTTAATGTGGGGTAAAACAATTGATGATATTAATGGTTTTAATTGTATAGTTAAATTCTAGTCAGGAAAGGATGCTTATTTTGGTCTAATGGAGACATCTTAAAGTAATTAGCATATGCACACAATATCACTCCAGTGCTAGAAACCTATTATGGAATTGCAAAAATAAAAACAAAGCAGAAGCGTTTGACTTTTAAAATGTGCCGATGAGCACTGTAAGGGCCAGTCATTTTTTCCCTGTGACTCAGTTTACCATCTGTAATGAGGATACCAACACTTTACTTCTGTGATGTGTTATCAGTCAACTACTTTAAAATCCTCAGATAAAAGTTATTAGATAAGCTAGAGCCATATAATGCAGAAGATTATTAAGCAGAATTTTCCATTGAAATCAGAGCGGAGTCCTGCTTAAAACAATTGCTAGCAAGATGTCACATAATGTTGTTACGCCATATTAGAGTCGTTGTCTAAAATTTTACCTCAACCTACTATCTGTGGCAAGCAGAAAAACTTTTGTTGAACAAGTTCTTCACAGATTCATTCTTCATCTACTGGAACCTAAAATAACAAATGTTTAAATGATTCAGACTTCAAAGTTTCCTGTAGCTGGCTCCTGTAGACTCCTAACATGATGATTAAAAAACAAAACAAAACAAAACAACCCTTTCCTTTTGTAATTAAGCAAAGCTGTACTGTATAACAACTACCTGCATTCCAGTACAATGTACGTGTGTGTTGGGAAGCGCGCGCGCACGCACACACACACACACACACACACACACATAATTTGGAAGTAGTAGTAAATGTTTTAGAAGCGCTTCAAAGTCATTAAGGTGCTTTTGAAAATGCTACCCATGATTACCAGAAGCCTTAAGACATGAAGCTGGTGGTTGACGTTCTTTGATACACATCCCTGGTAGGTTTTCTCAAGTCATGCCAGATGTACTTATCCTTATTACTTTCTTAGAAGAAGGTCCAATCCAATTTAATAAATTTGCCTTTGGCTTCAATGGCAATGAGATCAGACACTGGTGCAAGATGCAAGATTTTTTTAAAAATCTTTTACTGGAAATATATTTGTCTTCTTCTAAAACTCTCATCTACCATCCCGCTCCTCAGACCTGTAAGGTGTATTATTAAACCAGGCCGTTTGGCCTATCAGCAGGAAAATGCAGCAATTCTATAATGTTTTTACTTTCTACCAGCCGACGGAAGAAAAAGCCCATCTCTATCCTCAATTCTGTATGCTATTGTACAGTTTATTGCACAGCTGAAACCAAATTTTACAAGGAAGCATTTTATCAAGTACCTTATTTTTCTAGACATTTCTTGAGGAGCTGCAAAGAAGTTGTCAGCTAAATTGAAAACATATTAATAAAGTTTAAAAAGTTAATGGAAGACATTTGCAATTTTCACTTCATTTTCCTAGTGACTTAAAGAAGAACTAAGTGGGTACACCTCTGCTACTGTTTCCCTAACATCTTTGTAGCCAATGACGTGCAGAAGAATTAGTGCCGGATATCTACCATTTGTTGCACACCTATCAAATTATAGTTTTGCTAGGCAAACTTACAATTCAGGTGGCCAAATCTCTGTTTGTCTGGGAGGCTATTTTCAATTACTTATAAGTAATAATGTGTGTTTTATAACTCAAACCACTTGTGTAAATAGAGCTTAAAACCTTGTGACTGAGGCAAGAAAATAGAAGTAAAGGTTTAGCTGTTGTAATGCACTGTGCAGTCCATTTATGGGCAGTGGCTGGAATACAGCTTTTGGGTCATTTTGGTGCTAACTATAGAATATCAGACTACACTTTTCTATAGGCAGGATAATTACTGCCACATAATGCCATATTGTTAGCCACTATTTTTAATGCAGTTGTGTTCATTTGTTTCTTCATGAACCAAGATATTTGTGCGCTCCAAAGAAATGCAGAGCAAATCACCCATCCTGCTTATCACTGGTTCTGCAAGTGACGCTATTGAAAATGTTTTCTCTTGGGTTAGTCATTATGTGCCCATAATAGACTTAACCAGATACTGTGGACCTATCTACTTATATTGACCCCAGTGCCATGGCAATGACTGGAATATAGTATCTGAGCATCTTACAGTTTTTAATGTATTTATCCTTGCAATATCTCTGGTAGGTAGGGAAGGGCTAATATCCCTATTCTATAGATGGAGAATGGAGGCACAGTGATTTGCACAAGGTCATGTGGGAAGTTTGGTATACAATGGACTTGATCCTCACTCGCCTGAGAGGAACTAACCTAAGATTGTGCCTCTTGGCTCTATGTAGTGCAATTGTCAAACTACGGGAAGACCAATGAAATGAGCAATTAAGAGGTGTCAGTGGCTGACTAGCCCAGGGATCTTGAGGTGTTGAAAATATTTGGCCCATCTGGTAAACAGTTTTATTTTCTTGATCTGAGAAACAGATCATTTTAAGTTACAATATTTCATAAATCATGAGGGAAAGAATATGTTGTGCACCACTGGAAATTTAATTGAAAATGTCCCTAGAAATATTTTTATTCTGCAAGCTGTAGGGTGTTTTATTGTTTTGTTTGTGGGTTTTTTTCACTTGATGTTGTGAATCTTGATAAGCTGTTTGTTTAACTCTTTTATTTCCTTCAGAATAACTCTTACTGTTGAGGCGCCCAGCTTTGACAATTTAACTGTGTATTGAAGGCATCCCCTAAACCCCAAGAGAGACCTTCCAGTGCAAAATGATGGGGTTTTTTTCCTCCTTAACCCCTTTTATCCAGAGTATTTATCTGCATTCCTTAAAGGACCTCATTCTTGTCTCTCTACTGATAGCGTCTTTCCTAGCTGCTAAGCATCTGAAAGCATATTAGAGAGATTGAAAGGTACTGAATCCTTCTCATTATTTAGTTCTATTTTGAATGCCAAAATGCTGACCTTTTCTGTCTTTAACATGGCTTCTAGGAGGCATCTTTCCAAGTCTAAATATAGCCTTCTGCTGAAAGTCAACCTTCTAGTTCCCCTATACAAAACGTGTAGTAGAACCTAGAAGTAGATGGATACTGCATATCCTTGTCAATACAGAAATTCTTTTAAATTTCTTAAATGCTGCTTTTATAATATTAGTACTTGTGGTATCATGTCGTCATCTGTTGTGTTAACCTGTAAAGGATTTAATAATCTGTAATGTAGCAGTCTCTCTACAAATCCTCTCACACTCTGGACATGATTTTTAGATGTCACTACTTCCTAGACTTGTCTGTTTTCAAACAAGGAATGTTCCCATATTTCTTCTTGTAAGCAACATGCAAGCAAAGAATATACAAAGTGGTGGTAGTTTATCCTTAGCATCTTTCTGCAAGAAATAGATATATCTAGCAATATTCCAAACCAGCTATCTTGTCTAATTATTTGGTATACAAGCAAATATGATAGTAGCAGGCCATAAAAAGCCACCACCGTCTGCTCTGTTAGTAGAGTTAAATGTATGCTCTCATAGTAAATTAGAAGTTTATTAGATTTCTTGTTGCAAAATACCTATGGCTGGTACATGAAAAGGCAGACAATTTGGACGTACATCTGTGGGTTTGGTCAGAGACTATAGGGATACATTTTGGCTATGTTAAAGATGAATAGCATATTCAAAATGCTTTGCTGAGATTACAAAATTTACACTCGTGTGTGTGTGTGTGTGTGTGTGATGTGTAAATATTAAACCTATTTATTTCTGTTTTTTGGAATGAGTTTACAGCTCTAAAATCAGTACATGCCCTGCTACCTATCAGAAACTCTTTGGAATTTACTGTCTAGATGCTAAGAGATTTGTAAACAGCTGACATTTATCATTCAGATAGGTAGGATATGATTCACCTCTTACTTGCATGAGATTTGTGCCAATATGACTCTGTTGACTTGAGTGACCAGCAAGAGGAAGAGAATCAGGCTTTGAGCATTTGGTACTAATAGTAATTCATGATTTTTTTTTTTTAATATAATGATTATGGGTCAAATCCTGGAGTCTTTACCCTGTTCTTATTCCAGATAAAACTCTCTTAAGTGGAAATTTTGCCTGGGCATAGATTTCAGGTGAAATTTTCAAAGGCACCCAGGTTCCACTGTCAAAAGTGATTTAGGAGCCCCGTTGAAATAGTAGGTAATAAGTCCCACTGAAAGTTAATGTAGTCGGGCCTATGGTGAGTGGAGCTAGGCAGTAAGCACATCATTCCTCCAAACAGCCCTGCAGAGATTACCAGGGGTGTATTATCTTTTTTCTATTCACCACCCTGTTCTGGAAAACTGCCCTAAAATGCAAATATGGTTACCCCCCATGGCTGCAATGCCCAAGAGGATCCTAGGGGCTCATTGCTGACAAGAAGTCACAGGGTCCCAGAAGAACCTTGACCTTTGGGGTCTGGATTCTGTGGCCTTTTCTGTGGGAGGCAAATCCTCTCCGCTAGATGGAACAAGTAGAACCTATGGCGTTTTCTCAACCTTAGGTCATCCAGTGGCTCTGACCTTGTGAGAGATGTGGCCCTCCATTTTTACTCAGTGAGAACTTGCCTAAGGTCTGAGAGAAGAACTCTCCTTAGGCACAGTGGAGGGGATATGTTTGTGGCTGCCTGATTCTCAGCTGCCGGATTTCACCTTAAACCTTAAGACTGGGTGGGGCTTGTATTCACACAACTAGAGAATCGGATATGGCGGAGTGGTACTCTGCCATGTCACCCCCTGTCACACTCCTAATGCACCCTTTAGACCCCCACAACAAACTCCAGTGACTCCAACTCCCTTCCCTTTTGCTGGAGGAAATGGTTTCCAGAATCAGCAACAGAGCTACGTCCTGTGCCAGCTTTATGCCAGCAAAGTTTCCCCAAACATAGTGGGCTGGTATTCCCCATGGTCAAATTCTGTCTGCTTTAAGTTCAAAACAGCGCATGCAAAGTGAACTTGGCACACCAAAGAATCTGACCCAAGGTATTCAGCGTGTAGTATTTTTAAGGTAGGCTGTTTCATTAGAATAAATGACAAGTCCTGAAGCATTAGGGATGGATTTAAAAAGAAACCTGAAATCATGGATGACCTTTCCTAAACTTGGAGAATTCTATTTGTGAAACTGAAACTTGCCTCGGAGGCCCATTTACATTAAATATTTTGTCTTGCTGGAAAATTATAGTACCTCTCACTTCTGTTTAAATGACTGATATGTGTACAGGAATGATACAACTGTTTAATTCCTGCAAGAAAGTAGGCTTCAAATCTCTTCTGTGAGGATCAGTACCTTTTGGAAAGAGCTAGTTGGAACTGGTTGTTATGGCTCATGTGAAGTAATGCTGATCAGGTAGAACTCAGAAACAGACTGAAACAGGCCTATCAGACTCCTTGGCTGGGTGTGATTACTGAACACTACATGTTCAACTACCAGAAAATTAGGTATCATTATACTAAGATGCAATAGTTAGATTTAATTATAGAATGACACTCTGCCCTCAGTTACACACGTGCAACCTGAGGTACTGAAGGTATGGGTTTGCAACAATGTCATCATTTTTTAGAATCTTTATCATTCTGTAGTAATGAACTGCTCTTCAAGATTCACGTTATAAGAAACAATTATTTTGGCTTTGCAGGCCGTGTTTGTGATTATGTGTAGACATTTATTTGGATGGGATTTAGCAGCATATAAATTCAGAATGTGGATGCTTGCCAATGGCAGGATTGAAAAACATCTCTACAAAGTAAGCTGTTTCTCAGTAGCTGTTGCTGTTGTTTCCTTTTACCTGCTAGCTCAGGGCTCCTTGTGGTCCTTCCTTGTGTAAATACATTGTTCTAGTAGATGGGTTTTTAAAAGTCAACATTTACTATATATGCAGCGAAGAAGGAGCATTACCACCAATCTTTAGCCACCATTCACATTGTCTTCTAAATTGTGAGGATGATTGGTTGCACAGTGGTAAAATGGATATAGGCAGTGAATAGTGACAAATTAACATGGGAGCAGAATTAAAAGGCAAGTAGTTTTTCTGTCACTTTCTGGAGTATGTTGGTTTTCTGCCCTTTTTCCTGCAGGGGTAGGAGGATGTGTATAGTGATTTGGTGGGCTTGTTCAGAATGTGACTTGCCATCTTTCCCCCACTTCACTCGATGAATGAGGGCTGCGCACAGTATGGCTGGGGGAGTTTTCAAGCAGACAGCACATCCTTCCCTGGGATAAGCCGGCTGTGAGTTAGGGAGCTGGACATGGACAAAAGCTTCTCCCCTTCCATTCGAGCATCCAGTGGAGGGTTTACTGAAAAAGGTAATTCTGTCTAAGGCTGTATTATCAGATTACTCTAGAGTACCTAGGGATTACTTTAGAATACCCTATCTGTATTACCCTAGGTCCCTGTGACAGATTACAGGGAATTAACAGGTGAGCCTTCACTCTGGTATTAATTGCTCCCCCAGAGAGGTCTGATTTGGGGTATGAAATTTAATTAGCTAATCAAGATAGCAGGGTGGCTGCGCTAAAGTATGAATTAGCCCATCAGCTGAGGACTGATAAAAGGCACAGGAAGTGCAAGAGATATGAGCGGGACTAGCTGAGCTCAGAGTCAGAGATCTCCAGGAAAGGAGACCTCTTCTCTGCTTGGGCCCTGGGAAATGGGCTGAGAATACAAAGAACATTGGAAATAGTATTGCTGCACAAAACTGTTGTTGGGGAGGGGACATATATAAACAGTGCAGTGTGACTACCCAACCAGTGAAGTCTGAGCAGGTTTCTGTGGTGCAAGAAACCAGGAGTGGACCGTGCCCTGCTACACACTCACTTTAACTGTACAATCTCGAAGGATGTATAATACTCTTTTTAGAAATCAATGGACTCCTTGAAACACTGCAAGTAACAACCCCAGAGCACACAGGCAGGACTTAACTTCCCCTTAGCACCGCCACTTTGCACCCCCTAGGAAAGACAACATCATCATATCAAAACAAGACGACAATTCAGTGTTAAGAAAAGATACAGTAAGGAAGATATATATGTCCCAGTTGGTATTAAGAAATAGGCATGGAAATGCAAATCTCTTAGCAAGCTTTTAGAAACATTGCCTGGATTTCTTCATGGAGACAAAGTAGGTTGATTTTGATATTTGAAAGAAAGTAAAAGTATGTGCCTCTGAAACTCTTGCCTGTTTTCCTTCTATGTGAAATATATTGATAATTCAAAGTCACCTGTTGCAAGTATTGAAATTAGATAACCATGATAGTACATATTCTTGAACTAATAAACTATATGGTGACAATTTTTGGTTTATTGATGGTTCACAGGGTTGAGAACTTGTATTGTTTTGTTTTCAATTTAAGAGGGTTAGCTCTCCAGAGGCAGATGGTTTTGTGCTCCAAAATCCAGGTGGGTATTTCATGTTTTATACCTTAAATAAGGTACATGTTTATTGAATGGCCATGTTACAACACAAGCTTTTGCTGTAGACAGGAGTCTTTACGCTTTCACAAAGCCTCTTTCAGATTTTTTTAATGAACTTTTTCAATCTTTTTTCTTAAACCAAACAAATTCTAGGTGCCTCCATACAGATCAACTACAAATATATTATACACCAGAAATGAGAAATGACCAATTTACATAGGGCTTGAATTCCTATATATTAACAGCATTCTTTCCAGCACACAGATTTTTACGGCACATATATAAAAAAGAAATTTATTTAAATGAAGGAATTCCAAAGCCAAGAGGGAAAAACAGTGTGCTGTGAGGAGACAAAGGGAGAGGATTATCTTTCGTCCAGGGCCTCCTGCAGGAGTCTTTAGTCAACCCGTTCTAGGAAACTATCCCAAATGGACTCTTCTCCTGACACTCCCCACCCCATCGCCCCCAGGGTTTGCTGTCTATTGTATGATCCTTTCCTTCACAGCTAGATCTGTCAATCCATTATACCAGCCTTTGTGCCTCATGGGGGATTTATTTTTCCAACATAGCAAACTTTGACCTTTCTCCACTGATAAAGCTCTGTGTAGCCCTTCCCTTTGGTATGGTGATAGCCTCCATTCGCCAGGTATTTGATCCACTAAGCAGGTAGTGAAGTCTCTCGGATCATGGTAATTCAGGTTTTAGTACTGTCCCAGAATTCTGAAATAATTGGGCATGACCAAAACATATGTGCAGCCCCCATACCTCCAGTGTCAATAACTGGGGACTGCTTTAATTTTGTCAAGTCTTTAGGATGAACAGTGCCTTTTTGAATAACCTTTTTGTTGAAGAGATGTGACTAGGGCTCCATGCTCACTTCCTTAATCTCTCATTGCTCTGTGGTGTCATGAGGAACTCTTGCCGTATAGCTGCTGGTTAGGGAAATAATGTAACCATCTACAAAATTTTAAGGAACTCTGGCACATTGGATAATGCATATGCTTCTAGGCTGAAATCTGAAGTAAATATCTTTAAAAATTTTTGAAGTGAACCACATACTTCTCTCCCCTAGTCCATACTAATAAAAATGAACTGGGTATTGCTGACTGTCACATATCCCATGGGAGAGCTGAGCATGTACTGTAGAAATATACTAGAAAAATACTTCACAAGTGTCAGTTATTGTATGAGTGAAACTGAGCTAAGTAGAGGAGAGTTATGAGAGGGTTTGAGTGACTGACTCTGTCCCTCAGGGTACAGTCAATGCATGAGGAAGCTTTCAGTGTTGTTAGTTACATTTTGGGGTCTGTCAGATTTCCCAATCTCATCCACCTTCCCCCAGGTCTTGTTCAGATGGGGTTTTCTACAGATTGATATATCTGCAGCGAAAGCTCAGATAGAGACCTCAGTAATAGCAGAGATTTGAAAAGAAACTCACTGTGTTATAAAGATGCTGTTATGCGACAGTAGTGTTCATGCAACAGAATTGTATACCTACTCACAAGTTAAGTACTTGCCATTGCCTCCAAAAGTGGAGTGTTTGGAGGATAGGATGACATCAAACAATAGATTATGGCTAGAGTGAAATGTAAAAGCCTAGAGAAAAATCTCCATTAGCAAGAAGACAGTGGGCTATGACATAGTGAGTGATCGATACTGGTCCGGGATGGATATATCAACAAGTTTCCAAAAAATATTCCCCCCACCCCAAAATCTTCACTCTTTATGTACAAATACTGACTTACCTTCTGAAAGCAGTGAGATCCTGTGGATCCATTTGTGACCTTTGTGGTGGTTTCCACAAATACACTAGCAAATAAGCTTATTGGCAGAAATGGTAAGCGGAGAAGAGAGGATATTTGTGAAAATAGTATTTGGAATTTTTAAATGCAAATACTCACATCAGCCATTTGATTCTCATCCAGTTAGGGAACACAAACAAAACAGTATGACCTATTCCTCCAATTAAAACTAACTGGCACGTGCCAAATTTTGGATATCAAATACCTACTTCTCTAGGCTTTGAGCATTTGGGACAGGAACTGTATCCTATCTTGTGTTCGAAAAGCAGCTAACACATTATGAGTTCCATTATGATATAAATAATGGCACCCACAGCTGCTTATGAATGATCTATAGAGCAAGAATTATTCATGAACTATGTAGTAAATAATTTAAACCTTCGAATATATGTGAGAAAAACTGTATGCTACTCACAGATCATTCACAAATGGATAAGATAAAAACACCTGGTGTACCTGCTATCAACCAAACACCACTTTAATAACAACAAACAGAATGTAAATCTTTATGCAAAACTGAATGAAGAACAACAGTAATAAAAATGGATTCATTTGATTTTTGGATTCCTTTCAGTCACACCAGTGTAAATCTGAAATACTGGCTTGAAAGTTAATGGGGTGGTGTTTGGTGTAAATGGGATCAGAATCCGGTTCTAGCAATGTATACTCCATTGCATGTTCACTTTTTTCTTATTAAGCATAAAATAAGTTGTGTGATAGAATAATTATACTCGGCACACAGTTGGGTTGGCATCTGTGCTGGCATCACAGGTGTAACCTAAGATGAAGAGGGGAGAAGCAGTGCCCTTGATGAAAAACTTGTTAAAAACAGATGGACTAAAATAACCTTTTTCATCTTTTCTCTATATATCCACACCCGCACACACTTTACATTATTCCCTTCTCTATGGTATTTGAAATACATGGGCGGGAGTTCTGGATCCGAAAACAAAACATGTACTCTGATCTTGTTGAATTTATGATGCATCATCAGTTAATGTAGAGATCTGCTGAGTTTAAAAGTGAAAGGGTTAAAGACTTTTTTCATGTTTTGCTTTTTAAAAAAAAAAAAAGTGGGGTGGGGGGAACTTAATAGTTTGAGCTATAGCTTGTTTTTGTTATTTAATTGCCAGCTCTTTATAGGATGTGGTTAGTATTCACTGTCTCTCGTGTATTGTCAACAGGCCAATCAAAACAAACAAAATGGGTCTCTCACAGGATGTGGTATTCATCGCAGCACGTCTAATCTAAGATGAGCCGCATGGTTTAACAAAATGCAGAACTCAAAAAAATAAAGATTGGGTACCAATAACATATTAGATATTGGGAGGTGCATTAGGATCAATTTCCAAAGATTTACAATTCTATTGTTGTGGCGTCTAGGTCGCTGTTCTCCCTCAAAACTTAATTTTAAAAAACAAAACAAAAAACTGGAAATAGAGGTGACACATGAATGAAAGAATAAATGGTTAGTTTTTATAAGGGCATTGGCTTTTGGAATTAACCATGGCAAGTAGGAAGACCCTTGTACAGATTTCAGAGGGTGGCATCCTTTCTGTAGAGTTTGTAAATAGTGGTGCAAACTGATGGAACACTTCTCAAGCTGGGCAGAGCACAGGGAGCCTGAGTTAGTGTCCAAACTCACTCCCTTCCTGGAATTTGGATTTATTGGTAATCCAGAAAGAATGTAACATAACACTTAGCCCAAGCTTTCCCTGTGTTTGGCCCTCCCAAGGGTTCCCCACTCTACCTCCCTATTTTCCTTTGGCCTAAAGAGAAACTTTCGTCCCTTTTATTCTAGTTGAAGCTAACTGCACTCACCTGCCAGAATGATTTAGCAGTATAAAGTTGAATCTTAATGTTTAGGGTTTAGGGTCACTCAGCTGAAGAGTCCTGTTCTAGAATTCCAGTGCTCTTATAAAATTCCACAGGCTGGTTTAAAAATTCTATGGAAAATGTATCATTGTCTGTTCTATCCTATGAGGATGTTTCCATAAAAGCTCTGGCAAGTTTGAAATGTTAGTTTGTAATGCTTTTCACTTAACGTTTTAAATAGAAACCTAAATTTGATGGAGGTGCCACTGAATGCCAGGAAGCAACTCTTTAATTACAGATGCTTTCTTTCGGAAGTATGTTCTTTGCTGATGCACTGAGGCTAGCTTGCTGGCTTTCATAAAGAGCCGATGACTGAGTGAGTTGGCAAGTGTTTACTTTACATTGCTTCAAAGGCTCATCTGTTTTCATTGGGGTGAGAACTTGGCTCAGCATTCTTGTCTGTACCCACTGGTCAATCTCCTTTAGGTACTGTTCTTGCAGCCAGATTGTGCCTGTCCCTGTGCTAGTGACAAGGGGTGGAGGGGAAGAGAAGCTTCAAGGAACCTTCTCCCCTTTCTTTCAATTCTGCACAGGGGCCAAACAAAATCTCAATTTTTTCCACACAGGGAGCACACAATGCTAGAAACTAGCACCAACAGGAGAGTCAGCCTCCCTACAAGGGTAGGCTGAGGCAGAGTCATAGTTTAGCTGTAACTGCCTTAGTAAGGGAGCAAATTTGCACTTTGTAAAAAATGTAGCAAAGCACAGTGGAGCTGGTGTGCTCTTCCAGAACCCCTAGAAGAACTGAGCCTGCCTCAGACAGTGTTTCTGTGAGCTCCCAGAGAGGCCTCTAGCTCAGCCTTCTATTATGAGCTGTTCCTTAAAGGTACAATCCGGCCTTTAATGATTTTCAGGAGAAGATTAGTAAATACTCTAGTTTCCTGGGTGGAGAGGTCTTTAGTCCTGGAGTCAAAGGTGCTGAGCTCTGACTCTGTTGCTCCATTTGTGCAGTTGGCAAAACTCTATAGGAACATATAATCCTGAGTGCAACTGTGAATGGTGCCCTGAATAGCTGGGAGAGCTAGCAGTGTTAGTACAAGAGAGGCAGTTTATCTTTATTTGAAAGGTCTCTCTGAGCAACTCTTGGAGCCCTATGTTTTTCTAAGAACATAAGAATGGCCATACGAGGTCAGACCAATGCTCCATCTACCCCTTGTATCCTGTCTTCTGACAGTTGCCAGTGTCAGGTGATTCAGAAGGAATGAGCAGAACATGGCAATTTATCCATCCCCTGTCATCCAATCCCACCTTCTGGCAATCAGGAGTTTAGGGACACCCAGAACATGGGATTGTGTCCCTGGCCATCCTGGCTAATAGCCATTGATGGACCTATCCTCCATGAACTTACCTAATTCTTTTTTAACCCAGTTATACTCTTGGCCTTCACAACATCCCATGGCAATGAGTTCCACAGGTGGACTGTGTGTTGTGTGAAATACTTCCTCATGTTTGTTTTAAAACTTCTGTCAATTAATTTCCTTGGGTGACCCCTGGTTCTTGTGTTCTGTGAAGGGATAAATAATATTTCTCTATTTGCTTTTTCCATTCAGTTCATGATTTCATAGACTCCTGTCATATCCCCCCTCGGTCATCTCTGTTTTTCTTCCTTTTCCCTCATCAAAAGCTGATCATGACAACAAATTTCCCTTTAACCTAGGAAGCTGGATACAGCTCTCTCCAGACTGTCAATGCCATTCTTGGCATCTTTCAGGAGGGCTTGCTAGAGAGCATGGATCCAAATTCAGGTCCCAAGCTCCCATGCTGGCTCCGGCTAGTTTGCAAATGAAATGATGGGATGCCAAAGCTTAGCTGTGTCATTCCCAGGTTCCACTGAGGAATACTAGCTGAGAATGTGACCTAGCTAGCCAGTCAATTGATCCAAGAACTTTCTATTAGGCAATCAAGAGCAGACTGTGGTTGGTCCCTGAGCAATGGCACAAGAGTGGGAGAAAGCTCCTTGCGCCCTCTATTACTGTTGGGTACCCACATACAACAGAGGTGCCCTGGTCTAGCCCTAGTGTCAATAGCTATCATAACAGAATTTGGCCCCAGGTTATTTTTCTTCTCAGTTATGTGGGTGTAAATCTGGAGTCATTGTGCTGTCACCAGTGGAGTTACTCCAGATTTACACCAATGTCACTGATCAGAATTGTGCTAGCTTTGTCCACTATATTGCTAAAAATGCTGGCAGCACACATACTAGTAAACAGCACTTTTTCTAATGCTTCTTACTATTATAGCTGAGAGGCATTTTGGGGTTTTTTGCCAGCAAGACAAGTAACAGTAACTTGATTCTGGCACTCAAAGCAAGCCATCTACAGAGATACCTCACTCAAGCATATGCATTTGCAGCTGTGTAGGTGCGTAATATACAGAGGAGAATTGTAAGTCATTCTAACTTGAATCTGATATTTTAGATCTGACCCTACTCTACTTTAATTTCTTTCATCTGAGGTTGAAATGGAATCAAACATTTCAGGATAAACCAGACTTTTGCAACTATTTGTGATTGAAGCACAATTATTATTGTCCTGACTCTTAAGTAGCAGCAACATGTAATCGTCTCTGTACTTTTAATATGCTACAGAAGGTGGTTGTCTGGAGTTCAATATTTTTCTTTTTTTAAAAAAGACAGCTAAACTGGGAATATAAAACCCCTGCTGAAATCCGTAGGGGGCCTGATTCTGCTCTCACTGGTGTAACTCACATTAAGTTAATGAAAAGATTCCCATGTATTTAAATGGGCTTTGGATCAGTCACTTATACTGGTATAACTCAAGTGAAAGGAGAATCAGGTTCTATAGACTTAAGTAGTGGGGGTTCTATACTAAACAGGCCCCATATTCTCTTAAAATTTGTGTTACTTCCAGTCTTGACCATGAGATGGCAATACTTGACCAGCTACATTAAGTCTCTCCTGACAGCTGAAAGAGACTGATGAAAAGCTGAATTTTGTTTCCTGTTCTTAAATGCCTTCCAAACCTCAGGCCCAGATACTGTTTCTAATTTGTGAATAGGGAACTGGCAAGCCTTTACCAATTCTCAGCACTGTATTTTGGAACTGTTTTCCATTTCCTGGTCTCTTTGAGTTAGGGGAGCGGTGGACAAAGTTACAGTGAACTACAAAACACAGAAGAATTCCAACAGCCCGATACTTCACCATGGATTAAGCAAGAGATGTATTATCTGTTCTGCTACTTTGAAAAAGGTCTAAAATTGCAATAAAAGGGAAAAGATATGTACTGACATCTGAGCGATAAAATTAATGACTTTTGCTTAAATTGAAAACATATAATTTATGGGTTTTGTTGCAGTTATGAAGCAGGTTTTCAACACATGGAAACAAAATGCAACAGCTTTGCAATGCAGCCTATAAACATTTCATTAAAGAACCGAGTTTATTAAATAAATTTAACTCAGTAAGCATACAGTTCAAAGAGCTGTACATAATGTCACTGGCTCAAGGAAATAGTTCTAAATTAAAGAACAAGATATGCAGATGAAAGCAGCAAGTTCTGTGCTCCAAGGTCAATTACTAGACTTTTTGCTCTAGAGTCATACAGGTTACATACAAATATAAAGATAAGTACTTAGGCTGAGGCTTTCAAAGGTGGCTGAAGGCACCTGTTGAATTTCTGAGGGAATGGGGTGCCTGCCTTCCCTAGTCTTCTTTGAAATGAAGCTGGGATTTTTAAAGGAGTCTAATGCAGTTAGGCACCCAAAGCCCATTGATATTTCTTACAACATTGCACTTTACAAATGCCAAAGCGAGTCATTAATCAAAATATTAACCCTTTGGGGACCAGATGGCTGACTTTGTGTTTTGCCCGTCTTTTCCTTAATTTTCCAGTATCAGGAAGAATTCCCAGCGGAGATGCATGTGCATTTGGTCATTATGTGTAAATGGCTGCTTAATAGTTAAGCACTATGGGCCAGAGTGATTGTACTTCAAGACTGAGACTTTTTTATTCCCAACTCTACCACTGATGTAATGTGACCTTAGCAAGAAATTTCAGGTAACATTTTCAAAAGAGATTTAGGATTCTATGTCTCATCGAAAATCAGTGGGACTTAGTCTCAGAGCTCACTTAGGCACTTCTGAAAGTGCAACTCTTAATTTGTTTGTCTTGTCTCTCCATCTTAAAATGAGGATGATAATTACCCATCTTAATAAATTAGCTCTTTGAGATCCTTTGAAAGGTGCTATATGATTACAAAGTATTTATTTACTTGTTATACTCTGAGTAACACTTGTCCTTTCTCCTTTTTGGTTATCCTCTTGGACTCAGACAGGCCTTAAGGGAGATCCTTTTCAAACTTGACTATGTAAGTGCCATTGTCAGTCAAACATTTTGAAATGGGTGTAACTTTGAACTAAGTTCATATTTGGATTGTTTTAGAATTTTTTTTTTTACTAGAATCATCTGCCAGTTTTACAAAGCTTTGATCATGCATATACTATCTGCCCTATGTGCAGCTGCATACTGCCCCCTACAATCTCAAGACCAGACCAGGAAAAAACAATAGTAACTTGGAAAACTAGTAGGCCTGAAATGTTGTGATATAAATATTTGCCATCAGCCAGTCACTTCCATACTGTGAAGAATAGCAGGCAACTGCAGTCAATAACTTATGCCCTTTTGATTCTTGCATCACAGCAGGTTTTGTTATATTTATGAGTTAATCATTGGGTTCAACCCTGGCCCACAACACCCTCTACTTGTGTTCTTTCCACACTTAACAATGATACTAGGATTCACTCAGTGAAACAAAAGTGCTCATCTTGATGCTTCCTACATATTTGGTCCAGATTCTGACTGATTGTTTAGTGCCTTCCACCATGAAGAATCCCACTGATGACGATCTGTCATTTGGATAGATATGATAATTCTTTCATGTGGCTTTCTTATGTATAAGTCAATAACTACTTCTGCCAGGAGTGTGAAGAGATCACACCAAATTAGCAGAAAACATGTTTTTTCTTGTGTTTGTATCTAAAGAAAAGTCTCTCAGGCATCAGTTTCCAGACAGAGTTCTTGACTGGACAGTAGAAGGGAAAGTCATGCTTCAAGGTAAAGCCGATTTATGGAACTCAGCTAATTCTTAAGAAACCTTTTTTCTTCCAAAGGAGCAACTGTTCTCACACATGTGAATGAAATATTAGTCTGTGACTCACTACCAAGGATTTGCAGTCATTTTTCTTTGTGCCTACAGACAAGCTGTGGAGAAAACCAAGAAGTCATGGGAAGGAAGGGGAGAGCCTTTAATGCAACAGTATTTAGCCTTTTAACTACCTTGATGCTTGGAGTTAGTGTAGTAGTGTAGCTTTCATTAGCGTATTTTGCTGAGGAACTCCAAAGTGACAATAACAACGTCTTGGGTCCTGCTAGTGACAAGAAAAGCTAAAACAATTCCACTTACACTGCCTGTATCCTCAGTGTTTGGTTGTGGCTATGTAATACCTCATTTCTTAGGACTGCTAGTTGGGGGGATGGGGAGGAAGAGAGGGGAAGTTTTGGGAGGTAGGACAAGGAAGAAAAGTTTGGAAAAGATCATCACATTTTTCTAAGCCAACTTCTGCTGCAAGTTCTGGTTTTTATTTTGCACAGCCTTTCCAAGCTCATAATAACGATAGAACTTTAATTTCAAGAGCTGCCATAAAATCCTCAAAAAAAGAAACATACCTCCTTCCCACTAATAACAGCATCTTTGTGTGTTTTTAATTTCCATTGCTTCTCCCCAAAGCAATATTAATTCTTGTCACTGAGTCTCTCCTCCTCAGCCCTAAAGGCTGATAAGCGTGCAAAAGTGTCCTATATCCACTTCTGTGTTCTGCCTGATCCTTGGTAGATGGTAAAAAGTGGAGATGACCAAATAACTTGACAATATTCACCTCTCTTCTCTTTATGAACTGTCCACAAATGGCTTATGGCTTTCTTGAATACATTGGTTTTTCAAAATTATTCACCAAAAAACCCTTGGCCAGTAATCTAGTTTCCCTAGAATTTTTATGGAAAAAGAGCACTTTTTAGTCACAGGCAAAGTTAATTGGCTTTCGTATTTGAGTGAATGTTAGCAGAACATTTTGTAGATATATGTTCAGCACTAACATAAAGCTCTTAATAATTATGTCCTGTACATTGAGTTCCAGTCTTCCACCCAGTGCCTCTCCCAAGGCTATGAAGATCAGTTGTACTATTTTTGCTCTCCCTCCAGTTTCTCTCTGTGGTGGGCTAGAGACGGGCCCTTCTTCTAGGAATTCTGTCTATTGAACTCTCTGAGGATGTCCACTAGAATCTCTCTCTAGCTGTGTTCAAAGGCTTGAGCCAGCTGTGTTTGAGCTTTATTTAACCTCCTTTTTTCATCAGCTCTTTTGTTTGGGTGGGTTTTTTTCCACTTATTTGTGGTGGCTATCTTCATGGATAACCAAACATAGAATGATTTTTAGTCACTGTTCTAGCTTTTTAAATCCTTAGCAATGGGCACTTTAGAAAAGCAAAAATATCAGTGGGATAGATCCTGCCACCTTTATTAAATTCTTTAATCTGTGAGTAGCCCTATTGATTACAGTCTGGCTACTCAGAGTAACTTGGCATGAGTAAAGGTTGCGGAGTTTGGCCTAAAATAAATGAATAATAGTCACAGTCTCTTAGTGTCTTTATAGAATTAGCACATGGATTCTCCTCTTTCACATTTCACCACAAGACCCACTTCTGCTGTGATGCCTATAAGAAATTTGCCCTCTAATGAGGTCTAGATTGCATTGTACACAGTTGTGTGTGTGTGTGTGTGTGTGTGAGAGAGAGAGAGAGAGAGGTTGGGGGGAGAGAGAGAGAGAAAGAGAGAGAGATCCAGCACAGAGCACCACACAGGTAGCCTGTGCACCCACTGAAATTCTGTTTGAAATAAATGGGGTTTGCCAATGTAGCTCAGAGGATTGGGGGCCTTGTGTTTTGAAAAACTGGCAAAGCTAACTCTTTACCAGGTGACTTGAAACAATCAAAGCATGTATGTAGCTACCCAGAGTGAACATGTGATCATCTATGATCATTGTTAATTGATATTCTGCATGATTTGGGCCCTTAGAGCTCCATGAACAATTTTTAGAAAAGTATACGTGCAGTATTTGTTTGCTGCTGTGCAGTATAGCAAGAATTGCCATTTATAAAAGGTTGTTTTCAATTGTTTATAGCTTTTCTCAAAGTATGACCTTTAGAGATAAAATTTAACATGCCACTTTGAATCAGAGAAACTTTTTTTCCTGAAACTTTTATTTAAAAAAAAAATTTTTTTTTTAAATGGTTGAGCTATCTTCAAGTAAGAAAAGAGTGACAAAGCATTTTTTTTCTGAAAGGGGAGAAATTAAAATTAATACTTAGCACCTCCATCAAAGCTGATGGGAACTTGAAATTTGGCAGGAAGATAGTTCCTATGTTGTAAATCTGCCTTTAGTTTGTTTGCTGCTCAACCTTAACTGTACTTCTGTGTGCAAACAATACAGTCTATTTACGTGGTCACCAACTAATTTTTCCTCAGGAAGCTATCTCATTCAGCCAATAGCAGCCCTACTTCATTCACTGCCAGATGTGTACGGTAGTGAGTTAGGAGTTAGTGGAAATAGGAAGGATAATCAAGGCACTGAAACCGAATTCAAAGAATCTGGGTTCCATTTCTGCTCCCACATAGGCTTCCTATGTGATCCAGGTCAAGTCATTGAGAACCAGATCCTCAGCCCCAGTTCCAGCTGCATGAAGTGGCTAGAAAGTGGCATTAAAGGAGTCATTGAGGATTACACCTGATCATGGGAGGTAAAAGAATGTGTTGGGGCAGGGGTGAGTGTATAATGCTCTGCCCGTTCCTCAGCTGGTGCAAAGGTCACTATGGGACGCAGTTATTCTAGTGTAGAAGTGCTAATATCAGTATAACTGTATCTGTACTAGGGGTTGTTCCAGTATAACTAATCTGGTTTTTTAAAAAAAGAAATCACTCCCCTAAGCACAATAGTTATACCAGTACAAAATTGGTGTGTCAGCCGGGCCTTAGTGATTTCCGAGCCTCTGTCCCATTGACTTTCAATAGGACTTAAACTCCTAAGCCAATTAGGTGCTTTTGAAAACATTACTCATAAAGACTGGCATAATGCATACACACAGAGACAGAGGGAAGGTAGGAAGACAGCCTTAACTTTATTTCCTTTCTTTGTGCTTTTTGAACTCCAGACACCTCTTTAGCTGAGATTTAAATGGACTAATTAATCCTCTGTACTGTAGGTTCCCAAGTATTCTGTCCTGCTATAGGACCTGTCAATGTATTCATGCAGTGAGCACTCATAAATGAAAAGCTGTTAAATTAATAGTTATTGGCCATAGAAATCCAATGCACCACATGGCAAATGGATATGACAACATTTTAACTGTGGTTGTGCAGCATTGTAATGATACTAATGCACTTGACCTTAACCTGTTTTTACTGTACTAAGTTAATAAAGCTATAGCTAAAAGTAATCAGATCCAAATAAATCAGACTGGCAAATGAAGTTTATCTACATATATATATTAAGTTATAAAAGTGCCAGTTGTTTTTCAGTATGTATGTATTTTCTTTTTTAGGGCCCCTTCCCTCTTGTCCTAAAACCACTTTACCAACACAGGTGTTTCTTGGGCCACAGAACCCATTCTGAGTCTACAACAGCAAGAGTTTGTAGGAGGAAATGAGTTAATCATGGAATTTTAATCTGAATTCTGAGTCTGATCAGTTTCTATCTAGTATTCCCTTTCATGTGTTCGCTTCCCACTGTGGAACAAGAACCTTCACTCTAAGGTCCAAGGCTCTCCTATTTATCTCACCTCCACCTATTTGCCACCCTTCCATGTGGCTGCCATACTCCTGGCCAATCTGTATGAGGGGAAACTTACAAAAACATCAGTACTAATTTTTGATCACCCATAGGGCAGAATGTGCTGCTTTTGATGGACGTGAGGTAATCTCAAGACCAAGTCTGGGAACTGAACCATGTTCTAATGAGCTGCAAGAAATACCTGGCTCATAGGTTGTATTGTACCTTGCAGATGCAAAATATTAGAGGTCTTGGGCCTTGCACAACTGATTGACATTTGTACATTTACTCATAAGAAGGTGTGAGATCTCTGCCTAAGTCTCCCTCAAACAGGCCTCTCCCACTGTGTAGAAAGACCAAGAACTTTCTTGAGTTTATTAGAAAGTTTTATTTCCTTCTAGTAATGAAGTCCGAGGGATTCCATCTTGCTACTGTAAAGGTAGCCACCACCGTATGCATCCAGTCACAGTGATTTTTGTGAACAACATTTTGGGTATTGTTTGGCTAGTGGGGAGACATAAGTGGTGATTCTTTGCAGTACTGTAGGAGCTCCTTAGCACTGCATACCTCTGATGAGCTTTTTGTCACCAAGACTGTGGAACCCCATGAACATTCTATACCTGGCAACTGGAGGAGCCAGTTTGATTCTGCTTTCATTGATGGTGGTATAAATTGAGAGTAATTCCATCAAAGGCACTGGATATATTTACAAATATAAAACCAGTGTGCGTGGAACCCTGGAGACTCTGCACCCAGTTCTCCCCTTTGCAGAGGTCAGTCCAAAGACTTAAATGAGACTTAGGTACAGAGAACTTCTCCTTACACTTCACAGACTTCATACGAGTGAATTTTGCCTTAGTAAGTAGATCCATGCATACACTTCTTTCTAGGTCAACTTTCAGACTACAGCCACAGAAGATCTATAACTTGACTTCCATTTGCTTATGAACAAATATCTTACTCTGTCATCATATATAAAAATAAACTATCTTTGTCATTTTTATCTAAGAAGCAGCTCTTTTTTCTTAAAGACCTAATTAAATCCAGTGATGAAATCTGGGCAATAGAGCCATGTAACCCGGTGGATTTGATAGTTTACAGTCAGCAGGATATTCCCTATATCCCCTGCAGCGCCCCAAAATAAAGAAGTTCAAATCCATCTGGCTTGCATCTGTCCTATATAGAATGGGGCCCTCCCATTCTCATATATGAGAATCATGCCATATGTGTTTGTCTAGTGATCCTGTGTAACATTTAATGAAATAGAATCAGATCCACCTGGAAGATGCATCATGGGGGCGGGGCGGAGGGGAGGTGAAGGAGGTGTTATTTCTGATACAAAAAACTATTTAGGAACTTCACTGTAGTAATGAGAGAACATCAGAAGCTTCAAAAGGCAGTGCACTTTGAACGTAACTGGTATCAGGTATTCAAAGCTTCAAGTGTTCTCATCTTAATAACCAAATTGAATTAAAATAAAATTGTGATATTAGGGCCCTCACTAGAGACTGGACTGTCAGTTTTGGAGACTCAAGTTCTCTCTGTATCCAGAGGACTAGTACTATATGGCACAAATAATAGCAGTGCAGGATTCACACACGGGCCTGCCAGTATTCCTTAAACCTGACATGGAATGCCAACTTCCGCAGGTGAGAGGAAAATAATTTTCCATAGCCATTCAGTCGCTAGGCTTTCTGAGACTGCCACAAAGGGTGTCAGCTACTGCCAGTTATGGAGTGTTTTGTGAAATGAACACCTGTCTATTAAGAACTATCAGACCACCAAACAGGCATCATATGCTACCAACTTTCATTCACACCACTGAGCTGGGCTGGACAGGAACCTGCATTTTACAGTTGATGAGAGGAAAAGATGAAATATTTAGAAGGTGGCAGAAGCACTCCCCCTTTTTAAAAAAAAAAAAAAAAAAAGGCAAAAGAAAAAAAAAAGAAACACCCAACCTTTTCATTATTGCTTTTAGAGCAGAGAGTGTGTTTGAAACTCCCTGTTGGAAAATGATTTACTTTTTTCCTGATGGACTGCCATTTATTTACCATGGAAAGCTCAGCTCAGATGCAGCATCTGGTTTCCAGTGAGGTCCTGTTCTTTTAACAAATATAACTTCAAGGCAGACTATAGCATAGAAGTCAAGGTTACATGATTTAGCCAAGGTCAAACTGTAAATCATTGGACACTCAGCCTGGATGTTCATGGATTTAGGTCTTTTGTTCTTACCATTAGATTCCATAGTCTCCCCTGTATAGGGTTGGGGTATGGCAGGAGGTTGTGTTATGGCAGGCTTGAAGTATATAAATCTCATCAATGGTAAATACAATGGCCTGGGGGGCTAATTGTGTATCTCTAGCTACACTTTCTTCCAATTTCTCTCTCTGACTTGAGATGACTGATTTTGTTTTAGTTCTGTTCAGTAGGTACAGTTACTCATGAAATCAATATCCGTGTAGGGAAAATAACAAGCAGCAGCAATCAAGGTAAAATACAGAGGTACTTTGGCCAGGCTGCATAGCCAAAGGTGTAAACTTGCTGGATATTTTGGAGTTAGACCACCTATAAAGGGAAGGGAACAGCTGGCCTGTGATTACACTTAGCAAATATTGATATGCCTTGCTCTCGTAATTCCATACTAACATCTGTGGATCCAGTGTGTGCATGGCTGGTTTGCAGCTGAATGGAAAATGCAGAGAAACTTTTTCTCTGTCAGTTATACAAAGAAAGGCTGATAGACACATAACTCGGAAGAGCTGTGGCAGCATAGTGGTGAACCTGTGAGCAAAATGGCTAGAAACTATTGCAGAAACAAGGGGCGGGAGCTGAGGTTTGAGGCTGGGGGTGTACACCAAGAAGCCTGGGCCCAGGGGGACCTTAGGCAGTGCCTAGGGCTGCTTTAAGGGTAGGCAGCAGGGCAGGCATCTGATGTTGGAGATGCACAACAGGCTGAGGCAGCAGCATGGTTACAGCAGCTGTGGTGGCATGGTGTCCCTGCACCAGGGCCCTAGATCAGCTTCCTGCCCTGCTTCCTGCCCTCCATCTCCAGTTGCTCCCTCTTCCTAGTGCCAAGGGAGCTGTGCTGGAGGACAAGCGGGACCCAAGCTACCCCATCCCACACCCTCTCTGGGTAGAGAGGAAATATTGTATAGGTGGAAACATAGATGAACCCCCCATAGTATTTTCATTGTGGGGATGCTAGCTCCCATTGCCCCCCCCCCCCCCCATTCTGCCACCTAAGGAAGAACCCAGACCACTTCACCAGTGAATGTACCCTTTGCCAGCTCCTGCCGTTTACTGATGTCAGTTCACTACCCATATGGGATTCTTGATGGGAGCTGTTGAGTTTAATGTTGCCAACTCTCATAACTGTATCATAAGTTTCACAATATTTAGCATTTTTCTTAAAGCCCCTGCTTATGGGGTCAGATTTATGTGAAAATCTCAGCTTCAGTTTAAACTTGGATGACTCTCAGAGAGTCAAAGCTTTCAAGATGGCTGCCTACTACTTCTCGCTCAAATGCTCCTGAGTCACACAAGTAATTTTTGCATTAATGTACTTACAGACAAAATTCAGTTATCCCCATGTTGGCAGTAAGTTGTTGGCATACTTCTGAAGCAAATTCACATTTTTTCATTCAAATAGATATTTGCAATTATTTATTTGCAATATTTGTCTAGACCCAGCTAATAGCATATTGACTGCTTGAAATTAGTCAATTAATTTTGACTATGCAGTAGAGAGACTGAGCTGCTGTGGAAAAAGAAAGAAATCTAATGAGGAATGAGAGGAATAGCATAGCTGAAAATCCTTCCATTTTTCTGTGAGCGGAGACTGTCAATATCCAGGATATGTCTGTAAAACCCAATGCATTCTCAGCCCAACTGGAACTCTTGTCTGGTATGTGTTTGGGGTGGGGGACCAAAATCATTCTGCAGTATGTATAGAGGGAGGAGAAAGAACCAGTTGCTGGGGTTCCAGAGACATTCAAGAGTGTGGGTAGATGAAGGGAGTGAATGGAGGAGGGAACAAGAGTTGGGCTGCTTGGAGACTCAGTTCTGAGAGATGGAGAAACATTGATGGGCACAGAGACTGTCAGTTGGGAGATAGAGACACAGAGGGACAGGGAAATGTGGTGGGTGGGGAGACAGACAGAGAGAGACAGAAAAATGGGGAGATTTCAGTGAGGGGAGGATAGCCGAGGGAGGAAAGAGATGAGGCCCCTTAGAGTAGGGAGCACCATGCTTCTCTTGAGGGGGGATATCTGTGTTCCTGACATTCTCCTGAGGCTGATTCAAGACCTACAATAATGACTTGAGGGCATGGGAGGGTTGAGGGGACACAGGTATGACAGGTTTCACACTAGATCCGGGTTGAAGCAGGAATGTATCCTAGCCCCAGCCCTGTTCTGTCACACAATGAATTGGCTACTTGAACATATCTTCACAAATATCAGTATAACTGTCAGTTAAACTTCTCTTACTGACCTAGATTATGTGGATGACGTCCCATTCAGTCAGGATGCAAACAATCTCAGAGATGCACTAGAGAGCTTCCAGCACAAGAAAGCTATCCTTGGGCTAAGGGTTTCTTGGGCAAAAACAAAAATCTTGAGTGTCAATGCAAAAGTTGTGATTTCAAGACATCTGTGCTTCTGGACATATCGTGGAAGTAGAGGCTGATTTTATCTAACTGGGCAGTAAACAGCCAGCCAGACCTCCTAAGGAGAACTGTTTTGTAGCCTCAGCCATGAAGCTCCTTGCATAGGGTTTGGAGCCAGAAGAAGGTTTAACTCTATACCAAAATAAGGATTTATCAAAGCTGTGAACCTCCGATTATTTTATGTGGATCTGCAACATGGATGTTGCTTAAACAAGACATCAGGAGGCTAGAGGCATTTCATATGCATTGCCAGAGTACTGAGTATAAGATGGTTTGACTTTATCAACAATAGGGATATATCAGTGAGAGCTGGCATGGAGACAATTGAAGTCATCATTGGCCACTGCTGGCTGGCTCTTTTTGATCATGTTGCCTGACTTGGAGACAAAGTCCCCAAATATTAATCTCAGAAGATTGGATTTAGTGACTCGTCTGATCTCGCCTGGTCACGGACTAGTGGTACAACTGACCTGGCTGCACCAGATCAGTAATAATCCTGTGGACCTCTTAGGTGCCTGGTATAAAACCATACGGTGTGGCCATAGATGTTTGGCACTACGGACCTCCACTGTCTAAGCATCTTGTTAGAAAAGAAAATCCTTGCACCGCCACCCCTGCCAGGAAAAAGAATAGGAGGTACCAAGACTCACTCACTCCCTGCTCCTCTCAACACACACTCACTCTGTGAACCTACTTGGCCAAGAAAGGAGTCGAGGATGTGCAGCATCTGCTTACCCCTGAAAGTGATGAAAATGTGGCCTTCTGTGTAATCCAGTTCATGATGATATTGGTGTAAATCACAATTGCAAAAACCATATCAACTGCCCTCTCTCTGTCTTGCTAACTTATAGATCTGCTTGTGGTGCAGATTTTCTTTCTCCAAGGGGATAAATTATTTTTTTAACACAGCAAGCGCCTTATGAGTGTATCTTATTGAGGCTCTTGTTCTGAATAATGAGGAGCATACGCAGACTTCTCCACTTTGTTCCAACATTTTGAAAACTTGGTTTATAAAAAGAAACAAACACCATTGTTTTGGCAGCAAAACATTTCCTTGTAAAATACAGATGAGAGCTTCAATTGTTCTGTTTTATTCTAAGAAACGGCTGATCACTACTATGTTAGTGAGATTAGTTTTACTAGCAGCTTGCCTGAGGGCTCCCATTATTTCCCCGGTAATGTCTTCTGTTTGCTGATTTTTGAGGGAGACATTATAACTCTGACTTTTATAAAGCTCTTTGTATTCTTGTAAACCGCACTGTATGTGCATATCCTAGGGCTGTAGGATAGTCCTATTGCATAGGGCTACTCTCTGTGCCACCCTGAGTCAACTCCTCAGGCCATGAAAATGTGCCTCTTCTTTCAACAGGACCCCTGATGGCTGCTGTCACTGAAAGCCACAGCTTGTCATATAGTAGCTTTCAATCACCCTCTGACCTTCTGCAGACTGCTACTCCAGCTGCTCCCTTAAGACTTGAATGTATTTCTCATGTGAATGCCTATAAATATGGTTTGATAGATTGTGGAGATTGGGGATGGGACAGGAAGGCATGAAGCATGAAACGCTTGCCATTTTCTGAGCCCTAGTGAAAACCATCAGACCGTTCCACCTTTCCTGCTTGTGTAGTTGAGTGATTGTTATTCAAATTCATCTCCAAACACAGCGCAGAGAGCATTTAGGAATTTCCTAACTTGCTAGTATGCATTAAGCAGCATGCCATGACTGATCATCTCTTTGGCAGATTGGAGTCTATAGCTACATATGTGTTGATACAGCCTATTGAGATCTAAGCTCTTTAATTTGCAATTGTAATATGCAATTTTCTAGAAATAAAACGCATTTCAGTCACAGGACATTCAGAATCACTCAATTCTAATCTATAATGTCAGCAAGCCCATTTCACTGACATTATTGTTTTGACACTGAGTGTAATAGAAATGATTAAGTCAGGAAGAGAGTAGCACTTACTTGACTGCTGTCAGCTACCGAACCACAATAGCTCAGCACACAGACTCTATTCAGCTGATGAAACCTGAAACTTGATATGCTGCTGCAAAATGTTAGTAACCACAATGCAATATTTCAATTCCTACTTGTATTTTATAAATGTTTAGTCTCACTCTGTTAAAAGACTAACCTTATATAAAAGCAATTCCTGCTTCACAATAGAAAGAAATAAGAACCAAATTTTGTTCTCTCAAATTCATTGGATCCAAGGGTGTATCTAGGCCTTCTCCCCATCCCCATAGAAAAATGTATTCAGATGGGGGATGAAAATGGAAAGGATATGAACAACAGTAGCCCTTGTGGCTTTAATGTAAAGATTCATGATGGCTGGAACTTAATGTGATAGAAATATAAATTATGCCCCTTCCATTCCTCCAGCAGAATCTATGTATATTCTGAAATAATTGGCTATTGTGAGGCTAGAGATGCAGACATTTTGAACTGAATGCTAAGGGAACATTTCTTCTAAATAGGTGTCTGCTTTCCTTTATATTTGAGCCTTTATATCACTTATAATTATGCTGTCATGGGTATAAACTCTGCAAACTCACTAGAAGCAAGGTAACATTATGCAACAAGTAAATACCTCTTCCTGGATAGTGTCTGAATAGACAATGAACTTTTCCCCTCAGTCATGTGAAGAGAGGATCATATTTTGTTAGTTGGGGACATGCTGAATGCTAAGCTTTTCCCCCTAATTTTTGTAATTCAAAATCTTTGTGTTTAGGCTGCCATATTTTCACACTGATTATATACATCTCCAGTATAGTTATCCAGCATGATGTGTATTGAATTGTGCAGCAGTATTGACTTAACTTAATCAGGTAAAGTGTTAAAAATTCAGAGAGTATGGCTGTACAGACTGTTTATGTGATACAAGTAAAGGCCAGCTGTATCCAAGATTGAACTAAATAATGACCAGAGAATGAAAATCACTCTATAGCCCCATGGGTAGGGCATTTCAGCTGGTGGGTGGCAGTTTCCTGTACAAAATCCCTTCTGATCAGAAGGTAGGGCTTCCCACACCCTAGGAGCATGCACTAACCACTGGGCTAACAGGGTGGCCTGTTTTTCCTCTCTCAAATTGTTTTGTGTGGAGTTAGGCAGCCTGTAAACACACCTACCTGGTCAGGCCCCACACAGGGAGTTAGGCAGAGGAACGCTTATCTTCCCCTGATTCGTGGATTGCCCTGGGGCTTATGCGTCTGGATGCCTAGAGTGATGCTGCATTGCTCATCCCCAGAGGCAGAACTTAGGCACCTAGGGAACTTTTATTGCAAAAACTCATTTGCTGGGTGAGCTTAGATGGCTAAGGCACCAGATGAGCAGGAGTTCTATGGATTGCAGTGGCACCTAGGTACCTTTTTATACTGTTTTGCATAGTGTGGCTTATGACTTTTCTGTGTTTCATTAGCAAGGGAGAATTCGGTAGATTTCCTGTAGCTGCCATTTAAGGGACAGAGTGACAGGCATTGAGCTAAAGATTACAGCAGGGATGAGCCACTTGCCCCATTACAACTTATCTTAGAGGGCAGAATGCCTTGGTGGGTGGGGGAACTGTCTTTATGATTTCATATAGAACTTTATAGGGATGAAACCAATGGCTTTCTAGAGAACTTTCTCTAGACCTTATTATACAGACAAGGTAGTGCAGTAATATATTTTATTGGACCAACTTCTGTTGATGAAAGAGGCAAGCTTTCGAGGCACGTAGAGCTGCTCTTCAGGTCTCTGTGTGAGCTCAAAAGCTTGTGTCTTTCATCAAAACAAGGTGGTTTAATAAAAGAGATTACCTCACCTATCTTGTCTCTCTAATATACTTGGATCAACACAGCTAGAACAACACTGAATACATCTAAAAAGTTATGGAATTTAATAGAGAGCATGATCTTACTTGTAGGTGTGTGTTTTTTGTTTGAGCTATTCTATAACAGGAATATAATTCATTATTAAATTCTACTGGATGGTTTGACAATCCTAGAGGAAGATTTTCTATTAAATCCTATAGCAGGGTCCCTAGCGTGTGAAAGAGATTGATGCCATCTGGGGCACCTTTGGAGGCAGTCTCATGAATGCTGCCTTCCACTTCTGTGCAGCAAGGGAAGGTTGAATGCATTTGCAACAGTGCAAATAAATAATATGTATTTGTTATGATGTACGTAGAATCATGTAGAAGTGTAAGACTGGAAGAGACCTCGAGAGGTCTTCTAGTCCAGTCCCCTCCCCTTATGGCAGGACTAAGAATTATCTTAATCAACCCTGACAGGTGTTTGGAGATTTTTAAGAGTAGGTTAGACAATGACGGAGATTCCACAACCTCCCTAGGCAATTTATTCCAGTGCTTAACTACCTTGACAGTTAGGGAGTTTTTCCTAACGTCCAACCTAAACCACCCCTGCTACAATTAAAGCCCATTGCTTCTTGTCCTATCCTCCAAGGTTAAGAAGAACAATTTTTCTCCCTCCTCCTTGTAATAATCTTTTTATGTACTTGAAAACTGTTATATCCCCTCTCAGTCTTCTTTTCTCCAGACTAAACAACCCCAATTTTTTCAATCTTTCCTCAAAGGTCATGTTGTCCAGACCTTTAATCATTTTTGTTGTTGTTCTCTGGACTTTCTCCAATTTGTCCACAACTTCCCTGAAGTGTGGCAGCCAAAACTGAACACACTCCAAATGTGTTCCTACTCCAAATGAGACCTAAGCAGCATGGAGTGGATGGAAGAATTACTTCGTGTCTTGTTTACAACTTTCCTGCTAAAGCATCCCATAATGATGTTTGTTTTTCCCCAGCAGTGTTACACTGTTGACTCATATTTAGCTTGTGATCCACTATGACCCTCAGATCCCTTTCTGCAGTACTCCTTCCTAGGGAGTCATTTCCCATTTTGTATGTGTACAACTAATTGTTCCTATCTACATGGAGTACTTTGTTTTTGTCCTTATTGAATTTCATCCCATTTACTTCAGCCCATTTTTCCAATTTGTCCAGGTCATTTTGAATTTTAATCTTATACCCCAAAGTACTTGCAACCCCTTCCAGCATGGTATTGTCCACAAACTTCATAAGTGTACTCTCTCTATGCCATTATCTAAATCGTTGATGAAGGTATTGAACAGAACCAGACCCAGAACTGATCCCTGTGCGACCCCCGCTTGATATGCCCTTCCAGCTTGACTGTGAACCACTGATAACTACTCTCAGGGAATGGTTTTCCAGCCATTTATGCACCCACCTTACAGTAGCTCCATGTAAGTTGTATTTCCCTACTTTGTTTATGAGATGGTCATGAAGAGACCATATCAAAAGCCTTACTAAAGTCCAGATATACCACATCTACTGCTTCTCCCCATCCACACACACCCCCCTCCCTCCCCCTTCCACAAGGCTTGTTTCCCTGTCAAAGAAAGCTTTTAAGTTGGTTTGACAGGATTTGTTCTTGACAAATCCATGCTGACTGTTACTTATCACCTTATCTTTTAGCTGTTTGCAAATTAATTGCTTAATTATTTGCTCCATTATTTTTTCAGGTACTGAAGTTAAGCTGATTGGTCTGTAATTCTCCGGGTTGTCCTTATTCCCCTTTTTATAGATTGGCACTACATTTGCCCCCTTTTTCAGTCCCCTGGAATCTCTCCCATTTTCCATAACATTTTGAAGATAATTGCTAATGGCTCAGATATCTCCTCAGTTAGCTCCTTTGAGTATACTAGGATATATTTCATCAGGCCCTAATGACTTGAAGACATCTAACTTGTCTAATTTTTAACTTGTTCTTTCCCTGTTTTAGCCTCTGATCCTACCTCATTTTCACTGGCGTTCCTTAAATAAGATATCCCGTTGCTACTAAACTTTTTGGTGAAAACTGAAACACAAAAGTCATTTATCACTTCTGCCATTTCCACATTTTCTGTTATTGTCTTTCCCCCCTTATTGAGTAATGGGGCTACCCTGTCCTTGGTCTTCCTCTTGCTTCTAATATATTTGTTTTCTTGTTACCCTTTATGTCTCTAGCTAGTTTAATCTCGTTTTGTGCCTTGGCCTTTCTAATTTTGTCCCTACATACTTATGTTATTTGTTTATATTCATCCTTTTGTAATTTGACCTAGTTTCCACTTTTTGTAGAGGTCTTTTTTTGAGTTTCAGATCATTGACGATCTCCTGCTTAAGACAGGGTGGTCTCTTGTCATACTTCCTATCTTTCCTACGCATTGGGATAGTTTGCTCTTGTGCCCTTAATAATGTCTCTTTGAAAAACTGCCAACTCTCTTGTAGTTATGGAACTTGAATGACTTTGTTTTCCATATAATGTGCCTTTAAAAATCTGAGTCTTCAGTCTACTGGAATCACCTGCAATTTTATGTTGTATTTAGATGAGAGCTTACGAGAAATATATTGTGCTCTCTCTTAGAAAATTTACTTTTGTTTTTGCTTGTTTTGTTTCTTTCCCTTCATCAAAAAACAAGCTACACAGATGGAACATGTACATGGTTTTTCATTTTTATGCAGAACACCTAATAATGTATACACTTGGACTTTGTCATCTATTTTTAGAATAGTTTCAGCAACTTTGCCACATAAATTAGAGAGCTTTGTCATAAAGCTTATAGATTTAGAGCCCTGCATAGTACAGAGTGCTTTGGTTTTTGTTCTAACTACTCTGTCTTTTTGAGTATTCAAATTTTAAATTAAATGAGTTATCAAAAAAAAATCCCTCATGTCTGCTACAAATAGGAAAATTGGAGTATTTGTTTTCATTTAGGCCTCCTTTTATCATTTATCAGACAGGGTTATAGACCCTTACTCATCAAGGATCTGAAAGAAAACACACCAACTATGGAAACCTTGAACCTTGATACACAGAGAGAGAAATTTTGAAATAGGTATCTGGGGAATCTTATGCTCATATAAAATGTAAAGATTTCCTCACACCTTACTGATAGGAACGGGTGTTTACATAATGGGGCAAAAGCAATAAATAATCCTAAATGGTGATGTGTATTCTGGCTCCCATTGACCGCAGTGGACCAGGATCAGGCATTTAATGCTTCACGCTGTATAGAAAAAATGTGCATAAAAGTAAAATGGTGAACAAGGTGTTTCTCAATGTTTGTCATCAGTAGTATCAGTCTTGGACCAACCACATTTCTAATATTGGTATTCCATGATAATGTGAACAGGCACTGAAATGCTTTCAGAGCAATGAAGGATCCTCATTTGTTGTCTTTGACAAATCAGTGTTCGCAAATTGTAGAAAATTCATATTCTAGTGACAGCTTTGTATGTATATGTGTTGTGAAGAGCATAGATTTTACATCCTTGTCATTGAATCAAATTCAGGGCCTGAACAATGACCATACTTCAGTTGGAGTGGTTTAGAAGTGAGTCTTTAGTTAATTAGAGTGAGGCTATGTAGCAAAATCAAGAACTCTAACAAGTGACAAAACCCTAGGAAAATGGCATTGTAATTAACTGATGAAAATATCTAGGGATGTCAGTTAATAGCAGTTAAGGCCTGCAATTAACTGACAATTAGGGTGACAAGGTGTCCTGATTTTATAGGGACAGTCCCAATATTCAGGGCTTTTTCTTATATAGATACCTATTACCTTCCACCCACATCCTGATTTTTCACACTTGCTATCTAGTCACCCTACTGACAACACAATTAACGTGTTAATTTTTTTACCATGTTAATCGCAGACCTCTGGGTGGGAGAGGGAGGCATCAGCTGCAAGGGACCTGACTGTCAGGTCAGGCACAATAACCCAAAGCCGCCACCGGAGGGCGTGCAGAGAAGAGAAAGAAATGTCTCTCATTCCAGCTATGGCAAAGATGTAAGGGGTCCTGAAACACCCCTCTCCTTGCCACACACACTGTGCCCCATTGCCTCCAGTTGGCCACTCAATGCTGGGACTGCCCCCCATGCTGTGCCTCATTACCTCTGGCCAGTCACTCCCTGCCAGTACCGTCCCACCCCAATGTGCTGTGTCCTATTGTTCCAGGCATACTGTTTAACAGCGCAATTAGTTTTTTTATTTGCTTGACATCCCTAATAATATCATTGCTTCAATTTTATGAGCCAACAATCTGATTCCTGAGTAGATAAAATACAAGGCTGAAGAAAATGTTATCCTGCTAATATAATGTAAATTTAATGAAAAAAAAATAAAGCTTTTCAAAAATGCCTAATAGGAGCAGTAAAAATCTTGTCCTTCCCCATACTTATTGTATTGTTCATTTCGTTAGTGAAACAAGTATACAAAAGATTTCAAATAATATTGTTTGAATTATAGTATTTTTCTGCTTTCTGTTCTTGCATCATTCCCTCCCCACCCTCCCCAGGTTTACAGGCAAGTTTTTGTTTTATTCACCCCATCCTTTATTTTAAGGGCTGTTCCTTATTTGTGCTAAATACTTCATCACCTGCATCAAGTCAACATAGAATGAACTTTGTTTTTAAGCAATAGCACTATACGGTGTTTTCTTTAGGACACATTAGTATGACAAGATGCTAGCCTTTACTGAAATATTGCACATGATATACAATGTGTCCCGTACTTTTCTTGAAGTTGTCTCTTCTTTCATTGTAATGGAGATGGAAACTCATTGGACCAAACTGTCAGCTGGTGTAAAATGGCAATGCTCCATTGGACTCAATAGTGATTTGCCAAGTTTCACCATCTGAGGATGTGTCCTCCATTTTGTGTTGTGTGGCCCCTGAGGCAATGTGAAATGTTCAGGATGTTGATTTTTGTCAGAAGTCATTTTACTGTGGATGAAATAGTCGGACACACAATAAAGGTTCCTCCTGCAAGGTGTGTATGTTGAACAAGGAGGTCCCCAAAGAATAAATCACAGAGCATTTAGAAATATCCAGCCAATCACATTGCTGGAACAGCTGGGTGCGCCTCAGGATCTAATTCAGTGAGACTCTGAGTGCCTCCTTGGAGGTGCTGGACATGCACAATTTTGGTGTTAGCTGAATGTGTGCAGCTCCTTTCAGAAGGCTCCTAGCACCTGGCAGAATCAGACCCTAATGCCCTAATACTGCATTTTTTGTTCTCTATAAGTAACCACGCTTAGGCCCTAAACTTGCAAAGGTTTATGCATATGTTTAATGTTATGTGCTGTGAGTAGCCCCATTGAGGTTTGCAGGACTGGGGCTTTACATTGTTCTGTTTTTAAACTCTACTTAGAGGAGGAAATACTTTTAATTTCAGTACAATAAACCATCAGGCCAGTCCCTCTTAAAGCTATGGTAGAGCTTTCTTTGACTTCAGTAGGGGCAGGGGTAGGACCTTTACCATTTTATTTTGTTTCATTTATTTAAAAAAAAATATCATATTCATGGACCTTCCTGCAGAGAATCCTTCACCTTTGCTTTTGTATTCATCTGATTGAGGGCTCTGAACTATTTATGAGACCCTGGGCCCTGTGCACATTTATTCAATAGCTCCGAAATAATATTGAGTCATTTGTGGCTAAAGAGAAATCTGCGAACTGACTTGCACGATGAGTAAAAATAAAACTTAGCAAGACCTGAAATAATATTATTGAAGAGGGGGAGTTGGAATGAGTGTTTTATTTTTGAACATGTCTATTTTATTTCTTTCTCCACTCATATTATTAGAGGAGATATTTGAAAAAAGAAAATGGCAAAATGAAAAAAGGAAATGGTTGGACCAGTTGCTTTAACATTCCTAGAAAAAGTGAGGCTTCTGAGACTGTTCAGCATAATAATAAACAATGTATCTCTCTGATATAGAATCCTACACTGAAATGGCCATTTACTCCTTAGCTTGTCAAGGAAAAGACTGATGCAATGTCTAGCCAAGTCAACTGTAAGAAAATAGCTGCAGAAACACAAAAATGGAAGAAAAAGTTGGAGAAATGCTTTATATAACTAATTCAAACAGTTTGGGTTATTAAAATAACAAAGATTATAAAATGTTCCCCTTGTTACCATTTATTAATGATTTAATAGGAGTCAGAGATAAAAATCAGGAAGGGGAGGAATTGTAAATGTTACTTGAAAAATTAATGGACTCATAAGTAAACATAGGGCAATTAGGAGCCTGATTCTGCATGTCTTGTGAAGTTAAAATTCCCATTGACTTCAATGGGGGTTAGTGAGGAAGGCATGCTGGCTCAGGCTTTAGCACTGGAATTTGGAAGAGAAAGAAATTGATCATCGCATTATCTTTTTTAAAAAACTCTTTGGGTGAAATCCTGGGTCCAGGATTTGGATCTACTGGGTTCAGGATTTCACCCTTCGTATTCAGGCAATTAAATACAACAGAATGGGGAAATTTTCCCTCATAGACGGATCAAAACACTCACCTGCTTCTCAAGGATGTAGTGAGGATTAATTAGTTAGAGTTTAAGCAATGCTTTTAAAATGTGAATTTCTATGCAAGTGCTAAGCATAGGATTTTACCAGAATATATTTGCAAGAATGTGGGATACAGTAGTTAACATTCTTTAGAAGTTTCCTTTTCCTGTGAACTAAGGTTTTATGGCTTTGAGTAGGAATTCTCTGTATTTAGAATGTGTGACAAGTGTGTGACCTTTTTTAAAAAACTCATTCACATTGGTGAGCGCTTACTTAATGGAGTGGTCCCAAATATTCTAGATAGGGCTAAGAATTCACATTATTTTGCAAGTTCAATTTGGCATTAAATAAAGTGTATTTTGGAATGCAATATCCTTGTTTTTATGTTTTTGTAAAAAAAAAATGTTTATTTGCTTACTAACTCACAACATGCAGTAATCTACAATGGACCTCATACCCATTCGTGTACATTAGTGAGTAGATCAGGGCAAACTATGCTTGGGGCTAGGCTGCATAACCCTCACATACATTGGCCTTGGTTCAAAAAGCACATAAGCACATTTGTCCTGCTGAAGTTGAATGGAACTATTCACATGCTCAAAGTTAGGCACATGCTTAAGTGCTTCACTGGCCATTGAGACCATTCATCTGACTAAGTGTTCCCCAGTGAGAGTTCATTTGCTGAGTGGTCCCATGCCTTAGTTACCATACACCATAACATTTATTAATTTCCTCCTAGGTTTTTTCTATAGTGCACGTTACTACAGTATCTGAGTGCTTCATAACTCCCCTGTGCTGTAAGGTGATGGAATTATCCTCATTTTTTTAGAGGCCAAAATTGTCAGCTGTCCACTAATTATGTGTGTAATTTGAGATCACTGAGGCCTGATACTTTTTCAGAGTACTTAGCATTTTATAGCACTTCATACGCTCAGAGCATAGTTCCTATTGACTTTAGTTGTAGCTGTGATCAGCACTTCTACAAAGCAGACTCCAGGTGTCTCTGGTTGGGTATCCAAAAAAATGAGAAGACCCAGTTAGTGATCACCTTGAAAATTTTGGTTCAAGTGTCTTGCCCAGCTTCATATTAAAAACTCTGAGGCAGAGGTAGGGATAGAATCCAGTTCTCCAAGGTAGCCCTCAGCTATCTTAGCAAAGAGGACCTTCCTTTCTCTTCCTGCAATCATTCACTACAAAACTTCCAACTTCTGCCACAAATAAGGAAGGTGTCTTGGAAACAACAACTTCATTTGCTATGCATCTCTGATTCATGCCCTGAGCACCAGCTATCCTGTGCACAAATGAGGCAGTATTCCTGTGGGAAGATAGTCTTTAATTACATGATCACATACTATCATAATGCATATGCACAAGAGGACTGAATGAAGGGCAACCCTAAGTCTGCTATTTCCTAACTTTTGAGTGCTTGACTTTGCAATGGGGTGAATAAAAATTGATTTTTTTTTTCAATCTAAAAAGGGGACTTTTTAATTTAAATTGGATTTTTTTTTTTAAATAAACCAATACTTACATTTAAAAACTACTTTAAAATTACATTTGAAATTGACAGCCTATGTTAAAGTTCAAATTTATTATAATCTGTTCAAATAATTTCAATTAAAATACAAAAAGATAAACAAGTTTTTGAGAATAGTGATCACTTCTGCAGGTGCCAAGGGAGTATTTTCTTCATTTTAGTTTATTCATCAAGTTCAGTTTAATGACTAGTTCATTCAAAGATAACAAATCACCTTAGAAGTTGAAAAAACAGTGAAGTGTATTTTCCTCTTTCAATCTAGGACTAAAAACTAGATGTGAGAGGATCAAATTTATTAATTCTAAATTCTTAAAGCACTGGGTGACCTAGAAACAATCAGTTCAATTCACTAACAGACACTTCCTTTGTTTAGTAAATCTGCTTTTAAATGCAAAACATTTTGATAAGAAAAAACTTTGTTCAGCACATATAAGGTAGTTTTGGGGTTTTTGTAAAGCTATTTTTGTGCATTTTTTATTAAATTTGAATTTCCATCCAAACAGAGCTTGACACAAATCACAAGTAAAATTTAAATCTAGTAAATAAAAATGCATCATTCACCATCTTCTAACATATTAAAATATGTAAAAAATGAGAATCTTAACAAATGTGAGTAAAGCTGTATAATTGCATAAATAAATGTATATAGATATAGCATACTCTCCTAGTCAGCAAAAAGCACCAAATTTAGTGTAAATGTTGTTTAATGCAAATGAACATGTTTTAATAGTTACCAACCAGTGAGAATCAACCTTTTATTAAGGAAAATAACCTAAGAAATGCAAATGCAAAACATAATTAAAATCAGTTATTTATATCAAGGGTTCCTAATTGATTTTTAGTCAAGATTTAAAGCAGCAATTTTATTTATATTGATCCACCTTGCTCTGTAACTTTAACATTCTTTTCAACAGAATTTTTGGAATGAGTGGATCATCAGCAGAGCTGGCACTAGAATTGTGCAAAGCAACTTTGCAGGGGGAGGGGCCTGCTGGCAGTTCACAAGGGTGGTGGGAATTGGCTTCAGTTGAACTGAAGCTGAAATTCTTTGAATTTTTTGATGAATTGGAAAAAATGAGCAAGCTTTTGTTTTTCATTGAAAGAGAAATGTTTTTGTTTTGTTTTTGTCAACTCAAAATGAAACATTTCATTTGGGGTATTTTATTTAAGTAAAGGAAATGAAGGGTTAGATTCACAAAAGCCAACAAAGTCCCCTTACAATCTTTAGCCAGTAGGTAAAACCTAGATGCCTACCGTGGATATGGGAGACCTTAGTTTGAATCCCCGGTTTAGAGCAGGAATTTGAATCCAGTTCTCCTCCCTCTCGTGTGAGTGCCTTAACCACCAGGCTATAGGTATTTTAGGATGGGGCTTTAATCTGTTCAGTAAAACACATGAATAGTCACTGGGCCAGAGAAAGAAAGTGTAAATGACTCTTAGCCAGGTACTCACCTGGGAGTGGGAACACCTGGGTTTCTGCTCCAGAGTGAGGAGTGAGAGCTGGGTCTCCCACATCCCAGGTGAGTTTCCTAACTGGGCTGAAGGTTATTGGAGCTTGAGGCACCGCTTGTCTGCTCCTCTTCTGGGAATGGTGCCTAAATCCCTTTATGAATCTAGCCCAAAAATTTGAAATGTTTTCAAAATATCAAAATGGTTCATTTAGATATTGCCTCACCAAAAAAATGTGTTTTTCATTTCATCCAAAACAATTCACCAAAGTCAATGTGAATCTGCCTTTTTGCTCCCACCCCTCCCGGCCTCAAAAAGGTTGTTCAGAAATTTTGCCCAGCTATATTTGAGACCTCACACAACACTCCTCCGCCACTTGAGCTAACTTAGTACAGGGCAGCAGTTACATACTATTGTCCCTTTTGTGGAGCAGGATGAAGCACATACTTTGCCAGTGGATTTCAGAGCTATTTGCTGACAGGAAAGGAATGTTGAGACTCAGGAATCCTGGATTTAATTCCAGATTCTGGAGCAGTGTGTTCCCTAGTGGTTATAAACCTGTCTATCCCTGCCCTCATCTGCTTCAATCCTTATCCTCTTTCTCCATGCTTCTGCTGCTGTTCTCCCCTTGCTCCTAGTCCCCACTCCAAGCTCATGACTCTCCTGTCCCCCACTGTACTCCTGAACCCCTTTTCCCACCTTTTCACATTCTCCCTTGACTTCTGTGCCCCTGCATCTGTTCCCACCCCCTGCTTCTATTGTACTTCCCTCCCACCCCACAGGCTCTTGTCCCCACTCTCGGCTCCTTGTCTCCTCAGTTCTTAACCTCTCGCTTCTTCTGTACCCTACCATGCTCCTATTTTCCCTTCCCAGATCTGCTCTGGCCACTCCTCTTCTGCACTCATCCCCCACTGCTCCTTACCCATCTGCATTCCCATCAGGCAGCCACCTCCTTCTCCAGGATATCTGAGCACCAGTAGAGGAGCATTGAGAGCACAGGAGAGAAATCTCCCTCCTCAGTTCCTCTGCCCAGCACCACAGTGGCCTTCCTAAGAAGGGAGGAGCAATTTCAGGGAAAATCCTGCTCAAACCCCGCATCCGTGGGATGGTGCATGCTTGGTTGCTCTGTGAGGATGACATGTGCACAGTCTGGGCACACAGAGGAGTTATGAGGGGATGGAGCATGCTCACTGTAGATGGAACCTTCCAAAAGTTTATCTGCCAAACTCTTAAGTCATAGAATCATAGAAGATTAGGGATGGAAGAGACTTCAGGAGGTCATGTAGTCCAATCCCCTGCTCAAAGCAGGACCAACCCTAACTAAATCATTCCAGCCAGGGCTTTGTCTCTACTAAGCATGTGCAAACTAATTTTTCTCAGGTTTATAATTTGGCCAGATGTGGGCAGATTGTCACAGGGGTAGCAAAAGGTACATTACTGACAGAAAGACCACCACCCTACTGAAGTTCATGTTCCTGTTCAAAATTGGTGCTAGAGCTTCTCAATGAAATGGTTGTACAAATGTTTTAACATGGGTAAAAATTCTTCCTCCCGCTTCTCCCATCTCATTCTCTGAAACATCTGGATTATTTTTAGATGAAATAAAAAAATAAAAAAAAATCAGGCTGAGGCAGAACCCCAGCATGAGACATTTCTGCCTGTATGGTTGAAGTCTCGGCAAAGTTATAAGCAGCTGAAACGGACTCTTATAACGGAAAGTGTCAGGCAACCTATAGGTGATGCTGTCAGCTCAGTGTATAAGAATAATTCTGACCTCTTCTTCTCAGACATGACTCCAGATTACATCCACAGGAATTGCATGCCTTCTTTGGAGGATGGAAGTTGGTTGACAGAGATCAGTAGACATACTTGTACATAAAGGGCCAATTTCAGACCTACTTTAAACAAGTGTAACTTTAGTAAGGTCCACTAGAAGTGAACTCAGTTATGTCAGGTCTGAATTGGCCCAGAATGCAAGGATCATTGAGGTATTCCTTATCAATGCTGTGTAGTATGCTGCATTCTTATGAAACTGTAAGACCACTTTCTAACTTTATTTTGGCCCAAGTATGGTTAACCTCACAGAAATGCAATATTCTAACAACAAGAATTCATTTTTAGCCACTCTTACCACTAACCAAAGGCATGTTATTAAAGCTGTCTTATGATACTCAAAATGTTTGTACTGTGACAGACCGATGACAAAATGGTCATTAATTACATCATAGTATAAACTGCTATACTGAAGTAACAGCCAAATATCCTCTTAGCAACTTTACAACTGTGTATATAGGGGAAGACTGTGCATGAGTGGACAGCTGGCGAGGAGTACAAAGCTTCCCCCTCACCCATCCATGCAGGGGTCAGGTAAAACGGCCATCCTTGTGCTCCTCTGAGAACAAGAATATCCAGTGTTGATCCTAGTTTCTTCAAAATTAGCAGGAAGGGGCAAGTTTATAGGTCCACCCCATCCTGGCCCATAGAACTAACTGAGATAGAGGGGAGCAGGTGCCTCATATTTAGAAAGGATGGCACTGAGATCTGTGCTTGCTAGAGCTCTAGGCATAATGTCCCTTCAGAGAACCTGCTAAGACAGTGCACTGGTGCACCACCCCCGACAGAAGGCTGTAATGGAAGAGTAGAGTCAGTCAGAGAAACTTTGACTAGAAATATGCTGTTCCATTAGGTTGATTTTAAATCACATTGCTTTCACTGGAATTTTTTTGAGGCGGGGGGAAATAAAAGTTCTGACATAAGAATGACCATACTGGGTCAGACCAATGGGTCATCTAGGCCAGTATCCTGTCTTCCAACAGTGGCCAATGCCAGATGCTTTAGAAGGAATTAACAGAACAGGCCTATTATTCAGTGATCCCTGTCATCCAGTCCCAGTTTCTAGCAGTCAGTGGTTTAAGGACATGGAGTTGTGTACCTGACCGTCTTGGCTTATAGCCATTGATGGATCTATTCTCTATGAATTAATCTAATTCTCCTTTGAACCCATTATACTTTTGGCCTTCACAACATTCCATGGCAACAATTTCCACCGGTTGACTGTGAGTTGTGTGAAGAAGTACTTATATTTGTTTCAAATCTGCTGCCTATTAATTTCATTGGGTGACTTCTGGTTCTTGTGTTATGTGAAGGGGTAAATAACACTTTTTCTCCACAACATTTATGATTTTGTAGATGTCTATCATATCCCTCCTTAGTTGGACATTTTCTAAGTTGAACAGTCCCAGTCTCTTTAATCTCTCCTGATATGGAAGCCATTCCATACCCCTAATCACGTTTGTTTCCCTTCTCTGTATCTTTTCCAGTTCTAAAATATCTCTCTTTGTGATGGGGCAACCAGAACTGCATGCAGTATTCAAGGTGAGGGCGTACCATGGATTTATATAGTGGTGTTTTGACGTTGGAATTAAATGTTTCATTTTGAAGTTACTTTGTTTTTTATTTTGTTTTGTATAATACAAAACAAATCAATCAAACACATCAAATGAACTGAAATTATGTTTTCAAAATTTTCAGAGAATTTTGAAATGTAAGTTTTTGCTCTGATTTGGAAGAAAGCCAAATTTCTAAATCTCGAAATCCTTTGTGAAATGGAACTTCTATCTTCTGCATTGCTCTACTGAAGAGCCACATGTGAGTCATAATGTTCAGCCTTGCCTTCGCCAGGACATAGTATACCTCTCCTGTTTTATTAGACTTTCTGCTGTGATGGGTGGAGTCTGCAGATACCGTACTGGGTATCGGGGAAGGTTGCTGAGTTAAATCATTGCAGAGATATTTTTTCAGGGGAGCTTGAAACCAGACCTGAATTCCTTTGCAGGGCTGTGGGGAAAAAAGACAGAAGTTTTTTAGGCTGATAGCACTGATGGAAACTGGTAAGATTGTTAGTGCAGTTCTTGTTTTTTTTTTGTTTTTTTTTTAAAAACAATTTTCAGTGTGTCTTCAGTCTTCCAACTTTTTGTTCTCCCAACTGTATTGTGCTGATGAGGTCTAGAAGCTGCCCCTTCTAGTGGGTGGAGCAGGACTATATGATGCACCACACAAATAAATGTGACCCACAGGCAGAATTTCTTCTGATGCCACTCTTCACTGCATAAATGACCCTGTTGAGCCCAGAACAGACTTCGGTGAATGTAGTACTGGTGAAAAGTTTGTGATAGGCTAATAGCCCTGGAGACTGAAATCTTCCATTTTATCTGCAGTAGCAGCAAACTTCTCAACACTACCTCCCTAATATGCATCACCCCTGTTCTGTCAGATCCACATCTGGAGAGGAAAGGATAGTTGCTTTTTTAATGTCATTTTAGATTTTTGGCATCCCACCTCAATTCGAGTTAGTCTGAATATCAGGTATTGTATTTTTCATGATGTGGACACTTCTCCACTAGAAGTTGTACTGAAATCTATATCTGGTTTCCACACACAGGGATCCTATGACAAGTTTTGGATGGCATCCAATCACTGTTGTTCACTTACAACCTATCTGTTGTTGTTAATTAATATAATTAAGTACCTATGTCACATTTTAACCAGATGGTGAAAAAGCTTGCATTCTATTATCCATCCCCTGTGCCATTCATTTTCTATGTGAGGAGTTATTTCTATTTGTAGCAAAGGCAAATGGATAACTTAATGGCAACCACTGTGAAGTCAACATTTACTAATAGCTTCTATAGCACATGCTATCTGAGATTTCTCAGTTGTTTCCTACTCTGTTACTGGAAAAACTGCTGTAGAAATTGTAGATTAACATTGACTATACTGTAACGTTAACTAGTCTCACAAGTTTCCAGAATTTCAAACTATCGCCCAATCAAAGCAATTTAGTTGTGTAATTCTTAGACTCTTCCTGGTGTCTGCTCAAGCGCCTGGATAGAATACATATTTAAAGTAGTAGAAAAATAGAATATATTGTATGGCCAAGTATAAACAGAATACTCCATCCGAGGACAGGAAATGTGCTTTTTTTTTTTTTTTTTTTTTTTTTTTTTTTAAATTCAATGAGCTGAAGATGATTTAGCACAACTCATTCGTAGGTTTGCCATTTTTTAATTACCATATGTAACCTTCCCAATTCATTGAATACAAAGTTATATTCAGCATCCACATGTATTATTTTTGCGCTAATATAAACTAGATGAGGTGAAGGCCTAGAAGGATTCTGAACTATGTAGATAATGCCATTCAAACCCAACAAATCTGTTGGCATGTTGCACTACTTTTAGCAACCCTTACATCAATGGGACTATCCTACAGGAGCATGGGTTGGAGTATCAGTCCCTCAGGGAATAGTTTTATATAAACAATATATCCAGCTCAGTCCTGCTCTGTTGAAGACCATAACAAATCTCCTATTGATTTTAGTAGTGCAGGACACAGCCCATACATACAGACCAAAGAGTATAGTTGGAAATACCCTCTCTCCATGGCTGGGTAAAAGTTCCTTGGCTTTTGGCCTCTTCTTTACACTTCATCTAAGACTGAGGGCGCTATGTGCCTAATTATGACAGCCCTTGTTGTGTGATCTTCCTTCCATACATCTTTCTATTGGAAGATGGCAGGTTTATCAACTTATGCTTCACCACTTCTATTTGCTTTAAAAAGAGCCCTAAATAAAACACAATTGAATGTCCCCAGATGTGACAGAACATCAAGCAACCTTCATGCTGATTGGCAACATGCAATAGTTCTGCCATCCCAATGACTCAGAATTCTGAGATGATTTTGCTGACTGCTGTTCTAAGGGGCTGGGTGATGAATGTTAAGATGAATCATCTGCTTGGCTACACTTGCAGTGAAAGTTTTCACAGCTGCCGGACTGGGCTCCTTTTACTCCTCTGAATTTTACATGCTGTTTAGGAGCTGGTCTAGTGAGCAACAGCACATAATTTTAACATTAGATTTACAAAATGAGCCTTTCATGCTTTGGAGCTCCATGTGCATGTTATCTCAACAGTAAGGAAGTGTTGTACATGAGAAACAAAGTTTGGGGGACAATATTTCTTTCTTGGTCCATTTCATAGTGTTTTTAAATGACAGAGATTTAATTTTGATGTTCACAACAAAAGTGTCTAATCAAAGGGTATTTAGGGCCTGCAACAAGAAAACACAGTTGTCTCTGTTTCTTGAAGTCAGATCTTTCTGTGACTCAACCATAAACTCATTAGGAGCTTGTTCTGCTCATGACGATTACCAGATAAAAATGAATCAATCATTTTATCATAGAATCTCAAGGCTATTTCCCCAACATATCTCTATTTTAAAAGTTGGTCTTAATTGTTCGAAAGATCTCTGTTTAAGATCACAGTTCTTCCACAGAAGATGTATAAAAAGTACTTCCTGGGTCATCTGCGTGGTCCCCATAAACCACTGCACACTTGTCTTCTATTTTGGAACCGTAAGTGTCTTATCTAGCCAAGATGCAAATAATCAGTCAATCAACAGTACAATGAGCGTGGTAAATCAATTTTGTATTCTTCAGTCTTTCACAGTTTAGGCCCTGGGGTCTCCAAAAATTAAAAATAGAGCTGAGCAAATAATTAATAATGTATAATTCGTTCAACAAATTTTGCTTCTCTTTTTTTTCTTTCATGAGTCATTCACAAGCAGAATTTAATTTTGTTGTTCAGTAATTTCAGGGGCTAATGTTTGGTGTATGGATTACTCATGACCAATTTGGTGTGAGTGTTTGAAATTCAGAATTAGAGCTCTTTTCAGTGGAGACACGGGACTCCTCCTATTGTTTCTGAGTGAGCATAATTCTTAGAATCAAGTTTCCTGAGCGAATACTCATGATTAGCTATCTGACATTATCTTTCTGCAAATATTCTGCAACATTCTCTTAAAATACACTCCTTTGGTAAACACCCTTGCCACTGATTGCCAGAAAGTGAAGAAAGGGTTGTATAAATAATCGAAGCAGACTCATTTTAAAAACTGTATGAATATTTGCATAAAATTATTTAAAGTGTTCTCCCAGTTCTAATTAAGATGAAAAAATGTTTCCTGCCTTGGATGTGGGACTTAATATCTGGTTTCTTCTCTTTCCCTTTTAGTCAAAGGAACTCCGTTAATGGCCATATGAAATTTAGCCATTGGGAAGACCAGATGGAGCCAACAGAACAGTCTGAGCATGCATCGAGTTCAACTTCTAGGGAAGCAGTTCTCTGAGGCTGCTGAAGATTAAAGACCTGATCCAAACCAATCCAATCTAAATTCAATGGAAAGACTCCCTTTGACTTCAGTAGGTGTTGCATCAGGGACCTAACTGCAAAGATTTAACCCTAATATTTGGAAGTAGAAAGAAAATTGGTAGAGAATAAATATCACCAGTTAGTTGTAGAAGGAATCCCAATGGCAAAAGATCAGATAGGATTATTTTAGTAAAGAGGGGAGCTAAAGTGACACCTAATTGGTAATTCACAGTTCGGAAGGAAGATAATTTGTCTTTCAGTAGATTATCTTCTTCAATGACCATTTGCAAAACCAATTTTAACTCCTGAATTGGGCATAAAAGGGGAGGGAAGATGGAGAGACTGACTCATGAACATGAAATCTCCACCTCCTGAAGGCTCTCTGCAGGAGGCACCTGGTTATGTGGCCCAGCTGAGTTTCCTCCTGAATAGCTCATCTGGGTGCCAAAGCCTGTTCCATGACCTTCTTGGCTTGAGCATTACAAAAGCAGTGGAACATTTATGCTGAATAGAGCCTTTAGTCTTTAAATCACTGCTTTTTGGGATGAAAAACCATGAAAATGTGAGATTGTGAACATTTCAGCGTTCATTCAGACACAGTTTTGTCCTAAACCTCTCTTGCTGACTCTTCTGTTTCCTGATATTTGTTGCAAAGAACTCTTGGAAATGTAAAGGAAGAAAGAGCTATACTGCTATGTCTCCTAAATATCACTAATGAGAGGGTGTCATCAAACACACCTGTGAAATATACTATATACTCAACTAATGAATCTTGCTTTAGTCCTAATGTTAATACTTGGGAGATTTTTAAAAACATTAATTAAATGGAACTTGCCCAACCTTTCCAGCTGGAAAAACTAGAATGTATTATTCTTCTGGAAAAAGTAATAAAATCTTGGATATATTTCAGATATATTTCCAAATAGGATGGATCAACTGTTCTATGCTCAAATAGGAGTCATCAGAAATGAGTTCATGAACATTTCTATAAGAGGAGCACAAACAAGTTTAATTAAAAAGGTGTTTGTATGTGAGTTCTGTGACCTGTAACTTCATGCTGCTGGTGTGATATACTGCATTCATGTATACGAAGTAATTTCCTTGTACGTGAAACTTTCTTACCTTTTGTACTGTGTAGGTTTTATTTCTTCTGAATGTTTTGACTCAAGGTAAGCAGTCAGTTCAATCAGAAGAAACCAGAACTGCACGATAATGAAAACAAAAAAGAAGTCATGAAGCTAAATGTCCTCTCATGGACTCAAGAAATACAAATATATACCTTTTATGTGTAGTTGAATATTGAAGTCATACTTGCAGAAGAGTACCTATATTGTAGTATTTTAATAATTCCATGCTGATTTGTAGGTTAAGAAGTTATAATTAGTCAGACAAAATGTTATCAATTTTAGATTTATTTCCCAATTGTGCTCACTTGTCACTTTTAATTATTTTCAGGGTCCTGGTAATGATGTCATCCTCATAATTCCCCAAAGCTCTCAAGCATTAATTTCAAATTATTGATGGAGCTATGAAAACTGTGTGTTTCCAAATCAAATATGCTTATAGAGGTAAGTAGTGTACAGGAAATGATGGTTAAAATAAAGAATTGTGTGTTTCCTTGAAATTCACCAGCCCATTGATACTGCAGCAGTTCAGACCTCAGTGGGACTTTTGTGCAATCCAATAAAATATATTTTTTTTTAACAAGGGGGAAAAAACCTCTATGAACTCACCCATTAGACCTATTTTGATTTGTTTTCATGGCTGACAGTTATATGTGCTTGTGACGTTACAAGAATAAAATGATGTTTTGTGCTGACAAACTGTGTGCTTAAAATGGTAGGTCTGGTAAATTCGTACATTAATTGCCTTAAAAAGTATTGGCATTGGGACATTTCCTTCATTTTGAATACAGATTTTTTTTAATGAATAAAATTCAGTAAATTAACATCCAGGAATTTTGGCTTATATTAGGGAATCAAAAAAAAAAAAAAAAAAGAAGCTGCTGCAACAGTGTGTGTTTAATAAGCATTCAAGAGTCAGATTTGTGAGGAGACAAGGTACAGCATTTTATTAACTGAATGAGCACTACACTCAGTCTGCAAAGGCCTCTGGAAACATCTAATGCACGCTAGGCATGCTCAGAGGCTTAATCTATGTAACAGAATTATATAGGTTAAGTCTCCCATAATAATACTACGTCATCTTAGCTGCAGAGTCACTCCCATGCCAGTAACTTGTTACCTATTCTCAGTGTGTGAGCTACAAAGGAAGCAAATGGTTTTCTTAAATTTACCCTAAAAACAGAAAATATGGGCATAAGAATGATTACTCCAGTAAAAAATGGGAAAAGTAAAGTTGCTCCATAATTTTAACACAATGTGTTGTACAGTATTTCAACAGAAAACTTACCACATATATCAAATGAAGATTACTAATAGCTTATATACAACTTCTTAACCATATAACTCAAAGTGCTTCACCAAGGTGAGTGACTGTACCCATTTTACAGTTGGGGAGACTGAGACATGCAGAACTTAAGTGTGCTGATCAAGATCACCAAGAAATTTAGTAGTAGAGCCAAATTGAAGCCAGGTCTCTGGCCCTCCAGTACAATGTGATGAACACACATTGTGAGCCAAATTCTGCATTCAAATATGCACACAAAAATCCTATTAAGGTTAGCATGAAGTGTTCATACCTATTGCAAAGCAGCATTGGCCCTATCTTCTCTATGTACACGTAGGTGAGCTCTTGATTATAAAAGTATTCTTGACCACATAAGCAGAATTCTTTCCACACAGCTTGCTATAATAGAATTATGCTTGCCCTGACCTAAAACCACTGCACAAAGAAAAATACATCTACAAAGGTGTTTAACATTCGCATTACATATGACTAACTATGTATCAACAAAGCCTAAGCTAACTAGATATACTAGGCCAAATTTTTGTTTTCAGTTTCATAAGTGTAAATCTGGAGAAATGCTAGTGATTTCACTGGAATCAGCCAGTTACGCTAGCATAACTAAGAATGGAATTTTGGCCTAACACAGTATGTCTAACGCTGTCTACACTACTATGTCGGCAAAACTAAGTCACTCGGGGCATGAATATTCCACTCTTGAGCGACATAAGTTACACCAACGTAAGTGTTAGTGTGCACAGCTGAGCGATCTTTTTTTTTTTATGCCAATGGGAGAGCTCTTGCCCGTTGTCATAGAGTGTGTGTACATGTAGACATGGCCTAATTTTAGGATTTGTTGTTGAACGGGTAATGCCAATTTCTTTTATACTGATGTAGCTAAGTGCAAATTATGGCCCACTGAATTAAATTCATCCCTGTTATAATTCCATTACCTTCATTTGGTTTTAAAACAGGGATAAATTTGTCTCATTACCTCCACTTCTGCTTTGTTCAGTATCATGGATACCATCAACCCAAAGAACACTTGATAAATAATAATGTAGTGTCAGTTCTGGCGATCAATCTGAGGAAAACAGTCATGGGAGTGGCAGAATTGGCAGTCAATCTCTTCCTCTTCCTTTGAACAAATTGTTCCAATACCATGATGTGAAATTCCACGCTGCAATCTGGATTGTTGTACGGCTGTGTCACCCCAATCCTCACTCTTGGAGCCCGTCTTACACTTGCTGTGCTGTATGAACCCCCCACTTCTGGGTCAGCCCATGCACATTTTACAGCAAGCACACTGCTCGTAAATCAATGAGTGAGTGCCTCTAGCCAGCCATTCATGCAATGGTATGACCCCAGCCCATACTGCCCAGACCCAGATGCTACACTAGAAACCACCTTCTTACAATGTTCAGTGCTTTCCACTGCACACTGCAAACTCATTAGTTCATCAATTTATCAAAGAAATTGATATGCACTTGTTACTTCAAATGGAGTTGCTACACACCTTAAACCATGTGCACTGCTTTACATAAAATAAAGAAATAAATGTATTAAGTATAGAAAGATTTTAAGTGATTATAAATCAGGGGGAAGCAAGTCAGATTTGATTAAAAGTAAATAACAGGCAAATTGCATTCTAAACTAAGCTTAACGCTTTCAGCAACCTTACAGTCTTTGATGATTCTCATCACAGGCTGGCTGGTCCTTCCCAGCCAGGCTCTCCTCTGGTCAGCATTTCAGTTGTTTGGTGGTGTTTGTAGATGGAGGTGGAAGAGAGAGAGAACAGTGAAATGTCTCCCCTTTTTAATATGTTACTTTTCCCCCCTTTGGGTTCTCACTCCCCTTTCAGACTCAGGGGACAAACAATGTCCGTGTATGGCTCCTTCCATGCCCTGAGTCACTGTGGTCCTTTGCGGATTCGTTTGTTGACATCTGGGCCAGTCCTTAGTTCCTGGAATACTGATCTGGGTTGTTCAATATAAGTCCTAATGAGGTGTGAATTGTTTTTCAGCTCTGTAGAGTTTTGCCTAGTTCTGTCTCAAGCCATGAGACACACACTTGGGAAGATTACATAGCGAAGCCTCATAACCATACACATGACATTGCAACATTCATATTACTATAACAATAATGTTCAGTATTCCATGAGCATTCCAAAAACATTTTACATGACATAGTTTGCATTAAACAATACACATTGCACTATATGGGTGAACATGAATGATACACAAATCACACCATAAGGGTGTACATGAGGGTACAGTGTGTCACAAATGATTAACAGCTTTTGTAGTGCCAACAAAAGCCAAAAGACTTACAGCCTACCGTATGCCTCTTGTTCCAGACCAAATCGCTTGTCATCTTACAGTATTTTCATCTTCCTTTGAACAAAGATGGGAAATGTATGATATTGACTCCAAAATCAAGGGTTCAAAGTGGGTGAAAAGTGGCTTTGGTGGCTCCTAGCACTGACTTAGATGTAGAGGAGGATTGTTAATTTAAAGTTATTGGAGAATTGTGGGTGATTTGCTTCTGTCCGCTCTGTTGTGTCTGCATGTGCGCACACATGTGCACACAAAGGCACACGCGTAACTTTGGGTAGCTAACTAGTTGTGAAATCCAAACTTATACTTGTAAGTAGAAACTATATTATTTGTGTGCCACTGCTGATCCTTGAGCATTATGAGCCACATGCCAGCTGCATGGCATAGTTTTGGCTGAAAAGTGGATACAGAAGATAGAGCCTATATTAAGTTAAGAAACATTTGTTTCTTATTGCCCTGTGAACCAAATTCTGCTCTGTGCAGTCCCACTGAAGTTATGCACAAGTACAGCAGGTTTCCAGTGTTCCCAAAGAGTATAGCGCACGAGCACATGCTTAATATGTATAGCTTAACATGGTCTCTCTGGAGCTCTGTACTGCACACAGTGCAATGTATTCTCATATAGCCTAATTGTGGTCTTTGTCACTGCCTGACATTTTGTGTGCAGTGTAGAACAAGAAGTTACAGAGTATAGAGAAGTCTGCAACCAAAGGCTAAAGGAGGAGTTCATTCTCTCTGAGAGGGCCGGGAAGGAGACTTCAGGCTGATAAGAAAGGCGCACACAAACACACACACACACACACACACACATTATGAAATCCTATTGAAACTAATGGGGTATCTCAAGGTGTAGAATTTTCCCTATTATCTCAAATTGGGGATCTAGAAATAAATGGAGACTTGAGGAACAACTATTTTATGCAAAGAACAATAAATAAAGCTGAGTGAATAACCAAGAAAAGTAATAATATTAATTCTTTTAAATGAAAATTGCAATTCACTTTCATGGTGTTCATGCCCCTTTTGGGTCTGCTTGGCATGAATGTTCCAGTGAATGAGTTTTTTCTTTTCACAGAACAGTGGATTGGCCAATAATTGAGGAAGGAAACCTGATTCTAAGCATTACTTATCCAACCAAAGAAGAGCAACATACCAGATGACATTTGTGTGCAATTGAAAATAACCACTGTATCTTAAATGCTGGATATAGGATTATGACAAGGTAAAGATGTTGCGACCTGCAAAGAGTTAACAGGCGCCATTTGGTCATGTGGTTGCTCTGAGGGTGGGGTATAACAGGAAGGGAAAGCGAGGTCAAAAGAGAAAAGTGCTCACTAAGGTGGGGAAAAGTCTCTGGGGAATTATTTCCTAGTGGTGGTGGTGGGGTTATTTTTTTTTAATTGATTTGCTTTTGTGATTGTTGGTAAATAATAAGCAAGCCCTGAAAAACTGACCTTGTAAAGACTGAGACCTTGAGCTCTGTTTCCATTCCATGGCTAGTGACACTATTCACCAGTTCCATGGATACTCACAAGCAATCCTCAGACGATGAGCTAGTAATGGTAATTAAGTGATGAATAATTTATCATATTGAGTCTATTTGAGAAAACCCTAGCAGAAAAAGGTTCATTTGCCAAGTGAATTATTCACGGCTCTAGTAATAGACATATGGAAAAAGTGAGCAAATGAAGGAGGATGATTGAAGTCAGTAATGAGTATAAATCAGTCCAGGATACATTGAGGATTGCTTGTAAAGAAGGACAGGATTGATTGAGTGAGATGGTTAGAAATCAGGAAAGTAGAATAAGATAAATAAAAAGAAGGGATGGCATGTTTGGCTTGATGGCTTTCCTGTTTCCAAAATATCTTATCTGAATCAGTGGCAGTTCATTTGGTAAAGCTTTGCTGATTATTGCTGTTTTTTACACACACACACACATACACAATGTGAATAAGGAAGACTGGCCTCCATTATCCTCTTTTTTCAATTCAGTCTTCAGATTGACTGCTTTAATTTAGAAATCAATGAACACCATGTATGCTAACAGCATGCAAACCAAGAACTATTGGAAACTGGCACACTTGGACTTTCTCCCACTGGAAAACAGAGGCTTGGCTTTCAGAATTCATATTTTTCTGTACTGTATATTTCTTTTTTTATTAAAACAAAATCTGATGTTTTCCAGTTGGTAGCTGAAAGCTGCTTTTGATGAGGGAAAGCTAATATTAAAACTGAGGTTGCATTCAGTTATACGATAGATGCAGTCCCTAATCACTAGACCCTGGTTACAAATGGTTAATTTTTCCATCATATAACAAGGGTTGCCATTCACGGATTCCAGTGGCTACTGTTAAAATTTTCAGGTATGAGTCAGAGAAGTTGGTGTATCCCAAACAGAGCTGGTCAGAATTATCATTTTTTGCGGATCTTTGAAATTTTAAAATGGGTTTTATTCCAAATAGGAACAAAAAAAAATTAATTTCCCATGAAATGGGAATTCTGAAAAATTTCCATTTTGAAAATTGAATTTAGTAAAAAAAAATAATTTTAAAAATAAATTTTGCATTTTATTTTAATTTCTTGACAAGTCAGTGGTTTGATAATGTATAAGATGATGTCATATGTAAAGTTATTTCATGTTATGTACTATTACTGACATATGATATGGCATATCGTATTATTCATAATGATTGCTAACGTGTCAAGAAACTATGTAAAAATAATATACAAGTTAAAATAAAAAAAAATAAAATTTCTAAATAAAAACATCATTTCCCGAATGAAATTTTCAGAAATGAAATGTTTTTTTGTTTCAAGGGAATTTGTGGGAAATTTCATTGAAATTTATATGATTTTGTGAAAAATTTCAATTTAATCAAAACAACATTTTCTGACAGAAAAAAACTGTTTCAAGAGACATTTTCTCACTAGTTCTAGTCCCAAAACCTCAGATACATCTTAACTGTATTTAATCTGCAGGGTTTGGGATTATTATTATGTGATATTTTAATAATGTCCAAAAGTGTGCTGGGCACCTCCATAATAGAAATAAGAGACATTCCTTGGCGCACAGACCATCTTTTTCTTCTGTTTGTACAGCATTGGTACAATGGGGGCCCTAGTCCCCACTAGGGCTTCTTGGTGCTACCACAATACAAATAATAACGGGGTCCCTGACCAAAGTAGCTTGCATAATAACAGGCATGATTCCATTCAAGGCAAGGGAGGAACATCAATAAGATCATATGGTTATTTAGCAAAGACAAGCATACAGCATGGTAGAGTAAAAATTTGTTTGGTTTTGGGGTTTTTGTTTTTGTTGAATTTTTTAAAAAAAATATACTAAGTTGGCTAATGCCTTGTAGATTTTTCATGTAGGAAGTGGGTGTTCTGGATCTGAGCGAAGAGAAGGTAAAGAGCTGATCCATTATCTAATGATTGAGTTAATTTCTCTTACGTTGTGCTTTTCTAAAATTCTGTTAGCAAGCTTTATTACTTCAGTGGCAATCATAGGTATTATTGTGTCCTTGTTCTTCCCAAAGAAACCTAAGTTAATCCTTCAAAAAATATGTTGTTTGCATTTAATTTCCATCTTCTCTTGTGCTTTTGTGAGTGAGGCACCTGGAATAGACTAGTTTATAGTGAGATAGATATATAGCTGAATTCACTGTGAGCTGCAAAATGTAATGATCTTCCAAGTAGAAATTTCCACTGAGAAACTTGGCTAAGCATGCATCATCAAGACCCAAGGAGTGTGTCCAACATACTCCACTGCACACACTCCTCCCCCTGGGGAGAAGATGAGAGAGCAAACAACACGTGACAGATGTTAGTCACATTGCTGGAAGGTGCTCAGATACTACAGTGATTGAGCACAGTGGAAGAGAATAGAACAGGCCAAACCATGCACTCCTAACTCAGGCAGAGCTTCCACCTAAGTCAAAGGGATGTTTACATGAACTAAGTTACAGCTGCAAGATTTGGCCCAATTGGGGAGGATTAAATAAAAAAAATCCTTTTCTTAAACTGACAGCCAAGGATGAATAAACATACAACTGAACATTTTTTGCTGTTGAAAGTGTCTGCTGGATAATGTAATTATCCATGCAGACTCATAGATGTAGGTCCCGAGGCAGCAGAGTTCTGATCTCACTGTGGTTTTCAGCCCACTGGGCAAAGGAATTAAGCTGGCAACGCCACTCATTGTTAATGGTAGCTGAGCCCTGCTGACGTTGCTGAAACAGCGTCTTTATGGAATACATTTGATTAAAGAAACAAATGATGTAAAATGAAATATCACCATTAAGTACTGGGCTTAGTATTGTACATATAAAGGTGGAATGAAATCATTAGGCACTCACTGGTATAGAATAGTTTAATATTTTAGAGTATTAAAAAACCTTTTCTACCCTTTTGTTTCCTATACTTATTTGTATGTCTACATATGTATTTGTCTACATTTTTCATGCTTTCTTTAATCAGTAAGCCTGGGAACCATGGTAGCTTACATAATAAAGGCACTGAGTCTTAATTCCTGGACCCACTAATTCAGAATCAAAGATTTCTAGATATTATTCCTAACCCATTTTCCTTGGAAAAATGTAGCTGATACGTCTAGCAGACCTCATGGACTGCAAAGTTCATTGAAGTCAATTAAGACTCCCATTGACTTCCATGGATTTTGGATCAGGTCCCTTGGCTCCAATCCAGCACAATAACATGGAAGCACATATGTAACTTTAAGCACATGAGTAATTTTTGAATTCACTGGGACTGCTTATATTCTTAAAATGAGGCCCCACTCTGGTAAAGCTTTATATGTTCATATGGTCACATCTGATGACAAATTTAACAGCTCTAGATAGTCATCCAAATGATGGTCACAGGAAGAGAGTTAGTGTATTAAGTCTGAAATATGAGTTTTTGCCAGTTGGGCTACTAATGGCATAAAGTTGGGCTAGTAATGACATAAGGTAATGGCATAAAGAAAATGCTAGATTCTAGCAGTACGACTAGTCTGCTGTACTACAGGTGGGTCATTATTACAGCAGGCTTTTATGTTGCTATTGCCGATGGGTATCAGGATGCTAGATCAAGCTGTGAACAAATTGAAATTTAATTCTTTCACTAGTCACCACATTATGCAGCCCTGAGTTCTTCTGCACTGCTTCCCCCATTGTTCTCCTTTCTTGACCAGAAAGGGTCCACATTTAGAGATATGTTCATTCTCAGTGCCCATGCAGTCCCTGGCCTCACTGATTGAGACTTCCAATACAGGTGTGAGGTAGGTCTATCAGGCCTTCTCTGCCCCCTGCTGGACTCTCAGTACCATGATACTCCCCATCCAAGGAATATCTGCTCTCACTTGCCAACCAACAAGACAGTCCTCCAGAGGCCTAGAAGGCCCAGAAGGAAATACTGACCAATGAGGAACCAACAAGCCAGTTAAGAAGGCTTGCCCACATTTGCTGGGGGCAGAGCTGATGAGGGTGAGAAAGAGGAAGAGCTCCTCAGGGCTAACCCAGAACCAAGGCCTAAACCAAGGCCTAGCCCTAAATTCTGCATCTAAATGCTTGTATTTTTGAAAGTTTTTCCCATCTCTCTTTGTTTAAAGGCAGAGATGCTGAGTTGCTGTATTGCTACTTGACTGTTTAGAGGCTGATGCTGAGCTCATGGCACCATTAATGTAGGGAGTGGCTGTAGTGCCACATGAGGCCCTGAAGGTAGCACTACAGAGGAGCCCTGCTTGCCACAAGTGACAATTGGTGTTTCTTATGATGGTTATTTTTGTGATCCCATTATCTGTCCTATAGCCAGTGGAAAGAATCTACAAACTCATATTAAATAAAGTCGGTCATCAAATAGCAATCAGAGATATCATTACTGGAACTTAATGAATAATTCACAGTGAATAATTTAATCAATTACTTATGGTGTTTTCGTGCTATGGATTTTCTGCAATCAGATCACCATGATTTCCAGACATGTATTTGTTGTTCAAATCCACTTAATAAGTGCTTTTTGCAAATTTTTTTTTTTTTTTTTTTTTTACTCCTGGGTTGAGCGCACAAATGGGGAGATTTTCAAAGGCACAAATGACACATAGGCATCTAACAACCATTAAATCTATTGTAAATTATTGTTTCTCTTTCCTAATTAAATACACTTATCGTATAGTGCCTGACCCATCACTTACTGACGTTAATGGAAAGGCTCCCATTGATTTCAATGGGGGTTGAATCAGGAGGAGGATAATCTTGAAGAAACAACCAGGGCTTTGAATTTCTCCATGAGAGATCCCAGTAGCAGTTTAGGGAAAGAAAACTGATAGACAGGTTGGGAGTTTGTAAAGCATTTTGAGATCTTCTGGTTAAAAGGTGCCCTAGAAGTGCCCAATAATATTTATGACTTTATTAGGGGTGAATAATATATATGATTTTGTGGGGTTTTTCCCTTATGTAGTGACACAAAGGCCCAAAGTTATTTCTTGAACATCTCCATTGATTGATTGTAGTGGCGTTACACCAGGGATGACTTGAACCCAGTGCTGGCAATTTTCACCTAAAGCAGTGCATCAAGTGCTGGGACAGAATGCAAGAAAGTGATGGCAGTGTTAAATAGTGCATTTATTTCCCATTGTTTTGCATTCTGACTTTGCATAAATGAAACACACAGAATGCTGAAATAATCCTGTATGAAGGATCATTCAAACAAAATGTCACCGCTGACTGTAATGTCAGCTCTTTTTCATGCATGCTGAGTAACCTGCTGTGTTTTGGCAGCTTTAAGACTGAAGCATATCACGCTCATATTGAAAGCATGCAAATGTTTGAACTAGCTGTATGAAACCCGGCTGAGTAGTTATTACTTTAGGAATGTTAATTATTACTTTTATGTGGATAAGCTCTCTGAAGCTGTATCCAGTTAAAATTCAACCACAGACACTATGCACAAATTTGGTTCAGCCTGTTATATTTTTCTGTGTTTACATATCTGCAATGGTAACACTCTCTGGTGTCAGCTCTTATGAAGTGAATGTAGAAATAAATATTAAAGGAAAAAAGGATTAATCATTTACAGTCAGGCAAATCTGAGCATCTGAATATTTACAGAAAACTTTCACTGGAGGCATTGGAATGTAAGCCCTAGACTATTAATGGAGTAAAAGTTAGTTAATGTTAATGCAACTGCGCAAAGGAAATGTCAGGAATAAAAGGAAAGGCATAACTTTTTGCTGTGCAAAGCTAGAGACTATAATCTCAAGAATGTTTGTTTATTAAAAAGCTAGAGCCTAATCTTGTGGTCCTTACTCACATGAGTAATCCTGTTCAAGTGTTATGTGCGTTGGAGTTGCAGTTTGAATTAGGGCCTGATCCTGAATGCTGCTGAGCTCCTGCAGCTCCCGTTACTGGTCAGGCTTTTGTAGAGAGATACTCTCTAGTGGCAGTGACTACGAATTACTGTGGCTCAAATTTTCAAAAATGGGTTCTATTTTGGGGTGCCAGTGGTCCAAGCAGGGCATGCAGTATTGTGACACCCAAAATTAGAAGCCACTTTTGAATGTTTTGGCCCATGTGTGGTATCTGAGCATATCACTACTGCATACTGTGCACTCTTTCTGGGCCTGAACAACCACAGCTCCATGTGGCTTCAGTGGGATTGATAGTGCGCAGTAGCTCACCGGGCTCTTGCACGAACAGTGGTCAGTTTTTGCAGGGTGACAGAGAAGACTAGGGTGAGGAAAGGGAGCAGGAAAAGGTAGGGGAGAGAGAATTTGAGATAAACTGGAGTGAGTCAATGGAAGTTTGTTTTTGCTAGTTTTTTTTTTTTTTTTTCTAAAAGCTTTTCAACTTTATAGCCTATATGTATCCCAAACTGAATGTATATGCTCAAAAGGAAAAGCTTCTGAGTTTATCCCTGCCACTCATCTGGAAAGAAAAACAGAACAATGCAGCACAGAAAGAGAGAAACATAAACTAGCCACATTAATGACAGTACTAAACACAGACAATAAGTCTGAGCCTGAAAGGACCTGCAAGTGCTATGAGAGCAACGTACCCACAAAGTCTGTGTAAAATGGAATATACCCACAGCCATAAAATGTAATGTGAAAAGTTCTAAAATGTAGATAATTACCCAACATATGTATCACACAAAGCTATTCCAGATTCATGTTCTTGATGTTGGTCTTTTTTAGTTTTAATTGCCTGCAATTCATAGTAGTAAATCTACAACTTGATGACTGCTGATCCAACAGTCAGGCTAACTCTCACTATCAAATTTGTGATTCATGTAAACAAAAGTAAAAAAAGATTCATAATGTACAAATGCCTTAGGTATCTGTGCAGTGGTGTTCCCTTCAAACATCTGAGGACATTTAAAACCTGAAAAATATAATTAAAGGAAAATTTTTATTACCTGGAGCAGCACTACCTTCCCCCAAAAGACTGATTGGCAACCTAAAAAGGGAAATCTGTCTTACCTTAAAGCAGATACTACTGCCTATCTGAAGGAAGCACTCTGGCTGCATTCTCATTTTGAATTAGCTTTCCATCAGCTAATCAGCTACTGTTTTAGTTGGGGTTTCATACAGAACACAACTCATTATGGAGAATAGAAAATCTGCTTTTCAACATGAAAAATCATTTCAACACTACCATCTGCCCACCAAAAAACAAGTCCATAGCTTCCTGTATCTTTCATTTTGGCCACTGAAGTAAAAACAGAGACTGATGAACAAAAAATGTTGATTTAGTCCAAAAACATCCGTTTTATTGTGTCTCTCATTTTGGATGATGGTTAAAATGAAGTCTCTGGATGAGCTAACTCCCTGCCCCTTAGGCAAGATGTATTGGTTGTTCTTTATGTATTAGTCTCCCTTGCAAGTCAGCATTCACCAACAGTTGCCATACGATACCACTGTTTCTGTTCTACGTGCAGAGAAATAAAGCAATATGTGATCCCACTGTTGGTAAATATGGGCTCATTAATAGCAATTGCTGTGGCTAAATGAACCATGTTATCTGATGCATTCACATTAGCAATATCTAAGGTGAAATTATGGTATAATGACACTGATTACCATATATGCTTATTTGCATATCCTGCAATGGTGTGTGTATGGATCCAGTTCCACTCCCCTGATTTTTCCTGAGTACTTTGCTCTTCCTGACTTAGGCCTTGATTCAGGAAAGCATTCCTATTCAGGATAGCACTTTAGAACGTCCTTACTTTAAGTCCCATGAAAAGTCAGTATGGCTTAAGCTTGCATAAATTTAAGCACATGCTTAAGTGCTGTCCTAAAATAGGGCTATGTGGCTATATTTGGAGCACCCAGGGCTGCCCTTTAGTGGCCTCAAGTGATTTTGACAATAATGATTTAGAGATAATGTCCCCATTCTACTTCCTTGGAGCACAGCAGATTCTGAGCACACTCAATTCAGTGGGAGTACTCATAGAGTAAGTCACTACTAAATGTGGCAGGATCAGCTCCTATGTCTGAGGTTGCGAGAGCCTACTGCTGATAAATTAATATAAAAACAATTATTTAATTATTTCATCTTCAAAGCACTTGGCAAGCATTATCCAGTTAAAACACTTACCCCCCCTGGGAAGTAGGTACTGTAAATAAGTACTTTTAATCTACATTTTACCAGGGGTCAAGTTGGGCTGAGGAGTCAATGGTACTCTTCCAAACTCCATCCACAAAGTAAGTCCCACCCCTGGAGTCGCCAAAACTGTATGTCACTTTCAGTAGATTGTTCAGACATGTTCTTTGGACTTGGTTCTCCCTCGGTGGGGCTCAAATACCCCACAGGTCCTTTGGGCTTGTCTTCATCTTGGTGTGGCCATCTTGGTGTGCCTTGCTGGACTGCCTGGGCTTGCCACCTTCTTGATTGGTGGTACCTCCTAAAAGTTACACATTGTGGCACCAAAATGAACTATCACTCAGGGTCAATTTCCTCTCCTTTTTTCCATTTGTGAAAAATCCACACCCCTGAGCACCACAGATATGCTGACCTAACCCTTGGTGTGGAAAGCAGCAAGGTTAATGAAATAATGCTACCAAAGGTGGTGGTGGTGGTGGTCTTACAGCAGTGGAAAAACCCGTTCTGTTGCTGTGATCTGCATCTACACTCGAGGTTATGCTGGCATAGCTATGCTGCTATAGTCTCAGTAGTGTAGACATGGCCTAAGCCAGAAAATTTAAGTTATATGACTAAGGCTGTACAATGAATCTGTGTCAGAGCCAGGATCAGAGCCTGGGAGTTCTGGACTATCAGTACTGTGCTCAAGCTATCCCTTGCCCATTTAAAATGTTCAGCACTGTAATCAATTTCCCTTTGAAGGTAATTTGTTTCAGAGGTAAGAAATCCTTGATTTAGGTCAATCGTACCCAGTTGAGGAGTGGTATCCACAGCACAATGGTTCAGTAAACATAAAGTTAGCCATGACTTCTGAATTTTACTTGAATAATGTTTTAAGGGGTGTCTGAATCTAAAGGTTTGGTTGGGTCCCATCTTTGAAGTGCATGAATTGAGAAGTGTTTTCTCATGATATTGAATATTGAATCTTACCTATCTAGTCTATCTGTGATACATGTTAAGTATCCATCAGTGATCACTGAGACATCATGCATCTCTGTTTATCCATACTAAATGTACTTTTCGAAAAAGTTGATTCTCAATATTTCACACTCCCACCCCATCCTTACAGCAAACTATCTGAAATATTTTAGTAATAAGAGGGTGAAAGGCTTTGAAAATTAGCCCCTTTCTCCCCCCTTTTTTTCATTATTATGATAAAGTATAGATTCAGGGAGACAGAGGGGAAAGTATTGTTTTAGCTTTGTTAAAAAGAACAGTGGGGGACTCTTAGAGACAGATTTGCACATTCCCAGGTTATGAATGTTCTTTTTGAGAATAACAAGCTGTGAATGTGCAGCTGCAGGCTTCACTGTTCTGAATAATCCACGTTTGGAGACTGCAAAGTCATCAATATTTATGGATTTGTGGGATCATCCTTGGCACGCAGTTACATCTGCCAACTTTCTGTATACTCCACATCCTTTTCTCTGCAAGTTTCAGGTTCTTATTTCCTGTGACGAGTAGGGTTGCACTTTGAAGCAGCGCTCCTCCGGGGAAACAGAGTGCATGCTTCCTGAATCATATTGAGCAAGCATGTTAACCATCCGCATTGAGATACACCCACAGGAGCAGATGTTGTGTGAGAAATGGGAGTTGCCAATTATTACACTGTTTTCCAAACTTAGCCCTATTTTTGTATGTAGATTTTCTGTTAGGACTTGTTTTCTCTGTACTTCTTTAAATGGAAGTACTCCTACTCCCTGTTGCGAAGGCTACTGCAATGTTGTGTTCAGATGCAGCCTGCTCCAGAGCAGAGAGAGACATACAGAATACACTCTCTCTCATAGGCTGCATCCACTGTACTGGCAATGCAGGGAAGCATAATACCACCGTTGGAGCTGCATTAGTGGTGTAGTGACACTAGACGCTGTAGAGCAGTAGAGAGCTCAGGAGCAGAGCTGAGTGAAAAACCAAGATTTCCATCCTTTAGGAGATTACGATTCTTTGACACTTGTTTTCATCCCAAATCAGAACAAGAAGTCAAAATATTGAAAATTTTCACAGACCAAAAAGTTTGGAAAAGCATTGACTCAGAAGTGTCTAGACATTTTGTTTTGACATTTCTGATTGAAATGAAATGTCTCTACTCTCCTGAATCCAAATATTTGGTTTGCTGAACTGAAATGCTTCATTTTGAGCCAGTTCAACATTAAACTACATCTGCCTGTGATGCCATGATGCCTCGTGGGAGTTGTCATTGGGTGCTTCTTGTTTGTGGGCCAGGCTTCCAGGCTGACCTATGTCTCCTGCAGTCATCTGATTCCCATGATACACCACACGATTTGGTTAGAGCAGAGACCATGGTGCATCATGAAAGACATAACCTGGACAACAAGCCTGCCCCTTAGGGGAGAGTGGAGCATAGAGTGACCAAACTACAATTCCCATGAGGCACAGCAGCACCATAGGCAGAGGCAGATTAATGTTGAATTGACTCAAAAATGAAACATTTCAGTTCACCTCAACAACAAAACTATTTTTAGTCGGGTTGAACCAGCATCAAATGAAATATTTTCTTTACATTTAGAAAACTATAAAACGTTGGAAAAATCCAAATTTTGCCATGGAAAATTTTGATTTTGCAGAAACTGTTTTGAATGAAAAATTGTTTAAATGGAAAACTCCTAGTTACCTCTACTCAGGAGTTTTTATCACTGTGTCTATTACTCTCAAAAGGCTTAGATGACTTGGTTAACATTGTAAAGAATACATGAGCCCTGTGTACATTGAAGTGTACGCTGCTGCTACCATTGATCCAGTTGTACAAGTGGTTAAGCATGTGCTTGTATTTCCTAGTATAGACAAGGACATAGGGATCTTACTTTAGTTCTCATGTTGTATTGTTTTCTTAGTTTAAAATCAGGGTAATTATGAGTGAAAGTGAAGGGCTAATTTTCATGTATTGAAAACCATAGTACCTGTTTTCTTGCTTTTCCTAAACACAAATTATATTTCAAAGTAATACACTTGCAGCACATCATAATAGAACTGGGACAGTGCAGTGAAAAATGTTCTGCAAAGGTTTGCTTGAATATTTAAAAGAATTTGGTTGATCCATGATTCTGTCATTGTTGTCTTCTCATGGATACTCATGTGACTCAGTTGTACTAGCATTAAGCCTCATGTAAAGTGAATTTTAATCTCTTGTGCTTGATCACTAAAAGGAAGTGTATCTGAAATTGAGTTTCATTAAGCATTCATATAAAAACCTAAACATAACTACTAAGATCATCAGTTCAGATAACAGAACACCATGTGACCCATCACAAATCAGCAACTTTGTTTAAATATTATGCCATCGAATAGAAGAAAAGTGTGGAAACTTTCATAAAATAAAATTAATGCTTCAGGGAAAATTATCGAATCATGAATGTTAAGAAAAGAAAAGAAAAGAAAAGAAAAGAAAAGGGAGCTAAATTTATCCAAACTATTCAGTACAAATTAATCACTCCTAATATTCCTCAGCTTTTCATTTACACAGGAGCTTCTTAGCTAAATTCCAAGGCACTGGGGAAGCAACACCACAAAAGAGAAATTGTGTGTTTAGCAAATGATAATTAAGCAAAGCAAAATACTTGAAATTGTGGACAAAGTACATGCACTAACTGTGAGGCTACAGACAGTCTGTCATCAGGGAACAGATACCTTAAAAAGTATGGAATTTCTCTGACTTCTCTTGATAAATTAATCTCTTTTTTTGTATAGCCCTATGGATATACAGTATAGTATACCATACATCTTTCTGTTCAAGTCAAATTAATGACCTCACATTAAAGTTGTCTGGTTCCTGAATTCGTGCTGTGTTCAGGCACACTAGAGACTTTGCCTTTTAGTTTCAAAAAGCAAAAGTATTAATTTTTAAAATGTCCCTTTCCCTTGGGATACACGGTTAGGCTATGTCCAGATGGCACATGAAAATCATCAAAGGTCTCCAATTTTCATCTAGCAAAAACTGTGATTTGAGACTGTAGCTCAGTCTGCTGTTCATCTGTCAGGACTGAGGGATATTCATTGTACTGCTGCCACCCCGGCAGCGGATGTCAGCTGGTGCACGTCTCCGTAAAATTAACTGGCATCTGTCCATCGATCTCTGTTCCTGTGCCATTTGGAGAACCTCCTGAGAAGTGCTGGAGAAACTAATACATTCATAGTTGCCAAGGCTAGAAAGGACTGTGATGGTCATGTAGTCTGAACTCCTGTATAATACAGGCCATAGAATTTTCCCAGAATAATTCCTATAGCAGATTTTTTTAGGTAATCATCCAATCTTGATTTTAAAATTGCCAGGATAGGCAGGATAGGTCCATCAATGACTATTAGCCAGGATGGACAGGGATGCAAAATCATGCTCTGATTTGTCCCTATCTCTTGTTTGCAGAAGCTGCAAATGGGTGATAGGATGGATCACTTGATGTTTACCTGTTCTGTTCATTCCCTCTGAAGCACCTGGCATTGGCCACTGTCAGAAGACAGGATATGTTCTTGTGTTCAGTGATGGAGAATCCACCACCACCCTTGCTAAATTGTTCTAATGGTTAGTTATCCTCACTGTTAAAAATGTACTCCTTATTTCTAGTCTGAATTTGTCTGAGCTTCAACTTCCAGCCTTTAGATCATGTTATTTTCTCTGCTACATCAAAGAGACCCATTATAAATATTTGTTCCCGATGTATATGCTCATAGACTGTAGTTAATTCACCCCTTGACCTTCTCTTTGTTTAGCTAAATAGATTACGCTCCTTGTGTCTATCGCTATAAGGCATGTTTTCTAATCCTTTAATCATTCTTGTGACTCTTCTCTGAGCCCTTTCCAATTTATCAATATCAGTCTTGAATTTTGGACACCAGAACTAGCCACAGTAATCCACCAGCAGTTGCACCACTGCCAAATACAGAGGTAAAATAACCTCTCTACTCCTAATTGAGGTTCCCTTTTATGCACCCAAGGATTGCATTAGCCCTTTTGGCCACAGAGTCTCACTGGGAGCTCATGGTCAGCAGATTATCTCCCTGCCCCTGTCCCTCCCTCCACAAAAATCTTGTTTAGTCACCGTCTCCCAGGATATAGTCCCCCATCCTGTAAATGTGGCCTACATTCTGTGTTCCTAGATGTACACATTTACATTTACCTGTAATAAAACACATTGTCTTGCACCCAGTTGACAAAGTGATCCATATAACTCTGTATCAGTGACTTGTCCTCTTTATTATTTACCATTCTTTCAATTTTTGTGTCATCTGCAAACTTTATTAGTGCTTATTTTATGCTTCCTTCCTTTCCAGGTCCTTGATAAAAATGTTTAAGTAGCATAGGGTCAATAATCCTGTGGGACCCACTTGAAACGAACTCATTTGATGATGATTCCTCATTTACAATTATATTTTGAGACCTACCAGGCAGCTTTTAATCCATATAATGTGAGTCATGTTTATATTGTTCTAGTTTTTTTTAATCAAAATATCATGTGGTACCTAGTCAAATGCCTTACAGAAGTGTAAGTATATTACATCAATACTATTACCTCCATCACCCAAACTAGTTATCTCATCTGAAGAAGATATCACGTTAGTGTGACAGGATCTATTTTCCATAAACCCATGTTTATTAGCATTAATTATATTACTCTCTTTTAATTCTATTATTAATTGAGTCCAGTATTACCCAGTCCATTATCTTGTTTGGGGTTGATGTCAGAATGACAGGCCTTTATTTACTCTTCTTAAATACTGGAAAAACGTGAGCTTTCTTCCAGGATTCTTGAACTTCCCCAGTTCCAAGACTTGTTGAAAATCAACATTAACAGTCCAACAGGCTCCTCAGCCAGCTCTTTTGGTACTCTTGAATGCAAGTTATCTGGACCTACTGATTTAAAAACATCTAACTTTAGTAGAAGCTGTTTAACTTCCCCTGCGATCTTAGTGGAATGGAAAGAGCATTATTATGTGATATGACTTGCATCATGTGTCTTTCCCCAAAGCAGAACAGAAATATTTATTGAATACTTCAACCTTTTCTTCATTATTATTGGTAATTATCCCATTTCCATCTAGTAGTGGATACCATTGTTGGGATTATTTTTTTTCCTAATAAACTTTAAAAACTCCTCTTTGTTATCCTTAACTCTGCTCAAATAAATACTTCCACAGAAATAAGAACTTTGCAAGATTTGGTCTCAAGACCAGTTTGGATAGAGTTATAAAGTACTCAAAACAAAGGTTAATCTTACAGTATATATACCGTACATACATTTGTACACATTGTATATATACTGTACATATATATTGTACACATATATTGTACATACATTAGATGGACCTGGTTCCACCAGTATGCTATGTCCAGTTTAATGCTGAACTAACTCCATTGATATTAGTGGTGTAAAAACTGGAGTAGTGCAGTGGTGAATGAGACTATTATGATGAACTTTTACAGTGCTCTGCACTCTTACTATGGTGAGTGAACCTTACCATAAGGTTTTATGTCACCTTAAGTAGCTTTTTTAAGCATTCTAGTCTCTTATAGAGAGTTAATATGTATGTTCACCAGTTTAAATATATCTGAACTTCCTAAGGAAAAAAGAGCTTCTAGTTGTACAAAATACATAAGTGCACCTATAGCTACAGCCATCACTTCATCCCTTTAGCTAACATTTACCTGCTCCAGTTGTGCAGACCTGTATTCTTTTTTCTTTGTTTGACTTGCTCCAGACCTCCCCTCCCCATTCCATACTTGGTATGTCTCATCACTGGGCATGCATTACAGAAGAACCACCCTTTCTTTTTCACCAGCCAGTTTGTGTGTAGCACAAAGGGCTGTGTTTCTACTTAAAGCCATATGGATATATTTTATGTGCATGTGTGTAACTCTCATTAATATCACTGGAAATTGAGTGTGTGGATGAAAGGGAGACTAAAGAACCCTAGGGATGTTTTGTGGAGACAACTGAGCAGCGTGTTTCTGGGGCAATGAAATACTGTTAATCTCAGGGTTCAGATATGTCAAATCAATCTCTTCATTTCCTCACAATCAGAGCTTTCTATGAGATGGAATAGAAAGGAGGTTCTAGTGTGTTAATCTAGACTTTGTATCTCATAGAGTGCACACGACATGAACTCAAAAATTTCTAAAATATGAAAGGTGCAGAGCACCACAACTCATCAGAGAAGTTACTGTGTTCTTCTGCCCCAGAGCAAAGAGCAGATACTCACTGAAGACACTGGAATGGGCAGCAGTCATCTCAGATGACCCATGGTTGAAGTAGAAAGAAAGAGATTAGTAGGATTGTTATCCGTACATTAGGGCGCCACACCTTTACCCCAATCTGTAGGGCTTATGGCATAAATTGGTTAAGGCACCCCCACCCTTTCCCAATCCACAGGGCTCAGAGGGAAAGGCACCTACCCTTACCCAATTCACACTCTAGAGCTCAGGGTCACCCATTCCCAGGCTGTAGAGCTCCAGGTGTAACCTGGTTAATTGAAGTACCCACCTTTTCCCTATTCGTAGGGCTCTGGGTGTAATTCTCTGAGGGTTTACAGGATCTTTTACCAGTGAAGGAGCCTTACACAGTAATATCCTTATTCTCTATTTATTAACAGTTACAAAACAGAATACACGTGCTAAGCATACAATGCTCACCACTCCCAATAAGGCAGACAAACGTCTCCTGCTGGCCTATCAGGATTAGATCATCTGGGGACTCCAGCTTCTGTACAGCATGGTTGGTAGAGTGTTGAGGTCTGGCAGCTTTGATCTTGGGCTGTGTGTCTTGGAGTTGGGTTCCAAAGAACTTCCTTTTGAACCTCAGTTTATATGGCTAAAACTTGGGTGCTGCTTAGCTATACCTTAACCAATCATTTTAAATTAAAGTACTACACAACACCAATCCTAGCCCATTATGAAACAGTTCTTTAACCAATCATATCCCACCACCTTAAGTGATTTAAATAGTGCACATTTAAGTTATGCAACAGACAGAAAGAACCAGACAGAAATAATTCAGAGAAACAATAGAGAAGTGGGTACCATAAAGACAAAACAATAAGAAGTGTAGATTTTACAACCACAACAGCTGATAAGTGGTTCCTTGCCGGACAGAATGCTATTAAACAAAGTTTTCTTTAAACATCTTAAGATCTGTTTCTTTATCTGGTGGTGGTAGGTAGGACAGTCGCATCTTCTTAACTGCCTGATATTACATTGTCTTGATGTAATGTCTTGATGGGACTACAGGCTACTTAGCTTATGGCTGCTGTGTCTCCTAATATGGCTACTACTGCTTAACCCAGGAACAAGGCCTCAGACTGTACAGGATGGTGGTGTGGCCATGTTGGAAGCTTGCAGTCTGGCAGAGGGAAGGAGGTAGGGGAGGTGCTTCATTGAATATTTTAAAATCTTCAGAAAACTGAATGTGAATTGGATTTAGGAAATAACAATTTTGGGCTTGATTCTGCTCCCACTGGAGTCCGTGTCAAAACTCCTGTTGTCTCTGTTGGAGCACTGAAACAGGTGGTTTGCATTTTAACCGAATCATCACTTATTACCTGGATATTTGCAGTATAAACATTGGGTTTGGATGTCAAAATTATTCTCATCTTCTCCATACCTCTGTCATCCAAAGCTTTAGTGATGTAAATGTTTGTAATATTCTTCCTTTTTTTGCTATATTATGACTACTTAGAAGTAGACATTAAAATAGAGGTCTGTGCTTAAAACCTTATCACAATGTCCTCATGTTGTTCACTCAGTTCATTGTCCTGAGTCATAGCAGCCCATGTGGTAAGGTCATCACCTACACCACCTAAGGACAACAGGAAGAATTACAGCAAAAAGCAAATTGGAATTTTTAACCCTAGCTCTGAATTCCATTGGTTTTGTGGTTTTAAAGCAGACCATATTTGTGATTGAACTTAATTTATTTTTATAGTAGTTTTTTTTTAAAGAAAGCACCTTTACCCACATTTTATATACTCCCTAGAAACCGGAGGGCAAGAATCTGGTTGAGTGGTTAGAGCAGGGGTGTAAGAATTAAGGAAGTAAAAGCTTAACCGTTTAAACGATAATCAGCTGTTTAAACAGCTGATTATGTTTAAACTGGGGGGTGGGGGGGGAAATGCTGGGCAGCTCTTGCTTGCAGGGAGGCATGGAGCCCAGCAGGGGGGGAGGGTAGGAGAGGTGCGGAGTCCAGAGGGGTGGGGGGCTTAGCCGCAGCTGGGCTCGAGCCAGAGCAGCTGGACAGCTCTGTCTCACAGCCCAGTGGGAGGGTAGCTGCAGCTGGGCTTGGTTCCCCACAAGTCACACTGGAAATCTGTGACAAAGCAGGGATTTGAACCCTTTGTTCTGAAGGTCTTAGCTAGTGCTCTAATCGGTTGGACCGTCCTTCCTCTTCTCTTTGTGGGGAACTGGCATGGAGTTTTGTGTGTGAAAATGATCAGGTTTTCAGATGAGCAGAATGAAATGAAGCCAGACCTGTGTTTTCTGTCTGCTTTCAGAACATACCTTGAGGGTTTTTTTGAAATTGTAAGGTTTATTTCATAAGCGTCAGATTGTTCTTAAACCTTATGTGGCCACCTCAGGGAGCAGAAGAGCAGAAGTATCCCCCACCTTGTTCAGCTAGCATTAGGGCTGCTCTGATCACCGTTTGGGGTACTTGGAGAAGTTCAACAGCTGTGAACCACATACTCCCCCTGTAGGAACAAGTGGAGGAGGAGAGATAGGGATTAGATGGGAAATGGCCCCTCTTCCCTACGCACCAGCAGAATTATGTTGCAAATATGATGAGGCTCATAAAGGGATGTTGCAAAATATGCTTTGTCCCCTACTCCACTCAGTGCAACTGGTAAGTGTTGTGTGTCATTGAGGTTGAATCCCTTCTTGTGCTCCCCTGTATTGATGCCTTTGTTTGGGGCAACTTACTAATAGCACCATATCAATAGCACATGCTAGTTTGACAGGACTGGAATGTTTCTCTGGTGACAAGCATGTTGTACTATACTGAAGTGCCTAGAAAATGTACTAGTGCACGTTACACCACTGAGTTTCAGAATGACTTATCATAATAGCAAATCAGAAACAGTGTTCTAATAATAATAGTAATTCTGTTTTGGACTTTATAGCACTTTCCATCCTAAGAACCAAGAACACTTTACAAACATGAATGTCTAAGTCTCACAACACTCATGTGAGGTGGATAAATTGATAAGGTCTGATTCTGTCCTTGCACCAGTTTTATTCCAGTGGTGGTGGTGTTGATTTACAGAGGTATAAGTGAGAAAAGAATCAGGCCCCTTATCTCTGTTTTATATATGGAAAACAGACACAGAGAGGTTAAGTGATTTGCTCAAAGGCACATCGCAAGTTAGAGGCAGAGACTGGTCTTGTCTGCCTGGCTAAGGATTTTCTATACTGCCTGTCTCTTGATTCTGAGTCTTGTATATAGATTTAAATAAACCAGCTAAATATGTATCTGTTATTGTATATTAAAAATACCCAGCCAATAACTGTTTGCTTAAAATTTCTCCTATCAATGGCAATGCTTCCTACCCCCTGGGGAGAGCTCCTTGGGAAGTTTCCAAAGGCACCCAAGAAAAAATGCAGGTCAAATCAACCAAGCATTTTCTCTGTGAGAGTATTCAAGGTGAGCTGGAGACCTGTGCTTTATTTATCAGGCAGGATTAAATCCGGTGGAGAGTGTCCATTGCAACTGTGTAAACAGAAAACGTATTATGAGAGCAAGATTTAGAAAATATCAACCATGGCTGTTCAGAGCCTATCCAACATCATGAGCCAGGATTTATGGTATCCTGCAGTGAGCCACGAGTGAAACAAGTGTTGCATAAGCTTCTTTTATCCATGTGGATTTCAATTAGCATTTTGAAAGAGAGAGGTATTGTGCTACACTGATATAGGAGAAGTCCAAAATGTTGTTATGCTTGCAGTCATTTTGTCACCGCTATCTGGTGGAGTAAGGCAATGAGACTCTTAAGTTCAGACAGTGTTGCTACACCTGTAGCTTCAGGAGGTCCCCAAGTCATTGAACATCCCGCCAGGACTAGCTTGTATTTACCACTCATAGTCCAGCATCACACGGTGTGGAGAGAATGAGCTGCTGTGTGCAGACAAAGCTTTGTGGTGATAACTTTAGTCTTGTAGAGAATCCGTGCCTCAACCTTTACAGTGGTCCAGTCTGGGGCCCATCACAGCTTCCTGCCTTTCTCCTGAGTAACTGGAAGTCTCACTCTGAAGCCTACATCCACACACACGCCAGTTATGGGCACGTTACCTCTGTTACTTTCCCTTAACCTGGCATGCAATAGTAACTTGGAGTTGGTTTAGGAAGAAAAAAGTAACCTTCAGTGGGGGGCAGGGGGGCAATCAAAGAGCCTGAAGGGGTTTGCCCTGTCTCTGCACTATGCTCAGAGCATTTCCAGATGAGTATTGAGAGGACTGAGTTAAGTATTTGACTACAGGGAACTCCCACGTGAATCCATTGGCTATATTCCTTTCTACCTCTTATATGTACACAAGGTTCAGGGATCCATAGACTAATGCAAGGTGGGTGGAAATTCAGACTGCTGTGCAGTATCATCTGGGAAAGGGTGTCCTGCAGAGCAGCATGGCACAACTGTAGTCCCTGTGCTTTCGTTCTGTGCATGCCTTGGGGCACAATACCCACCACATGGGAGGATGGGGATTGTCAGGGCCAGGCTGTAGATGGCCGGTGTGCACCAGCCAGTTACCAAGTTGCTGTGAGAAGGCAAGTAGCAGAGTTGGGGTCAGGCCAAGTCAGGATACCAGGAAGTCAGTATCAGGCACCAGGTTACAGACAGGAGGCAAATAGCAGAGCTGGGGCTGAACCAGGGTCAGAAGGTGGAGCTGAGGATCCACAGAAAGACAAGGTCTGGAGCAGAAGCAAGCAGGCAATCTGCATCATTGCTCAGGCAGCTCCCCAGAATGACTTCCTGGTTTATGTACTGGTACAGGACAATCAGTGGGCTGTGGGGGCTGTCACTTGGGCCTTGCTGTGTGGTACTTCCTGCAGTGTCTAGATTTATGGGGTTCTTGAGAAGAGACCCAACTTGCATTTCCAATTATGATGCATAAGTGTCGGCAGCCCAAAACCCCCATCGTCCCAGTTCTAGTCCCACAAACTCTTAAAGGTTTGTTGATCCAGGCAGCTGCCCGCACAACTCTAGCTAAATACCCTGCCAAGCGCTTTGTGATGACATTGCATGTAGGACATTGAGTTGCTGTTGCTGCCAGAAGGACCCAGATAGTCATAAAGTCAGTTCTAAGGGACTTTGGCTGTCACAGATACCTGCTATGCTGAATATCATTCCTGATAGAGGTTAAAAGGTTATCCCTTCCCAATTACGGCAGCTTTGGCACTCAGAATTATTATAGCATCATATCAACTACCTTTGTTCTGGGACCATGTGAATGTGAATCATGTGAATCACAGTCCCAAAATACAAAAGGAATTTCTGTTTTAACCATTTAATTGTGTTTTAAAAGGGTGTTAACAGAAATATCCGTTTAATACTGTAAAGCAGTGAATGTGTAAGGAAGAAGAGCAGAGCCAGCTGTGGTAAAGAGGTGAGGAAGGGAGGAATATTTCAGCCAATTCTGAATGGTTTGTAGAATTGGTCCGGCTTTTGCTTTTCCAAGAAAATTTATGTAAACTAGATTTTCTTTCCACAAGTGCCTGGGTGGAGACTGTGTTTGTGCAAACACAAGTGTTGACATTCATAGATTATAAAACCAGAAGGGACCACTGTGATCCTCTAGCCTGGCCTCCTGTATACACTGAAACAAGTTTATTGTGTGTAAACACATGTTTTGGTGTTGGAAGTGATTATCCAGGCACTTCATATATATATATAAACCTACAATAAAACTATGCTAAAATAATGTTAATGTGGCAAAGTTAAGCACTGAAAAGTTATGAAAGCCAGAATTAAGACCACCCTCTCCCCCTCTGGGTGTAAACATAATGCATACAGTCTTTAATTACGTAATCACATACTATGCAATTTCCTAAGTGTTTTTTAATAAGAAAATCAAAACACATAGAACTCCAGAATATGGAACCACATTGACACCCCACCCTATGTGGGCTGTTGGGACCTTTAGGTTGATGACACAGACTTCTACCATTAGAGCTAAGAAAGTAGCAGGAGTCTGTTATCCTCTTTCTTTAACATAAGACACATACTTTTTCAACAAGTTTCACAGCTGTTTTCTGACAGCAGAGGAATGGTAAGACTCAGAAACCTCTGATAGAGTTCCAGATTTTGGAGGGGAGTGTACTCTAGGTGTTATAAATTTTTCTACCCTGTCACACCATCACCCTCAGCCTGTGTCTGTCCCTCACTGCACCTATCCACTACCACTGACTCCTATCCTTGGCCCCTCTTCCCCCGTCACTCCACCCCCACTCTTATCCACCTATACCAGTTCCTGCCTCCACTCTTTGTGCTCCTATCCACTCCTGCTGGCTCCTCTCATTGGTCACTCCCCAGCTCTTTGTTTCCCTTCTCCCGGCTCTGCCTCTCTCTGGTCCTTCCCGCCCCCTCCCGCTCCTCTGTTCCGATCACTGCCTCCCCAGCTCTTCTTCAGCTCTCCTGTCCACATCCCACTCTGCTCCTCAACTCTCTCACCCAACCTGTTGCCACCCTCCCCACCTCACCTTCTGCTCCTCATCTCAGGTAGCTTCCTCCTCCTCCTCCTCTGCCCAGGCATTAGCAGGCAGAGCATTGGGAGAGTCTCCCTGCTCTCAGTTTTGATGCCCAGAGCCATGGCTGCCCCAGTTTCCAGGAGGAGCAGTCGCAGGGCAAGTCCTACTCAGCCATTGCAGCCCTGGCTAGAGCATGCTCAGCTGCTCTGTGGGAGTGGCACATGTGCAGTGCAGATGAATCTTTTGCAGAATTTAGGTGACGAATTCTAACAAATCTCTACTAAGCATGTGCAAACTGAAATTTTTAATAGGCCAGTTTTAGCTGAACTTTCACAAGGATGATAGAGACCCTGGCACCAGTTAGGATTCCACTGCCAAATTTCAAGTTCCTGCTCTGAGGCACTAGAGCTTCTCAATGGAAATATTTGGAAGAATTCTTTAACATGGGCAAAAAATGTATTTTCCCTCTAGCCTCATTCTTGGAAACAGCTGAACAGTTGTAGCTGAAACTTTAAAAAGGCAGCCTGAGACAGACATCTGGCATGAAAAGTTTTAGCCTGAACAGTTATAGTTGCACAAAATTTTATAGCGAATTGAAATTAAAGTCTTATAATGAGAAGCCTTTGGCAACCTTTACGAGAGGTTACGCTACCTGCTCCACCTGTAATAAAATGCTTCTGTCTATTGGGGAGTGATGGTGTTAGGGAGTGCAGAGTGACTAGATTAGAAGATGGTTTTATAAACAGTGGCTTTCTCAAATGTAATTAAAAAAATCAGCAGTGAGAGGGAAAGGTGGTGAAAACCTTGATATATATTAACAGATAGTCTGCACATGGAAAAAATCTGTTTCCAACATGGTTAAATTCAACATGTACATTGTTTGAAATGGATAATTGGAACAGCTTTACAAGTACATAAGTATGTAGCTATACAGCTAAATATTGTAAATGGGTAATTACAAGGTTCGGGCTGTTAAATATCAGTTGTTAAACACGAGCCATAGAGGGTAAAGCAACCCTGCAAACACTTACCATGTGCTTAATTTTAAGCAGGTGCATCATCCCCTCGACTTTGAAGATGATGGTCTTATTGGCTACAATAATATTATTTTCCAGTAAATTCCAGAAGTGGTCCACAATTTTCAGAAATTTTGATGAAAATGACCAAAAAAACCCCAACCAAACTTGTTTTGCAAAAACTTTTTGTCTTGTGTGTGTGTGTGTATATATATATAGATAGATGACACTGTAGAACAAAATGGGTAGCTATGTAAGTACAGTTTAGGATTTTAAAATGTTTTGTAATTTGTTCTTGAAAGTGTCAGCAAAAATGGTCCAGCTTTCTAACAGTATGAGATAAAAAGAATACTTTCCCCATTATAAAAAAAAAATCTTTTATTTAACAGCTGGAGCAATAAAATGGCTAAGAGTAGAAAGTTGAAATTTGGCATGGAAATAGTCCCAGCTGAGAAGTGAGTACTATATTAAGTGTTCTGTTGAACATTGATTTTGATTTGACTGTGCTAATAAACAGTGAATATTGCTCTAATGATTGTTTGTAAGGTTGTAGAAATAACTTCTACGGTGTTTCATATTATTGGAGAAATAGCATATGATGATATAATTAAAGACTGTATTGTAGTGCATATACACAAAAAGCAGTAGTGCAAATACACAATAGGCAGAATTAAGGTGGTTGTGCTAAACATTTCCTGAGTTTTAAGTGTGTAACAGAGTTGTGATATGGATTGTTTTTAGAGACAGTACAAAGAAAAAAATGCTTCAATTTTCATTTCCCTCCATCTTTTATAGAAATTTCAATTTTAATTGAAGTTTGAAATATTTCAGCTAGCTCCAGTTACAACATCCAGAGTTGTATAAAAGGATGCAGTATACAAAGTTCACTATCATAGTTTTATGAGAAAATGTTTTCTGCAGAGAGTTTGCACTGAGCCTAGACATAGGAGCCCTACACTTCATAACCCTACCCAAACCTGGGTACCCTACACCCTATAACATTCACCTTTCTCTCCAAAAGGCCTCCCTTTTGAAATTCCTAGACAGGGGAGTTCCACCCTTTATAGTCCTAACTGTAGCTGGGGTGCCTTGCCCCTTGTGACCATTACCTTGCCCACAAAGACTTACCTGTGAAACCCTAATCCTATCATGTGGAGCCCTATCTTTTATAAACCTAGCCCACGCCTAAGGATCCCTTCCCTTTACAGCCCTAACCATGGTACCCTGCGCCTTATGACGATAACCTTGCCCCAGAAATACTTTATCCTTTGAAACATTGTTTGGGGGAGCCCTACCTTTTGTAATCTTAAACCTAGTTCATGGAGACCTATCACTGATAACCCTAATCCTACCCATTAGGAACCATGCTTTTACAATCCTAACCCTAGCCCGGGGAGCCCTACCCTGCATAACCCTAACCCTACCCGGCTGTGCTTAATTTGTAATGAAAAACGTTCCGGGGCTCAAGCAATTTTTTATTTTCATAACTGACACGGCAAGCCCACAAGTGTCGGGGCTATGAACTGCCAAGCCTAGAGGTTCCGCCCTGGCACAAATTAAGCACTGCTACCCAGAGGAATATCAGAATAGTTAAAAATATATTTCATCTTGTGGCTTCCAAGAGGATGTAGTAAAATGCATGAGGTCATCCAAGTCAGATTTGCACCAGGGATGAATTTGGATTTTTGTTCTCAAAGCTTGCTTATGACATCTTCTGTATTAAATTAATTTACTACTTTACAACTCATCTGAAAAGGTCAGCAATGTAACAGACACAAACAGAACAGGTCAAGATAGCAGAGCAGAGCCACCCCATCAAGGGAACTGTGCAGACTCCCCCATCTTTTTGGATATGCAACCCCCCCACACACGCACACACCACCACCATTGGTGGATCCCATTTGCTCTGTTCTCAGTCTCTTTGTGGCACACCAAGGAAGCAATGTTTGTGTTGCCCTGAGGTCAGGGACTGCTGTTCTGAGATGCTCTCACATGGGCTGTGCAAGATGCTTACACACTCCAGCAGAAGCGTCTTTCTCACTGTGGCTCAGTGAGTGCAACAGAAAAAGTGTAACTATTCAAGGGCTAAAACAGTGTAACATGAAAGCAAACCCCAGTTGGAGGGGCTGCTACACTCTTACTCTCCTAGAGGCCTTCCAGCTGACCTGCCCTTCCCTAGTGCTGCAGTGTGTTTGCTGTCATTCAGTGGGATGAAAGCTACACGGATGTTAGCCCACACCCGCCTTTGTGTGAATACTGCAGAGGAAGGACAAGAATCAAAGGATTATTCTTATCAGAACAAAGAGAGACAACATGTCTCAGAAAGCCAATGAGATAAATATACAGGCTGAAAGGACAGGGAAGTAGGGCAGAGTAGCTCTGTCAACAGTTTGCATTGGATGTTTTACATTCTCTCCTCATACTTGTGTAATTCACAACAAATATAAGGGACTTCCTTATATTTTGTTTAAAATAAAGCAAGAAAATATCTCTCAAAATCCGGCAAGAGGATGAGTGCAGGACAAATGAAGTACTGGCCAAAATCCTTCAGTCCTTACTTCGTCAAAACTAAAAATCTCAACTCTGACTCACATAGAGTAGCACTTTCCATTGACTACCATTTCTACTCAGTGTAACAGATGCAGAATCAGGCCCATTCTCAGACTTTTCAGTGGTCCTTCAAAAAAACATGAACCCTCTCCCCATGTTAAGTGTTATCCTTCTGTGTGTATCAGTGTGATTTTTGCTTAGTGAGGTAAAGCATTACCATCACTAAGAAAAAAGAGGGTTCTGTTCTTCAACAGAGTGTCTACACTTAAAACTGAAAATTGGAGAGGGAATTAATCCCGCAGCTCTGTATGTCCCCAGAAGCCAGAGCTGAATTTATATATTGCATATGCTCCCATCTCTACTTTGTTTATGGGATTTTCTATGATGCTTATCACATACAAATAACACATTAATTAATTTAACCTCACAGCTCCCCTGTGAGGTAAGGAAGTATTATTATCCTGATTATACAACTGAGAACTAAAGGCACTTTAGTTTAAATTAAACTTTTAGTTTAGATTAAAGTTTAGATTAAAATCTTTTTTAGTTTAGATTAAAACTAACATTTTCAAAAGTGGCCTCTGATTTTTTGGGTGTCCAATTTGAGACACCCTAAAATTGAGGCACCTCAAATCAGCGGCCACTCTAGAGAATTTGTCTGCATGAAACTTGATCAAGTCACATGCAGAAGGTGTGTGTCTGAGGCAGTAACAGAACCACAGATCTCCTGAGTCCTAGTCAGTGCCTTTACTGCAAGATCGTCCTTCCTTTATAATTGCCAGAAACAAAACCCAGAGCCATCTAACCTTGACCTCTTAGGTTATTTGAAATCCACATTCAGATTTTGAGATTTCAGCTTCTCTCTTTACTAGCAGTGAAGGTTATTCTTCATTTCTTTGTTCTAAAGCAAAATTCTCTCTTAAAAGCTCTAAACCACGCTGCCCTCATGACCCCAAAACTTCATTAAATGCAGCCAGTCCATTGCGAAAAAAATGGCTGAAATCAGTGGTTCATTTTTTTCCTAGCCTTTATGCACTCTTTAATCTTAATCCCAAATTTAAAAAAAACCCAAATCACAAGTGTGTAATTATAGTAAAGCACCTTAGCAGATATATATTTTAGATTAATAGATTCCAAGGCCAGAGGAGACCATCTAGTCTGACTTCCTCAATAACATAGGCCATAAAATTTCACCCAGTTACCCCTGCACTGAGCCCAGTAACTTGATTGGATTAAGCCATACGTTGTTATTAATGTCCTATTGGACATTTCGGCATCTAAAATCTTTTGCACACTTACTTTATTGCCAGTGCAATTAACACTGGCAGTTCGACCAAGGCCTTTCTATATGTACACATCACTACAGATTAATTATTATCAGTAAGAGATCATCTCCTGTGTCAGAGAGTGCATAATGCTGCATGTATCACAATCAATTATAAGGGCAAGTGGTTGGGCATAGCAGTTGTATTAATCTATAAAAGAGTAGTTTTTTAAATGACTGATTTACTATTCTAGATGTAGATTTGAACCTATCTGGATTTTGGGGGAGAGGACAACACTGGGAACCACTGAAGATGATGATGTGTTTCCATTATTATAACAAATGGATTCCATACCAAAAAAAGTCCTCTTCCGCCTTTGATACCCCTTATGCACCAGGGAGTGATGTTTGCAGAGTGCTGATTGGAGACAGATTGAGGAATTCGTTAATTTTGTTTTCTAATTTAGAGACCCACTTTTTCATAATCATAAGCAGAGATATAGCCCTGGACAAACAAAACTATATTAAGATAAACGTTGCTGAAAATGTTTATCCTCTCTTCCCGAAAACTGTACTGAGTTTTTTACTGGGAGCAGGTAGAGACTCTTATATTTAGGTTACCGAACACTTTCTATATAAAAGATTCTTGCAAACTTTTTTGAGAAGCTCTAATATCTCCATTGTTTACAGCTGCCCTTTGGAATTTGGCAGGGGGAAAGTCCGGGGGTTCGAATAGTGCCTTTTAATTTCCCCTTTTGAGTTATGGTCCCTGCTATGGACTTTGCTTTGGAACTTGTGACCATTAAGTAATTGCAGTGACCCATCACAGCATCTTCAAAACAAAATATTTATCTAAAGGAACATGGCAATCGGGGATAAGGGTTAAAACAACAAAAGATCCATTTGCATCTGTCTTACCTAATGGTTTAGGTAGGTTTCACTTACCCCAACATCCTGACATCTGGGAATGGTGTGACAGTATCTCCTCAGCAGTTATCATCTCCTTCTGACACCTCTCAGCTCTAGGGCTGAGGCTTTTAACAATTCTCCTATTCTTTGTTCTTAGTTTTCCACCTGAAGAGTTCCTAAGGTCTCAAACTGGGATCTTCCCTCTCCCAGATCAGCCAGATTCCTGATTTCATGTTGGTGGAGGTAGGCTTCAAAGGAATTAACACCTGCATTGTTCATTTAGGTATTGACAAATAAGTTAGCCATTGTCTGTCTTCCTGGCTGAGCTAAAAAATCCTGTAGGATTGCGTTAACCTGTAGCACTCCATATAGCAATAACAATAACTAAACAAATAGAGATACACATAGTATTCAAAGATATCTCCCATGTTGTTCACAGTATGGTTTTTTGTATGTAATAATAATAATGCAGCACACTGTTCATCTTGTGTAATACAAAATGGGAGTGAAGGCCTTGTGGGTTGGATCTGGGATTCTCTTCCCCATGGAAATATTTTTGAAAATATTTTCATGTGTGCAGTCTAGCCCATACCAAAACCAAGAAGAAAATTGGCTCTTCAAAAATATTTTGGTTGGTCCAAGGCACAAGCCATCTATTGTAAGAGGATATTTTTGCAGAATGCGGCATTAGGGGGAATGAATGCCTTCAGAGGCAGAGAAATGATCCCACTCTTCCTTTCCTTTTGGTATCATAACTTTTAACAAGGGGCCCCTCTAGCTCGTCACTGGAATATGAGATTTACATACCAGATTTTCAGGCACATATGGCTCCCTGCTTAACACCTACCTAACACACATACTAGCTGCATAATTAAGACCCCCTAACCAAGTCAGCCCTGGATGCGAAAACAAAGTTGCTAGCATGTAAACACTTCCACTTGTCTCAGAAACCCATCTCTTCTTCATGTGATCTGTGGTTGCCAGACACAGACTGGAAACACGTCAGTATGACTCCAGCCATGACGGAGGCAGTGTTACATTTGTGTTCCTCAGGGATAAAGTGAAATAAAACATATCAGACCTTTTCAGAAGAGCTTTAGGCCAATGACATTTAAAAGTAGGACTTTTGCTTTAAAAGCTTTTTTTTTAAAGCTTCTTTTTTCAGAGAAAAATTTGTATCTGGCCAAGAGTTCCATTTTCTACAGAGTTCAAATAATTCAGAAACTGCAGAAAAAGTCTGCGTACAGGGACACATAATAATTAAATAATCCTATGTATACTTTGTCTAGATTTTCATCCTACACCTATCAATGCAATATTTAAGCAATTCATGTCCATTAAAAAAAAACTAAAATATTATTACATAAAAGTCTTGCTGTTTGTGTTATGGCCATGTCTCTAAAATATTGTGGCATTTTTAATAGGAGGAACAGAACAACATTTTTTTTAAAATCACTATTATTTTCTTTATTTTGATGTTTTGGGGAACAAGGTTTTCTCCTCATGTTTGTGAGCTTCAGTTACCTCTGAGATGAATATTACAGCAAAGCACAGCCCAGTGGTGAATATGCTAGACTACTCCTCTTTGTGCTGGCCTTTTCTGACTTGCATACTGCAAGGACAATATAGCTCTTTAGCACAAAGGAAGTAAAAATATGCATCTCGTACCTGTAGAGGTGATACCCATGTGCTAAATTGCAGGGCATGCATCTTTGATCACTCCACCTGCCCTCTGTATAGTAATCTATTTCCCCTGTTACCCCAGGACTTATAACTGTGCAAACTATTGAGCAGCTTCAAATGTTTTACTTTAATAAAAAAAATAACAAAAGTTCCTTTCTCCCACCCACCCCAGTTACCTTGGTCCGCAGCCCAAGATGGGTAATATTCAGTCTTTTGATGGAGGATGAAGACAAGGGACTTTTTTTCTAAAGTGTAATAAATTTTTCTAATTTTCTAATTTTTCTAATAAAAGGGTCACCTCTGTCCCCCTTACTAGTCTATGAGTGCAGCCCCTCAAGTGTCAGGTGTCATGCCGTTACCTCTTCAGGGGAGAAATTTCTCAATTCTCCCACTCTCCCACTCTCAAATTGGTTCCTGTGCTGCAGTACGCTGTGTATCAACCGTGCTTACCCAGCAAGTATGACTTCTCACTGGGAGTCTGTGACCAGTGATTTATAAAGTGACCAGACAGCCTTCTTAAAAGCAAAAGTATTGTTTATTTTAACAATAGCAATAAATGGTTTAGAGAAAGTGATTATTAAAACAACAAACAGTCTGCATGCAGATGTATTCTGTCTGAAGTTGATGGTAACCTAGGGCAGATTTCATTTCTTCAGACATCCCAGCAAGGTGCCTGTGTCAGTCTGGTTCTGCTGAACAAATTCTACCACTTTTGAGAGAGTGCTTCTTTTTAAACCTGCCGTAGTTCTTTTGACCTCCTGTGAAAACAATGCTTTTCCTGTCCAGGCAGTGTCTCTTAACAGCTTTCAAGAGTTTGCAGAAAAGCAGTTCATCTCTTTTTTCCTTTCTTTTTCTTTTCTTTTCTTTTTTCCTGTTTCTTTTTCCTTTCAGGCCCCTATTAAACTAAATCAATATATTAATACAGTGTAAACATCCCATTAACCAGAGCAACATACAGTGTTCAGGAATAATTATAGAGCAGATCCACTTCCAGCATAAATGTTATGGCAACAAAGTCTGATATCTTGCAACCCTATATAATTTTATATCAATTTTCTGGTGGGACACACAAAACTCACTTTTAGTCCTGGAAAAACCTATGACATCAGACTTTAAGGTTGTAATATTTTTATGTATGTAAAACCTATTTTAGGTCATTTTTACAATTGGATTTATGATCATTAAGGGACCTGGCTTTACAGGCAGAAGTATTTACAAAATACATCTATATATCCTTAATAATGCTTCTAACATAATTTTTCTGTGCCATATATGGAATGCATGATGGTATGATATAAAGATATGATTACCACCCATTTGGAATACCCTGCTTAACTCATTCATGGCTTTGCCACGTGTAATGTATCCAGCAATAAATGTATGTTTATAAAACTTATTTATCACACCACACCATTCTGCATTCTCTCTCTCTCTCTCTCTCTGAGCATGTTTGTGTATATATGTAGTAAAGAGCATTTGTCCACACATAACTCCTCCTTGGGATTTCTTTTCCCATTCTAGCTGTGTGGATCAACAATACAACCCTCTTACTCAGTATAAGTTGACACAGAATTTACAGTGCTTGTGGGAACAGGACTGCTAATATCAGCGGTCACAAGATCTCCTTTGTGATTCTTCTCCTCCTTCCCTCAAACCCTATCTTATTATATTATGCTCAAGCTTTGTTCTAAACCAGTAGCCTATGGCAGTGGGAAGGATGTATGAGACTTCAAGGGGATGTAGAACATAACAAAAAAATGTGGCAAATTGCAATGTCAGGGTTGTGTTGGCTGCTTGTGACATAATGAAATTCCTGACCAGACAGCCCTGTGTTGTGTGTTATAGGCATCCATGGTTGAGCCCACAAACAGATGTGTCCTCAAAAGTCTAGCCACTGGTGCCCTTCCTTACTTTTTGAATCCAAGTGCCCTGACAGACAAATTTAATATAATAGCATGTTAAACGTAATAAAAGGATTTAAAGGATGAAGCTAAATGATTTATTGATATCACTTCCGCTAGAGAATATTAGTCAAATGGAATTGACTAGATATAAATTGCTATGTTGTGTGATATAGGGACACTGTTGAACAAAGACACACTATGAAGCTACTGGTAATATTTTCTTCATTCAGCTTAACAGTATCAGAAAATTGTATCTTACTGAGAAGTTACAACACTCTGCACATGAAAAAGTAAACTGCATGTGTGTTAATTGTGTTGCACAGCCTACAAACTTCATTTTGAAAAAAAAATAGTTGTTTTGAAGTTGTAAGAAAGCAAATATATCAACCCCAAGGTTGAGTCATCCTTGGGTTTGAACCCAAAGATAAAGGATTCACTCCAAGGCTGACCAGTCACACAGCCTTAATAATGACAAAACCCATAGATTTAGTACCCTACTATATAAAACCAGAGAAGAGCCAAATGAAGGTCCCCAGGGTTAAATGAAGTACATAAAAAATATACTGGATTTACATGATTGTAACAGAGCAGGAATTGGTCCTAATTGTTCCAAATTAAATGTTAGCTGGTGGATTGACAAGAAAATGTATTCAATAATAACTGTGGTAGAATCCACCTCCTATGCCTTCTGATAAAAGCATTCTTGCTTAACTGTGCTAATTGTCAAAGAGCTTATTCAGCACAATTAAAGAATGGATGAACAGTACACTTACTGTATTTGTGAAGAGTCTATTTCAATGATACCCCTGGGGTTGTCAGCAAGCTTATTAGAAGTTAACAGGTGTAAATTGGTATTTGCCAATGCAAAAAATACTTTGCCATATAATTAGAAAATGAATGACTATCTTAATTGATCTCCTGTCTAAAGATACCAGTTTGCTAAGTTGATTAAGCTGTCAAATGTATTTTAACAAAATGAGCCTGGTTTTTGTTTGAAGAACAGTATCTTTTACGACGGAGAGAAAGGCATTGCACAGTCATGGATAATGCTAGTGTAAACATGGAAAGAGAAAGAGGCTTAAAAAAGGCAGTACAAGGTTACTTATGTCAGAATTTTTACCTGTGATTGCTATCTTACCCCAACTCTCACAAAACTTCCACACAGTGTCAGAACTAAAAGCCTTCTCTCGAGCCTTCTCTATGAAACTGAAAAACAATAAAATTCCTAAACATGTTGATACTCAATGGCTGCGAGTGGAGAAAGTGGTTAGATGAATTTTATATCCTCTCCCAATGTATCACACATGTTCAGAAGAGGCAAGTGAAAAGGAAAAAATAGGGGGTAAAAAAGCTTATTCTTATTTTTCTACCATATAGTTTCTGAGTTAGGGACATAAATACTTTATTCTTTGAACATCTCCATCTTATTTTGCATTCTTCATTCCTTCGCTAGATATTTTTGTTTAGAAGAAAGAAACTTTGTTGAATAGCAGCAAACATTCACTTTATTCAATAGCTATTTGTATTATTAGTAAAATTTTGTGGACGTTGTCATGCATAAGCAGCTTGTATTACCTATGGCTTATTTTCTGCACACTGCATCTTTAAATGGAGAGAATTCACCCATCCTCTTCGTAGAGGTAGTGGCCATTTTGTGTTCAAATGCAGCTGGCTGCAGAAGAGACACACACTCTATGCTCTTTGATGGGAACCCTTTTCTCTGGTTCTCTTAACTGAAAGCTCATTTTGACTGAATATATATTGTTGCTCTGAAAAAATGTAGTAGGGAATGAAACTTCTTTATTTAGCGCTTCATACAAGATTTAGGCATCAATCCTGCAATTCCTCCACGTGCAGAATTTTTCACTACAACAGGAGCTCAGTGCATAGAGGGCTGGCAGCATTGTACTCGTAGGCCTTGTCTACATAACAAAGATAAATGACCTGTGTTAGGTTGACTTACAGCCACTGTAGTAATTACTGTGGTGGCTGATGTCCACACTAACCTCCTTGAGTTCGTGCTGTGCATCCTCATCAGGAGCACTTCCAATGACCTCAGAGGGGCAGTATGGGGAGCTGAGAGCCTGGTCTTTCAGTGTCGCTGGTAGCTCTCTGGTGGGAGCCCAGCTATCCCACAGGCTCCAAGCAGGCTGCCTCCCCAACTCCCCATTCCCCACTGGGAGCTGGGGGAAGCCGCCTGGGGCATCTCACCCAGGGGAGTGGGGTCCAGCTCAGCTTCTCATCCCCTCCCTTTACCCCACCCCGCAGGAGCCAGGCAGCCTTGTCATTTTCATGGCTCAGCCATGTGAGGGGTTTAACCGCCCTGACTTCTTGCTCAGTTCTCCAGGAGAGCAGGGGACAGTTGGGCTCTAGCTGCCCGGCTTTCTTGTCAATCTCACGGCTCCAGTGTAGCCATGAAGTAGACAAGAATGACAGCCAACAGCTGATGTAAGGAACACACTGTCTACACTAACACTGTGTTAGCCTAACTACACAGACATAAGCCCTACACCTGTCACTGAGGGGGTTTTATTATGTTGGCATAGCATGGCATGGCAACGGCAGGAGGAGCATTTCAGTGTGTACAACTCCACTGTTTTGTCAACAAAAGCTGACTTTTGTCTACAAAACTCTGTAGTATGGACCAGCCCCTAATAAGGAGTTCAGTGGAAGTAAACTAGCCTGAGTGGAAATTGTGTGTGTGTGTATGTGGTTCTTTGGTTTTTTTTTTTCTTTACCAAGCTTTTCCAGAGAAACTGAAATGTCAGCAAAATGTTGGAATTTCAAAGGAAGAGCAGCAATCCAGATATCAAAGTTCAGCATAAGAACAGCATGAAAATGGTATAATGGGACTTCTCTCTCTCTCTCTCTCTCTTTTTTTTTTAAAATACCCTTAATATTTTCCACTAGTGCTAGCAATGGGTGAGAATTAGAGATGCAAAAATATACTCCACATTTTAAATTCTTTGGAGGCATATATTCCCATTTCTTTGTCCATTAGCTAACTTAAAAATCAGAATTTTTGGGGGGAGGTTTTCATTTCAGCTACAGAGGACCTGAGTGTCCATTTACTCCAAAAGAATGAGCTAATTCCTATTCCAAAAGGCAGCAGAGGAATGATCATTTTTTGATGAATAAAAAATTATGAAAGATGGAACATCGGCTTCCCCAAGAGATGATTTTAGCCCATGTCACAGATAATGCAAGTCCCTGGAGCTCCAGGAGATCAATACATTCTTGTAGGCAGAGGCTGAGAGTGATGCACAGCAGGCGCTGTTTTCATGCTGTATCCCTGATTAGCAGGAATCTCACCTTGCCAAGCCTCTAAAGCCCTGCAGAAAATGCAGCAATTAAATGTTCAAATCCTTGAGCCTTAAGCCATATGTCAGGGGAAAATCATTTACTGGTGCAGGGCTTTGGGTCAAGCCTCTCAGGCCAGCAGTTGATGTGATAATGCTTTAGAATTGTAATGTTGCCCACCCCAGGGAAAAGAGAAAGACACTTGGCTGGGGTTTTTTTCCCCCCTATAAAGGCAAATTTCAAGGAATAGGTATATAAGTGAGAGTCATTAATAATCTCAATTTCATGAGGGGAGAGCACAGTTAAAAATGCTCTTGGTTGTTTCCTTTTGGCTCCCTGACCGTTCTCAACAGAAGAGTTGCTTTGGTCTCCAGAGGCCCAAGATTCTTACTGTAACAGCCCACTTCCTGCATGGGGGCAGATTTGAGGGAGTAGGAAAGGAGATGGAATTGATTTGTGACAGGGAACGATTGACTTTTCAGGTCGCCAAGGAGCGCAAGGAGGATCTCTGAAGAATGGGGCCACGTGTTGAGAGCAGAGTCAGATAAAAGCTCAGTCACTGCAGCCTGGGATCCTGGAATTGCCTGATAAGAGGGAAATCTCAACTATCATTAGAATTATTTTTCTAACTCTGATGAGTGCAAAGCAGAGCTTGAAAATGTGACCTGATTGTAACTGAGGCCAGGTAGGTGCTCTAACCACCAGGCTGTACAGTTATTCTCACACTCTTGTTCTCTCACTCTTACTCTGTCCCAAATGACTATTTAAGAAAGAGAGACTGAGCAACTGGGCTAAAAGTTATGAGTTCTCCTCCTCCTCCTCTAGCTGTTTTGTGTGAACTCTCCTGAGAGGTAGGCACCCTCTCAGCACACCTACCTGTTTGGGCCCTAATTGGGAGTCAGGTGCCTATATTTCCCTGACTTGTGAATCGTTCTGAGGCTTAGGTGCGAGATAGGCGTCTGGGTGCCTAGAGGGAGGCTGCAATGCGCATGCTCAGAAGCAGAAACAGGCACTTAGGGAACTTTTACTGCAAAAACGTAGGCAAAGAGTGAGTTTAGGGCTTAGGGGGAGTTTTGTGCATTGCAGTGGTCCCAAACCAGGACATAGGCATCTAAAACAGAGATTTAAATGCCTAAGTCCTTTTGCGTATTCAGGCCTAAGAGACTTGGTCACACAGGAAGTGGGTGGCAGGGCAGGGAACTGAATTTTGGTATCGTAAAGTCTTGGATTAGCACCGTCACTGCTGGACCATTCTCCTTTATCCTCCAGGTATCCCTCACAGAGATCAAAATTGTACCAGGGACTCCAGGACACTTATCAAAATATTGGCAATTCTACAAGAGCTATTTAGCACCATGAAGGGTCAGGTCCAACGTTTGTAAATGGCAAAAGTTTAAACAAAAAAAAAAAAAAAAAGAAGTGGGAGATTATATAAATAGAGTCAGTCAGGCAAAGAGAGAGAATATAAGAGATTAGACAGTGAGAACAAACACAGGACATGGATTCGTTTTAAAAGTGAGTTTCCCCAGCTGCCCTTAGTTGTCTCAGAAAACATTCTGACAGTATAACTGTGCACTTTTTTGTTTTTACAAGGTTCCTGTATAAATGTTTATGTGCTGTGAATTAAATCATACACTAAAAAGGGCAGAGGATGAAATGGAAAACTTACTAAATATAAAGATGGATGGATTGTTCATTACTCATGATATAGGATGGCAAGTTCTGGCAAAATGTTCCCTGCTAGGAAACATTTCTCACCAAAAACTTGCCATTTATTTCTTGGAATGCTCTATGTCCTTTCTGTGGAGTGAAATAAGTAAGGGCCTACATGGCAGTTCAATATTGAACAGTCTGTATAATCTGAAATCAGTAGCTTGGATTTTACTACTTGACTATTTTAGTTTGATGGAACAGGAGGCAGAAAAGTACAATTGATCTTACTTTGTTTCTACAGCACATTTTCAGTGATTAGCTGCTAAAGCAGATGATAAGGGATATTTAAACTTTCCCCTTGAAAATGGGAGTTGAGCAATGCTGTCAGATTCGCACTCGTCTCTGTCAAACATTCTATTTGTTAAAAGGTTTTGGAAGAAGATTTAGAGCTGTATCTTCAGCCAGCTTTTTACTGTGTTATCCTCAGCTCTGCAAATGTGTCTGTTTTAAAAATTTGAAAAAAAATCTTTTTTAGTCTGACTGGAATGATCTATTCCCTGAAATGAGTATTTTTAAAAGATAGTTCAGACTTTTTCAGTTATGTAAAATTACTAACTCAGCATGCAGGACCTGAGAGCTACATTTTTTTAAAGGTGACGCCTATAGTCATGTGCATCTGTGTTTGCATGTGCACTTACTTCCTTTGTGCTTGCAAATCAAGTATTTACATATGCAAATAAAAGCTCTTTGTAACAGGGGCTTTCTTCTTATGTATTTTTGCAGTAGCTAGCAAAATGGGACTCTTATCCAAGAGTGGGTTTCCTAGGCGCTACCGCAGTACAAGCGATAAATGAGGATAATAGTTAGGAGCCTGAGCAATTATTTGTGTATGAAAACACTAGTTTATACCCAATTGTGTTCACAGTGTCTTGGAATCTACGTATTTTAAAAGATGGGGCTATAAAAAGTTAACATTAGACAATAAAGGGCACAATTCCACCACACAGGAATATATAGAGCTGATTAAGCAATACCTCAAGAAACTGTTCACAAATATTGTCTGAATTCAAATGTTTCAGTCAAATCCTGATGCACTGAAGTCAATGACACAACTCCGGTTGACTTGATTGTGGCCAGGATTTCATCCTTTGAATTTGCTTTTGGTTTGCTTTCTGTGATTGTTCTAGTAAATACGTTTACTACCAGAAGTTCATGAAAACAATGAATTTTAAGAATATATTTCCCAGAAATATTTTGCATTAAAAATTTGAGCATTCACACCAGAAACCTATTTTTAAGAGTTATATTCATCCAATCAGGGAAAAGAAACAATACCTTATGATCTCTATGTACAATTAAAACTAGCTAACTGCTAGATAATTTCTAATATTCATGCTTCATACTGAACTATAGCACAAGTTTCATCTTTCTGATTTTGATATACTGGGTGAACATTTCAAAGTTGGTTTGAATCCAGGCCTCTGTCTCATCCACTGTATAAATGAGTGAATAATTTGCAGTAACTCAGTTATCTGAACAATTTAGCCTTTTTTATCTGCTCATGAAATAATTGTGAGCATTTCATGATTTACTCAGGTTGGTTAATTAAATTTGCTCAACAAGTTTTTGTGTGTTTCTTTGTATGTTTTGCTCCATGGATTGATCATGAACAGTTTTCTGTGAGTATTTGATGTTCAGTGTTTAAATTCAAGCTGTGTTGTTTAGCTAGGAATGGATTTGTCACATAGATCACATGATATTGATTCTGTTCCCTGTCTGGAACTTACCATCAGAGGGCTTGAAGAAAACTACTGGCACTTTGAATCTTTCAGAAAAAGATAGCAGTTAAATAATAGAAAATGGGAATGGGAAATATTCAATTGTTGAAATTTGAACTTGTTTAATGAAAAATTACATCAAACTCAAATTAAAGAGAAATCTATATACTTTTGGTTTTATGCTGCTGCCCATCACTTTAGTATATGAGCTTCTTTCACATAAAATCAATAGCAATAATAAAATTCCTGTTGGACTTAATAGAGTCTATGGCACTTCTCCCCTTTCTGGGTCAAATTCTGTTTGATGTAGAAATTGTTCAGGGTGTTTTTTGTGGGGACTGGTGGTGTTTGGTTGGTTGGGGTTTGAGACTAGAAGGATGTGTTCATATCTGAGTATCTTTTATGGTAGAGATGCTTTCTGAGAGATGAAGGTTTTACAATGTTTCCTAAAGATGGTCACAAGTGGTGTTCACCTGATCTCCTCTGTCAGATTGTTCCAGAGACGGATCCTCTTGACTGAAAAATATTTACGCCCAAAGCTCTCCCATGTTTTCTCCTTGTCTTTGTGAGCTGCATTTTCCCAGGGGAACACAGCTGTCACAGGTGTCTATAGATTGAAATTTGGTCTTAGATGTAGCTGTGACTTGAATCATTTGTTTTTTTAAAAATTAGGCTTAAACTGACATTGGAAGCTCAGTGAAGCCAGTGCAGGGATTTGATTTACTCCTGGTGACCTGAGCCACAGAGAAGGCAGGGAGTCATATTCTGTACTAACTGGACCCTTGTGATGAGTTTTCTGAGCCTGATGAGTGATCTGAGGTAATTGTCTAGTCCCTTAGGATTCACAGGTAATCTACAAGCAAGGGTCTTACCATGTGGTGCCAATGCAGGTCTATAGGGTCCCAATGAAAGCAGCCATTCCAGTCTGCTCAACATTGCTACCTTGTCAGGGATACTCCCAGCTACCTGGCAGTTCTGACAGACTGCCCCCACCCCGTTCCTGCTCCAGCCATGGCTGGTCACCCGGCTGACGTGACAACCCTGTACACTGTCTTCATGTTCAGCTTCAGATACAATGAGAGGGTATGTCTACCCTGCAAAAAAGATCTATGGCAGTGAGTCTCAGTCCCTAGGTCAACTGACTCGGGCTGGGACTGTGGGGTTAAAATAGCAGTATAGACATTTCAGCTCAGACTGGAGGCTGGGTTCTAAAACCCAGCAAAGGAAGAAGGTCTTGGGGGAGCCTTCAGTGTGATGTCTCTCACTGTATCACGGTGTTCCTGTGGTGGTTTTTGATTTGATCGGTATCTAGGGGAATTCAGCCAGTATTAGCTTGGGTTCAGGACATTTCAAATTACTTGTTACATCTGAAGTCCTCCAGTCTGGCTCTTAGCTTGTTGATGGCTCACCAGGCAGTGATCTTGGCATTCCATCCTCCCATTCGGGGGAAGGCAGTTTTCTCACACTCCGTAGTGATATTTCTGAAAGGTATTGTCTGCCTATTTCCACCTGTGAAGGAAATGGTTACATTGTGGGACCTTAATACTGTACTGGCCACCCTTATGGGTGCTCTGAGCCTCTGGCAAATTAGCTCTTAGGCTGTCTTTTGGGAAAGGAGGGACATTCTTGTTGCTATAACATTTGCAAGAAGGGTCAGTGAATTGCAGGCTATTGCCAGTTCTTCAAAGACGAAGTGGCCTTGAGGTCACATCCAACATTTTTGTTCCAAGTGATTTCACAATTTCACCTTAACCAGGTTATTTACTCACCCGTATTCTTTCCTCAGTCACATTCAAACACTGATAAACAGCATCTTCATATGTTAGATGTGAAGTGATGCTTGGCATTCTATGTGGAAAGGACTAACCCAGTTTGTTCTCCAGGTCAGCTTTTTGTCTCTAATGTCTTATGTAGATCAAATGAAAGATTCAACCAGTCTCTGCTCAGGGGATTTCCAGGTGGATAACCTCCTGCATTACAACAGTGAACGGAGTAGCTCGGACCATGTCCCCCACAGACATTATAGGTTCATTTGACAAGCGGTCAAGCAATATTGATCACATTTCTCAGTGATGTTTTGATATCCGATATTTGCAGGGCTGCCTCGTAGTCTTCCATAATACTTTTACCAACCATCATGCTGTTACTGAGACTTCTAGGTCAGATGCAAACTTTGGGCAGGCAGTTCTGCAGTCATTGTTTAAGTAGATTCTGAGCCCCCACCTCCTACCAGTACTGCTTGTGAGTCATCTGAATGGAATACATGTCTGCAACCGCTCGAAGAAGAAAAGATGGTTACTTGCCTATAATGTAACTGTTGTTCTTCGAGATGTGGGTGCAGACCTGTATTCCACGACCCACCCTCTGTCCCTGCTGCATCAGAGACTCTGTTCTTAGATTCCGATGCAAAGGAACTGAGGAGGGACTGAGTGTGGTGCCACCTTTGTATAGCTGTGAGAGGAGTTATGAGGGCCAGAGGGTGAGAGCACTGCCCCAGTGGGTACCAGTAAGCAAAGTTCTCTGGCTTTGGTGCACTTCGCACATGCCCACCTGAGTGGAATACATGTCTGCACCCACATCTTGAAGAACAACAAAGGTTAAAGTACAAGTAAGCAATTGTCTTTTCCTTGCTATGTCAGCCAGCATCCCATCCGATATAAAATATATCATGTGCATTACTTTTACTGGTCTTGGAGTAGAAGTCAGAAATGCTTTAGAGCAGTGGCTCCCAACCTGTGAACTGGGGGCCACAAGTGGCCCACGGGGTCTTTCAAAGTGGCCCGCAGCTCCCGTCCTGCTGGCTGTAGAAGGGAGCTGCTGCCTAAGGACCCAAGCTGAGCGCGTTTCCATGGGGCTAGAAGACTGGTGCAGGCTCCTTGCTGCAGCCAAGGGAATGGGAGATCAGAACTTCCCTCCCCCTTTCTGTAGCAGGGAGCACGGCAAAGTGCTCCACCTAGATCCATAGGCACTGGGGTCCTTGCTGGAGCCAGACAGAGGCGAGCACTGATCTTCCGTCCTGCTGGCTGCAGAAGAGAGCCACTGCCTAGGGACCCAGGTGGAACACACAGGGCTACAGGATGTTTGTGGTTTCCCTGCTTCAGCCTGGAAGATGGGAGATCAGTGTGGAGGCAGCCTCCTCGCTGAACTCCTTCCATCTAGCTGCATTGGGGGGGAGGCCTACTGGTGGAGACTGGTGGCCTTTCAGGGTTGTAAAAACGATACCTGTGGCCCTCGAGCCAAAAAGGTTGGGAACCACTGCTCTAGAGCGTGTAACTCCTGGCTCCCTGATCATGGCTCAGAGACTTATGCTCAGCTGGTACAGCTCCATATCCCATCAATGTCAGTAGGACTTTTGCACACATAAGGAGAGAAGAACAGAGCCCTTGTACTTAACATGTTAAAATCTGTATTCAGGACATTGATAATAAAACTTTGTAGAAACTAGAATATTGGAACTAATATGCCAATGATCTTGGAACATCATATTACTCTTACTCTTCCACAAGAAGATGACAATTTATCTTCAGAATATGATATTGAATAAAAAAACAAGAACATATGCAGCATGGTAGTTGGCTGATGAAAGTATAGACAAACATATAGTTTCTCACTAAGGAAAACATAGGCTCCTTGCATTTTGAGATTGTGCAGCCAGTCGGACTGAAGGACAGATAATTTGTACTGCTGGCTGCATCTAGAATGCAGCATTTCAAATCGAGCACAGTGGATGCATATGGTGCCACCAATTCCTGGCCAGATGGTGTCTGATATGACATTTCACCAGTCCTGGACAATAATATGCTATAGAAATTCTCTTATTTTTGGAGATGGCTCAAGAAAGTTGATTTCAGAGCTTGATGTGAATCAAGCATATACTAGAGATTAGGATTCAGGTTTGAAGACAAATCAGGATAGGATTCATGTTTGGATTTGCTGGCATGAAAATATTCCAAACTATTCTCATGGATAGTTCAATCTCAAATGATGGGAATCATTTGAGATGAGCTGCTCCTATGAGTTTTCTGCCATCTTGAATGCAAGATTTTGTTCACATCCAAACCAGAAAATAAAACCTTTCTGGTTTTAGGTCTGATGTGGAAGCAAACTCAAAAGACTGGGGTTTTTTTTAAAGTGATTCAGATTCAAAGTTCCTCTTTTGGCCCATCTCCGCTTACTATTTTTATATAGTCCCATAAGTGTGTATGGTACATTACTTGTAAATAAAACAAGGTCCCTGTCCCAAGGAGCATACAATCCATAATAAAAGAAAGATATTGCCGTTTTATAGCTGCTTTTTTAAAGGGGGGTGAAGGAAGATTTTGAAAATGTTGCTGCTACAAAGCATGTGAATATAAAGCGTACATTTTACAACTATAGAAAGTTGTCTTTTCAGCCAGTGGATGGCTCAAGGTTTGAGTTTATAAATGAAGCTGCTTAAAGATTGCTACTGATAGGCAAAGCTTGGAGAATTGCATGGCGTCTTAAAGTGGAATTCTGCTCTAAAACGTGTGTGTAACAATGCCCTTGTTTCACTGTGTCTCACTGGTTTTCCTACTACATTTGTTTAGTTTGCAGATCAAAAGGTATTTTTCCTAACTGTAGGTTTCACAAACTCACCCTGCGTTCCTTTCCTATCATCATCACCAGTAATAAAGATTCTGTAAGCCTAATTCTGCCTGTAGCTATACCTGTGTCACATAGTTGTCTTCAGATTCTTCCTTCAGTGACATCTGGACAACCCCATTAGCTTGCAGTTTGTCTGATGGTGCGTGAGATGAAAAGAACTGGCTTGGCCATCAAAGTTCTTGGAGCTTAAAGTTAGAAAAACATCTGTACTTACAAACTGAGCAAATGTACTGTGGACAACAGTGGACATAGAACCTCACACTGTCATATTTATGGAGTACATTTTCAGAGTAAAACTACCTCTAGGTTCGAATTCCACAGCATGTGATATTAAATCTCTGGCCTGAATTTTGCTTTTTTTGTGACTCAAGTAGTTAACATAAGCATAACACCTTGATTCTAAAAAATTGCAAAAATCCAAAATCCCTGTAACAAACAAATTTAACATGATTATTCTCTTTCCCCCCTCCCATTTGTTTTACAATTTTCATTTTAAAAGCCAAAGAAATTTGTTTTTTAGATCCTTTTATATCCCTTTCACCAAAGTAAGAGTTCATCTGACACTGAAGATAATTCATTCAAATTTCAATGCAGGTAATATTGCTCCAGTCAGCCAGTGCTGCACATTATGATTTCAAGAACACTAACGGATTTTCATTTTGTGAGCTTTTTTCTTTAAAACGTTTGGCAGCATGTTAAACTTTCAATCCAGCACAGTCTTTGGATATTATTCCAGGATTTCCTGCATGCACTACATGGCAAGAGATCAAGTCTGCAGATTGCGTTAGGTTAAACAGATCATCTAAATCACATAATGAAAATGAGCTTGTGGAATATATTTGTACTGCAATCACTGTAGCATATTTAATATCCAAGAATAATTACTGAACACTGGAGACTTTATTCTGTAGCTAGGTACAAAATGACAAGAAACCCTGGTCATAACTGTCTTAGTTTAGTTTCTTAAAATCTAGATTAGATGTACTAAATTAGGCATGTAAGAAAAAAATGGGATTGTTCACAACATATTCTGTATAACTCTTTTTAAAAGCTATCAACCATGCATTCATTTTGTTTGTGATGATGCCACTACTGCTGTCCCATAAAAATTCTTACCGTTATTTTCTACTCCCCTTAGTGCTGATGTGGTGAAGCCTGCACAATAAAAGATCTGGTCTTAAAGACTAGCATCATGATGATTTCTTTAAACGTGAAAAGTGAACAATTACTAATGGGTGACTTGCAATTTGCCTGTCAGGGCAGTAAGTATTGATTGACACACAAGCCAGGAGTTTGGTTTTTCTTATAATCTCTTTTGTCTGCCTTCTGCTTCGCTAGAATGAGATGGTTTTAATGGAAGCTGGAAATGTTGAGCAAATGTTGAAAAAGCTACATATGTTGCCAGGAACATCAAGTCAAACTGAGATACAGTATTTCTCTGATTTTTTCAAAGGAGAATTAAAAGTTTGGACCTCAAAGCTGATAGTAACTTTGCCTTCAATGCACAGAACTGATCACTTTTCACTTTATTGATGCCTTTTATTATAATGTCCTTTTGGAATTCTAACTTTTGTCTGCCAAAGTGGAACTAAGTTAAAATACTTTTCTGCTGATTTGGCAGGATTAAGAAATAAATTAAAGCACCCTGACTGCCTAGAAGTCTTGTTTTACCAGCTGCTTGCAAAAATCTACTAATGATTACATTTTAAGTCCTTTTAGCACTTTGGGTTCAGCAGGTTAAGCCTATTGGAGCTAGAGGCATGGGAGTCATGTGTCTCCTATATCTGAGAGATCAATGTTTTATAGCAGGTTGGCTTAGCAATAAACAGTGAAAAAAGAACCATCACTTTACACCTAGTTCTATTAAATATACAGTATTACCTAGCCCATGTGTCTAATGGCTGAATAGTCTTGCTGGCAGCCATGGTCACTTCTGCCTGAGCTGGAGCTGTCATGTGAACTCGTATAAATCTGCTCCATTTGTGGAAAATGAAAAGCTCAAGAACCATGAGAACATAAAATGTAATTAGGAAGTTATTTCACCATCCGTAAGGGGTTATTTCATTGCATTTAAACAGAACATATCTCTGCACACGTTTTATTTAAAAGCAAGTTAGGAATATGCTCATTTATTAAGGTAGTAAAGAAAATATGATGTCCAGACATTATTCAAAATATTGTCTCCATTATTTGGGCACAGACTCCAGTTTTGCAAGGTTGCAGATAGCATTTAGGCAAAATTCTGAATGAACTGGAATCCTTGAATGGTTTTGGTGTTTGGTTTGTTGTTCTATTAACGGCATCAGAATTTGAGTATAAAAAACAAGTCAGGTCATTTAACTGCAATTCTGAAAAGTTTATATACAATATTGTTCTCTGTAACTGTCAAGCCTGCCATGGATTTACTGAATTCTAGCGTTTCTGGGAGTCTTTCTGAAAGTTCATAGAGTGTATATTTCAGGTAATTCAATGCTCAATTTGCTCTAATTCTGGGTAGTCATTTTTTAAATGTTTATGCTCAGTTTTACTTTTTTAGATCAGACCAAAACTCGTTTTCACTGGAAAATGTCTTTTGTTTCGAAGTGGATTTATCAAAATCAATCAGCAGTCATAACATCTTTCTCTTCTGAAACTAACATGACCCTAGAAAGGAAATGCATGGTTTGACTGGATCTCTTAAATATCTGATCTTTAGAAACAGGGTCAGTTTGGATAACATAGTGAATGTTCACCGCAAACATTTCCTGGTGGCTTAACCTTTCAAAATACTTTAAGCATTCATTAAGATCTTAAGACACTGCAAGGCCTTATGGCATCCCTGATTGTGGTCTTTGTCATGAGGATTTTGACCAATGAGAGCAAGAGTCTCTCAGAGAAGTGAATCCATAACAACCTCTCTTATATTAAAAACTAAATATTGGTCTCTTCTCATTTTAGATACACACCAAATCCAGAGCTCCCTTTCTCTAGCATTGTGGCCCTTTAAATATAGTATAAACCCGACCTGTATAAGGAAGAGTCTCAAAAGCCTGATGACATAGTTCCAACTGAAATCGAAGATCAGGGGACTCTTTCTATTGACTGAATGCCAGCTTGAGATGTACTATAGACTCAACTCATAATTAGAGCGGGATGAATTTTTGGGTTTATGGGCAATTCTGAAATATATAAAAAAAAAATTTTGTTTTAGGTCAAATCAAAAATGAATTTCTTCAGCAAATTGAAAAGTCAAAAACATTCAGAATGAAACATTTTGTTTGCCTTGAATTTTTTTGTTTTGATATGGGGTATTTTTACAAAAGCAAAGGACTAGATTCACAAAATACTGGGGAAAGGAGGACCTCTCTTAACCTTTGGCCCAGTTGTTAGAGTACTCTCTTAGGATGTGAGAGTCCCAGGGTCAAACCCCCTTCTGCGGAGAAGAAATTTGAACTGGGTCTCCCACATTTCAGGAGTGTGTTCTAGCCCCTGGGCTATGCGATATTCTCTTGTGGGTCATTCTCAAGCTCTCCTGTTCAAGGTGTTCCACATTATATAAATAATGAAATAGTCATTAGAACAAGGACTTGAATTTGGGTCTCCCGCATCCTATGAGAATGCCGTAGCCACCGGGCAATGAAGTCATTCTACTCTTTTTGCCTGCTCCCATTATAGTTCATTGCCATTATGAATTAAAAGTGAAAATGTTTCTTTTTGACATTGCTGAAACATTTTAATTTTTCAGTTTGGTCAAAATTATTTGGCAAACTCAACACTATTATTGTGAATACTTTTGAGTTAACCAAAATTACATTTTTTTGGTGAGTATACTATTCATTGAAAAGAATTTGCCAAGTTCTACTGATACTACCCACAAACTCTAGTCTTCCTTCCCACTCTTCATATCTTATGGATTTCCAGGTTATCCTCGTACAAAATGCTCTGATATCTAATTAGTCAGAAGATTTGGACAGCCTTGAAAACTGAAGTAATGGAAATGAGATGAAATTGAATAGTGCTAAGTGCAAGGTTATGCACTTAGGGACTAGCAACAAGAAGTTTTGCTATAAGTTGGATACTTATCAGTTGGAAATGACAGAGGAGAAAAAAGACCTTGGTGTGTTGGTTGATCACAGGATGACTGTGAGCCGCCAATGTGATGTGTCTGTGAAAAAGGCTAATGCAATCCTAGAATGCATCAGGCAAGGTATTTCCATTAGAGATAGGGAAGTGTTAGTACCATTATACAAGGCACTGGTGAGACCTCATCTAGAATAATGTGTGCAATTCTGGTCTCCCACATTTAAGAAAGATGAATTCAAACTGGAAGAGGTGCAGAGAAGGGCTACTAGGATGATCAGAGGAATGGAAAACCTACCTTATGAGAGGAGACTCAAAGAGCTTGACTTGTTTAGCTTTACCAAACAAAGGCTGAGGGGAGATATGATTACTATCTATAAATACATTAGAGGGATAAATAACTGAGAGGGAGAGGAATTATTTAAGTTAAGTGGCAGTGTGGACACAAGTACAAATGGATATCAACTGGCCATCAATAAGTTTAGGCTTGAAATTAGATGAAGGTTTCTAACCGTCAGAGGAGTGAAGTTCTGGAACAGCCTTTGAAGGAGAACAGTGGGCCAAAACCCCTAACTGGCTTCAAGACTGAGCTTGATAAGTTTGTGGAAGGGATGGTATGATGAAACTGCCTACAAAAGCATGTAGCCAATCTGCAACTGCTAGTAGCAAATATCCCCAGTGGCTAATGATGGGACACTAGGTGGGGAGGGCTCTGAGTTACTACAAAGAATTTTTTTCCAGGTGTCTGGCTATTGAGTTTTGTCAAAATGCTCAGGGTCCAACTGACCACCATGTCTGGGGTAAGGAAGGGATTTTCCCGCAGCTCAGATTGGCAGAGACCCTGGGGTATTTTGCTTTCCTCTGTAGCCTGGGATGTGGATCACTTGCAGGTTTAAACTAATGGTGGATTCTCTGTAACTTGAAGTCATTAAATTGTGATTTGAGGACTTCAGTAACTCAGTCAGAGATTCTGGGTCTGTTACAGGAGTGGGTGGGTGAAGTTCTGTGACCTGCGATGTGCAGGAGGTCAGACTAGATGATCATGATGGTCCATTTTGACCTTAAAGTCTATGAGTCTATGAGCATTTTCTTTGTGTTAATTTTCCATAGCAGGAAATCTGCCTCAGGCAAGCTTGAATAACTGTAGCCATATACCATGATACCCAGCAGACTCCAAGTAACTGCAGTACCTGGGGAGCTGTCTGTCAAAAGTTCTGTATTAGTAGCTTCTTGCAGGCTATTGGCAAAGTATCTGCTTATACCATTCTGTTGATATGGGATGGCATAAACACTCAGAATTGTGAAGGACTGAGTGGGAGGGGAGTTGTACATTAAAATTATATACTTGTGATAATGTGGCTCTGAGTTTCAAAGTTTGGATTTGCAAATAGGGCTGTTTGGGTTTGGGATTGTATCAACATAAGAGATAAGAGCTTATCACAAGATTTGGATTTGGGTTCTGAATTTTGCACAAGTTTGGCTGTATTTGACTCTGGGTTTTTAGCTTTGGCCCAATCTCCAGTTCTCAAGCTTGTAGGCATTAACCTTAAGTAGGGCAATAACTGGACCACCTACTATAAAATGTACAGGATATAATCAGATATTGCATAGAACAATCTCTGTATTCATCTTGTTGTGTGCTGCTGTCTCTAAATGTGAATCAGATGACTAATTTAATGCCCTGCTACATTTAATACTTGAATTTTTAGATTAAGAAAAAAATCCATTTAACATTTTCAAGGGCTTTCCAAACATGTGTTAACCCTTTGAACTTTTATGTCTAGTTGAGGCAAACTCTAAAAAGGTATATTGAACTCTGCCCTTATATGCCTAACAATATTGTATGGATTTTTGTAGGAAATGTTTTTTAAGTAATGATTAAAATAAATAACATATAGTGGTGTTGAGAAAACTGTTTCCTGTAGCAGCAGGATATGCTTTTTTCAGCACAAGTCTGTCCACAAGAGCTTGAGTCTGTGAAAATCAAAGACATTTCTTTTAAAGATAGAAGACCATGTGGAGCTGGCATTTCGACAAGCTCTCACTTACGGAATCCATTCAGTATCTTAGCCATAGAAGTCACAAAAGGAATACCAGCAACATTTCTAGCTGCCAGAATACTTTTTTTGTTATGATCTTAGCAAAAGTCATAAAGGAAAAGGAAAACCTTTCTTTTTAAGAGCAAATTATCAATTGTTCCTGAGATTTTGTCTTACAGAATGTGTATCAAGGTTACTGGGGTCAATAACACCAGATAGCCACAAGGAGATCTAGCTCATCCTAAAGTAATTTTGCCACAAAAACTAAATGCCAATAAAACAAACATCTCTTTCTGCAAGCCATAGCTGAATTTTCTATATTGCCATTTTAAGTTGCACATATTAGGTAAATAGCTCTTTGTAAAAACTGTATTTATTCAAAATTAATTTACACCAAATTATGAGCAAAACAGAGCCTCTAAATAACCACTTCATTAAGTGTTATAATAGTTTTGTTGAAGGGAAAAGGCCTTAAAAACTTTTCTTAGAGATAAGAAAATGAAAGTGAAGCCTGAACATCTTAGATATTTAATATATTTATTTCTTTGCACTTTTTTCAAAATGTAACCGGAGATGCCCATTCCCATGTGTTCTTTGTCTATTTCATACATTAGAAATCACAAAATAAAAAAAAGGATTGTCCTTATATATATCTGTCTGAGCCATGCCCTCCTCAGCAGCCCGTTGGGGGAGAGAAAAGGAGTAAAAAGGCCAGAATACATGGACTTTGCATCATGCCCAGAAGATTAACATTTTGGACTCTGGTGGAACAAGGTGCAGAAGTGAGTTTCCCTCTCAGCAGCAGTTAGATTTATTTTGAGGGGGCACTAACTCGAGCACCTCTGCTGATTTCAGTTACGACAATATGGCATGGGGCATATATTAATATTATTATTTGTTTGTATTGTAGTAGAGCCCAGTCAAGATTGTTGCCCAGTTGTGCTAGGTGCTTCACAAAGACACATGCAGACATGGCCCCTACCACCAAAATTTCATATTCTCATTTTGAAATGAGATGGTACCGGTGAGGGAAAAGGCCTCTTGAATGGAGGCCAAAGAGGACATTAATAAATCACGAGAAGTGATGGTTTCAAATTATTTGGGTGGTTTTTAACCTATAAAAATAACTAATATCAGTTGTCTCCAGTTGTCCCACAGCCTGGCTGACAATGTTAGTTGGTTGATAACATTTAGTAAGTACACATTATTAATTATGTAAAAATCTGTTTAATTAAAACATAGTTGCACATAGATCATTTAAGCTTTGATAGGTAAGATCATAGGTGCTGGAATTAGGGGTGCTGGGATATGACAGCACCCCTTGGCTTGAAGTGGTTTCCATCATATACAGGGTTTACAGTTTGGTTCTATGGCTCTTAGCACCCTCACTATACAAATTGTTCCAGCACCCCTGGGTCAGATAAATGATCATCAGAATGGGTTTCCAAATGATACCTCTAGGCCTGTCAGAACACAAGCCCTTTCTCAAGTTAAAAGTAACTGATTGCAAAGCTTGTTGAGATCCTCAGATGGAAGTTGTTACAGAAGAGAGACATATTAGTATTATTTATTTAAGTGCATAAACAGATCATTTTGTTTTTTAAAAAGTAGTTTGGGCTCAACTGTATCTAGGCCCCTTGTGGGAATCCTGTCCTCTAAGCTGGCAAGAATAGCTGGCCCTATGCTGAGGTGGGGAGGGCAAGCAGAAATAGCAAGTTTCTTGTGCTAGTGAGTGAGGTAGTGTAAAAACTGCACTTCCCTAGTGCTGCCGGAGGCATTGGACCTGTCTTATGTTAAATGGCTACAATTCATTGATGCCCTGCAGCCACTTTCCCCAGTTTGTGATCTGATGTAACTCCACTGAGTTCAGCAGAGTTGAGTGAGAGGTGAACCTGTGCCCCTGAAGTCAGCAGAACTGCATATGCAAACATCAGGTTTGAATTCAGCCCTCAGTGTCTAGCTGTTCTAAACCAGTTACAAGGATGCATGTTACTGGAAATGTCTGGGAAAATGAATTTCACATCTGTTAAAAATGTCAAGGTTTTGGGGAAAAAATCATCCCAAATTGAGATGTAAAGCCAAAACCTTAATATATTTTGCAGAAATGAAAAGCCCCAATATTTAGTTTTGGAAACACACAAACATTCTGTATATTTTGGTGTTTCTGAAACAAAAGATGTTCCCCAGGAGGCTGGAAGACCTAGCTCCCTGGCAGCACACGAGGTGAGTTATTGAGGAGCCAGGAACCTGGAAGGCTCCTGATGGGCTGCTGAAGAGTCTGGGATCTCTGGAGCCCTGCTCCCAAGCTCCCTGCCATACAGGCTGCAAAGGAGGCACGTGGACTAGCCGGAAAACTGCCTGGGTTCCATCCTGTGGAATGTTTTGATTTCAACAAGTCAGCATTTTTGGACAGAAAAACACTGATTTGGAAAATTTGCAACCAGCGCTAGTAGTTACTCCTGATTTACACCAACATAAATGAGAGCAGGATTAGGCCCAAACAGTGCCAACTTTGTTGGCGTCTAATGTGGCAATTTAACGAACAGAAACCAAATGGTGATAACTAAATACTAATATTGACTTTGTCCTTGTTAAGGGGAAAAAATCAGTTACACATTGATCTCATTAAGTAAATGATTTACTGGAATTTCCTCTTGTTTTGCAACTTGATTGAGAACATTTTCAATCTCAGCTACTTTAGGCCTGGATAATTTCAGCTAGTGCACTGCCAGCTATGACACAACCATTTAACACTGTCACTTTTCTTGGCCACCTCAATTCAGTGTTTGTTGTTGCTTCTGTTTCTAAAGTAACAGGACTGTATTTTTTTAAGATATCAAGGAAGTATAGTGTAGACACCAGGGGTTTCTGGTATGACTGCGTTAATGTGCTTGAGAGCTTGGTAATCATGGAAAACCTGGATTCAGGTTGCAAGGAAGTAATGCTAGCTTTCTGGTTTCCCTATAAGAAAAGTTTTGCTTGTACATGCCCCAATTGTAGAAAAGAAGATTAGGATAAGCAGTCAAAACTATATAATAGTGGATAGGTCGGACTTGTTGAAGTTTCTCCGATTAATTTAATACTCCCTGTCTTCAACCAGTTGGACACAAGAAGTGAGGGTCTGTGACCAGTCTATTGCAATTCATGGCTGCTGATGTGCTGAAGAGAAATAGAATTAGAAAGGGAGGGCAGGAAACATTAGGGTGAGAGAAAAAAGAAAACATTCCATTAAAAATGCAGATAATTAAGATGCATGATAATGAATAATGAATGAATGCACAATAATGAAAAAGTAATTAAAAAATGAACTTGAGACTAATATTTTGTATTCTCAAATCTAACTTTCATCAACATGTCTGTCACATAAATGTGCATTTAACCTGGTTAATCTATAATAATGGCCACAAGTCACTGAAAAGAAAAAAAAAAAGTGGCATTGACTCACCAGCTCAATTCATAAAGTTAAGACAGAACCCTTTTGTTGCTAAGCTTTTGACATCAAAAGAAACTTCATTGGATGTCTGAGCATGAGGCTTTCAGGCACCAAGAATCAAACAAAGTACCTGGTATCTACATACTGACCATTTATCAATGGTTCCAGATTAAAAATAATTATTGATTCACAAATCAACAATGGGGTCTGTTTCTGAAATAGCTGATGAAATTACTTTAGTACCTCGCTATTTATCTTGTTTATGTCACCAGGTAAAATTAGTTGCTGATAATGGAAGGATCCCAACAGTCCAATGTTTGGAAGTAATTTATCACTCTATTTTTTCTAGTTAAAAACTAAGACTAGTGTGTAAAATGACATTTTTATTATCGGAAAGTAGGATTTTATGATTTGCAAATATTGTATGTTGCACAGAGGACACACCTTTAACTGCCGAATATATTTAAACAGTGAAAACACCTAATTAGGTTTTATAGTGCCAGTGTCTATCCAGCAGAGAGAATCAATTACAGAAGGATCAATAAGCAACACCCATTAAATGCAGTAATGGAATAGGTTAAGATTGGGTCAATAGGATTTTTGGATTAGCAAAGAATGCAAGATTAGACTTTAGGACCAGATCCTCAGTTGATGTAAATTTGTGTATCTCCATTTGGAGTCAGGTCTGATTGCATATTGGTTTTGATATTATTTACTATGGACGGAAACCTGAGAGGTGCAATAAGTAATTGAAAGTGTCAGAAGAAAACACATTTATTTGTAGCTGCAGTCCAGCTTTTACTAGGCTACTATAACAATGGCAGCTCAATGGTGCCTTTGAGTCACATACCAGACTAGAGGCTGGTGTGGAGCCACAGTGCCACAGCAGGATCCCCCAGAGGCGTTGTACCTAAAGCAGGAACAATTAGACCTCTTCTGCCCTGACTTAAATGCTGTGTAAGCCTATTGATCCACACAGGTTTCACAAGGCGTAAGAATTTGACCCAGAGTCTCTGGGAAAGCCGGACTGTTGCCATATCCTCAGCTCCTTCCCTCCCTGTGTTTTGGAACTTGTAGCACTCCTAGCAGCCCTAAAGACCCCAGGTCCTTGCTCTGAGTGTAAGGTCTTGGAATGTGCCCCATCTGCAGGAGAAACGTGAGGCGGGAAAGCTTCTTTTACTGTTTCCCCACATGGAGCATTGGGTGCATAATCTAGCCTGGAGTGTGGTGTTTTCAGAAAGGAAAGGTCATGGGGTGTGTGTTTTAATTAAAATGTAGCTAAATAGACATTTCTGACAACCTCTAATGTTGCTGTATTGGGTCAGTTGACCTTGGAGCTGGGTACTCCCCCAGTGTCTTCCCCTGTATCTCTCCATCCTAAAACATTAAAGAGTTCCACTTGTCCCTCCTTATCAGAACAGCACGAAGACAGGAAGATAATTGCTTTTAAGGCTCAGAGTGTATTTTTAAATAACTAACTCAGACTTTTTGGCTGGGGTTAAGTACTCTGAAGCTTAAACTGCACCCTGAGATTCTCCTTTGGGGGGAAAAAACAGCACAATGTTATTCAACAGATTATATCAGGCCTGCAAAGAGCAGCAATTAGCATACACTTGAACCTCAAACCAAATTCTTTCTTAAATTAAGACCCACTTGGCTGAACTCGTGCCTGATTTTATTCCACTGAAGCCAGGGATGAATTTAGCCAACGGGATCATGCTCTGTACATTATGGTTATAATGCACTAGCTAAGAGAAATGGAAACTGGTTATTAGTTTTGTGTAAAATTTCCATTACAAAACTAGAAACTGCTTGAAACTTGCATGGTTTAGTATTTTGTTACAAGTTGAAATTCAGCCCAGGTTCATCAGAACATTTCTTAATGTTCACAAACCTGCCCCCAGTTTCAAACAAATCTAAGCCAGTTTAAAGTTTAGTCAAACCCATGCAACGGTCACAATTTTGAGAGAGTTTTACTTTCTGTTTGATATTCATTGGAGAGTGAAACCCAAAAGCAAACCTTGGGAGGAATGACCAAAGAAAGAAAGTAAATTGAGAGGAGAGGTTTGCACCAGCCCTGCGAACTCAGACTGCTGAGCTCTTGTCACCGTACTTGTTATTTTTCTTTTTCTAACAATGGGATGTAACAAAAGAAAAAATAATTAATAAGGATGAGTAAGAAAAGTCTATCTCATCCTAAAAGATAAGAGAATGCGACCAGTAGATGTCTGATAGTTGGCAACCTACAGGTCAAATGAACGAATGGTGCTGTACGAGTTGCAACTTTGCACATTTCACAGCTGCTGCCATGCACTCTGATTTCCTTCCCCATGCTGAAGAAGAGCTCTGTGTGGCTCAAGAGCTTGTACCTTCCACTAGCAGAAATTGGTCAAATAAAAGATATTACCTCATCTACCTTTTCTCTCTCACATCTACTGTCATCAGTCTACTCAGGCTCACTGGTGTAGGTTAATCTTTTCATGTCCTAAGTTTTCCCATGTTTCACCTTGTATTTTCCCGTTTTCATGGGCTGCAGCCAAGGAAGAGTTTGATTATCCATTCCAACTTATTTAAGCCAATGAATTGTTATGTGCCATCTCTGATTTATTGATGATGTCTATCTGGCTGCTGCTCTCCTTCCAAGAACAGGCTGAGCATAAGTGGCATTGTATTGATTATACAAAGGATGGGGATCAAAATTGGGCTTATGCTAGAACTCAGTTGTAGCCTTAACGATGGAGAGACTGCCGTAATATAGTTTGTGGAGGACTTTGGGATCCTTCATTATCAAAATAGCATTAATAATATTTTAATTTTTCCTATATAGTGCCTTTCATCCCAAGATCTCAAATGCTGTGTCTCAGTGCTGTTCCTGTTGAACTCAATGGGAGCACTGTCAGCACATTATATTGATTAAGAGCTATATTGCATGTTTTAAACCACAGCCCCATGGTGTGGGGAGAGGAGGAGAAGGGGAAAAGCATATGGAGGGGCATGCATATGGAACTCCCCGCAGATGTTTTGACTGACTCAGACAGAATTCCTCTGTGGGCGCTGAGAATACAGGATCTCTGTGACTCTTGTGCTAGGTGCAGCATGTGCTTTCCCATGTGCAGGCATAAACATCATAATAAGTGTCCTGTACTGACACCAGGAGGGGAAAAAACTGGAATGGGTCCTTAGATTAAACTGATTTTTAATCTGGGACCAGAAACAATGGGCACTGATCATAAGTGTATGGTTATTGCATAGTGTCAGTACAGGCAGTGTGAGTTAAGGTTGTTTAGGTGCCATAAATGTTTATTGTGTATATCTTAAAATGTTTGGGATTTTTTTTTTAAGTTTAACCTTAATTCTGAATTTCCTGGGTTTGTGATGCTTGGATTTGGGTAATTACAACATCCCTGTAATGTTTATATCCTAGTTATTAGTAAGCACATTCTAATGCAGATTTTATCTGAGAATATTGACTTGCATCTTTTGTAGCAGAGGAGACAATGACAATGAGGGCTTCTATTTCTGCTGGTCCCATTAACCTGCAGGAAAATATACAGTGTGTCAGGGTAAAGCCAGCCTAGCAAACAGTATCCCAGGTCACTGTCTCCCATCTGCCAATACATCTATTAAGTAATAAGCATGGGCGCCAGGGTTGTATAATTTTTGGTGATGCCCTGCCCCGGCCAGGGCACTGGGCCCACGTCATGTGGGAGAGGTGCAGGGGGAAGGGATGGGGTCGGGAGGGGGTCCTCCGCACGGTGCTGCTTGGGGCCAGGAGCGGCTCCTGCCCAGGGCGCTAGCCCGCATGGGAGAGGGGCGGGGGAAGGAGTAGAGCCTGGAGGGTGAGCAGCTGCCACTGAATTGCACAGCTGGGGGATAGGGACATCACCGGAGCAGCTCCTGGCCAGCTGCTGAGTGTGTCAGGGCAGAGGGAAGGAGGCAGAACTGCTCTGCGCCTCCATGGCCAGCACCACAGAAATATTGGTGGAACCGGGCCCACCATCCTCAATGTTGGTGGAGCCCAGGCACCATGGGCCCATATAATTCGCCACCTATGGTAATAAGAATACCTAAAATAATGAGCAGGATTGTCATTGTTGTACAGCAGACTTTGTAGACATTTGCATCTGCAGTTCTTCTGTGGGATTTATCAGAAAATACTTAGGTGAAGACATCTTGAGAAATTTGAGGAAAACGTTACCAATTTTAAGCAGGAAATGAGTCGGAAAGAAAGACATCTGTGGCCACATTGCTACATTTGCAAGTGTTAACTCCACAGTGACCATCAGGAATTCAGGAAGCTTAAACAAGCAAACCCACCAACCAACGAACTAACAACAACACACACCTGTGTACACAAAGAACTGGAGTGTGACAAAACTACTCCAACATCAGCTCATCAGGCACTCTATACCACACTTATGGACATGGTGTATGAATGCAAATAGAACACAGTGGATTCAAGTGCAGACTATTTCTATAAACCCTTTCAAATATCCCATTTAGGAAAGTGTGCATGCACACACGTACACTAACACTTGTCTCTCTCTGCTCAGCTTCTGACCAGAGTATCTTTGGGCTAGATCCACACAGGGACTTAGGCATCAAATTCCTACTTTAGGCACGTAAGTCCAACATTCAGGTACCACTAAGATCCTCAAAACTCCCACTCAGCTACCGCCTAATGCCATAGGCCCCTAACTTTCTGCCAGTGGGCATGTGCAAAGCCACCTTAGTCCTGCGGCCACTGAGCTCCTCAGTGCCTAGCTCTTGCCTAAGCCCTAGCAGGATTGACAAACCAGGCATTCCTCCACCTCTCTTGCCTGCATGGCCCAGTCCAGTAAGTGTTCTCTGACTATGCCTAACTGCGCAAAAGGTGTGTATGTGTGGGGGAGGGGGTACTCATCATGCCAGTGGTTAGGGCACTCATCTGGGATGGGGCAGGTTTGAATCCATACTCTGCCTGATTTGGAGTAGGGACTTAAACCTATGTCTCCTACATCCCATGTGAGTGCCCTAGCCACCAAACTATGGGGTGATCTAGGTAGGGCGCTCTCAATCTCTCCTTTTGAAGCTGGTCCGCTTTGTATAAAATACATAAATATTTGTGGGGCCGGAGAGAGAGTCAGAATGACTCACTTGGGTTCCAGTTCCTTCTCCAAATCAGGCAGATCAGGACTTCACACCTAGGTCTCTTGACAAGTTTATGGAGGGGATGGTACTATGAGACTGCTTGCAATGGCAATAGATCATCTGCGACTCCTAGCAGCAAATATCTCAAATGGCCAGTGATGGGACACTAGATGAGGAAGGGCTCTGAGTTACAACAGAGAATTCTTTCCCAGGCTGGTGGGTCTTTCTCACATGCTCAGGGTCTAACTGAATTTCCCCCCCCCAGCTCAGATTGGCAGAGATCCTGGGGTTTTTCACCTTCCTCTGCAGCATGGGGCCTGGGTCACTAGCAGGTTTAAACTAGTGTAAATGGTGCATTCTCTGTAACTTGAAGTCTTTAAATCATGATTTGAGGACTTCAGTAACTCAACCAGAGGTTCTAGGTCTGTGCGGGCCACAAAACCTCACCCCCACACACCTGTCAATGTGCAGGAAGTCAGACTAAATCAGTGGTTCTCAAAGTGGGGGGTGGGCATGAGATGGACCATGGGAGGGCACAGAGCAGGGTACAGAGCCGGTCCAGCTCCATGCTCCCCGGAAGCAGCCGCCACTGCCACCCACTTCCTGCAGCAGCAGCCCCCTGCCGCTGCCAGGCATGCTCCCTGCACTGCTGCTGCCCTTGCACCGCTGCCCCGGATTCCTGTGCTGCTGCCGGTGCTTGCTGCATTTCTGTTGCCCTGCTTCCCACGCTGTAGGCCCTGTTCTATTCCTAAAAGGGAAGGTTCGGGGGAAGACGGGGTGTGATTGTTAGGGCCTACAGCATAGGAAAGGCCCCCCTAACAATCCCCACGCCCACACCCTCAGGAAGAAAACGGGGCCTCCAGAGCAGGAAGCGCCCCCGTTTTTTTCCGAAAGGGCCCCCTCTTTCAGAAGGGGGGAAAAGGGGAGTGTAATATGGGGGAACGGAGGGGGGCTCCATTTAAAAAGTTTGAGAACCCCTGAACTAGATGATCATGATGATCCCTTCTGGCCTTAAGGTCTATGAGTCTCTCACCTACTACATGAGTGCCCCACCCATTGTGCAGTTGGGTGTCAGCCACCACCACCAGTCCTAGTTTTTTCACAAGAAAGGACTGAAGTGGTTTAAGCACCTCACTCCAGGAGACAGTTCACAGGTGTTAATTCCAAGGGGCACTCACCTCCCTGAGGGGGTGGGGCTTAGACTCCATCCTTCGGCTCTGCATTTCCTACTGGCCAGTTTAGGTAGCTCTCCACTCCGCTTGCTGACTTCTGAGAATCCCATTCCAAACTCTCCCCATGCATTGTATAGGGAGCTTGGGCACCTAATTTCCACTAGGCAGCAGAGTATCTAAAGTTAGGCATTGCAGTCCCTCTGTAGATCTAATTCTTTGTGCATAACTATATAACTATATAATTGTATTTTCAGGACAGGTAGGTACTTAACTTGACCTTTAAATATTCCTAAACAAAATTGCATGTGGAATCTAGATGCTTATCTACTGGCTCAGCCACAGAGTGTGGGTTTTGAAACCCTGGCTGCATGTTCCTAATGAAACTCTGGAAAATGTGACCAGAGGCTAGCAAGACTATAATGTTAGAATCATAGGTGCTGCCCGCCCAATTATTTAGGCTCAGTTCAGGAGGACACTTGAATGTGCTATGATCATCTGGTTGCCAATTCTTTCGTAGGCTGTTTTTTCAGCTGTATTTTTGTATGTGCTGAGGTGGGGTTTTAAAACCATGAAGATCAGGAATTTGTGTGGTTTGCACTTATTAATTCCCTATCAGAGGTACATGAAAGTTATGAAGAACATTAGCAAACAGGATCCAAGGTTTGTTTGCTTTTTTAAAAAAGAATCTTGAATAAAATCCATAGTTTTATAATGCTGCCAAACTGAGTAAAAAATCCTAGATCCACCAGCATACAGCTGTGTAAGCCATTTTCTTTAGATTACCTCTTATGATGTTTTACAAGTGAGAGCTTCTGTTTATACTGAATGACAGACATCTGCTCTGGAAGTGATTCTGTGTGCATGTTGAGAATATACATAATAAGAGTTGATTCCTGTACCAGTTTGTTTTCTCAAATACATTTCAACAGTTCTTTAAAAAGTCCTCTTGTCTGGTTCCAGGGGTGTTACCTCTCAAAGCTATAGTCATATTACAGTATTACAAATGTATGAGAACAGGCCCGGTATATACACAGTGGTAATGATCCCTGCACTCTCACTCAAAACTTGACTATAGACCTTGTCCACACACAAAAATTGTACAATTTTAACTGTATCAGTATAGCTGTAGCAGAGACCCTTATTTTAGTGACAGACTGGGTTCTTCTGTCGGTGTGGTGACTCCACCCCTTTGAGAGGCAGTAGCTAGGCTGACGGAAGAATTCTTGCATCAACTAGCGGTGTCTATATCAGGCCTTAATTACTTCTCACAAGGCATGACATTTTTCACAACCCTGTGCAATGTAGTCAAACTGACATAACTTTGTAGTATAGATGAGCCCTTTAACCAGTCTAGCTATTCCCATAGGGAAGGAGAATAAGTTGTATCAGTTATGGTGACATAACTGCACTCACACGAGGAGATGTACTGATTTAGCTATTTTGGTAGAAAAGTCGCACCCCCAAACTGAATTAGTTAAACTTATGCAAAAATGATGAGTAGACAAGACCTTATATCAACTTCATTAACTCTTTTTCTGGTATTTCTGACCTGTGCTATTCTCCATACTTCCCAGTTCCAGCTGGGACAAAATACAGTGAGAGAGTCTGGAATTGCCCCAAAAGAAGCAGTAAATATCAGAAACCTTACCAAAAAAAAAACCCTGGTTCCCGCCCAAGTTTTCAGATGGCTCACACAGCTAAGCATCTGCATTCTGGATACGTATGTGAACCACATCCTCAAACCTTCCTTATCTAAATGTTATTCAGAATGAAGATTTCCCCTTTTTCCCTTAATCTGGAGATGGATTTCAAACACCTTGGAGGGGTTGATTCTGGGGTTTTGGTTCAGCCAATTATAAAAAACATATTAACACCGTTTATGCTTGTGCGGTTTTGTTCAGTTGTGACTGCACTAAAATTTGAAGCTTGTCACCCAATACACTTCTAATTTAGATTTTGAATTCACTCAAAATTCAGGGGTGTTTGGAGCTGAGATTTTAATTAATGCCCAGAAAAATCTCAAACTCTGGTGGTATTGAAAAACATAAATCATATGACCCCCTAAAGCAATTCAGGAGGCCCCATTTTCCTCCTGCCGCCCCTATGCAGTGCATGCAGGGAAAGTTTTCAGTTGCAGAGCTGTTTAACTTCTGTGAATTTGTTTTCTGTGTCTTGCACCTTTAAATCTCTCAGGACTGTTGATTGCAGGCACAGATAGATATTTTGTATGCAGTTCAGTGCAGACAGTCATAGAGGATACACACAGCATGCTCTCTCAGAGAGACCCGATTTTTTCCTGTCTTGTTTTGTTTTCCTCTTTACAAAATAAAAGCCATTCAAAGTATATCTGGTTGCACCTTGTGTAGGGAAAGTATAAAAACAGGTAAGTTGTGTAACCACTATTGCGAGTTTTCTATGTGCATTGTTCCAGCTATTGATGATGGACTGGGTTCCAGAGAGTAGTACAAAGCTACTGTACAGCCTGTCAGGCAGTGATCGCATGATTTTGCAGAATAGGCCCAATCATAAATTCCTTGCTCCGTCTGTTTCTTTTCAGCACTGATTACTCAAGCGAAGGATTTCAGCACTGGGCCCATACATAGCTAGTGACATTGAAAAAGTTAGAGATGGTTTTAAATCCAGACCATATTTAAATATTCAAACAATGAGAAGGAATTATCTGTTTTTCCCTCCAGGCCCACATACCACTGACGTCAGGATCAGGGGCAGGATCGGGCCCTTAACTGGGACGCTTTTCTTTTAATGTTTGTCTCTGCAGAATTTGCATGTGCAGCTGGTGCATGTCAACATATTCTCCCATTCATAACTTTTCATGATGGCACACTGTAAATCCACAGATGCTACAATACGAAAGTCCTCAAAGCACACAGTGGAATAATGGCCTAGTTAATCTGTGAAAGAATAACAATGGAATATAGTAAAACGATTGGACACGCTAAGATAATCAAAACAGTTTTTAAAGCTGACTTTTAATAGGCTCGAATGTTTTAAAGGGGCAAGAAGTACACCAGTACCTAACAACAACAGTTTATTTTGCAGCACACTTACAGACATCAAATGTTCTGCAAACTTTCCTTGGAAAGGTTGAGTCTAGTTCTCTTCTCACTTACCCCATTTTTCCACCAGTGGAGCATGACTGTTAACTTCACTGGAATTACTCCTGAGTTAAATCGGTGTAACTGAGAGGAAAATCAGAACCTCAGTCTTTAAAGATGCATAATATACATGACTTTTAAAAATGCTTTTCTGCTTTTTGCTGTAAGGAGGCCACTGAAAGGCTGACATTTTCACTGCCCAGCTCTGCAACACAGAGGAACTTCCTTAAGAAGGTTGAGAAAATACTTTTTCCTGTTAATTGAGAGGTAGTCTGCAAAGCCTAAACCTGTTAAAATCCCTTTTTCACAGGACTGGAGTTTTGGCAGTTAACACTCTCGCTTAGGGCTCTATTCTTTGTTCATATCGAAAGGCACCCATCCCCCACACATTGCTCCGTTCAAAGTACAGAAGACTTCTCTGCCAAATGTTGTGTTTAAGCTCTCCTGTGCTGCACACTGCATGATGTGGCCTCTCATAAGAAGCTATTAGAAATCCGTTTTCCCCCCTTCTGTGAACTGGAGAGTCTAGTCGGTGTTTTCCAAATGCTTACTCTGTATCACTAGACACACAGTTGGATTCCTGACGTACTGAGTTTGCCAAAAGTGCCCTCTAAATCTATCTGTAGCTATATTTCAAGAGATCTGGAAATTATTTCTAATGGAGCACTGAATTTAACTTTCCAATCCCTGTAGATGAAAGAAGCATAAGCCTTTCTTCACAAAAGTTGTGTTTATAGATGGCATATTTAAAATGGTGCAGTGCATCAGCTGGTTTAATCATTAAACAAGTAATTCAGGGCTTGATCCAAAGTCCATTAAAATCTATGGAGAACTTCCCTCTGACTTCTGTAGGCTTTAGATCTGGATTTCAGTCCACATTATGTTTCTTCCTCAAGATATTTTTGGGTTGGGAGAATTTTTTTTTAATACATCATAAACATATATCATCATCACAGGAATTTTAGTTGGCTGAAGGTATCTGAATGGGAAAATTTCTTAATGCATTACTTACTGAATTCAAGGCCGGGGGGAAAAAAGCCAGACATACTGTAAACCCCAGCATATACTCTATCACTATTCGAATTATACTGTCAAATTAATGTTATAATTCCTGGTGGGATTTATATCAACATTTGACCTAGCTAGCAGATTGATCATCACTTTAAATGGGGATGTAAATCTTAATAGGAATTGAAAGAACATAACTGTTATGGAGAATTCCCTATGGAGCCCTTGAACAGTACACAGTGTTATCTTTGCAGCTGTGAGTAGGAAGAAAGGATAGACTCTCAAAGTTTGCCTGTTTCAGCACTCACACAATAGTGTGTTTCAGATAAATGAATATCTCTGTGTGCTACCAGTAAAATGGATCCTTCCTTACATCTGGCGCCTCTGCTCGTCTTACTTTTTGTAGTTGATGGGGAAACCTGTTCAGGAAGGAAGATGTTATCTTTGAAATCGTTTTGTGTAAGAAGAGGGTGGTCATGCCTTGACACGCATGAAAAGCAAATGCTCAGCAGGTGGTTTTCTGTATTAATTTTCTAAACCAACTTTTAAGAATACTATTTTAATTAATGATGTCATGGAAAGGGGATTTGTTCTTAGAATTTTTTGTATGACTTTCTCAGGTCCTAAATAAATAGAATATCTATCTATTTATTATTCTTATATATTCTATATGTATAAGAAGTAGCATCATAAATTGATTTTCAGTCAATTTAGTGCTGGTGAAAGGTACCAGACTCACAGCACTAGCAGTTGAATTCCTATAATTTTGTCCACCAGACAAACATTGGGTGAGCAGTACAAGCTTCCTGCCATTGACAGCCAATGTGTCTCATACTTGTTCTGGATGGACAACCTTAAGGGAGTTCACTCTCCATGGCCATTCAATTGGCTGCTTTTCTGTTGAGTCTATCAACAATTTTTATATGGATTACTATCTTATTATGGATTCTTAGTATAGCTAAAAATGATCATTTAAGACATTGGTTTAAACAAATGATTTACTAAAGTTGTTTCCATTATCTCAAGATTGTAACAGTTTTGATATTTTAACAGCCTAAAATGGTAGTTTACATAGATTTGTAAAATTCAACCATTATGAAACTTCCTGCTAAGTCGCACAGGTTTTATCTGTTTAAATACAGGAAGTGGAGATGATGATTCGGGTGTATTTAAAGTTTTAAAGTATACAAAATGCCTGAGTGAGAGCTTGGTGGAGGCCTTTGATTAATAAGAGATTGAGGGCCAGATTCAACAGTACTGTCTGTCTGTTTTGTACCATTCCAGCAACACAGAGAAGCTCTGAACCCAGTTTAATGAATCAATTAAGGTGGTTTTGCAGTTTCTTTGCATCCCTAGGGCAGCACCAACCAGCCAGGGTTCACTACTGAATCTGACCAGAAGGCTGAAAAAGTCATATTTTCATAGTAAAACTTCAAAAGCTAATACCTACATATTATATTTTAGATTTTAATTTAGTATGCTGTTTTCCTAATATGACAGCCACTTTAACTTTATGAATGTACATAAAAAATCATATTAACACGTGACATGTTTGGGGGCTTGGACACATCTCAATTTGTTTTATATATAGCACTATATAAAAAGAATTTCTTTATATCTATTTTCCTTTTTAAAAATGTAGAGATTACCTTAAAGACTCTACAGAAAAGGACTGAATGTCCGTATATCCTGCAGTGAAACTATAAAATACACCAGGATTGTTCCATATGCTGGCTGCTATACTGAAGCTAATGAGCTTAGATTCTTTGCTTTTGATAGGATATGTCCAATTAACCATAGCGTTGGGCAAAATCTTCTGGTCTGGCTTAGCTGTGCTTAGCACAGAACCTGAGGGGCAGGGGAGGGAACAAAGGTAGTTTTAAGTTACATTTACACTCCCCCAGTCCTGGTTGTAGCTGGCAGCCAGTTCTGCCCTTTCGATAAATTGTACCAGTTTCAGGGCAGCTCTTACCTACCTTAGCCACAATAGCTCCCAGGGGCTGTGCTGCCAGAAACAGCTCACCCAGAGCCCAGCATGCCCAGCTACAGAGAGCTAGGATGGGGTGATATAAAGCTAGCTACACAAGATCTTTGCCAGCTGGTGATTCTCTTATGCCAGATGATACTGTTAGGGCAGCTTTAAGGATCCCATTGCACTGCAGCAGCTGCACAAGGGGCTGGACCAGAGGCCAAGAGCTTGGCGCATTGATCTTTCACTGAATATCTCCAGAGACTTAGCTCTCCTAGAACTTTGATCGGTAGGCAAATTTATGGCTGTAAGAAGATCTAAAACCTCACAGGCTCTGAAAAGATCACTTGTTCTCTAAACTAATACATTTCATAGTTTATTTCCATTTTAACAGGAGATCTATCCAGATTTTTAACTGAACCTGTCCTGAATGGACACTTACTTAAATGAAGAACTTTCTCTGTCAGGTCCTTATAATGACATCATAATGAAAAAGGATTTGATTAGCTTGATCTATGGCTGGTTCTATTGTAGTACAATAAGGTGTACTGTTCTGACAGAGAGAATTTGCAGACAGAAGGAGAGAACAATGGTTGAACGAATGAGTCTCCGTGGCCAGGGACTTCATCGACGTTTACTTTAAAGATATATTTTTGGAAGGCCCAATTGGACTTCCAGGGATATTTGGAAGACTTTCAGCCTAGATAGGACCTGAGTAGTCATGGTAAGTGGAAGAGACTGTGAGAACGTGTTCCTCCCTCTACAGAAGTTATTTTCCCTCCTGGACCAAAGTGGGCTGCCAGGGAATCTCAGGGATTCAAGGGTTTCCTCCGCCTACGTTGACAGAATGTTAGCTGGGACGGAGACACCGAGGTCTGTCCCCATAACCACAGTGGGTTCTTTTGTCTGTTTTCTTTTTAATTCAACACTGGGACTTTCATTCTCTTTCAGACAGTTGAAATTTGGCTTCATATTTTATTCTTGTTCAAATCCAAATATGAATCATGTCTTATACTGAAACTTTGGGACAAAACAACTGTTTTCAGATGTATTTGCATCTGGACCCGAACATAAAGTGCAATCCATCTACATTACATGTATGCTGGTGACATTACAAAAAAGAGAAATAAACACCAGTAACAAAGCTATGAGATTAAAAAAAAAAAAAAATCCAAATCTGTTTTTCTTATATTCGTTTTCTCTTTGGATTTATATCCCAAATTTCAGAGCAAATAATTTCTCTTGGTGGATAGCAGTTCCTGAAAATAGAAGCAACAAAAGAGCCAATATTGGGGATTTTTTGTGAGGGGGATTGTTTTACGGGGGTTGGGGGAAGCTTTGGACCTCAGGCATCAACATGAGCATGGACTCTTTTGCAACCAACCAACCAACCAACCATAATGAGGACTAGTAGCCAATGAAACTCCCTCTTTCCCCCAACCATTCAGGTTATCGAATTAGGCCACTGAGGTTGTAGGATTTCTTTCAACCAAAGGTTCAAGCTGGGCCATTGTTTGACTCCTCACCACCCACTTAGCTTAGCTTTGTTTGCAGCATGCTCCTCCAACTGCCAGCTACCACAGCCTAATCTACCCAGACAGAGTTGCTCCTTTCTCCAATGGCTGCAGTCCATCACTGGTCTTCAGAGCCAAGAGTACAGAGTTTTGTCCCAAACTTGGGTTTCCTGTGTGGTAGCCTAATGCACAGCTAGCCAAGTCATTGGGGTGGCCTTTTTTAAATGCCTTTTTGATTGGTGAAATTATTCCCCCAATTGCTCCTGAAAGCCCTTGATAATGATTCCCATTGGTTTTCACTATGCCTTGCAGTGAGACAGGGCCAGACAAGTGCCGACCTCCCTGCTGCTGAACTCGGACAATAGGCTGCTCATAATTCTGGCAGATGTTTTTGCTTTTTAAGCCAGACAGACCAATTTAATTTTCCTCCCAGGAGCACATGCAAGCACAGCCAAGACCAAGAAATTCAGAGCTAGCTTCCAGAAACCAGCTATTGACTTATGCAGCGATGCAGTGGTTACACTAGGGTCCTTCAGTAATGATGGTCCTTCTGGTTAGCGTAGCAGTCCACCGAGTTGCCAGTTGAGGGGAAAAAAAGTGACATTCCTTAATGTTCATATTCTGTTCTTGATTTAACACTGTGTGCTAAAACACATTGTCTGCCTTGTGTATCACATTTGTAATGGGAAAGAGTTCTCTGCTTCTTGATTTAAATCGCTGAAGTATGAAAACTGCAGCCATCTTAAATCACCATCAACATTAAATGCATCCAAGTAAGCTATGTCACTTTTTGGGTTTTTTCTTTTTCAATTAAAAAAAAATTTCTATGTAAACTAGTTCTGTCCTTTCTTCTCCATGACTGTGTTTATGAAATCTGTGAAAATTAAAGCAGAGAAACAGGGGGAAACACTTTAAAATGTTTAATGTTTCCAGTTAACAAAACTTTTAACTGGATTTCTTGTTTGGATTAAGAGAGGCAAAACATAAGACTTTGATGTTCCTCCTACGCCTATAAAAGAAAGAGAGAGAGAGGGAGGCCGAGACCCACCAATAGGATGAAGCTGGCATGAAGCCCTCTTTGACACAGCAAGCACAATGTTAAGGATTAAAGGTCTAATCTAGAAGATATATTGCACCCTAAACAGCGGAACCATTTAGGAGAACATTAAATGGCACTTAAGATAAACAATTGTCCTTGGGAACTGTAGTTTATCTGTGACCGCTCTAATATTCATTTTAAACTTGCAGGCTTTGAAAACAAGATGTCATTATTTTATGAAAACAGGCAATTTAATCTTCCCCTTTTGAGGCTGCTCTTGAAATCTCTGGCTGCTAGATTGGCAAACCATTTCAGAGGAAATAAATGGGGCTGGTGTCAGAACTGGTACTGTTGTACTTTATTTATTTCTAATATTATTTGCATGTACTTAGTTGAATATTTTCTGATCCCAAATAAACAAACCACTAACTTTTTCAATGATAAAAGTCTCATTTGATTTTTAACAGTATTTCTACTGTTTTGTAAGCAAATATTAATGGTACAGCATAAGGTGATGTGAGAACACCAGGAAAGTGGTTGCTTCTACATTCACTTGTGTTCTGGGCTCTTCATAAATTAATATTTATGCAACTTTTAGGAGACTTCAGCCAAAAAGACCACCTAGAGCAAGGTTTCAATTTTAGTATTCTGGGCACTGTTCATATTAAAAATAATCCCTTTTATGTGCCATGTACAGTACATAGATTTTCATGCATATCACTCAGTAAAAGTGTGACACATATTTCATTCCTAGCAAATTACAGTATATGCTTTTATCATTAATTTACTTCTTTTCCTCAGTCGGAAAGAAGTCAACAGGTCATCTCTACCAGAAAACCAACAACCACATACAATAATTTTGACCAAAAATTTGGTGGCAGTGGCAAAAGACACCCTCATAACCTTTAGCCCAATGCTAAGAGTAGAGTACTCACCTGGGATATGGGAGACCCAGGTTCAATTTCCCTCTCCATCTGTTGTGGCGAACAGATTTGAAATTGGGTCCCCCACAGTGTAGAAGAATTTCCTAACCAAAGGGCTATGGAATATTCTGAGAAAGGTCTTTCTCAATCTTTCCTCCTGAAGATGTTCCACTGTGCATAAACAATTAAATACAATAGAACCCCAGAGTTACAAACTGACCAGTCAACCACACACCTCATTTGGAACTGGAAGTACACAATCAGGCAAAAGCAGAGGCAAAAAATAAAAATAAAAAAAACAAGTACAGTACAGTACTGTATTAAATGTAAACTACTAAAAAATAAAGGGAAAACAGCATTTGTATAGTAAAGTTTCAAAGCTGTATTAAGTCAATGTTCAGTTGTAAACTTTTGAAAGAACAATCATTACATTTTGTTCTGAGTTATGAACAACCTTCATTCCCGAGGTGTTTGTAACTCTGAGGTTCTACTGCAGTTAGTGGAACAAAAATTTGAACTTGGGTTTCTTACATCCTACATGATTGCCCTAACTACAAGGTTATAGAGTCATTCCTAATTACTATTCATCGTCATCCACAGTGGCAATTTATAGTCATTCATTTTTTTTTTTTTTTTAATTTGCAATTTTTGGAACTGACAGCAAACTGAAAAATCAATTATTCACCCAACTCCCAGTATGATTGTCTAACTGCCTGACTCCTTCCTCATGCAAATAGCACCATGGATTTAAATGGAACAACTCCAATAAGAACTACTTGAATAAAGGTTTCAAATCAGGCCCAAGAGCTGGCTGAAAAGAATCTGCACCATGTCGAGTGGATACGTTAGAGATTGTAAATGCAGTGCAGTCTCTCTCTCATCTAGGATGTTCCAGCTGCAGGCTCATTGGTAATTTATGTAAAATGAGTTAGTGGTTTCAGTCCAGCTCCCAGTGGAGAGGAGACCCCAACACAACTGACACCAATTAGTCCCCTTTTGGGCTATGTCAGAAGAGTAGACCAGCGTTGAATCAGGAAGGAGAATGAACGACCCCCTGAACCCTGGAGGTGGTCCCAGCTCCCCTGCAAGTCAGGATTGAGGCGCACTGACAAAGCACAATGGGGGAAGTCTGCTGTGCAGCGACTAAATAGAAACCAGCAGTCTCCAACGTGCAATCCAGCACCTTTCACGAGCACTAAACCTGTATGGAAAATTCCCCACCAGACTCTTCAGAGACTAAGCCGTTCATGTGTATGATCATTATCAAGTGATTAGCCACTAGAGCATCGGCAAAGCTGTTTCTGTCAGGCTGGGTTGGATTCCACTTAATTAAAAATAGCAGCTGATGCCTCCTGGAAAACATCCTGTTTAAAAACAATGTAGATTCTGGCACTATATGTTTGCCAACTATATGTAGTGTTCTGTCCCCATTTTGTCCCACTAGTAATATTTGAATGAGCATAGTGTCAAGATATGCAAAGAGCAGTCACCAGATGGAGGCAAGCTACGTGGCCAGAGAGACCTTGGCAGAACAACGGCACAGAACAAAATTAAGCTCTGGAGTGGTGTAAAAGACTTTACTAGAAGAGAATTTTGCTGGGTTTTTTGCTGATGAGTGCTTTGTCCTATAAAGGTTCTGGTTTGAATCCCTTCAGTTGTAATGAGCAGAACTCACACAAACATAAGGGTGAGAAGGCTAAATGGGTCCTGATTAGTGAATATTTTGGCTATCCTGCCAGCCCGCCTATGGAGCCTTCTGGGATGACCTGTACTTCCCACCATTTGTAGATGCCTATCCCAGATATCCTCCCATTCCAGGTGCCATGGCCTTCCTCCCAAATGAGACAATCCCGCCCAATCCAGCAGGCAATTAGCTGTGTGCTGTTCTGCCCCTGCTGCTCTGCCTCTGGCTCGCTGCTCCATCTTGGCCCAATCTGACCTAGGAACTAAAAAATCTAAGGATTTTGCCTTCATATGTCTCTGGACTCAATAGCACATTGTGACGGGGGATGGAAGAAGTGCTACCTCCTTAATGATGGCGACATTTCTGCATCTGTAAAAATTAAGCTTTCTCTTCCCCACAACTGTTTTTCTGTCTCCTCTGCTGTCCTCACTGGACCCTGTCCTATGCCTAGTGCTGCCCCACCTCCTGCCCCGGTGGCTGCTGCCCTCCTGCCTTGCCTACCTCAGCATCTGACTGAAAAAACCTGCTGGGTGTCTCTGTACACACAAACCTCATTATCCTCATATGGCAACTGCTCATTTACATGAAGTTAAAGAGTACTGGAGGCGGCGGAGTGGAACAACACAGGCTTTACTCAGAATTCATTTGCATATCTGGCTTTGAAAATTCCAGTCATTTTTGCATTGCTGATGTCTTCTATGCTTCCTGGGTGTAAATTCTTCCTGTTGCCCAGTGCTCACTACAGAGTCTGTAGCAAGAAAATAGCATTCCCCTGGGCTGCTTAGGAAAAATAACTTCTTCTTAGGAATGTCAGCTATTGATGGGGATGGAGAATTTGAGTAGAAGCTGGTTTAACCCTAAGAGATTTATATCTAGGGCACTGAAATTGGTTTAAAATTGGTTTAATTGGGTTTAGGCTGAATTATGAAATAATTCAGCATGAGGCTTGGGGCTTTTTTAGGTAGCAGCAGTTGCTTAAATCTAGACACTGAAAATGGGATGCTATGAATTTTAAATAATTTGGACAATCTTGATAGTTTTCAGATTTGGAACATTTCTAACAAACAGTCTGACATAAGGAGAAAGTTCCCCCAGACCATATACATTTTCTATTGTTGTCAGCTTCCATTCTGTCACTACACGTGCCCACAATAATCAGTCAGCCACAGCTCTTTCCAATTCCTAATAGACTGTCTGCCATTAATTTTTCTAACTGCTTGAGCATGATATCAGAGATGGATGAAAATGATGAAGGAATAATCAAATAACTATATTTGTAATGCTTTGAACTTACTGGTATAAATTGCTTCTGATCAGAAGCTCTCAAAGCACTTAACTGTGGGTAAGAATTAGTGTTATCCTCATTTTACAAGGTAAAACAGGACGGCCAGAGAGTCAGTGTGTCATTTAACACTACACAGGGTGCAGGCCTAACTTGTGCCTTGGCTTTTTATAGAGGATTTACACGACTACAGTGTTTATTGTGTCTTTCAATAAAAAGCAGCTGCAGAAACACACAGCTGGCAAGCTCCAGTACCTGAGAGATGCAGCATGTTTTATCCAGAAAGCACACTCACAGGTACATTGTGATTGAATTCACATGTTTTTTACAATGACTTAAATTTAGAGCCAACTTTTTAGCTAACAATTGTATTCACTTAAAGGGCTTGTTTATGTACCAAATTGTCTTTTCTCTGCATGTCCTCACCCTGGTATAAATCAGCATAATTGTGTTGGAGTTGATGGAGCTATGGCCACTCACGCCAATTGAGGAGCTGGTTCTTAGGATTTTAGGGCGTGTTGTTAGTCACCTGCAGTAACTTTTGGAGTTAACAGTACAAATCCTTTTACGCAGGTTTATGCAAGGGATGTTTTTGGATAGGTGAACGTTATCCTTCACATTGTTGTTATCTCCAGGGACTCTGTTGCAAGAGCCGAGGCAATAGTCATCAGGACTTAATCTGAGATGACATCAGATGTCTTCTTAAAACCTGAGCAGAAAGAAAGAAAAGAAAGACAAATTAGTGCTGGAAATTCTCTGCCCAATACAAAAGGCAGTGTTTGCTCGGACTGTATTACTTCATATCACGTTATGGGTCAAGGCCATTCTCTCCTGGCTGACTTGGTCTCAAATTGCATCAGGTCAAAAGGACATAACTAACTGTTTCCCAAAAATTATGAAACACAAATGATCTCTAGTGATTGGTTTCCTAGGTATGCTTCAGAAGCTGCCTTTTAAATTAATCATAAATTAGTTCCTAATGTTAATAATTCGTTACTGACCTGAGTCAGTGGGAGCTTTTCCATTGACTTCAGTGGGCTTTGACTCAGACTTTATCTGCACATATCTAATTACAATATCGAATTAAAATGAATTATCCTGTCCTAGGCCTTGTCTACACTAGCACTTACTCTGGCAAAAATTTGTCCCTCAGGGATGTGAAGAAACACACACCCCTGAGAGACATAAATTTTGCCGGCATAAGCACTTGTGTGGACAGCTCTATGGGAGACGCTCTCCCGCCGACATAGCTACCACCACTTGTTTAGATGGTTTTATTATGTTGGTGAGAGAGCTCCCTCCCATCGACATACCGTGACTACGCAAGCGCTTTTACAGCCACACAGCTGTATAAATACAGCTGTGCCACTGTAAGTTTTAAATGTAGACTAGCCCTTAGTCCTCTTACAATAAGAGTTTGAATTTCCCAAAGCAATGGGAAATGCAGTGTCCATTGTGCACACTAAACCCACTGGCACCAAACAGTTAATACATCACGTGGATCAAATTTTGCCATGACTTCACTCCATTCGATCCTATTTATGTCAGTTCAGGGAAGCATTTGGCCCTATGTTTTTCCACAATGTGAGCCCGTTCTTTTTACAAGTTGTCTTGGACTCCCATGTCACATGACTTCAAAGAGCATGTTAAGCCCTCTATGTTTGCACAGGATTCCTAATTGAATCAATGGAAATTCTGCACATAAAACAAGGGAAGAATATTCCTCTAACTAAAGGGTAAATTGTACCATTTAGGCATGGGCTAAAATAAGTGGGAGCATATCAGAAACAATGTGTCTCAGAGAGCCCCAGTGCCTCCCAGTACTCCCCCTTAGCACAAATGGGGGGGCCATTTGGTGGTGGAATATACACCCTTTACCCACAGACAGACAACTCCACTCCAGTATGTGCGAGCAGGGAGGAGGCATGTCTCAAACTATGGCCTGCCTCTTTCTGCCCAGTTGCTCCCAGGGTAAGCATCTGGGATGCAAACGCTGTGCTACCTTGAGCATCAGGGCTATAATTGTGCCCGGCTCTTATACAAGTTGCATAAGGGAATGGGGGGAAGAGAAAGGTCCTTACTCCCTGCTCTTCCCCTATGCAGCCACGTAAGACAAATGCACAATCAAGCCCTTAGGACGAAATTCACATGTAATAAGTAGTAGTGAGTACTCTAGATTTCGTGTGTGTGTGTGTGTCTGTGTGTGTGTGTGTGTGTGTGGCGTTTTAAAAGCAAGGTACATCTTATATAATACCTTAACTGGATCATTTAAAAATCAGTAATAGAAACTAATAATAGACCACCCTTGATAAATCCATGTGAAATTTAAATTTAGATCATTGTGAAAACATGCATGGAAAAGCTCTTTACTTTAGGACTGATTCTGCCACTATTTCTCCCAGAGAAAGGTACCACTCAGCATAAGCAAAGGTGGCAGAATCAGCCTCCTGGCCAGCAATTTTTAGTACTCTCTTTAACATGAACTATATTCATGTTTGCATGAGTCTACAACTTCACATCTCCTTCAGCTTTAGTTTTGCACCATCACATTATGCTGTCATGAAAATATTAGAATTAGTTGTTGTGGATTTTGTCATATTTTTCCCCATTGATTATTATTCATAAATAAATTATTTCATTATTCCATCAGATCTAGAAATACTAGTGATGCTCCCTAGAAACAATTAGACATGTACCTGAATGAAAAGCCTGGATCAAACACACCTTCATACTGGGCAAATTTAGATCCAAATTTGAATTTTGCAGCTTTAGGTCCATCTCTAACTAGGATTTTATGACAGTCGCCTATGTTAGGTGAGGAAAAGAGTCTGTGAAACAGAAACAAATCAATGTTTGAAGACAAATATATTGACTAATTAGTAAACATAGCAAGAATAGCATTTGTTTCACCTACTGCAACCTTACAAATAAGTGAATGTTTAGGGACCTGCAATAACCCACAAAGTCCCAGAGTTGTATTTTCTGTTGTAAGGGAGGGGACCACCGGGTTTTGCACATGTTCATGTGTTCAGTTTAGTCACCGACATCCGAAAGTCTGTCACACATAGATTGTGGTTTGAAAGGCTTTTGGTGGATATTATGTTATGGTTATTTTCCCCATGAGGATTCACTGGAGACTGGTAAGTTATGATCCCATCTGACCTTAATTGGTGGTATCCTAAGGTCATATATATATATATATATATATATATATATATATATATACACGCTGTTCCTCTTTCCATGGCTTTAGTTTTGTGAAAAACTCCTTGTATATTTCATGACTTTTTTAACTTTTCACAAGACACTTACAAATCAGAATCATCCTCTTTCAGTGTCTGTTAATGGAAGCCCCCTCATATGGTTATTAGTCACTGTCGTACAATAGTTTCTTGTCTACAAGTACTTTGATGTTGTACATAAGAGCCATGGATCAATTACATCCATTTTTCCCATTACCAGGCAAATATTTGGACACTTTCTGTTGAGTTGATTCAAGGCAGAACTACACTAAAGGAGTTGCATACTGTGCAGACATTTTTAACCTTCAGAAGCTGAAGGTTTTGTGACCTGCGATAATTAATAGATGTTTACTCTAGCAGGATAAATGGAAAAAGACCATTTTTATTCTAGTGGGACAAATGAAAAGCAGCTAAAATGGGGTTTGTTATGACAAAAATATTCAGAAGTGGCATGTTGAAGTGAGGAAAAACAGTTATGTATTTATATTGTAGTCCTAATGGAATGTTTGTCGAGAGTTCTTCAAGTGGCAAAATGCATTAGTAGTTGTTGTGTTCCCTCAGTTATCAAAACAAATCTTTTTGCTGAAGCTTGGCTGCTATATTTAAATCACTTGGGAAGATCCAAAATATACATCCTCATGTCTTGAGGAAGGAAGACTTCAGGACTTTCAATTAAAATATTTATTTTTTAACAAGCACTACAGATTGCCTTTATTTTTCTTGTTTGTTTTACAGAATTGCCACTGAGTGTGTACTGTTGTGTCAGAAAGACATTTAGAGAGCATTGCACTTGCCAAGATTCTTCTGGAGACTGGAAGACTGGAGAAGAGCCAGCTGGCATATCTAGTTGTGGTAAATTCATAATGCTTACCAAAACCAGAGATTGAACTAAACAAGAATTTCTCCAAAAATGCTGCTTCATATACTCCTCAGAGGGTCCCATCCTTCTGTCTTTACTCAAGAAAAATTCCCCATTGAAGCATGAGGGAATAGTTGCTTGAATTAAGGACTTCAGAATCAGGTAGAGAGGGGATTAGACACCTCCATCCTGTGGTGCAGATATACTAGTGCTAGTTCCTCTTCGCCATTTATATCCAGTATTCAGGTTGAGCAGGAGTATCCCAGCTGGAGCCCTGCATAAACTGACACAGATGATGGCATTGGAGGGTAGACTGCATGTAAGTTGGCATTGAAACCAATGGCACGAACACACCTCATGCATGGAGCAGAGGAGCTACAGCCATAGGGCTGAAGTTGTGGTCATATCCTTGGCCTAGCTTGGAGGTGCAATGGATTTCATTTCTCTGTCCCCTGCACTTCATCCTCATCGAACAGCATTACTTTGTGTGGATGAAGTAAATCTTACCCTCAGAGAAATCAGCATCAAATCTAACAGCTGGCAGCCACATTCACATTTGCAAAGGACACAATCCAGTAATTTCGACTCAAATTTTATCTTTTGTGCATTTAGAAAAAGAAAAAAAGTTCTGCAGCCCTTAACCTCAACAAAGACTCAGAGAAAGAGGTTTTGCATTCAAAATATTCCTTTGTACTTGAAACAATGGGGAATTGTGATTGTGTGTGAGAACAAGAAATTGAAATGGGTTATAGTCAACTTATTCTTCTAGTGTCATTGTTCAAGGCAAATGAAATCCAAGAAGTAAACTGTTTTTAGTAGTTTTGAGTGTAGTTGGTAATGTGAGTTATGTTAACTGTTGTTTTAAAAAAATTAACATAATCTTGTCTCTTTGAGGTTCTGATTAGAGACGGCTCACAGACAGCTACAAAATATTATATATGTAATAACTTGTAGGAGTAGACCTTTGCTTTGGACAACCTAGATTTTAATAGAGATTATCCATTTTCTTTTATATAAATTGTATTACAAGGGAGATTGTGCCCTCCCCACCTCCCATTTGTGTACAGTCAGCATCCATCACGTACAGATTCTTCCCTTTTGTGGCACTGTCCCCTTCTCAACTTAAACCCAGAATCCATGCTTGTGGGGAGATGGGATAACTAAACAGACCAGGGAGTATGCCTCATAGAGATTCCTATAGGACTAGATAATACAGTTTGTGGGTATGTTGTCTTTTCTACAGAACTTTATCGTGAGAGACTTAAAGAGCTCAATCCGTTTAGCTTAACAAAAAGAAGATTGAAAGGTGGCTTGATTATGGTGTACAAGTACCTTCACAGAGAGAAAATACCATATACTAAAGAGCTCTTCAATCTAGTGGAGAAAGGAATGGAAGTTAAATTCAAATTAGAATAAGGCACACATTTTTAACACTGAGGGTGACTACCCATTGGAACAAGACTAGAACTGTTTTGTTGTCCAGCAACTGAAAAGGTGAATGTCTGTCTTTAGGGGGCAGAAGACTTGGCTGACATTTTTTACAAGAAAAAGGCCTTTTTTTTTCCCTGAAAATTAAACTTTTCATGAAAAATTGTCAGTTATTTTTATGATGTTTTTCTGTAACTTTTTAATCAATATTTTTAATTAATTTTTTTTATCAAAATAATTTTTGTTATTGAAAATTTGATTCCCGAAAAACTGGTTTTCTGTCAAAAAACATGGTTTTTGGAACATGATAAAATTTCAATAATAATTTCCAAAATATTTTGATGTGTTTGATAAAAATTTTGGTTGTAAAGTTCATAATTAAAAGCAGCAGCTGGGTTCATTTTGAACTGAACCATGCAAAGCAAAATAGCTTTGAAATTTTTATAAATTTGTTTTCCAGTTTTGAAACCAGCACTAGCTATTTGTAAGGCACCTATCATCATGATATATAATTCATAGTTCTGAGTTGTTAGATTTTTTATTTCCAGGACTGTTTGTGTTATCATAAACATGGCTTCATTGCAGACGAAATGTCTGGTTGTGAGATTTTGGTTCATTCAAACCCTGTTATCTGCAATAATTGTCCAGAAAAACACAGTCATTGTTATCCAAGGACTTGATTCTGTTCTAACATGTACAGGTGTAAATCAGAAATAATTTCACTGCAGTGGAATTACACTGCTGTAAAACTGGTGCAAGTAGCAAGAGGACCATGCCCAAAGTAATTTCTGTTCTGTGTAAATGTTCTCTTCCCCCAGTTCTTTGCCATTCCTTACTGTAAAAAACTCACTGCAAAGTGCTACAATTGAATAGCCATATTGCTGAGAATCACCTTCAAATCAATGCGTGTTTCATTAGGCATTTTCTTGAGACTCCTTGATGGGACTTGAACTTAATGGCGCCAGAAGCTAGTATATTATTGCATTAAGTCTATTCTGATTCATACCTGAAAATTCGTTATTTCATTTTCATTAAACATAGATTTACAGAGTACGCAGTGCCTCCCTGCACCTGAACATTTATGGCTTAAGTAGATCATAGGCGGCATCATCATTCATAATGTTATCTCAATCAATAGCCAGGATGATTAGGTAGCCTGTTGGGGAGAAGCTAGTGGTTTAAAGTGAAAGTATCATTGTGCTAAATATAAGTGCATGGTTTTACCCACTGAATGAAATAGATGTAGGGTGGGCGTTAAGTTAAAGGTCTGATCCTGTGAGGTGCTGGGAACTTACTGCCATATGCCAAGCGCTTTCAGCTCCCAGCAGACCTGATGAGGGTTGGAAAGTGTTCCAGCCCTTTCAGAATCAGAACCTAGAGGATTAAACAATCCAAGCAAATATGATCTCATCCCACCTTGTCTGGAACATTATGAAACACAACTCAAAGGAGGTACAGATGTGATAGCAGAATGCAAAACACTAACACGCCCAGCATGGTGCTTAAATGTTTTTCTTCATAATCCTATTTTTCCCTGGCTAACACATTTAAATATTGAAGTAAAACAAAACACATTTCCTTTTTATTTAAAAAAAAAAAAAGAAAAAAAAGGCCCCAAAAGCCCACCAGAGTAACAGCAATAAGAAGGGACAACAAACCCTTCTACAGAGTCTCGTTCTTTTTTCCAGGCTGGGTTAACTGTGTTCAAATCAGAACTTTTGACACTAGAGCATGAAAAATGTTTTTAAAATACAATGTTGTTTGCATTGGTGTAGCCGTGTTGATCCCAGGATATGGGAGAGACAAGGTGGGTGAGGTAATATCCTTGGATAACCCAACTTCTGCTGGTGAAAGAGACAAGCTTTTGAGCTTACACAGAGCTCTTCTTCCAGTCTGGAGCTTAAAAGATTGTCTCTTTCAGCAACACAAGTTGGCCCGATAAAAGATACTACTTCACCCCCCTTGTCTCTCTTAAAATTAAATGTTTAGAAATACATTGAAATAGCATCACTAAGGGCATCACAATCTTAGTGGTGCCTTGGGCCTTGAATAGTCCCATTGCTGGGCTAAGATGCAGGAGCTCTAGATTCAGTTCCTAGTTTAAACGAAGGGCAAATCACTTGACCTATCCTGTGCTTCGGTGCCTCATCTGATCTAATGAAACAATATAAATCAAATACTGCTTTCTTTTAGTCATCAGTCCTGTAGGTGTGAAAAACAAATCAAAGAGAGTGAGAGAGTGTGTGTGCGGGTGGGAGAGGTGTAGACAAGCACCGAGACACACAGAAGTATATGTACATCTGTTATTGTAGTAGCAACGTCTGGTCAAAAAGTAAAACAAAAAATCATGACAACTTTTGTGAATAAAAGTGCAAAATTCCGCTTGCTATGATTTGTTAGATCATAGTATTTGTGAATATTCATGTGATCACCAATTCATGCAAATGTTCATGAATCCCAAAGTTTCACAGTATTTTGTCTAAATGATTATTTCTCTGAAAATTGATACTATAAACATCGATGTTATTTACTCGAGTCATTAGTTTCCTGTTCAAAAAGTTTCAGTTCTCCAGTCAGGAAACAAAGAGTCTCTAACGGTGACTATGCACGTACCACAACTAAGGATAGCTGAAGTGAATAGTGCACAGCAACCTGCAGTGTTGGCAATTATACATCAAAACTCTGATGAAAACTTACGAGTTGCTAATGCATTCAAAGAAACTGAGAATTGGTTTGTAAACATTCACTAACCAAAAAGCAGCTAATTTCCTAATGAATGATATTCATGACAAAGGCTTTGGCTAGGTCTGCCTAATACCCACATGGTCACAGAACTCAGGGTCCCCCAGCAATTTGTCTGCTAAGTCTGTGTAACTCCACATTAATGCAGCAGTCTTTCCTTTTAGGATCTAGTAGTTGAGTACAGGTGGATGCTCAAATACCACATTGATGACTATGGATAGAATAGTGAATTTTCTTTGGTTTCATGTGAAAGAACGTGTAGATTTCCACTACATTTAATCTCAGCTGAGAACCTGTGACCAAGATAGCTTCATATTGAAGCTGTTTGTCTTCTACAAAATGTTTTTAAATTGTTTTTTGTTTTATTTTCTTTTTGTTTTTTGGGAAAGAGTAGAAACATAATTAGAATCTAGTTAAGTGGCAGTATAAACTTGGCTGTACATATTTCACCTTTTCTTACAAGATGCAACATAGTGGGTCTTCTGCCACTGACTTTCTGTGTAACCTTGTGAAAATCACTTAAACTTTTAATGATTCAGTTTCCTCATCAGTAATATGTGTACATTTTTAAATGAACATATATCAGTGCAAAATAGTAGTATTACTATTAAGAAGAAATATGCCACTGCAGGGGCCATCTTTCAGATAAAATATATAACTCGGGTCCTGGAAGCTTATGGGCATTAAATATCCCTTGACACTTTTTGTAATAGTAGGAATAATACTAGAACTGGATAAGTGACCTGGCGAAATCCAGCTGTTGTATTTACATGGCAGCCTATCTGTATTTCCACTCTAGTTTTAATTAGAGAAATTAATTTTTATTTCCTGTCCTAAACTGTTGTGCAAAATTCTAGCCACTTTAAAATCATGCACTCCTTCCCAACAGTTCTGGAATAGGAGCTGCCTTTCATTGATTGATGGATTTATATATATTAGACACAGATGCACATGCATTTGTGCAGAATAAAGGTTTTATCTGCATGAGTTTGGCATGGTCACATTACTCATAAGTGGTGAAGAATTGCTGAACTGCTTCTTTAGTTTCCACTTTGGGATTTGAATCCTATAAGGAACCCAGTAATTTTCAAACAGTGGATGAAACATGAGGGAAAGTGGAAAAACAGATCTCATTGTGAATTACAAACAAGAATTCATTTTGGCTTACCTGAAGAATTTGTTCCAAAAGTTGGTAACATTATATAATTTTTTTTCTAATTTGGTAAAGATAATTGAAAGTAAAATTAGTAACACATCCTGGTGGCTGTTGCAGTGTTTTAAGAAGTACATCTAGTTAATTGCATGCTAAATTTGGATTAAGAAATTGCTGACATGAGCAAAAGGCATTAGGGATTCATCAAATGCACTAAGGAGGGCTTTTACCACAACGTTTATGTTAAACCCAAGCTCAACTCTAAACACCACCAAGTAAATCACATATAAAGAATGGACAGCAGCTGATCTAAAAATTACTGCTCTGAATCTCAGACATACCAGTTCTTCAGCTGATCATATAACTGTTTTTAATCGTTCAGATCTCTACTATTGGTTTCTCAAAACAGCATTGAACTAGTTTTTGGACTACCGCAGAATAACTTAAAGGCAGTCAAATAGTATTCAAAAAACAAAAAATCCCTGCATGTTTAGTAATAAGTCGGACCATGTTTTGTCATCTGCCCATATGGGTTGTGTCTGCTGGCAGCAGCATGAGTAATCTAAGCTTCAAACAATATCATTCATTAGATAAATCAATAGATACAGACAGAAACAAGCTGCCTGCCTAATGATCAGCAGTTTTTTAATAGCTTGTCAGACTTCAACGTGTCATGTCTGAAGATTTAGGGACACTGATTCACTTGGGATTTGCTGATTGCCCTCCCACTGGGCCATCTATGAATTACAATAGAAGACTCCTAGGAGCTGAGAAGAAAATGGATGGCTTTCAGGGCTTTATGAGGTGCAGGTTATTGTTATGCCTCAACTAAATCCTAATTACTCTGATTAACAATGCAAGCCTGTCAGTGCCTATGTATAATAGTTTGCAGTAATTACTATGAAATTCCGCCACTTCTTCTGAGACCTCCACACTTGCCTTTCCGAGACAATGCCTCCCATGCATGCCATTCATCCAGCTGTTGTTTCCAAAATAATGTTCCCTGGGTTAGCTTCATTTGCAATTCAGAGCAGACCTGAAAACACTTTCAATAGGGTCAAGCAAGATCAATTGTCTCATAGGATGGGCTGCAGGATTTAAATGGTACTGGGTTTGTGGATCCGATTTCTTGCTTCTTCATTATATTAACTCTCCTCTGAAGGTCAAAGGTTTATGGTAGGTTCATTATTCAGACTTAATCTCCATTTTCAGTGGATGTGCTTATCTTTTTTTTTTAACCCCTTGTTTGTTTCATTGTTTTTTTTCCCCCTTTCCTTTATCTGCTAAATTCACACGTGGCATAATAAAAATAATTGTGTTCTGTGAAGATATGCAGACCTCTGTCTAGAAAAAAATGCACAAGCTAAATGCATTTAGCTAACAGTGTAGCTACATAGATTTCATCGGAAGCAGGAATAAGTTCTAAAGTGGAGGCAAGATTTTATTTACAAAGGCAAATGACGCTGAGCTGGTTAAACTAGAATAATAGGGGCCATACGTAAAATGACTTCCAGGAACTACCCTTCTCTGTTACTGCTGTGGTCCAATCATTTTTCCCACTGAAGTCAATTGCAGAATTCTCCAGTGAAATCCTGGCTTCCCTGAAGTCAATGGCAAAACTTACATTGACATCAATGGGGCAAGGAGTTCACATCCATCAATTTCAAAGGGAGCAAGATCTGAACCCATATTCTTTCCCTTCTCATAATTAAAGGTCAGATCCTCTTAGGCGGGGAGTAACCTCAACTCCCACTGAAGTGAATGATAGTTGAGAGTGCTCAGCACCTCACAGAATCAGACCCTACATAATTCACTGCTGCTGAATTTAGAGGCACTCCCTGCACTGCATCATGTACTTGCTATACCTTGAATTTCCACACATTCATGTTGAAAAGGCAACAGAAAGGTAACCATTGGACTGACCAGCAGTGAAAGCTTTAAACCCTCTGTTGCAAATACATAGGAATCAATAATGTTCTTGTGGTTTTCTCATATTTCCTGGAAAGTGCTGGGCAGCTGCTTGGATGTTCTCAGCATCCTGGAGGTGGAGGGAGTGCCACTCTATGAATGGGAAAGGGCCCTGCATGCAGACAAAGGGAAAGCTGTCCCTTTTAACACCGATGTGCACATCTGTAGGTTGTTCATTCTTTCTCTTGGCCCATTTAGTTTGGGCCCCATGGCTTGGTCAACTGAAAGAGACAGCATGGTTTTAAAAAAAGGCTAGCTCAGAGTTAATTTCCAATTAAATCATTAGTATATTCAGAAGTAACTGGAAGTCTGAGATGCCATCAACGTAAGAGTGTGTGTATGTGTGTTTTACAGCTGGTCAAAATGGCTAACTGGCTGGCTTCCTGGCATGCCAGCTTGCCTGTTGCCTGGGTGGTGGGTGTGTGGGTTGCTGGGCTGGCTGCCCAGCTTGCCAATTTGTCTGCTGGCCAGTTCCCAGCTGCAGGGTGGGCTGGTGGGCCGGTCAGCTGGTGGGCGGATGCTGAAACAGATTGTTCCATTTTGTTGGACATTCTGGGATTTTGAAGTTTCCTTCCGATGTGGAACAAAACAAAATGTGGTCACTCTAAAATTTCCCACGAAGTGGAAAGTCCCTTTTCAGGCCAGCTCTAATATATATCTGTAGAATTATCAACTGTTGTGTAATTACATTAGCCGATATGCCTGCCTCCAATGTGTGGTACGGAGGGGAGCCAATTCATAAAAATCCTCTCGTAGAGTAGTCACTGGTGACCTCGCTGATTGGAGAGGCAACAGTGTGTCATGTAGCCACCTGGAGCTCTTCTGTGATATGTTCTTGTGAACCGTCTGCCATGTGGGAAAAGGAATGCAGCTCATCCACAGAAGGAGCCAAAGGAGAGTGACTCTGTCCTGTATGTTCACCTCTTATTCGGTTCAAGAGCTGCAGTATTGAGAGGGAATCATTAATGTACTGCTTGCATCAGAACACTGACTAGCTCTCCATACTCTGTGAGCCTCTTCCTCTGTCATAGAGTGCAGGAGGCTACCAGGGAGTGGAAACAATGGTAATGCAGCAGACACACTGGCTCTTCTGATCCTCTGAGGGAGGGAGCCCCCAGAGGAGAGCAATGGCAGGGAGAATGCAGATGGGGACCTTGACAGGGACAACAAAGGCCTAGTCTACACTGCCGCGCTGGATCGACGGGAGATACGCAAGTTACATACTGTAGAACATGTATCTCCCATTGACTTACTTGTGCTCCCTTACCACAGCGGTGGCGCTGCACTGTGCCGATGGGAAATGCCCGCCAGTCAACGCAGCATTACTCTTTTCCGGGGGGGTGAAGTTACTGTGTTGAACGGAGAGCACTTCCAGGATTGATTGAGTGGGTATCCAGTGCCCATTCAATCGATCCCACTGCATTGATCCGTGGAGCCCGACACAGAGGAATCAGTGTAGACATATCCTAAGCAGCAGTCATTTCTGAACCAGTGCCTTAAATTGTTTATGGAGGCATCATTGTGTGTGAAAGAGGCATGTCTTTTGGGCAAAGCAAAATGGTATAGAGCATTTTGCAGAGGAATTTCCTGCTAAGTCAGTCTACATAGCCAGTGTTCTGAAATTTAGGTGGATATTTTAAATACATTTTAGCTTCAGTCATTTCCATTTAATTATACGGGTCCAGTCTGTCCTAAGTAAAAAACCAATACATCCTCACAAAAGCAATACAGCTCCCTCGCTTTCTCCAAGTGCCCCTTATCACATTCTGTAGGAAGTACTGAATACAGTTTATAGCATGAACTATTGTCAAATGACATAATTCACTTCACTTTCCTCAGCACTTCAGAAAGATCCATTCATTTCAAATAAATTCACCCCATTCCCTGAAGTGGCTATCAATAGATGCTGTATCAGCAGTTTACTGGAATCCAGATAAGCTGTTTTCTGGACTTTAAATAAAAAAATGGAATGCCACAAATCTACTTTGGAAGGCTCTTCAGAGGGATGTTTTGTCTGTAACCAATACTTACTACAAAAGCAGGGAATTATGTAAAGCAGTGTTTAGTATGAAAGTTTGGAAAGTATTTTTCAGACAGAGGCCTGGTGCGGAAGCTGATAACTGCATAAGACCTTTTTAAAAGACTAAAATATGAATTCCCACTTCATTTTTAAACACTTCCAGCACATTTTGAAAACTTGAAAATATGTCTGTCTTTGAAATAACAGCTTAACATCGCATTGTAAGTGACAAGCCTGTTGGACTAAGATAAAGTATTTTATTTAAACACCTAAATCTACTTCTAATTCAATATTCCAAAGATCTGTTAATGCTTAATTTACTAAATTTGTAGTAAGTTTGTAGCCAATGAAAACATTGGTTTCATTGGAATATTCAGCAAGCGAATTGATTTTAAAAATAATAAGAGAAGGAAGGCCCTGTCATTTGACTTCCACTACCAGCTCTTGAGAATTGTTGATATCATACATAATATTAATTATAGAAATGTAAACGCAAAGAACCAGACTTCCAGATACTGCGCAGAGAAGGGGTCAAATTTCGGATGACCATGAGCAAGTTTACAACATGCAAGCAAGTAAAGCCGATATGGACAGTAGCTTCAGAACTTCACCCGGATCTAAAGACTTCACCTCAGGCGATGATCTAGCACATCACTTAAGCTCATGCTTAATTTACAGCACAGGTGCTTAAATGCTTTGCCAGATTAGGGCCACAGCCACTGAAAAGCCATAGGACTCAGTTCTGCTCTCACATACACAGCATGTAGTAACTTCATTGAAATCACTGAGTTACTCTGGATTTTTACACCAGTATAGGAGAGAGCAGAATTGGTCCTTTGGCTCTTAACAGTCTAAATCAAAGGATCTAGTTTAGTGGGTGAAGCGCCTACAGATAGGAAAGATGGTTTAATGAATGGAGCTCTGGAAACATGGGTTCAGTTCTTGGCTCTACCACATATTCCTCTGTGACCTTAGGCAAGTCATTTAGTCTCACCTGTGCCTCACTTCCCCAGCTATCAAATGGAGAAGATAATTTCCTCTGTCACAGAGGTGTAATGAAGGTAAAGTCTGCTAATGATCATAAGGCTTTCAGATACTAACATGTGGAGGGCCACATAAGTATCTGGGTAAGCTGTGGCCTGTCTAGATATCTGTATTTCAGAATGCAGGCTGGGTTAGAAGTAATTATAAGGGAAGTGTTTAGTTGTTTCCCTTATGAAATTATATATTGAGTTATTCCAGTGTAAGCCAGAACAGAATTTGTTCAACAGATTGTCATAGCGTTTTGATTGCATAGTTTGCAAGGCACAAGCCAGAAGAGTGACAGGAGATCTTCAGCCAAGTGGAAACATCATGCCTAAAGCAGATGGGAGGCAGAAACTGAGCACCTTCAGCTGTGCTGGATACAGATCAGCGCTGGAGGGAGACAGGCTACCAACAGGGAAAGGGCAGTGCAATGATAAATCTGGGATTTTGAAAGGAACCTAATGCCATGTCTAAACCACAGTGCTAAAGCAGCACAACTACGGCAGAGCAGATGCGCCACTGTCACACCATAGTGTAGACGCTTCCCACATCAACGGAAGGGATATAGTTAATCTACCTCTCAGAGAGACAGTAGTTAGGGTGCCACAAGAATCCTTCCATCAAACTAGCTGCGTCTCTACTGGCAGCTAGGTGCCTAAGATGGCACTCACTGCACAAGATTTTTCAAATCCCTGAGTGACATACGTAGGTTGATCAAATTTTTAAGTGTGGACCAGGCCTCAGGGAATGAGGAACCCAAATCCTGTTGTAGTTCAATAAGAACTGGGTGCCTCACTCCCTTAGGACTGATGTTCACATGATCCAGAAAACCATAAGTAAAGTTAACCTACCCCCTTTCTCTTGACTGTCCTCTATGCCACATACGCTTGTGTCTTTCTCTGTTAAGGTCCTATCCTACAAGGTGCCAAACACCTTCTGAGCAGCACTTCACATCCGCAGACTGGTGCTCAGAACTTTGTAAAATCAGGTCTTTAGAAAGATTCCAGACTTATCTGAAAAACAGTTTCTTCTAAATCTGAACCTACGGGTGCTTTTTCTAACTCTGATCTAGATGCTCTGGGCCAGATCCTGTTGCAGACCTAAGGATTTGAGTGACACCAGGGAAATCCCCAGCTGGCATCGAGCTGGCTGAACTGACTTCCCTACTATCTCCTTGCAGCTCTGGCATAGGGGCATACTGGGAGCATAGTTAGAAAATTACTCCAGCAATTCTTGGATGGTGGAATGCCATAAATATTTAAAAGTATTTAGGTGCCTATAGATACAGATAGGGGCCTCGTGGAATTTTTTCAAAAGTTCTTAGGCCTCTAATTCCCAGTCTGGCTGTGCTAGATTATAATGTTACAGTCCATCCTGAGTAAGAGACATCACATAGGTGCACTGCCCTGGGAGAAGGGCAGGGGTAGAATTGTGATTCAGAGTCTGTCTGGTCTACTGCTTTCCACGTGCTCTGGGTGAAAGTGAGCTGTGCCAGCTCTTTTTCTGTCAGTTTACCTCCCCCTCCACATCAGCTTAGTTGTGCTGGGAGGTGAAGCCAAGACTCCATCAGCTCTACACTCCTGCCTACCCATTCTTCACCCACCTGCGTAGGAAGGGAAGTAGCAGGCAGCCAGAAGTGGCTACACTTCCCTTATCTCTTCCCTCCCTGTACAGGGAGCAGTGATTCAAGTAGCCTGTGCAGGGAAGTAGGGATGAGACTAGCTCTCCTCCACAGGTGTGTTAGACAGCTCACAACTGAGCTTCCCCTCCCTCCCCCCCCCCCCCCCCCAATATATATATTTTGAGTGCATTTACATAGGTGGTCATGTCAAGTTTGTTTATCTAAGTGTCTTAACCATTCATTATAAGGAGAGATGGGCAATGTGCATGTGCATAAGGGAGCCAGACAGCCCTTGCCGATGGGTGGCCTTCATCTTCTAAATGGCCTCAGGAGAAAGGGCGGGGAATTCACAAAGGCCCCATTGATAGTTGTTAGCAGCACATCTTATCACTCCCCATGTGAAACTATTGTTCCATGCCAAAGATGGCATGGAAGGTCAAAAACAGGGAGCTGGACTGTTGGATCCATCACAAGAGAGTCATTGGCTATGTTTGAAGCTTGTTCTTGACACCTAGCGGCACCTGGAGATGACACAGAGATTCCTTACGGGAACAGTCTAAATGGGATTGCTTGAACTGCCATGGAGACTCAGTGGATTAAATGCATCTTTTAACCAGGTGTAGATGTGGCATGTCTTGTACTTTAAGGAGCAAATTCTGCAGTGTGACTTTTTGTCTGATGTCAGGAGGGGCAGTGTTGGACAGGATCAACAACCCAAGCCAGGTTGGATGGTCTTATGGTACCCAGGGTTATACACATGGTTTCATTTAACTGAGTGTCTACTAGTTCTGTGTGAGAAGAGTTGAGTCACATTGGGGAGCAATACTCTACTAGAGAATAGCAGAAGGCAATCTCAAAGTTTCTCAGTGTCCGTGCATTAGCTCCTCAGGGAGAACCTGCTAGTTTGCTGATCAGGTGGTTTCTTTTCTTTATTTTCAGCAAGGTCTTGGTAAAATGTTTCTTGAAAGTCAAGGCATATTCCAGTGTAACACCTAGGCTTTGGGCCATGGTCCAGCTTGTACTGAGATATTTGTTGGCCTTTGTGTGGTTTAGATGGAGGCAGCTGGAAACTTTTTGGCACTATGTTTAAGTCTCCATCTTTTGCAACGGTGGGCCATCTTTCAGATCAGCATTCAGGACTTCGTCTAAGTGACTGAAATCCTGATCCTGTACTGGCAGACTGATGTCCTCTGCATAGATAAAATGCCTGGTAGTGGTACTGGGAAGGTCATTTCATAAGATTTTGAAAAAAGGCCATGCTAGAACTGAGCCCTGAGGTAGATCATTGTTTTTGGACCAGAGCCAGCACCCTTTCACCAACAGTTGCACAACAGTTCCACTTTGGTAGAACCAATGACAGTTTGTACAGTAACCCTGCATACCAGATAGTATCATACAAAGCAGTAAGATCTAAGAAATCACATCTGTCTTCTGCCTGGTCTGGAAGCCATTCTCAACGTAGGTGGTGAACGCTGGCACTTTAATCACAGGTACTGCGGGTTGGTCTGAAGTCTGCTTGATCTTAGGATATCATCAAAGATGGAAGCAGTTATTTGAAAGAAAAGACTTTCAAGAAGTTTATAAATGCTGCAAAGGCAGTAACTGGTTGCAAATCTGTAGTCTTTGTCAGGTTTTGGCAAGAATATTAGTTTTACTTTTTGACAGATGTTAGGTATTTTATTCTTCTGGATGACTGTAGGTAGAAAGATGGCTAGCCATTGTCCACTAGCTTTTTCTAGGTTCTTCAGGAATTCGGGGGAAGATGTTATCATGGCCCAGGCTTAAACCCTTAGGATTTACATTAAACTCAGTTACTGTATTTCACTTACTATAAATGTCCTGTCTGTGGAATCTGTACTTGCTGTGCCTATTGTATTATTACAGCATTTATTCTACTCTGTATTATCATTTTCAAGTGTGTAATATTAATGCCAGACACCAAAGCTACTGTACTTATTTTGTGTAGCTTCACACAAGCATTAGTAAGGCAGGCATAATGAACCTATTCATCTCGTTGCAAATGTCACAATCAGTGGAAGAAATTTTGGAAGAAGCAGGTCATAACAAATGGTAGCTTTTATGTGGTTAGAGGTTTCAAGTCTCTTAATGGTAAAGCCCTGGCAGGGAGCAGTAGGCAGGCTTCATCCAAGCAGCTGATTGAGACTGAAATGGGGAAAACAAAGATAGAGGAAAGAGATGCCAAAGGAAGGAGCTAAATTTCCTGATTATTGGAAAAGACTAATAGACATGGGAAATGAGAAAGGGCAGTGGTTTTCTCTCTGGGAACAGGATGTATGAAATCTGGAAGGACATGCTGTGAAATGCCCACACAAACCAGGTAGCAGCCACTCCTCTCTTCTTTTCCTTCTCGCATTTCTTTCTATTTTTAAAAAATTGGCCAGATGATGCTACTCAGCTCCTGAGATGGCTTTTCTGGAAGCAGAGTTTCCTGTCTGAGGCATTGTTTCTGGCAAAATGAATTTCTTGGCTGAGATTTTTCAAAGCCGCCTAGGGAATTTGAATGCACAACTACCACAAAGCTCAACAGGAGTTGTGCATCCAAATCTCCTGGGCAGCTTTGAAAATCCCAGCCATTGTTTGTTTTCTTCTCTTTTCTTTCCTTTTTCTCTATCTTCTTTCCCTCTGTTTGCTGTTTTTCTCTTACTTTTCCTAATCTCTCTAATTTTTCTCCTCTGTTAGCCCCTTTGTTGTCTGTCTTCAATTCCCCCGCCACTATCCTGTCTTCCTTCCTTTTTTTTGTATTAATGTCTTTACCTCTTTGTCTTCTCTCTACCTCCTCTTTTTCTCTTTCTCTCTTTGTATTCCCACTCCTTGCTTTCCATCACCAGTCTCCTCTGTCTCTCCAATCTCTCCTCATAAGGGGAGCTGAACTGGCTATTTATACCCCATGTCACCTATATGAATAAGAAGCACTTTGTACCTTTGGATTCCACACAGTGCTTCTTTCTCCCCGGCAAGTCTGCAAAGCTCATCCATGCCACACATGTACACCTCGGTGGGAGTGGTGCAAGCACCCCCCTCCAGTGCAGTCTTTAGGGAAGGATAGGGTGGCAGCATACGTTTCCTTTTGCGTGTGTCATTAGTCACCTCCGTTATTAAGATAGAATACTTTTGAATTCTCACACTCAATCCTCATCATGCACCAGACTTCCCATCAGCCTCACTAGTGTGCATACAAAATATTTTGTCTAAAAACTTAAGCCTTCACTTTGCAAGTGCAAACAGCTGCCATATGCTAATACATGTTACTTGCTATTTCATATGAAAAGCATGCATTGATGGCATTTCATACAGTATGGTTATACATTCTGCTATATAAGCACAAAAACCAGTATTAGGGGAAAATGTGAAAAATGATAAATACCATACATTAGTTTTAAATGTTTTCCTGAAAGTAAGAAATCATTTAAGTATTTGCTTTATCTGGCCACATTCCCAAGAGATTCAATATTTTATTTCCTATATTTTATCTAACACCTAATATACAATACACTTTCTTACCTTAAAATACTTTGATCTTTTCAGGTCAGGGCTTCTTTTACATTACTTAGTAACAAAGAGCTGTTAAAGTGTGCCAATTCTATAACACAGAATTTATGGCAACAGGGTCAAAGGACAGTTCCTAGAGGAATTCAGCAGCCCTGTGTAGTAAATTAGCAGTCATGTCTTTGATAAATGTCTCCTGAGCCCACCAGTAACTTCTCATCAGTGCTGAAAGATAAAACAGTGGACTCCATATGGGGTATGTAGTTTAATGAAAGACATGTCAGTGACAAGGAACTAGTAAACAGCTTTCAAGCAAGTCATAGTTAACTTAGTGCTTGTGAATCTGCATGCAGATTTAACTGCCTCTGCAAACAAAATGGAAGCATTCACAAGCACATGAATTCAAATCTGATGTTAAGACATAAAGTGTGCAAAACCTTATGGAATAACAAGGTACTTGTTCTAATTTAACCACAGCATATGAAACCTTCTCAGGTGGGTAATTGCCTTTCCCCCATTCTACCTGCCCAGAGAATTTCTGAGCCATCTGCTTCCAGTCTGTTTTTCTATTAATTGCTAATGTTGTGCAAATATGGATCTTTCAGGCAAAGAATGTTAAGTTTGTCAAACTCCATTTTAATGGTTTAAGTCCTGTTGCTGCAGCTCTTTCTGATGTGAGCAAGTTTTATCCATGTGAGCACTGTTCAGTTGCACTACTCATATGAGGCTCGATTTTGCCTTTTGAAAATAGAGTCAAACCATGGGCCTGATCCAAAGTTCATTGAGGTCTTTTTTCATTGACTTTGATGAGCTTTGGATCAGGCCCAATAGGAGGTGTGGAAGGGCAGCTCTGCCGTGAGCACGCTCCGAAGGAATTTTGGCTGACTCAGTCATTCTTGCCAGGTAACTCCTGGGGACTGTGAACCAAGTGGAAGTTCTGCTACCCTGGGAGATGTTGCAGCTTGTGCTTCCTTCACACAGGACCATCTCCATTGCCACGTGTGGGAACATAAGGCTTTGGCTTCACACTGCCCCTTTTCTGCCTCTTGTCAGACAGCTAGCACCCCCAAGAGTGCAAGAGATTGGCAAGTCCTGCACTTTCCAACCACTTGGTGGCTGGCCCCTGAGAAATGAGGTAAGGGTCCTTGTGCCTTTACCCTTTGTGTTGTGGTAACTGTGACTGGAATCCCATTCAGTGTCAATGTTTTATGACTTCCTACATGTTAGAATGTTATAGGAAAGAATTTGAGTGACTAAGTTAATAGGACAGTGAATAGGTCATAGAATTCTTTTGGCTGAGACCTATTCCTACATCTCCTGAAGAGTAAATTGGTGGTGGAGAACAAATGAAAATGAAGGAGAGAGGATTAGTCTAACTTGACCAGATGAAAACTTGTGTCTCTTTGGCAAACAAATCACTTCGCTTTTTCTGTTTATAAAATAAAAAGTCAATCTTGTTAAAACCTTGGATAAACTCCCATCCAAACCAACAGATCATCATCCAGGTACTGGAACCAAGCTAGCAAAAATATTATTTCAGATTCTTTTCTTCTGTACTCAGTATCTGGCCTCTTTCCATGCAGGCCAGGGAAGGTCTCCCTCTGTGAGGGATGGCACCATGCCCTCAGTTAATTCTTTTCACTCTTTTGAGGTTTGTTCATCTTAATTACCTTTTTTAAGAGATTCCATCCAGAACATGCTCATTAAGACCTTCTGGAGTGCTTTGGCGCTTGTCTTCCATATCTACTGAAAGGAGGAGGCTTTAGGCTTCTCTACATAGGGGAATTGACCAGAATAGCTTTCTAAAGTTACTCCCTATGTGGATACTATTCTGAAATAAAATTGACTTTATTGTAGAAAAATTTGAAAGTAGAATAGTTACTCTGAAATAAAATCACTTTTATTCTGGAATGGAGTGTCTACTGGGGTTCGGGGGGAGTTATTTTGGAATAGCTAAATTATACGGAATAACGCAATTGGAATAGTTATTCCACAGTAGCTATGCCAGTCCGAAATTTCCCTGTGTAGAGAAAGCCTTTACGTTCCACACAATATGGGAGACACCTATTTTTGTTGCGTGGGGAAAGGAGACGTTTTTTGCTCTTTGAATCAGGAGCAGTTCCAGGAAAGATAACTCATTGAATTCTACTGTGTTCTACCCATTGATGTCTAGTGCTCATTAATCAAAACACTGAATTGCTTAGGTAAAAGTTCGTGTTCAAGAGGGAGCGATCCATTGATGCATAAAACATATCATTGTGGCATATTCTTAAAGCCATTCATTTTTAAGATTCCTTTTATTTGTGAAAAATATGGTGTAGCTGAAACTATAATACTGACTTCAGCTGGGTAAATGTAGTGCAGACAAATATGGGCCTCAAGATTGGATCCAAAGGTGCTCAGATACCATGTTGATGGGTGTGGGAAAGAAAGTCAGTCCTGAAATTTGGTTCCCAATCTAAACTTTGATGGAGGGAGGTTTTCCAATCTGCTGTTCCAGTGTATGCTGACCTCTAAAATATATTTTCCCTAAAATTCCCTAAAAAGCAGCAAAAGCCGTATTTCTCTGGAAATCCTGTATGAACTCTGCTGTATATCTAATGTAAGACATAACATATTATAATATACAAAACCTACAAGGGCCTTAATTTGGGCTTTTATTGATGGGTACTGAGTTGCACTGTGCCAGGGAGTGCTCTGGGAGAGATTCTGCCACAGGAGATACAAACCGTCCTAGTTCCTCAGTACACAGCGGCAGTGTACAAACTGTCCCATCCTGTAGGCCTGTGAAGCCTGCTGTCCCAGGCATGCCCCATGCTGTAGGCTGGTGTGGAGTAGGGTGGGCTCAATGCCTTTCATATGCCTCCCCACCTGCTTTGGAGTGGATTGAACTCTCCATGACTGCACAGAAGGAGCTTTGCTTGAAACCACAAAGCACAGTGATGGCAAGTATCCCCAGCTTTAGCATGGGGTGGGGAAGGGTTCTTCCCCATTCTACCCTCCCCACTACTGCATGCTCGCTCTAGAGGGAGTTTTAACCCCAAAATGTGCAAAGATGTAAGAGGAAGAAATTCCATTTTGAGAGCTGCAAAGCTAAACTGCGCAAAGCTCTGTTTTCATGGCTTACGATGCCACCAGAATACCTCAGTGGAATGACAGCTTGGTTACACCCTAGTTAATTATAGTCCAATATTACTGTACTACTGATGGCCAGTAGTCACCTCTGTGTTCCAGGCCCTTCACAAGCTCATGGTCCACTTTGATGATCATGACCAAAACATTCAAAGCCATCCAGAGGTGAGAACCTCAGCTACCCGTACATGCACAATAAATATCTTCCATGACCCAGGGAGGGAAAAAAGAAAAGCAGCACACTTTCTGAAGCCCAGTGTGAGCCTTGCTATGCAGATCTAAAATACCTCTGCAGCACTTAGACACTACAATGGTTGGTGCTAAAATAGATTAGATTCCGGTACATAAGTGACATAAAGTGTCTTCTTTGTATGGATACTGTATAGTACACCAGTGGAGCCCAATACTGCATTCCTTGCACTTAAAAAATTGCTATTGATTTCAGTGACAGTTTTGAGCTTGCAAAGGAATGGACCCAAAACCAAGCATGTTTTGTTGTTGCCATATTCATAAAATCATAATTCTCAGGCCAGAAGGGACCAGAGTTATCATCTAGTCTGACCTCCTGTATAAATAGGGTATAGAACTGCCCCAAAATAAGTCTTCGAGAATATCATTTAGAAAAAACATCCAATCTTGATTTAAAAATTGTCAGTGACAGAGAATCCACCATGACCCTTGGTAAATTGTTCCAATGGTTAATTACGTTCACCCTAAAAAAGGTATGCCTTATTTATAGTCTGAATTTGTCTAGCTTCAACTTCCAGCCAATGGATAATGTCATATCTTTCTCTGCTAAATTGATTTTTAAATACTTACTTATAGAGTGTAATCATGTCACTCCTTTACCTTCTCTTTGTTAAGCTAAGTAGGCTGAGCTCCTTGATTCTATCACTAGAAAGCATGTTTTCTAATCCTTTAATCATTCTCATGGCTCTACTCTGATCCCTCTCCGGTATTTCAACATCCTTCTTGAATTGTGGGCATCAGAACTGGACACAATATTCCAGCAGTGGTCGCACCAGTGACAAATACAGTACATAATTTCTTTTTAATCTGGTTCAATGCATCATCATATCACTCTGCCTAAAGGAATATAAAATAATTCTAGGTCAAAGGCATTTCTGTACTTAAAGAGAACAGATAAGAAAGGTGCTCTGCTTGCTAGACAAGGATTGGCCACAGCATTGATTAAAACAGTCCTCAGTAGCTATAACTGAGTCAGAGTACAACCAGAAAGGAATACCATGGAAAATAGGTTTATTTCAGAAAATACACATCATGCCAAGTTTTCTTCTCATTTGTACATTTGCCATCCTATTGATTTCAGTGGGTATTGTTCATGGACAGAATTTGATCTAACATCTTTTAAAAAGAAGAGCTTAAATATCATCTTGGCTGGGTTTGAATTGTTGAATCTCAAAACTGGTACCCAAACTGAGCACTACAGCTGAATCTTCAACCATGTCACCCTTGAGGTCAATAGGGAAACAGCTCCAATGAGTGAGTCAATAGCCACTGAGTTAGCAGGAGCTGTACTAAACTTGGCTGTGGTCTGCGGCATATCTTACACAAACACATTTCTAAAGTGAATATCAGTGTGTGTGAATGAATAAGTGGTTAGAGAGACAGCAGAGGTTTGAAATCTAGACAGTTTCAAAGAATTGTTTCAGATGCTATGCCTACCCTAGATCTCCCACAACCAATTTCTGTGGTTTTACAATCATATGTGCCTAGATATTGCTTTTCTCTCCCCCGTTGCAAACCTCGCAACGTTGCAAATCCTCGCAAACCATATGATAAACTATTTTAGGGCCAGGTTTTCAAAAGAGTCTGGCATGTTGGGCATTGAACATTCTTGAAAATCTGACCTTTCTGTAGGAGCTGAAATAGGAACTGAACACTTCTGAGCTGCAGGGTCAGGGCCTAGGCCATTAAATTGGTGTTTGACAAACTTAAAATTCTTTGCCTGAGACATCCACATTTGTACAGTATTAGCAATTAATAGAATAACAGACTAGAAGCAGGAGGTCCAGAAATTTCCTAGGAAGGTGGAATGGAGGGAGGCATGGATGGAATTTTACCCATCCTGAGAAAGTTTGATATGCACTGGTTGTATAAGAGCAATTGTCATATTATTCTCTGTGGGACTAGACATGATGTTTTACATCAGATTTTAATTCATGTGCCTATGGGTATTTCCATTATATTCGTAGAGACATTTAAGTCTGTATACACGAGCACTAGGTTAACTATGAATTGCCTGAAAGTTGTTCATTAGTTCCTTGGCACGGATGTCACTAACTGCATAGCCATATGGAATCCACTGTTTTATCTTTCAATACTGACGAGTAATTACCAGTGATGTTAAACTTCGCCTCTTCAGTTAAAGGCTGGGAAAAGGCAAGATCCAAATCTGAGACCTAAAGAGTAGAGCTGTATGGAGGATGGAAATTTCATTTTATAAAGGATTTCAAGATTTTGAAAGTTGGTTTCTTTCCGAATCAGAATGAAAGCCAAACATTTTGAAATTCTCCGCAAATGAAAATATTTTAAGAAGTTTCTCTCGGGTCAGTTGAAAATTTTCTTTTTGAATGTGTATTATTTTAGAATACATAATAATACACAGGAAGATATTTGAAATGAAGAATCATTTCAAAATGAAAAAACAAAATGTTAACTCTAAAAACTTGAAATAGGATGTTAGGGTTTTTCCCAATTTTCTTCTGAAACAAAATTCTAGCAAAATCAACTCAATTTTGCAAAGTTTTGATTTTGACAGATGGCATGTTCCAACAGCATGTGGTTGCATCAAAAATTCTCCAATCAGCTCTATTGAGGAGTCCAACACTGAAGACCAAACTTGATATTCCTGATATTTCTTAAGTAAAGAAAGAAACAAAACAAAAACAAACAAAAAATCCAGGCCTTCTTTATATATTATAAAGAAGCAAAAAAGCTGATTAACCATTTTTCTACTTTGCAGATAACCTTTAAATATATGGATGTTACAATTTCTACTTAATGCATTGATGAGTTGGAACAATTTCTAGGGAAGCAATCTCAATGAATTTGCAATCGTTACTTCTTGTTCCTGAGCATCTAAAATTTTTCCATGAAATAACAATCGGAAAAAAGATTAATTGAATCTTCTCATTCTAACTTTAGCCTTAAGGCTATGAGAGTCACAAGGTAGCTAAGTCAATATCTTTTATGGAAAGTACAAGCTTCCAAGCTTCACAGAGTTCTTCTTCAAGTCTAGGGAAGGAAACCAGAGTGTCTGAGTAAAATACAAGTTGGAACATATTGTTAAGCATAAAGGGTTATGTTGTGGGAAACCTCTTAAAATGAAGTGGGCAATTAAGGTTTATTAGGAACAAAAACAAAACGTGGAACCAACTACAACAACTCTGCAACCAACAGAACACCACCTTTGGGGAACTCAACACACCATGACCCACCACATGGACACTACATGACACCCCAACTTCATCAACCTATCAAGACTACCCATAACCAGAATTGAAATATCTGTACAGGGGACTGAACTTACTAACATACTCATATGTGGAGAATAGAAGAATTATTCCACTATCTCTGCCTCAAGGAATTCTTTCACAACAGAGATGACACCGACCACAACTACCACATCCCCATGACAGTCATAAGAAAAAAGAATCATCTGACTGGACACCCCCCAGCAGACAAAACCACATGCTGGATCATTACATCAATTGCTTCAAGAAAGAAACCATCTGTAAAATCCTCAATAAACATTACATCCACCACAATTTCTCTAGCATCGAGAGAATAGCTATACAAACCACCAGATAGTGATCAAACCAGCAGACAAAGGGGGTGCCATACAGTCCCTAATATTGATGACTACATCAACAAGGCCAACAGACAACTCTCTGACACCACCTACTATAAAGACCTTAAAGAAGATCCCACACCACCATTCACACAGGAATTTAAAGATACCATCAAATCCTTCCCCAGACAACTCCAAGAAAAACTCCATCCCCCACAAACCCACCCCATGGACCTTCTACATGTTTCCCAAGATACACAAACAAGGGAACCCAGGCAGTGCCATCATATCTGGCCACAGCACTCTTACTAAAGGAATATCAGGACTCAGAGAAACCATCCTCAAACTACTCACTACACAAAGGTCCAGCTTCTTCCAAAATACTACTAGCTTCCTCCAGAAATTCTGCAACCTCCCCAAGAACATCATCCTTGTCACCATGGATGTCACCTCTGTGTACATCAGCATCACTGCCTGTCTCAAAAACCTAAAAAATAACGTACAGCACTTCAAAATCCACCCTAAATACATCACCAAACTCATCCTATTCATCTCATTGACTACAAATTCACCTTTAGCAGAGAATACTTTATCCAAATCACAGGAACAGCCGTGGGTTCTAGGATGGTTCCCCAGTATGCCAACCTCTTCATGGACTGCCTCAAGGAAGGATTTCTGGAAAAATGCACCTTGAAACCAATGATATACCTGAGATACATCAAAGTTATCTTCATTCACTGGAGAGAAGACCTAAACTCCTTCACAGATTTCCACCACAATTTTAACAACCACCATCCATCCATCAAACTATTTCTAGAACACTTCCACACAAGCATCAACTTCCTGAACCCCACAATAACCTTCAGAAATGGAGCCTTGCAAATGACTATATACAAGAAACTCACAGGTCACCACACTTATCTCCATAGATCCAACAACCACCCCAGACACACCAAAAAATGTGTTATCCACAGCTAGGCACTCAGATACCACAGAATTTGCTCTGAAGAGAAAGTCTGGGTTACCCAACTAAACATACTTAAAACCACCTTTACAAAACAGGAACTTTCTGCCAAAGAAGCAGATTGCATCATGGAAAGGGCCACCCAAATACCTGGAAGGAACCTGCTTCAATACAGGGAAGGCAGAGGAATGCTTGATTGCACACCACTAGTTGTCACGTATCACCCCACACTGGAACCTACACAGGGTATCATCAAACAACTACAACCCATACTCGATGGAGACCTCATCTTGAAATAAATCTTTCCCAGCTCCGCTCTTCTGGCCTTCAAACATCCCCCAAACTCTCCAGGTTCATCATCAGAAGCCAGCTCCCCACAGACCTTCTTCACATACCAGCTCAAAGCAGCACCACACCCTAACAGAACAACAAAACCTACAGACATATTTCCACTGCTACAATGATCAATATCTCCTACCACACATCTTTCAAGATTCATGGGTCCTCCATATGCTTATCACAACATGTGGTGTATGTCATCCGGTGCATCAAATGCTCCAACAACAGCTAGATGGGTGAAACCAGACAATCACTAGGCTCTCGAATGAACTCACACAGAAGAATGATAAAAGACAAAAATACTATATCACCTGTGGGCAAACACTTTTTTCACAAATTGATCACTCCATAGCCGACCTGTCAGTACTCATTCTCAAAGGAAAACTGCACAACACCTTCAAAAGGCAAGCCTGGGAACTTAAACTCGTACTCCCCTAGACATTAAAAACTCTGGACTCAATAGAGACACTGGTTTTATGGCTCACTACAACAATTTGTAACACGCCCCACTGTCTGCTAAACCTTAATTGCCCACTTCATTAGGTGTCCTACAGCATGTGTGAACTTATGCTTAACAATCTAATCCTCCATTGCCCCCTTCATTTTAAGTGATCTCCCACAACATGTGTTTACCACAATCTGTCCTAACTTGTATTTAGCTCAGACACTCTGGTTTCGTTCCCCAGAGCTGAAGAAGAGCTTTGTGAAACCTGCAAGCTTGTACCGTCCACCAACGGAAGTTGATCCAATAAAAGAGATTACCTCACCTACCGTATTTCTCTAATATCCTGGTACAAACACGGCTACATCAACACTGCAAACTCCTTAAGCCTAGAAAGATATATTGATATTAGATAATAAGGTTTTATTTCTTTCCCGGCCTGCAAGGTGCTAAGTGTTAGAGCTAATGCCCCCTAGTATCAGGGTGTATTGGAATGTACTGCTTTACCATGGGTCACTGATCTTAAAGCTTTCCAAAGTGGGTGCACATGTCAGCCCATTAAGTAATGAACACCAAAGAGTTTTGTTCCCTGTAGGACTTGTCTAAATATATACAAAATCACTAACCTTTGCAGACTGAATAGGTTCAAAGTTCATTTTTTCATCAACAGCTTGTTTCTCACAAATACCAATTAACATATGAAAGGAAATGAGAAAATATATGCCAGGAGCATGACAGAGTTTAACAGAATTGTTTGGACACTGCAAATCCATGAATATGCATTGAATGACATTCACAAATTTTCTAAAATGTTCACAGAAAGCAAAAGCTTCATGATTTTTCAAGCCAGAAGGATTTGTGCAGCCATCTTGCAAACTCTTTCTGGCTGTGGGAATCCAATCAAGGAGCATGAATAATATCAGGTGACTTAGGTGGCCAATCATCCAGCATGAATAGTGAATTATGAATAGTCTAAGCAATAATCAAAGTAAATGTTTTGCAAGCAATCCATAGACTGAGATATATTTGCTTGGGTCTGATCCAGCTCTTACTGACTTCAGTGAGAGTTGGATCAAGGCCCTGATCCAAAGCCCTTTGAAATCAATGGGAGTCTTGACTTCTCTGGGCATCAGACCAGGCTCTATTTAAATAACAAAAACATTTTGTAAAAATTGAAGTCTGTTTTTGAATAATTCACAGATTGAAGGAAGGTCTAGATTCACCAAATAAATGGTTTATTGCAAATAATTTGCCTAAATCTAGTGCTTAACCAATTTCACACACAACTTCTGTGTAATATCTGCAAACATAAACTGTAAACTTAGTGGAATAAAACTGAATTCCAACATTCCAGGGAACATTTTTTGAAGCTTGTATATGCTATATACAGCATATTCATATTTAAAACAGCTGTTTAACATATGAGGGTTTTACTACTTAGTTTATTTCTGCCATTTTTCCATTAATAAATGTACTGAATATACAGATTTAAGATGACATTTAAACAGACCCAAATGTTCTAAATGAATGCTCTGTTCACTAATAAATAATATTCCTTGATAATGAAGGAGAGAGAGAAATATTTTGCCTTTGCATGTTATCTACTCTAAGTAAAAGATGGGAAAAAGGAGTTGAAGTCAGGGCATCTCACAGATTAAAATTCAGGAACATAGTCGTGAAAAGTTGCAGATCTTTGGTAAGTAATCTCTGAAAATTCTTGACTCTAGGGAGAGTTTCCAGAAAATTCCAAGAAGAAATAATCAAGATGCATCTTTTTCTAGTTCTGATCTTCAGCAGTTGTTCTCTCACCAGCTATTCTCATACGAAATAAGTACATTTCCTAAACCTAAATGTATACCCCAACATTTTCAAAAGTACAGAGCACCCCCCGCTTTGAGAATTCAGGGTTCTTTGAGGTGTCTCAGGTTGGGCACCCCAAATCACTAGTCACTTTAAAAATGTGGGTCATAAGTATCAGGAGCTTTCAATTCAGACTTGTTTTTAATACTGAACCTAGCAGGCAAGTGTTATAAAGAGTGGAGAATCTGTGAGCTTTTACAAGCCAGCCTAGACATGTTTGCTGTCTCCAACTGGAAACAATGGCAAACTGCCTGCCCCAGGTCTGATACTTGTGGTGATGACAAACAGGCGGGTTCCCACACTTGTATTCACTTGGGTTCTTTTGGGCAATTTTAGATGAATTCAGAGGTCACCGAACAGTGAACCCTAACAGGACGGAATGCTTAAATTGCCAGGAAAAAAGAAAACAAACTTGACCTCTTCTCCTCATGATGGGTCTGACAATAGTGCAATTGAAAAAAAAATTACTGAAAAGGGCATCTTGCTGCGCAACCCTGGAATATATAAGCTTTGTAAAACTGCAAGGTTAAGCAAGGTTTGCAGTGAACCTTTCACCTTTACTATTTCAATGTCTTCTCCTAAAAAATATGTGGATTCAGATGATTCATTGTATGAGAATTCCAATTGCTTTAGAAAAAGATGTGTTTTTCTAGAGGAAAATGTTCTATCACTTTGTAAATGTAACTGGTTTTGGCAAGAATGAAAGAAATGACCTATGACATGACCTGCTAGCTCAGTGAGGTCATATTTTTTTCTTCTCTTACAAAAGATAAGAGGCTAAAGAACTGACTGCTTACAAAGTGTTCTGGCATACAGACAAATTAGGGCTGCCCAGACTCCAGCTCAGATCATGCAAGGTATCAAAAATGAAGATAAGCAAAAGTTTGAAATGTTTGGAGGAGGAGGCTGATTACATACTTTCATCTCCTCTCGAAGCAACTGCATTGAAAATTAATAGAGTGGCACAAAAATGACTTGCCTGATTTCAGGTTTCTTTGCGAGCCTAAAACTCAGGCTATCTTAGTGAAGAGCGAAGGTAGAAAAGATGCTCTGGTGGACGGAGTATTGGACTGGGTCTCAAGAGATGTAGGTTTGGTTGCTGGCTTGACTGCAGACATCTTCGATGACACTGAGCAAGGGTATGTCTACACTGCAGCTGGGAGCATGCCTCTCAAGCCAGAGAGACAGACTTGTGCTAACAATAGTCACGTGGATGCTGTGGCACCAGCAGAGGCTCAGGCTAGCTTTCTGACCTCAGGACCCTTGCCAGGGCCGCTATGTCCATACTGCTATTTTTAGTGCGATAGCTTGAGCCAAGCTAGCGTGAGTCTGTCTACCCAAACTGGGAGAGACAATCCCAGCTGCAGTGAGCACATACTTGAAGAGACTTCATCTACCCTGAGCCCCATCTGTCAAGTGGGGAATAATATTTTCCTGCCTTACTGGGATGTTGTGAGGCTAAAATAATTGGTGAGGAAGAGGTGCTTGGAGTCTATGGTAAGGGATGCGTAGATACACACATTGAAGACTGAAATGCTTTTTAGCAAATCTAGGTCAGGTTTCAAGTGAGCCTTGGGCCAGGCTATAGTTTTGAGTAAGTGTTGCCTGATTTCAACACAAAACCAGTGAAAATGTGAGGATTTTTTGAACCCCAAGCCTCAGAGCAAAATACCCTAGAATCACTCAAACCAAAACCAAAACAAACAAAAACAAATTTTTTTAAATGGCATGAATCCTGGAAACACCAACTTTCATTAAATTCTACAACGAAAACTCCAGACTTCCGCAGGAAAGCTGAAAACATGAAATAAATCAATAAATACAAACACACAGATGGAAAATGTAGTGTTCTGGAAATGCTTATTCCTCCTTCAAAACTTAAAAGGTTCTCAGATTTCTGTTTGATCTGCTTTAGAAATACAGAGCTTTAGGAAAGTTTCACCTGAAGTTTATCTGATACACAGCTGGTCCCAGCTGCTAACTATGGCTTAAAGCAACTAGCCCACTGAAAACTGGTGAACATGGCCACCATCTTCTATCAGCAGCTTCTGGGTCATATTCATGTTTCCGTCCCTTTAGTGAGACATTATCAAATGTGGTACAACAAGATTTCAGATTGTAAATATTTTAATGGAAATTTAACATTCGTGGGAAATTTTAGAAAATCTGCAAAATAAGAAATGTATCCCAGATTCATTCAGATACAACAGATATGCCACCACTTGCCAGAACTTTGCTGTCTGTTTGTTTAGGCCTTGATCCAACAAAGCATTTAAGCATGTACTTAACTTTCAGCATATAAGTAATCCTGTAGAAGTCAGTGGTACTACTCCTAACTTTTAAATTAAGAACTTGCTTAAATATTTTGCAGGAGTCAAAGTGATGTTCTATGATACTTGGATCTGAACATGACTCTGCTTACTCTTTGTTTCTCTTTCACGGATAAAATGAATGCATAAAGCTCCTTAGGTTTGTCAAAAACAAGGTTTGTGGCAAAAGGGACACAGAATAGATAATGGGATAAATTCTGACCTCATACAGTACAGAACTCCTATTGGCTTTTGATAGGAATTGTACATGAACGTCTGAGAAAGAATTTAGCCACATGTACATGTTAGGCCATTCATCTGTGATTAAAACACTGCAGCTGTAAATCCTGCCTATCATTTCCCCTACACATTATCCTGGAGATGCTGATATTATCATGGCATTGCAGAGCATCCATGTCCTCAGTGTCATTATTCTGTCATTGAAATATCTGAGGCTGATACGAATAAAGTCAAGTAGAGAATTTTAATGACCCTTATTTTAGTATGTAACAGAAAATACTTGACAGCTGGTCTCTCTTAAATAGCATCTGCTGTTGTGTCTAGACAAATACTGAAAATTGGGGTTTTTAAAAAATTAAATTCAGAATTTCATTATGAGCTATTTCAGCAAAGGCAGGATCTCATTTTAGACATGGCTAAGCTCAAGAGCAGCATGGAAGATACTTTCTAAGGTTCTGTGCTGGGATGAGATCCCCACACTAGCCCTGCAAGAACAGAATTGGGCCAGATGATCCCAATCAGCTAATTAGGCTGCAAATAGTTGGCTGCTGAGAAAGGCCAGTCACTCCCTGGGAAGAGAAAGGCATGTTTGGGGACTGCTGAGAAAGGCTGCAGGAAGGCAGGCAGCAGTCACTCCTAGGGAGAAGGCTTCTTGGAGCTGGTACACCCAGAGAGAGAAGGGGAACCAGGTTTGGTAGGAAGCAGTCCAGCAAAGGAAGAGTGAGAGCAGAAAGTGGAGAAGCTCAGAACTGCTGAGCTGAAGGTCCCTGAACTGGAACCTGGCATAGAGGGTGAGCCCAGGTCCCCCTACCAGCCACTGAGAGAATGGCATCATGGGGCAGTGAGAGGGAAGACTGCCTAGGACTGTTGATGGACTGAACCCTGGAAGGGGGGGACAACGAGTGACCCTGCTGGAGGGTTAAGTCATGAGGAGGATGCTGCGGTTCCTGGAGTGACAGAGGGGCTGCAGACCGGAGGAGGAGAGACAGAGCATGAGGGTGTGCAAACTGCGGACAGGGGTATCGCCCTCAAGAGCTAATCCCCAGAGTGACCAGGAGGAGGCACCAGACTGGCAGAGAGTGGAGTGCCCCATGTCAGACCAGACATCATTGCCTATATGACCTGATGCAGGGTACACTACTTGATCTCTGGAGAACAAAGGTTTAATCTCAGCTCAGCACAGATGAACTTTTGGAAGACCGAAAAGGGAAAATGTCTGTGGAAATGGGTCACAGGATTTGGTTGAACCCAGAGTGGGAAGTTTTCTGCTAGTCTTCTTTGCTTGTGGTAACTTGTTTTGATTTCTGGTTATAAACCTGTTCTCTTGAGGAAAAGCCTAGCCAGAGCCTTCTGTGTTGTGTTTCTGTCGGGCTGTTCCACTAGTTTACAGTCTCCATCTAACATTGCCTTATAAGCAGAGTTGGGAGAATAAAGAATGTTTTGGTTTGTTTGAAATTTAAAAAAAAAATGTTTCTGGCTGAACTGAAAGAGAAAATAATACAGTATTTTGGGCTGAATACTTCGTGTTGGTGACTTTTGGTTTCCTCTCTATACTGCGAGTATGTTGTTGCAGCAGTCAGTTTGGAGAGCATACTCACATGAGTAACTTGTCTGGGTGCTGGAGACTTCAGTTGGAGCAAAGTGGGAGCAATCCCATCCCCCTGGCTGCAGAGCTATTCCATAGCCATTAATCTTGCCAAAGGACTGGCATAGGGTCAGTAGTCCTATCTCTTGGCTACCATAGCCTTTCCCCCAAAGAGCTTCTGGTGGAAGCTCTGCAGAGCTATGTTCCAGAGCACACAAGGAGTCAACTCTGTACTCATTACATTACATAGGCTCTACTCCCTCTCCGAAACAGCAGGACCTCAGAGTTCCTCCTGTACTGAGGAGACCCTCAGCACCAGTGATGGACGGCATCTTATTGCACAAGACTGCCGTGGTGGACAGCTGGGGTTCCACATCAGGAATCACACAGTCAAACCTACAAGGACAAAAATCTGTGCTGGCCATTCCATTCGCATTGCATGCAGTATAAATCAATGCGGAATTTGTCCTTTTAACTATACATTCTATAGAAATATAGTGCATATGCATATGCATTAATTCATCCCAAACACATACAAACAAAGAGCTAACTAGCGCTATTCACCAAGTTATTCAGTCATACAATTCCAATTCCTGCTATTTATTACCCAGGCTCCTTAAAATTATAGATGACAATTTCCTAACTCAAAAGATGTTTCATCCAACATAGGGGAATTCTGTATTAGATCTCATCTTGAAAAACAAAGAGGAATTGACCACAGAACTAAAAATTAGTGGTTATGTAGGCGCAAGTGATTGATTTAATCATGTTTGTTATGTATAAACAGAATAGATTCCAAACCCTTAATATATATGCTTGGTGCTTTAAAAGGGCCAGTTTCAAAAGCTGAAAACAATTATGAGCCAAATCAGTTGGAAGACAGAATTAAAAAGTAAACAGTGAATATATTTGGGAACTGTTTGTCTTACTAGATGCCCAAAAATCCACAACTGAGAAGAAAGAGAAAAACAACCTGGCTTAGAGAGGAAGTGAAAGCTGCAATAAAAATAATATAGATCAATTGAAAGAAAGGGTAAATTGATAATATAAGTTAGAGCTAGGAACTGTGGAAAATTGATAATAGAAGCAAAGGGACACAAGGAGAAATCAGTGGCTGAAGAGTTGAGGACAATAAGAAGGACTATATTAGGAACAAAAGGAATCCTAGTAATGGTATTTGTCCATTGTTAGATGGAAATGGCAGAATAATGCAAAAAAGGCAGAAGTGTACAATAAATTTCTGTCCTGTGTCTGGGGAATGAAACAGGATGATGTATTTGTATCTGATGATGATAAAATACTTTCCATTGCAACAGTAACTCAGGTTAAACAGCAGCTACTGAAGTTCGACACTTAAATCAAAAGGTCTGAATAACTTACAGATTGAGGCTCCTCCTCAAATGTGCTCTCAGGGCAATGATGTGACCGTGGGCAGCGGGTGAAGCTACTTCTAGGGGTGGCTAGCTCCCTGTGTTGCCTCTTCTGCTTGCGGCCCTGCCCACACTCCACCCCTGCTCCATCCCAGGGCCCACCTTCTAAGCCCCCCCACCACTAGAGGGATGTGGTGGGGGTCTTGCAGGGGCATGAGGAGGGACACGACAAGCAGTGGGTGGGGGGGGTCTCATGGGGGAGGGGGATGGAGCATGGAGGAGAGGAGAGGTGCAGCAAGCAATGGGTGGGGGCATCTCGTGGAGGAGGGTTGAGGGATGTGGCAAGTGCTGGGCGGTCTTTTGTTTCCACACTTATAATTTAAAAAAAATTAAAAATGATTTGGAATCGGACATTGCAAAGCAACAGGTAAATTTTTCACGATTTGTTATGAACTTTTGAATTAGGCTTTTATCTGCATATATTCTAATACCATCTAGACAATCACACAGGGATATAAAGCATTTTGGAATGTCACAGGATCAGTTTTGGTAAAAATTCATTCTAGTGGGATCACAGCTGCTTTGGTGATCTAATTAAATGTTACATATAACAAAACTATCAAAAAAAATTTCTCATAGTCCAGGGCATAAGAAATTTTAAAGGTCACAAACAGCTTCTCCTGATATTTGTACTTTTCCACTCATCTTTTTAGATTTGTAAAGATCTCACTTTAGACACATTCCCACATTTGATCCAAAACCCCTGAAGTTTGGAGATCTTTGAATCCAAATCCACACCTCTAACTGGCCTTATCTCCACAATAGGCCAGTCCTACCCGTCCTCCACCCCATCTGAGAATGTCTGTTTTCTCTTTTTCTGGCCAAAAAAAAATGAAGAATTCTCTCAATTACCAATAGATATAGGTATTACAGTGTCTAAACACCTCTGGTCTCCACTAGCACCTTTCCTTATCTTGCCCTCCAAATTTATGGATTGTCATGGAAACGGCATGCTGTAAATAATTAAAAGTGTTCTGGCAAGCAATGTACATGAAAGAATTCAGGGTCAAATCCAGCTCCCACAGAAATCAGTTGCAAAACTCCCAGGGCCTAATTCAGATCTCACAGCGATGTGAAGCCAGTGGAGTTACTTTGCATTTTTTCCAGCATGATTTACATGTAAACTTGTCCTCCAGTGACTTTGATGGGGGAAGACTCGTTACCTAAATTAAGTCTCAATTGCTATAACAGTGGATAAGACTTATGGAACACTACAAGGTGTGGAATATACCCCAACACGCAGTATTATTAAAGAGGCATCAGTTGCAACTGCGTAATTAAGGCTGCGTTTTCCATTCTAAGCCCTGTGATTCCATCCTAACTTTTGAAGTAACCATTTTGCTAGCAAACTGGGATATTTCAGCTAGGGAAGGAGAATGAATTATTGTTGTTGTGTTTTTCTCCAGATTTTTTTAATGTGAAAGGAGAAAGATGTTTATAAACTACTTAATGAAAAATTGTCTTGAGTTTTTCCTAGTGTTTCATGATGATTTAGCCTCCAGATTCTCCGGAGTAGACAGTATTCAGTTTTTAATAAATATGTTTAATAATACATCTTCCTTAAATTGTACTTTGCAACCTTTAATGGAATGTCAAATTTTTGGATATGGAATAAGTAATGCTAAGCATGAGAGATTTTATAAACTGACTTCAATGGGACAAATTCTCAGCTGATGTAAATTGCAATTTACACCAGGTCAGGATCTGGTCCAATGTGCTTTAAGTACAGTGTCTACCAGGGTTTGAAAAGAGCTCATGAGCTTCAAGAATATCACTCCACTTTTGTGTGTGAAGTTTTGTATCTTGTGGTTGCTATTGATACAATGTTGCATATTGAAACCACAAACCTGTTATTACATTGCAACATATTAACATCTCTATTTCAGCTCAAAATTATAGTATTTATCAATGTCAGTCTCTTTTGAAGTCAACTGTGTAATGGCATGTTGAATAGAGAACTCAGGGTGTAGTACATCTGTAACTTTAGTTAAAGACTCTTGTGTAAAGTTAAAATGAACTCTTGTGTAGGTTACATTTATTTATTTATTTGTTAAAACTTAATATTTTCCTCACTTATTTTCCAGTGAACTACCTCATGTCTCATATTAAAGTAATAGTCAGTTTTCCCCCATTCTTAGTATCTGGGGTCAACATGAACACACTGACTTTTAGTTGATTGCGTTCTTGATAGGGAAATGACTTTTACTTTTTGAAATCTATTAGTTGCCTGTGGATATCTTCTAATTTTTCAAAAACAAATCTGAACAAAATACAGTAGTATGTCAGTAAGCTTTCCTGGAAATGCATTTGAAAATACTAGTAGTGGGTAAGGCCAGTAAGTTGCTTTTGAGTTGGACCATCAGGAACCATCGCATAAAGAAGGAGACGGAGAGGACAAGGGAATGGTGGAACTATGACTTCACACACAGACTCCCATGCACCAGCCAACAAAGCAGTTCAGCTATGGGGGAAGCGATATGCTCTAACTCTTAAATGACTATTGGATATTGCTCTCTCTCCCTTAGTGGAGAGCTCTGGGAAGCACTGTGCCTATCAGAAGCAGAATGCTGTCTTGTGCTACCTCTGAGGCAATATGATTTTACTTCGCCATCAACACAGTGCTAGAGCTAAATGCCCCAATTTAGGCCAGGGTTAGTAGTGTACACAAACATAAATGTGGGTTTTTTTAAATATAGGCTGGGATTTCAAAGGGACATGAGGGAATTAGGTACCCAACTCCCATGGAAGTGTAATGGGATTTGGGTGACTATCTTCATTAGGTTAATTTGAAAATCCCATCCATAAACAGTTTGGACCTGATTCTGATCTCACACTACTTTCAGTCCAATGTAATATAATTGATTTCAGCGGAGTTATTCCTAATTTACTGTGGTTAAATGAGATCAGAATAAGGTCCATTATCTTTATATCAACCGGACAGACTTTGGACGTGCTTCATCTTCTCATTCCAGATGAGGGGAAGACAACGTAATTTATCGGTGTGCACCATCCTACTACTGAATCAGTGCATATGACCCCAAAAGTATTCACATTGTCCAAACTCAGCAATGTATTTTGGCAAGTATTTGCTTTGGAGGTTTTAGTTTTTGTTGATACTGCCTGCGTCAGTTTTAGAAGGAGATATTTCAAGTCACTTGGTATGGGGCCACTTTCTTCTAATCCGCTGTACCCGCGATTCATTGCAGGGTCTCCAAAAAAACAAGGTTTAGAACTATGTTGAGGAAACTGCCAGTAAACACAATATCTTTTACATTTAATTTTTCAGTGTTTTACTGTTCAGCTATCCCAAAGTCTGAACTGTTTCATTTAATAAGATGATATTAATTTTAGAAATACCAGATCTACTCTTTTTTGCCAAATAGACAGGCCTGTTTTGATATCTTTGTAATGAATAGCACCTTCATCCTTGACTATTAATAACTATAATAATAATAAGCTGGCATCAATCTCATGTGCTTAGGTCCTTTATTTCCAGCCCAAAAGAATGAATGATTTTATCGAAGTATGAAGTACATTCCAGCAATATGGACAATTTCTTTATTGCTAAAAATGCAGCTTTTAAAATCTATAGATCCTATTTATGAACAAAAAAATTCCTTATACAGCTGTAGTGTGTTGTTTCCACAATTGTTTAAACACAGGATTCTGGCCAGGGAGTATACAAATGATTCATAAAAACATGCCTATTTTACACATATGTGAACCACATGGAAAGTTACGTGTGGATTTCAAATTGGGGCGTATGCTTCCCTTTTTTTTATAACTATCTCAACTATGAGTATAATTTTCTAAGTATGGACTTTTTTTCAATAACCTATTTTTAAATGTTAACCTCCAAGAGTATCAAAAATGTCTCTCACAAGATACATGACCCTACATATTGCAGACAGCTGTTTGAAAGGATTAATAACCATCTGAAAAAGAGGATGGGATAAACAGTATTCATTCTCCATATGCCAGACTTCTCCCATTCCTCTTGATTAGGAGTGGCCATGCTTGAGAGGCAGAGCAGTGATACCTGTCCTTCATCTCCATGTTTATTAAAGGCAGTTTAAATATACAATCAAGATGCTAAATGTTAGAATATTCCAGCATTTGCTGGAATAAACCATAAGAAAACTGGTAGTGATAATGTTTGTGATCATTAGGGATGATGGGGCCCTCATTTTCAAATATGAGGAACATGGGCTGAATCCACAGCCTATCGGAACCAATACAAGTCTTTCCTTTAGGATGCTTGAACTGAGGTAAAATGTTTGGAAATAGGACCTGCAGTACTAGTAGTGATTACATGTATTTCAAAAGGGGGCTCATCCATACCTGAAAGGGTAATGCAGTGTTGCCAACTAACCATTTTATCACAGAATCCAAGAACTCCGGGATATTCAGTTTTGTGCTGCTTTAGTGATTGTGCAAGCAACTATTACCAACCTGTGATTTTCCTGCTGAAGTTGAAAACCTAGCTATGTGAGGGCCTAAGGTGTAGTTGAGGTATGTTCTGTGCAGGACCTGAAGGGAGACCAAAAGTGTCTTTATGCTACCTTACACACAAACCTGCCACACCGGGGCTAACAAAAGGCTGATCTGGCTCCTGGCTTCCGTTAGAGCCGTCTAATTTGCACTGGCTGGAAACAGCCAAGTTCCTGTTCCACCAGCCTGGGACTGCCTGAATACAGTGACGCTTCAACCACACTCTCTCCCTAGCCACACTCATAACATGGCCCCTACACCAAGTCTGTGCCATCCCTGCTGGGGGGAAACTGGTCAAGTCAGCTTCCTGGCTCCTTTGCTCTGCCAGAACAGCTCAAAGGGGCCAGCGTCCAGCCAACTATTGACCAAGAGTCTTTCCCTACTTATGTTCATACTTAGAAATCCCGCTTCTTCCTTCCCTTAAATGCATCTCTTAAGTATCTCTGTAAACATGGATGCTGTCTCCTCCCTGTGTGCATGCAGATTACAGATAAGGTTCTGGGTGCTCTCAGCTCACATGGAAGTCATTGAAAATTGAGGGTGCTAAACAGCTCACATGAAGTGCTAATCACCTTGCAGGTGATCATCAACTCCTCCTACATTTTCCTGTGAAGCACCATGCACACCTACAGAGCTATGGACGTACCAAAATAATAATAGCATTAGTGATGAGTATTGGTTTATTCCATTCCTTACCCTCGTCAGTCCAGCAGGGTGTATACGGGCATAGGAGGGGAAGCTGGAGTCTATCTTGGCTTTTGTATCATCAGCAGATTGACATTACATTCTAATCGCAGGGCCAGATTCTCCACACAGACAATGGAATCAGACAGGTGTAACTGAGGCTATAATTTGAAAACAGTAAGGTGGCATGGGTGTAACTGAGGGCATTCTTTTCAGATCCAGAATTCTTATTGTAGTAAATGGGATGTTTACATGCTCAAGAAAATCCAGGATCAGGGTCCACAGTTACTATTTATGTTTTATCATTCAGATGTGAATGATTTGCATCACCGTTCAATCCAGCTTTGCTCAGACTGGTTGTTTGACAGCAAATTTTCCCGTTTCTCTTAATTCCATTATTTTTGTGAACTTTATTTCCATAGTGAATATTTGTTTTTGTCAGTGAAACAAGTGATGAAATATACTTATTGGTTGCAGTCATTAGTTCCCAATCAAAATAAGCATTGTATTTGTATGTGTTATATTTCCCTAAATAAGGACACTTCCCTAATGCCATAGTAATGGAAATTTGGGTATTATATGTGTTCCATAAATAAGTCGTGCATTAGTTTTCTGAAATCTGGAGTCTTTCACTTTGGGACATTCCCAGAACATATGAAGATTGTTCTTAATGCTACAGTATTTCCTCCAGTGTTTTGTTGTGAAATTTTATTCGTACAGGCGAGAATCCCATTATTTTAATGTCAACTCAGACTTGTTGTATAAACCACTCTCTGGCCTTTCTCCTGATGTCTTCTCCTCTTCTGGCAAAATGTCTTTGCTTTTCCTTTCATGAAACTGCTACAGATGGAAGCAATCTGCAGTTCATGTAACAATCAAACACTCAAGAGCCCAGTCCTGCAATTGTTGCAAACTGAGGCCCCAGTCTTGCACCTACTGGAATCAATGGATGGTTTTTTTTCAATTACTTAAGTAGGAGCAAAAGCAAGCCCTCAATGGACCAGATATAAGGGTGAAAAGTACAGCATGAAAACTTAAATAGATAAGAAATGTAGACACAGAGAAAGAGAGAGAGAGATTCTGATCACAGTTACACCTCTGTAAATACAGAGTAATTCCATTGTCTTCAGTCAGTGTAGATGAGATCAGTATCTGGCTTAATGATCTGATCCCAAGTGTACAGTTTCTGGGTAAGGTTATAGCTGGCCCTTGATCTACCAAACAGAGTCCAAAATCGGTTTGTATGTTTCTGATGGGAGGAGTACCAGAGTGACAGAATTTAGGGCTTTCTCATAAAAGTGAGGCTCATGTTTTTCCCAGAGGGAGAGAAACAACTGAATAAGAATAAACTAACAGAAAATCTGCAGTACTCAGAATAGTAGAAATTGAGACATTCCCTGAAATTTGATTTTTGTGACTAAAAATTGTAATAAAGTATTGTTGAAAATACTACTCGCATTTGTTTCTGAGAGCAATTCTAGCAGCAATGAGAATCGATCCACTTAGTCCATTCTCATCCTAAGATATAGGCTTTAATCACCTTGAACTCTGAAACCAGGATAACTGAAGTGGTGGCAGATCCCGTGTGCCAGAGTTAACCTGCCTTGCATCATCAGACAGGAAGCTCCGCATGCTCAGACTGAGACAATGTGCAAAGTACAGGCTACATATGTAGCTGTTATCATGCAAAGTACATATTCACACTGGCTCCACTGTCAGATATTCTGAAGGCATGGAAAATGCCACAAGAGATAAGCCATACCTCTCTTTGTTCATTCTACAGACAAGTTTAAATTGTTGTCTGCTCTGCTGCATGGTCTTTATCAGACCCATTTGTACAAAAAGCAGTCTGCTTCTGATAAGTATTCCTGGTGCTATTACTACCAGAGGTTTGCTAGAGTCATTTTTATTTCTTAACAATACACAATAGGTAACCAAAGACATGTAATCAGTTGTTTGTTCACTTATCTATTAAGATGTTTTGTTAAATGTGGGTTGCCTTCTTGCTTTGGGTCTGGCTATGAAATATATTACAATTGCAATTTCATTAAGTTATGAAAGCCACTAAGGGTCTGATTCTGCTCTCCTTGAGTACCCCAAATTCCCACTGACTTGCATCGGGTGTGAAGGATCAGGCCTTAAAATAGTTTAACAGATTAGGAAGATTGTTCTTTTTCTTCTCTCATGCTGAGCATTGACAGATATTGGAGGCTGGGTGGCAAAAGGCAGAGAAAATTAAAATTGTTTTTCTGTTGATTGTTATGAATTTTAACAGTACCAAAAAAACGCCAAATCAGGACAAATTTTCTCTGTAACCCCTTATATAAAATACTTTCATGTCCACATCCAGTGGCCCAATCCAAATTCTATTAAAACCAATGGAAAGGCTGCCACAGGCATCACTTCAGTTGTATCAGATCCTTTTTTGTCCAAAGTTTTGAGCAGTCTCATTTTTAAAGGGACTGTCTGATCTGCCATTCTGACTGATCCATTTGCCAGTCTTTCAGGGACTGACCATGAATTTCAGGTTGACTCTGGTGCTGCAGGGCTGCAGAAGAGCTCAAGAACGTACATTTCAATATTATCGGGTGGGAGCCCTGCTGACAGTGATAATTCTTCCATGTATATAAATCACAGCTTGACAGTCCTGCAGCTTTTGTGACAAGTCATGCTGTGCTAGTGCCAGGCCCACTAGAGATGTTAACATGCTTTAAGACATGAGCTGACCTTTAACTATCAGAGGTTAGGAGGAAACTTTCCATGGGGGCAGGTTGTCGGACATAGCTGCCAACTGTGGGATTTTTACACCGTCCTCTGAAGCAGCTATTACTGGTCAGTGTCAGATACTGGGCTGAGTGGACAACTGATCTGATACCGTATGGCAGTTTCTGTGTTTCTAACTTACAATAGCAGGGTAGTTGGCCCCTTAAATGAAACTGGGCTCAGCTGTCTTGTTACAATCCAAGTACACCCTAGTTTGGTGTAATGAGGAGGGTGGGGCTGCCCTGGGCGATATAAATGAATTCAGAAGCCTGAGAGGAGAGTTCAGAAGAGAGACAGTGAGCTTAGAGGGAGCATTTTAGAACCCAGAGTCAAGAAAAGGAAAAAGAGTCGTGAGGGTAAAGAGAACTCTGAGGAAGAGGAGAGCAAGATCAGTCTTGTGAAAGCAGAAGGCAGAAAGGCAGTCAGAGGGTCACCTACAAACTTCCCTAGACCAGAGATGGCTGAGAGCAGCAGCAGAGGGAGATGCCTGTTGGCTGAGCTGCAGAGCTGAAGCTGGAGGGCTGGGGAGGGCTGAAGGCTGGGGAATGATGAGGGGGGTGAGCCTGCTGATGTCTCCAGGCAAGAGCTGGAACTTTACCAGGAAGCTGGGGTGAGATGTGGTGAGAACCTCTGGAACCACACCTCGTGTTGGACTGTTGGGATGAACAAACAGTCTGGGTTGTGCTGGGGGGAGCCTGGTGTACAGTAGTGGGAGCTCTGGTAATAAATTAACCACAAGAAGGTCTATTTATGTACTCCAAAGGCTGTACTGAGTTTATTTGAGGAACTGAAAGAAACTGAGGCCAAGGGCCGCTTGCAGGGTTGCCCTGAGGCCACAAGGGAGAAGGCCCACGAGAAGGCCACAGGTTGACACCAAATGATCCCAGGGAACTCTGATAGTTTGTAAAGCAAGGTGGCTATTTTGGTTTATATACAGCTTAACCTCATATTGCCTATTGTACTTGGAAAATAACATGAACCACAGTGGATTGTAAATTGCAATCTCTCACTCAGAATATATATTCTTAGGGACTAATTCTTCCCTACAGCTGTTGGAAGACCTTCAACACCATGGATTTAATGGGGAACTGCTATGTGGGACAGAGGGCCTCAGCATCTGAAGTGAATAGCTCTGTGAGAGCGTTCTAAGCCCATGATGGACGGACATTTTGCGGGCAGTGTGCTTCCACGACTGCGTGGATTCACCATCCATTCCTCAGAAGTGAGCGGTGCTGCAGCAGCAGGAGGTATATGGTGGAAACGCCATCCTTTGAAGTCTAATTCACTCTGGACAACTTTCTGAAACATATGCTCTAGTTCAACCACAAGATACAGTGTTGATGTAGGAAGAACTGTGTGATGCAGCAGGTCAGACTAGAAGATCATGAACATCCCTTCTGGCATTAAAATCTATTGATATATCGCATCCCTATGGCAGCAGTGCATCGGATTAGTCCCGTTGCTGCTCTGCATCCTGTGGAAGGAAGATCCTTGGGGGGGGGGACGACACATCCGTCCTGTGCCTATGCTCATGCAGTTCAGCTTAGCCTGGGAACCATTGTTTTGCACAGTGACACTGGCTGTTATGTCAGTATCAAAGCCAAAGGAAGAGCTTAGGTTTTCAGACAGAGAAAATGGTTTTAATTTGCATGTAATCATTGAATTTTATTCCATTCTATATAGTATATAGCCTTAACTACAGCCAAACACGGCATTCAAAACAAACTTAGCTCTTACCCAATATGATGATTTGAAAAAATAGATATTTCTCCAAGCAGTGCACTTGTGGCTCTGCACCTCGTATACTCCGCACCACAAGAGCAAAATGGCAGCATTTCACACTCACTCTGCACTGCTATAAATGACTACATAACATGCAAGGCAACAGGAAGCTGGCCTACTTTCTGCTGTGTGTGCAATAGTCTGTGGTTTGCCTGCAAATCTTTGGCAGAGCTAGTGTGGCTAAAACATGATCATAATAGTCCTACATACCTACTTGCTTCCCTTTCACAACAGAAAAGCCTTCAGTTTCAGGCTTATGAAAAATTAGAGATGGGTCAATATTAGAAGCAGGTTTCTCCCAAACTATAGGAGTAAGTAATGGGACATGGAGCCACTCAGTCTACTTTAGTTTTGTATTTAATTTTAGTTTTACCAAGTCCCCTAACAACCATTGAACAGATGGCAACAAGTTTCATTCAGTACCACCTGGCACTGTATTGATGATTGTTTCAAGTCCATTCCAAAACCCACACATGTCAATAAGTGTCTTTCCCCTGACTTCAAAGTGTGTTGTTTCAAGCCTTTAATGAACTACTTGAAGTCAATTTTCTTTGGAAAATCTGGTTACTGTGTTTATAACTCAGACATGAAAAAATTGCTTTGTACACTGATCTTCTCTAGCAAGTTTTTAAGGACACTGCTCTCCCTTATGCAGAAATAAGTATTATTTAGGAGATGCAGAATTAGTTTGGCCCATTATCAACATTATCCAAATGGGATTTTTTGGTGTCTAGGTGAACTGTTTTAAAAGACTTTAGCTTTATCATCATCAAAGAAAAAATATAACTCTGTTCTTTATTTCAGCATCATTTTGATGGAAATAAAATTGGAGTGGAGATGCCCAATGAGGGCAAATTTAGCTCTAGTTAGTATTTTCCACCTGGCCTGAGTTGCATTAGAAACATCTGTGGAGAAAGGTTCCCTTTTTGATCTCTCTCAAAAAAAAAAAATCAAAAAAAAATCCAGGGTCTGCCTCCCAAACTTGGTTCATTAATCTCTATGACTCCAGAGACAACTCATCCATTAGCAATAGCTCATTTAATGCACTTAAAGAGTAAAAATTGATGAATGGTGTGTGGGAGGCGATGCTAGTGATAATTATGTAGTGGTGGTAGTAGGTCTATAGTTAAAGTTGCCATTATAAATCTGGTTTTCAACTCTCCTTAACTACCTCAAAAAGAAACAAATTAATGTCACATTGCACATCCCTCAGCAAGGTAGAATTTTCCTGGGAAGTTTGTTTAAAAAAAATCAGAGAAGGAATTTTAAAGTTGTGAACTCCTGGCATAATCACTTCTAAAGGCAGGTCTACACTGCCAGCAAAATTCAGCAGCAGTTGATGGGAGTTATGCAAGCTACACAGAGTAGCTTGCATAACTCTTGTCAACTTCGTTACTTCCCTTTAGCGCGCTGTCTCCGCTGTGCTACACCCATGGAAAATGTGTTCCTGTCGAAGCAGTGCTATGCTTTTTTTGGAGGTAGTTTTAATAGATCGACTTCTGGATCGATTGAGTGTGTCTTCACTGCCGCTCAATCAATCTGGAAAAATCGATCTGATGGCGGCGAATTTGGTGCCATCAGTGTGTACATAGCCTAAGATGCCTACGCTGGAGTGAGCTTCCCTGCCTACGAAGGCAGATTCGCCCTAGCAGGGCTCGCACCAGCACACTAAAAATAGCAATGTGACTGTTACATCTGAGGCTGTTCAGACTCTCATGCCCACCTGACCCCCTAAGCTCAAAAGCCCAAGCTGCAGCCTGAGCTGGAACTCCCACATGGCTATTTTTAGCATGCTGGCTTGAGCCCTGCTAGCGCAAGTCTGTCTACCTGAGCTGAGAGGCTCACTCCCAACTGCAGTGTAAAAGTACCCTAAGGGGCTATTACAAGCTAGTGCAATCTAGATCAATCCTGAGGGTGACCAAAAATGGGCTATCCCTCGGGAAGGGCAGGACTTAAACTCCAAAGACGATAAAAATGCAGATGTCGTGCCCAATCCAAACCCACTGAATTGACTGGGAATTTTTCCATTGACTTTAGTAGATGTTGAATCAGACTCATAGTGTAGAATAATAATACCTAACTCATATAACAGGTTTTTAATCCAATGTACCTGGTATTTGCTAACACTATCAATTTAATTTTTTTTTAAAATATCCTTACTTTTTCTCGCTATATATATTTTGCCCAGCCATGTTTAATGGCTGAGAAGCACTCCTGGCTCAAACAGGCATGAGATCAAATAAAACCTTTAAACTTTGCCTTTGTTATCAGAAGCCCATTTAGTGCCACCTGCATTCAGAGAAGTTTAATTGAAAGTACAACTGTTAATGTGTAACAGAGCACTCTGATTTCATTCTCATCATAACTGTGAAGGACAAAGGAGTCATTTCACTCGTCCAAGCTAATTCTAAATAGTGACCTTCTCTCTGGCCAGACAAATACAAATACATGTGAAAAAATAATATAGAATACTTGTTTGACAGCTTTTATGAATATGCATGTCAAGGGAAAAATTACCAGAGACGACAGCGCCAGGTGTTTGCAGAAATAATATGAGAAACTCTAATAGTAGAATGGTTCTGGTACATTTAGGGCATTCCAAGCATCATAATGGTTAGCAAATGAGATCTTGCATAGCTTTCTAACTTAAAAGTATTTTAATATTATATAAGCAATATGGATTTAAAAACTGAACAAAATTTGTAGGGTAGATTGTCAGCTACTATAAATTATCATAGCTCCACTAACATTGGCATGATGCTGTGATAATTTAGGTCAGATGAGAATCTGCCCCCTAAAATTCTTCTCTGCAAAACTGTTCAGAGGGCAGGACACCCACCAGCAATTCTATGCTTCTTAGAAACAGCTCTGCATTCCTGTATGCTTGCCTTCCATGCCCCATGGACTGAGAGGAGATTATGGATAAAAACCTAGTCCCGGTGATGTTTATGTTAGTGGCTTCAGTGGGGCTGGACTTGGTCCTTATGGTAGCCTTGCAAAATTCTACCTTTCCACTTGCCCGAATAAGTAGTAGTTTCCAAGGGGAACAATGGGAGCAAAAAACCTAGCTGGCTTCAAGACTGAGCTTGAAAAGTTTATGGAGGGGATGTTATGATGGGACAGCCTAATTTGGCAATTAACTGATCATGGACTACTAGTGGTAAATATGCCCAATGGCCTGTGATGGGATGTTAGATGGGGTGATTCTGAGTTACTACAGAAGATACTTTCTTGGTGTCTGGCTGGTGAGTCTTGTCCACATGCTCAGAGTTCAGCTGATTGCCATATTTGAGGTCGGGAAGGAATTTTCCCCCAGGGCAGATTGGGTTTTTTTTGCCTTCCTCTGCATCATGGTGCACAGGTCACTTGCTGGTGGATCCTCTGGTGGATTCTCTGTACCTTGAAGACTTTAAACTATTATTTGAGGTCTTCAGTAATTCATGTTTTCATGATAATCAATCAGGTAAAGGATGGGTGAGTAGATTCACTAGCCTGGACTGATTTATATCCTTAAAAAATATTCCTTGGGTGATTAATATGATCTTCAGTCAAGTCTTTTATCCATTTTTCTCCACTGACTGCACCCATCAATGTGAATCATCACTGCAAGTACATAACTTACAAGGATGTTCTGACTTAGAAAGGTTTTAAATATTTTCTCTGATCTAAAACAGTCCCATTGACAATACTTGATGTTACATGAGGCAACTTATGCTCATGCGTCTTCACCAGTAACTTATCTTACTGGACAGAGGTGATAAAAATTTAACAGTGGTTTGTGATTTTTAGAGGTAGTCAAAAAATGGGTGAAGAATTAAAAGAAACATTTTGAAAGGTGAAAATTTGAAATTTATCATATTTTGACTAGCTTGTTGGAAAATGGAAGGGAAAAGTTGTGGAAATGTTGTCAAAATATTTTCTCACTTCTTTTTTACATTTTGAACCAGCCCTAGTGATTTTCAAGGAGAAATGAATTGGAGGAAAATTGTTTTTCTGCTTGGAATAAAAAACATCCTAACAAAAAAGATATTCATGTTTAATTTTTTTAAGTCTATCCAGTATAATGCAGTACGTAGTCAGCAATGAAATTGCAAACTATTTCTAATCATTATTATGGCTTATGTGAGGCATATGTTTATGGAATAATCAATGAATAACAGAAAAAAGCAGGGTTTTTTCCTGTTTTTGTTGCACTGTTTACATCAAAGTAAAACAGATGTGTGGTAAAAGAACAAAGCTCTATATCCCTGATTGCTGTTCTGATTTTTAAGTTTTTAAACATGGCTATTGTAGCTACAGATACAGTATGCATGCACACGTAAAATTTATAGATACAGAGTCAAATAATTCTTTAATGATTTCAACCTTGTTGTTGCCTTTAGGATGCTGAGGTAGTTGATACCCCTGAACGTGAATTTATAAACTTAGAGTCAGATTGGTCGATAGTTGAAAACTTTGTTTTGGATAGGAGCCATTTTTAGGAAGAGGACTGTTTACTTAACCAGGGAAGTTTGCCTGTAGTGCATATACATCAGAATTGTTTATTATTGCAACCCAGATGCACATTAATTATGTGATTTGAGTGACTGGGTAACATCAACCCCTCAGGCTTTGCATGTCAGAATGTCATTGTGTACTGTGCAAACTGACCCGTGAAGTGCACATTCATACATTAAAGGTTTAAAGAAGACTGTACTCCATCGCCACCCTAGCTAGTCCTTTCATGGTGGCTACAGTTCAGACTTGTGTCTCAAGTGGATCAGTGCACTTCGATATACAAAGCAGTGCAGCAGCCTCGCTTCAATTTCACTTGTATGTTGTGATTGCCCATGAGAGATCATCTGTCATTGTGAGTTCTTGTAACACATTTGCAAATAAGGTCAAACAATTTGTTCAAAGAGGTACACAAGTATAAACACACTGTAAATATTTAAGGATGAGTTTTATGGCATTTGTGAGCCACACGCAAAACCTCACAAATAAAATGGCCGTATTTAAAAATAAATTAGAAGCTTACACATTATTTGAGCCTTTGGTGGATATTCATCATAATTATGTACATTTCTGTTTATTTTGATTGTGTTAAGAAAAAGGAACATTGGAAAAGCTCCAGCAGATAGAATGTATTCCATCCATTTGCTGGTAGCATGGTTCCCTCATGGGATGAAGGCCTGATGCTGCAGAACCACTTTGCGCAGCAAATTCATGTCAATTTCAACCATTTTGTGCAAGGAGCAGATGCAGATCAAGCCCTTAGTGTTGACAGTGATTCCTACTAAGCAGACTTTAAAACCCACTCTACTTCCTTTTAAAGAGTCAAAAATATATTTTCTGTGGTGAGTGATTATAATTACAGCCACCTCAGTTTGTTGTGATATTTATTTGCATGAACTTATGAAGGAGTGGTAATGACTCATAGGTAGGGTCTGGGACACCTCCCACTGAAGTCAATGTCCAAACTCTCACTGAATTGAACTGGGTAGGGTGGGGCCCTTAAAGCTTTTTTTTTTTTTTTTTTTGTATGAAAAATAGTGGGAAGATTCTGTGCTGAGCCTCTGAGGAACAGCTCAGAACTTGCAGGAAATGGAGCTAACAGTGGCTTTAATCTACGTTTGTACCCTCCCAAGCCTGGACAGTTTCAGGGGCAGGACTTAGACATCCTTGGGGGGCTCTCTGAAGTTCAGGCAGCCTCCCCAGACTACCCTATGGGTCACAGCATTGCTTGGAATCTCTGCAGCACTATGTGCTGCAACCCTGATGTGCAACTCCCACACCAGGCACATCTGCTATGACGAGGATTGCAATGGGATCCTTGAAAGGCAGCCTTACGTTCATCTTCCACCGTGCCAGGAGAATCCTTCTTGACACAGATACATGGCATTTATGGCCCCTTCACACCACTTTGGCCCTTTTATGTGGTGTATATGAGCCAGAGAAGAGGTGAGGATCTTACCCTGTGTATCTGCCCCACATTTTGAGCACATGGTGTCTGATTAAAGCTTGGATTTAAGGATTTTCAAATAAATCTATTAATTAACTTCTGAATCTAATAAATTAAAAATCTTCCTTAAAAATAGGCACGTTTTGGATTTCATGATTTTCAGGCCCCTCACATCCATTCCCCTACTCTTTACACAGGACTCAGTCTTGCAAACACTCATGCATGTGTGTAACTGTACTCACTTGAGCAAGATTATTGAGCATGTATATGTTTGCACGCTCAGGTCTTTAGACCATAAGCTCTTCAGAGCAGGAACTTGTGTTAATATATGTATTTAAAGCATGTGGCACAGTTTGGGGAACTGAATAAATAAATATTTATACAAAAATGCAGAAGTAAAATCAGTGGGTTAAAAATATTGAAATAGATAGGATTTCTAGTATCAAAAGACACTGCTTTGTTCAGTAAATGGCATAAATGGTAGATGTACAGCATTTTAATACAGTAATCTTACTCATGCTCTTCTTGGGCCAAATGCAGCCTTGAGTTACACTTATTCCATTCTGAAACTGTAATATAAATCACAAGGTATGTAGCATACACAGAATAATTGTTTTGCTAAGGTTGATGTTAAGTATTTCACGAGTGCTACTCACGTTTCCAAGATCACTTTTTTCTGTTATGACATTAGACTAATATTTGGACATGCTTCCTCTCTAGTCTATGAACAATAAAAATAGATTGTTGCCATTATTATATAAGCTGCCAAAGTAGTGGGGTTTTGGTTTTGCAATCCAGATGAATTTGACAGATATCCATTTTTCTTATTCAGGGATTGTTTACTAAACAAACTTCAGTTCAGAGTTGAGACAGAGATGTTCATCAGAGAGTTCTAAGAAATACATTTTGAGAGACAAATAGAATTTGGAAATGATCACTTAGGGTGCAACCACTGTACATTGAGTACTCCCATTGGACTTTTGGCTTCTTCGGCTTTTAGGCTCAAATCCAGAGCCCAACATCTCACCCAAACTGCTGGCTGTTGGAAAGATGTGTGGTGGGACAGCCATCAGCATAGAGATCACAGATGAATCTTTGCAAACAGATAAGATTACTGAGGAAAGTAGGAGGAGTGGATCAAGGATAGGGCCCTATGGGACACCCTCCAACAGGAAGAAATGATGAGGAGGGAGATGTTGGGAAACAGGCACTTGGATATTGGCAGTGAAGGCCAAAGTACAAAAGTATTAGATGGATAGGCAGGCTATTGGAAATGTTGAAAGGGCAGTTGAAGAGTTAGAAGGAGGAGAACCAAGAGAGTGTAGGGACACAAAAGCCAAGTCAGTACAGTGTGTCAATGAGCAGGGGATAGTCAATGGTATCAAAGGCTGCAGAAAGGTGAGGGGACGTGAAGGTGGAGTAGAGGCCCGAAGACCTAGATTGGAAGAGGTCTCTGAAAACATAGGTGAAAGCAGTGTCAGCAGAATGAAAATCATAGAATGAAGGGGCTCCAGGATGGAGTCAGAGGACAGGAAGTCATAGTAATGGTTGTAAATGGCCTGTTCAGTGAGGTAGAGGTAAGGAAGAGAAGATGGTACTGTAAAAGGAGAGCCACATGGAGTTGACGATTCAGTTTTTATGCATGGGGAATACTAGAGTTTGCTTGTATGTTAAGGGGAAGAAGCCAAAAGAGAGGAAAGAGGGAGGTTCTGAGTGAGAGAATAGATTTAGTTGAGTTAGAAAACGGGGAGAAAGAGGATTTGAAAGTGGAGGAAACTCAATACAAATCTTTTTGTTATTGAACTATTATTCTATGGATGAGCACTTTAAAGCAGCACAAAGTAAAATGACTGCAAAGTTCTTAGCGTGTGTGTCAAAGCAAATGGTATTATTTAGAAATGGAGTAGCAGAAACTTTTCAATTGAATCATACATCATCCTATTGCACACTACCTAGTGTACATAACAGTGTTACTTCCTCCATGCTACCTTCTTACTTCCTTCTCCTTCTGCTTCCTATTTTTGAAAGACACACTTCTTGGTGACTGTCTTATCTAAACCATTTAGGATGGGAACTATCTCTTGTTCCATGTTTGTTCAGTGCCCAGCACGGTGGGGTCCCAATCCTGTCTGTGGGTTTACTGCAGAGTTGTTCCTACAGAGTACATGGTAGCTGAGATCAGAATTGAGCCCTCTGCAGATAGTAGCCTATTATTGTGTTCCTGAATACTAGCTTTGAGTCCTAATATGTTGCTTTGGGACCTTTATATTTGCAAGTAGATGGATACCTGGATATGCGCACATACTTATGTCATTTTATCAGCTCCAAGTTTGACTATTTCACATGAAGTGACCGTGTCAGCCCATAGGACAATCTTCAGCACCTTAGATTGATACCACATTGGGGATTATCCTTGCAAAAATCAAGAGCTAAGAAAACTCAATCATTTTCAGCAACTATGGAACTAGGGGTTTTAAATTATTATTTTATTAGCATACATTTGTTTTCCACCTTATTCGTATCACTATAGAGAGAAAAGCTAAGTGAGTATCCTGAGAATTATTTATTATTATTACAGTGGAAACCAATGACCCCATTCAGAATCAAAATCTGCCCTCACAGAGCTAATAGCAGGATCAGGGCCTAATAAAAACCAGATGTGATGGTGATGCAGCACACCAAAGAGAGGATGGACAGAGGTTATTAATACAGGATACAAGTGAGACTTTATATAACAATACTGTGAATTTGGTTCTCTCTCTCACTCAGGCAGCACCGTATCGTGAGCAACAATGGGATCACCGGGGTGCAAATGACAGCAGAATTTGGCCCTGGATGTCTGTTCCTTTTTCTCCATTCTACTGCAGTCCCACTGACTGTGCTGCAGTCCCTCAGCTGTTAGAGTAAGTTGTATTCATTCATAAATGTCTACCATAGTCCTTATATTAATATAAGTGAGATAATGTATTGTTATTACTTCACAAAATCTAATACAAAGTTAATGAAAAAAACCCATCCCCAGCACTGCAGGAGCTGTGAAACTTTATATATTTAAAAGAAAATACTGTAATACAGAACAGCTCTGAGCTATTTAATATTTCAAACAATTCCCCCAGCCATGGAAGGCTCTGACATTTTTCTTCCTACTGAAGTGCTCCAAAACATTATATATCATACACAAAACTAGGTTAAAATAACATAAACCAAGAAGAACTGAGTCTGAAATTTTGCCCCTTGCTTATCCTGTTATGCTTAGATTTTGTGTGTCACGTCTTACATAAGGTCACTCTTTGTTCTCAGGCCCCCTGATAGAGGACTCTATCAGCAGCAAAATCTAGGTACAAAGGGGTGAGTTAAAGATGGTGTTTTCTCTCCGACTCTGGACTTTTTGGCTTTTGTTGATCAAACCGAGACCCTTGGGGCCCTGAGCCAAAATGATTGCATCCTGGCCTCCAGGATATAAAAACTTGCCTCAACCCCATTTGGAGAGACTAAGATACTGGTACTGAATATGACAAACCAACAATAGTTAAAGTATTTTACAGGGGAGCAAGGCACAAATATAGCCATAATCTCAGTTTGCTGTAGGGGGTTGCAATATTGTGATTTCTATTGTAGAGGGATTATTATAATAATCAATACTTATTATTTGCATTCTAGTAGCACCCAGAAGCCTCAGTCAAGATTGGGACTCTGTTGTGCTAGTGTAACCCACTATTGGCCATACAAATGAATAACACAGCCCCTGTCCTGAAAGGTCTTAGAATTTAAATAGATCGGACAGATTAAGGATGGGAGAAAAGGGTTTCAATGTGTTAGCAAAATCTTCAAAATGACAGGTGGCAAATGTCACATTGTTTAAGCATTTGTTTGTGGGGGGGGGGCATGGTTCTGGTTTTATATATATATATATATATATATATATATATATAAAAACACACCGGGGATGGCTTGTGGAGGCAAGATGAGGGAGATAAATTAATAGAAGCAAGGAAGGAAGGGAAATTCTAAAGGTTGAGGGAGGAAAGGGGAGATGGTGAGAAGAAGGGGAAGGAAGAATGGAGAGCAAGAGGAGTGAGGCTGCAGCAGAGGGACGAGAGGACTGAGGAGATAGAGGGTTGGAGTGAACGGCGAGTCAGAAAGGAAGGAAAAATGTCCACAGTTGGCTGCCCTAAGACTCCAGGGCTTGAGTGGATTCTTTGCTTTGCTTCTCTGGGAGTGGGGGAGGAAAAAACGCTTCTGCTCTTCTCCTGATGCAAGGACTAGATAAGTCCCATGTGAAATAAAGCTGGACTTGCCAGAATCAAATTATTTAAAGCCTTTGGTTGAACTTTGAGACTTCATAAACTTTCTGACTCTCTTTCTCCCACTCCATAAACTGTAAGGTTATTTTTTATTTTGAGAAGTTTCACAATAATAAATTTAAAACTGCTGGCTCTCCCATGCTCATGCTTCTTGGCTGGCGCCCCTTTTGAGCAATGGATCATAAGGCTGACATTCCTCTGGTGATGGATTACTTGCTAACATGGCACTGAGCAGGAAAAGCAGGTCAAAGACTTTCAATTAAATCTTTTACGGCTACGGACAATTTTGCTTAAAAAAAATGAAAAAGATAAAACAATCTACATAGTTCGTGACTGGAAGGGAGAGGATGTTAGGAGAGGGAAGGCTTCTGGAGCCATTGACAACCTTGTCTTAGTTTGGTGCAGAATAAATGGCAAAACCAGAGGGAAATGATGGAGGGGTTCTATTCAATGACTGCTGAATTGCTCGCTATGGTTTGCCTGCAACTGCTCTTTAGATTGTCTTACCCAAAAACACCTTTTATAATTGAGGCACCAGTAGCAGCTCTGTAGTTAAAGTTGATCATAAAAAACTTGTTTGCTTTCTAATGTTTTGGTTAAGTGCATTTAAGAAAAGATGTGTTGCTTCTGTTAAGCCATTATTCCTGCTGGTCCACTAATTAGATTTTTTAGATTATTACAAAATAGCTAAATTTTGAGTGTGTCCTTTGCAGATCTAGGCTTGATCTTTCACTTTTGTGGACCTAAAACTCCTATTGACTTCACTGGGTGTTTGGGATCTGCAAGAAATGCATGACTGGGCAACAAAGCAAGTTGGATCTTTAATAAGCATTTTTAGTCCACATATGATGAAATGGGGAATTGGGTTCTAGCTCCTGAATTTCAGAGGAACCAAGTAGAACTTACAAAGATGAATAAAGTTTGACGTATGTGATCTAATATATTAGCACATATAGGGCCACACGTGTGACATTGGTAAATCACCTCTGGACTTCTCTGGTAGCACAGAGGAATTACAGATTTGGCCTAAGAAGGCAACTGAGGAATCGCCAGCTCGTATAGTCAGCAAACTGCCTGCTCCTGTAAGGGGAGCAACATTTGGCTATTATTATTATTATTTTATTATTATTTTCAACTTCTAATAGCTTTTCCTCCTGCATTTCTTTTCAGAGAAAGTCAGAGTCCTAAAAGTCAGCTCCTTTATGGTAGTACAATATTAGACTCTACCACCTTGATTCAATATTTCCTGCTCAGTATCACCTACTCCAAACGTTCAAAAATCATGAGGTGGGCGGAAATCACAAGATTGTCTTAAAAATCATGATTTTTAAGACGTAATAATAAATTTGGGATTTTTTTGTGAAAAGTTTGGGGTTGACTTGCTTCACATTTCAAAGCTTTTCTCCACAACCACAAGGGCTAGAAACTTACTTCATTTTAATGAAAGTTGAGATTTTCATGCAATCCTCTCATTCCAGGAGCAGGGGCTCTAAGAAAGAGAACAAATATCATGAGATTTGTGATAAAATCAGAGGAGTTGTGTAAGGGTGCCCCTCCCCCTTACTGGTTGCAAGGGGAACATGGCCTACTGGTCATGCTGTAGTCTGGGGATTCTTAATGTCCAGGACTCATTGGTGGAGGAAGGAAGATATCTGGTTGTCCTGGGGTTGTGGCCTCCCTTCTATCAAGAAGGGTTCTTCTTTGAGGGCAGTTTGAGGGTTCCAGACTCATGGTCTGCTTCAGCTCTGATGTAGCTGTGGTCTGCAGGTCAGTGTCCTTCCAGCTCTGCCGCCCAAATGAGCTACTCCTCTCTCTTTTAAGTGATCCACCTGATGGAGCATTTGCTGCAGGTATATCAGGGCAATCCTGGCTGGGCTAAGAATGAGCCCTTAACCCCTGGTTTCCCAGTGTGGGGTTTGTATACCCCATCACAAGTTAGCTACACTGTTTACTCATGCTCAGTAATCTCCTTCCACCATAAGCAGTCCAACTGAAATCAGTGGGATTACTCGCCCCACTGGATACTACTTAGTTGGGTGGAACAATCTGGCCCAGTCTGAAACTAAGGACATTAGAGCAACTTCTCCGTATGTTGTTGGTCTCTGATGCAAAATATATAAAGAAATCACTTCACTTCAACAACTTTTCCCATTTACATAGAGTCAGAGGTGCCCACAATTCTTTGCCACTCCTTTGAGTGCATGGCATGGATTTGTAGGTCTTGGAGTTCCAATCCTTTTCTCATTACAGTCTTCTCTTGACAGTCTTTCCATTGTATCCTTGGTCTTCCATGTCCTTTCTTGTTGCCCTCTTTCTCTCATGCTTTCTTTGCTGGTTGTTCTTCTCCAATTCTTTTCACATGTCCAGCCCACCTCAAATGTAAGCTCTCCAGCCTACCTTTCACTGAGAGCTCGAAGTTCATCTACCCCCTAATTTCTTCCATGTGCTCTTATCTATCCTTTGCTTGCCTGCTATTCTCCTCAGTATATTATCTTCTATTACCTGTATCTTCTTTTCTTCCATTTCCATAAGACCCTCCATTTCCAAACTATAGAGCAGGCAAGGACAAACACACACCATGCACTTTTCCTTTCAGTTTGTTACTTAATTGCCTGTCCCACTGTACTCCTGCCACTTTCTTCACTGCTGCCCGTGAACACAGTGTTTGTCTTTTCAGTTCTCCAAAACTCTTGCCCATGGTACTAAGTGCCCTTCCCAAGTATGCAGATTCAATCTTCTGATTCAGCTTCTATCTTGAAGCTTCAATCAACATCTCTTCTTCCATGTTCCCTACTTGCATAACTTCAGGATTTTTGTTTACCTTCAACCATGGTCTTCAAACATAGATGCCCATTCTGAAACCATATTTACCAATTTCTCTTTTCTATCAGTCTAAAGGGCTAGGTCATCATCATCCATTAGTTTCCTCTGTCTCTCCACAGGCTTGGTTCTTTTATTAAGTAACCCCATAACAAGGACAGGGGCGTAGCCAGAAGTGTTTTTTTGGCAGGGCCTGTGGCTGACATGGGTGGGCCAGCTGAAAAACAAGCACTTCCCAAACTTCCTGCTTCCAGTCCCGCGACCAGAAGCAGGAAGCCACCAGCTGAGAAATTAAGCTGCCCAGCAACTTAGTGAGTCTCGGCCAGTGGCTTCCTGAAATTCCTGCTTCTGGTCACGTGACCAGAAGCAGGAATTTCGGGAAGCCATCGGCCAAGTTGACAAGGTAGCTTAAGCAGAACTTGGGTGGACCTGCTTTCAAAGTGGCCATGGCCCACCCAGGCCTAACTATAGCTACGCCCCTGAACAAGGATGACAAGAAGTGGACTCAGCATGCTGCCTGTCACCTCACAATTGTCATGTGGTGTAATCACATTAGCTCTTGACCCTTGATACAGCTCAATATAGAGTAAAGAAATATCAAGTAGAGTAAAGAAATTCTGAAGTCAAGGGAACCACTTGCATATGTAAGATGAGCAGGATTCAGTCCAGTATGTTTACATTTTGTAAAATATCAAGTGCAAGTGATTACTATAGCTAATCTTGAGACAGACAAACTGCATCTATGCAAAAAGAAAGGTAACGGACCTAATATTGCGTCTTGAGAGCATGAGGCTCAAAGAAAGTACAGAGTTGTTTCTTTACAACCAAGACAAATCAACATATGAGTAACAATTTAGCTGGAGTAAACGACTGTTTGCATCTATCAGTCCTGTACTATAATGAGTGAAAAACATATCTGACTAGAACATGGGTATATGTATAACATCTGTGTATGTGTGTATGTGTGTGTGATTACGAATGACTGCACATGTGTGTATACTGTTTGTGTTTTGAAAATGGAAAACAGATGAATAGCTAGTTCAGTAGAGATTTTTAAAGCAAGTAAGTAAGAAAAATTACCCATGCATATGCAGCTAATAGAAATAGTGCTGGCTTATTTCAAGTATTGTAGCACAATCCTCATGAGAATCACTAGTTGGCATTTATAAAATTACATCTGCTGCCTACGAACAAGTATAATCAATCTTCATGCTACTATAGCTATTTGCAAAACATATAGTCAGTGACTGCGAGTAACTAGTCTGCAGTAAATGGACAGGAATAAATGGTACATACAAGTACAAATACATAAAATCAGCAAGGCAGATAAGTAGTCACTGGCTTCTTATTTCTATGTCAAATCCAATGTTTAATATGGAGGTTCATTTTTTCTCATTAGCTGAGCCGTCCCCTATGTATCTTGAACCATTTTTGTTACCGTTTTCTGACTGTTTTCTACTATGTCGGTCATATGTTGAGGCAACCAGCTCTGAACAAAGTACTTTTAATCAAGGTGTATCATTGTTTCTATGAAATTATTATTATTTGGGAGGTATTAATTATGTAAAATATTTAATGCATTCAAGTCTTCTTTGCTTATTTGTTTTGCACAGGCATTTTCATTCAGCTACAATATCCACAATGGTCCATATCTATTTCCAGAGGGAACCATGCTAAATCAGAGTCCACTAGCATACCGAGAAGTTTATTATGTTTTCTAGCATGCAGTTTTGCACTAGATTTGCTGTTAAACTGGATGGATTTAGATTTAGTTGGACCAACATCTTTTTGGAGTTTGTAGCGATTGTCTTTAATGTTTACTAAATTTAGCTTTTTGGCAAATTTCATCATTATCCTATTTACAATTATTAATAAGTATGGATCAACACTACTTCCCATAGTAACCCTATCGCCAATTCTTTTCTAGTCTAAGAATCAAGTGTCTATTATGGACTATTTGTTTCCTATGGCTTTTGAGTGACAACAGAACTCGTTATTTATTTTCCTTCAGGATCTCCTGTAAGGGGCTGTGTCCAAAGCCTTTTGAAAATCCAAGTAAATTGTGTCCACAAAATTCACTCTATCCTTTACTTTATGCACTCCTTCAAAGAATTCTTGCAGGTTACAGAGGCACAATTTACCCTTACAGAAGCTGTCTTGCTTGGTCTTTATCATGTTCTGCTTATCTTAATGTGTAATCTAGTCTTGAAGTAGATTCCATTTGGAGCCTTATCTTTTCCAACTACAGACAGATTAAAGAGAAAAGCCTTTGTTCATTGAAGTGCTGTGATTCACTTGCTCTCAAATCCTTGGAATTCAGGAATGCAATCCTGCAAGGTGCTGAGTATTCTGGCCCTAATCCAGCAAAGCATTTATCCACTTGCTTAACTTTAAGCACAGGAGTAGTCTCACTGAAGCCAATGGGACTATTCAGTGTTTAAAGTTAAGCACGTGCTTAAAATTTTTTGCTAGAGCAAGCGTTCAGCAACTTGCAGATGAGGAAAAAAATCAGAATGCCTCATCCTCTGGCAATTAGCACATTTTTTTCTTTTTAATGTATTTTCCATACAAGACATACCATACTCATGGCATTCAGCAAGGTTATATTTAAATCTTCTACTTCACTGTCTCCAACTTCCTTACATTTATTTTCTGTCATACCTCAGGTGATGCTTACTGTTTCCAAAGGGGCCCCATGAGAACGTTTCTTGGTGAGGAAAAGCTGAAAAAACATGTGCCTGAATTTTCCTAAACTTGTCATGAGCCTTGCCTACATTTCTATACGTTCTTCACGTGTGGGGACTTGAGGAGAATTCTACACTTAAAGCCAAATTGGCAAAATTAGCCTTCCCCACATTTTCCTGTGACTGGTGGGAGAAACTCTCCCATCCAAATCCACAGGGTAGCTTGCTCGGTTTCATAGTGTTAGTATCCAGTACAACAGCAACCCTTGCAGCAGTAAGGCTCTGTCTTTTAACTGTTATTTCCCCTTTGAAGTTTTCCCTTCTAACAAGAGGTCACTGGAGTCTTTCTTCTGCCCCTTCAAAAGGACCTTTCATTCACTTCTGCGTTTTGTCCTGTAACCATGGGTTCTGCCCTTGGCTGGCACAATGACTCACCCCATACAAGCAGTCTCTGCTTTAGGTGCTACTGCTGTTTGCCCCTCTTATTGCTTCTTTCATTTATCTTCTCTGACACACCAAAGGGAAGACGGGGTGGAAAGGGAGAGAATTTATTTGTAAGCTAAATTGATTGCATGTTACATTTTTGGAAGTCTGGCAGCATACTGCATCTGAGTGGGGCAGTGCTGCAATCTCAGGCTCAGGAATATTTTCATTTTCATTGTAAAAATCTGTCAAAGTAAAACTCAGCATGTCCTCTTTCCTCCCCCTCTGCAACCCATTAGTGAAGGTCCCCTTACATTCTCCACAAAGATTTGGTTTCTAAATAGAACAAAAGTTTCCTAAGAAGACACCCGGTTCACTTAATAGGGCCATGTATCAGTTTTTTGAATAAAATTCCCATTGATTTTAATGGGATGCCTGGATAGATCAATGGCAGGAAAGGCAATAAATTTAACCAAAGAAAGGGTAAAACCAGAAAGTCTGGGAATTCTTTAATATGTGGCAGTTGTCTTGCTCTTCTGTTTGATATTAAACAGCACAGAGCCTCTGGGATTGCTTGATATTTTTTTCAAATAAAAATATCTAACACTTCCTTATGAAAGATTCCCACCATCTTAGATCTGTGGCAGTAGAATTCTCTTAGCTGAGTTTTTTCTATTATTAATTATTTTAACAAAGCCTATTTGAGCCGTGGAGTACCGACAAGTCTGCCAGTCTTGAATCAGTCCCACATAAGGAAGTGTTCACCTTTACCATTAGTCTCAGTTGCTTCCCAATTGCTTCTAACTTACCCTATTACCCTATTTCATTGGCTCCAACTTCCTAAAACTTATTTTCTATCATACCTCAGGTGTCTTGAATGTCTCCAAAGGGACTTGATGAAAACACTTCTTGGTGTGAAAAGAATCCGCTGAAGAAAAATGAAAATATGTGCCTGAATTTTCCTAAGCTTGTCACACGTCCTACCTAAATTTGTAACTTTCCTCGCTTGTAGACATTTGAAGAGAATTTTACATCTAAAGCCAAACTGACAAAACTAGCTTTTTCCATATTCTCCAGTGAATGGTGGGGAAAACTCTCATCTTAAATTTTGGCATAATGTGTAAGATTTTCATCCTCTCCCTGAATACAAAAAACCAGAAATAATGACTTTGCATTCTTCCCTAATGGATGCAGTGCCCTAGGCTATCTAAAGAATATGCTGCCATATGATGTGTCACCACTCAGAAATGTAGAAGGAATCCAAGGGGGTTCTAGCCTTTTCCTTCCAGTGTTATCTAACTTACCTCTGGCTTTGCGGATCTTGGGTGCAAGTGAGAACTGACGGAATGTTGAGTCTAGAATCACTTCTCAGCTGACAATGTAGTGCTTCCACATGACATAGCCATTTGCTAAACTCCCAGCACCTTATTTTAATGTAAGTTAAAGTAGAAACAGAAAGTGTTTGAGAGAGTTGGCAAAAACACGTTTTAATTTTGCAAAATCTCACCTGCCAGGCATTGGTTTTGCAAAGGCAAAGCCAGGAGTTAACTCAGCTTCAGGTCCCATTTATCTGAACCCACAAAGTTTGGGGTTTGTCTTAATGCTTCTGGTTTGGCCCATTTCTTGTGTTTGACACAAAATATACCATTCCTTTGGTCCGATGCAGGAACAGTACATTTATGGAGGGATTTTTTTTTTTAGTGTTGCGTTTTCTTGTTTTATGCATGTCTAATTAAATGTTTATGAGGGAAAGAATATGATTGGAGAGTGCTATGGATGAAACTGTGTAAGCAAATAAAATTCATACAGAAGATAATTCACATGAAGGAGATGCATTCAAAGTATATAAGAGGTCAGAGCTGTTGTCAGGTTATTTAAAAAACAAAACAAAACACACACACACATGAAGCATTTCAAATGAAACGTTCAGGGCAAAGCTTCCAATCTGGCTGGCTCAATCATTTGCACTTATCTCACATTTGTGCAGGCAGAAGAGCATTTCTGCAGCTGGGGATGCAGTTAGCCATTCAGTATGTACAAACACGGGGCCTGTGCATATAATTTCACTAGCCATTTAGATCCACAGTCCCCGTTGTATAGCTTACTCCTGGATTTTTGAAGGGGCTTGTGGAAGTTTGGTGACTAACTCCATTCACTTATCAGTAAGAGCTGGGTGCCTACCTTCATTAGACCCAATTGAAAATCTCAGTGTAAGTGGCCCATGCACTAGTCATAAGTATAAGGCATATGGCAGAAAGAAATACATCTGATTTGGACTCTTCAAAAGGCTATTTGAATATCACAATTAAGAACTTTTCACCTAAACACTGTTTGAGAGTGACTGTTTTGCTGAGATTGTATTCCAAAACTTTACACACATGGGTACTGAATGCCCATTCTAAAACATAATCTTTGAACAGTATGCGGTGCAATATTATAATATACACACTACAAGAAAATCATCAGATAGCTACCCAAATTACTTCCAAGGCCTGGCATATGTCTAAACAAAACAGACCCCTGAATGTCTGCACTTAGAAATGACCAAGTTGGTTCCATGTTGTTCTTAACCAAAAGTAAATGATCTGCCTAAAACACTCAGCTGTTTTCAAGATCTTGGATCAAAATCTATATGTGAAATAGTTTTAATAATAAGCCTGGAGTCGATTGTTATTTCAGTTCTCTGCCTGTGCCATTGGTTATCAACTCAGACATTATTGGCTAGTAATGAATGATTTATTATGTACTGTAGCATTGACTAAAGGAATATTTTGATAAGAAAAATAAATTATGCCTAAAACTAAACTGCTGTTGAAACACATAGGAGCGTAAAGAGAAGACTTCTTATACTTGGTCACAGGGCCAAATGACACAATTGAGAGAATAAAACATTCTTCTGCTAATTTGATTTTCTGTCTTTTCAGAAGTTTCACAAACCCAGTCTGTATTTAAGTGAAAGTTAAATACTGTTTCCACCTGACAACTTTGTTGCTTTATGCATTGTCTGGGATAGGGGATTAATCGTTTATATGCTATAAACGTATCTTTTGCTGTCTGTTGACATATCCATCTAGGAGTTTTGTTTGTTAGTTAATGCTTGATAAACCATTTGCTAAAGTTTATCTTATAATGTGACTCCCATTTGGGAATCTCAATGGAAAAGACTCCCGTTGATTTCAAAGCGGTTTGGATCAGGCTGTGGATTGCTTTCTATCTGATTAATTTAGCCTCTTTTCTGCTTGTGGAATACCTGCAAGTAGATTCTGGTTTGCTCCAGTTATGATTAGTCAAATTGATTTCACAGCTATCTTTTTGATTGGTTGATTTTATTATATGAATTGATCATCAATATTCTGTGTTCAAACTTTGCTGTTTAGATGTGATTGACCAGAAAAGTTATATGATATTGGCTCTGTGTCCTTATTGGATGACTGTGAGCACATGTAGAATGAATACTTTACATGTTTAAATTTAAAATTCAAACTTTGATCTTCACTTTCTGCAAACATTTGTGCCAGTAAAACTTGATCACATGAATGGTCATGGAAAGTGAACACTACCAGTGTGTGAGCTCAGCCAAAATAAATTCATTATAAAACTCTGAATATTCGCACTATTTACCCAGTTCTGCTAGCTGCAGATTCTGATAAAAGAGAGAAGAAATTGCAATGCTGATTCACAATTAGAATAGGAGCCCAGGGTTCTATGCCCTATTCTGTCACTAAAATTATGTCTCTACAGCAGCTGGCAGGACTGGCTCCACTTGAGCTGACACACTGCCTACACTGCAATGTACGCCCATGCCTGAGCCCGGGCTCAAGTCTACCCCCTCTTGCATCTCTATTGCAATTGCAGGGACCCAGGACCCTACAGGGCTGGTAGGCCTGAGCTTGAGTCAAGCTGGGACCCAGGGTCTGAGCCCTATTGCTTTGCAGTGTAGATGCAGCCCCACTCAACTCTGGTCTCCTGTGTTTGTAACGAGTTTGGCAGGCTGTTCAAACTTCCTGTAACGTTCAAGGCAGACAGTAAAGTTTTCCCACTGTGTAGCATGGTCCTAGTGCTAAAGAGGCCACATTTCAGGGCGGCATTAGGGATTCTGGGATATGGTTACTTTAACTTGTGTCTGCACGCTGCAATGTGGATGCCAGAACCCTAGGTTCAAACATGGGTTAGAAAAGTCGTAACGTAGTGTTTAAATACAATGTAAATGCTCAAGCCAATGGTTCCCAAACATAGGTCAGCTGACTTGAATCCCCTAATCATGTGCTTACATTGCAATGTAGACTAACCCTAAAAAAAGCAGTGTGGACACGGCAGCATGGGGTGGTGGCGGACTAGGCACCCAAATACAATCCTGCCTGACTCCAGGTATGCACTCAGCCAGCTTGAGCCACCATCTGTGCTGCCATGGCTGCACTGTTATTTTTAGCTTGCAAGCTTGAGCAGAGCTAATGTGTACCTCTTGCCAAGTGGGTAATCACACCTCCCAGCTGCTGTGTAGACATACACTTTGTCACTGTGTGACTTTGGACAGGCTACATAGGCCAAAATTTTCAAACCTGGATGCCTGAAGTTAGGCACCTAAATCCATTTTTAGTCACTGTAACAGTCTGTATCCCTATGTTCATTCCTTTTTCAACACTATGATAAATTTTGTACAAACTGTGCCTCGTAAAGTATCCTTTGACAACTCATAATTTGCTGATCATTATTGTCCTGGTAAAATGTGTGGCAACACTGTATGTAAAATCATAGAATCATAGAGTTGGAAGGGACCTCAGGAGGTCATCTAGTCCAACCCCCTGCTCAGAGCAGGACTAACCTCAGCTAAATAATCCAAGCGAGGGTTTTGTCAAGCCGCAGCTTAAAAACCTCTAAAGATGGAGATTCCACCACCTCCCTAGGTAACCCATTCCAGTGCTTCACCACCCTCCTAGTGAAAAACTTTTTCCTAATGTCCAACCTAGACCTCCCCCTGCAACTTGAGACCGTTGCTCCTTGTTCTGTCATCTGCCACCACTGAGAACAGCCTAGCTCCATCCTCCCTGGAACTCCCTTTCAGGTAGTTAAAGGCTGCTATCAAATCCCTCCTCATTCTTCTCTTTTGTAGACTGAACAAGCCTAGTTCCTTCAGCCTCTCCTCATAAGTCTTGTGCTCCAGCCCCCTAATCATTTCTGTTGCCCTCCGCTGGACTCTCTCTAACTTCTCCACATCCTTGTTGTAGTGGGGGGCCCAAAACTGGACACATTACTCCAAATGCGGCCTCACCAATGCCGAATAGAGGGGAATGATCACTTCCCGTGATCTGCTGGCAATGCTCCTACTAATGCAGATTTGACTGTATAACGCTACTAAAGCATATTTCAAATCTGTGGAAGCAGCCACAATCCAGTTTCTCAGAGACAAAAGGCAAACTGACACCTTACCCATGTGTCAATGAAGTCAAATGGAATATCACTTGCTTAAGTGGCCATTCCTTGGCAAGAAAAAGGGGGTGAGTGAGAAATTTATATCTTGGCAAAAACACAGCTGGGGTTCCTATCCCCACAGACTTTGTCTCCTGAAACCCAGCTGGAGATGATTCTTAAAGAAAAGGAAAAGATATAAAAATGGGGAACAGATGCCCCAAGTGGTCTTTCCCTTCATCTCTACTCACAACATTGACAACACTTGAAGAACAAAGGAAACAGCTTTGAACTGGAGGAGGGATCCTGACTGAAAGGAATTCAGCCAGTAAGACTGCTAGGACATGTGTGAGAGAGAGAATTAACTTAGCTTGTTAAATTAGGCATTATTTGCATTTTACCTTTTATTTCTTTGCAACCAATTCTGACTTTTATGCTTCATTATTTATCACTTAAAATCTACCTTTTTGTATTAATAAACTTATTTTAACTAAACCAGTGCATTTGGATTGAAGTATTTGGGCAGCTTCATTTGAGATAACAGGATTTGTGCATATCATTTTCTATTAATAAAATGACAGACTTTATATGAGCTTGTGTTGTCCAGGAGAGGACTGGGCAGTATAAGACTTTCTGGGGGGAAGTCTGGGACTGGGAATTTGCTGGTGTTGCTCTGCAGTGTGGTTCAAGAGTGGCTGGCCATATCACTCATGCAGGATAGCTGGGAGTGATTTACATGCTGGAAGCTGTGTGTGAGCAGACCAGAAGTGGTTGCTCTCATAGCGAAGCAGTGTAAAAGGCACCCCAGGCTGGAGAATTGAGGGGACACAGCTGTTCAGTCCAGATTGTACCCTAGGTAATATCACAGTCACCTAAATAAGTGGTTTTATTTAGGTTTGCAAATCAGATAATGGGATTTAGCACAACACTCCCATCAATGTCAGTAGGAGTGGTTTCCTAAATCCTCTCACTCTGCTTTGAAAAGCTCATCTCTTATTTTCAGAGGTGCTGAGTATCTGCAGCCACTACTGAAGTGAAAGGAGAGTAAGTAGTGCTCAGCACCTCTGAAAATCAGGCCACTTATTTACGGATTTAGGTGTCTAATTTTGAGTACCCATGTTTGAACATTTTCCCATAGAGCCCTTTGTACATCTGTAAAGTGGATATGCACTATATTCACCTATCAAGTAATTGCAAAATACTTCGTGCTCCTTTGAAGAATGTCACTATGACTCTGATTCACCAAAGCATCTGATCATATGCTTAACTTTAAGGACGTGAATAGTGCCATTAACTTCACTGAGACTACTTATGTGCTTAAAGTTAAACATGTGCTTAAGTGCTTTGCTGAATCAAGGCCTATACAATACAAAGTGCTATAGAATATTTTTAAATGTAGACACCTCGCATTGCCTCCCTCTGACTTTTCTTACAATTTTTTTAACTTAAAAAAAATTGGTCTTTTAACGACATTCTTTTTTAATTATTTTCCACCAGAATTCCTGTATGTAACTGGCTGGAAAAAGTAGTCCACCAAACAGGAGTATTGTGTGGATTACAAGATTGATCCAGCACCTTTTGAGAGATTATGAATATCCTTGTCACCTGTTGATTTAATTGGGCATTGGTTTTCAGTACCTCTCAGGAGACACTCTACCCTATAGGATTGGGCTCTAATAAATTAATGTTGGTAGAACATCTTGAGACCCTTAGATTAAAGGTACTATATAAATTGAACATACCATTTTTGTTGATGATAATTGCAGGTAACTGGCTGCATTCTATTAATCCAGGCAAGTATTAAGAAACACTGGAAGCATATGTTATCCACACAGGTTTCCTAGTTCATTCAAAATAAAGTCACTTCTGTAACTGCTGTAATTTAAAACAATTAGTTATCCAATGTTTTTTACAAAAACCCAAATCAGTATATTGACAGCAACATGTTATTTGCAAAGCATTGCCTTTGGAAATTTGTTCAAAGCTGAGTTTGCATATGTGTTTCTGATGAGTACTCCCCAATATTTATCCTTGATAAATAGCAGTCGCCAGTAGATGCTGCCAAATAGTGGAAGAACTGCCTGCAGAATTCATCACAATGAAACACGATGTGTAAATATTTGAGCCTGTTTTGTCCAATTAAAAGGAATCAAGACCATCTTGCAATGAGAGTAGGGGCATGAAAAGATGTTAATCGCATGAGCAGTAATCTCTTTGGCTGTTCAGTGTGCCACACTTGGGCTTTATTTGCATTGACTTATCTGTCTTACTTATCCTAGTCTGTGTGATTATGTAGGTGGTGGAAGTCCTCTTCGAGTGTGCACAAGTTCAGCTGCTGGAAAAGTGCAATGAAACATTAAGAAGGAGAGGTGGAATCATAAAGAAGCAATCTCTGCAGCCACCTAGCTAAACAGAAGTGTTCAGCCAAGCAATACTAACAGAAATTAATTCAGATGATTATGATAATGATGATCTATTAAAATCTAAAACTGAATGTACAGAACCAATTTCCTCTTATGCACTGCAGAAGTGCTAATTTGAAAAAGGAAAAGGGAGGTGGTAAATTTTCCCACTATCTTAAACAATCAAAAATTGATCATGGGAAAAAAGTCATCTTAGGGTGAACGTCTCGGAATTGAATTTAGATTGTTTTCTCAATGAAATCAAAACTGCTTGGTATTAGTAATACTAAACTTCCAGGCTTTCAAAAAGTAATGGGAAATCATTAACATTACATTAACCAATTCCAGATACATTCATTTTTTAACTCAAAATTTATTATTTATGGAATCTTGATTGCAGACAAAACACACCCAGTACTTGTATCTAGTCACTGTTTACAAAGGGACTCTGTGTTCTCCTATAATTTGCATAAGAACAGAAAATTATAGTTTCTTAATAGTTTTTCACAAAGAGCCTTCTATGTCTAACAAATGATTTATGAAAACGTATTCTCTGAGTTGCTTCAGCAGCATACATGTGAAATAGCATTTCACAATAGGGAAAAATTAACATTCAGTGCAATGTTTCAGCTATCTCAGCAAGCGAGTTAATGGACAAATGTGTCCTGTACCATTGTGATTTTTCATTTTTGAAATTTCACTGGACAAGCTTCAACTGTGGCTGGAAAAGGCAAACATTGTCTTTTAGCTCTTCAGTCATTATTCCTGAGCTGGCAATGTGGGATTTGAAATTGCAAACTAGAAACAAGTTTTCAGTTTCAGTGAGCTACAATGAATGGCTGTTTTACAGAGGGGCAGTAGAGAGAGAAAAAAATGTGGCAGCAGCTTTTGAAGTCACAGCTATATTGCTAGATGTTGGAAGGGCAAGGCCTGTTACAGATGTTTGTCCATGGGATTGATAATGCAGAAAAGAGCGAGGCAGTTTGGTGTTTTGGGGTCTCATCCTGCAGGCTCAAATTCAGATGTGATGGATAAAGTGGTGTAAGTTGGATGCCTTTATGATAGTTGCCCTTATATTCACCCAGGCGCCTCTGAACCTACTGACACCTGTTCTACTGATGTGTATGGGAATCTGAGTGTAATTTACAAAGCAAGGAATAAAAAGAAGGATAAGTTGAAGTAGCCAGAATCTATGTTTTAGGGCTTTCAAAGTCCCCCCTTTGGCTGTCAGGGATTGAATAATGATAGCGCTAAGATTTACATGCTGAGTCCAATGAGCTGATGTAACAGTTCAGAGATATTGCAAGCACTCTCTTTCTCTAGCAGGAAATATTCTGCCCACCTTCATTTTTGAGATTTCTCAAATGTTTTTCTTACTTTGAGAATGCACATGAGTTGCTCTCACGGGTAAGGAGAATTTCAGCTGTGTCCATTTACTTAGTCTTTGGATTCTGTATTCCTGCTAATCCTCAGTGTGTTGGGAAACTGGATAACAGCACCTTTGAAATTTGGAAAAGTAAAGGATTATGGATAAATTCTCATGTAGCTTGAGAGGAAGAGCAAATCTCTTCTTTTTTGTGACATCCAGAAGTGTTCAGTATACACAGCACAATAATACCTTTGTGGGGTTTCCAAGTAAATTCATCATATTAAATGCACTTGAAACTACAGATCAATAACAACTTCATACACATATATGTCTACTGGAAAAAAACTTTGATTTAATTTATGACCTAGGGGATGGTGTGTTGGTCACACGTTGAAATTTGCATCTCATCTAGTGGATTAACAAAAATGTTATGGGAAAATTGGATATCTGTGAATAATACAAGATTAATATTAATTAATGTAACAAATGTGTATTAGATTAATTGGCTGTTTCACACACATGCAACCTCAAGTGAAGTCAATGGTCCAAATTCTGCTTTTAGTTACTCAAATAAATCCTGAGTTATTCCCATAGCAGTCAACAGAGTAAATCTGGATTTACCCTAGTGTAACTGAGATTAGAGTTTGTTCTTATGGGATTGCAAGGAGTATAAATCACTTGGATCTATCAGTTCAAAGGAACAGCTGGACGTGCACTCTAAAGACTCCAGTTCTGGTCTGTCATATGTAAGGTATTTGTCAGGTGATGTGTCCCCGTGGACTATGATCTCAGCATATCCCACAAATTTAGGAGCCAGATTATGACAAGCACTAAAACAAGTGTGCAGACCTGTAGTATCTTGTGTAGCCTGCAGAAGGAGCCATCATCATTGTACTCCCTGCACTGAGGGAAGAATGGTGCCCCAAAGGAGGCAGAGATACGCATGGGGGAGATGTCCTTCCCCTCTCTCCAGCCCAGAGCTCAGACCAGCTGCACCAGCATAAGTGGGCTGCATGACTCCAAAGGATGGTGCAGTGTATGAAGTTGCCCTGCACATTTTCTCACTCACAGGGAGGTTATGTTTCTTTGAGGCATTATTCCTCTTTGAATTCCTAATGGGGCAGCACAGCTCAGCACCAATCTTGTATCTCAGTCAGTAGCTAAATGGCCCTAAGCAGGTCTGGACCGGGTTTGTACTTGGATGGGGGACCTCCAAAGGAATTCCAGTTGCTAGGTGAAAATTAAGCAGTGTTGATGAGTGATCCTCTTCTGAACCATTGCCCCAGCATGATGTTGAAGGGGGAATGGCACTGCTACAGGTGCCACATTTCAGAAGAGATGTGAGGCACTGGCCACTCCCATTCTTGCTGATCAAATGATTCCCTGGCATTTGTCAGAATGAGAGATGTGATGATACTTTACACTCATGGCACCTTTTATCTGAGGATCACTAAGTGCTTTAAAATGCTAGGAACAGGAGCAGTATCCTGGCAAATTCCGGCTTGGTTAAGTATATTCTTGCCTATATAAAATTCCCCCTGCAGTCTCAGTTTAGAAAGGTATTTTTCACTTCCTATAAACTATTATGTAGCACTGCTGGTATAGAAGGAATGCTTAGCCCCACCAAAGAATAGCTTAATTTCTGTGATGAACCAATGATCCCTGTATACTGTGTACAGGCTATAAAGGGCCTTGGGAATCCTTTTAGATAAAAAATGCTGTGTATATGTAAGCTATTTGCATGTGTCTGGGGCACAGGGCCCCCTTGATGCCAACTGGCAGAGGGCACAAGGAGTGCATAGGGTTTCACAGGCATTGCCTGGGTCGGATATACACATAATAGCTCTACCAAGAGCCAGTAGCCCACTGGTGGTCATAATTGCTTCAAAATGTATGGACGAATAATATTTAAGGAGTTATGTATCTGCACTAAAAATTACGTTCTTAAGGGCTTGGAGTAAAGGAAATTTTGAAGGAATAATCTTTTTACAACCATAAGGTACATTCTTGTTCCATGTGTAGCTGCCAACTTTACATGACACCTTATATTACAAAAACTGGAAAAATACACGAACAGGAATGAACCTTTTCCTTTTCCTCCCATGTATATTTCCGTTGGCAAATGGCACAGGTTTAGAGTTTAAACATTGTATCACTGATTCTTCCTTACCATGTGCAGCCAACATATACAGTGGTGTCAGCAACTGACGCTTTATTATACCCTACAGAACCAGAGCCATAAGACCAGTAAAAAAAAGAAACTTTTACTTCTCTACTTGCACTTTGTAGACTTCCTTAGCGAATGTATTCAATGCTCTGCCTGCTCCTTCCCAGATGTTTGATAGTGTAAGGCAAATGTGATCCACAAAGCACTTGCTGGTGGTCCATGGAAAGCTCCTCTTATTTCTATCCGTTAATTCACATCAAAATGCAGCTAAACAAACATTAAATATATTCCTAATGTCATTTTTCCATGAAAGCAATTCCTCTAATTGCCAGAGGGGTGCTATGCAGTTGTGAATAGGAGGGTAAGGGTGATCTGTACTGTCATGAATGGGAGGGGAGGTGATCCTCAATGTGATCCCTATATTAAAATATGGTAAACTTTTTGAAAAAATGTAATCCCACTGGTGTAAAGGACTTTGATCCAAATCAAGTGGTTTCCCGCACTCACACTAACCCCGTCTCTTGAAAACCTCCCCCATCTCAACTCCCTTGACTTTGGGCCTTCCGAGTTCTGAGCGGTGTGCATTATGCACCCAGATCTAAAGCACTCAACACTGGAATGGAACCGCAGCCATTCATGTTGGGAATGGAAAGCCCAGCAGCAGACAGCCCTTCACATTTGCTGCACCCTTTTGGGCCTCAACGATAGAGAGGAGTCCATGGTAGTTACTTGAGAATGAATACATGACCTTTTCGAGGTCACAAGAAATGGAGAAGGCAATAGTCAGTTGGGGGAGAAAAGGGTGGTCTCATCATCTAATCCATAATAACGATTATAGGTTAAAATGGCTTGTGTTATGCAGGAAGTCAGATTAGAGAATCACAATGGTCCTTTCTGACCTTGAAATATGAAAGGAAGGCTTGGTCCAGTGGTTAGGGCCCTAGCCTGGGACTTCTTGCGCTATCCCAGATATCCCATGTGTCCTTGGGCAGGGACTTAGTGTCTCTGGATCTCAGTTCCCCATCTGTAAAGCGGGGATAATATCACTGCCCTACCTCACAGGAATGTTGTGTGGATAAATACATTAAAGATTACAAGATGCCCAGATACTACTATAATGGTGGCCATATGAGTACCTAAGTTTTGGGCAGAAGGGCTGAAGTATGGGCCAAATTTAATTGTGGGGGTGGTGGCTAAATAATAGAGATGGAGTTGAACCTCATAGACCTTGGTGGTTATTCACAAATCAGGTCCAGATGCTTGATTCCCATATCTACCTAATAGTAATTTATATGGAAATGAATGTAGTACTATTAATTTTTCTGACTGGTCAGTAGTGATTTAAACACTTACTTCAAGAAACTTGCCCCAATACAGATTTTCAAAGGAAGGGTGACAGAAAATGCCAGCCTGCATCTATCAGTGCCATCCACAGAAAGGGCTTTGAATTCATCTCTGTAGGACGGGCTCCTGCCCGGTCCAGTCCTGGCGGCCCCTCCGCGGGCCCAGGCTCAGATGAAGGCCACTGCGCCTTCCTACACAACAGGGGAATGTTGTTCTTTGAGTCTTTCGCCCCAGCCCTCAGGCAGGGCGGGCGAGCAAAGGAGTCTTTCGCCCCGGCCCTCAGGCAGGGCGGGCGAGCAAAGGAGTCTTTCGCCCCGGCCCTCAGGCAGGGCGGGCGAGCAAAGGAGTCTTTCGCCCCGGCCCTCAGGCAGGGCGGGCGAGCAAAGGAGTCTTTCGCCCCGGCCCTCAGGCAGGGCGGGCGAGCAAAGGAGCAGTGGCTCGAGTTTAGCGGGCGGCAGAGGCTATTCCCTTCTGAGGGTTGGCAAGGATCAGGGGGGAGGGGAGGGGGACGCAGGCCCACCCAACTCCACTGCGTCCCAGCCCAGGGCCCTAGCAGTGGCACGGGTGTTGCCACTCAGTCGGCGGGGCTCCTGCCGCAACACGCCGACTGGGCGTCACCCCTAGTACAGCCACGCCTCTGGCTGTCCCTGGGCTCCTTCCTCCCCGAGTTCCCCAGTACCTGTGTCCGCCAGCTCCTCGGGGTCGTCGGGGTATACCGCCCGGGGTAGGCCAGTCAGTCCTTCGGCATCCACGGGGGGTAGACCGGGGAGCTCCTCAGCAAGGGGCAGCTCCTCCAGATCGCTGGGTTGGGGGTACGGTTCAGCCTCCGGTAGCTCATCCAGGTCGGATCCTGCCTCCAGGGGTTGGGCGTCTGGCAGCTCCTCCAGGTCCGGACCAGCTTCGGGGCAGAACTCCCAGCTCTCTGGTCCCGGGGGCTCGTCCCAGCCGCTGCGGGCCTGTGGCTGGACCCGGCGCCTCGGGCCTGGAGACCTCGGCCAGTCCAGAGGGCCCGGAGGCCCAACCCAGGCCTTAGAGGCGGGTCGCCGCGGCCGCAAGGCCGGGGGGGGGGGTTACCTGCGGCCGTAGGCTGGTGTGGTTCAGCCCCTTGCCGCAGCTGGCGAGGCAGCACGTCTGTCTCCGCCGGCAGCCTCCTTCCTTCTGAGCTGCAGGGCCTACTTTTTATGGCTACAGTCCTCTCTAAGGCTCCGCCCCCCTGCTGTCGGGTTGGCCGCCCGGCAGGACCTATCGGGGCCCAGTAGTCTGGTTGCCGGGCAGACTGGGCTGCTGGCAAGTCTAGGGTCTGATTGGGCGCCTGCGGCCCCTCCGCGTGCCCAGGCTCAGAGGAAGGCCACTGCGCCTCCCTACAATCTCTAATGATAATGAAAAAGCCCATCTGTCCTGGAGATGCCGCTTTGTTAACTGCGTGTGTTTTACCATCTTGTATTGGCTCCGTGTGCTAATATTGAAGTACTAAACTGAACATAGTTTCTAACTTCCCTTAGAATATATTTTTGGCCAGCAAACAAACAAATATTGAAAGTACTTTGCAGGGAAAAAAAAAATATTGGAAACACAAAAAGATGTGTTCCGTTTGTAGATTTAATTAGGAGATCCTGTCAATCGAGCATTGCACTGTCACAAGATAATGGTCTCCTGCTGCTATATAAATAGTGAGGCAAAGCTAAGGCATTTATTTTCAAAGCAGGAGATGCTGGTCCTGTGACCCCTTTTGGATGAAGTGACTTTGATTCTCTTATACCTAGTGATTGATGTTGATTTAATAATTTCCCTGGCTGGAGGTTGATGCAGTAGAGTGACAGGTTCTCACTGTGGGCATGATTCTGATACCCTTCCTCGTGTTACTCCACAAGTGGTCTCTCTAAAGCCAGATACTACTCAGTGAGAGAGGAGAAACCAGAATCTGGCCCTGTAGCACTAGTGAATATTTTTATTCTGATTGGTTAGTAAAGAGGCTCATTGTGTGTGCTGCAGCCAATTAGAGAACAGCTTATTTTTAAACATGGGCGGGGGGGGGGAGAACGGTTGAAAGTGAAATGAACATTTATGAATAAGATAGTGTCTGGCTAAAATATATTCTTTCACATCTTATCAGAGCACAACAGTGATTCAGCTTTCTGACTGCTTGATGCATTTTTGATTGGACAAAATAAAACATCTATTGGGCCAGATTCTCAACCCCTCTCCACTCCTTTATGGTTTCCTAGTGGCACAAAAGGAACCGACGCTCCCTTAAGTCCCTTGCTGGGGATGCTCTCAGCATAAGGAAATCCTGGCAGGCACTGAAATGGTAGTACTGCCTGCCATGGTCCTCACCAGGAATGTGTGGCATAGTGGGGAAGGGGCAGGGAGTCATGGTGAGGGAAGGTGACTGGAGCATGTTGTCATATGGTCCATAGGGAATCACCAAAAGCCACCACACTTCAGAGAATCCCCCAGCTGCCGTACCTCACGCCTCGAGCCAGGATCAAGGAGTGAATCATGAGCTCCCAGAAAGTCCATTCTTTTTCTGCTGCTGCACGCAGCCTGAGTTGCACATCGCAGAGCATATGGCTGCTTAAGTTTATTCTTTAAACAAATAAAGATTAGACCTTGGCTTGACATGCATGGAGGTGTTTCCTTTTGAAAAAACAATAGCAAAATGTTTATTAAACGCCAAAAGAAAATCACGGGCCTGGCCAAATTAGAGCATGTGAATTTACAGTTTAAAAGAGTATTTTCATTTCCCCTCTGAACTGCTCTGATTATTTCAAGTAGGGCTAGATACAGATCAAACCTGACCCCATTCTGTAGCAGTACCATTCACAAAAGAAGCACTAGTGGGTGTAAATCATCTTTCTGACAGTGAGCATAACATGAGGAAGAAATGTGTTAAAACTCAACCAGAATCATGACAAAAAAGGAGTGTGAACTCAGACTCTTCTTATTGCAACCTCAGAGTGCCTCTCAAGTTCCTTTCTGGATGCTGTTGTTGCCCTACTTAAGCAGACACTTATATAACAACTTAGGAGAGACAGTACACTGGGACTAAACTACACAATTGGCATTAATCACATTACTCAAATGTTCTGCAAGTTGAGTTGTCTCATTTCAGCCCTAATAGTTAAGATTGCTTCAAACTATTAGTTGAAAAAGGAAAATTATGGGGCGCTTGCTATTTAATTTATTTTTGGATAATGAACTAGATGCTTTTGAAGTCTACTCTGGAGCGTGAAGTGATAGGGTCTGCTGACTCCATCAGGTCTTATTGACAAGGCTGGTTAAATTATCAGGTTGTATGTAATTTTATTTGAGTTTAGGAAAATGCATGTTACAGCCAGGAGCTTGGTGGGGTTGTCTTTCCTTATATGATGATTTAGTCCTTTTGGCTTCAATCGCTCTGGTGTCAGGCATATTTTATATTTCTCTGACTCTGACACTTCAAACATTTGATTTCCCTTTGCAATTCCAACCTAAAACATGTTTCCCATTATAGATAGTCAAGTGACTGCCATGCACACACTGACTCATGAGGCTGTTTTTTATTTTCACAAAATATATAACCCTATTTGAATAAAATACAGATGGCAGCCAATACGTAAAACATAGCAAATTTGCCATTCCCTTCTCCATCCCTCCCCCTTACATCCCCCAAATTTTCTGCTCTAGAGCAATATGAAATCTTATCACTCTGAGGCTGAATAGATCAGAGTTGTAATGGCAACAGAATGCTTTATAATGCAGTTATATTTTTGTCCTTTACACTAACTATTAAGGGGTGGGGTGGGAGGGGAATGTAAGGACCCAGTCAGGCCAGTGCATCATATCTGAAGCTTTGTGAGGATGATCATAAATGCTAAGGTAACCAGCCTAGGCCATCAGCAACATTTGAACCAGAGACATACAGCGCTAATAGCATGACTTTCTACCACTTGAGCTAAACACTAAGCTTTTTAGCTTGCTGCTGTGGCAGGCTCAGTAACCACTTATATTGATCAGCCACTAGAGGGAGACAAAGACTTATATGCCCCTAATTGGCTGATTTATTCACAACAATATTAGCCTATTGAAAATAGCTGAAAACAAGAAAAATAGCTCCAGATTTGCTCAGAAAGCAGGAGATCCATACTGTAACAGTTCCATTCAAAGCTCCAGAGGCTAAATTTAAATAAGACTCTCACTTTCCTTAGATGGTGATGCAGGGTCGTTTTGCTTTGTGTTAGAGAATGTGTAATTTTTACCATCGTTTATGGCTATTTAATTTGGAATATTAGTTGTGTATGATTTGGAGTTTAGTGCTTTATCTCCCTGGCTGTTTAAAAGTTTAATCCAGCACAATTCAGGCATAAAGTAGGCAACTGGTGGACATTTTTCTGTGCAATTTTGGACTGAGATACAATCTGAACTGAGAAAGGGACTTGAAAGATGACAATTGAGCAATCAGTCGGAATCACTAGCTGAGCATTGTTCTAGTTGTATATAAAGGGCATGAAACATCTAGAGTTTGGGGTTCACAGGAGAATCAGGAACTGGAAGACGGTAGATTGAGATGGTAAAGAGAACCAAGGTAATTCTTAAGAAGCTGAGAGCTGGGAGGGAAGGCTATGGTCTGTGTTGTGTTCTGATTTGGCTTCAGGGAATTAAGAGTTAATCCTATCTTGAGACTGAATGGAGTTTTGGATTTGTTGTTGTGTAGCCACAGATGGTTTGGCACATGGTGCAAGCATTTGCTATGTCAGTGATCTCTCAGTTCAGATCTAACCAGTGTATTTCTGCTTATGCCCTCCTTTTTATACTTTCTATGCCCATATTCTCTTCTTCTAACACTTTTGGAGCTTTTTATCATCTTGCAGCAATCAGGATTTCAGCACCCATGTCCACCTCATGAGTAAGTTCCATATGACTCAAGTTAATGCTAATAGGCCATTGTTTACAGTGATGACAAGTGGTTGATAGCATCAATACACAATGCTTCACAAACACAGCTGTTATTGAATTGCACCACTGTGCTTAGGGTTCTCTTTTACCCACCTTGGTTAGTAGTTTTTTTGTTCACACATAACTACAAGACTCCAGGCATCGGGGCTTTCAGAAAAAAAACCCAATATCAGAAAACATGGTAAAATCTTGGGATAGCAACATTAAGTGTAATTTCTTTCCACATCTGACACAGTGCTTCACTTTGCAGTACTGTATTCCATCAGTAACCCCAATGAAAGCATTGAGATTACACTCCAAGTAAGGTACCATTTATAGAATCATAGCAATGTTGGGTCAGAAAGGACCTTTGGAAATCATTAGGTCCAGCCCCCTACTCAGTAGCAGAAGTAAGTAAACTTCGCCCATCCCTGAAAGGTGTTTGTCTAACCAGTTTTTAAAAACTTCAAATGATGGAGATTCCACAACCTCCCTTGGAAGCCTATTCGAGAGCTTGACTATCCTTATAGTTAAATAATTTCCCCCAATATCTAACTAAATCTCCCAGGCTTCAATTTAAGCCCATTACTTCTTGTCCTACCTCCAGTGGACATGGAGAATAATTGATTACCATCTTCCTTCTAACAGCCTTTAACATATGAAAACTGTTATCAGGGCCCCACCCACCCTTAGTCTCCTTTTCTCAAGACTAAACATGCCCAGTTTTTTTGATGCTTCCTTCATAGGTCGGGTTTTCTAAACCTTTTATCATTTTTGTTGCTGTCCTTTGGACTAAGTCCCATTTGTCCACATTATTCAAAGTGCAGCACCCAGAATTGGACACAGTACTCCAGCTCAGGCCTCCTCAACGCTGAGTAGAACACTTACTCAATATGAGTAAGGCAGGCAGAATCTAGCCCTAAATATACATCCACAGCACAGCAGTTGTTTATATTTGTTGCCTCTATTTCAGAACTTTTCACTCCCACTCCCATCTAGAAATAGAAATGAGAGCCACACACAAACTAAAAACAGTTGCTTTGGGTTTGATATTGTTCAAGTTTTGGACAAAGACTCAGGATATTTTAAATAATGTTCATGTGATCAATAGTTTGTTCCCAAAAGTGAGATGAGAGCTGCTGAGGAAGGAAGGCTGATTCTAACAGGTCGTGACCCCCTCAAAAAGCCAATGTCTTGTACAAAATGTTATGTACACCCACCTGTAAAATTGCCATTGGCTGCCCATCAGTTAGCTTAGCGGGCACACATTCCATTTATAGAGAACTTGTACTTCATAACTACCTATTTGTATTATCTACAGATGTAGTGGATTCTTTTAAATATAGAAAACTGGTAATTGTCATTAGAATGTACTTGAAACTAAACAGCAGATGAATAAAGGATTGATATTTGTTAAAAAATTGATGAGAAAAAAAATCTCACCCATTCTTTCTTTGCCAAATCTCTTTATGAAAAAATAGAAGTCTCCCAGGTTTCTTTGCTCTGTTTAAATTCTAACTTAACAACAAAAATGGCTCTCTGTCTTAATGTTTTTTTATCAGTCAGTTGTTGGAATCACATTGAATCACCAAGAACCATAAAGGAGGTTGCAGGGCGGGTGAGAGAGAAAGCATTTTTGTCTCTCTTACATGGTCAAAACATTTGCAGCCAAGAAAAAGAATGTATTTTGATCTTCAAATATAGCCACTTTGAAGTCTAAGAGCCGGGTTTTGATCTGTTATAAATCAGGAATCAATGGAGTTATACCAATAAAATCAGGATAGGAAAAAATCAGATTCAGCCGCTAGCATTTAAAGCGGTGAATTGAAATTTTCTTATTCTCTGATTGATAGCCTCACAGTCACTTGCTGAACAATTCTGTTTGTTTACGGGAATGCATCTTCCATTAAATAAGTTGCTTTCCCTGTGGTTTTAAATCAAAGGCTGTTTCAAAATAAAAGTAACGTCTTTTAAATGTAGTACTTTCCTCTTTGGTAAGGTGCAGCTACTGTCCCAGGACAATTAACTGAGACCAGCTACAAAATGAAGGGATATTGGGAATTTGTTTTTGTCAACACTTTTCACATGCGTTACCTAAAGGATTGACAAATCAATTAGATGAAAAAAAAATATGACTTGACAGTCTACAAAAGCTAGATGTGAAAACATAGAGATTTTTAAGTTCGATGTCTGCGCTGAGGGAGAGCAAAGCACTTAACCATACAGTGGGAGCTGTAACTGGCACTGGACCTGCTGCTGCCATTACAGAAAAGGAAATTTTAATCATTATTGCTTTAGTTTAGAAGCCGTGGAAATGATATTTTGGATAAGAAATTCCAATTACCAAAAAAAAAAAAAAAAAAAAAGCTCACGAGTCCACTAAATTTGGGTGTATATTGGTTTTAGCATTTTATAATTTTCTGCAGTTTTTAAAATTAATCCAGTTCTCTGGCTTTTTCATTCTGTGGGACAGTGTGAAAGAGGGAGACTCTTTCATGGACCCTCCACCCAATCGCAATCTCTCACTGTTTGGTTGACATTGGATAAAGTATGTCATCAAACTTTTTAATTAAAAAAAAAAAAAGTCAGCTTTTCATTAGAATTTCAAATGTTGGCCAAAAAAGGGGGACTATTTTCCAAGAAAATATTCATGAACATTTTTCCCCATTTTTGACCAGTTTCACTTATTTCTTCATTCTATGAGACCAGGAGGAGGAGCTCTCTCTGGACTAAGTTTGCATACCTCTATACTGCCGGCGCTTGTGCAGTTTTCATGATATTTGGTGTTTTTTCTTAATCAACTGACTCAAGAAGCTGTGGATTTATGTGAGAACCTCAATTTTCATTTTTAGATAAGGTATGTTTCTATCTTTTATAGTTGTGGAGAAAAGCTTGGCCCTATGACTGTGCTTCCTACAGACTCAGAACCCAGAGATCAAAGAAAAAATTTTAATTAAAGAAAAAAATCATGATTTTTTTTTTGCCACTCGTGATTTGAGAGATTGACTAATGATTTTCAAATTCTTAAGGTTGGGACACTGATCTCTGTCTCATGGCTCCTTCTAGTCTTTTACCATTGGATTGCCCCTAGTCCTAGTGTGTATCCCCTTTGCTTTTCCTCCTTGGATAGTAGCAGTATTCCATGACATTCTACCAATTGCTTATTCAGATTCATTCAAATATGCTTCTGTTCCAACCCTTCTGATGCCTCTCATCAGCTGATCAATCAGTGTCTGGCAGGGGTAGAGCGAGCTGCTAAATAATCATTTCTGTAATACTCTTGCCTGTAGTTTACTGTATTAATTCTTGTAACAAAAGGACGGGGCCAGATCTTAATAGACCCCTAAACTTACAAGCCTTTCCAAGAGTCATCAGGCTTTCCTTCTGCCTTGTCAGATTTATACCACTGCTCAGATTGTTCACGAAAGGCTCTATGTTCAACATTTTATAGATTGCATTCCCCCGGGCCCCTTCGGTACATGGTTTGGCAGTTTATTTCATATGCAGGCTGTTGGCTTTGCACTAAGTAAATCCTAAGAGCTGACCAGAGAGAGATTTATTTCTTTTTTAATACCAAGGATCAACCATGTAGAGCCTAGGTGGTGTCTTCTTTCCTTTGTCTGCCTTGAAGCTGCAGGAAGCAGTCTGAAGAAGCCAAGGAAATGTAAGAAACAGTCAACCTTTAAGAAAAGATAAAAATACCTTTTTCCACAAGGAAATTGCATATGATTGCTGCTCCAAGTCCAGAAGGGTCTGATTGAATCAAACCTCCCAAATTGCTTTTCTACGTCTTTCTCTGCTGTGGGTTCTTGTGTCTGGGATTTCCATGCCACAAGAACCAGTCTGAGATTTTGCTGATTCTGAGCTTAAGCTGCCAAAGACACGTTGCCCTAGATAGAGTAAATATACATTTTACCAGCAGTTATTCCAGCTTTTAGAACAACTTACTATACGAGAAAGCTTCTCTTAAGATTCTATCAGCATTTCCATAGGAAACCCTTATTTTCAAAGAGTTATCAAATGGTCCATATAAAACCGATCAGCACTGAAATTTGTCATCCAGTCTTTTGGCTCAAAGCTACATTTCTTTCTTTTTGCAAATCTGGTGAGAATGGTTTGGCAGTTTTTAAATTTCCACATTTTTGGTTTAAGTTTTCTTTTAGGCAAACGTGAAAGGCTAAAATGAAATGATCCTGATCATTAACCCACAATGCAGCCTAGTGCTTTTGGATATCTCTTTCCTTAAACTTTAAAACTGTTGGATGCTTTTATTTAGGAAAGTGGCTAATTAAACAACAATTTATAAAAATACTTGTTCTTTTAAAAAGTAATGTATTTTATATAACGCTTAATACACACAACTAAGGCTTTCAAAGTATGTTTTGACACCTCAATGACAATTAGGTGTATCACTTCAATGCTCTGTGCACCTAAGTACAGTATGAAATTGGTGTAATGATTTTAAAGATCTCATTACTGTGTGTTTATCACCATCAAGTGAATGATGGACTCCTAAAGGCACAATGACACAATCAGTTATTACAGCAACTAAAATGCTCATCTGTGAATTATAGCATGTCATTTCAGTGATTTGCAAGACATTATTACAGGATAGCATCAGTGATCTCTGAGAAACTGCAGTGAGGTAAGGACTGTTATTGAATGTGCTGCCCCAAGAACATCCTCTCCTGCATAGCCACAAAGCTAAGAGAACTTGTGCTTAGCTGCTGCAGCTCTATTCCCCCCCGTCCCCCACTGCTCTGAGCAGAGCCCTGTGAGGAAAAACAGAACTTAGTCCTATGATTAATTACTTCAGATTCTATTCTAATCCACTGTTAATTCAAAATGTTTGAACACCAGTGAGCTATATTTACATGACTGAAGTCACAAAGAAAGAGAAGCTACTGAAACATGGTCTCTTGACCTAAAGGTCACTTATTTCAGCATATACAAACACATATACAGGGACAAACTTGGATACACATACCAGATTCCCACTGAAGTCAGTAGGGAGCCATGTGTATACCCTAAGGCAAAATTAGGTTCTCTTAGATGCCAATCCTGCAAATATTTATTCACATTATTCAGAATATTCTAAGTTAAGAACATGCATAGATCTTCACAGGGTTCAGACCTTAATCTGAAGCACAGAAAAAAACTGACTATGAAAAGTTCAAAAAATTTTTTTTTTATTTTTTACAAAAATAAACAAGTTTAAGGAACAAGTACAAAAAATTCTGAATGTACAAACTACAAAATAGTATAACATCTGTCACTTTTAGCATTTATTTTATTGCTTTCATTGAAAGCAAATTTTCTAGACACTATGCCTATAAAATGCATCTGTTTATATAGAATTAAGGCTAGTGTTCATTTTTCATTTCATTTGTTCTAAGAACTAGTCAGAAGCACCTTAGAAAACCAAGGCTTTGATGATAGAAATGGAAAGTCTTCCATTGCAAGATGTTCATCAAAAATGGTGTTGTTCAAACTGATGGATTGCTTTGCTGATCTGTCAGAGATATACCTTAGGGAATATTTTGGACAGTGATTTAAGGCCTTGATTCAGCAAAGCACCTAAGTATATCCTTTAAGCTGTCTCTATTCAGCAAAGCACTTAAGCTCAGGCCAACTTTAAGCATGAGTTAGTCCCCTTGAAGCCACTGGGACTTAAGCATGTGCTTAAGTGCTAAGCTGGACCAGAACCTAAACAGAAATATGGCTTTTTTAAATTAGAGATAAAATGTTTTAATAAACTTTCCAAACAAAAATGAAAATTGGCTACATTCTTGAAGTTATAAATATGGCTAAGATCCTCTGACAACAGACCCATAGTATTTCTACAAATGTTTTTGGTCTTGCGTTATCTGATAACATTAACACAAATGTTGATTGTCTTCTATAACATTTGATATTTAGCTTTCTAACTGATAAGCTTCAGTAACTCTGTAGTGATTGTACTTGCCCAAATAAATATCATGGCAGAGGGACCCCAACTTCCTATGAAAATTATGAACTTCAAACCCTATGCAAATATGCACAAACCGTTAACCTCGGTTAGAAAAGCTCAAGTTACCTACTGCTTTACAACCAAACTTGTATCCTAACAGTGTATCATTTTTTGTTTTGTTCTTTTAAAAAAAAAATAAAATAAAAAAATCACATTTTCAAAATGTTGTTGTATTGCACATTCATCCTGGTCATACAGGTCATTTCTTTAAAGTTTTGTTTAGCACTCTAGATTAGAATGAGTAATAGTGCAATTATCTCTGCATTTGCAGACATCTTGTACATAACAGCTGTCTATATTTATACACAAACAGCTCCTGTCATTTACAAGTCAGACTAAGCCACTTAAGTTGTCAGCCTGTCACTTTCACATATGTTATCTTGTCATGATCCGGCAGGATATGGTTTGAGCCCATCTTGAAGAAGACAAGCTGCCTACCTAAACAGAACATGAAAGAAGAAAATAATTAGAAGCAATGACCAAAATTTTGATCTATTCAAAACATTGGAATCTCATTTCCTGGTTCTTTCTCTGCATTCTTTAAACTACATAGAAGGCCAGTTTCTTCCTTCACTGAAGCTGCTATAAATCTATAATCTTTCTATTGAAATCAAAAGGGCCAAACAGCACTCTGTTACACCAACACTCCATTGATTTCCATAAGTTCATTATGGATTCAAACCAGTATCATTAAGAGCAGAATTCAGCCTAGTATAGCTACTCCAGGTATATGCTAGGGTAACTGTGATCAGGATTTGGCTCTTTGGGGTTATCTAGGAGTAACTAAGGGAAGCATTTGAAGATTTTAATACAATCTTAATCTGATTTTTTTTATTTAGTTATAGAGTTGAGGAGTTGAAGAAGCATCTAGGAGTCCTCCCACTGACTTTAATGAGCTCTGGATAATGGCTTAAATGAAGGGCATTCATTAGATTATGCAACAACAATGCCATCTTGAACCTATACAAAATGTGTATATGCACCAGATTTGGCCTGGTCTGAAATAGACTCTAGATAAGCAATCTCCTGTTAATTATTTTGCAGCTCAGATTTGTAAGTGAACTGTAGCAGATTTTCCACTCTTACCAACAAACTAGTACAACAAAAAACACCGAGTGATGGGCAGCCTGTACAGTTTGTTACATAATTAATCCTTTCATAAGCCAGAGTTCATTTAAGGCTCTCCTCAGTAAGGTATCAGTTGTTGGTATTTGCTGGTACCTAGCTACCCCTTTGTACTCTCATCATGCTTGTCTAACTAGGATCTTTCTTACATCCCCTCGATCTGGATGTGGTGATCAATCACGGTGATCGAGAAAGGAAAGTCATTGGAATGTATGCTACAGTTTATTTCTACAGTAGTTCAACCTTTCCTTCCCTTCTGTGTAAAGTTAATACAACCAAGTGAGATGCCCACAGATCAGTTAATACATCCTTACAGTTAATACACCCGATGGACACGTTTTTTTAAAAAGCATCTATTTTGGATGCTTCCAGTTTTGGGGTACCTGAGTGAGATAGACGGCTAGACTCTGGCCTGGTGTAAATTAACACAGTTCCACTCGAGTCAAAGCTATGCTGATTTACTCTAGTGGAGAATCAGATTTAGGGTGTCTAGTTAGACGCCAAAAACTGAGCTACCCCAAATCAGTGGCCACTTCTAAATAGGTAGGCCTGTATCTTTGATATCTACCCACAATAGGGCACAATGCACAAGCAGTTAAAGTAGCACAATGTTATGCCCAGGTCATCTTCTCATTTGGTTTGTGTCACTGTTGTACCATCATTTACATATAGATCTTATTAAAAAAGAAAGAACCATCTTATTGTGTAAGATCAGAACAGACTTTCCCATATGGTGCTACAGAATACTACTATGCTGAGAACCTGGAAGAGACTCAATGTATGGTCATATAATGCCTTTAAACTAGGGGTTTACAGTCAGTCATAAGTATTTGTATAGCTCCCATTACCACAGTGTCTGAGTCCCTCACAATCTTTAATATATATCCTCACAACATCCCTCTGAAGTAGGAAAGGGCTATTATACCCATTTCACAGGCAGGAACTGAGACACAGCGGGTATTTACATACTGCTTTTTACACCACAGCAGCAAGTTTCAGTTACTGGGTCTACTGCCAGGTTCACGCCAAAAACAGCTGTGTAGATTGTGCAGCTTGAGCTGGAGCTCGGGGTCCAAAACTCATCCCACCCCACACTGTCCCCGAGCTGCAGAGTCTGACCTCCTGTCCAAGCCCAGACACCTACACTGCTGTGTTTAGCGCTAAGTCTAAGACTCACTGCCACAAGTTTTTGCACACAGTGGAGACATTTCTGCAAAGGCTATGTGACTTGCCCAAGGTCACCCAGAAAGTCTATGGCAGAGCAGAGATTTAACCCCAGCTCTCCCACAACCTAAGCTGGTGCCCTAACAACTGGCCCATGCTTTGTCTAGCAGGAGGAAGTAGGGGAGTTGGCACAGCCTTACCAGTAAACTGCACCTCAACCAGAACACTAGCTGCTTATTTATTACAGCCAGTGACATTCCCATCAGACCCAGGACCCTCTTCTGTCTGCCAGAAGATCACAGGTGAGTGATGGAAAGAGGGATGAGAGAACGTGTTTGGCCTAATTTCAAATCAGCTCATATGGACTTGAATGTTTCAATTCAAATGTTGGGCCAAATCTTGCCTATCTTACTCAGGTGAGTATTCTCCTGAGGTCAGGTCCCTGTGATCCCAGTCCAGCCATCCCCAACTGATCCAGGCTATTCAGAGTCAGTGCACAGACTTCTCCCGCCCCTCCATGGAGCACAAGGAAAGCATAATCTACCCCATTTCCTCTTCTCAGCCCTAACTGAGGCTTAAGAGACCATCAGAGACCATAAGAGACTGAGACCATCTCTAGCAGCTACGCTCCCATGACCCTACTCCAGCGCGGCACGTTCACCTGATTGTTTTAAAACCATATTTATGGAGATTGGCCTGTAGCTTGTTTTGAATTATTAGCACCAGCTGCTGCCTTTATTCAATGGCACCTGTTACCTGTCCATGTTGTCTGGTTGGTCAAGACAAAAGCTTTGCACTGGGAGTGACTCTCGCAGACCTCAATGGCTTCACCAACATCAAACACAGAGAGGAGGCAGCCCTTGTGATGGTAAGAAGGCCAGCACCGGTAGTTCTCATCAGGAATAGCAGCTTCAGGTATCTGTCTGTACTCTGCAAAAACCAGCGCGAAGCAATCATTTTGAAATCTCTTTCGAAAGGGTTCAGTAAAGTGCTATGAGATGTGGGGAAGGGAGATGTGTGAAAGGGTGCATCTCAAAAACTTGATTCTATTTGGCTCCATTCACTAAAACTTGTTTAGTACTCATTTATTTACAGGAAAGGGTCCGTCCATAAAACAGTCTGCACACAAGACGTCTTTGCCTCCTTCCTGAGCAGGCAAGACGGATTTGGTGTGGGATTTTACTGAGAGAATGTCCCATTGAATAAACAGCATCCACTTGAATGGACTGACTCCCTGTCTTAGTTCTTAACACTGAATGAGATTGTCAGGGTGAGATCGGATCAGGCACTCCTGCCCCTCCCTCTCTGTCAGGAGAGCATGTTATTTTAGTCTAGCTTCCTTAGAACATGAAGAAAAGACAGGCTTTTAATTAAGCAAACTTTTTTCCTTGCTCAGATTAACACAAAAGGGGAGTTGCTTGATGGGCCTCTGAGGGGGGGAGTGGGAAAAGAGAAAAAAAAAAAAAGCACATGAAACATGTCAGCTTGGTTCTTGCCCAGCTCCTCTGCATTGCCCTGTGGATTACTTGGCTCCCTTGGCTGCCGTTCAGTCTCTCTTGCCTTTATGAGCTCCCTCTTGTTCTCTGTTCACAGCTCAGCTCCTCTCAGTCTCCCAGCTGCTTTTGGGCTTCTCTAATGAATGCATCAGCAAAATTAAACTAATCATTTATAAATATTTCTACTTAGCTCCCAGCCACACAGAAGTAAATACAAAAAAATTCTATAGCTATTCTAATTGCATCTATTAAGGAAATTGTAGCTGTGTGCCCTACTTCTTTAGTCTCTCTGGTTCAAGGATCTTTTGCTTGAAGCTGCAAAGTTCTAGCCTGCTAATATTTCAGAGAGTGCTTTAGGATGGAAGGATGCTTCCAGTCCAACAGACATTATGTTTGTTATAGATTTAACAACCAACCATTTGATTCATAATAGAATTATTCATCATTTAGGGTGCATTCCGTGCTATTTATATGGGAAGTGTGTGAAATAGTCAATATGCTCTTATGATCCAGGTTTAAAAAAAAAAAAAGAGACAGGAAACACAGTAAGAGACCAATCATGTCCCATTTAAGTCAGTGGCCAAACTCCATTAACTAGACTAGGTGCAGGCCCCACAATGACAAAAATGGGAAAAAGGTACCAAAAAATATTTTTCATTATAAAGCTACTGCATAAATAAGAACTGTCACCAGTCAGACATGTCATTCGGTATTAAATGTAATGGCATTATTTGGCCAGCGCTACAGTAGGGATCCTGAGTGGTGATTTGTGCCATCAATGAGACGGTCCATGTAAGGCAAACAAACAGGTCCAATCCCACCATCACTCCTGCTCCTTATGTGGTCATTTATACCAGCGCCAACTGAATGCAAAGTGGAGGTAAAACATGATTGTTCTGAGTCAGTAGCATTTTATACCCACCTTACACTGGTGTGACTACAAAAAGGTGCAAGGCAAAGGTGAATCAGACTCAACAGTGCACCTAAAAGGGCACCTGCAAACTGGAAGAACTGTTTAGGAACAGAAGAAAATGAACATCAACTGTAGTTCTGAAGTGCCAGTAGGGATAAAGCCCTGGGCCCTTACAGGGAATTCTCTTCAGAGCTTGCTAAGCTCCTGACTACAGCTTCTAATGTCAAGCTCTAACCAGCCTGGCTATGAAGTCAGTTTTCAGGAAGTCGGAGTCCTTAGCACAGCAACCCCTACATCACATGGTATAGCTTCACTGTGCCAACAGAGCTCTGTCTGCAGGTAACCTACCTATCAAACTGCAAGTTTTTTAATTCTCCTACAGGCAAATAGGTTTTGAAAATCTCTCTATTATATATTACACTGCTTCAGTTCTTAACAGTTTTCCCCCACTTGCTACACTCTACCCATTACAATTCTTTGAACACCATGGGCCAGAGTCTCAGGTGACATAAATGAGTAGCTGAAACACTATTTCCTTTATTGACGTATAAATAAAAATTCAGTTTTCATTCATTTTCAATGGGACTGAGGGCTTTCCTTGACTGAGTGAATTGTAGAGTGCACTAATGTGTTGTGGTCTAACTGTCCGGTGTAGATCCTGTGGGTGCAAACTCGAAAAGGTACCCAGTTCGTGTTCATGTTAACGTTAGAGTGAAGTCAGTCTTTCTACTTAGAGTAGCTCCGAGGTGTGCTGCAGTGACCTCTTTGCCCAGCTCCTGGAACAGAGAAGCCACAATGGTCTGCAAAGGTCTCAGAGCACTGTACTAATGTAAATAGTGTCTCAATGTATTTAGTAAATGATAATGCAAAACTACAAAAATATACACAGAGGAAGACTAGTACATTCCCTGATTGAGAAGTTACTAAACTTTCTTGGCACGGTCCTGACAGAGGAGCAGAGATAGAGCCATAGGAGGCCAACTTGACGTGTGGAGGAACACAGCCTCCCTCTGGATGGCTCTGGCACAACCCCAGGATCAGGGCTGGATTAATGCAGGGGCTTTAGGGGCTGCAGCTCAGGGCCTCAGGCCAAGGGGGGCCCTGCAAAAATAAATCCAGGCAGCTGGTGAACCACCCGTTTGAGGAGGCTAGCCTCAGCCCTGCCTCTTGTGCCTGAAGCCACACCCCTTATACGGCTCTCCTGTCAGAGCCCTGTCCTGGGCAGCCCCAGAGCCTGCGCCCCAACCTGCCCTGGCCATCCCACACCCCAGCAAACCCCTCCCCCACTGCCAGACAGCCCCAGCACCAGGCGTGGGTCCAACCCAGCCCCAGGCTGGCCAGTTCGCTCCAGCCCTCGGAGCGCTGCCACCTGCCAGCCCATGCAGCGCCACCCCACCCCACTCTGCCCCCGGGCTGGCCGCTCTGCCCTCAGTCCCAGAGAGCCTTCGGCTTGAGTGCTGCTCGAAGCACTGCCGGCCTGCACCGTGCCCCAGGGCTGGCCCACCTCGACCCCAGTCTGGCTCAAGTGCTCCCAGCCTCCAGAACACCGCCGTAAGGGGCCCCACAAAATTAATAGCCGTGGACCCACAGGAGAGTTAATCCAGTCCTGCCCAAGACTGGCACATTTCTCAGAATACCCACAAATTCTGGGGGTTTTCCTGTATGGCAAGAGCATGGGGTGGGGGAGAGGAGGGCAAATGTGAGGGGATCATCATGGGCTTCCCTTTCCACAGTGTGGGTTTTCCTGTGGAAAGGCTGATCTGTGCCAATGTCCAGCACAATCTGATGAGACGGGCAGTTTACTTTTAAAAACAAACATTAAAGTTCTGCCGACAGAAAGCCCGGTCCCATATCTACAACTAGACTTCGCATGAAAGATAGATCATTACACCTCTTCTCCTGCTCCCACTGAAGTCAATAGCAAATCTCTCACTGGCTTCAGTGGCAGCACGTTTGGATCCCTAGCGTATGAGTAATTGCCAACCGGCTTCGCTGTTGAAGCAAGGACCACATGGCAACACGGGAAACGAACAGCCACATCAAGACACTCTGTAGCTTCCTTCTCCATACACCACCTTCCCCCTTACCACTATCATAACAACCTGCACTACGTTTTTCCTTTAATTGTTTTTTTTCATTGTATTTTAAAAATAGATGGGAGGGGCTGAGCTGCTCACCAATGGCCAGCTGTGCCTTTGCTTTAAGTGGCAATGCAGGGGAGGAGCAGGAAAGGAGCTACCCCTACTTGTGTGGCCTACAACAGGGAAGTCTAAACCACAGACCCTGCACTCAGGGCTACTGTCAAGAGGCTCTGGATCCCTGGAAGCATCTCGCCTGAAAGAGGGCAACAAGGATTGAAGAGCGGGCTGAAATGTAGCTCCTCCCCCTCTCACACACATTTTCTCCAGCCAGCAGAGCTTCCCAGCGTGTAAACTGGTGTCACAAATTACTTCTCCTCCTTAAGTCGTAGGCAGGAGGCAGTCAGCACCATGCAGGTTTTTAGGTTATGTCTTCAAACTACTTGCACCTAAACCTAGAAAACACCCAAACTCATGACAACAACCATCAAATTCTGGTCTGAAAAATGAATCCTTGCCCAAAGATTCACCTTGCCTCAGAACATGGAGATCCAGTATCTTTGTAAGTCACACAAGAAAAATATCACTAGATTTCCCATTTATATTGCTTCAAATCAAGGGTCTGCTCCGTAGCTCTAACTTGCATGAGTCATCCTGTTGTCTTAGTTTCAGATACTCACAGTACACTTTACTCACATAAGTAGGGATAGCAGGATAAGGGGCCCTTACTTGAAGGCAACTGGACTGCTATTTAATTAACAGGTGTTCTGACAACACTAATTGATATGACCAATTACACAGCAAAAGGTAAGCATGTAACCACTCAAATACATTTGGACATATCTATAATGCAGAATGAATCGAAACACTGATAAACTTGGTACTAATTCAACGGTTCAGAGAGACCATTCCGCTCCTATTCAAAACTTGCTCAATCTGAGATAAAACTATCATGATGAAAAATAAACCCACTAAGCGGTAATTTTCCCAGTTACTTACTTTCTATCCATTTGTTTTTATGTTCATGTCACTCACCTAGCTCTTTGTGGTTCACTATGTAGGATACAGCAAGATAAAAATGTTTACATTGCTCACTTGTACTTTGTTGTATGTATCAAAGAGAGGTTTGAATGAGATTTGTAAAAGCCACATCAGGACTTTTTACCTGCTGTGTGAAATGGCTTAAGAAATCTGAAGTTGCATTTCCCACACAACAATTTTAAATATTCATCTTAGACATGATAGGTTAATATACTTGTTCTATTTAGAAATACCCAACTGATTTAAGGACAGCTTTAGCTCAGGTTTTTGTTTTCCCAAACCTGAGAACTTACTTAAATGGAGTTCATGGAATTTGAAGGCTCACAGCAGTAAATCACATCATAAAAAGGTCAAAGTTCTGGTCGATTTCCAGACTAATGGTGTTTAAAACCAATAAATACTTGCCTAATACTATAAATGCAGCAATAAATTTACTCTTTCACATACATATACACAATTTGACATAGCATATTTAAAGTCCATCACTATGAAGTCAAGGAATAGATCAAAGAATTACAAGGTGTTTATAAATAACTGCTTACCAATACCATAACCAAAAATAGTCCTTTTCACTTGTACATATTTTTGTAAAGATCGAAGCAAAATCCTTTAACAACACTAGGCCTGATTCTGTTGTCACTTATGCCATTCTCTTCATACCAGTTTAAACTTTTGAGGCCTGATTTTACATTCACACTGATGTAAATAGAGTAGGGCAGGAAACAATCTTCCCATCCTGCAGATATTTTGAGATTTCAAAAAAAATATTCCCAACCCAAATCATGACGAAATGTTGAAATCTAAAAAATGTTCATGAACCAAAAAAAAACAAAAAAACCTCACCACATTTCAGTTAGATTTTGATCTTTAATTTGTTTTTAAATTAGCTCTAAATTAACCTGAATTTTGAAATAAAAAGTCATTTGAAACCAAAAAAATAAAAACAGAATGTTTCACTTCAGAACTTGTATTTCTTTCTTTTCAAATGGGAAATTAGTTGAAACTGATCCAATCCCACAAAGTTTGTTTTGATTAACTGGCATTTGCCAACAAAAAGAATGTTTAGCCGAAAAATGCCCAACCAGCTCTAGATGCAAGTCAAGTACCTCCAGCAAAGCTGGGGCAGTTACAGGGATAGAAAGTCAGTGTCAATCAAGATCAGACTCAAGCACATGCAGTTCAATGATGTTACTCATCATTTATAGCAGTGTAACTTACATCAGGCCCTTAAGGCTCTGGCACAGTCATATATTTCAGAAAAGACATCTTGACAATCTCCCTTTTCACAGGAAAAAGTGATGTATTTAAAAACAGAAATCCCGTTCACGACAAACTAACCAATCATGGACCAATACCATAAAATTAAAAATAAAAGAGTAAAAATTAAAAGGCACTAATCCCAAAATTACCTTAGCAAACAGCACCTGTGTTGTCCCAGTGCTGACTCTAATCTAGAAACATGCCCATTTTCACAGTACCAGACTCAATCATATAAATAACTCCAGGATTACATTATAAACAGGCTGTGGTTTCCCCCTTTTAAATAGCTTAAATCACCCTAAATCTGCCTTTAATCAGTTCTAATGAACATTTATTTCAGCCACAGCAGCCAGATTGCATTTTTACTACCAGCTACAGCTACTAGTTGGAAAATTGCCCAGTTGTCTTTTCCAGTTATCACCTGCCAATACACCATGGGTCAGTAACACAGCTGCATTAATGTGCATCCTTGACAAAGTAATCCTGTTACTTCCTATTCCACCCCTACTGCCATTGTAACATAAAATAATGAAACCTGCTTCTGGATTTCCCCACCCCCACCCCACCTGCCCTTATTTGTAGTTAATCATAAAGGGCCCAATTCTACCAATCTTAGTAATACTTTACTGCACAAATAGTTGCACTGATTTCCCAAGGAGTACGGACAGCAGAATCAGATTCTAAATAATAGAAAACATACTTGCTGCCTCATATCATATATTCAGATTAGAAAAAGTGAAAAATTTATTACGAGTGTTTGCCTTCTTGATATTGCATTTGTTTGCCAGCATGTCTCGTTTTACATTTTTAATTTGTCCATGTTTTCATCTACTATATTTAAAATTCATTCAAAAAGAATGCCCCATAAATATGGCTCTTAGGTTCAGTTAATGGTGGGCTGCATTATAAAAAGCTGCTTCTTTTTTTTTTCTTTTTTTGCACACTACATGTCCATGACAGCAACAAAACAGTAGTATATCAGGGAAAATTACTCATCAAGTTTATTCCTTTTATCTCCACTTACAATCACATCTACCCTTCTCCACTAAATCACTCCAACCATTGGGAGAAGGGCTGTGGTCCAGTGAAAAAAGCATCTGGATAGAACACTGACCTGCTGTATGATCTTTGGAAAGACACTTCCCTTCTCTGTTTCCACTCCACTCTTTGTCTGTCTTGCCTATTTAGGCTGTCAGCTCTTTGGAGCAGGGACTGTCTGATACTTTGTATCTGTACAGCACCTAGCACAATGCAGCTCTTATCTTGAATGGAGCCTGTCCGGGTTGCTGCAGTACAAATAAATATTTACATTTTGTACTCCTGACAACATTGCAGAGATGGCACCATAATAGGAGGAAAGAGCTGGATATTTTTCTGGCTCGTGCATCGACAATAGAACTGTTAAGCAGGTTCTGGTTACAGAGCCAGATTCTATCTGTCGTTACACCTCTGCAATGCAACCCCATTGAAGGTAGCTGTGCCAGACAGTGGGGTTGCACAGATGTGACTGAGGCAGAATTTGGTCAGCAAAACCTTTTATTGGTGTGGTGTATACAAAAAAAAAAAAGCATTAAAATTGTAGAGCTATCACTTTAAATGCTCAGGGCTTCCCTGTTTCTGCTTGCAGGCATGGGGCTTTGTAAGGAAGTATGGGAGCAATAGTCTGGCAGCAGCCTAGAGTAAAGTGAGGGGAGTTGTGCCTCTCTATCTTAGGGAGCAGCCTGGTTTGTCTTTCTAGTTTTCGGTTCTTGTGTATTATTCTGAATTCTTTTTTTAAAAAAATCAAGCAGTGTTAAGATGCAGCCTTCCAACAAGAGTATTGGTTGATTTTCTCTAACTTCTCTGTTCATATGCTGTGAATATATCAGATGATGGTGGTACCTCACAACCCAGAAAGAGCAGAGGGTCAGATTTTTAAGTGTAGTTAGGCTGTTAAAGATGCAGATAGGCACCTTGTGGAGTTTTCAAATATGTCTAGATGCAGAACTCCCAATTGCAGTTAGGCACCTGGTAGTGAGATTTTCAAAAGGGCTTAACTATAATTCCTATTGGGAATTAGACACCTAGTTTTCAAAGTTGCCTAGGTGCATATCTGCATCTTTAGCAGCATAAATAAAATCTGGCCTATAATGACATCCCAGACTGAGCCTGAAGGCCTGGCCCAACAGTTAGAAAAAAAACATTTTACTACTAAGTTGATCAAATTTGATCCAGAGAATGGAAAAAGAATAAATATGAATGCCATTTTGAGAGTCAGTTTTCAGATCAGAAAGGGAAGGAGTAGATTGGCTTTTAAGGAAAGGAGTAGATCGGCTGCACGATGGTGGAGATGTACGTCTCCTATGCATGGGAGAAAGACAGGCAGTCACTACTTATTTCCTCAGGGCTACATCATTACATTTATGCTACAGCCCTGTGAAAGGGACACAGAGCTCCACCCTATGGAAGACAGCTAGTGGCTGCTGCAAGCTAATGGTGGAGGTGAGCACTCTGTTCCATAACTGCTCACTCCCAGTAGATTGGCCTCATGCCATGGGGCCAGAAAAGGTGGATCAGAACATGCCTCTCCCTGTCTCATTTTCAGTGTCCTACCCGACGTGGGGCTGCCCCCTGAAGTAGAGGGAATGCACAGACTACTAGAATGGGAGGCCCTTGCATGACCAATGGGGCGGCTTCCTGCATGCCCCTCTATTCCTGTGCGATTCTGTAATGGGCCCTCTTACAATCTGGCCCTATATGTTTGTGGAAAAGGACACAATTGGGGCACAAGCCTAGCCAAACCTAATTCATTTTAGAATCTGAGACTATTGGTTGGGAATTCTTTGTAATGTATTCCCAACTCTAGCATATTGGTCTAAGGAAGTGCTTACTATCTTCTGTAGCTCAGCCTAATATGGAGGTAGAAAAGCTGCCTGAATATAATCTGTTCCCACCCTCCAACCTCTCCCTCTCACACAAAAATGTCTTGTGCAGATTTACAATTTCTCAAGCAGGTTGCTATAGTATTTAAGAAACATTATTGCACTATAAATATTTACATACAGCATAACCCTGTCAAAATGTCAAAGGATAAAGGAAAACGGTGAATGTCTTTTACTGTACACCCTGACATTTTGTCTCTTGAGTTCTGTAAATGTACTTGGTTCAACAACTGCTTTTATTTTTACTAATTATGACTTTCTTTTGGCTAACACACCCCTCAAGACCTAATAATGGGTAACCTATTTGCTTTAATGAATAACAAGGCTACAGGATTTACTAACTGTAATGCATCTCACACATTTCTGTGTTACTTCTGAATTAACTGAAAGGTTGGGGTGGAGATGTTAGACTAAAATTCCAGGGCCGGATCCCCACTTGGTGTAAATCAACATGGCTCTTTTGACAGGAGTTTTGCTATAGACTTCAATGATGAAAGGATTTCACCTATGAAATCCAATGGGTTTATATAGTATAGTATTTTTGCAGTTGTGGCAATACTACTCACTATCCTTTTAGATAAAACCTTTACAAGGGAACAAATGATTCCTGGTTTAATCCACATAGTTCAATGTTCTCGGCAGAAGAGACTAATAGCCCTTTAAACATAAAAGCATTTGACATTCCAAACAGTGTCGCAACTGTGTAACAATTTTGTGTTATTTACAATTACAGAAAACCTACATAGCTATTAAAGGACTTCTTCCCCCACCCACTTCTCTACTTTGCTTCGGTAATTTAGAAACCAAGTCCAGAGTATAACAGAATTTATAGCACTGTAAAATATTTTACAACTGACACACAGTGAAAGCTTAAGACCCAAGTCCTTCTGTGACATGACCATGGTTCACGTTGTTAAATGTAATTTATGGGCAGGCTCAGATTGACAAGAACTTTCATAGTGTCTCTTCCTTACTGATGGTCAATATCATTCTTCTCACTTGAAAAAGGTTTCACAGCAAAAACATCGGCTCAGATAGATGTCTGTTTCATAAAAGGTCAGATTTCAGCTTTTTCCTTAAGTCACTATTCCGAGATCACCATCACTGCTTTTCTGGTAAGGGTTTACAACACTCTAGTCAAGACAATAGGTAATTCTGAATTTCTAGATCTAAGTCAAAATTATGAAGCACCATGAGTTGAACTTTCTAAATGTTCCTTTTAAAAAAAAAAAAAAAAAAAGTAATTATGTCACGTGCAATTCCTGGATCTGAGTCCACTACTGTGGCTTTGGTTTCAGTACAGATCCTATACCAGAATAGGCTTATTTTCTAAGTCAGATTCAGCAGGAATCTCTTGGTAACCATTAGTTGTTTTGTAAAATTGCAGCCCAAAACCTCACATGAACAGTTGATCTCTTGAGATTTCCATTTTTCAAGATGGTGGAAATCTTGTGAGATCAGGTCACCCAGTGAGATTTCCACCATTTAGACTGAAATCTAATGAGAACAACCTTGTAAGATTGTGCTTCATTTTAACCTGAAACCAAAGCCTAGCTCCAATTCAGCCTCAAACCCAAACCACAATCCCTAGCCTAAACCAGCTCAGCATCTGACAACCAGCCTCATCACCCTCTCACTATATTATAAAACAAGACAGAAAGAGAAATAAACCACAACTTAAAATATTTTTCCTTTGCTTTGGGAAAGAGTTATACAGTGTCCTGTGCTGTACTGCTGGTTTCTCAGTCTTTCCACTCACAACATTTTGAGGTGGAGTTTTAGGAGAAATTTATCCCACCCATATAAAGTGCAAGGGATCAGGGGGGTGAAATCCACCTCGCCTTGCCTGGGCAAGGCGAGAACATGGAGATGTAACTGCCTCTATGGCTGCTACATGAATTGACAGGTTGAAACAATATCCGTGGATCCTACCCACCACTTGCAAGAGTTGTTGGGGCCAATAAGTCACATCTACTGATTCTCTGGCCCCAGCATGGCTTGGGAGTAATGTTGCCCTGTGTGCTGGGCCAGCCTCGAAAGTTCTTCTAAAGGGATTCAGCTGTTCTCCTGAGCACCCCATCTTCCCCTACCACCACCACCCTGCCTTGCAGCTCCACGGCACCATCAGAAGAATTTCACCATTGGTAAATAACCTTAGGATTGAGTGCTTAAAAAAAGTGAGACATTATTCTAGAGAGGTGCTAAAAAAGTCAAATCTTCTACGAGAGAGGAGCCTGTGTGGAGAAGGAAGGATATAAGTGGACACGTAAGACCTGATTCTTCTTTGCATTGAGGCCTCTTTACACTTCTCTAGCAGGATAAAAGGGCCTTAAAATACAAGTACATTATATACACACCCACTTTAAGGTCCTTTTACATGACTACGGTGGTGAAAATGGCCTTAGTGCAAAACAGGCCCATGCATTTTAAGGACATGGTATATACATTTGAAAATTTACCCACAAGTCAACAAGGTCTTGTTTCAGTGTGATTTCTGGGAGGATATTTGATTTCTCTCAACTGCCATTGGCTGAATCCTCAACATCAAATAGTTTAATGTAACATTCAGGTTCTTTAAATTAGAATTTTATTAGAATTGCATAAAACTGTATTCACATGTTACACAGGGCAATTTCTATACCCTTTGCTCGCACTTTGCTCTCTGAACAGTTTCATAAAAGTTAATGGGACTACCCGCAGACTTCAGTAAGGGTAGCAGAATCTGAACTATAGTTATTTAGCAGTACACATAACTAAATCGCACATGAAAAACAGAAGCCTAACGTGAATGCAGCTCTGCTCCATATCAGTGAAGCCTTGCACTATTACATTTAGCATTGCTGTCTTGGGTTTTCTCCCTGCACTTCTTTATAAACAGGACAGCCTTTAAAATTCAAAACCTCATATTGTCCTGACATCACAGCCAGCAGCAGAGAAAAACCTCAACCTTCCCAGCACTTCCTCAACAAAGGATGTGTTTGTACTATTGATTGTGCTGCTGAAAATGATTTGACTGTGTTGACAGGCATCACTCAGCAAAGATTGTGATGAAAATCTGAACATTGGAAAGTTAAATGAACACCTGCAACAATTTTCTTGCCAATTTTACAACAAAATAAATATTGAATTATTTGTGATTAGTGTGCCAAATTTATCCCTGGGGTCAGAGCCCACTAAAGTCAGCACAGTTACACCCAGAATAAATTTTACTTATGAGTCTCTCACAAGGGAAATGCTTTACTGAACTTTTCAGATCCTTTACCCTAAATCCATCTTCATTTAATCACCCATCTCGTTCTCTCTGCTATGCATGTGCAGCAAAACCATCATATTTTCTTATCAGCCTCTAGGATATCTGACAAAGATATTGCACCTACTAAAAGATAAATTTTGCACAGCTTCTGTTTTTGGTGGTTTGGCTGAACAAGAACATTTACATATTATTTTCTTTCAAATATTCTATTCTGTAATGTATTCTTCAGGGTAGAATATTTATCCCTCTAAACCGTGTATGTTTGAATAACACTGTATACATTTTGGGTGCTATACAAGAGATTTTTGCTAAGATGTAAAAGAAGAACCTTAACATGTAAACTTTTATGCAATTTCTTTGTCAATTTATGCAGTTTTGTTATCCTATCACTGCTGCAAGCTGAAGTCTGCAGGGATTTTCCCCCTACAAAGCTGGTAGGAGGCTTATTTCTTCTAACCTGCAGCAGCTGCAATATCTGCAAGGAAATCTCATGAATCTTAAACCATCCATGCAGAGCTAGGGCATTAGCATGGAGATAAATTGGCTCCCTCTTCATGGGCTCCCTGCTCCAGCCTGTCCCCAGCTCCCACCTCAGGGAGGTTCCAACATGCAGATTGGGAGACAAGTGTTTAGACATCCCATGGTGAACCTTTCATCATGAGATTATGCTGCAGATTTCCCACAGGTGTGACATGGTCGATGGCATGGAGAGCAACCATCCACCAGCCTTAGTACCTTCCTGCCTACCTAAATCCCTTCCGGACCTGTGGGACTCTGGCTACCTGCTGTGGACTTCCATTTCCATGACTTCAGGGGGTTTTCACTTATTTCTGCTCCCCTCCACACCTCACAGTTTAGGCAGAGCCAACAACTTTACATGTGTCAAAGGAATACTTTACCAGCTTTCGGCATCCTGGTAGCGTTCTGTAGGTACGTGCCACTTTTGTATAAATGCAAAACTCTTTCTAGCTGAGCCACTGTTTCATCTATTCCCCAGTGGAGTTCTCCTTTAATAATACAGAAAAACAGTGACTTAGACAAAGAACACCTTCCCTTGGAATTAATAGGGATTATACCTGAGTGAGGTCCAAAGGACTGAAATTCAATTGTGCCAAACTGTGTGGACTTAAAGTCAAGTAGGCACTGCAGATTGATTTTCGTATGTACGATAAGTCAAGTCAAGCCCTAAACTTGAGTCTCCAAAGCTGAGCAGCTAACGTACTGAGCCAGCCAACTTCCTGTCTGGATCCGATAGGATGAGTTACCCACAAGAGATGAAAACTCCTTTCCAGCAAATTCCCTTTGAAATTATTTATAGCCGGGCACATTCTATATATATAGTTAGAACATAGTCAAGCTCCTTTTGTCCGAATGTCATTTTAGGGTAAAGATTTCAAGATAATTTTATGGTCTACTCTGGATTCTGAAGCATAAAATCATCTCAAATATCATCAGGGAGTTGTATGCAATAAATTGTCTCTATGGTTCAAATTCATCCCAGTAGAGATGGACCATTCAAGCTCCTCCATACCAATGAATCCCTTAGCATGGGATTAATATGTTGCAGAGGGCTGTGCATCAGTCCTTTGGACCAGGATAAATTTCACTCTATAGATCGGATTGTTTCCTCTGAGATCTTCATGCAGAAGAGACCAAATACTGCTCTGGTCAAACTGCCATTGACATGCAGTGTGAACTGCACCCACGAAAGGGTGAAATTCATCCCTGTGGTGGGGTCCAGGACAAGGCACATACCATTTAAATCCTACTTAAAGCCTCAAACCAGAGACTTAAATGGTGCATAGGCCTCATCTTGGCTCCTGCAGACAGGAGCTAATTTCATTCTAAGGGCACATCTACACTGCACCTGGAAGGGTAATTCCCAGTTCAGGTAGACATGCATGTGCCAGCTCTGCCCAAGCCAGCACCTGAAAATAGCAGTGTAGCCAAAGGGGCATCGGCAATGACTCAGGGTAGCCACCCAGGTACAATCCCATCTGAGTTACAAGGTATACGCTCAGGTGGCTAGCCCACACCACCCATGGCTACACTGAGATTTTCAGCATGCTCGCTCCATCAAAGTTGGCATGCGTATTTCTCCCCAAGCTGGAAATTATACCTCCAGCCACAGTGTAGACATGCCCTAAGTGAGGGCAGAATCTGACCCTAGAGCAATACATGTTAATGGAGTGGCCCCCCTCAAAATAAATCGAGATTACAGTGACATGAAAGAGACATATTTGGCAGCATCATATATTTAGAGTAGGTTTACCTGTAGCATTGACTATCACATCCAATAAGGGTCTCAAGGAAGATGGAGCACTGTGTGGTAGAAGATATGTAAAAAAAAACCTGCAATGGAAAAAGTAACCCATATTTTAAAATAATAAAGTTGACAAGGGTCTGGTAACCGCTGAACAACATAAGGAATAAAATTTAAATAGTTTTAAGTCCCTGACCCATTCAGGAAATATAATCATATTCTATAATCAAAAAAATATATAGCTAGGCTAGGGCACACAGCTGTCTGGCATACCTAGACTAAACTGCTATACACAAGACTACCTTGTAACTACCTGTAAATGTTCTGTTAATGTAGAAATTTGTTGTGAAGCCCCATGGATTGTGACTATTTGTGAAGCTGTCTGTACTTGGACAAACTTTATTAAAGGGACACTTTTAAACTCTGAAATCTTAGGTTTTTTTCCAAACCTTAAATATACATGTCAGATTTATGCTTATTTCGTTTCACCAATTATTTCCTTTCCACGTCTGCATTATTTTTAGGCTTTAGGATGAATGGGGGGGGAGGGGAAACAAACAACTTAATTCTATGCCACTGAAATTCAGGACAATATTCCCATGATGGGGTCACTATTTAACATGCATTCATGATGCTCCTGAATGGACTCCATGTTTGGATACATATTCTCTGCCGGGGGGGAAGGGGAGGGGAACAGAAAAAACCTGCTAGTGATTCTGGTAGTTTGCTTTGCTTTTCATAAGGAGGAAACTGCTGTCAAATGAAGGAAACAAAAGGTAAAGCAGCTTCTACAATTTCCAGCCTAATTTCTCACAAACTTAAAACAAGCATCTGGTTGTGAATGCTCTTGCCCTATGCTCAATTCCTGATGATTCCAAACTGCGAACAGCTAAGTGGAAATGCAAGTTAATTGGTGATGGCCTCAAAAATACATCTCCTATAATTTGGAAAAGCAGGCACAATAATAACTGTTATTTTTTTAGTTAGAGAAATGAAATAGCATACATTTATTATTATTATTTTTAAAGATAAGTAATTTCACAGTGCCCCTTTAACTGTCTATTGCTAAGCCAGCATTACTAACCTCTGCAAACCCTGTTTCAGAGGAACATTAGATAAAGATGGACAATTCAAGATCTGGTAATACAAGCAGATGTATCAGACATAAATATTGGGTAATGAGCAGAATGGTAACACAAATAGGAAATTTTACTCTGAGTTGCCTTGTCTATCCTATAAAATTGCCCCCAGGCCACACAAACATACAGAAATTGTAGTGAATCATACTCATTGGAGAGAATTAAGCACATCTTACATAAGCAAAAATTTAAAAAAAAATCAAGTTATTGATTGGAAAATAACAGCTATAGGAGCCTATATTGTGTCCCGTTGAGCTGACATATTAATTGTATAAAGTGGAAATATTTCCTAAAGATTTTAATGTTTTTTATGCAAAAGTAAAATTCATCCCTTCTAAAAAGAAGGATATTTTCAAAATCCCCAAGTAGGATTATTATAAAAGTTCTCTTAAGTGTTTTATATAAAAGAAGCAATCTAAATAGTGCTTGAAAGCTGAGCAAATAATTAGCAATGAATAATTCATTTGGTAAATTTTCTGCGCATGGAAAATCTGTAAATGGATTGTGATTGATCTCCAACAGTTCTTTGAAAGTATTCGAAAGTCACAGTTTGCTTTTCAGACTGGGTTGCGGAGTTACAATTAGACAGAAAAGTCACATCGTATTGCTTCTGATTCTCAGCTGAATGAGTGTGCAAGCATTTTGATATGAACACTCACACATGTGAATTTAAAATGCAAAGTCACGTGACTTTGAAATTCATAGATATCAGTGCCAGTAAAACTCAATCCCATGAACATGCATACAGAGGCGACATGGGCAGGCTATGTGGGGTCACATGCCCCCAGATTTCTGCCAGGATTTACATGCCCTGCCCTGAACCCCGCTGCATACCGACAGAAACTTTAAAGTGTGCTCCTCACTATCAATAGTGACGCATTGTCTCTGCATTCATGATTCATAGATTATATGGCCAGAAGGGATTAGTGTGAGCTTCTAGTCCAGAGGTCACCAAACTCTGGGGAGCACCCCCCTAGGGGGGCACAGAGAAACATTTGGAGGGGCATGGTGGGGCCTGGGCCAGCCCTATGGGTGGGGGGAGCAGGAGGAAGCGCCACTCAGCCCCGCTCTGACCCACCCCTGCTCCCCCCAGCTGCAGTCCTGACTTCAGCTCCCGGCACCACTCCTAGGCTGTGGCCTCAGCCCCAGGGCTGCAGTGCTGGCTAGAGCCCTTATCCTGGCCCTGCAGCCCTGGCCCCCAGGCGCGGCCCAAGCTCTGGCCCCTTCCTGGCTCTGGGACTCCAGCCCAGTCCTGGCCACAGCCCCAGTCCCCACTCTGGTCCGAGGCCCCACTTCTGGTCCCGAGCCCAGGCTCTGTTTGAGGGCTCCAAGTTCCCAGGCCCTGCAGCTCCGGCCTTGGCCCTGGCTGCAGTTCAGGCCCCGATCATAGCACTGGCCCCACTCCCGGCCCCTGATCCTGACTGCAGTTCCCAGGGAGGTGCAGACCAGGTAGAGTGGGGGTGTAATCCAAAAACTTTGGGGACCATTGTTCTAGACTGATCTCCTGCATTACACAGGCCACAGAATTTGCTTGAATTAATTCCTTTTTGAACTAGAGTAACTCTTCTACAAAAACATCCCATATTGTTTTTTAAATGTCCAGTAATGGACAATTCACAACTATTAGTAAGATGTTCCAATGGTTCATTACTTCACTGTTAAAAACATGCATCTTGAGGGTACACAAAAAGATGTATGGGTGACTGAAGGAAATCATTTAAAAATCCAAATCACGCAACTTTCGGGGGCAGAGAGGGGGTGACAATATTTTCTCAGCTCTAATAATTCACCTTGAGAAGGAATCAGGGGACTGGCCCAGTGAAGTTTCTCGTGGGTGGATCTAGTAAATTCAGACACTGCTGGAGATTTATACCATTGGTTAATCTGCTGCTGGTTAGAGCTCCCAGTAGCACCAGATATGGAAAAGAAAAAACTTTTCCCAAGCCTTCAGAAGGTATTACTGCCATTCATCTACCATCACAGTAACCCACTACGTGGGGAATCTGGGAACTGGAAAACTTAGTTGTCTATACCAAGTGGACTGCGGTTCTATCCTTGTTGAGTGAGCGTAGAGAGATCACTGCAGATGCATTCATAAGGGTGGCTGCAGCCTAGTATGGTGTGGGTCTGCTGTCATACCAAGACCTATTGTGTGAGCAGAACAATAAGCAATGGTGTGTGCTAAAAGCATTATGATTTTCAAAGGGTAAAAACAGATCTTTAGAAACTGATGAGCCAATGGAATAGTTCACTAGCACTCTCAACTGTTAACCACTGTGATAGGAAAAGACAGCTTTCTTCAGTGAGACCAGCAGCCGTTCTACAAGATCCCTGTGTCACAGGCATATCCCCATGGGTATAGCCCCATTTCTGATAGTGTGTGACTGAAAAGCACATTTGCCTATTAATGTTTTTTCTGGCCAGACCAGTGAAACAACTCTAACCAAAAACTAGTTAACTAAGAAGGATCTTGAATCCAAGAAAATGAAAATGGAAAATTATGCAGGACACACTAAAAATTTTACTGCGCAAATGCACATGACAGTTGTTTAGTGGAATCCATTTCAGTGTGGTCAGATAATGTAACACATATGCTGGTAAGTGCATTGGGACAAAAGCAGAAGACTCTCCTTGGAGAAGACTCTCCTAGCTGTGGTCTGGCAGGGAATGAGTAGTGTGATACTTGAAAGAGAAGCCTAAGAAATGAGAACACCATGATGGCATTGCCTTGAGACCCTCTATTTTCCTATCGGGATCAGTCAGAAGCACTCTGTCTCACCAGCACACTTTAACATCAAGCTACAACACAACTAGAATCAGTGCATTAAGGATCAATTCTTGACCCTATGAAAATCAATAGTAAAAAGTTTCCATGGGATCAGTGTTTGGCCCAAAGAATGAGTTGAGCAATCAAAGTTAGTGAAGAGCCAAGACCACGAACATAAATCCATCATGTAAAACTACTCAGTTGTAAATCTGAAGAGACCTTAAGAAACCAAATTCTGAAGACAGACATTTCAGCTAGATGCTTTCTACAGAGTTCTGACTGACCAGATAGAATGTCACCTGATTACCTATCTGTCATGTGTGTGGCATGACCATAAATTACAGACGCAGACCTCAATGGGGGGCACCTCAGGACAGATGGGAGTAGTATAAGCAAGCCAATCATTGCCTTTTCAAAGAAGAGCAATTAGTTTTATGTGAGGAAGGCTGAGAGGAAATTGTGAAAAGAGAACTAAAAAGTAGTGATGGCTTGTTTAAAAGTGTTAATATTCATTATAACCCCTGGGAAGATTACTCTCCAAATTAACATTGGGCTACGTTAAAGAAGTACAATGACATTACAGGCTTTTGACTATCAAACAACTGAACCAGTGAGTTTTATAATCAACAGAAAAGAGGCATGGTCTAATGAGAGGTGTGCAGTTTAGTGGTCAGAGCACAGACCTAGAAGACAGAACTTTCTGAATTCTAATCCCAGCTCTGAAGACATTTCACTTCTGAGCCTCAGTTGTCTCATACTTAAAAGGGAATAACAACACTTATTAATGTACATCAGAGATGTGTTGTGAGAATCATTTCATTATTAATGTAGTAATTGGGCCCAAAATCATCATACGATTACTCCAGTTTTTCGCTGGTATAAATCTTTATCGTGTAACTGACTTCAATGGAGTTACACCAACATAGCCCTTAGTGGTGAATCAGATTCAGTGTTTGAGAAGTACTTTCAAGATATTAATGTTATGTATTATTATTATTAATGAAATTATTTACAACACCAATTCCTCACTGTTTTAGTTATTCATCTATAAAGGCCTGACCCAACAATTTCAATTATCTCAATGACTATACAGAATTGGCAAATTTTATTAATTTTATCTATTTAGATAACTGGTCATCTACCTGTATGCATTATAAAGATTCCTCTTTTCATTCATATTTTGACATCGGCCCTCCACAGAGCATGGAAGAGTGAAATTTCTTGCTGGAAACTCTATAAAACAGTCACTGTTACTGGTACAAGAGCTTTCTTCTATGCTGGCATCATCCAAATCTGTCACTTTCAGCTCTCCATCTACAATCACAAACTGTCGAGGGCGAAAATCCAACAGCGTCACAGAGCCAAGAGGAGAGTGAGCCAAATAATACAAAAGCCGAACTAAGCTGAGACATATCTGAAATAAAAAGCACAGATAGCCTGTGTTATTTGTCTAATATGGAGCATGTAAATGCATCTGCTTTAAATTAAGTTACACACATAATGGCAACCAAATATAGGCGTGAGATTTATCATCATAATCAGTTAGTACCCTCAATAATAAGTTAGTACCCTCAAGGTCTTCTTCAGAATATTTAACGCCATCCTTTCAATGTAGATTGTAACAACCTTTAGAAGCTTGAAACAAACATGCTTCATTACCAATTTTTTCTTATGCAATTTTATTATTCTAGGATTGCTTGTGAGTTGAGCTGCTGGGGCTTTTTTATTTTGTTTTTATTATTTTAATAGACATAAAAGCATTTGTTTTTGATAAAACATCACATGTACGCCTTGATCCTGAAATCTAAGTCTCTGATCCTCTAAAAACTGATATGGGTTTAACTTTTCACACTGAGAGTAATTTGACTTCAATGGAACTATTTGCAGTGCATAAAGCTAAGTATTTGCAGGATCAGGGCCTATCCATGTAGACAGACCCTTCTGTCCACACAGGATCCCATTCAAGTCAATGGGGCTCCACACAGGTGCATCAGACTGGGGACATAGCATGAAGAATTATCTAGGCTTTGCCCATAGATAAAAGTATAATATTTGGAACCTTCAAATTTGGTCTCAACCCTATAGGTTTTACTGTGGCAAAATGCCCCACTCTTTACAGTTCATATGTGATGCCTTGACAGTATTTCTTTGTAGGTATCGTATAAGACACTAAAACAAAAACAACATATAAAGTTAAATATTTGCAAGCTCATTCAGTGTATTCAATTGACATTTCTTGTGCAGGCTAGCAAGCGTTTTACTGTTTGCATGTAAGCTTTGTTTTTTGTTAAAACTGCTGTTAAGACCATATGTATTAACGTAGTCAAATCACAATTCAGTCTGGGGGCATCAATGATATACTCAGGGGAATACTTAAATGCATACTTCAGAAAAAAAACAGAGGTTGAATATGTCTTAAGTTATACCTCACAGACTTCACGTCTGAGAGATATTAGGACTATCCAACACTTCCATAATCATTTCCTTGCCTTACCAGCTTAGAACATTTTTGTCCCACTTAAGCAATATCAAAAGTTTATGTAGAGATACTTGTACATATAAATGAATACAAGCATGGTTATGGGATGTCTGGATTGACTGCTTTTTTGTTCCTCTTACAAGAATTCTATACATTTCATGTAGCATCCCAGAGGATGCCAATATATAAAAGACATATCATGTCACTGAGAAAATGAAAGTAGACCACAATGAAACATTAACATTCTGAATATCAATGTGACTTTTCCCTTTGGTCAGGAGCACTGCACAGAACCTCATTACAGGAGCTGAACACTGCTAAAATCATTAGAGAAACTTGAACAAAATTATAATGAAACATTTTTAACTGCTCAAAGGTAAATATAGAAAAAATAATTTTTCAAAGATTTCTTAAACTACTATGGAAAACTTGGAACTCTCTCTGCATAAAAGTATACATGTTTGGCAAAAAACTAAGCGGGAGTTTTCTTTGCAATCTGAACTAATTCCTCCTTCTTCAAACATTACCAAGGCCCTGATCCTGCAAATGGATCCACTGCACAGACCCCTGCGCCCATGCTGAGTCCTGTTGAAGTCCTTTATCTATGTACCTGCCTTCAGTCTTGATATGAGTTGTGTGTGTATATGCCCCACAACAAGATTAAAATTCACATTTTAGGGCTCAGTTCTTCACCATTGCTTTCCATGGACTTTAATAGGTGCTGGTTTGGGGAGATTTAGTCCCTGGCCTGTAAACACAAAGGGACTACTTGAGTGTATAAAGTTAAACCACCATGTAAGTATTTGCTTGACTGGTGCAGATACATAAACAATTCTCATGTATCGAGCTGAGAACTTACATCCTCCTTCTTCTTCTCCTCTATGACAGCTGCACACTAGATAAGGGAATAGTTATGACATTACCTAAGGCTTCATTGCAGCAGTTCCAGGAATATTCTATTTATAATTACATCTCTATGAATCAGCCCGGCACTGCCAAGATATTTCCCCTTCATCTCCCTCTAACTGCCCTAGAAGGGACATCCATTCTAAAGAGAAGCTTTCCATCCACATCCACATGTGATACAGTCAAGCCAATAATCTTGTGCATCTTTTGCAACTTACATCACAGTTCCAATCATAGTGTGATCATTTGCAGTTGCATGGCTGAGGGAGACAGCAGTACACTTCGTTGGCCATTACAAACTAAAAACTCTGATTGAGACATTGTTTCTTAGGAGTGTATTTCTTTTAGAACAAGGTAGCTGAAGTTCAACTCATGGGCTAAATACTGTCCCCAGAGCTCTAAATGAAGCCTGTAACTGCCCTAATCTTTAATCATGAAGTACATCCCACAGAGATTACAGATCCCAGCATACCATGCCTTATCTTGATGAAAGTACCACTAACATCTGGGCTCCATTGCATACAAATTAAGTGTGACCTTCATGTTTCTGTTAAATTGCCAATGTGGGCTTCATTGGGCAAACTCTGTTTTAGGACTTGTGTACATTTATAAACTTCATTTTACCCTTCATTCTCCCCTAGTAAAAGACAACATAACAAGAAACAGTAGGAAACAATTATAAAGTCAGCCTATGATAATGATCAAGATAGAGAGGTCACATCCTTCTATTGTTTGAATTCCAGTTGTAGAGCACGATGTTCAAGCCAAAAATGCCAAGCTCTGAGGTTTTTAACAAGTATGAAATCTTTGAAGATATAATGTGAACGGCACATAACATCCTATAATTAGGGACCATCAACAGGCAGAACAGTGCAGTGTCTTAAAAACCGAAACATGGGAGCGTTAAGTCTTATAAGACATAACGTTCCCAAGCAAAGCAGTTGTTTAATAAATGGGAACAAAGCTTTAACCTATGTAACCTCTTCTCTCACCCCCCATGCCTGGAGTTGCTTTGTGTTCACATCCTACTTAAAAGTCCTGTAAGTTGTACTTACTCGAAATCTGTCCTCCCAAGAAGTCTGTAAAAGCTGAATCATCTCTAATGGTGAGCCTAGCTCAGTGATGGTGGTCAGCGTGTCTGGGATGTCATTGCTGTCCTGATAACAGTAGCCATAGAGCTGAAAAAAAAAGTACACAAAAAGGGAAAGAGATTAGTATAATACATCTTGGCATCTTCCGCTTTTCTCCAGGAGTGTGGGAAGCAGTCTCCTGTATCCTCCTTGGACTCTCTGTGTTTTACAATGCTGCCCTTAGGCCCCCTGTAGCAGCCTCGTATCTTTCCATCTGAGGAGAATGCCTATTTAAGAGTTTCAGTCATGGGCTTCAATTGCCCAGTGCAGTCTCTGCAAGCCACACAAGGCCTTCACCAAGGCTGGGTATGCTGCATTTGCATACCCTTCTGGATAGGCTTTTATAATCAAAACCCTTATCAAGCAACTTATATGTAAAAATGTGTGTGTGTGTAGATATGAAGACTTAGTGCATATACGAAAATGAATTCCCTCTATCTGGCATAATCATAATAATTCTGTGCTTAAAAATAGGCATTAGAAAAATGTCATTTAAAGATCAGGAATTTTTTTTTTTTACCTTTGCCAGAGCTTGTGTCTATTTGTATTTTAATGCCACAGAGGGTTAAACTAGATCTTTATAATGAACTTTAAAAAACCATTGCAAATGTCAAGGCACATCCTTTGCCACGCAGGAAATGCTTCTAATAGTATTGGTTGAGGTTACATGTGCAATAACGTTAGAGATGGGTGAATACTGCAAAATATTTTAAAATGAATGCACTTCAGGCATGTTCCAGCCTCTTTTGTGTTTGCTATCCAAAAATCACTTGCACAATCAATTTTTACTTGCACAAACACTTACACAGTAAGAACATTTTAAGCCTGTGCTTGAAGAACCTTATGTCAGAGGGAACAGGGACTGTTTTACCCAGCTAGGAGACAGGCTTTTAGAAACTCCTTACCAAAGCCTTGGCAAAGAAGCAGTGAAATGAGCTGAACAAAGATCTGATTACAAACTTTGCAGCTGCGACAACATGGACACAACATAAAATTAAATTTACACTCTACCCCCAGCCAAATAAGTATTAGGGTAGAAGATGTGGCATGATGCAAGAGGTTAAAAATCCTCTAATCCTACTCATCTGCTCCCCTACCCCGAGAGGTTCAAAACTGCCATGGCTTCTTCAAACCTATTCGTCTCCTGATTATGGACATGATTCAAAGCTCATTGAAGTCAATGGGAGTCTTTGTATTGACTTCAGTGGGCTGTGAATCAGATCCTGTAAGAGCTATGCTCACCCAATCTGGGTTCAGAAACAATACTGTGTGTGTTAGGTGATCGATCACGACTAAGTAACAATTGAATAGCCAGTGCAATTAAATGTTCTCAATCAACTAACAGAATGGAAAAAACATTGCAAACAAATTCATTGAATAGCAAGCAAATTTGTGCAATGTAGTCAATCTGCTCACAAACATTTAAGCAGAAGAAAAAGAGGTTAAGTTCAGTAAACAAATTATTTGTTATGAATCATTCCCTTAGCTCTAACTATCATTGTCTATGTTTAAAGGAAGAAAAAATTCCAAAATAGTAAGTGAAGAAAGCAATTATTCCTTTCAATGAAAAGTGGCATTGTACTTCAAAACAACTGGTAAAGCATGTATATCAAACAAAACGGAAGCTAAAATAGTTTATTTTAAAAACATACAATAGAGATTTTGACATCAGAGATGTATGTGTGGCAGGTATTTCTGCACTAGAGACACATTGGATTGAAATAGGGATACACCGTAGATTTAATAATACAACATTAACCTGGGGCTTCTCAGATCAGACATAGGAGTTGTCCCTTAATATCTGTGACATTTTTTTAATGCAAGCATGTTTCTGACATAAGTACAGTAATAAAAACTTAGCACAACACACTATCTTAGAAGAACACATTTGCACAATTGTTACCATTACAAACCAGAAAGAACACAAATATAAAGAGAATGTAAATATTTTATAGAATGTGCAACTTTGCTAGGATGACGCTAGACTTGCCTGTAAACGATATTTTATATATAATGCTTGATGATCCTGCAGTCCTCACACATTTTAGCCTTTGTATGGATAGGGACTAAGAGTGCAAGATTGGGCCCATTATATTTAAATGTTAATTTCTGGGTGTGAGAGCTAATAAGAGGTCCTATACGCCTCTAACGTTTTATTGAATTCTATTGAATCATAGATGGAATTTATAAAATTGTATTGTCCAGTGGAAAAAAGCTCATAAAACAGAAGTAAAATTAGAAGACAAATTGGATGAAAAATGTTAATTCTACAGTAAACGTCAATTCAGAATAATGAACATGACAAGGACATCAGTCTTCATTAGCCATTGAAGTCCTCTGAAAGTGTAATAAAACCAAGTAATTTTTAATTAAGACATGATATTTGTAGCATATGCGTATTAAAAAAATCAGAATTTATTTTAATTAAAAATATATTTTTAATAAGAATAAATTCAGAATACTTTTGTAAGAGTAAAATAATGAAGTATGGCTTCCTATGGTCATAATAATGCAATATATTTGTTCTCAGGGGCTGAGTAGCACTGCATTTAATTATCTCCATTTAGAATCCAGCTGCACCACTGCAAAAATCATTGCTGACTGATGTTTATATTTAGTACAGACTTTGCTGTTCTGAAGTCTAATTAGTTGCTTCAAGCGTAAAGGGCCCAATCCATTTTTCCTTCCACAAGAAAAATCTCTCTTCAAATATCAGTGGGAAATGTTCTTGCATAAGGAGCGCTGACTTGAATTAAGTCCATTAATTAAGGCCATAGTTAAAGACATTAAAAAATTACATGTGATGAAGAAAAATATTGAATAATTCTAACTAATGAAATAGATCATCTGGTTTAATCTCTTCTTTATTGCTATTCCTTATGTAAAACATTTCTAGCTATGAGGTTGCCATTTTGTTACATAGAATCATTGGAGAACGGAAGTCAGAGATGGAAAGGAGCCTACTAGGCTATATTTAAATAAAAATTTTAAATAAAGGCCTAAGCAAAAATGCACATGCAATACATGGCCACATGTGTACAATTATGGTGACTGAAAATAATAAAAAAATAAAAGTATGTCCTGATTCAAACTACTAATTAGGCATCTAAAATGGCTATTTATATGTGAACAACCACACAGAATACAGATGTGCATGTATTTTCTTTTAAAAATTTAGCTCATTAGATGATCTTGCCCTCCTTCCTGTCAATGCAAGGTTGTTTCCCACAGTTTAGTTTCTTGGTTTTTGTCCAGTCTAGTTTGGAAATGTCCCAGATAGGACAATATCATTTTCACATACAAATAATTAGTAACTAATTTGTATACCGTGCCTATTTGGATCAACCGCATGCAACTGTAAAAATAACCACATGGACAATATGAATGAAATTGGAGTAAAAAGATGATTCAAATGGGAAAGAGATAAAACATAGAGCAGGCAGAGTGCTGAAGTTACTGATTCAATTTAAACACTCTTTGTAGGGATAGCATTTTTTCTATCATCTAGTTACATGTTAGACTTTTCAAATATATTGTTTTTTCATACCCCAGAACAACATGGTTTCAGTTAATGTATGGAAAGAAATATTAATCAATGTTTGATATGTCAAGCCACTAAACTGAAATACTACTACAAATACATAGTTTTGTACAGAATCTAGTAGCAAACTGTTGCTAGCTTGGGATGCTTTTCTTTCTGCTCAAGAAACTAAGCCCCAGATATGAAATTTTGAACTGTTGTCACATTGTGCATAATAGTTCATGTAAAGCAGGTATGTTTATTGAGAAAAATCTAAACAGCTAGTGAAGAACTCAATCAAGGACTGTATTCCTTATGCACCAAAAACTCCCATTGACTTCAGGAGGAGTTTTAGATCCATAAAGAATACAGGGTCAGCCCCTGAGAAAGTTATATTCTTTTGTAAGATTTCATGTCTGTACTGCCAGTCACTTCAGAGGTGCCCCTTTCAGACAAGAAAGGGGGTGGAGGGGAGCAGAGGTCAGACTGCACACAAAAGCTGACAAGCATACTGAATAAAAACACAAAATAAAGGAGCTTATTAAGCTGTCATCAGTGGCTAAGTATATGCAAACAGACCATCTTGCATTAGTATAATCACCAAAGCTGGATTTTCAAAAAAACAAAATGTCAAGAAAAAGCCTTAGCAAAAGTGTTACTCTTCATTTGTACAGTTTGCTCAGACAGGAATGGTACAATTAAAAATCTAACAAAATAAAGCCAGATTCTGTTCTAACACTGGTGTAAGTCTAAAGCAGGATTGCCAGCCTGAAGCATCTAAAGATCAGAAGTCTAGACCCAAGAAACATACTAGCTTAAAAATCATGAGATGTTAAAAAAAGTATTTGTGTTCTGTGTTTGAGCCCTGAAAGTTCCCCTTTAGCTTTTCTCTGTAATCATGAGGAATATAAATTTACTTGTTTTTCTCTCTAATGAAAGCTGTGATTGTTCATGTAATCACATGACTCCAATAGCTGGAGCTTTCAGAAAAAAAAGGAAGAATCACCTTTGATAAAATAGTGAGAGTTGGTAACAGTGCTAAAGAAACAACACTGGTCCTGATTCTCCTCTCATTCAGACCTCAGTGATTTCACTCAAGTTATTCCAGATTTACTCCAGTGTAATAGCAGAATATGGCCCAGGACAAAAGAAATTCTTGTTCATGTGCACAGTGCATGTATTCAAAGATACATGTGCACACCTAGCCAAACTGAAAATTAGTCCAGGACTGGACATGTCAAGGCTAGACTGTCTAATAAGCTAGGGCCTCTGTAGAAAAACTCCCATGGACATCGCTGTGCATGGGAGCAAGCTCCTAGCGGCTAAATTAGAGGAGCATATTGTAGAGTGCTTTGCTGTTCTAAAGGCATCAGACTGAAGGAAGACAATTCCAAGATAAACTTTTACATGCACCTGATGCCTTGGCTATGCCCTCTGTTGCCATCGCAATAGGCCAGTCCCTCCAAGGAAAAATATAGAGGAACCATGATGCATAGTTGTTACTTAGCAATAAATACTTTAGGATTTTCACTTGTGCCTAAAATCTGTTTTTCTTTCAAATTTTAAACATGTGCTATCTTTACTGAGAATATTATAAATACTTTTGCCTCAACCCAAAAGCATCTGTAAAAATGATGAGTGCCTTTACATTGCAAATTATTAGGTTATTTAATTAACTTTAATCTTCCTAGGTAAATGTAACACACAAGGAGCCACAGGGAGCAGAGGTCAGTCAGCACCATTCAGGATGCACTTAGCATCTTCCAGGATTGGGACCAAAGCTGGCTGCCAAAGCCAAGAGACAAAATTTCTTCCTGTTGCCTCAGACTAGAGATGGAAATTGTAAGCAAGCAGTAGATAATTTAAATATTAAAACTAACTACTCATAGCTATCTTTAGTGGGGGTTATTAATAACTGTACTGTTATTAAGGGTGCTGCACACTAGAAGAGTTAACGGTTACACCAATGTCATCATAGCTGCCAACCACATTAATAGCTTCAAAAGAAAGTGAAACAAAAATGAAATTTGTGTGTACAACACACACATGCATCCCCTACCTGCAAGGCACATATTTTGGCAGTAAACTTAAGGCTTACAAAGGATCTCGCCCCTTTTCCCTCCTCATTTTCATATAATTAAGCTCCCACATAAAATAGTTGTATTATTTTAAAAGCTTTGTAGCACCGTAAATTTAACCTACCCTGCACAACTCCAAGATCCAGCCCACGACACTTATTCATACAAGCTCCTGCCCATAGCTCCATTCAAGTCAATCAGGGGGACTACTAATTTATCCATGATTTCAATGGGAATGGACAGGTATAATTTAGAGCAGAATTTGAAACAATATCTTAAATAATAAGGATCAAAATTTATCCTCCACCTCTGATCCACTTCACTGCATCCACTTCAGTGGGGTTTTTCAGAACTTTGACTCTGAATTATGCAATGATTTAAATGATTAATATCTGCATGTTCTCTCTTCTGAAGAGGCTAGTGAACAGTCCTGCTGAAACATTCATGAGACTGTCCATATTAAAACTGATCCCTTGAGTATAATTCTACTGAGTTAAATGTCTCAGATCTCTTCACTGCTGGGCTTACTTCCCTGAAGTGAGCTTCGTTTAACTCAGAGTCGGTCTGCAGTTGCAAAGTCCCAGAATAAGTAGCTCTTCCCATCATGGATCATTCTGAGTTTAGCCAGAAACAACATAAAACCTTCAAGGTCCCCCTCCACAAACACTCTGCTTGCAGGGCTTTTTTTTTTTTTTTTTGGTCTAAGTTGAGTGGCCAGGCTGAGATTAGAGAAAAACAAACAGCTTGCACCTTTATTATTGATTAATTGTATTGCCATAGTGCATAGGAGCCCCAGTCCCTAACACAAAACCTTACGATTTAAGTAAGAAAGAGACTTCAGAGGGATACAGACAGACAGATGGAAGAGTACAAGGAAACAATGAGACAACACTGGCCAGCCTGATAGGCTGCTGAGACCAGTCTAACCACTGTACAGGTGGGAGGGTTGGGGTTTTGGGGGTTTTATTTGTAGGCATCATGGAAGAGAATTCTAATGAGAATTAGGCATGGAGACACTTCACTAGATGATTATTTGTATCTTTAGGTGCCTAAATGCCTTTAACAATCTGGACCTGAGTGAAAAACATCATTGGCTGGTGCATACAACGTATGAACAACACCTTCTCTCCTCAAACACTTCACAATTGTAGATCACAACACAGGAAAATGTGATTTTATGACTCAAGTCTGAGTGAATCCATGCATCCTACAATAGTTTCTCCCCATTGTGGACGAGGCTACCACAAGGGTGTCAGTAGCACTGGTTTGGCTAATTCTCATGCCATCCCACAATGTAGTAATGGAGAAATTACTCCAAAGCCATCCCCTCTGCCCCCCAGCAGCAATGGGTATTATGGGATAGGCCCTATAGGCATCTTAGAAGTGCAACTGTTACAACTGCAGTTGTAAGGTGTGGTGTGTGTGGATGCACCAAAACAACTCTGTAAAAATAGCATTTGTGGGTGGGTTAAACCATGGTAAGGATGGGTGATAGTACAAACCATCTCATGCAGTCAGAGGCCATTGAAGCTGGAGAACTGAATTGTTTGTTTGCAACAGCTGTCAGGAAGTATTCCTTCTCAACTGGTGCAGAAGGATTGGAATTGCTAATATTGGTGGGCCAAACTCTTTACAGAATCATTACAGGAAGTATGAATGAGACAAGTTTTCCTCAACTTAATGTAGACACACCCATTGATCCAGGGCAGGATGCAGATCTAAAGAGACAACATGGTCTGCATGGGACCTTGAAAGGCAGGAAATCCTGTGTCTAGCCTCAGCTCTGGCAGACTCAATGTGTGGCCTTGGACTAGTCATGTAACCTCCCTCAGTCTTGATATCTAACAAAAGAAGGGATGGGACAATCGTACTTACCTAACTTACAAATTAGCCCACTTGAAGTGTAATTAAACAATTCTTCTCAAAAGCACTTTTGGTTTGCCCTTGTAATCCACAGATTATACAAAATGTTCCATTTTATGAAAAATAATGTCCTGGGCAGGATACACACAAAGTTGAACCCCTTTATATGTGCACGGTGTCTCTGAAAAATTCAAGTAACGAAGGTGACTTTTGCAAAAGGTACAATGGCATCCATTCATCCCCATGCAGTCTGCACAGATAAGAGACTGCCAGGATCCTAGGCAATGAAGGCTGAGAAGGTTGCAAATCACCAGCTCCCATAACAGAGCCAGAAATTCAAAACAGAGTCTTTTGGAGTAATTTACATGGCACATAACAGAGGAGCAATCAGAAATCATTCGACAAATTAATGGGATTAGTTTTATGAATGATCTATTTGAAAGTAAGTAATGACAGTGTAGCTCTTTAGCTAATTCTATGTTTTTTGCCTCATGGAAATCCCTTCCTGCCAACAGTTATGTAAGTCAAATCCCCCCTATAGTCCCATGCAGTTCAATGGAGAAAATATTATTTGGACACTTTAGAGTTGAGGCATATGGCTTGTCTAATAATGACATGAATAGTTATGGCTGGTTTGCAATTGTATCAGCTCTGTGCTTCCAACAGCCCTGCAGTTCTTGTTAACAGATCCTTTCTTCACTCTTAAAAGTGCAGGATAACATCTGGGCCTGTTGGGAAGCCCTCTTGCAATAAAGAAGCACTTTGTGTAATTAATCTTTCCTCACCAAGCCGCATCTGTCTGCTTTCCCCGGCCTTCTCCATTCCCATCCTGAGTTCCCCAGGGCTGTGGAGGTGTAGTGGAGACGCAGCAAGCTGTCTCCATCAACAGGTGGCACTGTTTGCTTTTTTTCTCCTCAACCATTTTTCAGAGTTCCCATGCTGCTATCCCACATTTCACTTAGGGTAACATTTTCAAAAAGTGACATATACTTAGCATTAGATCCACTTGACTCCCACTTCAGGCGTTTAAATCCAAAACATAGGAATTAATGAGAGCCTTAAAACCTGCACTCAGCTACCACCTAACTCTGTCTGTGCCCAAATTTCCTAGGCACCTCCATTTCTGCTGGTGAGTGGGTGCAAAACCACCTAAGTCTGACACCACCAAGCTGCTTGGTGCCATGCTTAACTTCTCCAACCAGTCAGTTAATCTCCCATCTATTTTGCTTGCAGTGCCAAATTTGGAAAGTGTTCTCAGAGCATGCCTTACCTGCTCTACCAGACAAACAGATCTAGACTTCTTTGGCACGGGTAGCTGTGTCCCAAAATACCCAACAGCCCAGTGAGTAGAGCTCTCGTGCAGGCTATGGGAAACCTGTTTTCACATCCCCACTCTGCCTGACTTGGAGCAGGGGCTTAGAGCCAGGTTTCTCAGACAAGTGCCTTAACCCTGAGGCTATTGGACATCCTAGGATGGGAGTGTTCTCAATCTCTCCTGCTGAAACTGTTCCATTGGGTTTAAAAGTAAGGAAGTATTAACTGGGCTCAAGAGAGACTAGCTCTATGGCCCAGTGGTTAGGGCACTTGCCTGGGATGTAGGTCCCTGCTCCAATAAGTATTTCTTTTGTTCTAAAAAAATGGAACAGCTTCACCAGGCGAGACAAAGAGCACCCCACCTCAGCATGCCCAATAGCCTGGTGGTTAAGGCAGTGACAGGGGAGACCTGCTCCAAATCAGGCAGAGCAGGGGGTTCAGAAACAGTTCTTCCACAGCCCCGGGGTGAGCACTGCCTCACCACCTAGCTATTGGTTACAATGCGGTGGCTCTCTCTCTATCTTTGAGAAAGAGGTGAGGTGGCTTAGGAACCTCGCTCCAGGGGAGGGTTCACTGCCCTGAATCTTGATTGGAAATAGAAACGAAGCTCAGACTCCACCCCTTTCCTCAGCGTTTCCTACTGGCTAGCACAGAGAGAAGCCAGCAAGCAGAGACTCCCCTTCTTGGGCATCTAACTCTCCTCACCCATTGTGTAGAGGAGCCTGAGCTCCTAACTCAGGGCGGTGAACTCCACTAGGAAGCAGGGTGCCTAGAAGTTAGTTGTTGCTGTGCCTAAGTTATTTTGTGGAGTAATCCTTAGAAATCAACCTTACACTGAAAGTCGTTGGGACTTAGGCTTTTATGTTCCTACATCACTTTGGGGATTTAGGCTCCTAAGTTAGATACTTTTGAAAATGTTACCCCGAGTACCTGCCTGTCCTGGAAAAAAACTTTGGAGCAGTTGTAAAACTTGTTCAGCTAACCTCATTTTAAAACCAAAGTCCTGGTGTGCACTTGGTTTTCAGCTGTTTAAAATGTCCTAACTGCTCCAATCAAAACAGGTTTTCACAGCAGTTAGAAAAATCTCTGCAGTGTAGATAGGCCCCTGGAGCTATGCTGTGCCCTTCATCTATGGATGCAGATCAAGCACATATTAAGATCCCAAGCTCTCATTCTAGTAGGTTAATTCTCTCTAATTAGGTGCTCCGTTTTGAAGGTTAAGGTCCAAAGGAAAATTTCTACACCCCTCTCCCAATCCAAATTTCAAAACCACAGTTCCCCCCCCCATGATCAGCCACCATCTCACCTGGGCTTTTCGTTGATGACACTACACCCCAGTCTACTCAGAAGGTTGCTCAAATTTTCCACAGGGATGCTAGCCGGCTGCACATAAAAAGCTCTTGAGTTCATCACCCAGCATTCTCAACAACTACCAGCACAAAAGAGCTTCTTATGCTCCTGATTCCACTGGACCCCCACTTCTTGCAACAACAACAGGATTTCCTGAGCTTCCGACCCCTCTCCCCCTCACTCCCACAACTAGAGCTCACCCCATCCCCATGGTGTATGCAAATGTTGTGGATTAAAGTTTAGTGTGGACTCTGAATGAAGCAACATGATGGAATAGGACCAAAAGATTTCATAGATGATTCATGGCAACTCATTCGAGCTAGAAATGCATTTTAATTGATTTATCACTTGGAGAAATTATCTTCTTCCACATAAAGTTACCATATAAGACCTCAACATTTTAATTTTCAAACTAAAAATAAGGGTCCCACTTCTGGCCTCACTAACTGGACTTATCGATGCAGAGGATAAACATCTTGTTAGAAAACATGTTAACTAACATGATGCTAACATTACATCAAATTTAAAAGAGGAACAAGTAATGTTTTAAAACGTATTAGCTGGTCATAATAGCCCATGCCATTACCATCTGAAACGTTTTCAGACACCACTGGATTTGTCCACACCAAAGGCAAAATCATTGTTTATCACCATTTTTTCTGAACAAATGTAAATCAAAATAATTCCCCTAAAGACAACTGAATTACTCCAGTTCTAAAATGGGATACAAATCATAAGCTGGATCTTGGTGTTTAAAAGGTAGTTAAATTAATGAAACAACAAATATTTGCTTTAACACCAATCTGACAAACAGAAACCGAGATGGTCTTAGTCAACAAGGCTCTGGTCACACTATCAGCGGCTGTTCACGGTTGCCCCCCACAGCCCCATCGCCACTGTTTCGAAATGAACGCATCACCTACTTTTATATTTTTTTTAAAAAATAGAGCTTTATTTGGGTGGAAGTAGAGTCTTTTTTTTGGGGGGGGGGGTAAGAATCATTGAATTGAGCGATGGTTGGTTATAAAAATATCTATTAACCCTACAAAAATAATCTTGCACTTTCACCAAACGTATGCCAGTTTCAAATCTTCACTCCCTTCCATTCGTCTTCAGAAATGTAAGGGGAGAACCCGTCAAAAGGCTTGTTTATGCCCATGGATGGTAGCCCCATTAATTCAGATATACCAGGGCTATAATTATAGTATTACAGTAAACCAAACATTACCAGTGTGTCTTTACAATCGTATTCATTGTCTGAAATAAACAGCAAATGGTGTTAGATTTTCTGTTCTTCCCCAGATAGCCAGAAGAGAGGAATTAGAGCAAACTAACCCGGCTGCCTCGATAACTGCACGGAAAAGCCGGATCCAGAAGTAAATATTTTAACTTTGTAAGGAAAGAAATCACAGCGCAGAGGGAAAGGACGAAGAGATCAGCCACCGCATTTGATAGAGAGCGACTGCAGAGCAATTAGTGGGCTGCTAAATCCTGTGTTACAATAAATCAGTGACCCACATCCCCCTCTTCCCCAATGTTTCTCGTTATTAAATCAACTTTAATGAACTACCCCTTCTCTCCCACTCCAAACCAAATACATTTCCATTTTAATCTGCACCTGCCTATCACAATGGCTGCTGTGGCAGGAATGTTTATAGCGATCGAGAGCAGTGTGTGTGACTGACAAGTTCCCAGACTTGCCCTTTGAATCAGCGCCTCTAGCCCAGATCCAGAGGCAAGACCCATCAGACAAGCCAACCCTGACTCAGAGATGGTCAGTGCAAACACTTTAAAACGACAGGCACCCTCATTTTAAGTGTTTTCTTTGCATTAACACTAGCTAACCCCGCTAGTTAACACTAACCCCCACTCCCTTTTCCAGGTTCTCAACATTTCCTTTGATAGGTTTGATGTGCCACACCTGGCTCCTCCAACAGGCTCAATGCATGAGGAACATGTCGATGTGTGGGGTGAGGACACGGCTGGGATGTGAACAGGGTTCTTTTTCACTCTAACGTATATGGTACGCTAATCAGGTATTCTAAAAGAATGCCTTAAAGAAAAAGAAAGCTGGTTTTGACAAGCGACAGGCCAGAATGGGGAACTGCTGAGACAGTAAAGAAGAAGTCTTATTTTACAAACTACACTTCGGCTGGGAGAGATTTACAGGAAAGTCCCCTTTCCTGGGACAAAACCTACAGGAAAGAAAAGCTGGATTTCCACTGAGAGAGAGACTTAGACATATTCACCCTAGTTAGCCCTTCTGACAGGCCTGAGTGGGGGCAAGAATGGTAAGGGTAACAGTGTAGGGAAAGCCACTCAGCAACAGTGGCAGCTGTATGTGTACGATCTTTGTGTGTGTGAGAGGGAAAGAGTGGGGAAAGGAGGGACACCTATTTCTCTTTCCTATTTGACTCTATGGAAGCGGGGCAGATCGCTCTGCTCTGCTTTCCCACCCCTAATAAAACCCCCCGCGTCCCTCCATCACAAGCTACAGTTAGCGAGCGGGTGGATTCTGTTTTCCTACTGGGGACGCTATTTCAGAGGTTCGAGGCTGCATAGAGCTGAGCGAGTCAATGGGATTTGAAAGCAGTTCAGCACTGAGCAGATCCAGCCCCAGTCGTGCTAATAATTGGTCGCAGCTGGCTTAGGGGTGTTAAGTGTTCGCTGTGTGTTGTGGAGGGGATAATTGGAAGGGGAAGTTTGAGAACCAAAAGTGCAGTATGTTTATGGCTGGTTTACAGTGATGTCAAACTTCGCAGTAAACATATTCCTATTGGAAACCCAACGTGAGCCTTCTGAGCTGTCAGGAGCAGCTAACCCCTCGTTAGCTCACAGAATCGCAGGGCGAGGCGTGGCGTGGCTCATCAGAATGTTTTTTCCCCAGCACATTTGATTTTTCCCAAGCCTGAGATCGCTGAAAGTTCCTTTCCTTTCCTTTCCTTTCGCTAAATGATGAGAGGGAAGGTAAACTGCTGCTGGAGGAGGGTGGCTATGCAGTCGCGGGTAGCCAGGCCAGCTTGTCTCCATAACTCTCTTGGCTAAGGGAACTTGATGATGAAGTTGAAAATTCTTTTTAAAACTACCCCAGCAGCAGGCAGAAAAGAGGCTGGTGTTTTGCTAAAACGAGATCCACTTCAGTAGCACAGGCAAACGCAGAAACGGCGTAGGTCCCAGGATATTAGAGAGACAAGGTGGAGATAAGAGAAAGTCAAAGCGTGTCTCTCACCAACAGCAGTTGGGTCCAATAAAAGATGTTACCTCATCCACCTTGTCTCTCTAACGCAGAAACGGACTGCCCTTTTTGCCTGTGAAGTAACTCAGTGATTGATGGCTACCTTGCATGAAGACAGAAAGTGAAAGGCTGAATGCAATCAATCGTTTCTACAGTGGATGAAGAAACCAGATGAAAATGAGCTAAAGAAAAAGCTTTTCTTATTAGGACATACACAGTTGTGCTGTAGTGAATAGGACATCAATACACGGTTTGGGTCCTTAAAAGACTCTCTTCCTCTAATTAAATGTATGTAACAAATCAGAATAGATATGGGGAAAGTATGTTAGCTTTTGAGTTTCTTTTCTCTGTCTCAGGCAGAAACCTCTGGGTAATGATTTCTAAACCCAGATACGCGTTAGAGGCCTGATCCTGCGTTAATTTTTTCCCTGACATCACTAGGTGTAGGATCATGTCCTAACTGAGATTTTAGAATAGACATAACAAAAAAAATTGCAGGCTGGTTTTGAAAATGCTCTCTGTTCCCCGTTTTATGTATGACATTACAGATCAATTCCTGAACCACAAGTCTGCCCAGCTGTGACTGGCTAACGTCTGTCATATTTTTATAGTCACCGTTCAAGGTAAAGTCTTATCAAACATTTAATGCCCACTCCCTGCAGTAACTTCGCCCCGAGCTTTACGGAATGCAATATGCTAAACAAAAAGCCTGATGTATGTGGCTTCGCAGCTCTCTTTTCTAGTGCGTTTGCAATCTGATCAGAGCACCCAAGTCAAAAGGAAATTCTGCTGGTGTCTGAGGAGACAGGAGGCAGCCAAAATAAGAAGGAAGAATCTGAGCCAACTGGAAAACACGTTTCTGATTTAAATCTAATCTATTTGTGTAATTAGAGGGCATGTAATTTCTGAAAACGTAATTAACAGAAAGGGATTTTTGCACATTAGAACATTCTCCCAACGCTGAGGCTGGGCATGTGTTTTCTAACGGGCCTTTTCAGAAGCGTCTATTCATGTGCTTGTTCCAATTCAGCTTCTACATGATGTGACTGCTCACAAAGGAAAACGTGACATGAAGAAGATTGACTTCATTTGCCTATTATAGGGTCCACCTCCCTTCAGCAAAGAGGGGAATTAACTGACTGCGCTTCCTCTAGTCTTTGGTACAGAAAACACTCCTTGATGGGGAGCAGATTTTAAAATAAAGTGTTCCATAATGCATATCCCAGTTTAAAGGAACCCTAGTGTCTATCCCTGTGTAAACACTGGAGTTTGTTGTTGTTGCTCGTTGCATAGATAATGCAGGACAGAAGTTGGATTTCCATCCTGTGACGATGACTAATTATTTCCAAATTATTCTCTGCATACGACGAAAGTCTCTGTTTGAATAACATGGGAAAGGAATACAGCACGATCATTAAAACCCACCGAGGAAGCCAGAGAAACTGCAACTTAAAATGTTTAATATAAATCCTCATTTTTATCAATTTGTAGAAACACTGGATTGCTTTCTACTGAGTAAGAGAAAAATCTTGAAAACCAGTGTTTAAAAATTGTTGTTTATTTTCTGATGTCAAACGATTATCGATACCCTTGTCTGCATTACAGTTATAGTTTGAATTTCTTCCTCTGAGGATGCATTACATCCTAGGGAGAAACTGAAAACCTCTACCAGAGGTTGCAGTATAGTGTGCGAGATACTGTGTTTTCATTACGTGTTATAGTTATACCTGGCCGCATGAAGGCAATAATTAGCAAAAGCTTTATTTATTGCTTGGCGATTTTTGATTCCTCTAGAGCTTCCAAATGTTTTCTCCAGTTTTATCCAAAGAAAGAAAGATCGACTCCCCAGTTCCAATTTTGGTATGTACTCATGGGGAAGAGGCGATATTAAAGTGGCTTCTGCCCTTTCTTAGTCTCCAGTGTATGAAAATTGGCTGTTTCATTCCTTTAGACCGTTAGTTCTTATGGGGGAATTGGCACCTTTTGCTACTGAAGAAATCAAAAACTGCCTATTTGATTCCTTTTTAAAAAGTAGCTCCTGGGTATGTCTGCACGCTCTAATACTAATTGTTTTGGTTTTAATCAACGTTCAACACTACGCGAATTGCAACAGGAATTTCCCTCCCAGATTTTCCATCCAAACGGACCCGTTGAAATTAATGTCGATGTGTAATAGTCCTACAATACAATATTTCTTGCAAGCGGAGTAATGTCAGAGTGCAGTCAGAATAATTCTTCGCCCTGTTCCAGTTAGTAGTCCTTTTAATCTTCCATTTGCCAGGACTGTGTGTATTTAAGATCCACACGATAAAATACACAATGAATCTAAATTAACTACCACAATGACAAGCGACGAACAATCACATTTCCATTCTCATAAATTCGGGAGAAGCGGAGTTGGAGTTTGTAGTGATTAGGGTTAACGTTTTATTGTACGCATTTTGAGGGAGTTTATATCCCCGTTGGCTTCCTTCGCCTTCCAACATCACAATTTTATTTTTCCGCTTAGGTGCAAGAACAATCAGAAAAGGCTGGTAGGCCAGGCAGAGTTATATGGTACCTTCTCCCACAATGACATTACTTCTGCGCCAATTAGCAGAATGAAAATGGATAATATTCCTAATCTTTCCCCAGTGCTCTGGTATACAGGCCAGGGTAAATCTGTCAGAATGTATCACATCAGAGAGGATGTCAATATCTTTAACTCCAGAGGGGTAGCCTGTTAGTCTGTATACAGCAAAAATAACCAGAGTTCTGTGGCACTTTAAAGACTAAGAAATGTAATATTTGTAGACATAAACTTTCGAGAGATTTCAGCTCTCTTCTTCAGATGCAGTAATGTATGTCTAATGAACGTGTTTGTGTATAAAGGCTTCCTATTTTCTCCGTATTATAAGTAAAGAGTGGTTAGAAGAGAGCACACACCATACATCTATATAGAAGACAGATCAGAAGGGATATTGTGTACATAAAATGTAAATGATGATGATGAACTAATATCTACAAAACTTTAGAATACATTAAATGACGTGAGTTATTTGACTCGATAAACATTAGTCTAAACGGGTGTTAACTTACAGAACCGGCCAAAGAATGTGACATTAGTACTTAGAGGGGGTCTTGTTATCACAAGACGACAGTTTTGACCCATTGGGCTGACATCAGTGATAGTCAAATACTACTTATTCGATATACTATAAACACTGGTTATTCACGTCCAGGAGAGGTAGTGTTATAGGTATATTAAGATCAAAGCTTTCTAGTTCTTTCATACAGATCACAAATACAATCAACTCCCCGGTGCATACACCCCTGCCTGTAGTTACTACAGACTTTTTTATTCCCTTGGCATGCAGAGTGCCAACAGGTTGCTTGTGGTGAAAAACAACCCCATGCCACGTTTTTCCAAGCCCTATCTGTGCACGTCGGCTGCCTTTCATCCTGCTTTCTGGGAAAAGCCCAGGCAGTTTTGAAGAAATCCTAATCGAAGATGATCCCGGTCTACGGTCCTGCCCAGCTGATCTGCACAAGCTCCCTGTCATTCCTTGAAAAGACCCCCAGGGTACCACAGCCTAGTGGCAAAAGAGCAGCCCCCGGCGCTTACCTGGAGGATGTTGGGGTGCTGCAGCCTTTGCAGAAGTATCATCTCCTTGACGATTTTGTAGGCGGCCAGCCGGTAGCAATCTTCCAACGCCGCGTACAGCTTCACGCAGTTGTCGATGTCGTGCCCTCCAAAATCGACCGACTTCAGCGCCACGGCCAGCGAGCGGTTCAGGACCACCTTGTAGACAGCCTTGGTGTAGCCCGAGCCCAGGTAGTGCACCTCGCTGACGTTGCGGATGTCCCGGCAGCCGAGCGGCGCGGCTTGCAGCGCCAGGTCGATCTTGGCTGCGGGGGAGGAGACGCCGCCTCGGCTGTCAGCCGGCGGCGCTTTCCCCTTCTCCAGCCGGGCGAGAGCCTGCTCCGAGGAGCTCCGCGGCTGGGCCAGGTCCATCAGCCGCCTCTCCAGCGGTCTCACCAGCCGCCTCGCCGCCGCAGCCGCGGGCGCCCGGTGCTTTTGGTAGCGGAGCACCTCCTCGTAGCGCTCCCTGATCTGCCGGGCTAACTCGGAGCGCCTGCCCTCCTCCCCGGAGTACAAAGGCGAGCCCGCCAACGCCGGGGTGACCCCGCTCCGCTGCTGCTGCTGCTGCTGCTGCTGCTCGAAGCCGGGGATGAAGAAGACGTTCAGCAAAGTGCCCAGGAAGAAGGAGAGGCAGAAGCCGGCTGCCACCGCCACTTTTCGGCGCTTCATCGCAGCCTCTCTCCGGCTCTGCCCCGGCCACCGGCTGCGGGCTGCTTTCTCCAGGAGCGGCGGGCGGAAAAGTCTCCCCGGGCGCTTCACATGGTCCCGCCGCCCGTCTCAGGCACATCAGCGGGGCACTTGCCTCCCTGCTCCGGCGCTTCTTCGGAGGCACTTATTATTAGCCGGGCCCGCAGGAGGGGTGTAAGGGGGGGGGGGGGGTGATACTAATCCCGGAGCGCTCGCCGCTCTCTGACGTCCCCTGATTGACAGCCCAGCCCTGCCCGTGGACCCGGAGAGCAGCAGGGGGGCCTGGGAAACGTAGTCTCCTTCATGGCGCTACCCGCAGCCGCTCGCTAGCCGGGAAGGCAGGACTACAACTCCCAGGCTCCGCTCCCCCTCCCTCCCTCCCGCCAGTGCAAGGCAAGGCAGCAGGCGGGACCGCAATGATAACGGTGTGGGCTCTGCAGAGTGCTGGTGACCTGGCGGGGGGCACATCCCGGCCCTGCAGGGCTGGGCAGCCGCGCTATGCACCGGATCGCGCAGCTCGGGGCCGGCCGGGGTAGGGCGATCATTAGCGGAGACGCTTTTATCGGAGGAGCCTCTGCTCTAGGGTGGCGGGGAAGGCAGGTTTGGCGTAACCAGAGCTTGCCAGCTACCGCTTGGTGCGCTGGGAGGGAGGCGCCTTCATTTCGGGATTCATTTGAGGGCGCTTTGTGAAATCTTCCTCCCCCGGTCCCGTGATGAAGGCTCTCCCTCTGCTCCAACTCAGCCCCTGCGGGTTTATGTTATAGCGAGACGTTCACCATCCCAGCCGCAATTATTTGCGCTAGGTCCCCCCCCCCCCTTCCCCTTATCCCAGTTTGACAGCGCTGGCTTCACCGGCAACGCCTCAGCCACATGTTGGGCAGCGGTTTAGGACTGGAAAAGCCAGCGGCAGCGAGCTCGGAAAGCAGCAGGCACGCACGCCAGTGCAGAAGCGAGGATTAGCACACAAAGGGGAGCTGTTGCCGCAGAGTCGCTTGCAATTGGTCACCTTACGAATCCAACGCGCGCCCCTGAGATACTCCTTATTTCTGGCCTGGGCGAGATGGTGCATGTGCTCGCCCTCTCTGTACAGACAGACGGTAAAACGCTACCCGGCGAGTCTGAATGGCCTTGTGTCCGCGGGCAGGCTCAGACCGCTGCCTATGCTACGTTTACTGATAATAAAGAGACCAGTGAGCCGCGATTCCGAGATGAAAAATGAACGCCACGGACGGGATAGCTAGCTTAGCCGGGTGTCACTCCAGACTAAATCTACAAATCATGGTCTCGGCATGGGGTAGCCCCTGCCCTGCTGGAGATGTGAAATGCAGGGGTGAGTGCTAATGACATGGTTATCCATCAAGCCCACATTACGATGCTGTTAGCAACTAATTAACAAATACAATCAGCCCCAGAAACTTCACAAAGAAAAGCACATCAACAAAAGAAAAGCCATAAAGAGTCTGGGGGGGGGGGGACCCGCGAGCTAAAGTTCACCGGGATGCGAAAAGAGCTTCATTCCCACTAAAGGGAAGGAGACCATTTAAAGGACGAGTCACTTAGGCAATACAAGGAGAGTTCTGTGGCACTTTCATACACATGGTAGTTAATACACGTGGGCTACAAAAATTCCGTGCATCTTCCCGTGTGTCTGATGCTTGAAAGCATTTCTTTTGGGTGACAGTAGAAAGTAAAGCGATATACTTTGTATGGCTGGTAATTAACCAAAGCCCAAAGCCTGCAGTGTGTCCGGTTTCGTTGCATAGGTTAGCTGTGATACTGAGTCTGTGCTCGCCTGCTGACTCATGAGGAATACGGTTGTCAAGGGACAAGTTGCATGAATACGAGGCCTATATAGTCAAGGTAATCGGGAGAGATTAAAAGGCGCAGCTCACGTTTACAACGTAGTCTTTTCAATCACTGGTTTAACTTTTATCCTAAGACCCGTCAGTCGCTTGCAATAAAACTGTCCTGAGGGCGAATTACAAGTTTATGAGAAGCAGCCCGCAGATCAAATGGCTTTTAATGAGGCCTAATTTTAACATATTTTAATAGTGGCTGTACAGTCAGGCTTGAAACATAATATCAAGAGCAAATGGAAGAGTTAATGTCAAACGTGATGAGAGCCCCAGGAGGAGGTCAATAAATCACCAGTAAAGAGACCTTGTCTGAAATAGGTGTGGGCCTAACAAGCCATTAAGCATCCTGCGGCACATTTCCTGAACTCCTGGGAGTGTTCTCATGCCGCCCTGCCCCGTTAGCTTTGTGGCCATGGCATGTCAGCAGAACGGATCCTTTATAAGGAGACTCGGCCGAGGCGATCGCATTCAACAGCCAGATAAATACCGTATCAGCTCAGCGCCACCTCCTGTTTCTTGCAAACTGAACGCTCCGCTCGGCCCAGCCAGCAACACAACCGCAGTCAGGGGCCGGCCTCGGGCAGCCGGGAGCTTATTGTAGAGCACCCAACAACTGGGGGAGCGTTGTGTGTCTGGGTGGTGAGTAGCACACACAACACAGCCCAGCGGCAGTAGCTGCTGCGCCTCGTTTTTTCTTATTCTTTCCGTGTGTATCTAATTATCGCCCTAGGCAAAATTCTCTCCAGGATAGAAGTGCTGCGGTTATACTGGGCCGCATCCTGCTCCCCGTGGGATTTCGCTGATGCAACTGAGGGCAGGATTTGGCCCGGGATATTCTTCCCAAGATAACCTCTGATAATGACTTGAAATGCATTTCCAAAGGCGCTGGCCTTATTTTCACAGGTACGGAATGCCTGCCGCTCCCATTGATTTATATGGGATTTGTGGGCGACCCCCACCTTTGAAAATTCAGCTAGAAGGTCACTCCTTTTATTGCACTACAGTACGAGGCATCTGAAACTCGCACACAACTACCTGCACTGTACCTGTGTTAATCAGGGGCTTCCCACCCTGGTCTGTCAGCCACAGCTGTCTCTAGTGCTGCAGTGCTCGATTTGGGGGCTAATTTATCGCCATGAATGATAGAGGTGAGAATCGTGCGCGTTTCTGGACCCATCTACATTATTTCTGGGCCAGGTAACCACGGAGAGAGCACGAATGAAAGATCTCGGGTCACAGCGCCAAGCCTCCGACCCACTCTGCAGCAGAAATAAAAGACTCTCCGAGAGCTAGATGGAAAAGGAATTCCCATTCGTCCAGAAATATTTGTAAATATCTATATTGACGAGGTTTTATGGTTGGTTTGATGTTAACCAACGGGTCCCACGTATGCCACATATGACATCAGCAAGTGAGTAAAGTTGGAGCCTTTATGAATCTGGAGAAACGAAGAGCAGAAGAAACCTGCTAGCTGTACAATCTCCGTTTTATTCGGGTTTACACATTCAATGGCCTAGGCAGACTCTGGTCGGGGAAATAGCGGGGTTTAGGAGTGCAGGGCTAATTTGGTAATGTCCTGCCCCGGGATTTGCACGTTACAGATTAATCCCCCTCCCCCCGCAGAGGCGGTACATTGGACTAGCAAGGCAGGTGCACTGAGCAGATCTCCCGCCCAAGAAAGTGACTCGGTATTTGAACTTCAGTATAGAAAGGATCCAGCCCGGCCTTGCTTGCTCCAATGGAGCCGGGACCTTTCCCTAGGACGGAAATGTTCTCAGACTCTGGCAGCCCTAGGTGACCTTTCAAAAATCCCCGCTTCTCTAGGGCCGGGTTGCATTTTTATTTTCGCCCCTGTTAAGAACAACCGCTACAATCTTAATTCACCCCCAAATCTTAATCTGGGGGACAAACACCGCCACTGCCGGTTCAGTCCAATGGGCCTTCCAGCCCTGCCTGGGCAGTTCGCTTTGATTACAGCAAATCGGCCAACTTGACGTAGCAACCTCTCCAAAGTGCATTATGTGGAAGCAGTTTACTGCGGGGCAGGGACTGTTCTCCTCGGGCACCCAGAGTGTGTGTGACAACCGCGGAGCGTCTTACCAGCCCTTTCTTCTCCGGGGTTAGAATTGACAGCTTTCCCCTGCTTGCTTGTTCATTGCAGACGCCTACCAGCTATTTACCATCCTCCCGTTTTAATCGCACAAACCGTTTAGTGCGGGATTATCGAATTTCACACACAAGCAACGGAAAGCCCCTTTAAATCTCACAATCCAGCCCCTCTCCCTCCGGAAGATTTCTATCAGATAATAGGCCAACCACTGCCTCCTTGAAAGGGAGCGAAGGGAAGCTTGTTTGGTCAGGTACTTTGCATTACGATTTTACCTGCGGGTGGTTTGAGGGGAGGAAGGTAAATTTGCTTGTATTGGAGAAAGGTTGGTGGTGCCTGGCCTTCTGCTGGGAGCAAAAATGAACTTTTAACTTCGCTTTTCTTTCTGAAGGCTGATTTACATCATTTCACAGGAGAGCAACCAGAACGAGGGGGATGCGGAGTATCCAGATTCTTTTTCTTCTTGCCCCCCCTCCAAACACACACGTTCAGCCTTTGCCTCAAAACCCCACCCCTGTATTTTTCTCATCCTGGAGAGCTTTTGCTTTCCTGATGAATTACTAGTTTGTTTCAGATCTTGTGATCATTCTTTTAAATAGACATCGCCCCTCATATTCTGCCTTAAAAGTTTCGTTATGCTGGGAGAACTTGTTTAAAGCACGGAACACTAATAGCTATGAAGAGCAAGCGTACTGAAACATTAATAACAGTGCTTCCTGCAAAAGGAGTTTATTGCCTTGCTCTCTTGGGTGTATAGTTGCAGACAACTTTGCCTTTGCAAGCACACAATTTGTTTGGTTCTGATGCGGGGTTCTTGGTGCATTCATGCACCAAGTGTAATATCTGACATTAACTTGTGCCTTGTTTATGAAGTTTACAGGGGGAAAAATACAACTGCAAACAGATGCTTCCAAACACATTCAAGTGGGCCAGCTGTTTTTTAAATCAGGCCTCATCTCAAAGCTGGTTTTCTTCATTATATCATTCCCGACAGATACCATGAAATACATCACTCATTTAGATATGGAAGCAGACCTCTGGAAGACAACTTGTGTGGAACACTTTGATGTTAAGAGACAGATTTCAAAAGGCAGAAAACTTATTCTATGTTTCTAATTACAACCCATTCTGGGCCTGTCACTGATTATTGCACGAGTTCCAATGCTACATGAACAGGGAGTGCTGTTAAAAACACAATCTAGGAATCAAGAGTATGCTGAGAGCAGCTGTCTTTAGTCTACCTAATTAAACTATGCAGGAAGAAAAATCAACAAGGGTTTATAAACAAAGCTACTGACTAAAGTCAACAAAGATCTGCAGGGGACAGTAAACATACTTCTTAGCACTTCAGGGCTCAGTGTAAACCAAGGGGGAAGGGTTTGATTTAGGTGAAACAGAAATTCATAAAGCTTCATTAAAGCCGGGCAGACAGAACATTTTTCTGTTATAAAACAGATTTTTTTTCCCCACCAAAAAAATTCTGAGTAGATTTTATCTGTTCCCTATAACCAAAACTTTTGCAATTATGAATGCAGAAAGCATTACAGGCTTGGACGTTTGCTAACAGTTCTGCTCACATGCTCGCCTTTTATCTCAACAGCACAGTTGGAAAAAATTGAACATTGCAGAAAGGGTAAAAGCTGCAGTTTATTTTTTTATTTGCAAAAGACTGCTCTTTATTTCATCTTAACAGTTCCTATTTCTATCAATATTCCTAAGGCTGTAGGATCAAACACAGAAAAATTAAAACCATGCTACCATGCTAAATAAGATTAAGATTGTGGCAATGTATTGACTGCTCCTTGGGGAAATCACTTCGTAGCTCCAGGAACCATAGCCGTCTTGGAGGGCTGAGCCTAAGAAAAATTTGTGTTCCAGTGACTGGGGATGGGAAATAAAAGTGTAGAAGCCTTTTGATCTGCTAGACCGAAATGTTTGCATAAGCATTTTCTGTCTTGCACTTGTGCTAACTTTTGGGCTGTGTTCGCAACGTGAACATTTGTGAAAAGAACTATTATACATGATGTAGGCTTCATAATGGTCTGCATAGTGAATTAAGAATTCCTTTGCAAAGCTAACATTTCTCAGTAGTTGTTTTTAGCAAGTTTAACACACAAATACAAACACAGTCACAAAAAGGCATTTAGCCTCCAAAGGAGCCTTATCATTGGACTTTGAATCAAGCCCCAAAAGACCAAATCCAAGATTTTCAGAAGAGTTCTGGGCCTGATTTTCAAGCCCAATCAGTATCCACAACTGGCAACAGATTTTCAAAAGAGCTCCGCTCCACTGAGTACTTGAATAAGAGCAGGATTTTAAAATCCCTCAGCACCCACCAGCTCCCCCCAGGATGCTTTCAGGTATATCATTTGAATATCTAACCACTTATTCTGGTGTCTGAATAGAAGTTGAGCTTTTCTGAAAATCCATCATCAGTTGTGGGGGCTGAACATGTTTGAAAATCTGGTTCCAAGAGCGTGCAGCCGTCTCTGGGAGGGCTCCTCAGTTGGAACGCTCTCCCCTTTCTTTGTTTACCAGATCCCAGATTTGACAGCCGTCAGGCATGCAACATCTCTTCCTTTTCTCAGGCCATTAGGAGGAAGCAAGCACAGGGCTGAGATGGTTATGTTCATATATATATACAATCTTTCTGCATTATTTTCTGGGCTTTAACCTATGGGACAGTCTGAAGTAAATTATACAGTGCCTGATACAGTCACTTTAGAAATGATTTCATTTGGCCACTTTCTCAGTAAACCTGCTCATGTATATTTGAAACAAGCTCAGAGGCAGTCAGTTTTATTAGTTCTGGCTAGAGCAAAAATGCATCATGAAAGGTTGGAAATGTGCTGAGAATCCAAAATAAACGGTCCCTGACTGAGACAACAGAATCCTGCCGAAATAGAAAGTCACTAAAAGGGAAGGCTTGGAAGTATTATAAGTACCCTTCAGGACCTTTCCAACAAAAAATTCAATTGTAGAACAAAAGGGTTTGGGAACAGCCCCTTTCATGTTAACTTTAGGAACTGTGATGATTCTTCTGTTGCTGTGCACTGAGTTCTTATCTGGGCGTGGGTTCAGTAGAGGACGGCTTACATCATTTCCATACAGTTCTAAGGGGGGGACGCTCTGTGCCTCCGTTTCCCAATTGTAAAATAGGGTGAGTGCTTCCTTATCTCACAGAGCTGTTGTGAGGATAAATACATTAACATTTGTAAGGGACTCAGGTATTACAGTGACAGAGGTCATAAGTACCTAGACAGGGAAAGAGTGCCTTGGAATTATAGACTAATAAATAACGTCATTACAAGAAAGTAGTTGATAAAGGCACTAATATATTACATTAACTGTTATTATTAGTTAAACATTGACAATATACTTGGTGCAGGTCCAAGACACAAAATATAGACAGTCGCTGCCATGAGATGCTTACGATCTAGAGAGAAATATAAAACACCCAGAAAAGTAACTGATTGGGACAAAGCAACATAGCTGCTATAAGAATAAATCTTGCCTGTCTAACCTTTTACAATGCCATGCGTTAATAAAATAGTGAGTAAAGGAGAACCAAAGGATATAATTTATTTAGACATTCAAAAGCCTTGTGATAAACCCTCTTACAAGAAGCTATTAATGAAATGTCGCAACCACAGAGTGAGAGGTAAAGTCCTGTCATGGATTAAAATCTAGTTATAAATGACCATGGAATAAATGGCCAATTCTAAGCCTGGAAAGAGATTAATGGGGTGGTGCCCTGGGCACCACAACTGGGACCAATACTGTTTATTAATAACATGGAAGACAGGGTGAACAGTGAAGTGGCAAAATTTGATGTCAATAAAAACTTATTTGAGTAGGGTCAAGAGCAGGTTTTTTAGATACTTCAAAAGGATTTTAATAAAATGATGGGATCATGTGCAAAACTATGCAGGGAGCAAAAAATGCAAACAGGCTTTAAAGAGCTACTGTAGCACTATATTGTTCCCCTGGCACCAGAGGATTGGTAGAGAAACATGAGACAGGGCCACAGAGAGATTTGTGGGGGCCTGGGGCAAAATCCGAAACTGAGGCCCCACACCAAGGGCAAAAACACAGAGAGGAGTTCTTATGTGGGGATGGGCAGGGGAATGGAAGAGTAAGCTTGTCCAGCACTCATCCCACAGAGGCATCTTCTGTCCCACAGAAGGAGCCCCGCTTCCTGCTCCAGGCATTGTGACCTGGCAGATGGGCTTACTACACCACTCACTCATATTTGGCCTGGCTGCCTCTTCATCATGGTGTAGGGGCAGCTGAGCCAAACCTGAGTAGCACTGTGATCCCATGTGCCAGCTTATGACACCACTCAGTTTGAGGGCCCTCTCAAATGGGGGGTCCAGAGCAAATTGCCCCTTTTGCTCTGCCCCCTGCTGGGCAGCCCTGAGAAGAGGTAGTGAGCATGTCCTGACATATGCACAGAGCTGAGAGATCTGCCAGATCACATGAATCTCAAGCAGGATATCCACACATACCTTAGCTGCCTCTTCATTCTTCCCAGCCCCTGCCCGGACACAGCAGTGTTTCTCATGACAGGGAAAAGGGCTGGACACCTACCTGGCATGCTCCTCTGATAGTTTGTGGAAACAGTCATTAAATCTCCCAGCAGTTTTCTTTATAAGTGGCAGTGTTTCCATGGGAGTTTCTCCTTCTCCACAATGCCAAGGCCCCTAACACATAAAAACATGAGTGGCTGTACTGGCTCAGACCAATAATCCATCTAGCCTGGTATCCTGTCTTCCAACAGTGGCTGGAAACAATGCTTCAGAGGGAATGAACAGAACAGGGCAATTATTGAGTGATCCAACCTCTGTCGTCCAGTCCCACATTTCATGAGTACCTCCAAAGGCATGTATTTAGGCTGTGGGAAATAACATGGCAGCCGTCTGCAGTATTGCTTGAACTAGGCTGTAAGCTCTTTGAGGCAGGGACTTTTACTATATCTGTATGTCACTTAGCACAATAGAGTTCCACTTAGCACAATAAAGTCCTAGACACAGCTGTATCACAAATAGTAAATACATAAATAAAAGTAGTAACTTATAGAAAAGAAAATATTCAGCTAACCACATAGGCTGTTACATAAAACTCTGATGAGGGCTAGACTCAGTACAGTTGAGATTTTGGGTTAGTTTGTTGAATATTACCCTTTTTTCCAATGGTTTAATGATGGTAATTCTTGTGGTATTTGTGTCACTTGTAAGATGGCTCTATCTTGCTAATCCTTATTGCTGTGACTGGTATAGTCCAAAAAACCATATGCACTAATGCTCATTTCATACTGTTGACTTGTGCGTGGTACAGAGAAAAATACAGTTCAGCAATTGAAGTATTACTGGGTTTTGGCTTGAAACTCTCGGACAATATCTTTTAAAGGGGCTGTTTAATTCAGTAATCTTATTCCTGCTGATGTTGTCCTTCCCCCACTTTCCCCATCCTGGCCCCCTCACTCAAATGGACAAATGAAGGCAACAATAGCCATGGAAATTTGAACTGTTGTTTTCCATAGAGATTTATGATTATGTTTTTTAACCAATGGGTCATTTCCAAGGATACTAGTCTTGAAAACAAAAGCAATTCAAAAAGAGAGAGAAAAGCTGTTTTGACATGGCCTGTAAATTATTCTAAAACAACAAATATCACTTTAAAAGTTGTCCTCTTTCATCTCTATTATTATTTTTATTACATGAGCAACCAGAGGCCCCAGGCGAAATCAGAGCCCGGTTGTACTAGGTACTTTCCAAATACAGTGCACGAGAAGGGCTCGGAAGGGCTCAGAGTTTAAGCAGACAAGACAGACAGGAACTGAGAGGGGAAACAGAGGCAGGGTGGTGAAATGACTTGTCTCAGGTGGCACTGCAGAGTCAGGAAAACAACCCAGGTCTCCTGCTTCCTCAGCCAGTATTCTAGTCATTGGACGATGCTGGCTTTCCTCATGCCCTCCTGTAAGCATTTGCCTTTTCACCCACTCTTTGATGGATCTTGTACTTATTTCACAATCACCTATTTTTCCACCATTTGAAGTAAAGAAATGCAAGAAAGTCCATGCAGGCTAATAACCAGAGGCAGTGGGCCAGATCCAGCTGGTATAAATTGGCTCCATTTGTGGAGTTGTGCAATTCACAGCCGCAGAGGATCTGGCCCAGTATTAAAAGTCTTTAACAGGTTTTAAACTAATTTTGTTTTATAACATGGACCCTGATTTGAAACTATCTATGCCTCTCAACACCTAATGAGGAAGAAACCAGTGAGAGAGTGATTAAGCATCTGCAGAATGTTCATGGGGGAAGCACATGGTATTTACCATAATACATAGGTATTTACCACAGGCCACCGTTGTCGAGATATACTGGAAAATTATACTATTTAGACTATCTCAGACTCATTTCCACTTCCAAGTTATGAGGGTCTAGTGCAGGGTTTCACAACCTTTTTGGGCTCAGGACTCATTTGTAAATGTTTATGGCCTGTCGCAACCCAGTAAATAGTCTGGGCATGGAGGCTCTGGGGTGGTTTTGGTTGGGTCCTGCCTCCCGGGAGGTCACCGGGGGGGTTCGGTCCTAACCGGCACTCACTCCCACAATAGTGGCTCCTGCAGCTCCTGTGCTGTGTGGGGCTGGCTGGGCTTGGCTCTCCACTCCAAGCGTTGCAGCCTCCGGGGTTGCAGCGCTGCTCAGGTTTGGCCCCACCCCCCAGACTGAGCCAAATTTGTGTGAGTGGAGTTGTGACCTGGGGCATGGGATTGCAGTGCCACCCACTCAAATTTGGCCTACCCAGACTGCTGTCCTCATTACGGTTGGGCCAAACCTGAGTGGCATTGGGACCCCAGAGGTTGCGGTTGCCTGGAGCAGGGAGCCGAGCCCAGCCAGCCCCATGGGACAGGAGCCACAGAAAGTTGCCACATGGCCCTTTGAAACATTCTGGTGACCCAATTTTGGGTCCCGAGCCATGGGTTGAGAAAACCTAGTCTAGTGTAAGCATAATGAGCGTTAATGATGTGAAACACATAGAGACACCAGCCAGCTTAAGGTGGATGCTTTTAAATGGGCATTCTTCTACACTGTCCTTGTTTCTGGTTTTTTGAGACACTTTCCTCTTTAAGTACCATCAAGACAAACTTTAGCAGGTGGCCATGATGGATCAGAACAAGGGTGTTGGGAAGGGCATGAGCTGGTGAAGGGATAATTGCAATGTTTAAGTAGGACAGAATAAACCACTACATCTGGTGGTTTATACTACAGCCTCGTATTCAGGTTTCATGAACACAGAGGCAGGAACCTGGATCTTCCCTGGAAGTTGCCTACACTCTAGATCCTTCATCCCCCCAGCGCACCAGGAAGCAATGCTGCCTCCTCTTGAACATTCTAGATCCCTTACCACCCCCAGCTAACACCTCTAAGTGGTTGCCTTTTTGTTAATTGTCACCTATTGTTGCTTGCCTCCTCACAGCCCATGAAACCCCCCCCAGGTCTCCTTCTCACCTCATCTGTCCCCTCCCCTCCCCACTGCCTGCCAGCTCTGTTCCTGGTCCTCCTTGCCCCCTGGTTGCAGGTTCCCTCCTAGTGCTAGCATCTCATCTCCCACCCACCTGGTTCCAGACATCTTACTTCCTACCTGCCCAGTTTTAGGGCCACATATCCCACATTCTCACAGTTCACTCTGTCCCTTGGTCCTTCCTTCTGCCCAGTTCATCTGACTTTCCTTCCCCACGGCCTTCCCTTATTTGGTAACACTTATCCTCCACTCCCATTGGTGCCTTCTCTCCCCCAGGTCCAGTGCAGCTCTAGACCCTTCTGCCTTAGAAGAAAAGTGCAGATCCCCACGATTCTTCTTCCCTGGCCCTAGTGGGTATGTGACCAGAGATGCTCCCAGTTATTACTTCTGCTCCCCGCTACTTTCAGGGGAGGAGAATGAAGATTGTACGGGTCTGGCCCTCCTTCCCCGTGTTTTGAGAATGTGGTGAGAAATTTCCTACTTCGGCCCCACGCAAATAATCTATTGACTTTCCTCCCATGCCACCCAAAACAATTACAAAGACTAGCAGCATATCATCACAGTGATAGTTAATCAAGCCAAATACAAACATTTTGTTTTTCAGTTTTTCATTTCTATATTTTTAAATGTTGTAGCTGGATCTCTGAGCTTTTATCTGTGGTTTTAAAACATACTGAAGCTGTATTTTTCCATGCCCTAAAATCTACTAAAATAATAGCAATTAAAAAAAAGAAAAACAGGACGAGAAGATTTAAAGTTAAAATCAGGACAAAAAATCTGAGTGTCAGATTGAAGAGGTGCAAAGAGAATAGAAACTGGCTGTATCTCCATTGCTGAGGTGTAGGGGGGAGGGGACGTGGCAGGGGAATTCTGAACTGAGTCAACAGTTGCTTTCAAGATGCCACCAGCTGGCAGAGACTGGGCATAACAGAAGACCTGGAACTTGAGACTTCTTCCTGCCTTTTTGCTACCTACTTCACAGGGATGTTATGAGGATAATTGCATTATGTTGTGAGGCCCTCAATTGTTACGGTAATGGAGATTATATAAGTACCATAAATAGATAGATAGATAGATAAACATTTATAAGCAGTTTCATGGCCTCTCTTCTGAATAGACAACACATTTGATTTACTTCCTAAAGCCAAAGAAAAAGCCTGTAAAAAATGTAAACAAATCCAAACTCACAAATACAAAATCAAATAAAAGCAAACACTTTGGTTACAAAGGTATTCGACATCACACACCTTCTTTATAGTATGCAGGCATTTTCCAGATGAATGGGTTAGAACTCATTCAACAAGAGGTTCAAAATCAGCCCCAAAATTCTCACGGAATGCCCCATCCAGTCAGTAATCCAACAACAATATTCAGAGAAAATGAGCACTTTCATTGCCTTGGTTCACTCAATGTAGCACTATTGGTTCCTGGAGCTGTGCCTCACCCCGCCCCCATTCCTGTCTCCCACAACTCAGCAGTGCTCCTAATTTGACCATTTTAAAGCCTGCTAGAGTGTAGACAAAAGCCCAGGGTAGCTATAAAAAAAATCCACATTATAGCTCCTTTTGACTGATATTTAAAAAAACAAAACAAAACTGCTCTAATGTTGTAAGAAACCTGCAGCGGTAAAGTAGACTCATGATGAGAAAATGTGGCAAGCATGGTAGAAAGTCTATAAACAAACTACTGCCCTTTATAGCCAGATATTTTTAGAAAGACTCAAGGTTTACTCACAAAAATATATTTGCATTTTCACACCTACATTTGGATGCACACTACCCAAAACTGCACTCATAATTCAGGCATTGTGTGTACAAATGGGCATATGATGTTTAAATATTCATATGCATACTCAAATGCCCAACTTGCACACTCCGTTATAATAAATGCATGTGAAAACAAATGCACATTTTTGTATACAGATCACACTTTAGGCCTGAGAAATAGTAGTAGTTGTCGTTATTTAATTTGGCCTTTAAAGTCTCTGGGTCTGATTCTGATTTCACTTACACTGATATTCCTTGGGTATAAATCCATTGCTTTCAGTGGAGTTACTCTTGAGTCATGCCAATGTAAAGAAGACTAGAATTAGGTCCTTTCTTTCATTCCCTTTCTCAAAACAATTCTATTAGCCCTTTTTTGGATGCAGTTCAGGTTACCCTTGTACTCTTGGCATTGTGGCAGTACCCATATTTACGGGTTTTTTTACTCCAGCCTATCTCTGAACTATAGTAGCATCAGCCAATATAAACAACAGCAAGCATTAAGATAAAAGAGCTGACTGTCTTAACTATTGTTTAATAAAGTGCTTTATTATTCACCAAATATATTTTAATAGCTTGGCCTGATTTATCCTGAGAGTTTAAAAAAACATCTTGATGGAATTCAGGAAATTCTTTTTAGTTCCAAAGTTCTTCAGTTCCAAAATTAGTCTCACTCTAAAAGCAGAGTCATATTTAAATTTAGAGAAATCATGTAGGTTTCAACCAATTTTCCACAAGTACTTGAAATTTTTTGTTCTTTGAGCACCCTGCTGAGCTGAAAACATTCCCATGAGATTAGTCGACTGAGCTACTGCTCCAATTCATAGAAATTAAACCTTCCATCATCTGTTTTTTATATCTGGAAAATGTCAACTATACTTCCTATCACATATATTGTTGCTTCAACGCACTGAGCCTTCTGTGAATTTCGAAACACATAACTCCACTCCCGAGCATTTCTTTTGTAAATATTGATAATGGTTTCAAGTTCTTTATTAAATAACTTTTTAATGAGGTTGAGGACAAAGAACTATTTTTTCATGGCCTCATGAAGATAAGAATCATAACATATCTTTTTGTACCCTGGAACACATGGTTCTTAGTATCACATTGTGCAGCACAGGTTTATTCCATTTTTTAAAAGTTTACTTTGAATAAAAAAATCCAGAAACAAAAACAAACAACAAAAACACCTATTAGAAGTAGAAAAATCAAATCAGGTCATAGCAAAATCTGAAATGGCATGTAAACTCCACCTATCAGTTTGTACCCACCAGTGTGTTGGCTTAGAAGCAGCAACAGAAAAGCCTCCTTCACCACTTTGATCAGTTCAACGACTACAAAAAAACCCCACGCAACTCCTTCTTAATAATGTCCTACATGCAGGCCTGTCCTCTGTCCAATGTTATAAAAACATTATTTATTGTCTATGTCTTCACCAGAGAGCATCCCTGCATACACTCAGGACCAGAGACAATAAAATATTATGGACGAGTTCTCCAGAGGAAGTTTCTGGGGAGAGGTTTTTTTTTTTTTTTTTTTTTTTCCCTGTTTTGTTTTTATCAGTCTAGAGGCACAGAACAGGAGCTCCTTTTCTGAGCAAGCTGTAAACAATTTACACTGGGTAGGCAATAGGAAGTCTTTAGTGTGGTTTGGAAAATACTAACTTGTAGAAATTCTGACCTCTGTGTCCTTGATCAGGCCCAAAGGGCTGATGTTTACTAATAGGTATTTGACTCACTAGGAAACTGCATAATGTCAATGGAAGTTATTTTCTTTTGATGCATTTCAGTTAAAAGTCCAAATATGTGGTTGTACACTAAAACAAATAAGGCTGTTCAACTAATTTTCTCTATTAAAAATAAATGTTTGGCTTTGAACTTGAAAATGTTGCCCCCAGGCATTAACTATTCCAGCCAGCTGTAGTTTACAAATATGTTGCGGGTTCTATAGCTTGCTTTTTCATTCAACACTTAAAGATTGTTCGTATTTGCTAAACTGAATTAAAAGCCAACTGGGAGCACATTACTGATCCCCTGGTATAAGCCATTCTGCTCACACATTCAAGGAGCCTTTAAATGCTAATAACAAAGTTTCTCTATGCTAGTCTCATTGACAGCTTGACGCCTTAATAATGATCCATTTGAAATGAAAACAGTCAGTCTTATTTGCACATTTATTTTTGAGACCATACATTGAATCAATTTACCAGTGACAGTAAAGGGAATTTAGGAAGCAAACAAGAAGCTTTGTTTTATGTATTTTTCTAGGGCTACATTGTAACTTTGGGCACACAGCCCTGAGCATGGGGGTCTATAGGCTGCACTTTCCCAGGAGTAGCCTCCAAGAGACATTGCAACTGAGAGACATCGCTGAACCGCAGTTCCTCCTTGTTTCTGGTAGTGGGGCAGGAAGGAGAAATGTGTCACTGATTTATACCTAATACTTGCCAGGAACAGAAGGTTGAGTCAAGGCTCCATCCATATCCCACCCACCTGCATAGGATGGGGCAAAATAGACCAGCAAGAAGCACCTGCATACTCCTGTGTGCTTGAACCAAGGTGGTAGCCCAGACAGAGGTATAAGGGGTGCTCATAACTCTCCTTCACTCCCTTACTCATGTGATTAGTCTTATTTAAGTGACTGGGCCAGTTTGTGTAAGGGTTGTCATTGGAATCCAAAGTCCCCACATACAAATTTGACTCTGAGGAAGTTTCCATTTGGAGAATTACATTTTGTAAAATGAAATTACAACAAATGTACTGGCGTTATTTTGTTTATGAACCTAGAGAGGCAACAAAGTCAAAGGACACAGCTGTTAAGCAAATGTAGAAGATGGCCCCTTATTCCGATGAAGGATTGGGAAGGAGTTCTTGTAGGTGGCTGGTTGGTTTCCTGTTGGACTGATTATTTTAATGCTGCAGAGATCTCACTGTGGTATTAACGGTGTATTTGGATACCTAGAGCTGCCTTGAACAGACATCTTTTTAGTTTTTATTTAAATCCAGTTAAATAAACACTGCATGGTTGTGTGTTAAAAGAAACACCCATCTTTGTCACTGTGCCAACATATGGGAAAGGACCTGATCCTCTTGTTAAAGTCCCTCTAATGTCACCCACCCATTGGTCTGCTTGTCAGACTCCTAAATGGCCCTTTTATGATCTACCTGCTTCAAATTCTGTAAAGATTATCAACATGGAGCACAGATTACTTTTCTTGCTATCAGGAATTTCCTGTATTTTAAACAGAAACATAAAAACACAAAGAAAGTATAAACTCAAATAATGTGAAAATATTGTGTTTGCATCAAATCCCTACATTCAGGCTAAATGTCTCACCTTAACATGTACTTGAAGTGTGATGCAGTAGTGAAGGCGCTATTAATGGGTTAACCGAGTGATTCAGAGTATTATGGACTGGAGCCATGCTTCACCCTTTGACTTTACTTACTTCCTGTTAGTTGGTGGGGGTTGCAAAACTTGCCCCACCATTTTGAGTGAGTAGTTCCAACAAAAAAGCAACATGTTCTTTAGCCTTCAGTAACTGTAAGTCGTGTTATCATATCTTCTGAAGACCCCTGTACAAAACTGGCAACAAGAAAAAAACGTAGAACAGCATCTATAGAAAACTTGAAGAGTTTAATGCAGAAAATGAGGATTGGCAGTAATGTATCGAAAGATTGGGCCATTAGTTTCTGGCAAATGAGATTAGAGATGAGGAAAAGCATACAGCAATATTCCTCCATGTCTGTGGCAGTAAAACCTACTCCCTCTTAAGGAGTTTATTAACAACCTCAGAAACCAGAAGAGAAAAGTTTAGAAGAACTGCAAAGGATCTTAACTGAGCATTATACTACAAAGCCCAGCATTATTGTGAAACCTTTTCGGTTTCATAATCGGATGAGGAGGCAAGGCAAATGTGCATGTGACTGAGTATAAAAAGCTTACTGAATATTGTTCATTTGGGAATGTCCTGAACGATAAGCTGTGAGACAGATTTGTTTGTGGTATTAATGATGAAAAAAATTAAAGGCAGTTACTAGCAGAAGGGAACTGGAACTCACCCAAAGAGGTAGAACTGGCAACAGCTATGGAAGTAGGAATGAAAAAATTACAAGATTTGCATTTAGAATACAAGGACAATCAAACTGACTCTGTAAACCAAATGCAAAGCTGACCAAAAGGGTTCCATCTTCTGCTATGGAGGACCTCATTTGGCTTCCATTTGTAAATATAAAATGGCCCAGTGTCATAAATGCTTGATGGTAGGACACTAAACCAGGAAATGCAGAGGGAAATAACAACCAGCATATCAAAGCAAAGTTAAATCTCATAATTACAGAGAAAAAAGAAGGAAGTAGAGGAACTCTTTCCTGGAGGGGGAGGAAGACAAAGAGGAGGAGGTATGCAGTATATACTGTATAACAGGGAAGAAAGTGGGACCTTACAAAATAACAGCAGAGTTAAACAATTAGGTGGTACACATGGAAGTAGAAAAAGGGGCATCAGCTACAGTGATTAATAAATATACTTATCAGTGAGGCCAAGCAGACTGAGTCTGCCAATGAAGGCAGGAGTGACACTGCACCCTCCCCCGGAGAACTCATCCAGGCAATAAGTTCATTGCTAGTTCCAGTAAAATATGAAAGTCAAAAGAAAAACTTACTGGTCTTAGTGATCTGAGGAAAAAGGCAAAATTTGTTAGGCAGAGATTGGTTGGAAGAACAAAACCTGAATTGGGAAGATATATTTAAATTAGACCACCTGCACTTCAGAAAGTCCTGGATGCTCATCCCATAATTTTTCAAGAAGGGGTAGGTTCCTTGGAGAGGGAACAGCCAGGATTTATATTCAAGATGGGGGCCAGCCAAAATATTTTAAAGCAAGACCCATTCCTTATGCTCTCAGAGGAAAAACTGAGACTGAATTGGACAGGTTGAAAAAGGAGGGCAGAATTTCATCAGTGCAGTTTTCAGAACGGGCCACCCTTATCGTGCCAGGGGTTAAACCTGACAAGACCAGCCACATCTGTGAGGATTATAAAGTAATGGTGAATCAAGTCTCTACACTAGAGAATTATCCCACTCTGCAAACAGAAGACTTGCTTGCGATGCTAGGTGGAGGTAAAAAAATTCAGTACACTGGACATGTAACAGGAGTACCAGCAGATGAGACTGGAGGAGGACTGTAAAAAATTCACTACTGTAAACACCCACGAGGACTTATATCAGTACAATAGATTATCATATGGAATATTGTCAGCACCTGGAATCTTCCAGACAGCCATAGCCATTTGTTGAAAGGCAGTGTTCCAGGGTTTTTAGTGAGGATTGACAATATCCTTCCTCACTGGCAGAAGTGATCCGGAACATCTTTCAACACTGGAGAAGGTATTTAAAAGATTGGAAGTGGCGGGACTTTGCTTGAAACAGAATAGCTGCTTTTTTAGGAGACCAGAAGTGGTGTACCTGGCCTACAGGAAAGATCAGGAAGGATTTCATCCTGTGGCCAACAAGGTCACAGCTATTGAACAAACACCAGCATCTAGGAACATCACTGATATAAGAGCTAATTTAGGTATGTTAAATTACTATCATAGGTTTCTTCCAAATATTTCAGCCCTTTTAGAACCTTTATACCATTATTTGAAGAAGGAGGCCCCTTGGAACTGGGAAAAAAACCAAAATAAACCATTCCAGGAATCTAAAAAGCTACTCAGATCTTCAGAGCTCCTTGTTCATTTTGATCTGGGCAAAGAATTAATCCTGTCCTGAAAAACTTCATCATATGGGGTGAGGGCAGTTTTGTCCCATAAAATGAGAGATGTTAGAGAAAGGCCAATTGGATGTCTCCAGGACTCTAAATAAAACTGAACGGAGTTAACTCGCCATTGGAGAAACAAAGCCTTACTTTTTGTGTGTGTGTGTGTGTGCATAAAATAGTTCCCCCCACGACCCTACATGGAAAGTCTTTTACCATTTAGACAGATCACAAACCACTAGTGGGACTCTTCAATGAAAATAAGGGGGTGCCAATTATGGCACCAGCCTGACTACAGCATTGGGCTTTGACGTTAGCCACTTCTGAGGATAAAATAGTTTATAAGGCCCGACATCAGCATGCCAATGCTGTGCCCTCAGTCAATTACCATTACCAGAATCAGCTGGTTCTATGTAACCATCAGGAGAAATTGTACTACTCATGGAACACCTAGATCAGATCTCCGTAAAGGTTTCCCAAATAAGTAAATGGACTAGAGAGAATTCAATCCTGCCCCAGCACATGCAGCACATATGGTATAGTTGGCCAAATCAGAGTAAGGAAAGAATTTCACCCATCTAGGCCCAGTAATACAGAACTAAATATAGAGATTGGATATTGTGATTCCCCCACCAGGACAAAATCAACTCCTGACCGAATTACGTAAAGCAGGAACTTTGCCTTTGACTTTAATGCATGCAGGATTAGGCCCTAAATACACATCTTATTTATTCAGGTATGAACTGTAAATTCCAGACAGTTGCAAATTTTCAGTGATCTGAAATTGCGTCACTTAGGTCTCTTGTGAATACATATGAAACAATAATATGTAATTAATACATATGTTTACTGCATTAAAATTAATGGTTTTATTTCCAGACTGCTTACTGAGAGTAAATTTAAGTGAAATTAGTTCTAATGGAGCATGATTGACAGCACCATAAAGCCAAACTCCTTTGTATAGCTGCAGAGCATATACAGCACAGACAACAGCAGCAGTGAAAATTTCAGGCACATACATACAGATAAAATGCCCCATGGATATGTCTGAAGCCTGATCTGGAGGGCCCATTTCTAGATGTAAAGGACACACTGTTACTCCATGTTCATTGAATCCCTAGCTTCTGTGCTGAGAATGCCTATCTGATAGAAGGACTATCATAGGAATGCCAGTTTTGTAAAGTGACCATTTGCAATATAGGAGAACAGGCCCCTAAATCCAATTAATCTCTTCCTCTCCTCCCCTCCCCTACTTTGTTTTAACAATTAGAAGCCAAGGGAGTTTGGACTATTCTTTACATCACATCTGATCAAAGAAATGGCACAGGAGCCATGAAAGTGATTGAAATGAGTCTCTATCTTCTTCTGATTTGCCAGAAATTAACCAGACTTCAGACTCAGCACTGATCTGGAGAACTGGCTACATAAGAGAGCCCATAAGAGGAACGTGGTTGACCAATGTCATGCTGCTGGAGATACAGTGGGATCATAAACTGGTGATTTACACAACGAGAAACACTACAATAAGAAAGAAGCGAGGAAGAGAACATTCTGTTGGATGCCTATAAGGAGAATTTGAATAAACCGAGACATTATAGACTCTTGAGGCCCCTGTTCTTCTACTTCTGAATACGTGTAACTCTCACTGAAAACAAAGGAGGTTAATAATATTTTACAGTGAGTGAACAGAACAGATAGCCAGGCATATAGCCAGACTGCTGTCTAAGCACACATTTCTCAGTTTCAGCTGAGTCAGATAATTTATAAAGAAGGGTCCTTAAACTCCTTCTTCCAACTCATATTTTGTCTTGGAAATTCTGCCCTAATCTTGCCCTTCTTTCAGAAGATCTGAAGATTCTTTATAAGCTTTGTCATAGTTTTATGGTGATAGAAATATTACTAGAATCTGTGGCAAAATACCATAGCATTTTCAAATACACAGTGTACTGTTGCAGACTCATGAGGTTCCCATGTTTGCTTTTCAACAGAGGCAAGATGAGGGGACAAAATGGAAGTGCGCCTGCCCAGTAAGAGCTTCTGAATGCATTGTGCATTAGTCTTCTTCATATCCATGCAAAACCAAGCCCAAATGAGAGAAACTGAGCTTGATTCTTTTCTCTTCTGAACTACTCGTATACTGGAGTAGCTCCACTGAGTTCAGCAGAGTTACTCCTGATGTGCACCAGTATATGTAAGAGGTGATCTGGCTTATGATGTTTAAAGTTTTTCTCTAGCATGATTTGAATTACGTTAACTAAACTAGTTTTGTTAGATTCTGACAAGAAATAATCTCTGATCTCCCTCTCCAACAGCTGAGTCAAGTTTTGTATTAAAAGGCAAAAAGGAAATATTATCAATCATGTTGAAAGGTTTAAATGTAATCCTAACTAAGAATATTTTCTCCTTTACTCTCTGTTCTATTTTAATTCTATTCCAAACTCTCTCCTAAGAACACCGAAGTGACTTTATATGCTGCTTATCATAAAAAAGGAAGAAATCTTACATGTATCAGACATTTTCTACAAGATTCATCCATTGCTATTGAAAGGTGGTTTTTGTTTCAGGAGAGCAAGACTTAAATCACATAATTAGTTAAGGGCCAGAAGTTACTAGGACTTCAGTGGAAGTAAATGGTTTGCAGTCCAGCCCTTATACGATGATAGCACCCAAAGGGTGCCATTATGTTGTACAGACACAGAAAAGAGACAGGCTCTGCCCTGAAGAGCTAGTAATCGAAAGATTTGTCATTCTGTAAATTTTTTTTTCAAGGGTTTTAAAAGCCAGGACCAGATTTTGTCACCTATACAAACATTTAGTATGCAACTCATCATGAAATGCATGGGACTGCTAGAAGAGTAAAGCACAATTCAATGGGAACATAGGTGGAGGAATCTGGCCTCAAATGATGTTCTGATTATTGGAAAAATATACTTGCCTGAATTATAAGAGCATTACAAAATATAATGGGTCAACTACATCCCTTCTGTACTTCCACTAGGATATATTCTGATCTTTGTTACTCCAGTATAAATCTAGAGTAACCCCACTGAAATTAATGGAGTTGCACCAGTGTGAGTAAAATGAAAATCAGTCCCCTTGACTGCTGTCTAAGCACACATTTCTACACAATTAGCAAGAATCCTTTTTGAAACTGTCTATCAAGGTGCACAGCTAAAGTGTGACAGTGTTATGATGATTCATGGATTATATGTATTCCTTGAAGAAATATTTTTACTGTAGTATTTAGTTTTCTGTGGTCTTAGTATGAATTTTATAGGCTGATGACAGACAAGAGCAAAACAGGAAAAGACCTTGTATCAGTCCACACAGGAAGACCAGAGTAGGAGGGAAGATATTGGGTATTTTCATGTACCTCAGTGCTAACATGAAGATGCATATATGGGCCAGCGGTACTAACACTGAATAGTACCATACTGATTTCAGCAGGGCTCTGGGCAGAATAAGGTACCACTTGTATGAGTAAGAGTGTCATGATCTGCTCTGTGTTTGGATTATGGCCCTTTTCAATAAAGTTGTGCAATTGTCCTGTGACAACTTAAACTTTGTAAGTAGCTTTAGAATATACAACTACTTTTAAGGACAACAACTGACAAGTAAAACCCTGGTAGCTTCAATAAGCTCTTGCAGGCTAAACAGCACTCTCGCTGTAACTCCCACGTGCAGACCCAAGATGGGAGATTGTCACGTGAACTGCTTAAAACAGTTCCTACTCTCCCTGATCTCACCCATGGTCCCACAGAGTAGGTGGTTATTGAACAAAAGGGAAGTTGGGAGCTCCAAAGCCCAGAAAAGGTGATGTAGATGTTCCTTTTTCTCTTTCCATCAATTACCTTTTTGTTGGGGGAGGATAAAGGTCATCTTTGGCCTAATGGAGCCCATCTTCCCATTACCAATCAGCTCCAAGCTGGTGGCTAGAGAAAAGAGCATATCTGTGTTACATGGCCCCTTCAAAATTATGACACTAGCTGACTGAAAGTCAATTTGCCTGAGCCTGATCACCATACGTGAGAAGGGACAGTCATAAAAATTGAAACAGCAGTAGATGGCCAGTTCCAAGAGGAAAGATGCCCAAAGAGTTACCATGGAGGCTGGTTTTTTTATGGATAGGGTTCTAAAAAGATACAGCTGAGCAACTAATGCTTTATTTATTTTCCTGTTCTTGTTTTAACCAACACTTTTGTCTAAAAGGAGATTCTAGTACACCCAGCCTGTGTTTCTTGCCTCAGGCCATCACACTGGCAATTTCATCTATCAATTACACCAAACCACAGCACACTTTTCTAAGCTTAGTTTGTGATTGTCTTTCAATCTGTAGCATAACCTAGGGCGATGGAACAGTTACTGGCACTATAAATGTTTTCAGACACTGAAGCTAGTAATACGTAACCGTATTTAAATTAAATTACCTCTTTAAGAGAGTCTTAAACTGGATGATTTCATATAATTCATTATGTTTAAGAGGGCAGTTTGGTGTGGCATGTTAAAACCCATTAAATTACAGTGTAGTTTTCTTGGCTGTGTTTGGTTTTTTAAAAAAGAATGTAATTAAAAATAAATATTTACCAATATTCTAGTCTGTGAAACTCTATAGCCCATAACATGAACCAGGAGAACTGACATGTCTTTGGCTTTCTGTATTGATATTCTACACTGCTTCAAATATACGTTTGATGTGCTGGCTTTTCAGCAAACATGGCCAGCTGACGTGGAGCTTTGATGGGGAATGCAGAAGCTGTGCACTTTAATATATTTAAATATGAGGAGGAAACCGCTTCTCAAAATTGATCTTTATATACAGAGTGAATGTGAAGGGCTCAAGGGCACCACAGCCAATGAGCTTTCACCACAGTGATCCTGTCTGAGGGTCTGATTTAAAAAAAAACCATTTAAATCAATGGAAAGATTCCCACTGAGTTCAACGAGTTTTGGATCAGGACCTCTATTACTGTGTGTTAAATTTTAAAAAGCACATAAGTGACTTAGTCAAATCAATGGGACTGAGGTTCCTAAGTCTCTTAGGCATTTTGAAAAAATTACCTGTGGACATTAGGTTTATATTAGTACAATCCCACAAATGTGTAAGCTCATGAAACCACTATCAGAACAGAAGCCTATATGTCCACGTAGGCCCAAATTCACAAAAGGGCCAAAAGGGCATCTGTTTTGGTAATCCAACCTTGAATCTCCCAGATTTTCAGTGGGGTGAGTCAGACAAACAGGATTTAGCCCTGAAATGTTTTTAGGATGTTTGAATATGACTATACTCTCCCATCTTCTGCTCTTCTCCTTTTACTTCTCATTTAAACACACAATGGGCCAAATCCTGCTATCTTTTACACTATTGTAAATCCTGAGCAACTCCATTAAAGTCTACAAAATCAGAGAGCTAAGAAGTAGGATGGAAGAATTTGTCCTGTTGGTACAACTGTGTCCTGATACTTCACTAAGATAATTCAGGCACAGATTCCACTACTTTTACTCACAGTCAATTTGTTTCATGTTTAACTAAAGCTCCTTTACACCACTGTGGAACTGTAAAGAGACAACTGTTCTAAGGCCCATTTAGAATCTGCCGGAAGAATAAGATTCTACTTAAAACGAGTGAGAGTATCAAAATCTGCCCCAGTGTCAGGCTCTACTTCTGGAGTAAGGCAGTATAGAATGAGAGTAAAGATGGCACCGCCTATCCCTCTAGCTCATAGGCCTGATCCTGAGTGCTCTCAATGCCCTCTGACTTCCATTAACCTCTACTGGAGTTGAGGGTGCTCAGCATCTCACAAGTCCAGGCCCATGTTAGTTAGCCTCTGAAGAGAATAGGATTTGTAAGGACCAGGGACTGGATTCTGAACTCTCTTCTACCAATATAAATTTGGCATTACTTCACAACAATTAGTGGTGTGATTCTGGATGCAAAGCAGTGTCCTCGAGTTCAGAACCCAGTCTCAGGTCAGCAGTTCATTACAGATAATCTGAAGCATTCAACTGATTTCAATTATAAGCAAGGCTTGAACATGTGTCAAGTGGGTGGAAAATTTGAATTCCAGAGAGGAAAAATATTAGCAACCTTAAGGAGAAAGAACACTGGGTTATACTTACATCTGCCAGCAGGGCCCAAGCATAATTTTTTCAAGCCCAGAACAAACTTGTAACACGGGCCCCCTCCCACACACATACCACAATCCCTCATGCCATATATACATGCAATCGCATGAGCCATGAAAAATTTTTTCCTCATGGTAATGAGGGTTGCAGCCTGGGCCAGGCCATGCAGGGCCTCCGGATCCCGATAAAGTGTACCCTTTTCCCCTCCACCCCCATGTGCGGGCCCTGTCTGCCAGTACTTGTTCTACACAGAATGGAGCAATCAAGAATTACCACAGACTATGTACACAGGGAGTAGTTAAGCGAGGATCTGGTTTTTTGTTTTTTTTTAAACAACACATTTTAAGTGAATTATTTATCCTGTAAAAATAACAACTGTGTAGACTGATGTCCTCCATCTACGGAGATGAGCAGTAGTTCTGTGATCTTCTCCCAACACAGCCCCACCAATGTCATAGAGGGACCACCTCTAGGGGTGAGTGTTGGTGCAGTGCCTATTCAGTCTTTGGTCTCTCTGCTGGAACTGCCAACAAGGGTGCCAATTAATGCCTATTATGCTATTAGAATATAGCACATGTGTTTAAGTAATTATTGATTCCAAAATCTTTTGCCAAGAATGTGCTTATTAGTGAGCTGCTTTACTCAGAAAGATGAAATATGGAAGTGCTTTGCCTTTACAAGACAACAGCTTGTGTGAGAGCTCTGTGTGACTGAAATTCAGACATTTTTCTTTGCAAGAAACTGGTTGGATCATTTCAGTCTTTTGGGGCTCTGCTGTATAGAAGAACTGCCAAAATTATTAAAAACTGAGTTATTCACACGTCTGAGAAACAATCTGTGTTCAGCTAGAATAAATTAAGCCAAGCATGCTTCCAACTGTACATTGATAACAAGCCAACTACTTTTCAACCATCCACCCAATTCTTTAAGTCTTCCTTCAGTTCAGATTTTTCATAATGCTTTTACTGAAATTCAATATTGGTCCTTCATGGGGGAAGTATAATTTAATGCTAGACTGGACTGATGATGCTGCAGTGAGAGGCAAATTTATTTGTCATAAAGTACTGGAAAAAAAGGAAGGAAGCTGAAAGTTGCATAGTCCATTGGGGTTTAAGAGAAGTGCTGTTAAAGCTGCATTCATAGACTGCATGATCCTTATCTAATTTGTAAATTACCCGTCCAATATGGATTACAAATTCATCAGATTTTTGTCAGTTCAGTAAATTTGGCCCGAGTCAGTATTTGGATCGAAGATCACCAAGGAAAACCTAGGAACTGATATTGATGATTCTGTAGGTGGCACGTTTCTATCTGAGTTATTTCTAAACTAATGCCTTTTACGCTAGCCTGCAATTTTTCACTCCAGGAAAACATCAACATTATGAAACCACTAAGAAAAGGGATGACTTTTGGATTTTGAGGGATGAGGACACTGAATGACCAAGCATCTTTAGGAACAATCAGCAACAAGCTTTCAAATGTAGGTGGGTATACATCATTTTACTTTGGTTAATCACGTGTAGTTCTGCAAGGAAAAGGATTTTTACATTTATAGGTCTCTAGTAACAAATTCTGCAGGACCTAAATGCCAGCTCTGACAATGCCCAAACATGGAGCTGCTGATATTATGTTGCTAGAGATGCCACCTTTTTTTAGGTGAGATTCAAATCATAGGTCCCAACTACCTGTGGTCAATAAAGGTGCTATGGCATTTCTTGAAAGAGCAAGGGTAACCTGTACAAAATTTCAATTCAGTTAATGGTACTCTGCCTACTTTAATAAGACATAGTATTCTTCATGTTCAGTCATGCTATTTGGCAGTGTACTCCAAAGCACCTGTCACATTTCACTTCAGAAGTGTCATTTCAGTGGAGGTGAAACATTTCCTCTGTTGCATACTTAGCATGTGTTTATTTGGGGGAAAGAAGCTTCTAAGTTATCACTATACATTAATAACAGTGCCTCAGAAATAAATATGAGTATAGGGCGAGGGGTATGTGCATGTGCATGCGTGAGAGAAGGAGAGAGATGGAGGAAAGGAACACTGAGTGGAAGAGGCTGGAATAAGGGCTTCAGTGAAGACGCTACTATAACAAGAGACCTTTTTCTGTCAGTGTAGTTAATCCACCTCCACGAGAGGCAGTAGCTATGTTGATAGGCAAAGCTCTCCTGTCGACATAGCGCTGTTTACACCAGAGGTAGATCAGTATAACTGTGTCACTCAGGGGTATGGATTTTTCACACATAGTTATAGCAACATAGTTATACTGATGTAAGTTTGTAGTGTAGACACGGTTTTAGTAAGTAGAGGGAAGGAGACAATGAAAGAATAGGAAGGAAGGAAGGAAGGGAACAGCCACAGGAGATGAAAGGAGGGAAGGAAAAAGAGAGTGGAGGGAGAGTTATTAGACTGAGGGAAAACAGACATTAAAGAGGTTTGAGAAAAGGAGATACCACGAACAACAAAATAAAGATGTGAATGAAGGAACATGAGGAAGAGGAGGAAGACAGAGGCTATTCATTTAGTATTTTTATTTAATCATTCTTAATTGCTAAATGCATCAATAAATAAATAAAAAGTAAATGCTTGTTAAACACGTAGGAAGCCTTTGGAGTGGCCCATAAAATTCTATCTAAACTCTTTCACTGGATCAGGTTCAATATCCCTGGTACTACATGCAAACAGTTCTGAGAAACCAAAAAGACTTCAGAGTTTTGTGAGCTGCACAAAAGTTACTGCCCAGGCTACTTCTGCTACCTACCCCTCTGGCATTGGGAGGGAGGGAAAGGAGTGTGGTTGGGGCATGGGAAGAGAGGCAGGGGCTGTGGTCCGGTGGGACCATGTGTGCTGGAGGGGCCTAACTGAGAGGAAGTTTTCCTATATTTTGTGACTTAGCTAAAAATCATTGCCTAGGTGACTTTGCACCTGTCAGTTCAATTCTGAATGGAGTTCCACCCACCATCAGAGGTGAATTTGGCCCATAGTACAGTATGAGGGAGTGAAATCGATATTTATTTTCATTGCTGTTGTGTTGTCATAAGGTTCAAATGACCTTTCGTTAAATGTTGTATCACATCTGATCACAAGATCATTTCCTTGCAAATGTAGCTGTCCCTTTAGATGCTTCTGTAGATATATCTTTTTGGTCATGTTTTACATGTCACTGTAACTTGATTTCAATAATTTATTTCAGTCCAGTGAAACACTGGTATTGAAAATGATACAGAGGGCTAATTTTTGCTCTCATTGAAGCCAGTTGGGAGTTTCCCCATACACTTCAATGGGAGCAGGAATAGGCCTAGAGTGTTATTTCTATAGTAATAACTTGGTTTTTTTCTCCTCTTACAGCTGTGATGGCACATGATTGTTTTGAACTGCTGATCTCTGCTGTGGTCTGTTGTTTCCCACAACTTACTTTGCTGGGATGTTTACTTCCTGGATTTAATTCTAATTTAGCTACTAACCTAATCCTTAAATAAATCCTTTTCAGTTTAACGCCCTTCCCTTAACCCTCTATGCCAATGTTTACACTAATTTAAATAGGCAGGATATTAGATTAACGTTAATTGATGGAGTCAACATACTAATCCACTTTCTACAGGTTTACACCTTTGAAGAAAATATTAAGTGCAGCCACATAAATTACTCTCTTTCTCATGGACACAGTGGGAGAGAATAAGTTTAGAGAGAGGTCTCCAATTAAGTTTTTGAAACCCAAGCCATTTGCATTGTGTGTTTCTCAAATCTAGTGTAATATAAGACAACACACACTGTTAAGCTGAATTCTCTCTCTCACCCACTATGTGGCTAAGAACTCCAGAAAGTCTTCGGAACTTAGTTTGAAAACTTTCAGGTTTCTACAACTGACATTATAGAAATTTAATGGTTCATATAATTTTGTATTTTTAGCCATTTAGACACAAGAATAAAAGAAATACAGTGGCATATTTTCCATGTCATATATTTTAGAGAGAAAAGACCAAATTTTAAGACTAGGCGTAACTGAACCTCATTTTTGTGCCTTTTTACAGGCATAAATCATTGTTGGGGAAAATTTACATCATGATTAATTTTGGGTGCAATTTACATCAAGAAGATGTCAAAATACAGGATATGTAAGTGCAATTAGATATCTAAACAAACCAACTTGCATCAGAAATAACTGTGGTCACAAAAGGAGACCAACATTTTAAAAGTCTGGTCCAAAATGTTTTCTATCTTTAAATAGTACTAGTTTATTAACCTTCGGGGTGTGCTACAAGTTCTATTTGCTCTTCCTAGCTATGATGGAAAGGGAAGGCTCTGGTGAGGGTATTTAACATTTTTGCTGTTGATATTAATTATTATTTAATATTGATATTATGAAAACATCTAGAGGCCCCGACCACATTGTGCTAGGTGTTGTATAAACACATAAAATACAGTTCTTGGGTGTTTCTGCAGCTGTATACTTTATGGCTGTATTTTTAAAGCACTGTCAAAAGAGATCCTACAAATAGATAAGAGGTCCTTTTTATTGGATGTGGTCTAAATCTAAATAAATTAATGAATGTAGAATATTTTTAATCTGGAAATGCAAATGATGAACATTTTTGTACTTGAAAAATCAAGCTGCACTTTTGACTCCCACGATCCAGAATGTTTCATTGTCCTTTGAGCCAAAAAATGCATAGATACTCACATATTTTTCTTTTAAACTGCAAACCTCCACTGTTTTTAATGTCCTGTTGTGAAAAGTTCTGTGCTGACTTAGACCCACTAATGGAGTTGCATAGGATGTAAATGGAGAATTTGCAGGTCTCATTCTGAACAACCATCATACAGTGACTTTGGATTCATATAACCTGTGCTCATATTTCTGTTGACCAAATCAAAAGTTGCTTTAACGTTGATATATGCCACATGATGTGGGCGGTTAAATTCTTAGTGCAGCTCAGCCATAAGCCAAAGGGCTAAGAAACATTGTCAACTGCCCAACAGTGAAACCCGATAGTTGTGGACGATGATGTCTGTTAATCAGCCTGCCATTTTCAGTGCGAGACACTTTGCCCTTGTACAGGCACGTTATGATGCCATTTTTCCATTCTGCTGGTACTTTGCCTGTTGCCCACACTTTTAAGAATAGTTGATGCAGGCTGATGCTTACTGGTTCCAAGACACCTTTGAGCAGCTCAGGTGGAATACCATCAGGTCGAGCAGCATGACCATTCCATAACTTTTGGATGGCCTTTCATACTTCCTGTAGTGATAGAAAATCAGTGTTCATCTCTGGGTCTGCAGCCATGAGTTTGCCAAGTCACGTCACACTAGACCAAGGGTGGGCAATAATTTTTGCATGTGATGTGACCGGAAGCAGGAAGTTCAGGAAATGACTGGCTGAGAAACTAAGCTGCCTGATGCTCCAGTTACCTTGGCAACTGGAGCGTTGGGCAGTTTAGTGATTCTCCGCTGGTCACTTCCCGAACTTCCTGCTTCCATCGGGTTTCATGATGGGGTGGTAGAAAGCTGTTTATGGCTGCCAGTCAGGTGTGTGATGGCTCTGTAGGCAGGAAACAGATTGTTGTGCTTTAGGCCTTCCTCTTCTTCATTGGCCTGAGAGTTGGTGTAGATCTGAGTTACGTTTCACTATGGCCTGGAAAATACCTTTCGCCATTTAAGTTCTTGGACATTTTCCTACTTCTGCCTGCTTCACTAATATATTAAAGACCTCTTTAGAAAGCCAAGGTTTCTTGCACAATCATCTGAAGACAATTGTTCCAGTGGTGGCATTTAATGGTATACCGCTCTAGGCAATCTCTATATCGTCCAAGAGGTCACTGAGGTTACATACGTGATCCTCAAAGCCGGTGTGTATTTCAGGGCTTCAACAGGATCCTCAGACACCGGACATTGTACTGTTGGTGGGTATCTGGCTTGTGAGGAGTTGAAAAGTGCAGTCAGAGCAGTGCGACAATTAGTCTATGATCTAAGTTTGCTAGCACTTCTGCACCACAGAAGACCGGGTGAAATCTCACTATGGAGCAATTTCTGACAAGAAAATGGTCAATTTCCTTCATGGAGTTTTAGGGTTTGAAATCCAGATCCATCGACGGTTGTTTAGGCATTAAAACGAGGAGCCCATAATAGGCAAGCCCTCAACAGCATGCAATGCCAAAAGCAGCTTTGGATTTGGTTACCAGGTCAGCTTGTCAGCTCACATTGAAAGCAGTAGGCATTCCAGATGATCTGCTAAATCTGGTGCACAATCTTCACACCAGGACCAGTGCGAGTTTGCACGTTGGTTCACAGATTTGACTGCATTTCTACACAACCTCAAGTATACAACAGGGATGCAGTCTCACCCCAGCACTATTCTGTTGAGCTATAAACTGGATATTAGTACTTTTCACTCTATGCATCTAAATCAAAGGTTGGTCAAGAAGTGTTCACCAATCAAGACTACTCCAATTACACTGTACTGCTTGTGGAGTAGTCAGAGAATTTCAGCCCCGCTCTCCAAGGACTCCAAGATGCTGCCCACACTCTGGGGTTGAACATTTCATGGCAGAAGACCACCGTCCAGAACCTTGGAAGACTTGGAGCAGCTAGAGCCATTCATATGCACTGTCAGAGCCAAATCCTGAGCAAAAAGTGGTTTGACTTTATTCTATCATAATCTTGCAGAGATCTGGCCTTTCTTCAATTGCTTTTTATATTCAACAGCGATGTAGCATGGTCTTTGGCCACATTGCCAGGGTGGAGAAAAACACTACAGCACACTGTGCTCTCAAACTCTTCATTGACATGTGAAGGAGTGCACACCTTGACCCTACCTGGCACTGCCTGTGGGGCAGGGGGGTCCAGAGATTCGAGGATTTGCAGGATTGAACCAGATCTGGGAACTTCACTACTCAGTACCTGGTGTGACACCATCAGCCATGATCATGCTGGCTGGCACAATGGTCCCCAGTAGACTGTGCATGTTTGATGATGCATATTTCTGTAACAATGTAAACAGTCTATGTTTAAATACAGCCACTATTGTATGTTGTACACAGTTGTTAGACCCAGGGCACTTGGGGGTAGAAGTTGTAGCTTTTCCCTGCAAGATGGGAGTTTATGAGTATTGTAGCACCAGAAGTGTTTCTGGAACCCATAAACATAATTTAGCTGCAGTAACGTGAAATTTCCGACACTCTGTCTTGCACCGACATGCGTTGTATGGAATTGTAAAAAGGAAAATAAAAAAGCTTAACAGCTTAACCACAAAGGAATGTTTATATCTGATTATACTTAACAGTTAATTTAATGGTAGTTAATCAGTGGCACAGAATACATACCAACCAGCACTATGGCTTTGCTGATGAATGGTACTAAAGTTGCCATTAGAATTCTTGTCTGTTTCATTAAATGTGCAGGAAGGGAGCCCTTTGAAACAGTACTGCTAAGGACCAAATTCTGCTTTCAGATATCCTGGTATAAATCCTGAGTTGCTGGAGTTACTTCAAATGTTTATGGCAGTTGAAACTACAGTGCAGTTACACTGTTCTAACAGAATAGAATTTGATCCTGTGGCCTGAATTCTGCAATGCACGCAGGCAGTCATCAGCAACCATGGAACCCTATTGACTTGATTAAGGGATCTGCTAGTGTGCAACACATAGCATGATCAGGGTCTAAAGGAGAAGATAAGTGAAAATAAATACCAATACCAAATATTCATTTTTAGCAAGTCTGCCTTCTGAAAACGTTACACTGAAGTTAAAGCACGAAAAAGCAAAAACAAAAATAAAGGGTAGAAAAAGACACTGGTTAAAATTTTCAAAAATAGGCTCCTAAATCCATAGTTAGCTGCTTGAAGGTGAGATTTTCAAAAATGCCTAAGGGACTTAGGAGGAGCACAGTCACATTGTCTGCACTGGGACTTTGGCTGCTACATTACTTAGGTGCTTATGAGAATCTCACACTTAGGCATATAAATAAGGTCTTAGGAGCCCAGCTTTAGGCTCCCATTTGAAAATGTCATCCACTGTGCTCCACCTTGCACACATTCAAAGCTACACAGAAAACCATTACTGAGTTTCAACTGCAGCAAACATTTGTTATTCTTTTGGATATATGTTTTAAAGGGCCATCAATTTAATCTATAAAATGGCCTAAGCCAAACAGTGGGTGCCAACGCTGGCATTTAGACATCTAACTATCTGATTTGTAGGCACAGCCAGGTATGGTGCTAGAACTTCCAGATTCCACCTATCCGGCAAGAAGAGAGGATCTTTTTCATAATAAGAAATCAGTGCTATTCAGTGGACTGCAACCCTTAGGGCAGGATAAGTGTAATTTTAAGTCTCCAGATCTGAAGCTAGATCTTAATATTAGAATGAGATTTTTTTTTATTCCCTCCATTGTAGGTTACTTTTATGATGCTCATCACAATGGTATACAAGCACTGAAAAAAAGTAACTTAGATCTGTGTAGAGTTGTCTATAGTGGACACATAATGGATTCTACTCTTCATCCTTCGTGTGTATGTATGTTACATGGTAGATGGCCAGTGGGTTACATGTGTGCAATTCCAGGCAGTTGCATATTGGAATCTTTTATTTCGTACATCCTCTGCTTTGATCATAAAGTTTTAACTCAGTGGAAAAACTGCATAGTACAGTAGAGGTGCTGAGTGCCCACAGTTCCCATTGACGTCAATGGAAGCTGCACTTGCAGGTATTCACCGCCTACCTACCAGGATGAGGCCTAAGGCAGCATACATTCTGTGCACCACTGTAGGTCTCTAAAGAAGTATTAGAAATGAATTCTTGCAGAACACATCCATGCCTGAGACTGAAAGCTGACAAAAGCTTTCCAAGAGGCTCAGTATGGTCCTTTTCACTTCCAGAGTCTTCCACTGAATGCTCACTGCCTAATGATGACCCGTGAGACACTGCAGCCACCATGTTTTATACACCTAGGAGCCTGATCCCGTTTCTGTTGAAGTTGATGTGTGTTTTGCTATTGACTACCATGGAAATAGCACAGTTGCTAAGAATAAAGTGAGAGGAGAATGTAGAGGAGAAAAAATGATAAATGTTATTTAATTTATTTATGAAAAGTAAAAAAGTTCACTTAATGCTGCCCAAATATAAAAGTCTATTTCTGTGAGAGAGTTAGTCCCAGGAAGCATTTCCCTCTTGTATAATTGTCAGGAATATGTCCTATTCTGGCTATTCAATGAATAATTTTCTTTCATCTTTCAACTGGAAGATTTCAAAGGTATAAAATACAGAGGGATTTCAAGCTATGAGCCACAGGCCCAAGAAGAATGGCCTGAAGACAGGTAGAAAAATCTTTAATTTACGGTTGACCTGCCAAACAAGGTTCAGAATGACCCAGTTTCTTAATTATAGGGTGTAGTACAGAGTTTCACACAGAAATATCCAGTCCAATTAAACCTTTAATACCACATTAAAATCACTCCTGGTATTGTTACCCCAGGGGAAATGCAGGATAATTAACTTTTCATTAATGGCATTGACTTCTTGTTGGTCAGTGTTAGGTATAAAGAAAGTAGTGGCGCCAATTCATTAGGTTATATAGTAGGTCACCTCTTGATCTGAGAGTGAGCATGGGCAACTACCTAAACAGAAGCCTAATTTCTATTTCCTGACTCAAAGAAGCTGATTCTTGAGCCATGCTCAACTGGTTGTTGATCATAATTCGGGCTTGATCCTGCACAGTGCAAGTGTAGAACATTTAATAGAAAAGCACAAATCTGACCAGGAGCTCAGGGGAAGCATATCCTATATTAATGGGAACAATCCTTCACAGCTGCCAACTTACTCTGCCAAGGATCAGCAACAAGGCATAAGAAGGAAACCTGCAGTGGTTGATGAGTACCTTGTTAGCATAAAAAGTATTGTGCATAGGCTCACGTGTCCTCAGAGATGCCCATTTGCCAAGCACCTTTTTTTATTGTACCTTGCACACTTGTAGCAGATGGAACATACAGAGACTTACTGCCACTTCATGAGGACTATACTTATGTCTAATCATGCTTTCAACCTCGCATAACCTCCATCTGCATTCACATCAACAGTGAAACTACTGGGAGCACTGTAATAGCAGCTGCAGCATTAAGGCTTTAGTAAATGAGACAATACATGAAAATGCTTTTTAAATTAAAAAAAAAAGAGTAAATTAAGCTACTGGAGACATTACAGCCCTAGCAGCACACACCTGAAGACCTAAAAATTACAATTGCATTTCACAGATGAAAAGAGTCGCTTTTTACCTCTCAGGACCTGTATTCAAGCACTGAGAGGTTTGTGTTTTTCTTGCAGTTTGATATAAGAACCTAAAACAGCACAGGCTACTGCATTTCTTTAAGTGCTTCAGGTGTCAGTAAACTCACCCAACATTGCAGATGGAGCATAACACTCTGAACTCAGGGTATGGCAAGTAAGTAAAGAAGAAATATATTTCATATACGGTTTTAATAATCAGATGCATACACAGGCCAGCATGGCATACAACAATGTGCCAAGGGCTAAGAGCCAACTACCCCAGCTCCTAATCCCAGCTGTGTGACCTGGAGCAAGACATTCAAGCCCAAAATGTTTTAGAGTTCACCAAATGTAGAAGCCTCCATTTTTTAGGTACTTCAACTTGAAATCCCTAAGTCTTGATTTTCAGATATGCTACAGCCACAGCGCCAACTGAAAATCAGTAGGAGCTGTGGGTATTCCACATCTGTGAAAATCAGGTGCTTATTGCTCCAGAAAGATGTAGGCAAATGCCAGATTGAATCAATCCCATTTTCTTCAGTTGTTTGAGAATATTTACCATTCAAGTGCTATCTTATGCTGTTCCTACAATAGAGTGTTCTGTGCAGGTTTGAAAGTGACAAAGTTATGTTGCTGGTGCTCTCTTGCGCAAGAAGGAATATCCCATACATAGAAAGATTTGTTACTTGCTGGTTTATTTCTAGAGCTTAATTTTTTGTTTCTGTTCACTTCTTGTACATAGAAAAAGAAACCCAGGCAAAATGTGTGTCAGAGCATGCTGTGGAATTTGTTGATGGTCTGGTATAAACAGGCAGTCTTGTGTATTGACCTAATGTAAACAATCAGTAGCCTAATGTAATATATAATATAATATAATTAATATAATTAAACAGGCAGCAATTAAAGCCAGGCTAAACGAAGTCCAAAACGTATATTTAAGCAGCAAGAAATCCAACATTCATACATATATTTTCAGGCCATAAACAGTTGTTTTTTTCCTTCCTCGAAGGCCTTCTTTAAATTTTTTTCTCCAAAGTTTTGATCACTGGGCTGCAGCCAGTCTTCCAAATGAATGAGGTGGTGGGTGGAGGAGGGGGGGAATTATGAGTGCAGCGTTACAGCTTTCACTCAGTTTCAGTCCAGTTCCCACTGAAGTCAGTGGCAAAACTCCCATTGATTTCAGAGGATGAAGCAGGACCATACTGCAGTGTTGTCACAGTTCGATGATAGGAAGGGGCAACTTCAGGAGGTTTGCAGGTTCCTACCTAATAAATATTCGTAAGATAAATAATATAAATTTCAACCTTTTTTACTAGAGAAAACAAATTAAAAATCTTATGAAGACAGGTTTTCTTGTACAATTGCCCAGTGCAATGGACTGCCTGAAGAAAAATGGTTTAGTTTAAGATATTATACCATTTCTAACAGAATTCCCCCTTCGACAGGTAGGAATAGAACTTACAATAGTAAACTCTTTCAAAATGATTGTGCTTTTTTCTTTTTTTAAGAGCACTAAGAGGTGAAAATACCATGGGAAAAAAATCTCCACATATATCAATATGACCATTTACTGAAGAAATGTTTTTGTGTTGGGTGGTCTTAATCCCGTGCCTAGTGAACAAGCCTCCACATCACTAACACCGTCATCATAGTTAGCACTAACTGTGAGCAGCTTCAGCAGAGAGGCCACAGGCTGGTCAAGCATGTAGACTCAGCTGCCCTCTCCCTTTTCCAGCCTGGGCTGCGACACACACTGGCAGACCAAGGTGGGGACACATTCACTTCAATTACCCGTGCTGCAACTGGTCTGCAGATATGGGAAATGGAGCACTTAAGTCACTGGTGCTGTTAATTCAGCAATTTTCAAAAGCAGTAAATTCACCTTCTAAAAGAGATCATAGATGTGTACACTGTACAGCTGAAGGGACAACCTTCTGCGCTGATTTACACTTCTTGCAACACCGCTGATTTTATTGGTGCCACACAGTGTATAAGTCAGGGCAGAATTCAGCCTGACATGAACACTGCTGGGAAATAATACATTAAGTCTCTGTACCACTGAACCATGTAATGAATCCCAGCGTTAGTGCTAATGCAAGAGTAGTGGTGATGTGCTAACTGGTTTAACTGCTCATAAAATGGTGGTTAACCACCTGTCCAGTTATTACTGGGCAAGGGAAACTTAGCTGCAGTAATAAAACTGTACTGTATAAATTTACAGCTTTACTTAGAATTGGACACCTATTCTGAACAAACAAAAATAGAAAATAAAGTTAAAAAACCTAAATTAAAAAAAAGGGGCAAAATGTTTCCCATTTGTCTCCTAAAAGAAAACAGTATTTAAAATGCCTTATTCAGAAGAAAGCTTCATGGGCTATTCTCATTTTCAACCAATTTTAAAGCTGAGTTTAATTATTTGTAGATCCTGAAACACAAACTAGTAAATGGAGTTAACATTAGGCATGAATTTGGCTTAATATGTATTAAACAGCACAGCCAGAAACATAGAGAGGCACATCAGTGTAGCAGCACCATTTAGCTCTGGTTGGGGTTGTATTTGCATTTTTGTTATAAAACACATTACAGCAATTTGAAGTAATGTTTTGGGAAGAAAGGCTCTGAATGGCCAGCAGCAAAGAGTAGAAACCAGTCCTGCTTTAGTTACATTTTAACAAAGTGAAAAATAAATGCATTGTTGAAAACACGCTTGTTCGCACGTTCAATCGTTAACATTCTTTTTCCACTGTTCGCCCTAGAAAAGAACCCTACACTTGGAGGTACCCATCTGAATTTGAAACATTAGTATTATTTTGAGTTGGAGACGTACACATCACTCCATATCTCAGAATAGCCTATGTGTGCTTTAGTGCTAACACTCACTAGTACTAACAGTAGTAGATTTTCCAAAATATGTAATGTAGACAAATTTCATTTGATTATTATTAACCCTGTTAGGTCCTGTGACTGCATAGGTCATTCTGTACTTATCACATAATCCTTATCTTGCAACAAGGGTCAATACATTGAACTGTGAGGTCATCAGTTATTAAAAGAACATGAGTGCAAATTCCATTCCCTTATCCTGTATCTTATAGGAGTAACCTATTTCCCTGTGGATTCAGAGATGCTTTAAATGTCCTTGTTAAAAAGTGTAAAACTTAGTTGAGCTTGGCCTTTTTAGATAGCGTTTTTTAGTTTTTAGGTTGATTTGAAAATACTTTAACAACAAAAACATGTGGATGATTATGGTACATTAAACACCTCGGAAATGCAGTGAAATCGTGTTATGCTTCGTGACAAATATAAATCTTCCTTTTTCTAACCTGTGTATCCTGACGAACAATTAAGGAAATTAGATCAACTTATCAACTTCTCATTTAAGAGTTACAACAAAAAAATTGTCCTGCAATAAGTCTTTTACCAAAGATTCAAATTCTGGCAAACAAGGCTCTTACAAGTTTGTGGGGATCATTTGGTGCTCCACATTTTCCCTTATAAAAGGCCCCATGACATGGTCACCCTAGCTTTCAACTGAGAGTTAGATATGTCTCCTTCCAGAGTGCGTCAGCTAGAGGTGGGTCACTGGAGAGACATGATAGGTCAGGAATTCAGAACACTATCTCCACAGCGCCTGCCAGTCTGGTGAGAGATGAACTGACACAGAACTTGGAATAATTATATGTAAGAACACAGACTTTTTAAAACCTTGCCCTTTGACATATTCCTGACACTGTGTCAAAGTCTGTTTTGATATAGCATCAGAGAGGGAGTCTCCTGCAGCATCTCAAATCTGGAGCAAATAGATTTTAAAGTGATACAGTGAATTAGTGTTCTAAACATTCTTTGTTTTCAGGTTGAACATAATACTGAAGTACTTTTCAATTCTCTGAGGTACTGAGTTCTCTTCAGCGTTCAGCATTCAGTCTGGCTCAGTAAATCCTCCCAAGTCTTCAAATCTACTCTTAGGCGAACTGGAGCCTAGATATAGTGAATGAACTGAAGCACAAATGAATTTGAATCATATGAATATCAATTATACAGCCCGGGAAGGTTTTCAGCTAATGGCAATCTGAAAAAATCTAACATTTTCCTCTCACAAATGACAAACCCATGTTGATGGTGTCCAACTTTTTAAATTGTGGATGCTCCTTGGGGGTCATTGTATGATGCTTAAGTTATTCTAACATGTGCCTGGGGGCCTAGCCAGCCACCAGCACCCCGAAGGCTCAGGGACAACAAAGGTGTGGTGAGCTTTACCTCCTTTAGGGTCCTCCACTGAGCAAAGCTCAGCCAGACCCAAGGATCAGGATTACAGTGCTCCTGTTTTGGATCAACATATCATTATTACTTAAGGTAAATATTGGCCTGGGCTTCAGCTAGGTTGTTTTCTACCATATGGGTTGATGAATCCTGATGTTCTTTTCATATTATCTTCATATTATCAGATAGAAGAACTCAGGTACATAGAGGTTAAGTGACCTTCCCAAAGACAGTTAATGGACAAACTGGGGTAAGTTCCAAGTATCCCGACTCTCTGACCACAAACAAACATCTCACTTATCAGTAGGCTTGGGAGGGTTAGATTTTTATCAGCAAACATCGATAAACATCAATTTCACCGTACACACATGAACAACAACAAAAATTTCCATTACATTTAAAAAATATTGCAAGGACTAGGGAACATATCTCATCTTAAGTATCTGAATTGTGGAGATTCTCTCTTATTTTATGCATCATGTTTGTATTCTACTACAAATCATAATTCCTACAGTTTTGGAATGAAACAAATAAGATAGCAAATTAAAACAATCTTCATTGAAGCAAATCTTCATTGAAGCATAAAATCTTCATTGAAGCAAAGTTAAATCATTTCAAGGTCAGTTATTTATATTATAGAAGAATTTGTAAATGGTGTGAAATCTGGAATAATCAAAATGAAAGTTCTGATCCTGCTACAAAAACATTTATAATTTAAACTACTTTTAATCTAATAAATGTTACTGATTTGTGTAGGCAGCTCTTTGAGTCTATGGCTGGCTAATACCAAACTACTGTACAGAATACATGTCAGATGCTTTAGATTATAGATTACATTTTTAGTCTTTCCTTAGTTTCCTTGTTATACATTTCATTTTAAAGCAGATGATTTGCCAGTTGCAATAACCCCTGTTTAAATATTCTTCATGTATAACAATATCACAGGAGGAAAGCTGAGTAGTGAAAACCACCCTGGCCCAATATGACTGTTTTTCTCTGGAGAGCTACTAAATGCTATTCTTATAGCAGTAGCACCTGGCTCTGTAGCAGATTTTACAAAACACTTGCATTTTCAGCTATTCAGTTTATTCAAATTTTGTCATCTATGGGCTGTTTCTGAGATCTCTATGGCAGATCCAAGTCTTGAAATCCTATAGAGAACATGATGTATGTAGTATAAGAAAGGAAGTGGAGACTGTTGTTTATTATTAATAGCAGCCTGTTATGAGAATACTCTGAAGTACAAACCAAGATAGTTCCCCTCCCATCTTTTTTGGATTACATTTGACTGTTGTTTTCAAAGTTACCATTGTTCAAGAGCCCTGTGTTTCCCTCAGTTCTGAGTGATGGACAGAAGCAAGATGTGCAAGAGGGTCAGGCATAGAGAGGAGAAGAGCTAAAGTGATGATTCCATGGAGGCTTCCTCTGTATCCAGGAGGCCACAGTTCTAATATTACACAACATTTTTATAATATTACACAATATTCATGGCAGGTGAACCAGAGACAGGGGATAATTACTCAATCTGGTATGCACTCTTGGGGACTCAGCAGATTTTCACTTGGTAAACTACCTAGGAGTTAAAGCTAGTCAGACCAGCATTGCTTCCTACCTGCATCTTTTGCCACCAGTAAGAGGAGGAAGGGAACAGGTTTGGTGAGGGTGAGCTAGCTATGCTGCTAGGAATGTACAAGACCCAGGAAGCTGCATGGAGGAGTCAGATCACCTCACAGAAGGCCAAGGACTGCTTGAGTTCCCTACAGATCTGAGGGATCCATAGGGTTCCAAGACCAAGCCACCTACCCCTTCTACAAGACTCCATACTTCACCTTCACATTCCTTTAGAAATCTCAAGAGGTTTTTTGCACACTTTTTTCTATTTGCAGCTTTTCTTTTCAAAAGGGCCCCATGTGACCCTATATGTTTTTAAAAAATTGGTCTTAAATATTTAGTATCAGCTATTCAGCAGGTATAAATCAGTGTAGTACTATTGAAATAAGTGGACATAAGACCAATTTACTCAGCATCTGGTCCTTAACATTTAGCTGCATCTTTAGTGGGAAAATTATCTTATCTTCCATTCCATATTTTCATTAACCACCATGTATTTATGAAATATCAAAATAAATATAGAGGTCTGTGATAATATGCTCAGCTGTTGCAGTGAGGAATGCTGTATAAATGTCTAGACAGACTGAAAAACAGAGACTGATAGAAATAGAGTTGGTGACCTTCTATAGTTCACATAAGAAAGCAGAATATATTTCATAAACTTTTAAAGGAGTATAAAATTCCAGGTTTTAAAGCCGATATCTTTGCCTCTTTACAAATATTTTGCAAGCCTTTCAATTTATAAAAGTTAAATCTTGTGTATTTTCATCTCTTCCATCTAAGAACACTCTCAAAGGTCAGTGTTCATGTGATATTAGTACAGCATGTTAAAAAAAAATCTGATCTTTTAACCTGCAGGAGAGCAAGATATTGTGTCATAATGAGGTTGTTCTGGTGGGCAAATGTTTTAAACAAAATAATCTAATTTACATATTTTGACCTGGCCAGATACATGCACAAATTGGACATTCTATAACACAGACTCATGGAAGCCTTTATATACATTAAAACTCCTTTTATTTATAGCCTGTGATTTGATTACACAGCTCATTAACGTCTGGAATAACTGCAATCCAAGGCATAATTTCCCATATAACAATCCGAAGAAAAGCATGTCACTAAAGGAAACAATTTTTTTAAAAAGGAAATATTTCCATAAAATAAACAAAAGGAAATAAATTCAAAGCAGCGCATCAAAGTGATGTGTGCTTCAGATGGTGTTTAATGGTTAACCATGCAAAACCTCTCTGCATGAGCTTGATTCTCTGGAGAATGGCAAAACAATGTGGGGTGGAGAAATCTTCAAAGTTAAACTCTGAAACAGCCAACAAAATGTTATGGGCCAGACTGTGACGGCTCTTCCAGGCCCATGGCAGGAGGCTGGGGGGGGGGTGAGGCTATACAAGTGACCTTCTTTCAATGCACAGCTATGCAAGGGTCTCCCACAACAGTATTTCCTGCCTTCTCACCCACAAGGGGACAGAGGAGCAATGGCCATCTCCGTATCCTCACCCCTTTGCTAGGTTACGAATCCAGACTAGTGCTTTCAGGGGAACAATCTATACCAACCAAATGGTTGGCTGGTGCAAAGTATGTTTTAACCACCTGCACTGATCTGCCCAAGGAGAGATTATGCCTACTTAGGGTGTGGTCTCTACACTGCTCCTCATAGGTCAGAGCAGCTCTGCACCAACCCCTACACATGCTATGTCAAACCAGCCTTCTAAGAGTAGAAGTAAGCTATTAGGCATTTGTAAAGAACACATCACTGTAATAGTGAGGATTTTTTTTAACACTAGCTTAGTGGGGTGAGAAAAATAATCCAGAAGAAAGGGTTCAGTTTATGTGAAAAGTTTTGAGTCAAAGAAGCTGTTTTAAAGCAACACACACAACAGATACCTTTTCTTGTTCAAATGAAATAGTCTAAAATTTTCCTCAAAACAGCTCATTATTCCTATCAAGGTAACATTTTTATTTAAACCATCTGTGGAATCTTGAGGCCTGATTGAACCTGACATTCTCAACCTTTAGCAACTGTATTACGCATGGCATATATTTTTGTATGCGTGTATGTTGGGGGAAAAGGAAGGAAGGAATGAAAATCTTCTGGTAAGATAGGACACCTCTCTAACTGCTGATCCCAAACAATTTTTCAGTCCTTCCATCTATGCTCAGTTTTGGTAAGATTGCTGAATAAGTTCTACCACTCTTGACAGCAATAAAGCTGAAGAATTCATCAGTTACAGCTCCAAAAGAATCTTTGTATAGAAGAATAGTCACAAAACTTGCACTATCAGGCCAAATAGAACATGAGTCTTATCATCTATCAACACCATGCTTCTTTTTCATGGTCTCATGCAGATTTTAACTGTTAGAAAAATGAAAAAGAAAACCAACAGCTAAAAAAGAGGAGAGATGTGATGTGAAGTCCTATAATATGAAGGAATTGCTGTGTAATTTTAATGATAACTGTCTGTGGTTTAGTATAGAAGTATGCCACTTAAAGACCCTTGAATAGGACTCCTTGAGGATGAAAAAAAAAAGTCTCGGAAATTTAAAATGTTGTCAGCTCTTTAAGCCTTAGCGGGAACAGAAATGTCAAGCTTCTACCTGTTCAGCATCATTTAAATTGAAATATGGACGTTCTCCAGTCTTCAAAATAATGCACTTCAGGTGATAATGATGGATTAACATTGGGAAAATGCCATAGCAGCCTGTTAGTCACTTTTTTCAACTCACTGGGAGCACACCACATTTTTCATCTGTCTGTCAATGTGGACAGCTGAGAAATGATAGCTCTGACAAATCTGAGAATGCTACAGGGTTTATACATAAATATTCACGGATGACCATGTTTAAAAAAATGGGAAAGTAGAGACATTTTTTGTTCACATCCTGCTGTATTTAGATTCCTGCTCCAACCGCAATATATATTTATTTTTAAGTTGTCAAGGATCACAACTTCAAAGAGCTGCATCCTTCATAGTCAAGTTTTTCATAATATCACTCAAACGCATTTTGCAAGGCAACTCTGTTGCAAGATTAATGCAATGCCCTTTCAACTGTGGAAGCCATATTCAAATCTGGTTTAGATTAAATTGATTTAACACTATTCCAACATCCAACAATTCAAATGTAAGTTTCTAGTGGCTGAATCTGAAATCAGGTGTCCTGCATTGTTAGATCTCTTAGAGCAAGCTGTTTGGATTCTTAGCTGTTCAGCACCCCAAAGGGACAGATTAATCTCTGAACTCTGTGGCTGACTTCTATTTAGTTTTCTCAAGTGTCTGCCATTCATCTGGGCAGCTCCCAGACAAAGACTACAATGTACAGAAATCAATAACAAGCAATCCTAGACAATGGTGGGATAACTCCAACCCTAGAGAGATACAGAGATGATAATTGCAGCTCCTGCCTCATAAAACCATTCCCTAAGCTTATCATGCCTTAATGCTGCCTTATGGCACCATTCTAACCCAGCTAAACTATGGTAGTAAGTGACCTATGGAATGAATAGTTCTTATGCATCATAAGATTATAAAAATTAACGTTTTGCCTGATATGTGGCGTATGCCATACATCCCAAAAGTGACGTGAATAAAGAGTACATTTGGTTGGGATTGGTAACTACATTTAATATACTATGCCTTGTATATGCATTGCAATATAATCCAGAGGGGAAAAGAACAGAAATTTAAGTCAACAGCAAAGTCTTTCATAATGTGGTTAGCCATAAGTAATAAAGTAGGAACAATAGGGGTTTTCTTTATAATTAAAGGGAACAGTTACCCAGCTTTTCCACTTCAAAGAACACAGAGAGAAGACTTTTGTTACTCTGAGCAATGAAATGGACAGGAAATGGAACCTTGTGAATCACTCAAGCATTAAGCCTATGAACCTGAGATTTTTTTTTTCAGCAAGAGGAAGAGAGAGTAATAAGCTCAAGAAAATAAATGTAACTCAGTAACTTCTATTCAAATGAAAAAGTAGATTCTTTCTGCGTCCCCTCCTCCAAGATCAATGAAATATATACTAGCAGGTGCAGACAAAGCAAACCTATCATGTTTATAACCTAAAGCAGATAATTGTCATATAAACTTTACTGCAAAGTTTGGAACAATCAATGAGACTTCATTCATATCATGAGTCATTTCAAATTCACTTTGGATATAAACAGAGCTGTTCAAATAAGTAATAAAGAGATTTACAAATAAATGGTTTGAATTCAGTTTTGCTGATGTTTGTGGGGTCTTGTTAATTATTCTTGAATATTCAGAGGATGTTGCTGGCATTAGTAGAGATATGAACAGAACAGTTACTCAACAGTAAGTCTAGTTCTTTGAGATGTTATAAGTCAGTGTGTACTGCACCTGAGACTGGATTTTTTTTTTTGATTAGCAGTGGGACTGCGCATATGCACTGCCCTGAGCCTCCTCATGCTCCTGTACAAGAGCATAAAGGATGGGGTAGCTATGACCCTCTCTCAGTTCCCTTGCACATGAAACTGTGTTGCTGAGAAATGGGGAAAGAGGGCAGGTTGTGGGATCCCACTGACTATGCCATCTCCAAGATGCTGTAGGATAAGTAACCATTCTTTCTTCAAGTATGTGTCTGTGTGGATCACACTGTAGAGGACTAGCAAACAGTATCCTCCATGGCCAGTAGAAGAGAGGGATTTGTTAAATGGCAATTCAAGTATAGCTTCCCAAACTTGGTAACTGACCTCTCTGCATGTCAAGTGCATAATGTTTAACAAAGTTAGTGGGTTGCTCCACATCGCTGCCTTGCAGATCTCAGAGACTGGTGTGTTTCTAAATCAAGCAGGAGATGCTGCTTGTGCTCTGGTGGAATGTGCATGGACATTGGGAGGGAGCATCTCACTAGCCAACTGAGAGCAGATGGAAATGCACTGCATGATTCACTTCCAGATTCTCTGCGATGAGCTAGCTCGGCCTTTCAATGTGCCAGATACAGCCATCAAAAAGCAGGGAGAGAGCTTGAAAGGCTTGATCCTGTTGAGGTAATAGAGCAAGGCTCTAGAGAGGTGTAAAATATGCAGCATCGAGTGCAGCTTTGGGAAGAAGACTGCTAAAGTGATGGATTGATTCAGGTGGAATTCAGAGATCAGCTTATGGATCTATTCGGGTATGGTTTCATCACCATCTTGTCCCTGTGGAAGGATATGTAAGACAGCCTGACCATAAGAGCTTGGAGCTCACTGACTCTCCATGATGAGGTAATGCTCTTTCTCATGGCCATCTTGATAGTAATGTAGTATATTGAACACTCTGATAGCAATTCAAAGGCAGGCTCCACAAACTCTAGAAGGATGATGTTGAAGTTCCATTTGGGAGTCTGGTCCCTGACTGGAGGACAAGTATGAGATGGCTCTTGAGGAATTTTGTGTGAGAAGACTGAGCATAATTGTACTAGAGTGTAATACACAGATATTTCAGTAAGGTGAAACTTAAGGGAGTTAAATGCTAACCCCACATGTTTCAGAAGCATCACATAATCCAACATCTTTGTTATGGGGGCCCTTACTGGGTCAATATTATTCTGAGTTACCCATATGGAGAATCGTTTCCATTTCAAGGAGGACATCTTCCTGGTGGAAGTTTTCCTGCTTTGTATAAGAATTTCCTGAACTTGTAGGAAGCCGCCTCTGTCAATGTCACTCAGCTAGCGAACATCCAAGTCATCAGGTGCAACAACTGTGGGTCTAGGTGCAGTATCTGACTGTAGTTCTGGGATATTACATCTGGGATGGCCAGAAGGCTTATGGAAGACTACTTGAACATCTGTAATAGGTCGGATGGCCAAAGCTGTCTCAGCCAGTATGGAGCTATCATGATGTTTAACTCTTGTCCTCATTGATCCTTGATATTATTCTGTGGATCAAGAGAATTTGCAGGAAAACTTATAGGATTCCCCAAGGCTATTAAAGGAGGGAGGCATCCGGTAGCAAGTCTGGGCTCATGCCTCCTCTGGAGAAGAAATTCAGACACTGGGTGTTGTCCACTGTGGTGAACAAATCTTTGGTGAAAATCCTCCATTGATGGAATACTGGGTTTAGGATGGATTTCTACAGAGACTGCTTGTGTTTAGTTATCATATTTCTGCATAGGAAGTTTGCTAGATCATTGCTAATTCCTGGAAGGTGCAGAGCCAGTGGAGTCACCCCACATGGATACCATATTCAAAACTTGATGACTTTTTGACAAAGAAGGAATGATCCAGTGCCTCCTTGTTTGTTTATATAGTGCATTACTGATGTTCTGTCTGTCAGGATTTGCACCAGGGAACTCTGCACTCAGGAATGCTACACAGGCCAGTCTGAGTCCCTCCCAGATGTTCATATGTAGTCTTAAATTGACCTTCATGGACTGTTCCAGAAAGTGAAATTTCAACATCTGTCTCACGACTTGTGTATCCTTGCAGAGAAGAATAAGTGTACCAAGCATCTGGTTGAGATGTGTGAGTCCCACAGGCAGAAGAGACATCTACTGTGCCTGTCTTATATGGGGATTAGTCCATTGAAAAATGGAGAGGCCTTGAAGCCTGCAGGTTTCAAATCAACCATTTCAGAAGTCCTGCACGGTAGAATCTGTACAGGATTGTTATACAAGGGGGAGGTCTGAGCAAGAAAATTCGCTACAGACAGTTGGTGATCAGTTCAAGATGGTCAAAATGGGAGATCAGAAGTGGTTCTGAAGATTTGTAGAAAATTTTGAAGAAGTTTAGCCTGAGCTAGGCACTAGAAGGACAAATACTTGCCATCTTCTGTCTCACTTTCAGGGGCAGTAAGAAGGAGCTGGGGGAGGATCGTGGCCAGCCCACCCTTTATGCCTCATGTGGGAGCACAAGGAGGAACAGACTGCACATGTGGCCCTGACAGATATTGCTAATCAAAAAAAGTCCAATCTCTTCCACATGAGATGCATGCACATCTACAGTGGAATCCACATATACACATACTCAAAGAAAAATCAGAACATTTCATGAATTTGGACAGGAATTATAGCTGTTTATTAGTTATTATTCATTATTCACAGGTTAGTCATTTATTATTCGCATCTCTCCTCTTAAAAGCTTCAGTTATCTAATCAGGGGACAGAAACAATACCATGTGACCAGTCTCACACCACAAACAACAAAGAGAATATGGCTGAAGTCAACAGTTCACAACTAATCCATTGTCTGAAAATTCCAACCTCCTATGTGAACCCAAGCAATAATAATCCTTTAATATCCCTTTTTAGCCATAGATCTCAAAACTCTCCACAAAATGAGCAAGCTCTACTATGCTCTTTCATACAGACAGGATAAATGGGACGTGGCAAGGTTAAGTGCCTAGCTTATTGTCACAAAAAATACCACTGAGAGATGGGAATAGAACACATGTTCCTTGACTCTCATCTCCTCAGTCCACTAAATCAAAGTTGCCCTATTTTCATGACAACATACTTTGATGTCATAATTGGTATGTTCATGGCACGTACACAGAGAAGATAGATATAAATATACAATACTCATTCTGGAAGGTTACAGCATAACACTACTTTATTTCTTAGCATTCAGAACAATAACATAACTGAGAACCCCACAACAGAGAGAGACAAAGCAGACTGCTCCCTAAGACAGAGAGGCACAATTCACCCAATCTTACTCTGTGCTGGCACTCTGCAGAATAACTGCTAAGGACACAGATCAGATACTTCTGTACAAAGCCCCTAGCCTGCAAGCAGGACCAGGAAACCCCTTAAGACTTAAAGTGACAGATTATAATTTTTACATACTTTTCAATATACCACGATAGCATAAATACAGAATTTTTATGATTTCACTAAAGGGTCATACAATGAAAGAAGCTGAGTTGCAAAGGAGAACACTATTATTGAAACAAACTTCTGGAATTGTAGCAATAGGAAAGAAGAATATGGATTATTTTCTAGTGTCAGTAGCTTTTTCCAAATTTGATCCAGTATCTTAAACTTGATCTCATAGCGCTGCTCCCACCAGAGATGGAATTTTGAGGGCTACTGATGTTGAACTTTTACAGTAGATCAGCCCAATACAGGTTAGCACAGATCAGTCTGTAATTTTTGTACCCTGGAAAAAGTCACAGTTTTAAACAACACTGAAACATGCCTCTCTGACTGGAGCTCCACTAGCGTTTTTATCCATTCCATGATCCCTAGTTCAGATCAGCTGGTGGTAGCAATGGTGGCAGCATTTCTGTAGGCCATTTAAGTGCTGACAGCTGGTGGCCTTATTACATCAGCACTCCGACCTTTGCTACCATTAGTACAGCTTGTGTGTGTGTGTAGTACCTCAACTATCTTAGTACAGTAGTTAGTTTTAAGAAATGTGGCTGGATTGAGACTTCCACATTTTAACTCTCTGTGTTTCTTTTCTTATAAATATTCCATGCTCTCATTTCCAGAATATTTTTGCCTCAAAGTAGATGTGGTGCAGAGCTGGATGGCTCAAATACTATCCTTAAGTCACCAAAAGATCCCCATGTTGCATCTATAATCCAGCTATTCCCAGCTGCTGGAATATTCCCTTGGGCCATATGCAGCCAGGGAGAAGATTAGAGCTGCCTAGGCAGCTCTAATTTACACCTATGATTGGACAAATCTACTGAATAGAGGGATTTCAAAAGGTAGCATAAAGTCACCTTTGCTTTGCCACCTCAGGCAATGCACCAAGCACAGCGCATACGGAGTTGAAGAGTGAGGAAGAAACTTTAATATAGCATTAGTTGGTGATGGGCAAGCCTCAAAGGTTTGGCAATTCAGTTCTGTTTAAATAAGCACCTCAAAGTTCAGCTGTTTTAGCTGAATTAGCTTTAGCTGAATTATCCAAAGTAACCTGCTGTTATTTTCTCTTTATACAAAAATAAATTAAATTAACAAAAAAATCTTAGTATGCTGCTTTTGGGCCCAATTCTGCATTCATTAGTCTATCTTTACCCAGGCAAAAATTAAAGTCATGAATTAAGATATTTAAATCAATTGACATTTTTTCTGAATAAGGGTCTGAACCAAATCACCTTATGATTTGGATTTATCATAAAACACAGGAATTTAAACATAGGTTTTTATTACTGTTATTATTATTATTAATACAGTACCCAAAACGTGTTAAGCACTTAACTGATATGTAGGAAGAGTTTATAATCTATAAAACAATATTCAGACAAAGGACACACAAGGGAAAGGGGAGAGATGCAGCACAAACCCCAAAACGTAAAAGGATGCTCAGACACAGCCAGTGAGAAAACACTTAGATTCACAGTATTTCCACGTACTGCCATACAATCACCTAGGTTCACAAGAAACTCAGCCCAGGACTGACAACAGGTTCATGAACCTGAATTTTGGATTTGTAAAGAAATGTGAAGCCAAACAAGTTTCACCCTGGTTTCAGGTTTCATTAAAAAAAAAAAAAAAAAAAAAGGGAGAGGGGGGAAGTGAGGAGAATGCATGGCCCTAGGTAATTCTAAGAATGTTATTACAGTGATAGGCATGGCAGCATGTGTGAGAGTAATACAGACAGCCCCTACAGTTTTGCAGACTGATTAGTATGGCAAGTTAAGTACTTCCATTTTCTTGGAGTATGGTCCTGCTATATGCATGCATATATCAATTACACTGAAATATTTTCTTGGTCTTTACCAAAAATAGAGCATGCCTGTAACCTTTCCAGATGATTAGGAAACAAAATACTTCATCACACAGCCTATCAGACTGTGTAGCCAGACTTCACAGATTTTCCCACAAATATTGTCTGCCCTGCAGCCTAGTTCCAAAAAGTGAAGAGATGACAAAAGTATTTGCACTATAGTAAGATAAATGTACAACAGCTGGAATGTGAGACCTGGCACCAGAGAGCTTTTGCCAACAGGCCAAAGAAAAGTGTATGAAGAAAGTAGGAATGAAATTACATGCCTTGTCTGTCCACACTGTGTAAGAACCAGAGGCCAACAAACCCTGAATGATAGATCAGTAATTCATCATTGTAAAGAAGGCAGTTTACAAAGAACACTAGGAACTTTGAAAGATACATAACACATTGATTGAATTCCCTGAATATTTTACCACTAAGAAAAACCCAATGGAGATTTAATTATACACTCCTCAAAAATCATTACACATAAATGCTGTTTTATTTAAACCTTCCTCATAGCAGATATTTATCAGGAGCTTAAAATTATTCCAGCTGACAATCTAATTAGCTAGTTTCATGTTTTCTGTCTGTGCTGACCACAGGAAAAGTCCATATTCCAAGTGAAGCTTTGTTATAAGTAACAGGAAGGATTACTGTCCTGAACTGTCTGACTACAAAAATGAGGAAGCTTGTTAGGCCTTAGATTTGTATCTGGCTCTACTTCTATTATAGCCACATACTCAAAAACTGTAGCGGCTGTAATGTAGCTGAGAAGTCTCACTCTGTCACATTCACACACGTGTTCTCCTTGAAGAATTTAGTTGTAAACACTAGAAGACTGGACAAATTACAAATGGTGCGGGCTACTCAGTCCTTTCAGGTAAAGCTAAATTGTTCTTCCTGTTACAGTACAGACACTATGGCTATAGGATTTTACTTCCAGGATCTCGCTTCACACATGAAAGGTTTTTTATCAGCTATTTTGTCTTTATATTTTACTCCTTACATTTTCCAAAGCTCCATGAAAATTCTACTACATGGAAGTCTGCGCCATCAGCACTTTATTTGTGACCTTTCTAGAGTGGGCACAAAACTGCAGATTGTGAGTCGAGACATACTTAAAGAGTGTGTCTATATCAAGAAAACAATGCAAAGCACAATAAAACAGAGAGGAGGAGAGGACCTGGCAATCCATGGCTGGGCAGTTATTGAAAATTTAGGGTGAAATCCAGGGCCCACTGAAATCAAACAGAGTTTTACCAATGACTTTAATGGAGCCAGGATTTCTCCCACAGAGCCTGATCCTGCACTGCTGAAGTCAATGGAAGCTTTGCCCATGGCTTCGCAGAGCGTGAATCAAAATCTCTCAGAGCAAAAGAATACATAGTTCAGGTGGATTTCTCCAGTGTCTCCCCAACAAATAAATTGTTGTACCAGATATCTATCCTTACAATCTCCTACAACCACAGTGCAATATATTACACATGTTCAAAAAAACCTGAAGCTTCATCTAGCAGATACAGTAACAAATACATATATAATGTCTAAAATATTCACAACCACTGTATATATAATTTATAAAATTTGCAAGTAGCCAATAATTTTCATTTAACTATTTTAACAGATATTTGGTTAGACTTGGAGTACAGAATATCTTTTATTAACAAAAAGAAACTGGTAAGTGGCATGAAGTGACGCTGAGCTAATATTAGCACCTGAACATTTGATACAGCTAATTAAAGCCCCGCTCTTGGAAACACTTATGTCTGTGGTTTACTCTAAGCACTGTGAATAGTACCACTGCAGTCAGTGGGTATGTCTACACTGCAGTAAGACACCTGTGGCTGGCCTGTGTCAGTTTACCCAGGCTTGCAGGGTTTGGGCTGAGGGCTATAAAGTTGCAGTGTAGACATACTGGCTTGGGCTGGAGCCCAGAATCTGGAGGGTCCCACAGCCAGCAGCCCCAATCTGAGTCAGCTGACACAGGCCAGCAGTGCATGTTTCACTGCAATGTGGACACACCCAATGAGACTTCTTAGTACATAAAGTTAAGCACATGCATGCATTTTTGCAGGATCAAGGTCTTAGTTTACAATTAAGGGACTAGATCCGCAGCTGATGTAAATCAGTATCATTCCATGGATTTCAGTGGAGCTATCCCAAGATTATATCCAATGGTCCAAATTTCCTCTAATTATACTATTCATAGTTATGCTTATGAGCCTATAATATTCACTGGGAACATATTACCGTCCCACTTACCCTATTTTAAAACTAGAAACTGAAATACAGCCACATGTTATATGACTGGTTATTTCTGAGGTTTGAAGACAAGACTGTTTACCACAGAACACAAACTGTATTGGAAGGAGGAAACACATGAAAAACTGGAAAGTCCATTTCTTGCCAGTTCTACAACTGTTTTTCAGCATACTGATTAGTACAGAAATAATTTCTCTGTGTGAAAATGTTGCATTATTATTGTGTGGATCAGTCAAATTTTTCTTCATGTACTAGAATAAGCATAACCTTTTTTCTCCCTAGTTCTTTAAGAGTTAGAGAGTTATAAAACAACATCTTACAATAGATCCATTGTTATCCGATAATGCCCCAAATCTATCCATTTGCTCTACTAATGTCCCAATTTGCAGGCATTATCAAATGACTATTCTTGGTTGCCAGATGTTATTGCTTTAATAATTTTTATTTCAGGAATTTGTGTCTTTGTACAGCACGTGCAGATATAAAAGTATAACTTTAAACAATGAGTCAGTGGCTCTTACATATAGTTAGGTACAATATATGTCCCTTGCGAGCTCCCTCCGGAGAACAAATCATTCAACTTGGCCCAGCAGCCTCAGAAATCTACTTGGGGGGAAAAACAAACTACACAGCAGAAATGAATATTTTATTATATTATTATCTAGGAAAGCCCAGACTGCATTTCACTGTCCAGAGCACAATAAAAAGAAAAGAGGTGATAGACTGCAGTTCTTCAGCTAGAAAAGCAAGCAAATAAAGGGACTCATTCTAGAATATTCTACATGGGGGGCATATGGCCCATAAGCAGCTTTATAGCTGTGTATTGGCTATATACGGGGTAAAAATAGAGACCCACTCCACAGAAATTTGTGCAGCCAGCTCACTTCGAGCATGGGGTTTTGAGAGACCAAAGGGTGTGGCCAGTAGGTCTATACACAGTGCAGATCCCTTGGGCAAAACTCCCACAGAAGGCTAATAAAATATCCCTCTTCACACTTCCCCATATAAGTGATTACAGCCCAGCTGGGCAGACTCCTGCCCTGCTGGGCTGAGCATTCCATCCCTTAGAGCTGTGCTGTTTTCATGCAAAGCTGAGTTCTTTTTACTTAGGCTTTATGGTGGTTTCCTGGAGGTGGCCCTAATTAAATCTTCTGCAGCATAAACGGGTCAATCCAAAGACCAGAGGGAACCCTCTCCAGGGCGCTGCAGAGTGACGGTGGAGCTGCACTGCGTAGGTTACAGCTGCCTACAAAAAGCCTTTACACAGCCCCTTGTTGGCAGGAGAATCAGTGTAATATCTACCCTCTGCCCTTACCCCACCTTTCTCATAGCCTCCCAGCTCGCCTCCCACTACTGAAGAAGGAGCTAGTGTGGAGCAGGCACTTTGCAGCATGGACGGGGGGAGGGCGACTGGACAGCTGCATTCATGGGCCCCTCTTGGGCAATGGAACTGAACCAATTCCATTGCCTAGGAGCCCTCTGCAACTGGAGGAGGGAGTCCTAAGGACAAGTACAGCTGCTATGCAGTGTGTATCACTGCACAACTATAGCTTTATTCCTCCTCTACAAAACTCACTTCTAATTCACTGCCTAGTACAAGGTATATATCACAACAGAATAATAAATACACTTCAAGTATTTGATTTAAAGAGATACCTTTAAAGAGCCTGCTGAAGCTAAAAGCCCACTTAATTTAGGGTAAGGACTTCCTGGCTAGGTGATTTAATGCCAGCTCTAGCTTTATTCACTGAAAATTTCCCCCATACACATGCCTCAAGTGAGTTCAGCAACCATTGACAGTCTGGAGATATAACTATGAAGTTAAATAGAGGAATCTGTGACCCTGGATTGTTTAATGCTGTCCTAGTAACAATCACAGTTAAAACAAACAACAAAAAAACTCATATCGTTTCCAAAAAGACCTAGAAAAGATATGATACGGCATCCATTTCTAAACTTCCATTTCTATTTCTCTTCTGGGTACTAAAAAAGTAACCCTATTCACACTCCATTAAAAGATGTTGTCAGGACTGTAGTACACAGTGTAATATCATATAAGCTCCAAGCTGCCAGCAGAGACGATGCAAAATAAGCAATACACTGTAAATCCACAAAAAGAAAAATTAGGGTTTACAGTTTTTTTCCTGAAAATGGTCTAAAATTAGGCATTTTAGCTTTTCTCAACATTAAAGCGCCATGTGTTTTAAAGAGCATATACTCAACAGCTTTAAAAGCCCTTATCTAAACAAATATGTGATGGGGGTGGGGAGGAATATCTCACTACATTTAATAATAATTTGTTTACGGAATCAGCCCTTTTCAATCTACGATCCAAAATCATGGATAAGTTGCAGACCTTGAAACACCAGATCTAGAGCATAACTTTCTATGGTTGAGAGTTTTTGGTGTCAGAACTTGATTACCTATCATACTACTATCCCACAAACACGTAGGTAAACATGCTTCACCGAGGGGATCTAATGGTTTGAGCCTCAAAACCCTTATCCATGTGAATAGTCCCCTTCATGGCATCGCTGCTACTTATGACTAAGCCCAGTCTTTCTGCAGCCCATGGGTTGCTCTGGAATTTACAGATCCTGTATCCCGCCCTATAAAGGGGCATTAGGTATATTGATCTACACAGTAATAAATCCACTGGCTATTGCCCCAGCCCAAGACTCCAACACTCCAAGCCTTGCGAAGTGGCCTCCATGCAGCAAAACCACAATATGTTGCATCTAGGGCCTAGATTAGCCCATCCAGGGTGGGGTCGGTGCATCACTTGAGCTGGAGAATCAGAGCTGATTTTAGAGGTGGTCACTAAAAACAATGCTGGAAGAAGGGCTTGGTTTTCGTTTTTATACCAGAAGGTTCACTTCTTGGCCTTCTGCTCTTTTCTGCACACCTGCTGCGACCTTGCTGTAACTTTATAATTTAGCTGCTCCTTATATGTTGATAACACTCAATAGTATATATCCCTGTCACCCTGCCTGCCCTCCTTCCTGCCCTCCTTCTCTGTCTAGCTTGAGCAAGTAAACGTGGGTCTTCATCCCAACTCCCAATGCTCTTGTCCTCAAGCATCCCATAATGTCTCCTTGAACTTTCAGGGTGCCAAGGCTCTGCTCCTATACTCCTTCATTGCATAGAGTTTACTACCCGGCACGAATCAATCCAGCCAGTCCACGATGGGAGTTAGGCCTCCAAGGTGCCTTTGAATATCCCACTTGTCATCACCTGCATCTTTAGGCATCTAAATATCTTCAAAAATCTGTCCCCTGGCCCTTAAAAGCCAGGGTCCCATTGTCTTGCAATATAACTTAGACAGTTAAGTGCCTAAATCACTTTTGAGAATGGGACTTAGGCACTTTTGAAAAAAATAACACAAAAGCGTTTTATTTATACTTTGAGGCCTACTATGTTTTAGTAGTTGAGAAGGGCTTTTACAGATGATGCAACTATTTATATAGAACTAAGATAAAATTGTACACATCAGACTATTTAAGAGCATCTAATACAATATATGCTCAATCGTAAGAGTTGCTCTTATTCAGGAAGCAGGACTGAACCCTATGTTAGTACATAATTAAAAATGATTTTCTACCCTGGCTCCCTCTGACATGGTATGGCGTCAACTAATATGAGCTAGAATATATGGAAGTGCCTTTTAATGAAGTACTGGGCATGACCTATTTTTTAGTTACTCATTTTTTGTCAAAGATAAAGTTGCTGACAGTACAAGCTATTTTTGTACATAAGTAATAAATAAGAGTGAGGGTGACAGATTTGATGGCTTCCAGCAGAGCAGCTGTCTTGATTGATTTCAATGAGACATAAAGTTAAGCAAGTGCATAATTCTTTTCTGGTTTGAGGTCTAACTATATCTGTATGTTTATTTTATGAGATGCAGTTTTTAGTACATACTATCTTGATTTAATGGTTTAATTAAAAACAATATTGAACACTGTACTGTTCAGTGATTGAAGAAATACATCAGGAAGACATTAAAGGCCTGTTTGTCCTCTCAGCAGTTTTACATCAGAGTAATTCCATTCACATCAGTGGAAATATGCCTGAATGTTGGTGTAAGAGGAGAATCAGGTCCACTGGCTTTCCATTTTCCTTTTTTAAGGTCCTGATCCAGGTCTCATTGATGTCAATGAAAACACTGCTACTGATTTCAGAGAGTGCTGGATCAACACTTTATGAAAACACTTTACTTATTATATTTAGTTTTATTTTCCTCTGTGTGTAGTGTAGCTGTTTTTATTTATAAAAAAGGAAAGAAAAAAATACTACCATGTTTCCAAAGGAGTTTTTAAAAGGGCTTCAGAATAGATTTTGGTGGCGAGGATATGCTTCAATGAACACATTGTTTCATTTCAAATCCCCCATTCTTTTGTTCCTGTTTATTCTTTATCTTTCTTTTTACTGGAATACTTTCACCCTCTGAGAAAATGGTACGTGGGTTGTTTTTCATTTCCTGAAGACATCAGAAGCATAGTTTAAAAATACCACAAGCAGGGTGCCTGACAGTGCTGAAAAAGGAAAGATAGAAGGAGATGTCCCACTGACCTCCTCATCTGTCTGTCAGACGTCATCAATGACATTTGTACATCCAGGCCACCCACCCTCTGCTAGCAAAGCAACGTTAAATGTGTATGCTTCCTACAGGGAGATTGTCATTGGCTCAGTGTGTAATTGACCTACTGTAACAAAGGAAGGAGGAGAAACAATAAATCAAATGTCAAAAGGCTAGGGAACTCAGGAGATTTTCCAAAAGGGCCTTGCTGTGGGTCCAATGAGATAAGAATGGGGTTGTGACGAACATGAGTGCTATCTAGCTTTTTTTTTTTAAAGTCACACTTGCTCACAGGAAAACATAAGGGAACAGTAGGCTTTAAAATTTAAAAGAAAAGAAGGCTGTTCTTCAGGATTAATGTGAAATATTTTTCAGTAATATGAATATTAGAGATTGGTTTAACTGAAGCCCTGAAGTCAAAACAATGTCAAGCTGTGAAATCCTCAACTGGATACAAATTTTGGAACTTGAAACTTTGGAACTTTTGAAACAAATTTTCATAACTTGTTGAGCTAAATCCCCAACTCTGAATCTCCTTCCCCAAATACTTGCATGCATGAAATTCAGCTCCAAATCCAAGTATTGCAGACTGAGTCCATGTCTAATCCAGGTGCGAATGGAAATGATATTTAGAAATTGAAGTAAATTGAAGCCATCAACATTCCAGCCAGATCCTGCTGTCCTAACTCCCCCTGAAGTTAATGGAGGAGTTTTGCCTGGGCAAACTACAGCACGATCAGACTCCTGATATTCAAGGTGCCTTATTTTACAAAGATGAACTTAAGTTACTACTAAAAGTCAACAAGAATTATGGACTATATATTCATATTGGAGGTTTAGTATAGCACACATTATGCAATGGTACTGTACAACTGCAGTGAATCACTTGTTGCAGAGGGATATTTCATGGGGAATTTTTTTACCCAATGAAAAAATAATTATAAATTTCAATTTTGGGCTGTGTCAAAAAAGGTTTTAGGGTTTTTTTTGCACGCTCATGAAAGCCACAATAGTTTAAATTTTCACTTTTTTACTGAGACATTTCTTGCAAAAAGATTTCAAATGAAAATGTTTGTATCCAGGAGACCCCAATTTAATATCATTGTTGTATTTTTTTTAAAATATGTTAAATGTAGTCAGTGAGCAGATATTTGTAGGGAAAAACTTGCTTGCATAGTTTCACACTAGAACAAAATGCAAGTTTCCATACATTTTTTCATGTGAATCTTTGTTATATTAGCAAGTACATTTTTGCCGGCAAATGCCACCTTCTAATGGCTGAATACAAGAAAAATGATGTTTGACATGAAACCTTTTTGCAAAACTCACAGTCACCTGCAGTGCTGATATAGTTTGCAAAAAACTAGAGCATTTTTATTTATTTTAACTGAAACTACTTCTAATATGTTTCTACAGAAATTGCATGCAAGTGTCTGTATGACATCTTTTGTCTTTTATTTTCACACACTGAAGTCAATTAGAGACCTGGTACATTTGACAAGTAAAACAAAAAATATACTCACATAGGATGTCATCAAAGGACCTGTTTCTGCTCCCACTGAAGTCAGAGATTTGCTATTGTCATCAGTGGGACCAGGATACCTCCTGTTAGATTTGTTAGTATAATCCATATGCAGTGGAATTTTTAGATTCTCTTCACTAAACTTCATTTAAGTAGGTTTTTTGGTCCACTCAACTTTGTTTAGTACAAAATGTTTCTTCATGTCAAGTAAACTTAAATAGTTTCCATGTATTCTCATAACTCTCTAAATTATCTTGTACATATTATTTCATAAGGGGCTACAGTCTGTCTGTTAACGCATAAGCTAGTGGTTTATCATCTTTTCACTAGCTATAGATCACTCCTTTTGTTATCACTCGAGATCATTTGCTTTATCAGATATATTATTTGTTCCCCTCCTTCAGCATTAAAACGTCATTTAACATCTGTGCAGATTCTGTTGGTATCACCTGCTCAGCTATTACTTCCAGTGTGTCTCCTACTGATTGCCAGCACTTTTGGATCGGCAAGCAATCCCATAAGATTGTTTTGGAAAACACTTGCCACATTCCCACACCTCCAATAACTTCCAGTTATTCTAAACAGTCTTTGCATTCTCCTGTACCATCTCTTCAGCATTTTAAACCATAACTGCTTGATAGTTGACTCTGATGCCTTGTAACCAGTTTCTATTAATCAGACCATTTACTTTTGTCATATTTTTTTACTTCCATTTTATTTCTTTTTCTTCTGTAGCCAGTACCGAGTACTATGCAAATATACAGTATGGCAAAGTCAGGACGTGTAGGGAGCATCACATTGAATTTTATTATAGCCCGAAGCATGTTCTCAACATACCACCCAGGGTATTGGCAATGCATAGCTCCCATGAATGCTAATAAGTGTTGTGTGACAAATTCCTGAAGAAGACACAGACCTGAAGAAGAGGTCTGTGTAGCTTGAAAGCTTGTCTCTTTCACCAGAAGAAGTTGGTCCAATAAAAGATACTACTTTACCCACCTTGTGTGTCTCAATTCCTAGTGAGTTGAAATTACAAACTTTCATAACAGGACAGTGTCTGCATAAGAAGTACAGTATGTATATGGTAAATATATGATCAGTATAGGGAAGATTTTAGTGTTCCATTTCCAATATTTTCTGTTGCAGTCTCTCCGCCTATCTCTCCCAATTCCCCCCAGATACTAATAATTCTAAACAATAAAACTTCATCACTTGTTAAAACTGTGTAACCATCAGGAACACAGATAATTTGAGATGTGTTTTTTCACTGATATTTTAAACTAGCAACCAAAGGGTTAAAACCAATTCTGAAGTTTAGACTGAGTTACTATGAATCCCCTGGGCTAAGTAAGTTTCTATTGGCTAGAAGCACATCCGAACACTAAAAAGTGAAACCTGATGGTGATCTGCTATAGTGTACCTGCTGATCCATCTGAGTGTGTCCACAGAACTGTGTTGACAACTACTCAGTTGGCTGCTAGTTGCAAGCCTGGTGAGAGCATGCTGCTTTAGTGGCAGTGGGGTCAGTGGATATAACACTAGCCTAGGAGACTGGGAACCAGGGTTCGCGTTCCAGCTCTGCTAATGATTCGCTATGGGACTTCAGCATTTTGCTGAATCAATTTCTGTACCTCAGGCTTCCCCAGTTGCAAGATGGGGATGATATATACCTACATTTGTACATAGAGCTGGGGTGGGGGGGAAGGTATCTGCATCCTGCAAACATTTTTGAGATTTCCTGTTCCAAATCAGGCCAAAAGTTGAATTTGAAAAATGTTCATGAACGGAAAATCCAAAAGCATTTTGGCTCACACCATTCAAAATGTTTCATCTCAATAATTTGGAAACATTTTGTTTTGATTTTGACTACAATTAGCTTACATTTCAGAACTAAGTCATTCTGAACCCAAAAAACAATTATTTTTCATTTAGAAGATGTTGAAACAGGATGTTTCAGAACTCCCCCTCCCCAATTTGTGGGGATCAAGAAATTCATCAAAACTCACCTGTTACAACAAAAAGTTATGGTTTGACTAATTGACACTTATCATCTAAAAACATTTAATTGAAAAATGCCTTAGTATTTGTGAAGCACTCAGATCTATGAATGAAAGCACTATGATATAAAAACTAAACATTATTAGTATTTGATGTATTCTAGTTCCATGGAACATGCTATTGCATATTAAAATAAAATTAAGCATTATTAAAAAATACCCTAGTGAAAGTGTTTAGCTTCTTTTGTATACAATACACAACCACACTTTTTCTAATAATTGATAAGCTCTCAATGCCTGTTTAATGCTATTTAAGCAACTTAGTTAACATATTTTTATGTCTAATACTGAATGAATAATTTTTTAAAAACATTTTTACTAAGGGTCAGAACCAAAGGCCACTGAAAGCAATGGGATTCTTTTTATAGACTTAAATTGGTTTTGGATCAGGACCTAATATTTTATTATTAAAAACCCCATATAATTAATACATACATATAATTCATGAATTATTCATTAAGCTGTGGGGTATTAATGGGGAAAAAAACAGAGAAATATATTTGATAAATTTCATTATCTTTTTCATGTAGGCTACCTATCAGATGTACTCTGAAGCCTTGATCACATCCCAAATGAAGAGAAGTAATTTTGTGATTCTTTGTCTTTCCATAAAACTGTAACCTTACCTAAAATCTGACCATCTTTTTTCAAATGAGCACATGTGGTGACATCCATCTCTAGTAACCGTTGACCTCAGGAAGTTAAGAAAACAAACGGTTTCAAAATCACACGGTGAAATAGGGCTGCTGAGATCTCCAACACATTCTTCTCATTTTTCATTAGACTAGCTGTCACAAGACGAATCAGACAGGAAGCTGCCAGCCACGTCTCCAAAAGGCAAAAGTCTGTTTGAATGAAATGTTTTATCCATAACATCTGACAGTAGACATATAAGGTATAGTCTTTGGGCCCAATTCTGATTTCCTGGTACAGAGCCAAAGTGAATGGATTTTGCACACAGGTTCCCCAAGGGCCTATGAGAAAACAGAATCAAGCTTCTTGTACTCCCTGCATCTGGACAGCACCAGTGGGGGCCCTCCAGGGGGTTAAGAAGTGTAAAGCACACTTAACACTGATGCACACATGCTCCATGTATCCTACTTTAGGTACCCCATTAAATAACCTTAAGAAAAAATACTCTACCGGGCATGTTCTATGTGAAAGTGTCAAGTGCTCATAACTTTGTTAAATTAAATCCACCTTCAGGATAGCTAAGAAGTAGATCACAATATTATTTTTGTAAATCAACATCAGTTCACTATCATTCCTGGGACTCTATTATTCAGTAGTAGTTGGACAAGCCCCAAAGAGTGATGAAAATTTTCATTATGTCAGTTCTCTATTAGTACAAATGATGCATCCAAAATATTGGGTGGGAAGTGAAGTATTTGCAGGTCACTATTATTTATTTATATGCAAGTACCGCTCCATTGTGCTAGGCACTAAATACACAGAGAAGGGACTGTGAAGAGTTTACAATCTACATAGAAACGAGACTAAAAATGGAAGAAAGCAAGCCATAATTTACAGATAGAGAACTGAGGCATGGAGAGATTAAGGCCTTGTCTACACTAGCACTTATGAAAAAACACACCCCTGAGCGATATAAGTTTTGCTGGCACATATTTTTGTGTGGACAGCGCTATGTTGGTGGGAGATGCTCTCCCGTCAACATAAGGCAGCTACACAAGCGCTCTTACAGCAGCACAGCTGTACTGATATAGCTGTGCTGCTGTAAGTTTTATGTGTAGACTAGTCCTTAGTATCTTGCTCAAATTCATCAGGAAGTTTGTGGCAGAGCCAGGCGTTTTACTCAGATTTCTTGAGTCCCAGTCTAGTGCATCAGTCACAAAACCATGCTTTCTCTCCTCCTTCTCTAGATAGTGTTTCCAGCCCTCCAGGATTGTTCTGGAGTCTCCAAGAATTAAAGATTAATCTTTAATTAAAGATTGTGTCATGTGATGAAACCTCTGGGAATATGTCCAACCAAAATTGGCAGCCCTATCTCTGGATCAGTGGTTCTCAAACTATGCTCCATGGAGCCTTTGATGGCTGTCTGCTGAAAGCTGTGGGCTCCTGGTTCCTCCATGGCTATCAAAATTGAGAAGAATCATCAGTGGTCACTATTAAGAGCTACAACAGGACCCGAAGCCAGCCACCAGAAGGCCTTGGAGATACCCCCTCCGGATCTCAACAGGGCTGTAGTCTAGAGTGTGGTGAAGGATTGGAATCAGGAGCGGCAGGTCTGAAGCCAGGCTCAACTATTCTGCAAGTATTTGGATGCTCTCCATGAAGATAATAGGAGTGTGGCTTGCCCTTGATTCTTAGCACCTTGTTTAAAGCAAAACACAAACTTCTAGGTTCTCATAAAACACATTAAACAAACTTCAAAGCTATGCAATCCTGAATCAGTACAGAGGTATCTGGCAGCAATAATAGGTGTTAACTGATGTAGCTAAGAAGGTACTTAACAGGAGCTACTTAGCTTCGCTACAGTAACCTAGTATGTTTCCTAATTAGGGACTCAGTTGTGCCTTAAAAATACGATCCCTGCTTCAGAGGGGTTGTGGAGGCACCCTGACCCTGGAGAGTTCTGGAGAGTTTTATATTATTGTCATAAACAAACAATACAATTGATCATATGAATCCCAAGGGAAATATCAAGATAATAAGGAAGGCTAGATCACAGCCAGACAGAGATTAAAATGATATACATCTTACCTAACAAGTAGAAGTTCATAGGCTGTTAATAGGGAGAACATTAATGCAACTTCTAGCTTCAGCCTAAGTGATGAAAGGTAGGCAGGTGATCAGATACCTATTGTGCAAATCATTCAAGGTAATGCAATTGTTGCATGGCTAAGGCCTTATCTACACTAGCACTTATGCTAGCAAAACTTTTGTCACTTAGTGTGAAAAAAACACACACCCTTCAGCAACATAAATTTTGCCGGCATAAACGCTTGTGTAGCTGCGTTATGTTGACTTGAGAGAGCTCTCCTGCCAACATAACACAACTACCTAAACAAATGTCAGGAGGGAGTCTCCTGCCATGCCGACATAACGATGTCCACACAAGTGCTTATGTCGTGTAGGCTGGTGGCACGGTCCAGCCAGGGGCATTGTGACACTTTCTCGGGCCCAGGCTCCGAGGAAGGCCACAGCGTCTTGGTCTAGGGGAATAAGCTTATGGCTTATGAGTCTTTAGCTTTGGCACCCAGCGGGGCAGGCTTCCCTGACAGTCTGTAGCCCCTTGGCCCTCACATAGGGCAGGGCTGGTAAACAGTACACAGCCCCCACCTTCCAACTGGTGGGGCGGGCAAGCAGTCTATTGGCCCCGGCCCTCAGGCAATGCGGGCCAGGCAGTAGTCCTTAGTCCCTGGCCCTCAAACAGGACGGGGTTTGTAAGCAGTCAGTTGACCTCGGCCTTCAAGCGGGCAGGGCTGATAAGCAGTCTGTTGACCCCAGCCCTCAAGCGGGCAGGGCAGGTAAACAATCTAGAGCCCCCGGCCTTCCAATAGGCGAGGCTAGCAAAATAGTCTACAGGTCCTGGCCCTCGAGCGGGTGGGGCAGGTACAGTGGTCTGTAGCCCTCAGCCTTACAGTCAGGCGGTGCTGGCAAAGCTCGGTCTCCTCTGGCCAGCAAGTTCAGAGGAAGCCAAGCGCTCCCAGGGTGGTTAGGGAAGGGGGATGTAGGCCCACCTGACTCCACTGCATCCCAGCCCAGGGCCCTATCTGCTACTGCGTCAGCAGGGCTCCAGCCGCAACACGCTGACTGACCCAGCCACACTCAGGCACTCTCTAGTCAGCTGTCCCTGGGCTACTTCCTCCCACCCAATTCCCAGGTACCTGCATCCAATTGGCTCACTCTGGGTCACTGGGGTAGATGGCGAGTGGACGTCCGGTGAGTCCCTCACTGTCGATCAGTGGCAGGTCTGGAAACTCCTCTGGGTCATCCATGGAGGGCAGCTCCTCCAGGTCCCAGGGGTTCCTTTGGTAAACAAGGCTCAGTCCACTCCCGTGGGTCCCCGACATCAGGCAGATCCTCCAGATCAGAGCCAGCCTCAGGGGATTTCCCCCACTCAGCGTCTTGGGTATCCTATCCCAGCTACTGGGGCTTGGCGGCCCTCTTCAGTCACTAGGGTCCGGTGGCCCTATCCAATCACTAGGGTCCGGTGGCCTTCTCCAGGCACTAGGGTCCGGAAGCCCAGGAAGGTTTTGGAGGCTGTGGTCAGTGGGGCAGTTGTCCCAAACAGCTGCAGAGCCTGGGTCAGGCCTAGACCGCAGCCTCTGGGAAGACACGTCTGCCTCCAGCAACAACTCGCCCTTGAATGAGCTGCTGGGCTGGCCTTTTATACTTCCCTCCCCGGTCCTGGCTCCGCCCCTCTGTTTCTGGGTGTCTTGGCCTGCAGGGCCTGGTTCTGTCCAGTAGGGGCGTCACAGCCCTTCCTCGGGCCCAGGCTCCGAGGAAGGCCACAGTGCCTTGTTACATGCCATCAAAACTTACGTTACTCATGGGCAGGGGCTTCACACCCCTGAGCGACAAAAGTTTTGCCGGCATAAGTGCTAGTGTAGACACGGCCTTAGTCTAGGCTGATCAAGACTCAGAGGCATCTTCCATCTTTATTCATATCCATACCTGTTAAATTTGAAACTCCAGAAATTTGAAGATTTTAAGCAAAATAACTCAATACCCTAATTTGCATATTTGAGGATCAGATATTCATATAAAAGCCAGTAATTGCATTATCAGCACATCAGTGTTCAGAATACAACAATCAGGCTACGTTTATACTGATGGCGGCAAAATTGCCACCACCAGATCGATCTTTCAGGATCGATTGAGCGGTCAGTGAGACCCACTCAATCAATCAGGAAGTCGACTGAGTAAGTCACCCCCTCAAATAGTGTAGCGCTGAGTCAACGGGCTCAGCGCAGTGTAAACAGCGCGCAGAAGGGAAGCAGAGCAGTCGACATCAGTTATGCAAACTACTCTGCATAGTTTGCATAACTCCCGTCGACTGCCACCGAATTGCGTGGTAAGTGTAAACCAGCCCTCAGTCATCAATCTTCAGCTCTCTTGCTCTCAATTGTAAGTACTCTACTATTTTTTCTTACAAGAGGCCATGAATATCAGCCCCATGGCCCTGACTGCACCTGGCTCTCTCTCATGTGGGAATTGATGTTACTGCAAAACATAACTAAGCTGAATCAAAATTGTACATGTGTTAAAAATAACTACACAAAATCTGCGTTGTTTGATGAGACATAAAACTAAAGGTGTTAGGAGACGTGTGCACAGGAGGGAGAGGGATTTGAAAAATCTCATAGGGTATGACCTGAGGTATCCTGACCAGACCCCAGCGTGGCTAATTTAACCCTTCTCCCCCCACCCCCCCATGCTGTTTCAATGGTAGTTTTCTCTCCCACCCCCACAACTCCATTGTGCTCTGTCTCCTGCTCCAGAGGTAACCACCCTCTTTCACCTCTAACCTCCTCCTGCTTCACACCAGTTACAGCTGCTTGTATTTGCTGAACTGCAGTGACTCACTCTCACCATGGGGGCTGCTCTCCCTGCAATATAGTTTTCCTGCAGCAGGGACATTGCTGAAGCAGTCTTTCCATATCTTGTTGCTTTATGGTCCTTGTGCTCTTCATTAAAATGACACTCATTCTTGGGGGGGGACAAAGTAACTGCCTGTCTATTAAAATGGGAGAATCAGGCAGCCTCTCTGAGTCCTGGAAAGGGTACCCAATATCAGGGGTCTTCTAGGAAACGAGGAGACTTAACAGGTCTATTCTGGTTTGCACATTCCCACAGCCTGTCATCAGACAGCCACCTTCCATGAACCCTTCCCCATGACCTCGGGCAGCCTTGCAAGCATCCCCCTGCCTCAGTTTCTTCCTACAAGGGGCTTCTTCAGAAACTCAAACCCTTTTGTCCATTCACATCATCTCTCAGGTTCTGGTTTATTAAATTAACAAAAATTCAAAATGAATTTTTTAAATCAAGTTAGTGTTCATCTTCTTACCAGACCACTCCCAGGCTTTCCTGCCTGTAGTCTCAGTCCCCAGCTCCCAGGTTTCTCTGCTGGAGCGTTCTCAGCAGTCTCTGTACTCCACTCTGTTCTCCCTGATAACTTTTTGCGGCTTCCTGTTGGTCTTTACAGAGAATCAGTTGATCCCTATTCATGTGTGCCTTCATAGTAACTGGAGCTGGCTAGGTCCAGACCCCAATCCTTAAAAAGGCAAGTCATCCTATTTACAATGCTCTTCTGAGACCCACACTATTGACAATCCCACGTATTCAAAAATCCATGAGATTGACTTAAAGAAATCCTGATACTTCTAAAAAATAAATATAGGTTCTTTTATACAAGTGCTGATTTCTGAGCCTTTAGTGAGCATTTGTTTAATATTTTCAAGCTTTTTTACACAACCATGATGAGGACAAATTGCTGATCCCCAACTTACCTTTCATTTAAAATAAAAGTGACATTCGCATGTATTCACACAAATCCAGGAGCTGGGGCTTTCAGAAACACTAGGTATTCAGGGACCCAATGAAGTTGTGAGAGTTGGCAACACTGCCTGTCAGTGACATTTTCACTTGTGCAGCAAAGCTTCCTACCCCGGATCATCTTCACACCAGTCACGGTCATTCATTGCCACTTTGATTTGTCATCATCCATGACGCATACATGTTCCCTCCAAAGTACTCCCCTACTGCTTTCATACTTTCATTTTGCAGTGCTTTATAGTGTAAAAACTGTCTTTGGGGCCAGGATCACAAACTCAAAAGTCTCCCCCCCCCCCCCCCCCCTTTTTTTTTTTTTTTTGCAATCCACCCTACTTCTCTCTTCCAGAGCATAGATATAATTCAACAGGCTCCTCGTCTTTTCACACTTTTGCTCCATGCATATGGATTTCCTCCATTGGTTTATCATTCTATTTAAAATTAAATATTTCTAATCACTCATCCCTTTTAGAGCTAGGAGCTGGCACAATTGTAGTCTTTAAAAATCTCAGAAGTTGGAGTTCATCAACCAGCCAGATTCTTCATCACCTAAGCCTGATCCTGCACCTTTGATGTGAATGGGAATTTTGCTATTAACTTCACTGAGACAGGAATAGATGAAGTCTTGCCCCAAAGTTCATTGAACTCAATAGAAAGATTCCCACTGATTGCAATGGGCTTTGGATCATGCCGCTAGATAGCAGCAATCCAGTGAATGCAGAATGACAGCAACATCCACATTTTCATATTGGGAAGATGACAGGGCACTGGCCTGAGCAATTAGGAAACCTGGACTCTCTCACGGCCTCATCCATTGATCTGCTGTGTGACCATAGGCAAATCACTTCATCTCTCCATCTCTCCGTGCCTTCGTTTTCTCTGGCATCTTCTGTCGGCCTTGTCTATTTGGACTGTGAACTCTTCAGGACATGGACTGTGTGTGTTTACACAGGGCTTAGATCTCTGCTGGGACTTCTACATGTTCCTCCTCCTTTCACCACAAACAAACACGGCTCAAGAACACAAATTTCATTTCCTCAGATTCTTGTTGTACGTGATACAGTAATGGGGCAGGTGGGGGGGCGGGGCAGGAAAGACACGAAGCATTTATTGTGGGAATGTCCAAAAGTTAAGCTATTTGAGAAAACATGATTTATTTGCATTTTAATCTTCTTTTGAACTAAGATTTCCAGCCTGCTTTGGAATCTACCATATAGCGTTAACATAGGCCTTCTAGATAACAAACAGTTATGAGAAATGTTGATTTCTCAGAGCAGGGCTAGCTGCCAAAAATTCATACAGGCTCTGTGGAAGAGACCTTCACCTCTAGATATAATCCATTGGTGCAACACCTTGTTAAAAATTTCCAACTCTGAGAAAATGACTTTCATCTGGCAGAGAAACTATGTATGTAAAAGCAAGTCTGGGAACCCTCCTCAAGCTGTGGGTGCTGCACTTTAAGATAAAAACATACATCATTCCACAGGACAAATCATTCCTATATCTTGGAGACATTATTTATTGCTGCATAAGCTCCTGTACTTCAACGTTAAGGGCCAGATTGTATCACAGCCGTTGAGCATGCAACTAGCCATGCACAAGAGCTGTTTTATGTACCACATGCTTGGTAATAACATGAGTCCATGCTCCCCACAGCAAGCATGTTGCTACAAGAGTAGGCCCTAGTGTTCCCTGTACTGTGGGGAGCACAGGTTTCTTGCTCTTGCTCTCCTCTATTCCCTGGAGAGCCATCCCATAGAAAAGGGGCAGGGAGGAAGCAGGGTCATAGCCCCATCCCCAATGCTGGAGAAACAGTGGAGCATATTACTGATCCCCTCACCCCCATGCATCTTGATCAGACCGCTGAGAATCCACATACTAAACAGTATTTATCCCACAGCACTCAAGGAACTGTACTGGCCTTCTGATCTCTGACCTGGGCATCCTGGGTGAAATGGTCAGTCACTGCAAAATATTCCCCCATATTCTTCCAGTCCACCTCTACAGACAGGAAATCAATGCATTCCAGCTCCAGACCCTTGCTGCTGGTGATGTTTTCCAGATACACAGCTCTGGTGGGTAAAATTTTCCTTCGAACACAGCCAGAACCTTATGTCACATTTCCTGAGAAGGTCCTCAGCCATTCAGGCCCAGTGGTTTCAAATGAGTTGCAGGGTTCTTTGCATGCCCAAAAGCATACACAGGGCTCTTGTAGCAAGAGCTTTTGATTTGGCAGCACTAATTGATTTTGCTGATTTTTTTTGAGAATCTGCTGTTATTCGGCGCAATACTCTATTAACAAGCTTCAGTCTATTCCAAAGGTTTTCATCCTTTTTTCATTTGCAGACCCCTAAAAATTTTGAATGAAGGTGCGGACCCATTTAGAAATCTTAGTCATAGTCTGTGGACCCCCAGGGGTCCATAGACCATAGGTTGAAAAACACTGGTCTATTCCATTTCTTTAATGGTAACTTACTTCTGAGGAGGATGGAATAATTCCTGCTGGATTTCACCTCTTCTTTCTAGCAAGCAATGTGTTTTGGATACCACTACCCTACAATTGGGCCTCTAGCCAGTCAACAGCACTGAGGTTGAGCAATGGAGATTGATCCAATGTAGTGTAGTTCCCGGAGGCCAATGAAACACTTTCAGGGACAGACCCATAGTTTCATCCAGACCCCTTCAAAGAGCTGTCATGGGACAGAGACCTTCAACAATTCTTCCAGCAAGCTCTTACTCCATCCACAGGAATTACAGCCAACTCATGGATGACAGAATAACGCATCAGCAACTATATTGCTTCTCCACAGCCAATTCTGAATGTTGAACTGAGCTAAGGTGCCCAACCCCTTTGGCCTGTAGCCTCTATCTTGCCACTTGACAACAGAACTCAGGGGTTATCTGTCCACACCTGGAACTGAGTGAGTACCATACAAACAAACTTGAAATGTGTTGGTGACAGCCATTTTAAGGCCAAGAATTCCAGTTCATGTGTAGGTATCATGTCTCACTTTTGGAGAGTTCTCACCTAGCAAAAGCCACAGGTTTCCCTTTCCCTTCAACTTCTGAATATAACACTGCTCCTGAACCTCCCAAACTGGCTTCTGTATGTAGGACAAGAGGCTTGCTTGCGTTAGCAAAGACTGAAAATGGGGCATAAGACAGGCAATTCATGATTTCCCAAAAGGTATGGTCATACCTCTCATCCCATTGATTCCCAAAGAGTTTTAAGGGGGATCATAGTGAGAAGGCTTTATAGTCTTTCTGGATTCTGTCTTGCATTTCCTTCTCTCTTGAACTGGTATCCCTAGTGAAGTCATTCAGTGACTTTGCAATAATAGTACAATTCTTCATGTATCTGTTGTAGTAGCCACTAAATCATAGAAAGACCTTGAGCTGTAAATTCATTGGCAGGTTGATGCACTAAAAACCACTATTCTATCAGGATCCATAGTTATAACTTTTTGCAGTAGTATGGATCTCACATACTTGACCAATGTTCTATCAAACTGGCATTTATCAACTGACACCTTTAGGGCTTGTCTACACAAATGCACACTTAGTGTGCATCAGGCTAAAGTGCGGTAGATTTACAAGTCTGATGCTTTCTGTAGACAAGCTCTTATTCTATAGGCTTCTAGCTGGTCTAATGCTTTCAGGAATCTCTCCAGGCTCTCTCTGAGTTCTCCCAATATAATCAAGTCCTCCAAATAAACTAATACCTTTAGCAAATTCATGTCTCCCACAACTCTCTCCATTAGATGCTAAATGTTGCACATACTCCAGAAATGCCTTGGGGCATGCATTCAAACTGATTGAATGCCATGGGGCATATGAAAGCTGTCGTCTATTTATCATCTTGTCCCAGAAGACTCTAATAATATCCACTTTGAAGGTCCAGCACTGAAAACCACTGGTTCCCTAGCACACGGTCCAAGTCATCTTGTATACAAAGTACATTGACTGATTAACCACGGTGCATCTGTTTAAGGTCTGGAAGTCTATAGGCATTCTTATCTTTTCGTTTTTCTTCCTGACCACCACTCTGGGGGAGGCATATAGGCTGCATGATTCAGCAACATTTTCTAGCAGTTCCTAGAGATATTGTACATCCTCCATCTGGGGGAAATCAATTTGCTGAGAATGCTATCGAAAGGGTCATGCATTTTGTAGTCAAATAATATGCTCCACTCCATTTGCACATCCCATATCCCCCTCCTGTAGTGAGGTCTCCTGTAGTGAGGTCCTCCTGTAGTGGGTCTCTCTCAGAGGTTTTTCCACAACTCCAGAAATAGTGAATCTCCAAAAAAAAAAAAAAAAAAAATTAAACTTCTTAGGTTCTATTGGTTAGGCCAAGACTTTTCTCCAGGGTTATATAATGTTCTCCTGATCAAGGTCTTATCTTCTAGCCTTGTCTCATCATAATGTCATGAGCTGCCTCAATGACCAGTATTGCATCTTCTCTTTGTCTCTTTCAGGTAAGGCTATGACTCCACTGAGGGCCTTCCTTCCCTTGGTTACTTTGTCATTGCTAGGATCTTTCCACCATCTTTTGGGCACTCACACATGAAGAGCAGTTTCTTCCTCAGTCCCTGCAGCAATGGGGTTTTGCCAGCATACCTTAATGCTCCCATTGGTAACTTAAGATTTTAGTGTTTTCTATTTTCTTATAGGCTGCTGTGCATAGTGAATGGAAACATAGAGTGTCCAGGTACTGCTCCCCTGCTCATTGTTTTCAAAAGGCTAGAATTTTCCCTGTCAACACAGATGCATCATGAACACGTCTAGGGTCAGGTCAAATCAGTACTGCAGTATTTACCTTTTACCCTCACAACCTCACCAGAAAATGTTAACATAACATAAGCTTGGTAGGGGTTTTCTTCTATATTATGGTCACACAGGCTTAGTCCAGGCAGAGACTGAATTAGCAAATACTTAAGCTTCTTTTGGTAGAAAGACAATAATTGTGTCAAGCAGCATTTTATATTCTGCCCCTTCTATTTTTTACTATGACTTCTGCACTGGGCCCTATCTGTCCTGGTGCGATGGTGTCTTGGAAGGTCTTTCCATATGAGCCTCTAACCTCTGGAAATCTGGATAGCTCCTTGCCAAGGTTCCACTCCAGTTTCTGGTAGACCAAGGTGAAGTTTTCTTTACTCCAACATTTCACAGCAATATATCCTTCTTGGCCTCCTCTATGGCAGAAGATGACATCCTCTCCCCTTTTACTCTTGCAGGACAACAGTTCTTAACTCAGTCTTCCTTACTACCACAGCCTGTGGCTCCTGTGCCTTGAAGTCTTGGAAGAGATGGCAATGTCCCTGCAGCTTAGCAACTTGATTGGGTAAGCTCTGGATCTTATGTATCAGTTTCTCTTCTGTGTTCACCATCATTGCTCTGGGGTCCCAAATGGGTGCTATGCCAGATGGCTTGGGTGATTTGTAGCAATTTCTCCAACCTTTAAATGTAGGCAAAAAGCTTCTCAACTCTGGTTGGTTGGCATTAGAGAACTTGAAATAAAAAGGTTCTCAGCACCCTCTGTGCTCCCAAAGATATGTTTAAATGCCATTAAACCATCCTTTATTCTAGCCTGGAAGTTACTGATTCTCAAGGTGTGGACCACATCTAAGGCCAGGCCCCTGAGACTATATTCAATGCTTCCATTTTTCTGCATCTGGTACCGATCACTCCTGAATCATTTCAGTGGCCTGTTCTAATGAGGTATCAAATTCTCCTTACCCAGGCAATGTAACCACGCCCCTAGAAAATAACCTTCACTTTTGATATGGGGCTGACTCAGGATGGGGCTGTACAGCCTTCTCTCATGCTTGCTCCAGGTCCTTGGCCCACACATTAGGTGACAGCAGCATCCAGGGTGGAACTGATGAATTAGGGTCTATCAAGACCTACAGAAGCCACAGACTTTCCCTCTTTTACTAAAAAAAACTGACATCCTTGCTAAAAAACTCCTCCTTTGATGCAGGGGCTGTGAGGGCAGACTTCCAAAGGCTAACAGCTTCTACAAGCAATCTTCCAATCTGGTCCCAGGTTACATATTCCCCTGATCCTACGCAGGCCCTCATTTGCTTTGTGTATTTTTGAAAGCACTCTGAACTGAAAAGGTCCTATTTTGATGACTGCATATCCTTCTGTTGCACTGCTATGATGAAATGCACTTACACATTTTTCCATCAGATACATCAGCCTTTGAGATATGCTATTCAATGCCCATACCTTACAGCATGTATTTATTGGACCTGATTCTTCACTCTTGTACAGCTGTATGTCAGGAGTAACTGCAGTATAATCAGTAGAAGTACATGACATAAAGTGAAGTGAAAGACACATCAGGCCAATCTATAAGCTACTGCAAAATAGAAGTTGTTTGTACTTCATTCTGGTAGCAGCTTGTCTTTCTGCCTATTCTAGATCATTAACTTTTTTGCCCAGTCACTGACTTCCAGATGGGATTTTTGAGTCATGGGTGCAGAACATATATGACAACCACATTTTTAGTAAAGTAATACTAAGATTCCACTAGCCATATGTACTAATATTTCAAAATCTTGACACTTACTGTAACGCTCTCTAACCTGTGCACTTCACATTGAACCATACAAAATAGATGACTGGAAGTGATTATATCTTCATCTGCCCTCCAGTGCCAATGGTATCATTCAGGCAGAAGGCTTTAAACCCTTTCAAACCAACCACACATTCTCTAAATTGGGAATGCTTTTAAAATAAACTCATATTTTTAACATACAATCATTGGATGCCAAGAATTGCCATTGTGCAAATGACACACGTCAATGCTCTCCGAATCCAAAATTCCCCCAATTTCCTGGGGTTGCTTCATCTAATGTCATTCAGCCTATCCTTTCAGCTGAGGAAGGGCTGAATATAACCTTACTGCAGTGAAATTGAACATGGGTACAGCAGAATTTGTTGGCTTATACTGTATTTATTTTTTGTAGTAACTCAGTAATAAAAATGTGCAAGAGAGATCTCATTTTATGTGTGTGTGTGTGTGTGTGTGTGTGTGTGTGCATGCACACACGCACATGCAATATATGCTCTTTAGTTTCCTTGGACATACAGTTAGATAAATTTAATGAAAATCTTTTTTTTTTCCAGACACATATCAGTCCGAACGGAGGCACGCCACACTAAGATTTTGTGCTTAGTAGCTAATGGCCCAACACAGCATTTTGTTAGTTTTAAGTGGATGTCAATAGCAGGGGATGTAATATGGTCTCAGTTATTTCTCTGATTTGCAGAAAAGCTCTTTCAGTAAAGCTTGTAGAGGAGTCAGCCATGATTTCTCACCATTTCAGTTCACACTTTCCTGAATGGAAGAAAAATGATTGTGGTATTTCAGAAAATGCTCTAAGTGTTTCTGAAGTCCAGAACTCTACTGCTTAGTTCACAGTAGTAACAGAGTTGGCATTTTACATGTTCTTCATATAGTTTATTGAATAACATTGAGTCATTATCCATGAAAGCTTGTTGTTTTGCCCTTGGATAGATAGATAGATACAATTCCCTCAACATTTACAACATACCCCTAGTGCTCCCTATACCCGCAACAGGGAATGCTGCAAATACTAAGGTATTTTCTGTGTTCATTTTAAAAATATTTCACACATATTTATACAAAAAATGTGATTTTATTTATGGGGAAACCACTTTGCACAAGACAGTAAGTCTTTCTTTTAGTTCCAGAAAGCTGGCTTTTATTTATTGGGATTGCCCCATTCTAGGTTTTGGAGATATAGTCTTTAGGGTATTCTCACAGAACATAACTAGGAGTGATGAGATAGACACTTCAACTATTTTTGCACTAAATAAGTTAAAGTTACCTCAGGTCTGATCCAAACCCTATTGAAATCAATGGGAGTCCTTCCACTGACTTCAGTATTCTTTGGAAAAGCCTAATGCGCATTATTCACTCTAGCCGGTATAGGAAAGACCAAACCAGTACCGCAAATACTGAGTTAACCTTATTTCTTTATCTAAGGCAAAAGAGGCAAGTTTTTAAGGGCAACCACTGCAAACAGTCAAATATGGTGCTTAAAATTCAGCAAAATATATTGAAGACAGACAATAGTTTCCCTAGAAGTTGTTTCTTCTCAGCTGATAGAACTATCAGCAACGTATACATATAATTTCAGCAGGGCCAACCAGCATCTCTTTGAAGTCTGGTTCTGAATCACAGCCCCAAATATTTTTCACTACAATTTTTATTTTCGTGAAGCACTGCAGAGCGAGTCCATTTTGTCTATTGTTCCTCATATGGGTCTTAGGATTTCATGGACATTGCAATGAAATAATCAGTTTATTCTCCAAGAGCAGCTCTGCTATCAATCTCTACGGAAGACTCAATTTGGAGAATTTAGTTATAATGTTTCTCATTGTGCTCCAAACCAGACCTTTTGGAATGAACATGCAGCATTGTTTTCCAATGCCCTACTGAGGTGAAGACAAATTAGCCCATAGTTATGACAAACTAGCTTCTTGTTTCAATAACAAATTCTCTCACGTGGAAATTCAAACCCTAATTTGTTATCTTTTGTGTTTTTACACATTGTTTTTATCTTAATTGTAGTCCTTTATTTATCAATCATTTTTCCAGATTATTTATGAAAAAGAAACAACACTAATATCTTTTGGTAGAATAAACTGACAAGATTTTACCAACAGAGAAAGAAAATGCTTTCAATTTTGAAGACAGAACAAAAGAGTATTTACCAAAAGTATTCATGGCAATGCTGCCACACTTACTCACGTGAGTAGTAGTTTATTTGGCAAGTTGTCCCATTTAAATCAATGGAGTATTTTTGGAATAAGGCACGAGTCAAAACAGACAAGCGTAAGAAAATCTGTCTCTGAGAAAGTACTGTATCATGATTATTATTTTTCCTTCCTCTTCATACAGCAGCATCAAGTAGTGCCATGACTAGTTATGGTAGTACAGTTAAGCACACATGTTTGCAGACGTGAGGCCTAGGCAGGAATATATAGTATAGTGGTCTGAATGAAAGTTCCAGGCTTTGTTTCTGTCTCTTCCACTGACACCTGACACTGCTAAGTCAACTCCCTCTGCCTCAGTTTCTCCATTAAAATAAGGTCTAAAACAAGGGTTTGTGAAGTGTAGTTCATTGTTTGTGAAGTGCTTTGATATCTGAAGATGAAAGACCATATATTATGCGAGCATAATAAGTTACTGGTAAAAATGATACTTTTCTACTTTGAAACAGGAGGCTGTAACAAAAAAAAAGTGTCATTTCCTCAGAAAAATTCTTAACACATCTATGAGTTGTTTTTAAAAAGTTGTCCAAAAGAAATTAATATTGAAAGCCATGGTAGATTACAGAATGTAGGACTCCAGTAAACCTAATACCATAAAATAGTTCCTTGGACTTTGGAAACCCACCCACATAATTAAATAGTTACACTGCCACCCATAAACAGGCTGAACAAATGAGCCAATTACCTACAATTAATGGGCAATGTTAGAGCCAATGAACGGCAGCACTTCTCAAAGCAAATTTCCTCACTGCTGTCTTTATTTTGTTACCCATTTTTATTGCCTTCTAATTGAAGCCACTGATGTCTAATTGCTTCATTTATCATCAAGTTTAGAGGCCACACACTGCAAAGTTAGTTAGAGACCAGTCATTGTGCTCGAGGTTCCTTTTGAAATATTGCTGTCATTTACATGTAATTTCAATTCATTATGTTTCAAAGAAGCTGAAAGAGAGGGAACAAAAGTATTATTTTTAAAAGCAGCATGGAGATTGGATTTGTCCATGTAACACAGTAATGCACTGTTATTAGGCTTATTTGAAAACAGGGTGGAGGGAAAGAATTAGCTGTTTCCCTTAGTTTTGACATTGCTGAGTGTGAGCCCACATAAAGAATCTAATGTAAAATGCTAGCAGCAGAGCTCTGCTGAGCACACATAATTCTCAACCAGACTGATTTTCACAGGGAAGTGGTGAATTTTGCACCTGAGGTGAGAAATACTGCCCTAAGGATTTAAATCTGACAAGTGCCAAGGTCTTGTGAAGGTTCTTCTGTTAGGCATGGAAAGACAGAAAGGCAGACTTCTGAGTTCATTGCTCATTGGCTCTACAATAAATCACCTGAAGCCTGCAGACATTTGGCTGGCCAGCAAAGAAATTACGGTTGCTTTAACTGCTTTTAACTGAAACTTGATAGATTTTCAACTTTAAGGCATCCTTGATAAATATGTCTGATTTAGAGCTGAATTCTGCTTTTGCCTTTCTTACAGAAATTGCCCCCATCAACTGCACTGGGGCTATTCCTGTGACTAAGAGAAGCAGGATTTGACCCTGAGTTGGAATAAAGCTCATGCTATATTCGCTTCTCGATATTTGATTTTGTCCTGTCCTGGCTATTCCTCTTCCTTCCCTTTTTAGGTCCCCTACATCCTGACTGGCTCATTCTCCCTAGACAGACTTACATACAGCACATAAGCCAAATGCATTTGTTGCCTGGGGAACATGTAATTCAACATAAGGTTTTACCATCCTAGCAGAGCCGTAGACCTCCAAGAAAGTTTTTTTATAATAATAATTACTATAATTATTTATATGTATTATAATATAATAATAATAATTAATAATTTTAACTGATCAGAAAAGTATCAGCTGAATAAAACGTTCCACGCCACTTGTTTGATGCCTTGCAAGATGTTTGCCAACTTCATCATCATTAAAACCCTTGATTTATTTAGGGTTGTGCTAAGGGGAGGGGCGTTTTTTGTTTGTTTGTTTGTTTGTTTGTTTTGGGGTTTTTTTTGTTCTTCACCTCAGAAATGTTCCCAATAGCAGTTATGGACCCTGTCATGCTCCTTGTAATGGTCCCTGCCATCCTGCTGCTGGTAATGCTAATACATTTAAACTTTCTCTTACAGAGTGGCAGGAAAACAATTACACCCCAATTTAATGTAATAATTATTTTCTTAGCTAAGTATCTTTCCCGTATGAGAGAAGCCCCACCCTTTGGGAGGCTGTCTAGGTGTTTTCCAAGAAACACTCAGACATCCAGCAGCACAGTATTATTTACTATTTGTATTGTATTAGTACCCAACGGCCCCAGCAAAGACAAGGCCCCATTTTGCTACATGCCAGGCATGCAAACTGTTATTAGCAAATTGGCAACAAATACATTTCCTCACATCTGGTCCTAAGGACAGGTGAGTAGTGCAGTCACATGTCACAATCTCAGTGGCTAAAGCTCTGGTACTGGGAGTGACAGGTATATGTATAATAAATGGAAATAAGATTGAGGGGAGAGTCTCTATAGAAGAGGGATGGGAAGGCATTGACAAAGCTGCTGCTTCTTCATTGGACAATTCTTGTACTTCCTCATCCCTTCCTATTGAGCCCCACAGAAATGATTTCAGTTTTGAAATCAGTTTCTTGAATACGTCATGCAAGGCTGTAACAGCTACTTACATGATTAATAAAATGCTCTTTCCACTTGGGTCAGGTTACATATACATAATCTAATAAAATCCCATACAAATCTGCTTCTTTTTGGTATGCAAAAACAGGAATGACCTCCCCAACAAAACAATCCCCTGATTGCTAATGCCTGAGAAAAGAATCAGGCTTGGCACAGTGCCCTGAAAGCCAACCGACTTGGACTCTGTTGAACTAGCAAATTCTATAACTGAGGACCCTCCACAGAAAGCTCTCTGCCACCAACTCTCTGGTGCTTAAATCTGGTGGCTATTAGATCAGCCATCTCAGCTGACCTCAGAGCTGTATCAGAGCATGGAATGAGAGCTCTCTCAGACAGCCAGGACCCAAGCCACCTTCTGCTTAATTAGACAAAAGCTAACACCTTGAATTACAATGGAAAGTGCATGGGAAGCCAGGGCACCTGCTGGAAAAACTTGTGTAAGATGTTCCTGTCAGCTACCATCGTCTAACAGGTAGGAGGCAATCACATTCAGCACTATTTGTAGCTCTCAAGACACCACCAAATGTAGCTCCAAGTAGAGTGCCTTGTAGTAATCTAATCTAAAGGTCACAAAGACACAGATAATTGTGAGAGGGTCTTCATCCAAGAAAAAAAGTCCATAAACACTTAGCTACAGAAGACCAAAGGGTGATCTTGGCCACCAATGACATCTGGGATTTGAAAAGCTGATTAGGATCCAAGATCCCTATGAAATGATCAACACTGGCATTGGATAGGCAACCCCTCGATAATGGTGGCAGGAACCATCTCTACTATACCTTCAAGTCCCTTCTTTCTGAACTGTATTTCAGCAGATCATTCTCATCCCCCAGTGCTACTCTTGCTAAGCCCTGGGAGAACAGCCATCGCCAGTGAAAACAAGACAGAGCTGACAACTACATATGCATGCCCCACTGTCCTTATATATGTGAGGAAGAGGAGGGGTGAGGAGATAGAGCCTGGAAGAAGCCACTATGTGTCACATAAGCAGTTTCCCTCAATCTACCATTATCTTTTTGCAAAAAATAATGCCACCCCTTTCAGCCAAGATCAGCAGGCAATTTTCCTGTTTATATAATACAGCTATTTTGCAGACTAAAAAAGCCCAAAAGATACTGATAGGCCTGGAAAAGATTTACAAAAAAGGCTATTTTAGGACACTTGCTAATACAACAAGAACAGTTGTTTGATACGTGCACAATGTAAAGGGATGGACTGAAGTGTTGTGTCAGAACAGAGCAGGTAGCAGCAGAGAGAGTTTGCAATATGCTCTACTGGAGGGCACCTGTAAAACAATTTTTCCACCCCATTACAAAACCACTAGGAAAGTTTCTCAGCACAACGGTTCTAAATAAAACAAGACCACATGTGACATGTATACAATTCAGAAATTCATTTGAATTGACAACATTTTTAACAATCATAAATGGATTTTTTTTTAAAGGGCCGCAGACAAGCTATTTTGTTACTAGTCTAAACACATATGAAATATACAAAATTGTACTTGTTGATCAGCACAGAAAGCTACTATGTCTCCCCTCTATGTGTACTACTGAAGTGTGCTATTTCCTATATGTTATAGTAAAATGTAAATAATACTTGTCAGACTATGCTACCACCACATGATATGGTTTGTTCTTAGACCTTATAATGCAAGACAGACTATATTCAGTGTTAGTGTTTCTGGTTCTCAAGATATATTTCTTCTGATATTTGGTGCTTCTTTTAGGTAAGTTATGATTAATTTTTAAGCAATTTTTGTCAATTATATATTATTTTCTAAAATAATACATGTCTTTAAGGGGTTTCACTCACTGCCACAGCACCATCTGTTGGTCATATTCCAGGAGGTTTCATCACATGAAGTAAGGGCTTTAAGGACTGAGCTTTAAGGACAGAACTATGGAGCAAGAAGTTTGCTGCCAATGGAAAATAGGGACCAGTGTGTGTATCAGATTCCTTATGTGCATACAAAGTTCAAGCACGTTACATAAATAAATATTTTTTTTTTTTTAAAAATCACCAGTTGCAATAACGTGAATCTTATTTTTAAGAGAGTGATGGGTTCAGGCTACTTTACTTTTGAATGCATTTTTAAATGGTTGTGTGCATGCACATGTGCACACGTTTTAATTCAGTTATTTAAAAACAACTAAAAGAAAATATAGTATGCCATAACCAAATGACTAAAACAGCACAAGCACATTCACTAGACTTGAATGAATGTTATTGCACTTATCTTATAAAAGTTGGGTCTCCTGTAATTGAGTGTCTTTGCTCTCAGTTTTTTTCTTCTTAAACCTGTACTTAAGTTGGTTTCTTGCTGTTTCCAGCAACTCTGGAGACTTTGACCTATTCATAAAAATCAGTGCCAGACAGAGTAGTTCAGCTGCACCTGTAATTATGCTTGAATAATATGGTCACTTAATCAGTTCCTTTCTTTGCTCCAAAAGTGAGTCAATAAGCTGAAAACCCTTTCACATTATGTGTTTGAGACAAGAATTGAAAGTGTGAAATATAAGTTTTTTAAATGTAGCTGTTTTCACTTTGTGGTATTTGTTTGAAAACTTCCACCCATCTTCCATCCTTGTTTGCTCCATTGAAATTATTCATTTTCTTATATGCTGTGAAATGTAGTAATCATTTTATATCTTGTCAAAAAAAATCTCAGAGTGAAGAACTTCAGCCAACTTCTCAAATCAAACCATTGCATGTCATTGTCCAGTGAGAGAACTGACAATTGTTTGAAAATATGTCCTGAAACCATACCATTTCCCAATGTATGTGATGCATTTTGACAATGCCTTATTTTCTTTTATTCCATAGAAAGACAGTGAGCAAAATAACCTCAGCTGATCAACCATGAAACATCCTTTTTCCTTTTCTTTCGTTAGCATGAAGACCTTCCATGATACAGTTGAGTTGCATCATTGCATTCTAGCTCACAATATACTCCCATCAGGTTATACAGAAATTAAATATAACAAACAAGAAGAGACTCACTGAATTCTTCCCATATAATCTTGGTGCATTCTATGTGCATTGCCTTTAAGGCAAGCCAGTACTGTAGGACTCATTCTTTTACAGGTAGAGGGAATAGCCACCTGTTGGCACATGATACTCTATTTCTACCAATTCAAAAACTGAACTGAGACATTCCACCTTGTTAGTGGAGGAAGAGAGCTTGTTTTACTCTTTCAGAATATGACATTAAATACAGTATCAAAACCACAAAGCTTTTGTGCCATTTTAAATACATTTATGATTTACATGGCACTTGCATCCCAAATCATTCTGTTATTCAGTTGTTTCAGCTTCCTGTAAACTGATCTGTGTTTCCTGACAATAACAGACATTTTATCAGCTACATAGCTACACGCTGCATAGCTACACTAAGGCTGTTTTTGTCTATCATGTTGGAAGTGCATGAAGCAATGGCATCATTTTTCTCGTTATCAGGGTAAAAATCAAACAAGCAGACTTTAAATCCCTTCCATCTTTGAAAAGCAACAGTTGTAGGGAAAAACTTCTTATTTTCCTTATTTGAGGCATCTGTTCCAATTGGATGGGGGAAGCACTAAATCAAGATAGTTAACTAACAGTTCTTGAGATTTTGGTGCCAAAAGATTCTCAGTAATCGTAGTTGATTTTGTATATCCACAAAGCATTTTTTAATGTGATACCTGAATCTGATAGAAACTTTAGAAGCAATTTGTTACCACAATCTTGACTAGAATAACTTAAATGATGAATCACACCATGGTAAATTTCTCCTATTTCTGGTGGTACTATCACTAGATTTCTGAGGCTGAAATGTACTTTTTTTTTTTTAAACAAAAAGATGTAATTTGATTTCATTTCTGATTTTTCAAAGTTTCTCTGTGTTTTGTATATTTTATATGAACGGCAATGGCTCCTTTCCTTCATATGTAATGGAAAATGCTTGATGACACAAAGTGCATTTAGATGTAAATTTCTTGGCTTTACAAAGCCAATTTTTATACTCAGAGTCCTTCCACCAGTTGTCAGTGTACGTACAATTGTACCTTTTCCTTAGCACAGTACCATACTTTCAATGTTGCTATGATTTGAAGAGATTCTGCTAAAATGATCCATTTTGAAAAACGTATCTGTTCCTTTTAACAATACAAGGTGCTGTTATTGCTCATGAGCCAGAGTTACATTTGGTTGCTATGAGACAGCACTAACTTTACAGTAGCTACCTCAAGTCAGTGACAGCACAAGTACACCAATAAAACGGTTGCGAATGCCTTGACATTTCAAACACCAGCTGAACTCTGGAGCCTCCAGGAATGTGTGAAACTAAATGAGAAGCTGATAAGATAAATCAGATTCATCATTCAATATTGGTTTTCAGAAATTTCTTATACTTTTTCTCTCAGGTTCCTCTCAGCAGCGTTCAGAAGATGAATCCTGAGTTCTTGGAAACTCCAGGCCAGTCTTGGATGGTTGGCAACGCTGTTTAACTGATGTTGGAGCATGGTGCTGCAGGGTAGCTCCTCTCACCTCTAATGTCTCCTGTTGATCACCACTTTGGCTGGTCTCTCTCTCTCTCTAGTTCTGCTATAGCCTATCCCTCTGGCAAGTCACCTCTTAAGTTTGATTCTCTTCCAGGGTAATGAAAGCCCAACTATAAATCCAAATAACTATCCAAAGCAATAACCCATCTGCCTTTCTTCAGCTATACTGAAATTCTCTGCTCTTGGTCCCTGCACCCATGCCCTGAAGCATTCTTTTGTACTGCTTCTTTCCAGCAGGTTTCCTCACAGCCTTCCCTTCCCACAGACTCTAGCAGCTTCCCTCAGGGATCTCCCTGTGTCTTATCTTATGGGCCATATCTGCAGGCTTTCCTCAGGAGACTAACTTGCTCCTTCTGGTTCTCTCCAGCCCACCTTCACCAGACCCTTCTCAGGGAGAGGAAAAGAACTCCCTTTCTTCCCGCCTCCCAGCTTTCCCTTGATTGAGCTCTCCAATCCCACTGTGTAGTCTTCTGACTTCTCACTGAAGAGATCACTAGTTGTGCTTCAGTTAGGGTAACCAGATGTCCCGATAAAATAGGGACCATCACAATATTTAATCCTTTGTCCTGCGTCCCGATCGATATCCCAATATTTGCCCCGATATTCAGGACTCAGGTAAAAATCCATGGTGGCTGGGAGCTCACGGTCCCCCCAGCTGGAATTTCGGGGTCCCCCACTGCCCACGCCACCCCTGCCTCACTGCCTCCTGATATTTTATTCTTGCGATCTGGTCACCCTACCTTAAATCAGCATAGCAGCATCAGCTGGGGGATAACTGCTGTGTCATAGCCAAGGCTGACTCAACTTCTGGAACAGCCAGCCTGTCACATAATCCAAAGCATTTGACATTCTAGATTGCTTTTTCCTTCCCATTACAATTTTCAGTTCAGAGAATGATTTTGTATTTAAATAGAGGAAAAGCAATAAGATGCAAAAATGGTATAAGACAACCGCCTCCAACTTTAGATAGAAACATAGTACTTGCCAGACCCGAGGTCCAGCTAGTCCAATATTCTGTCTGACAGTCAGAATTAGAGAGGTAGTGTGACCTAGTAACTAGAGCACTGGACTTGGATTCAGGAGACTGGAGTTCTATTTCCAGCTCTACCACTGGTCTGCTGGGTGACCTAGAGCAAGTCACTTCATCTGCGCATCAGTTTCCCCATCTATAAAATAAGGATAATGATACTCACCTCCTTTGTTAAGCGCTTTGAAATCTATGGCTGGAAAACATGGTATAACAGATAGGTATTATTAGATGCTTCAGTGGAAGAGGTAAAAACTTTGTAGTAGGCAGGTTATCCTAATCTGTTCCTCTATGTCCCCAAACACAGGTCTCAGTACTGATCATGATTTCTAATAGTTAGAGATTGACTTAAACCCTGAAACAATGTTTAATATCCCTTCCAAAATTTATGTTGTTGTCAATTATGACACGTGGATATTCTTGATATCCCTATAAATATCCAACACCTTTTTAAATTTAGATGCATTCATTATTGTTCTACCCAACATAAAGTCTGAAAGAAGTATTCAAAGTAAAAAATAACTAAAATTGTCTTTTTGGTGCTTATATTAAAAATATATAACCTGTGAAAAAAGTGATGTTGGATAGTTGATTAGTTTTTACCATTTAAAAACTGAAAACTTTAAATCTGGGCCAAATTCCATTCCGGCAACAGCCCTATTCATTGTCAATCAGACTTAAGAACATGCTTGAACTAAATACATGTAGGGAGACCAGATGGCAAGTGTGAAAAATTGGGACACTTTTTTTCAGGGGGGTGGGGAGGGGAAAGAAGGGCATGGCAGGTAGCGTATAGTTGCCTCTATACGACAAAGCCCCTAAGCTCAAGACTATCCCAATAGCATCAGGACATCTGGTCACCCTAAGTATGTATGTGCTTAAGAGCTTTCCTGAATCAGGGTCTAACTAAGGAAAACTCCTGAGTTCATGAGAATCTCTTCACCGACTTTGGTGGGAGGTAGATCGGAGCTCTTATGTACCACAGACTGACTCTGGATTATACCTTCATATATCCATAGTCAGGATTGTTGGTTCTAAACAATTCACCTCAGGGTATTAGGTTTTATACACATCTGCATTATATTGTAGAGTTTTCTTCTCAGTTTGACTCATTTCACTTTTGTACTTTATTAGCCTCTGACATAATATTTACTATGTTTCTCAACTACACACATTTTGTTTATCTTTGGAATAATGCTCTTAGTATATATAGTTGTCTTCTATTTTAAAAAATTCTGTGTAATTGACATCTGTAATCTCTATTTATATAACCACATATTAAGTTGTATTTTTGTGGGTGTAGTGGAGCAGTTAGACAATTTTAAACATTTTTGGAATGGACAATGACAAAGGAACTGCAAGATACTTAACCAGTTGAAAGGAATTGCTAACATAAACCTCTAAACTCTTCACATAAAATTCAACATACTTCTGTGGTTGAGCAATATTAAACCCTGACTTACCATGTTGTTTTCTATCTTTCAGAATGCTTTGTGTTCCATTAGCACTAGTTTGCTGTATTTAACTTTGCACTAACTCAGCAGTCTATCCACCCCCTCTGTTGGTTCTTCAGTAAAGGTTTAACATATACAGTATTATTCTATTATATATTATGCTGTTTTTTGAGTTATTTGCTGGCAAGAAAAGGTTAGATAAATCATTTTCAGAGCAGCAGAAGCATCTTTTCTCCCCATGCTTTTCTAACTAAGAAATGGCTGAATAGATTTTGTTCAAATTTTCCAGGCTATTTCTAAAAAGTGTCTATATTACTGAAAATAAAAGTTTTGAAGGAAATGGATGTTCAACGCTAACAGTAGAATTTACTGCAAGGGAAATGCTATAATAATCTAGGTAAATGCGTGAAATTAAGGAAAAGTGTGGAGTAAACTGCCCTGGGTCAGTATGATTGACTATATATGTGAAGTGAAATAGGGAAAAGAAATCACAACAATAACCTATATTTTTATGGTACCTTTCACAAAGATCAAACATCAAAGTCCATATTCTCATTTCAGTTACACTGGTGTAAAGTCTGTGACTTCATTAGAGCTACTCTTAATTTACACAGATTTAACAAACAGCAGCAGTTTGGCTGTATATAATAAGTTTAATTTGGGTATTGGTCTCAAACAACTATCATGTGAGGCAAATTCATTTTCCAGCACAAGAAATGTAGAATTATGGGTGATAAGTTTGGTACCTAAATATATGTGACAACAAATGGAAAAAACCCAGTAATTAAGCTGATCATTTATCCAAATACTGTTTTATGGAAGCCAGCCAACCCCTCAAAAATGTTTAATATTGTTTCAACTCAAATTAAGAACAATTTTTCTAAGAAAACATTAGCCTGAAGGAGTGGGGGCCAGGGGTCAGACTGAAAGAGGAGACGTTCAAAAACAAATGCATTCTATTACAAAGCAACGTTATGTTGCCTCCATTAGTAATCCCTTCCTGATTAGGGAATTATTTAATTTCTCTTTCAATATTGCCCCCCACCACCACATTCTGTAATTTTCTCAGTTCTAAAAGCCAGCTATCAATGTAGTCTTAGGACAATCACCATGACAGAGCTGAATCAGAATTATAGTCTCACATTTATAATCTGGAGATCCACCATACTATCAACATCTTCCAAGTTGGCTTCTGAGAGTGTTACAGTACATTTTCAAACTCTATAGACAACTTTTTACCTGAACCCCTAGACAACAGCTCTACTTTCTGTGCCTGGTTCATTACCTACTGAATTCAATGGGAATCTTTCCATTGACTTCAATGGGCACTGGATCAGGCCCTCTATACACAGTCCAGTTAAAGTGCTTTGTTTGTCTCTGAAAAGAAAACTGACAGGTCGCTTTCACACATCTTATAAAAATGCCTACTCAACTTTTTTTCAAGGACAAAGACCAAGGGTCAAAGATTTTTCATGGACAGGAAGATGTCTGCTTTTGCACAAATTGTACCTTTCCTAATCCAACTGTGTGTCAGCAAATAACTTAAAACTTCCCAGGAGAGTATTTATCTGAGCTCAGGTCAGCAAGAGTGGCTTTAGAACTTAAACTGCTGGTATGTAAAGAGCAACAAACCTTGTAGTTTATTTGAGCAGTGAGGTCTGAAAGTAAGCATGAACCTACATGAAAAAAGTTATAAAAAGTTCACTTTGAGTGATGAACATTAAACTATCTACTGTTATTTAAATAAACAGAGTTTACACACACCACTGATCAAGATTCAAAAAGTTCTCTTGTATTTCTGAGCTTCTGATTTCAGGCAACCAAGGGTCACACCAAGCTCAAATCACCATCTATTAAGTGAGTTCACTAGTTTGTAGATGTCCAAGACTCATCATTTTTATATTTAATGCTTTAATATTAAGGGCTAGTTTGCACTCAGTCTAACACAATCTAAGTTTAAAATTTGGGGCTGATAAGATGATTATTGTGAGGGTGGATGATAGGACTTCTTTCCTTTAAGAGAGTTTACTAGCTTCCACTTCAAAAATAAATACTCCAGCTGATGAACAGGGGGCAGTTGTTTCTACGGCAATCTGATTCATGCTACAGTAATTATACATTTAAGCCCAAAACACAGTATCACAGACCAAATATCGGTAAATATCTTCATTAGTATGTAAAATGCCAATTAACATTAGTATGGAATAAAATAACTAAATATTTTCAGAGGAGTAGCCGTGTGTGTCTGTATACAGCAAAACAACGAGAGTCCTGTAGCACCTTAAAGATTAACAAATCTCTGTGGGCATAAGCATTCGTGGGCTGCAATCCACTTTGTCAGATGCATGATGTGAAAATCACAGATAGGAGGTATATATATACATCCACGGGTAAGAAACAACGGGGAGGGCAAGTGCTAACAAAGTCAGTTCAGTTAGGGTAGATGAGGCCTATTCACAATCGTTGATTAGAAGGTGAGAGTGTGTGAACAGTGACAAATACTTCTTGTAATGAGATAACCATTCCAAGTTCCTGTTCAGACCCAGTCTGATTGTGTCAAATTTGCAGATGAGTTCCAGTTCTGCAGTTTCTTGCTGAAGTCGGTTTTTATTTTTTTTTTTGTTGAAGAATAGCAACTTTCAAGTCAGCTACAAAGTGTCCTGGGAGATTGAAGTGCTCTCCGACTGGTTTATGGATGTTACCATTTTGTATGTCTGATTTATTCCATTTATTCTTTTGTGTAGTGACAGTCCGGTTTGGCCAATGTAAATGGCAGAGGGGCATTACTGACACATGATGGCATACATCACATTAACAGATGTGCAGGTGAATGAGCTCCTGATGGTGTGGCTGATGTGATTAGGACCTGTGATGGTGTCACTAGAGTCGATCTGCAGGCAGAGTTGGCAACGGGGTTTGTTGTAGGGTTAGGTTCCTGGGTTAGTGTTCTTGTTGTATGGTTGCTGGTGAGTATTTGCTTCAGGTTGGGGGAAGGCTGTATGTAAGCAAAGATAGGTCTGCCTCCCACAGCTTGACCGAGAGAGTTTAAGTAGATGTTATAGTTTCTTTTGGTATTCCTCAGTGGTATCGGACAGTAGTGGCTTGTAGAATGTGGTGTTGGAGAGTTGTCTGGCAGCCTCCTGTTCGTAATCCAACCTATTCATGATGACTACAGCACCTCCTTTGTCAGCCTCTTTGATTATAATGTCAGAGTTGTTATTGAGGCTGTGGATGGTGTTTGATCCCACTGAAGAATACCAAAAGAAATTACAACATCTACTTAAGAAACTCCCTAAAGAAACACAGGAACAAATCTACATGGACACACACACCCCGAGCCCCAACCAGGGTTATTCTATCTGCTACCCAAGATCCACAAACCTGGGAATCCTGGACGCCCCATCATCTCAGGCATTGGCACTCTCTCAGCTGGACTGTCAGGCTATATGGACTCTCTCCTCAGACCCTATGCCACCAGCACTCCCAGCTATCTTCGTGATACCACTGACTTCCGGAGAAAACTACTATCCATCGGTGATCTCCCAGAAAACACCATCCTAGCCACCATGGATGTAGAAGCTCTCTACACCAACATTCCACACAAAGATGGACTACAAACCATCAGGAACATTTTCCCTGATGATGATGTGTCACACCTGGTAGCTGAACTTTGCGACTTTGTCCTGACCCACAACTACTTCAGATTTGGAACCAATCTATACCTTCAAGTCAGTGGCACAGCTATGGGCACCCGCATGGCCCCACAGTATGCCAAAATTTTATGGCTGACCTAGAACAACACTTCCTCAACACTTGTCCCCAAGCACCTCTCCTTTACCCATGCTACATTGATGACATTTTCATCATCTGGACCCACAGGAAAGAGTCCCTCAAAGAATTCCACCGGGATTTCAATAATTTCCACCCCACCATCAACCTCAGCCTGGACCAGTCCACACAAGAAATCCACTTCATGGACACTACAATACAAATAAAGGATGATCACATTAATACCACCCTATACCGAAAACCAACTGACCGCAATAAATATCTTCATGCCTCCAGCTTCCACCCTGGACAGATTACATGATCCACTGTCTACAGTCAAGCCTTAAGATACAACCGGATTTGCTCCGATCCCTCAGACCGAGACAAACACCTACAGGATCTCCATAAAACATTCTTAAAACTACAATACCCACCTGGAGAGGTGAAGAAACAAATTGACAGAGCCAGACAGGTACCCAGAAGTCACCTACTACAGGACAGACCCAACAAAGAAAAACAACAGAACACCACTAGCCATCTCCTACAGTCCCCAGTTAAAATCTCTCCAGAACATCATTAAGGATCTATAACCTATCCTAGCAGATGATCCCTCACTCGCTCAAGCTGTGGGAGGCAGACCTATCTTTACTTACAGACAGCCTCCCAACCTGAAGCAAATATTCACAAGCAACCGTACACCATACAACAAGAACCCTATCCCTGCAACAAACCCTGTTGCCAGCTCTGCCCGCACATCGACTCTAGTGACACTATCACAGGTCCTAATCACATCAGCCACACCATCAGGAGCTCATTCACCTGCACATCTGCTAATGTAATATATGCTATCATGTGTCAGTAATGTCCCTCTGCCATGTACATTGGCCAAACCGGACTGTCACTACACAAAAGAATAAATGGACACAAATCAGACATACAAAATGGTAACCTCCATAAGCCAGTCGGAGAGCACTTCAATCTCCCAGGACACTTTGTAGCTGACTTGAAAGTTGCCATTCTTCAACAAAAAAAACTTCAAAAACAGATTTCAGCAAGAAACTGCAGAGCTGGAACTCATCTGCAAACTTGACACAATTAGACTGGGTCTGAACAGGAACTTGGAATGGTTCTCTCATTACAAGAAGTAATTGTCACTGTTCACACACTCTCACCTTCTAATCAACGATTGTGAATAGGCCTCATCTACCCTAACTGAACTGACTTTGTTAGCACTTGCCCTCCCCGTTGTTTCTTACCCTTGGATGTATATATATATATACCTCCTATCTGTGATTTCCACTTCATGCATCTGACGAAGGGGGTTGCAGCCCACGAATGCTTATTCCTGCAGAAATTTGTTAGTCTTTAAGGTGGTACAGTACTCATTGTTTTTGCTGTAAATATTTTGACATAATTGTTTATTTAAAATGTGGAACAGACTTGAGAAGGAACATTCATGTCCATTTTAGCTACACATACATCAAGCATGCGTTTCACAAGTCAGTGTATGTGAAGCTGTGGTTGTCCTTAATGTTCCCCAGGGTGGAGTGGTAGGGACAGGAGGATGTGGTTCCTGATGCGATGTGGAATGCTGAGGGGGATATAGAGAGGTGCTATACTGGAGTTCTACATGAACTGCAAAGGATAATGAGCCTGGGATTGTTGAACTTGCAGATCCATAAGAGTCTGAAGCATCTGTGTTTGCTTCCAGAGACTCTCCATTATGTGATGGTGCATCTCCCTCTTCTTTTCCTTCTGGGCCTCTCTCTTGTCCACTCTTTTCTTCTCCATCCAGACTGCAATATTCACCATCCAGGCTCACTGTTCACAGACTAATGGAGCACTGTCACTGAACATGTCATCCCAAGTCCTCTTCTTTCTCCTCCTTTTCTGGCTGAAGCATTCCACAAGTGTTGGGGAGAACCCTCCCAAAGCTGCAATGACAGCAGTTGCAGATAAAAAAAATATGCATCATTGTCAACGTAGTCACAACAGAAAGTGCAAGTTAAGATTCAGAATTTCTTTCCTTTGTTTCCCCAAAGTTTTAAGCAAGTTATGGTTATTGACACTTCTGTTTTGTAATGCTTGTGCATGATACCACTCAAAGCACCAGCCATGGTGAGTTTGGCCTGGCAGTTTCAGTGGTTCCATGAAACTATGAGTACAGGGCAATAACACTGAATACTGGCATCGTTTTCCACAGGCGGTGGTTATTTTAGCAGATATCTTACTCCTAAGGGTAAGAAAGGCCCAGAAAGCACAGCTGCTGCTGGCATCCCAAAGCCACCCAGACCCATATGCTGCTAACCTTTTTACTGCAATGGTGCCTGCCAAAGGTATCATCAACTGGTGTGAGGAAGTATTCTACCACAGAGGAAGAAATAAGGCTGCCATCCTTAGAAACTTTCAGGAGAGGACTGCAGAATACCTACATGAAAGTTTCATCACAAGATCTCAGGAGGATTCCAGGGACATCCCTGTGTACATAAACATTGCTCCATATGCCTCCCTCCCCGCCTACCTCTAAAGGGGAATGAAAAGCAGATAACTCTACCTCTCTGTTGTACTGCTACCTCTTCTAGTGGGAGTCAGTTAATGAGAAATCAAAAGTTGCCAGAAGCTGCTAAGCTGGGACATTGTTAGTACATCATTGTAATGAGAAATACATTTACATGCTTACCCAAGGTTCCTTCCCCTGTATTGGTCTTGCCCAGGATCGACTGCCAGGCCTGACTGGACTGCAGTGGAGTCTCAAAACAGTTCCTGGCTCTCAGCAGAGCTGGACCCCCCTGGTCACGTGTCCTCCCCCTTCACCTCTTCTTCATCCTCACTGTTTATACCAAGGGCCTGTGACTCAGGCTCCTCAGAGATCAGTGGTGGGAAGATGTCTCCATCAAGTACAAATCTCTTTGTAAGAATAGCAGGTCTGTGGGCTTCCCTGGACTTCTGATATGCCTGCTGCAGTTCCTTTGATTTCATGCGACACTGCTACTGATCACTGTTGTTACCCTTCTTCTGCATCCCCTGTGCAATCTGCTCATAGATGTCCATATTTTATGGCTGGTCTGTAGCTGTGCTTGCACAGACTTTTTTCCCCACAAGCCCAGGAGATCCAATATTTCCTACCTAATCCAGGCCAGAGTGTGTCTGGAGGGTGTAGCCAGCATGGTCAACTGGGCAATTGCACACAGCAATGGAGAGCTGCTAGATGTGCTTGCCAAAATGGATAATCAGTAAAAGGCATTTAAAAAATTCATGGACTTTTAAAGGAGTTGGGGCTTTCAGTTTCCATGACCCCTGGGTAGTAGAGTCCACAATTCTGACCAGAGCGGTCACTGTCAGGCATTGTGGGACAGCTGCTGGAATACTGTTAAGGCTAACATAGGTAAAGCAGTTTCTACATTCGTGTTGCATTGACCTCACTATATTGACCATGGCTTAACCTTGCTCAGGAGGTGGCATTAGTATGAGAGTGTAATGGGATACTTACGCATTTGGTGGATCATAATTGATGTCTTTCAGATCTTTTTATTTGAAAGATGAATGGTAAATGAGACATTAGCACTGAGGTCTCTTAACTTCCTGTAGTCATTACAATTGTATGGGACTTCTTGCAAGAGAAGGAGAATTAGTGTTGGTGCCCTACAAAAATTGCAATTCAAGTAATTCTATTATATCCTATCTAGAATTCCCCTTTGGATGTATTCTTCATAACCGCTACAAAACTGATGTCTAAAGTTGCTGTAGGTGATTAAATATCTGCACCAGCTCAATGGTAGATAAAGAAATTCTTCCTAAATACAGACTATAAAGTACTTTGGGATCTTTGATCAAAAGATCAAGATACATCTCAAAGGTAAGTTCATTATCCTCTGTCTCCTACAAATATTATATAGGTCTATATAGAGAATGTTTTAGAATAGATAGAACACTGAATATACCATGAACTACAGCACGCACAAATAAATCTTATATTTCCCTTTCACAGGGGCTGACTGCAGAAGTTTCCTCAATGGACCTTAATGACTTATCTGAGCATGCTCCTTCTAGTTATTGTACTATAATCAGTGTGGGCCTGGCATTCCATTACAGGCCCAGAGGGGAGGAGAAGACACTCCTTGTTTCACGTGGCTTGGAACAGTGTTGCCAAATCCTGAAGTCTGAGTTCTGCCAGAGTGATACAAAAATTTAAATTTTGCCTCTTGGGTCAGGAAGATTAAAATGGAGCCTGAGTGGGGCCTTGCCATAACTTCAAAAAAAGAGAGATGGTGGTAAACACTGAAAAAGCCCTGAGAGGTAATCATGTCTCTAGTAGCAGATATTAGGGAGCCCCAGTATCAAAGCATCGTGTCAATCCAATCCTTCATCCAAGCTCTACTCCTGAAGGATTGAGCCTAGGGTCTACTAGTTTATGCCTACGTATGATGAGCAGAGCTCTGCCATGCCCCTACCTGGCTCTCCCTGCCCTGGCATGTCTCTTCAAATGTGGGAGAAGAGATGGCTTAAGCAGGAGTGAGTTCTGCCATCTCTGTGCCACTACAGAGTTCTCTTCCACTACTGGCCATTTTCAGCCAGAACCCAGTCCCTTTGCTCTACCTGAAAAGCTGGCCTACCATGTTTCAGAAATCAAAGGCAGAGCACTAATTTGTTTCATATCCTCTTTAAAAAATCCTCTAAACCTCTTAGAGCTGTTCCCAACCCTACAGAACCATGAAATGACCTGATTTGTACAGGTGTGGAGCACCCACACCTCTAATTGAAGGCAATGGGAACTGCAGGTACACAGCACATCTGAAAAAAAGTCAGACATCAGTTGTACATAGTTGTGACAGAATGCATCCCTGTATTCACACCCTACGCACTATTGTAATTGTCTTTGTACAAAGTATGCCTTGTAAGATATCATTTGAAGACTCAATTTGCTGTCATTATTGTCCTGGTAAAATGTGTGGTAACATTGCAAGTTATAAGATCCCCTTATATGGTGTTATTTCCATATGTTCCAAACGCCACCACCCTGCCCAAATAGAAGTTGGCAAACATGTCTGTCTTAAACAAAGGAATGTGTGCTCTGCTTAATTTGCATGTAAGCAGTAAACAGAGTCAAACAGGAAGGGAAGACAAAGGAAGTTTGAACGGGTGAAAAAAAATAGCAGGGAATATTCTTCCACATAGGCTGTGTCTGCTGGGTCTAAACTGGAAATGTTTTCCAAGAGCTGGACTGAAACTATAAAAAGGAGGGACAAACACTCCCAAGGGGCCCCGTGTCTATCACTGCAGATCACATTCATTGCACTTGAAAAAATAAACTAAGCAGTCATTGGACTCTGGGGGAGGGATCCTGATCTGAGAATTTGGTCAATAATCTTCTGGAACATGTGGTGAGAAACTTTGCTTTAATCTAATACAGTATATTAAGTATTAATAAATCTTTAATTTTTCTTGTAACTATTTCTGACTTTTATGTCTTATTACTTGTACCCACTTAAAATGTCTCTAGTTACTAAACTTTTTACTGTTTCATCTAATCCAGTGCATTTAAATTGAAGTGTCTAATAACTATTTGAGATAATAAACTGGCATATTATGCCCTTAAAGGAATAATGGATTTAAAATATTTGTCCTGTCCAGTAGAGGGCTGGGCAATACAGGACATAGATTTCTGGGAGAACTCTGAGACTGGAGATGTGCTGGGGTCACCCTGCAGTATAACCAAGGCTGGTGAGAGCCAGAGTGTAACCCAAGTGTGGCTGGCAGGCTGCAGTGACACACAGACACACTCGGACTGTGGCTTACATGCTGGAAGGGGGTTTGTGAGTGGCCCAGATGGGAGCTACTTCAGCAAGGCCTTGTGAGGCACCCAAGGTTGCAGAACAGGGTGGACACAGCCCCCCACTAGTCTAAACTGTACCCGGGTATATCACAGTAGTGTTACCCCTTTTTGGTCCAAGTGGTTAGCCAATATTTGCAGCCATGCCAGTTTAGTTGCATTAGACGGAGAAACCGATGATACAGGTGAGGTGTTTCTTTGGTAGAAATCCTTTTTATTTCCAAAGAATGTTCTCAAAGTCTTGTTTCCCTGAACACAGTAGAAACAAACAGCAGGCAGTTTCCTTGCCCAGAAATCCAAGTCTGCCTTTCCAGCAAATACTGTGCCCAAAAGAAGTTCATCTTCCTTCCAGGGCAACACTCACCATTGCTTCCCTTGCTTTCTGCCTCACAGACATGTACAGCTGCAACCAACCAAGCCCCTAGCTGCTGCATTTTCAATTACAGGAAGGGACACCCTGCAGCCTACACAGCTTAGCTTCTGATCAGCTTTGCCATGAGACTTATTGCCTTGGGTGGTGGCTTCTTATTGTTTCAGCGATAACTACAATAAAGAGGATTTAACTGTTTGTTCCACTTTTTATTCAAGCTAAGTGGTTAGTACATCCATCAGCTTTAATCGGAGGTTTGGCTTTACTACATTAACAACGCAAGCTATAACTCAAATTTTGACCTCACCCAATTCCTGTCCACACAGCTCTCGCTCAAGTTATGTAGTCCTTTTAAACTTGAGGTGGCTGACCCCCTCAGGGACTGTGGGTTGAAGCTCAAATGCTGCTGACACTGGAACTGGTAATGCAATGGAGATACAGCAGCTGGAGTTACAACAACTCATCAAATACTAATCCAGTCACATTGCAAGTCTAATCATTGGATTTAGCTCTAGTGTTATTTTATAGTGTGGCCAATCTCTAGTAGCTAGTACTACTGAAGTAACTACAGAGTGTACTAACTCAGCCTACTGTTGTAGTGAAGACAAACCCCAGACCTATGACTGTTCAATAGATAAAGACACGCTGGATAGCAGCCTTTAGCACCTTCCAGCATAACAATATCAAAGACAAGACACAAGAATTGGCACACACAAAATCTAGCTTCACTCTATTTTGAAGAGTATTTTAGAGCTGTCTAACCTCTTCTCCATCTCTCTCCTCCCAAGAATGCCTCTTGAAAGCATTCTGAAATGCAGATGTGTATATATTACCCCTGCTAAGAATCACACTTTGAAGGCCTCTTGTACTAGGTTGCATATAAACATTTGTTTCAATGGAACCAGTCAGAGTCACTGCCACATTTACAAGCAATTATAATTGGTTGACTTTACAGTGCCAATAATGGACTATTCATAATGAGACAACATTAATCTAAGACACATAGGTAGGCAAATATGGAAGAAAAATAGACAAAGGCATGAGGCATTTTCTTCTGCAAAGAATAGTACGTATTTGAAGAGAACATGGTAGCAGACACAAGAACCATGGGATCATTTAACACCAGAACCACTCCCAAGAGAAAGTGCAAAAGGAAAGAATTTGAGAAGGGGGATGACAGAACCCTTATTTTTCTCAAAGCTCAGATAATTCTGTTACTGTATCTTACCATAAACTCATTGGACTGGCTTATCTTTCCAGAACTTGTTTTCCAGTGGCCATTTAAGATGGAAAGTAGATCACTATTTTTGATTGTGGTATTTGACCTAGCTCTTAAGAGCTTGATTCCTGAACTATTAGGTCTTGTCTAGACTAGGCAAAAAGGTGTTGCTACTTTTTAAGAAGCCTGTCACCTAACAGGATTTTAAATGCCATTTAGCACTTTGTGTAGATGGGGTTTAATACCTAGACCAGCTAAAACTTGATACTTGCAAAACCTGTTTAAACATGTTTAAACTATTAATACCACTAGGTGATAATTTGTGTTTAAAATATGTTTTGTACTAGTCTAGACAAGGCCTTATTTATGAGAGTAGTCCTGCTGAGTTCAATTCTCAAATTGTATTCAGTTCAATTCTCATTGTAAATTCTTCAGTACAGAGACCATGTGTTCTTCATATCTGTGTATAGGGCACCTAGCACAATGGGTCATTGATACTGAATGGGGTCTCTAGGCTTTACCACAATAGAAACATAACAAGCAACAATTGAAGGAACAAGTCCTAAGAGAATATACAGCAAGAACATATTTTGAGTTATCAGCAGATAGTCAAAGCCTCCCTGGATAATTTGTAGTCCCCCTATCTAAGGGTCAAGTAATTATTCTTTCCAATAACGCCAGCTATGCTGTACTCTTTGTGAGTTTCTCTAGAAACCTAGGGCCATATCCAGCATTCAGGGCTATTAGTATTTGCTCTGTGGGCCAACCTCAGGATTGCAGGGGGAGGAAAAAGGGGGAGGAGAGGGAGAGAAAGAGAGGGAAGAAGAGGAGGGAAGAGAGTGGCAGAAAGATCTGAGGATCTTGTTCTGTACTACTGATTTCAATAGTCTGCTGAAAACTCAGGGCCTGATCTTGCTCCCACTGAAGTGAATGACAACTCCCATTCATTTTAATGCAAGCTGTCCCTTGGTCTTCACTTAAAGTCATTCATTAAGAAAAAATAAAAATTCTGAATGTCTGGATTCTCACTACTATGATCCAAATGTAATTTGCAGCATACGTGGTTAGAAGACCTATGCGGAAATGAGGGGATGTGTAGTCTAGTAGACAGATTAGAGAACTGCGAGTCAGGACTTCTAGTTTATATTTTCAGCTCTCCAGTGTGAAAGACTGGACAAATCAACCTCGGAGTCTAATTTGCCCATTGTGACACCATATGTGAGTCCTAGTTAGCATTTGAAAAGTGCTTTGAGACAGTCAAAGCAAGGATGTGCCAGAAGTGCAAAATAATATTATTAGCATGTAATCAAAACATAGGTTACTCTTAGGTTTAAGAACCAGGGAGAACATGTTTTCAACATACTGCAGGGGGTTTGTGTGTTAAAGGGAGTTTTTACAGCTAAAATTCAATGCATCAAATCAAGAATATAGCCTTAAAGACAGATGTTAGTCATATTTAGAGTATGTTTTTACAACTGGTTGGCTGGGAAAATTGAGATGGATTCTATCAGCACGGAGGTTTACATCATCCATTTATAAATAAATTCTCTTTCTCAAGCCCCAGACTCAATCAAATGGAAATGTCTATTGTTTTTATTTGTTTTTTTGACGTGTAGGGTGTATTAATTTCCTTAATGCAGTAGAATGTGACTGATGGGTTAATTAACAGGAACTAAAAATATAATTGTTGCTAACAGCAAGAAAAATGGATTATATTTATAAGAAAATAATAGTATGTAGCATTTCAAAAATTTGCAAAATAGCCACTTAGGGGTCAATTCTGCAGCCCTTACTCAGGCTTTGTGGTCTTATTCACCGAATTAGGTTTACCAAACTCAGTGGAATAAGTACTACACAACACAAGTAAGGATTGCAGAGTGGAACCCCAAGATAATGCAACTGTCTAATGATCCATCCATAGATTCTATTTAGGGTTTCATGTCAATGTGACGAGGCTCTACCCACCACACTGGTCCGGCACTTCCTGCTGGTTGTCTGGGGATTAGCTCAAGGTGATGGCCATGTCTGCAGTCTGCACCCTGTCTCTCTCTCCAAAGTTCACTGGTAGCCTTTCTCGCAGCTGTCAGAAACCACAGCATCCTCTTCATGACTCCGCTATCCAGCCGTGTCACTGTCTGTGTTCCCCCCTTCTGGGGGAGATTTGGTTCCTCAGTAATCCGGCCACTTATCATGCCACTTCACCAGTGGCGAGGAGGAGAGGGGAGACATGGCCCACCCCACTACTGTGGGTCCCAGCTAGCTTCCTCTCCTTAACTTTCAGCCCTGGTCTACACTTACCTCATGATTCGGCGGCACTCGATGGGAGTTACGCAAACTATGCAGAGTAGTTTGCGTAACTCACGTCGACTGCTCTGCTTCCCTTCTGTGCACCATCTTCACTGCGCTGCGCTGCGCTGCGCTGATGGGAACAGCGTTCCCATCGACGCAGTGCTATGCTTCTTGAGGGGGTGGTTTTACTCAGTCGACTTCCTGATCTATTGAGCGGGTCTACGCTGACCGGTCAATCGATCCAGAAAGATCGATCTGGCGTCAGCGAATTTGCCGCCATCAGTATAGACATGGCCTCACTTCCCTGTGGCCCCAACATCTTCTTCACCCTCTTCCAAGGGCCTTTAGCCTGCAAGTCCCAGCATCCAGCCAGGAGCTCTCCTTCTAGCTCCCCTGGTCCCTGCTAGTAGCTGCCATGTCTGAGGTGCTATCCTCCTGCATCCCTCTAGAAACCCAGTCCTCTCCCTTGGGCTCCCTGCAGCAACTGACAACTTCTGGCTCTGTAGCTCTTTTTATATGTGCCTGCTGGGTCCTGATTGACCGCTCCCTGCGCAGCCTCCCTAGGCTGATTTTAACCCCTTCTCTGCTAGTGTGGGGCAGACACCCCATCACAGTCAGTCTTTCAGTTCTGTGCTCCATTAATAACCGTGACAGTGCATTAAATTGATGCTGATTCATAAAAAAAAAGTTCCATAATTTTGCCTGTTCAGCTTGGAGTATATCCCCCAAAGTCTTCACGGAGACTGAAGGTTTTGGTTGTGGTAGTGGGCATGCTCTCAGAAACGCACCATGGGTGTCATGGCTCAGAGACCAACTGACAACACGGCTGTATCTGTTAAATACAGGGAATTTACCACTTCTCATCTGCGCTTCTTAAACATCTCCATCCCTACCATTAAAACCGTGATCCATGCCCTGCACATCTCTCACTCCCATCCAGCAACCTCTTCTTTTTGGTCTCTTTGCAGCAATAGTACTGATAAAGAGGGGAGGTGAGAACAGGGGCGTGCACAAGGGGGGGAAGCAGGGGCATGGGTCCCACCAATCGGCAGGGGCACAGAACTCCTCAGGCTCCGGGGCAGGCAGGAGCTGACAGAGCTCTTAGCTGCTGCAGCTGAGATCCCCTCCTCCAGAAGCTGGCATTCTCCAGAGCTCATCCACCCCGCCCCTTTCTCTGCCTCCACCAATCAGCAGCTGAGGCTATATGGAGTGACAATCCTCCTAACCAATAATAGTGAGGCAGTGAGCAGATCCTCTGGGGGAGGGGTAGGCAAGGAAGGGGTCGGTCAGTTGAGCGGGGAGCTAATGGATATTCCCGTTTTATTCAAGTGGCAAATACCCGTGCTTTCAGAGCACAAGGTTTTATTTCAGCCCTCACCATGAATGTCTGACTGCTATGGTTTGTCCTGGTTTGCAGCTTACCAATGACTGTGAAGCCCCTGATGGCCCCTGATGACCAGAGATTATTTTCAATATCTTGCTTCACATAGGACTTCATAATAAGTCCCACTTCTCATAACAATGTTTTCTTCATTTTGTAGAGTGACACTGAAGAGTGAAAGAAGAACTCTATTCTTCATCTGACACTCAAAAAACTAGCAAATATTTCTTGTATCATTGACAAAGGACATGTCAAAGTTTTCTTCTTTAACATAAAACCCAAGCCTTAAAAGTTCTTTGCTCCCCCATAACCTTCTCTCTTTCATCTATTTCTTTTTCTCCTGACAGAAGTAGTGCCCTGACAGTTCTTAAATAAATCAGATCCCAGTTGTGTTTTATGATGTCATGGTGAGTGCAATCCTGACCCTTAGTAATCAGCATCTCAGCACAGCAGGAAGCTTCCTTCTTCAACCACTCTAGCATCCAGGCAAACTTGCCTACACTGCAGAAATAATGTGAATTACCTCACTTCTGTGTATCGTAATAACCCATACCACACATTATGCCAAATATTCAGCTCAGTGTTGGAAGGAGCCAAAATGCAGACAAAACCTAATAATGTCTAAAACAGAGTTCAAGAGAAGCTGGGCCCGTGCCAGGCTGCAAAGATCATTCTTCATGTCAAGCTTAGATCTGACTCTTGTGCATATAAACTAACCAAATGGGTTGGGAATAAAATAGTATTTAACTTATTCTCACAGAGCAGGTACTTAATAATATCCATATTTCCAACATCTGAGTGCTATGTTTTTATTGAGCAAAGAACCACTCCCTACGAATATCCCTTGGTTGCAGTAGAGGCCACAAGCATGACTTTATTTCAGCCTGTGAACAAAAACCCATATGGATTTCATCTGAATGATTTTTGATTTTGCTTCTTACAAGTGCCACAATGTCAGACAAAGCCTTAGATCAGCCCCCAAACATATGCAGTGACAGCTAACTACAATAATGATCCTCTTAGGCTCAGTAAAGAACAGCACAGCCTCAGCTCAAAACTACCAAAGAACTGAATATCAAATGCCAGCACTTGAAATTCCCCAAATCCAAAACAACAGCAGCATCTGACTCCTACATTATTGTATTTCTCCAAGGGGAGCAAATTCTGAAAGACAAGTACAGAAATTGTTATTCATGATCACAGCAACTTTTCAAACTTTTATAAAACTCAGTATCTTAAGGAGTATTGTTTTTCCCTCCACATGTCTATATTAGAATGTTCTATTCATTCAACCATAACCTGCAATACGTAAGTTGATACCACCCATAGCTTTCAAACAACTGATCCAAAGCTCACTTGGAGTCACTGGGAGTCTTTCCATTGACTTGAAGGGGGCTTTGGATCAATCCCATAATCACTAACCATGTCCAGCTCCATGCAGTCACTTCCTTGATACTAGTCCAGAAGGAGATTTCAAAGAGCCCACTAAATCTTTCAGAGCAAACTAGACCCCAAGGGTCTCTGATAAGTGTCTCTTAAACCCTTGCTACAAGCAGAAAGGGGATCTAGTAAAACAAAATATCAGAAGAAATTTTAAACACACCATAATAACTACTCATTTTTGCATGTTGTAATAAGTTGCTTAGAAACACAGCAACACATAGTGTTTTCATGCATAGTGGATTCAAAGCAAAATTCAGGATACGAAACAAGATCTAGCTCTGTTGGCTGTGCTTTTTCCTGTTCAGTCAAGCCAAAAACAAAAGAGATCTGTTTACTTTTAATGCCAAAAAAATTACCAAAAAACATTCATAACAGCTGGTCATACTACTGAACAAACCCCTCAATTAGTCAACTAACTACCGTATGTTTGAAAGACAGTGCAAGTTTTCCATTCCTAATAGTGAAAAATACTGATTAGTTTTGGACAACACATGAATAAATTACTTGCATTAATAATTAGGCTTTATAAAGTCCAAGAATTCTAGGTACTTTTCCACACATCATTTATCATGATTCTTTCTTTCTTTCATTTCTCTTTGCTTTTACTTCAGGTTTTTAGAACGATGGCCAAAACAAACAGAATATTTCTCTCTCTTTCTCTCTCACTTCCTGCATATGTAGGAATTTTCACTCATTCACCCATGGCCTCTTGCACTTCTTGGAATCACATTTCTCTCAGAAAGCTTCAGCGCTGGTTTCTTCACCAGTTACAATCCAGCATTTTAATTATTAGCATTATTACAAGCTCCCTTTTATTTCCCCACCCCCACATTCCTCCTTCTCTGTTTCAATGGTTAGTCCCTCCCAATCCAGCTGTTAGAAGCAGGGCTACAAATTTACTGCTTACTTCCTCAGTGTAATGCCCTCTCAACGCCACTTTATGAGTCCTGTTCTTAAAAACCCACCACACACCTCTGAAATTTGTGGAAAAGCTCTTTCCATGTGGTCTATTTTTAGGTGTATTTTATTGGTTGTGAAAAGTCTTAATCTATCCCCCCACGCTGTAGCTCAGCAGTTTGTAACAATGGCTTCCCCCAACACGGCTAATGAATATGAGGGCTCTGGGATATCGGCACTCTCTTTAGGCTTAGTTAAGATGTGGCATCCAACACTGTAGTCATCAGGGAAGGCCTGCAAACTAAGTTGCTGAAATTGGCCAAAGCTTGTCTTTGGTTTAAAATGTTTTACAAGGAAGAAATAATAAAATGCACATAGAGCTTGTATAAATTGATTATTTACAGCAACGTATAGCATACATAGGTAATTCTCTTTTCTGTAACTGCTCAGGGTAATTTAAAGTGATTTTGTAATCAAGCATGTGTCTCCCACACTCTTAAAAGTTCAAAGGATTTCAGAAGGGGGATTCCTTATAAGGCCAGCTGGGCCATGTTTTCAGATACATTGCAAACTAAATTGTTGAAATTGGCCAAGGCCTGTCTATGGATTAAAATGTTTTCCGAGGAACAAATCAAGCAGCACAATCGAAGTGAGAGAACATTCTATGCAATATTCCATTGCACTTTAAAGTGAAACCAAGAATTTTGTTATTTTGACATTTTGATTGAAAAAACTATTCAACATGCAACTGAAGGATGCCACAGGCATACGTTGTTATGTAAAAGACAGCCCTCTGGTAAATAGGCAAGGTCAGATTTATCTCTGGAATAATTTCATTGACTTCAATGGAATTACATGAGGAATGAATTTGGCCTTTGATAGGAGCGTGAGTGTAAACTGATGTTACATTTAAAAAAGATCTGTCTGTGAAATGTAGACCGACTGAATTATTGGAACCCTGGCTTGTTCTATGGAAGTTTCATTAGAGCTGAATATGTTATTTTATTTGTAAAGTACATGTTGAGAATTCTCTTAAATTGAATGTTGAAGAAGATTTCTACATGAATAATACTAGCAATAGAGCATTTCCTAGGGAACAATTTATTAACTGAATGGGTTTACTCAGGTAAAAGTATTTTACTCTTTGGTGTCTTTTGCAGATGTATTCCTGTTCCCCAGGGTATTCATTTATAAGGATTTTACTGTCCCAGTGACTTAAAACGTGAGGTCTGCTATAATGAATTGACCTAAACACCACAAATTGTAAGTACTGAAGTTAAATAGTGCTCTACTCTAGGAATGTAACAATGGGGTAAAAAAAAACAGCAATTTGTGACAGAGGATAGAAATGATCTAACTTCAAGGATGCCAACAGTAACAGGAGACCATAACAAAATAAGCACTTACATAGCATTTCTCATCCATTGATCGCAAATGCTTTAAAAAAGGTAGCTAATTATCATTACCTCCATTTAACAGATGAAAAAAGAAAGAGAAGTAAAGCTCAAGTTCTCAAAAGTGGCCTCTGATGTCATGTGCCTCAATTATTCAGTGCCAATAGCTAGACAAATGATGTGGGGAAAATCTTCACAAATCTCTCAAGGAATTCTGAATCATATTTCAGTTTGGGACTCGAGCAGAAGTTTGTTTAATAAAGAAACTATATTCATTTCAGGAGGAAGCAGAAATAGTTTATAAAACTTGAGTCACCCAATCAGAACAGAAACAATACCACGTGACCTAGAGAACCAGTCATAAAGCTTGGATAGTGCATTCAGAATATCAAATGTGAGCTGTTCAGACACAATCATTAGCTCATAATTGTTCATAAGAACAATTAATTGAATTTAAAATATCAAAAAGTTGTTAAAATTAGTCTGTTCAATCCATTAGCAAAAAGGAAGAACTCTTTGAATAAACTGTTTCCAATGATTATTTTGACAGCCCCAGTTCCAGAGATAATTTAGAAAGGTAGTAACCACCTCAAGGCTAATGATGGTGAGAGATGAATTAAGTATTTCAAAAGTCTAAAAGGATTTGTCATGAGCTACTAACTGTTATGGTCTTAAATCTTCCATTTTTAACCATTTTGTGTCTTGATGAAATATCTGTCAATCTAAAAAAGCAGAGTCCACAATCAGTGTATTCAAATAAATCAAGTTCACTTAAGAAAATTTTGAAGTGACTTTGCAGAAAGAGTGTATCTGTAGAGAAAACTGTGAGAAAAAGATAAGGACATTGAAGATTAAATGAATATATTTGATGGTTACAAGTAATAAATAGGGCAGGAGTATAGAACTGGCCATGATTGATTGGACAAATGGTCCATCACAGCCTTTGCATCCTACCCATGGAAGTGACCAATATCTGAAATATCGGACAAGGTGAATCCCTCCTCCTCAAATTATCTGAAGAACCGTCCAGTGCTACTTATGAGAGTTACTTTCTGACCCTTAAGTCAATAAGCTGATGCCTAGAAATGAGATGTGACTACCTTTGTCTCCTCAGCATGTTGGACAACAACTCAGGACCAAATAGTTATCCTCCCCCCATTCAGATTATAAAAGTTAAATTGCAAAATTAACACAGAGAAAAACTACACTTTAGATTTCATGGCTTTGTTGAGAAGTTCACAATATGCCACTTTTATTTTTATTTTGCTTCATAGCTCTGCTGCTGTAACAGCCACAGACCCTGATGAAGCAGTGCTTCAGTACTTTGGGGAATCAGGGCCACAGTCTTTAAATACACATAACCTTCCTTACTCTCAGGACACGTGCGTTCAATCTACAAGTCCCTGCACAATCATATTGTCCTATCCCTCCTCCTACTCCTTTCCAGTATTATTGTCTTACAGCTTGTTTCTTTTTCTGCTTGGGGCTTGATCCTGCAGATCCTTATTCGCACAAGGACTTCCACTGAAGTCAATGGGATTCCTCACATGAGTAAGCATGTGCAAGCTCTTTGAAGCAGGCAATCACTTTAACTATCTTGTAAAGCCTGAAATGCTTATCTCTTGTGCTATGAAAGTAATAAATAATAGGCATAAGGGAGAAGATTTACAAATAGTGGATGGCTTAACAAAACCTGCATCTAGCATATACATACAGTTATATTTTCTCAGGTTCCAGTCGGTCATGAAAATTGGCAACACTGGCAATCCTCAAGTAGCACAGAGCCACAGAGTGACTGTAAGCTATGTAACTCCTGGCATAGGTGGGGGAGGTGTTCCCAGGACAAAGGGAGGCTAGTCCAGGTGTTCTTATGCCTTAGGGTTGCTACAAAGGGTCTTTGGGCCATAGGTATCCAAGTACAGCTGGTCTAAGCTGGGTCAGGGGTTGAATGTCCAATGGCCAGATCCAGAAAAGGATGGAATGAAAGAGTGGCATAAAGAAGCCCTAGTACTCTCTGCTGCTCTCATAATGAGTGCAACTTGGCTAGACCAGAAAATGTTAGCCATATAATAGATTCCTCAGTAAATCCTAATGCTAGCAGTGATTGGTGGTGTTTTATTCAATTAAATGTGTTTGCATATCTGATGCGAATCATTTTCTGTACTAAATAAACATTTTTCTCTCTAAAAGAGAGTAAATGTCAAGAGTGAGTGCTCTTGATGGATTGTGTAGAAAACCATGTTTCTACATGCCTATAGCCAAAGTCAAGCACAATAATATAAGAGATATGCCAATTATGAGATTCCTTTTCAAAACTAAACCTGTGATGTGTATGCACAGCAAGAGGGTAGTTACAACATATCCTTAATACAAAAAATCTGCTTTATATTTAGGTAGAGGAATAAAGCACCGCATTGGCATCAAATGGAATGAAGTCTGCAAAGTCTGAACCTTTCCATAGTCTTCGGAGATGGGAGTGCCTTCAGATGTTTGGGTTTAACATGAACAAATTTATGAACTGATATGGATTCCCCTAACTACAGATGTATTCCAACTATTTGCTGAGTCCTAATTTTGAAGGAAGAAGTGTGAGTGCTTTGAAAAAAAGAAGTATTTTTCTGCTATTTTCAGGCTTTTTAGTGAAGACTGTTCTTCTTGATGAAGATTTAAGGGAGAGCCAATACACTAACAGAAAGTCAAGACTAGAAAAATGTTGAAATCCTCTTATTCTAAAATCTCAGCTGCTACAATTTAGCTAATTTATTAATTCATTCAGTTGTTGCTATTCCAATTTTTAAATCCACTATCAGCAGAAACATTTCTTCTTACTAGTACTGCTGGCAGTAACATAAAGTAAAATCACCACAATCTTTTCAAATAACATCACAAATTTTGCAACTTTGCTGGGGTGGGAAGATAGACGGATAGATAGATATATCTTTTCTGTTGGGTCTGGCCAAGCTCTGCTTTGGAAGAGAGTGGCTTCACACTGTCTTCACAGTCCCCCAAACTTGAGGCTAAGTCACCCCCTGGAACAATTTAGTGCACTCTTAACACTGCTCTAAATTGCACCCAACTGCGTACTTCCCAAAGAGACCATTCCAACAATAGAGGATCACACCCCACTCTGTTCACAACCCTCTCTCCTGGCTGTGTCCTTTCCAGCAACTGCAAATAGGTGATAGCCACTTGGGGATTCACCCACACCAGGGAAATCTTGCAGAGACTGGTTAAGTCAACTTTACAACCTTTTTCCATATCTGAGGGGCACAAGGCCGTCACAGGAGACTATAGAATCTAGTCCAATATGATCATTTTGGTTCAGGCTAGAGATAAGCCAAGTTCAGATTTGTTTAAGCTAGGGCTCAGGGTTTGTGTCTGAAGACAAATTAGGGGTAGCCTTTGATGTAGCAGTAATCATGAGAGATGTTCTCATCACAATGATATGCTCTCAATGTCTGCCTATAATAGTGGTAATCTCATAAAGCCATCTAATTTCTTGATATTTCCACCATCTTGCATAGTGGAAAATCCAGTAGAACAGCTGATCGAGTGAGATCTCCATCTCTTCTGAACTAGAACTATAAAAAATAGGCCACTTCTGATTCTGGATCCAATCTGGAACCCAGATGCTAGGGACGGATTTGAACAAAAATTCAAATCTAAACCCTTCAACCCATCCATCTCCTTCAAATCTGAAGGGGCTTGAAGTTGATGTTTTTGTTTTGCTCCATTTCTCATTTATACAAGTATCAGTAGTCATTTATCTGCTCCAAACTTGAAGGGTCCCTGCTGTCTCTGAAATCATTGGCTAAACTCCCATTGACTAGACAAGGGTCAATCTAAACTTTTTTATGGAAAAACAGGCAAAAGTGGTGTGGAGGTTTTATAAATGCAAAGTATATAATATGCCTTTGATGTAATTTAATTTTCCTATCTGTCAAAGAGAAAACATTTAATGTACAGCATAGTGTGTTTTACTGAAAAGTTCCTCTGCTTTAAATGTTTTGCTTGCTTATTAACCGCTATCTCTTTTCCCTTGGAGACCTTTTGTTGTGGGTAATACAGCACTTTTTTTCAAGTGCTATTGGATAAATAGCCCAATCTAAGAATCATATATTAATTATATTAATTACTTAAGAATTCCCAGTTATCACTCTAAGGTTTGACAGGTTCTTGTCCCAAGATCAGGCCCAGTATAATAAAAATTACTGTTTAGCTGGGAACCCTTTTGGATTTTTAATAATTTATTATTACATTTAGCAAAGTCACAAATACTCTAACCCAGCAAGGTAGCTAGCGCTAGTACAGATTGTATATCTGAACATCCATACAGCCACACCATCGCTTGCAGAACAACCTGAAATGTTAGCCATTATCTTCCTCATCACCATGACCTTCCTCCTCACCACAACTGGACATTTTCATGGCATCTTCCAAGTGCTATATCTCTCTCCCTACCTGCCACATGCTGGGATACAACTTTTATAATATGTTACGCTGATGCCACTATGTCTAAAGCACATTCAGTATGGGTTTCTTCCCTCTTCCTTATTTGTATTCCCTCATATTACTAACATTGGGGTTCCCTTCTCCTATAAGTTAGTATATTAATTATCTCAATTTATTATTATATATGTCAATTTGTTGCCATGGCACTCTTGTGTCAGACATCTGCAGATGTTCCCATCCAAAAGCTGCTGTTAGCTCATGTTCCTGTGGTTGGCTGGTGTTATGGACAAACTTCTCTCTTTAACACTTTGTTCTCAGTTCCCCAAAACTTAGGGGAGACCATTAGGCCATTGATCTGTGACAAAGTTGATAGGCCTCAAGCCTTATGCTAACTGCTGATGCCAACGGCTTACAGCAGTGATACTCAGACTAAGGCTCAGGAGCCACTAATGGCTCCTGCAACTCTTTGCACCACATGATATTAAAACAGTGTGATTTAATTATTAATCAATCAGGATGCTTTATATGTTATTAAGCAATTGTAGTTGATAAAATAATACTTGGTCAGAATAACCAGGGTTTACAACTGTAGCCCAATCAGATAACTAATTTGTACAGGCGTAAATACCTGCCCTTTCCTGGTTACTATGCGGCCAGTCCGCCGTCCAATCTAGTATTCAGTAGCTAAGATAATCTAAAATCAAGATCTAACCTATAAGTAATATTTATTATTCAATTAATTTTAAAATTAAATTAAATTACATGAAAGGACAGTTAAACATAGTCAACAGGTCAATAGTATGAAAACTAAAGCCCATTGATAAAATTTAAAATATGGAGAATAAATATATCTATATCTAAAATATATCTAAAATCCACAGGATACACGAAATGAATGTTCGGGTTCACTGTTTATCGCTAAAAAGAGCCAACATATCCGTCATAGCATACATAGCAAGTCTGCACACACTTTCTTTAAAACTTTTAAATTTATCAATACCTAAAATTTTAAAAATTTCATCATTTCTTTCACTCCATTTACCTCTCGCCCCAACCACAAATCCAAAGAAGTGGATGATCTTCCCACCAGTGAGCTGCAGCACCTCCTCCTCCAACTCAGAGTAGTATGCCTCCTTCTCAATGTGGGCTGCCTCCACACTGTCAGCGTTGTCTTCCCATCTAACTGTGACATCCACAACGGCTACCACTCCTTCCTTTTCAATAATGAGGTCGGGTTTTCTCAACTTCCCTTCTTTATTATGAAGGTAAGGTTCAATCCAAATTTTACATCCTTTATTTCCTACTTTATCAATTAGTGCTTTAACTATTCTATTATGTCTTTTAATTCTTGCTTCTTTCATTTTTATGTACTGACCAGAGATATGAGGAATTGTCTCTTTGACCTTACCACACCATCTACATAACCCTTCCTCCATCTTCCGTCCTCTTGCTAGAGCTTCCCTGGTGGGAAAAACATTCACTCTCGTTTGCAATGCCGCAATCAGAGAGGAGGACCTGGCCAAGCAAGGATATTTTAAAAACGAATTACTAATATAATCATTTTTAAAATATTTAATACCAATTCCCTGACATCTTAAATTACTCCATTTTAAAAACTCTTCATCTCTCCACGTTTTAGGATTAGCCGTTTTAGCACTATATATTAAAATTTTCTCCACTAAATTTTCCCCAGCATATAAAAACGAGAAATCTATCCAATCATCTTTGGAGACAATATGTCTCCTCCATTTACGAATTAAAATGTTTGGAATTTGGGTACTAAATTTTGTAACTGCTAAACCCCCATCTCTAGTTCTAGCATAGAATAGCCCGTCAGTTGTACACTGGGGAAGATGTAAAATCTTTTTAAGAGTGTTCCTAACTAAAACATCTAATTCATTTAACATATAAAGTGGCGGCTCGATTAAAAGTAATTCATAAAAAACTCTCGTTAAAATGTAAACTTTTAAAATTATCAATTTCTGCGCAGGTTTTAACGGAGCCTTACATAAACTTTCACACCAATCAATTAATTTTTCCTTAGGGGAATTATTAGCCACTCCCACCCATGGATCTATTCTTGCACCCAGATATCTTTCAGACTCACCAGGTTGAATATAATCAATTAATTCATCACCTAATCCCCATTTATCTTTTGGGTTGATAACATATGTTCCCATGCTTGGGAAAATATGAAAGCCCTTTGTCTTTTTAACATTTACTTTTAAACTTGAATTTTTACAAAACTGATTAAGAATTTTTAAATTCTTAACCATCCCCTTATAGGACCTACTTAATATAGCGATATCGTCGGCAAAGGCCAATGAAGTTATCTTTCTACCCTGCACTATAAAACCATCTCCTTCATCTTCCAATTTATATAAAAGAGGGTACATGGCTATATTAAATAAAATAGGGGAGAGCGGGTCACCTTGCTTAACTCCACTCTTAATTAAAATAGGTTCTGTCTTATCCTCACCAACACTAATTTCAGTGTAGCAATCTGTATACAAATCCTTTACAATATCAATAAAACTCTCTGATATCCCACATCTCTTTAACCCCTTTAAAATGTGACCATAGCCAACCGAATCAAATGCCTTTGCAAGATCAATAAAAACAACAGCTATTTCGTCTTTATTTTTCTTGGCCCCTTTAATTAACTTTTCTAAAATCGATATATTTTCCTCACAGCCAGAGGCTGCGATAAAACCTTTTTGTCTGGGGCATAATTTAACAGCACTTGATAATCTTTTAGCTAAAATTTTTGTATACAACCTAATCCAAATCGAACCAATAGTCAATGGCCTCCAAGATGATATTTTCTTCAACTCTTGTGGATCCTTGACTTTAGGAATTAGGATTGTACGATTGCCTTTAAAACACTCTGGAATCTGTCTATTTAAAAACCAAATATTAAAAATCCTTACTAAAATCCTACTGTCTAAATTATAAATATCCCATAAATCCTTAACCTTGATTCCATCTGGTCCAGGAGCACTACTATTATCAATCTCTCTTAAGACTTCTCTAATTTCATCAATTGATAAAGGCCAATTTAAAATTTCATTATCTACCACTTCTTTTACTTTTGGCCATCCTCTGGTATTCCCATGTCCTTCTCTACCCAAAATTTCTTTATAATAGGTTTCAATCTCCTTAACTGCTATCTTACATGTCGCTTTATCAGGTTCTCCCATAATGATCCTAGCCAACCTTTTCTTATCTTTTTCAAAGAGGGTTTGATAGAATCTAAATTTAGCTTTTCTCCCAGCATATTTTCTATTTCTATTATATTTATCAGGAGGCTTACCCACTTTTCTTCCTTGTTTCCCATTATCATTCTGTATATTATTTTCTTTATTATTTTCCAAATTCTCTACATCTTCATGAGGCGAGTTCATCAACAATTTACATAATTCCTCAAATAATCCCCAACCTTCTGCTACAGTGGCAGAAGCATTTAATTGCTGTTCAATAAAATCCAATTTCTCTAAAATACGAGCCCCATTACACTTAACTCCTATTAAAAACCTATTAATTAAAATTTTATCTTTTAAAGGTTTAATTTTCTCAAGTGGAGGAATATCTTCTAAAATATCTCCCATCCCGCCCTCTTCCCATAAAACCATAGAATCTTCATCCTTTTTAACCTTATTCTTGGCCAGGTCCCTCCTCTTATCTGATATTTGCTTATTTGTTTTTGTTTTTAATTCACTTTCTATACACTTATTAATATTTCTAATCCCTGCATATTTTATTTCAAGCTGAATCAATAATTCAATTTCCTCTTCTGTCCATACCCGAGAGCGACTTGTTTTCCCAACCACTCTAGCTTCCTTTCTTTCCTCATCGCAGGATGCCTATGTCTGATGTGTTGACTCCGCCCCGAGCGAGTGTAGAAGGCAGACCCACAGACCGTGCAGGCATACTTCTTCTCTGAGTTATCCACCTCCTTGGGCCTGCATTTGGGGTAGTGGCAAGCTATGTTATGGAACTGCGAATATTTACCACATTTTTTGCAAATAACTCTTACTGAAGTGCTTTTATGTACATTATTTATATGCTTCGCCCATTTACCGAAACTAGCTAAAATTTGTGAACATATAGGGCAATTAAAACAATCTATGGGATATTCTAAATAAAATATTCCCTCTTTAAATGAACTACTCTCTTTAAAACTAGCTGTATTCATAAAATTTGTATTAAACTTATCTCCTAAAATATTTCTTCTATTTTCCATAGAATCATGTTGTAAATTATTAAAATTGGTATTATTATTATTAAGATTATTAAATTCTATCAAATATGGATCATCAAAAGAATCTAAATATTTGTCATAAAAGCTAGATTTAGAATCGATTATCTTAAGGTCACTATATAAAACATTCGTAAAAGCCATCGGTAAAAGATTAAAATCTAAAACTTGGCTCTCACTAAAATCCTCTTGTTCCTCTCGAACAACACTCTTCTCTCCAACTCGGAGATTAAAATCATCCATAAAACCAGCTATTCCATCTTTTACTCTATCTATAGCATAAGGAGATAACATTGGTCCGGCTCTATGAATAATACCCCTAATCAATTTAACACTACTAGCCGGGGCGTCGAAACTAGTAGCGGGGGCGTTTTTAACCCAGTCCAGCGCCAATCCGGTATGAAATAAAATTTCTGTTTTCTCCATAGATTTAAAAGATACTACCCTTCACAGGGGGAGGCTTACCCTTACCAGGGGGAGGCTACCCTTTCCAGGGGGAAACTAACCCGTTACCAGGGGGGACTAACCCGTGCCTGGGGGAGGCTAACCCTTACCAGGGGGCAGTTAGGTGTTGGGGCTGCCCTCCCCACCCCCACACAGCAGGGGGGTTCGTCCTCCGCGATCAGCCTGGACTCCACCAGTTACCGACTCTCACCACGAGGAGGTTGCGGTTGGACTTGCCAATCAGAGACTTTCCTCAAATGAGGGGTCCCTGCCAGCTTAATGCCGAGCCCTAACGGGAGGGTGGAAGAGAACTCGGACTCTACGGAGAGATACTTTCAGCACGGCTCTCGCCATCTCTCCGGCACCAATTATTCACCCCACCTCACCCTCAGGTTCTTCGGGAGGGGACTCAACCCCTCCGACCGTCCGGGCTCAACAACTGAACAGGGTCCAGAGACGCATGAAAAGCCATTAAGCAAGCTTGAACAGATTGACACTTACATCAGATGATTCCCGCACCCATGTCCCCAGGTAAGAGGATGCAGGATAGTGGGTAGCAATTATTTCATAGAATCATACCCCCTGCTCAAAGCAGGACCAGCCCCGACTAAATCATCCCAGCCAGTGCTTTGTCAAGCTGAGCCCTGAAAACCTCTAATGATGGAAAACCTCTAAGGATTTATTTAATGACCCATGAAAGCTCAAATGCTGCTTCTGGATTATAGCAGAGAGCCTGGGGTTTTTTTCCAGGTGGTTTACAAGAAGATCAAGTCACCCACCTAAAGTCATGCAGTGAGTCAATAAGCTCATTTGCTTTTAGTCTTTTAGGGGCTGTCTTCACTACACGGCTCCACTGATGCCAGGTACACAAGTTACATTACGTCAGTAACATAACTAAAGTCAACTTGCACTGAGTAGCCATGCTGTCTTCACTACTCTATGTTGATGGGAGACACTCTTCTGTTGACATAGCTTATGCTTCTCATTCCAACGGAGTATCAGAGTCAATTGGAGAGCGCTTGGTAATCGACTGGGCGTGTCTTCACCAGACCCGTTCAATTGATGCCGCTGCATCGATGACTGTGGTGCCAACAGAGCAACACAGTGAAGACAAGCCTTCAATGTAAAGATTAGAGGACTAATGTTAGTAGTATTAGAATGTAGGATCATGGAGGATATGTTCATTACTTCTACTGAGCTAGATTGTGCAGCCCTAACACAGAGATGAGCACTTACTCACACAAGGAGTTCCATTGAAGACATTGGGTCAACATGCATGAGTAGCTCCTTGGAAGACATAAAGATCCCATAATCTGGCCCACTGTGATTAAGTTTGATCATTCATTCAAGAGTTTTCATCACTGTCTTCTTAATCAGCTCATTAACCAGTGCAAGACGCAGCAGTTTATGTACAATAGTTTGTACTGCTGTCTTTATTTTGACAGTTACCCTGTGGTTCTGCTAGAAATGGGGTGTTGATGATAAGAATCAGATATAAAGGGACCATTCAAACCAAAACCATAACATTCCTACCAAAGTTTTTATTTAGCAAATATTATTCATATATAACAGAGGCCGAATCCCTACTTTAAGTGAAAAACTCAAATGGTCTCAAATGGTATGCAGCTGCAACAGGCACTTTTGTAATATGTGAGCTGTACACTTGTGTGCATTAAAGATGAATACAGATCAGGATTTTTTCAAGCTCATGTATGCAGCATATTTTTTATTTAAATTCATCTTGCAACTCCTAGAAGACAACACTAGGACATCTAAAATGACACACAGTACACTGAAGTATATGTGCCAGATGAATCATGGTAAGTTTGCATTTGATTTTTAAAAAACAGAATGTACTGTCATATTAAACCCATTGGAACTTGTGAGGACTGAATTTGGATACTCAGCTTCCTTTTTATCAATTCTATTCTGCTACCATACATAGAATCATAGACTATTAGAGTTGGAAGGGACCTCAGGAGGTCATCTAGTCCAACCCCCTGCTCAAAGCAGGACTAACCTCAGCTAAAGCATCCCAGCCAGGGCTTTGTCAAGCCACAGCTTAAAGACCTCTAAAGATGGAGATTCCACCACCTACCTAGGTAACCCATTCCAGTGCTTCACCACCCTCCTAGTGAAAAACCTTTTCCTAATATCCAACCTAGACCTCCCCCACTGCAACTTGAGACCATTGCTCCTTGTTCTGTCATCTACTACCATTGAGAACAGCCTAGCTCCATCCTCCCTGTAACCCCCTTTCAGGTAGTAAAAGGCTGCTATCAAATCCCCCCTCATTCTTCTCTTTTGCAGACTAAACAAACCTAGTTACCTCAGCCTCTCCTCATAAGTCTTGTGCTCCAGCCCCCTAATCATTTTTGTTGCCCTCCGCTGGACTCTCTCTAACTTCTCCACATCCTTTTTGTAGTGGGGGGCCCAAAAATGGACACAATACTCCAAATGCGGCCTCACCAATGCTGAATAGAGGGGAATAATCACTTCCCTCGATCTGCTGGCAATGCTCCTACTAATGCAACCCAATATGCTATTAGCCTTCTTGGCAACCTGGGCACACACGGCTGACTCATATCCAGCTTCTCATCCACTGTAACTCCCAGGTCCTTTTCTGCAGAACTGCTGCCTAGCTCGTTGGTCCCCAGTCTGTAGCTGTGCATGGGATTCTTCCGTCCAAAGTGCAGGACTCTGCACTTGTCCTTGTTGAACCTCATCAGATTTCTTTTGGCCCAATCCTCCAATTTTTCTAGGTTACTCTGTATCCTATCCCTACCTTCCAGGGTATCTACCACTCCCCCAAGCTTAGTGTCATCTGCAGACTTGCTGAGGGTGAAATCTACCCCATCTCCATCACAGAACACTATTTAATATGAACAAGTGAGTCAGATAACATTTTGCCAAACTTATGTTCTGCATTTCGTCGATTTTTTTTTAAGCATTAAAGCATTTAATTTTTTTAAGCATTTTTTATGCATTTAAGCATTAAAGTATTAAAGCATCTAAGGAACACCAAATACTGAAATGTTACACACACACTGTAGAGAGGCCCATACATCGTTGTGTTTTTTAATTGCCTTCTGAAATAAGTAAAGCCAGCCAGACTACCAACTTCTCTGATGAATCAAATTTGTGTTTAAGGTAAATATAATGAACTTGTAATGGTTTTGACCCTTATTAATTAGGAAAATGATTTTGCAAATTCAAGATCTTTTCTACCACTGTGAACTACATACCACAGATGCTTTAAAATAAACCCATAGCAAATTTTCCTCCTCTTTTCCTCATATGAAAATGTGACATTGGCAAACCAGATGCCAGCTCTTGCCAAGGCATTAGGTTTCAGTCAAGCATTGACAAATTCATTGTTGGAAACCAGTCTGTTTCCCCTGTGTGTTAGTATGGTTAAGATGGGTATTGGACTTATAACAATGTGTTTAAACTTTACAAAATGCTTGTAACTTGCTGCATGCATTAATCTCACTTATAATATCTTTTTCGCATGCTGTACAATAATATTTAAGTTTTTGCTTTATAACTGTAAAAAATGTTTGCTCTGAAACTGTAAACCTGTCAGGAGGGATCGTGTCCTGCTCAAGAAGGCTATCAAAACCTAATGGGCCATTGTTGGACATCACAATACAAAGACTTTGTTAATTGCCCCTTCACACTCATGAAGAAGCTATATGCAAAAGGGATCATCCCATCAGCTTGAATTATGGAAGAACAAAATAAAAATAGTTGACAAGAAAATTTTTCTTCTTTTTGCTGTTTGGACTCTCACAGGCCTGGAGCTACGAAACATAAGCAGAGATCCCCAGGGTTAACCTGGGTTAGCCCTAAAAGACGTTCAGAGCTGACATAACAGCAACTCTTTCACCTTTTAAAACCATAAACTAACTCATTTGTGTATATAAGTTTGCCTGCTTTAACTTTGTAATGACTCTCATTTCTTTTCTTAGTTTATTACAGAATTGGTTAAAAGCATTGTCTTTGGTGAGAGATCTAAGGTACAAATTGACCTGGGGTAAGTGACTGGTCTCTTGGGACTGGGTTTACCCTGAATATTTTGTGATTTTTGGTGTGTAGCAGGGGTGGCCAAAATTCCTGACTCTCTGAGCTGCATACAACAATCTTCAGAAGTTTGAGAGTCAGGGTGTGTCTGCCAGGTTTGGGGCTTCAGTTCTGTACTGGGGCTCAGGACTTCTGCCCCATGGAGCACGCCTGCCAGGGCTTCAGCTGAAGCCCTGAGACACCCCCTCCCCCCACGCAGGGCTGAAGCCCTGAGCCACGGTAGGTGTGCCCCATGGGGCTGAAGCCTTGAGATCCTCTTCCCCACTGGGCAGAAACCTCTAGCCCCACCACAGGGTAGAAGCCCTGAGCTCCCCTCCCCAGTCTGGGGTGAGCTACACTTTAACTGTAAAAGAGCCGCATTGGCCACCCCTGGTGTATAGCAACCAACTATCACCAAGTCCAGCTGGTCTGGGTGGTAAGATAGACTGGGATGCTCAAGGGGACAGTCTGTGACTCCATGGTAAAACCATTGTAGAGCTTTAGGAGTTCACACTTGTTACTGGGCTGATGAAAACTAATTCTAGAACTAACAACCAGTTTGGGGTCTCTGCCCAGTCTGCTCTAAGGTTGGCAGTCACTGTCATGAGCCACTCCTGACAGCATGCCAGAGACCACCTAAATATTTCCCCTTGCTGTCCTCCCCATAAGACAGCAGGATGGTAATGTTTTTCAATTCTACATGACACAGAGGTTGTACCCTGAAATCTGCTGTGGCAGCACATCTAAGTAACCATGTATCTTTTCCCAAGCATTTGTTCAGAACAAGACTGGGATAGGGCAAGCCCTGGCTGGGGTGCTCTCTGGCAGCAGGCCACAGCAGAGCATGTATATCTGCCTCCATTTCCCCAGCCATGAAAGGAACATAGTCTCTCAGTGTCTGAGACAAAGCCTCTCTTTGGACATAATTTGTTCATATACACAAGTGCAATATTTCCCTAAAACCCTGTAGTAAAAACCAATCTCCAAGCTCCCTCAGTAAACATGACAGTACAGTGGTTTTTCCATTCCCTTTTCCAGGGACATCCCATCCCTGCACTGTGTTCCCAGTTACTTTTGCCCCTAATCCAGGGCCGCACTCTCCAGGTCACCCACCTGAGAGTGACCAGTCTCCTGACTCATCTCACAGCCCCCTCACGTCAGGTGTCTCACAGAAGGGCTTCCCAAAGGGTTCCACTCTGCAGGCCTCTTTGCCTGGCAATCCTAGACATGAACATCCTTCCAGAACAAATCCCTTGACCCTGGCTTCTTCCCAATGCTCTTGGTTCAGATCCTTGCTAGAGGGCTTCCCCCTTCTGCAGTTGTTCCAGTCCCCAGGTCTCCCTGCCTGTGAGGCCTACACCTGCTCAGGGGGAACCCACCCTCGCACAACAACTCTCTTGTTTCCAGGCACAGCTTCTCTGACCAATCTGGATCTTCCCCTTTACCTAGGGGCTACTTCCCAAGCCTTCCACTTCACACAGGTCCTGGGCATTGGTGAGATCTCACCAACAGTTCTGTTCCTGCTCTCAGCAATCTCATATCTCTCTCTCATACAACTCCTGCCAGCTCTTCCTTGTTACTTATTGTGTCTTTCTGAGTCACAGGCAACTCCCCCTTCTATGTCTGAGTCACCAGATCTCACTCCCTCTACAGCCCAAGTTCCCTCTCTTAAGTCCAACTGGGGTTCAGCTGGCCAGTCACAGGTGTGTTGGATTCCCTCTCAAAGGGCCAAAGGCATAATATAAATCTTTATATGTATGTCCTACACAGACATAAGTGGATTCTTTGTATTCATATACTCGAAATGCACATTTTATTGCATGACCACCATAGGCTACTACATGACCATTTATTTCTGATGTACAAAGAGATTAATAACTTGCCATGCATGCAGCCCTCAGGCAACTTGGAGAATGTATATATGATGACAGTGGTATCAGCATTCATAGAAAAATATTAAATGGGGCTCTTAGAGAGAACATACAGGAAGGCAGAAGCAATCGCTAGGTTAAAGCATAGAAAGCAATCAGCACGTTAAGGGCCTGATCTATTGCCTACTGAACAGTCAGTGAAAAGATTAACATTGATTTTAACAGGAGTTGGTTCTGGTCCTAAGTAAGAAGGATCTATAAGATGTGGTTAAAAATTCATTTTTTATAGCTGCCAACATGTGCTCCATCGGGAAATGTAACAGATTTGCATGCACCAAAGTACAAAAAACATGTGCAGTAATGAATATGTTTTTGAAAATGCTTAAAGATGCATGTCACTGACCCTCCAAAATATATAGTTAACAAATCCCAGGACATTTTCTCAAGATTCTGTGCATCTTTTACCCTTTCATCAAGGTTTCCCTTGAAAGGTCCTTTACTCCAGAACTCATTTATTTCTTTTGATCCACCACAGCCCAAATGTGTCGAGATTCTAAATGTTGCAAAACTCATCTAAGAGAGGAAGTTTAATGGAAGTAGGAGTGAAACAACAATGGGTTTAGTGGGGAAGGCGGCTGCTGGGGTTGTCAAGTGGATATTTGATACTGACCTGATAAATAACTGATTAAAGGACCTGTATTGTAAATTTTGTATTTTGGAGTGAAGGTTTACTGAAATAATATGAAACACTTCGAGCTTATAAAACTCTAGGGACTTAGGCCTCGCAATGCTGAGTCTAACTGTTAGGCATCCTGCCACCAACTCGAATTCACAGCACTGAGTTAGGCACCCAGTTCCCTATACGATGCATGGGAAGAATCAGGTGCATAAGAATGGGACTCACAAAAGTCAGCATGCTGAGCAAGGAGCTGCCTATTCTAGCTAGCAGGAAAGGCTGAAATGAGGGGTGTGGCATAAACCCTGCCCCTCTCAGTAGTCAGGCACCTTTCAGGAGGTGTCTCCTCCTGCTTGGGATTCACAGCCAGGAAACCTCTCCTGGAATTACACACCTAAGCCAGGTCAGCTCTGCCTTGCAAAAAAAAAAAAAAAACCCCAAACCAAACCTGAGGAGAAATGTAATGCCCCCCTTTTACCACATAACCCAGTGGTTAGAGCACACAGCCAGGATGTGAAAGTTCCTGATTCAGACCCGGAACTTGAACCATGTCTCAGTGGAGAGGGCCCTACCCACAGGGCTATGGAGTGGTCTGGGATACGGGTAGGACTCCCTCAGTTCTTCTGTTGAAGCTGTTCCACTTTTTATAAATTACTTAAATATTCCTTGCACCAGAGAGAGAGCAACCAAGAGACATGTTTTATAGCCCACTGCTTAGGGAAGTGCCCTGAGCTATGGGAGTCCTGAGTTCCAGACTCTCTTCTAATGAGTGCTCTAAATACTGGGCTGTAGGGCAAAAGGGAGGCATCTCCTCCTCTGTGTTTTATCCACATGTCTACTGGATCAGGCCCTACAGGTGAGATGGGTGGGGGAACACCTAGTGTGAAGATCCTGCCAGGGAGCTGTCAGGACTGAGGTGAATTTGTACATTCCCATCAGCAGAAATTTAGACACCTAGGAGACTTTACCTGCAGAAACTTGGGCGGGGGAAGTTTGCGGATCTACATTTTGGACTTAGGCACCTAAATGTCTTTGTGGATCTAACCCTAAATATATACATAAAATGAGAGAATGTAAATAACGGTGGCCCTGTAATTTCCTGAATCAATTTAAGTGCTTCCTGGATTGGAGACACCATTTGTGGTGCAAAGCTGGGACACTCCCATTCTCACTCTTTCAACGATTGGTCTAAAATCCACTGATGTCAATTTGATTCTTTCCATTGACTCCAATGGAGTTTAGACAGGTCCTGATACTTCTTCTCTTGCTGTAGTGTTGTGACTATAGGATAGATTGTCTGCCTTAGCTTTCAGTTTCCTGAGGAGAGAAAGGGAGTGGATTTGGCTCATGTCCAGCCCTAATAATATTTACAACAAACATTTGTTTGCTCATGAATGTTCTACAGTTGGGTAGAACACACATCATCAGTCTAAATAACCTGCAATAAGTACAGTGCATCCTCTCTGTAAATAATAGCTTTTATTGGACAAAAACTGCTTTTACGAACCTCAGAGGTGGTAGAATGTGCTAAATCCACTTAATGCCTGTGTACTATGTAAATAAATTAAAGCTTTGAAGCCTCCTGTGTTAGGAGAAATTAGGCAAATTGAGCATAACTTTCTTGTATTAGGATACAGCATACTAAATCCTTTTACAAGAAAAAATGTATTAAACTTTTTAAAGATTATTTGTTGAAAAAGGGTTCCTTTGTCATTTTAGATGTGTTATTAGGCCTGTAATTTCTTTCAAGTGAACACAGTTCTGCTAATAGCAGTATATTATTTTGACAGTAAGTCAGTTGGCATAGGACTTCATTGTGTATGTCTTTTGTTTATATAATCCTTCCTAACAGTAACAAGGTGTTTACTGTTCAACAAACACATTTTATTTTAACTGCCAACAGTAAAGCTGTCTGATAAAGTTTGATTTAGCTAAAGAAAGCAAGTTCTCATTTAGCCGAAATAAATCCATGGCGCTATAGACAGCTGTTTGGAGTACATAATCCCTCCAGCTCTTATAGTAAAGCAACTCTAGCTATTGAATGAGCGAGAGAGAGAGAGCAGACTCAGCTGTTCAGGATGTGCTCCATTACAACTGTAATCTATAGCATCATACTGCCATATTGTGAAAGCATTACTCACATTCAACTGCAATGAAACAAGTACTCATCTGACAGATGCTCCACAGACTGACAGCTGACACCATAATCTGTGTTCTATAGATTTTTCACTGAATACATTTTGCAGTCTAGATAGATGTAGTCTGACCGTCTCCCCTCACCCCATTCTTTTGCTTAGAAGTAAATGTAATACCATTTGAGTGCAGTTCTCAGGGAGTTAACTAACTGGATCCCAGTGGAAAAAGTTCAGATTTCAGGGAAATAGCATAGCAATCACTCCTGCCCAAATGCCTCTGAAAACAAACAGCATTTTTCTGTTTTATAGAAAAACGAATAAGTAATGTGAAAGGCATTTTGCCTTTCATTGTATGGATGACTTTATCCTAGAGAAACTTCCTAAAGCAACACAGTTTTTAAGTCTGATACTATAAAAACTAGTTTTGTGAGGACAGGGTGAGTGTGAGCATAGTATTGGGAGGAGGGGGAAGTGAGGAATAACTGGCCTATCACATTCAATCAAAAAGGTTGTTTGTAATAAATACAAAATGAAAATCCAGAAATTTGATTTCTGGCAAGGTCAGGATATACCAGGAACCCATAATGAGTCAATTTAACTTCACACATGCATTGTAGGAAAGAAAAGCTACACTATGAATCATTCTATCAAGAACAATATTACAATCTTTTAACCCTGTGCTGGGTGTAATGGTAAAAATTGTTTTCTCTCTCTTTTAGAGAACTACCTGATCAATTCTGATCCTTCTCCCACTGAAGTCAACAGGAAAACTGATGTAATTTCCTAGGAGCAGCAGCAGGCCCATAAAATATTTGTGGTTTGGAAACTGCTTTCAAGAATGATAATTAGGTCAAAGAAAAAAAAGCAGTCATTTATCTAAATATAAACTACAATTACAGAAGAGAATATGAGCTGGTCTTGAAATGTATCAGTTTTTCTCTGCATATAATTTTTCTACTGTAATTTAATGGCAATTTTTTTTCCTGAACTTTGTATCATCTCTAAAAATTCTAGATACAAGGTAGTCTTTTGGGAGACTTCTCTGCTCCTAGATCGATTGGAAGTTCTTGAAAGGACCACACTCATTCTGCTTTTGATTTTCATCTTGCCATAGCACACGTTGCATGAAAACGCAAACGGATGCATGTGTCTTCCTACCTGGAGATTAATAAAGTTTACTGCAAAGCAGTGAAATTTCCCTTTCTAACCAGGCTGCCCCATGCATACAAAGAATAAAAACGATTTGTAGCCACCATTAGACTTCCAATTTGTTGGCTCATTCCTCATTCAGTTGGACTTTGCCATTATAAGCCATTATTACTGCCATTATAATTGCATTAGCATTTTATAAATGTATACGTAAAATGCTTTACCCAAATTGAATTGAGGCTGTGAGAGACAGTCACAGAAAAGTGGAGTATCTGAGAGGGGAAATGTTATGAGAGAAGAGAAAAAAGGCAAGCATGCTTGTAGTTTAGATGGGAAACTAAGCAAATACCAGTAAAAGATGGCTTTGAACGCAATACTTTCTAAATTCATTAGTATAGTAGAATTACTCACATTTTAACCCCTGATTGCTCTAAGGCATTCAGACAGCAGCAATATAGCATTATTAAGTATGGTCATGCATGGTCCCGTAATTTCAGTTATCTGTAATTTAAGATAGCACTGGTAAAGATGAAAATACCTTAAAGAAAATTGGCACTTAGCGGTGTTACCCAAAGGTGCAGGAGGATATGAATTAACTGGAGACACGTCTCCTCCCCTATAGTCCTCTCTGTCGATGCATTTTAATTTAAATTGTATTTACTTAATATTTTTACACAGTGATACATTTTCATGAGATAAATAGATTATTTCATAAGGGTCATTGTCCCACAATATTACCAGACCATAATACTAATATTGTAATGTGTTAGACTTAATCTAAACCAGCGGATAGTAACACTGAACTGTGTACTGTAAAACCATGGGGCCAGTTCCTCAGCTGGTATAAATCATTGACTTCGATGGAACTCTGCAAATCTACACCACTGAAGATCTGGCCCGTACATAAACAGACTTGGAACTATTAGATTTTTATCAGTAAATGTCGATTTCACCATGCACACACAAACCAGCAAAATATTCCCATCTATAATAATCAAAATTTACTGATAGGCAAAATAAGAAAAATGCTTTTGAGAACCTGTTAGAGTTTGATATAAGGCTATATACTTTGTAAATTTTGACATGTGATGTTGACAATTTGTGTTTTAATGGTTATAAAGCTTTAACTTTTTGAATCTCAGTGTCATTAAATAATTATAGTTTAAACTCCCCATAATTTCCTGTAATTGTGAAAATTTAAATTCATACAAATAAAAAAACATAGATATTATCGATCAAATTTTTTTTAAAATGTAATTCTGCCAAGTCTACCTATAAATGAGAAATACACTGTAATGGAACTTACTGCTGTTTGAAGACATCATATTGTTACTAATTCATAAAATTATACATTAAATACAAAATAATCAGAATAGAATGGATTAAAAAATAAGCATTGCATTCATGTAATTATTAAGAGCCAACAATAAACTCAGACGCGTACAAGACTTAAAAGGTAGAGGGACAGATCCTCAGCTGGCATAAGTCAAAATAGCTCCAGTGAGACAAATCAATGGAATGATTCAGAATTATACTCGTAGAGGATCTGGTCCAAGGACAAGTCCCCACCCCTAGAACCTATTGAAGTCAGTTATGTAGAATTGGACTTCAGGACATGGACATGACAAGACAAGACAGTTAAAAACTTACGAAAAATAAAAGATCTAATTTAAACATCCACCTTTTATTGTATATAAAATTCAGAATCCATTTCCAGGCTCTGGAAACATATTGGGTATGTCTACATTGCAGCTGAAAGTGAGGCTCCCAGCCCAGGCAGACACACATGCGTGTCTGCTCCAGGTATATGGCCATCCAACATCTTGACAAATGAAAGGAAACACGACAAAGTCAGTCAGTCAGTGGTGCTTGGCAGTAGTGTGAGAAAAGAGCCCAGTGCACAAGCCACTTCCCACAGTGGTTACAGGTTGTAGCCCAGAGGGCTAGTTTGCCTTTATTAAATTCACTGCTTTCCATTATATTCAGCAGTAATGCAAGAAACCTACAGACCTCTATATACTATAAGACATTAGCTTCAGCAAGTTAGCATAAGGATTGAGGCCTATGAACTTTGAACAAATAAATTTTGAACAGATAATGGCTCAAAAGAAAACCTCAGGTACTGGGGAGCTGAAAATAGAGTGTTTAAGAAGAATTTCTAACCATAGGTACATAATCCAACCACAAGAGTGTCACGGCAACAAATTGATGTACATAACAGGTACATGAGCTATATCCGCAAATACCTAACCACAAAGAGTGCCATGTGACGAATTGATGTACATGATAATAAGTTAAAATCATTGATATACTAACCTATTGGAGAAGAAAACGCCAACATTGGTCAGGTGAGAAAACAGAAATAAGGCAAAGGGAAAATCCCCTACAGAACATGCAAAAAACATAGTGGCATCAGCCTATCATATTATAAGTTGCATCCCAGTCTTGGGACAGTAGGAGAAAGAGATGTAGTCCTTGGGAGGTGCCAGAATGATGGCCACTGGTGATGAGGGGGAAGGTGATGGCGATGAGGAAGGTTATGGATAACATTTCAAGTTGTTCTACACGGGATGGCATGAATATATGGATGTGCAGATGTATGTTCTATAGTATCTCTATCTACCTTACTGAGTTGGGGTGTTTGTGACTGCTAAATGTATTAATAAATTATTTGTAATTATAAAAGAGTTCCTATAATGGTGAGTATTGTAACTGTGCTCATCGGGGTTCCCAACTATATAATAATGTGAATAATATTGGGCCTGAGCTTGGGACAAGAACCTGTCAACCCTCAAAGTGATAACTGGGGATTCTTAAGTAATCAATATAATCTATAGATCAGGCTACAAGGTCCACACACCAGATGGAAGTTGGAGCACACTCTGCATCTTAGCTTGCCTACAAGCCTCAGCCTAGGCTCTCTGATGACTCTCCGTGATGACTGCACCAGCCTTAATCCGCCTTTTCCAGACTGAGCGGTTGTGAGTAGGATTTTCCCAGTTGTCAGTAGGAATGCTGAATTTCTTGAGACCCTGCTTGACCATGTCTCTTTATCAGAGATTTGGCCTACCTTTGTGTCATGGGTAGTTCTTGAGTTGGCCGTAGAGCACAACCTTTGGTAGACAATCTTGAGGCATGCGCTTCACATTTCACAGCCAGAGAAACCTGCAAGCATCCAGCATAGTCTGCATAGTCTCTATGCCGGTTCTCTCAAGGACCTCATTGTGAGTGATCTGTTGGTCCCATGCGAGACAGCAAATGTGGAAGCAGTTCAATCTCCACTCCAGCTTGGAGTATGTGACCCAGCTTTCACAGATGTAAAGGATAAACTTTGGACTGAGGACACAAGCCTCACAAATGGACACCTTTGTATTCAGGCTTAGCAGCTTGTTGTTCCAGACATGTGAGGTAAGTTTGCCAAAAGTGACAGAGGCTTTGCTGATTCTCGCATCAAGTTCTATATCAAGACTAAGTGAGCTGGTTAAAGTTGAGCCAGGATAGCAGAAGATAGCAGATTCACATTGTCCAAAGCTTCATTATTGACATAGACTTCAGTTAGGATGTTAGTGCCCTGTGACATGACAACTGTTTTCTTAATACCGATTACCATGCCAAACTTGATACACGCATCAGAGAACTTATTCATCATGATCTGCAATTCATCAGGTGAATTAGAGACAAATGCAGCAACATCTGTGAAGAGCAGATCCTGAATAGTGAGCTGGGTGAATGCCTTTTGCTCTGAAGTCTCTTGATGTTAAACAAGCTGCTATCCATCCTCGATTCAATTAGTATGACAGATGGATCATTTCCAAAAGCCTACTTAAGAAGAATAGGGAAGAAAATGCCGAAGCCGATAGGCGCTAAGACGCAGCCTTTCTTCATGCCAGTATCAATACTAAAGTCAGACAATGTTTCATTTTCATACTGGATAGTTGCCTTCATTCCTTCATGGAACTCCTTAAATAGGGAGAGCACTTTTTATGGACAGACAATTTTCAGCAGGAGCTTGTATATGCCATTCCTGCTAACCATGGCAAAGGCCTTTTGTAGGTCAATGAATGCTACATAGAGAGGTGCCTGTTGTTCACAGCTTTTTTTTTTTTTTTTGCAAGAAGAACATTCTGAAGGACATATCAGTCATGCAGTGGCCAGCTCTGAACACACACCGTGTCTCAGGATAAACTTTCTCAGCAAGCGTCTCCAACACTTGACTACTCTGAACAGCAAAAAGATGAGTTTTATTCTCACCTGGGACAAATCAGGAATGGCCCTGAAAGGAACAAACTCGTTGTTCTCGGTGATTTCAATGCCTGGGTGGGCAAGGACTGGGGACACATCATTGGCCAACGTGGCACAGGTAGCTGGTTGAGAGTAGAGGACTTACACAATCAGTGCTGGGCCCCCAACAGATGAGCGGATAGGAAAGCTCTGTAAATACCACTTATCCTCTATCAAGATTTGAAAAGAGTGCAAGTCTTAATGGGTATGGTTACCCTGCAGCTGGAAGTGTCTCCCCCAGCTAGTGCACTAGCACAAACTGCTCCAGCTAGTGCACTAAAAATAGCAGTGTGGCTGTGCCAGCTGGGGCTAGCTTCCCAAGTATGGAGCCAGGGGGTCAAGTAGGCTTGTTCTCTCTGGCTAGCCTGTGCTGCCACGCACACTGCAACGTCCACGCTGCTACTTGTAGCAGGCTGGCTCAAGCAGAGCTAGCATGTGTCTGTCCCACCCACGCTGGGAGGCTCACTTCCAGCTGCAGGATAGCCATAACCATTAAGACTTGCGCCCTTTTCAACTCTTGATAGAGGATAAGTGGTATTTACAGAGCTTTCCTATCCGCTCATCTTTTGGGGATCCAGCACCAATTGTGTAAGCCCTTTACCCTTAACCAACCCATCCACTCTGATATTGGGCATGCAATTCAAATCTGTGGCCATCAAAACCTCAGCATCACAAACAGGTGAAAACAAATTGCATTCCACTCCCAAAAGAAAATCCAGACATACATCAAACTTGACCAGCAACTGCAGCATTGATCTAATTCTCACTGTCATAATCCATATCCAGCACTAGTTATTCTCACTTCTAAATCACCTCAACAATTCTGGGTGAACTTCATGTAAATATTTCTAATTAACCATTTTCAGTCAAGATGTTAAGCCACAGGATTTTCTCAGAGTGAGTGCTAGCAGTTTTCATTAGTTGTTTGTGTTTTTTGGTGCCCTTGGTCATTATTATTGGGGAGTAACTATCTGTTTGATAGTTTTATGTTAGCAGCCTTACTGCTAGATATATGCACACACCAAAGAAGCCCTGTCTGTGAAAGTGGCACAATTATTATCAGGCTGCCATTATTGTCTCTCTTCTCCCTTCTCCACCCCTTGTGGGGCACCCACATTGTACCCTTTTGTGACCCGTCCGTGCCTAGGGTAGCCACTTGAAAATGCCAAGGTCAGGGCAGGCTGTAAAAAAGGAGCAGATTCTCCCAGCACTGGTGGATAACACTGAAGTCAGACTTCCCAGCCAGCCACAAACAGGGCTTCTGATTCCTCACACTGGTTATCAAGAAGCCAAAATAAAATATACACAGCCCCCTTTACTGCATTTCAGTCTCTGGCTCCCAATAAGCCACTAGGTCCAGTAAAGAGAACAGTTATTTAAAACTCTATACTCTTTACCAAAAAGGTTTCTCCTGACCTCAAAGGGTCAGCCACAGCACCAGATCAATATAAATTTAGATCTTACCCAAAATACCACGCTGCCAGCCAATCCTTTAGTAACTAAAACTAAAGGTTTATTATAAAAAGAAAGAAAAACTATAAGAGAAATGTTAAAGGATTAAAGCAATCAGATACATACAAATGATTTGAAAGCTCATCTATACATCAGGTTTCTAGTAGAGTTCTGGAGTTTGCAGGCTTGTATGGTCCCTCTGGTATACATCCAGTACCTGGATGGGTCTCAGTCCTTTGTTTCACAGCTTCAGTTCAGTTCAGTTGTAGATGAGTTGATCCAGAGATAGGTGAAGACTGAAGACAGAGACTGAACAACAAAATGGATCTCGGGCAGCTGCCTTTTATGTCCTGTGATCTTTGCCATGCTGCTTGTGGAATTTTACAGGAACAAGATAGAGTCCAGAGTCACATGAGTAAGTTCTGGTGACTGATCAGGTATATCCCTGGGTTCTCCTCCTGGGCCCCTTGTACCTGTGAATTTCTTAATGGGCCATTAAGCAGACTAGTGCTGCAGCCATCCTGTCTGGGGTGTCGCCCAGACACAGCACAATTTGAAATACAGATATGTTAACCATATCCATAACTTCCATTACACATATAACACATGAACATAAACATCATCATCTTACTTAGCACATTATAGCCTTTCTAACAGTACCTGACATGGCACATCTCACATGAATTTTTATGATTTTGACACACTGATGTTAAATAATATAATAAATTCCCTCTCCCCCCGGAAAATCCGGCCAGCGTGCCACCCTCCATGTAAGACCTGTGGAGGTACAGAAAGGCCAACAAACCCTTTGGTGACATGCCCTGAGAGCTGCTATTTTTGAGTTCTAAAAACTGTGGATTCAAAGCCTACTTGGGGAACATTTCTTCTCACGCCCTGCACTTAAGTTTTTATTTATCACAAGGAGCGTTTGGACAGAGGATTTTCTTCCACCATAGCAGTTGTGAGATAGGGGAAGCCAATACAGTGGAAGGATAATTCCCTTTACTCTAAGAAAGGGAGAGTTAAAATATTAGTTGAAATTCCATGGTTCTGGGGGCAAATGAAATGTGTTGGAAATATCTGAAATAATCCTAGCATGCCTGTGAAATTATTTATATTTTAAGAAATATTCTGCCCATGTCAGATTCTAGCTATTGGTTCTGAGTTTCTATGTAATGAGAAACGAGTAGTTTAATCTGAAGATGTCATTAGTTTAATTGGCTGGGTCAATCTTTTTAAATGGCAATTCCATAATAATATAAACATAATAATTCATAGCTTTTCTACAGCAAGTTTTAGCCAGTGATTTCAAAGCACTTTACTAGGGTGGGTAAGAATCATTATCCCAGGTTGCAGATGGAGGAAAGTGATGCACAAAGAAGTTAACTGATTAGTTCAGTTTTGGACAGCCTAAGGGCCAAACAGAAAGGTCCAGAGGTTACAATCAATACAAAGGGGCAGATTTTGTGTCCCGTTTTGCTCCCTTTGTGCTGCTCGGCAGTACGAAGGGAACAGAAACTATCCACATGTCCCTTGCAGGGGACTCCCCTGGTGTTCAGGAATCACATAGAGCCAGCCTAATTGGTTCCTAAGCCTTTTCCCCCCCAGCCACTAGGAAGGGAAGGGAGGGCTGTGGCTGGAGTGCACTGCACTCTGGCTGTCTTCGGTTGGTATGTAGGCCCCAGGATACCTGAACCAGCTTGCCCAAGTTAGAACGGGCTAGGGCAGAGGAACAGGGAGTTACATTGGCTGTTGGTTCTCAGCCTCTCTTTCTTCCTCAGTGGCTGTGTAAGGAAGGGGAGCCATCCTTTGTTGTGTGATGTCCTATCATAAGTAGTCAGTCAAACTCCATCTGCTCTCCCTGGGAGCCTCCAGTCTAGCAGGGAAGTAGGTAGTGGAGCAGTGACAGGCAGTGTTGCAGGCAGGCAGTGGGGGAGCTACTGAGCAGTTGCCACTGAAAAGGGACAGCAGCTGCTGAGTGCATGCCTAGCTCACATCAGAGTCACCCCTGCAGCTGCAGGGGAAACAGTGGAAGGCAGCAAGCACAGGGGCTGATTCCAACACTTCAGTTCATAAATCTTAGGGCACAGCTCAGGGAACACATTTTCAATTCATAATCTAAATATATATTTTCTTCTTAACAAAAGTGCTCTGAAGGGCCACAAATTAGAATTGCAAAGGCCACAGATGAGCCTTGGCATTCAGGTTGAACACCACAAGCTTAGAACTAATGTGATGGTTGCTGGAAAACACTCCAAAGATTCCAGCAGAGGGGCTCAGGCAGACCCTTGGAAATCAATTGGCCTCTTCCTCTTCCAGAGTACATTTTAGATCCAATTGTAGGATCAGACTTTAAGTGACATGCCCTCACAGACCAAGTCAGTGGCAGAGACAAGAATACAGCCCAGGTCTCTGGTATATTGGAAGAAGTATTGATTATTCTAGGTGTGGGGGTTGTGGGTGGGTTTTTTGTAAAAGGCTTAGAGTTAAACTATCTTTGCTATTAAAAATAGAACTACAGCTGAAATTCACCCTGTGCAGAGGGCTGGCCTATTGAACACCTGAATTTTAGTTCTTTATAAGGATTGTTCTAGTTCTTTATAAGGACTGAAACAGCTCATAGGACTTCTCTAGCCTGCTGAACAGGGGTGAATTAATAAAGAGTTCTTATAATGAACCTATAATCTTATGGTTTATATATAGTTTACAGTTCTTATAATTAATCTATAATCTTATAGTTCTATAATTCTTACAGTAATTATAGTTCTTTATAAGGATTGAAGCAGCTGATAGGCCTTATCTAGCCCACTGAACAGAGGTGAATTAATAAACTGAAATATTTGACATTTCAAAATGGAAAATCCTTTCCTGAGTACATGCTTTTGTGATTAGATTTCTCATGGACCTTTCTCATTGACCAGGAAGATAGTCCAGGTGTTAAAGCTTAAAAATGAAATCCCCTCTTTCTAACAGATCTGCCTCTCCAATGACACTCTGAGTCTAATGACAAACCCCATGGAAAGCCGGGAAGGTTCAGCAAATATCATACTCAGTATATATAGGGATTGTGAAGGGAAAAACAGGGGAGATAGTACAGATGGTTCTAAAATAATTTGGACTCTTTCAAAGACAGGAGTCCTGGCATCTCTATTTTACATGTGTGGAGCATATACTATATTAACTGTGACAGCAGGAGCACATCAAACAAGAACCAGATACATCACAGAATTCTTTACTATTAGGATTTTATATTAAATCCTGTGATGGGTTTGGTTTAAAAAACTCACAGAGCTTTCAGGTCCTTATTTTCAAAATTGTGTGCACACAGGACTGCATGTGCAAACGAATCACATGCACATAGCCAGTTAGGAGAAGGGTTTTCAAAAGCACCCAGCGCTGGCCAAAAAGCCTCCAGGTTTGCATCATTTTACTTATGTAGTTATTTATTTTGAAATTGCTGGTCAAAGTACCTATTGGCCTTTTGGATAACTACAGAACTTAGAAATGAAAAAGACTCATCACACAATAGGCCAGTGTAGGATGATTGCCTGAACTATATAATAGGATATACTGTTTAGTCCAGTCCAGCTGTCAATGACTCAATCAATAGTGTTTTCCTTGTTTCTGTCTGAAAATTATTGCACAGCCTAAAAGTGCTAACTGATAGGAAATTTTCCCCTGATATTTGCCCTAGATTTTTATTTTCTCATTTTTACTCCATTATTTCTAATTAGTGCCAAGCACCACTCCCTTGTTCAGCTACATTATTACTGCAGGGATGGAGGTTGCTATAAGTTGCTGTTGACAGCATGTTGCTTGTTCTCTTTGCTTCATTCCCAAGCAGTTTTCAATCTGAGAGTTTACTCCATTCTTTAATGAGACTCTTGCAATTGCTACAACAAAGTTAAATTACGTTCTTTACCACTAACTGCAGCTGTAGAGGCATTTTGAGCAAGCAGTTACATGGACGTCATGGTGGGAGGTACATGCGTCGGTCCAATCTCTAACTATATGTGTTATTCATATAATATAATTACACTCGAGGCAGCTGAAGCTATAGACTCATCATTTCTGAGTAGTTATGTGACAGAGATCAGGAAGTAGATCTCTGATTATGCTGAAGTTTTACAGCAGTATGAATTTTTCCCCAGTCCAAGGAACAGTGCTTTCTGTATTTCAAGTTCATCACTTACACATTTTGGGCTAGATTTGCTGTGTATTTGGTATGTAGCTGCACAGCCCCAGGAAATAAACTATTATTCTATGTCCCTTTCTCCTTTATGCACCCACAAAGAACAAGTCAGTCATGCACTTGTTTTCTGTGTAATCCTGCATCACTGATAGCAGAAAGCATGCACTTTCCTAAAAAAATTGTACTCCTGGCCCCTATTTAAAGATCTCTATTTACAACAAAATCTGTAAGTATGACTCTGCTTTCACTGGCACCCAGTCTAAACCACCCAGTCTAAACCATTGGACTCAATGGCATAACATCAATGAAAGGAGAATTTGATTTTATGTCTGACATTGCCTTCAATGGGACTAAAACTTTACCCCTTATATCTGGTGCCAAGAGCCCATTTTGGATGGCATCAAAACTTCAAGAAACTAAGTTAAAAACAACAACAATAACAAAAATGAAAGCCACAATAAACTCAATGGGCCAAATTCTCTGTTGGTGCAAGTTAACTTCAATAGTGTCTTGCACTGACAAGGGCAGAACGTTTAGTTAATTGTTTCATGAGTTCATTTTTAATGCGTTTACTTGATTTTGTTTTGCCAGCAAATATATTTAAGTACTATTTATATTTAATAATTCCCATATTTTTTTAATTAACTTACCATTTAACTTGTATAACTCGCTATACTTTGATCTCCAACACATTTTGAAGAATACTGCAGCAGGCATGCCTAAATCAGTTAAGCCACGCACAAGGCTGTTCCTGGAGAGAAGCTTTCCCACATCAGAAGATTGTGTAATAAAACTTAACACAGCTCATTAATTTTCTCTCTTAACCAATGCATCTGACAAGAAGTGACTTTGAAAACCTAAAGGAATGACACAACTCTTATAGTTTGCATGAAACATCTGTTTCCAGATCCTTTGCCATTAAATTGACATCTTTTTATTTGAAAAGTTCCTTTTATTTTCCAACTTCCTGCAATTGGTAATGTATATATCCCAAGGAGCTTAAATTCACAGCTTTTAAAACTTGATTAACTAAATGCTGGGTTATTCCTGTCCCAGAGGAAAATGCTTCTTTCTTCCTAGACAGATGAAGTGGTACAACCATACTTTTTAATCAGTTATTAAGAATTTGTGTACTCAAGCGAAGTTAGACTTCATAAATGATCAAAATAGCCTCAGAATCCCAAAACAATGTAAAAACCAGGGTGATTACATATGAAAAATATCAGTATTCTAGAATCTGGAAAAAAATCGATGGAATTCTGGCATGTCACACTAGTTCTTTTGCTTATGAGATCCACATGAACTATCACATTTCTTCCTAAGTACAAAATACCTAGAAAGTTACTAACAAAAGCAAAAGGCCTGTGTACAGAATTAAGGTGTTTTCTGCAGAAGTAAAACATTCTGATTTCTGTGATCTTTCATTTATACTCAAAAGACTTAACCCACATATTTTTCATTATATTGGTCATTTAACTTGCAATCCCCAGTATTAGGAATGAGACAGCAAAGAAATCCTGGCAAGAGTTTTCCAGAATTTCTCATGTTACATGCAGATACTATAAATGGCCCAATCTTGCAACATGATACTATTCTACTTTCAGGATTGGGGGCCTATGAGATTGTTGTATGGCGTTTTTCCATGGAAGTTAAAGAATATTTTGGAATTATGGAGTATTTTGGAATATTCCAATATTTTGGAACAATTATGGAAAACAAACTACACCCTACCACTTAATCAATTTTAAGTCATTTGAATTTGTTTAAACATCCCGGCACCTTCAAGAAATCAATTTTTATTTCAATCTACCATTAAAGCAGGCATCTGCAGGTATGGTGGATTAGAATTCATCAGCACAAAGAACAATGCTACTCACTAGATAATGGTTCATTTTAAAATATTTGTGGCAATTTTTCCAGACTGTAAACAGTTTGTGAATTAGCAGGTAGATCCTCAGCTACTGTTAACTAGCTAACAATACATAATTCCATTGAAATAGTCTGGGCCAATTTACAGCAGCTAAGGATCTGGCCAAATGTATTTTGTGTATTTTTTCCTATAGTCATGATGAGAAGAAGGGTTAACAGAAATCTGAGCTCAGATAAAATTAGCCAAAAAACAGGGGGGGGGGTACGCTCAGATTCAATAATTTCCCTTTAAAAAGACAAGCAGAATCATTTTTAACACATAGGTTTGATAACAATGTACTAGGCATTTCTAGCAGGGTGGTAGCCATTTGCCACATCGTAATTTTGTGCCTAATCATAGCCTTCACTGCAATGAATTACTGGGCGCATTACTGTTCTGGTAATATCACCTGCAAACCTGTCCTTCTGAGCTAATGGAATAGCATTTGCTTGCCAACATTTCCAGCTACCTCAAGACAGAGTGGGACTGGTTATACTTAACTTCACACAGCCTGCTTCTATCTGATATCACACTCTGAAACAGCACCTAGTTTGGTCATTCACAGAGCAGGACAATAGACTGACTATGTGCAACAAGGGAAGGGCAAGAGAGAGAGAGAGAGAGAGACGAAGGTGAAGCAGAAAGGGTGAAATATCACAACATGAAGAGAGCCAATACAAAATCTTTGCACAACTTAATTCCCACTTATGCCCTCACAATAGGCATAAATGGTGGACAGGGGGAGCTAACCCTAAGAGAAAATAACAGGAAGGAGGAGAAGGGAAACTTAAAAAGATGGGATGAGAGAAGGAAAAAATGTTTTTCCCTCCATTATCCCCTCTCTCTCCTTCTTTTCTCAAACTTCCAATCCTTTCTACTTTTCTTTTTTTTTCCCTTTAAAACATGTTGTATTTTAAATTGCTGCAGTAAAAAATTCTAAACTGCCAGTTGTAATTAGTACAATCAAACTTAGGTAATTTTGAGCCCACAAAATATTTAGATTTCATTTTACATGCTTAGTGTGTATCTGGTATATAATAAAAGAAATAAGTGGTTCTTATACAAAGAAACTACAGCTGAGGTGAGAGCAAACTATTGACGTCGTCATGGCCAGTGTACCCTAAGAGGTGATTGCACAGAGGCAATTCAGTTAACAGTTCAGGCATTATGATATATGGCAATTCTAGGCAAGTTATGAGTCGCTCTTTCATTGTATGTCAGCAAGTGTAATTAGTTCCACTACAAAGTCGTCCAACCGCTCCAAACTTATTAGATAAATAACTTTATTACAGAGCATCATGCATCTTTTAGGCCAGAGAGTGTATTTACAAATTAAGTGAGATCAGCTTTGAGAGCCACACAACTGGAAGTATGTGAAAAACTGCTGGTAGAGATGATGCCAAGTTAGTACTGAATTTACATATACGTCAAATCAGTGGCATATATTAAACTGACATTGTGATATTGAAGAGATACAGTAAAAACTGTGTCTAGGCTCTGTGTGCATATGGAATTTTACAACCCTGGTTTGTAACTAGCAACAATATCATATGAACACCAAAATTAGAAATGGAACAGACCTATGAGGTCATCTAGGTCACACCCTTGCTGGTTCAGGATTATTCTTCTGCAGTTTTTTGTCCACCCATTTTGAAACAATTAAAGTATAGGGGCTTCCAGCACTTTTCTTGAGTCCTTCCAGCACTTTTCCATCTGGCTGATAGGAGAGGAAAAAGTCAGGAAGCAAGATGGCAGCAGTTTCAGCTGTTGGTATTGCTAGATACCTGGTTTGCTTGATGGGCCCAGCAGTTATCTATGACAGGAACTGGTTCTCAAAATAAAGAACAAAAAGCAGGCTTGAATCAGGAAGGAAGCCACCGCAGCTCTTGAGATGCAAGATCTCTCAGGCCCATGTTTGGGGAAGCAGGGGAAGTGAGTGTGTGAATGATTGGGCTCAGCTGCAAGAAGATGTAGTGAGGGCAGTAGCAAGTAGCAAATAAAGGATGGGTTAGCAGCTACAGGTAATTGTTTGGGCGTGCCTGCCCTCCCCCACGTTTCCAGTGGGTATTGTAGTAGCTGAGTCTGTGCGTGCATTAGCTGTAATGGAAGTGGCAGTGCCAACTGGGGCTGTGAAAATAGCTAGAACAAAAGTGGTTGGTGTCTGGGACAGAAGGAATAATAATGGTGGTAGCTATGAATGTGGAGGAAACATCAGAGGCAGCTGCAATGGAATCTGGTTATTTTCCTCATTGTACATATATAAGGAAACAGAGGACTAAAAACTATGCAAATCTCTTGACTTCTACCAGTGAAAATGCTGCCACTTTTCTGAAAAGCTGCTTAAAGATTACTCTCAGACACAAACTACAGCATTATCATTCTTGACAATATAAAGCACCAGTTTATGACCAAATAATAGTTTACCCTGTTCAGTTATTATATCATAAATATTCTTATTTTGTTATTTCCTGTGTTCTTGACCATACACAATATAACTTCACTTTATACCATAAAGTTCTAAGGCTCCCACACTCATATTCTAGCCTCTCTTTTCAAGTATAACAAAGTATTAGCAAATACTGTAACACGAACACAAACCGTAATACTTAACACGAACATTTCTCAATTCTACTGCCTTCCTTTAGCTCAGTAATGTGAATTAACAATAAGATGCAAGAAGACATGTTCAGCAAATGTTTTTGATTGTGTTTGCTTTGTACTTTAATTTACACTTAAATTTAAGCTTTGTACTTTAATTTAACAGCTAGACAAATGATTTTTTTTATAGTAATGCAAGGCCTGAAGCGTTTTATTGTCATTAAAAATACAAAATGATATATTAAAATACAGCAAGTTCTCTCCTTTCTCTTTGAAAAGCAATGCTAATTCAAAATGAAGTAGGAATTTCCCTTAAGGAAAATATTTTTCCTGCCCGTATCTATACCTAGTCTGTGTAGAGAAAATAAAGCAAATATTTGGGTGCGTCTGTAGATATTTAAATATATGCCACGATTGATCTGATTCTCTGCTTTGCACCTTCTGCACCCATTTAAACCTGTGAACAGTCAGTACAAAATGCTACCATTTTGATTTGATAGCATTTCACATCCACTTTGCACAGATGAAAATAACTGTGCAAGGAAATGGAGAACTTGACCCACTATGTGTGTCTGTGCATCACACAGACACATACTCTATTTATTTCAACAATTTACACCTCACATAAGTTTTTATGAAAGCACCACGACACCTATGTTCAACTCCTTGCTCTGCCACAGACTGCCTGTGTAACCTTGGACAAATCACCTAATCTTTCTCTCAGCTCCCTATCTATGAAATGGGAATGACAATATTTCCCAATTTTAAAGGATATTGTGTGGATTATTTCATGTAAGTTTGTGATGTACAAAGATTTCATGATGATGCAGGACAAATTACCAAAAAATATAAAAAATGTATAATCCAACACTGTCCTGTGATTAAAAGTTCATTCTTAATAATTCATGGGCTACAATCTGTCTTTGTTTCAACTCCTTGAATAGATAATATTGGATTCTTCAAGACTCTGTTCAACTGAAGTAACACACTCTGAACCATATTGGAGTATAACCATTACACAGTATCTTCATCACATACACAGTGCTTCCATTGCAAAATTTCTCCCCTTTGGCAGGAAGTCTGTGAACTTGCTTTCAAGTACTGAATTTTTCCACCACCAAGTTGGTCAATCAGGGTCTATTCCAGATGAAAACACCTCTTTTCCATTATTTCATATAAGACTTGCCTTAACAACAATGCTTTTTTGGAAGGAAGCTTTTGGAAATAACATATTCTGACATGTAACTTCATTAACCATTCAGAATGGCAGACTTGTCTATGATTATAGATATGAAAACAGTGTAGTTGTAGGACTGAGAACACCAGAATCATATGGGATTTGATGAGTAGATGTAGACAAAGGAAAAGGAAGGGGAACTTGAGCTACAGAAAGAAGAGAACAGTACAAGTCATGGCCAAGGAAGAACCATACATTATAGTTATAATTACATCTCCAAGTTCTGATCACAGAAAAAAAGACTCAGCCTTCACTCTCATGGTTTATGATGTTACCAGGGCTGCTTTAGGGCATTACAGGCTTACACACTGTTGGTAGCACATTATTTATTCCTTATAGGCCCAAACCTGCAATCCTTATTCAGGCAAAGTTTCCACCAATTTCAGCTTCAATGGAAGTTTTCTCTAAGGACCAGGACTTGAAAAATCCACTAGCCCAGAGCAAATAGGAAACTTTTCTCTAAAGAGATAGAAACGCCACCAGCTCTGACAGAATATAAGCTTTCATTTAAACTTTAAAAACTAGTTACTATGGCTGCTGAGAAAACCTTTCACACATGTATTGAGGTTAAACATATAAATCAATGTCTTAAATCTCCAGCCAGTTCCAGGGCCACTGCAGCTGATGGGTGTTCTAAGGGGGCACTTAGGTGCTACTGCTGTTAGGTTAGTTGGGATAACTGTGGTATATTGAAAACTGTGTTAAAACTATGACCTTTAAATGTTATGGGGTTTTCCTGGTCCTGTTTTCAGGAACTGGGCTCTGTAGGGAAGCATGCAGCTAGGCCCAGAGTGCCTAGCAGAGTCAATCTGGAAAGAACCAAAGGGTGGGCAGTTGTGTCTCTCTGCCTTTAGGAGCAGCCTGCTTTGTCTCTCCATTTTTGGTTACTGCATGTTATCGTTCTGCAGTCTAAGAATAAACACAGTGCTACTCTGCAGCCGTCCAGCAAGAATATTTGATATTTTTATCCAATATTTAATGTCTCTGTGCGTTTGCTGTGATCATAACAGTGAGGACCCTGGGCACTGCTGCTAGGAGAAAGGGGCTACCAAGGCCATTTCTGGGGGCAAGGAGCCCTGTGGGGCAGAGCATGTGTATGGTTCTTTTCAACAGTACCCTAAGAGCACAGCAGAGGATTCCTGCCAGCTTTTGCTTGAACATCCAAAGCCTTCGGCTGTGGGGAGGCAGCAAGGGCCCTCACACACAGGGCCTCTACAGGGATGGCAGAAGTGTTCACCTACAAAATTCTGCCATCTCTCCCATACAAGAATCCTCAGCCACTGGTTATCAGGCTGGCCTAGGCCCTCTGTTCCTCAGTCTACTGCTTCCCACTTGTGGGCCAGGGGAAAACCCCTACAAATGGAAAATATATCAGAAATCACAGGCATTGTTTGGTAAGTGAAATAACCCGTGCTGTGTAAGAAATAGCAGCAGCGGTGGATGTGCTCAGTTACCATCCCGAAGCAGAGCTTTGTAAATCCTACGAGGCTCCAAATGTTTTTTAAAAAAATCATCTCATATCTTTATGACCATAGGGAAATATTAAAGTACTTGCTGACAGAGCACCGGAGAGAGCCTTTTGTGTTGCCACGAAGCTTCTGCTCACTAATGGTTTTTCATGTAAAAAGGATGTTGACAAATTGGAAAGGGTTCAGCAAAGAGCTACAAGAATTATTCAGTATGTCAAAAACCTGCCTTCCAGCGAGAGACTAAAGAAGTTCAATATATTTAGTTTATCCAAGAGAAAGTTATGAGGTAACTTGACCACAGTCTATAAGTACTTACATGGGGAAGAGATTTCTGATAGCAGACAGATAGCATCTGATTGTCTGATGGCAGACAAAGCCATAAGATCCAATAGCTAGAAGTTGAAGTTAGACAAATACAGATTAGAAATAAAGTGCAATTTTTTAAATGGAGGGTAATTAACCATTGGAACAGCTTGCCTAGGGATGTAGTGTAGTGTCACTTGAAGTCTTAAAATCAAGATTGAATGTTTTTCTAAAAGATATGTTCTAGCTCAATGCAAGAATGACTGGATGAAATTCCATGGCCTGTCTTATACAGGAAGCCAGACTTGATTACCATAATGGTCCCTCTTCTGGCCTTAAAAATCTATGAATATATGTATTTTAGGATTTAATTTTGCATCCTTCAAGGATCTCAGTAATATTTATACAATTGCACATTTAAACAGTACACATTTGCCCATTCAAACTTTGTCAAATTTCAAAAGTTATGGAAATAAAAATACATGGGAATTCACCATAACCTCCCAGGAAAACAATGTCAAAGTTCAGTCATTATTCTCAATCCACACCACAGATTTTAGTATTGAAATTAAGACAGAGGCAAAGTCTACATGATGCATGTGGGAATTTGTAAACGATTAAATAAGGTCAAAATTTTCAAATGCAGCCTCCAATAGTCAATATCTAGAGTCTTTTGAGTCCTGCTTTAGACATGTCGGGCCTAATTTTCAGAAGTTCTAAAATAATCCACAGCTTTTGAAATTTGCAGCTTAACTAGTAAATGCAAAATTTTAAAGCAAGGAAATTAAACCACAATATGTTCTTTGTTCTTTTATTTTGACCATCATAATTTACTTTTAATTATTCATAGAACTTCCTAATGTACTAGAAAGTGCACACAGTGCACGATGTTAAAAAATGATGGCTTAGTTATCTGAGAAATTATTACACCACTCTTCTGTTAAATTGTACTAAGAAACAGAGAGAGACTGACATATTTTGATGCAAATTATAAGATATTGAATCCAAGATCCTTCAAACAGATAGCATGCACACATTTGACTTATTTTTGCTCTGGATGAAAATGATAGACCTTTTGCTACCGATTAAAGAGCAAGACTGAAACTACTTGGCTGTACTGGATTATTGGAATTTCCAATCAATGACTTTGCCCAAAAAGGTGTGACTTTTTTTCTCCCAGCTAGCTAAATGAATATACTGAACATTCTTGGGTGCATTGCAATAATATGTCCTTTGTGTAATGAGTCACTGCTAAGAGTGGAATTATACTTTAATGTGGATCCACATATACTATATATATATATAGAGAGAGAGAGAGAGAGAGAGAGAGAGATAGAGAGAGAGAGAGAGAGAGAGAGAGAGAGAGAAAAAATAGTATATAATTTATTTGAAAAACATTGTTATCTTGAAGATGAATAGAATGTGATTAGAGTATATCCCCTTCTGGCTATTTTCCCATTGAAGATTTAAAAGCTCAGCTAGTAATTCTAACCTGTAAGAACTTAAAAATGTTCTATTCTGTGCCAAACTGGACAAGGTTGAAATGACACTGAGGAGTAAATCATTCAGTACATGTTTAACCAATATACATAGTTTGGTCTACTGGGATTTATAAATGAATTGTAGGAACATCCAAGATAAAAAGGCTACTTCCAGGTCACTGTTGCTTTTTATATTATGATTTGAATATATGAAATACATTAAAAATTTCAGCTGTACAACTCTCTAGAGCAATTAAAATAGAAAAGTTTTGAACCTACACCATTAAAGATTTAACTAGACAATAAATCTAAGGATGTGGGGGATTGTTAGAGGACTTTTATTACAATTGTCTTGCTTTTAACTTAAGGATGATTACAAAATATGTATATTCATTAAAATATATAGCATTTTGATTAAAGCTGATACCAAGAACACCATTTGAACTGGGTACTGTATTCATCTGTAGCTGACTAATCATTTTTCTCCAAAAAACATATCTTAAAAATCCTTTTTTTTTTTTTTATAGTTTCATATTTTACAGGCAAATCCAAGTGTTTTTAAATTATATTTACAATTTCCTAGGAGTATCCACTATCCTAATGGGAAAGTAAACTATAGAAAATATAGTGAATCAAATGTGTGCTACTTGTTTAATATCTCTCTTTTGGATTCCCCATTGCTGGATATAAAAGTCAGGAAAAAATGCAATTTTCATTAAACAAATCTCAAAATATTCATCTCTGAGAATCCACTGGGGCATTTTTGTAATCCATTCATGTAACTCTCCCCATTACTGATGAATATTTCTGCTTTTCTCATAGTTCTTAAGAGTAAACTGCCCACTACTAAAATATAGCTTTTAATTTGTGGAAGGTAAAAATTTAGTGCTTAATAAGCATACTTACGAAAGACTTTTTAAAAATTAATAGAAACCAAATAAATCTTGGCTATTTAAAAAAAAAAACCTGACACATGTTGAGTTATACCAGCCAACACAAGTACACAGTAAGATTCCAGATGTGCTATTTTCCTGTACACTGACAGCTATCAAACCCACCCCTGCAATAAAAAAAGTCCTGAAATGGATTTTTAATCAGGTTTAGATTTCCATTAGCCCAGGAGAACTGATGTCTGTGTGTTGTGGGTTTTATTCTTTACAGCACATGCCATTGATCTTAATATGTGGGAAACACATATTAAGTCTAAACCTTTTCTCAGTGAACCTCTTGAAATGAAATTTTGTCATATCTAAATTGAAGCCAAATAAACTTTGTTAACAGTTGCATTTTTCCAGAGTTTATATTTTAACTCAGCAATGTTCAATAGACTGTATGTAAGACTAGCATGTCCTATGCATAGATCAGGGAAAAAAGGCTCTAAAGTAGGGGAGATTCTTAGCTGATTCAAACTGTTTGTTTTTTTTAAAGCTTCCCTTTGAAAAACATTCAGAGACTAGATTTGAATCAATTCACATCTTCCTGGAAATTGTTAGAGAGATATCAGTTTCTTCTTATATATATTGATTGTAAACATTTGTACAAGATGCTCTGATTATTTCCAGGGAAATCCTATTAGTTACAGTTTGTACAGAATCAATTTCACATAAAATCATGGACCACAGCTACAGAGAAAAAAAATGTGTAATGAACAAACCATTGTGGTCTATTTCCATTGCAAAACTCTAGCAGAACAACTGGCACCAACAAAACATTGCAAATTACAGATATTAGAAAAAGCTGTTTAGAAAAACCAATTCTACCACAGTTAAAAACAAACAGAAAAAATTAAATTGTTACTATTGTTTGTGTCCTAATAGGAGCTAATTGTCCTAACTCACTGAAATAAAATAATCATAGGAAATCATTTTAGGACTTATTAAAAATTGACATATTCCTTTAATTTGACTAGATGTTTAGAGTTTGACATTTTACACCACTGCAATGCAATGATCAATGATTATAGACTCTAAGGTCAGATGGGACCAATATGATCATCTAGTCTGATCTCCTGCACAACACAGGCCAGAGAACCTCACCCATCCACTCCTGCAATAGACCCCTGACCTATGACTGAGTTATTAAAGTCCTCAAATCATGCTTTAAAGACTTTAAGATACAGAGAATCCACTAGCAAGTGAGCTGTGCCCCATGCTACAGAGAAAGGCGAAAAACCCCCAGAGCCTTTGCCAATCTGCCCTGGGGGAAAATTCCTTCCTGACCCCAAATATGGTGATCAGTTAAACTCTGAGCATATGGGCAAGACTCACCAGCCAGATACCCATGAAAGAATTCTCTGTAATAACTCAGAACCCACCCCATCTAACATCCCTTCACAGGCCATTGGTATATCTACCACCAGTAATCAAAGATCAGTCAATTGCCAAATTAGACTGTCCCATAATACAATCCCTCCATAAATTTATCAAACTCAGTTCTGAAGCCAGCTAGGTTTTTTACCCCCACTGCTCCCCTTGGAAGGCTATTCCAGAACTCCACTCCTCTGATGGTTAGAAACCTGAATCTAATTTCAAGTCTAAACTTCCTGATGGCCAGTTTATAAACATTATTTCTTGTGTCCACATTGGTACTGAACTTAAATAATTTCTCTCCCTCCCTGGTATTTATCCCCTCAAACTTCTTTTGGTTAGGCTAAACAAGCCAAGCTCTTTGAGTCTCCTCTCAAAAGGCAGGTTTTCCATTCCATGAATCATCCTAGTAGCCCTTCTCTGCACCTGTTCCAGTTTGAATTCATCTTTCTTAAACATGGGAGACCAGAACTGCACACAATATTCCAGATGAGGTCTCACCAGCACCTTGTATAACGGTACTAACAGCTCCTTATCTCTACTGGAAATACCTTGTCTGATGCATCCAAGGACTGCCTTAGCTTTTTTCATGGCCACCTCACATTGGCAGCTCATAGTCATCCTGTTATCAACCAATACACCCAGGTCCTTCTCCTCCTCTGTCACTTCCAACTGATGCATCCCCAGCCTATGGCAAAACTTCTTGTTATTAGTCCCTAAATGCATGACCTTACACTGTCCACTATTAAATTTCATCCTATTTCTATTATTCCAGTTTACAAGGTCATCCAGATCTTTCTGTATGATATCCCGATCCTTCTCTGTATTGGCAATACCTCCCAACTTCATGTCATTTGCAAATTTTATTAGCACATTTTTGTGCCAATGTCAGTATTTAATGTCAGGTTGAATAAGTTTAACCAGTTCCTTATCCACCTTTCAATTTTCATATAAATCCCCATTTTTTCCAATTTAACTAATAATCCCCCTATATTCAACCGTATCAAATGCCTTACAGAAATATAGGTAAATTAGATCCACTGCATTCCCTTTGTCTAAAAGATCTGTTATCTTTTCAAAAAAGATCAGGTTGGTCTGGCACGATCTACCTTTTGCAAAGCCATGTTGTATTTTATCCCAATTACCATTAACCTCAATGTCCCTTAACTACTTTCTCTTTCAAAAAATTTTTCCGAGACCTTGCATACTACTGCGGTTAAACTAACAATTTACTGCCAACAAGAATAACCCATTTCACATTACATGCCGCATTTCTTTTTTTTTTCTTGCAGTTTAGAAACTGATTCTAGTTCCTTCTTCTATAGCCTAGATCTTTTAATACCTGACCTTCTAAAAAACAAAAATGAAAGAACACTAAACTTAACAACAAAAAAATAAGAAAGCTTACTGGACATTCTGCATAAAGGCAAAAGAAAAATCCTCAGATGGAGAAACCTTCCCAACTCCTCTGTAACTAAACAATAGGTTTTATTTTGAACTTTGCAATATATATTTTAAATAATTTAATATGTATTCTTTAGGATGAACTCTTCCTAGCTGGACTTCTATTTCACTGCACTTAATTAAATCGTCAAGGTGAGTGAGGTAATATCTTTTATTGGACCAACTTCTGCCAGTGGAAGAGACAAACTCTTCTTCATGTCCGGGTAAGCTTGAAAGCTTGTCTCTTCCACCAGCAGAAGGTGGAATTTGGTCCAATAAAAGATACAACCTCGCCACCTTGCCTTCCTTATATCCTGGGACCAACATGGTGACAACACTGAAGACTATATTAAATCATTCATTGTACAATTTTTTGCTCTACACATCACTTCACAAAAGAGACAGTTTCATAGTCTCGTTCTCGTCCCTAGTCTTAACACCGACCTGCTTGGTTCTCAATATTTCATTTTGCAAACTACAAGGAAAGATTATACAGACCTCTTGTGGTCCACAGGCCATAACTAGAGGACTAGGAATGGGTTCCCTAGGGAGATGGTGGAATCTCCATCCTTGGAGGTTTTTAAGGTGTGGCTTGACAAAGCCCTGGCTGGGATGATTTAGTTGAGGTTGGTCCTGAGTTTAGCAGCGGATTGGACTAGATGACCTCCTGAGGTCCCCTTCCAACCCTAATCTTCTATGATTCTAGTATTTTGAACCTCATACTGTGGTTTACCAGTATGTAGTGAGGCAATACAGAAATAGCTATTGTCTATTTGAGAAAACTATGGAAGTCATAATTTCTATGGAAATTTCTGCAAGGAAAGCCCAAGGGCTGAATACATACACAAAAGTATATAAGATAATGGAGGGAATTTCAAGGAAAACATCACATACTAGTAAATGTTGCCAGTGTGGAGAGAGAGGCAATTGAGAAGTAATTTGTGGGTGTAAAACCTATATAGTAAGCCATCACTGTGGTAAATAGGGGTCACATTAAATGGACTATACATGAAATAACCTGGCTGCATAAAAGGCTAGGGAAAAACAACCAATGAGGAAAAGGGATTCCATTTTCTGTACATGGGGAGAATAAATCAAATTGATAAGTTACCTTGCATACCATATATTAGTGCATATAACTTGTTTAACATGGATTCTGAGTGACACCATTATTGGAAACAAAGCCACTTTCTATGGAAGTCAATACAGGAGTTGCAGTATCATATGGCAAGACATAGTAACTTCAGTCACCTTCCCTTGCAATCTATCAGAGTTCTGCTTCAGACATTTTTTGGAAATGTGACCAGGAAATTTCGGGAAATTGACATGCAGGCTGAACTCCATGGATAAATAGTTATAGCCACCATTTTTGGACAAGTGTGACTACCCATCTGTTCTAGGCTGACTGTGATTTGAATAAACATAACTGAACAATTCAGAAATTCACATGATGTACAGTCTACCTGTATATATTCCTATTTTCAAGGCGGAACTGGGTAGCATAAAAGACATCACTATAAAGCTAACCACAAAGCCAGGTAGCCAATCCAAACATTGCAAGGCATGGACAGCACCATGTGCCATCAGACTAATGCATTAAGCAGATCTGGAAAGTCTAGTCAAGGCAGAAATTATATTATTCTTCTCACAAAGTGAATGGGCAGCTCCTACTGGGCAAATGTTTTGGAAAAAAAAGATAGCACCTTCAGAACTTGTGGAAATGTCAAAATGTCAGTAAATGTAGTGCTATGATCAATTTGCTCTCAGCACTCCCTTGTATTGAGAATATGTTTGCCTGTTTGGCCAGGGATGAAAAGTGTAGAAAAACTGGCCTGTGTTGAGCTTAATTGCTAATGGACATGGAGGAAAAAACCCTAGGAGTTGTACCAGCACCACAATTTATCATTTGGGATAATGTCAGCACTAGCATTATTCCAGAAAGCTGTGGACCACATTTTTAATGGATTGTCAGAAGTAAAGTGCTACCTAGATGGCTATCCAGTAACTAGCAAAATTAAAAATGAATATCTCAAGAATCTACATGCAATCTTAGAGAGACTGGAGGTTTATGTTCAGAGTTCTCAAGGACAAATGTGAAATTTTCCCACAACTCCATAGATTATTTGGGCCATGTCACTGGTACAAAGAACCTTCACAAAGAACCAGCAAAGATTATGGCCATAATGGATACTCCTGTTACTGAAAATATGTCAGTTAAATTTTGGGAAACTGTGGGATAGGGGAGTCACTGAACTGCTGTGGATGCCTCAGTTCTCATCTGTATTGAAACCTCCTCATGATCTTCTAGATCCATGAAAAACATGAACTTAGATTAGTGTGACAAAAATTTTAAAAGTTGTAGGACTTGTTGCTGGACTTGGAAGTTGGACTTCAATTTTGATCATGATTTGCCAATGCAATAGCCATATGATGCCTCCCTTTAATATCCCAGTTTCTTCTTCTCTTGAGAAAAGAAGACTGATCAGGGACATGATAATAGTCTTCAAATATGTTTAAGGCTGTTATAAAGAAGACAGTACAGATCTCCATGTCCACCAAGCAAAGGGCAAGAAATAATTAGCTTAATCAACAGCAAGGGAGATTTAGGTTAGATATTAGGGAAAAACTTTCTTTGACTATAAGGATAGTTACGTTCTATGATACCAAGGGAGGTTATGAAATACCTTTCACTGGAGGTTTTTGAGAACAGTTTAGACATGTCAAGGATGATCTAGGTATACTTGGTGCTCACTCAGCACAGGGGGCTGGACTAGATGATCTTGATGATCTAGATGATCAATGATGCTATATTATGCCACAGAAGCAGAGAACAAAAAGGGCATCAAAGAAAGCAGAAAGCAAATGGAACGAGAAGTGCTAGGAATTATCTGCAAAATATGGAAGTTCCAACACAATTTGTATAGATAAAAATTCTTGCTTCTGACAGATCATTACTTTCACATCCATCTTTAGTACTCATGCTGATCATTTGTTTTTGACTCCCTGTAGAATGCTAATTGCACCCTATTGTTATCGTAAGTATGGTTAGATACAGACAGACTGCAATGCATGGCAATGCAGATGGCTTGTCTAGATTATATTAGCCATTCATGGGGTTGTGTAGCCTGATTTTATAGTTATTAATTTATTGAATAGGGTAATAGGTTTGCCAATTGCTCTAATTAAAGGATTATGAGGTTCGTATCCTTAATCAGGCTTCAGGTGAGTTTATAAGGACCCCGGGTACAACACAGGAAGAATTCCAGTGATAACCAATATTTGTATAATTTTATAAATTTATTAAAATAACATAAGATAATAAACAAATGACTGATATAGAGAAAATAAAATGAATAATCAAATTGATAATGGATTAATACAATCTTAAAGGTAAAGACTTATTTGATAGATATGTCTATGATATGCTTTAAACTAGTATACTCACACCCTTCCTGGACTTGGTTGAAAGAGATGTCTAATTTCTCAAGTTGGAGTTGAGTGGAATAAGAGCTGCTTCAAAGCTAAGAGCTATAAGCTAAGACTAACATTACAACTTTAAGAATATAAAATAAAGAATGAATCTTAACACTAAATAAAACCTCAAGCAGGGATAGCTGACAGTCGACTGCCCCGATGAGCTGGATTTGATCTTACTTATACCCCCAAGAATATGGGTCCTTCATCCGGGCCCATACTTGGCCTTTCCACCTTCAAACTTTTGGGGTACACATTGTCTATTGGCTACTAGTTTCGTACGTATTATTGACGTATCCACATCCTTCCCCAGGTGGTCTTTTATCTCACCTTTGTTATTTCTAGCTTATTGTGGGTTCTGTGGTGTTCTTGTAAAGTTTCTTGGTAACCGGGACAGCCCCTTCCCTTTTTAATGTCCCTTGACTTGTCTAGGGTAAAGGTTATGACCATATATGTCTTATCCTGTCTACATTTATCTAAGCCAAAGGTTGGATATATATATATTAACAGTAGCTGTCATCCAGGATGTGGCCTGGAAGGTACCTTGCATTACAGCTGAATAAAATATCTAATTTTATTATTGAATCACACAATCGTATCAAAATATATATGAAAAATATCTCTAATGATAATAATAATGCAAGCAAGCAGGCTAGTTCTATAAGCTACAGTTGCCAGCTGACATTTTCTATTTTGGAGAAAACATACTCTTGATAACTTTACAAATAAGAAAATGTACACAGACTGGTCCAACACTGTCCTCAATTTTAATCTTTTGTTAATTAATTACATTATTCCAGATCTTATCTCTAGAATGTCCTGTAGTCTGTGCTCCTTGGGAATGAACAGAAATTTAGCAAGGAAACAATAGTTGGGTCAGGATTTGCAGGTTTTTTGTCATCTCTTATGATCAAGTATTCACCTTCTTCTTGTGTTTCCTGCAAAAGTTAAAAGATGTGGTTCCTAAGAGTTTATGTGATTGTAAGTACTGTTTGCAGTGATGTAATATTTCCATTATTGTTTGTGGCCACTGATCTGCTTATTAAAGAGCTTTGGGAATGAGTTTGTTGTGAAGATACTATACAAATTACCACACTGTGGTTAAATCCTCTCTCTTAGAGTGAAATGAAAACAGACCACCTAGATACTGAACCTTCAATGTAAACCACATAGGTAGATGGCAGGCATTAATTCAGAAACAGGTGGCTTTTTGCTCATAATATTTTATGGCTTTCATTGCTTTACAGTGGAATGAGCTAACCCACAACTCCCCTCCTGACCCACCAACATCCTCAAATTTAGTGAAAAACAGGTGTTTTATATCTGGGCTTTCACTGGGAACGCTCATAAACAGAAAGACTCTTTGGCTATCAAAATGGCCTTGCTTTCTCACCAAACTGGGATGCAAATAACAGTGTATGTATACGGTAACTGGTTTGTATACAACATACAAAGTATGTATAACATAATTGGTAAATATACAGTAACCAAAAGTTTTATCCATAATATGTAAAGTATAACTTCTCATTTTATGTCCTGCACATGTAAGAATGCAAGAACAGACCAACAAAAATGGTTTCAGAAACCTCACAAGAATCTTAAAGAAACTTCTTAGAAACTGGGCAACTAATTGTAAATGATATACAATCTGAGTTACTTGGAAAAGATTCTATGTTTCTCCGATTCCATTTAAAACTAGTACTAAGCCTGAAGTAAAGCCCCAGATGTAGATACCCCCAAATTCTGATAGAATATAGATCTGAACAGGAATCTGGCAACTTGCAAATGCTGGGTCTTAACCCTCTCAAAATTTGGGGAATTTGGATTTAGATCAGAACACAAAGGCTTAGGTGCATCTCTGTTAAAAATCGCCAAGCCTTTATCTATTTAATAGGCCTTACCTATTGTCTCTGATTCCCAAGGTCATTAACATGAAGATGTATTCAAGCAACCTTCATCTCCAGATACCTACTGAATTTCAGAAACTGGAATAGAAAGATGCCAAAAGAAGGAATGGCCAAATCCTGCATGCCTAAATTACATGAGTAATCCTATTGAAGTCAATGAGAGTACACGACTGGATAATATAAGCAGGAACTGGCTCTAAAACTCCAACTGCTCATACTATGGAGACACAGACATGCAGAAGGTCACTGTTCTCCGTACTGACAATGTTGGGTCAAAGTCTCTACTTTCATGTTTGATGATAGAGGCTGCAGACAGCACTCAGATAATAGGATTACCTGTTAGATCAATGAATAAGAAACGCGGTATTTCTGGGATTTAGTTTTCATTTTGTTCATTAAATTCGGAAAAATAGCTGCTTTTATCCCTGCACAGAAAATCTAAATATATATATACAAGGATTCAAGGAAACGGTGTCCTGTTACTAATAGCATCGTTGGTACTTACGAGACATGGCCCAGTGAATAGGAGGGAAGCTGTATATGTGCTATATCATTATTTTAGTAAGGCTTTTGACACAGTCCCACATGACATTCTCATAAACAAACTAGGGAAAAGTGGTCTAGATAAAAAGTTGGGTACAAAACAATCAATGGTTTGCTCTCAAACTGGGGGGGAGGTATCTAGTGAGGGTATGACAGGGGTCTGTTCTGGGTCTGGTACTATTCAAAATTTTCATTAATGATTTGGATAATGGAGTGGAGAATACATTTATAAAATCTGCAGCTGACATCAAACTAGCAGAGGCTGCTAGCACTGTGGAGAACAGGATTAGAATTCAAAATGACCTTGACAAATTAGAGAATTGGTCTGAATTCAACAAGGTGAAATTTAATTAAAATGAATGCAAAGTATTACACTTAGGAAGAAAAAAATTAAATACATGACTACAGAATGGAAAATAACTGGCTAGATGGTAATACTCCTGAAAAGGATCTGTGGGTTATAGTGGATCACAAATTCAATATGAGTGAACAAAGTGATGCAGTTGCAAAAAAGACTAATGTTCTGAGGTGTGTTAGCAGAGGTGTCATATGTAAGACACGGGAGATAATTATCCTGCTCTGCTCAGCACTGGTGAGGCTTCAGCTGGAGAACTACATCTAGGTCTGGGCACCAGACTTTAAGAAAGATGTGAACAACTTGGAGAGAGTCCAGAGGAGAGCAATAAAAATGATAAAAGGTTTAAAAAACCTTACCTATGAGGAAATGTTTTAAAAAAACCCACACACCCTGGTCATGTTTAGTCTTGACAAAAGAAGATGGAGGGGAGACCTGACAATGGTTTTCATATATATTAAGAGTTGTTATAAAGAGGACAGTGATCAATTGTTCACCATTCCAGTGAAGGTAGGACAAGTAGTAATGGGCATAATCTGCAGCAAGGGAGATTTAGTTTAAATATTAGGGAAAAACTCTCTCACTACAAGGATAGTAAACATGGGAATAAGCTTCCAAAGGATGTTTTGGGTTCCCAGTCACTGAAGGTTTTTAAGAACAGGTTGGACAAACTCCTGCTAGGGATGGACTAGATTTACTTGGTCTTGCCTCAGCACAGGGGCCAGAACTGGATGACCCCTTAACCTCCAATCCTACATTTCTATGATTCCATATCCCTCTTGGATGAGTGATAGAAACTCAAGTGAATGGTAACTAGGAGCTAGTCTTCTGAAACTCCTAAGGCTTCTACATCAGTGCATGATAAATGGAGTTGCAAAAAACCCCTGGATATCAATTTATGAAATAGGTATTTGGTTTAAAGAGTTACTGGACTTATTAGTTCATTTATTTTAAAAACTACACCATGTACACTGAGTGAGGGGAAAAACATCTGCCTTCTTCTCACATTATGTCAGCCCATGGGAGTCTGTAATTTACAAACGTCCAAGCATAATGGAAGGGCTGCCCAAGTAATGCTAAAAAAAAAAAGCAGCAAATGAAATAAAAGCTAAAAAATGTATATACATAAACCAGATCTGTGAGGCTGCAGTGAAGTATTTCAGATTAATGACCAGTTGATTAATGAAGTCAGGAAGAAAAACTCCAGATCAAGTTAAGAGTTATTCATATTTCTTCATGAAGTTCAGGTAACTGCAAAGTATTTGTTCCAACTTTCTTTTTTTTTTTCATCCTTATCAATAGCCACATTCAAAACTACGTCTTCCTCTTTTAGCATTTCAAAATAATTAAAGTTGATTTATTTCGCCCACCATAAAAGCCATCAGAGGTTATGTTTCAATATTTGTTTTCTACTGAGTGTTTTGCCATTATGACATACAAGTATATATCATACAGGAGTCTGTCTAATATAAGGATCCGTGTAGAGAAATAATACCCCAATAATAGAAAAGTAGTCTTAAAAGCACTTGAAGATAATCAGCACACCTACAATATCACTCTCTCTAAAAGACATATATGAAGAGTTCAAATTGTAGCTATTTGTTGTAGAGTTCTATATATACGGAGACAATGACTGTTATCTGGATTATGGTACCTACTTTGTGAAAAATTTAAAATATTGGAAGCACGTGCTTTCCATCATACTGAGGAGGATATGTGTACACACACACACGCACAGGGGGAATTAGAAGTTGAGGATCTAGGTCACAAGAAGTTAATTCCATGTCTTTGCTTCAGAGTGTGTGTGTGGCGGTGGTGGTGAGCTGGTGGAGGACAGAAATAAGTGATAGGGTCAATCCATCACAGTCACAGGGAAGCATGGATGGGGGTGGATGTCCCACAGAGCTATGTGTATCAGAAGGCTCATAGTGTAGGGAGTCCTTGTGAAGCCCTATATTTTATAGTGTGCAGGTGGACAGCAGCAGGCTTCTCAAAAAATATGAAGGGACAGTGAGGCTAGTGACATCTACCAGTAAGTTATTTATTAATGTTTTTAGAGTACAGTAGCTCCCAAAAGCCACCATCAGTATCGGAACTCAGTTGTGCTAGTCACTACAGAAACACAAAGGAAGACATGGTCCTTGCTACAAAGACCTTAAGACAAGCAACACAGTAAGTGTAGGAGGAGAGGGGAATATAGTCAAATATGTATTATTTATATACATTTGCAATCTTTAAAAAAGTTATCATAGCAGATAAACTAAGTGCTAACTATCCCCATTATTTCATTCCCCTGCTCATCAACCCCTAGCCTTGTAGTCATGGCAGATGTGGGTCTTGAAAAGAGAGATTTGAGGGTAGGGGAGCGGCTTTACAGATCAGTTCAGGGAGTGGGTTTTGAATGTAATAGACAGCATGAAAGAAGGCACAGACATTTGTGTGAGATATCAGCAAATGGACAGATCAGGCTGATTTGTGGGGTTGTGCAATGAAAGTCAAAAGCAGACAAGTCTGAAGAGCCAGATTTGTAAAGCTGAGGAGATCAAGCTTGAATTTGTAATGCCACGAAATAGGAGAAGGTAAAAATGAGAGATAAAGATGCCCTGTGAAAAGATCCACAGTCCACCCTGCCTAGTGGTTGCAGTTCCCAGCAGTCACCCTGCCTACTGGTTATAGGCTCTGGTGGTCACCAGTGGTTGCTGTAGGAGGCCCTCCCACTCCACTGGGTTCCAACCCAGGGCCCAGTGGGGCATGTCCAGCATCTTCCACCCTGAGGGGGCCTCAAGTCAGCCTCCCTGGGTCACTTCCTATCTCCCTCTTTCCTACAGCGTGCTGCAGCTTGTCCCTGTAAGCGTTATCTCGTAGGTTGCGTACCCAGCTCCAGCCCACAAGGACTGCTGTTCACTGCCGTTTCTTCACCCAGTCTGGATCTGGCTACTTCCTCCTCTGGAGCTCCCAGCCCAGGATGAGTTCTTCTCCCTGCCTTGTCAATCCCCCAATGGAACCAGCCAGCTCCCTTTCAAACCCTGCCTGCAGTTAGAACATGTTCGGCAAGGATGGAGGGGTGGGGCCTCCTGAGCCCAAAACTGCTCTTTAACCCTTTGCTATCCAGTGAGAAGTTTTTACGCCCCATCACATGCCCCCAACAGCATATAAGGGCTGAGGGTAAAGATTGTCTTGTTGGGGTACCATTAAAAGCAACTAAATATCAAGGCCCTATAACTGTATTCACTGGAAAAATTCCACTGAAGTTTCTTTGTAACGATTCACAAACAAAACTCTACTTTAAATGAAAAACTCATATTTAAAAAAGACAAGAAATCTTGACAGTAAAGAATCATCATGTTTTCCATAGCATCCCCACCCCTTTCTAGTAGATTAAAGGCAGCACATCACAACATATACTGACTCATGACTTTGAAATATAAAAAGAAAAATTGTTAATGGTAAGCTTAACAGCTTTGATAGCAATATTTTTAATGGTTTGTAATTATGGATAGTGAATGAGTGCAGATTAGAACAAATCCATGCTGGCATAAGTGTGATTTTGCCAATTTTTCTTTTATATTGAATTGCAAATCTGTTTAAAATGTTATTGCTGACAAAATAAAGGTAACTTTGTGTTGGAAGATGCATGTCCAGATCCTGTAAGTGACAATAATTCTATCTGACATTGTATAAATGAAGGTGAAAACTGATTAAGCTTAAATTGGGTGAACTTGTGACTCAGTTTCCCAATTTTTAACCCCCAGCAATCTTGTTTTATCTAACTTAGATTGAAGATCCCCTGAGAAGAAATGTTTTTCTATGTGTTTGTAAAACACCAACTACTATAGTAAGGAGCTCAGAGGAACAGAAATATTGGTTTCATTTTCTGGTACCAGTGTAATAAAAGTGATTAATTATAAACATGTCCATTTCAGGGTAGCAAATCAACCATTGTGGTATTTTCTCCCAAAATATTTGTAATTATGCTGAGGTAGTACAGTAGCCTAAAATGAATGGTTCCTGAAGTATATTGACATTACCTTATTCTTCTTTAGCACAATCCTATTTCCATTGTGGTACGATACCCAAAATGGTTCCTTGCATGTGTCCAAGTGCACCCAGGTTTAAACGGGTTGGTGTCCTGGAGAATGCAATAGATAATAAGAAGGATCAGAAAACTGAAGTTATGAGATATCAGTCTATTAAGTTAAAAGACATTCACATTACTGTCAAATCAATCTACCCGGGATGTTTTGCTTTTTTTAAGCTGTATATCTGAAAGAGCTTTGCTGGAACTACTGTAGTTAAGTCAGGGATTTGCTATGTGCTATTTTTTTTAATGACCTCCTGATTGGGATACAGTCTTGACTAATTTCTGCAATTAGAGAGGCTCGTTTTCAGAGACTGACATGCTAACATTTTTAATTAGTTTTTATGGTTCGGAGATTTTAATTGAGATTTAAAAAATATCACAGCTCACAAAACCAAATAAACTGCAGCTAATGAAATTCACAGAAGTGAAGTACTCACAGAACACTTCTCACTAGTTTTCCTGGATGATTTATTGACAGCTAGTTGTAAAAACAATTTTATTAAAGGTCATAATGTTTGGTAAAAGAAATCAGTTTAATTTATGGCATAATTAGCCTTCCTGCAATAGGCATGATGCCAGACCCATCACTTATGGGCTTTGGCTTTGAAATAAGCACTTGGTGTTTTTAATTATATCTTCCAGAATGCGTTCAAAGGCAAGACTCCAGTGGTGTGCTGTTACTTTCTTTTTATAGATATTTTATTGCTGTTAAAATAGTCAAAACACTAGATTTACTTGTACTGATTGACATCTACTAATTATATGGAAGGGCCTGATAGAAGAACAGTTGTGATATGAAGAAAGGAAACTGCCAGCTGCATCTCTTATGATGAAGTAGACAATAAATTGCAGCTTCTAGAGGAGGCTCGCATTGGACACTTTTCAGTTTGGTCCTGCTGCAACGGAAGACAACAGGCATTTGGGCATTGACCACATGGCAGATATAGCCTTTTATAATAATAATAATAAAAATACTTAGGTTAATCTCTTCGGTTTTTTTTATTCTTGAAACCCAAACCAGACCCTTGGTTACCAACCTTCCTGAACTTTTGGAAAGTATGAATTCAGATCAGAAGTCAGGGCTGGGCCCATAGAAAATAAAGTCAATTAGCGAGGTATGCCTCGGGTGTTTTAGGATCCTTGTCCTTTTTTATTATTCAGTCCCCAGCTTTATTTTTCCATTACTGAATTTTTGTGCCCAGCAGTGGTGATGATAGATGAGCTTGGAAAACAGAGCTCAGACAAATTGTTTGTTCAGTTTTGGTTTGCAGTTTCTGGGCTAGATTCAATCACCCTTGTCCCTGGGGAGTAGAACCTTATTCTGAGTAGTCCCACTGATTTCAGTGAAACTACTTGTGGAGCAAGGTGCTACTTAGTGAGCACCTAATCTTTGTGTGAATTCAAGCCAAAGATTTAGCCTTTGTACTGAGACACAAGGCCAAAATAGGCACCACTGGTTTGTATTTCTTTACAAAGATTTTGCACAGGCACTTCTTGCTTTCTGCAACAGCAGTAAATGAGGAGAATTCTTGCAACAAGCAGTAGAATGACATTGAGAAATCCAGATCATAGATTATAAAACTAGAAGAGCCAACTGTGATCATCTAATCTGACCGCCTGTATAACAAGGGCAGTAGGACTTCCTTAAATTATTTCCTATTTGAATTTGAGCATCTCTTTAAAAAAAAAATCCAATCTTTTTTAAAAAGTCACCAGCGATGAATAATCTACCACAACCTTTGTAGTTTAATTCAAAGATTAATTATTTTCACTGTGGAAAATTTGCACCTTATTTTCAGTCTGAATTTGTCTAGCTTCAGCTTTCAGTCATTAGATCTTGTTATACCTTTGTCTACTAAACTGAAGAACTCATTATCAAATTGGTGTTTGTAGGTATTTATAGCCTGTGATCAAGTCATGGCTTAACCTTCTGTTTGGTAAGATAAATAGATCAAGCTCCTTGGAGTCTCATCCCTATAAGAAATGATTTCCAGTCCTTTAATTATTATTCTTGTGGCTCTTCTCTGAACTCTCGCTGATTTATCACCTCCCTTCTTGAATTGTGGACACAAGAAATGGACACAGTATTCCAATAGTGATTGCACCAGCACCAAATAAATACTGAGGTAATATAAGCTCTCTGCTCATACTCAAGAGCCACCTGTTTATTCATCCAAGGATGGCATTAGCCCTTTTCACCCCAGCCACGCACTCGGAGCCCATGTTCAGCTGATTGATTTCCACATAAAAAGACCCCAAAGTCTTTTTCAGAGTCACTGCTTCCCAAGATATAGTCTCCCATCCCATAAGTAGAGCCTATGTTCTTTGTTCCTAGATGTATAACTCTATATTTAGCTGTATTAAAATGCATATTGTTTGATTGTGCCCATCTTATCAAGCTATCCAGATCTCACTGTATTAATGACCTGGCCTCTTCGCTATTTATTACTCCTCCATTTTTTGTGTCATCTGCAAATTTTCTCAGTGATGATTTTATGTTTTCTTCCAGCTCATTGATAAAAATATTAAAAAGCAAAAGGCCAAGAACCTATCCATGTAAGACCTCATCAGAAACACATCTGCTCAATGAAGATTCCCTGTGTACAATCTTCAAATGCCAAGTAAATCTCTCCACTCCCTGAGCAGTTCTATTAATTTTCCATGGTTTACAACTTACATTGTCAAAGAAATATTTGTAATGAAATTCATAGTATAGAATCATAGGGTTAGAAGGGATGGCAAGGGTCATCCAGCCTAACCCCCTGCCAAGATGCAGAATTTGTTGTGCCTCAACCATCCAAGACAGATGGCTATCCAGCCTCCTTTTGAAAACCTCCAGTGAAGGAGCTTCCACAAACTCCTTAGACAGTCTGTTCTATTGTCCTACTGTTCTTACAGTTAGGAAGTTTTTCCTGAGATTTAGTCTAAATCTGCTATGCTGTAGTTTGAACCCATTGCCTCTTGTCCTGCTCTTTGTAGCAAGAGAGAACAACTTTTCTCCATCTTTTTTATGGCAGTCTTTCAAGTATTTGAAGACCGTTATCATGTCCCCCCTCCATCTCCTCCAAACTAAACATGCCCAGTTCCTTCAGCCTTTGCTCATATGGCTTGCATTCCCTTTGATCATCTTTGTCACTCACCTCTGGATTCTTTCCAGTTTCTCCACAACCTTTCTATACCTTGGTTACCAAAACTGGACACAGAACTCCAGCCAGAAACACGTTTAGGAGCTTAAATACAGTTTGGAAATCATCAAAATATAACATCAAAACTAAACACAAGATTTATCAGAGTTGTGTACTTTCAACACTACTTTATAGTACAGAATGCTGAGGAATGGCACAGTATGACATGCTGTCTTCATTTCATACTACCTGTCTCAGAAAAAGCCTCCAATCTTTTGGCCCAGAACAATTTTAAATCAAGATCTACTCATACAGTGTAGCCAAGAAGATATGAGCACCATCATTACCAGCAGGCACTGGAAATGGATTGGCCATGTGTTTCGGGTAGAAGTTGATTCTATCACCAGACTAGCAATAAGATGGATACCTGAAGGCAAGCAAAAATGAGGCTGCCTGAAAACAACATGGCAGAGAGCTGTGGAAGCTGAGCTGAAAAATCTGGGGCACAGCTGGGGTCCCATTGAAAGACTTGCCAGAAACAGACAAGAGTGGAGGAGCTTTGTTACTGCTCTAAACACTAGAGGTGTAATGGGGGACTAACTAATTAACTAACTCCAACTGAGGCCTAATCAGAGCCAAGTAGAGCGGTTTTATCAACTCCCATGACTTGCATGCTATGCCTCTGCTAATGCAACCTAAAATTGCATTTGCTATTTTTACAACAGCATCGCATTGCTGACTCATGTTGAGGTTGTGATTCCCCACAACTCCCAGAGTCTTCTCAGCAGTGCTGTTGCCAAGCCAGTTATCCCTCATTCGGTATTTGTACATTTGGTTTTTCTTCCCTAAGTAGAGCACCTTACATTCGTCTTTGTTGAATTTCATTTTGTTGTCTATAATCCATTTCTCCAGTTTATCAAGAGCCCTCTGAATTTTAGCTCTATCCTCCAAAGTATCGACAATGCCCCACAGTTTTGTGTCATCTGCAAATTTGATTAGTATGCTCTCTTTTCCTACATCAAGGTAATTAATAAAGATGTTAAATAATACCGGACACAGAACAAATCCCTGTGGAACCCCACTTGAGACCTCCTTCCAATCTGACATCATTCCATTAATAGTTATTCTTTGTTTGCAGTTGTTTAACCAATTATGTGTCCATTTAATGGTAGTTCCGCCAAGCCCACATTTCTCCAGCTTACTTATCAGAATGTCATGTGGGACTGTGTCAAAGGTAGTGGTGTACCAAGGGGAGAGCAGAGGGGAGGGCATGCTCCAGGGGAGGGCATGCTCCCAGGTGCTGGCCTGGGAGGGCGCTAGCTGTGCCCTTCTTCCCACTGTGGCAGGCGGCCAGGGGCCTGGCTTTGACACCCCCACCTGGCTGCCGAGGGCTCCTGATGCAGGGGGAGCAAACGTCCTTCCTGCCCCTCCACTCCCATGCTGGGCACAGGGGCGCCATTTAGGTAGAGCGGGAGGGGCTGGGGCAGGACTTTTGCCTCATCCTGATTTTCCTAACAGCTGGGAACGATCTTGCTTGCTCAGCTCCTCTTCCCCCATCCCCTTCCCTCACCAGCCAGGACTCAGAGCAATGACGTTGCTTGCGCCTCGTCCCCCATCCTCTCACTGGCCTAGTCTTTGCTCAGCCATTAAGAATGCAGATGTATGACAGAGCCAATAGCAGGGCTGGGAGCCTCTGCAACACTTTTTCAATCTTGAAACGAAGACGCTCAGCTGGGACGAAGCAAGGCAAGCTCTCAGCAGGCTGTGTGCTTAGTCTGAAGACGCTGTGGTTTTCATCATGATCTGCCCCTCACCTCCACATGCTGACATGTTAAAAAGGCAGGAGCAAGCACCTTGTAACACCAGTAGACACAGGACTGCTCAGGCGGGGAAGGTGGCTGCTGCCCCAGGCACATTCAGGGGATGATTATCCTCACAGACAGCCCAGCTTTGGAAGTTTAACAACACCAGGGAGCCGCAGGGACCCCAGTCACACAGGGCAGCAAACCCAACGGCAGGGCTCCGAGGCAGAACTCGTCATACCCTGCATCCAATGCTGCCGGATGGTCTGAGGACATCTGTCTCTGTCACTCCTGCTCCCAGACACACCCACCACCCCCACAGTAGGGGAGGAGTGGGGGAGAGCAGGAAATAGGCCTGCAGACCTCCTCCACACAGTACACCAGTGGTCAAAAGCCTTGCTAAAGTCCAGGAACATTATGTCCACCGCATTCCCCCATCCACCAAACTAGTTACCCTGTCAAAGAAGGAAATAAAACTAGTATAAGCCAGTTAATGGGAAACCCTCCCATTAACACAGTGGCAAAACCAGCTAAAGAAAAAGACTGAAAATGGCTGTACTTGCATATGTAGTGGTGCTTAAAACACACTTTACCAGGCATCATTGCAAACCAGCTATTCTGCTTAATCTATAGCTTTGTCACTAACAGTCTTTTTAAAACTTGATTGACAGATCCGGCCATATCTCCTTCAATTGTAAACGAGGCAAAACAGGGCTTGCAAAGAAAACAGTTTTACTATTGAAGGTCTCTCAGCAAGCATTTCAATTATTTCCCAGTGCAAGTTTCAAATCAGGTAAGAAAGGAGCACAAAACAACCAAGATGCAAACATGTTACAATGAACCAAGTATTAAGTCCGGCTCTTGATAGAAACATTGTTGAAGAGAAGGCTTTAGCTGTAGAAAAAGTGAAAATTAACACAGAGAATGTACTATCCAACCAAATTAAAATTTTCCTATTTGTGACTACATTTGTCCTCTCTATAAACCTCCTTACATCAGGGAAGCTATATTAATGGAATCAATACAAACATTAAGATATGGCCTGAATTAATTTAACTGTGAAACATGTATCCATGATGCCTCAGGAAAGATCAACATTCTATTTCAGGGTGGGATGCTCTTCTGTACAACGGAGATCACCAATGCTTAGGATTTCTGCATTAGGAAACCCAAATCAAGGTCAGATTCCATCATCCTTGGTGATGTGGGGTAATACCTTGCTCTTTAAGTAGTCCCATTGATTTCCACATAAATAAAGAAGGCAGAACTGGTCTTGATTGAGTGGATGATTCTTCCCCACTCCCACAGACTTGACTTTGGAAGACCTAAAGCCTTGTCTAGACTGAGTCGGGGGAAGGTAAATATACTCCTTTTCTCTTTGAAAAAAGTTTTCTTGCATTTTTCCAAGTTCAATCAGGAAATGTCACTCCATTTCTGTTGCTGCATTTTCTAGCACATGTCATCACTTGGATGATATGAGCTAGGCCAGGAAATGTGAAAATAGCTCAAGAAAAATAGTTTCTCACAGTGCTATAGAAAACATGAGGCTTAAATAGGGGAAGAGCAGGGGAGGAAACCCTTTAACAGCTGCTCATTAGCTCCTCCTCTCTTCTTAAAAGGTCCTGGATAGCCCACGATCACCAGTTAATTCCTTTTATTTTGCACCCACTAAAATAACACAGTTTAGATTTTCAGAATCTCATGAGAACCCTGTAATTCAATCTGAACAAACACATTCTTCATCAAATAAGCAATTAGTTTCAATGATTAGCAGAGTCCCAAGGGCTTTAATTTTTTTAATTTTTGAATAAAATTATTAAATATTGTTTGGCAGCATTGTGCTTTTTCTGGCTCTGATACATCAAAATGTATGTTCCATAATAAACTGTGTCGGTCTAGTGAGATGATCTAGAGTTCATTCCAATGTAATGAAATCCTTTCCTTGTCCAACTTTCCCCCTCTTGCACAGTTAGGGGCCAATTTTGTGCAGGGCTGCATGCCCTCAGTACCATTGACCTAAAGGAAGTGATTCAGCCTCTCACAGATTGAGGCCTATAATGATCTTAACTCTCTCTTTTATTCATTTCGTGATTTTATTTTTTCAAAGCTAATATGCATGTGATACATAGCCAGAAATACTTATTATAAAATTTAATCAAATGAAATAAATATATGTAGTACACTTCACTTAAAGGAAAACCAGCTAATGTGCTTAATTAGGATATTTCCAGGAAGCCAAATGATACCCAATAATAGTAAATTAGAAGGACTGTTGCTAAAATCAGTTACTAATTTGGTGTATCGAAATACTTAACCAATAGTTACTTTAAATGCCATGAAATTTAAACTTCTAAGTAGTGTACTCTAACTGCTGTTCTGAACACTGTAAGCAGCTTCAGAGATAAATCTAATAAACATTTTAAATGTAAGGTGCTATACAAAAGAGATTTATAGAATTGGTACATCAGAAGCTGACTCTACACCCTCATAGTACATGGGAAAGTAGGCCATTGACTTCAGTGGAAACAGGTCACTGTTTAATGAATGAATAATTCTCACTTTCACTTTTGTAAAAGAGGAGCACGTTATCTGAAAGTTTAAAATAATAGAAGCAGCAATACAAAAAAACCTGATAATTGTGAAGATCGCTTAATCATTCCCATTAAGCTGCTTCTGTTGTACAATCATTTAATTTATCTATATAATACTGCATTCCCATTGCCACATATTGAGCATAATGCTCAAATAAAAATCTACCTTTTTTTAAAAATTTCATGTATTTTTACTAATTCATTACATGGTAAGAGTGGTCCTCATGCAATCCTGATAAATACAAACTGCTGAAAATTATATATATATTAATCTATGCAGGCTCCTCAATCTCCATTTGATAAATTAGCATCAGTTAGGGCCAGATTCTGATACCATTGCTCAAGGAGACAATGTTTATGTCTATACTGACAGCAGCAAATTTGCCGCAGTCAGATCGATTTATCTGGATCAATTGAGCAGAAGTAGAGACCCAGAAATCGATGCTACTAATCCACCTTCGCCAGGTGGAATAAGGCTGCGTTGACGGGAGAGCATTTCCCGTCAGCACAACAAACTGAAGATACCGTGGTAAGTTGAAGTTAGGAAGTAGCTTGTGTATCTCCCGTCCACTGCCGTCGAATTTGGCAGCAAATGTAAACATAGTCAATAACATTCCTCTTTAAGTAAATGCGTATATAATTATGTCTGTCACAGAGTATGCAATGTGTTGGTCTAAGTTCATTTAGGTTTGGATTAGACAGCGCCAAACTCTCACAAACTGTACTTCATGAGACATTCGTCCAAAATTGTGGAAATCAGCTGTCTTGGTGAGATTTCTGCCATCTTGAACCTTATCCAAACTTGGTGCAAAGGAAGAACCGGGGTGAGTTTGAATCTAAGATCTCCCCCATAAATTTAGAAGATTCAGCTTTAATCTTCCATTTGGGGCCAATCTCAGCTAAAAATATACTGGGACATCACATTCCTTACAACCAGTAACAACTGGGTCTACTGAACCTCTGTGGATATCAAAGAGCAGCATTACTCTCAAGTCCTTTTTCCTCTGTGGTAACACCAACCAGTTGGTATTATCGTTTCAGTTTACACTTACTTTTCATTCGTCTTTGGCTATCTATTAGAGATGGGCTCAAGCTGCAAAGTTTGGATTTGAATCTGAATCCAAACATCCCAAAGTTCAGAGGTATTTAAATCCATGGTTTTGGTTTTGCACATTAGAAAACATTTGTCAGTGTATGGTTCTGAGATTTGGTCTGCGTCCATCTCTAGTTGTAAATAACATCTCTGCGTCTAATAGAGGCAAGTCTTCAGTACTGCTCAGCAGTATACACCATACATTGAAGTTTAGTATAAGTGAGGAATTCTTGGTAGAACAGTCACATGGAAAAAGAGCAAAAAATCCAGAGTTCATTTCAGTAGGGTACTGGCAATTTTATATCTTTCATTTTTTGTTGTTTAACTTCTATAGCACTGTGCAGTATAACTCTGTGTTGAGTATCCAATATTGGTTGTATACATGTTAAATCTACAGTCAAGACTGCAGACATTAGATAAAACATACCACAATATCATACTGAGAACTAACGGTACCCAGCACACCATGGTTAAATACTAAAAAATGAAGCAGAAAACAGGAACAATGAAACCAAAGTGTGCAGACTCTGTCCTTTCAAAATAATGTATGCAGATAGCAATTATAACCCATATTTGCATTGAAAGACCAAAATTCTCCACAATGTGTTCAAGTAATTTCTATCTAATGCCACTTACTTTGCTTCTATCTACAGACTTGGATGAACCAACATCAAAAGTGCACTAGCTATATGAAAACAGCACAGCTATTTTTAACTGCAACACTCTAAATCAGTAATAAAAGTCACACTTGTTCTCGGTTTTAAAAAAATTCCTTACAGAAGTGACAATTTTATTGCTAATTGCACAAGTAGTTTATTATGCAGGACTAGTTTAAAAAAAAAAGTCAGTACAAAATTATTTAATTTGGCAAATAACAATGAATTAAGCACTTATTTTATTGAATTTCATAAAACTGGGACTTGTGCTATTTTGGTATGGAACTCTTCACTATACAATCAATCTGTAGTTAGTTACAGGAACTGCTATTTATTTAGGTCTAAATGTTAAAATTTGGGAATCTAAAATTAGGCCCTTGTATCCACATTTAATTACTTTAAAAAGTAGCCTGATTTTCAGAACTGCTGAGAACCCACAGCACCTATTGACTATGGAGTGCCATCAAACCCTAAGAAACAAATACTCCTGATTTTGGAGAATTCAAATCCAGATCCAAACTTTGCAGCTTAGATTGATCTCCGCTTTTTAAGCTAGTGGTAAAGCCATTCCTGCTTCCCACAACTGGCCTTTCCTTCTCAGCCAATTTGGCCTGGAGCACAGAGAATGGATTGCTGATGTTCCAGCTCTACCTCATTCTGAAGTTCATTGTTTAACCAGACCAAAAGGTTTACCAGTCTATTTGGTTCTAAATGGCCCATCCTTCCTACTTTTGCGGGCTATTCAAGTGCATCAGACCAATTAATTGTACAGCTCTCTTCGCCCTCCAATACTGCCTTTGTCCACACTAACCACTCCTCATTTTCATTTATTTTTAATGACAGTCCACTTCCATTTAAACTCAGCCAACATCTGATGTTGCAGAATACTGTCTGGTATATCCGTATGATTCCCTGGCACACAATGGGCCAAGTTCACATCTGGTGTAAATGGGTGCTACTCGAGCTTTAATAGAGTTGTAATTGCTGACATCAGATCTGAACGTGGTTTTCATTCTCTATATTCTACACCATTATGTTAAAACTAAAAATGATGTGTTTTTTTAAAAGGATCCGCTTTCCTTGAGAGATCTCTTTATTATCCTGTAAGTTATCAACAATTCTTCACCTCTGAGGATGGCTTGCAAGGGTGGGGAGAGGACACAAGGAGCATATACCCCTAAGCAAGGGATCCCACAATCTTGATCTTTTTGTGCCATTGCTAGTCCCTATGCAGTGGGAGCCAATTATGCCTCCCCCCCCCAGCTTTTCCACTTGCTCAGCGTTCCATAGGCCACAGAGCAAGAGGGGAGAGATGGGGAGGACCGTGGCATGACCACTTTTAATTAGAAGTCCTGTACTAAATCAGTACAGCTACTGGTGGAGTGGTCTGGAGTGTCAATCCAACTTAATGGGCACAATGCTACTGAAATTTCCAATTAACCAAATTTCAGTGAGTGGCACTAAAACCTGGCACCCGAGATTACAACACTACTCAAATTTAGCCTGGACACCCCTCTGTCCAGACGGAGGGGTGGCCAGCCCAATAATATAACCTGGCGCACAGGGGGTCTATTCCTATACCGTGGAGCATGGGGGAGTCAGCTAAGAATTCGACTTCTAGTGGTATCAGCTGAAGCACTGTGTGAGTAAGAAAGAGAGGAGACTCCCCAGATGTGGAAGACCTGGGCTCCCTTCTGAGGGAGGGGAGAATGGAGGAGGCAGGGACCAAATTTGCCTTTCTCCCCAAGAAATATCTGAATTGGCACCACTGGGAACTATGTGACTCTAGTGCTAACAGCAGCATTAGAAACACTGACGCCACCCCTCAGCTAATGAGCTGTTTGAAGTCCAACCTCAAGCCAAAACCCCAGTGACAAAGCAGGATTCTCAAACTAGTCAGGGAGCTCAATCCTGTAGGCATATTCACAATACATGCAACACCTGTCACCTTCTGTGGTAACAGAAAGCCCAGCACAAAACAGTTCAGTGTCCTCACAAGAGGGTCTTTGGCCTCAGCTGCAGGCCCCTGGTCCTCACACCCTTGCCTCAGGGCTTTCTATTGTCCTTGTTCTCTTCTCCGAACTCATGCCACCTTGCTAGTGGCTGGTAGGGGGACCTGGACCCTCCCACTACACCAGGTTCCAGCCCAAGGACTCTGCAACCAGCAGCAAAGGTTGTTTCAGTCCCACTCCTTCCTGTTCCTACCCTTTCTATCCCTCAGAGAGTGACTGCAGACTCTTTCCCTGCAGTCCCTTTCTGCTGCCAATTTCCTGGCTTTATAATCACCTCCCAGCCCCTCCCCAGAGTCATTTAAAGTCTGGCATTTTATTTCTCACAGGTGCTGCCAGGTATGTTACTTAGCCTCTCAGGTCCACATTAACCCCTTCAGGGGCTGTGTGGAGTACATACACAATCACAGTCATTTCATTCCTGACGGGCTTCCTGCTCAGCTGGCAGCTTCTGAACATGTCTGCCTTTGGCGCCTAACTCTCCCCATGCACTGTAGGGGATCCTGGACACCTAGCTCAGGGATGAAAATTTCACTGGATAGCAGGCCACCTAGGGGTTAGGCATTACAACATTGAGCAGCACAACTCCTTAGTACCTTCAAGGATCTAGACCAGTAATGCTACTGGGAGCTGCCATAAGGGTCCACTTCCGATACACACTCCTCAAGTGCATGTGGCTTAAAACCACAATTTAGTCCTAACTTTCCAGTTATCAAAGATATTTGCATTAAACCAACAAGCTTCAGTGATATTTCCCCTTTTAATCTACAGACTTGAGTCTATTTCTTATATAGTGAACACAGGTGGATCACACTTTTGCTTTATCCTTCCCACAAGTACTTCACACTTCTATTTATCCTATTCCAGTTTTATTTTCTTTTTCCTGAACTTCAAAGAACAGCTGCCCAAGGAGAAGCCTCTGTGAAGCTGTCCTGCAGTGACTCAAGAATGTGAGTGCAAACCTCAGAGCAGACCATTAAGAACCAAGGCATAAACCTCGAGTTCTATACTTAGATTTCACCAACCAATTATCAAGTGTAAATTCTTCAGGCACTATAACAGCCTTAGCATGGAGTCACAAACCCCTTGGGTACTCCAATCTTCCTTGCCACTCAGGTGAGCCTACCTTTGTAATAGATGGTCCCTTACACCAAGAATCATAGCAATATTCAGGTTACTCCCTGTCCCAAAGGAACAATCACTTACCTCAGGTCAAATCCACCTTAGATCTCACACTAAAGATAACATTGATAGCTAATCCTATAATACAGGAGTGGCCAAACTGGCTCATGAGCCACATGCGGCTCTTTTACAGTTAAAATGCAGCTTGCAGAGCCCCCTCTGCCCCCTCCCCACCCCCATTCTCCACCTACCTAACTGGGGTGGGGAGTTTGTAGCTTCTATCCTTGGCAGGGTGGTGGGGCTAGAGGATTCTGCTCACTGGGGAGAAGGATCTCAAAGGGTCAGTAAGTTTGGCCACCCCTGCTCTAATAAACTAAAGATTTATTAAACTGGAAAAGGCAACAAGAGTTATTTGCATGGTTAAAGTAGGTAAATAAACATACATAAATGAGTTACAATCTTAATTTTCAAACATACTAGACGCTTTTATAATAAGAAAGCTCTATATGTCCTTTAGGGCTAAACCAATCTAAGCACTGGGTGTCTCTTACTTTAGCCTAGACACCTTGCCCCCTGGAGCCTAAGCCGCCTAGATACTTAAGAACTCAGATCCCAGTTTGCCTCTCATTGAGGAAATAACTAACAGGTGTCTTCATCTTCCAACTATTCTGTGTGTTTGAAAGGTCTGCTTCTCTTAAAAGAAATAGGTTTTTTCTATCTGAAATCCTAATAATGGTAATATTCCACCATAGGACTTTAAAACCATGAGACAACTGTTAAAGTGATATTTCAAGCTATGACAGCAGACTTCCACACTGTCCAGTTTGTGTTACAATACTCTTCTCTTTTTAAAACAAGTTTTAAAACAAGTTTACTTCAGAAAATCAGACTGAACCTATTAGCATGTAAATCTGCGTTTTATAAAATGGAGAGCAAATCTACATCAGCCATTGGAGATCTAATATTAAATGTAAATATGAAAAAAGATGGTAAGGCACAATCTTCCCCAGATACATGCATGACTCCCATTAGTGGTAATGCCTACAAACCATATTTTCTTAAGCTATGTGATCTCAAAAGATCTCCTAAGCAAAACTGGATCAGGCTTGATCAGCATTTGCACAGATGGCCTTCAATCAATCAGTTACACATTTCCTTCTGGCAAGCATTTATATTGGCCCAGCACATCTTTAGGATCATAATGCCAACAGAGGCCCATAAAATCAATGTTATGTCTAAAGCTTGTAGAAAATTTTCCAGGGAACAATTTTCTATTGTAAAACGTTGATTCAACAAAATTGAATTATTTTTCATGGATGTATTGCTTTTGTCAAAATTTTCAACAGGAAATTATCTAACCAGTTTGTTTCAATGAGGTTGAAACATTTCATTTTGACTTTATCATTTTGACTTTTATAATAAAAATGTTTTGATAAGATTGAAATGAAATTCTTTTCAATGTTTTCATTTCACAAAAATTTCTGAGATTGACTTTTCATCCTGAGTTGGAACAAAACAAAAGGTCAAAATCTTAGAAATTCCCATGGATGGAAATTCCATGTTCAACCAAGCTTACTCATAGCCACATGCTGTGATTAAAATTCACAGGTAGCTTTTTACAACAGCAAGAATTGTAGCTTCAGTCACATGGCCAAACCTCAGTTTAGAAAAATTACAATTTGTTTATCAAAATGTACCCTATATCTACTGAATAATGTTTTTCTTTCCTTCCTAAAACACTGTGGCTGGTGTAGAATCACTATCACCTTCTCCCTCAGAGATATCTGCATTTCAGTAGTAAGTAAAGTGATGCCAATGTATAGTTTGCAAAAGATTTTGGAATACTTCAGGACAAAAAATCAATGGGCAAATGCATTGAAACTATAGTAAAGAACAGAATTATTAGACACATAGACAAACACGATTTCTTGGGGAAGAGTCCACACAACATTTGTAAAGGGAAATAATGACTCATCAATGTATTAGAATTTTTTGAGGCTGTCAGCAGGCATGTGGAGAAGGGTGATCCTGTTGATATGGGGTGCTCGGACTTTCAGAAAAGTCTTTGACAAAGTCCGACACAATGCACAGTCAACCTGTGGAACTCATTGCCAGGGGATGCTGTGAAGGCCAAAAGTGTAACTGAGTTCGAAAATGAATTAGATAAGTTCATGAAGGATAGGTCCATCAATGGCTATTAGTCAAAATGGTCAGGGACACAACCCCATGCGGTGGGTGTCCCTAAACCTCTGACTGCCAGAAGCTGGAACTGGACAATAGGGAGTGATCAGTCGATAATTGCCGTCTTCTGTTCATTTCCTCTGACGCGTCTGGCACTAGCCACTTTCAGAAGACAGGATACTGGGGTAGATGGACCATTGGTCTGACACAGTATGGTCATTTTTAGGTTATGTTAAATAGAGGGTATTATTATTAATAATGGTGGCAGTTATGTATGTACATTGGGAGATTAATAAACTTCAGCGTGTTAAAGGGAGCATCCAAATTTCTGCCAGCTCTATTTACAACTATGTTATATCACTCGGTGTAAAGCTTTAGAGTTGGGATGGTTTTGTGGCTAATGAACAGAACTGTAAGGAAACCAGGGTTCTATTCCACGTTCTGTGGATCCAAAGCCCACTGAATTCAATGGGAGGCTGATTTCAATGGGCTTTGGCGATCATACCCTTAATCGCTCTCTCTCTCTCCCTCCATTTCCTCCTCTGTAAAATGGGAGTTATACTATTTACTTACCTCGACGGGATGTTATGAGGCTAAATTAACAGATGTTTGTAGAGCACGCTTTGACTCTCAGTAAAGAATTATTATTTAAAGAACATTTTATTTTTATTTCTTTTAGGAGCTGTGTTTGTTTGGCATTTCTTTTATTTTCTTTTTGGGCTTCTTATTCATTTGAATAATCATCTCAGTATTCCAGAACACTTCCAGTGAAAGGAGTGAGGAAAACTCATATCTTTCCATGCCAAAAACTGGTGCCCAAGTGCTCTAAGAAGTAGCTAAAAGCTATTCACGTTTGTCAACTGTGAAAAGTAGAAACGAAGCCTCAAACTGAGTTTTATTCCTATGAACTTGGTCTATGTGAAAGTCCTGTTAACGACAGTTCCCTCCTGCATGTCTGCTTGCCAGATGGAAATTTATCTCCAAACTCTGTAGAATAGTGTGATATTACTGACATGTTATCTCTGCACAACGTTGTCTGTGCATTTGTGTCTCCTGGGAAGGAATGATCAATCCTGTTTAAGTACTAAATATAATTACCCATTAATATCCTATGATACTGAGAGGACTTCTTAATCATGGTTAAATATAAAATAATCCATAGTGAAACTTAATTGTTTTTCCACAGTAAAAAGGCAAATTAAAAACATAGTAGCAAACCACTAGCATCAATGCAATTCACTTGTAAAGACAATTTTTTTCATAATAAGTTGCCTGGTTAAAAAGAAATTAAAAATTGAGCTCAGCAGTTTCATTTTAATTAAATCTTTTGCTTTAGTGTGTAAAATAGATCACCTGCTGGGACATCAGGAAAGAATTCTTCAAAATGCAGCATTAAAGTTCAGCTAAAAGCTGAAATACTGGTTCTTTTCTCTCCATCAGCAACATCCAGAATGACAGATCATAGATTTCAAGAGACCTTCTGAATCTATCAGCTTGCCCTCTTCTGCCTAGCACTTTCCTGTACCTAGAAATAAGATCAGGGCCTAATTCTGATCTCAAACCTCTTTTACCCTGCTGTAATTCCACTGACTTCATTGGAGTTACTCCTTATTCATGTTGGTGAATTGGACCTCACAATACTCCCTCACCTTTCCACTTAGGAGGCCGCTTGAAATATAGCTGCCTCTGCCACTTGTCATATATTGTCCATCAAGAGCTGCACTAACTATAGAGCAACAGAAATCAAACACTCTCATTGACTTCTGTGGATGTTGAGTAGGACCCTAAGTATCTCCCCATGTAGAGTACTTTGTTTGACCATCTTTTTCATATGGCACATTTGGAAACAATAGATCTTCAGTGCACAAGCAATGGATTAGCCTGGTACCATAAGGAGTGGCTCTAAATTTACCACATATTTATCTAAGATAATCATACTGGAGACTCAAATATCACAAGATCAGTAGCATATTTGTTCTATACCCAGTAAAACCTGAAATGTTCTAACTAGTAAGATAATGAATAAAACAAAGTAGCCAAAGCCTGGTTGATTTTAAGGGAGAGAATGCCCTGAATTCCCTCTTGCCTCATCTCACTACTGATATAAACCTTCTCCTATCTGCTTCCTATGCACTCTGAGAAAAGGGTGGGTTACCTGTATGCAGGTTCCAAAGCTCTCCTATCACCCAGGAGGCTATACTTTAGTAGGGCCCAAGTTTGCTCCAGCCTACGCCCTTTATAATAAACTTCTGTGAGCCCAATCCCCAGCTCAATTAACAAAGGGAATTTTCTTTCTCAGGTGCTTCCCTGAATCTCTAAGCTTTCACGTATTCCACTGGATGGGATGAGAAGCGGCAGAAAAAGAAGCAGCAACAACTTCCATAGGAATTTCTTAAAGAAAATTTTGTAGGTTTCCTGGGAAACAGCCAAATAGAATGGCTGGACTGCACCTCTTTCTGGCTGATTACTGTCATCCCAAGCTCTACAAGGAACAAGCTGAGTAGTGATCATGCAGAGGGACCATCACAAGCTTGGAGGGAGGAGCACAATGCCACACTGACTGTGCATCTCTCCCCCCAATACTTTTGGAGACACTGGAGCAGAATCTCCACTACTTACCTTCCAGTTGCAGAAATGGAGGAACAGGAATAGGATCCAATGACTAGAAAGAAAAATAAAATGGAGAATATCCATTGGTTACTAACTGAACTGATTAAATGAAAATGTAAATTGTAACTCCTTGGGCCTTTGAAAGGCAGTTAGTGACTATACTGTGCTTTGAACTTGAAAAGCTCAATGTAAACACTAAGGGTATGTCTATACTGATGGTGGCAAAGTCGCCACCGTCAGATCGAACTATCTGGATCAATTGAGCAGTCAGTGAAGACCCGCTCAATCGATCCAGAAGTCAATGCTGGTAAACCACTCCCTCAAGTGGCATAGCGCTGAGTCAACGGGAATGCGGTTCCCATCGGCGCAGTGCAGTGAAGACGGCACGCAGAAGGGAAGCACAGCAGTCGATGGGAGTTACGCAAGCTACTCTACGTAGCTTGCATAACTCCTGTCGACTGCCACTGAATCGCCAGGTCAGTGTAGATCAGGGCTAAGAGTCAGACCTTTGCCTATGGGGGAATAACTCATGTAGCAGTTTGATAGATCTGCCTGGCTCCTTTCATGGACTTTTCTTGATATCATTCCTTTGAGGAGAGAGTAGAAGGGTTTGTCCCTCCCCTCAAACTAGTGGAATTACTGAAATCAATATGGCTCTCACAGGGAACTGCAGGGGCCTTGTGCATTTCCATAATGTTTCTCTTCCCCCTGCAGCTCACTCCTAATTCAGTAAAGCCAAAGTGCCAAAATGACTCATCAATCTGGGTCACTGAACATTCCAGCCCGCCCCCCTCCACTCTAGCCCCCCAAAACATGGGCTGGTCCACAACAAAAATGATAGGAAAGCATGTGGGCCAGGCCCCATTTGAGTTATGGCAATACAACAAAAGAAGATTTAGTGATAAGGAAAATTACCTTCTTCAAAGTTCCGTATCTCAGAAACACTTTGTCCAATTAACCTCAGACTTTCCCCAAACTACTTTCCTTTGGTTAGATTCTACTCTTGAAAAAAAATCATGCAGAAAGAAGGGCTTTTGAGAAAAATAAGAGAGGATCTAAATCAGGGTTATAACAGAAAACAGGTTAGAACTTTAACCATAGAGTCATTATTGTGCTTCCATACTCCATAAACCACAGCATTCAAGATTTATACAGAAAGTCTCAAAAGCTGGATGATTTTCCCATCATACCCATCAGTGGGGTATTTTGCTGTAAAACATTTTCCCATGTGCTTCTCAGTGCTGTCCCTTATTATGCCAATCACTAGCTATTTATTCCCAGGCATAGCAGGCATCTTCTGAGCTCTGTTTTTAAAAAAGGACCCTCCAGATTAATGAGACTTCAGACCTGCTCTTTCTGCTGCTGTCAGGCTTCTCCTTCATTTTATGCTGACAGCCAAACCTGCCCTTCCTCCTTTCTATTTGATGTCAAATTTATATCAGCCACATGGGAAAAGGAGGAGCAGCTTCAGCCACTGGCTTTAATCTCCATGCAAAAGGAAAGCCAATGATGGGGCAGTCAGGAGCACTGAGTTCTTCAGTATAAATGTGGTTACTCATTACAAGGTCCCTTTCTAAGGACAAAAAAAATCTTCAGAGGAAAACTGCACCAGCCACACACACGCACAAATGCACACATATGTCTTTCACAGCTCATACATGTGGTTTCCACACAGGAAACAATTACCATAATTAACAGACCAAAATAACCCCACTGTTCATTTAAAAATGCACTTTAAATTGATGGAAGCATGAAAAAGGTGGCAGGGTTCTTGGGTCTCATTACCAATGTGGACTTAAAACCTGGTTGTGTATTTAGACTGTCAGCTCTATATTTTTCCAGACCTATCACATCAAGCTCAAATTCAGGACAAAACTAAATATGTTAAAGATCTGAATTTTCTCATGTAGACATTCAGACGCCATTATTTCTTCCTACAGAGCCTAGGACTTTGTTCGTCTGGAATTAAATATATTTGAATGATACTAATAAGACTGAAAGGTTCCTTGGATCAGAACTATTGGAGGATGATATTGTAGGTGGTTCAGAAAGTATCTCCTACAGAAGATTATATTAAGAATTCTTATTTGCTTGGTTTTGAACATTTACATTTATCTAAATTATTTTTTCTTGATAGGCAAAGATTTATATTCATTAAATTAATTAGTTACATTATATGATATTATATTTATTATACTTTGACTGCATAAACCCTTTCTGATTTTGTTCTGTGCCAGGCATCAGAAGAGAATTGCATATTCTATTACTGTAATGGGATGCTTTATTTAATCTCTCTATATTAGGGAACTGATAGCAAATATTTATATCAGTTACCATGATTTTTTCCTTTCACATGCAAAATTCCTATCGAACCTAATTCTCTGCTACCCATAGACCTCTTTGTACCACTCCAGTGGCATAAAGGGGCTAGAAAGAGGTCCTACCCACCCAGGAATTCCCCCAGCACAGAATGGTTCCCTTCCCATCCGCAACCCAGTGTAGGGAAAGGCCAGGGATGAGAAGATACAAGGTGTGACCAGAGCACTCTACCTATTCTGAGCTACAGAGAAGCCCATAGCAAATTGTGGAGCCATGGGAATAATGGCTCACCAGGGTAAGTAAGAGCTCCACAATCTGGCCAAAGTGCTGCAAGATCTGTTGTAGTAATTGGGCTGACTAATTTACCTTAACTGTGAGGTGGCTTGTCAAAAGTATATGGAAGTTCATAAAATGTTCCAATAACTTCTCATGCCAAACGTTAATGGAAAGTAGGTCACATTACTTTTAGTAATGAATGTTATAAACAGGTGCAAGAGAACCAGACGGAAAAACTAAAATTCCTCCAAACAAAAAAGGCCACAACTCAAGGGCTATATTAAAATCACGTTTGTAAAAATAAATAATGTAAAACCAAAATGAATACACCAATTTTGGTTCATCGGATATTATGCCTAATTGGTAGAAAACTAATGAGGAGATAGGCTATTCCAAACATCACTCCCTTTTCGGGTCCTTGAAGAAAGAGTCGTTGGGAGGAGAGGATGGAAGAACATACAGAAGCTACTGAAGCAAACTGCACCGCCCCCACCATTTCCTAGGATCCCGGACCTTCTTTGACCTAATTCTGAGGGAGGCCCTGACTAGATCGGGTCAGGGAAAGGAATCCAAATGACATCACAAATCCTATCGGCTCTAACTAAATCCAAAACACTGCTTGTAATAAAACAAAATCGAACTTTGCAACAACAACAGCTCCAGCTCATCTGAACTAACTTCTTTTACCAAAAATAACCACTTACCAGCATCTTTAATACCATCTAAAAACTGTCAAACAAGGAGGTTTTTTTCCTTTAAAAACTTTCTCTAGCTAAAGGGAAAGGGAATACAAAAATGTTAAAATAAAAGCCACTTTCCATGCCAGATGCGTTAACTGTTTTTCCTTCTTTTCTGTACCTTTAATATAAAGTTTTTAAAAAATAGTGTTTGCCATAGTACTGAGCAGAATAAAATCTCTGTATACCAAACCCCAAACTATGTTTTAAACTGTTTAATGACGTGTTCCCCAAACTTTTTCAGTTACGCTCACCCCCTCCTTACCTGGTCTACATCCCCCCTGGAGCCGTGGTCGGGAACCGGGACCAGAGCTGCGATCAGGAACGGGACCGGAGCCATAGTCAGGAGCCAGGACTGGGGCTGGAAGTGGAGCCATGGCCAGGGGGCTGGGAGTGGGCCCCTGGTAAGGGCTGGGACTGCAGACATGTGTGGAGCCATGGCAGGGGCTGGAGCTGGAGCTGGGGCTGGGAGCAGGGCTGGGAGCTGAGACTGCAGCTGGGAGCGGGACCGGAGCTGCGGCTGTGGCCATGGCCAGAAGGGATGCCACAGCTGGGAGTCGGGGGCAGAGGCCAGGTCCGGAGCTGTGGCTGTGGCTGGGGACGGGGCCAGGGCCAGAGCAGAGCTGGAGGCAGAGCAGGGCTGGGTGGTATTCCCTCCCTGCCCCCTTGGGTGTTGGCCTGGGCCCCATCACGTCCCCTCCCGAACATTCCTCCAGGCCCTCTATGGGGCATGCCCACAGTTTGGGGACCACTGGTTTAATGTGACACAGTAACTAAGTTATGTGAACACCTTTAGCCCATATCTTCCATTCTAAATTAAAACAACAAATTCCCATGTAGACGGCAGTTCTGTCCAGCTCGCACCTCAATTCCGCTCAGAAAAAGAGAGGGAGCAGAATTATCTCTGTGTGTGTCCATGTAGATAAATCTCCTTGCCCTAATCTTAGAGCACAGAGCTCTGTATACTGTGCCTGGTTTCTTGTGCCTCTTGCTAACAACAACTGGACTCCTAAAGCATTGCAACCTTTGCATAAATAGAATAAAAGGTGATTTTTTTCCTAAAGTATTTACTCTCTCCTTTCCTCCACACCCCGTCCCCCATTTAATGATTCTGAGCAAACCCAGGACATTTCAACTGGTACAACCGTCTGATGCAGTACTCTGTTCACATATCTAGCATGAATCATTCATGTTATTAAAAATTCTTACTTTAGCTTTTTAAAGTAAAGGGTTTGGATTTTCTTTTTTAGGACCCCTGGGATGAATATGTTAAGATTTGACTTCTGGTATTTGTCTTTCAGATGTTTCAGTGAAATTAGTTAGATCTGGAAAATGTTGCCCTTTACCTGGTAATTCAGGAAACTGAAGAAACTAATACATTTATCAAACGAACAGAAACGGCCCTCTGGATTTCAACAGTTTCCTTTCCTCATGTATACTAAGTTCCAGTTAATCAATTTTCTACACATCATAATGTTTTAAAACAAAAGTTTAAAATACAATGAAATTTTACTATTATAGGTCTTTGCTTGTAAAAGAAAGAAAAGAAACTAACATTTTATAGTGCCAATGTACAGAGAAATAAATCCCAAGGGGCCTTTTCGACAAGAACACCACAGCAGCTTCACTCTGACAGCTAAAGGCATTTACAACATGCTAGCAGCCATTATTCAGCAACACTCTTGAACAAAAACATTATGATAAGTAGAGGGAAATAGTGGGATCAAGAATTATGCCCTTATTCACCTTTAAGTGAAATTACCTCATCATAGGGACTTGAAAAAGAATTTAACTGTGCCAGATACCATCATCCCCCTCTAAGAGGCATTCCTGAACATTGGCCTTCAAGGGCCTGTTGTTTATTAGCAGAGTAATGCTTTCTCATTTGCTTTTCACCCATAATTTGTGCATCATGTTTGCTGGCAAGTCAGGAGAATCTCACATACACAAGCCAAAATGTCAGGTGGGGCATTGCAAGCCTCCTCTGCTGAATGTTCAGGCATTAAAGATACCTTCTATAATGCCCAGCTGCTGTGGCTCCTAGGTTGTTCACTGAAGCATGGGGTTTCCTGCCTGGGATCCTAGTACTGCTGCATTAGAGACCCCTGTTGATATGTGTACTACGGAGCCTAAGATAATAAAACAGCAGTGTCGCCAACACTCATGGTTTTATTGAGAGTCTCACAATATTTGATGGCTTACCTAAATCCTGGGTTCCTGGAGGCACGTGATTAGGTGAGAATCTCAGATTTCAGTTTTCAAAAAAGGGAGATTCTAGCATTCATGGTTGCAGGAAAAAACTAGAAAATATGACCCAAGTGAACCCTGAAGGCTCAGAAACAGAAGGAAAACAAAAAACAAACACAAAAAAAACCCCAACATTTTTTTAATCTCATGATTTGGGGGGGATTGATTCTTGATTTTTGAATGTCTATGCTTGACAATATTGGAACTGCTAACCTTTCATATCTCTGAAGCTGGAAGTACCCTGGGTCCCTTAGTCTCATTGATTTATAGGTGGACCTGTACCCGTGGGGGGAAAGTGTGCATGTGTGTAAGGGGTTCTGCTTCTGTGGTATGCTCTTCTTTCGTTCAGCCCTGCAGAAACCCTTTCACAGAGGGATCTACAAGGCTGTACCTTCATAGAGTTGGAAAGAGATGAGAGGATCCAGAGCAGGGGAGACAAAATGGGCTCTTCTAGAATCTCCCCATATCTCAAACCCGCTGAGAACAAAGTGATCTTCCCTGCACTGAGGATCCCTTGTGACACCTGCAGTAGGGTGAGCCCCTAAAAGGACAGCCCCTGCAGCAGCGTTGTTGTCAAAGGGCCAGCAAGAGTAGCAAAGCTTCATTTTTATAGCCCAGCAGGACCAAGCAATAGAGCAGATATAAGATCTGACTGTGTATGCGCCCCTTGCTTCCTGCAAATCCACAGGGTAAGCATGGGGAACCTCAAAATCCTCCACGTGTGTGCAAGCCACCCCCTCTACCCCGCTGATGACAGAATGAGTAGGAAGCTGAATTTTGACTCAAGAAGTTTCCTCTCCCTATGCAGGTTCTTCCCATAGGGAAATGCAGTAAAGCAACAGCTGTGTATAGTTTATGGAATTGTAATGAAGGAGATTTTATTTTACTTTGGTTTAATTTTTCTGAGTGTACCATTGCCCCAGATGTCTGAGTGGTAAACCACCCCTGCAAAGACACATGAATGACCGGTGGGACTCCTCAGAACTGTCTCTTTGAATTGGACCCTGTCTTTTCTTTTTACTTTCTCTCATTTAACCCCTATCTTAGAAACTTGGAAGCACTTTTTGTTTTATTATCAATTTTTTCCTTTTCCATTTGGCAAAATCTGATTTTTTTAAAATGTATTTATTTTACGGAATTGTGTTTCTAACGTAGCACGAGCCAACATACTTCTGCTTTGTCTGCTCTCTGGTGGTGGGTCCACAGGAATGTGCAACGTTCACAGAATAAATCTACTTGACAGATTTTTCACATCAAGGTTGCTGCATTTTTCCAGAGACCCTGTTAAGCATTTTTATAGGGTTTTCTGTGTAAGCTGTCCATGCTCCACTATCCACCCCTACAATCTTGAAAATAACATTTTCTTCCTGATGGGTGACAAACCACGGGCCACGTGCTGCCCTCCCATGGATAAAGCTGCAGGAGGGTGAAATGCACCCCAGAAATGCAGAAGTTAAAACTCACAGAGTTAAAGGCACATCTGATAAGATAACGTTTGTAAAGCATTTTGAATATTAAACATGTTCCATAAATCTTGTGAATTCATATGATCTCCCCCTCCAAGGTAATTAGATCCAGCATGGTGGGGAAACAGGTCCAACCGGGAATACCAGCAAAATTCATGGACTCTCCAAGGAGTCTATGCAGGACCATATGGTCCCTAGTATCTCCAGAGACCACCCTCGCCATATCCTCCACAATGGTCTCTCTCTTCCCCAATTTGGAGTCACCTGCTCTGGCCTCTTCATGCACCTTCTGAGGAGCCAGGCACAATCTTACAAATACTCAAGGCCCAAGCTTCAGCATTCTCATCTCCCACATTAAAATAGAGACGTGCCAACAGTTCCACCCCCAAAAGGAATTCATACTGGGAGTGACAGAGACTGAAGTGGGGAAAGCCTCTGCATGAACTTAGTGGCTATATTAAAACTCAGCCATTAAGCAGCAAGACTAAAGGAAATGAGTCAAGATGTTCAGAAAAAGGAGACACAGAGGACTCAAGATAAAAAGTCCCGAACAGCATAGATAACACTCACTCTCCCAAGATAAACAGTTTCCAAGCCTGTGTAAGTACAGCTGCCTCACTCAGATCTGTATGGAGTGGAGGGGTGGGGGGAGCGGGAGGCAGAGACTGAAAGAAAATGATATTGTCTGCAATGCTCAGGAGATATGTACAGGGGATAAGAAGGTGGGATTTTAGGGCCAAATGCAGCCATCTTTATTCAGACAACTCTCCCACTCAACTCCCAAAGACAGGGGGAGTGAGGGGGCAAATCCTGCCCCCAACACTGTGATCACGGAGGGACCTGGCAGCAGAACCTGTGCAATTCCTTTGCACAAATGACCAAGGGTGAATTTAGAGTAACTACTCCTGACACAGAGGGCATGGGGAAAGGGCAATCCAGTGTAATGGAAGGGGCACAGCCAAGGTCACTCCAACCAAACAAATCCACTAGTACTTCATCACGACACTGGAGTGTAACAGGTATGGAGGACTGCTTCTTTCCCCACCACTCCTCTCCTGGCTATTCATTCAATGCCCAGACCAGTGGGTCTAACTTCCTTCCCATTTTAGCAAACACTTGTATCAGTAATTTTTACTTACATGTTTACAGAGAAGTAGCACAACACTGTACCAAGGTAAATAATAGCTTCATTAGTGGTTATAAAAAGGGGGGCCTAGTATGCAATGAAAAATTGGAAGTGAGCACTGAACAGCACTAGGAGCAGAGGACTGAGCAATGGTCCACCAGGTCCGAGTATCCTATCCAGGACACTAGCCAGTAACAAGTGTGTTAGTGGCAGATGAAATGGTCAGTCACGCAACAACATGCCTATGTGGGCATGTTAGTGATACCGATGCCCTGAAGCACAGCACTAAAGTGCTGAGGAATAACAAGTAGGAATGCCCGATATTAGTAATGCCCGATACATCTCCATGGAGTCAAGGAGAGAAGTGAAGTCAGGCATATTAGTTTAGTAACATACACCATCTCAAAAGTACATGTAAGTCAGAGCCACATATTTGATCTGATCCCTCTGTACGACACAGAAAGGGTCCAAGTCAGAAGATTCCCCTCCCCTCCAAGACAGAAACAAGGTATGGTTTATGAAAAGTTGAGTAGAATCATTGATCTATGTACTGTGTGAAATCCTGGAATACAACTTACTACATAAACGCCTTGGGGCTGGACCATGTGCCCTAGATCCATACATGGAGGGGATTGCTTTGTTCCACCCCAAACCTGATTAAAATCCCCTCACTGTTAATAAAGCTACATTCAATTCTGCATGGAGCCCCTTTCAAGAGGGACTGCAGAGCTAGTTGGTAAAAGGAAAATCCAGATTTTAATGGTTGTTGTGTCAGCTTACACCAGGACTGAAATAAAGCTTCAGAATTGCTATTTTAAAATTCCTCTCCGTATTAAAATATAAAATAAAACACAATGGGATTTGTATGCACAGACATGTTAATGGGACCTAAGGATTCTCAATGTCTTGCAGAACTGGACAATTGCTACAGTGTAAACCATTTAGGGCAAAAGTCTCAGCTGGTGTGTATTGAGATAGCCGCACTGAAGTCAATGGAACTACATTAATTTACGGCTCTAGACAGTCCTTTTGTGATAGGGCTACAATAATTGTCCATATTCCCAGTGCTTGAGTGCTGTGATTTGTCTATGCACTCCAGAAGCTGGGATCTGCTGCCAATGGAGGCAAGATGGCAAAAGAAAGGTAATGAACCAATCCAACCAGAATGCCTGCAAATCCTTCCAGTGGCATTCCTGTGTAATTTCCACCACCATGCAGCTGCAGACAAGTACAGAAAGAGTATACATGTTAGCAGCAGTGGCCCTCCAATAAAAATGAAATATCGCTTGTCTTCTATGCAGCAGGGCAGAGAACTATCATATTAATTCTTTATACATATATCACTATATATATATCACTGCTCAGTTGTAATCATTTTGTTTTGCTTGGCAAAATGGGTATCTAAATGCCAGTGAAACATGTCACTGGAAAAAAAGATCATGTTTCCCTGGCCATTTCTTTGTGATTTCCATTAAAAGTATAAGTCTTGGTAATAAATTATTAAGAGTTATAAAAACTATCCTAAGACAAATGTATGAGACAGAGAGAGAAAGTATGTATAAAGAAAGCTCTTGTATCCAAGATGGTAGAAGTTACTTAAAGGAGGAAAGGGATAAAAAACAGGCAAATCTTTAAAGTAACAATTTCTTTGTATCTTTACCCACTCCCTGAATTAAAAAATTCATAATTCTTTGTTACGCTTCATTTCTGCAAAAGAAAAGAACATTTCAGTTTAGTATGAGAGAAATTCTGTGAGAACTCTGTAGCCCTAGGGCCAGACAGACGTCAATTGTATCATACGTCCAAATTGCAGCTTTATACGATTCCTTACAGTTTTACCATTATTATTATTAGTGTTACGTTTATAGCATACAGAGAAATCAGATAAAAATCTCTCTTTCTTGAAGGTTGCAACTAAACACTACTTTATTTCTTATAATCCAGAACCAAAAATAGACAGCCAAAGAAGACTGCTCTCTAAAGCAGAGAAGCACAAGTCACCCACCCTGGCTGTAGGCAGGCTCTTTGCAGACTGATTCTCAAGGCCCAGTCCACATGCTTCACTACAGAGCCCCCGAGCCTGCAAGCAGGACCAGGAAACCCCTTACAAAGTTAAAGGAATAGCTTGTAATTTGAACACAGCTTTCAATTCACTGCAGTTATGGATGCATACAAAGTGAAATTCATCCTTGTGCAAAGCACCAGAACAAGTACCACCCATATTTATTATTGTCGGGCTATACCAAAAGAACGACAGGAGACATTACAAATGGTTTTAATCAGGCTGTAACTTTATTATTAGATGTCTAGGACTGCCCGGCAGATAAAAGTGTGCAGTGCAGGTTCATTCAATAACTTCTCGGGGGGGCTTCCACCAGCCCCCTCTTTTCTTTCCATCCAGGTCCCCCAGCCAACCCATTGCTGGGACCTTATTACTCCCCCTGCATAGGCAGATTAAGATGGACTATAAGAAAGGGGGGTTGGCTCTCTTCCATACCAAATGTAGGAGCCCCAAACCTCCTCTCCCCCTCCCCGTTCCATTCCTTTAACTAACACTTCCTTTTATGTCCTTTACCAAGCCATTTATCTGATCACTGTATCCTTTCCCTATGGTGTACATGCACTGGACATCCACCACAAGGAGGCGCCAACAATTTGCTTGGCTGCCTCCTCCCAACATGGTCACCCACTGGGTCAGCAGCAGAGCCATGATTATCACTTGGGTCTCTTGAGTCACAATCTAGTGCCCTGTACACTGGACCATGTGGGCACCCAGAGTGAGCAAATTCTCTTTGTATGAACTTATTTGGAATTTCTGTACATAGCTGTAGTGTTTGGGGAAGGTTTTAAATTACAATTACAATAAGCAATGCTTCGGGCCATACTCTCTGCTGACACAGAACTACAATGAAGTTTCACCAGCAGAGATGCTGGCACTTAAGAAAAGAAGTTGGATCTACGTAGATGTTCACACAGGGCTAGTCTTACAGTCCTTACTATAGAAAAACTCCCATTGCCGTCAATGGAGATTTTGTCTGAATAAGGATTTAATCCAAATTTCGCATTCTTCAAGGATGGGATTTCGTCTGATTCTGATTTACAAATCCTTATTTTGACTGCAACCAACACAATCCACTTCTGTACTGTGTAAAAATTAAAAATAATTAAAAGTCAAACTGTCAATAGCCAAGCACATTACTTGGAAAATGTGCCATTCCTACTTTCCACTAACAGTGAATACTAATTAACAATATCTGCCAGCACTAGCATAAATCAAAACTGTCCCTTTTTTCTCCTGGGCACTGCAATGGAAAATATAAAACACAGCAAAAATACTTGGAATGCTTCTTATTTTTTTGTTAATTATAAAATATTGGATGTCAACATGCAATGCTTTATGCATGGCATCAGACAGCTTTAACAGTAATTGTGATGAATGGGGGTAGAAGGGCCAAGGCTGCAGGCATTTACGAAGGCTCTGTGGAGTGAAAATATTAGGATTGATTAAAGGTCAAATACTTATAAATTTATCTCTGTTTTATACATTTTCTCATGACATAGGATCACTTATACTACCTACTAAGTGAAATAGACTAGAACTGCAAATCAGATCATTTTAAAGACTTTAACCCCTTTACAGGTTTAGCTGTTGAGAGTAATTAATGATACTGAAACATTTTGGTTAGTTGAGCAATAAACAGCCTCACTCAAATTGATGAGTAACGGCCATTCTTGATTAATATTTACAACAATGTCAGAAAAACACCAAGTAACAAATGATATCCCAAATTATAATTTTATTTAAAAATCTATATTTAATTATCTAAACAAGATATACTCTGGTCCAGAAAATATATTTTATCTGAGACTTCACTCCAGTGGTAGCTTGTTTTCAAAGGAAACATTTAATTTACTGTGGACTTTAGTATACTTTAGTCTTACGTGTCTCAGATACTAGATAGTCTCATATAGTCTCAGATATTAGAATCTTTTCAAGGGCTGATCAAGTGCCCCATGAAGTGAATAGGAGTATCTGCATTGATTTCTATGAATGTTGGGACTAGCCCTTATTGAAACAGGCGTGTGGGTCAGGACAAGGAATTCTTGAAAAGTGTCATGTTTATCAATTCAGTAACAAATGGGAACTCCTGAAGCACTGGAACAGTCTGACCGTGGAGTCACAGACAGTCCCCGTGAACTCACCAGTCTATCTTGCCACAGAGGCAAACTGGACTTAGTGATATATGGTCACTTATATCAAAGATCACAAAATATTTAGGTTGCTCCCACTCCCAAGAAACCAGTCACTTACCCCTGGTCAATTTGTACCCAAGATCACACACCAAAGATGCTTGTAGCTAATCCTATAGTAAAATAACTGAAGGTTTATTAACTAGGAAAAAGAAATTAGAGTTAACTACAAGTAAAAGCAGGCAACATATATTACAAATGAGTTACAGTCTACGGTTCCAAAAGATGACAGAGAGGTAGTAATCTGTCAGCACTGAATGTGTTTTAGGGCTAACCCAGACGGACCTCGGGGATCTCTGCTTTTGTTTCCTAGCTCCAGCCCTGAGTCCAAACAGCAAAGAGATGAAGAATTTTCATGTCAGCTATCTTTATTCTCTTCTTCTAGAATTCAAGTTGATGAGACAAGCTTCCTTGCACATAGCACCTTTACGAGTGTGAGAGGGCCATTAGCCCAGTCTTTGTATCATGATGCATCACAGTGGCCCACTTAGTTTTGATAGTCCTTCTTGCTGGGGAGGGGAAACACTCCTGCTTGAGTTCACAAATTCAGAGCCAGCATTTTTACAGTTATAAAGCAAAAAACTTACAATTATCTTATAGCATGGGACACTACAAGCAAGATTCATGCACGCAGCAATTTACAAGCATTTTATAGAGTCTAAACACCTCCTTACAAGTCTAACCCCTATCTTGAACAACAGTAACATACAGGTGAGCTGGTCTGGTTTCCAGCTATGAATTTGTCAGTGCTCAGCTGACACCTACATCCTTGGCAAGAGCTGGCACCTACTCTACCAATGTCACGGTTATTTCTCAGGGGAACAGAAGACTTTTTTAAGCATTGTGGTAATAACAACTGCTCCACTGCCAGAGAAAAGACGACTCCTTCTTGTTTGGTCACCCTGTAGATCTTTGCCCAGCTTTGCTACTCAGGCTAGGCACAGCAATAAGGATTTGACCTTACAGGTTCCTTGCTCATAGAACAATTTTGAACTGCACCTTTTCAATCAGTGCTTTTGTGGAACTTTGCTACTCGTGTAAGAAACAAGGTTAAAGTCAAGTGGGTTGAAGTTATTGTGACGTCTGAGTTTAAATTGTGGCCTCTAGTGCCTGCCAATTTGTTTTAATCATTATTCTGTTAAACTGGGATAGTAAGTTCCAACAGTTGTCATAGGAAAACTCAGAACTGTTTCTTGGGCAACGACACTTTTTAAGAGTAACACTTATTTCATAATTCAACATTTGGTTAGGAATGGCCTCAAATATCCCAACTTTAAAGGTTAAATACAGACGTGTGTCACATATAATGTAGTGAGTAAATGATGTAATGTTGATGGCTCCATAACAACCAAATACATTTCAGTGCTACATTTTGGCAGAGGTGTGACTCCATCTGAAGCATAATTAAACGGATATAAATTTCATAGGGTGTGAATCAATGCACTGTAAAATAATACACTATTTATTAAAAACTTTCTGAAAGGTTTAATTACATTTAGAAACTATTGCTTTGCTTTTAAAATAGCAATTTAATTAATGGATTCACAGCAAATAGGTTAGCTTTTGTAGTTTTATTTCAGCAAGGTTACAGTATGAATTAGAGGATGTTTCAACTGCAATATTTTAAAGTTTCCCTACAGTAAAATCACTTGTGACAGAAAAATTCCAATCTTGAATTATATGCAGCCTTGCTCTTCACTAAGGATGAAATGCATCCCTTTGCAGAGTGCTTGCACAAGGTCTATTTGCCACTTAAACCCTCAAAAGAGGGTTTAAATGGGGCTTGAGTAATGTAGATCTTGTCTGGGTCTTCTGCACAGGAATAAGTTTCACCCTAAGGGCCTGGTACTTGAAAGAGTTGAGTGTCTCCTGCAAGGTGCCTTTAATGGGAATGGAGGGCATTACACACCTAGAAGATAGCTGCTTTGTCCCTCTATCCCACATAAGCATCTTTCATATCTCAGTAACAGTTCAAGCCCTATGTATATATGTGCGTGTGTGTATGTATTCCTGACTCCAAGAAATGGATGAAAATTTTGAAACGGATAAATAAACATTTGAAGGAAACTACTGAGAAACTAACAGTCTATCACAAAAAGGGAAGAAATCAAGTGAGGAAGTTAAGTCATCTACTACAGTTCCCTAGATTCTAGGACTTGTATTTCCAAAGGCTGGCATTAGCAGCTGAGACAGGGCTGTCTCACTCCTCACAGGATGGTTTGACCTGGGGAAGTACCCCAGCAATGCCCCCTAACGAGCCCAGAAGGAAGTGGGGTGTGGAGTCTCGTCCTAGACAACAGCAAGAGTAAATGTGGGAAGGGACTACAGTGGGAGGAAGAGTGTTTGGGGATAATCACATTTTCACCCCCAAATTCCAGAAAGGCAATTGACTTTTTACAACTTTGACTCTAACTGGACCAAAAACCCAGATGATAAATCCTTATCAGACATTAACCATCCAGACACCCCCCAAAACTGAGCCTGTCACTAGTAACTTCAAAATTATTTCATATGTTATTTCACCAAGCAAGGATCAGATGAAAACTAAAATGAATCCAATCCATTCAGAACCAGCTCCTGATTGCTTTATTAGTATGGCTGCAGATAAACTCAAGGGAAGATGATGCATGTCAAAAAATGACTCCCAGGTCACATGCCAATTATATGTATTACATGCATTATGCAAGCTATAGATTTATACAATAAGAAACAACACTTACCAAGCAATTTTCATAAAGAAAGGTTTGGATTCTGATGACTAATTGGATAAGCAAATCTTTAAATTTCATACCCCCAGGGGCCTATTAATGGTGGTATTAAAATCTGTAAAATGGGCATTTTAAGCCTGCAGCCTGCATCCAGTACTGGAAAGCACATCTTAACCAGCATGGAAACACAAAAAGTGTTCTTGTACTACCCAACTCATATGGTGCATGTTTAATTGATTTCTTTATTTTTCTCTAATAGGCTTGTTCTTTTATGTTACTACAACACTTCAGAAAGTTTCAGCATTTAGGGGGAAGTTAAATGTTTGCTGTTCTGGGACCATTTGAAGCCATGCATGCAGAGAGGACAAAATCACTTAAGTCTGCCTGTAGGAAACCTATCTTGGCAACCGGACCACTAGAATTAGTTATTAAAGGCTTGTCAGGTGAATAAAGACACCTTTGTAAGGAAAGCTGCAAAAGCATTTACTTTTTCTAGTATGAATAGTGTGCTAATACTTAATTAGCTTTTATTTTCTACTCTCCCTTCACCTTCTGGACCAGAAGTCAGATCCAGTAAAGACAAACACAAGTGAAAATCATTTTGGTTTTTTTTGCTTCTATTACAAGTTAAACATCCTTAGCAGTTGTATATTAAATAGCACTGCCTGGAATTTAAGCAAACTCAAATAATCTGATGCAGCAAACTTCTTGTTGGACTGGTTCATTGAAAGGCAAAGAAGTCTGTGGTATTAAAGCTCAGGAGGCACACCCACACATACCAAAAAGCAGCAGAAAGATATTTTTTTCTCGGGGGGGGGGGGAAGAGGCAGAGGAGAGGAGGACCTATAGTTCTGTAATGAAAATTAAGAGTAATTTGCACGTCTACATTAAGGATCACATTCTGTCAACCTTATTCATATTGTGTAGTCCCATTGAAATCAGTGGGGCTACTTACATATTAAGGACACAATTGTGCAATTTTTTCTACCCCTCTGCCCACACAGAACCCCACTGACTTCAGTGGAGTTGCTCCAGTGTTAGATCAGAATCGGGCAAAGCAGTCCACTCAGTGGATTTGGTCTGATAACCTTCCAGTCCTGTACTGCTAACCGATTTGTGTCTGGAAAACTTCTTTAAGAGGAGCAACTCCTTGATGCAGAAAAGGACTACTTTATTCTAGAAAACATAATGAAAGAATTAAGATGCATTTTCAAGGCTTATATAAAAATGAATATAAGTACTTTGGGGATAAATTGCCTTTGATCACTTATTGAACATAGACCTGCCCTGACACATACCTTTTTCTTACTTAGATTAAGTATTTTCAGGTATAATAAATCATATAGAAATTATTTTAAAATGACAGTACCTCCAAACACCTTCCAAAGGGAAGACAGGTATTTTGCCTACCTGTCTCATTCAAAGTTGCATGTCATTTACCTTAACCTTCATGAGTTCATCTAATGCCTGCCTAGCTTTCTTCAGCTGAATAATTTTATTGGTAGCATACGCCTACACTCCATCCTTCTCTGATGTAAAAGTTCATAAACTGGCTTCCTGCTCAATTTTTTTTATTTCATACAAATTCGCTTTGTTGTTGTTTCAAACTCTCCATCAGTGTCCTTTGCATATCGCATTCACCATGACAACTTACGTTCTATGGGACTTGTGATCTACCTGAACAAGCATTCTAGTAAGATAAGAACTCAAGACCTTTTAGTAGAGTTGCCCCTAAGATCACAAAATATCTCTATTCTGTGGTACAAATGAAAGATCCTCTTTCTAATTTTAAGATTTTAATACTAAGTAAATATTTGTGTAATGTGGGTTAGTATTTTCAATATAGTTTTCACTTATAAGTTACCTGGTCTTGTGCTTAAGGCATCAGGTAAGGAAGCTAGAGTTTGGGTTCAATTCCTGGCTCTGTCAAAAACTGCCTGTGTGATATTCAGTGAGTGACTTACCTCCTCCTGTCTCTATTCCCCCATAAAATTGAAATAAACGTTTTTCCTATCTTAGTTAGACTGTAAGATCTTCAGGGCAGGGACTGTCTCTTACTGTGTGAATACAGGGCCTGGCACAATGGGGTCCCAGTATTGGTTGAATCCTACAAATGCTACCATAATAAAAATAACAAGGAAAAATAAACAACATTGCATCTTAGACTGACCTGGCAGCACAGGTCAATTTCCAGTATGTCTGCAATTCCATAGTGTAGCAAAATATGTATCAGCAGCCATCTCATTACCATCCAAATGTAAAAAATAAAGAAATTAAAGGAACATTTTTTTCTTTCTATAGTTACCAGTGGATATTGATTAAATAATATGATTCACTGTTCATAATAATAAATGCAAAAGTTTGTCTTGTGTAAAACTGTTCAATTATTATTTATTTATTTTTCATTAAGATACCCAGATGCCTGTAGTATGGTGAGTGGAACTGGAAACAGAGGGTCAGATTTCTGGAGAAACATAATTTGGTGTGACACCAAGGGCTCAAGTAAATATGCCGGGAGCAGTGAAGGGACTAACAGGCAGCTAGTACATTCTGTGACTGGGGTAATCATTGGCAAGGAGCCAGAAGCAAGGGAGGAGGACAGCTGGGCTGTGGCATATGAGGGAAATTATTTTTTTAAAAACAAGAAAATTAAATACATCAAAAAGTTGTTAACTCAAAGTTATGGTTGTCTAGTGGTTCCTTGTGTCCTTCCAGTATGTGGAGGGTGGCTAAACTTAAATTTCTGAAAACCAGAATATACAAAGTTAAGGAACACACCACCCTCGCAATACAATCTTAACTCTGTCCTCTCTGAGCAATGTCCAAGCACGCCAAAAGCAGACATATTAGCACTCTCCCCTCACAGATGCCACAGAACACTTTGGGAACAGAGCATATGTGCACTGTAGGACTAAGTCTAACACTTTTTCTTTCGGTTTTAGTTCAGACATAGTGAACTGGAGTTGTCTACACTAAGCCTACTCCACACAAACCATCCAGACTTCCTATATGTTACCAGCCTTTCATCCCTGCACTAAGGATTCTTTCAGAGACATTGCTTTCACTTACCCCTCACTAAGCAATGGAGACCATTGTCATGTATGCCATCAGACTAAAGGTGTCTGAATAATGGATTTTTCAGTTCACAACCAATACTGAAAACTCATGGGGAGGAAAAATATAGTTTTGGATCAATCTGGAAATAAAATGTTTTTTGAATGTTCAGCCACTCGAAAAAAATCATTTTGGGTCAAGCAAAATGTTTAACCCAAACATGATCCATTTTGTTTTAATTTGGAACATTTAAAAAGGTTTTATTTTATTTTTTCTAATAAAATAAAAGGAAATTTCAAAACAAAAAGTCATTTCAAACCAAAAACCTCAAAATGTTTCATTTTGAAAAGATCTCACCAAAACACTGACATTTTTGGAAAAATTTTCCTGACATGAACAAGTAAACAAAACCAACATAATTCATGAACATTTTTGTGTCGTTAAATCTGCATTTTTCACCAAAAATTTCCCCCCAGCATTATACCAAATAGCAAGAAGATGCCCTGTGCACCTCTGTTGATGCAACCTATAAAATTCAGCATTGAAATGAGGCACATTTGATCTCTCAAGGAACATATGCACCTCTCTTTATATCATAGTCACAACTCTGCCAAACTGCTCCAACTAATCCCACCACCATTCAATACAGCTACACATAAGAGTGAATGCAACCGGAGTGCATGCAGCTAAATGCTGGAATTCTGTAGAACACAACAGAAACAATTTGCCACATTCTCTTAGTCCTCCCTCCTGTCTACTTATTGTAGATTCATAGCTTTTTAAGGTCAGAAGTGACCATTAGATCATCCAGTCTGACCTCCTTTGTAACACAGGCCAGAGATTTTCATTCAGTTTCTGTATTGAGTCTAATAACTTATGATTGACTAAACTATCTTCCAGAAAAGCATCCAGTCTTGATCTGAAGATAACAAGAAATGGAAAATCACCATTTCACCTGGCAGTTTGAGCCATTCCCAGTGACTATTGCCAGCTGAGGGGTGGGGAATGGGAGCAGAGTAAAGGTTGCATTGCAGGGATAGCGTGTTCCTTAATTCTTCATTTCTTGGTTTTCAGAGGCTTAAGTTTAGCCACATTCCACATTATGGAAAGGCACAAGGTACCATTGGACAGCCTTAACTCTGTATGAATGAAGTTTATGGATATTTAATCAATCATTTACAATGGTCACTGAGGATAATTCAATAAATAAGTTGCCACATAGTGGTACTGAAGACACCACAGTTATTTCCTATTGTAAGTATATGTGGAATGGTAGGAGCTCTGATATCACCCTGTGGGAACTACAGTAAATAGGAAAGAACATAGCAACTGTCATACAGGATCAGACCAATGGTCCATCTATTTCAGTATCCTGTGTCCCACAAGAGCCAGTATCAACTGTTTTGGACATAGGTGAAAGTAACCCAGCAATGGGCAATTATGGAAAGATTTGCTTTCAGCGGGAGTTTCTTCCTAGCCCTCATGAGTTAGAGATTCTTTTATGCCTTGAAGCATGAAAGTTGAAATCCTTACTGTTATAATATTGGATGTACTTGTTGTCCATATAAATGCCCAACCCTTTATTGAATCTTGCAAAGCCATTACCCCCCAATGATATGTTGCAGTGCTCAGCTCCACAAGTTTAACTCTGTACTATGTGAATAAGTATGTCCTTGGTGAATTTTTAATGGCAACCATTGGGATGTTTACTTGAAAAGCACGGAGTTGGTTTTAATACTGTCTGAAACCCGCCCTCAGCTATAACAACCAAGCTCTTTTGCTTTTAAAATGTGTACAAAAAAGCTTTGGTACATGTTGGCAGCTCAGGGAGCCCAGGGTACTATTTTGCTATTTTGATTTTAAAGCAATTCCCTTTAGAAAAATTTGTCACTTGTGTTTACAGAGAGGTAACCATTCATAGCAAAGGAAAGGGTACTTGGTTTAAACAGCCATGAATGAAAGACATTTACTGGAGGGGAAAAAACATAATTTTCTCATGTAAAATTAGCAAAAGCAACTGCTAATAGTGCTTGTTACATGCTGATCTTTCTATGAAACAGACTTGTTCCTTGTTTCTTCAAGAAGTTTCCCTTTAAAGTAAGTAAATCAGCAAACTGGCTGGAATAATATCTAGTTTTTAAAATGTGCTGCTTATCACATATCATGTTCATCAAACCAACTCTGCGGTCAAATTTGCCTGTAAGTCAATCAAATCAAACAGGAAGAAAGGTTTCATACAGCTCCCCTCCCTTTCCCTTCCATAGGGTGCAGTGTATGCAATGACGCTGTTTCATTTCAACAGATTATACCAAGCCTCTGTGTTATTGTAACTCCACCACTGAGCATGTGCTTAATTTCCTGTTCATCCTCAGTGCACCAGGAGCTAGCAAAGCCGAGAAGCACAGCCTGCAGTATTTTCTCACATACCAAGACGATAAGGAACCACATAAGTTGTCCAACAGATGTCTGCCATTAAGATATGGTTTTAATCGCTGGAGGAGAAATCTAGTAAGATAAGCATTTTTATCATGTGTCTCAAGTATTTTCTATGATGCCCACAATGGGCACTGCCTATCTGCTTCTGATCACACAGGTCAGAAAAGAGAATGAATCCCATCTCATTCACCAGTATTTTGTGGCTTTGGCATGTTCTGCTAGAACTTTGTATGAAAGAGCCAAATCAGTGCAAATTTGTACATACAAAACCTAAATTTCAGATTAGGTTCACAAATTTAATTTCCTATCCCTCGTTTTTTATCCTTTTCATGAATTCTCTAAAGGTCCTAAAATGTTGCCCACTAACTTTTTTTTTTTTTTTTTTTAAAGGTTGACTTCTTGAAAACCGATCAGTGCTTTAATTTTGTTCCATTCTGGTTTCAGTTAGTTTCTGCAACTAAAGATAATTACATTAAAATAATGAACATGCTCTGGAGAGGATAAATTCATAACAACAAATCCATGTACTGCACCTCACAAAAGAAAAAACACGAGGAACTAAATCTGGGTGTTTTTAGCCATAATTATAAAGAATACATCCTGTACTGCCAAACTGATCAGTTTAATAAAATCCAGAGAAATTAGAAGATAGGTACAAAGCTACACGAAAGCGCCTTGTTGGAAAATACAGATTAATCTAAACTGAAATTTTGCGTGGGAAAGAATCAGTTTTGACTAAACTTTCACCAGGAATGTTTCTCAGGGCCAGGATGGAATTTCTGGTCAAAACCAGAGAGCTAATCCAAAATGGCCCCTAACCCAGCGGTTAAGGCACTCATCTGCGATGTGGGAGACCCACGTTGAGTGTCTTGACTATTCTAGGGTATTGCTCTTTCTGTGATTTTTTGTGTGAACATTTTTGAAAGGTCTCAGATTCATCCCGATGCAGAATTGGACATTTTTTTTTTTGCAATCTTGAAAATTTTTGCTGGATGGGAAAACCTTTTGCTGCCAAGCTCTAATCATGAGAGAGTGAATTGGAGCACCATAAAACATAAGGAAAAAAACCTATTTCCCCATAATTTCCTTGCTTTGGACTCTATTGCACTGTTTCAGGGCTAGGAGGTTAAAAACAAGTTTTCTTTGTACTTGTTGAACCACTGAATAACTCCCAACAGTTTGTTCTGAACGCGTTAATAATTTTTGCTTAAAATTTTGTTGTTTTATACATTAAAAAAGTTAGGATCTTTTTAACACATTAGCATTTTTCACTTTTATGGAGTTCACACAGCCTACTTTCTGACACTGTCATATTGCCCTTGTAAATGACAGTGCATAAGAGAGGATTTGCCACTGGGCATAGCAGTGGGCTGGGCTTTGGCACATCTGAACTCTATTCCTGGCTTTGCCACTAACTCACTGTGTAGCACTGGGTTTATATCAAGATAAATTTTGTCAGTGTTTTCATGTCACAATTGTGACTGAACTGATAATGTAAAATTTGATCAAATGGACTCCTTTTCCCAAACCCAACTTCCAAAGTGTTCTGTAAAACATCTTGGCAGAGACAAGCACTATTGACTACAGAAGTCCAATAAAAGCAGAACATTTATAACCCTTTGAAATTTAGAAGATTTTTCAATCAAACAAGTTATAAACTGTGGATGTCTTCATAGTCATATTTACCATCCTTCAGAAATCTGATTAGAAAACACGCAATACATGTAGGGTAGTTCGCATTTCATAAGAGTATATCATACAACAGTATCCTCAAAGAAATTAATTATTTTTCTGTAGATTAACAATATAGTAAGGATGCTGGATTTTTGAATGCATGTCCCCTCAATTACTGCTAATGACTTCTTCTAATTGTACCTCTTTGTTTCAAAGTGATAGATGACTACTGTAATATGAAGGGTCCTATAGTAGAAATAGAACATTTTAAGAGTGAAATATTTTAATACCCATGTAATCAGTCAAGGTAGTTTGCAGTGAAAACTATAAGAAGTGACTGGAATTTCCATTAAACAACTTTCCACAGAATTCCATAGGGTAACCGTGACTTCTGCAGACTGAGGATTTTCACCAATTACCTCAAACTTTAGCATAAACCCACAAAAAAGCCACAATTTCCATTATGCTCTATCCATTTCTTTACATTTTTGTAATCATGATACTTATTTCCATTTGAATGTTTGATCCTGCCTCTATTAATGCACTTTCAAACTTTCATTAATTCTCATGTTTCCTTTCTTGATGTTAGTTTTACTGAACACATCTAAGATTCAGGGCTGCATTATACAAAGTTTCCTGAAGTGCTCAGAAATAAAGCGTTGTAATATATGGTTTCTTTGACTTTTGAGTAATTACTTCCTTGATTGCAATGCATTAACATTGACACTGGCAGCATCAATGCTTTTCTTTTGGGATGGCTGCCACAATTCAAACCAAGTGAGAGGTTCTGGCTCTGCAGTATGATTTCAGCAGACAGTATGAAGAACTAATAGATTACATTCATTTATCTTCTAAATTATGAGACTTGATGATCTTACAGTAAGATGGTTATACAACGTTAGCATTAAGCATATGACTCACACAAAACTATATTACAAATGTAGCTGGTAGCGACCCCTCCTATATTTAGGATGCCTGATACTTTCTATGTAAAACACTGTCACTTTTTTTTAGAAACTCTTAATGCCTCCATTGTTTGCAGCAGACCTTTGACATGGGGCAGGGAGTAAGTCCTCTGGATAGAAAAGTGCTTTTCTTTGGCCCATGAAATTCCATTCAGGTTTTGCTGTGATTGCGATGCTGGCTGAATTAGGGGGACCATTTATGATATTATTTAACATCAATATTCGATAATTACAATAATTCGTATGAGATATGCCATGTCAGGTACCATTAGAAAGGTTATCATTTGCTAAGTATGATGATATTGTTTATGTGTATGTGTCATATTTGTATTGAAAGTAATGGATATGTTTGATGTATCTGTATTTCAACTTGTGCTGTGTTTCTGGGCGACACCCCAGACAAAATGGCTGCAGCACTAGCCTGTTTAATAGCCCATTAAGGAAACTGTACAATGGGCCCAGGGGGGAGAAGCCAGAGATACACCTGATGAATCACCAGGACTTATTTATGTGACCCTGCAATCCATCTTATTTCTGTAAATTTCCACAAGCAGCATGGAAAAGGCCAAAGGACATAAAAAACAGCTGCACCACATCCATTTTGTCTTCAGTCAATCTCCAGTCTTCACCTACCTCTGGATCAACTCACCTACAACTGAAGCAGTAAAACAAAGGACTGAGACCCATCCAGGTACTGGATGTACACCAGAGGGACTATACAAGCCTGCAAACTCCACAGTTCTACTGGAAACCTGATATATATGGATTTTTAAAACATTTGTATGTATGTGATTGCTTTAATTATTTAACATTTCTCTTATAGTTGGTTTCTTTCACTTTATAATAAATCTTTAGTTTTAGTTAGTAAAGGATTGGCTGGCAGCGTGGTATTTGGGGTAAGTTTCAAACTTACATTGATCTGGCAATGTGGCTAAGCCTTTGGGGTCAGGAGAACCTTTTTGGTAAAGAGCATAGAGTTTTAAATAACTGGTTTCTTTACTGGACCTAGTGGCTGATTGGGAGCCGGAGACTGAAATGCAGTAAAGGGGGCTGTGTGTATTTTTTGTTTTAGCTTCTTGACAACCAGTGTGGGGAATCTGAAGCATTCTTTGTGGCTGGTTGGGAAGTCTGACTCAGTGTCATCTACGAGTGCTGGGATAATCTGCTCTCTTTTCGCAGCCTGCTCTGACCTTGGAATTTTCAGGTGGCCACGCTAGGCACAGACAGGTCACTGTGACATACTGTTGAAATAATCTTTTCCCTTCTCTCGCTTGTATCCCCCAGGAAAATTTTAGCAGCTTGCCAAAATAACAACAGAACACTAACATTGCAAGGCCAGGCCCACACCAATGCCAAAGCAGCAGCCACAAACAAACACCTACAGCAGCTGTCACAGGTGATTTAGGGGCAAGATAGACAAGGTTGAGTACCACCCCCTCTCCCCCCAACTACCTCACTCAACTTAGCACATGACCCCTATGGCCCATTCTCCCCTCTGAGCACATGAAGCAGGAGCTCCCCCAACTCCTGAGAAAGGGAGAGAAAGATAATTACATAAGAATTGGCTCCTACCTGATAGTCCCCCTCGACCCAACACCTGGCCCAGAGGCCAATTCCTTTCTTAGGATAACAGCCTTTTCCTGCTGCTTGCTTAGGTAGTCCTGTACCTCAAGTGGTAGAAGTCGGTTCAGGGTTCAGACCTTGCTTACACATGCCTGATGTAGAGGGTATAACAGCCGCATTAAAAAGGAAAATGTAAAACCAAATTGTCTAAAAAAAACCTCAGGAAATTATGTAAAAATGTTAACAAAATCAAGGAGTCAGAAATGAACGAGTGCCAGTCTAAGGCTGTCTGTGCAACTTTAATTCCGCCCTCTGGTGCATATGCATAAAGTCACAGTTTCTAATTACATGATCTCAGGTTTTTTTCCCCTCAGAAGACTTTTGCCTCATTCAGTTCACAGAACAGATACACAGGAGGACAGAAGTGTGTAACATTAAACATTAAATCTATAACCTATCACAAGGCAGGCACTGGGCCTTAAGGCACATACTCATATCCCAGTGCAGCAATTATAGGCCTTGGGCCTTTTGTGGGAGGTGTAGTCACAGGGCACATAACTGGGAACAAGCCCTTAACTCACAGGACACTAAATATAAGGACTGCTGACTCTGAGGCAGCAGATAGGAGAAACCCAAGGTCAGGGAAGCATTTGTGCGGATCGCTCCACAGTAGCCAGGAAGGGCTACCAGAGGGGAAAGGTGTGTCCTCTCCCCTTCCAGGTGGCAGAAACTGGAGAACACCTCAGCTTGTTGATCCCCAATATTTTTAATCTATTTGTTCTTGGTTTTGAATTCATGTTTGAAAATAAAGCCAGTCCCGAAGAAAAAGTTTTTGACTGAGTGGTTTATTCTACCTTCCCCGGCTGGCGAGTTTGCTTACCAATTTGCACTGGCATTTCCCAACTTTCCACCCTATGTAATGTTCTTTTCAAGCAGATTTTTTGTATGTAATAGCATAGTACTCATATAAGTAATCTCAACTACACTGCTGTGAAAGTGGTTTATGGTAAAGCACAGCATTAAATTACTACTAACCTGCAACCAAGAGTACATGAGATGGTTGTACAATAGTTGTGACACAGACAAACATACTCAGGCATACCCTGGCAGCTATATTACATCTGTGTCCAATCCTCTTCTTGATATTTCGCTGAAGGGGATCATGTGTGGTTTCTACCAAAAGCTAAACATTAGCTGGTTATTGTGGTTACTCTGGGATGTTTGTACAGGAAACATCTTTAGAATTACGTAACATGTAAAATATTGGTTTCCAAAACTGGTGGAGGTGAAACTTGTCACTTAAGGCAGGATGGGTCTCAGAGTGGACAATCAACATTGAGAACAATTGTGTGCAGTGGTGTTATAGCCATGTTGGTCCCAGGATATTAGAGAGATGGATGAGGTATTATCTTTTACTGGAACAACTTCTGTTGGTGACAGAGACAAGCTTTTGAGCTCACACAGGGCATGTATAAACTACAAAATGAAGTTGACCTAATTTACATCTGCATACAGCTGCCACAGTAATTAAATCACTTGTGTGTGTCTATATTTTGCTCCTTATATTGGCAGAATACGTCCTCAGCAGGAGCACTTGCACCAATTGAACTGTCAGTGTGGGACAGCTTCTGAAAGCCAGCAACAGTCAATATAAGCAATGCAGTGTCTACATTGATGCTGCGTTGACTTAACAACATCGACATTGACTTGACAGCTTTTGTCAAGGTGGCGTTATTAAGTCACAGTAGCGAGCGAGTTACATTGGCGGGAGCAAAATTTTAGAGTAGACACTTACAGAGTTAGGTCAACGTAAGCTGCCTTGCGTTGATCTAACTCTGTAATGTAGACCAGAGCATTGAGTTCTTCAGGTCCTGAAGAAGCGCTCTGTGTAAGCTCAAAACCTTGTCTCCCTCACCAGCAGAAGTTGGTCCAATAAAAGATATTATTATTACCTCACGCACCTTGTCTCACTGAGAACAACTGACATCCATCAACTCAGTTAGCCCTATGTTTACACTCTGGGGCAGATGCAGACTTGAGCATTGAAAAGACAAAATGCTGGGACTGTATAAGAGTAGGAAATAGGTCACAAACCTTATCCATTATGGAGGCGACATTTTGCCTTTTCGAGTGTTTCATGAAAAGTGGACCCCAGCCTTCTGGACTGGACAAGTGCAGTAAGGACTGACCCTGGGTGAAAAATAATTTAGACAGAAAAGTAATTTGTTACTAAGAACAGATTACAGATTGCATTTTATATTTTTCTTTTACCTGTAACTTTTTGTTTCCAAATCCTCTTATTTATTTTTATTTAAATCTTTAACTCAAGCTTTGTGAAATACATTTCAATTTGGTTTTACTATAAAGATGTCTAAGGGCCTTGTGCTAAGAAGAGTGTTGAACTGAGGTGAAGCTGGTAAACTGGGGTGCACTGCTTCCATGCAAACAGCAGATTGGTGTACATTGCAAGTGTCCGGAAGACAAGGGAGTGGGCACTTGAGTATAACAAAGTGGGGTGTACAAATTGCTAGCCTGCAGACAGAAAGAGTGGGGTTGTGGAGCCTTGTATGAAGTGCTTGTGCTGCCAGCAGCTGGCAGAGTTAGGAAGTTTTCCCCCTATTGGCACAGACAAGATTATCTCACGCGGTAAGTAGACGGTAGTGATTCACGCCGGACACCTTGGGTAACCCTGAAAAGTGTCACAATAGTCACAATTTGCTTTGACAATTTTTTCCAGCAATTGATAAATAAATATTAGACTGCTTCAATCTTATGGTTTATATTACAATGGGTGTACAAATACCCTACTGCAAGGTAAAGCAGGGGTGCTGGAACTACAGGTCCTGGGGACGTGGTAGCACCCCCTGGCTTGGAGTGGTTTTCATCACAGACAGGGTTTACAGTTTTGTTCAATGGCTCTCAGCACCCCCCATTATAAAAATTGTTCCAACGCCACTGGGCACATGAGAATCCCCATTATCCAATCACCCACCATCCAAACCTCTCTTTCTAATGTATTACAGATAGAGAAAATAGATCAGCGTTATCTGTTAACTCAAGATAATCCAAACTCCCAGTTATCTGAACAGATTAGTTATCACCCAAGAGGTTCAGATAATCAGGATTTCGGTTGGTGTATGAATACTTCAGTTTAGCTGTACTACATAACAAACCAATCCATAAAGTTCTCAGAGAGCAGTATACAGTATTTGATACTATCTGCTTTCACAGACAGGATACCATTGGATTGAAGCAGTAAGCCATTTCTTATGCCCCTAAAACTTACAGGTGTAGTTGCTCCACTTTCAGAATTACTGTAAAAGGAGTTCTATTCAAACCTTCTGCCAGACTGTTTCTCTCTCACAAAGGGCCAAGTCCTGGTCTCTCTGAAGAAGTTACTAAGCTACTTTAATAAGTAGGACCAAGATTTGGCCCAAATTCTCCTTAACTACTGTGCAAAACCTGTGTTTCTTAAATCCACCTTCAACATATCGAAATCACTTTGTAAAAATATGTGCTTCAGCGGTCACTCAACAAGGCAGTACACTCAGCCTGGTGCCGAGCTGCCTGGTAGTTGCATGGTTTAGCAAAAAGGGAAACAAACTAATCTATTACATTTCAAAGGAAGCTCTGTTTTTAAGGCAATAAGCAAGACAATGTGGAAACAATTCTCTACATAAGTGCCCTAAGTATTTAGGGCCAGATTCACTGGTGCTGATGCAAAGAGATGTAAATTACACCTCTCTCTTCACAAGTACATTTCTTCTGTGATTTAAGGGTTATTCACTCTGAGGCTTTGTCTTCAATACTTAAAAAGGTGTGTTTTTACCATGGGATCACTAGCATGTATTAGGTATCTCCCTCTGTATAATCCTAGTGGAGACAAGGCACTATAGTTTTACTGCAAGTAAACTAGGTGAGTTCAACCGCAAGCAGGTGGTATAGCGCTACCCTCATCCGACTACTTCACAATAAAACCAAGAGGTGTCTTGTCTCCACTGGGGTTGTACAGTGAGATAACTAATTTGCAAGTTATCTCACTGAAGAAACAACACACTTTTTTTGCAGTGAAGACAAAGCGCGAGAGAATGTTCTTCAGGATTTCCTCTGGAAAAGGGCAACTTTAATTCCTGCCTCAGGCCCCATGGGTGCCACACAGCTAACGGCTGCTGAGGAGATGCACTGAATCAGCACATCCCTAGCTACTCTGGCCATGATCTTTTGAGGTTTCGGTGGCCTCACATGAGACTCTCAGAAGAGTTCAGTAGAAGATTCAGCCACTTTAAAATGCCATAACTTCCTCACCTGGTGGGTTTCCAGTACCATGGGATGTGGTTGAAAAAGTCAGCAAAGACCTGGAGTTACTTTCACTCATTGTCCTGCTGCCAACCCATCCTCTGGAACAGTCTTTTTATTTAAACCTTCTGCAGGAAGTCTCACCTTAGCTTTTTTTTTTTTTAATGAAGTTAATGATTTCAATTCTTTACCACTGCTGCAGAACTATTTCTGTAACCTAGGTCCCTGAATTCAGAAGATGGCTTAAATGCTATGTATCCCAATTTTCCTCTCACTCACACCCATACGATTCCAGTGTCTTCAATAAAGCTGATCCTGATTTACATCAGTGTAAATGAAGAGAGTAATATAATATATATTTATGAGCAGTGGAATTTCAAATGGCTCTCTCTTTGGGGACAAAGTCAGGGAGATTGAATGCTGATCTGAAAGATAACAACAAACCTGAAATCCAGAGTAAATCCTTGAAAGGATTTTGTATGTTTATAACAATACTGTTTGACTGGAATGATTCAGGCTCGGAGTTGATATACTTGCAGCAGTAATATTTTTTGACCTTTTAATCAATACCATTTTGCAAGTATTTTGTTTGAAAACTGAAGGGTATATACAGGACTCATTCTCTGGAGGCAATGGAAACTTTCCATCGAAGAACCATCTGCAGAGACAGATAAAACACATAATGACAGGATATGTTTGCGGAGGATTTGAATGCATTAAAAAAATAAATCTGGACCTGAAAGCAGATGATTTACAACAAAGGATCCCAAGAAAGATGTAAGGCAACAATTAGGGCTAGAAAATTAAAAATGCCGAGGAATTTAATCAAACAGGACAGTCTAATCAATGAAAAGCATACCACATGCTCTCTCAAATAATTGCATTCCAGCTTTTTCATGGTAACAGCCAGTATTTAAAGTAATTGCATTCCAATAAGGCTCAGTGGTCTAGAGCTACTATTGCTTTAATATTTGACATATGGGGCCTGATCCTGCTCCTACTGAAGTCAATGGCAATTTTGATTGACTTCAAGGGGAGAAGGCTCATGCTGATAATCTATATGTACAAAGACAAATGCAGCTCTAAAGTACAAGCAGTTTTACCATCTTTTGTTTTTATTGCCTTTTCTGTAAAAGATATTAGAATCTCTTGATGTTACTCTCCTGTACATTTTTCCATATAAATGTACACTCAGGCATTATGCCAGTTAGTAGGTCACTTGGGCAATGCAATTCTTCTGAATCTGGGATAGCTGTCATTTAGTGACAACTAGTCAGGAAACAGGATTGGAATATATAAAGCTGAGCAGGATGCAAATGTTTAAATAAATCTACTCATTAAATAACAAGGTCAATGACAATAATTTTACATCTATATAGTGCTTTCAGCCAGATAGATCCTCGTGCTCTTTACACATGTTTCTGAGGCCTGGTCTAGATTATTATTTAAAGGTGTGAGGTTAGATCAAGTCACCTAGTGCAATCATATTAACACCTCCTAAAACTCTACTCAAGACACAGGACTTATCTACATTGCACCATAGTGTGGCCTATAGGGTGTGAATTGCAGAATGCACCAAAATGTTAAGCTCCAACTGCCCCATGCAGATGCTGCTGGCATGAAGTAAAAGGTACCTACTTTGCTTTAATGCTACATTAATGCAAACTAGGTACTTTTTAGTTCATCCCAGCAGTGCCCACAGGGGGCAGTTAGAGCAAAACATTTTGGTGCACTCTGCAATTCACACCCCCGTACTCTGCGGTGTGGTCAGTGTAGATGTAACCAAAGCAATTATACCTTAGCATAAGACTATTGATTTGTCTTGAATAGAGATTTTGAAGGCGTTAATTGAATTGCGTTACATAGCATCGAGCACCTAAAATCACACCTTTCAATCCTAATCTAGGCAAGGCCTTACTGAGGCCTGTTCTATACACAGATTTTGTACCAGTAAAACTATTTCAACTGGGGGGAGGGGTGACTTTTACCAGTATAAACCCTAGGATGAACAATTACCCATTTGGAAATAAACTATACCAGTATAAGCACCTGTATACAGATATAATGGCATCCACACTAAGGGAGATTGTGCTGCTTTAGCTACATTGGTATAGTTAAAGTGGTACAACTTTGTGTGTAGACAAACCCTCACTGTAGAAACAACAGATCGGATTCTGGTCTCAATTCCGCCTTATTGACATGCATTGGTACAACTGAGAGGAGACATCAGAGAGAGTTTTTACTCTAAACATTCTCTCCCCTCTGGTGCCTGGCTGATTGCTTCCATCACTGTCCCCACTTAATTAACACAATCTTTTCATTTCTGCCTAACGCCTGCTGCTCTCTATGCTCCTTTATCCCGCTTTGCCAGCCTGCGTATCTCCCTGCTTTCAGTGTTCTCCACTCCATTCCTCGCTGTTCTCTTTTAAGGTATGTTTACACTTCAAGCTGGAGGCGTAATTCCCAGATCAGAAAGATGTCGCCATGCTAGCTCTGAGCAGTGGGAGGATCTAGCCCATACATACTAATCCAAGCCACTAGGCACACGCTCAGCCAGCTAGCCCCTCCTGTCACGGTCTCTACACTTACAGTTACGGGAATGTCCTCGAGCTTGGAATGACATGCCCAGCTCGAAGTGTAAACAGCGTAGTTAGTTAAATTTCTAACAGATCCCCCCACTCTCAATAAATAAATAAAAATAAAAAACTCCAAAGAAATCAAAGTAAACTAAATGATGTGTGGACTAATGCAACATTTGCAAGTCATTATATTGTTCACCTTGCTTGTTTGTAATATCCCTTGTCCATTTCTTTATCCACACTCTGCCTTTCTTGTCTTCTTAGATTATAAGCTTTCCAGGGCAGAGTCAGTCTCTTATACATTTGTTCAGCACCACACACAATGGGGTCCCAATCTCAGATGAGGCCTGTAGGCACTATCTTAATACAAACAACAACAACAAGGAGAATTTGACATGTTATCAGAATCATTTCACCTACCACTGAAATATAGTGTCTACTAGGGTATATTATGGCAGCCAGTAGCAATACTACACAATCAAAATATTTGCTGCACAGTAATATGCATTTTTAAAAAATAGTCTGTATTTATAGGCTGGTATTGATAGCTATTTATGTACAGCTTTGTGTATATTTCATTTTTACTGGTTATGCAGTCTGACTACAAAACTGCATATTTTATATAGTAATGGGTGGAGAGGAGGAAAAGATACATTGCATTGTTTTCTTGACAAGACACGTTCTTTCAATGACACAATTACCAGTTGAATTCAAAACAAGTGACACATGCAGATAAAAACACAAGGAACAAATGCAAGGAGAGATGATCAATAAACCTTGATATTTTTTCATTGAAATTTCAAATTTTTGAAAAATGTCAACCGCTCTACAAGCTGGTTGAAAAACAACAAAAGTGTTTCATTAAAATACATTCATTAAAAATTTTCTACCAGCCCTATCTGCAAAGGTGGCAACAAACACTCCTGTGTGTTCAGCCTAAAACAAAAGACAGAAGAATTATAGCTATCGGGATCATGGGTTATGCAGCCAAAGGTCATCTTCTCTAGTGATGAAGATAGCAGTTGCCTCCAAGAGGAAAAGAGGAAAAACATAAGGTAGCCTCAGCAACTGTAAATTACTCAGCCTGTTTATTCAGTGGTCAGACTTGATTTCCATCAAACAAGGCCAAGGCTCCCTTCATCTCTCATCCTATTAGAGTTAGTCACCATCTTTAAGATGGAAAAGAAATTTTTTTTTTTTAAAAAGAGATTGTATTAGCAGAAACATGAAAGATTAAGTGAAAACAAAATTATCACTTGAAATGATTTTGTACTTTTCACACTTATACATTACTAAACCAGTAATTAATCTACTACCTGGTGTCAGATGAGGCTACATGTTCCTCCTGATTAAGTTAACTACAATTTTGTAATGTTTCTCTGTGCTCATAGAACAAGTAGCTACTATCAAACTGCAGACTTATTTTCAATTAAAAGAATAATGCAAGAGGAAAGAACAAAAGTAAAGTATCCAATCTGAGCTGCACTGAACTGAATTCAAAATGGCTGCAAGTGTTTGCAGATAGTAGGAGTCCTTAGAGATTTAAAGACAGAGTCACAGCAGCAGTTATATAGCTATATGCACATTTTGCATACTTTTGGATTAGTTTTATTCATCATTAAATGGTGTTCAATCACCATTCCTTTGATCAAACATTCCATGCAACATTACAAGAGCTAACAATTGGGGCATTGTGGAATTATCATGGTTGCCTGATTGGCAGACTAACGCCATTTTCCTGATGGAAGATTATGGAGATCTAATTAAAAGGTGCCATGTTTTAATAAGGGGCTCATTTAATAGAAAAGCTGCTTTAGAAAAATGACAGTTGGTTTAAATGCCAAATGACTCTGGGACCTTCAGAAAGGTTATTTTATATTTAATTACTTGTAGCCACAATAACAGTCATGCCTTTATTAATAACGTCCCTATAAACAGAACAGTGGCTGCAAATCTGTGGAAGTTAATTCTTTCATTCTAAACCTTTGTTATCAGAGCTCTGAGTGCACAAAATCTTTTACAGACACAATAGCATAACTCCATGCTTTTCTTCACAGTGAACAAGTTGCAATCAGGCCAATTGTCTTGCCAAATTTTGAGTACACCTCAATCACTGATCACTGTCAGTTTCAAGAGTTTTTGTTTGTAAGGAGTTGCACCCAACATAACTATTTTGTGTAGACTGCAGCTTCAGCAGTCTTTAGAAAAAACACAGTACTGTGGTCATAAAAAAACTCAAATGACATTAGTTAAGTGAACTGAAATCGCTGGATTTGAGAAATCACATAAAGGGTTTCATCTTGCAACATTTATTCAGGCTAAACCTCCACTGAAGTCAGTGGATGTTTTGCTTGATTAGAAAATGCAGGGTTAAGCCTCCGAAATGGTCAAAACTGTGGCTCCAACAATCAGAAATCATCTTCTATTTAAATCTGTCTCCCTTATTACTTTAAAATAATAACATCTTGGAGTTCAAACACAGAGCTATAATTCTACAGTAATCAATAATCTTATTTATCTATTATAGGTATTTCTAAGACCCCTATCACCACAATACCTGAACACACATTTAAGGTAGCATTAAGTAATGTCCAATTCTCGGTTTCTTCTCAACTGTCAACCCTTTTATTCTTTCTTCCACCGCCCTCTCTCTTCTCTTTATTCTCCTTCTGTCCTTCATCTTTCCCCTCACAAACTGGCTATAAACAACAGATGCTTTTATGGGAAGAAAAGATAATAATGTCTTATTTTAATCAGAAAGTAGTTCCTCTTCCTGTTTGATTCTGCTCCACTGTGTCCCTCATATTGTAATATGCTCAGGACCAACTGGTGTCATTACGTTCAAGTACTGGCATGTCATTTTTTTTAATCCACACTGATCCAAAGCAATTTTGCAAATTCTAAGAAACCTATTTATTTGCCGTGGATGAAGGGGTTAAAATATCCAATAAGAGGAGTGTTCTGAGTCACTTGGCAACTAACTTTTATTATCATCCCTATCACTAGTGATATAAGTTGCTTTGAAAAAAAGCATAGAGATTTGGTATCTGTAGTAGTTATAGATAATAAATACTATCACTCTTTTACTTTAACATATCTTCTTCTTTAAACAAAGCCCTTTTAAGTGTGATTGTATTACATGTAGAACTTATGTGAGGAATGTATTAAAGGGAAAACATGACATTAAAACATTGTTAAGTGTCTTGACAAAAGCAATTCCAAGTTAAGGCTGACATTCCAATCTGATCTTGATCTGCTGAGAGCCACTTTTTGAGGGATTTCAGAATTGTCTGTGATCCATTATATACAGAATATGGGCTTTAATACTTAGAAACACCAGCATGAATTAGATTTAAAATAAACAAAAACACATCTGAATTGATGCAATGAAACATTTTTAAAAATGAACGCATGGTATGTGGGCTTTTATGCTAAGTTTCAGTTCAAAGCAAATGTTTGAGGGGTGAACACTCAAAAATTGACAAACATATTCAGATGTGGATAGGCCCCTACATTCCTGTTTGGGTATCTGAATAGTTCTCAGGAGTCTGAGCATCCACAGCTCTCATTGATGGAGTTCAGTGCGCTCAAATCAGGCTATTTGTTTAGGTACCTAAATCCAAATGAAAACTTTGTCCAGAACTTAAAGTAAAAATGCTGGCAAATCCTTAAAAAAAGCAATGTTGCTAAATACCAATATATAACAGTATCCTGTTATGTAGAATGTATATTTATATCGGTAGAATATACGTTCTTGAAAAACATAGAAGAAGGCATTAAACAGTGCAAAGCAATTAGAGTTGAACCTTCTTGTTCTTCTTAGACTGCTGAACTCTGTATAGCTATTGTTCAAACTTTTCAATTACAATGCGGTATAGAGCTATATATTTCAAAGTATTTCCCTAAAAACTAATATATAGTTCAACTAGTGTGGTATCTACAGCGTCACCATCAAGGCCAAATGTATAAGGTTACCTCTGGGAATAATTTTGCTATGGCAGGTTGATTTAGTCTTTGTAAATGACAGCAGCTGAACAATCAACTCTTATTTGTTTTTGCTGCTAATGGGAAGCTGTTAGGAGAGTCAGCCTTGTAACAAAGGTATTTTGTTAGGAAAAACTGCCAGTCTTAATAACAAAATTATAGCAGTGATAATAAATAGAAAGGCAAAATAGGTAGGAGAACTGCATGAGTTATTCATTGAAAAGAACTTATTTACTGTATTTTGACATTGTTGTCAGATAATCATAACTTTTTTTTAATTGTTCAATCATTTCAAATATAGATTGCTTAATAAATAATGAGAACATTGGATAAAAACCAGAAATACCATGGTTAGATAGATACCTAGCTAGCAAGTATACATTTTAAAAAATGAGTCCTGAAATCTGGAGATTTTAGGCAAATGACTTATTGCCCTAATTTGCACATTTAGTGAGCCTGCATTGCCTCCTTTACATCATCCTCATAGTTTATCACTCCAAAACTGCAACTAGAGTTGGCACTTATCTCAAATACTTCCTTGGGAGTACAGGATGTTGACAAGGGATACTGCACCAGGTAGTGTTCAAGTGTTTGTCTATGCTTTGTGCATTCACATTTGGAGTGGTTTCTCAACTTCCACTTGGTCATACTATCACCAGACTTTGTTTTTAATATGGTTTCTCTATGATGCTGTTTACCTTAAGAATAAAGTAGGCTTGCTTAGAAAACTCTGTGTGGTAACATATGTTTTTAACTACATAAAAGGCTTGATTGCACCTTCTGTTGAGCCTGAAAAAGTGTTGGCTCATCCCTTGGTTTTAAGGAGTCTATGATTGTCTTTGGATCCAAGACGCCTCTGATGACAGCCATTAGCATCTTTCAGAGTCACATTTCATAATACACAGTGATGGTCAGTGAGCACTAAGTGCTTAATGTGCTCGTGAGAGCCCGGTTCTAGTCTGTTTTTGATTCTGTCTGGCTATGCACAACAACAAGAACCTGACAGTGCCCCAGCCAGACTCTCTCTGGGAAGCTCAGCCCTTAAAGGCACAAATATGCCAATAGATTTCCTACTTGAAAAATACAGACATAGGCCCAGAGCCTTAAAAGTTATTTAAGCACCAAACTCCAACTTATACCTTTTGAGTATCTGGGGGCTAGTACACAGAGGCATACACTATGGCATAATATTTACATTTCTTTAATTTTGGTTTTCAGCCTCCTTTTGAGAACCCTTACCACAAATTGCATAGCTACTCTGCAGGCTAATGGGCAAACTGCGCGTAGAGCAGAGGTGCAGGTTGGGAAGAGAGTGGCTCAGCATCTACAAATATATAAAAATTGTACCTACACATCTGCTGGCATCTGAACTAGTTAGCATTAACCTGTGAATGCATTACTCATCATAGCACTATTCTCAGGCACTGAGGCAGAGCAGTCATTAACCCAGTTTAATTGGCTGGTTACACTGGGGTTTACAGCTGCTTCATGCCGCTGTCCTGTAGAGGTGGAAAGCTACTCAGCAGTGAATATGACCCAGACTTTGCACTACCTATCATTATGAGATTTGCTGATTGCTGTAATCAGACCCTTCAGCAGAGTATCTCCAAAAATACCACAGAACATCACAACAATACAACTGTTCAACTATGTTTCATGAAGAGTATTGGCCATGTACCTGAGAATTTTAAATAATGCACAGTAGTTATTCAGTGCTCTCATATCAGCTGCATTTCTGAAGTTTTGCTTATAACATCATCCTTGCTGATTTGGCAATTTTTCTTGAAGTGTTACAGCAGATGACATCATTCATATGGGAACTGCTCTTGAATGGCATAGCACCTTGTAAAATGCTTTAACAAGACAGGAATGCTAAAATATAAATTGGATTTGGTTTCAAAGATTTCTCCTTTAGGAGACTACAATAAATTCAAACCCCAAATTGACACCCCATTCTCTCTATAAATCTACTTTTCTAGCGTTCAGATTTCTGAAGGGTGTAGCATAATTGCTTTATAAGGAAAGACTACAAAATTGCTATATCGTTTCAAGTGCTTTCCCTGGCTTTTGGGAAATATATGGTTTTACAATTAAGCATAAGGGATGCTCTAGTCTGTCTCTTATTTTGGTTTGTTAAATCCATCAGCAAGCAGTAAAATCCCTAGTATTCAATGATTCTTACTATTTATATTTTATTTTCTTCCTACCCTTTTCCCCCAGCGTTGCTTTTTCTTCCACTTTTTGATGATTTGTAGCTAACCCCTGATTAGATGACTAGAGATGCTGCCAATACTGTTTCACAGTTAAACAGCTGGGGAGCAGTGTATCATCTTGTGCTATGCTCTACCTCTGCTGTCTATCAAGGTTTTCTTCATTATTAAGCCAGTCAGTGGTTTCAGATTCTGCATTTAAAAATCACATAAAGAACAGTGTCAAGTAGTTTCAGGTCTCACACAGAGGCTGGCTGGAGTGTTTGTTTGTTTGCTTGTTTGTTGGCTGTTTTGGTTTCTTTGTGTTTATTTTATGGCTTTGTTGAGTTTTTTAAGTAAGGAGGGTTAAAACTCAATAGGTGAATTTCATGCACACAATCCCACAAACACTGGTGTTATGCAGGAAATTATGGATGTGAAGAGCAGCAAGATCCCTTCCCAATCCCATCTGTGGGAATTCTAAATACTGGATATCACCCCCCTCAGTAACCCAGTCCCAGTTGGCTTGTTCAAACCACCTTCCATTCTTTAAAGCACAGACGTTGCAGAGGGCAACCTGCTCAGCTGCTCCTTCTGTGTCCCCCTCTAATGCAAACCCTTCTATAGGAATCAAGTTGCATGGTGGATTTGATGTGTGTTGCTTGTATTGTAATAGCACCCAAAGCTCCCAACCAGAATGAGGGGTCTATTGTGGTAGGTATCATTTAAAAAAAAAAAACAACAGAAGAATTTATAACCTAAGAAGAAAAAAAACAGATGAAGAAAGGTGGAGCATGACACATAAGGAAGATGACAGAGTTGTGCGTGAATTTTCTGTCAGAATAATTTTTGATGGAAAATGCTGCTTTTGCAAAATCAAAGTTTTCCACCTTCTTCAGTTGTGCACCATGAAAATGGAAACAAAATATTTCTTCAGGTTGGCCCATTCCAAATCATAATATTTCAGTTTGATGAACTGAATCTATATGGTTCGTTTCAAATCAGTACGGTATTTCCCTATTGTAGCACATTGTCTGATCATGAAAGTTACGGTTCAAGGTGCACAAAGTCCCCATTGCTTTCTATGGGCCAGGCTTGCTGGCTGGACTACATCTCCCATGGTGCAACACAGTGTCCACTTTAACCAGGTGGCAGGATGCCTCATGGGAATTATATGGCTGTGGGCAGTTGCTTGTAAAGAGATTGTGTCCTTCATATATGTGAGTGTTTCCACATGTTTGGAAAGACCTTCTCTTAAAGAAATACTATCAACATAGATAGGTCCAAAACTGTACCACCTAATCCTAAAAAACCCTCAATGCTTCCCAGCTGAAGGCTTCTTCACAGTTCAAAATCACAGCTCTTCAGGGGTGAGACACACAACACACAGATAAGGATGCACATAACATAAGCATGTAGACAAATATGTGCCTCAGCACACCCTCTCCCCCTGGTCCTTCCACTTTCCCTCAGTTTGTGTGCAGGCAGGAAACTGATACAGACAAAATCCTGTTACCAAAAGTGTTCAGTTAAATCTGGTTTGGAAAAGTCAGTTTATAAAGCTATAAATAGTCTGTATCTGACTGCATCAAATGCTATCACTCAATACTTTCAATATCAATGCCAGAAGTACCACTTTCCAGAAGGCTACTGACCAAGAATAAATTATAAAGCTACTATGTATTTTGCTAATACTGGTGCCATGTTATCTGCAACTACCAGTTTTTAATAAGTTTCTCCTTAGGAAGAGAATAAATGTAAATTAATGAGGTGAGAGTTGTGATACATAGAGCTTTAGGCTGAGATTTTAAAAAACTGACTAAGGGATTTGATGCTCAATTACAATTGATGTTAGCATTAAAGTTAAATAGGAATTGGGCCCCCAAATCCCCTGGGCAAAACCTCAACCTGATATTTTACATGGTGTAGCTGATATTCAACATAAAATAATGAGTCTAATATTAGAGAAAACAATTCTCCTATGCTAATGTTTATACATTTTACCCATCCATCATTTTCCTTCTTTCTATAGCAGAGCTTTCACTGCAGGCCCCAGCACCTGGAGTCATGTGTTTTCATCAGACTTCCAACTTTCACTTGAGAAAAGTAAGATTCTAGCTCTTATGATCACAAAGAAAAACTTGAAAATGTGTCCTGATGCAGAGCTTGAAGCAACAGCTCCAAGAGTTGAGAACTGCTCCATTCACCTGACTTCAATGAAATCCACTGCTTCAGGGGCCCTGCCACCACGGCCCATAGGAGGCCCCTGTGCACGGCAGAAGGGAAAAGTGCAGCAGGCCCAGCACACCCTCTCAAACAAACACAACCCAGCTGCTGGAGTGAGTACTTGGTGGAGAAGAGAGGGCAGGGACCCTGCTGACAGGGCCAGCGCAACCACTAAGCAAACTAGGTGGTTGCCTAGAGCAGAAAAATCGGGGAGGGGCCACAAAAAACTGAATGAACTATTCATGAAACTACATAAGTAAACAAACAGGCTTCAGCAGTGGGAATAAAAGGTCAATGAGAAGGTACAATCAGTTTCAGAATACTCTCTCTTTTTCATGCAAAATAAATCTGGGATTATAAATGCAGAATTTATATTCATACGAATGCACAATATCCACTTTTGAAAGTTAATTATGGGGGGTTGCAAGGCTGAAGGTTCACCTAGGACACCTAATACTCTTGCACCACTCTGCCTGCTGCCACCACTGACTCTCAGAGATCTCCTCTCTGTGGGGAGAAAAGAACTCTCTGCTCCTCTCAAAGCTGAAGAGGGCCCCATGGGAGTGAGGGAGGCTCCCTGCCACCACCACGTTAAGTGAGCCCACAGTGCATGGGCAGGCCCGAAGGGTTCCTGTGTCGTGATGTGCTCAGGACTCTAAATGGCCTTACGCTGTCTCTTGAGTCAAGTCTGTCAGTAAAAATCTGTAACTTCCATTAGCTCCTTTCAGTGCAGAAGGAGCCTCAAATATTTGCAGTAAGCACTTTTGCACACTTGGCTATTAAAATTAGACAGAGAAAAAAATTCAAGTTGTACCAGATGCTGCTTTAACATATGGTACTAGAATGTGATGAGTGGCCATGAAATTTAAGGTAGCAATGACTTTGTTGTACATAGATTTGCATTCATTTTTTCAGTATACTGTATAATAGTGCTCCTTTTCCACTAGACATGTGTATACGCTATATTCTTTGGATGAACTGAATCTATCATATGACCAGCACGTGGGTGGTCATAGCTAGTGGTCAGAGCACAAGCCAGACTGAGTGGTTAGAACAGGAGTCTAGCCAGAAATTTAAGCCTGGGTGCCAGAGTCAGAGATCAGGAATCAAAGTCAAGAGTCAGAACTGGGTTAGCTAGATCAATGCAAGGCTGGGGCCAACGCAGGAGCAGGACTGGGAACCAGAAGGCACAGAAACTATCAAATGTGTGAGCAAACGCTTTGATCAGCCACTAAACTACTGCTGCTGCTGCTGGGCTTAAAAGTCAGTCTGCTGATTTTCCAACCAATTGGGCAGCCTACTAGAGGACAGCCACACTTTTGTTGTTGTTGTTGTTGTTTTGGTTCTTTTTTTAAAGTCCCACAAGAGAAAGGTTTAATTTACTCAAACTAGCCAGCAGCTGAGGCCAGTTACTTTGCAACATAGCTTCTCCATTGCACACCTGAAATCACAGCACCTAAGTCTAACTCCCACTAAGAACTGAAAGTGGTGAAGTGCAGATTTCAGAGGCACAGAGTGAGAGAAGATTGTTCCTTTAGGTAGATAAAGAGAGGAGCAAGCAGTGCCTTGCAACAGGGAGATTTAGAACAGTTTGCAAATAGTCTTTAAACTACAGTACAAAAATGGAATTACCAGGAAACCCTAACCAGAGGGATTTGAGAAGAAAGCTTACAGCGCCCCTTTATACAGCTACGTGAGTTTGTATCACCACATAAGTCATAGAACTTCAATGGTAGTGCAGGAATTGCAGTGAATTGTTTCCACCCTCAGCACCACCAAGTTTGATGCACGTGCTGATGGGTGCAATCTGTTCCTACCAACCATAGGTCAGTACCAGAGTGCAAGCTAGAAAGGCACCATAGGTCAGTTTGAACAATTTGGTTGCTCAGAGACTGGCTCTGCTGCAGGCTCCGACTAGTAACAAAATCTGAAGGACTTTATCAATCATGTCAAACTAGATTCCACACGTAATGACTGTGTGGAAAATAATATTTTTGTTTTGGTTTGTTCCAAAAAAAATGATCAAATAATTAGTTCAACATACACACAAAAAATTATATGTTTAGTTTTAAGTAGTCCAAATATCTAAAACCTTTGCAAGTTTTAGTGTACAATACTTTAGCTCTCCAAAAACTATACAATAAGCATATGCTTGTCAGAAGTTGATGAAAACATTCATTTGTGAAACCCTGAATCAATGATCTAGTTGCCAGGTGCCAACTGTAGGGATATTTTTCTCCATTAACCTACCAGAGCTTTAGTGGAGATTCATGTGCCTATAATTTATAAGGCCTGTAGTCTGGTAGTCTTAAATGGCTATCTAGGGGTTGAAATAAAAGGAAAATGATCCCCCGTGCCACTGAAACAACATAAATTTGTGGTCTATGCTACAGCTTTATTGGCTGGGAACGCTCCCAAAGCTAGAAAGACATGAATTACATTTCATTTTGCTAACTAGAGTTAATAGCCAAGATATGACCAATTTAATTAGCTAGATTTAAAGTAATTTAGGGCAAAGATTTTGAAGCTGTTTGATCCTAGGTTAAACATTAACCAATGATGTCATACAAGCCAAACAAACCACAACTGTGAAATGTTTAGATTTTTTTTATTGTCCTACTTACCATGATACATTGGCTTTTTGGAAACTGAAACATAAAGCGAGATGTTGTATTCCTCAGATTAAGGAAGCATTCTGATTGACTGATGAACGTTCTAATGTGGAGCTTTAATCTAGGCAAACCACAGGTCTCAGCCAAAACAGATGTTCGGTCTGCTTCTAAACTGACGGCCCCATCTTCTTTCAGCAGAAACATACACATTTTTATTCTGTGCCCAGTGCCCCCAAGTATGCTGTTTTAGGATACACTAAGTAAGTCAGTAGGCGGTGGCTATCCTGACATAATCATGCCCTTAGCAGATTAGAGACACTTCACTGCACCTTGTGTCTCATAAAAACCCACTGTGTAATTATCTTGTCAAATATACTTCTGGGGGTACTTCTTGACAAATTAAGATGGAGTATCTCTCAGCTCAGCCCCTCTTGTTGAATCTTTCTTTCTTTCAGAATATTTGTGTAGTGTTTCTCTGTGCATACGAATAAACAAACCCATCGATAAGTGCAAAGAAAGGAGAAAGTCCAAAGACAATAGTAATCGAGTGCAGTCAGCTTTTAGAACCAGGTAGCACTGCTTTGGGCCTTTCAACAAACACGTAGCATACAACGAAGTCCAACAGATCAAAATTCATAAACTGAAAGCTGGGATGAGAATCTTATTTGACATTTTCAATTAACTGTAGCCAAGTAGCTAAGTCATTCTTAGTGTTCGTCACATCTTTTTTTTTTTTTTTTTTCTCCTGTTACTATTTTCAGACTAAGCTAGAAAAATCTTGAAAGTAGAAAAGGGTCAAGCAGGCAAGGTCAGAATCTGGATCAGGATTAGGGTTGGGTAGGGGACTGAAGCTGACTCAGAGCTGGGTTTGGAGTTCAAATTCAGAGGATGCCAAAACCTCACAAGCCGTTCTTGTGAGATTTGGGTTTCAATAGACAGAATTCTCTTGAGATCAGCTTTTGTGAGAGATTTTCACCATCTTGAGTCAAAATTTGACAAGAATAGGTTTTCACACAAGATTTTGAAAACTGATCCTGGAAAATAGGCCTTTGTGGTTTTGGATCCGGCCTAGAGAAAATTCCAGTCATTTAATTCATACCCTTTCTTCCTTGAAATTCAAAAGTGTTCTCTCCAAGATTCCAGTTTTGGTTCATCTCTTAAAACATGCTGACATTTATCCTCACTACGGGAATAAATCCCTGCTTCATACAACAGCCATTAAAATTTCTGGGACATATTCACTGGCACACTCTGATGACACTAAGTGGCCATAAACCCAATTTAACCAATGCATTTAACAGAGATTATAAACTATTTTTATCCCCAGAGTAGCTACTGCAGAGAAGTCAGTGTCCTAGTGAATCTGGCTATATAAGATGGTGAGCATTCTGTCTAGAAAAGTGTTCTTTCAAATTTCAACCACCACATTAACATTACATTATATGGGCTATGAAATGTAATGTAAATCCAGCCATATTCTGGATTCTTAAAGAGAGCACCACCATGCAATTTAGAACTTGAGGGCCAGATTCAAGATGTGATCTGGCTATAAATAATGTGCAGTAAGAGGTTATCCCTATGTACTACAAATATAACCATTTTTATTACCAGCCTACTACCAGGACATTAATGATAATCCAGTTTCTTCCATGTATTCATGATGTTTTTCTTTAGAAAAATCAGATTTCACTAACAATGAAAATTGATATTTTAACCAGAGGTGAGTTAGCCTTTGGGACTAGGTGAACAAACAGCCAAGCATCTGTAATACTACACTGCTGTGCTGGCTGACAACTAATATCTGAGTTCCAAGTGGCTGAAAATAACACAGTCTCTAAAAAAGCCCTTTGCCAGAACACAGGAAGAAAGAAATAATACAAATGCCTGTCTACGCAGTATTTTGGGAGTGCAGAGGAAGGTTAGTTAGTGCTGTGAAAATATTCATCCACACATGCTCATAGAAGTTAATACAGTAGCTATGCACGTTAATTTGAAGTCCTGAATTAGTACATTCATTCACTAAGGTCCCAGTGGCCCAGGATACTAACTCCACCAAAGTGACTACAAGTTTCTACTACACTGTGACACTTGGTGTACAGCATTCTATTGCTATATGAAATTCATGACACAAAAAACTTCCAATCTTGCTTCTGAGAGACAAGGTGCGTGAGGTAATATCTTTTATTGGACCAACTTCTGTTGGTGAGAGAGACAAGCTTCCAAGCCACACAGTGCTCTTCTTCAGGTCTAGGAAAGGGACTTTCAGCACCACAGCAAAATGCAAGGTGAAACAGATTCTTTAGCATAAATAGTTAGCACATATTGTAAGGGACCATTCACGGTAACATTTTGCTTTGATGCTAAGAGTTCCTTTCCCAGACTTGAAGAAGAGCTCGGTGTGACTCGAAAGCTTGTCTCTCTCACCAACAGAAGTTGGTCCAATAAAAAATATTACAACATCCATCTCGTCTCGCTAATATCCCGGGACCGACACAGCTCCAACTACACTGCTACACTCTTGCTTCTGAACAGGCAATGGAAGTTTTACCTTTGACTTCAATGGGTGAAGGATTGGGTTCAAAAGATTATTCTCCATCCATGAATGCTGCGCATCACACCTTTTGTACTTTGGAATACATGGCTAGACATATATACAGCAGTGGTGATCCCTAGGAGATGACACACATTGGAATTACTTTTGTTATCCCTTTGGCATCAAGGCAGGAACATGAAGAAACACCTTCAAAGTCACAGTGTGTACACACTTGTACAGTACAACTGACACGCTGAGTGCTGTTTCTTGTTTGGCTTGTTAACATAGAGTCTGTACCTTTTCAAAGGCCTAAAACACCGAAGGTGCAGGCAGACTTCAAAATGAAAAGATAACCTCTAGTGTGTTTTCAAATATGTGCAGACTTTCCACCTCCGCCCGCTGCTGACAAACGGAAATAAATTAGGCTTTTGGGATCTCCCTCCCTCTCTAGAGCATTAAATTGCACTGCTGATGGTCTTGTAAATTGTAGCCCTCTGGCTGGCCCAAAATGCAGCTGTTTTGGAATGCTGTTGTGATTTCATAAATAGATTGTTTAAAAGGAAAACATGGCAGCTGGGTGGACACCCATCAGGGTCTGCCAGATCTACAGCAGTGTGAGCTGCAGATGTTTATCACAGTATCTTCACCAGGATAGTCCTCTGCTAACCTGAACAAAAAACCCTATTGATGGGTTACTTTTCTTACACAGTTCCTAGCTTCACTGCCATGTGGCTGCAGATAGCAGATTCCTACAGGAGCTAAAAGTCAGCTCCTGTGTCAGGGGTGAATAGTTACCAGTGTCTCAGTTCTCGCAGGGGCTCTTTCTCAGTGACAGCCTCTAAAAACATTTTAGTCATATCAGGCTTGCCATCTGCTTGAATAAATTAGCCTTTAAAATAATTTGTCAATCCATCTACATTGGCAACATTTATTTCATTAATTGGAAGAATTAGCTCTTTGTAGCAAGTCAAAGAATGTGGAGCCAAAACATACTGTACTTTCTCCCAAGTGACCTGCAGACCCTTGGACGAACTCTTGGGGTGCCATTAAAATGAATAGTTATACAGAAAAAATATCATTTTTGTGTTTATTTTATGTAGCTACCTTTCCAAAAAAAGAACTTTCAACATTTTTTAACATCTGGTTGCCTTATTTTTTAGTTTATTTCTGCAGCGGTATGAACAGAACATCTTCAATTTAATAAATACAAGTCTATATTCTTATCCACATGGATGCTATCATGTTGCACATAATGCAGAGGAAGAAAGATGCATAAATGCTTCTTTTAAAAAATATATCTATTAGGACTGATACGTTAAATTTTAGAGGGCCAAGTTCCACTCTCAGTTGCACCAATGAGGTCAATGGAGTTGCTTTGAAAAGCAAAGGTGTAAATTAAAGCAGAATATATCTCATAGTAAACATGCCAGACATTGCTCTATGTTAAGCAGGCAGCTACTATGTTTCAAGGCAGGGTGGCCAAGAGGATAGATGGGGCCTGGACAAGGATTCGGAAGCCTGGGTTCCATTTCTAGTGCTGGCACTGGTTTGACGGGTGACCTAGGACAAGTCACATCACCGCTGTCTGACTCAGTTTCCCAATTTGTAAAATGGGAATAATGAGACTTTTCCTCCTTTGCAAAGTACTTTGAGATCAGCTGGTGAAGAGCTTGGTATTATTATTTTTATAAAATAAAGGTAAAAAGCAATAAGAATTACAGCTGTTTAATACCAGAATTAAATTGCTAGTTTAAGTGGTTAAGATTGACGCTCAAATACTACAGTGATAAGAGCATTAACAATACAATAGACAGATTAGAAAGATAACTGCAATAGCAAACTTTCCACACACAAGTATAAATAATAAAAAGTAATGATAATGTTCTACACTTTTATAATACTATACACTTGAGGAACTCAACGCACTATAAAAATCAGTTAACAAAAGCCTTATAAATAAAAGATATGAGATGTCAATAATTTGCTACAAGCGATCAAAGTGAATCAGTAATGGAGCTCACAACATAAGCCAAAAATCTTTATTGTTACTGGATTGCAGACGCATCCAGGGTCTCTAATCAGAGGCCTGGGCTAGGCTACACTCTATTATGCTAGGCTCTGTACATTCTTGTAATACAAAAGACATACCAGCCTGTTCCAAAGAGCTTACAAAGCACATCTATTTAAAAAATGAGTGGGAGACCCAATTGCCAGTCACTTCTCTCTAACTATTAAACACAACACTGCATCTCTGCAGTTTTACACTTCATAATTATCATTAGTAGCCAAAGTGAGCGCTGCTTCCTTATTCATTTTCATATCATGCCTTCTTAACATTTTCGAAACCGCCTTCTCCTGTGCAGAGTGGGGAACATATATTTTTGTATGATGTGAAAATGGTCAAAATCCTTCCTTATACTCTATATTACCTATAGACAAGCCCCAGGGATTATTTGGCAGATAAAAGACACAGATGAGGACCCTCCAAAAAATTAAATAGATGCATAGATTCTAAAGTCCGAAGGGATCACTATGATCATCTAGTCTGATCTCCTTCATAACACAGGCCACTGAACCTCACGCAATAATTTATGCTCAAGCCCATAACTTCTGTTTGAGCAACTATGGGCAAGGGAAACAGTGTGAACTAATAATAAACCTGGGTTCCATTCCTGGCTCTGCTGCTGGGTAACCCTGGGCAAGTCTCTGTGCCTGAGTTTCCCCATTTAAGATGGGAGTAATGATTCTGCCCTCCTTTGTAAAGCATTTTGAAAAATGTTGATGAGCAACATTATATTCAGGCTATGTATTATTATATGCTATAGCATATTTTTAGAACAATAGTCTTGATTTAAAGATTTAAAGTGATGGCGAATCCACCATGTCCCTAGGTAAATCGTTCCAAAGATTCGTGACTCTCACTGTTAAAATTTGTGTCTTATTGTCTAGCTTCAGCTTCCAACTATCAGAAATATCTTTGCTGTGTAGGTACTTGTAGACCACAATCAAGTAATCTCTCACCTTTTTTTTGGATAAACTAAATAGCTTGAGCTGCTTTAGTATCTCACAGAATCTCATGTTTTCCAGAGCGCAAATCATTTTCATAGCTCTTTTCTGAACCCTTTCCAATTTTGCAACATCCTTTTTGGAATGCGGACACCAGAACTGGACACAGTATTCCAGTAACTATCTCACTAATGCCATATACAGAGATAATACTACCTCCCTACTCCTACCGGATATACCCCTGCTTATACATCCCAAAGATTGTGTTCACTCACTTAGCTACAGCATCATACTAGGAGCTCATGTTCAACAGGTATTTTCCCTAACTCCTTTTCAGAGATGCTGCTTTACAGGCTATTGTCTGCTATCTTATAAATATTCTTAAATGTGCAATCTTGTATATGACTGTGATAAAACTCATGTTGCTCAGGTTAGCTCACTTTATCAAGTGACCCAGTTTGGTCAATACAACTGACTTGTCCCCATCATTATTTGCCACTCCACCATTATTTGTGTCATCTGCAAACTTTACCAGCAGTAATTTTGTATTTTTTTCCAGATCATTGATAATGATATTGAATAACACTGGGTCAAGAACATGTCCCCATGGGACCCCACTAGACATCCCCCTTGGATAACTATATCCCATTTGCTATTACTTTGAGATTTATCAGTTAACCAGTTTTCCATTTAATAGGGATATATTGATTTTGTATAGTACTAATTTATGTGAGACAAGATCGAATGCTTACAGAAGGCTTTCCTTTATCATCCAAATGTGTAATCCTATACAAAAACGATATGATGTTGGTTTGACAAGAGCTATTTTCCATAAAACCATTTTGATTAGCATTAATTATGCTATCATCTTTTAATTTTGTACAGATTGCATCCCATAACAGCCTTTCCCTGATTTTGCCTGGGATCAATGTCAGACTAACCAGCCTACAATTACCAGGGTCATCCCATTTACCCTTTTTAAATATTGGCACAGAAGAACCTTTTTCCAGTCTCTGGAAATTCTCCAGTGTTCCAAGCATTCCCAATCTAACGTTTACATTTCATATCCAATAAAAGAGAGTGGAATATCAGCTTCAGTTCAGTTCGAATCCCTAGACCTTGCTTTGTTTGTGTTGGTAATGTTAAGGTTGTCTTTTGTAAGGTATTCTTATTCAGAATTCCTCCTGCAGTCAATTCCTTGGAAGGAGTATGATGTTGCATAATCACCAATGCGGGAGCCCTAGAATCAACTGTTTCCCCAGTTTGGCCACCATTTTCAGAAAAGAAACGAGGCCGAGACATACAATTCTCTTACACATTTGCATCATTAATCATTTTATTATGAGATAATGTGGGGTGGAATCATTTTTGCTGTTCTTTCTGTAGCTAAAATGAAGGCATTCTTTACTCAGAACACAGTGACAAGTAAATGGTATCGTTCATTGCAGTGCAGCATACAAAGCAATGAATGGCTTTTATGATGGACTACAATTAAAGGCAAAGCTGGGGTATTTAATAACTGCAAAATGCCGTTCATTGCAAGTATACCCCAAGACCATGGATCTTATTCCTACTCTAAGAGAAAATTAAAAAACATCATTTTTTAAAAAGAAAGAAAGAATATTTCAATAGGGCTTGAAAGTGCTATGTGGAACCTTTCACAGAATTTCTATAACCAAGTTTTCTAAACGTAGCCTCCCTTTTTGCAAGTGTAATTTGCATCCATAAAAACTGCAGCTTTTTTCCTTTTTGGGTTTTTTTGTTTGTTTGTTTGTTTTGTTTTGTTTTTTGGTCTTTTCAACTAATTTCAGGCAAAGAAAGAAGGAAAGAAAGATGCAATGTTTGCAGACGCAATATTGCTCCCCCCACAAAGGGAGGGTGGGCTAAGATCCAGCTGAAAAATCAGGCCTCGGCACATCAGCAAGTGTTTGTATGCTCTTGTCTGAGGAATCAAATTTGAATTTTGGGAGAGCAGTGACTGGATGCAATTCTTATCTTCTCACATTACAACACCAGTGGTAAGCCTTTAGCATCTTCAAGTCACTTTGCAAACATAACTCACTAATCCTCACAGCTTCCCTCAGAGGTGAATATTTTATTCAAGGGAAATACTTTACAGAAAGGAAATCTGAGCTAGAGAGGTTAAGTGTTTTGCCCAAGGCTATAAAAGAAGTCAGGATTAGCATTTAAGAATGCCAAGCTTCCACTCCTCTCTGCAGGTCATAGTCTTCTATGATAATGGATATTTAATTTAAAACAATTACCACCAAACTATTATATTATCACTTTGTTTTACACAGCAGAAATAATCACTTGATTGCAATGTAATCATAAGACAATTGATCCATGCAAAATGGGTAAAGTTATGCTGCTCGATTTGTATTTCTTCACTTGCTGTGCATTTCATGTTTATCAGAGGCCTTTAGGCTGTGGGAGAAGCCCTTATTAAAAATTTAAGTTTATGTAATTCATTTACATTTATAGGGACAAATATTCACCTCAAGGGCCCAGATCCAGCAAAGCACTTATATACATGCTTAAATGTGAGCATCCCCACTGAAGACAGTGGAGCAACTCATATGCTTGACGTTAAACACAGGCTTATAGTAAATGCTTTCCTGGACGGGGGCCATTGCCACAGTGGGAAATTTTTGGCAAAAGATCTCTAATGTAGACAGCCAGTGTGTACCTATCTCACGATATATACAGGTGCCTCAGGTATACTGTGAGTTATTATGTAAAAAAAGTCATGTCTACCCCAGAAAGTTTGCACTTATTTTCCAACAGCTACACCAGTGCCAGCAACAGTCGAAGAACTAGCAAGCCTCTCTGTCTCTCTGAATTGTGCAGTCCACTCTTCAGTAGGGCAGATTGTCCTGCTGCTCCACCTCAGTGGGCAGAATTCTCAGTTGTCCTGCCTTGCCCAGCCCTGCTTCTCTCTGCCCTTAAAGACTCACAGAGATGCCTCTGTGGGAAGAGAGCAGAACTGCTTCAGAGCTGATGACTGTTTCCGAGGAGAGCATGCAGGAGGAACAAAGAAGTCGTATGGACCACTGCTTTTTTCACAGGAAGGAGGCAGGGAGACAGGCCCTGAACTGCTGCATTCTTTACTGGCTGGGCACAAGGAGAGAAGTAGCATTCCAGGGTCTGCTGTGCAACTGCCTTCCCTCCTATGAGCAATGAACCAAGAGAGCAGACAGCACTGATTACATTGTATTGAAGAGTAAAGGGCAGCGTGGATTGACTATAGGGGTAACCTGGACAGGGAACACCCTATCTGCCATAAACCACATCCCTCTAGCATCATACAAGAAGCCAGGGTTGGGACCCTACCCCCAAACAACCCCAACAGCTGGAGCAAAAGATTCACACAGGAAGGAAATATCCTTTAAAGCAAGTGTTGCTATAGTTAAACCCCATTATAATCTGTCGATTACAGTGGCAACGTGCAACAAAACCCAGGTGTTGCACATTTCAGTCATTTGTCACACATGCTGGTAGCTTGATAGGTTCAAAGGTTGAGAGGTACGGACACTAGTGCAGACATGGCTAATGTGTTTCCAGCTCCACCTTAATGAAAATCTGCTCAGAGCTGCCCTGAGCCCTGTCTACACTAGCCTGCACACCACTACTAGCACCTGTGCTGGAAACTGAGAACCCTTTTCTCACAACGAGTATGACTACTCTGCAATCAGAGGTGGGACTGCAGCATTTCTAGTCATACCCCGGCTCGCACTGATCTAGCTAGCTTGAACAACAATAGCTGTGAATCCCCAGCAGCATGAGCAGCAGCACAGGCTAGCCACTCAGCTACATACCCAGAGCCCTGGCTGGGTCATACGGGCCTTGCTGCCACTATGTGTCATGGCTTTGCTGCTATTGTGATTTGAGCTAGTAGTGCAAAGCTATTACTAGTATGTCTACGTGTGTTGCCATCACACCTCTGACAGTAGTGTGCAGACACACAGCATCACAGCCATTGAGCTCAAGCATCCTCCACCTCCTGAGAAGCATGCACATGCATCACTGTTCTTCTGGGTGTGTATTAGCGCCTTTGTACATACTGTACCTCTGGATGGCAATGTGTTGTGGCATAATGGGACTCAGTCATGTAAACTAATCCCCTCACCCACACAAGTAAGTTACTCAGGACCAGATAAGAGGAGTGGGGTAGGGCTGCTATTTTTGTTCAGATATTCATAGCGTGTAGACCACATGATACAACAAGATTGTTCCCACTAACATCACCTAGCAGAATATCGGTTGACTGGGAGATGAGCCTTCCTATGCACCTGAGGCACATGTTTAAGGCAGCAGGGCTCAAACCATGGTCCTTCCTACCTACGCCTCAGTCCCATGTTTCAGAGCTGGCAATGCAGCTCCCTGTGTGGTCTCTGAAACCAAAGCAGTTCAACAGCAGCCAGGAGAGGGAAAATCTGCCTTTTTTTATTTATATAAAACCAGCTAAAAGTTTGTATTTATTTAGAATGGAGCTTAAACTGTGCTCGACTCTAAATAAATAAAACACATTATTTTCCCTCTCTACTGGTTGCCACCAAGCCATGTGAATTTCAAAGACCACACAGAAAGCAGGCGTAGCTTTAGCACTCTGCGCAGAAATGTGGGACTAGAGCAAGTGAGTGTGTGCGTGCGCCAGAGACTGCATTTAGCAAACCCCACAGGTTAAGGGGATTAGGAGAGGAATATTTTAAGGCCAGGGCTGACTGCAGTCCATTAAATTACATCAGTGTCCCAGTACATATCAAAGAATGTCTACTCCTTCCCCATATCTGCCTGCTCATCTAGGACTAGACTTCCCCCTTTACTCCATTGAGTAGGACCTTTACACTTCAAGTAGTTCCACTCAATCATCATGACTACTCTGTTTGAATAATGATGGCCCAAAGGGAGGGAAATGCTGAGGACATAGACAGGAAAAACAGCAGGACAACATACACAGAATGGGCCAAGTGTTTTTCATTCCAACTTTAAATTAACTAGAGAGAGAAAATTAGGGAAATATCTGAAAGATTTATTTCACTCTGGTTATCGCTGAGGACTAACCAGCTTCAGATCCTTGAAAAAATAAACACTCAACAAAGAGAAATCTGGAAGGTGAATGTTTTCTAGGAGTCCTTTTTTTCTCCCAGTCCACGAAACATATTTCTGTAATACAATTCCCTCCCCTCCGTAAAAAAAAAAAAAAAAAAGAGAGAAATAAATCTGTCCTTCAGCCATCAAGCCATAAACACAATGGGCCATCAATTCATTTTGGGGTACGTCCAACAATTAATTTGGCTCAAGCCTTTCTATATAAGAAAGATCAGCTGAAAAGTAATTGCACAACAACTCCCTCATTTCCTGCTTCAAGGGTGACTCTGATCTCACTGCCTGATCAGCAAAGATATTGAGTCCCAACTACCTCCCACATCTGATAGTCCCACTTGTCTCCACACAATAGGTAATTGGGTAACTTTAGATGAACCCATAGCTGGGCTTTTTGGCAGTGTTGTGTTCCTTAGCAGTCCGTCTGTGAGGGGAGACACCTGCTGCAGCTCTCTTGGTTGGGGGATGGAGTTTTAACTCTTTTTCCTGCCAGCATCCACTTAAAAACAGCCTATTTTTTATTCACATACAATCCACTCACACCAGATGCCACACAAAAACTGATAATTTAAAGCTTCAATTAAATAAACAACAAATCCTGGTTGGAGTTGCATCCTTCTCTCATGTCTGAACTGCTAAGCTGTTGACTCAGACCCTTGGTTGCCCTCTCAGCCCAGCTTTTATGTTTTTTAAATCAATGTGGAATGAATCACAGAAGTCAAGCTATCAGTACACACCTTACTGACATTTCCCAGGGCCTCTGTCCTATCAAATTTGGCTCCAAATGTAGGATTTGCGATTTGTTACTCAATTGCTATCAGAAGGGGAAATGGTCCACGTGATTGCAGGGAAGTTGTCCATGAGACAGTCTTTCTGTTGGGATGTGGCCTACAGGGAATTTTTTTTTTTTTTAAATACAGATAAAAGGCTAAATTTTGATCTCACTGAAGTCGAAGATTGGTCATCAAAACATCAACAATATGCATCAATCCTGGCCTGGAAAGTCCACCTCTAGAGGTAAAAATGTATAATATAAAACTTCTGCTAGAACTTTGTTCTCCATGGAAACGGTTAGTGAAGGGCCTACATTTGTCAATTAAGGCCAAATGCAGTGGGTAACAATTTTATGATGCAGATGCATGTCCACTAGGAATTACATTGAACCAGCAACTCATTTCACAACCCCCAAATAGTCATAGAATGGCAACAAGTTTTGAGATATACTTACCCAGAGCTTATTTGATCTGGTGGTTGTATAATACTTCAGCAGTGGTGAGCACCAAATTGCAGCAGAAGGAATGGGACCTAAACTAGCATCAGGCACTAGAATTTTCCTTCCTTTTTGGGAGGAGAGGAAACTTAGTGAAAGGTGAGAAATAATTTGATGCAGCGACTGGCAAGCCAGAAAACAGGAAGAGAGCCATAGGGCTACCATGAGGTCACACTCCCTGAAATGACATTTTTTTCCAAGTACAGCAGGGTTTCAGCTGTTATGGTTTTTGAGGCACCCAGCCAAAGTCAAAGTGTGACAGCTCCAAAACCCCACCACAAAAAAATCCATTGCTGAGCATAGAGACACACTTGGCTTAGAATTGGCTGTTGATGTAAAGGTTGGTGGATAGTCCTCAGTGTAAACAGTTTGTTGAGCATGAAATGACAAGTAGCAGCTGTGAAGCAGAGCAAATTAGAGCAGAAACTAAAATTCCCTAGTTGAGGATGCAGTAGCAACTGCAGATCTCAGTGTGCTTCCATGGCTACTTAAAAACCAGAAGCCATTTTAAGATGGAAGGAGACCAGGAAATTTATCTGAAGTCATCATCTTCTTTGAGCCAGTAGTTGTATCCCACAGGCTGGGCTGGTTCAGACAATGGTGCCAAACCAGCAGGCACACTGTGCCCACAGGTCCCAGCTATAGCGGTATGTATTTTCAGTGGGTGTTCCAATAGCACGTGATGACGAGCATATGCTGCTTCATGTTGGCTACAAGTTCAATGGGAATAAATCGCTTGAGCTCTCTGTGTAACTGGGATGTCTCCCTCTGTATCCTAGCTGTTGCCTGGACAAATTGCATGTCCTCACTCTTCCTGGCTAAGACGAAACCTCCAGCTATTATTCTCATTTCCCCCCACCAGCTCTAGGCACATCATTTTCTCTCTGACTTCTCAGACTCTGGGGCCCTTAATCCCCCTCCCCTGCATCTTGCATGGTGCAGGAGTTGGGTGTAAAGTGCAGTAAGGACAAAAATGTACCAAAAAGGCAGAGCCTAGCAGAAATGACTGATATTGACAGACACAATGCAGGCCTGCCTTCTAAGTCCCACCAATCCACTGCAATCCTGACCTGAAATAGCCTTGCCCATCCTGGCCCTCTCTGGGGAAGAGGGTACCAGTCATTCAGGGAGTGCGTGATGTGGACCACTCTCCACCAGAATGTCACTGCCAAACTCATAGCACAAGTGAATCTCTCTTTACAGATGGAAGGCTAGTAGAGATATCCACTGTGCTACCTAACCTGAGACACTTTTGCTGCTGTTTTTAACCAGAAATCTAAAGTTTTAATTCCAGTGCATTCACTGTAATAATGTGGGTTTAATATATGAGTTAAGATATATGTTTTAGAAGCAGAAATGCAGACTTGAGCAAAATTTGAAGCCAAGTTTAATGGCTAGTGCATTAAACCCCTTGCCCCTTCCTATGAACCTTCTTATTAAAGAGATGGTAGGCATTGCATTAGGCACTGCCTCTCCACCCATCAACACCCTCCATACATATCTCCACAGCAATTTTCAAAATACTGTATTCTAGCGGGTTAGCAAGGCTGTTGTGGGGGAAGAAGGGGGGTCACCATTTATCTTCATTCAGATTTCTGGGTGGCAAAAGAGACAGGAGACCTACATCTGAAACCTCTTCAGAGATGAAGCCTCTCTATAAATGTGTGTGGTCCTGAAGTTTTGGCAGTCTTCAGACATTTTAATTTCCTATTCACCTTTTCTGGTTCAATTCTGATTTCCCTCGGTAATTCTTCTTTCTCCACTATAGAAAATTGACAGGTATCTCTGTTTCTGGCGTCTGTTTCCTATTCACCTTTATGAAGATTGAAGTAAATAATTAACTGGGGGGACAGGAATAGTTTAGCAGTGTTTATCTCCTTATCAATAACTTACTCTTACTGCCTCTTAGAAATCTTGCTCCCTTCTCTTTACAAACATCTTGTCCTTTAAGGCAGGTCTACACTAGACAATTGAACATTCACAGTCTAAATTGGCCAGACTGCTCAAGGCTTAAATGGTTTAATGCTTTCACACCAGCCATGCTGGTTCTCTGCACCCACACTAGCAGGTTCTAAAGCAGTTCAGTTGCACTGTTGTCTGGGAAGATGTTGTATCTTTTGTTTTTTACACAACAAGCATAATAGGAATGAACTACATTGGCTGAATGGGGTCCAGATAACCATGTTTACTAACTATATACCATATGCAAGGCCTGGCTATATATATATATACACACACTGCTGCTCTGGCAGGAATCTGGAGGCTTCTGAATCACAGAAGACAGTGAGGGGAGCTAGAGACGGGGTCACAAACTATTTAAAGGGATATTACCCAATTCTTATATATTAATAGTATAAAACAGTGAAGACCAGTGAAAATAGGGTAGGATCAGAGGCTAAAATAGGGAAATAAGTTAAAAATTACTTAGACAAGTTAGATGTCTTCAAATCACCAGGGCCTGATGAAATACATCCTATAATACTCAAGGAGCTGACTGAGGAGATAGCTGAGCCATTAGCAATTATCTTCAAAAGTCATGGAAGATGGGAGAGATTCCATAGGAATGGAAAAGGGCAAACATACTGCTAATCTACAAAAAGGGGAATAAAAGGAAAACTCTGGGAATTACAGACCAGTCATCAATTACAGACCAGTACCCAAAAGATAATGGAGCAAATAATTAAGCAATCAATTTGCAAACACCTTTCCCTCATATCACTCAGAAACAGATTGCAGAGGCAAGTTTCAATTTTGTTAAGCTATGGAAAAAGAAATCAAACATTTCACTTACCACTAAAATGTCATTGCTTCATATGTTTGAAAAGGCTTTTCCCACTGTGTTAGATGGGTCTGGAGAAACTCCAGTTCATGTGGGTTGCACACATACCTCCAATTTTGCTTCAAAATTAAAAGACTAAATTCAGCTGTAAAAAAGAAAAAAAGATCTTTTAGTGCTTTGCTATTGACCCATTACTTCACAGCAACTCACCTGATTTCTATTATGATCTGAATGGGTCTTTTCAAAATGTTTTCCACAAAAGGTTGTGCGCAGAGCATTTTCTCCAGATAATCTGACAAAAAAATGACTATTGCATATAACCATATTAGTAGTCATTTGGGAAAGAGCGTGACAGACCCTAAACAGCATAACTTAACACAGAAGTTAAGGCCCAGTCCCCTTCCTAGGGAAGCGAGGTCACTAGTGTCCTAATTTCCAGTTGCTAGTCTGAATTTGTAGTCAGCCAACCTCCAACTGGGGCTTAGCCAAGGTCCTGTTGAGCCTCTCCCCCCCAAGTCCCTTACGGGAGCACCCACACACAGTTGCCAGCACAAGTTCAACTCACTCCTGGGGTCTTTTCAGAGTCCAACTACAGTTTGCTTGTCTGTAGTCCCTGGAGGCGCTCCCCAGGTCCCACCACAGGTCTCTGGCAGGAAGCAGCTCTCCAGAGCTCCTTGCCCATATCAAGCTCATAATGTCAGGCTATGGGACAGGGAAGGAAGGAAAAGCTAGCCACTGCCTTGGCCTAGAATCCCCTTGCTGCTGTAGCCCACTAGCAGCCTCTCTGCTGCTAGGCAAACTTCCCCTTCTCTGTGGCCAGTTTCACCTTATTAAGTAAACCTACTCCAGATGGAGCTTGTTCTGCAGGCATGCCTAATTGGAGTGCAGGAACGCTCATTAGTCTTCCAGTGGGATGGGGGCATGTCCATCACATGGTCTTTTATAACTATTTTAACATAGCTCTGCATCTGTAGACTGCTTACAGTTATCACTATGCTGTACACCATGGCCATTCAGAACGTCACTGCAACAGCAAGGCCAGAACTCAGACACTCCTGCTCAAAAAAACAAATCTCCACTTTAACTAAAGAGGAACTTCTATTAGCTGTTAGCAGTACAATGTCTATCACATACAGCTGAGCAGTTCTGATTCCATCCAGTAGAGGGCAAAGTGGGCTATAGTCCCATATTCTAATTATCAACGTTTATATTGCAAGTGCCAGGAGATCAACCAGTTCAGGGTCCCATTTTGTTAGGCATTGTACAAACAGAAAATGACAGTCAGCAAAGAGTTTGCAATTTAAAAGACAAAACATAACATGAATGAGGCAAATAAGAGGGCTGGGTAGGTGGGTGAGATACACAAGATAAAAATAATAAGATGTATGCAATTTTTAGCCAACAGGAGAAGTAATCCCAACTCATTACCTGCCTACTACAAGCAGACAACATTTGCCTACATTTGTAGTTTCTATTTTTCATGCAAAACAGGACAGTGAGAGAAAAGTGATTTAAAGTGTGACTGTAATTGTGCCCTTTTAAGCATTGCTTTATTGCAGGACACACAGCATTCCGTGTTGCTTTCATTTGAAGGCATACATCTTTGGATTTTAGGCAATAAAACACATCTCATTAACTTTCTTTTACTTTTCTCCTTTATGTCCAAGTTTCACAAACCAACTTGCTGGAGAACTACTGGGTGCAAGGAAAGAGAAGCCATGCTCGTAAATGACCACATAATGCTTTTGTTTTTCTTTCTTTGGCTTGGTTCATGTCTTGTCTGCTTTGCCTGCAAAATCTGTTGATCACAAAATGAAAAGAAAAATGAGTGATAATACTGTGATGTGCTTAGCAATCCTATTTAGCTCTATTTGTAGGCTGTTCAAATATTGTTTCTAGAGCACAGATGAGCTTTCATCTTTCATTTCCACTCATGTAAAACAGTGTGGAGCTTTACTTTAGGTAGTAATGAAAATTAAATAAAATTGAGTTTGATGTATACCTTATTGATTCCAGACCCAGTTCAGTAGACTGTGACACTTCAATGACCTATACATTCTACACATTATAATCTATATTTTGCACAAATGTCTTGTACCAGAGACATGAACTAATGCCTTCATTGGCAACATCCAACAGAAAGATACAGGCACCGCCAGAAGACTAAAGCAATGAGTGAAAGAAGAGATATTTTCCAGATGATTTTAATGGCCACTTTAAGGAAATAATAATACTTTCCTTCTCAATAATAATTTAATGGGAATTACCCAAGATATGGAATATACTTTTTGAGTTAATATATTTTAGGGGGACAATGAAGATATCAGGATAAGTAATAGCTTTTAGTGCAGCTGCAAAAGTGTAAGTACAGTAGACTGGGCTCAGTGAACTTATTAGTGTAATAGAGAGTCTTATATATATTGGGGTTGATCTTGCAAACCCTACTCCCCTGAATAGCTCCAGTGTCTCCAGTGGGACTAGTCGCGTGCATATCAACTACTCGCAGGAGTAAGGGTTGGTAGGATTGAGCCAATTCTCTATAGTGCCAGAATTACCATTAGGGGGAGAAACTCATGCATTATTCATGATTTTGAATTTCCCATAATCCCTTAATTCTGTGTTTCTGAGAGTAGCGGCTTTTTCTTAACAGCAGTGCCAGAAATAATAATCTGGAATTGCATGTTTATGAAATGAGGTCTTAGTGACTTATTAGGATCAACTGAGCTTGAATTAACGTTGGCTAACATTCAAGAGGACTGAGCAGACAGAATAAAACATCAAATATTTTGGAAGCATTTAAATGGCTGTTTTTGTGTATTCCCAAAATATTAAAAACATATGAGCACATCAGATAATTTTCTCATATAGTTATACACAATTTATATACAGTAGAAAAATAAATCATTTTACATGTTCATATTCTGCTCTCATTATCTACTGCCTCTTTCATTAGCTATTAAAATCACCCTAAAGGCCTGATTCTGTTCCCAATTAACCCTGTGGCAGATATTCTATTGCCTTGAATATGCACAGGATCAGGCCTTAAATCCAGTTAACAATGAACAAGTATCTTGGTAAGCTAAAAGGCATATTCAAGCTCCATTCAAAGCCTATAAGAATTTTGGCATTGACTATCAGGGGAGCAGGAGCAGACCCTAAAATGGTATAATCTGATGGCGGAAAAGCATTCTTTATATAGGATGATTAGGCACTAAAAATGGTTTCATAGGATGGCAGCATACAAAATCAATATAGCATTGCACTGTTTGAAATTAAAGTTCTATTTCCACTGGATGACTGGATGGCTAAAGAGACAGACAATTCAATACATCACCTTTCACTGCTAATCATTGATTCAGATTCATCTGGGATTGATAGACACAGCAAGTTAGCATCTGATGGTCATATCATGACCTGTGAAAAATGAATTTCTGGTCTTAGTGGACAGGTGTCCATCTTGCATTTGTCAATTTATCCTGGGGCTTAAATAGTGTGTAGGTTTTATGTTAGCCCTCTGTGCAATGAAGTCTTTAGTGTACTTTCTCTGTGGTTAAATACGTCACTTCAGTCTCTATCATGAAGTTCAATGACTCCACAATCAGTCATTTCAATTCTATCAGTCAAGCCCATTTTACAAACACTAAATTTACTTTAAAATTAAAGATTTGTTCTCTCTGTTTAAAGCACCATTCACAGAAAAACGCAGGTAGCATCTACTATTTCAAAACTTATCTTTCTATAGACATGGTTGATTTCTGCAGATAAGTCATAAGATGTACATGTCTGATTATTTTATCCAATCCATTTATTGGCTACCTGTCACAAAGGATTTAAGGACTGTATTATAAAATCAAACTACAAGATGTTTAGAGAATTAAAATGTACTGACAAGCCACAATATACAGCCAGACAGAATCAAGATGCCAACAGAGGGAACTCAAAGATGGTCAAGACAAACTGCCTCACCAACAACCAAACTGCCTCAGGATCGGGGGAGTGGAGGAGAGTCAAGGATGGGCCAGTTAAAACAGATGAGACCTGTAGCTTGCAATTCAGGGTGAACCTCCTCCAGAAAGTAATTCTACTGCTGAAGACCACTCACTGTGAAAATCTTGCCCCACCTCAGGTACTGACCAAACCTAGAGACCAAGAAGAGACTCATTCTAACTGATCGTATTTAGCTGGGTGAAGCACAGAGAGAACAAATAAAGGGGGGAAATGAAAACCAATTTCATAAACAAAAAAAAATTTTGGTTTCTGGTTTTTCATCACAAAAATGGAAAATTTTGACCAGCAAATAAATGACCAGCTCTAGTAAATAAGTATCCAAGGTGCAAGGCAATGGTGAATTGGGCCCATAGAGCATCAAACTCACCACAGATGAATTTACTCCAGGGATGGATTTAGCCCATATATTATTCAATCAGAATATTCCAAGCATCTCCCCATCCCGCCCCCTGACCACTCCCAAATATTCCCCACAGCTGCTGCACAGGTATCCTCTATGGGTCTTAGCTCTGCATCATGTAGATTATGCTTTAACAGTAAAATCAGAGATATATTTGATGTTAATATATCACATTACCTTAGAATCATAGAAACGCAGGGCCAGAAGGGACCTCAAGAAGTCATCAAGTCCAACCCTCTGTGGGGACACAGGACAAAATAAACTTAGACCATCCCTGACAGGTGTTTATCCAACCTTCTTCTTCAAAACATCCAGTAATAGGGATTCTACAACCTCCCTTGGAAGCCTATTCCAGTGTTTAATATACTTATAGTTGAAAAGTTTTCCCTAATATCTAACCTAAATCTCCCTTGCTGTAGATTAAGCTCATTACTTCTTTGTACTTTATAAGATATTGCTTTATACCTTCTATGATATTGCATAGACATATCACAACCCTAGACATGCATATTCAGAGCTGTGGTATCAAATTTTCAAAGGAACTTGTGATTTTGGGTGCTCTGCAACAATCACCCTAAAGGGAGGCTGATTTTAAGAGGTTGGGTGCTCAGCACTTTTTGCAAATAAGGTCCTTTTGAGGTACCATTAGTTGGACATCTTAAAATTGAGGCATCCAAAATCATTAACCATGCCCAATATCTTAACCACTAGATAAAATGCAATGTAATGTAATCCAGTTCATTGCAATTGTCATGCATTCTACTTGATGCAGTTAATGACTCACAAAGCAGCACCGATAAAATGAGAAGAAGATAGGAATAGAAATACAGGATCAATGTAAACTCAAATTCAAAGACTATAAAGAGAACTGGTGGGAAATAAGACCCAGAAGTCATGTTTAGAGAATGTTCATGAACAAAAATTATTGTAAAAACAACGAGAGTCCTGTAGCACCTTAAAGACTAACACATTTTTGCGGGCATAAGCTTTCGTGGGCTGCAACCCACTTCGTCAGATGCAGACCCCTGACCATGTGTTCCTGTGTCTCTGTAATCTCTACATGGTGTCAGAACGGGATTAAATAAAACTGAACAAAAATTATTGTATTATCCTTAGAAGGCCGTATTGCTTTGTTATTTTCAGCTCAGGAGTTTTTTGCTGCAGGAGATTAAAATGGTATCTTGGAGTGATAAACGAAATGGTTGGCTCCATTCATTTCTCCTGCCTGCCTCAGAACTGTCTTATGAAGAGAGTGGAGTTGCAGGGCAGAGAGAGAGATTGCCCAGGAAGGCTGGGAAAATGGAGGAAGCACATGTCAAATTATAAATATGAAAAAAATTCTCCACTCAGGCATGCCTATTTTTAAATGAAAGCATGTTTAATAGAGCAGGGCAAGAACATTTCCCAATTCTGTTGCTGAATAATCTTTGAAAAGGAGAGCTAGGTTATTTTAAGTCTCCAAAGAAAATAACCAAAGAGGTGATGCACGTGGTTCAGCAACTGAAAGAAAATCATTACAGAAAATCCAAGCACAGCACAGAAAGCGGCAAAAAATTCAAGCAGTAATTTTAGAAATAAAGAAGCAAACACCTCTTCACCGAAACTCAGTTAGTGACCTAAGCCATTCAGGAGCCTGAGCTGAGGAGACGCTCACTGTGCATCATATGAGCAAGGAAGATACAGCCTTTTTTTGGTGGTTAAGCTGGTTTCAGTCAGGATGCATCAGACCTAGAATCATTTTGCAATCCCACATATGTAGATTTTGGTCAGAATATTTAATTTTTGACTCATTCACAAGTTTCCCTTTCGAGATACCTTTGTCTTTCTGGTAACCATAAATCATGGCAGCTTACGTGAAGGTCATGCACACATTCTTCATATTTCAAATATGATTAAGTTGTATCAGAGAAAATGGTATGGGCTGCTTGGTTTGAGGCTTGCAAAATCATCAGTTCACTTCTGAACTGACTTTAATATGTCTGTATGGGACATTTTTCTCTTCAGAAGCCCTCCCTATCCTCATTAATTCCAGACTGCTTTCAGCCAGGCACAGAGTTCACAAAAAATATAACCATTAAACAGCAAATTACACACACAAACTTTCTTTCCCTCACAGATAAAACACACCATACCATAGACTAAAAGCCCAGTGGAAGTCTCCCATGGAAGTCTGCAAAACTTCAGTGGAACTCCACAGGAGCAGACGACAAAGAAGTCTTGTCTTTCTTAATAAGGTCCAAAGCTTGAAAGTTGTCTCAGCACTCAGGTCAACTGATTCGGCTTGTGGGGCTCAGGCTGCAGGCCTAAAAATAGCAGTGTAGACAAATCAAGGCTCTGAGCCTCTCCCCTCTCATGGGGTTTCAGAGACAAGCCCTGCTATTTTTTAGCCCTGCAGCCTGACCTCAAGTCAGTTGACCCAGGTTTTGAGACTCGCTGCCGCTGGTTTTTTTTTTGCAGTGCAGCCATACCTGTACACTTGGTGTTAGTTGTGCACGTTTAAAGCCACTAATTCAGGATGACCAGTAGGTGACACATAGCATGGAGGAAAGAGTCTGTGTAAATAGGAAAGAAAGACAGTTTTGCATTCCCCTGAACATGTGCTCCTTTGTCTCTGTAATCTCTACATGGTGTCAGAACAGGATTGAATAAAGACCCAACAGATCACAGGACACTCCTGCAAAAAGAGAAAAGTCCTCCATCTCAGCTAGAACAACCTAAAAGCTGAACAGAGTCAGCAGCAAAACAAGCAGAGAAGAGGCCTAAAAACACAGAGGGCCCAGAGAAATAAAATTACAAGCCTTGGCAACTCTGTGATGTGAACTTCTTGACCTGAGTCTGAATTTGAGAAATTCAAGGTTTTATAAAACTTGCATTTAAAAAAAAAAACTAAGGCTATACTGTGCCAGAGAGGGGACAGGCCCATGATGGTTGGTGGCACAATCTCTCCTATTCCCCAGTGTAAAGAAGGAGTGCACATATTGAAATATACTGTTACATCAGGGTACTCATCCTGTTGGGGGTCATGACAATCAAACCTTTTTCTCACTTTCTTGCCCACAGAGGCAACCCGTGATTTCTGGCAGGGTGGCAGTCGAGATGAGCACAGCTGAGGGGGACGTGCCTGGGAAAGACACTGGAGCCTAGCACTCCCGTTGAGCCCCGCTAAGAGGCGTCCGGAGCAGGGAAGAGAGACCAGGCTGGCAGTTCTGCCGGAGGGGGCATGGAGAAGCTCTCTGAGTCCCATTTCTTCCTCGCCCACAGTCACAGTTGGCAATAGGTGTCCGGAGCCCTCTCAGCCTGTGCCATGCCTGCAGTGGGACGGTGATGGGAGAAGTAAGTGGGGAAGGAGTTGTGAGGGAAATAAGGGCAAAGTGGTGCCAGCTTGGAGTGGGTGTGAGAGGCACAGAGGGAGTGGGAAAGGGGCCAGAGACGACGTGTGGGGTGATCATATGCCCCCCAAAAACCTTTAAATTGTGCCCCTCCCCCACCAAGAGTCATCTCTGCTTGCCCTTAATGGTTGCAGAGAAAACCTAAAAAACTGATGGTAGTAATGCCTGCCTGAATCTGCAGAGAGCCTGAAATAATAGCATTAAAAATGTGAACTGCCTATTCATCTCAGTCAAGGGCTCTGTGATCCCACAATCATGGAACTCATCTTTTTGTCTAATATGTCATGGTATTTAGCATTTTTGTCATGGAACTCACCATTTTGCTGCAGCCAAGCACCCAATATTTTATTTTCTGTCTCCCTGTCCCTAGTGGGACCCTCCAGCATCTGTTTATTGTTCTGAAGATTTTCTCTCAAAGGGAAGTTAATTGGATTGAAGTGCATGCTCCTGGCACTGTTCCATGGAGTGAGGTCAGGAGGTAGTCACAACCACCTTCCCTTTTTTTAACCGTCTCTTCTGTTGCTTACAGCCCAACTTTCTCTCTGGCCAACTCAGGGCAAAACATGCACCAGAATGTTTATCAGCTACCACGATACTTCAAAGAAGTTGTCACAGTAGCTGGCAAAACAATCTGGGCATTTTGTTTGTTTGTTTGTTAATGAAAGCCAAGATATTCTGGTAACAATCAGATTCCAGAAGCTGGGGCTTTTAGAAAACCATCAAATACCATGAGACTTTCAATAAAACACTGGAAGTTTTTAACACTGTACCTTCTGCCCAATCTTTATGATTAGAATGACTTGGAAGGATTTACATTTGAAGGATGTCCTGTTTTTCTGTCCACTGACAGGACATATAAGAAGGGGAAATAAATTCAAAGGCATTAAAGTATGAAAATGCACATCTGAGGCATCCAAACAATCTTAATTCTGCCCTGTAGCTGTACCGATACAACTGTGCCACTGCAAGTTTTAAGTGTAGATTAGCCCTGCTGGATATCCTTCTATCTGGCTCCCAGGGACAGAATTGTAATGAAAACTGAATTCTTCGCTCAATCCTTTACTCAGACCACTAGATTGCTCTGCTGTGTCACCACCACTGGTAATAACACTTCTATTGGGAAATATCAAGTAGGCCACTGAGCAAAATTTGTGGATATTTTGATGGATAACTCTTTGAGTTGCAAGTGATGAAGAGCGTTCACTCCAGAATAATGATTTAGGCTCTTTTTTTATTAAGTCAAAAGTACCACTGGGAAATAAGTAACAAAGATTTTATGTTTCCAATGGCTGGCCTTTCGTTCCTTTCCAACACATTGGAGTAGAATGCAAATAACAGGGCCAATTTTTGCCTTCGCTACTCGGTCCTTCACACTGCAGGAAGTTCCAAAAAAAGACAATACCGAACGATTATGTTATCCAGACAATTGTTCTGCCTTTTCACTAATACACGAAGAGCTGACCCAGGATAGGAAGTGCTCTTTGCATGATATAATGAAAACTGAGGCACAAAACGGAAAATATCTGTCTGTCACAGAATATAGCTGCCTGGCTGCTTTGTAGGGTCCATCACAGGGATCCTATTACACCAGTTCTCTGAAGACTGCACTCTCTTTTTCAGTAGCTTCTCTGTGCAATTTGAAATGTTGCATTTGCTCTCTAACCCTGCATGGTTTTGATCCTGGCTAGAGCTGGTGGAATAATGGAAGAAATGATCTGCAAATACTTTTGCAATTGACAGGGTGAGATCAGTCTGCTGTTATTTGTTCTCAAGTGTTTGGACAAGCACCAAACACCAACCAAATTTGTGAATTTTGCTCAGAAATCCCAAGCATTTAATAATTTTTGCACCAATGATTTTTTTGTCTGAAAATTCATAATGGACAGTGTTTTATTTGTTAGTCAACATTTATCCTTTCTTATTCTCCTGATTAAGAAGTTTCAGCTAGGGAGCAGAAAAAACATGATGGCCAACATTTTCAAAAATGATGTTGGAAGTTAGACTCCAATATCCATATTAGGCACCTAAATGGGTGGTCTGATTTTCAGACATGTTAAAACAATGACCCACACGCTAGGCACCCCACCTTTATCCCAATCTGTAGGGCTCAAGGCATAACCCAGCTAATTTAGGCATTCCCACCCTTTCCCAATTCACACTTTAAGGCTCAAAGGCACCCCTACACCCTTTCTCAATCCGGAAGAGGGGAAGGCACCTATCCTTACTCAATTCACACTTTAGGGCTCAGGGTCACCCATTCCCAGTCTGTAGGGCTCTGGGTGAAACTAACCTGGTTAATATAAGTACCCACACCCTTTCCCAAATTCATAGGGCTCTGGGTGTATACTACTGTGGGTTTGCAGGATCTTTTACCAGTGAAGGAGCCTTACACAGTAATTTCCTTATTCTCTATTTATTAACAATTACCAAAACAGAATACACATGCTAAGCATACAATGCTCACCACTCCCAATAAGGCAGACAAACTTCTCCTGATGGCCAGTCAGGATTGGGGACTCCAGCTTCTGTACAGTATGGTTGGCAGGGTGTTGAGGTCTGGCAGCTCTGATCTTCTTGGGCTGTGTGTCTTGGAGTTAGGTTTCAAAGAACTTCCTTTTGGACCTTAGTTTATATAGTTAAAACTTGGGTCCTGCTTAGCTGTACTTTAACCAATCATTTAAACTAAAGTACTACAAAACACCAATCCTTACCCATTACAAAACAGTTCTTTAACCAATCATATCCCACCACCTTAATTGATTTAAATAGTGCACACACAGTTACGCAACAGACAGAATCAATCAAAAAAACAGATAGAAACCTTTCAGATAAACAATAGAGAAGTGGGTACCATAAAGGTAAAACAATAAGAAGTGTAGATTTTACAACCACAACTGCTGCTAAGTGATTTCTTTCCAGACAGAATGCTATCAAACAAAGTTTTATTTAAGCATCTTAATATCTGTTTCTTTATCTGGTGGTAGTAGGTACTATTAAGACAGTAGCACTTCTTAACAGCCTCATATTACATTGTTTTGAAGTAGTTTCAGGAATGTGAAGATGTGACTACCTGCTACTTAGCTTATGGCTGCTGTCTCTCCTAATATGGCAGCTACTGCTTAGCCAAAGAACAAGGCCTAAGCTTAGCCAAAAAACAAGGCCTCAGACCTTACAAACTCTTAACCTCAAGACAAGCAATTGACCTCAACTGACCTTTGACATAAGGTTTCCCTTCCCCCACATCCCACCACAGTTTTTCCTCCTGCTCTTCTTTGTTCCAGCAGGGAAGACTTAACACAAAATTTGCAACATCACAGGCATTCCCATGGCAACTGATTGTGATATAATTAACGGAAGATTTTGATCGCTATCCTCAGACTTCAGCTGGAAAAGAAACTAGGTTGTGACCTGAGGGAGAATTATATGATTCAGAAATAAATAACATCAACAAGGGAATGCAGAACCATGGTGTATTAAATTGCTTTGGGGATATACTGGACCAAAGCCATGCTGTTTACATACAGAATTAGATATGGAGCCCAGCTTCCCCAAAGTTTGCTAGTATTTGGATTCAGTGTTCTGTTTCAGCCGATTATTAAGTGCCCTGCACCATGATATTCACACTGAGATAGGGAATGGATCTAAACTCCCCAAACTTTGGGTATATGTTACATTCAAAGTTCTGGTTCTACCTAACACAGAGACAGGCCCAAGCCATGATATTCTGATTCAGCCCTAGATCTGAATGTTCCTAAAGCGCAGAGGAGTTGGACCCACTTAATTTGGCTCACTCCGTCTCTAGGGTAAATGTTCTCTCAGTTGAAGTTCCAGCTGAAAGTTCTTCTTTTTATGGAATGTGAGACTGTTTATTCTTATGCTTTCACTCTACTGAATGTTTTCATTTGCACTGATAATCACCTCAGTTTATTGCCCAGAGTTTATCTCTCTGTGAGAGATAAAGCAGCATCAGTGCTAGAATATGCTACCATTGATGGGAATGTGCTTTTAACTAAACTTCTTATAACGTTTTAAGAACAAAATACATTAATTGCCCCACTGGAAAATTTCTCCCCTTAATTGTGCAAAAGTTCCTCAGATATATTTGTTTCAAAAACAAGTCATAACCAAGCTGTGAATGGCAATGTGCATTGTTAATTTAAGGAAGTCACATGAGACAGAGGCAGCAAAGATGTACTCAGATAAGCTGAAAATGTTTCAGATAGTGATTCAGAATGATTCAGAACCAGTTAGTTTTATAGTTGTATCTCAAGATCAGACAAAGAGTACAATCTGTGGGAAAACCCCCAAAGCAATCTTTGATCATAAAAGGTTTGGTATACCATATCCTTGGAATAAGCATAATTCCTCTGATTTAGATCTTCTTGGACCTTGTGTATAGTAGCTAATCTTCTTTGGTTTGCTATATAAACACAGTTGTGCATACCAGGTTAAGTGTATCTAGAAGGCATTCGTACATCCTGCTGCTATGGACATTTTGACTAACCCATTACTGCTGCCTGATTTGTGTACATGAACTCATTCAGTGCTTTATTACATTATTTTTATTAGGAGAGAAGATGGGTTCCTTTAGGAACAGGGTATCATAGAAGCAGAACAGGTTTTCATAGCTTTTTGTTCAAATACAGGTGGTATACATTTGAGAATTGCTGCCTGTGGTATACAGTTAGGAGCACAGTGCAGATGTGTAAAACCAGCAGTTTCAGTCCACAGGGAGCCATGAAAATCATTCCTTAAGGCTTTATCCTTGTGCATCATACCCATAGATTTCAGGTCTGAATGAACTCAAATGCAGTGAAAGTGAAACACAGCTAAAATCTCCACATGTAGGGAGTCCCACAAAATTGCCGTGTCCCATACAGCACCCATTCAAAACTATAAATTAGCCTAGATTTGCTTGCAAATCATATTGAAAGGTTCACAAACCTTTTGAATGAGCTTGGATCAAAGTTTCACCCAACATTGATTTTGCTGCAGAAGTTTAACATGGCTGAAGGATCAGATTTTCAAGAGAGCTGAGCTCCCATTTTGGGCACCTAAAGGAAGTGGCTCGGTATCCAGCAGCTAACACTGAGCCTATGTCTTCACTGACGGCAACAAATTCGCCACCATCAGATGGACTTCTCTGGATCGACTGAGCGGTCAGTGAAGACCTGCTCAGTCGATCCAGAAATTGACATATTAAGACCACCTCCTCAAGTGGCATAGCGCTGCATCGACAGGAACGCTGTTCCCATCGGCACAGTGCAGTGAAGACGGCGTGCAGAAGAGAAGCAGAGAAGTCGACAGGAGTTACGCAAGTTTTTCGTGTAGCTTGCGTAACTCCGATTGACTGCTGCCGAATTTCAGAGGTTAGCATAGACAAGCCCTGAGAAAGGCCATTGTGAGCTATATCAACTTGCTGAGAGCTGAACACTTATGAAACTCCAGTCATTATATAGGTGCCTAAATGAGAGCTGTTGGTTTCTGAGTTCTTCTGAGAATCTGGACTATGGTGTATAAAATACGGCCTCCAAAAATTCCCCTAAAGCATGAGACAATATAAAAATCATATGAATACCGATGTGGCAACACAGTCAAAACACTATTGTTCTGAAATACTATCAATAGAAGTATGACTTTTCTAAAATATTGAATGAGGAGAGAAAATATTTCAGACAAAAATATTCTAATCTCATCAGGTTATTAAAATTGAGTGCAACCCCCTCAGCCCTTATTACTGCATTGTTAATCTTGAGATCGCCCACAAGAAACTTAACACATTCTTCTCTCGTGCACCACTTGGGTCGCACATCACGAACACAGTAATATAGGCCCAGAAGTCAACTGTCCCAGTGCAGCAGCTTTTTTTTGGTGGGTTTGGTGATATAGTCTCAGAAGGAGGGGCCTTTTCCAAGGGAAGAAGGAGGGTCTAGGAGCATGTTTCTCAACTTCCCATGTTGTTGACCCCTTTTTTGAAGTCAAAACTTTTCATGGCTTCTTTACATTTACTGTAAAAGAAACAGTAAAAACATGTATCAGTGACAACAATATTAGACCTATACAATTTATGTTTATGTGTGTTCCGAGAGGTTGACAGAGAATACTTGCTCTTCAAGGGCATGGGTGTGAAGGAATGGAGGAGCGTGATTTTTCTTTTCTTTAGATTGCATTACAGTTTTCAACACATTACCACTTCCCTGATTACCTTTTCATGAACCCCCTGGGAGGGTCACATACTACCAGTTCAGAAACACTGGTCTTGTAGTTGAGACACTGGACTGAAACTCAGAGATCTGGGTTCCATTCCTGGCTCTGCCATAGACCTTTTGTGTGACCTTGGGCAAGTGACAATCCCTATGGGTGAAATTCAGTGGAAGTTTTGTCATTGATTTAAAGGGGCCAGGATGTCATTACCTATGTTCCTCAACTCCCCTTCTGCACAAAAGGGATTATAAATTGCTTCCCTGATTCACAAGGGTGTTGAGAGGATAAATCTATAAATGAATGGGAGTCTCTTAGATCCAATAGTAATGAGGCCATATAAGTAGAAAGAATTAACATATTCACCTCTACAAATTTTACTGAACCACAGAAACATTTGCTTTACTTAGAGTTTTTTGTTTGGTTTGGTTTTTTTCATTGTTTGTTTTGTTTTGTTTACTATTCATCAGTAACTTAATGTCTTGACATTTTTGGTCAGTCAGCTCCTAGTCAAGAAAGACACAGATACCAAGAGAGGTATTGTCAGGTTAAAACAATTATAGATATATATATAGATATATAGATATATATGGACTTCTCTTTCTGGCTAAATCCTCTTGCAAAGACAGCGAGTAGCAAGTGGGATGGATAGCAGTTGGAACAGCAGTGGTGCATGCAATGTGTGGCTGTTCATATTTGGTACATTTGTATTTCATTTTCTATTTGTTTAATGCTGAACAGGATGTAGAAATTCTCTGGGGGGGTAGAATCATCCCTGGCTGAAGAGAAAGAGAGAGAAAGAACATTTAAAATCATCTTTTTATGAGCTTGCCTCCCATTGACTTCAACTGGAGCTAAACTTGCCCTAATAAAGGTTGGTGAACCTTAAAAGGCTCAGAGTTCAGGTTCAGTTCAGATAAATATCCAAAAGTTCATAGGCTTAGCCAAGCTATCTGATCCTCTAGAGCCCGAAATTGGGCGGGAAATCTCCAGAACAGAGCTTTCTTGAAGGATTTCCTGCACTTCCACTTTTGGACAGAAATCAGAAGTGAAAAAAAAACCCCATGTATTCAGAATCACAACACAGGTTCATTTCAAATTATGCTCCAAAAATAGGGAAAGGCCTATTTTGGTCATCTCTTCTTTATAACAGCTTCTGAGCTGGAATCAGAGCACATATATTTCATCACTTGCATTCCCCACCTTCTCTCCCCAACTCTTTTTCACAAGCAGCGTTTTGTGGTTAGAATGAAGCACCGGTGCTACAATAAAGCTTTCTACCTCCTCAACCACTACATACCTACATGGAATATGCAGGTCTTGGTAACACGGCAGCACATCTCTCTGTCTAAAACATTTATTAAAGAGGAGGCAAAGTGGGAAAAGTGAATATGGTGTAATAGTTGACAACATGTTGACATTCATAACCGATACATTTCTCTTCAGCATGGCAGCTGTTGGTTTGACTCTTTGACACTGATACAGGCACTACATTAGCAGCAATGGTTCTCAGCAACCACATACCTGTCTAATAAGATTTTGTTGGCTTTCCCAAAGCATGTGATCCCGAGTCTCCTTTGCAGCATTAACTGTGATCATTCTTTTTCTCTATTATAAATTGTATTTTTAATTATGTTTGAGCTGGATCTTGGTTCCAGTATAGATAAAAGCACAGGTTGCCTATAGTACGCTATTGGGCAGGCTCTTTTCTCCATCCCATTGAGGTATATAGTCAGAAAGACGTGAGGCCAGTTTCACCCTTGCTGTGATTCCATGGAAGCTATACCTAGACCCAACTATCAGGTAACTTTCCCAAACCCAAATCATCTCTGTCAGTTATTTGGTGCTGTGCATATATAATACTGGTACCGTATATATAAGGCTTAAGTGACTATTTTCAATGTCTGATTGGGGATGTAGACTCCTCTTCCCCTGCTTCCAACTGGAGAAAAAAACACTTAAGCCATGTCTACACTAGAGAGCTTACAGCAGTACAGGTATACCAATACGACTGGGCGGCTGTAAGATCACACATGTAGCCGTTCATTGCTGATGAGAGAAAGCTCTCCCACCGACACAGAGTTGTCCACCCCAGCGCTTCTGTCACTGTAACTTATCTCGCTAAGTGGGGTATTTTTTTCATACCCCTGAGTGACATAAGTTATACCAACCAAAAGTGGTAGTGTAGACATGGCCTTAGATTTCTATTGTGCCACTGCAACTTTCTAATTAAATAGGAGGTAAAAAGATCAATTACTCGATGGCGAGACCTCACATACTGTCCTGAAAGCTGGCTATACCCCTCTTGGTGTTTAAGCTCCTAGAGGCACTAGCGCTGCTTAAATGTTAATCATAAATGAATAAAGCTTTCTGGTCTCTTTGATGGTTCTCAGCTATAGCCACTACAGAAGAAAGAGTCACTATAAAAAGCTCTGTTTCCATGCTCCATCCATGCTTTCCCAATTCCCTCTCCTTCTCTCTTTTTCTCACCAGAGAGTCTGGTCTCAGACTTGCCTCCCATTGTCAGTGGCCTGAAACCCTTGAAGCCGTTTGAATTTCCCAGTGACCCTATATAATGGGATTTACAGCAGAATTTTTACTCTTGCCAGTCTCCCTTCACTGTCAGCTCAAAGTGTATGATTTTTAACCTCATAATGAAGTCTTACGGTCAAGTGGCAGCTGAAACTTGGGTCTGTGGTAAACAGTTTGCTGCTGTCTTGCAGAGAAGCTCATCCTGTGAGATCTACTCAGCCACTGATGAGAGGAGGGGTTACACACGAAACCAGCACGGGTTCCAGTGAAAGTTCTTTGCCTAACTCCTCTGTGCATTGGTGACTGGGGGCATATGTGTATATATAACTCTCTATATAAAATATATCTTCTTACCAGATGGTGCATCAACCATAAGAGGCTCTGGCCTGGTTTTCTTTTTAATGAAACTAAGCACTATGGGCCACTTTCAGGCGCAGCGGCAATTCCCCAAAATAGATATATCCTAGACACTGCATTCATGTGAGCCTAAATCAAGCCTGCCCATGGCTCCACACACAGCCTTCTATATAGACCCTTCCTGCCAGAACACAGACTCTACACATCCAGTGAACTGAAAATTCCCTTCTACAGCAGCCGCTGCCCCATGTGAACTCTATAAATCCTGGTGAAGCCAGAAACAGAGACATGGCTCCCTTCGTCCCTGCAAGCGTGGTCCTAGTGTTCTTTAAATGCCCTAATACAACTTTATAGAGATGAGGTCCACAAGGCTCCAAAGAAGCAATAACTATTTAATTTATTTGTATAAAACTTGGAGCAGCAGCCTACCTGTAAAGTTATTTGTCAAGCCCTGGTAACAGACCAACACTGATTTTATACCCTAGGCTTGGATTCTGTCAAATATCCAATTAAAAAAAAAGTAAGAAAAATAAAAAGTAGCCAATTGAAAAACTGGCAGTGCCTGTTCTCAGGGATTCAATCATTCTCTTGCCCCACTCCCCAGCTCACCCTTCACCCCACTCCTCCTCTTCCTCTGTCCCTCTCTCTCACTTACTTGGAAGATGTTATTGTTTAATATGGCACATTCCCAAGCTGCTAGACCAGGACAGTAAAATTATTCACTGACTTTACTGTACTCTTCTACCAGTCAGTCATTTTTTAAGCTTTCAGCCCCCCTGCCCTATCCCTAATGAAATTCTCTCTGAGGTTTCTCCCCCGCCGCACACCACCTTGGCCACCCCCGACAGCCCCAGCCCCCCTTTTGCTAGGCAGGATCTGGAAAAAAGAAATCAAGGCCAAGCTCAACAAAACCACTGCTGCGCAGTAGCGGTCCTTTTTCACGCACAGATGGTCAGCCAGAAGAATGAGAGCTTTATAAGACAGACATCATGCTGATCCTTGGAATCCAGTTCTCCCAGAACTTGTCAGGAGTTTTTCATCACCAAAGTGGATAATAAGTCTGTCAGGCACCTCGTACAGATCAAACAGGTATTAATAAAAACAGTTAAAAAGGAAAATACTATAGTGACTGAATTTACAAGAAACTGAGAATCTTAATATGAGAGTTAAAAAATGAGTATAATGGTTACGCATGACCAATATTTATGTCAACAGAGGTTTCTAGCAGGTTGCTAATAAGCAGGGAATGCACTTGTGTGTATGTGCAGCGCTTGCACTTTAATGGCAACATGTTCAGTAGCCAAGGTCTATGTACAGTTCTGTATTTACGTGCATTAACATAGTGTTTCCACATGACCACTGAGGTGTTTAACTCTACATGGTCACAATTTGCATATGCAATGGCAGTATTCACATTTGCAAGTATACTGGGGGGAGGTGGGAGGGAAGGGGAGAGAGAGAGAGAGAGAGAAAGCGCACGCGCACTGGATAGCTTTAAAAATATTTACCCAAAACAGAGTTTTGCTTACAAATTTTTAACAAAAAAGGCAAAAAGCTGAAGTCCCAGTTTCCTGTATGGTAGCGATACAAAGCAGGGTTTGTAAGTGTCAATAAAAGCATGAAAAGATCATATAGGGAGACACATAACACCAGTATGTGCCAGCCCAAGAATATAAGCAAGCATTTATGGCATGGAACAATATTTTTGGACGCTATAATTTTTCTGCAGCCCCAACAAAAGAAGGGATGCAAAAGAGAACTGCCAAATTCAGTTTGAACTAGCAGTGCTCTTTGGCACATTCAACTCTCTGCTTCTGCCACAAATGGAAATCTTTAGTGCTTTTGTGATCTAATTATTTTAAAATCTAAATAGAAGGAAATAATATGCATATTTTCATCTCCCACACATACGGAAGATTTTAAAAGGCAGCATTTTTTCTGTTGTTAATGTTTCCGCTCATTAAAAGATGTCCTATGAGAGAGTGTAATTGAGGACTTTTGAGATTTAAACAAAGTTGAAAATGAATCAGGTCAGATACAAGGCTGATCAGTGAATTCAAACATAGAAGTGAGTTTATCTCAGAAGAACTAGGTTTAAATATGGTTCAGATCACAAGTGGAAATCAGTTTGCTGGCTTCCTCTTTATGACTAGTTGATATCTGACCATAATCCAAGTAAGTCAAAGGTAGTAAAAGTGGGAAGAGAAAAACACTGAGCTCCCTCACTCCTCCACTTTAAGGGCATCTGTCTTCCAGTTGCCAAGATAGTCCTATTACACTCTTCACTTCTCCCGGATACAAAGATAACAACAGTGGCAAGAAACATCTTTTTCCTTCTCCAGCTAGCCGGATTCTCAGACGAAGACAAACCCACTAGTCTGCACTACTGACGTCTCCACTTTATACAACAGAAACTTCTGAAGGCTTGTCTTCATGTATAGTGCTGCAGCTGCTCCGCTGTAGCACTTTAGTGAAGATGCTCCTACGCCAATGAGAGAGTGTCTCTAGTTGGCATAATTAATCCATCTCCCTGAGAGATGGTAGCTACGTTGACAGGAGAAGCTCACCCACCGACATAGCACTGTCTACGGGGGGAGGAGGGGTTGGTATAACTACGTCACTCAGGGGGTGTGGATTTTTCACACCCCTGAGCGATGTAGTTATACCGATATAGGTCTGTAGTGTAGAGCTGGCCTGAGAAATGAAAAACACCACAAGGCCATCACATTGGGGCTCAGTACACTGGCTCCCGAATCAATTCTCGGTACAATTTCAGGTCTCGGTTCAGAAGCTGCCAATGAGGATCATGTTATATAATTCATGAAGGAGATACACAGGCAGAGCTGTCAAAGCCTTCAGAGAACTTGGTTCCCCCATGCCTCCATCAAGCTGATGCTGTCAACTTTTCAGCTTCATTCTCCTAATGTAACAAAAAATAATTAAGCTGGCCCCTCTGGCATCTCTCTCATTCTTAACCAATTTAATTTTAGGGCATTTTTTCTACTGACTTGGATTCACCATGCTTCTCCTTTGCCCCAATCTTGGCCATAAAACCAACAATGACTGTGCAAAAGTAACAAGGGGAGGCCACATCTCTGTGAAGCAGAGAGCCAAAGATACAGAATTTAGAGAGAAAGAAAAATTTGTTTCTGAAATACAGACTGATATTTTTCAGTGCTTTGTTGCTTTAACTGAGGAACAGATACCAGAGGCCCAGATCCTCAAAGGTATTTTTCTCCTAACTTCCACTGAAATCAATAGAAGTTAAGAACCTAAATATTTTTGAAGTTCTGGGCCCTACTTACTTAAAAAAAAATCCCTTTAAATATGCCATATCAGATATACTCCCATCTTCCTGATCACATTCAATCAGTCAAGGATTTATATAGTCTATAAACATAAATTATTACTGTTAGTAGCAAACTCTCATGCTTCAGGACATAAGCCAATCTCTAAATAATGGGGGTTCAGAAGAAATTTACCCTATGGACAGATTATCTCATAACTAGCTAGGTCAGGGTCCTTGTATCTTCTCCTCAAGCATCTGGTACTGACCACTATTAGAGACAGCTATCACATTAATCCTAATCCTGCATGGCAAATCCTGGGTTTCTGTGTTATGCAGCTGTAACTTTTTATCTAGTAGTCAAACTACTTAAACAGGTATACTGGGGAAAGAATGACAGAGAGTTTAGACTAGAAAAGATCCTGCAAACAAAAATGCCCTAATTGTAGGTTTCAGTGTATATCCACTCGTTGTTTCCCTCAAAAACTAAAGTAGCCAACAACATACTGGTCTGATGCTAGGAATTACCATTCTTAGGAGTGCCAGCTACAGCCGTAATCAGTATGTCTTACACTGTCACATCATTCCAGAAAGCATCACCCTTCTTCCCATGGGAAGCAGCACCAGACAATGAGTTGACAGCAGTCCCTCACCAACCAAGCATACATGAGGATGAGCTACTTTGTAGTCCTATCAGGGCAATTAAGACCACCAGCTCTTTGTCTGCAACAAGTCCTTACACTTTTTGCTGTCTCAAGGTAGTTATTAATATTTCAAGAACGAGTTTCATACTTTGGTTCTCTTTTCATCATGAAAAAATGTGACAGTTGGTCTTCTGGATTGAATGAGCCAGCTTTGATGAATTTTCACTACCCTGCACATAATGCAAAGAGTTTAAAAGTAAATTCCCCACTTTCACTTAGAGTTTCCTTTCTGCCATGTTGGGTCTGAATAAACATATATGTTAACACAAAACCCAGGGGAGTGTGACACAATACTGGATTTCAGGATGACTGCATGGAAGTGAAATTACTTATGTAAACAACACAGCCCTGAGAGACTTGGGGGTGAAAGCCTAGTCCCGTTAAAGTCACTGACAAAATTCCCATTGACTTAGATGGGGACAGGATTTCACATTCCAATTGGCAAGGCTGTATATTGACTCAAGTTTGTGAGGCAGTCAGTAAACATCAGCTGGATTTTTAATCCAAGCAAACTCACCTAATTGTAATAGCTCTACCATTTTATTACTCTCCTCTCTCCCTGATTAGTTTCCGCTAGTGTTCTCTCTGACTCCTCCAATAAGCTCCATTTATTGTCCTCAAGCACATATTGCATGTACTCACTTTTTCTCTCGCTGGGCCCCAGTCACAAAACTCACTACATGTGGCATCTCATTGAGCCCCACTGAAGTTCATGGGGCTTGGTGCAGGAGTCCTCTCATGCAGAACAATTTACCATTAGAGACACCACACACAGCTGCCCGTGAACTGACAGTTTTTTGCACAGCTCTCCTTCTGACATTAGAAACATTTTCTGCTTTATCCTGATTCGACAGTTGTTAACACGACTGCCTATACATACCACTGATTTTTATATGATTTAGAAAAAAGTCAGAGTAAAGATAACAGTTACAGTATACATTTTAAGTGCCTGTGAATTTTTATGATATCAGACTATTCCCCATCTCCCAAGAGGGTCTGTACAAATACAAAAACCATGCCTATTTCACAAGAACCACAGACAAGGATTTTTTTTTTCTTTAACCTTCCTCTTCTGCACCTCACCATCAACCTCAGCCTGGACCAGTCCACACAAGAAATCCACTTCCTGGACACTACAATACAAATAAATGATGGTCACATTAATACCACCCTATGCCGAAAACCAACTGACCGCAATACATATCTTCATACCTCCAGCTTCCACCCTGGACACATTACACGATCCATTGTCTACAGCCAAGCCTTAAGATACAACCGGATTTGCTCCAATCCCTCAGACAGAGACAAACACCTACAGGATCTCCATAAAACATTCTTAAAACTACAATACCCACCTGGAGAGGTGAAGAAACAAATTGACAAAGCCAGACGGGTACCCAGAAGTCACCTACTACAGGACAGATCCAACAAAGAAAACAACAGAACACCACTGGCCATCACCTACAGCTCCCAGCTAAAATCTCTCCAACACATCATTAAGGATCTACAACCTATCCCAGCAGATGATCCTTCACTTGCTCAAGCTGTGGGAGGCAGACCTATCCTGGCTTACAGACAGCCCCCCAATCTGAAGCAAATCCTCACCAGCAACCGTATACCCTACAAGAAGACCAACCCAGGTACCTACCCCTGCAACAAACCCCATTGCCAGCTCTGCCCACACATGGACTCTAGTGACACCATCACTGATCCTAACCACATCAGTCACACCATAAAGGGCTCATTCACCTGCACATCTACTAATGTAATGTATGCCATCATGTGTCAGTAATGCCCCTCTGACATGTACATTGGCCAGACCGGACTGTCACTACGCAAAAGAATAAATGGACACAAATCAGACATAAAAAATAATAACATCCATAAACCAGTCGGAGAGAACTTCAATCTCCCAGGACACTCTGTCACTGACTTGAAAGTTGCCATTCTTCAACAAAAAAAACTTCAAAAACAGACTTCAAAGAGAAACTGCTGAGCTAGAAATCATCTGCAAACTTAACACAATCAAACTGAGTCTGAATAGGGACTTGGAATGGTTCTCTCATTACAAGAAGTAATTGTCACTGTTCACACATTCTCACCTCCTAATCAATGGTTGTGAATAGGCCTCAACTACTCTAAGTGAATGGACTTTGCTTTTATCTACCTTCCCCATTGTTGTTACTTGGATATGTGTATATATACCTCCTATGTGATTTCTATTCCTTACATCTGATGAAGTGGGTTACAGCCCACGAAAGCTTATGCCTGCAGAAATTATATTTGTTAGTCTTTAAAGTGCTACAGGATTCTCGTATTTTTGCTCTATACAGACTAACACGGCTACCCCTCTGGATCTAATGACTTTGGTGCTATTCAGTGCTTAATTTGTGCCAGGGCCGAGCCCAGGCACCTCTCAGATTGGCAGTTCATAGCCCTGGCACCTCTGGTGCTGCATCATTTATGAATGCAAAAAAATTGCTTGAGCCCCAGCACCCAATTACGTGTGCCTTGGCACCTCTTTTATTATACATTAAACACTGGGACTATTTTTTATTACTCTGGTTTTGGAGTAGTAGAATGATAGAGGAGGCAATATCATAGCCCTGACTTTCCAGCCACTAATAATGGTGAAGTGATTGTAATGAGTCCTTGTAGGAAGGCGCAGTAGCCTTCCTCCGAGCCTGGGCCCAAGGAAGGGCCGCAATGGCAAGATCAGGCCCTAAACAGGCCGGCAGCCCGGTCTGCCCAGCAACCGGACAGCTGGCCACTGATAGGTTCTGCCGGACGGCCAACCCGGCAGCAGGGGGGCGAAGCCTCAGTAAGGACTGCAGCTACAAAAAGCAGGCCCTGTGGCTCAGAAGGGAGAGGGCTGCTGCCAGAGGCAGACGTGCTGTCCTGCCGGCTGCAGCGAAGGTCCGAACCGGGGTGGGCCTCCGCCCCAGGCAACTGCTTCCCAACATTGAGGCTCCAGGAGTGACCCCAGCGGCCCGCCTCTAAGGCCTGGATTGGGCCTCCGGGCCCCTTTGACTGGCCGAGGCCTACAGGCCCGAAGGACTGGGCCCGGCCTCGGGGCCGGAGCAACTGGGACGAGCCCCCTGAAACTGAGGGCTGGGAGTTCACCCCGGAAGCTGTCCCGGACTTGGAGGAGCTGCCGGGCGCCGAACCTCCGAAGGCAGGACCAGACCTGGAGGAATTGCTGGAGGCTGAGCCCTACCCCGAGCCCTGGGACCTGGAGGAGCTGCCCCTCGCCGAGGAGCTCCCCGCCTTACCGCCCGTGGACGAAGAGGGACTGGCTGGTCTACCCCGGGAGGTGTATCCCGGTGACCCAGAGGAATCGGCGGATGCAGGTACTGGGGATACGGGGAGGAAGGAGCCTAGGGACAGCCATAGGCATGGCTGTACAAGGGATACGTCCAATCGGCGTGTTGCGGCAGGAGCCCCGTCGACTGAGTGGTAACGCCTTTGCTACTGCTAGGGCCTGGGTTGGGACGCAGTGGAGTTGGGTGGGCCTGCGTCCTCCTCCCCTCCCCCCTATCCTTGCCACCCCCAAAGAGCAAATATTGTCTCCTGCCCACTTGACTTGAGGTTACTGCTCCTTACTCGCCCGCCCTGCCTGAGGGCCAGGGCGATAGCCTGCGGACGCTAATATCCCCTCTTTGGTGGAGGATGCAGTGGCCTTCTGCTGAGTCTGGGCCTGATGAAGGGCCACCAGGACCAGACCGGGCAGGAGCCCGTTCTACAGTCCTTAAGTTTGTTTTCATTCTAAGCCCGGTGTTCCTTCCACCTTTCACAAGACAAAAACTCTTTTTGGCCTGAAATTTCCCCTCATTAGTCTAAGGTCAGAGGAAATGTTTTGGATGGGCTAGTTGGGAGTGATCGGTGTGGGGCTTGTTTTTGTTTGATTGTTTGTGTTCAGCTTTTTGAAGGGGAGGGGGTGTCCCAGTTTTAGAAAAGGATCCAAACCTTTTTTTAGTCCATTCAATTTAAACTGCTCCTGTGGGATAGTCCTCAGGGAGCATTCCTGGGAGTGACAATTTGGAGGAAGTAGAGCTACCCCCGCTCCTCTAGCCAGCACTGGCCACCTTTGGTTTCAAGGGACCCCCTAGTGGAGTGGGAGGATGGGTATCTTGTTACTACCCTCCTCCAGATATCTTTTGGAGTGTACCAGCAGGGCCTACACTGGGGAGTTACAGCGCAGCATGTTAGCACATTCTACAAATCACACCTCTCTGATGCACTTTGCCGTGCCACGTAGACAAGCCCATAATCCTCCTCCAAGTTTCAGTGAAGTTAGGCCACTTTAGTCCTGAATAAGAGTATTCCACATAAGGGTTGGGTGCCACCTCTGAGGTACAAAAAACAGCAACATCCCTGAGCTGGGGAAGGGAAGCACAGAAGGAGCGTGGGAATAGAAGATGTCTTCCTTTAGGGGAAGCAGGGCCCTGCTGAGAAGCCGCCACCATGGTGAGGGAAAGAGTGCTGTGGAGTTGCTGCCTTGAGCTCTTTTTGCTGCCCTCAGCAGCTTGTTGGTCAGGTAGTCAGCAGCAGCAGCAGCAGCTGCTGCTGCATAACAGCTCCTGCTGGTGAGCCACAGAGCAGCCAGAGGGAGAAAGAGCAGCAGCACCGTGGAGGTGGAGGATATATAAATCCCCAGCATCAGCCTGAGAGGTGACTCAACTGACATATTTCCTGGGACAAAGAACAATCCTCGGAAAAGCGGGACAGACGGCAACCCTAACAGGGGTTAATGAACTTTAACGTATGCACATTGACTTCATGCCTTTAGTTAATTCCCTTGAACTTTCCTGATTGTCCCATTGTAAACATGGCCTAAAAAAGATACATGCTCTCCACCCTTCTACGTTAAATCTTTGAGAAAGGATGGGGATCTATATGGGGACCCAACCAAAACTTCCGGGGTGAAATCCTAGCCCATTGAAGGAAGTCAATAGGGCCAGAATGTCAACGTATTTTAAACACTTATCTAGCCTTCTAAGAACAAGTTCCCATCTGTACTCAGTAGGGAGTTAATTAACTTTGCAATATTACATCATAACACAGTATTTAAACTGACTGTGGCTGCATACATGTACCCAATAAACCCAAAACAAATGTGTTATCCCTTAAAGTTCAGCCCTTGCTCTGATTTTGTTTGTTATGCTGGAGCACATTATGTGACATTGTTCTGTGTTATGCAATACTCTAGCAAGGCATGTCAAAAATGCACATTGAAGAGTAAAGTGATTGCATATCCAAAACAAATATGCACATTTGGTAAATAGTAGTACACAAAAGGCAGGTATTTTGAATTAAGGGATCTTTAGGGAATTGGCTCATCACAAAGCTCCAATTAGCTTTCAAATTATCTCCCACACAATGTGTACAAATATTCCTAACCAAACTTCACTGGAAAATGGATTCTCAATGCTTCTATTTACCTAATAGTTAACACAAGGATAACAACACACATACAAATTTAAAATAAAAACACGTGTTTTTCCCCAAAACAAGAATTTGCAACAGATGTGCTCTTTTAACAATATTTCTTCATCTAATGCGTTTCTCTTAAATATCTGTAATTTAAAAAAAAACATATTTGGTACTAAAAGTACAAAAAGTGATCCTAATATGTTATTTACCCTTTTATCTCACAAATGTGGGTTTTAAATAAAAAAGTCCACCCTTATTTCTTGCTCAGAAATCCCACTCATATCGATGGGAGTTTTGCACAAGGAGACTAGAATATAGTCCAGTTATAAATGTAGACATGATTTTTACATGATTTTCATATGGAGTGTATTTAATGGTCAACATAATTAGATATATGTTTTTTCCTATCCTTGCATTAATGAAATGAGCATTAAAACATGCACCTTGTGTGTGTGTCAGTATTCTACTCTCATTTCTTCAATAAACAAATGCCTCTAAGGGGCCCCTAAGGTCCCCAAACATCTCTTTGTATAATTAATAGCAATGCTGTCTGATGTTCACAGCAAGGGACTACACATCACAACTCCTTGGTTCAAGTTCCTCTGCCATCAACAGAGTAACCTCCAACAAAACTCTTGACTTTTTTCTGCCTCAGTTTCCTCTTCTGTCAAATAACAACAGTACTTTCCTCTACCACGTACCTTTTGCAGCTATACATCAGAAAAAATTAGTGCAACAAAATTCCACTAAACAAGCTGAACAACAGAACTATTAGCAAATCAGCCCAACTCAACTGATTCCAAACAAATTCAGAAAGATTCAGCTCTCAACAAGTAATAGGATGCCTAAGTTAATGTATGCTGCTCTGAGGAGACAGTCTGTACCGCAACCTGAATTTTTATAACACGTGGTGTTGGTTTTATTATTGTCTACAAATTTTCAGGAACAGTAAATCATGTCACGCTGCATTATGACGCATCCAGTTGTGTGGTGTTCTGCTCAATACCAGAATACAAAATTTGCTGCACAAAATGATCATTGAAATATAAACATTCTTTGCAAAATTCATATTCTATAGATATTTTATTTTATTATATATATTTTACACACACAAAAGTTTGGCAAAGTTATAAACAACTGAAAACAGTCTTCTCAGGGGAAATGTCAGGCAATCTTAATAATAGGCAGAGCTACAAGCCCTGCCCATAATATGGAGAATGAGCATCCTGAAAAGTCCAGATTCACTCCTGGTACACAGACGACAGTGGGTAGCTTTTGCAGTCTGAGCACATTTTACCGATAAATCGCATTAGAAAACAAAGTGTTATTGAACTAGGATGCTTTTGCACTGCAGAAAAAATGCATGAACGGGGATACAAGAAAGTACTGTAAAAATCTTAATCAGAGATTTGAACTGAGTGAATTAAATGATAGCCTTCAAGCAGCAAATCAACATAAGCTACAGAAAGAGCCAAGAGGTAATTGAACACTGACCATGGGAAAATAACTGGTTGGCAGCTGCAATTCACTGAGATTTTTAATTTTGTGTTGAAACCAAAGTCAAGTCAAAGCTCGTAAAGTTGAGTAATCTTAACAAGCTGATTTAATATATAGAGAGAGACAATATATAGGGAATAATCTTTAAAATGTTAAAAATTCATTGCCATGGAGCAGGTTTTGCACTTAATTCATACTACTCATGATTCTACATTAAGGCAAAAATCAGAAAAGCAGATGAAAGTTTATTTTTCTTTTGATAAAGGGAGATAAATTGGCTTTTGGCAGCTTGCCACCAATTTGACCCCCCAATACTGTAAATTAATCTTACACTGGTTGGGGGAAAAAAAAAACAACCCTGAAATTCTTCCAAAATTCAAGTCCTTTGGCTGAACCTCTCAGGGGTGAATCCCTTGGTGATGCTCCTAGATCCTGACTCTTTCAGTAGGGCCTCTTCCCTGAAACCAACCACACCAGCTTCTCCGATAGGTTCCAGTTCATCTCTCTCTCTCTCTCAACCTGACAATTTGACCATGCCGCTTCCCTCCTTTAAATTGCTACCACCACCACCATTACTCACAGCTTTGGGACCAGATTTTGCTCTCATTTTACACTAACGTAACTCCAGAATAATTCCACTGAGCTGAGTGAAGTAATTCTGGATTTATACTGTGATAACTGAAGAGGAGAATTTGGCCTTTAAATAATTTGTGCTCTGATAGAGCAACAAAAATCAGTAACTATGATGGGAAAAGTATTGTAGCTGATTTTGCCATTGTCATCAAAGAAAAATTTTTCTAACTTTTTTGTACACAGACAGTGCTCAGTAAATAACAGTAATAATACAGGGGATGACTTTCAGCTACATTTAAACTTACACATATTTCCATGTTATCTTTTGCTAGGCTTTCATGTAACCTTATGAAAATACTGACACTGAGATTTGCTTTAAAACACAGGTGTCTTTCCTGACATGCCATTTTTATATGGTTTGTTCCTGCATAATACTAAATGCCAAATATCACATGGGGATATCAGAAATACCGTGTGACAGTGTCAAAGTCTAGACATTCGGGATTTCACTGCTACCAGATAAACCAACATGAGCATGTGGACTTCATGGTCAACCTAAAGTAGAGAACTTAGGACAACCTTTATTATTATTTAGCAGTGATGAAGCTGGGAATAGAACCCAAGTTTCCTGACACCTACTTGTGTGAATGTGCCATTTCCTCAGAAATAAGAAGGGAAAAATATAACAGGAGGTAAGAATACTTGCCAGCTGGAACCACAAGAGATGCAGCAAGCAGCAAACAGTTGCAAAATGGCCACCTTAGGGCTGCAGTTGCTGCAGTCTGCCAAATTTAAAGAGCTAGTCCCAGAAATCCATGCTGGGAAAAAGTTCCTGTAAGGGACTATCTGCTTTAGAGGAAGGTTGGCAGAAAGAAGGCAGTCATCGAGGAAGATGTTACTGCAGAAGAGGTTGTGGCGGTGTATTGTATACCACCACTGTGTTATAGTGATACAGTGCCCTATTTGGTAGGCCATGCTCCCAACCACTGTGATAACTTTATCTTGCCAAGTACCTTTGTATTCCATTGTTGCTAATTCAATATTACTTGTGTGGATGAGAGAGAAAGAGGAAATGCTGTCAAACTGGGAAGACAGATATTAACTATTGCATAAAAGTATGCACATTAAGACTTCGATCCGGCAGGTTGTTGCATGTGGGCACATGTTTGTGTGGAAGCCAATGGTGTTCCATGAAAGGAGTCTGCTCCTATGCAACAATACAGTATAACACAAACCAATGGCTGAAAGCTGAAGCTAGACAAATTCATCATGGAAATAAGACAAACTTTTAACAGTGAGAGTAATTAACCGCTGGAACAATTTATTAAGTGTCATGGTGGATCCTCCATCACTGACAATTTTTAAATCAAGATTGGATGTTTTTCTAAAAGACATGCTTTGTGAATTATTTGGAGGAAGTTCTATGACCTATATTTTAAGGGAGGTCAGATTAGATGATCACAGTGGTCCCTTCTGGCCTGGGAATCTATGAACAAGTCGGAGGATATGGGATTTAACTGTTTAATTTGGTGTCATTCACATCCTTGGAAGATTGGTTGCAGGGAGGAGAGTTTCAGGTTTTTAATCAATCTGGCAATCAAACAAAAAGATGGCTGTTACATCACTATGTAAAATTATATTTATGTTGACAACCTTTCTAAGGCAACATTTCTCGGTTCCTTCAAGTGGCAGGAAATATCTGGAATCCAATCAAGAGATAGTCAGACAGGTTTGTTAAATGTTAAGAAAACAAAAAGATGCAACTCAGGAAATGAGCTTTGCAACTGTCCACTGTGCTGCAGCCAGATATCAGTGAAACGTTAGATTATCATTATAACCTCCAAGAAGGAAAGAAAACAATACTTCTAAAATTTAGTTTAAGGGTAAATTTCAAAAGCACCTAAGTCCCATTTTCAAATATGACTTAGGAGTCCAAATGCAGTGTAGTTGCGGCGTGTCAGTCCCAGGATGTTAAAAAGACAAGGTGGGTGGGGTACTATCTTTTACTGGACCAACTTCTGTTGCGAGCTTTCCAGACTGTTATAGATTGTTGTAATAAACATATTACAACAATCAGTAGCCCACTAACCCTCCTTTTTGTCCTATGACTTCAGCAGTGTTAATAAGCCACTTCACCTTGACTGGTCCCTTACAACATGTGCTAACAATTTTGCTAAACTATCTATTCGACCTTGTATTTAACTGTGGCACTCTGAGTACCTTTCCCAGACCTGAGAAAGAGCTCTGTGTAACTCAAAAGCTTGTCTCTCTCACCTACAGAAATGGTCTAATAAAAGATATTATCTCATCCACCTTCTCTCTCTAACATTACTGAATCACAGAATCGTGGGACTAGAAGGGACCTTGAGAGGTCTTCTAGTCCAGTCCCCTGCACTCAAGGCAGGACCAAGCATTATCTAGAACATCCCTGACAGATGTTTGTCCAACCTGCTCTTAAAAATCTCCAATGATGGTGATTCCACCATCTCCTTAGGCAATTTATTCCAATGCTTGACTACCCTGACGCTTAGGAAGTTTTTCCTACCGTTCAACCTGAACCTCCCTTGCTGCAATTTAAGCCCATTTCCTCTTGTCCTATCCTCAGAGGTTAACAAGAACAATTTTTCTCCCTCCTCCTTGTAACACCCTATCGTGAGACAGACACAGCTACAACAACACTGCATACGAGGATGCTTTTTCTATTTGTCACTAAGCAGAGTCTAGCTAACTCTAAAACAAATAACATTAAAAGAGGATTGTTCTATGCTTAGGGAAAACCCACAAGAAGCTGCAACAATACCTTCCATGAATTATTGAATCCCACAGTAAACCAAGCTAAGCTATTGCTACCCTCAGGGAATTTCTAGTCTAGCCCTGTCCTTTATTTCTTACACCATGTAACTTTATCACTTACATATTTGCTCGTGTGTAATATACACAGCTACCTGAAACTTATCTCCATTCATACATCTAGTTATCTGTGCAGGGTCTGGCATTAGAAGTGTAGTATCTGAGCACATCTCAGGAGTAAAAAACAACAACAGGGATATCTCTCTCTTCCATCCCTACCAATGAAAGGCAGGGTTAGGATAGTTTGCATAATTGTTTTAATTATTTTTGACTATATAAAAATGAGATTTTTTTTATAGGTGAGCTGGGGGAAAGCTAAGGCTAAGTGGTAGGTTTATGGGGGAATGTAGTGAAGATAATGACCATTCTGATTTTGTTTTTCAGTGAACTTCAGAGTCTGGATCTGGCTTCTGTGAGGGATTTGTCCCCCATGACCACATGTCTTCCGATACTGACCAACAGTTTGACTGTTCCATGGTATGGGAGGTCGTGATCACAGAGGAAAAGAGATCTCTCAGGCAGCCAGAACTTTGAAATTCAGGCCATCAACCTTGAACAGTATTCTGTGTTCAGCTGCCCTCTATATCCTACTAGAATAAGAAAATAATCAAACTTCCAGAGAATAATGAACCATGACCAATAAGGAGCATGTGTTTATAAATTACAAATCAGACAGATAAACTTTCTTTATTTCATGTTCCTTAATTCTAGTGACAACACACACAAAAATAAACTTTAAACAACAGCAGACACTTGAATGTGGTAAAATAATTCCTTCCATTTTAAGTAACAGGTCATTTTGCCCTGTCACTAAAATCCTACTATCCTTTTGTTTCTAGTAGTGAAAAAGGAAAGAGAAAACTATTGAATGTAGCTTGGACAGTCAATGAAAACAAATACTTGGTTTACTCTTACTTTCCGCTCTTCCTGAATGAATTAATGAAACTGGTGATCTTTGGCCTCTTCTTTAGGCTAGAGAGGCAAGCAGACTGGCAGAGCTAATATCCCCACAGCCCACAGCAATGCTGATGGAACATTTTAACGTGAGAACACAGTGTGCTAGTCAGGCACTGAATTCCCTCAAGAGAATACAGTAGACATTGTATGGATTACATTTAACTAGACTTGGCCATTAAGAACTTCAGTCCTCTTGTTTGATGGTAAAGGTCAAGAGAGGTCATTTTAAACTCAGGTTTTTTCTAGGTTTATTATGCCTTTCTCAGTCCCTTTTTCTTTTTATCAGTTACTTGTTACCTAGCAGGGAAACTTTTATTAATTATTATTATTATTATTTTAGCAATTCCAATAACATTATACAGTGAGTTTCACCAGGAAAAATAATCAGAATGTCAGAGAGCATCTCCACAGTCCTTTCAGTAAACCTTTCTGGAGTACAAGGATTGGGTGGAAATTTGTCAGACCCTCAAGAAAATAACCTTGGCCAAACTTCAAATTCAGAGGAAGAAAAATGTCTTCCATGAGAAGGACCTTTGAGCTGACGGCAGTTTTTTGTTTTGTTTTGTTTTTTTTAAATCCTGTTATACACAACTACCCATAGAAATCATCAGCATTGTGCAGCGGTTAAAAGATCAGAGGTGTCAAACATGCAGCCCGCGGGCTGGATCTGGCCTGTGAACCTTTTTGATCCGGCCTGCAGGCGGCCGGATATGGCCCGCGATCTTTTTTGGTCTGGCCCGTCGGCCGGATAGGGCCCAACAACCTCTTTGTTTCGGCCCCTTGTGGCTGCCATCCGGAATACCACGGGAGCCACCGCCACAAGTCAGGACAACGAGAGTTTTTTCGGCGGCGGGGGAGAGGCCGCGAGCTGCCGCCGAAAAGGAGGACGCAGCAAGATTTTTTGGCAGATGGTAAGATGCCACCAGGGTATGGCCCCCTTTAAGTTCATCTTATAGCAATGTGACCCGCCATTGCAAGGTAGTTTGACACCCCTGCAATAGATGAAGAGCAACTCCTGTGGTTGCCTGCTGAACAAGAATTTTTTTTTTAAGTGTGGTGCCAACAACAGTGGCAAAAATTATTTCCTATCCAGCTTCTCTTGTCCAATAAACCTTTCTGCATTCTGTCCTTGTCAACACTACAAAGGAGTGAAAAAATCATATGAAAACTTAACCATTTAGGTATTCCTGTCTGAGGAGGTTTTCCTAAGGCTGCCCATCACCATGGTATCTGAGTGCCTCTTTGTATTTCAAAGTTTTCAAAAGTGGTTGAATTACATGACAAAGCCACAATGTTCTGTAAATTCTTCTTGAACATAGGGCAGTTGCTTAAAAGAAGAACGCAGTCCTAGTCTCCAGAACAAAACATGAAAACTTGGATTGCGCAGGATGGGGATGGAAAGGGGCAGGGACTGAATGAGCTTCTGCTCCTGCACCCCAAAGGCTAGTCATGTTGACAGGGCATGGAAGGAGAGTAATGTTCACCTGGAAATTGGTGGCACAAATTACTTCCTCTCACTTCCCAGGGCTCCTCTTAGGATAGTGCAGTTTTGCACTGCCCCTTATTCAAGGGATTGAACAGAGGCTCAGTCCAGCCCTTTGAAAGTATAATATCTCCAGAAGACCAAAGATGAGCTTCTGACCTTGACATTTGCTCGAAGAATAGCATGGAAAATCCAGTGCAAGAGCCATTTTTCTTGCTTCATTTGGGGAACACTGTCAATGCATGATATCAAAATATGTGATTTGTAAAGATTTAGCACATTATATCATGACTTAATAAATTCAAAGTCCAAAACGTGACAGCATAAGCCTGGAGGTAAGTAGGGATGTCGGACACCAGGAGGAAGCAGGAGGAGGAGGGTGCAACAGGGGAGGCCTCCTGAATTGCACTGAGAAAGTAGGGCAATCGGCCAGCTATCTCAAGTGCCTATACACAAATGCAAGAAGCCTGCAAAATAAGCAGGAGGAATTGGAAGTCCTGGCACAGTCAAAAAAATATTATATGATTGGAATAACCGAGACTTGGTGAGGTAACTCACACAACTGGAGCACAATCATGGATGGGTATAAACTGTTCAGGAAGGACAGGAAGGGGCGAAAGGCTGGAGGAGTTGCAATGTGTATAAGAGAGCACTATGATTGCTCTGAACTCCAGTATGAAACGGGAGATAAGCCAGTTGAGAGTCTCTGGGTTAAGCTTAGAAGCAAGAACAATAAGAATGATGTCGTGGTGGGTGTCTGTTATAGACCACCAGGTAGATGAGACTTTCTTCAGTCAACTAGAGAAAGTATCCAGTTCACAGAACCTGGTTCTCATGGGGGACTTCAATCACCCTGACATCTGCTGGAAGAGCAATACAGCAGTGCACAGACAATCCAGGAAATTTTTGGAGAGTGTTGCCGACAACTTCCTGGTGCAAGTGCTGGAGCAACCAACTAGGGGCCATGCTCCTCTTGATTTGCTGCTCACAAACAGGGAAGATTTAGTCAGGGAAGTAGAAGTGGGTGGCAACGTAGGCAGCAGTGACCAAAAGATGGTAGAGTTCAGGATCCTGACAAAAGGAAGAAAGGAGAACAGCAGGATATGGATCATGGACTTCAGAAAAGCAGATTTTGACTCCCTCAGGGAGCTGATGGGCAGGATCCCCTGGGAGTCTAATATGAGGGGGAAAGGAATCAAAGAGTGCTGGCTGTATTTTAAAGAAACCTTATTGAGGATGCAGGAACAAACCATCCTGATGTTCAGAAAGAATAGCAAATATGGTAGATGCCCAGCTTGGCTTAACAAAGAAGTCTTTGGTGAGCTTAAACACAAAACAGAAGCTTACAAGAAGTGGAAGCTTGGTCAGACGACTAGGGAGGATTATAAAAATTCTGTTTGAACGTGCACAAATGAAAACAGGAAGGCCAAAGGGCAATTGGAGTTGCAGCTAGCAAGGGATGTGAAAGGGAACAAGAAGGGTTTCTACAGGTATGTTACCAACAAGAGGAAGATTAGGGAAAGTGTGGGCCCCTTACAGAATGAGGGAGGCAACCTAGTGACAGAGGATGTGGAGAAACCTGAGGTACTCAATGCCTTTTTTGCCTCTGTCTTCACACACAAGGTCAGCTCCCAGACTACTGCACTGGGCAGCACAGAATGGGAAGGAAGTGTACATCCCGCAGTACTGAAGGAACAGGTCCAAGACTATTTAGAAAGATTGGACATACACAAGTCCATGGGACCAGATGCAATGCCGAGGGTGCTGAGTGAATTGGCTGATGTGATTTCAGAGCCATTGGCTATTATCTTTGAAAGCTCATGGCAATTGGGGAAGGTCCCTGATGATTGGAAAAAGGCAAATATAGTGCCCATCTTCAAGAAAGGGAGGAAAGAGGATCCAGGGAACTATAGACTAGTCAACCTCACCTCAGTCCCTGGAAAAATCATGGAGGAGGTCCTCAAGAAATCCATTTTAAGGCACTTGGAAGAGAGGAAGGTGATCAGGAACAGTCAACATGGATTCACCAAGGGCAAGTCATGCCTGACCAACCCGATTGCCTCCTATGAAGAGGTGACTGGCTCTGTGGACGTGGGGAAAGTGGTGGACATGATATACTTTGACTTTAGTAAAGCTTTTGATACAGACTCCCAGAGTATTCTTATCAGCAAGTTAAATAAGTATGGGTTGGATTAATGGACTATAAAATGGATAGATAGCTGGCTAGACCATTGGGCTCAACGGATAGTTATCAATGGCTCGATGTCTAGCTGGCAGCCGGTAACAAGCGGAGTGTCCCAGGGGTCGGTGCTGGGGCTGGTTTTGTTCAACATCTTTATTAATGATCTGGAGGATGGGGTAGATTGCACCCTCAGCAAGTTTGCAGATGACACTAAGCTAGGGGGAGTGGTGGATACCCTGGAAGGTAGGGATAGGATACAGAAGGACCTAGAAAAATTGGAGGATTGGGCCAAAAGAAATCTGATGATGTTCAACAAGGACAAGTGCAGAGTCCTGCACTTAGGGTGGAAGAATCCCATGCACAGCTACAGACTGAGGACTGACGGGCTAGGCAACAGTTCTGCAGAAAAGGACCTGGGGGTTACAGTGTATAAGAAGCTGGATATAAGTCAGCAGTGTGCCCAGATTGCCAAGAAGGCTAATAGCATACTGGGCTGCATTAGTAGGAGCATTGCCAGCAGATTGAGGGATGTGATTATTTCCCTCTATTTGGCATTGGTGAGGCTGCATTTGGAGTATTGTGCCCAGTTTTGGGCCCCCCACTACAAAAAGGATGTGGACAAGTTGGAGAGTCCAGCGGAGGGCCACAAAAATGATTAGGGGGATGGAGCACAAGACGTATGAGGAGAGGCTGAGGGAACCATGTTTGTTTAGTCTGCAAAACAGAAGAATGAGGGGGGATTTGATAGCAGCCTTTAACTACCTGAAAGGGGGTTCCAGGGAGGATGGAGCTAGGCTGTTCTCAATGGTAGTAGATGACAGAACAAGGAGCAATGGTCTCAAGTTGCAGAGGGGGAGCTCTAGGTTGGATATTAGGAAAACGTTTTTACTAGAAGGGTGGTGAAGCATGGGAATGGGTTACCTAGGAAAGTGGTGGAATCTCCATCTTTAGAGGTTTTTAAGCTGTGACTTGACAAAGCCCTGGCTGGGATGATTTAGCTGAGGTTAGTCCTGCCTTGAGCAGGGGGTTGGACTGCATGACCTCCTGAGGTCCCTTCCAACTCTAATATTCTATGATTCTATGATCATAATGTTGTAACATAATAATTCAAACATTCAGAGACAGTTTTAACTCTGGCATAAGTCAACACAACTGTTGACTTCAAGGAAAGTTACACTTGCTTACTTTGGGGAGTCCTTAAAAAGGACCATTTACATGGGAGCAAACATGGAAAAATATTTATATAAAGAGATACTCCTAGAGGAATTCTGTGCCACTGTACATGCTCAGAATTCATGTCCCCTCGCAGATTTTTTTTCCTACGCAAAATATAGATTCTGCTGGAGAGGCACTGCATTTACACCTTTGTCCTGCCAGGGGCTGCTGTGGCACTAGATGAGAGGACAGCCAGCTGGCGGAGATGCTGCATTCCTCACAGTGGGGCCGGGTGAGGTGGCACAGGATGGTCAGCGCAGGGTACACGGAGTTGCTGGGAGGGTCACACTAGGGTGACCAGTTGTCCTGATTTTATTGGTACAGTCCCAATATCTGGAGGAGTTTCTTATATAGGCACCTATTACTCCCCACCCCTTCCTGATTTTTCACACATGGGCATAGGGGGACTGCAGGGGCACATAGGCACAGGGGCTGCAGGGAAACACGGGGATAGCGGCAGATATGCCTGACTGAATGGGAGAGGCTAGGGGGTCAGCCAGGGTCTGCAAAGGAGAGGCTCCCAACTCCCTAACAATCCCTCTGCGCACTCCCCCTAAAATGCTGTTGCGTATTTCCCCCACCTACATCCAACAATCCTCCAGGTTCACTCCCATTGTTACAGACATACTTGCTGACAGGTATTTTTAACTAAATTACCAAAATAATTGAAACTGGCATGATTATATTGTGTTATTTTGACAAACAAACATATGTAGAATTTTGAAGAATTTTAAAATATTGTGCGCAGAACTTTTAATTTTTTGGTGCAGAATTCCCCCAGGAGTAAAAGAGAAAACTTAACTGCACTCCCTTGTTTATTATTTCACATACTTGTGTTTGAATGATATTTTTTGTCATCCTTCAGTAATTAGTGGAGTGCACCTGAATATAATGTCAGAAATTCAGCATTTTGGGTGAAATCCTGGCCCTGCTGAAGTCAATGGCAAAATTCCCATTGATTGTCAATGGGGCAAAGATTTCAACCTATGGCTTCATGACAGGAAATAAAGAGAAGATGGGTTCATCACTGCTGTAACTACAGTGGTGTCTGTAAGTTAGGTTGACTTATTTTTCAATAGACAAGGCCTCAACTTCATCCCCCCAAGGCAATTATAGGAGAAGTATTGACAGGCTCTGGAGGAAGTCCTGTCCACTCCTCTTCAAGTGGAAAGATGTTGACAAGGGTGGATGGGCTTAAAGTGGAGAAACCCTTAGTGGAGAAAGGATATTTGGGCTCCAACAAGCATTTGACAGACCCTTCCTCTGTCTCATGAGAAGAGGGATGAATGCAGTTTTGCACATCTCTCATTCCCAGATTTAAAAAATTAAAACCATTTAACCTGCCAGTGTTCCACTGAAAGAACAAATGGAAATAATACTGTCCATCCTCACTGTACAATGCTGCAGGTTTGTGCACCTTCATCTCTAGCATCACAGTGTGTTCCGTGGTAGGGTATTGACCTGGAAACACAAATACTTTAAAAAATATATAAAGCAGGGTTTTTCAGATGACTTTTCAAATGACCATTCCCCATTCTGAAGCCATGGAACCTGAAGCCAATGAGGCATGTGCTGTTTAAAAATGGATCTTTAAAAAAAAAAGTATTGTTAATTAGCTAAGCAAACAAACAGCTTCAATCCAGCGCAGGCAGCTAAAGATGGAAATAAGCACTGAAAATCTCAGTAAGCATCTAGGTATCTAACTCCCATAGGGGAAAGAAGACATTTGAAGATGTAAAGAGCTTTTGTAGAAGAAAATAAGTGAGTGAACCAGTTGGGGGAAAATGTTCCACAATTTTTTACATGTTTAAGTAATTTACTTAATTTTATTTCCACTTGTGTTAAACACTTAGCCACTGACCCCTGGTAAGAAAGCAGCCCTAACAGGAAAGAACCAATGGTTACTTATCATCTAGGAATAAATAAGATGGGTGTTACTATGTTAACCCGTTTATTTTAAATCCATTTCTTGGAACAACTCTCCCTATTTCATGTTTATAGGAAATAAGCCTGAGCTTTGTGGTCAAAACAACTTGATTGTAAATCGTTGTTCCAGATGATGGAGTCTACTCTGAGGCTAGAGAACCAGAGTGGTGAAATCTAAATGCCATAGAATATTAGTTCATTGAGTTTATATATCACTGAAAATCTGTTTTAAGACTTAAAACTGAAGTTAAAAGGACAACAAAGATGCAAATTCCTGTTAATCTGAAACTTTCGCTTTCTCATCTTGTCACAAAAGCTCTTTGTTCCCGCAACCACCACCCTTATCTATCCACAGGAGTTTGCCAAAAAGAGGTTGACATCTCATTTGAAGATAGCAGGGAAGAATGGTACTATCTGAATCCTGTTTAAATCTTCAGAACTGATACTTTCCTCTTCTGCTGATGGCAAAAGATTTCCGCAGAGAGGGAAAATCACTAGAAAATGTAACTGAACAGATCATACACAATACATCTTTATTGTAAGCAGCTAACTGGGTTTTTGTTTCATTTGTGTTCTCACTTTTAAAAATTCAACTATAATAAGGGATGACTACTATCTGAGAAATTAATATCCTACCAATTCACCTGTACCACGGGATTCCTAGAATTAGAACTGGTTGAACTAATTGTTGCAAATAAATGATCCTCTGTGGTTAGGTTTTGTCTTCATTGCCCAAAATGTGTACTTGTAGCACAGGATAACATGGCATTAGACATTTTGCTGTAAGGATCTGGGCACTATAGTTTTACCATGAGGTAAACAAGGCAAGGGCAGCCACAGATGTGGGATATAATGCTGACCTCACCTAGCTATCTTGCAATAAAACCTACAAAATCCTTGTCTCCACTAGGGGTTTACAGTGAGATGGCTAATGCATATGAGTTATCCCATCAAAAAACACACATTTTTTGGCACTGAAGACAAAGCCTTAGTATTTTTTTTTCCTGTTTCAGATTCTGATAACTGATTCTGATTTCTTTGAATATATTCCCCTTTAATAAGTATTCACTTAATAGTTCATGCAAACAAAATTCAGGAGGCTATTAAAAAGTTTACACATTCGTTCACTTCTCCCTCCCCACTATTTTTGGTGCATGATTGTTTACTATAGTCCCTTGCTACTGTTTCTGCTCTGAGAAAAACATTTAAAACAAGAGAATAATGAATGAAAAATAACAAAAACCTAATAGCAAACCATGAATGCTTTTGTTCACTCAAGAACATCTTTTATTATTCATTCCATAATCTATATGGAATAACCTTTTCCTAAATATTCATGAACTGAGGCCCTAATCTAGTGAAACACTTAAGCACACGCTTAACTTTGTTTGTGAAGAGTAATTTAAAAGGACTGCTAACATACCTAGAGTTAAGCACATGTTTAAGAATTTTGCTGGATCACAGACAAACTCATTTGCATTACAGTTTGTTAATAGCTAGCGATAAGGGTTACTAACATGGTCAAACTGAACAACCATTCAGAATTTGAACATTGTTTCTACAGTATTGTGCCAATACTGGCTCTTCTCATAATGCAGTGGTTGAACACATGGTCCCAGTGTTCAGGACAGAAAACCACAGACTATGGACATGACTTGGACAAGATGGTCGCTTTAGGAGGAAGACACTCTAGTTTTACAGAACTTTTAATTCCCAATACACCATTCCTTTCCCTTTTACAAACATCCTGCTGTGAAACTATAATGTGCTTTCTAGACACTGGAGAGCATGAAGCTGTCTACTTTATAAAGCGTCCTTCAGCCAGGAAAGGAGGCAGCTCATAAGATTCAAGCTGAGATACTGCAATGCTCTCATCTTTTTGTTATGTGTTTGTAGAATGTCAGGAACAATAAGGCCATGCTCTGTGATTGGGGACCCTGGGTGCCAGTGCATACAAGTGATAATAATAATGAATAATAAATATTCTATTTCCACCCCTTCCCCGACAGCAAAGCATAAAGTGCAAAATCTCTGCCGTCTTTATTTGCCATGAAAATGGGAATCCCTGAGGTAGTTTTCAAACCTGATTCTCCCATATGCCAATGCAAATCACTGCAGCACTAAAACCTAGCCAACCACAGCATTTAAAATAAAATAAGACACATAACAATGTACTGGTTGGAATACAGCAAATGTCAGTTTGTGGGCTGAAGGGCTCTCTTTGAGCTATTGGGGGGAATGGAGAAATTTGTTACAGAATAATAATAGAGATTAAAAAATAAATTTGGGATCCTATTCCTGGATCTAGCCAAGGTGTATTCAGGAAAAGTACTAGACGGAGGGAATTCAATTATTTTTTTCAACCACTGTTTGCTGCAGCAAGAAATTTTTTAAGAAGCAGACTTAGGACTTATTATTAGCAAATGGCTTTGTTTGCTGGTACTTAGCCTTCTAACATATTGTTTTTTAAATTTCCAGAGGGGGTATGAACAGATTGAAAAAGTAAGTAGATGGTTGAATTCCTATAGGTAACATCTTATGGATGGGTCCGCCATCAAGGTAAGTCACATTTTGACTTACCTTTGTTGAATAATGTGCCATCTAAATTGCTAAATTTTGTCTTCAGAATTACTAAGTAAAGATTTCTGGATCTTATATCAACTGATTTTTATATTTTAACAATTCCTATTAAGACTGTATGGCAAGTAAGTCCCTGGGGACCCAGCTATGCCATTTTAGTACAGCTCTATATTGGGAATGATGTAGATTCATACTGGCCCATTGGGACACCAGCAGACATTCTGCCTCAAGGAGACATGATGCCTCATGAGCATTCCTGATTAATAGAATAGAATAGAGTAGAGTAGAATAGAATAGTTTTGGGAGAGGGGGGAAGCTCCTTGTATGCCCTTACCTAAGATACCCACTTACAAGCCTGTCACCATCTAGCATAGGGAAATACACACTGTAATGACTCTGTCTATTTATAGCCTGCATGCACAGCATGTTGGAAAGCGAGACACTACCTCCTTATAAATTATTCCTACCAGAATAGAAAATAGGGAATCACAAATAAAATAGATTATCCATTTGCTTACTTTCATCTCATGTACAGCACTGAAAGGTCTGAAAAGAGATAAATGTCTGTTATGTATGATATTACACATTTTGTGCAGACAATTTACTTTCATTTCAATCATGGGGCCAGAACTGATCGTTTATCAGCTTAATCTTTATGATGTATTTACTGTCTAATGATAATACCTTCATCTCCTTCACAGTCTGCAGATCACTGGGGGGAGAGGTGATGAGGGAGGAACAACTGTTAAAAATCTGTCAGCTAAAAAGGAGGTGTGTAGCAATCTGAGGCTGGAGGTTATAAATATTGTCCTCAGTCCTGCAGATACTTATGTATGGAAATAATCCCACTGACTTCATTATGACTAAAGCTGTGTACGTGCATAAGCATTCGAATGATCCAGCCCATTATCGATCTGTTTTAAGCACAGACCTCCCTACTTCATTAAAGAACACGGAAAGGGATGAAATGTTACCAAGAAGCAAACTGAGATAACTTGATTACAGTATTAACTTCAGTTGCAAGGACATCAAGTGGCCTTATTTCAGCATTGGATGTTTAGTCAGCACAAAGAAATTTTGGTCCTGGTTGTCACTTAAATAACACCCTGCACATTACCAGAAAGGTATAATGGGGTCTTAGTACAAAGGAGAACCAGTCCCTCATGGTTAATTTACAGTTTTGCCAATCTCAATAATGCAAAAATCACAAATCAGATTTGTGAAGCTCCCCCCACCCACATCCTGAGGATCTTGCCCTGCATTGGAAAGAAGTGAGCCTTTGAGCCCTAAGACTTGTTTTCTGATTCAACTGCCTTCCTCCTTTATTCTCTGGCTCTGTTCTTTGATTTGATGCCTGCTGCAAGATCACTTAGGGAGGCGGGAGAGATGGGACAAGGAAAAACCATTCCTTAATCACTACAGAGCATCAAACACGAAAGTGAAAGAGGGCAGTGGCATTGTTTTTCCACCCAACACCAGAAAGATTATTTTGCTTTTGTTCTGTGTTTGTAGAGCCCCCTGCATAATCGCTTGCTGCTCCAAGACTGGGGCTCCTAGATGCTGTAAATAAATAAATAAACCTGGGGGCTTTTAGAGTGAAGCCTTCCCGCAACAATTCTCTCATCATCATACGTGCGAAACGCAGTGGTGGAGTAATTTCAGACATATGAAATTATCAAGACCGTAGATCTCACTATTAACACTGATATATTAAACAATAATAATAATATTTCTGAAAAATTACCATCCAGGATAGTCTGAGGCTACCAACAAAAATGCAGATACTCAAATTCAAAATCACTGCTACTTGTACTATTTGAAGTTTGCTTGCAACATGCATCTTTCTTCAGTGCAATATCATTGTGTAAAAATGACACAGAGACAGAAATTGCTGCTGGGTCCAAACTGCATAGTTAGGATCTGGATCTGTATATTTTCAAAGCTTGTAAGGTTGATTCTTGACCATCCTTGAAAAACATATAAAGAAAATGATGTCAGGCTGAACACTCATGCAACTGATGGTAGGAAGGCTGAATGTCATTCCATAGCTTGATACACAGCTGGAAGGAAGGTGAGTTTTATATCAAAATAAGAAAAAGCATAACATGATTATTAATTATGATTATGAAGGGCAAATAATATTAGCTAAGCCAAATACAGTGCATGAAAATTCCTTTGGCTTTCATTTATGAACTGCTATTTCACTAAGTGGGGCAAGCAGCAGAGTTCAGAGGTCAAGCTAAAGGGATAAGCATCAAGGGAAAGCCCTGTGGTGTGACACAAGTGCATAGTGGTATATTGCCCACAGCCCATGAAGAACTTGTCAGCAGCTCAGTGCGACTTCCTAGAAGAAGGGTCTACTGTTTCATTGCATTCCTCTCCCTGGAAATTGCGGCATCTACATGGGGAAGGAACAACAAGCTGACTCTCTGTTATTTTAATTATCTTTATTTTTTGTTGTTTATCAACAAATAGGCTATCAATGGAAAAGGTTCCTAAGCCACTGGAAAGTTAAAGTAGAAACAGTGACAGTGATGTGGTTTACAGTGATAAATGACAGGTATAAATACTGAGAGTCATTTATTATGTCAGCTCAACTATAGCAAAACCTCTGCAAAACCTTCCTGCTACATCCCATTGATCAATGTTTCATTCTGCTATGAAACCTGAACCTATCTAAGCACCAGACCAGGCTTTGATGAACCAGAATTCTCTCTAAGAGAAATATTTGTGATACAGGGTCATTTTCATGAAAAATAAATTATCAAATTACCAGCTAAATTGCCACATTCACTGATTGGGCTCTCATTTATTTGTCTGTAATCACAACAACGATTAAGGATAGCTCAGAGGGCAACTATTGGCACATTGCTTCAAAAAGTATATATATTAAGAGAGTCAAGAAAATACATTCTCAAAGAGCCAAATTCACTCCTGATGTAAACCAAATAGTGTTCTATCAAGGAAGAATTTTGGTCAGAGTGAAAGTTAAGGCCGGGCTCCTATGCGCTGTGATAATACAAAAAATAAGTCATCATCATCTATTTTGAGTTATGATAGATGAAGAGAAAAGAAATGATAACATAAGACAAGGATCCCTGACATTTCTATGTAATATAGATAATGACAGGGTTCTTTTGAAAAGAAACAACATCACGATCTCTGGATATGGAAAAAATTGGGGGGTTGATATGGGGTCCAATTGTGTCACCCTTACTCATATTGAAATCCTTGAGACTAATCACAGAGAAAATAAGAATAAAAGTGACAAAATGTTTCTAGTTTGATATTCTGCTGGGGAACTTCAGAGGAAGTGACGTTTCTTGGACCCAGAGAGAAATTGAATTATTTCTTTCCTAGATATGCTGGTTCAAATCTCATTTGAATTAGTCTTTTCTTGTTTTTAATTAACTCAATTGTTGTATGCCTTTCAACTTCCTTCCAGACTCTTCTTCTTCTTCTCCTTTCCCCATCACTGGGGGGTCGGGTAGTCATGCAAGCATCTACCATCTGCATCTGTCTGAGGCAGCACTAAAGTCCACCTGGTTACCATCTGCTTTGATGCAATCCATTTATTGCTTCCTCAGGGTCTCTTTTCTACCACCTTCCCTTGCCATACTGTCTTCATCCTCTTCGTACATTCTTTGCATGTATCCAAACCAGCCAAGTCATGCTTCCTGGATTTTGTCAGCCACATCACGGACTTTGACTTCCATCCTAACATCCTAATTCAACAATATCCCTTCCTTTTACTGTGCAAAACATCTCATCTCACATACTTGTAGGCGCTGAATCTGCTTTCCTTTCACCATCTTTGCTTGTGCAACATGCAGCGTAGAGGGTGCTATATAATTGGGCTTTCAGTCTCAGTGACATATGATTGTCATAGACAACACCTGAGATACTATTCCACACTCTTCCAGCACTCCTCAGTCTGGACTGTATCTCCTGTTCAGGTTCATTATCTTCCGTGACCCAGCCACCCAGCTACTTGAACTGGCCAGCCTGGTTTAGTCACACTCCATTAATCTCTATATCCAGTTTCCCTGTGGCACCTCTTCTGACCCACATGACCTCAGTCTCAGTCATGTTCATTTTCATCCCATGCCTGCTTAGCTGGTCATACTACTAGACTCTTCCTAAACTGTAATCTAAACACAGCAAAATATGCAAATATTTGATGCAGCCATATGGCTTCCAGGCTTTTTTTTCACAGATGTGACCTGCCTCATCCTTGTGTTACTCTGCTTTTATGTCAGTGTAACTGTGTTGAAATAAATGGAATTACACCAATATAAACTGAACACAGAAGTGAACCAGGCCCAGGCATTTTAGAGTCATTTATGGAAGATGGTGTCACACTTCGATTGCTGCGAGCCCTGTGCTGGAGCAAGGGTTAACACTCGCTCACTGAACAGAGTTCAAACCACACCACCATGCTTTCACTGTAGGGATTGCCAGAAAATAAGTCCATTAATGAACTCCGAACAATCCATCAGACACTCTGAACAATGTACTGTCCAAAAAGATAAGAATAACAAAAATAACAATTAATAATAATAACTAGTATACTCTTGTACAACCTCTTGAAAGATCTCAAAATGCGTTATGAACATCAGTCAATTAAACCTCACTGCACTGTATAGGATAGGACAGGAAAACAGAAGCACAAAGAGATTAAGTTGACAATTTTCAAGGATGCCCTCTAATTTCGGGTGTCCAATTTGAGATGACGAGGGCCTGATATTCAAGGTGCCGGAACTGGGGGTGAACAAGACCACTGAAGCTTAGGCTTTAGGTGTCTCATTTTGAGTACTAAAAAATGAAGGCACACTGAATTTGTGAAAAATGTTGACCTAAGTGGCTTGTCTAAGGTCCCATGGTGAATCAGTGGTGCAGCTGGCAGCAGCATACATGAGTGAGTCCTGACTCCTACTCTGATGCTCTACTCACCAGACCAGCAGGACCTAATATATCCACATTTCAAACTCAGAAATACTGGTGAAACACCTTTGTACTTTACTCAAGCTATGTGTTCACTGACGGTGGCAAATTCGCCACCGTCAGATCGACTTCTCTGGATCGACTGAGTGGTCAGTGAAGACCCGCTCAGTCAATCCAGAAATCGATGTATTAAGACCACCTTCACAAGTGGCGTAGCGCTGTGTCGACAGCACAGTGCAATGAAGACAGCGCGCAGAAGAGAAGCAGAGAAGTCGACGGGAGTTACGCAAGTTTTTTGCATAGCTTGTGTAACTCCGGTCGACTGCCACTGAATCTCGGAGGAAAGTGAAGACAAGCCCTCAGTGTAGCTATAATGGACTCTTATGTCTGATGTCATACTTTCAACAAGCCTGGATAATGCCTGACTGCAGCCCCCATGCCACCCGTTTGAGAACCACTGCATCAGGGAGGGAGAGCATGGTCTCATGCATGATCTCAGGTGAGTCTGGCTATGTGCAAGGAAAGCTTGACCCTCCTTGTGGCTAGGAGGAAGCGTGCTTTTTGCTGTACATGAACTGTGGTTGCATCACTGCATGAAACTATCCTTCAATCAATTTCTTTTTGAAACCTGAGCTGTAGGGTGGCTTTTTTGAATATCTCATTTAAAACTCTGGCTGTGGGAAGCCTTTCTTCTGTTTGTCTGGGTTTGACCAGGCTCCAAGAAGCCTGGCTACATGGTACTATAAAATCCCAGGCCCTGGGAAATTGGACCCACATCAAACCTCTCATACCTACTGCTGGTCTTGATCGGCACACACAGCTCCCACTGACATCAGCAGTTCTGCATGGAAACTGAGGGCATGGCAGCAAATATTGTAAAAGTACAACGTCTAAACTGCAGGAGAACATACTGCTGTGATCCCCAGATGCACACTCCTGTGATCTCCTATTGAGGAGAGCACCGAGCCAGCTCTTCAAAGCTATATTACTGACCTTAGACCTGTTCCCACTCCCACAGAAGTCCAGGCGAGTTTTCCCATTGATTTCAGTTGGACTAGAACCAGGCTTTTTCTCTTTAGCTCCTTCTACCCCACAAAAGGTGTAGGGGAGAGTCACTTCATCTAAAAAGCAACATTTTAAAAGTGTCATATTCCTATTATACAGTACACCATTTAGTTTGATACACCTCGTCTGATAGAGACTTCTTGTAAATGTTTCAGTTGAGAGGTTGTGTTTCCTTTTACATTTTATTTTCCTTCGAGAGATTAGTCTTTCAAAGGAGAGCTCTTACATCATAAAGCCAAATCTTCTTGTTTCACCATTATGGCATTCGATAGTGGATCTGCAATTATATATTGTTCCAAAAGCCTGCAGAGCCCTTCTACTGCACAATGTCATCAGACTTCAGTCTTGCACTTCGTATACCATATACACATGGGACTATTTCCTGTGGTTACTCTTCACCTGTATAAGTTGAAAGCCAACATTCTATCATTCATTTATGACTTTGAACATATCTAAAATAATTTCCTGGAATGGTAAGCATTTTAATGGCTCCATAAATAAAAAAGAAAAAGAAAAATATCTTATTTCTAAAAATCCCACAAAATATTCCACTGCATTCTTGCAAGAGATACATCTATCTGTTTCCAAATCTCAGGAGCTGGCTAGTGACTAATATACAGAAATAATAAACTATCCAGATACTGGGGGGAAATGGGGTGGCAAGCCTTTTGAACAAAAACTGAAAGATCATTGTACTACCTGGACACAGAGAGTTGGATGAGTAGCAGTGAAACGTAAACAATTTACAGTTTCATCTGCTAAAGCTGTTTGACTCTGTAGCTGAGTAGCCTTCCTTTTTCCACAAAAACCAGACAGTGAGCGCACTGCTGCACCACTGAAGTCACTTTTGCCATTGCCTTCACTGGGAGGTGTATTATAACAGCAAGGGCAGCACAGAAAATCAGCTGTTCTGGTGGATCGAGCGTTTTACCTGGATGCAAGAGACCTAGATTTTGTTCCCAGCTCTGCTACTGGGTGATGTTGGGCAAGACTCTTTACCTTCCTGTGCTGCATTTTTCCCAGATGTAAAATGGGGATAATGATGCTTACCTCTCTTTGTGAAGCTCTTTGAGAGTTATTGTTGACAAGCGCTCTATAAAAGCTAGATATTGTTATAAAACCAGCCTTTTTACAGGACCTAAAAGTACATCTTGCCTTCAATGGCACTACTCATGTGACTAAGGAGAAACTGTGATAAAGGATTTGCAGGTTCAGTCCCTAACTTTTCATCTTTTAATAAGAAAACATACAAAATTAGTGATGTGGAGTGGAAAATTAAATCCCTAGAAGTGGATCATATTCAGAATAAAAATAAAGAGGTTCTTTAAAATCTAATCTCTGTGAAGTTTCAATACAACATGATACTCTCTCAAGGTGCAGGTCTCTCTAGCTTGCTTCTTAAGAGTGCTTTGTTTTGCAGAGCTTAACAATGCAGGCTATTTTTTTAACTCAGTTAAAAGGTAACAAATTACCTTAAACCATAAAAGAATAGAAACACGATACTGGCATTTGACTTTAGAAGTAATCAGAATCAGATTCTTAGGCAAATGCAGATTTTGTCACTTTGTTTACGGGTTATTAATATATATGATTCAAACTCAACAAAACAACCTCTTTCAATTTCTTTTGCCAAGCATGACTAGAAAAACCTATACAAACACTGAGCAACCCATTTCATTGAAAGAAATGCACTAAGCCATTAAACTGGAACGTAAGTGTAGGCACCCTGTACTTCAGGGGCCTTGGAATTTAATTAGGAGTTTTACAGTTGGGAAGATCCTGGGAGGCTACAACTCTCATGATGCCTTGGGGAAAAAGGAGAGAGACTCTTCCCCTTCCAGGGAGTCAGAGAAAAGCATGTGGGGGACTCCAGTTTGGTGCTGGGGTGGAGTGCGGCCGAGGCTGGAAGCTGCTGGCTATTTCCTGCTGCTGGCTGCCTGCTGCCGGGGTCCCGAAGCTGCTGCTGGCTGCTGGCTGCTGCTGGGGTCCCAAAGCTGCTGCTAAGAACCTGCTGGAGTTTTGATCAAGCAGGGAGCTTCGGAGGTTGGTGGCGTTGCCCAAGCAGGGCAGGGACTGAGCCTAGAGCTGACTGAGGTGGGCCTGCAGTGAAGGTGTGTGAGTGCTCCCCTATCTTTTGTTTGGGGCAGGGCTTGTAAAGGAAGGGGCACAGCAGAGAGACTTTGACTGGGTCTCAGAAGAGGCAGAGAGGCATTCTCTTCGAGCTGGAGCCAGGATTGCTGACATTTGGTTGGGCCAACTCCAAATCTCCAGCTTGATACCTGGGCTGAGCTGATACACTGAACCAACAGAGTGCTGTCTCCTTCTTCAGATCTTCAAGCGCGTCTACGCAAGCAAGGGGTTAGGGCTGTGAACTCTAGTGGAGTGTACACTCCGGAGGTGGGGTAAATAGTGACAGTGTAAACGCCAGTTAGACAAGTTTCATTTATTACCGTATACTATATTTATTAATTGATTTACTCAACTGCCCCTGTGTATTTAAAATAGTAGTGATATTTAATTTCAGTCTTATGCCATATTTCCTTAATTTGTTAAGTAAAGGTGTGTTAACTCTAATTTAAGTATACTGGATGTTTAGCTTGTATAATTGCAATTGTTGAGTTAGACCCGTGCCACAGATTATTATTATTATTAGACTAGGTTTAGTCCTGGAAGCTCCCAAGGCATGCTACTGAGTGTGTGCAGGGTCCAGCCAGGTGGTGGCACTGCCAATTTTAAATTCCTTTAGGAGTAAAGGGACTGCAGCAGAGAGGTGGATAGAGGATTCCCACCTATCCTACATCATCACTGGGATACTCAGGATCTCTTTTGTTGTCAGAACCTTAGGCACCCTTGCACACCGGTGAGTGTTGCCTGCTCCCAAGTAACCCAGAAAAGGAAGGGGCTTACATAAAGAAGGCCCAAGTGCAAATGGTGTCCCATAAAGCCGCTCTCTAATCAAGCTGTAATCTTCCTGCTGCAGTTTCTGAAGCCATGATGTGATGTGTTGATACAGCACCTTACATCCAAGAATCTCACAATAACTTTGCAGACACTAATAAATGAAGCCTCATAACACCTATGTATTATTATACTCACTTTAGAGATGAACAAACTGAATATCCTCCCCACAAGATCCACATGCAGAGGGAACCCCCTCATGCCCAGATCTCCAAGGCAGGAAGGAGAGGTGCCCTCTCTAAGGCACTGTCCTCCTACCCTGAACCTTGTAGAAGACCTACAAGGGAGTTGGAGAGCCGCATGTCAGAGTGGGCCAGAGTGAGACAGAGCAGTGAGTGAGCTATATGCATTATCCCTAACCAAGCCCCCAGATAATCTATTTAAAAGTTAGTATACCTGTTAGGAGAAACCCTTCTATGCTGTGAGCAGTGAGTGTGGGAGTCTGTGGCAGCACCAGAGCCAGGGTAGATTACCTTGGCCACCAGTGAGTCCCCAGAAATCCACAGAGATCTCAAGGGAGACTTCTGGGGACCGCACCCCCTGCTCATTCCAACAGCAGGAAGGGGCAAATCCTACCCCAATGGAATTACTTGGTGGAATCTCTGCGAGGTCAGCCTCAGGGAGTATTCCTTCCCCCTCGTGAGTTTTCATATGTGAGAGAGAGCAAATTGCCACTTGCTCAAGGTCCCACAGTGAGTCAGTGGCAGAGTCAAGTAAGATCCCAGGAGTCCTGTCTCCCTGTCCCCTGCTCTAACCAGAAGATCTAAGTCCCTTCTATGTTCATCTCACTGGGAAATCCAGGTAGGGTAACTATCGCAATCACCATCCCATAGGAAAGATTAACTGACTTTCAACTCTTTTCTACAACTGCAGCCCAACATTTTGAAAAAGCTCATACCCATCTTTGCATGTTTTTGTACAGGACCTGGCACAATGGGACCTTGATCCTGATTGGAGCCTCTGGGCACAACTGACATAATAAATATTAAGTAATAATGATAAATAAGAAAGTCAGTTGTATGAAGACTGATACATCAAGATTGGCATGGCAGAAATGTATATGGCAAATAAATGTCTGACTCCATCACAAAGTCCTCTTGCTGGACTTTACTCCCTCAGATCATTAAAAAAAATCCCTACAATATCTAAAATGATCTCAACAACTAAAAAAAGGGGGGGTGAGGAATAACTAAATACACTTAAACAACAACTTATCTTTTAGTGCTGCGACCCTGGTCCCTCGCACTACCCTTTGGGTATCATCATTTGCTGCTCTGTGTCTTATGTAGGGCCCAATTCTACAAGGTGCAGAGTTTTTTAAATCTTTTAATCTCAGACCAGGTATTTATTGGTTACAAAAGCTGTCAAATAAACCTTCTGATTTGGGATTTACAGTACTAAAACCAAGCCGTAGCTCTTGACTCCTTATGTGCCTTTCCTTCAGTGTCTCTGCCTCCCTGACTGAGGGTCATGACAGAGGCTTTCAGAAAAACTTGATGATATAGTTGATTCTCAGATGAGCTGCTTATGGAACTTTATGGATATTTTATGGAAGTATCCCAATTTCTAGATCACTAAGGAAGACTCACTTACACAAGACCTTGCTCTCCAGGGGCATCAAGTCATGTAGATAGGTGATATCATTCCAGGTGGTCACTTATATTCAGTTAGGGAAATGCAACTGACATTTAATTTAGCAAGTCAACAATTTAAATATTTACAGATTAGAAACATCCATCTTAAACATCCTCAAGTTTCCCTTCCACTGAATCTTCAGAAAACTTGAGGGCATATAAAATAACAGAATGTTAATATAGCAACATCTCAAGTGGTTTGCACAATTTCCAAAACAGATTTTTCTAGACAGGACTAATCATTAACCATTGCAAGGATCGCAATAGTTCTAGGAATTGGATACTTGGGTTTTTCTTCTGCAAAAGTGATCTACTGTGGTCAGCCACCAATCTAAGTATTAGGTTGCAAGGAGAAAGCTATCAGGGTGCTCAGGGTATGATGACTCTGCCATTACTGTTTCTTAGTCAGACCCCTTTCACCCTCCACTTCTGCTATGACTACCTTGGTTCTTCATTATATTTGACAAATCATTAGTAAGGCTCAGTCCTCAACCTACCGAAGTCCATAGGAATTTTGTGATTGGCTTGTTTAACTAATTCATTTATTAGTAATAAACATGCATCAGCCAAAGTCATTTCTAAAATACCCACTCAGCAAACACTGAATTTAAGAAGAGCAAATATTTTTTTACTTTTTATAGAAATAAAGTTGCACATACACTGTGCAAAAACAAATAAGCAATCCAGTGTAATCTAAGCAATTATCTTTAATGTCTATTCCAAAATCCTGAATGTGTCAGGCTGCTAGTCCACTTCCTATGTTTTTCTATCTGCAAGATCTGCAAGTAATTTAGTCTTGTTTTCACAGAGCACATAGACATTCCGTTTGTTTACACTGGAGACAAATTTTACTCAATTGACGCAATTCTATTGATTAAATAATGGCTTTCTTCCTCATTTATAGGCAATTTCAGCCTTATATCATAAAAGCAGTAAGTGATTGTCATCTGCATGCATATTGTGTGACAGGGAGATTATCAGATATAAGTTTTAGTACCTAATGACAGGACCTTTTCAGTGAGTGATTCAGGTCCGCATACCTATAACCGGTTCTAAAGACAGGATAGATGATTAAGTCAACCAAAGGTCAGCTATTGGCCAGCAACAGGTTGTATAAATGGTTACACCATGACTTGGTGACATGAAAGAGCCATTTTGTCCTATTCATGCATTAAAACGGTGTGAGAGAGCTTCTGTTTCTGAGATAACTTTTAATATTAATTTATATCCTTTTCTTTAACAATATTATTTAACATATAATATATTTTTAGCTATTTTCAAAGGAAAATAATATCTTACAAAAGTCTACACATTTCCTTTTGTATGCAAGAGTTCATCTCACAAAGAAATGAAACCACCAAATGAAAAATGAGGTGTCCCATTTAAAAGGACTGGAAATCAGAGTTTCAAAGTCTTTGTGCTGTAAGGACCTGGCCCAAAGTTTAGTGATGTTCATGAAAAAACTGGCCCTTAAAGAAACAATCCCATTGGTATTAGTGAATTTAGCTCAGGCAGTACAGGCCAGATGCACCTTATAAAGTTCCAATTCCAGGCACCTGAACACACAGATAGGTGCCTAGAAGGGATTTTCAAAAGTATCTAATCAGATTCAGGCACCTAAGTCTCATATACTTCAATAGGAGCTAGACACCCACCTGCATAGACACTTTTATAAATTACACTTGATGCCTATCTGCACCTTAAGGTATTTAAACACCTTTGAAAATCCGACCCTAAGTCATATAATATTTTAATTGTACTTAACAGTTGTCTTAGTCATTGTTAGAGCATCCTAAAAATGTGGAAACTTTTCTGGGGGAGGATGTTATTTAATACTGGCTAAATCAATTGCTAAGTTAAAAAAAACAAAGTGTAAAACATTCTATAACTATACAACCTTCCTTTCAAAACCACTGCAATTCTCTGATTTCTAATGCAACGTATATTCTTTCAGTCCAGTACTACAACATCAAACCAGGCCTCATGGGAAGGGAAGCTTCATTGAGTTCCACTTGCTGCATGCAGATAATGAAACAATTACAAGTATTTGTAAAGACTACTCTGAAAATCCCTTTTACATGCATTTGTATCCAGTAAATATTACCTGAAATATTGCAACTAATCACTGCAGCTCTCCCACCTTATGCTGTAGTTCCACAGGCTATCAAAAGCTAAGCAAAGCCGAGCTGAGGTGGCTCAGAAATTAGATCAGACATTGAAGAAGTAGGTGCTTCAGGGACTCATGTTGGTGACTCAGTAGACACAGACTACCTCCCTTGATCCAGAGCCCCCTGAAGTCAATGGAAGTCTTTACATTCATTTAAACGGACTAGAGATCAAACCATTAATCAACACCCAACCAATGTCCCAGCACTGTGCCACATGCACTGTATTGTGGGAAATGTTGGCTTACAAATAAGCCTTGAAATAGAAATCCCCACCCTTTGTGGTAAATACATAGAAACTATGGTACTTTTTTTCAGAATAGCAATATTAGCCCTAATGCACCTCACAAAGTTCCAATTCAAATACCTACATTCTCCCTACCAAGAGTTTAATATTTATATAAGATAGTATTCATTTCCTATCCTAAACCCCTGTGTAGTGTTAATGTGCTGGTAAATAGTTGCTGCACTTAAGACCAGAAGTGGCTGCATTTCAGTGGAAGATAAAACGATCTCTGTGGATCATATCTAAAGTGCTATACCCTTAAAATGGAAGATGGAAGGTAAATAGACGAGAAGCTGACATGGATGTAAATATAGATGTACCAGTCACCCATAAGTGTCCTTTCTTAATGTCTCTCTGTAAGGATCTCCTGTTTTACTACCTGAAAAGGCTGTTTGCAATCATATTTCTGTAAAGCAATAGTGACACCTAGTGATCAATTAATCTAATGTATGTTTTTAATCTTGTGGATATAACTTATGTTCTTGTGGCACCTTCACAATGGCATCTTCAGGCTTTCCTGGAAGGAAACTGCAATGTGAGACATGCACACAGCCAGTCTTGAACTAATTGTAACAGCAACAAACAAGAACAACTTATAAATTGATTTATAAGTGGCATAGGTAGATTAGTTAGCTGCCAAACTCTAACAAATTTCTATTGAGCATGTGCAAACTGAGCTTTTCAGAAACTCAGAACTTAGCCATATGTATGTGGATTTTCCTGGTGATGGCAAAAGGCACATCCCTAACACCAGGGCAACCTCCCTGATGAAATACAAGTCCCTGCTCCAAACCAGGGAGGCGCTAGAGCGTCTCAACTAAACAGTTGTAAGAATCTCATGGTCAAAACAATCTGTTTCCTCTAATCTCCTTCTCGAAATGGCTAACCCATTTTGACTGAAATATTTAAAAAAAAATTCAGCCTGAAGCATGGAAAAATTTCAGGCCCAATGATTAAAGTTTGGCAAAGATATTAGCAACCCAAAACAAGGTCTTATTATGGGAAATGTCAGGCATCCTTATCTATAGGCATCACCATTTGCACTGCCTATAATTACTTTAATATCAGCCAAAGATTTTCTGAAAGATACTCCTTGAATGCGATGTTATTTCAAAAATGAAGGTACATTATGTTTCAGTAATGCAAATATTAAAAAGATCTAAAAGTTTTAAAAACAACACTGATCTATTTTCAAAATAAGCTCCTACTTTACGTATTTTATAGAATCTTAAGAATTTTGCCTAAAAAACACAAAGCTTTTCAAAACCGGTATCCAGACCGTAGTGGTTTATGTTCCTGTGTGTGCTTTGTGCCACACAGCAACATCTGCTAGCAGTTAATTTGCAAAATGGGAGACTGTCACCACAAAATGTAGACCTTTTAAAATAAACACAAGAAAAATATTACTCAAGTAAAAAGAAAGCTGCATAATAAAATATAAGTGGGTGGTAGCTCTACACTAACAAAATGAATTTTATTATGGATCAAATGACTCACCACACTGAAGCTGACCACCAAAGTGCCACTTTTAAGTGACTGTAGCTGTCAAGTGGATAGAAATAAGGCTCCCCCCCCCCCCCCGCCCATTTTACCTTTTTTTTCCTGTAAAAATATCCTAATTATCTATTTTGTTTCATGGGGTGGTAATATTTTAAAAATACAAACCCAAAATCCAATCTTTCAAAGAGACTTGTCAGGAGAAAAGATTTGGGCTTTCCTATTTTAGGGCTGTAGCTAGATGTGATGGTCAGAGAAACATGGTCCTTACATTACAATAAATACAGCATGAAAGCAAAACCAGAACAGTCACTATTCTTCGTTGGGAGTGTTGTGTACTAATTGACAAGACTATTAGCATCAGACAGTTAGAATGAGAGGAAAAATAAGTTATTACCTACAGTATATAATAGATTTATAATTGATGCTCCTTAATGTGAGCCAAAGAGAATCATTCTAAGTTTTTTTTAAAATCACCCAACAAAACAAATGAAAAACTAATCAAATTCTAAGAGTTAAAAATATGGTACAAACAAACCTAAAAATAATTCGGTGAAAACAGAACCAAAAACAAAAACTGTGTTTCCTGTTTTTCCATTATCTTACTTTCCTATTGGTCAATTCAAATTATTGTAATCTCAGATTTTATCAAAACGGCACTTTATTAATCCTAGCTAAATGATTTATTATCAATGCAGTGATTATATTGCCGTAATAATTTTTTAGAGAAATAGCCTATCTTTGAAAATAACACCATATATCACAATGAGAAATGATTTTGTACTGAATGAAGAGTAGCAAAAAGGGATCTTCTAAGCTCTAAGTCTAATATTTTTGGGGATATGTGGTTTATATTTTTATCTGAGTTTCTGTCCTGATGCTGTAGTTTCTTTTTTGCTGAAGACCACTACCAGTCCTCCCCTTCATTTTTACCTTGTGCCACATTGGCAATTGTATTACTGCATCTTTCACTATAGGAGGTGGTCCAAATTCTCCATTATGAAAACAGCCTGGCAATGCAGCAGCTCTGTAATCTATCAAGACCCTACTGGCATAAGTACTGGACCAATTTTTATAGTGGGGGTGTACAGCGAGGCAATGTGGCCTCCCTCTGAGCCAGAGGGGGAGGAGCCACCCTCCCTACCTCAGTGGGCGGAGCTAGACCAACCTCAACCCTCTTACCAGAAGTAGGTGGGTGGGACAGGAAGTATAAAAGGCCTCCACCTCAGTTGGGGCTGAGACAGTGAGGGAGACGACTGCATCTAGCTCGCTCCAGGCTACTGTTTTCGCTGACATGCCCAGAGATGCTCGGCCAACTGGGGAGATTGTGCCTGCAGGTGAACCACTGGGACTGCTGCTGGCCACCTACCCAGGGTAACTAAGGATGCCCCAGGAGCCCAGGTACATCCCAGGCAGAGGGTAGGAAGTACCCAAGGGGGGCCAACTGCAATTCAGCTGTGTTGGGGCCTGTGTCCTGGTCAGTGCATTATGGTGGGATTCCCCATTGACCCAGTGGTGGCACACTCCCCCATTGTAGGGCCTTGGGCTGGGATGCAGTTGAGTCGGGTGGGCCCACGTCCCCCTACCCCCTCATGGTGGCAGCAACCCCCTACCTGAGCTCTAGACTGCAGAGGTGCTCAAGCCCCGGCCGTGAGCTATCGACCGCTTGCCTGCCCTACCCTGCCTAGGGGCCAGAGGGTATAGACTGCTTGCCTGCCCCTTCCTGCTTGGGGGCCAGGGGCTGTAGCCCACTGCTTGGGTCTGTCCCTTCTTAAGGGCCCAGAGTTGATAGACAGTGTACTTACCCTGCCCTGCCTGAGGGCCAGGGCCCAACCCCCTTAACTGCTGATTGGCTCATCTCCTGTCAGCAGGCAGTGATTGAGTGAGGCAATGTGGCTTCCCTCTGACCCAAAGGGGGGAGGAACGACCAGCACTCCGCTACACGATGCTGAGAGCCACTGAACCAAACTATAAACCCTGTATATAGTGGAAACCGCTTCAAGCTAGGGGGTGTGGTTGCACTCCACACATCTAGTTGAAGCACCTATTCATTCTGGGGAATAAACTAGGTTCCAGATATGAGAAGAATATAGGACTACTCTCCACTATGGTTAACCTCAAATCCTAAACTTTCATATTTGAGAGGAAAAGAGGCTACAAGTTTGCCATCGTCATAAAATCCATCCAAATTTAGAGTACACTACCCTCAAAAATTTGGACTAGAATCCAGAATTCCTGAGTCTGGCCATTCCTCTATGATCAGAAAGCAGCTGTGACAGCCACCTGCCCACACAGAGGATGAAAATCTACTATTGCTATCAGTTACTATATTAGCTCAAGTGGCAGAGTTCTATACTGTGGATCTAAAGATTTAATTCTGCTGATTACCCATGTGGCAGTCAATATATATGATTCAATTTCTGTTTTTTCAGTCTGTTTTTTTAAAAACCTAGGCAATTACACACAAAAAGTTATGCTAAACAATAAGGTTGCAAAGTCAAGCACTCAAAAGTTCTTTCAGTGCACAGAATAGACAGAGCTCACAGAATGAACCAGTGTGGCATGGTAAAAGTCTGATATTGTTCCTGTTGAAGTCAATCACAAAACTCCTGTTGACTTCAGTGGGGCAGGATCAAGCTCTTAGTGTGGTTTTTAGAGGAAATTTTCAATGGTAGCAATGGAAGTTAGGTGGTTAGCTGTCGTTTATACCTTTGAAAATTTTCTCCAATGTCTGTTTGCCCCACACCTCACTTGTTGCAGAAGCTGGAAGGTAAGTAGTGACTGAAGCAAGAGATTGCAAGAACAGAAGGGTTAATATCATGGTTTAGGCCAGGGGTGAGGAACGTCCGGCCCGCGGGCCGTATAAGGCCCACGAAATCATTTGGTCCGACCCTGGGGGGGGGGGGGGGGGGGATTTGGCGGGAATTCGGCGGCGGCGCGGTTTCACGGCGGCGGCCCGGGGGGGAGGGGTGGGGGACGACAGAATGTCTCCCAGTGTTCAATGGGGTTGAGGTTGCTCCATATAACCCCCCAGTTCAGTGCTGTGTCAAAATACCTTCTCAATACACAAAGCAAGAGTCAGATCCAAGATGGAACATGAGTCTTCTAATGCCCAGACCTGCGCCCTAACTGCTAGACCATGCTGCTTCTCTGGCTCTCTCTCTTCCTCTGCCACTCTGCTGTAATTACTTACTCCATTTTCAGCTGTCAGATATCAATTCATGTAAGTTTATTGCATCACTTATCTATAATATCAATGACCATCTTTCGATAGTTGAACTATATATATAAGAGTAACCCTCTGCTATGATACTCAGCTGAATTAGACCTTGTTTAACTGAGACACTTAAGTTTATTAAATATCAGTTATTTTAAGCTGAATCAGCCAGCCCTTACCTGTGCTCAACACAGATGGGAATTGCGCCATATAGTAAATTCTGGGCTGTAGTCAGATCATTAATCCAAGTGAATGATTGGTTGATAACAGTCCATGGTTTGACTCTTTAATCAAACTTCTTACTACTTCTTTTCAATGAACTCAAGTGGGGTTGATTATTATTATAAAATAAAATTAAGGATTTAATTGGTCAATTGACTCATTATTTTAAATTGTCTAAGTAACTAATCCCTTTTTAGCTGACAGTGGATAAAGCTGGAAGCAAGCTTCTGTAATGCTTGAGAAATGATGGTGTTGGAGGTAATAACGATTCCCACTGGTTGAACTAACTTACTGGCATTCAAAGAGCAAGATCAACACAAGTGTGTTGAGTCGTTTCTCCAGAGATCGCTCATTTAAATAGTCGAAATTACTTTTGCATTTCTCTGCAGCTAGCCAAGCAGTTGATTATCCAAGGAAGTATTTATGTGCCCATTGAAACTTTTTGGAAAATAGTGATTTATTTTGGGGCGCAAAAATAAGTCTTTATGAAATCTCACTTGGAAGTTTTTGCTTGTGGCTTGCTTTATAGTGCAGAACTTGGAACTGTAATAAGGTTGCTATCAAGTTGTTAATCCCCATTTTCTTTGACACGGCAGCAGGGCATCACAAACAATATCAGAGGTAAAGGAGGGGGTTTTTTTTCTCCCAAAGGATCTGGTGGCAAAGTCTCAAACAAACAGAAATATTTTATGTTAGAGTTCAAGCTAAAGGAAACCACCTCTCCTCCTAGGCATCTTAGCTGGGAGACCAAAGTCTTGCTGTGATCTGGTAGACAAAGTTTTGAACAGCACATTAAAGATTCTAAGGTTAAAATTCAAACAAAAATAATAGCCCCTGGCCAGGTCTTAAATCATCTGACTTTTCCCTTCTCTCCAGAGAAACTCTCAGTAAATCCCCCTGACTCTAAAGCTTCCTCTGTCCTGAGGGAAAGCAGCAGTTTCTATCCTGCCCCCTGTCCCAGGATCTGCAGCTTAAGAGAGAGAATCATAGAATCATAGAAGATTAGGGATGAAAGGGACTTCAGGAGGTCATCTAGTCCAACCTCCTGCTCAAAGTAGGACCAATCCCAACTAAATCATCCCAGCCAGAGCTTTGTCAAGCCATGCTTTAAAAACCTCTAAGGATGGAGATTCCACCACCTCCCTGACCCTAGGTAACCCATTCCAAGTGTTCACCACCCTCCTAGTGAACACGTTTTTCCAAATATCCAACCTAGACCTCCCCTACTGCAACTTGAGACCATTGCTCCTTGTTCTGTCATCTGGCACCACTAAAAACAGCCTAGCTCCATGCTCACTGGAATCCTCTTCAGGTAATTGAAGGCCGCTATCAAATCCTGCCTCACTCTTCCCTTCTGCAGACTAAACAAGCCCAGTTCCTTCAGCCTCTCCTCATAAGTCATGTGCTTCAGCCCCCTAATTATTTTCGTTGTCCTCTGCTGGATTCTCTCCAATTTGTTCACATCCTTTCTGTAGTGGGGAGACCAAAACTGGACACAATACTCCAAATGTGACCTCACCAGTGCTGAATAGAGGGGAATCATCACTTCCCTCAATCTGCTGGCAATGCTCCTACTAATGCAGCCAAATATGCCGTTAGCTTTCTTGGAAACAAGGGCTCACTGTTGACTCATATCCAACCTCTTATCCACTGTAACTCCCAAATCCTTTTCTGCAGAACTGCTGCCTAGCCAGTCTGTAGCAGTGCATGGGATTCTTCCGTCCTAAGTGAAGGACTCTGCACTTGTCCTTGTTGAACCTCATTAAATTTCTTTTTGCCCAATCCTCCAATTTATCTAGGTCACTCTGCATCCTATCCTTACCTTCCAGCATATCTACCACTCGCCCCAGCTTAGTGTCATCCGCAAACTTGGTGAGGGTGCAAATCCACCCCATCCTCCAGATCATTAATGAATATGTTAAACAAAACCAGCCACAGTACTGATGCCTGCGAACTCTACTTGATACTGGTTGCCAACTAGACATTGAGCTGTTGATCACTACCCATTGAACCTGATGATCTAGCCAGCTTTATATCCACCTTCTAGTCCATTCATCTAACCCATACTTCTGTAACTTGCTGGCAAGAATACTGTGGGAGACCATATAAAAATTGCTAAAGTCAAGGTATATCACATCCACTGCTTTCCCCCACATCCACAGAGCCAGTCATCTCATCATAGAAGGCATTCAGGTTGGTCAGCACGACTTGCCCTTGGTGAAGCCTTGCTGACTATTCCCGATCACCTTCCTCTCCTCCAAGTGCTTCAAAATGGATTCCTTGAGGACCTGATCCATGATTTTTCCAGGGACAGTGATGAGGCTGACTAGTCTGTAATTCCCCATCTCCTCCTTCTTCCCTTTTTTGAAGATGGGCACTATATTTGCTTTTTTCCAATCATCCAGGATCTCGCCCAATCACCACAAGTTTTCAAAGATAATGGCCAATGGCTCTGCAGTCACACCAGCCAACTCCCTCAGCACCCTTAAATGCATTGTATCCAGCTCCATGGACTTGTGCATGTCAGCTTTCCTAAACAGTCCTGAACATGTTCCTTCCCCACTGAGGGCTGCTCACCTCCTCCCCATATGCAGCAGTGCAGTAGTCTGGGACCTGACCTTGTCTGTGAAGACAGAGGCAAAAAAAGCATTGACTATTTCAGCTTTTTCCAAATCATCTGTCACTAGGTTGCCTCCACCATTCAGTAAGAGACCCACACTTCCCTGAACTGCTTCTTGGTGCTAACATACCTGTAGAAACCCTGTAACTCCAGTTGTGCTTTGGCCTTCCTGATTTCAGTCCTGCATGCTCGAGCAGTATTTTTATATGCCTGCCTAGTCATCTGACCAAGCTTCCACTTCTTGTAAGCTTCCTTTCTGTGTTTAAGCTCACTGAAGATTTCTCTGTTAAGCCAAGCTGGTCACCTGCCATATTTGCTATTCTTTCCGCACATCGGGATGGTTTGTTCCTGTGCCCTCAATAAGGTTTCTTTAAAATACAGCCAGCTCTCTTGGACTCCTTTCCCCCTCATATTAGCCTCCCAGGGGATCCTGCCCATCGGTTTCCTGAGGGAGTCAAAATCTGCTTTTCTGAAGTCCAGGATCCATATTCTGCTGCTCTCTCTTTTTCCTTTTGTCAGGACCCTGAATGTGACCATCTCATAGTCACTGCTACCCAGGTTGCCATCCATTCCTACTTCCCCTACCAATTCTTCCCTGTTTTTGAGTAGTAGGTCAAAAAGAGCATGACTCCCAGTTGGTTCCTTCAGCACTTGCACCAGGAAATTGTCCCCAACTCTCTCTAAAAACTTCCTGGATTGTCTGTACACTGCTGTATTGCTCTCCCAGCAGATGTCAGGGTGATTGAAGTCCCCTATGAGAACCAGGGCCTGTGATCTGGAAACTGCTATTAATTGTCTGAAGAAAGCCTCATCTACCTCATCCTCCTGATCTGGTGATCTATAGCAGACACCCACCATGCCATCACCCTGGTTGCTCTCAACAGACTTTTCTCCAGTTTCATACTGGAGCTCTGAGCAGTCATATTGCTCTCTTACATACAATGCAACTCCTCCATCTCTTCTCCCCCGCCTGCCTTTCCTGAACAGTTTATTCCCATCCATGACAGTGCTCTAGTCATGTGAGTTACCCCACCAAGTCTCTGTTATTCCAATCACATCATAGTTCCTTGACTGTGCCAGGACTTCCAATTCTTCCTCCTTGTTTCCCAGTCTTCTTGCGTTCATGTACAGGCACCTAAGATAACTAGCCGATTGCTCTACTTTCTCAGTATGAATCATCCCCTGTTGCACCTTCCTCCTTGTGCTTCCTCCGGATACCCCACTTCTGCACTTACTTCTGGGCTTAGGTCCCCGTCCCCTGGCGAACCTAGTTTAAAGCCCTCCTGACTAGGTTAGCAAGCATGTCTGTGAAGATGCTCTCTCCTCTCTTCTTTAAGTGGATCCTGTCTCTTCCTGGCAATCCTCTTGGAACAACATCCCATAGCTGAAGAATCCAAAGCCCTCTCTCCAATACCACCTGCATAACCACACATTTACTTCCACAATTTGATGGTCCTTACCTGGACCTTTTCCTTCAACAGGGAGGATGGACGAGAACATCACTTGCACCGCAGGTTCATTCTTGGCAGTATCATTGGTGCCCACATGGAGATGTAGGAAGGGATAGCGGTCTGATGGCTTGATGAGTCTCTGCAGACTCTCCATCACATCCTGAATTCTAACTCCAGGCAAGCAGCAAACTTCTCGAGTTTGCCTGTCTGGACAGCAGATGGATGACTCTGTCCCCTTTAGCAGGGAGTCCCCGACCACCACCACCCATCTCCACCTCTTGGTTGTAGAACCTCCATCCCCAGGAAAATGCATCTCATGCCTTCCGATCGATGGGGTCTCTTTCTGATCCCTTTCCTCAGATAACTCTTCCAAACTATTCTCCACAATAGTACCTGTGAGGAGTCTTGCCTCTTCAAAGTTCTGATTTCAATCCCTAAACAGCATTAGTTTTGAGTTTTTCTAAACCCCCAAGCTGTTACCTGAGGACCACTTCCTCTCTCTTGGCAGGTGTTGTCTGGGGCTGCATTTTCAGGTGGTAAAAACCCCTAGAATAGGCTTAGCATAGTCCTGGATATTCCCCTCTGAGCCTTAACAGGCCTCTGTGCCATGTTAAAATAGTCTCACTCTTTGGCCTAGCTGTGGGAGAGAAACATACAGCAGCTCTCACCCAACTCTCCACTTCCCCTAATCTTGGGCCTGGCTGCAGACCCCTTCCGGGCCTGCTCCCTACACAATAGTAGTATCCTCAGCATTGAGGCCATGATTATTCAAAGCCAACTTCGCTGAGTAGGTCATGTTGTTCACATGCCTGACTCCTGCCTCCCCAAGAGAGTCCTTTTCTCACAGCTGAAAGAAGGTCTGCGAAGTCACGGAGGGGAAAGAAAACACTTCAAAAACACCTTGAAGACAAATATGAAGAGGTGCAACATTGACATCAATACTTGCGGGACCCTCGCTCAGGACTGTCCAAAATGGAGGAAGGCTCTGTTGGCGAAATCTCAATACTTTGAAACAGCTCGTTGACAGGTAGAGGAGGAAAAGAGGAACAGGCAGAAAAAACAGCAGTACATTCAATGCAGTAACACTGTGCCTTTCCCTCCTGGAAACACCTGTCCTTATTGTGACAAGACATGTGGATCTAGGACTGGGCTATGGAGCCACCTGTGGACCCACTATTGAGATCCCTGGAAGATAATCTGACTCATTTGCGTGTGCTTACCGATGAGTATCCTCAGGGTACAGCTACACTGCCCTAAAAAAAACCCTGCACTGAGTCTCAGAGGTCAACTGACTTGGGTTCTCAGGGTTCGGGCTGTGTGGCTAAAAATTGCAGTGTAGAAGTTCTGAGTCAGGCTGGAGTCCGGGCTCTGAGATCTACTCCCCTTGCAGGGTTTCAAAGTTTGGGCCCCAGCCTGAACATCTACATTGCAATTTTTAGCCTGAGCTCCACCAGCTGAAGTCAACTGACCCAGACCAGCTGAAGCCTTGCTGTGGATCTTTTATTGCAGTGTAGATGTATCCTCAGTTGCACAGGGAGGATAAGTCTGTAGATCTTTGGCCCCACTACTTAACATAGCCAAGTATCTCTTCCATCGTGTCTGAGGAGTCGATAAAATATGTGTTAACGTGGGGAAAAAATAAAAACAAAGGCCAAAATTCTGCTTTCACTCTGCCTCACTGATTTCACTGGAGTTGCAGGTGGGTAACTAAGGGCAGAATTTGGCCCCAGATATGATGAAATGTTTATAGTTATATGATTTGTTCATCTAATACTTTCACTTATAAAATGTCTTTCATATGAGGATTTAAAGTACCCCTGGGAGCACAGACCCAGCAGCTGCAGCTCTGCACTAGGCAAAGAGGTTCCCTGTGCCAGTGGCAGGCCTTAAGGTCTGCTCTGTAGCCCCTTTGTGCCAATGTAGATTGTGCAAAGAGACCATAGGGCAGCAATTAATCAGGTCCAATGACTCCTAAAAAGTTATAATTGTTACTTCAGAATTAATTGCTGACCCTTAGTCTGATGCACGACTTAAAGATCCAGTGTGAGCTCTGGTTTTGATTTTGTTTTGTCAGTACATTAGCCCTGAATTACCTCATGCTCCATAAAGGTGAAAACAAATTACTCCAATTGTCTTCCTCCAACAGATGTGCCTGATCCCCCTTCCTTTCCTCCAACTCAATGCCATTACAGTTTAATAAGAGATACACCTGAAAATACTGTCCAGTAAGACTGCATGGCACTAGGTATTTAGTTTTACTTTTTTCCTCAGATCAAAGAAATTAAGGGCCTCTGTTTTGTGTCCACCCTTCCCCTGCCCAGGACCTTAAGAAAGATGCCCATATTTCCACAAATAAATGTTTTCCATGTGCAAATAATTGACGCAGAAATTTTACTCGCACACAGTAGAGGCCCACTGAAAATGTGACCAGTTCAGGGCTCTGAAATTAGAGCTGCAACATCCATTTTTATTACTGACATCTACACATCTAGTCCTGTGCAACACAGTAGTACCCAGACATGATGAGGCCTAAGACTCAATGATTTAAAAATAAGACCTTCATCTAACTGAGTGTGCAACTACATATTTAGAATATGAAAATAGAAATGTAGAGGCATGATGTCTTGTTTTGAAAGCCACAAAGTTTGCTTTAGTACCTTATGTTTCTCTGTAGTAAACTGATGCTAACCTAGCAAACCTTTACTTCTCAAAGTTACAGAGGAACATCATATTTGTTTATGGTTTCATAATCACCTCAAGCTGAAGACCATTTTCTGGAGTTTTTAAAGTTATTTGCAAATTATGATTCTGTTAGATCTTGCAGTGCAGGAGCTATAGATTATCTTATTTCAGGCTAGCAATATGATGACTTTGTTGTTTCATCTCATCAGTGGTTTTAGGATCATACTATTAGGGATAATACTGGGAATTACGGAATTACCTTAGATTTCTAGAATTTTACATTGACCAGCTTATTCTATCTCCCCTTTATGAATGCCTGATGTAATATACAAAACAAAAAGATTTATACCATTCCAAAATATTAAGCTCTCACCTAATCATGATTGTTTGAAATCTTATTGAAATTCAACCTGATCTGCAGCTGGGTATTACTAATATTTGACCTCAGACATGTGATGGTACATTAAATGTGGCTAGTAAAGTATCTGGTTAGCAGATTCATGATGGGAAACTTAATGAACTAGCACTATACATACACTGCTGTGCGCATAAGTTATATCTGGCTACCATGTGTGCCCAGAAGCAGTTCTTTCTCTGGATATGTTGAAAAGCTCTGTCACCACAAGTCAGGCTCGCCCCTGATATTTTTCATAAGCCTCCAGAGGAAATTAATGTTGGTTCTTAGAGGTTATATCTTTTGTATGGTAAAAAAAAACAGATAACCACTATATAATACTGAAAACAGAAATATATCAGGATTGAAGAAGGTAACGTAACCCAGGTGAAACTGATAACTCAAGCATGGTCTCACATTCAGTCCGTGAAAGAATTACAGGCCATCAAAATACCTGGCTGGTGATTTTGTCTCATCAGAACATTTAGCATTACTGTCAGGAATGAGGACAGAGAGGAGTAATACAAAAACATGAGGCACAAAGGGGATGGGAGGAAAGCTGTGAAAAGGAGGCAGTGCTTTATCTATAAGACCTCATCCTTGTTCTGTGCTTCTATCTGACTCACATTTGGCTGAAATTATATCCTGACCCATGAGACGCTGATCCATACATTGTGTGCTGAGCAAAGGCATTTTAATTTGCAAAAGTATATGCCCTTTGACCTGGGACAGAAGAGGTTACTTACTTCATATAGCAAATTCTATAGGTCAAATGTTCAAAGTGGCCATAATCAGACATGCATGTGAAAAATTTCACCAACAAGTTTTTTGGTAAGTGGGTGCAGAGGCCACATTTGAAAATATGTCTCTTATTATTTAGCCTGAAATTCTACAATGCATATTTTATAGCCCCACAGTCCAAGCCCCATGACCCCCAATAAGCTGACATGGGCCAGTCGCGGTTGTTTTATTGCAGTATAGACATATCCTGAGTTTCTTAATCTCGTTTTTCCAAATGTCTGGGTTTTTGCCTCACTAGAGGAATTCTTCTTTGAATGTGGCTTCTTATTGAAGAAACTTATCTCCTTTAAAACACAATTCGTCACAGAATGGATAAGGATTTATGGTGTTGCTGTTCTGTCTGAATTGAGGTATTCTTCCAGGAGCGGAGGCTCAGCAAGTCTGCAATGAGTAACCAAAAATACAGTCCCATGATATGAGAGGATAGTGATTAAAGGGAGTGAGCCAATACATTGCAAAATTTAGAAACCTCAGGAGATGAATTTTTTGGTCTAACTTAATTCCTTTGCTATGAAGCTGAAATTCAGGTGCCTCTGATTCAAGTAAGTTTTTATGGCGCTCAGATACCACAGCGATAAGCATGGTAGAAATACCTAGACAGGAAGATTAGATATAGGTAGAAAAAGGATGTGTATATTGCTTTGAGTTTTGATCATTCTCCATCACCCAATGCATTGTGGCCCAAATCCTGTCCCATATGCACAGACCAAGTAACCAGACTTCGTGGTAGAGAGATCTGTAAGTGCTAGGATGAGCCATATTTCACACCCCAAGCCACAGAGCTGCTCCACAATCAGTACTAAAGCCTCAGTGAGGAGAACATCTCTCCTGTTGGAGTGGCACATGGTTTCTTTTCCTCCTCATTCTCCATTTTATCCCCTATTGTGGGAATCCCCTGCAAAGTATGAGCCATGTGCAGATGGTCTCCTCTGTGCACAGATCAGGATGGGGTGACATTGTCTGACTCAACATTTGTTTTGTGCAACATTCTCTACTTTTTCTCCAGGCACTTTTATGAGGCAAAGATTGAAATTATGAGAAGCCTTTCTCAAAGTGATACAACCTTCTGGGGACTGTATATGAGTGAAATCTTCACAGATTGTAATTTAGATGATTATAGAACATTATAGATAGTTTATAGTTCTGGGCCTTTTATTGAAGGGATTTATGTATATCTTCTAGTGTTGTATAACATAAGACAAGGAATGTAGAAATGGAGATGGAGACAACCTCCTTTCTTTCCAGCAAGGAATCAGCTTGGTTATAGTATCATGAGTTGCAATTTGGTAGTGTGTGCAGTCTGTGCCTGTGCGTGTCCATGTTAATTCATTTGAGATCAGGCTGAGATAGCGCAGAAGTTGCAATTAGCTATAAAGAGTTACAACAAGCTGTGCAGGAACTGGAATTTCTGTTTCACAGGAAATTCCACAATACTGACATTTGTTTTGTTCCAAATTAGAATGAAAATGAAGTGTTTTGAAATCTTCTGTGAAATATAATTTCTGAAAATGTTTAATTTCAGGTCAATCGAAACCTTTCATTTAGATAACATCAAAATGTTTCATTTCAATTTAGACTATTAATTTACCAAAAAAATAGAAAATAAAAGAAATTTCACAATGAAAAGTCATTTTGAAATTAAAAAGTCTGAAAATGTTGAAATGGAACATTTTTGGTCTCATTGAAAAACTTTTTTTTCATTCTCTCCACACACACCCCCCCCCCCCCCCCCCCCCAACGAAATGTTGTCAAAATTAAACATGCTCCTGCAGGAAGCTTCAGTTTTGAGCAAACTGGGCAGGGCCCCCTGAATTCCTGACATAGAATGCAGGGTTCCTTCCAAAAAGAATGTTCTCCATTCTACTGCCAGGTTATACAGGAAAGAAAAGGTGAGTGAGGTAATATATTTTATTGGACCAACTTCTGTGGTAAGAGAGACAAGCTTTTGAGCCACACAAAGCTCTTCTTCAGGTCAGCTATAAAGGAAACACACGGAGGCTTGATCAGGCCAGACTGAGAAAGCTGAGTGGAGTTACAGAGCTCTGTGAGACTTGAAAGCATGTTTCTCTCACTAACAGAAGTTGGTCCAATAAAAGATATTACCTCATCCACCTTACGTCTCAGGCACTGACCTGACAGTGTTCCTTGTGTCTCTTCTCACCCTCTGCACGAAAGGGGAGAGAATGGAGGAGGAGGAAGAAAAGAAACCATGTACCATGAAGCTATGGCAGCAGGCTTTGTCACAGTGGATAAATACAGGTATTCAGTCTCAATGGTTGTCAATCAGCCAAATTTCATAAGAATTTAATTCATTAAGAGAGAAAATAAAATGGATACATTCTGTCTTTTATATAATTTATTTTCTAAGGGTTTTTTTCATCATAGGCTATACAAGCTCACCATGGACCTTGGGTAATTAGCTGGGCAGCTAGCCTATACTGTAGTCAGTGCTGCCACAGTTTCACTATCTCCAGGGCTGTATCTTCCCCAAGCCCCCGGGCGAAGTGGTGGCAAGCTTCAGGGATCCATGCAAGCCAGTCTCATGATTTTTGCATGTATGGGGGTTATCATAGCATTGTTTCTCTTACTTATTTGAAAAAGACTAACTCCTCAGATTGCCATTGTGAGATATCTCCTGATCACATATTTAAAATTCACTTTCTGCGGATGTATGCCAATATTTGCCTAATGTTTACTATTTCTGCAAATATTTTATCCAGTAAATTTGCTTACTAGACTATTCCTGGAAAGCAAACAAAAAGGGTGCAAACATAATCAGAGAATTCATGTAAAAATCCAAACAAATCTTTGCTGCATTCATCCGGCTCTAGCATTTATAACAGTAAACCTCTGTGGCCAGCTGGTGTAAAACTGACAGCTAGCATAAACCTGTTGACTTCAGTAGAGCTATGCTGATTTACACTAGCTGAGGATTTGACAAACAGTATCTTTTTTAAAATGGGTGACTGAATTGTTTAAACTGTTTGAACAAAATACAACAAAAATATAAAAGTTCAAATGATGTAAACAAGCTACAGAACTTCACAAATATAAGAGAAGCAAATATTCAGTTAAATAAGGTTTTAAAAAAACCCTTAGAAAATAAATTATATAAAAGACAGAATGTATCCATTTTATTTTCTCTCTTAATGAATTAAATTCTTATGAAATTTGGCTGATTGACAACCATTGAGACTGAATACCTGTATTTATCCACTGTGACAAAGCTCTTCCTCTACCTCATTGGGTCCAGGGCTTCCTTCTAGCGGTAGGTCAGAGAACTGCTTCACCTTCTAGTGTTTCTTCCACCCTCTAGTGGTGGGGGAGGGTAATGCAGCCTCTCTAAGATGGCCGCTCCCTGCTGGCTCCAGGTCCTGTCTCTGTTTCTCACAGGCCCTTGCCTCTTCGCTGGGGCTCTTGGCCCTCCAGTGAATGGCCGGAGGGGGGAGGGGGGGGGCGGTCCCACCTTCAACTCTGGGCCCCAACCCAGGGACCCTATAAGTAGCAGCCTTGTGCTGTGGCTTCAGGAAAGCTGCTAGCTTCCCTGGGTTACTTCCTTGTGCCCCTTGATTTAATGTCCGCACCCTGCTCAGACAGGGGCCCTTCCTGGCCTCCTTGCCAGAGAACGCTCTTGACCCCCGACAGCTCCACTGGGCGTGGTAGTGCCAAACCAAATGTCCAGTTCTATCTTCCCCTTCTGGCAGGGTCTCTTCCCGCAGGCCTCCAGGCCTGGGAAAGGTCCTTTGCCCTCTTCGGGCAGGGTTTTTCTCTCCCCCAGTCTTTATACCTGCAGGTTTCTCTTCTGCCAGCATTCTGCTCCTTCTCCTAAACCCTACTGGTTTCTGACAGCATCTTGCCTGCTCACACACTCTCTGGTAGCTCGCCTCACTCTCACAACTCTAGCCACATCCTTTCTCTGGAGGGGAGACTTTTAACAAGTCCTGGGTGGGGCCTGGATTGACTCCAGGTGTTTTAATTAATCTGGAGTATACCCTGCTCAGCTACCAGGGGAAAAGGGACTTGCTGAGCCTGGGGCTGATATATTGGCCTTCTAGCACTCTCCGGTAGCCATCTAGTCTGACCCTGTCACACCGCATAGAAGATATGGCACAGGAAGCAACAGTAGAACTCTCTACTGTTGGAACGCCTCCCTGTGCTCCAACCCTCAGCTAATGTGACCTGCTTTAACTCTTTCCTGGAGAACTGAGGGTGGAGTTCAACCTCCATGTCCATTCACTGTTGGGCCTCTCTGTTAAGACTGCCAAGAAGGGATGAAAATTGTAAGGTTGTTTGTATGTGTATGACATGGCAACCTGTCCATGCAAAACTGAACTGAGACTACCAACCACAGCTTAAAGATGTTTCAAAAAAGTGCCAAGTCTCTTGCTGCTGACCAACATCATTTCATAAACTCATAACAAAATGTTAAGGCTTGGTCAGTGTTCTCAAATTATAATCTTTACTTGGAAGGGCTCGAGAGAGTGTATTTAAAATTGGATAGATTCAGAGTAGATAATGATAGGAAATTACTGAACCTGTAAATCAGCATGCGCTGTGGGATTGCATCAGACCACCCAGAGATGAGTATGGGAAAGGCTCAGAGTGGTGACAGAGCAGTTCAAAAGTTAGATGTCAAACCAAAATCAACCCACAAGATTTATGCAATGACCTGCAATATTCACAAAATTCATTTCTAATGGGTGTGTTCCTGTGTCTCAGATGTCAGAACACGAGAACGGCCATACTGAGTGAGACCAATGATCCATCTACCCCAGTATCCCATCTTCTGACAGTGGCCAGTGCCAGATCCTTCAAAGGGAGTGAACAGAAGAGGGCAATTTATCAAGTGATCCATCCCCTGTCAGCTAGTCCCAGCACCTGGCAGTCAGAGACTTACATCCATTAAGTATGGCATCTTTGACAGTAGCATTGGGTCCTGAGAGGAGGAGAGAACATATAAGAACATATACTGGATGGGAAAGCTCAATGCTCTGCTTCAGATTTGGCTCTGTCATTTCTCCCATCACTGGAGATCAAAGCTACCCACTGACTCTCTCTATGTTCGCTGGGTGCATCACCCCAAGGGGGGGCCACTTTAAATCTCATTTCATTAGAATACCAAACAGCTGACATAATTACTGGTGATAACTACATTGGGACAGATTTGACCGACATATGAAAGTCCTTATATCCCATTACTAATCCCTTCAGGTCCCTCCAAGTAGTAATGTCTGTAAGCAAATACCATTCACACTGTAAGAAAAAGAAGTTAACAAGCTTGGTTTCCCATAATCCCGAAGTCCTTCATACTCCAAGAAAGAGGACCATGTAACACTATATTTCCCATAAATACCTGAAGGCATCTTGTCAATTTCTCCACAAAACCAATTGCCCACATTTTTGCAAACCATTCTGTGGCTAATAGTCTTGCTCTTTGGCAATATTTAGCCACCACCCAAATACAAACATAAAGCAGGTACATAATTATGCTTCACTGGGCATATGAAAATGGTATATCCTGCATGGAACCAAATAAAAAATTGTGTTTCTAGTTTTAGAAATTTCGCTGTAATCACCAACGTCTTCCATTCAACATTTTCTCCCAAAAGTCAGGATTCTCAGCCACAGCCCCTTCACTGATATAAAAATAGCTGATTTCCCACAGCCTCTCCAACAATTAGGCAACAAACCTGCCCCAACACGATTTAATTTCATTGGAGTCAGCACCTATGGAACAATGTGGTTTGGGTTTCTTTAAGTATTCAGGAGTGTTTTCAGTAAGAATGCCAGATGGCCTTGCAATCAAAACCTTTGCATTTGACCGATACCTTCAAGCTCTGTGTTGATATTGTTATGAGGAACTTTAGCCACATATGAATATACAATATGGAAGGTGTTTCAAATGAACCCCAAATGAAGCAAAATATATTGGCTTCTGAAGCAACATATGTTTAACTGTTCTTTGTCTTTATGGTATCTTTAAAAATATTATGTGTGACATTTAAAATAGTAAAATTAGGAAAGAAAGGAAAAGGTAAAAAAACGAAGCACAAATGAAGTGACATTACTTTTTCTTTTCCCAAGTGAAATTGTTACTTAATTACAAACAGAAACCACCCTAAGTGAGGAACTGAACAGAAAGGCAACATGTATGACCTTTCCATAGCACTGTGCTTTGAAATACATGCTAGGCAGAACCAATCAATGTGGACAGACTTAGTAAGATAAACACCCAAGGCGACATTTTATACTTGACAAGACTAGGTCTTCTCTAGGATAGAGAACAGGAATGAGAAAACTTGTTATGTACATCTACAGATGTACATTTAAAAGGAAAATATTTGCTTATCAGTTGTGGCAGTATAATGTCAAACATACGGTAGCTACTTGATGTTTTAACCTTCCCCCTAAGCTATGAGGAAATTGAGTAGATAGTTCTTTTTCTTGTGTCTTTAGAGTAACTAAACATGAAAGGCTGGACTTAGGGAGAACAGCAGATAAGCTGCCCAACAAGGCCAACAGAGCTGGGGAAACATGTTCATGTGCAATGGATATCCCGATGTTTGCTTGGAAAAATGGCATAAAATGTAACGTTTAGTGCTGATTTAAAGAATCCCATGTGAATAGGCAGTGGAATTTACACAGGAAAAAGAAAAGGATATGGAAGATTGATACAAGCTGAGAATAAATTGATGGTTAGGACCCATTTTAATTAACATTATGATCATATACTGTAGTTAACAAACACTTTTTTTTAAAGGTAAAGTAATGACTTGCACTGAAAAATCCAGTCTCAGACAAATATCTTGTAGATAGTTTAGCATCAGAGGAACATTTTCCTAGCAATACCAAATTGATGTTATAGGGAAAACAGCCCTATTTTAGCATGTATTTCTAGGGCCTGATCCCAAGTCTATTGAAATCAATGGAGTGACTTACACTGTCACTCACTGGGTTTTGGATTGGGGCCCTAGGAAGGATTTAAGAATATTTAAGATACTTGCTACTCCATATTAATCTTAAGGAAAAATCTTGTAGAATTTCAGAGAGAATGATAACTTTCTGATACAATTATTAAAACAACTTATGGAGTTTGATAGCAGGGTTATCACTTTCTATTAAATTCTATAGACTGTTTTACAAATATTGTAGAAATGATATTATTCTCTGCTAAATTCAGAGTGATTTTTGTAGCACCTTCTTTGTTTCATCCCTATTAAATTCTGTGGATGTTCTACAGTGTAGTCTAGAGGATAGAGAACTGGACAGGTTGATTATTTAGTCTTATATCTTCCCTGATATACCACTGGCAACCAAGTATTTGGCTATTTTATTCTTGGATCACCATAAAGAGTAATCTGCTAGCTGTTCTTGGATTAAATATTTTTGAAGTGGACAAGACAATCTAGTACTGGGCCTTCTCTCTCCCATCCAAACTCAAAGTCACCAATTTATTCAATCAGGCCATTCTCACCTATTGCCATTTCCTATGCACATGCCCTGAAATTAGAGTTGCCAACCCTCCAGGATGTCCTGGTGTCTCCAGGAATTAAAGATTATGTCGTGATGAAACCTCCAGGAATGCATCCAACCCAAATTGGCAACCCTCACCCTGATGTAATTGGGGCAAAGACATGCCTATCACAGAAGTACATGAAACACTCTCCAAAATTACCAAGCATGTAAAGCAGGCCTGCTACAACCAGACTGCCATTGGCTTGGTCCCCCTGCAGTCGCTCAGCCATAGCAAGGAAGGGACCCAGAGCTGTGTTACATCCTGCACAGATTTCCACACAGAAACTCATCTGGTCTCCAGAGAATAAGAACATAAGAACGGCCATACTGGGTCAGACCAATGGTCTATCTAGCCCAGTATCCTGTCTTCTGACAGTGGCCGGTGCCAGATGCTTCTGAGGAAATGATCAGAACAGGACAATTTATTGAGTGATCCATCCCCTGTCATCCAGTCCCAGGTTCTAGCAGTCAGAGCTTTAGGGACATCCAGATAGTGGAGTGCTATACAGATTAGACAGCCCCTTGCTCCACCCTATCTTCTCCCAGTCCTGCTCCAAAAATTCATGGAGCCCCAGTGAAAGAGCATTCATAGAAGACTAGGGAGTAGGTGGCATAGAGGCAACACTTGCCCTTCCTTCCCCTGGGTTCCGCTGAGAAGATCTGGGCCAAAGTATGTATTATAGTACCAACAATGCTAGGATTAATTTCTTAAGAGATAATGGGAATTAATGCAGGTACAAAACTCCATTTCAAATAAACTCTTCTTAATTTGAAGTGCCCCGATTCTAGCAATAAGCTATTGTACCTTCCCTTCATTTTTTTATTAAATCTAATTTTATGAAAATTTAAATGTTCCCCAAGACTTTCTTAAAATTGAAGTTTACCTGTATAAAGATGTTTCACTGGTTGGTTTACTTACATACAGTATATAGTGCCTGTAAATTTTGGGTTAATTAACTCACATCTGGTTTTCCACAACAAGAAATAATAGTTCTGCAGCCAAATCCTACTACTAGCTAAAATTTCTTGTGCTATCTCTTGTCTGGGGATGAAACTAGTGTCTCTTTGATTATTAAACCTATATTCTCAAAGTTTGATGCCTTGTTAGAAGGCCAGGGGTTATTAATTTCAAAAACAGAAGGTAGAGTTTAATGAATAATGAATAGCAGCTGTTGGAAACAAATCTTTGTAGCCCTGGGACTGTCTTTCCCTATGTTACAATTACACTTTGATTGACCCCAACAATAACTAACAAGCATGCCTAGCTGGATCATAAACCAAGTGTATACTATGTCCAGATTTGGTGTAAAATTTCACATCAATGAAACACTCACTGTCAGTCTAACTTTGTCCCATTGCACATCAATCAGGCTTATGAATTAACTTTGTGGAACTAGGACATGCATTTGCCTGGCGGAAAGCCCTTTACTGGAAGTGCACACACATAGATTTGGAAAATCACTAACGCACAGGGACAGTAGACATAGAAGAACACTCTGTCACCTACAATTTGGGGACTGTTTATTGTGTGAGTGCCTGTGGGCTCTGAGGGGGATGGATGTTTCCCAGTTCGACTAAAGCAGCAACATCCTTGTAGCTGGGACTTACAGCAGAAAGGGATTAAATGTGGGAAGTTGATTAACTGAGCACCTGAGCTGTTTAGACGTTTCTTTATGAAGAATCTTACTAAATTAGGATGCTCAGTTCTCTAGCAAGCTGGCATTTGGAATAGCCACTGGCTTTAATGGGAATTCGTGCATCTATTGTTTGGAGCAAAGTGTAGCACATCACTTGAATATGTCAGTTGTCTGAACAGAAATGCTCAATTATTCTACCTTGCTAGCAAAACCAGAAAAGTCTGGTATGTGTGCTCTAACAACAATCCTCTGTCAATGGCTGACATACTGTCTTTACCTCCCTTTGTCTCAAACAGGAAATCTACTCCATAGGCAAAACATTACAGGGATGAGACAGTGGTGCATAAAATAATCCATCCTTTGGATTTGCAGAGTGCTCCCCCTGTTCTTTCCCAATAGCCCCCAGACAAATCAAATAAGAGAATAGCAGACTCATATCTCATCAAACTCCCTGTTATTTTCCCCATTAAGACAATTCCCAACCTAAAACAACAACTGTAGCTAAATGTGATTTTCATAGGTTTTGTAGGGGAGACAAATTCCTCTGCTAGTATTCCCTCTGCTCCACAAAATACACTGCAATGGACCACAGATTATTTTTCAGTGGGGAAGGCTGGCGTGCATCCTCACCTATAACCACAATATCACAGGCCTAAGATTCATCCATGACACCACGTTCCCCCAGCTTCAGTCTTCCAGATGCCTCCAAAGAGAGCACACAACAGGACCTTATGTAACCATTGAACTGTTACTTGTTCAGCTTCTGGGCTGTATGTGACACACAGCAGAACAGTAGTTGTGTTCTTACCTGTTTTTCTCCACTTGTGCAGAAGAAACACATACATCCCTTCCTTCTGCTGCTCTCCCTTCCTCTGGATGTTAGAAAAATAAAGGGCTGTGGAATAAAATAGGATCTATCACAAAGACAAAAATTGATCCTTCTTTCTATCCCCTGTCCCTAACTCCTTCTCACCAAGTGCCTTCATTTTATGGACCTCACTTTATGCTTTTGCAGTGACTGTAATCAGCTATATCTTGTGTTACTGAACTTAGAACTTTAAAACAGTTGCAATTTCTTGTCAGATTTTCCTAAGCTCATCCCTTTCTATATAGAACTTCTTTGGTGTGCTGACTGTTAACAGAGCTGGGCTTAGGTGGACTGGATGGGGGAGTGAATTCCAAAACTCAGTATCCAGTTCAAGCATCTCCACTAAACTCAGCTGTAGCAGCATGGTACTAGGGTGACCAACTGTCCCGCAAATCACAGGAGAGTCCCGCAATTGGATCCTTTGTCCCACATCCCGCAATGTTTACACAATGTCCCTGAAAATACAGAGTAGCAGGGGGAAGGGGCTGCCTGGCCAGGCTGCTCCGCTCTGGGCTCGGAGTTGGGGGGCTGCCCAGCTAGGCTGCTCTGTGTGGGGCTAGGAGTCGGAGGAGCTCCGCATCAGGCTCAGGAGATTTGGGGGGGGGGGCTTGGGGCTGGCTGGCGGGCGAGCACAGGGGGACCCAGAAAGGGCAGGGCCAGGTGGAAAGGGAAAGAGCCTTGCCAAAAGGGTTGGGGCCAGCTGCGGGGCAGGGTTGTTTGCCTTGCTAGCAAACTAGCTATAACAACAGCTAGCAGCTAGCTACTGAATGTAGAATTTAGTTAAATGTGTTGTTTTAACTGTCTACAGCTTCCTGAAATGGGCTATTTTGCTACAGGATGAAATTAGTGCTCTTGGTTACATTAAAGGGACTTATTTATTTTAATTTCGCCATGTCCCTCCATGTCCCACAAATGAGATCATGCTGTCCTGAAATTGGAGTCATGTCAGTTGGTCACTTTACATGGTACAGGGAGCGTGATGGTCTCTCAAGTAACCATTTAGGGCTTTATAAGTTAATATCAACACCTTGAATTCCATTCAAAAGCCTATTAGCAGCCAGTGCAGATCCCAGGGCCCTGGTGTAAAGTGTTCTTGCCATGAAACTCCACAAGTGAGCAGTCACATTCTGCACTAGTTCCAATTGTCAAGTGATCTCAATGTATAGACCTATGTAGAATGTGTTACAGCCATCCAGTCTCAAAGTGACAAAGGCATGGATAACTATGGCAAGGTCCCTGCACTGGAGGGAAAAGGCCTCCATCCTTCTCACCATTCACAGATGGAAAATTCCCAATGTTTGCATCAAAGACTTGGCCCAAAGTGTAATTAATGTATATGATATCATTCATCCAAGAACTTTCTGCCTTAGAAAGTTCAAATAAGACTTGTAGGGTTTTACGTGTATTAGATTCATATGAACAGTTTCTGACCTCACCCTACTCATGTTAATGAAGTTATACTTGGGTAAAATCAATAAGAGGTCAGAATCAGCTCCTATGTTGTGGATAGGGTGTAATATACTTGTATAGTGTAAGTAGATGAAATGGTCTTTCAGTTTCTTTTATAGAGAGTGTGATTTTTCTCATGACTCATGAAGGTTTATAAAATTCATATAATTTGTCTTCACTTTTCATCCAAGAGAAAAATGATATCATTGTCCTGTGTGTTGCAGGGCTGGTAAACCCTGTCCCCCTTTGGAGATGGGGGAAGAGGGCATTATGGCCCCATGGATGAGTTGAAGTGTCCACCCTATGCCTCAGGGCGGTTTGGCCTAATGGCTGGCATCAAAACATCGGCCCTCCCTTATGGAGCTGTGTGGCCTAATGGCCCAAGTCAACAAGATGGCCTTCCCTAACAGGTCAGCGCAGCCTAATGGCCCAAGTCAATAAAGTGGCCTCCCTAGCAAGGTAGCATGGCCTAATGGCCAAAGTCAATAAGGCAACCCTTCCATGCAGGGCAGGATGGCCTAGTGGCCAGAGTCAATAGGCGACCCTTCCCTGCAGGATGGTGTGGCCTAGTGGCCAGTCAATAAGGCAGCCCTTCCATGCAAGGCACCGTGGTCTAGTGGCCAGAGTCAATAAGGTGGCCATCACTAGCAGGGTATCATGGCCTGGTGGCCAGTCAATAGGCAACCTTTCCATGCAAGGCAGCCTGGCCTAGTGACCAGAGGGGGATGTAGGCCTCCACCCAGGAGTGGGTGATGGCCGAGGTAGGGGGACCCGGGCCCTCCCTGCTCCACTGGGTTCCAACCCAGAGCCCTAGTAGTGGCGAATGGGTTAGCCAATAGGTCAGCCGGGATCCAATTGAAACACGCTGCCTAGATTTCCAGTTCCATACCCAAATCAAAGCCTAATTCCCCTGGATTTCTTCCTACCTGGTTCTCTGGCATTGCAGTCCATAATTCCTGAGGGCTTTTGGTGTCGGAAGCTTGCGAGGCTAGTGGCTTGGTTCCCCCTTGGGCTCCTGCGGGCAGTTGAGTGTCCATCTGGGCTTTGGCACCTCCAGCCTCTGCAGCCTGGGACTCTGGCAGCTCCTGGGTGGGAGCCTGCAAAGTGCATCCTCCCTTCTCAGTAGTCAGTCCTGAGTGAGCTTGGCTGATCCCTTTTATACTGAGGCTCCAGTTGGAGCATGCCCAACAGAGTCGAGAGGGCATGGCCTCTTTGGTCCACACACTGGAATCAACCTCTGCCAGACCAGTGTGGAGCTGGTACACCTCATCACACACTCTATCCTTAATACAATGGTTGGCGGTGGTACTCCTTCCTCTTCTTCTTCTTCCACCCAGGAGAAGAAGTCCGCCTTTGCATGGGCCTTCCCTGGCCAATGTAGTATGCAGAAAGTGGAAGGGAGAGGTACCAGCACATGATTCGAGCATTGGTCTCCTTCATGTTGTTATTCCACCGGAGGGACACGTGGTCAGTCACCAAGTGAAAGGGCTTTCCTAACTGATAATACAATAGGGCATCAACCATCCACTTGACAGCAAGGGTCTCCCTTTCTATCATGGAGTAGTGTGTCTCCCAGAGGAACAGCTTGCAGCTGAGACATAGGATCAGCCATTTCTCCCCATCTAATTCTTGAGACAACAGCGCTCCCAGTCCTACCTCCCAGGTGTCGGTTTGGAGGATGAAGGATTTTTTGAAGTCGGGCTGAGGCAGGATCAGCTTTCGAGTCAACCACTCTCACAGGGATTGAAAGGCTGCCTCACAGCTCTCTGACCACTGGATTTTCTATGGTTGGGAAGTCTTAGTCAGGTCCATCAGCGGGGCAGCAAGTGTGGTGAATTTGGGTCCACCCAAGGCATCAGGTATGCAACACACTGCAAGATAGTGTTCACCTTCCTGAAGTCAATGCAAAACCTGACAACCCCATCAGGCTTCGCAACTTACTCCAGGATTCCTCGTCTACTCCCAGGGCCAGCTCCTAACCAACGTCTTCTGTACAACCGCCCTCCCCCCCACCGCACATCTTCTTGGGGAGTGGATGGTGGTTGTCCCTCACCTTCTGGCCAGGGATGGTGGCAATATAATGCCTTGTCACATTCTTTCACCCTGGCTGAGCTTACAGTATGGTGGGGAAGGCTTGTACTACTTGTTGTGCCTGGTCCTGTTGCTCGGGGTTGAGTTCTGATCCAAAGGTCACTGGATTGGTTCATCCATTGGTGAGTTGGTTCATCAGCCCTCAGCCCTAATTCGGGTTCCAGGGAGTACGAGATGATCATCATGTCTTCTCGAGCCTTCCAGGTCTTCAGGAGGTTCACGTGGTAGACTTGCACCTCCTTCTAGCACCCGGATAGCCTAACTTCATAGTTGACAGGCCCTACCCCCTTGTCACCTCAAAGGGCCCCTGCCACCTGGCCTGCAACTTGGACTCAGAGGAGGGCAACAACAGCAGGACCCAGTTGCCAGGTTCAAAGGTTCACATCTTCATCCCTCTGCTGAACTAGTTCTCTTGGGTGTGTTGGGCCTGCAACAGGTTCACTCAGGCCAAAGGTACCCAACATCTGGAGTTGCTCTTGTAGCCGCAATATGTACTGGACGGGCCCTCTCATCTTGGTCTCCTGTTCCCCCCATGTCTCCCTCAGGAGGTCCAGAATCCCCCATGTCTGCCTCCCATAGAGAAATTCAAATAGAGAAAAGCCTGTGGATGTTTGCAGGACCTCTCACACCATGAAGAGCAGGGCAGGCAGCAACTTGCCCCAGTGCCAGGCATCGTTTTCCATGAACTTTCTCAACATCATCTTCAGGGTCCTGTTAAACCATTCCAAAGTAATATTCTGAGGTCCTGAGGGCATGGATATTTAGCGGGCAGCAGAGCTCAGCCATCAGCCTAGATGTCACATTGGTCCACTGGTCCATTAATCTCTCATGAGGTAGCCCAATCCTGGCGAAAATCTTCAGGAGCTCATTGGCAATCACGGGGGCCGTGGTTACCTGCAAAGTAATGGCCTTGGGGTACTGCATTGCATAGTCCACCGCAATGAGGATGTGCTCATGGCCCATGTGATGTTGTATGATTGAAATATAACCATGTATAACATTGTTGCTACTGCTGTTATACAATTGCAACTAAACTTATGCAAAATATGTCATGTAAGGTGTCAATGGAGAAGTTATGATTTGCTAAGAATGATTATCGTGTTTATATGCATATATCATTTTGTATCTGAAGTTATAGATATTGACTATATACTGGCATCCTGCATATATGCTGCATTCCTGACACACACCCACCAGATAAAATCTACATTGAAGCCAGACAGCCCATTGTGAATGGATTATACAAATTATGGCCCATTTAAGGACACTTAGCTCACACAATAAACCATAGAAGAAGCCTGTCCCCATCCAAATGGCCTCCCCGTGAATGTTTCAGCCATAGCATGAACAATGGCAGCTCCCATGACTCAACAAAGCATGCAAGGATAGTGACTTGCTCATGTGACCCTGGAGTCCATTTTGGGCTTGTAATTTTCCACAAACTGAGACTGAAAGCATCCACCCACAAGGGAAAAGGTATATAAGGCAGCTGCACCATCTCCATCTTGTCTTCATCTCCTGCTTCATTTCTCTGGACTGGATTTCTAACAAGAAAGCTTTAAACAAGGACTGATGAACTCCTAAGCTGTTTGGGTAATTTGCAGAGACTTTGCAAGTCAGCAGTGTATTTCACCACTGCTAAAATCTGATTCAAGAACTTTGCAATAATTGTATGTATGTGATTCTTTGACCAATTAACTCTCTCTTCTTTCTTTTTCCTGATGAATATACCTTTAGATATTAGATACTAAAGGATTGGCAGCAGCGTGATTATTGGGTAAGTTCTGAGTTATATATTGGTCTGGCTGTGTGGCTGATCTCTTGAGATTGGAAGAACCCTTTGTTTGATGAAATTGGTTTTAAATAATCACTCATCATAAAGTTTAGTGTCTGGGTGGTGAAACCAGGACTGGGATATCTAAGGAGACTGCTTTGCTGACTTCTTGTTAATCAGGGTGGTGAGACAGGAGTTTATTTTTGTTGCTGGCCTGGTATATCTTATAGAAGAATAACCACCAGTCTGCCTTGGATCTTCCCAATTTCTCAGCAGTTTGTCCTGAACCTGGTATCCTCAGCTGTGACCCACTGAGGCATGGTGACAGCCCGTACTTCTCTTTTCCAGTGGTCCTACCAGGTCCAGGCCAATGCACTCAAATGGGGTCCTGACCACAGGCAGTGGTATAAGGGGGGTGCTTGTCATCCCCTTCGGGTCAACTTTCTGGCATTCGGGGCAAGAAGCGCAGTAGTCCCATACTTCTTGATGTATGCCAGGCCAAAAAAATCTCTGTGCCATCCATAGCTGTGTTTTTTCCCAGGTGTCCTGCCCAGGGTACCGAGTGGCCTGTGGAACAAGCCTCGCCAAAATCTTCCTGGACCAGCAGTTGGTGTAGGTCATCCTAAGTTTGTAGGTCCTGGACCAGCCTGTAGAGGAGATCACTGCAGACCTCAAAACGAGGCCCCTGGGGACGGTGCTGGGGTTCATCCCACTCTTTGCTCCTTTAGGAAGTCCCCATCAACGTCCAACCATCCTTGCCCTTCCTTTGTCGGAGCTCATGCCTGTGGGTGGCTAGGGTTCGACGTCTAGGGGACCCTGGAGGGTCCTTCTGAGGGGTCATCAGGTAAAGGAAGGGCCAGTAAACCCCCCCTCCCCTTTATGGAGTGTGCCCTCCTCCTCTTGGGAGAGTGCATGCCCCATGCCTGCAGGATGTTGGCAAACCCCAGCCAGTTGCACCCCAGGATCACCGGGTAAGCCAACTTCAGTGCCACCCAACCAGACATAGTAATTCCCGCTGGTAGCCTTGAGTCACACCCTGGCAGTTGGATATGCTGTACGTCCCATGGATGCACTGCAGATGTATGGATGCTCCCACTAGGCCTGTGATCTTGGACCTGATGAGCATTTGACTGCATCCTGAGTCAACCGGGCTGTCATCCGGGTTCTGTTCACCCACACTGGAATCAGAATCTCACTCAGCTCCCTCTACTGGGCTCGGTGCCCAGCCATCCACACCTGCCCATGATGGCCACACGTAAAGGCAATCTCACTGGAAATGTCCTTCTCGTCCACACTCATAACAGGGGACACAAGACAACTCTGCTGGTGGGGCGGTCTGGGGTGTAATCCATTCACCCAGTGGGTCGACCCTTACCCGGGTTAGGGACAGGTCAGTTGTTCTCCCTGCACTGGAGCTCGTCACAGGTGCCGGCAGCCTGGCGCAATGTGGGGACCTCCCTGCTTCAGTTTTGCAGAGTCCCCAGTCCAGCAGTCCATTTTGGTCTCCTGGGCCCTTTGATTTACATACTGACCACACTGATCCTTCAGTGGCCATGTAGTCCTCCATCAAGCTCCCCCTTGCCTCTGGCCTGGCCAGGGTGGAGGAAGGCGAGGAGGGCAGCTACAGCAAGGCTACCATTTGTTGGACTAGCCACTCCTGCTGCACCTGTTGCTGGGTGGCCAGTTCGGTACCAGGTGTTCCAGTTGCTCCTGCTGCTTCACCATCTGGAGCTGTTGCTGGGCTGTGAGCTGTCAGAGTTGCTGGGCCTGATGCTCCTGCTGCTCCATGGCCTGCTGCTGCTGGCTCTCCAGTAGCCACTTCAACAGCTTCCCAGGCTCCATGACTCTCATAAGTGTCAGTGTTGTCAGTCAACTCATTGGATTAAGGATCTTTCCAGCAGGACCCGATCATTACCTGTGTTCTACACCAGTTGTCACAGGGTTGGTACACCCCGTCACCAATTTGGGGATGGGGGTGGTAGCCTTATGACCCCACGGCTGAGTCCAAGTATCCACCCTATGCCTCAGGGCGGTATCTGCCTTGTCACTTCTGATTAGAAAGAGAAGTCCAGCTGAATATATTTACCTTCTGGGTCGAGAATTCCTAGTGCTCTGGTTGTTTCTCTGACAGATTTCAGACTGTTTCCTGTCTATATTAACTACAGCTAACCTTTCCCCATTAGCTATAATGATGTTATTTCATAGAGACTCTGGGTAACGCTCCTCTCTGGTGGGTTCAGGTTGTGTTAGTTTCTTTCCTCCCTCTGGAAGATGTTTTAGTTCACTTGATGACTGAAGAGGTGGGCACACAGATCCAGTTTCAATAAGAGTTAAGTGCTGGAAATATTTCTCTTGATTTGCAAGTCATGGAATCTTCCTTGTTTCCTTTTACATCAAAGAATTTCTGAAGACAGGGATCTTGCATATACTTGGGTTATTAGCCACGAGTGGAACTCCACCAATGTAAGTGAACTGGTGTAGTCACAGTGCACTGGTGTAAATTGTGCCTTGCACTGCTGCAATTTATGCCGGTGAAAGCCATCATTTACACTAGAGTACCATATTTACATGAGAAGTTTCCATCAATGACTAAAAGCCCCAGTGAGGACATTGCCATAATCAGGTCTTCACAATCCCCTCAGGCATACATTTAGGTTTCCAGACAAAATAATGAAATTCCCTTCCACTATGAAGCTTTAAACTGGTGGAATCTGGGGCCTGATTCTCCACTGTATTACTCCACTACTGCAGATTACTGTGGGTACTACTGGATCCATGTGGTGTAGCTATACATACCCTACTTGATGCCGCAAGTGTAGGGATGTATACACTTATTAGTTATTCATAACTGTATTCTGCTTGGCAAACATTATGATCAGGCATCAAGTAATGACATAATCAGGAGACCTCAGATTTTAATTGTGATAGAAACTAGAAGTCCTGCGCCAGAGAATCACCACTTATGCAGTAAGGGCTATATCCTTGTTCCACTGACATCAGTGGGAGTTTTGACATTGATTGCAGTGGGCCCAGGATTTGGCTTTGAGAGCGTAGACAGCAGTTGGTCTGTTGCCTATGCAAAAATATGCTTCATAGTTTGCTGTGACATTATATGCATTGCCTCCCGAGGACACTGAAGTCAAATTTACACTAAAAAGTTTTAGCAGTAAAATTTCTGCCAGCATACCGTTGCCAACATTGCTGTGTCGCTGAATGGTGTTCACCTTTGGCTGCTTTTGTCAGTGCAGCACCTTTGTGTGGTGACAGGTTGTAGCAGCAAATATGCAGCATAGTGCTTAGGTATTCCAATGTTCCCTGTGCTGCTAGCCTGAGCGCTATCTTCAGGAAATGTTTGCAGTGAACTGTGGGATTCCAGCAGTCCGCTCAGGAATTGTGGGGGTTTGGTGGTTGAATTCTCACAATTCTCTCTGTTCCATCCCTCAATCTTCTGTTATTCGTGCCCTGTTTTGTTTTGTTTTTTTAATTGCCACAGTTGTCTCTGTTCCATCCTGTAATGTGTTTTTAATCTGTGCCAGTTTTCAATCTCTCCATTATCTTGCTATTAGAAGCAAAGATGTTGAACAGATCAGCTGAGTTTTCTGGTCTGTTTTAGAAACAGAGCTACTGATTCTTCTGTATTTGTGGAAGTTAACTACAACAACTACCGCAATGGCCAGATGTGCAGCAGTGAAAATGAGAAAACTAAGCAGGGGTGGATAATGTTGGCAGTGAGTGAAAGTGACCAGATAACACAGGCATTCACTGACCAGCTGGATATGGAAGAGCAGTGGTTCTGAGCCCATGAAATGAGCACTGAGTGGTGGGACTAGATCATGGTGCAAATCTGAGATGACCAGCAGTGGCAGTAGAGCTTTCAGATGAGGAAGGCCACACTGCTGGAGCTGTGTGCGGAATGCCAAAGCACAGACACCAGACTGAGAGCTGCTTTGGCAGAGAAGGATGCTGCGGAAGCTTACAACCACAGATTTCTATTGATGGGTAGGCAATCAGTCCAGTGTTGAAAAATCTACACTGAAGGTGGTCATCATCCAAGTGTACAAGATCATTAAGCATGTTCTGCTGCACAGGAGTGCAACTCTGGAACCAATACATGGTTTCAATGTGCAGGAAATAATAGCTGGATTAGTGGAAATGGGCTTCTACAGTTATGGTGGGATACATATCCCAATTCTGCCCTCACCCTTTGTTTTTGAGAACCTAATGGAAAGGGCTACTTTTCCATAGTTATGCAAGCATTGGTGGATCACCAGGGATATTTCACTGGAATTAACTTTGACAGACAGGTGATTCTTGCATCTTTAGAAATCCAGGACTTTATGAGAAGTTCCATGCACAAACATTTTTCCTGGACTGATACATTCACACTGATGGGTGTCAATGCTATTGTGATTCTCGGGGGCTGAGTCTACCGTTTGTTTCCCTAGCTCCTGAAGCCATATACCAGGCACATGGACAGCAGCAAGGAAAGCCATAACTGTTGCCTGAGCAAGTGCAGGATGACTATGCAGTGTGCATCTGGTAGATTTAAGACTCAGTGGAGATGTCTGATGACTTGGCTAGATCTCAGGGAGCCAACTATTCCTATAGTTACTGCTGTATTTCACATAATATTTGTAAGACCAAGGGGGAAATGTTACCAGCAGTGAGGAGGAGGAAAGCGGAAAGCTTGTGTGCTGATTTTGAGCAGCTGGACACAAAGCCAATTCCCAGGCCACATTAAGGCACTGTATGGCTGAGGGAGGCCTTAAGAGCACACGTTGATAATGTGTCATAGCCAGACAGCATGCTGTTTTGTGTTGCTTTATAAAAATAGAGTACATGGCCAGCTTATGAATAGTTATGAACTTTTGTGAAGCTGATGAGGTGTTATTGATTTGAGGGGGTTACATCTTTGTATTGCAAGAGAAAATAAATCATAGTTTTTCACAAAATAGAACATTATTGTGTGGTAATAAATACCCCCAGACACAACTAACAAAGAAACTGCAAGGTTCTGGCTGCTCTGGGCTTCGTCCCATGGCTCAAAAGCTTGTCTCTCTCACCAACAGAAGATGGTCCAATAAAAGGTATTACCTCATCCACCTTGTTTCTCTACATGTACTCAAAGCAGTTCTTATTGTCCACTAGAGTTGAGTGGAGAGACCCTGTTGCAGGGCATGATGGTGCCTTGATGGGGCAGAGGGGTATATGCCTCTGACCCCAGGAAAAACTAATTGTTCACACAATATAACAGCTGCTGGGGATAGACCTTTACATGTTTTGTTCCTTAATAATGGGGTACCTGGGTTTGTTGTTCTGAGGAGATGCATCATGTGTTGGTAAATTTCCTGAGGCATTTCTCATCCTTTTGCCCAGGGTCGCCAATGTTGGTTGGATGTATTCCTGGAGGGTTCATCTCATGACAATCTTTAATTAAAGATTAATCTTTAATTCCTGGAGACCCCAGGACAATCCTGGAGGGTTGGCGACCTGACCTCCAGCATGCAGTCCCTCCATTCCCTGGTCGACCGGCTCTGGAATCAGAACTCAGGAGCAGCTCTGGTAACATGCCCTCCCTTATCCATTTCTCTCTCCTTCTTATCAAGGTCAGTCTTTCAGAAGGGGTCGAGGGTGGCCCTCAAGGATACCCCAGCCAGGGTAATTGATCAACAACCAGACAGTTACTGTTAGCTTTAAGGGGCTGGGAGACATCAACAGAGAAGTGTCACAACTCCCTAACATTTTCCCATATGGATCTGAACAAAGATCTGAACAAGTCCACATTCACTACCATGCACAGCTTCAGGGCCGGGCAACCATGGTGAGCGTAAGAGGGCACTTTTCAATCCCTCCAGCCTTGAGGGGTGGGGGGGTTCGCGTTGGGAGTTCCAGTAAGTGCAGAGATAGTGTAGTACACACTGCTAAACTTATGACTGGCAGCACTGCTCCTGGCAGATACATCGCCCGTGAAGCTGCCAAGGGCACAGAGAAAGCTGTTTGAGATGACTCGAGGTTGCCTGGGCTTCGTCACAGTGATAGTAACCAGGGGAGTTCATTGCAGAGCGGCACAGGAAGGAGAGACAAAGCTGCTCTTCCTAGAAATGTGCAGGCAAAGATCAAACAATGCTTGCTTGAAAAATTCACAGGATAAAAAGAATGTCTGGGCCGAGAAAGTCTGCGCACAGGGAAGAGCCGTAGTATCGAGCTAGTTCTATAAGCTAGTCCAAGCCAAGGTCCCTGAGCCAGCAACGGTTTCTACTTGTTTCCTGGATGTAAGCACAGCATGCGAGTCAATTGCTCAGGCCTTGAACTTTCAGACTTGAAAACCGAAACATTGTGGTTTGGACTAGAAAATCTGCCTTCAAGAAGTTTACAACAGTACTTCCGCAGAACCATGTCATCCGAATGCCCAGTGACTGGATTGCTTGCAAGCATTCTTTTGTATTTTTGATGTATTTCCTTTGAATACTCGGTTCCTGGTTTATGTGCATTTCAGTTTCAGTTTTGAATGCATGGAGTTACATTTGCATTGTTTTTATTGTACTAGAATATTTTCTGCCTGCGAATGTTTTCCATTTGATTGCTACAGTGTGTATTTGGGAATGCCTTTTGATTGTTTAAAGTACTCTTTTGTTCCTTTGTACCTATTAATGCCAGTGCATACTCTTAAAATAAACTGGCTACTTTGAAACAATTTGCTTGTTTCCTGCCCACATGTGGCTGGATGCCATTTTCAGAGGGGGACTGGGGAATGGAAGGGGTGGGGGAAGTGTTGGGAACCTTGAAGAAAAATAAATAAGGTGTGCATTAATGGGGGCAGTAAATACACCTACCTGAGTCCCCTGCCTTTACTCAGTGGTTCTCTCTTTGAGTTTGGCTGGTGCTTGAAGAGCACTGTCCATTGGCTCTGCATCTCTCACATCCGCCTCCTCAATGAGCTCACTGTCACTGTGCTATTCTGGAGTGCCTTCCGCCAGACATATGAGGGGGGGGTCCACTGTCACTTGCAGCTGGGTGGTGAGGTCCTTCTTCAGTATGACATCCAGTGGTAGCAGCTCTGGGGACCATGCCAGATGCTTTGTTGGTCTCCTTTGTCTTCTGGTAGGGCTGCTGCAGTTCCTTCCCCTCAGTGGCATACCATGGGTCCCCCGTCGGGGGAAGGGTGTCTGTGGGCCCATGTCCCACTCTCCCCCACTCCCCTCCCTGTCGGTGGCAGCAGTGGTGGCAGCACCCTACAGGAGAGGATCTGCAGGCCCATGTCCCACTCTCTCCCCCCCCCGCTGTGAGGATGGCAGGAGCTGCCCAGCGGTGGTGGGCGGGGCATGACGGGCTCTGGTCCCCGCAGCTCCCTCTATACGCCCAGTGCAGGGGTGGAGGAGCCGAGAGGATGCCCTGGCTGCCTGCGACAGGGGGTGGGACAGCTCCTCCTCCATGGGGCCAGGGCCTGGCCAGTACCTCTCCCCAGGCCGGTTGCGTGGGGGCATGGCCCCCTGCTGTCCCCCCACCTCCCTCGATACGCCACTGCTTCCCCTTTGCCCAGCATTGGAACTCGTCCCTGTCACACCCAGCTTCTACAGCTCTTCCACAATGTCCAAATAAATATCTTTATTCCTGTAGGAATTCCACAGCTGGACTTGCACTGCTCTTTTCCCCCACAGGCCAAGAAAGCCCAGGACTTCTTTCCTGGCCCAGGCAACAGCACGAGGTTTAGCTGGAGTTTTAGCTGCAGCTTTACCTGGAGCCATACTTATGTGCTTGCAAAGGTTGGCTGGCAGGAAGAGAAGCAACTCCAATACACACAGGGGATTTTAAAGCAGGGGGGAGGAGAGGGAGACAAGCATGATCCCTGGGCAGCAGAGTTCAAAAATTTGATCAGAGGAGTCACTACCGCAGGGACAGGGGCATTGTGGGATTGTTGCTGGAGGACTGGTCGTACTGGTATCAGTAATATAGCTCCACACAGGCACTGTATTGGTGGAATAGTGCTGGCTGGCATGGGACTTGCATGGCTCAGGATGCTGGTTTAACTTGATGACCAGAAGTTCACAGTTTTGTTGGCAAGACTCAAAATCGAGTGTGGACTTGCCAGATTGTGCCACTAGAAGGCCAGGTTTGCGAGTAAAACTTTGTTACATAGACTAGGCCTAAAACTATGCCCAGGTTAGGAGCACTTTAGGCCTGGTCTATGCTGCCAATGGCCATCGACAGGAGATACGCAAGTTACATACTTACTAATGTTCCCTTACCGGGGTGTCTCCATTGTGCTGCACCGATGGGAAATGCCCTCCAGTCAACACAGCCATACTCCTTTCGGGGGGAGAGGGAGGGATTTACTGCATCGCCCGGAGAGCACCTCCAGGATCAATTGTGTGGGTCTCCACTGCCCGCTCAATCAATCTCCCTGCATTGATCCATGCAGCTCAACACAGTGCCTGGCAATGTAGACATATCCTTAACTGCATAGCTATAATAGTCTACTGTATGGGCAAAGCACTCCTAATGTGGATCGAGCTTATTCAGCAAAACTGCGCTTTTACTGGTATAGCATATTGCACACGCATCCCCAGCAAAACACACTATGCCAGTAAAAGTATAGTTTTTGTGGTATAAACGTACCTACATGATAGGCTTTTGCCAACAGAGATGTCTTGATCAGAGATCACACTTCTTCACATCCCTGACCGACACAACTATGCTGGCAGAAGTCCGTAATGTAGAGATGGCCTAAGGCACCTCAGAGAAGCTAGATGGGGGCATCTCTTCAGTATTTATGGGCTTCCTTAAAATGAGGCCCTGTTACTCTAGTCTAGTTAGTTCTAGTCTTGGAAATGTCACATCATAACACAGAAATATCTTGAAAGTGTTCTCAAAAAACATTCTGAACTCCCACCAACAATCTCCATGTGAAAAGAAAATGTAGGCCATGTGTGAATGTAAAGGCGAGTGAGTGAATAAAATAAAATACTCTCCTCCCATATTTTGGGAAAAAGAAAGCAAGGGGGTGTGTTCAATCTTTAAGTAAATCACTTGTAAAAGGAGCGTAAATGATGTTGCTTTTACCCACAAGAAATAGCATGGCAGGGTTTCTCTTTCTAAATTAGTCTTTATTGTCTGCTTGGTAAATCATGCTTCCATATGATATTTATTACAATGAGTTTTATTGGCACTGTGGACCTGTTTGTTGCATTCAGTACTTTCCATTTTTTTTCAAGAGGAAAAAGCACACAATTGTTTTTGTTCTATGGCTAAGAAGACTTTTTGGCTGGTCACGTCATGGAAGATCAGAGTAACAGACAGTCGATCTCCAAAAAATTAATTGATTTTGTTTTATTGTCTGAATGCAGTAGGCTGGGTTTTGTAGACAACAGATCGTGTTGCTTCTTCATTTTGTCCCTGTTCATTATAAGAGCTTTTTTAAAAGTACAAATAAAAAGAGAAAATAATCTTTTTCCATCCTAATGAGATTTTTCTATGCTTGTGTAACCTAAGTATTTACACTGCCTGCACTAATACCTGTCTAAAATGTTCCACTCTGCACCATTAGTTAAGCCCTTTTATAACTGACCAAACCTTTACAAACTTGCCAAACAAATACAGTCAATTTGCTGACTGACACAAATTCACCTCCCCACTGAGGCCACGAATCACTACATATATAAAATGAAAGAGAAAGAGTGATATGATTCGGGACAAATACATTCCTGGCATTTTTTGGCTGGAAACCTACCCAGGTTTGGTTTGAATTAAAGATCCATCATACTGAAACAAATAACTAACTGGAAAGATATGGGGCCCTTTGAAGTGTGTGCAAATCAAATTTGGGTGATAATTAGCAGCAGACAACTGAAGTCTACTGTTCATTTACACATCAGCTGATGTTACTGAGTGCTGTTTGAAGGTGGGTACATGGAGAGCTGAGTGATTTTGCTTTATTAGAGATGAACTTGATCATTTTAATATATCAGTTTCAAATGACATTTTATACAGGAAAAAGAGAAATGCCCAGCTGCCTGATTCCTTTACTTCAGCTACTGTCAAACACTATACAGTTACTGGGCTTTGGGAGTTCCATCTGCTGTATTTTTCCCCTTCAAATAGCTTCCTGAATAAAAAGATGCCATAATTGGAATGGAGAAAAAGCTGCTCATGCTTATGTTATAACAAAATATAATCTCCAATGAGGTCTTTCCAAACTATTCCTTCTTTGTTTAATTTGATTTGCCAGAATGCATTAATATATGTGTCATCAGCTACGTGTTTGGCAAAATGTGCAGTTTTTCTGCACTTGGCTGCAGCCTAAGAGGAAATACCGTATTGCAACACTCGTCAGGAGAAGAATGGTTCTCCAGCATTGAACAGACTAGTCAGACTACTCTTTATTGATTTCTCCAGTGTATTGATATCTCCAGGGCACTACATTAGGTTTGAGTATAGTTTTCACAGCACTGCATGTTTTACAGATTTTTTTAAATGACTGACTGCTAATAAATCTAAACCATCAAAAAGCAAAGAGGGTTTGATAAAGATGCTAAAAATATTAACATCTCTGTAATGATGGGAACTGGCGATAATGAAGTACTTAGGACACAATACTGTGGCAAATTCTAAGCCCCTCATCTTTCTATGTCAGCAGACGGCTACTAATTGTATGTATTAGAACCATGTTTCTGAGATTAGGAGACACTACATTTTATACCTTGAATTGCCTGCCCAAACCGTGAAGCATGTGGCTAAAATTAAATTTCCTATATGTAATGCTGCCCTGCCTCAATCTCATCTTCACCCAAAATGGCTTGTGATACATGATCAGTATTATAGCAAGAAATGTCACACCTCAAGTGTCGATCACCCCTGGGGCTGGGAGAATACCCATGTCAGCCAATTAGATTGCAACCTTCCAGAGGTTGATACATGTCTCTTGCTTTGTAAAGTGCCTGTAGTGTATTTGGCTGCACTGGGGGTTGCACTGTAGTCCCCAGTCCTGGGTCAGGGGCAGCTCGGAGCTGCACATCCCCAGGAGCAGGTCAGGAGGAACCAGACTGCCTCCTGCTCCACCCTTCCTCCAGGGGGAGATAATGGGTAGCAGCCCTTTTTGCTGCAGTAGATTGCTACTTCTGCCTCTGCACCAGGGTGCTGCGTGGGTGCAGCCAAAGCCTGCCGTTGTCCATCCCCCGCCCACCTGCACAGGAAAGGGAGCAGCAGCCCAGCAGCAAATGCTCTCGCACCTGCGTAAGTTCAGGCGATGTGGGTAGCCCATACAGAGGAGCAAGCTGCCTTACACCCCTGTGTGGTCACATAGCTGGGCTCACACTTGAGCCCCTATAAATAATTAATAAATAGTGGCTAACAGAGTCATGGGAGTCTCCTCAGCGTCAGCTTTGCCAGCTCCATTTTAAGCCAGGCTTGGTCTACACAGGTAATGGCAGCAGAGCTACGTCAGTCAGTGGTGTGACAAAACCACATTCCTACCTGCCACAGCTATGCCGACACAGCTATGTCAAAGGAAGAAGGCGTCACCTGAAGTAGCTCCTGTCGTTTGGGGATATGGTGTTCCTACACCGACAAAAACACTCCTTCTGTCGCTGTAGGCTGCCTCTATACTAGGGGGCTGTGCTGGCAAAGACAAAAGCTCAGACACAAGAGGAGCTTTACCTTCTGCACATTGGCTCTGTGAGCACAGCTCTGCAGGTAAGGCAAAGCTATGCTCGGAGGACAAAAACTCATTCCCTGAGGTTGTTTTTGAGGCATTCCCACATATTTATATCCCCCGGGAAAACAAATATCTCAGTTAATTCTCATGTTACTGAAGCAGAAAACATTTCTGTTAAAGCAGAACCAATCATCTCCAATGACTGAGATGAGCTGAACTGTAAATCTCCAGCTGGGAATTAGAAGTTTAAGCCAGATATACACTTACAGACTGTGGCCAGGGGTGTGAAGAGATGTGATCCCTGACCAATACAGATGTGTCATAGAAGTCCTTAGTGTAGGTGCAGCTATACCAGCAAAACTGCTTTTACCAATATAGCTTTTTTCACTTGTGGGCGGAGGAAGGGGCTACTATCCCATTACAAAGAGCAACTTTGCCAGCACAGCTGTGTCTACACTAGACCTGCTTTGCCAGTCGGCCTGGTCCACTCTTAAAAGTTTTGTCGGCACAACTGTGTTGGCAAAGCCACAGTATATATGCACTTATACCTTCCCCAAAGTTCTTTTCCTGATATGGCTTACATTGTTTGAGGAACTGGCACAAGCTATACTGGCAAACCCTTTCTAGTGTAGATTAGACTGAAATACACCAGTTTTTCCTCACGTGTCTGTGTATTCCATGCCATCTCATTATCATCCACCTTCTATTTGTCATCTTATGGGTCTGCTTTTTTGCTATTAAGTTAGCTCAGCATAACTGGAAAGCCCCCTTAACACCACTGTAGATACAATTTAATAACTTTAAAGGTAAAGCTGCCACAAGATGACCAGTTAACTCAAATGAGAAGGTGTTAAATTATGGGTGTCAAGGAGGATTTGCAATCATGTTAAGCTAACTCAACTGAATCAACTCAGTTGAAAAAGAAGCATCTTTTCCTGTGTTCACAGCATGATTGTCAGGGCAATGGGATTACAAGTGAAAGAACTCAGATGGGTTAAGGGGTATAGGAACTAGGCCTCAGTTTTAAAGCACATCATTTTCCCCTTCCTTTCCTTTTGATTTTTAAATGTCTCAGAGAATAAAAGGGACTGAGTTTGGACCTAATTTTGTAAGGTGCTGAGTGCTTTCAATTCCCACTGAAGTCAATAGGAATTTAAGGGCAGTCACACCTCACAGGCTTACATCCTTTGGCGGTATCCTAATATAAATCAATGTGTTTTGCTACACAGTACTTCAGGAGTCTATAACTTTTGCTATTTGAATTTTATATTTTAACATTGAGATGCATATTGAAAATATCCCCTACTAAAGGAGAAAATTCACAGGGAGTCATCTCCTTTTCCTGCTATAGAAACCCTTCTATCAAATTCTACAGTAAAATGGACTTATTGACTGCCATCTAAAGTTTAAAAGGGGAAGTAGGAATGCTGCACAGTAAAAACAGCAGAGGATAAGAACTAAAGTGCAGGGCTTCTTGAAATATGCATATTGCTCAAGCATAAGATAGTTTCTCCATCTACTGGTACATTTTGGAACTCCTTTTTGTAATCAACATCAGACACCACAACATTTTTGTTCTGTCACATGGTAATGTGCCTGGCTTCAAGATCCATACAGTATCTAATCCTTCCTTGACTCTTGGCCACCATCATCTCTTGTAGTAGTGAGTTCCACAGATTAATTATGCTTTTTGATTTAAACATATTTCCAGTTATTTAAATATTTCTTTTTTCACTGGTTGTCCCCTTTCTCTTGTATTAGGAGTGTAAATAGGATACCTGGTTTGCCTTCATTATACTGTTCATTATTTTATATATCAGGTCCCTTTTTATTTGACTCCACTGTAAACTAAACAATTCTAAATCTTTCTCTCCTCATGCGGACACCTTTCCATTGCCTGTCTCTGGAACCCCTCCACTGCTTTTCAGATAATGTGGCCAGAATTGAACACTTTATCCAAACTAAGGGCATACTATTAGCTTATATAATGGTATAATATTTTCAGTTTTTTCTAAGCTATTATGTATACTAGTGGGGTTTTTTTCTTTTTTGTTTGTTTGTTTTGATTTTGGTTTTTCTGCTTTTGACCATCACTATATATTGAGTAGATGTTTTTACTGAGGCCTGGTCTACACTACAAAGTTAGATGGATGTAAGCCACCTTGTGCATTGACCTACTTGTGCATGAGTTTACACTTAAATTTGTTTCCTTCCAATGTAAGTGCCCCAATACAGGGACACAATAACACCACCTCCCCAAGCGGCACTGAGCCATGGTCGAGGCACTAAGGTTGACACAGCGTGAGAGTAGGCACTGTTATCTATGTCAACCCTAACAGTCCTCCCGCAGCTGTTCCACAATGCCAGACACTCACAGTTGTGAAGCACACTGCCCAAGAGTCACAGAGCTCCAGAAGGCCCGAGCCCCCCATTTAAGCCCAATTAATTTTTTAAATGCCTTTTCCTGCTTATTTAACTTGGCAAGCACACCTAGCAACTTCTATTGTTGTGTGCAACTGCCCAGCTGACCATGCCAACTACATGCTCCAGACACACTCCAGCTTAGAGTAGACAGGAGATATTGGATCTCCTCCTGGGCCTGTGGGTAGAAGAGGCTGTCCAGGCACAGCTATGGACCAGCCATAGAAACGTGGACATCTACAAGCAGATTGCATGGGGGATGCAGGAGAAGGGGTACAACAGGACCAGCATCAGTTCTTCGTGAAAGCAAAGGAACTGCATCAGGCACATCAGAAGGCCAGAAAGATGCCAGGCCACAGACCTGCTGCTTTTACAAAGAGCTGCATGCCATACTTGGCAGAGACCCCAGTACCACCCTCCACACCACTGTGGATACCTCAAAGGAGACTGAGTCACAGGCCCCTGGAGTGAACAGCAAGGACAAGGAGGAGGTGGAGGAGGATGGGGGACATGTAATCAGGGGGTCCAGCTATGCCACAAGCCGAGACTTGTTTAGGACTCCACCGCCCTCCAGTCAGTTCCAGCAGTCAAGCATAGGTGAGCCTGATGCAGGGGAAGGAACCTCAGGTGAGTGTGTAAATGTATTTCCTATTACACTGATGGCTCCCCCAACTTCACAGACACAGCTATTGACTTTTCAGTAATTGACTCATAAGGACACAAGAGGTGTCCCGGCATTGGGTGACTGGGGCGAGTTTGGCACACAGATCCAGGGACGTGGCCTTGCACAGCCCAAAGTTCTGCAGCCACGGCTCGTCATCCTACGCCTGCATTACAATCCAATCCCACTAGTCAGTACTCATTTCCCAGGCCCAGAAGCAATGCTCCATGAATTCCACCAACCACCTTGAATTGGTTCTCGCTATGTCCCATAGCAAACTGACCACTAGGAAATGATCGTGTTCCCCACGGTTTTCTTGTGGCTCTGTAAATACCGGAATATCATGCGTCCTGAGCTTGCAATGCTCATGACAATAATGCAGAGCTGTGCTGTGCCGGCTCCATGCCTCTGTCAGAGGTGACGGACAATGACCACCTGCCCAGCTTCACAGGAAACTGAAGATAGGCACAAATATTATGGGCTAGCGATATTATGGGATGGAGAACATCGCATTATGGCAGAGTCTTCAATCTGTGGGGTGCACCCCCTCTGGGGGCTGCAAAGGAACATTTGGGGAGACACGACTGGGACTGGCAGGGAGGGAGCGCCACTCAGCCCCACTCTGCCCCGAGCCCAACCGTGCCCCAGCTCCAGCGCCCAACCCCTGCCACAGCGCCCGGCCTCAGCCCCTACACACCCCAGTGGCCACAGAGCCTGGCCTTGGTCCCCAGCTGTGGTGCCCGTCCCCTGGCCACGGTCCAGTCCCCACCTCGGCCCACAACCTCAGTGCCTGGCTCCTGGCCGCCGGACTGATCATGGCCCCCAACCACCAAAGTCCCCGGAGACAGCCCCGGCCCCAACCACATCCCCCCATCCGAGGCCTGGCTTCCAGCCACAGTCCTGGCCCAACTGTGGCCCTGCTGTCACCCAGGCTGTGTGGGGGGGACACGGGTGCTAGAATGGAGGGGCTGCCCCACTGGGTATTGTCACCCCGGGGAGGGAGAGAACAGAACACTCAGAAGAGAGAGACCCAGAGGCAGGAAGACAGACAAGCAGCAGCCCAATGACGAAAGAGGTTTTAAATTAGAATTTGCTCCTTTTGTTCGTAGTTCCTTCCTGCATTCGAAGAACCAAGACTTTGCACATTCCTTGGTAAATCAAGAAGTCGGCATTCATAGAAAATACCAGCCTCCATCCATTTCTTCTCTCACTTGGAACAACCAGGGCCCCAGCTACTGGTTTCAGCCTTTTTGAGTGAAAGCCCCACTAGTTAACACTAGGTAAAACCAATGCCGCCCCCCACCCCCACCTCCCTCCTGACCCTCCCCTCACCAGCCATAAACACATATAACCCCTATAAACACAAACACTACATTACATAAAAAATGATAAATGACTTTTACCTGAGTAAGAAGCTAAGCCTTCCCTGGTGCAGCCGCTGCATGTGGCCTCGCCTCTTCCCATCTCTCATGGACTGAGGGTAACGGAGGTGGGCCCTGGTGGGTTGGCCAGGGCTGCTCCAGGCCCCCACAGGCATGGGGCTGCTCCTCTCCGGCCAGGCCCCCTGTGGGGGGGAGGCTGCTTCTTTGCTTCGACCAGCGCAGAGCTCAAGGCTGCTCCTCTGCTCCGGCCAGCATGGCACTTGGGGGGGATGCGACTGGCCAGCGTGGAGCTCGGGGAGCTGCTCTTCCGCTCCGGCCAACACGGAGCTCGAGGCTGCTGTGTCCAGTGCAGAGTTCGGGGGGCTAAATGACCTCAATATTAGTGAAGCCTCATGGACCCCTGTAATTTTTGGCACCCTCCCACCCCAGGTTGGGAATCATTGGACTAGTGGGTCAGGTCAAAAAGGAGTGACACTGTCTTAAAGTTTGTGGGATTTTTAGGTAATGTGGCCTCACTTCATTCCTTTGGATGCCTTGGTGCTACAGCATAGTGTCCCGCTCTTTCATCCTGTGCACTGAATGAGGCAGGGGCCCTATGGGGAAAAAAATATAATCATGTAATTAAAGTGTGTATCATAATGCATACACACAAGAGGGTCGAATTAAAGTTGCACATGCAACCTTAATTCTGGCATTCCTAACTTTTGAGTGCTTGACTTTGCAACTGTAACATTTTAACACAGTTTTTGTTGGCTTGTTTTTAATGTAATTTTTATATATATATTTTGTTTCTGTCCAAGTCACAAGCACAAGAAAGTGTTTTCAGTGTAGCTAGAATCTGAAGACCACCATCTGCCATCAGCTATGCCCATGCAAACCCAAAGAGCTAAATTCAGCTCTGGCGTGAGCAGGCGTTTCTCAGACTGAAGTGCCTAGTAGTGGTGCCCCTGGAGGCCAGATCTAAATTTAGCCTTATATCTTGAACAGAATCTCTTGTACGGAGGACATTATTGTTGATGCTTTTACCCACAGAGAAGAGCTCTACAGGGTTTCTCTTCCTAAATTAGTCTTTGCTGTCTGCTTGGTCAGCCATCAGTGCATAGGATATTGATTGCATTACATTTTATTGTTGCTGCAGGCTTGTTTCTTGCACTTGGTACTTTTCATTTATTTTAAAGAGGAAAAAGCACATAGCAGCCTAAGAAACAGCTGGTCACATCATAGAAGCGTAGAGAAAAAGCGAGGCAATCTGAGGAAAAAAAAATTGTTTTTAGCATGATTGTAGCAGAAAGGATCTTATAGGAAAAGGACCAACTCATTTCATCATTTGATCCTAATTTGCACCCTGAAACAGAGCAGGATAAAGGGGAAAAGATTCCTTTCCACGGTAGCAGAATTTCTCTGTAACCTAAAGACTTTCACTGCCTCCTCTGATATCTACCCAAAATGTTCCACACTCTACCATTATTTAAGCCCTTTTACAACTGGCCAAACCCCGACTTGCCAAACAAGTAGGGTTGTCAAGCGATTAAAAAAATTAATCATGATTAATTGCGAGATTAAAAAAATGTATCAGGATTAATTGCAGTTTTAGTCACATGGTTAACCAATAATAGAATACCATTTATTTAAATATTTTTGGATGTTTTCAAATATATTGATTTCTATTACAACACAGACTACAAAGTGTACAGTGCTCATTTTATATTAATTTTTTTTCCAAATATTTGCTCCTTAAAAGAGATAAACAAAAGAAACAGTGTTTCAATTCACCTCATACAAGTACTGGAGTGCAATCTCTTTATCATTAAAGTTGAACTTATAAAGGTAGAGTTATTAATATTTACTTCACTCCCATCAGCTGAACAAGCCCTGGTTTGCAAGTGAGGGTGGATTTTACCTCAGGTACTCAGCATGCGGTAGGGGAGGAGAAGCTGGTGCACGGAGTCTGAGCTCGCCAAGCTCTCTAATTTTTTGTGCTGGCAACACCATTTGGACTTAAAAAAATAACTGTGACCCCCTACTGGAAAAAATGGTGACCCTCTCTGCAGTCCTGCTCAGGGCTTCAGCCTGACCCAGAGCTCCAACCTGGCTTGCGGGTGCAAGCTGGGGCTCATCCTCTTCCCCTGCTACCCATAGAGCTGCCAGCTGGGGCTTCAGCACCACACCTCCGATGCCTCCCTTCCCACCCAAAGGTATGCAATTAAGGCATTAATTTTGCAGGTGTTAACTGCGATTGACAGTCCTACAAACAAGGGGATCCACTTCACAGACTGATACAGATTCACCTTCCCACTGAGCCCATGATTCACCACATCTATAGAACTAAATAGAGAGAATGATACAATTCTTTCGATTTTGGGGCTGGAAATCTACCCAAGTTTGGTTTGAATTAAAGATCTATCATGCTAAAACAAATAACTAAATGGAAAGATATGAGATCTTTTGAAGTGGGTGCAAATCAAATTTGGGTGATAATTAGCAGCAGACAATTGAAATCCACTATTTGCACAGAAACTGATGTTTCATAGCTTCCTTTTGAACGTGCAGAGTTGATTGGGTTTTTTACTATACTAGAGATGAACTTGATTTAAGTAATTGTATTAACTAAAATCTACAGAAGTGTAAGTGGGGTGGGGAGGGGCAGGGAGAAGAGCAGAACAACCCCTCCTCCTTTCTTCAGATGCTTTCAGAAACAAAGTAGAACTATTGCAATTCGTTCTGATGCTTTTTCCACATACATTCCAAACTAGCATTCTGAGTAGAGCAAAGCACTGGAATACCATAAGTAGGAAGTGGAAACATGTGTCCACATGATATTTTAACAAATATCTTCGACCTGTTTTATGACCATCCTTAATCTGACCTCCTTTTCGAGTTTGTAATTCTCATAGAAACTCCAGTCCTTCACGCAACTTTGCATGAGAGGACTCCCACATGTGCCTGGAACCCCGTTGACTTGAGTTAGCGCTTAGTGGGATCTGGGCCTTAAATGTCTAAATGCCAATTGTGCCATCAAATGGAAAATTTGTTATCTGATTATTTTCTTTTGGGAGAAACCACCACATAGTCATACAGGAACTCAAAAAATTTAAGTTGTTCCTAAATATTTCTCACATCTATGAAGAGATTTTCATAGACTATACTCCATTTCGTTAGTGAAATCTCTTGCTTTCACTGAGAGGGTAACAAAGCATTAGATTTTTTCCTTTCCCTTTCTAGAAAGATGCATGGGCTCGATTCACTACTGAATTACTCTAGTTTTACACTGGTATAGCTCCTTTGAAGCCAATAACCCAATGATGAGTAAGGCACATTGAAGGCTGGGTTGATTATAATAAAATATAATTTAAATATCCGGAGCCAAGTCCTTAGCTGGTGTAAATTATCGTGGCTCCATTAACTTCAGTAGAGCTACACCAATATATACCAGATGAGGATCTGGATCCCGTTAATTAATTATATGAATACTTACTGATGATCACTGTATTTCCAATATAACTGATCCATGACATGTAAACCATAATCAAGTTAAGTTTATAATAGGTTTCCATGGACAGGTAACGGATGTGTTCCAAGCTCATATTGTTTTCATTTTAATGCAGCATTATTGTCCTTTTACTAATTCTTGACACTGATTTACAATAAAAGGAAAACTACAAACAAAACATTTAAGCAAAACATGAATTATTCTTGCAATATCTGTGACCCCTACACACTAAGATAATGAAGTTACGAAGAAATGAACAGTCAGACTGTTTTAAACATTTAAATAAGAATAAAAGTAGACAGAAATTAAAACTAAACTTCCAGGAACTGAACAGCTCTGATTCAGGTCTGATTAATGTCAATAGAACTATCGCTGATTTCTGGGTTGTTGTTGTTTAGTTGTTGTATAATAGCACCTCTAGGATCCAGATGAGATAGACCCCATTGTTCATGACATTACACACACACACACACACACACACACACACACACACACACACACACAAAGAATTTATGGGCCAGAGAGTTTACAAGCTAAATAGGCAAGAAAGACAAAGATAATACTATTATACCCCCATTTTACAAATGGGGAACCAAGCCACAAAAAACAAGGTTATTTACCAGTAACTGATGTTCTTCGAGATGTGTTGCTCATGTCCATTCCACCATAGGTGTGTGCATGCCTCCATGCACAATTACCCAGAACTTTTTTCCCCTTAGCAGATCCCGTAGGGCTGGCTTTGGCGCCCCCTGGAGCCCCACACACATGCTGCGGTATATGAGGCACTGCCAGCCCTATGCCCCCTCAGTCCTTTCTTTCTGCCAACTCTGGCAGGGGGGATGGGAGGTGGATTGTGGAATGGACATGAGTAACACATCTCAAAGAACATCAGTTACTGATAAATAACCTTGTTTTCTTCTTTGAGTGCTTGCTCATGTGCATTCTGCTATAGGTAACTAACAAGCAATACCTTGGAGGTGGGTCGGAGTTACCAGTGAGCTGCCCTCAGCACCGCTCTGCTGAATCCCGCATCCTCTCCCGCCTGCTGAACGATGGCATAGTGGGACGTGAAGGTATGCACCGACGACCAGGCGGCAGCTTTGCAGATGTTCTGCAGGGGCACTCTCTCCAGGAAGGCTGTAGATGAGGCTTGAGCTCCGGTTGAGTGCGCTGTGATGGTTCCCGGAAGCAGTAACTTCGCCTGCTCATAGCAGAACTTGATGCATGACATAATCCATGAGGAGATGCATTGGGTGGAGACAGGTGAGCCTTTCATCCAGTTGGCCACTGCAACAAAGAGCTGCGACGATTTCCAGAATGGCTTTGTACACTCGATGTAGAAGGCCAGGGCTTGTCTCATGTCCAGCGAGTGCCATCTCCTCTCCTTCTCCGAACTGTGCGGTTTGGGAAAAAACACAGGGAGAAAAATATCTTGATTACAATGAAATTGGGAAACCACCTTGGGCAGGAAGGCTGGATGTGGCCTCAACTGTACCTTGTCCTTATAGAATACTGTATAAGGGGGCTCTGAGGTCAATGCCCTAATCTTGGAGACCCTCCTGGCTGAGGTAATGGCCACCAGGAAGGCTACCTTCCATGAAAAGATGAGCAGAGGGCATGAAGCCATGGGGCCCCGTGAGTCTCAAGAGGACCAGGTTGAGATCCCAGGGAGGCACTGGGTCACGGACCTACTGATAAAGCCTCTCCACCCCCTTGAAGAACCTGACCAACATGGGATGAGAGAACAGCGATCTCCCTTCTAGCAGCTGATGGAAGGTCGAAATGGCCACCAGGTGAACATTCAACGAGGCCAGCGCCAAACTCTGGAGCTTTAGCTGGCGCAGGCACTCCAGGATCGCCTGTATAGGTGAGTGGTTGGCGGAATACCTCCGGACTCCGCCCAACAGGTAAACCGCCTCCACTTAGCCCGATACACGACCTCTGTGGAAGGCTTCCTGCTGCCAAGCAGGACTTGCTGGACCTGCACCGAGCAGGCTCTCTCTCCCTCCATCAGCCACAGAGCCTCCAGGCCGTGAGCTGCAGGGAGTCCAGGTCCAGGTGCAACAGGCAACCAAAGTCCTGGGATAGAAGGTCGTGCCACCTCGGGAGCTCCAGGGGTGGGGCGATCGAAAGGTCCAGCAACATGCTGAACCAGTGCTGTCTTGGCCAGGCCAGAGTGATGAGTATAACGTTCACCAGTCCCTCTTTATTTTCAGCAGGACCTTGGGTAGGAGTGGAACGGGCGGAAACACATACATGAGGGTCCCCGTCCAGTCCATGAGGAATGCGTCAGAAATCGACTCAGTCTCGCAACCCCGGAGAGAGCAGAACCTCGGACACTTTGCGTTCCAGGCCGACACGAATAGGTCCAGTTGGGGAACTCCCCACTTCTGGAAGATCATAGCCACCACCTCTGGGTGCAATGACCAGTCATGGCGGGGTAGAAACGACCTGCTGAGGCGATCCACCTCGTCGTTCCTCACGCCTGGGAGGTGAGAGGCAGTCAGGTGGAAATCGTTCATCACGGCGAAGTCCCATAGATGGATAGCTTCCTCGCAGAGAGCTGAGAAGTGTGCTCCCCTCTGCCTGTTTATGTAAAACATGGCTGCAGTGTTATCCATCAGCACCGGCACCACTCTGCCTATCAGGAATCGGAGGAACACCTTGTATGCTGGGCGAATGGCCCTCAGCTCCTTCACGTTGATGTGCAGGCACCTCTCCTCCCCTGACCAGAGCCCCTGAGTGCCTAGGTTGGCGCTGATGTGGGCTCCCCATCCTACGTCTGAAGCATTGGAAATTAGGGTAACTGACAGGACCAGCTCCATGAACAGAACGCCCTTCATCACTGCCATGGGAGTCTGCCACCAGTTTAGGGAGGCTAAGACGGATGGGGGAACTGTGACCAACCACTCCAATGGGTGCCTGCTCGGAATATATACCGAGGCCAACCATGCCTGAAGCTGTCTGAGCCTCAGGCGAGCTAGTCTCACTACATACGTGCAGGCCACCATGTGATCTAACAGCTGAAGGCAGTGCCTGGCTGTTGTCGTGGGGCATCAGTGCAGCTGGGAAATGATAGAGACCATCGCCTCAAAACGTGGCTGAGGCAGGAAGGCTGTGGCCTGGGAAGCGTCCAGGATGGCTCCAATGAATTCTATTTGTTGCACTGGTGTTAGTGTGGACTTCTGTTCGTTTATGAGTGGTCCCAGCCTGCTGCACATGGAGCAAGTGAGAGTCCTGCTTTCCCACACTTGGGACCTGGACCTGCCCCTGATCAGCCAATCATCCAGGTAAGGAAAAATTTGCACACTCTTTCATCTCAGGTGGGCAGCCACTACCACCATGCATTTGGTAAACACCCTTGGAGCCGAAGATAGGCCAAAGGGCAGAACTGTAAACTGGTAGTGGGAGCCAGCCACCGTGAAACGGAGGAAACGCCTGTGGCTGGAGAGGATAGACACATGAAAGTACATTTCCTTGAGATCGAGGGTGGCATACCAGTCTCCTGGATCCAAGGAAGGAATTATGGAGGCTAGGGAGACCATGCGAAACCTGAGTCGTTTGACATATTTGTTTAGACGACGCAGGTCTAATATGGGTCTCAGATCCCCCTTTGCCTTGGGGATGAGGAAGTACCTCGAATAGAACCCCTTCCCCCTTGAAGGACCATTTCCACCACTCCCACGCTGAGGAGGGTGTCCACCTCCTGCAAGAGGAGTTGCTCGTGAGAGGGGTCCCTGAAGAGGGATGGAGGGGGAGGGTTGTTGGGGGGGTAGATGTAAACTGTAGGGCATAGCCCCCTGAGACTATCCCAAGGACCCAATGGTCCGAAGTGATTTTTGCCCATTCGGGATAGAAGGGCCTTAACCTGTTTAGGAAGGGGCGGGGCAGATCCAGGAGAGAAGTTGGGGCACCACCCTCGAGCGCACCATCAAAATTGCCTCCTCTGGTTGCCTGACCCCCTGGGGGGCCCCCCTTGGGAAGCTGAGGACAAGCTAGGGGGCTGATTCCTTCTTCTAAACCCCCTATTCTTATCCCTAATTCCTATAGGGTTGAAAAGGCCTGGGTGGAGGCCTTGGATGCTGCTGTGGCTGGGGCCATGACTGGCGCCTGGAAAACTGGGGCGTGTAAAGGCCCAGGGAGCGAAGCGTGGCCCTGGAGTCCTTCAGACCGTGCAACTTCGCATCGGTCTGGTCAGAGAATAGGGCCGACCCATCAAAGGGGAGGTCCTGAATCGACTGCTGCACCTCCTGGGACAGGCCTGAGGCTATGGCCCTGCCCACTGAGTCAGCAGCGGCACAGGATGTCTGGAGCGCTGCCCTAGCTACCGTGGTTCCTTCCTCCATGATAGTGCTAAAGTCTGTAGCCTGGGGCAGGGACTCAGTGACCCACCTGAGGGAACCCACAGGTTGAAATTATATCTGCCCAGGAGGGCTTGACGGTTGGCAATCCTGAACTGCAGGCTTGCCATGAAATAAACCTTTCTCCCAAACAAGTCCAGCTTCTTATTGTTCTTGGGAGTGGACCCTGGCTGACCTTGCCTGTCTTGCTGGTTAGCCACATCTACTACCAGAGTTCCCAAGGCGGGGTGAGTGAAAAAACACTCAAACCCTTCAGCCAGGATGTAATATTTTTTCTCGGCCACCTTTGACATAGGGGCAACCGAGGAAGGGGTTTGTCACAGGGCCTTTACAATCTTACGGACCCTTTTGTGGACTGGTAGGGCCACTCTCGCTGGGGCAGCTGCTGCCAGCACATTAAAGAGGCTATCTTCGGCCTCTTTTAACTCCTTCACCTCCAACCCCGTGTTTGTCTCAGCCAAGCTGGTGTTATCATCACAATCGCTTTGTCAGCCCTGATTTTGTGTATGGCTTTGGGTATCATTGCTTTGGGTGGGAATGCATATAGTAATCCCTTGCCCCAGTTGAGTAAGAAAGCATCACCCATTGATCCTGGTCCTATTCCCGCTCTCGAGCAGAAACGATAACATTTTGTTTTGTGGCAGAGATCTATCATTGGTTGTCCCCATTGGTGAAATATTTCTTTCAGGACTTTGTTGTTCAATTCCCACTCATGGTTGCATGCAAAATGTCTGCTTTAGGTTGTCTGCAATTGTATTGTTTGCCGGGCAGGTATGCCACTGTTACATGGATGTTGTGTTTTATACACTAGTTCCAGAGCTTCATTAATTTGCTGCATAGGGAGTGGGATCTTGCTTTTCCCTGGCAGTTTATATAAAACATGCACGCTATGTTGTCCACCATTATTTTTATGGATTTGTTTCTTAGGTGTGGTAGAAAGTGTCGGCAGGCATTGCTCACTGCTTGAAGTTCTAACATGTTTATGTGAAGGTAAGTTTTATTTCTGACCATCTGCCTTGTATTGTGTATTCCTGTATGTGTGCGCCCCATCCTAGGAGTGACGTATCTGTGGTGATCATAATTGAGGGTGGCATCTGGGAAAATTGGATTCCCGCCATCATGTTGTTTTCCTGGGTCCACAATATAAGGGAGCCTTTTACTTCGTTTGGTACTGTCAACACTTTGCTCATATAGTGTTTGTTTGGTCTGTATACAGAAGCAAGCCATCTTTGAAGGCAGCGCATGTGTACCACAAATGTTGTAGCTGACGTGTGATGTCCTAAAAGCTGTAGGGCAACGTGTGCTGTCACAACTGTTCCTTACTAATGACATGAGGTCCATAATAGCTCTGAAACTTGGCACTGATAGTGATGCCCTGGCTACTGTCGAGTTCAAGTCTGCTCCTACGAACTCCAAACGTCGTGTTGGATTCAAAGTGGAATTTTCAATGTTTATGCTTAGTCCAAATCTCTGAAGCAGTTTTTATGGTTTGATCAGTAGCTTGTCTAGCTAGGTTTTGGGCAGATGCCTTTATCAGACAATCGTCCAAATATGGGGAGATGGTAATTCCCTGTCCCCTTAAATGTACTACGACAACTGCAAGCAATTTGGAGAACACTCTTGGTGCTGTAGAAAGGCCAAATGGTAGAATTTTGTATTGGTAGTGACTGCCAGAGACCATAAATCTTAGGAAACGTTTGTGTGCCAGGTGAATAGTAATATGGAAATACGTATCTTGAAGGTTGAAGGCTCAGAACCAGTCCTCTCTTTGCAGCACCGGTATTATGGTTGTTAAAGTGACCATTTTGAATTTTTGTCACCTGACGAATTTCTTTAGTGTCCTGAGGTCTAGGTCCACCTGGGTCTCCACCCCCTGCTCTTTTTCTGTACCACAAAGTAGTGGGAATAGAATCATTTCCCTATGTGATGGGATGGTATATGTTCTACTGCCCCTATTTGTAGAAGATGATCTATTTCTTGGAGCAATATTTGCATGTGAAATGGGTCCCTGGAAAGGGACAGGGAGGGGAACTGGATCAGGGGGTGGATATAAATGGGATAGTGTATCCTGACACAATTATTTCTAAAACCCATTTGTCTGTTGTTATTGTTGACCAATTGAGGTGGAACTGTTGTAGGCAAAATCGAAATTTTTCTTTGGTGAGGCTGGCACTCTATTTTGAGTGGGGTTTCTCAGATCCTCGACCAACTTCTCAAAACTGTTGTTTCAATGGTGTAGTTTGGGAAGTGGAAGATGTTAGTTGTGGTTGTCTGCGTCGGTGTGATCTCCGTTTTCCACTTTGGGGTTCGTACCGTCTGCACTGTGATTGAAAGGGATATCTGCGAATATACGGTTGAAACCTGTGTTGTGTCCTTTTTTGTTCCAGGGATATATGCCTAGCGTCCTCAGGGTCGCCCTAGAATCCTTCATTGAGGACCGGATTTCGTCTGTCTTCTCAGCAAAAAGCTGTGTCCTATCAAAGGGGATGTCTTCTGCTTTTGTCTGCAGTTCCACTGGAAGGTCTGCAAAATGAAGCAAGAAGCCCTACGCATGACAATGGCCGTGGCCGTTGTCCTAGCCACAGTATCGGCCACGTCTGAAGTCTTTAGAGTGCCGCGGAACGCTCGTTGCCGAAAAGAATGTAGATGCTTCTACACTTTGAGCTTTTGTTATCAAAGCCAATATGGCAAAAACAACGAGGGTTCCGCGGCACTTTAGTCTTTAGAGTGCCGCAGAACCCTCGTTGCCGAAAACAATGTAGATGCTTCTACACTTTGAGCTTTTGTTATCAAAGCCAATATGGCAAAAACAACGAGGGTTCTGCGGCACTTTAGTCTTTAGAGTGCCGCAGAACCCTCGTTGCCGAAAACAATGTAGATGCTTCTACACTTTGAGCTTTTGTTATCAAAGCCAATATGGCAAAAACAACGAGGGTTCCGCGGCACTCTAAAGACTTTAGTCTTTAGAGTGCCGCGGAACCCTCGTTGCCAAGAACAATGTAGATGCTTCTACACTTTGAGCTTTTGTTATCAAAGCCAATATGGCAATAACAACGAGGGTTCCGCGGCACTCTAAAGACTTTCTTTAGAGTGCCGCGGAACCCTCGTTGCCAAGAACAATGTAGATGCTTCTACACTTTGAGCTTTTTTTATAAAAGCCAATATGGCAAAAACAACAAGGGTTCCGCGGCACTCTAAAGACTTTAGTCTTTAGAGTGCCGCGGAACCCTCGTTGCCAAGAACAATGTAGATGCTTCTACACTTTGAGCTTTTGTTATCAAAGCCAATATGGCAAAAACAACGAGGGTTCTGCGACACTTCAGTCTTTAGAGTGCCGCGGAACCCTCGTTGCCGAAAACAATGTAGATGCTTCTACACTTTGAGCTTTTGTTATCAAAGCCAATATGGCAAAAACAACGAGGGTTCTGCGGCACTTTAGCCTATAGGGATGTTCTGGCTGCAAGTTGTCCCTCATTAATCAACTTCTTGTATTGATCTTTCATACTCTCTGGAATATCATTAATGAATTGTGACAGTTTTTCGTAAATGTTATGGTCATAATTAGACAGTAGAGCTGCATAGTTAGATACTCTCATTAGTAAAGTGAAGGACAATAATAATAAATCCTGCCTAATAAATCAAGTCTTTTCCAATCCTTGTCAGGTGGTGTAGCTTTATAATTTGTCTGTTTTCCTCTTTGGTTGGCAACATCTACGACTAGCGAGTTTGGAGGTGGACGGGTAAATAAGAATTCCGTCCCCTTGGCTGGAATATATTTCCTATCATTCCTCTTGTTGGTAGGAGGAATGGTTGCTGGAGTCAGCCATATGTTATTGGCGGGTTCCATTAAAGCTTCGTCCATCAGGAGAGCGATTTTTGATGATGTTGCTATATGCAATATTTCAGCAACCTGTGGTATGATTCTGTCACTTCCTCTAGAGGGATCTCTAAATCTTGAGCTACCCTATTAAAGAGATCATTAAATTGTTTACGGTCATCTACAACAGTAGGTGCAAGGGGAATCACGGCTTCATCTGGTGAAGAAGATGATTCGTTTGTGGGAGGAGATGTATCCTGCTGCACAGTGGAGTGCTCTATCTGAGCTTCCTTCCCCACTTCAACCAATGTATTTGAAGTTGACTGTCTCACTGATTTCATACTACTCATATGAGAACTGGTAGGCCTGTCATATGCCCTAGAGTGGGAGGACCACGCATCCCAATTATGCCATTGAATGTGGTATGACATAGGAGAAGCAAACCATGGTGGGACATAATATGGATATGGTTTGTGTCCTCTATGATGGCCATATTCAATTGGTTCTAGTGAAGGTCTAGCGGGGGAGGAGTGCTCAGATCAAAACTGAGCTTCCTCTGCATCACTATCATTAGCACTGAGGGAGCATACTGATGAGAACGCCTTGTCACGTGCAAAATGTACCAGAGCCTCTGTGGTCCCTTCTGATCGTGGTGATGAAGTCTGGATGGACTGTATATGATGTTGTTTGCACCTTCTTTTGCCTGATGATGCCGAAGTCGGTGCCATGCTTCCTGTCGGATTCGTAATGGTGGTCGGTGCCAAGATCGGTACTGCATTGGAAGTCTATGTCGCAAGCAGTGCATCACTAGCAATCAGTGCTGCTGTAGGCACCTTATTGGTCATCGGTGCCATAGCTAGCATTGTTTCTATGGCCAGTGCCATGCTTGGTTGCGATGCCAGCATGGGTGCCGTGGTTTCTCTCGGCACCATATTTTTCTTCAGCGCCATGGAGTCTAGCGGTGCCATAGTTGCCATTAACCATTGGTCAGGCGGTTTTCTGCACCGTATTTTTATGCGGTGCTGTGCTGGAGTATGGCAGGTTTTGTAAGTCGCTCAACTCCTCACCTGGACGTTTCAAGTCCTTAGTTGGCACTGACCATGTAGTACCTGAGGATCCTTTTGCCTCTTTGGTACTATATATGGGGGACAGCCCCTTAGGTGAACGCTTTCTTTTTGTCACAGTACTAGGAGTAGGAGATGAGGCTCTTTTCTTTGGTGTGCATTCTGAGTCAAGCTTGTCCGGTCCCAGGTCAGATGAGGGTCTGAGGGATCTTTCCATTAAAATTAGCTTTAACTTCAGATCTCAGTCCCTCGTGGCCCTTGCCTTGAGATTTTTACAGTGTGTACACTTTTGTGGTACATGAGTTTCACCCAAGCACCGTACATAGAGTGAGTATCCGTCCAACACTGGCATAGCCTCTCTACAAGAAGTACATCTCTTAAAATCAGGGGAGCCTGGCATGTTGCATGCCTATGAGCTCCGCTATTCGGAGAAAAATAAAATATATTTTTTTCAACAGGTAAGTAACTAACCAACTAAAAACAGACTACTATGGCTAAACTAAACTAATAACTAACTCTAACACTGCTAAACATGAGTAAAGTTTAACTGCTGGTAATGCTTTGTCTCTGACCATGGACAGTTGTTAAGGAACTGAGGGGGTCGGGTCACATGTGCACTAGAAGATGCACCAACGGCACTGACAGCATGACCCGGGTGAATACTGCTGAGATCTCCGATCAAGGGCGCGGGACGCGATGACACCTAAAGTGGAGCACCCATAGGGACATCATCAAAGAAGAACTTCTGTAATACTGGTAGGGGAAAAAAATTGTTCAATAAAAAATATTGTTTATTTCTAGGATGTGTCCATCAACATCAGATCTAATGCAGAATTACTGGAAATGGCCACAAATCTATTCTCATGCATAGCACATTTTATATAAAATTTTGTGCTCTGCAGTGAGTTTGGTGGTCTCAGTCCAAGTCCCAGTGGACAGATGTTCACTTCACAAACTGCCCCCACCCCTACAATGAGCACTAATTTCCACTTTCTTTGGTATTCTCCTCTCAGAAGGTTGACCCTATGACCATACTTTTGGGTCTCTTTCAGTTCACCCCCAAAGACCCTCTGGGCACTTGTCCAGGTAGAGTTAACACAAAACTCTGCACACAGGAGTTTCAGAGTCCATTTAAGTGCCCACTTGGCGAACACCTAGTCTGTCCCACCCACAGAGGAACTATGTCCATTACACTGCTCTAGGTAGGTGCCTTCCAAACCCCTCCCCTCTGGTGAATTTCACCCTGAAAGTAAGCTTCTTTCTTAATAATATATGTTTTTATTTTGACTGTTACTTACCAGCAGATGGTGCTACAGGAACACCGAATAATGAATGTATTCAGACCATGCAATGAACTATAACCGATTATCTGCCAGACTTCGTTTGTTCTGCCTGTGACTGTAACAAGTTAGACACTTTAGTTGCAATCATTTAAAACAGAAATTTCATAAGTCATGCACAATAAACAGTAGTATAAAATCTGAGTTTACCAGAAAATTTAATAGATCACCCATTAAGCAAGTTGTAAATCTACACAAATTAAGAACCATAGCAGAACCAAACAAAATTATCCAAATTCAGTATCTTACAAGAATTAGTACTGTAGTAAACCAGTTGTGTACATCTGTTAGCAAAGTGGTCCAGATCTAAAGAAGAAAATTGTGACATCGATAAATACTTTGTTAATGCAGGCCCAGGGCAATGCATTGCAATATTATCCAGGAGACCTGTCTAAAGATGTAATTTTAGATATTGCCTCGAGTTACGGGTGATGAAAAAGGTCAGAGAAATGACATATTGAGCCACATTTTCTAAACTTGACTCTCAATGCTTGCAATTTGTGTGTGAGAAAACAGGTATTTGTGTATGCAAATTAGATTAGTTCAGTAGCCATTTGATACATGTGGGCAAATGAGGTGTTTGCTCACAAAAAATGTTGCATTAACAAATTTATCAGTGCCATTTTGGTCCTTTTCCCGGTGCTTTATATGTGTCATCTGAGAATTTAAAATGAAAAAGGCCTGCTATTTGTGTAATGGTGTTATAATAGACAACATCAGGATGGACTAATCATCAGAGCCTGCAGCCAGGCAATGAATGTAAGATTCTGCACAAGATTGTGCAGACAGCTCAGCTAATGCCCTTCATTCCTGAGCTACAAGACCTTGCTATTGCAGTCTTGCACCTCTCTCAAGCTTTATATTTTATCATTCAGTAATGTTGTCACTCAGTTTCAATTATGTTCTACACAGGCTTTCAACTCAGGGTGAATGGCTAGCACATTAACTTACTGCATTATTTTCCCCCTGAACCATTTGTCAACCAATATTTATTACATACAATCACTAATTATGATCATTTTTATATGGTGCTACATCTTGGGATGAGAATTTGGGCCAAACTTCAAACTAGAAGTACAGTTTAGCTTTCTGCTTTGCTTTCAAAATTATGCAATTATTGAAAATTGTTAATGTTTTAAAAGAATACATATAATCAACAATTTGCACATATCAATCAGCGACATTTTAACTTTAATAAAATCATATAATTATTATTATAATACTACCTATCTGTATAGATACTTCTAGGATGCTCATCACTATCTGAGCATTTTCACATAGCATATTCCACCCAAGGATGTCAAAGGCATTTGCAAATATTGATGAATTGACTTCACACATGCTTTGAAGAAGCAGAGTCCTCATCATTATTGAAATTTTTCCATTGATTACCATGGACTTTAGATCAAGCCCTAAGTGTCAGATTTTCAAAAGGGCTCCAACCCCAGTTAGGCACTAAACGGGCAGATTTTCAAATATGGGTGCTGAGCGCTCTTAAAAAAATCTGCTCATGGTAATTTGCCTAAGGTCATTCAGTCACTGTGTCAGCATTACTGCCTAAAATAAAACATAAGCATATTGATTGACTACTAACAGACATTTCCCACAAATGGAACGATTTGTGATATGCATATGGTTTCACTGATGGCAAATAACAGACTTTATTTAATTTAAAGGAACTGATACTCAGCTGGTATAAAATGTCATAGGTCCATGGACTTCCACTGGATATGTGATAATTTACACTAGCTACGGATCTGCCCAAATTGGTGCACTCTCTTTTAGCCATATAAAGATGTGAGTTGCAAAAAAAATGGTGGAAGTAATATAATGTCACAATTCAAGTTAATAATCTGCAAGAGTAATGATATTGACCTAAACTAAACCCAGGGTACAAGGGTCAGGATAAAAGTAAAAGGGTTACATCAACCTATTCAACACACAGGAACCGAATAAGCAGATTTACTTTCCTCATGGAAAGATTTAACACATGCTTAACAAATGAGAAGACTTGACATGATGCACAAAGTTTTATTGTGAAAAAAATTAGTTCCAGAAAAAATAAAGAGTGTGCACTTAAACTTCTATAATGATTTTAGATTTGTATTAAAGTAAAACTATTGGATCGGTCATGTTAATATGAAAACTTTCTCTCCAGCCCAGCAAAGACAGTTTTTTGAGCCTACTGCAGATTGGAGTTTGAATACTCCAGTGGCAATCCTTACAACCAATTACCCAGCACAATTTTTGCTGCAATTTTGCACTCCTTTAGTCTTATGGTGCATGGATTTATTGCATAAAGACTAGATAGTTTTTAGCACAAGAATTTGGGGACCAAAGGAAACAAAAATGATAGTGGATTCACAAACCCGAGAATAATAAGCAAATTAAAATACAAGGATATTATTTAGAGGCTGGACTCTGTTGATTTTGCATATTAGAGCTCACAGTTGCAGAAGTTGGGATCTTCTACAGAACCTGTTCCTTGGAGTTTGCTGATGGCTTCCTGTAAAACTGGCTGCCAAAGCTGAGTCATACGAACTGTTTCTCGTGTTCTAACAAAGGGCCTGCCTGGTTTGAGAACTGCAAGGAAGACTGAGAACCATTCCAAAGGAAAACACCAAAATTTATAAAGAGGAAACATTTTCTGAAGATGAAAGGCATTTTTTGTGAGAAAGTTTTGAAGTTCACTTATATGCCTCCTATTGTGCTCCAGGTTTATTCTGGCAATCTTTTCCTTTTTGAAATTTCAGACACAGCTATGATCCTGTCTTTCTGAAATAACTTATTCATATATATACATGAAGGTAACGTTTTCAGAAATTCTGCATTCAAAGCTGGAATCTACAGGCCAAACACCACCACAGAAAATGCTAAGGTACCTATTTAAAAAAATAAAAAGTCAACTAGAGTTTTCTCACCCTTGCAGTAAAACCAAAGCACAGCTGAATTCCACCCGACCACAATGAAAGGGTACTTTAAAGTGAAGATAGTTGTGTAGTCTCACAAGTGTTGGACATCTGGGAATTTTTCTTGGTGATTCTATTGTCGAACACTAAACATTTTTCAAGATGTTTAGCCATACTATTTTATATAAAGATGAAAACAACATATAACCAAGTTATAAAGCCATCTTCGTTTGTTACAGGACAACTCCAGGTGAAAAGCATCATGTAATGAGGCTTTATTCTTTACTTTGTTGATACAAATTAGAACAGATTATAATATAGACCATGAAGATTTCTACCATTTGATTTCCTTTTGAGTCCACCTTAACATTCTGTGGCGTTTTCACAGGAGATGACGAGCAATGATATTCACCCGTTGGAAGCACTCACTACCTCCCTGGACAGGCCCTAGTCTTCATGCTCTCCTATGAATGTTTACATTATTCAGGCTACAAAGTCAAAGCATTTTGCTGGATCAGGATTTTAGGATTCAATTGTATCTTCTGCCAAGCCCAACCAGTGCTGAGGAGGCGCACCACCCAGGTGTATAGAGGTATTATGTTACTGAAAACCATGTTTTCTGTGTGCTGTGAGGGAAGGGTTGAGTCATCCAGGGGCACAGAAAGGGAGGTAACATGGAATCACTCATGCTACACCAAGATATGCTCCCTCCAAGGCTACTAGCACAGACAACTCTCTTCTCTCCTGCATTCTCCAGTCCTAGGAGGTAGTTTATGCCTCCGTCATGTGAAGATGTACTGGAGGAGGAGAAAGGGCTACCTGTACCTTTTCCCCACTATAGCACACACCCAGGCAGGGGAGAGATGATTTATTCCTTAATATCCTGTGATATCCTGGATGATTTATTCCTTAATATCCTGTGATAATGTAATAAGGCATAGATAGCTTAAGCACTTTGAGAGAAGAGATTAAAACTAAGTGATTTTATGCTACCACATGACCCGTGGCTTATTAACATATCTTCAAAAAATTACATGCACAGCATGAAAAACTGGTCTATCAAATGTTATTTCATAATACAGTTGCATTATAAAAAGTATAGTAAATCAAAATATTCTGCAACCATATTACTTGAAACTGAAAACAACCCCCTTTTTTGGAAATGTACTTATTCATCTTGGTAAAATCAAGACAATCACAGATACTTTTTTCCCAAATCTTTGGCTGTATTGCAATGGTTGTTTCAATCTGTCATCTCCAACTAAACATTTCCTATCCATGGATTAACAATATATTTACCGATTTGTGTCTTTTAACAGTATTTATCCAACATAACAAAATAAACTGCAATTTGTTATACTTTTTTTTTTTACAAAACATTTTATAAATATTTTTACAAAATGTATACAAAGCAATTTCAAGTGAGACATACTATACAAATGAAGGTATATAAGCAAATAAAGTCCATACCACATTGACAATAAGTGACACATCCTCTTTAAGTGAAGTCAGTCTGTAAGGCCTCCCTAATCTAACAGGTAAATTATGCTAAACTCTTCAAAGTTAAAATATTTTTTGTAATTGCCAGTTTAAAATGTATTTTAACTTTAGGCAGTATGAAAGAACATTGGAAATCATTATGCTGATCCAGCAAAGCATTTTAGCAGGTGCTTAAAATCAGGCATGTACTTAAGTACCTGACTGGATCAGATTCCAATTCACACTTTTTAAAAACAGTTTATATATAAGACTATTTTGTTTACTGCATTACCAAATACAAGTATTCCTAAAACTGAATCAAATTAATGAATAACAGAACATTAATGATCCAACAGTTAGTTTGCTGGCCTTGTTCAATGGGTCCCTGACATAAGAGGTTTGGACAAACCTATGTCTGACCTAATCAACAATGATAAAGATTAAGAAATATTCTTTATCTTTATTTGTCACTATCTAATTCACCAGGGAAAATAAATTTACATAGTGGACACAATATTTTGTTATTTAGGTTAGCTGTACAGATGCTTGAAAGCTTATACCCTATTTGAGATGGTACCAAGAGTAATAGAATCCATAAACATGCATCTTTTTTCCCATAAGATAAAAATTAAACTAATTTATGTTGCTGATATAACTTACAGTGTTCCTTCCTAGACAGCTCATACTGCCTGAAACTGAATGAATTATATGATTCAGTCCTCAGGATGCACAGCCATCAGTATCTATGAAATTTCAAAGGCAATCAGCAATGACTATACAGTCAGTATCATTAACTGGAAAGTAGCCAAATGCCTGAGAGGCTACTGTAATCATGCCCAGTTAGAAATTCAAAACTGGCAATACCATGTTATTATTTTAAATGTTTTACATGACATTGGGGAAAGTTGGATTTTGACAAATTTGTACTTTAAAATTGGCACAAATTTTTTAAAATGGCAATTAATAATGTACAAAATATTTATATTTCCATTCACATTGAAGGGGAACTGAATCTTAAATTATATGTTAAATATTGTTATCTTTCTCAGGTTGCATTATTAGATTTGTTTTTCTTGTGTTATCACATAGTGGACTGCAGATCAACACAATGAAGTGCATTATAATTTCAAGCTGTCAAAAACCCAAGGTCAAATTCTGCTCTCTTTTACGCTGGTGCAAACTCACTGGTGTAAATGAGAGCAAAACCTGACCTTTTGTTTTCTTTGCTCACAGTTCTGGCAATCTGACTGACAACCACAGTTTGTCACAAGTCTCTAGACTATGATAATGGCAATCAGCAAGTTTTGAAACATGGCAGTTTATTTTTGTGAGCAACAGGGAGGAAGACAGAAGGAAAGAGAAATAGAGAGCATGCCTTTGAAACCACAACAGCTCTACCCTTCTGAGCAGACGTACATGCTAGATTAATCTTGGTAATGGCAGAACACTTGTGTGCACAACAGCACTGATGACCAAAGTAAGCTATTAAAAAAGAAGCATGGGTCATAAAAGGGAAAATGTCACACATTAAAAATAAATAAATAAAATAAGCTTCTATTCTCATCAACATGAACACCAGCCAAATACAAACCATGCAGTGGCTTCCTTTGGCTCTAAAATGTGAATTAATAATTATACAATTTTAGATATGTTTTAACGATGGGATAGCTGATTAACTTTGGTCTGTACATATTTTGGTAGTTATGACTGCTGCTGTGGATGACTAATATTCTCTGACAGCAAGAAGCAGAAACAAGCAAAAACAACACTGGCCTTTAAATTTCTGAGATTAAGGCTAATGTCCCCTCAAAGTATAAATTACTAATTTGATAACAGAGTTTTCAAATAAAGGTGCTTTTAACACTTGGTCTTAAACAAACATTTATACCACTTCAGAAAGATTTAGGCTGACTACATCCAATTATAAAATGCAAAACCTCCTCCTTAAGAATTAACATATTTATGTATGTGTACATATAAATTCATGGCTCTCTCATGGCCTCCTCCTGTAGACTTTGCCACTTATTGGCTTCTGTTCTTCTTTCCTTAGTCCAGCATTTATTATTTCACATCATGCCGTTGTGACTAAGATTATACAGTATCATTCCACAGACTAAATTCACCCACTACAGATATACTGTCACAAACTACTTTCTGCTCAGTGACAAAAGAAAAGCACATAAAGTATGAAGCCCTGTAAACGTACTGATTGATGACATTCTTCCAACTTAAAATCCTAGAGCAGATGGATTCAATAATAAATCAGACAGACAATCATTTCTGAATAGAGGTACAATGGGTTTTTAACCACAAGGTTTTCCTGGAAAAAACTAAAATCTAGTGATTTATGGAAGGGGGAAAAATTGTTGCTTCCATTTGTCTTTTTTAAATATTCTTGAATAAATCTGTCCTTTCATACGACTGTGATTGTCAGTATATTACCTTATTACCTAGGGCCCAGTGAACTGCAATCTCATTAAGTTGCAGCGTGAAACAATTACCATAAACACAATCATTATAATACTTGAAATGTATAGGCCCCAACAGACTGCATTCTAACAAGGATTAACTTTACTGGATATCTCACTGTAATCACAATGAGTATTGCTCTCAAACACAGAACAAAATCTAGTTTAGAAAGGTTAACCTTTGACATATGTCAGGCTGTACTTGTGGTGTCATTCACATTTGTTTCTACTAAGAGAAACATAACTTGTCCATTTTACTGTAACTATTAACACTCTAAGATACTATTTACAGCTGCTTCTAAAATAGAGTCTGTTTCTACAACACCTTCACTGTGATCTGGAATAAACTTTTCCAGGCAATTTTCCTGTGAAGCAATTGGTGAAAAGTTTGGAAAGTCTAATTCTACAGAACCACTACCAGCAGCTTCACTTTGTGCCTGTCTCCCAGTTTTTTTCAGTTCCAAAATGTTTTTGAATGTAGTTTCTAAACTCTTACTGAGCAGTAAATCCTGTTGGGGTTCACCAGAGCCTTTCAGGTTGCCAGGATGTAAAACATCATTCTCTGGAAAGGTCCTTTGAGTTTTGTCTTGGAGGGAGTTATTATATGTTACCTCTGAGTGAGATTCAACTGTATTCCTTGACATTTTATTATGTGTACCGTGATTGGCTCTTGACAAGGTTTTTGACAGGTCTTCAGAACTCAAACAATTTTCATGGCTCTTGGCAAGACCTTTACCAGCCAATTTCTCTTCAGAGACAGCCATATGTTGACTGTCAGGAGAACAGCCAGCCTTCTCAAACTTTAAAGCTTTAGTGATGCTTTCTGGTTTTTTAGCAGAAATTTTTCCTTCTTGTGGTGTCATAATGTTGTTAGGCACTAAATGAAGTTTGTCATGATTTGTAGACCCCACTGTACTGGATTTTGATTGGTCTCTGGTTTGGGTCTTGGTAGTCTGACTGTGGGAAGTCAAAGTTTTACTACACTGATGATCATTTTCATTGGACTGTGTTTCATCAGCAGTTTCACCAAATTGTTTAGAGGAACAACAAAAATCAGCCAGATAACCATCTGAAAGTTAAAAACAAAGATTTTAGTTTAGCGTTATTAAATATCAAAGACAGTAAACATAAAGAAGCACTAAATGGAACAAGCATTCTAATGTGACTGAGCATTACAACCTATGAATAAAAAGAAGTTATTTGCTCACATTGCCCTCCCTTGTTGGAAAATGCCTCTTGTATTGACTGCATATTTATTGGACAACAGAACCTATTCAGAGCCTAAAGTCTTTATTGGCATTTACAAAAACATTTGTGGCAACCCAGAGTTCAAGTCAGCAGACAGTCCCTTCATATGCTAACAGCACTTTAAAAAAGTGACTTCTGCAACGGTCAGCTTTTAGGCACGTGACTTTAATGGAACTATAAGCATATGGTTAAGTATTTTACTGGATCAGGGCCCAATACTTTAGGTTTTGATCAAATTAACCAGTGGGCAAATTAAGTGTGATGCACTGTACTCCCAGATAAAGCCAGATATAAGCTAGACAAATTACGTATCATGGGAACTTTGAGTGTCTGGGAAAGTTTCAGACTGCCTCCTTGGCTCTTTCTAACATTGTTCTGAGCCTTCTATGTATTGGCAGTTTCAGGATTCTGAAACTCTTTTGTCCCTACTGAAAGTTTCTGAGGCTACAGCTACACTGACGGCAGCAAAGTTGCCACCATCAGATCGATTTCTCTGGATCGACGTACTAAGACCACCTTCACAAGTGGCGTAGTGGTTCCCGTCGGCGCAGTGCAGTGAAGATGTCGCACAGAAGAGAAGTCAACAGGAGTTACCCAAGTTTTTTGCGTAGCTTGCATAACTCCAATTGACTGCCACCGAATCTCAGAGGTAAGTGTAGACAGAGTCTGAGTAAATGGCGGATGTGCTGTTTTATATGACAAATATCATGTTTAATGGTGATCAGTGTACCAAAGACATAACTGTACTATTCTTTTAAGAGCATGCTATTTATTTGTAGTGAAAGTAAAACATGAAAAAGACACTGTTATAAGAATAAAACTCCAGGGAATACAGCATGGATTGGGATATACGCATTCTCAGGTATGGGAAATACACACAAGGAATATGCACACATCGTATTATGACTATGGATCCTGCTTTTTATTTGCTAAGCACTGTATATCATCCTGTTTATCATTCTGTTACAGCTGGGCAGAGAACAGTAATTCTGTTTCATGGAGCACTTCAAAATTTTGAAATTTGGTTTCATTCCAATTCAGAATGAGAACCAAAAATTTTGAAATTGTCTGCAGAATGGAATTACCATTCTATACCCAGGTCTACTAGAAGCCCTGGCAGGATGCCCCAGAGCTGGGAATCCTAGAAAGCCGTGAGCCTGGGATCCGAGAAGCCCAGGGCTTCGAGGCCTGGTTTCTGGTGGAATTTTTTCAAAAATCTGCACAGTCCTGAAGAACATTTCTATTTCAACAAACCAGAAAATTCTGACAAAAAGCATTTTGCTGGAATTTTTTCAACCATTTCTACAACCTACTGAGAATTATACACAGAATAGGCAGTTTGAGGTACAGGCTCATTTTCTGTACAATGAATGCATACCAACATTTTGCTACTAGGGTACATGGCGTCAGGATATAAAGTGTGCTAAAAACCAATTACACTTAAATGTCTAAAAATTTTCGTCAGAATAAAAATCCACTATGTTCAACATAAAAAAAAATACTGAAAAGTGAAATTTTATTACATTTCTGAAGAGTGTTAAATCAACGTATGAACAACAAACAGAAGATAAGATCTTCAAGACCTTACACTTGCTAAAGGTATGCTAACAGGTAAGTTAGGGATAAGAAAGCGTGCTTTACACAGTCTTGCATAGGAAATGGTGTGGAGTTGCACTGCTTCTGGGGAACACCAGGAGAGATTGTTCTAGAGTTCCCTATTATGCAGACTGCTCCCCCAGCAAAGCATGGTGCAAATTGTTTTCCTAGTACACCAACGCCACTCTGAGGAGTAATGCAGGGAGCCTTGTGGATAAGGGGGAAGTGGTAAATGGCATGTCTTGACTTTAGTAAGACACAAAAGACACTTTCTCACATGACCTTCTCATAAACAAACTAGAGAAACACAACCTAGATGGAGCTATTATGAGCTGTGTGCCTAACTACATAGAAAACAGAGAGCAGTTATCAGTGGTTCACAGTCAAGCTAGAAGGGCATATCAAGTGAGGTCCCGCAGGGATCAGTTCTGGGTCTGGCTCTGTTCAATATCTTCATTAATGATTTAGATGATGATGATGAAACCAAGCTGGGACAGGTTGAAAGTACTTTGGAGGATAGGATTAAAATTCAAAATGATTTGGCCAAACTGGAGAAATGGTCTGAAGTAAAACAGTCAAATTTTAAGAAGGACAAATGCAAAGTACTCCACTTAGGAAGGAACAATCAGTTTCACACATACAAAATGGGAAATGACTCCCTAGGAAAGAGTACTGCAAGAAGAGATCTGAAGGTCACACGCTAAATATGAGTCAACAGTGTAACACTGTTGCAAAAAAACCCCAAATATCATTCTGGGATGTATTAGCAGGAGTGTTGTAAGTAAGGCACAAGAAATAATTCTTCCACTCTACTCTGCGATGATACAACCTCAACTGCAGTATTGTGTCCACATTTCAGGAAAGATGTGGACAAACTGGAGAAAGCCCAGAGAAGAGCAACAAAAATGATTAAAGATCTAGAAAACATGACCTACCAGGAAAGACTGAAAAAACTGGGTTTAGTCTGGAGAAAAGAAGACTGAGAATGAACATGATAACAATTTTCAAGTACATAAAAGGTTGTTACAAGGAAGAGGGAGAAAAATTGTTCTCCGCAATCTCTGAGGATAAGACCAGAAGCAATGGGCTTAAATTGCAGCCAGGGCGGTTTAGGTTGGACATTAGGGAAAACTTCCAAACTGTCAGGGTAGTTAAACACTGAAATAAACTGCCCAGAGAGGTTGTCGAATCTCCATCATTGTAGATTTTTAAGAGCAGGTTAGACCAGAGCTCTTCAAAGTGTGGGGCGCGCCCCCTAGAGGTACATTGGGGTTGGGCATAGCTGGGCCCACCTCCATGTGGGGGAGGGGGCAGGGAGGGAGCACCAACCAGCCTCACTCTGCCCTGCCCCAAGATCTGCTCTGGGCTTTGCGGCCCAGCCCCCATCCCTGACCTGGCCTCAGCTACCACCCGCAGTGCTCCACCCCAACCCTCCTCCCCGGCCACGGCACCCAGTCCTGTCCCGCCCCACCCCCCCAGCCTCAGAGTCTCCCCCGACCTCGGCGCCCACCTCCCTCCCCTGACCGCAGCGTCCAGCCTCAGCCCCCGCTCCCGGCCTCAGTGCCCATACCTGGCTCCTGGCCACTGGGAGACTGGCACCAACCGCAGCCCCTACCTGGGGCCCTGCTCCCAGTCCGGGCTGAGAAGAGAGTCAGGAACAGGAGAAAGGGGGGGGAGTGAGGGTTCAAAAGTTTGAGTACCCCTGGGTTACACAAACACCTGTTAGGGATGATCTAGATAATACTTAGTCCTGCCAAAAGCGCAGGGGACTGGACTAGATGACTTCTCAAGATCTCTTCCAGTCCTGTGATTCTATGATTCTATGCATAAGAAAAACAGTTTTTGGGGGTAGTTTTTTGTTTTGGCTTCTGCTCCTTTATGCTAGATGAAGAATGCCTGAAAATTTGTTTTGAAAAATTATTTTCTGCTTTTTTATATGTTAGCAGTACTATTTCCTGATTTCCCTACTTCTGGTGGAGGATTCCTTGAAAGACTGGAGAATAAGCCGTATCAGGACAACAATTTGCTTGTATATTATGTCCCTTTCCCCCATCCTCTGTATGTTTTGCCTATTTAGACATTTAACCTAGCATACTTTAAGCAGTTGGGAAAAAATAAGTAGAATTAATAATAATAGGAGACTGAAATCTGGGCAAGTAATTGGAGAAGGAAATTTTTGCCACACTGTTCAAAACTCTTTGTTTCTATTAAAACCTCTTAACTCAAACTCACAAAAGAAGCCCACCCTTTCAACTGAATGGCAAGAAAGCTTCCACTCCAGGTGTCTAGTCCTATAAATCCTCCAGCAAAAAAATAGGAAAGACAATTATATTTCTAAGGTAAAAATAAGGATTTTTTAAAAGGTTTTGTTGCTTTCAGCCCTTCTTTATAGACAGTAAAGAAGCAAAAAGAACACTTTGTTGTTCCTTTGCATGTTAAATTGATAGCGAATTGCTTCACAAGTTTACATTGTAAGGTGGCCGAGGGACTGAACAACAGAAATGCATCATCTATATTTGCAAAAATCTGTGGATTTTCCTCCAAATTCTGCCCAATTTCTGCTGAGAAGTTTTATTTTTATTTTCTATTCTCCCACCATGTTCTTATATTTATTATTACATAACACAGTAAGATACATGGAGAGTTATTAACAAAATATACAAACCCAATTGTCTTTGCTGCTGGACCAACTTTATAATAAACCCACAAATTATGGCATGCTAAGGTGTGGGCAGGATCATACACGTTTTACCTGACAGCAATACAAGGACCCATACCCTACATCTCCTACTCCATTAAGTAAGGTTTGCAAAATAAGGCACCAAAGCATTTGCAAGCATTCTAACTATCTGAATATAATATCTAAAAGAATATCATATCAATGAATATTTGATTCTCTAAATATTCATATTTTACATTCTCTGAATGTCGTTTAAGATGAACAGAGTACCAGGATGCAAAGAGAACATTTAACTATATTACACAAGCGCATTTGTTGCATGTTTCTGGTTATATCAGTCATCAGTGAAATGGTTAACAATGCTGGAATTTAAGTGGTCCTTGGGCTCCAAAAGTAACACTTCATTAAGCCCTGGTTTACGCTTACCTGGCGATTTGGCAGCAGTCGACGGGAGTTACGCAAATTACGCAGAGTAGCTTGCATAACTCCTGTTGACTGCTGTACTTCCTTTCTGCACACTATCTTCACTGCACTGCGCCGACGGGAACCGCATTCCTGTCGACGCAGCGCTACGCTACTTGAAGGGGTGGTTTTACTCAGTCGACTTCCTGATCAATTGAGCGGGTCTACACAGACCACTCAATCGATGCAGGAAGATCGATCTGGCGGTGGCGACTTTGCCACCATCAGTATAGACATACCCTAAGTGAATGAGGGAACTCATACTCTGTCAGTATTATTTTATCTGGCTGGCTGCAGACCTCAAAGTCCACACAAGCAACAACATGATTGTTGCCAACATGATTCTTGCATGGTTTCCCACCAGTGCGCTAAGGAATTACTTTTTTCCTGAAAACAACTTTAACCTTACAATGTCTCTTGATGCAAAACATTTCAACTTAGGTTCTTGAAGCTGAAGGTATGAGTTCACCATTCTGAAGCAGAAAACAATGGTTTCAAAAAGGAATTCCACTTAAAAATCAATAGCTCAATATGACGCCTAATATTTTTAACACCTGTAAGATTATGCAAATAGTTTTCTATTTCACAGTGCTGAAGTTAAACATTTCTTACCAGGATCCACTAGTGCAAGACGCTTATCCCGGGACAGAGATGCCCTTTCTTCCTGGTTAAACATCCTGTCAATCATAACCATTTCTGCAGAGGGATTTATCCGCTGCAAAAGAGAATTCCTAGAAGTCATTTTCTATGTTCATATAAAAAAAACCAATCCAGCCACAGCTTTGGAGCATGAGAGGAGGGATGCTAAATAAAAATTTAGGGTTTTTTTCTTTTTGTATTCCACTAGTATTAACTTTTTGGGTCCGGAACTGTCTTTTATTATGTGTTCAGAGCCTAACACAGTGGGTCCCAATTTTGATTGGGGCCTCCGGGCACTACTGGAATACAAAATAATAAATAACTGCATTGTATTTGTTAAAGCTTTGTTGTAACAAATTAATCAATATTCTAATTATACAAAGTATAACATTTCAATATGGGCTACATTATTTAACATTGAAATTTGCAGTTTATTATCTAGTATGAAATAACTTTCTCTGTTAGAAAAAACACTCACAAAGAGTCCATATTGTAGCATTTATCAACACACTTCTGATTACTGCATTTTTTATTTCGCTTTTGTTTTTTTAAGTTAACTCTCTGGTGCTGACAGCTCTGTTGCATCCATTGCTGATAATGAGATTAAATCAGGAAAAATCCATCACCAAGCAATAGAGGATTAACCCATTGGCTGGTACATTACATCCCATACAATAAATCCAACACCAAACATGGCACACTGTTCCAAATATTGTTTCCTTTCCAATGTTACTCAATCTGAATTATTGTATAATGGCTCAAAAGATAAAGAATAGGGTGTTTTTTTAATATCCAGATACTCTTTTGCACACACAATTATTTCCCAGAACATTTGATGTCAGTCAGATAGCTGTCTAATCAGATAGTCAGATGTCTAAATGATGTCAACTATACCTACAATTATTTGTGTCCATAAAACCTGTAACATAAAAGAGACTATACTGAAACCCACACTATTTTAAAAAGACTTGAAAGCATACCAAGTCTAAAGCAACTATGAGGATGCCCTGATATTCACACAATAGACCCCAACATTATCACTTATATAAAATTACTAGTTTTTTTCCTTTTTATAGAACCTTGTTACAGCTGTGTCTGCACTTTTTTGGTAAGTCTATTTTCATGTGCTTATAACTCTCTGGGGGGACAAAAATTACGGTATACCACTTCATGCTGAAATTTCACATGCTTTATGTTCTCAGTTCAAAGGTGAATTCTTCTGGGAGGACATTTGGATTATGGAACACTATTGTTGTTTTCTTTCTGATGTATTGTGTATACATTTCTTATTCATCAGAGTGAAAATGAGATAAATAAATACTTTTTCTACAGCATAAAGTCTGGTGAAATTTCAGTTTTAAATTAACTGATTGTAAATAAATTGTTTTTCATGCTTTACAAAAAATTTCAGATTTTTTGGCGTACAGTTAATTCTTGCACATGAGTAAACCGAGGCACAGAAGCTGTGTCTTCACTAGGACAAAAAATGTATTTTTAGCCTGTGATAAGTTACTATGTTGACTAACCTGTGTTAAACTCTGGTGAAAACAAGGCAGTTGTAGTTTTAGCCCATTTAGCTAGTTTAGGTAAACCCAGCTAACATGGATTAAACCTACAGACATGTCTTCACTGAAAATGGTGAATGCAAAATCTTATTGGAAATATGGCACTGTAAGTTTCTACTTTGGTGTAGCTAGTTGTGGTAAACCCCAGTTTTGGGGGCTGGGAGGACAGGAAGTTATCACTGTGCTGCATATTTTGCTGTGAAGATGCAGACTACATCTGTCTTCATTAGGATTTTAAAACCAGGGTTAGTTTAACATGAATTTAAAACTTTTTTTTTTTTAAACTAGTGAAGACAAGGCCAGATGAGAGCATTTATGCATCTGCTTAACTTTAAGAATGTGAGTAGTGAAGTCAGTTAGACTACTCACACAATTAAAGTTAGCACATGCTTAAGTGCTTTCCTGTATCAGGCCTAGGTGACTTGTCCAAGGTCACATAGAGTATATACCTACAATGCGATTAGACTCAGGCTCGCAGAGCTTGGGCTGCAGAGCTGTTTCACTACAGTTTAGACTTCCAGGCTCAGGCTGGAGCCTGGGTTCTAAGATCCTGCAAGATGAGAGGACCCTAGAGCTTAGGTTGCAGCTCAAGCCTGGAAGTCTACACTGCAATGAAACAGCCCCACAGCCGAGTCAGCTGGCATAGGCCAATCACAAGTTTTTAACTACAGCATAGACACAACCATGCAGAATGTCTATCACAGAGCTATGAATAAAGTCCAGGTGCATAGTAAAGAGAGTACTCAACGAGGAAAACATACTTAATTAAGACTGAATAAAATTTGTTTTAGAAATAAAGAACCTCCAATCAATAGAAAATACCATGTTGCTTATGCAAAGTATGTCTTTCCCTTTATCAATTTACTCCCCGTTCTGGAAATCTGAACCACACAGGTGGACCCACTAACTTTGATCAGACTCTGAGGGCATAAATATTTGCCTGCATTGGGGACTGAGGAAAATACTAAATATACGTATCCTGCATATATATATATATATAGCTATCTACACATATTTATTTCAGTTATTGAACATTCAAATAAATGCCCATGGCACTTACATTCTGCCTAGATGAGAGAATATACAACTATTTCAATTTAATATTATACCAGGGGGCTTTTGGCAAAGAAATCATATCACACATTAAAACAAACAAATGAACAAGTGCAGAGTTGTAGATAGGTGCACTTGCTAGCATGCTTATCTCTGGAGATCTACACATTTGAATCTCACACTGAAATGAACAATTTCAGTGTGCGATCACTTCAACAAATAAGGATATGGAGTACCAGAAATAACCGTGTACCAGTGTGCCCCTAACTGAAGATCTGCACATTTGATTCCAACATAGTAATGTTTATTTCACTGTGCAGATATCCAGCTATATGAATACTCACTTCTGTGTTTCTAGATAACTACACTCCTTGAATACCAAAAGCAGCAAGGAAAATTACAATCCCATTGTCTTAACTTTATTTCTCAACAATACTTTTATTTAAAAAAGAAATGTTTCCAAATATTTATTGAGTCTCACTGAGAACTAAAACTAGCCAATTTTTATGCTTACATCCCACATTAAAGGATATATGGCGAAAACCCAGAATGCACCTAAAGTTTGTGAGGGGCAGGTAATGACCACTCCACAGCTGCTACTTCAGATTATGGCATAGTATAGAGGCTGCTGTCTTTCAGCACCCCCAGCTGGCCACTGGATCTATGTAAAAAACGGTTACCAACCGTTTGTAACTGTTGTTCTTCGAGATGTTGCTCATGTCCATTCCATGTTAGGTGTGTATGCACCGCATGCATGGTTGTCAGAGATTTTTCCCTTAATGGTATCCACAGAGCCGGCTCTAGCGCCCACTGGAGCTACATGCATATGCGCTGGTATAAGGGGCATCGCCAGCCCCACGCCCTCTCAGTTCCTTCCTGCCAAGGACTCCGACAGAGGAGTAGAAGGGCAGCTCATTGAACGGACATGATCAACGTGTCTTGAAGAACAGTTACGAAAGATTGGTAACTGTTTTTTCTTCAAGTGCTTGCTCATGTCCACTCCATGGTGGGTGACTCACAAGCAGTAGCCCCGAAGGTATGCTCAGAGTTCATAGACGTGTTAACTGCAACACTGTCTTCCCAAAACTGGCATCGTCTCGGACTTGTTGAGTGATAACTTAGTGGAATGCGAAGGTATGCACCGATAACTATGTCGCGGCTCTGCAGATATCCTGGATTGATACACGAGCAAGGAAAGCTGCCGAGGATGCTTGGGCTCTGGTGGAATGGGCTGTCACAATGGCTGGAGGCGTGACATAGCAAGCCTTGATACAGGCGGTTATCAAGGACGATATTCTCTGGGATGATACCCATAGTCCTTTCATCCTCTCTGCTATCACTACAAAAAGCTGCGTGGACTTGAGGAAAGGCTTAGTCCTCTCAATGTAAAAGGTGAGGGCTCTCCTAATAGCTAATGTATGGATCCTTCGCTCTTCAGCGGACTTGTGAGGTTTTGAAAAGAAAACAGGTAGAAAAATGTCCTGACTAATATGAAACTATGACACCCACCTTTGGCAGGAAGGCCATATGGGGACACAACCGGACTGTGTCCTTGAAGAAGACGATGCAGTGTGGCTCTGATGTGAGGGCCCTGATCTCAGAAACCTTTCTGGATGATGTGATTGCAACCAGGAAGGCGACCTTCCAAGAGAAAAGAAGTAGGGAGCGCAAGGCTAACGGCTTGAAGGGGGAACCTGTAAGTCTGGACTGGACCAGATTCACGTCCCATAGCAGAGTAGGCTCATGAACCTGAGGGCAGAGCCTTTGAGAAACCTAACTGTCATTTCGTGAGAGAACACTGACCTACCACTTACCAGCAGGTGATGGCTGCCAAGTGAACCTTTATAGATGAGAGCGCCAAGCCCTGGTGCTTCAGATGGAGTAGACAAATCTAATATGGCCTGCAGTGAAGAATGAGATGGAGAGAGATTCCATTCAGAGGCCTAGCAAGTGAAATGTTTTCATTTCACCAGGTTAGTTGCTCTGGTAGAAGGCTTTCTACTATCTAACAAGCAAGTCTAACTTGTTCTGAACAGGCCTGCTCTTCAGGGTTCAGCCATGCAGTGACCATGCCATCAGGTGCATGGAGGTGAGGTTCGGGTGCAGTAACTTGCTGTGGTCCTGCGAAATCAGATCTGAACAGAGCAGAAGTGTAAGGGGGCTCTGCCACCGAGAGGTCTATCAACATACAGAACCAATGCTGGGGTGGCCATGCCGGTGCTATGAGGATGACCTTTGCCTTGTCTGATTGTCTGAACCAGAGGGATCAGAGGAAAGGCTTAAAGAAGATGGTCCGTCCACGAGAGCAGGAGGGAGCCTGGGCTGTGCCTTCTCAGTGAACACAACTGCTGACACTTCCTGTTCTGCCTGGTGGTGAATAGGTCCACCTTGGGAAAACCCCATCTTTGGAAGATGATCCTGAGGACCTCTGGGTACAGGAACCACTCGTGGTGAGAAGAGAATGCCCTGATGAGGTGATCTGTGAGCACATTTCTGATCCCCTGGAAGGTATGATGCTTCGAGGTGAATGTCGTGCTTCACACAGAAGTCCCAGAGACACAGAGTCGAGCACCAGGAGCCCCCCTGCTTGTTTATGTAAAACAAGCTACTATCTGTCAGGACCTGTACCACTGTACACAAGATTCTGGGGAGGAACACCTGGCAGGCCAAGCGTACTGCCCTGAACTCTCTGACATTTACATGCATCACAAGGTCCTCTCAGGACCAGAAGCCTTGAGTCTACCAAGGTGGGCTCCCCACCCTAAGTCCGATGCATCCATGACAAAGGTCACCGATCGCTGCAGGGGCGCAAAGGGCACCTCTGGAACCTCTCTCAATATTGCACTGGGGTCTTTCTACCAGGACAGAGAACCAAGGACCAAAGGTGGGACTGTAAGCACTGAGTCCAACTGATATCTGCTTGGAGTGTAAACTGATGACAGACAGTTTTGGAGGGGTCTGAGATGTAATCTTGCATGTTGCACCACATAAGTACATGCTGCCATATAGCCCAACAGCTTGAGGCAGGTCCACACTCTCGTTATGCGGTAAGCTGTGACCTTGGAAATAAGGTCTGACATGGTCTGGAAACAAGCCTCTGGGAGGAAGGCTCTGGCCTGGGTCAAGCTGAGCACCGTCCCGATGAATTCTAATCTCTGAACAGGGACCAGAGTTGACTTTTGCTCGTTTATCAGCAGGCCCGGCTCTTGGAAGGTGATGCCCTCATGTTGATGCCCTCGGTGGCAGGGTGCACTTGTGCCTGTGACTGACCCTTGACCAACCAGTTATTGAGGTAGGGGTATACTTCCATGCCTCGACGCCTGAGGAAAGCCGCCACGACCGTCATACATTTTGGGAAGACACTCAGGCCCGCTGACAGGCCAAATGGAAGGTTGGTGAAATGAAAATGGCAGCAGTCCACCACAAACCTGAGGAACCTTCTGTGGCCAGGGAAGATGGAGATATGAAAATATGTGTCCGTTAAATCAAGGACAGCGTACCAGGCTCCTGGGTCCAGGAAGAAGATAAGAGAGGCCAAAGAGACAATGCAAAATCTCAACTTCTTGAGATATTTTCTGAGGTGATGCAGGTCCAGGATGGGCCGGAGCCCCCATCTGTCCTTCAGGATTAGAAAGTATTGGGAGTAAAACCACTTCCCATTCAGGTCTTGAGGAACTTCCTCCACAGCTCCCATAGCATAGCAGAGACTGAACCTCCTGGATGAGGAGTTGCTCGTTAGAAGGGTCCCTGAAGAGGAATGGTGAAGGGAGGTGGGATGGAGGGGTGCACAAAAACTGCAGGTTGTACCTGACTGTCGCCATGTTGAGGACCCAATGGTCCAATGTTACAGACACCCATATAGGGCTAAAGGGCGACAGACGGTCCCGAAATAAAAGGTGGGAGGAAACAGAAGCATTGTATGGTATAGTGGTGACAAGTACAGCGCACCCGGACGCACCTTCAAAAGGCCTGTTTAGGCCTGCCCAAATACCTCTGAGTGCCCGCTGGGGGGGGGGGGCAGGGGAGAGGAGGGACGCGTGCGCAGAGGGAAGAGAAAATGGGTGATGCTGTCTGTAACCCCTGCACTTTCTCTGATAGAGCTCGTGCCTGAAAATCACGGGGTCGCTGAGGCCTGAAGTGCTTCCTGGAGGCCGACAGAGCATACAGGCCCAGGGACCAAAGGGTAGCCCTTGAATCTTTTAGTCCATGCAGACTGGTATCTGTCTTTTCCAAGAAGAGAGCAGATCCCTCAAACAGGAGCTCCTGGATGGACTGCTGGACCTCTTAAGGAAGGCCAAAGGACTGCAGTCAGGAGCATCGCCTCATTGTGACTGCAGAGGTCACTGTTCAGGCTGCCGAGTCAGCTGCATCCAAAGCCACCTGCAGGGAGGTTCTGGCCACACTTTCACCCTTCTCTAAAGGAGCCAAGTACTCCTGCCTCGAGTCATGGGGCAGGGAGTCCTTGAACTTGCTGATGGAGTCCCACAGATTAAAAGCGTATCTAACAAGCACTACCTGCTGATTGGCAATCCGAAACTGGAGGCTACCTGTTGAATAAATCTACCGAAAAGATCCAGCTTCTTGGCGCCATTTTGTTTAGGGGCAACATTCTCCTGTCCCGCTCATTTGCAGTGACCACCACCAGCGAGCTAGGGGAAGGGTGAGAGAATAGGTATTCAAACTGTTTTGCTGGAACATAGTGCTTTTTTTCTGTCCTTTTTGACATGGGGCCGGAGAAGAAGGCATCTGCAAGAGGATTCTGACTGAGCCCATCACTGCCTCGTGATAGGCAGGGCACTCTTGGCTGGGGCAGCTGCAGCCAGGATATTATGAGGCTGTGAGAGGCCTCCCTGAGTTCCTCCACCTCTAAGCTCAGGACTGATGCCACCTGCTTTAGTAAGATTGATGGGCTTTAAAGTCATCTTGGAGCAGTAGATTACTTGGTCCTGCCACTGCCTCATCTGGGAGAATGAAGAGGAGGGTTGTACCAGGAGAGGAACTCCCTCCTTCTCCTTGACTACATCCCCTAGCAGCAATTCCAGTGCCTCGGTACTGGGGTCGGTACCAGAGTCGGGATCCGATGCTGAGTGAAAGGGCACAGTGCCCTGTTTTTCAGATGCCCGAATATGAACGGTGCAGAGAGGACCCGGCACTAGAGGGAACCCCCAGGGGTTCCAATACAGCCAATGCATTGGCCATTAGCCAGCCAGCCAGCCAACGACCTGCTGGAGGGCCACTGCTAAAGCCCGAGGGGAGTAGGCTGGGTGCCTATAGTGTCCTCTCACTTGCATTTCTCCTCCTTCAGAGGACTCCTCTCCTTGCAATCACAACGGAGCGATGCCAGCTTCTGCCTCTGTCAGGCGCCAGAACTCTGGAGACGGATGCCATGCCAGAGATAAGTATGGCATTCAGGACCAGTGCCACAATGGAGATCAGCACCATGCCGGTGACTGGTGCCACGCCAGGGACAGGCGCTGTGCTGGTGACTGGTGCCGCGCCGGGGACAGGCGCTGTGCTGGTGACTGGTGCCGCGCCGGGGACAGGCGCTGTGCTGGTGACTGGTGCCATTACCAGGGACCGGTGCCATGCCGGGGAACAATGGTGGCTGGGGATCGGGATGCCAGTCATCTGGAGCTTGTTCTAGAAGATGCCCTAGGTCCTGGTGCCAGGAACATGTTCGACACCTCCTGTTCCTTCCTGCCTGTGGAGGCCATTGGTGCCCGATGCCCCGATGGAATTGGGGGAATCAGCAGGTCTCTGGCTGCCTGGAAAGTTTCTGGCATTGACAGGACCACTAAGCTGCTGGTCGTGCCCTGAGATGGCTGGGGGTCCTGCACCAGACTCGATGCTCCCGGCGGAGTCGACGGTGCCGGTGCAGCAGAGTGGCCTGGCTCTTGTTGCACTCCCTTTGCCCACTTATCCTTCCTCTGCACCGGCAACCACTCTCTGTCCATGCGCTGCTCTTTGTGCTTCTTTCTTAGCACCGGAGATGGAGAACGGTGCCAGCAAGAGCTAGGTGCTGGTGGTACACTTCATACCGAGGCCAACGTGCTTGGTGCTGAATCGGAGCAGCTGAACTCTGAGGCAGGTTGGACGGTAGCTTCCATAAGGATAGCTATTAGTATTATATCCCAGTCCTTCCTAGTGCAGGGTTTAAAACCCTGACAAATCTGGCACTTATCTCTGCCTTGCGACGTCCCCAGGCACTTCACACAGTTGGCATGCGGGTTACTGACAAGCATGTGCTTTCCACAGGATGCACAAAGTTTGAAATCCAGGGATCAGGGCATACTGGCCCCAGAAATGATAAGTTTCCCTGACAGCAGGGACTTATGCCCTACTACTACACTAATTATTATATACAATGAATATAAAAACTATATACGCTAAAACTATTAAGTAAAACTGAATAAAAAACGGTTGCTTACCTTCTGCAACTGTTGGTCTTCGAGATGTGTTGCTCATGTCCATTCCAAGCAGGTGTGCACGCATCGCGTGCACAGTCATTGAAAGGCTTTTCCCCCAGCGGTACCCGTCGGGTCGATGCAGGCGCACCCTGGTGTGGCGCCTCCATGGCACCGTATGTAGGGGCCTGTCAACCCGCCACATCTCCAGTTCCTTCTTGCCGATCGGCTCCGACAAGAGGGGTAGGCGGGTGGGTCTTGGAATGGACTTGAGCAACAAATCTTGAAGAACAGTTACAGAAGGTAAGTAACCATATTTTCTTCTTTGAGTCTTGCTCATGTCAATTCCAAGCTGGTGATTTGCAAGCAGACCAACGGAAGAGCGGTCAGAGCTCACAAGATTGCCGACTGGAGCACTGCTCTACCAAAAGCCACATCATCTCTGCATTCTGGGTAACACCATAATACAAAGTAAATGTGTGTATAGAGGATCAGGTTGCAGCCCTACAGATCTCCCATGTAGGATGTGGGCCAGGAACACCGCTGACGAGGCCTGGGTTCTTGTGAAGTTTGCCATGAGAACTGGGGCTGGCACCTTGGCTAGCTCATAACATGCCCTTATACATGAGGTAATCCAGGATAAAATCCTCTAAGAGGACACTGGAAGTCGTTTCATCATTTCTCCTACAGCAATGAAGAGCTAAGTCGATTTACAAAAGGGTTTAGTTATTTCTAAGTAAAAAGCCAGTGCCCGTCTGATATCTGAGTGGAGAATACATTCCCTGCTGTTGGCATGCGGCTTTGGAAACAACACTGGCAAGAAAATCTCCTGACAAGCGTGAAATTGAGAGACCACTTTGGGCAGGAAAGCTGGGTACGGGCACAACTGCACCTTGTCCTTATGGAATACTGTATATGGGGGCTCTGAGGTTAACGCCTTGAGTTCAGACACTCTCCTTGCCAAGATGATAGTGACAAGAAAGGCTACCTTCCACGAGAGGTACAACAGAGAACATGAAGCTAGGGGCTCGAAAGGGGGGCCCATCAACTTACTGAGCACCAGGTTAAGGTCCCATGCCGGAATTGGATGACGTACTGGAGGGTAAAGTCTTTCTAAGCCTTTGAGGAAACAGGACACCACAGGGTTGGTAAATATCAAACAGCCCCTTTCTCCCAGATAGAAGGCAGAGACAGCCGCCAAGTGCACCTTCACAGACGCAACCACCAAACCTGACTACTTTAGGTGCAGTAGGTAGTCTAGTACAAGAGGCAGCGATGCCTGCATTAGACTGCCCTTATGTAGTGACCATACCGAGAACCTCTTTCATTTAGCCAAGTATGCTACTCTGGTGGATGGCTTCCTACTACCGAGAACTTCCTGCACCTGCTCCAAGCACTCTGTCTCCCTCAGGTTCAACCACGCTGCTTCCATATCGTGAGGTGAAGCGACTCTAGATTGGGACGACACAACCGACCATGGTTCTGCGAGATCAGGTCTAGAATCAGCAGCAGGGTGATCGGGGTGTCTACAGAGAGTTGCAGCAGCGTTGTATACCAGTGTTGCTTCGGCCACGCTGGGGCTATAAGAATAACTGAGGCCATGTCTCTCCTGATTTTCAGGAGGACTTTGAGGACAAGAGGAAACAACAGGAACACGAACAGCAGGTGGTGAACCAAGGGAAGGAGGAACACATCTGCCATGGAACACGGGGTGTGCCCCCAGTAGGAGCAAAACCGGTGGCACTTCCTGTTGGACTGCGTCGTGAATAGGTCCACTTGGGGAAATCCCCACCTCTGGAAAAAGTGTCTCGTGATTTCCACATGGAGAGACCGCTCGTGGGTGTTGAAGGAGTGGCTGAGGTGATCTGCCAGCTCGTTCTGGGTGCCCGGAAGATAGGATGCCTTCAAGTTTATGGAGCGGGCAATGCAAAAGTCCCAGAGTTTGATGGCCTCCCTGCACAGGGGAGAGGAACATGCTCCCCCCGTCTGTTCATACAGAACATCGCCATGGTGTTGTCCTTCAATACTGACACCTCTTTGCCCATCAGACAAGACTGGAATGCCTGGCAGGCCAACCTGATCACCCGTAGCTCTCTGATATTTATGTGGAGTGACAGTTCCTCTGAGGATCAAAGGCCTTGGGTCCTCTGTTCGCCAAGGTGTGCTCCCCACTCCAAGGATGAAGTGTCCATCACCAGCGACAGCTGTGCCCTAGCAAATGGGACCCCTAGGCACACATGACAGGGGTCGAGCCACCAATGAAGAGACTCTATAATCCGAGGTCGGAGGGAGACCACTCGGTCCAGACTGTCTCTGTGGGGTCGGTAGACTGATGCTGGCCACAACTGGAGAGGTCTGAGTCGCAGCCTCGTGTGCTGGACCACATATGTGCAGGAGGCCATGTAGCCTGGAAGCATCAGGCAACTTTGAGCTGTGCTATTCAGAAAGTTGCTAAGGATCCGTTCTATGGAGCCCATAATCCAGAAACAAGACTCTGGCAGCCGAGTTCTGGCCTGAACTGAACTCAGGACTGCCCCTATAAATTCTATTTTTTGCGTGGGCACTAGAGTCGACTTGATCAGGTTTGGTTGCAGACCCAGGTTGAGGAACGTTGCTGGTATTAGAGCGACATGTGCTTCCACCTGCTCCTTGGAGCGGCCCTTGACTAGCCAATCGTCCAGATACGGGTATACCTGGACACAGTGCCTCCTCAAGAATGCAGCGACCACAGCCATGTATTTGGTAAAGAGTCTTGGAGCCGCCAATAAGCCAAACGGGAGGTCAGCGAATTGGTAGTGGTTGTGTCCTAATATGAACCTGAGAAACCTCTTGTGGGAGGGTATTATTGAAATATGGAAGTAAGCATCTTTTAGGTCGAGGGTAACATACCAGTCCCCTGGATCCAGAGAGGGAATGATCGAAGCCAGGTAGACCATGCGGAATTTCAGGTTCCTTACGAACTTTTGAGATTCCGCAGATCAAGAACAGGTCTGAGCCCTCCTTTTGCCTTTGGGATTAGGAAATATCTGGAGTAAAACCCTTTTCCCCATAGCTCATGAGGGACATCTTCTACCGCTCCAGTGCGAAGCAGTTCCTGCACCTCTCCTATGAGAAGTTGCTCGTGAGAGGGGTCCCTGAAGAGGGACTGGGAAGGAGAGTGGGAAGCTGAGGTAGAACAAAATTGGAGGGAGGATCCCACTTCTACCGTCTGCAACACCCACCTGTCTGATGTTATTCAGGCCCAGGCATGGTAGAAATGGGATAATCTGTTGCAGAAAGCGGGGACAGAATCCGGTAACTGTCCTGGAGTGTCACCCTCAGGCGCACCTTCAAAAGTTTTGTTTTGGCCCTGGCGGATGCTTCCTTGTGTCTTTGCCAGGGTTGGGCGGCTGGGGCGTCCTGCGCCTTTTGCTCCTGCCCCTTCTCCTGGAGAAGTCCTGCCGAGGATGCTGAGGATAAAACCTTTGCTCAGGCTGGGGCTTAAAGTGCTTCCTCTGCATGGAGGGCATATGTAGCCCCAAGGATTTCAGGGTCGTCCTACAGTCCTTGAGGCTGTGGAGCTTGGAGTCTGTTTGCTCTGAAAATAGCCTCACTCCTTCGAAGGGAAGGTCCTGGATGGTGGACTGGACCTCAGAACTTCTTCTCATGGCCAGTCCTGAAGCTATAGTCTTTGCCGCAGAGTCAACAGCATCTAGCACAGCCTGTAATGATGTCCTGGACACAGCTTTTCCATCCTCCATCATGGCTCCAAACTCCGTTTTGGACTCAGCCAGAAGGTGGTCTTTAAACTTCACCATCATGTTCCACAAGTTGAAGTTATATCTGCTGAGGATCGCCTGTGGGTTGGCGATTCTCAGCTGCAGGCCCCCAGTGGAGTAGACCTTCCTCCCAAACAGGTCTAGACTTTTAGGCTCCTTTGCCTTTGGTGTCAGGCCCTGCTGTCCCCGCCTCTCTTTTTCGTTCGCCACAGACACAACGAGCAAACCAGGCTGAGGGTGGGTGAAGAGATATTCATATCCCTTGGAAGGGGCAAAATATTTCCTCTCTATCCCTTCTGCTCTAGGTGGGATAGAGGCCGGCGTCTGCCACAGCATCTTCATCGTGGACTTGCACCGTTTTAATCAGTGGCAGGGCTACTCTCAAGGGGCCCTCCGGGGCCAAAACGTCCATCATAGGGTCTATGGACTCTTGAACCTCCTCTGTCTGTAGACCCAGGTTTTGGGCCACCCTTCCCAAGAGTTCCTGGTCAGCCCTATTGTCCATGGGAAGCATGGTGGTCGAAGTCCCCATTACCGCTTCATCAGACGAGGAAGACGATGATGCCCTGGGTGCCCCTGCCACCCCGGGAATGTCCTGGTCCATCGGGTCTTCCGTACCCGGGACCTCCCTATAGGCGTAGGGTTCCTCCTTGGTACCCGGATTCACCTCCTCCCCGGCACTGCGTGCCACACAATCTGTCCTTGGTGGCACCGCCTCCCTGCGCCCACTGGCTTCAGTGCTGTGCAGCATGGAGTTGTGTTACTGCGTGCCAGCTGCATGTCTCTCTAAGGTGATCGAATAAGGCCCCCTGGGCTGGGACCCTTGGGCTCGGTGGTACGCCCACAGAGTCCAAAGGGCCATTGCTGAGGTGTCTGCCACTGCATAGGACAAGGTCCAGAGGGAGGTGCTTGCTGTCTACCCACCTTATAATATCGTCCCTCTGACCTGTGTCTCTTCAAGGCACCAGAGTCCACCTCTCAGTCCGATGACCTGGATTCTCACCGCGGGGACCAGGGTGAAGTTGAAGTAACTGCAGCCTTCGAGTGGTGCTGTGGTGCCGGCAATCGGTGCCGAGAGGGCAATCAGTGCCAAGAGGGTGATCGGTGCCGAGGTGGGGGCGATCAGTGCCAAGGTGAGGTTGACCGGTGCCTAGATGAGGCTGACCAGCGCAGGGAGGCTGATCGGTGCTGCGGAGAAGGTGACCAGAGACGCCGGGGGTGATCGGCGCTGGGGAGACAGAGATCGGTGCCTAGGAGACGGCGACCAATGCCTAGGCGAAGATGACCTGCACCGCATCATGGGAGGCTTGCCTCTAGACGGTACCGCAGCTAGCGGTGCCGGAGGTCTTTGATCTGGCATCTTTGCTCCCAAGACAGGGGACTGCTATGCCATCATGGCAATCAGGTCCCGAGCTGCCTCAAACGTATCTGGCGTAGAGAAGAGGTCCAGCTCTTCCACCTCACTCTCCCTCACTGGGGAACCCATGCTCTCCAGGCTCGGAGGTGCTCACGGCAGAGCTGCCGCCAATGGTCCCGGGGACCCTTATGCCTAAGACTCCTGTGGGCGCAATGGGCCAGCGACCTTATCCAAGGGCAGCACCAAAGGCGAGTGCCCATTGTACATCCTGTGCTTCTTACAGGGTTCCAGTGACTGGGATCGGTGCCGCACAGTCTTTGCCACCGGCAAGTGTTGGTGCCGAGGCTCCCTCTGCACTGAGGACTTCTTCGGTGCCAGGCCTCTTACTGTCGCCGGGGCACTGCACACCGACGCGGGAGTGGCGGCCAAAGAGCTACCTCCATGAGGATCTGCTTTGGGTGCGCACTCCTCTTCTTACGGCTCCTCGGACGAAACCCTTTACAGATCTTGCAACCATCTGTTTGGTGAGACTCTCCCAAACACTTCAAGCAAGAGTCGTGTGGATTGCCTTTCAGCATAGATTTGTGGCAGGATCCGCAGAGTTTGAAACCTTGGGCCCGAGGCATACCCCGGGGTCCCGGAGAGGTGAGTCCCAGAAACGGGGAGTCCCTTTACTGTCACTTAACACTTATCGATAGCTACATAACTACAACAACAGACTAACTTTCTAACTATTTACAGGAACCACTAAGGACAACGGGGAGAACTTGTAGAAGCAAGACAACCAAAGTTACAATGACCGGCATGGGAAGCAAGAAGGAACTGGAGCGGCGGCGGGCCCCTACATACTGCACCATGGAGGCGCCACTCCAGGGGGCGCCTGCATCAACCCAATGGATACCGCTGGGGGAAAAGCCTTCCGATAATTGTGCATGCAGCGCACGCACACCTGCTTGGAATCAACATGAACAAGCACTCAAAGAAGAAAAATGAGTAACCACTGGGTAAGAGCGTTGCCCAGGAAAGAAAGAAAGCGTTCCAGAAACTGTCATGGGTAGTTAGAAGGAACTGAGAGGGCTGAGGCCGGTGGTGCCCCTCAGACCGACGCATATGTGCATGGCTCCAGAGGGCGCTAGAGCTGGCCCTACAGAACCACTAGGGGGAAAATCTCCGGCAACCGTGCATATGGCACGCACACACCTAACATGGAATAGATATGAGCAAGCACTCAAAGAAGAAGTACAGATCCAGAGACCCTATGCACAGCACCACAAAATGATCCCCTCCACGCTGGCCTATCCAGACCCATGCAAAGCACACATCTCTGGAATGCATGAGGTGCAGAAGTTCACATGTTTCGGGCTATCATGGCGCTTAAACAGTGTGGAGGTCCTTGATCAGGCTCTTTGCAAAGAGCTGAATATCACCCATATTTTTGATAACTTCTTTTTCCCATCAATAACACTGCTTTTATCTTTGCTTTTGTATTAATTTAAATTTATAGCCAGACAACTGATGTTACTGGCACACTAAGAAGCAAAGAAAGAGAGTTCTTTTTACGAATAGGTATGTTTAAGTGATAAATAACAATAAGAAATTAAAAGTATGTAAAATATATATGTATATATAAATAAAATATATACAATTATATATTTTACACACACACACACACACACACACACACACACACACACACACACACACACACACACACACACACAGAAGAGCTAGCTCACCCCCTCCTGTGGAAAAAAATATACAGGATGACGCTTAGTGGATTAGTTCTTCTATAGTTCTCCTGGCATTATCCACCCTTAACCCCTTTCCTAAGCAGAGCTAATATCAATTCTGCAAGCATGACTCCAGCCTCTACTAGCCCCTAATGTCTGAGCAGTATAGTTTCAGAACCACTGCAGCTACCTGCAGCTACTGTGTGGTAGCCACACAATACTTGGGGATATAGAAGGAAATAATACAACTCTGAGATCACTCAATTCTGAACCGTTACACCTATTTTAATAATTCATTCCAATTTGCATTAACTGATCCATACATTTCACAAAAATAAAAATTATCTTGCTTATAAATCTTACCATTGCATCTTCTATGAGCAAACATCTATACTTATTTAGCATAGCTTGTGTCCTTTTCAGAAGCTGCGTGGCTACAGATTCAAATTCACTGTCCACTAAAAAGACACAGAGAATACATTTAGATAATGCTCTTCAATAGCTAGCACGATCTTGCAAAAGTTTCCTCTTTTTACTCTTTGTAATTTACACAATGCATTTTCTCAGCACCCCATGTAATATTTAACTGCTTAAAAATTCTAACAAGTAGCAGCACAACTTTTATCATACCAAATTAAAAAATAAATTACCTTTTCTTAAATCCTCCTTGGTTGGCAGTGATCCCTGGCACACATGATATGAGAGGAGTCTCTGGACTGCATCATTTAATGATCGGAATTGACTTTTATCTGGTATCATGGCATGTGCCTGGTCTTTCTGCAACTGCTGCAGAATTCTGAAAGGAAAAATGACTAATATAAATAATTAACATTTATTCTAATACAGAAAGGTTATGTTACAGTTTACAATCTGACAGAATGAGAAAGGCAGAGGTTAGTAGAAATGTCTGTAACAAAACTATAAATGAAAAAGAAATTACTTACAAAGCTCCTTTTGTTAGCTGTTTAGCAGCAGGCCTCTTTTGTCCAACTGTATGAACATCCACCTAGGCCCAAAGAAAACTTCAATTACATTGGCATTACCTTTTCCCTTAGAAAAAGTAAATTATAGGATTTCTTTGTGCAAATTGCCCATTAAGATATATTTTCTGTAGGCTTCTGTATCACTGAAACCAGATTATTTGAAGTATTTGCCATAAATGTGAGCTAGCATAAATGATTTCTGCTTTGCTCATGAATGAAGTAATCAATAAGCAATGGAGAAAATGATGTATCTCATCTTACACAGCACTCAGAAAAGAAACTTATCACATAGGTAGTACAACAGTGCTAACAATTAAGTCCCACTACATAAAGAATAAAAATACTGTGGAGTAACTAGCAGGGTGTAGCCTGAGAGCGCTTTACTGACTAAATAGATCTCAAAAGCAGAGTTCACAGTATGGAATTAGCAGACATACCTTCACTCGGTTTGCTATACTGATTTACTAATATTTAGAAAATAGAAAAAGTGTTTGTAACTTTTAAAACTGTAAAGAGTCACCCAGAATATCGCTATGGGCTTGGAAGGCATTCCTCTTTCTTCCCACAAAACACCCTTTTGGAAGATTAATTATTGTGTTTAGGGTAGGGATCAATGAGAATAACATTGAGGAGGTAATTTATTAGTATTTCTACACTGTTCCTGGTTCCTTATCATCACTAAAATTAAGAAAAACAGATTAACAGAAAAATGTTCCCTACCTGCATATTTTGTTGGACAGGAGATGATCCTAGTACTTTTTCCTGCTGTGGCTGTATTGTTCCTAAAGGTTGCTGCATGATTTTACCTCCAGAATCCTGTCCTATAAAAGTACACATTAAAAAGAGTCTATTACTCATGAGTCTTAAAACAAACCATCACAGAATATTTGAAGTTATGTGCCTAACATTTTACTTGATCTGGAAATTACATATAGATAGATACTGATACATAACAGCGTGTATGGGAAGTATTGCTATTGCAGTCATGTAAGGAAATCAGCACATATAGTAAAATGGTACTCAGATACTACAGTGCTGAAAACCATAAAAATGTTTATAAATAAAGCAAATCAGTCTAAAATCTCCATACACAACAATCCAAAATAAGAAAAAGTCAAATACTATAAGCATCATCCCAAAAGAGATCTGTAAAAAGATAAATAACTGGAGTCTATCCTGCTTTTCACAAATAGTCCCCTAAAATAATAAATTCAAGACTCCAGCACTATTAAAAGTTGTAAACAAGTGGCCAGATCAAACACCGTTGTAGATTCAGACTGGCAGCCTCCCACCTGATCATCCTGCTGTATAATTTAGAGGAATCCTATCAGCCCACCACAACCACCACATGTAGCACAAATAGTATTGTTAAATTTTTCACAGAAACACTGTGTAGAACGTACATTCGTTATAATATATTAAACCAAAATTGAACTAGAAGTCTATTGACATTTCCTGTTGACTTAAGTCTATATTAGAAACTTTAAAATTTTAATTAGGCTGGTGCTGTTTCAAGAATCCATATAATATCTTTTCACATTCAATGCACCACTACTTTAACTGAAAACTGGTATTTATATTTTGTTTACAAAACAACAACAGCTGATTAGCTTCCAACGCATCCTGTACCAGGAAAGACAAAATGGTGAGTATTTAGAGTGGTTGTTACATGAGGACGGCTGGAAGTCTCAAAGATATAACTGGAATTTTGAAGCAGAAGACCTTGGTTTGAAAGTGACTTTATATTTCTCACTTTCTAAGCCAAAGGAGCTGAGACACATCACACAGATGACACATCTGAATTGTGGAAACAAATTTTTGACTGCTCATTGAGCGAGTACATCTTGTCTATCATTCCAGCAAATAGAATCAGAAGGCTACTAGCAATTCTTTTCAGAAAAAGAGCATATGACCAATTGCTAAAGAGAAAGTCTGTGGGCTCAACTTCATTGTTCCTTAAACAGAAAGAAAGAATAATTCCCCCATCACCACAGATCATCAATCAGTGCCTGACATAATGAAGGAGAACCCATTTCAGATGCCAGATGGATTGGGGAAAACCATCATGAAAAGACTTTATCTGACCTGACAACGTATTACTCAGAAGACCTGTTAGCTGGGGTTGTCTCAAGCTATCCTGTGACTTTGATGCAGAAACTGGTGAGGACTGGTTCATACCTTTTTTCTGAGCCTGTGAAAATGCCAGAGAGATAAAGGTTAGCTTAGTAATCACTGAAAGTTTTAACAGACCTAGTAACAATGCAAAAAGGAAACCTACAACTCAGATCAATACATTCCCCCGTGATTATGTAAGAATGGCTTCAAAGAAACATAATGAAAACAAAAACTAAACTTTCACTACATACTCACTTCCTCTGAGATTTCTTATTAAATTATATTTTCTCTATATTGGCCACTTTCCCTCAAAGAACTCCTTCCCTCCATATCTAAGTCATCTAAAGCTGTTCATCATCTGCCAGGTTAAACTGTGCCATGATAGCAGTAAGTCCAGTTTTTATTTTCTCTTACTTTTACTTTCTCTTTAATTTTAAGAGCCAGAAACTCAGTGCAATCATATTATCAATTTAAATCTCAAATAAGTTGGCACACATAGCATCTAACAGCTGTTGTGTGATATTTTAATGAAATTTGGAATCCCAAACATGAAAAATAATCACGTTGTGCTGACTGGTTGGAAATTAACTATTTCCTTACACTCCCTTCTCTTCTATTCTTCGTGTTCTTACATATAAATAATCAGATCTCATGCAACACAGTACCAGACAATGCTCATAAGTACACAGAGTACTGATGTGTAAAACATTTCCAGTGTGATTACCTGGCTCTTCTATTTGTCCTATCAACTAATAGAAAAAACAGTTACTAACCTTTCATAAGGTTGTTCTTTAAGATGTGTTGCTCATGTCCAATTCATGTCAGGTGTGTGCTCGCCTCGTGCACAGTTGCTGGAGATTTTTCCTCTAGTGGTATCCATAAGGCCAGCTCTAGCGCCCTCTGGAGCCAACTGCATGTGCACTGGTATAAGGGGCACCACTGGCCTCGCGCCACCTCAATTCCTTCTTGCCGGTGACTCCGACAGAGCATTAGGAGGGCAGGTCATGGAATGGACAAGAGCAACACATCTCGAAAAACAACAGTTAAGAAGGTTAGTAACCGTTTTTTCTTCTTCAAGTGCTTGCTCATGTCCATTCCATGTTAGGTGATTCTCAAGCAGTACCAACACTGGTCTCCGAAAACTGGCATAATTCCTGGCCTGTTGGGTGATAGCATAATGGGACATGAAGGTATGAACCAATGACCAAGTAGTGGCTCTATCGCTGTCCTGGATTGGCACCTGAGCGAGGAACACTGCTGATGAAGCTTAACCTCTTGTGGAATGAGCTGTCATGATGGCTGGAGGCGTGACGGTCATCTGATCATAGCACGCCTTGATACAGGCGGTTATTCAGGACAAGATCCTTGGGGATGGCACCAGTCGGGCTTTCATCCTTTCAACTATCGCTACAATGAGCTGCATGGACTTTTGGAAGGGCTTAGTTCTCTCGATATAAAAGGTGAGAGTTTTTCTAACGTCTAGAGCATGGAGCCTCTGTGAGGTTTTGGAAATAAAACCAGTAAGATGTCTTAGCCAGTATGAAACTGAGATATGAGCTTAGGTAGGAAGACCGGATGGTGACGCAACTGGACTTTGTCCTTAAAGAACACCGTGTAGGGTGGCTCCGAAGTGAGCGCCCTGATCTCAGAGACCCTTCTAGCCAACATGATCGCAACCAGAAAGGCGACCTTCCATGACAAAAGAAGTAGGAACATGATGCTAACAGCTCAAAGGGAGGCCCTGTGACCCTAAACAAAACAGGTTCAAGTACCCTGGTGGAGAGTCAGCTGCCTAATTTGAGGATAGAGTCTTTCCAGCCCCTTGAGAAACCTAAACCTGATCTCGTGTGAGAACATTGACCTGCTGCTCACCAGAGGGTGGAAGGCTGAAATGGCTGCCAAGTGAACCTTTATGGACAAGAGTGCCAGGCCCTGCTGTTTAAGGTGGCGCAAGTCCACCACGGCCTGCAATGACGATTGAGATGGGGAAAGATTTCATTCAGATGCCCAGCACGTGAAGTGCTTCCACTTAGCCAGGTAAGTTGCTCTCGCGGAGGGCTTTCTCCTGCCTAGAAAGACCTGCCAAACCTGTTCCAAGCAGACTTGCTCTTCAGAGTTTAACCATGCAGCAACCATAGTCCTGCGAAATCAGATCCAGGTGGAGCAAAAGCATGAGGGGTTCTGCTACCAACAGGTCCAAAAACGTGCCGAACCAATGCTGGTGTGGCCATGCCAGTGCTATGAAGATGACCTTTGCCTTGTTCTGCCTGATTTTTAGGAGGACTCTGAACTAGAGGAATCAGAGGGAAGGCGTACAGGAGATAATGTGACCATGAGATCAGGAATGCATTGGAGAGGGAGTCCAAACTGTGCTCACTCAGCGAGCAGAACTGAGGGCACTTCCTGTTCTGCCTGGTGGCAAAGAAGTCCACCTGGAGAGACCCCCACATCTGGAAGGTGACCCGGACAACCTCCGGATGGAGAGACCATTCGTGCTGAGAGGAGAATGTCCTTCCGAGGCAATCTGCAAGCACATTTTGGGCTCCCGGGAGATACGCCTCTTCGAGATGGATGCTTTGTTCCACGCAGTAGTCCCACAGGTGCAGGGCCTCCTGGAACAAAGCCAAGGACCTCGCCCTTCCCTGCTTGCTGATATAAAACTTGGAAGTTGTATTAGGACCTGTTAGAACCTGCACTACCATACTCACTATCTTGGGGAGGAACACTTAGCAGGCCAGATGCATTGCCCTGAGTTCTCTGATGTTTGTGCGCAAAGGAAGCTCTCCTAGGGACCAGAAGCCTTGCATCCTGAGGCTGCCGAGGTGGGTTCCCCACCAGACGTCTGACATGTCCATAACCAGGATCATTGATGGTTGAGGGGATGCAAAGGCCACCTCTTCCATTACTGAATTGGGGTTTTTCCACCAGGACAGGGAGATGAGGAATGGTGAGCACCAAATCCAAATGGTGTCTGCTTGGAGAGTACACTGATGCCAGCCACTGTTGGAGGAGCCTGAGGCGTAGCGTTGCATAGTTCACCACATAGGTGCATACTGCCATGTGACCTAGCAGCTTGAGGCAGACCCGAGCTGTTGTTATTGGGTGAGCTGTGAGCTTGGAAATAAGGTCTGACATAGTGCACACCGGCCCTCTGGTGAAAAGGCTCTGGCCTGGATCGAGTCAAGCACCGCCCTGATTAATTCTATTCTCTGAACCAGAACCAGTGTTGACTTTTGCTCGTTTATCAGCAGAATCAGCTTTTGGAAGGTGGCATGGACCATGCTGATGCTGTGCTGCATCTGAATCTGTGAATGACCTTTGATAAGCCAATCGTTAAGGTAAGGGTAGACCTGTACTCCTTAACGTCTGAGAAAGGCTGCCACAACTGCCATCCACTTTGTAAAAATCATCTGGGCCACTGACATGCCAAAGGGTAGGGTGGTGAATTGGAAGTGGCAACAACCTACCATGAACCAGAGGAACCTCCTGTGTCCAAGGAAAATGGAAATATGAAAGTATGCGTCCTTTAGGTCAAGGGTGGTGTACTAGCCTCCTGGGTCCAGGAGGACCTGAACCAGGAGGACCATATCCCTGTGCAGCTGCCCATAGGGATATGACATAGTGAGCAGTGAACGTATGAATGGAGGATCATGTTGCTGCTTTATATATGTCCCGCCATGGAACATCTGCAAGGACAGCTGACATGGTGGCCTGAGCTCTGATAGATTGCTCTGTAATGCCCGATGGTGCAGAGAATCATGAAAGAGGGTAGCACTCCATCATACAGCAGGAGATCCATTTAGAGATGTGTTGGGACAAGAGGGTGAGGCCTCTGCAGTGCTCCGTTACAGTGAGAAACAGTCTGGGCAAGATTCGGAAGGCACACGTATGTTCAAGGTAAAAGGCAAGCGTGCACCAGACATCAAGAGAGGGTAGGGCACGTGTCCTGGAAGATATGTGGGGCTTCGGGTATAATGTAGGGAGAAATATGACCTGACTGAGGTGAAACGGCGAGGCTACTTTAGGGAGAAACTTGGGGTGAAGCCAAAGGGATACTTTATCCTCATGGAATGCCGTGAAAGGAGGTTCCGCCATCAGGGCTGCTAGTTTGCTGACTCGTCAGGAGGACGTGATGGCCACTATGAAGATTACCTTCATTGTTAAGTGGGTGAGTGAGCAAGAGTGGCTTGAAGGGTGGCTTGGTGAGAGCTGAGAAGACAAGGTTGAGGTCCCACATGTGGGTAGGTCTTCTAACCATGGGAAAGGTGTTCAGGAGACCATGAAGGAATCTAGGAGTGGTCGGGTGGCTGAAGACCAAGAAAACTTCCACAGGCACAGAGGAACGCAGACAGCTGTCAGGTGGACTCGAATGGAGGAGAAGGCAAGGCCTAAAAGGCAAAGGTCAAGTAGATAGTTGAGGATGACCGGTATAGACACTGTGTCTGCAGAGTGATGGTTGCATGATACCCTCTCCGTAAAGAGTCACCACTTTGTCTGATAGCACGCCCCGGTAGTGGGGTGATGGCTATGAGTGACTATGTCCTATACTGGTGTGGAGCATGCGTTGTCTATTTGCAAGCCCCATCCAAATACCAGGCTGTGAGGTGAAGAGGGTCCAGATTGGGGTGCCTGATTAGGCCCTGTTGTTGTGTGAGGAGGTTGAGCAGGAGAGGAAGGTGGATGGTAAGTGGGCTGACAGGTGAAGAAGATCTGTAAACCAGTACTGAGGGGGGCCAGAATGGGACTATGAGTATGAGAGTTGCCCGGTCTCACGTCACTTTCCAGAGTCCTGTTGGGAGAAGCAGAATGGAGGGAAAAGCGCATTGTAAGCCCGATGTCCAGGTGAGACGGAGGGTAGTCCCCTGTGAGCCATGCCCGAGGGCTCCTCTGGAGCAGAAGAGAGGAAGTTTGTGGATGTCATGAAGAGATCCCATTGCGGTGTGCCTGACCAATGGAATATGGCGTGGAGAAGGGAGGGTTGTGCAGTTCCCACTTGTGATTGCAATAGAAAGAGCAGCTGAGGGTGTCTGATAAATTGTTGTCTCTGCCCGGTAGGTGTGTTGCGTGGAGCGTGATGTGGTATCATAGGCACCAATTCAACAGCTATATTGCTTTTTGACAGTGCGTGGGCAATCTGGCTCCACCTTGTGTGTTGATATAGATGATTGATTGCCATCATATTGTCCAAGAGAAACTGTATGTGTCAAGACCAAATGAATGGGAGGAGCACCTGACAAGCACGCTGGACTGCCCATAGTTCCAGAATGTTTATATGCATCCGTGCTTCTATAGGGGACTAGAAGCTTGCACCGTATGGCTTTGTATGTGGACGCCCCAGCTTACAAGGAAAGCATCTGTGGAGCGGGTGATGTGAAAAGCATAGGGGTTGAAGGGAATGCCCGTGAGGACCATGGATGGGTCGCACCACCAAAACAGAGAAGCAAGTACTGCAGGAGGAAAGACCAGTTTGGTGAGGTGGTCCTTTTGCAGGTCATACACCAAACAAAGCCACATTTAAAGCATCTCATATGATGGATGTGCATGCTGCCATATGCTCCAGGAGTGACAGGCAGTGGCAGAGACATGTGCGTAGCTGGCACCTCAGCTTTGTGATTAAGGCAGTGAGTGTGGCAAAAGGATTCCTTGGAAAAAATGCCCTTCCTGCATAGGAGTCCAAGCATGCTCCTATGAAGGTGAGTTTATTGGTTGGTACCAGAGTGGATTTTTCCTCATTGATGCATATTCCCAGAATGGACAGGAGTTCCCACAATATGCTGATAGTGATAAGAAGGCGGGCCCGGGATGGTGCAATTAATAGCCAGATAGGGAAAGAGGGAGTGGCCCAAGCGTCTCATGTGTGCTGCCACCATGGCAAAGTCCTCTGTGAACACTCAAAAGGGTGGTAGCAATCCTGAAAGGGAATACACAGAATCGGTAATGGCAGTGCCCCACCATAAAGCATAGTGTGCAGAGTGGATGTCCACATGGAAGTATGCATCCTTCATATCAAGAGCCATGAACCATGCTCCGGTGGGAGGGAAGGAGTAATTTGGGGGAGGGTAGTTATGCGAAATTGGAACTTGCGGATGAATTTGTTCAATGCCCGTAAGTCCAGGATGGGGCAGAGATCTCCACCTTTCTTTGGTATAAGGAAGTAGGGGGAGTAGAAACCATGGTCCTGATAATGACATGGCACTGGTTCTATGGCTCCTTTATCGAAGAGGGTGCGTGCTTCCCTTTGTAGGAGACCCAGTTATTCTGGGCGTTCCTGGTCGCCTGGGGATGTTGGCAGGGGTGAAGGTGTGAAATTCTATGATATAGCCCGTATGTACAATATCTAGCACCCATCTATTGGTGATCTTGCTCCAGTTGTGGGCAGAGAGAGCAAGATGGCGCCTGAAGACAATCAGTGAAGCCAAGGAAGGGTTGGGGCAAGGTTCACAGGTCTCTCTGTAGTAGTCAAAAGGGGTATCTGGAAGAATGTTGATGGGAAGTAGATGCCATAGAGGTGGAGATGACAAAGAATCTTGGCCATTGCGATCGTTGGAGTCGTTGCCGCTGATCTTGTTGGCGTGATGGGTAGGGTTGATAGGCAGGCCTGGTCAGAAGTGCGGGCAGAAGGCTGGCCTGTTCTGGTAGCGGGCAGAGGCCGGCGTGTATAAGCCCAGCGACCTCTGTGTGGCTCGGGAGTCCTTAAGCGAATCCAGGCTCTAATCAGTCTCAACACTGAACAACTTCTGGTTGCCAAAGGGGCGGTCTTCTAGAGTGGTCTGGACCTCCTTGGGGAATCCCGACTTCTGCAGCCAGGAGTCCCGTCTGAGCACTACCCCTGAGGCCAGAGAGCACACTGCCGTATCTGCCATGTCGACTGCTGCCTGAAGGGCAACCAGTTTGCCCTCATCAATGAGTGATTTGACTTTACTCTGTTTAGTTCTAGCAGGAAAGCTTGGAACTCTTCCACCTTTACGTATGACTTGAAGCCATACTTTGCTTGTATGGCCTGGTAGCTGGCTATTCTAAACTGTAAGCCTGCCAAGGAGTACACCTTCTTCCCAATAAGGTCAAGTTTCTTGGCCATTCGATCTGGGGGAGCTGTTCTAAGATGCTGTTGTCTGGTCCTTTGCATTGCTGCCTGCACCACAAGAGAGTTGGGCAGTAGGTGAAAAAAGAGAAAATCGGTGTCCTTGGCCAGAACAAAATAGCATCTCTTTCTAGCTATGCAGTTTGAAAAAGAGAGATGTTCTGACTCTGGCCATGCAGCGGTTAGAACTGAGGGGCATCGACCCTATCAGCCTCGTAAGACCTCAGCCACAACCACAGGGACCATGCATGACGTGCAGGTCGATGGAGACTACTTCAAACAGTTTCGGCTCCGGCACATGGCGCGCATGCGCACCCACATATGAAATCCACATAGGGACCAACACTCAAAGAAGACCTCGTTTTTTCTCTTATACGACTCATATCTCTGAGGCCCTGAAAACTGCCAGGGGTTACTGCAATCTGAAGTGCTTCCTGAAAGAGGAGGGTGCATATAATCCCAGGACCACAGAATGGCTCTCAAATCCTTTAGCCTGTGGAGCCTGGTGTCAGCCTGCTCTGAAAATTAGGCTGAGCCCTCAAATGGGAGGTCCTGGATGGATTGCGGGACCTCATGGGGTAGACCAGAGGACTGGAGCCAAGAGCAGTGCCACACAGTGATTGTGAAAGCCACTGCCTGGGCCACCAAGTCTGCAGCATCCAGAGCTGCCTGCAAAGAGATTCTGACCACACTCTTACCCTCTTCCAGGAAGGCCACAAACTCCTATTTAGAGTCATGGGGCAAGGAATCTTTGAACTTATTAAGGGAGTCCCAAAGATTAAAATCGTATCACCCCAACAGCACCTGTTGATTGGCGATACAAAGCTGCAAGTTTTCCATTGATTAAACCTTTCTACCGAAAAGGTCTAGTTTTTTCCCGTCCTCATGCTTGGGAGTGGTTTGTTTGTCCTTGCCTGTCTCTTTCATTTGCCACAGCCACTATCAGGGAGCTCGGATGAGGATGGGAGAACAAATAGTCCAAGTCCTTGACAAGGACATAGTATTTCTTCTCTGCTCGTTTGGATGTTGGGGCCAGAGAAGATGGAGTCTGCCAGAGTGCCTTGAAAGTGCACATTACTGCCTCACTGATTGACAGGGCAACCTTGGCTGGGACTGTAGCAGCCACTATATCAATGAAGGTGTGGAAGGTCTCCCTGGGTTCCTCCACCTTCAGGCCCAGGTCTGAAGAGACCCACTTCAATAGGTCCTGATGGGCCTTAAAATCATCCTGTGGTCGGGACCGGAGTCGGGGTCTAGTGCCGAGTGGGTAGGCGCAATGCCCCATCTGTCCAACACCGCTGAGCCCAAGTGGTGTGAAGGGGGACCCTGAACAGGGAGAAACCCCCCGAGATTCTAGTAAGGCCACTGCATGGCCCACTGGCTAGCCAGCCAACCACCTGCTGGAGAGCCAGTGCCATAGCCTGCAGCGGGGTAGACTGAGTGCCCCCAATATTCCCTTGACCTGTTGCGTTCCTCCTCCGAGTCGAGGTGGAGTCCTGTGGAGCCTTGTGACCATGATGGAGCAGTGCCTGCTTCTGCCTCTACTGGGTGCCAGATGTGTGAGGAGCAATGTCACTCAGTGGATCGGTGCCACATCAGGGTGCGTGCCAAGTCGAGCACTGGTGCCGGGTCAGGGACCAGTGGCTAGATGAGGTCCAGTAGCTATATGGAGATTGGTGACAAATCTGGGGCTGGTACCCATCCGGACACTGATGGTGCACCAGGGACCAGTGCTGCACTGGAGATTAGCGCCACACTGGAGATTGATAGCACATCGGGGAGCAGGGCACTGACCTCATCTGTGGCTTGCCTCTGCATGGTGCCCTGAGTCTCAGTGCCAGGAAGGTGCCAGTAGCCTCCTGTTCATTCCTGCCTGCAGGGGCTGTCTGCACTCTGTGTCCAGATGAAGTGGGGGGGAATGTCAGGGACAACAGGTCCCTAGCTGCCTGAAAGGCTTCAGACATGGACTGGATCACCAGACTGCTGGCATCGCCTACGGTGGGCATTGGGTCTTGGACCAGACTAGACACCCTCTGCAGAGTCGACAGTGCTGACCTTGGTCCTGGGAAAGTGAAGCAGCCCAATACAGGTCTCACTCTCTCTGCCCACTTGTCCTTTACTTGTGCTAGTGAGCGTCCTCTGTCATTGCACTACTTTTTGTTTCCTCCTTGACATCGGCGATGGTGAGCAGTTCCAAGAAGTAACCGGTGCCAGGGGCGCACTCTGCACTAATGCCGACTTACTTGGTGTGAAATCAGAATGGATAGGCTCTGAAACGGGCCTGAGGGCAGCTTCCATCAGGATAGCTTTCAGTCTAATGTCCTGTTCTTTTCTCATGTGGGGTTTGAAGCCCAGATCTGGCACTTATCTCTTCCGTGAGACTATCCTAGGCATTTAAGACATTCAGAGTGCAGGTCGTTCATGTGCATGTGCTTCCCAAAGGAGACACAGGGTTTGAAACCTGGGAACCAGGGCATGCCCAGCCCCTGGGCAAGGAGTCCCTCAACAGGGGGACCTATCCACTATATGCACTACCATATACACTATTATTTACAGTAACTATACACACTAAAGCAGTAGAACACAAATAAATCACTAAACCACTAAGGATAGAAGCCTTGCGGAGCAAGAGAAGACATTCCAGCAACCATCATGGGCAGTAAGAAGGAACTGAGGTGGCGGAGGGTGAGTGGTGCCCCTTATACCAGCTCATACACGCACAGTTCCAGAGGGCACTAGAGCCATCCCTATAGATACCACTAGGGAAAAATCTCCGGCAACCGTGCAGGCAGCATGCACACACCTAACATGGAATGGACATGAGCAAGCACTCGAAGAACTGGCAGCATTAGAATGCTGAAATGTCCTGAGGACCCCTTCTACAGAAGAGAAAGGAAATATTCAGGACTACTGTACCATGTCCCCATAAAATAGGAAAAGAATATCCATCCCTACCCATCTTGTTCCTAGTAAGTGTCTTCAATATATATATAAAATTTATAAATATATAAATGCCACTGTCCTAAATATACAAATGTGAAGAGTTGCATAGTACAACATCAAGGAAGAAGAGAAAGTACATAAGCAGTGTAAATGTGCAAAGCAAACATTCTGGAAAAGTCACCATTTGTGAGATAACTGAGTAACCATTTTTTCCTCTTGAAAGTGGCATCTGCATATTCTTACTTGTGAGGGTCTCACAAACTGTACAAGCCTGGCCCAGACAGTGTCACACACTACCTAATACTGATTAATTAACTGAAATATAATTTAACAATAAAATAAGGGTAGTTTGGAATTAACAATATGGCTGCAGCACAGAAAGAAGCTAGAGCTAATCATGGAAAAGAACTGAGATAGTTGGGGCCACACAGCCCTTTTATGACTCAGAATTTTCAGTGCCAACAAGAGGGCGCTTGTGTGGCTCCAATGGACACTGCTTTTTAAAAATTCCCAGTGCTCCCATCCCACAAGTGGTAAAGTACAGAGGCCACCACAAAAAAAAAAAAAAAAAAAAAAAAAAACCAACAGGTAACTAGGCCTGCACACTATCACCACACAAAATGTTGTTAACTGCCTGGGCAACTTTGACTCAGATGAAAATCTGGTCCCATGACAACACAGCTTTATTTTCTAAATAAAGCTTGCACCCTTTATTTAGCAATTACTCTTTCTATGGAAAAAAATCAATGTTCCTCAAAAAGAACAGCAAGAAAGAGATATTCCAAGTGTATAACAGAACAGTTAACTCACTCACCATTTTATTAAGCTTAACAAAAACACAAAATAATTGTAACTGATTTCAGCAGAAGTGGTGTAAATTCCCTGTGTTGACCATGTGAAACTAGTCATTCACTCAGCTAAGCTCTGACATTATTTTGATGCTCACTTATGTAGTTAATTTGAATTTCATGTACATTGTTACGGCCCCCAACACCAATCAATCCAGCTTGTGACTCCCCCGTCCCAAAACACATATGCAATTTCTGATTCAGTTACACAGAATATCACTATTTTAATTTCACTGACCTCTTACTAAAAAGGATTCCCTTTCACATTTTATTTCTTATATGAGAATATTTTCTCTCCAAAGAGCACCATGAAATTAAGCTCTTTGTGGCTTTTGCAATGGTCTACACAAGAGTATGTATCTGCCCCAAACTTCAAAACTGAAAATCCAAATTGACTGAGACATTTAAAGCCGTACTGAACACAGTACTAAATAAAATATGCTGTAGTAGGGAATAATCCTGTGCTGGCAGAAAAATGGCCTAGAGGATCAGATACCCTTTTTCCAGCTCCAATTTCTGTGGGCCAAATACTGAGAGGGCCTTAGCATACATAACTCTCATTGAAGTCAAAATGACTTTCAGGTGCTTAGCACATGCCAGAGTTTTGCCTTACGACTCTAAAGGTGGGATTTTCAAAAAGTGCTCAGAGTTGGCATAGTTCTGCTCCCACCGAAATCAATGGCAAAACTTCCACTGATTTCACTGGCAGCAGAAATAGACCATGATGAACATTTGAAAATCCCACCACTAATCAACAAAAACAAGATTATCTGAATTAATGGGAATGATAGATTCATCCACATTAAAAAAAAATTGGAAGATGTTTTTAGGTGAAATGGCTGCAGCAGGGTTAGATATCTTTTCAGTAGATCCACAATATTTGTTTATAAAAAAAATTAATGTTTTATTAATGTATTAATGTAAGAATAGTAAATTATGCGTGAATATTTGGAGAATACAATATTAAGGAGTACTATGTATTAATGTCCTCCAACACCAAAGAAAAAGGTAATGCTTTGCTAAAGCTTGCATTAGAAACATTTTGGGGTTTTGCTGGTACTTAAAGGATATTCATACCTGAGCAAAAGTGAACTGTTGCTGTGTTACTCCTACTGATGTGTGACTGAAAGTGCTGATAGATTTAGAAGAGGAAACTGGAAGACGATGTGATACACTCACTGAAACTTGTGTTCTATTCTGCTGTGTAAGTTGATCTCCAGTAAAATTTCCTCCTGATGCAACAGATTGAACTGGTGGCCCAAGGCTGGGATGTACTGTGCCAGAAGAACTTACAACAGTAAACCGGTTAGATGCTGACATATTTGAGACTGTAGACTGTCCAGGTGACATTGCAGTAAAACCTGATCTACCTTGAGAAACACTACTTTGACTGGGTGATAAATGAAACACTGTTGGTGATGCCTGCTGTAATGGCACCTGTCCACCAACAATTTGCGAAGTTCCATGATTTACTATAACTTGACTTCCAGGAGCTGTGAATGTCTGACCAGAAACTAACTGAACAGCTGTATTCTGATTATTCAGCATCTGTCCTGAATATGAATGGTTGGCCCTGAGCATGTTTGTAGGGTTCCTATTCAGCATAACATGCTCAGCAGATACTTGGCTAGAAACCAACTGGGAAGGTTGAGTCTGAAGAAGTTGTCCATTTATGGTCTGGACGTGATGAACCGAATTAGAATTGACAGAGAGGCTTGTAGGTATGAGAAACTGGTTTTGAGATACATGAGGCTGTCCCATAGCAGAATGGATAACAATACTACCTCCAGTATTACTAACTGTTTGAGGAGTAACTGATTTTCTTGTGTTTTGTTGATTAACGATATTAACAGACATATGAGGACCAACTACTGAATTTTGAGGTGAGTTTGCTGAAGCAAAAGGAATCCCTTGTTGTACATGATGCTGCTGCAGTCCCAAGTTATTCACATTGTAAGCTGTTTGCTGAATAGGCTTTGGTTGGATATTAATCGGAACTTTATTAGAATTTGGTGCTAGACCCCTCTGAATAATGATATTATGCACTGGTAAAGATGTCTGAAAATTTGTGCTGTTGAATGGGACAGTTACAGGTTGTGCTACTGGACTTGAACTTGAGTTACCAAACAATGAATTACCATTAGAAGTTTGTCTATGAACCAACAATCCACTACTCATGTTTGTAGGTGCTTGCTGTCCACTGCCTTTCAATATAATCTGAGATCCATCAAGGTTGTTAATGGTCATCATAGAAGGTTGATTACTAAATGAACCAATTAGTTGTATCTGCCCTGAACCACTAATCTGACTATTATTAGACAAATGCTGGCTGGGAACACTAATTCCCACATGTTGCATAAAGCCATGTTGCACACCAACTGTATTGCTTGCAAAAGATGCTCCAACTGGTTGCTGTACCACTTGAGTAACTCCTATAGGCTGCAGCGTCTGACCTGAGTAATTAGAAACATTAGAAGCCTGAGTAAAGGATGCTGATGAAGAAGGATGAAGCTGAGCTTGTGCAAACTGTTGGCTAGAACCTATACTGGCATCCAGATATGCCTCTTCTGCCAAAGTCTGTTCAGTAATATTGGCCTCCTGTAACGACTTCTGAAGAATATCAAAAGGCTGATCCTCACTGAGATCAGGTAAAGGAGAAGATTCAAGTTCATCTTCAAGAAACTGAAGGCTACTTGACAGTTGTAGTCCATCACTAGGCCCCTCTCCAAGCTGACTGCTTACATCTTTGATGGATGATTTAGGATCAGTGTTCTAAAATTAAAAACAATAAATAAATTACATCACATTTTTAAAATAATGTAAGATACAAACTGTTTCCCATTAAATTTTTCCCTGCAAAAAAACAAAGCCTCTTTATAAAATCACATCCTTGTTTCTACATATGCAGAGTGAAATTCAACATGTGCATAGGGCCAATACAAAGCCCATGCACCACTTAAGCCCTCAAAATAGACTGCTGGGGCAGCACTGCTAAGGTGCAAAATTCAGATCTCAACCCACTCAAAGCCAAGATATCTTCCGAAACCAAATTCCTTTTGGCCCATGATAAATACAAGGTCTGGGTGTGCAATTCAGAATCAGGTTCAGGTTCGGAACTTTGCCTCAACCCTCAAGGATAGGGGGGTGTTGGCTTTGAATGTCTCACATAAACATTGTGAAAACTGCTGCATGACACAGTTGTCATATCAGAAAACTTTCATACCCTTCCCTGTGATGGGGTGGATGTACCCCACACCAGCCCAGAAAGTATTTACCCCACACTATGGGGGGAGGAAGTCCTACCCCCTAGACCATGTAAGGCATGCTCTAACTGCACCTTAGTATAAAAGGGAACAGCACAGCACACTAGGCTTACCACCGAGGAGGAAGGATGCATGATGGAGGCTCCAGCCCAGGAGCTTCTACAGCCCTTGTCTGAAGCAGCCAAAGACCCAGAGAACCAGGCAGGATCCCCAGTGCCTACAGATCTCTAACTGCAGTCAGAGACTGAGAAAGCTACCTGAGCTGAGGAGCCTGGGAGGTGCCAATGAGCTATGGACCACCACAACAGGAGACAGGGCAGAAAGTAGCCAGGGAAAAAGAGGAACAGCTGTGACCCCTGGGAAGAGTCAGCGTGTTGTGGTCAGATTCACTGCTGACTCAGTGGCAAGCACCCTTGCCACCTGGGCTGGGACCCAGCAGAGTATGGAGGGTCTGGGTCACCCTACCCCAGCCGTCACCCCCTGGTGGCAGCCCCTGACTCCAACCATTGGGCCATACAGTCCTGATCCCCAGGGCAGCCATATTGACTCTGGTCTCTAGGCCATACTGTCCTGAGTCCGAGGTCAGTCGGGTGAGCTCTAACCCATGGGGGGCCGCCACGCGCCCCAACCTGCCCCAGACATAGATGGGGTGGACATACCCCATGACACCCCCACCTTTAATGTTTGCTTTAGTCCCCTTTCTTTGATTGCCACACTATTCCATGAGTATAGCTTATTTATTCTATTCAATTTACAATGTCTGTCTGCGTCTGCCTTTTACTGAATCTATCTTATTTTATGAAAGTATCTCTCTCACTTTGGAATACTGTGGGATAGTTCTTGCTATTTTATTAAAGGTTTTCAAAAAATAACAGAAACTTTGCAACTTTACCTGTAAAGCTATGATGTACAGTAAATGCATGAAAGCAAAGATTACATCTGGCACAAATATTTTATCCGCACCTCTGAAACACCTAACACTTATGGGCCAGATTCCCTGCTGTTAGGTGCACCAGGAGGGGATGAGGAGGGAGGGTAACTGAAACCTGGTTACATCTCCCTGATTCTCTGTCCACATTAGAGCAGCCTGGGGTCTGCTCTAACATGTGCCAGCTTACTATGCTCCCCAAGGGACCAGCCAGCACCTGGGAATTGTGCTTTGGCCACTCTCTGCCTGTGCATCAGGGGCTGCAGAAGTCCATGCATGGGTGGTCAGGTCAGTAGGTCAGGTCAGGTCAGCACTCCACCTTAGGAAGAGGCAGTAGTGGCAGCTGAGGGAAGTGAGGGACTGAAAATAGAGCAGGGTGAGGAACAGGAGCTATCATAAGAACAAATGGGTATAAAATGGCTGTGAACAAATTTAGGTTAGCGATCAGAAGACTGTTTCTAACTATCAGACGAGTGAGGTTCAGAAAAGCCTTCCAAAAGGAGTTGCAGGGACAAACAACTTAATTAGTTTTAAGAGAGAGCTGGACCAAATTATGAGTGGGATTGTACGACACGACTGCTTGTAATGGTGGGGGACAGGACTCAGCAACCCTGAGAGAGTGCCTTCTGGTTCATGTCAGATATTTTTAAAATCTCATGCATCACCTGTCACCTGTAGGGATCATCAAGGGATTTTTTCTGGCGTTGGTTTGGGTTTTTTATGTTGTTTTTTGTGAGCTTTTTGTTTTGTTTTTTCGTCTCCTTTGAAGCACCACAGATGGCCACAGCTGGAGATGGGACCCTAGATGGGGTGGGCTAGTGTTTTGGGTGGTACTGAGAATTTTCTCTCTCAGGTGCTTGGCTGGCTTGTTCTTGCTCACATATTCAGTCTAACTGATTGCCCTATGTGGAGTCAGGAAGGAATTTTTCCCCAAGTCGTACTGGCATTGACAGTGAGGATTCTTCACCTTCCTTTGCAGCATGAGGTGCAGGTCCCTTGCCAGGTCCATATGGGTATATCTCACTTAATATCCTGCCACTGCAGCAGAGCTGCTGGGCACTGGTGCACCTCAGTCTCCTCAATTCTCTTGCTGGTGGCTTTTAATAGTTTAGTCTCCTGTGGGTTGTAACACGTTGGTCTAATTTCAGTTGTTGAGTTTAGCGTTCGTGTGTTGGTGGCCTGTGATACACAGGTTAGACTAGATTGATCTGGTGTTCCCTCCTGGCTTTAAATTCTATTACTCTAAATGGGAAAAAGGGCAGAATGCAGGATACTGCTCCAGGAACCCACAGCCAAAAGCCCTCTGCCCCAATTCCCACTGCCCTCCTGACTAGTCACCCGTCACAAGCATCTCAGACTGTGGCAGGCTCCCCCGCCTCTCCCAAAACCCCTCAAGGATCTCTCCTTCCCCCCAAACAATCCCATTCCCCTCAGGAACACCCACCTTCCCCAGCATCCCCTGCCTCCCCTTAATACCGTTTCCAATCAGATCCCCAAAAGTCCCCAGTTTCTGAAATGTGCAGGAAATAGGTTTCTGCCTCCCCCACTCATGCTCAGGGGGACCCAAGGGAGCAACCAGTGACTGTTTGTCACAGACAAGAAATGTCACACGCTGCCCACTTCTTCCATGAGCACCTTCATACTTGCTCTTTGACGTGGGAAGACCTCCTAGTCAAAATCCACAGAGCCACCACCTTACACTCCTTCAGGTGTCTCCTTAAAACTCACCTCTGCCATGATGCATACAGGACACAGCTGCCTAATAATGGCTAGACAGGTGGCATATTGTGATCACTGTTCCTGACTATCTGAAAATTGTGCACACCCTAATGCTGCTGTTACACTGTTTTCCCCACTTTCATCCAACCAACTTGCTGTCTTATCCTCCTGTCACATCATGTCTTTTAGACTGTACGTTATTTGGAGCAGGGCCTGTCATTCACTATGTTTGTACTGCAATATAAATGTTAATAAAATAATAATAATAATAATAATAATAATAAAGGGAGCAGAGCAGGGCAAACAATTTGCTTCTATAAAAACTGACTAGAGAAATGTTATAGGTTCTTTACCCACAGTGTCATAGTTTTCAGGGTCTAGATATACCTATTTTATGTCAGTTATTAACAGCCCACACGTCTACAGCGTATCTGTTATCATGTGGGACCATTCACTATGCAAGCTATAAAACTACATGCAAAGATACTACTTATCAATTATTCAGTAAAATGTAGAAGAACAAATATTGGACAAACCCTTCTCTATAAAAGTTGCTGTGTGGCATTATTAAATAAAAAACAAACATTACATCAGTTTCAAATATCATCCATAAAGAAATTATTTAAATAGAATAATTACTATAAGCAATAGTCCTTACTGCTGCATGTTGTAGCATGTGATAATGAAAAACGCAGCAAATCCTGAGCTAGAGATAAGGGCTCATATCTGAGCTGAAATCAATTATTTCCCAGAACAACTCACAATGAAGGGGACTATGACTATTAGAATACACTACAAAAATATTTAAACCAGTGACACTCAGAACTGAGTGGCTCAGGAGCCAAATTAGTGATCAACATTACCCAAAAGAGCCACAGTAGTGTGAATTCATTGTTTCCTGTGTGTATATAAATATAATTCTCACAACAAAAATGACTGACAAAGTAGGATTATTTTATCAACTACAATTGCTTAATAACAGTAAAAGCATACTGATTGGTTAATAACTTAGATTGGTTAATAATTAAATCAGTGTTTTAATACCTTGTGCTGCAAAGAGCCACAGAAGACACCTTAAAGAGCCACTTGTGTCTCTCAAGCATCAGTCTGAGTATACCGATTAAAACATTTAAAATATTCTAAGTCACTCAATCTTATTGAAGCATCTTCTAAGAGTCTAATCAGCCAATAACGATATGGAGTAATACAGATTACTTTAAGAGAAAAAGAAATTGAATACGTAACATTCTAAACCAATCTTTTCAGCTCGAGGGCCACAGATATCATTTTTACAAATCTAAAGGGCCACCAGTCTCCGCCAGCAGCCCTCCCTCCCGCGCACTGCAGCCAGACAGAAGGAGTTCCTCGCTGACCTCCTGTCCCCTTGGCTGCAGCAGGGAAACCGCATGTGTCCTATAGCCCTGGGCACTACACCTGGCTCCCTATGCAGTGGCTCCCTTCTGCAGCCAGGGGAATGGGAAATCAGTGCTTCCCTCCCTCTGGCTCCAGCAAGAACCCCAGCGCCTATGGACCCAGGCGGAGCGCTTTGCCGTGTGAGATCCCTGCTACAGCCAGGGGGAGGGGAGCACTGATCTCCCGTCCCCTTGCCTGCAGCAAAGAGCCTGCACCGGTCTTTGTAGCCCTGTGGCAACGCGTTCTACCTGGGTCCTTAGGCAGCGGCTCCATTCTGCAGCCAGGGAGAGGGGAGCAGCGGGCCACTTTGAAAGACCCCGCAGGCCACTTTTGGCTCTCGGGCCATGGGTTGGGAACCCTAAACATATTACAAGATTCTAGTATGAATTGGAAATCAGAGAAGACAGAATCCAAATTCTAGAGTTATAAGAAGAAAATGTTCTTTCTTCATTGTTCAGCCTTCAGCTATATTGTACATTATTTGCTCATTTAAAGCATAAAACGGGGTGATTAATTTTTTTAATGAATGATAACAGTGAGCTGTTACCCCAGATTCTACCTGGAAATAAGGTGGGATAACATCCTAATGCACACAAAATATTTGAGGTAGTATATAAACCAAAGGTTTAATTCACTATGAGCACTAAGAATATAAAACCCACAGTTTATTTGCCAGAGCTAACTTGGAAAATATATACACTATTCATTAAATTGTTCTTCCATGTTAACCACAAGACGGAGAGGGACCCTGATCATGCCATCCATTTTTAAGCAGAACTTCCCATAAAAGTATGATATGGCATGATATGGCTTGAGGTCAGAATTTGGAATTTCATCATAAGATGGCCACCAAAACCTGAATCTACTCCATTTAGTTTTATATAGGACAAACCATGATGGAAGTGTGTAATCGCAATAAATACATATTTTCTCTTCTGAATACTTACATTGGAGTTGGCGAAAATTGAATTAGAATTGGCTGCAGAGTACCCTGCATTAGTCAAATCTTCATTGCTCTGTCAAGGCACAAATATGGTAAAGTAATGTTAAACTAATAGTAAAGCAGTCACTAAAGTTCATGTAATTTTAGAGTAGTAACTTGAATACTACTTACAGATTTACTACTAGGTCCATGCAGAAAATAATTCAGTGCCTGTGGATCTCTTTTAAAAAAGAAACAAAAAAAGTTACCACTTTTAAGTACTTACATTTGTTAAAAAAGCATAAATAAGACAAAAATAATAAAAACCTTGAGCCAGGTGCTCTGCTGATGTAAATCAGTGTAGCTCCAAAGAATTCAATAGAGTTATGCCAATTTACATCAACTGAGGATGTTGTTTTTTGTTTTCAGCAAACCATGTTAATTTATATTTCACCGTATTTTTTTTTTTTTTTAATTCCTCAAAAACAGGAATTCTCACCATTACATTTCAGAATTTCAGGAGATTACAAATATTCATTACTGCAAAAAACCCTAAATTTCACTTTACATGTTTACTTCTATTCTATAGGCCACTACTACCATCTTTTAAAATAAATACCCAATATTCTATAACACAATAGTTTGCATTAGATGGACAAACAGTGATATTAGATCAAGAAACGTAAGAACAAAAATAGGAATAATCTCCTCTAATGAGCTGTATTGCCTGCAAATTGGTTAGTGTCCTGATAAAGAGCTATCATATTTAATAAATAAAACTAAATATTTAAGATGTTTTCTTGGCCAATCTATTCATAAAAAAAGAAACCATTTTCTCAAAAAAAGTTACTCACCCTGAGATGAGTGTCTGGTGAGTGCTCCACTTCTAGTGATGGTGTGTCCCTGTGCCTTTGATCAGAGAATTTCAGCAGCAGCACCCATCTGGGTCGCGCATGCACTGTCTCCATATCAAGTCGTCAGCGCCTCATTGAGCATACGCGACCCAACCTCCCTCCCTCAGTTCCTTCTCTACTGAAGAGTCTGGAAATTTAACTCTGAAGTAGAGGGGTGGAGGGTGGGTAGTAGAGCACCCACAGGGACACCCATCTCGAAAAACCTCAGTTACTGTACAGGTTAAGTAACCTTCTCTTCTTCTTCAAGGACTGTCCCTGTGGGTGCTCTACTTCAGGTGACTGTCGAGCAGTTCCCCACATTGGATGGAAGGGGCTTCAGAGTTCCTGCATATGCAATGATAAGACCGTAAGACCTAGTAATGTGCCTGATCTTGAGCTCTGGTTGATTGCACAGTGTTTTGTAAATGTGTGTGCGGAGGCCCAAGTGGCTGCTCTACATATGTCCATGTACATTGTTTAGAAAGGCTACTGAAATTGAAAGGGATCTGGTAGAGTGAGTTCAGATCCCCGATGGGGGCTGTAGATTCTTTTGTTGAGAGCAAAGGTGGATGCACCTGGAGATCTATTTAGACAGTCTCTGTGCAGATATAGCAGAGCATTTACAATGTTCTGCATGGAAATGAAATGCCTCGGAGATTTTCTGAAAAGCTTAGTTCTAACAAGATAGAACGCTAAGTGCATGCCTCACATCTAGAGTATGTAGTACTGAGTCCTGTATACTTCCATGAGGTTTGGGGAAGAATGAGGGAAGATGGATTGATTGATTTATGTGGAAGGAGGAAGGTACTTTAGGTAGAATTTTTGGGTGAGGTCTTACGGTGACCTTGTCCTTGAAAAAGATGGTGTAAGGTGGATGTGCCATAAGGGCCCCTAACTCACCCACTCCACAGGCTGATGTGATAGCCATTAAAAACACCACTTTCATCAATAGATGTGTCAGAGAGCATGTTGCTAAGGGTTTGAATGGGGGTCCGGTGAGGCAGCATAGCACTAAATTCAAATCCCAAGGTAGAGTAGATACATGTACTTAGGGGTAAATGTTCTTGATACACATAAGGAAACATTTGGTAATCAGATGGGCAAATATCAATGCCCCGTCAATCTTGTGGTGACAGACGGCAATAACTGCAAGATGCAAGATATACTCTGATCAAGCTAATGGAGAGTCCAGATGTCTTTAATCCCAAGATATAGTTCAATACCAAGGGTAGGGGTGCGGAAGCTGCAGTAATTTGTTTGTTCAGACACCATATGTGGAACCTTTTCCATTTGTGAAGTTAAGTATTGCACCGTGGTTGTCCTTCTACTGTTTAGTAATATGTCTTTAATCTGTTCCAAAAGGCTAATCCATTATAATGGAACCATGTAGGAGCCATGCTCTCAGGTTAGGTCTCCCCAGGTTTGGGTAATTAACCTGTCCGGCGTCCTGTGATAGAAGATCTGGCAGAGGCAGAAGAATGTGTGGTGTACATACCACCACCTGCAATATGTACATCTGTCTAAGTCACATTGGGGCTATCAGTATGACTTTGGCCTCATCAGTATGTATTTTGTGTATCACTCTCGATCACAGGGGGAAAACATGTATAACAGAGGTGCATCCCATTTGAAAAGGAAGGCACCCCGCAGGGATTGGGGCCCCAAACCTGCTCTCAAACAGAATTGTAGGCATTTGTAGTTCCAGGATGTTGCAAAGAGGTTGATGGATGGATGACCCCAGTGTCTGAATATTTTCTGTAGGACCATGGCATTTAGTTCCCACTCATGATCCTGAGACAATTCTCTGCTCAGCATATCTGCTGTAGTATTTTGACAACCTGGGAGGCATGAGGTTGAGATGTTGACACTGTGTCAGTGTGACGGGGTAGACTAGGTCCAGAGGCCCCCTGCTGGATGCCTCACAGCCCTGACTCACCCACCCCAGAAAAGAGCAGAGAAGAAGTCATCCAGGCAGCCAATTAGAGGGGCTGCTGGAGCAGCCAATCGGGCCAGAAGCATATAAAAAGGAAGCAGCAGAGGAAGAGTAGTCAGTTGCTGCCTGGAGCTCAAGTAGGGAGGACCAGGTGCCTGGCTGACTGAAAGAGCAGCAGGACCTTGGACAAGTCAATGCGGGCAGACTGAGCCCAGGGGACTGAGCCCAGAACCTAGCCAGACCAGGTGAGGGTACTGTGATAGACCCTGCTGCTCTGGCTGAATACTGAGCCCAGGCAAGAGTTGCTGAAAGGACACCAGCCGAGAGTACCGAGATGGGCCCCTGTTGAGCTGTTAAAGGCAGTGCCTACAGGAAGGAAGCCTTGGTGTTACAGCCCCATATCAGGGCTGTGAAAAAAAACTACAGACTGTATACCCTAGAAGGTGGGACAGTGCGTCACTGAAGACCCGTCGAAAGAACCATTGGCCGGGGGGGAGGGGCGCTCACAAGATGTAAGAACTGAAAGAAAAGTAGGCTCACACCTGACCAGAAAGGGGGCACTCAAGGGTGGCGGGTGCCAATGCTGTTACAGTCAGATACACTAGTTTCCTGGCTTTGGGGCCCTATAGGGAGCATGATCACGCTCCTCCATCGGTTTATACAAAACATGAAGGCAATGCTGTCTGTCATTACCATTATAGTTTCATTCCTGATCAATGGCAGGAAGTGTAAGCATACATTGCAAACTGCACAGAGGTCTAAGAGATTTATGTGTAACAGCGTCTCAGAGGAAGACCACCTGCCCTGAATTGTGTTGTGCTGTACATGGGCTCCCCAGCCTATCACTGAGGCATTGGTTGTGAGTATCAGTGAAGGTGGAATCTGGGTGAAAGGGATTCCTAGGCACACTTTATTGGGTTGCGTCCACCAGTGTAGAGTCTTTGACTTTGATCGACATTGCAAAGTGCCTGTTTAGGCTGTGGTTTGTGTGGTATGTAGATGGTACTTAGCCAGCCCTGAAAGGAGCACATATGAAGACGAGCATGTCGTACCATGAATGTTGTCGCCGCCATATGGCATAACAGTTCGAGGCAGGTTTGTGCCAATATGTGTGGACTCTCTTCCGAAGAGATGAGGTTGGCTATAGTAATGAACGTGTTTGTTGGTAATGACGCTTTGGCTTCCAGAGAGTCAAGATGGGCCCAATGAAGTCCTACTTCTGTTGGGGTTTAGAAGTGATTTTTGTATGTTTAACTAAAAACCCAGTCTCAGAAAGAGGGCAAGTATCATCTTCTAAGTGATGTCGAGGGCAAGTGGGAGCTTTTAGTAGACAATCATCCAGATAGAGAAATATTATTACTCTTTGTTTGCGAAAGTGCACCCCCGCCCCCACCAACACCACAAGAATTTTGGAGAACACCCATGGCGCGATCTAGAGATCAAAAGGCAAAACTTTGTATCAGTAATGTTCTGTTCCCAAAGTAAATCTGAGAAAGCTCCTGTAGGCAGGGTGCATTGTTACGTGGAAATATGCATCTTGGAGGTCAAGGGCTGACAACCAGTCCCCTGGATTCAGTGCTGGTATTATCATTGCTAGTGTGACCATCCTGAACTGTTGGATCCTTAGACATTTGTTGAGCTTTCAGAGATCTGGAATAGGCCTCCATCCTCTGTTCTTTTTCTGGGTTAAGAAGTAATGGTATTAAAAACCCTTCCCTCTGTGTTGTGGTGGTACCTGTTCCAGTGCACCCAAAAGTAGAAGGTGGTTCACTTCTTGCCATAGAAGGTGTTCATGAGAAGGATCCCTGAAGAGGAATGGGAAGGCAGGGTGGGTAGGAGGGAATGGAGGTAAATGGTATCGAGTAGCCTGTGTGGATTATCTCTAGGATCCATTTGTCTGTGGTGATGGATGCCCATGATGAATAGAAAGGGGTCAAACGGTATCCAAAATGGGAGGTCAATGTTGCCAACACTAATGGATGGGTGAGGTTGCTTGGGCCCTTGACCAATTCTTCAAACTTGTTGTTTAACAGAGAATGACTGAGATGCCAATGATCGAGGCAAAAGTGGTCAACGCCTTGGAGGTCTCTGTCTCTGTGTCTCATAGTGTCTTTGTTGTTGTGCGTATGAGGTGGATCTTGTTTGCTGATAGGGATAATATCTACCCTATTTTCTTTTGGTTGCAGGTGTATATATCCCCAAGGTACAAAGAGTTGCCCAAAGGTCCTTCAGAGTGTGGAGGGCTTCATCTGTCTTGGAAGCAAACAGTTTCTGGCCATCAAAAGGGAGGTCCTCCACTGTGGATTGTACTTCCCTAGGAAAGCCCGAAAGGTGGAGCCACGATGCTCAGCACATAATGATAGCAGTGGCTGTGGAGCATTCCACTGTGTCTGCCACATTTAGGGATACCTATAGGGCGGTTCTGGCCAGAAGTTGACCCTCAACTAGGATGGATTTGAATTGGTCCATCTTCTCTTTGGGGATATCATTAATAAATTCTGCAAGTTTGGAGTAGTTTACATGGTCATATTTAGCCATCAATGACGCAGAGTTGGCAATTCAAAACTGCAGAGTTGCCAATGAGTAGGCCTTGCAGCCAAAAAGGTCCAGTCATTTCCACTTGTCATTTAGGGTGAATCTTACCATGTTGGTTGACTGCGCTGACAACCAGAGTTTGGTGCGGGATGGGAGAATAAAAAGTCCATCCCTTTTGAAGGGACTTAACATCCACGTGGAAGGCGGGCCAATAAAAAGTATTATTGTTGCCGGGGTCTGCAATATATTTTTGGCTGGTTCCATGAGCGCATCATTTATTGGAAGTGGTATTTTTGAAGCTGACAAGGTTTACAGAATGTCCAGCAATTTATGTTGAGACTCTGGGACCTCCTCTAGAGGGATCTCTATCTAGGCAGTCTGCCACTGTTTTGAAGAGTTCCTGAAAATGTTTGAAGTCATCCGCGGCTGTAGGTGGTAGAGGCAATAGAGGAGGAAATATTGGCATGTGGTGTCATGTCCAGTTTCAGAAGCACCTCTTGTTCCTCAAAGCTTTCCTCAGAGGGCACTGATGATGCAGCCACAGAGGGAGGTGGGTGAGATCTAACTCTTTCCCTATAGGGACTCAGGGGCTTAGGGTATTGCCTCCTGTATGTGGCCCAGGGATCCCAATAATGTCATTGTGTGGGGAATGGCATAGGTGGAGGCATCCATGGGTGGCCATATCAGGTCTGGGTGTCAGGCCAGTGATGAAGTCTCAGCCAAACAGGTGGTCTTAGGGTTGCAATAGGTCAGACAGGAAAGGAGTGGTGTGATGAGAAAACACCCTCCTCCTTGTTATCTTCTTCCTTGCTGGAAAATGGAGAGGCCAGCAGTGAAGCAGTTTGGCCGGCTACCATATGTACTAGGCATATATCAGTGCCAAACAGTGGTGTCAATAGAACAAGTAAGTCCTTGTGCTGCAGGAAATGGGTCAGCGCTGATAGTTTGGCACCAAAGAGGTCACTGCCGACGACGCTCTTATAGTTGGGGTCGGTGCCGACACCGAAGTGCTTTGCGTTATCAAAGCAAGTGATGGAGCCATAGCCTGTGGGGAGAGTCTCGGTGCCAAGTCTTTGGGCAGCTCCATTGGTACCGCAATGGAGGAGATGGGCTTTTGTTTCCCTCTTGACTCCCAGCCTGCCTGCTTGGGGTGGGCAGATGTCATGGCGCACGCAGTGCCAGAGGATCTCAGTGCTTCGTACATACTCAGCCATGGTGCGGTTGGTAACGAGAATACAGAGTGGCTCTTTCAAACAAGCAGTTACTGCTCTTTTCTTCGTTGCTTTTTTAGAGGAATGAGCCCTCTGTGAAAAGAGTGCAGTCTCTGGAGAACGCTGCCCAAAGGGGGTCTGCTAGCTGGAATCAGATGTCAGGTGCAGACACTTTTCCATAAGAATAAGCATGAAACACAGGTCTCTGTCCTTTCTGGAGCAAGCCTTTAAGTTGCTGCAGTGAGAACACTCACCTAAACATCAGACACATTGAGAATGACCATCCAATACTGGGATCGCTTCCACGCAGGAAAGGCAGAGCTTGAAGCCTGGTGAACCAGCATGGTATGAACTATGGCGATTTAGCCCTGAGGGTGAACACAAATTATTGTAAGGGTAGGAAAACAAAAGAAGAAAAAACTTTGTTTTGTTGAGAAAAATGGGGAGGAAAAAGGAAAGTAAATCAAACTAGTAAACAAACAATTACTCTAACAAATTATTCCACAAACTAAATAAAGTTATCAGCTTTCACACTGCTGGGAGCTCCGTCTTAGGCCGAGGACGGCTGAAAAGGAACTGAGGGGTGTTGGGTCGCGTGCGCTCGATGAAGCGCTGACAACGGCATGAGATGGAGACAGTGCATGCACCACCCAGAGGGGCACCGCTGCTGAAATTCTCCCATCAATGGCGCAGAGACACACCATCACCAGAAGTGGAGTACCCACAGGAACACTCCTCAAAGAAGAGCAACACTATCTTTTCTTGGGGGAAAATACTACATCTTTTCCAAATGAAGTCAATTGCATAACTGATTAAATGCATTTTTTCCTTTGATAACTTAACACTCTTTCACTGAACAAAATAGTGATACACAATTAAAAAAAGAAGTGCAGTCGGATGAACTAGGTATTTGGAGTTAAAGTGTATTAAAAATAAATATTCATGAAATGCAAATCTGAGGGTAAAAATTCTCAATGTATGCACACACATATGTGACTTTAAATTACAGGAATTATTTTGTAGCTAGTGCTAAATACAGCAATTATACAATTATTTTCTTGACACATCCATTAATGTACACATTCAATTCAAAAAGTTACATGAACTCTGATTTAAAAGAAATTATCTTTATTTGTAAACAGTACTAATAAAACATTTTTATAAACATTGTAAGGGTCTCCCCAATAAACACCAGGGTCAATCTGAAACTTCCCCTCTTCTTTCTTGATCTTCCTAAAAGAAAAACAGAAAACAAAATAAAGACACCTTCAAGTTTCCATCTAACCTTCTGAAAGCATAAACTCACAAAACACCTTTAAAAACACCAAGAAAATCATGCAGTGTTCAGCTGTCCATACTATACACACATTTTAAACATATTGCGTGGTATACGTGATACTCAGTTAATGTTTAGGCATCTAAGCTCAGATTCTACTCACACATACCACAACTTTCTCACACTGTATTTTAAAAGAAATCTTGTTTTCAGTGAAGATTACAGAAAATTAAAAAGATAAAGGCGAAAAGCTTCTCTGCCTCATTCATACATGGACTCGTTGGGTTTATGGGGTTTTACTGATACATAACCAAGACCTTTACTATCAATACTGCTTACCAGATTTTATGATCATAAGAAATTTAAATCTTGATATTTTATCATCATCCTAGCTAACCATCCTTTCTTATAAAACTTTTGTTATTTCTAAAAATAAATCCATAAAGATTAGAAGACACTCACCAAACTGAAAGATCTAATGGAGACAAACTTCAGTTTTCTGTCCTGCTAGATGTTCTGGATGATAGTTGATACAAGCAGTAAAAAGGGACTATACAACAAATAATGCTTTACATCTCAACACTCTCCTACTTGTAGAACCTTATCTTCTGAGTCTGTGGACTGGGACTGGAGTTCTTGTAACTTGGCTTATTATTGAGCTCTTTTCACTTTTGTTTCCATTTGGACAATTTCTTATGCTGATGTTCCAGGCAGGATGTAAGTATGTTCCCTTTGGTGGCTGAAGTCAGCAGTCTCATATTATAATATTGTACATGACATAATTGTTAGGCAACACTACCAACACTTTGTTATTTTGGTAGGTTATTCACATAGTATTCTCCAAATTATAGTGATTATTGGGCCTGAAACTTCACTCCTTTTGCATTCAAGACTCTCACTGGTTTCAATAGAAGTATTGGGTGCATAAGCAATGTAAGATAAAGCCCACTGTTCTCTATACTTGACATATGTGGGTTGATTTGTCTTCTTGATTTCAGCTACACCTAGAACCATACAGGAAAACTTTCCTATTTCAGTAACTAGCATATCACTTGAAAAAAAAAAAATTAAAGAGTCTGAAAAAAGTACTCGATATTGGATATTCAAGATATTCTATACATTTTGGCCACATTATGATAAATGTCTGCTCTTGAAGAATTATACTGATATTTTGGTCAATCAAGGGAAAAGGAATTCACCATACCTACAGTGAGCATATTTCATTTCCAGATAAAGCTTTTTTTGGGTGCTACTCTACCTAAATATTGATTTATGAATCTCATATAGAATACATACCCAATTTGCATGTAAAAGTGGTATAGAATGGTATAGAAATAATGCAAAGTAGGAGGACTGTGGTTTTGTTTGTTTGATTTGCGGGGTTGGTTGTTTTGTTGGTTTTTTACACAAATAGGAATTTAAAATAAAAATGCCTTTGAAAACACAAAACTTGATAACCTTTAAAATTCTTGATTGCTTTTAATTCTTTATAATACCAGGTAACCATTCAATTCTTATAAAATTGGTACACAAATGCATTTTTTCTTCTGTAAAAATAATTTAGCTAGTTTGTATTTTGAAACCGTTCATATATTTTAACTATTATTTCATTCAGAAAGTTAGTGCTTGTGAAGGTGTTATACTGACAGCCCTGAAGGTTGAAGTCCTTTATCTAGCCAAAAAAGAGGTATTTCTTTTGCATCAATAATGCAAGCTACCCTACACTACTTGCCAATGTACCTCAGCACTGACCTGAGAGGACCATCATTGTACAAAAGGGGAATTCAGTGTCATGCCAACAAGTGGACTATCAAACAGAGTCCAATAGTCAGCTTTGTGGTGTGGATTCCTAAACTAGATTGTGACTATCTGTTCATTTCACTTACAGGCCTTCAAACTATCACATGACACCAACTTTCAAAGACTACTGGAAATTAATCATCTTCTGTATGGATCATTTTTGTACAATGATTTATGCATAGATTTTTCTTTAAGAATTTCTTAAGGGGAACTTACCCAATAAGATCAAGGAGACAGGACTCATCGTCGTCATCATCCATGACAACTAAAGCAAAAAGGAAAGGACTGATGATATTTCATCAAAATCACAGAAAAGATTTCCTTCAACATTAAAACAATTTCAAAGCACATCAATTTATTTTCAATAAACGATCTGTGGGAACTGTGTGGTATTTATTCTGGGCCATATTCTTAGATGAACCTGTGCAACTGCCTCTGAAGTTAATATAAGTCGTGAAGTTAATGTGAGTCTGCACTCTTATCTGACCACAGAATTTAGCCCCAGGAATCTATCTGTGTAAACTTAATGCAGTATTTTACCCTGTAATTCTGTAGTTATTTTTAAAATGGAGGCAGGCAATGACCTGACCAACTGACCAATCGGACCACTCTGTAGACGAAAAATGGATTAAACAAAAAGTGAATGCTAATTATAAACTCAAATTTCTCTCACAGTAAAATGCTTTTCTGGGAATTTTTGGTTATAGTGACAGCTTGCCCATCAGGAAACAAATGCATGCTGCAGAACCTGGAACGGTGGGGACTGCTAAGCATGGTGTTTTGTTACTCACAATCCAATGAGGTGAAGTAAATTGAAGGAAGTAGGAACCACAGCCCAGTTGGCCTAAGTCATGAAGCACCGAGCAGCTGGCTCAGAAGGATGCTGTTTTCTCAGAACACACATCTGTGTCAGTGGCTGGTCCTCACAAATATCCCCACTCTTAGTTTCTTCTAAGTGACACTCATAAGCATACTTGAGTGAGCTCCTGGTTAGTAACTGAAAATCCTAAAAAAGGTCTGCTACACACATCATTTGCATTAACTGGGTTGTATTTAATCATCTGTGCACTAGTTACATCCTCTCTCTACCCCCCAAACCATCATGGCCACCTTCTCTCCTATTAACTGCTTGTTCAGTTTGGTACTGATGTTCTTATGCATTTATCGTGTTGATCACTTTCTCTTCTGCTTGTTCTCTTCTTTAGGCTTCTGAGATTGTACGATTCTGGTTCTCTTACCACAATAACCATCATCATCTCATTTGAATGCTCTATCTTCCTTCACCTTTTTCCACTCGGTTGACACCCCTCAAAGTTATATCCTTAAACCACCTCTTTTGACTACATTTACTCTCTCTTTAGGTGACCTCATCTGCTCTCACTATTTAAGACACAAATGCTATGTTGGCATTTTCCAAATCTACCTTCATAACTCTGACCTCCATTCAGTCTCCCATCCCCAAATGCCTTTACATTATCTCCTCAGGGGTTTCCTGTAACCACCTCAAATTTAACATGTCCAAAATGAAATTTGCACTTTTCTTAGTTATCTCTCAACTTCCTCTGTTCTCTACCTTGCTGACAACTCCACTATAATCCCTAGCACCCAGACTTGCATATAAGGTGTAAAATGGGTTTGCAAAATGGGTTTGGGTTGGGATATGCAGGATGCATGCAGCCCTTCTACACTGCAGAGCCTCACTCAGTAAGGATTCTCTCTGCTTTAGTTTGCAAGGGCAGGTGAGGCAGGGCACAAGGATCAATCACTATGTGAATCCTCCAAAGGGCTATTTCAACTACTGGAATAAAGTAGCATCCATGGAGTGACTGCACCCTAGGAAAGAGAATTCTTTCTCCAATGCACTAGTCCATCTGCTCAATGCCAAATCTAGCTATTCAGTATGGGTGCTGAGCTGAGTATTTAACCCACAATGACTTACAGCATAAACACTATTTTATTATGTGAGTACATTCTGTAAATATGTACTATTGAAAATAAATAAATGGTTGGCCCATAGCTTTCTTTAACTGCATTCCTAGTATTGTTTATTGTATGTTGTTCTTTCCTTTGTTCTAATAGCAAATTGTGAGTCCATGCATGCAGTACTGCTTCAGTGGCAGGATTTTCTAAGGGATTGTCTACACATAACCTGCTACAGCGGCGTAGCTGCCTGCTGCTATAAACACTTCACTGTAGCCACTCATTACAGTGACGGGAAGGGTTCCCATATCGCTGTAGTTAATCCATCTCCTCTAGAGATGGTAGCTGGGTTGCCAGTAAACTTCTTCCATCAACCTAGCACTGTCTACTCTGAGGTAGTTCAGCATAGTTTCATACTCCTGAGACATATCACAATGCTGACTGAAGTTTTCAGTGTACACCAGCCCTCAGCTGCACAAGCCTCACTGAAAGTCAATAAGATTTGTGCTGCATTACATAGTGCTTTTGAAAATCCCACCCCAAAAGACACAATGGCAGTATACCTTCTTTTGTAAAAAAGTTCCATGGCTACTTCACTTGATACTACAGTACAACCAGTTGCTGACAAACAACTTAACTTGAGAAGCAGCAAAAACAAAGATAGAAATATTTCAGCAAAAGGACCACAAAATCTATTGTGACAAAATAATAAAGATTATACAATTTAAGAAAAAAGAAATAAAAGTCGAAGTAACCATGCAGAAGTTTTGCTCAGCTTCAGTATTTCCATGTGTATAAAACCAATAAAAACAAATAAGCTGAATTTGACAGTGAAAGCTCAATCACTAGTCAAAATCTGCAAATTATATTTTAAAAGGAAAAGGTAGGACGGAATGAAAATGTATTATAGTTAAAAATTTTAGTAATTCATATTCTTCTTTACAATCTTTATACTTTATAAAGTATTTACACTAAAGACTTTTTTGATTAATTCAAAATGAAAAACATCTACCAATATATTTTTCTTCACTCTGCACATCTCAAGTTCTATTACAATCTACCCAACATACTGTAAACAATACAAAATAAAGATAAATATACTGTGCATTTTAGCAAGCAGCAAGGATCAAGGGCAGTCATGATTAGTGAGGCTCCAACAAAAGCAAGCTTACAACATGACAGAGTAAGGAATTAGGCTATGAGTTGCTACATCCTACAATCTCACTGCCAGTGGAGTACACTTAAGAACAAGCCCCAATATACAATTTTGCACCGGGAAAGGGTATGGAACCAGCCACGGAGTTGTCTATGTGAAACCTATTCCCTTAAAACCGTATTTCTCAACCTTTTAAGTAGCAAGTACCCCCTAACTTCTCCAAATTTTAATAAGTACCCCAACACTCAATTTTCCACTCTGAAAAATACAATCTTTTTCCCCTTTACCGCTGAACGACTGTATTTCTCATAAAGCAGGAGAGTTCTGCAATGCTGTGCGGCTGTGACAGTTCACAAAACCCCCTGCTGTTTCTTCTCCCCTTCCTCCTCCCCTTCCTCCATATAGGAGCAAAGGTCAACACCAGCCAATCACTATGGCCTGACGGCAGGGACACGTGGTGTTCTCCTCACGCAGGCGGGAACTTGTGAGGTATTGGCAGGCAGTAGCGGCCCACCAGAATGGATAGCAGCGCTCCCCATGGCTGTCCCTAGGGGGTGCGGGCTTGGAGCAAATCACACTGTGTGGGCCCCTCTTAAAATTTTTATACTGGTAAAATCTGGAGCTGTCATAGTTGTAAATTTCACTGCTCAACTACAGCAATGAAATTGACAAGTAAGCCTGTGAGTAGAGCCCGGCTCCAGGACTGGGCAAGCCGCTGGGCTCACCGCCTGGCTTTCTTGGCACCGGGCTTTGAACTGGGGAGGAGAGCTGCACCTGGGCAAGTTGCAGGCAGCTGCCGCCTGGCTTCCAGCCCGGGAGGTGGACGACTGTCACCTGCTCCGAGCTGGGGCGGAGGAGGCTTCTGCACAGGCTGAGATCCAGGGATGTGGGCAGGCAGCAGGCATCTGCTTTCCATCTTCAAGCCAGCGCGCAGGAGGCTGTCTCTCTGCTCAGAGCTGGGGCCTGGGTGGCAGCCACCTGGCTGTGAGCCCAGCTGCTGACAGGCTCCCACCTGGGAGCTGGGACCGGGCAGGACACAGGCAGCTGCCGCCTGGATTCCCCAGAAGTCGTCAGCTGCTGCCCACCTCCCTTCACTGGGTTTTTCATCGCGTACCCCCTGCATGTGTCTTGCATACCCCTGGTTGAGAAACTATGCCTTAAAACACAGGAGCCTAAGCATGTACCCTGTCAGGAACTAAAACTTTTTAAATGAAAAAACTCTCAACCATACATATAATGGCTTCGAAATATGAGCACAGAGACTACCCCTCAGGCGCTTCAAAATATGAATAGCAGAGGCACATTTTCTAGCATTATTTATTGGGTAGGAGGCATACTACAATATTCATGTTCATACATTTTCTAACTCTGAAATGGCTTTTGTGCCGAAACAGTCATTAGTCTTCAGTAAGTTACTTCTTCTGTTACTAAGATGGCACAGATTCTGCAAATGTAGGTTTTGGTAAGAAGAAGACTAGATATTAACACATTGTTTTTGCAGTGTATTTGTATGTTCATTCAGGGGTTTGTTACACCTTCATCTAGGTTTCAGACAGAATTTGGCCCATAATCTCAGAACATCACATAACCAGAAAAAAAGAGCATCACAAAATACTAATAACCTGCAAGACATTCCACACAGAACAGGTCTTACAGATTAAATGTGTCAATACAAGATACCTGATTTAGGACCAACTTTATTCTTTTTCCATACTTCTAAGGAAATTTCCATTAACACCAGCAGAAATTCTGTGCATATATGGAAAGGAGAATAGATTCCATTGTTTCCTTCTGACCCAGTGGTTCTCAACCCACAGCCCGCAAGCTGCTTGCAGCCCAGTCAGCACACAGTTGTGGCCCATGTGACATCCTCAGGACCATACAGGTAGTATATATGACAATGATTCTCAACCTATTTACCATTATGGGCCACATATGCAGCTCTCTATGTGTTACATGGGCCACATCCACACAATATATATACTACCTGTATGGCCCTGAGGATGTCACATGGGCTGCATCTATGTGCTGATTGGGCTGCTGATTGGAACCACTGATATATATTGTGTGGATGCAATCCACATAACACATAAGAGAGCTACATATGTGGCCCACCATGGTAAACAGGTTCCACTGTTCTAACCCTGCCAGTGATCTGATTAAATAGACATGGGCAAAAAATTAGTATCAGTAGTCTTTACACAATCAATGCAACAGTGCCTCACAGTAGCCAAAAATATGCAGATCATATTTCTGGGCATCTCTTGGTATAACCAAAATTGTTATATTCTGCTGAGGGTATCATCCATCTATATTCTAAGGGCCATATGCTCTTGTGACTTGACACAGTTCAAATAATAGAAACTGCAGCAACTTCCTACCATGATAGCCTCAAGTGACTGCCACAACTTCCTACTTGATACGATGCCATACTGAACTGCAAGAGAAAAAATGATACTGCACAAAGAATCTGCAAATAGCATATAGAGGATGTGGTTTGTGGAAAAGTGGTTCAAGTTTAGAACTAGGTATGAAACTTAGAGGCTCATTGGCCATTTAGGGTAAGTTTTGCTCAGTTCACTGGTGTAAAGCTGGATATTGACCTCAATTAAATTATTCCAGATTTACATCAGGATAACTGACAGAAGAATTTTACTCATAAAGACCTAAATACCATGGCGATTGATGCTCTATAAATACTATAGGGTAACCAGATTAAAGATACTAAGACAAATTCAAACTGATGCAAGCAAGTACAAGTCCTTAGGCTTGCCTGTTTACAAAAGGGAGTAAATTCAAAAGGTGATGTGTAAGATAATGCAAGTTGGGCTCCCTTACACGTATTTACTTCCATTTACCAATATGTGATCATACATATGACTAAGTGTGTATAATGTACACAACGAGGAGCTAGAAAAAGTTTTAAAGAAGGTACAACTTTCAATAGGGTTTCTTATTTAAACATACAATCCCTTCTGCTTGCTGCTTTGTTTTTTTGCCACACTCCTCCCTTCAACACTCTCTGACAGAATTTGGCCCATCATCTCTAAACATCACATAAGCAAAAGAAAATGAGGCCCAATTCAAAGCAAGTTTCCAACATAATAGTGATTGGGCTGTGAGTTGCTACCTTCTACGATCTCACGGCCAAAGGAGTGTAAACTGATTATATAAATAGTAAGAGTGTGTGAAAATAAATAAGTCTACGGGAATTCAAATGGAGGTGCTGAATCTGGAAGATGTGAATTATATGAACCTCCACCCCTCCAGACTTTGACTCTCTTCTGACTGTCCCAAGGACTGCATTTGGCTTCAAATTGTGTTTGACAAGCACCAAATGCATTCTACCATTCTCACCTGTTTCTTAAAACGCCAACAAATATTGAAAAATCTATTATCCTCCCAAACTATTAAAAATAAATACATACTTAGAATCTGCAGACTGTTTTCCATTAGAAACTAATAATTTTAAACTATATTATATATTGGACATTAACTGCTTGATAATTCTTTTTATTACTTTAATTTTATTAAACATTTCTTAAAGATCCAAGCCTTACACTCCTGGGAAACTGTCAGAGGAAAGAGGGAGACAGCAGAAGAAAAAGAGCACAGAAAATCTGACATATTTCACAGTTTCATAAGACAGGTATTTCCATTTAAACAACTTATACTACAAACTAATCAATTTAGGTATAGATATCACAGTATGACACAAAAACACTGTGGATGTAGTTAACCTCAATAAACACCTACACTAGAAAGACGCTGGATGGGCTACCTGTGTTCTGTCATGTTCAACACATAAATGAAAGCTAAGTAGTGCCTTTACTTTTGTTTTCTTTAGTATTTATCCAGCACTGGCAGAAGATGAACAGTATGAGCTAACAGACCTTTTCTATCATCTCTCAACTTGTTCAGCGACTGATCATTCTTCAATAAATTATGTTTCAGACCAAAATGTAGCATACAGGTTCATAACCTGAAAGCAAACTTTTTTTCCTTTAAAAATATTCATTGATCCCACAAAAGTGGGTTGACCTCTTTATTAAAATAGAAATGATGATTTTTTTATATGCTCTACTATGCTCTATGTATCTGGTGAAAACTTTTAAAGCAGAAATTACCTTCTCATCAATGCACACCCAAAGCACCAACAGGAATTATAATACAAGCACTGAATGTAGAATAAAGTCCAAGCAATTGACAAGATGCATCATAGCCTTTTTGGGAGCCATTGCAATGTAGCATGTCAAACATCTTAGAGTTATTATCTCCACACAATTGTCTGACACAATGAAATCTGTCAAAAATCAATTTATCATCATGCCAAATATGGCCCTGTTCTAAGCAGGTGCAACAGAACTAACTCACCAGAGTGGTGTCTACTTATAACAGGACTAAATTTCAGCCATCTTTATTATCATCAGTGCCAAACAATGACACACAATGTAACTTTGTCTTATTAGTATGCTTGGCAGAATCTGATTTTTTAAAATAATTTCAACAGATAATATTGTTTATTTTTAGCATTTTTTCTATTTTTATCTATTTAAATTTTCACAGTTGTGCAAAATTGAGGCTTATAAGCATTTTTTTTCAATTTTGTCCATTTAAATTTTCACAGTTGCAGGAAATTATGGGGGGAGTCAGACAATGGGCAGTCAGACAATAATTATTTAATGACAGTGGACACAGTCAAAAAGTTGAGGCCTTATAACAGTTAAAACACAAATTGACAGCATCCCATGTCAAAGTATACAACGTAAACAGCCTTATATCAAACTCTAATTAAAGTTCTCAAGCAGCATTTTTCTTGCTTTGCCTATCTGTAAATATCAATTATCATCAACGGAAATATTTTGGTTTATTTGTGTGTGTACAGTGAATTCAACATTTACTAACATTTACCAATAAAAATCTAATCCTTCCAAGCCTACTTATTAGTAAATACTCTAGGAACCCACCACTTCACTCCATATTACTGAATGTTACTGGCACTGTTATCACTCTCATCAACAGAAGCTGGTCAAATGAAAAATATTGCCTCACTCATCTTGTCTCACTGGCACTTTGGCAGGTGAGTATATGAACTTTCTTGATTTCTTAGCTCACTCTTGTGCACTATGGAGCAGTCTTGGTCCTGGCCTTGCTTTTTGTGGGACAGAAACAGACTCCTTACATGCCCTTGCACACCAACATAGTACAGAGCAGGACCAATCCCACAGAACATTCAAGATATAGTAACATCTAGGCACAAAATAACAAACTACAGAAACAGAGCAAAGGACAGCGGTCAAAACAAAGGTCCTGAAATGAGGGCAGTTTAATTATTAATTTAAGTAAGTCACACTCATTTAATGTAGTTTTCACTAAGTTAAGGTTTCAGGCTCATTAATGAGACACCATATGTGCTGACATATTTAAGCACAGCCATAGTGACCCAAGGAGAAAATGGTAACAATCAGAACATCCCAATGGGAGATTTGTATATGAACCTTTTAACTATTGTAGCTAGTCAAAGAATGACACAGATAGATAGATAGATATTGGCTTGCTGACACAGCACTGATCATTTAATTTTGATATTGCCCTATTTCCTTACGAATACACTAGTATTACCACACTATCTTAATATCATAATGTCTTCTTTGCAGCCAAGAGTCACAGTAAGTTAGGTTCAATATAGCACTGAGATATCTTCCTTTAGCATATAAAGCAGTAGTTTTGGATCCACCTTCAGTGTTTCTGAACTCCAACACTGGCTTCATTCAGCTTCTTACTGATAATCTTAACATTGCATCAGTCCACTTGTATACAGGTTATTTTCATTTGAATGCAATGCATACTCAAACACTAAAATGGTCTCACTGTGATTTTATATGGAGACAATATAATCAAATCCCATTACAGTTGCAATGTAATCAAAGTATCATCATAATCTCCTGGAAGACCAAACTTTCAAGGACTTTGTCAATTTCTTCCCCCTTCAGTGAACATGGAGTTAATACCATTTAAAATTCTGAAGTCACCAATCCACTTAATGAAAGAATAGATTTTGGCTTTGCCACAAATCCTGAGCATATTGTTGCATTACCCCTGGGGCAGATCAGAAGGCAAAGGGAAAACCGGAGTCACTACATAATATGCCTCCTGATTTCCCCCTCACATTAGCAGGTAGGTATCCTTAGCCTGGTATGGCACAGACTAGATCCCCTAGCAGGAGAACCAGTATGTTGTGGGATTGGAGCCAAGAGGTTCAGTCCATTCACCATCCCTTCCTGCCCACTTTCGCCACATGCACAAGGGAGGGGAGTGCTGCAGCTCTGTGTAAGCTGCGCTCCTCCCCATGCAGCTACCCCTGGCATGGGAGCCCAGAAGGGAAAAATGGGGGCACCTTAAATCCTCTTATTCCCTGCACAGCTCAAGACATGATATGGCCAAAATGATTATAGTTTTAATTAACATAACCGTTTCTACATATTTTTTCTTTTGAAGCACAATTCCCTGAAAAATGATTAAAGGAATCACAGGGTTCCATGTTTAATGTCTCTCACTGACTATATCAAATTTGCTCAGATTAAAAGTAAGACTATGGCTTTTTTAACTGTCGGCCTTGAAAAACAAACCTGAAATCAGAAAGCTAGGCTGTATTTTTTTCAGCCTGTACATCACAAATAATTAAGATTTTGAGAGCCAAATTCTGTCCTCAGTTATACTTATGCAATATCAATTTCTTCAAATTCTGCAGGTTAGTCTCCAACTGGACTGGAAAAATGTAAGTGAAAGCAGAATTCAGTTCTGCAACTGGAACATTAGTAACCTTTTTTTTTAAACATACAAGCTGGAATAGACTCTAGCTCTCATAACTGTGTTGTCAGGGCAGATATAACATTAGAAAATTTCTGTGTTAGGACAGAAGCATGCCACAGAGATTGGCTGCTTCCCAGCTTTGCTCCAGGATGCCACTTCCAATCCAAAGATCCCCAAACATGTGGTAACAAATATCAACGGATGTGCTTCCACGCTCTACAACCTTCTCCTCGATCCTTTACCCCAGCTTGATTTCCACTAAGTTTTCTTCCTCTCCGCTAGTGTAAGCAGAGAAAAACAAGCAGCTCCTTGTTATGTGAGATCTCCTTCTAAGAAAAGCTGCTTTCAGATTTGAAAGTCTAATTAAAAAAAATCTCACTAAACATGGTGTTAAATATTGCTTTTCAAACAGAATCAAAGATTTTATCACCTCCAATTTCTTTATCCACTGCACTAAAGTTATTGCTTGTACTCTTACCAAAGGAGAAAGATATATAGAAAATGAGAGAAGTTTTGTCACAAGTTAAGGCAGGCCCTAATCCTGTAAAAACTTCATTTGCTTAAAGTCCCATTGACTTCAATAAGTATTCACAGGATCAGGACCCAATTTGATACATCTCGTTGTATAGGATACCTTCCTCCAAAACGGTCCCTGAACATTATTTGTATTTCAATGACAATGCTGGTTCACTTTATACTAGGCATGAAGGCAAGGCTACAATTTATATTTAAACATTTTAAATTCCCTGTTCCCTCCAAATTATAAATTATTTCCTTGAATTCCAATGACCTGTTACATATAAAAATCAGTTTTGTAGCACACACTACCATCATTAGATTTGGTTTTTTCAGGCTTCTTTTCCATCTTTAAATTCTCCAATAAAAAGGGGACTGAAGTAGCACCAGTGTTTGTTGTTAAAGATTTATGCATATATAAGTTAACCCATTTCAAATCACATCAATCTAAAACTTGTCTCAGATTTTTAGCCTAGATACCACTGTTTTTGTTGTTGTTGCAAAGGTTTGTTTAAAGTATTTAAAAATTCACAAAATAATGAGATATCTTGACTTGAGTTGATTTGGTTTAGTTTTAAGAGGGACCAGAACAAAATTTACTTTATAAATGTTTTAGATCTTAAGACAAATTATCATTTAGCTATTTCTGTTTTTTTAAATTGGGAAATGGGCAAGTTTAGTTAGAAACACACCAAACTGCACACACAGTAAGCCACTTCCTTAACTTTGTAAATGTATGGTTTTAAAGAATTATTAAAATTAAACAAAGTATATACCACACAAAATCTCACTAAATTCAATATGACTTAACATATTATGGATCTGATCTTGATATATCTATCCATTACAGTTTTCACTGTGATTTACAGTACAAATGACCCATCAAGGCCAACAACAAGAAATATTTCATCTTAACTTCCATTTACATTATTTTCCAGTATTTTAAATAGCAGTCTTACTATAATATTTACTATTTTCATTATGCAAAATCTTAACAAAAATTTGTCACTGTAACAGCCATATGAAAAAGAAGACTAATGCAATTCTAGTTACATTGTAATGGTTCTGAATTATTTCACTCCTCTGATAAATGTATATGGCATTTTATTCCTTTGGGTTTAGTACAGTTTTAAAAAATTCAAAATGGCTATGGCACAACTCAAAGTAATGGAAGAAAGAAAATTCAGAACAAGACTACCACTGTATCCCTTCATTCACGAAATTATATCAAAGCTGTGTGTAACACAGAAGTCTGATCTTGCAGTCTTTGTACTGGCCAAATCCCTGGGTGAAATATTGGCCCTGCTAAAGTTGATGGCAAAACTCTCATTGATTTCAATAGGGCCAAGATTACCTCGAGGGTATCAACATCGGGGGAGAGCGGGAGGAAGGAAAGGAGAGGGGAAAGAGTATTTTAGCATGCATTTACCTCGGCCTGCTAACGCATTAAAACTAAAACTGCCTTGTCTACACTAGAATTTCAATGTGTTCATTAACATATATTAGCTTCCTAATGCAAACAAAGCCCCAAATGCAGTTGAAGGGAGCTCTGCAAGGAATCTGCCTGAACTCTGAAATATACAGGCACAAGAAAGGAGAATATATTCAAACCCTTATTACTATATGTTTTTGTTTTTTAAATTTCCACAACCTTGCTAAAAATGGCAATGTGAGAACCTTCCAATTAGGGGATATTATCTGACTCTGGCAAAAATTAACCAGGCATATGTTTATATGATCAGCTGTGGATTTTGCTCCCCACATTGGCTAGCCTTTTGTTCTCAAGAAGCAAATTTGAGTTTTGCACAAATGTAGTAAAAGGAAACATAATTAAAATATATTTCTCTTCCCTACCCCAGTTAGCATGAAAATTATGCACCAGGAACTGCTAGAGAATGTTCATTGGGAAAAAGTGGTAAACGTTGTGGAATTTGATTGACTGCACTAAAATTCAGAATATGAAGTTTGATGAAGAGGGTAGTGAGGAAAAATGGATGAATTATTTTCAAGGTGTCATTTTTATACAATAAAACCAGCCAGTAAAACTAATTTGAGAAAAGCACAGTAAACTTTTTCAGTTAGCTATCCACTCACATACTTTCTGTTCAGATTCTAATAAATAAGGATAAGATTATGTCACAAAGGTCACAGATTCCGTGACTTCCAAAGACCTCTGTGACATTTTCTGCTTCAGCCCTCGGGGGCGGGGCCAGAGCTGTCAGCAGTAGGGGCCTGCAACTCCCAGCCACCAGCCCTGGATCTCCCAGCCACCATGGGTGGCGGGCAGACACAGAGCTCGCAGTTGCCCTGGATAGTGGGGGTCCAGGAGTTCCAAGCCATCAGCTCCAGAGCTCCAGATTGTTCTGGTGCAAAATTTAAATTAAACATTTCTTGTCACAGAAGTAATTTGCATAATGCTCCCTTACTGAAAAACTATGGCTGAAAAAAGATGGTAGAACTACTTTGTGGTATATAATATAATGTTATGTATACTATACATCACAGAGTAGTTATATACATTACATACATAGATACAATCACCTATTAAATACACAAAGTGCTACCTCCAGTGAGCTGCTGGATGCCTTTTGCAAGTGTCCTCATCTCCCACTACACTTTAATACCTTTCAGGAGGCATTAATCATCTTAGAGGACTGGGTCCTTATATAGTGACATACACTGTCTCTGCACTGGAAGGGCAAGTAACACATGCACTGCACAAAGGAAAAAAAGATAAAGGCAGTTCATCCAGTATGCAAATATTCCTTAAATTTCATTCATCATTAATATAGCTTAGAAAACTAAAGAGGCCTCATTTAAAATGAGTTCTTGGAAACCATTCTGAATTTTATGTACTAAGGCCCAAAATACATGCAGAGATGCTTGGATGTACTGTGAAAATTGTAAAAAGTGCATTGACATTTTAAGAACATGCACATCAATGAAGGTCAACCTAATTACTGTCTAAAGGCTGTTGAGTAGATTCCTGAAGCTCTCAATGCTGCTGCCTAAAACTGGTACTTCTTTCTCTATTATATGTTGAGATGTTCTTGAATATTTCAAGGCACCAGCATATACAATATCATAGCATACAGTACTTGCTATACTGCAATGTAGTGTTATGAATAACTTCTTGTACCACAGTTTCTTCAGTTGGCTTTATTTAATTTGCTGTTCAGAATAACTCTCTCTCACATGCTTTTGCTACTTTTACATGGTTTTTAAAGATATTGGACAGAGAAAGTGGCCTAATGCAATCCCAGATTTTAAAATTTTGGGAACAGAATTTGATTATTTTACTTGTAAATCAGTGTCCAGAGCAGACATTTTCAATGCCATTCCTGTCAATACATCTGAGTAGTAACAAAAATGATAATTAGATATCTGGGAAAAGAGAAAGAACACCTTTAAAGTGCAGAGGAATCTATGAAGTAAAATTGCATTACCGGTGTTAACTCAGGCTGAACATAGCACTATGTACCCTTCAATTACCCTGTTCTGGAAACCAAGTAATTTTTTAACTTATTGAACTAATAGATGAACTAACCAGTTTGAATGTTTGAAAACAGTGAACTACTAGTACTTAGTTTGCACTAACGCCTCAGAAAACTTAGCGTGGAAATCCTTTAGAAAGGTTAATTGCAGATAACTACATCCACACTAGAGGGTTTGGTTTTTATTCTGCTGTTTATACTGGTATAATTAGAGAGGCAAGCACAAAGGCCTTGTCTACACAAGAAAGGGTTTACTGGTACAGCTATGCTACTATAACTATCCCAACAAAGTAACAAAGCTAAAGGAAACGCAGTTTATACTATCAAGAATTATTTTGCTGGTATAGCTTATACCAGTTCCCCAAACAAAAATAAACTACACTGGCAAAACGGCTTTTTTGCAGGTATAACTGTGGCTACCCTCAAGTTCTTGTCAACATAATCATGTTGGTTTGGGTGGAAAAGAGTGTGATCCCTGACCTATATAGCTGTGCCAGCATGAACCATAGCATAGATACAATTATACTGGCAAAATTACGCTTATGCTGCTATCGCTAATCTTACTTAGGGCAGGGGCACAGTAATTCTGGCAAAGGCGCCATTTACCATAAGCAACATCCACACCAGCACCTTGTCTTTGCCGGTATAGCTATATTGGCCATCCTAGAAGAGATGCAGTTAACGCTGTTAAAAGAAGTCTTCTACCAATATAGTTTATTATACCAGCTTCCCAAACAAAATCAGCTATTCCAGCAAAACTACTTTTTTACTGGTATAGCTACGTCCACAAGGGGCTTTTGCTAACAAAGGTATGTAGATTAAGGGTGTGATTTTTCACTCTCCTGACACAGCTGTGCAAGCAAAACTTTCAAATATAGGCCAGGCCAAAATGACACTTGTTAAAATGCCCTTAGTACATTTAGGTTCCAATCCTGTAAATGTTTGGAACTACTCACATGAGTAAACATGTGCATTAAGCATTTGCAGGTTTGAGCAGTTAGTGACACAGTATCCTTGGTATCGTTATCATATTTTTGTTGCTTTCTTGCTAATTTGCACAAATTAGTACAATAATCCACAAGGGAACTCCCAAACAGTGCAAATTAGATAGATTCTATAGTATATAATCAATGTTATTAATAAAATTACTCCTCCTTCACACCTTTAAGATTATTAGCAAAACAATGCAAAGCAGCAGTTCTGGAACACATTTTTATTTATTAAAAAATATAAAATTAAAAAGGTAAGCAAAGAAGAATTCCATTCCCCTTAACTGATTTTAAATAATGAGTTTTGAAGAATGTATTGTCCTGTCATTAATGTAGATTGTCTTTAAAAAACAAACAAAAACATTAACAGGGCTGTACCAAGATGTGTTATAGACATTATAGCTTATATAGAGGGAGAGATTTTTTCAAAAATTAAATGAGGAAAATGTTTAATTTCTCATTGAAAATTCAGTTGAAATCCCTTCATCACCAATAGGTGAAAGCTTTAAAAAAAATTGCCTTAAAATTAATCCCAAATGATTGTATCTTCTAGTACCATCATTAATGAATGAGAGGTCTGAGTTTGACAGGGACATACTGTGATGTATCAAAAAGCATAAAATTCAACGGTAAACAAACGAGTATTCCACATGCCTGAGTAGTCTTTTGCACAGTTTGGCAGTGTTCATTCCTGTGTCCTGAATATAAATTTTATCCTTTTTCTAAAACACACATTAATAGGTACACCTTAAACTGTGTAGAATTTGAATGAGGAAGTTTTATTTGTTTTGAATAGGAGAGAGATTTCAAGTGTGTGTCACTGAAATACACACAGCTCCAAAGCAAACCCCTCCCCCTCTCCAAAAAAAACCCTTTCATCATAATGGAACTGCCATGTTTAAACCAGAGGGAGCCTCCTCATTGGGAAATTCTTTCAAAATTGGCCTTAAAAACCCTCATGAAAATATACCAGCCCCTGCACACACACAAAATATACTCACTCATCCCTATCACAAAGAGGATAACAAAATTTAATTTACTCACCCACCAACTGGGTTACTTGCCCTAAACATGTGGGTCAGCAGAATTTTGCAAGGCAGTTTTTTTATAGTCTTTCTAGTGATAAAGAATTTTTAATTTGCCATGTGTGCTACAAGACATTTCAAAAATCTCTATTCCCATTTTTTTTTTAATTTATTAACACACCATGTTTTGATTAGCAGCATCAAAGCCTGAGCCAGCAGCCTTCACTACAAGGAGAGAAATGCTTTTAGCCTTGCTGTGAACTTAATTTCAAATGAGGGAGCGTTCCCTTCCCCAAATTTGGGGCACATTTTGGATTCAGAGGTAAACAAGTATTCCACTAACATTAGCAGTTTTTAAACAACAGGGTCTTGACCCTATGGGACACAGAGCACCCTCCCGCCCCACTGAAGTCATCAGGATCTGAAAGGTGCTAAATACCTCCCAGGAGTGCACCCCTAGCTCTGGCAGCTTAGTTAAGGACTGTGGGGACCATTTGAAAGAGGGAGAAAGGGAAGAGATTTCAAATCAATGTAAGGAGATTTGTAAGGGCCCCTTCCTGAGACAGCAACTCAAGAGCAAAATAAATAATCATGGCATGTTCCCAGCAACATGAGCCTTTATCCCTTCCCCCCTTACACCTACACACACACACCAAAGAGAGTGAGAAGTGCTGCTTTCACAACTCATCCATCTACACACAGTGAAGGAGACGAAGGGAAGGGAAGGGAAGGGAAGGGAAGGGAAGGTTTCCCTCAGCAGGAATGAAGAGCTCTTTGCCCGGACAAGCAGCATTTTGAGGCCTGAGCGAGCAGTAAAGGAAATGGCCTGAGAGAGGCACAGGAGGGCGACGTCCCAGACAGTGGCACGAAACATGAAAGCAATCCCTCCCCCACCCCGTCCCTCACTCACTCACTCACTCACGGCTTAAAATGGCGCCGATGGGGGAGGAGGAGAGGAGTCACAGTGAAACTGCGCAACAAACCCTGGCAGGCAGCCAGAGGCAGCGCCATCTTCCCCGTCCTGCGCTCCCGTCCCAGCCGGTCACACACAGACCGAGGCAGCCCAGCCCAGCCAACGAACAGCCCAGCGCAGACACCGGCCGCAGCTCGGCCCTGGAGCCCCTCGGCATTCCGCGCCGCGCCTCTCCTGTGCCGGCGAGCGCGGGCCGAGCGGAGACGCAGCAGAAGGCCGCAGCCCCCCCGCCTCTGCCTCTGCTCCCCCAGTGGCTATTAAATAACACTTGAAAAACAAACACAAATGTGTCCTATTTTCCCCTCGATTGTTAAGAGGGTTTTCAATATATATATATTGATACGATGCCATCTTACTACATTTCCCCCCCACCCGCCCCAAAAAAAAACACCTGTGATTGGAAATAGGATTTTTGTTAAGGTCGGCGGAGAAAGCAGCTAAAATCAGGCAAGCCACCCTCCCGCCCCAAAAGCCAACCACTGTCCCCTTCCTCGGAGGGGAGGGTGTCCATGGAGCCCCTCAATAATGCCACCAACGTTTGGTTTTGGCTCAAAAAGGAGCCTTTTTTAAAAAAAAAAAAATGTTCAGAGCCATAATCCGATGAACCAGACACACACACACACACAGAGATAAAATAATCCAAGAACCAGATACACAGCCCTTCAAAAGCAAAACTCAAAGGGTTACCAGAAAGAAAATCGGTTTATTATTAGGTTTTAACATAAAAAGCGAGATTAGAGGTAAATACTTTAGGGGGGGGGGGAAGAGGAAGGCTGATCCTACAAAGAAAAAAAATTATTAAACCCAAATCTACCGCCCAAAAACCACAGGCACACCCGGGAATCGCTAGTCCCACTCCTTGGAGGAAAAACACAGGCACATTCAGACGGAGCTGCAAAGAAAGTAACAAAATCTAGTGGCTACAATCAAAACGATGAAAAACAAATCCGCAGCAGGCACAAATCAGGGAGACAAATTCAGAGAAATGACAGGATCAGGGTGGTGGGAGCAGGCGGCGAAGGGAAAAAATCAAGCCAGGAGAGAAAAAGAAAAAAAGAAAAATCCGCCCCAGCCCCACACAGCCAGGCAGGAGAGAGACGAAGTGTCTCCATTTTCCTGTGAGGAGGAGGAAGAAAGTGTTTCACAGCCCAAAGAGCTTTAGAGAAAAGCAAAGAAACGAGGGGGGAAAAAAAAGAGGGAGGAGATTTGAAAAGATTATTTTTCTTTCTCCCTCTCACACTCTCTCTATCCTCCTCTCTCCTCACACTCCCTCTCTCTCTCTCACACACACACACACTCACACACTCCCTCTCCTCTTTCTATCCCTCTCTTGATGGCCATCAAGGGGGCGGAAAATAAAAAAAAAAAAGAGAGAGACCAACAACTAATTTTAAACCAGCTCAATCAATGAGTCATTAAGAGATTTTTTTTCCCTCCTCTCCTGCATTTGCATGGCATCAGCAAGAAGAGGGAGGAAAAAAAAAACAACCCAAAACACCCCAAACCTCTCCCCTCTTTGCAGTGATCAGCCTGGACCTGAAACCTTCTCTCTCTCTCCTCTTTATTTTAAGAAACAACTTTTTTTCTTTGCAAGTGGCCTCAGCAGCCACCACCGCAGCCTCGCTGAAAAAGAATGAAATATTTCATTGCCATGTGAATTAGCATCTGCCCAACAACCACCCACCAAAATATCCCTCTTCTTTCTCCCTGTCTCCCCTCTCGCGCTCTGCAGATATATATTTATATACATAGCCCCAGAGCCAATAGCTCTCTGGGCTGAAACCTAATATCCTGGTTTTGGCAACTCCTGGTTGTTAATTTGCTCCTCTTTCTTTTCTGTCTGTCTGGAGATAGATTCCCCCCTCTCTTTTCCCTCCCCGAAGGAAGGGAGGAAGGAGGTTGTGTGTTTTTTTTTTCCTTGAAATTTTTATCACAAAATTATAATACACTCAAAGGGAAACTCACCGTCATGAAAAAGCAGTGCCTGCCTTGTCAACGGGGTTTCTTCGCCATCACATCAGGGGCTGGCAGTGTAAGAGAGAGAGAGAGAGAGAGAGACAGAGAGAAGGGAGGGAGGCAGGGAGGGGGGAAGAGAGAGAGAGAGAGAAAGAGAAAGAGAGAGAGGAGAGAGCACTGCACTGCACAGCACAGAGCAGGAGTTACCAGCCACAAGGAGAGAGAATAAGCAGAGGGCGAGAAAAAGATACACGCAGCCACCACCACACACACACACTTTATTATTTTCCAGGCTCTAACTCTCTGCTCTTCATTTTTCAAATTCGGTCCTTTTAAAAAGTTGGGTTTTTTGTGTTTTTTTTTGTTTTTTTTGGTAAGAAGATCTGTAGATCTGACCATTTAGAAAGAGCTGAGCTGTTCTTTCAGTTCAAAGTTGTAATTTTTTAAATTTTGTTTAAAAAACAAAATAAAAAACGCTTTGTTTTTTCCCCCTCTAAAAACATGTAAAAAGCACCCAAGATTTCTTTCAGCCTGAAACTGTAAAATACTGAGCAATTTTTGTCTTTTTTTAAATCTAAATATGTATAAAGCAGCTTCCTGCATGAGAGATGACATTCCTTCCTGTTAAAAGTTGCGATTTACTGACCTTTCTATCTTTAAGAAAAAATTGAATTGTGAATTTGTGGTCACCTGCCTCCAAAAAAAATCCACACTTAATTAAAAGCAAGTTCAATTAGAAATGCCTGACAGCAGTAATAAAGTGAACTTTCTGATCTAGTTCAGAAGTCATTGTACATGCAGAATTCCCATTGATTTTAAAGTATTGGGTAAACTAGAAACGCAGGCTCTGATCCAGAGCTTGTTGGTATACTGAATTCTGTAATTATTTATTTCAGTTAAAAGTAGTAATTATAATATTTTTATTCTTTTAAAATCTGAGTTTTTAATGTATAATACAATTTAAAACAGCCGAAATGTTTTCTTTCAGAACAAAGTAGTAATGTTAAAATAAATTCTTTTTAAAATAAAATATGGATGAGATCTTGCAGATCCAAGTTTTACAAAAATCTCTCTTTGAGGACTGGACCCTGATTCTTACATTTAAAAGATTTGTAGATAACATTATAAAAATAAAATAACTCTTTAAAAACCAGTTTCTCCTTTTTCTGCTGAAATTTTAATTTTCAGAATTTTTTATTTCAGAGCTAAAAATGAGTAATTTACCAAAAAAAAGGGGAGGGGGGAGGGAGAAGAGAGTTTATAGGCTGTGGACAAAATTATTTTTCCCCTCACCCTTTTTGAAAAATTAATGTTGTTAAAGCTCTTTAGAGATTAGAGGACAGGATCTGGCAACTTTATTTGGCAACACTATTTTTCATTATTTGATAAGCCCTAGAAAATATTTATTTTCAGTTTTTATATAAAATAACCAGCTTCAAAAAAATGCTTATGGTGATATAAGTAGAACCTCTCTGAGAAACAAAGGACCAGATTATATGTTTAATTAATACGCAGGCAGTATCTAAATGTCCAAATTTTAAATGTAGATGTGGTTAATGTTATTTTTAATAGTTTAAGTTATCCCACTCTAAAATGAAGCACACAAAAGACTCAGCTCTGAGATTCTTATTCAGGCAAAACGCCAGTTGGGCGAAACTCTTCCATGAATTACATCCCATTTGATATTATTGATGTCAATGGGATTTTTGCATGATTAAGAACTATTGGATTTGGCTCCAAATATAGGTCCCCGTGTTTTCTTCTGATTTGGTGAACAGAGGAGAGCCTGGCTTTGGAAGGATACAGAAGTGCGAAGTACCGGATCCTTTTCCACAGTCCTGCAAAGCATGACCATTAGTGTGCCACAGGTAGGGAAGGGACAGTGCAAAGTGAGAAGAAAGGGAGAAGGGTCAAATTATTTCTGGTGGGGGTCTCCTGTCAAAAAAATATGAGGAAGCCAATGTAAATGATTGCAGAGTGTGCAATAACTTGCACTTCCTCCCCCTTGGAGGAGTCTCTAGGGCAATATTGGTAATAACCTTGCTGTCCAGGGGACTGCAGGGAACTGGTGAAGTGGTGGATGGCTGTACTGAGGCACCTTGCCTCTACTACATCTCCCAAGATCTATGTGGGTCAACAGGTTTAGGGATGAGAACCCTTTACCTCTTCTGCTGGGTGGCAAACCTGTACCCATTTGGACTTCTCACTTCCCTCTGCAGGGAATAACCCATACAGAGTGGAATTTGGCTTACACAGTAGTATTTATAATAAAGACAAGAAGTTGTAAATGACTACACAGTTCGGACAGTAATGAGATTTTCACTTAAAGCCGGACTGAAATCCCACTGTCCTACACTTTAAAGTTTGGATTTGGGCTTCAGATTTTAACAGTAACTTTTCAGAAGACAATTTTCTGACTGATTTTTGCAGAAGGAAACATTTAAAATTTCTCCCTTTTTGAAAGGGAATTGCTGGATGTCCCTGCACTGTAGTATCACCACATCAAGAGCTCCCCATGTCCACGCTGCATTAGTGCACCAGGAGCAGAGCCAGCAGTGTTAGGGAAGACCTTCAGGTGACAACGGGGTTCCTCCATGCTGAGGCTGCCTGCACAGCCTGGCTCCCCCAATCAAAATTCTATTCCCCAAATTCCCCACAGCACACATTGATTACTCCTTGGCTCCACCAACTTCTTCAACCATTACAGGGAACAAAGAGAAGTAGTGGTGCTCAGAAATGAGAGGAGCAGAACAGAGCAAGGTCATGGAGGCATAGGGGAAATCTTTGGGAAGACGTGGTGTGGGCAGAAAGCTTTAGCAGGTGTACAGGGATGTGAAGACATGTGGGGGTGAGGTGAACTGTAGGGTGTAGGCGAAAAGGGGCTGTGAAGGGGTGAAAAAGTAGGGGTTGAGCTAAGAGGGGAATAGAGGGGAGAGAATCTGCAGTCTGATGAAATACCATTCCCCTTCTTTTCTATCCACAGGTCTCCCCCAGCACTCAAGTCCCTTTTCTCTATTTTCTCTATTCAGCCCGTCTCCCACATCCCCGTTCGCTCCCACATACTCTCCCATCCCGCTACAACCTCCATAAACCTACTACCCTACCCCTCAAACGTCTCATTTTTATGGATGTAACGCATTTTAATCCCAAAGTGGCCTAAAATCTATACAAATTTAGCATCTCCCTTTACTTTTATTGTTGCAAATTATTAAGAACAACAGAATTACAAGAAAAAGAGACTATAGAATTATCTATTTACATGAAAGGAATTAATTTCACTGCATCCTAAATTTCCTGCATGTGTCCTTAATTTTGGGTCTTTGTCACACTGCATTGCATATATGGGGCTTTGACGGTTAAAAGATATGCCTCGTACCCCCATCGCACATGCCTATTCCTTGAGATCAATCCAGACCTCCTGACCCCCATCGCCCCACTGATGGCACACATTCCTCCTATGACTCCATACAGCTCTATTCCTTTATGAGCTCTCCCAACATCTCAACTTGTCACCAATTTCCTCTTTCCCTACTTCTACAACTTTTAGATGCAAATTTATATTAACATGAAATATATATAAATACAATTACATATAGATGTATAGACAGATCAACAATTAAAGCTGAAAGTAGTAGGAAAGTAGAGGGCCATGATAAAAAGCAGGGATACTGGTGGGATGGGGATATGCAGATAATCAGACATGGAGGAAACAAGAGCTCTACAGAATAATATGGGAGAAAAGATTTTAGCTTTACAGGATTCAAAAGGGGAAGATGAGCTGTGAAGAGGCATAAGAGGGTTATGGTGGGAAGGCAAACAAAGGATTGTACGTATCAGTATTGACAGTTGCTCACATGGATAGCTATCATATTGAAACGTATTTTTAAAAATTGGGACATTCCAGCACAAAAGAACATTTTAAACTTTGAGTTAAGATTGCTAGTCCTAGTCTACATCATCCTCCACTGCAAACTCATTAAACACCACAACTACACTCCTCATTCAGTACTTTCCATCCAGCACACGTAAGCCGCATCTTCTTCATCCCCCTGAACAACCAACGTTCAACCTTAACTCTGTTCATAAATATAATACGCCAACATACCACATTCTGATATTTCCACATAAAAATTACGGCCTAATTTCAAACAATTACCATCACATGTTCCATTCCACAAAAATTAAATGTTTTTAAAAAAAAAAAAAAACCTCACAGCCAACATAGTTAATCTGATACTATGCCACAGTTACAAACGAATACAAAGTCACATTCAAAACGATGTAGACTAACCTATGAAAGCAACACAAACCCACTATTAATTATCGTATCAAAACACATGAATATATAACGAATAAATATGGCAAAGTTAAGGCTCCTCGTTCAGGGTGAGGGTGAAGATATGTGGGTAATGGAAGGGAGGTAGCTGAGGTTGAGAAAGGGATGCGATGAGTGGAGTGTAGGAGGTTTGTTGAATGACTTATTGCATACTTCCTTATTTTTCATGTTTTTTGTTGGTGGGATCAGCAGTCTAACAGCCTTAACTCAGTGTTAAGTAGAGACTTTTGGGTGGGAATATATACTGAAGAGTGAAAACTAGAAATGTTTTTGGCCACATTTAATAGGACTTGAAAATAAAAACACACTACTTGTGAAAACATATTTTTCCGGGTCTGGCCATGTTAGGAAGAGAACAGAAAACTGGTGCTCATGCCCCATCATTTATATGTAAACTTTGTGTTTAATGACCATTTCAAATCATATGGCACTTGAGGTTTATTATCCTTGAGGTATCTTTTCTTGGGGGGGACTCATGCTCCAAATTCAGTCTCTGCTTCCTGAGGATAGCTCTTCCTTGCATACATTGGTATATTTCTCTATACCTGCTATTTGTGACACACAACTCTCTAACTGGTTCAGTACAGACTTAGTTTTAAAACAACTCCACTTCAATTGGTTGGAATGTAATTATTATCTTAAACATTCCAAAGCCTCCGTCTATTATTCATGGCAATTAGAACACACCAAGCAAGTTTTACAGCTGTTGCTCTAAAGCGCCAATTAAACAGTGATTTCTTTTGCTTTTCTTTCTTTTTTATTTTTTTAATACAAAGCCTTGCCAAACATACATATAATTTTAATCCAAAACTAGACAAAAAAACTAAACTAAACTTTTAAATGGTTAGTATATTAGCTGTAGTTTTAAAAACACAGCTATGATTACTTCTTATTTCAAAAACAAATGTAAACCTCCTCTATATTTTGAATTATCGAAAAGTTCTTATGGACATATAATTAATGTGTTTGAGCTCAAAATTTAACAAGTAGAAGAAGTAGGTGATTATACTACACATAATACAAGGAAAACAAAGATTACCCTATGTCCTTTCAGAATTAATACTAGTTTTATTTTTGAAGCGTCTCCCCATACTTATGAGCGAGGCACTCAGAATAATGTATAACAATTCACAATAAATAGTACAACACATAAAAATTATTCTTTTGGTTTTCTCCCTTTTTGGGGTGGTGACCTTACTTGGGGATGGGTATCAGGGTATCAGGTCTGTTGATAATGAAAATACTGTTTGGATGGGAATTATAACATCAAAATGCATTTTACTGTTTGCTTTGAGTTTTGCATTTCGGATCTAGCTTTAGCATCTGGGACCCTTCAGTGGTTGTTTTAGGATGGCCCAGGAGGTGGGGCAATGCTGCTACAGGCTGGGATTTGGAGGCCTGGGGGATGGTATCTTGAGCCCCGTGATAGTGGGACAGGGGAAAAAACATGATATTCTTGAGATATTTCACTGAGACTTTTTTGGCTTTACCAAAATTGTTCTCAAAAGGAGAGGTTGTCAGTGGACAGTGATTTTGTTCTATTGTCCTGCCAATTAATGCAGGTTCAACTTTGAATGAAGTTACGATTTAGGATTTAGTGAAAGATGAGGCCCCTAACTTTGCATATATTGCCAAGTCTTGTTTGGATGATACTGCAGAACCAATACTCCATGCCACCTGAGTATTCAGTGCCAGCATGAAGTGAAGGAAGATCAGCATGGTGTAACTGTTTTGTTTACATTCAACCAAAAATTCAAGAAATCCTCTCCAAAACTAATCACAGATATAGTGTATCTTTCTCATCTGAGCATCCTGGAATAGTGTTAAAAAGGTAGAGGTGTTAGTCTGTTACTCACCCTGCTGTACAGTGGAGTCCTTCTAGGAGCTGCTAAGGTTGCTCACCAAGGTGGTTTTAGAGAAACCAAAGCTGATAGTAAGAGATGACATCAATCTCCCTGTGGATGACAAGTCCTCTGAATAAGCTCAGGAGTTTATGGCTATCATGACAATGGTGAGTCTATGCCATATGGTTGCTGAATCAACTCATATGATGGGCAGCACTCTTGATCTGGTGTTTGGAGTAGGAGTACCAGAGTAGTCAATTGCCTTAGTGGATGAGAGCTAACTGCTTAGACTAGACTGATGTTGGTTGGTTGAGGGAACAACCAGAAAAGATGGCAAAGATAATTTCTGCCTGTCTGAATGAGGCAAATTGCCCATCATTTGTGGAACAAGTACATAATCTAGGAGCCTGGTTGGATTCCAAGCTATCAGGAGATCGGGCAGTAGCTACAACCAAATCAGATTTGCCCCTACATGCCCTGCCCTTTATATGCAGCTAACAAATTGAAACTGTTTCTATAAAATTTAGACATTGCAGTTATCTTCCACACCTTTGTCTTCTCCAGATTAGACTGCCACAACATGCTCTAGAAGGAACTACATTTTAAATCTATCCAGAGACTGATGTTCGTGCAGGGTTCAGCAGCTCATTTAGGTATCTTGCCATGAGCACATTATATTCATGGTTTTGGATCTAGGTAGAATTTAAAATGTTGATTTTGACCTGGAAAAGCCCTACTTATCTTAGACTCTACTTACTGAAGACACCATCTCACTCCCTGTACCATATTGTCACAATTACCAGTGGGGGCACCTGAGCTAGAGCCCCACTAGTATAAGAGAGAGGGGGCAGCTGGCAGGGTGTTAACCATGAGGTCCCCTCAGTTTTGGAACTCACTCCCCTTCCCTGGGTGTCTGAAATAGCCAGAATGAATTGATGTTCAGAGCACACTGCAAGGTCCATGTTGTTTTCTCTAGCTGTGAAGGAATAGTAAGGCTTTGGCCAGATAGCTTAAAGATCTTAAATATGTTTTTGCTGCAATTTTATTGTTGTGACTATCACAACTAATGGTTGAAGGGGGATTATAGGAAGAGTCTCTTTCGCAATTGTACATTTAAGGATCGTCAAAAACCACCTAGAGCAAGGAATAAGTACTTCTTTTAAATTGGCATGTACACAAACAAAATAAACACATACAACTACAGTGAGAAAATGGAATAAAACAATAAAACAATGGCTGCCTAGGTAAAAATGGGGAAAGCATAAGGGTATAGGCATATAAGAGGTCAACAATGGTTATATAAAAGAAATACAAAAGAAACTGGGGAAAACTACATAATATATTTAAAATTGGCCTGTGAGGGTAATGGATTGAAATAGTTGCCAATGGGGAGGGAACATGTTCCACAACTTAGGGCCCACCACAGCAAAGGCACAATCAGCATTTGACCTAGGATATACACTATTCAGGATGCAACTCAATTAGGCAATATTAAAGGTGTCATTCAGAAGCTAAGCACCAGTGCGTTGCAACAAAAAAGCAGAAACATGATGAAACACCTGCTGTTGAGTAGAATTGTAGCAGGAAAGACATTAAAGGGAGACAACATGAGTAGGAGTCAAAAAAAAATCCTGTGTTCTCTTTCTGACTCTGCCACTGATTGTGAGACCTTGGGTACATGCCCAAGTTTTTGTAAGTAACCTCTAATTTTGGATGTCTCTATTTCTGGGTATCCAACTTCAAACACCTAAGCCCTCATTTCCAAGTTATCCAGGTATTTATATGATTTTTCCCATTAACATAGTATCTTTTCAAAGGTCCTGAGCACCAGCTGCTCACAACTGGAGTTTTAGGTGTTTAACTCTTCTGAAAATCAGCACCAATGTGCCTCAAGTTGTGCAGCCAGAAATGGAAGCATTCAGAATTAAAGGCCACTTTTAAAAATTTGCCTCACAATCTCTCCGGCCTCAGTTTTACCATCTATTAAAAGGGAATAATATTACTTACCTACCTTTATAAGTCATTTTGATATTTTTCAATAAATGTGAAGTAGTCATTGCTGTAGTATACTTCCACTGCAACATTATTTTGGGCCCAATTCTCTCCTAAGTGAGAATAATCCTGAGGAAAATAAAAACTGCATCTTTTTACTTGAGAGGTTCCCTTCTAATTCTTCCATCTGGGAGACAGGGTTTATCTTGGCCCTTGTCCCAGAACTGCCAGGGGATTTGGCCCACAGATTCTCAGAGCTTTTCATGGGATATTAAGGGTTTCATTAAAAGTCAGAACCCTCTAGAGCGTCCAGACTTTCAGCTCTCTGGCTTTTTTTTCAGTTAGTAGAGAAGGGGTCTCTGGGGATGCTGCGATTAAGAGGGCTAATGCAATTCTTGGGTGTAGAAGCAGGAGAATGAGTAGGAGTAGGGAGGTGGTATTACTTCTGTATATGGCATTAGTGAGCCCATCTGACCATTTGAAAATGGTTATAAGCATGCCTAATAATAATAGGATACTTTCTAAACTTAAGATGCAATATTTGCAAGATCGTACACAAACACTTTAGGTGATGCTATCAACAGTGCTATCACCAGTGCTATCACCACATGCTATCAACAGTGAATTCAGATCCATGTGGGATATGATTTAAATGGAGTACAAAATTATGGTAGGCGTTTTACATATGAGAAAAATGAACACTTCTTTGTTCATATTCATGTTTGTTAAGCCAACAACAATTACTGGCTCTAGTTCTGGTGTCCACACTTCAAAAAGGATGTTAGAAAATTGGAAAGGGTTCAGAAAACAGCTATAAGAATGATCTGAGGTCCGTAAAACGTGCCTTACAATGAAAGTTTTGGGAAGCTCAATTTATATAGTTTATGAAAGAGTAGGTTAAGAGTTGACTTGATCATGGTCTATAAATACCTAATTGGGGAAAAAGTTTCAAATAGTAGTGGGCTCTTTAATCTATTAGACAAAGGCAAAACAAGATCCAATGACTGAAAGTTGAAGCTACATAAAAATGTGTGCCTTATTGTCTGAATTTAACAGTTAGGGTAATTAACCATTGGAACCAAGGAATATGGAAGATTCTCCATTACTTGAAGTCTTTAAATCAAGATTTGATGTCTTTCTAAAAATATGTTCTAACTCAACTACAAGATATAGGTTTGATACAGAATTTACTGGATGAGGTTTGATGGCTTGTGTTATGTAGGAGGTCAGACAAGATTATCGTAATTGTCCCTTCTGGCCTTAGTGCTAATTTGGTCAGCAACAATTTGAACTGGTTTGCCCCTTTCCCAAGGATTTTGCTGTGAATGGAGAATATTGCAGAATGTGTGTGCCCACTCTCACCGGCAGAAGCCAAAACTATCATAGCAAATATGAAGGGCTTCCATTAGTTCTCTGGGAAGATGGAAACATCCTACAAAGTCCCTTCTCCCCACTCCTTAGTCCAGGTCCATGGGCTTTAGTTTCCCTTCACATAGATAAACAGAGGATGGCATCTGACCATTTGAAAATGGTTATAAGCATGCCTAATAATAATAGGATACTTTCTAAACTTAAGATGCAATATTTGCAAGACCGTACACAAACACTTTAGGTGATGCTATCAACAGTGCTATCACCAGTGCTATCACCACATGCTATCAACAGTGAATTCAGATCCATGTGGGATATGATTTAAATGGAGTACAAAATTATGGTAGGCGTTTTACATATGAGAGAAAATGAACACTTCTTTGTTCATATTCATGTTTGTTAAGCCAACAAAAATTGCTTACTCCCCTAATGCTTTCCTCCTGAGAATGGAAATGGAAAATTCAGATGCTAAGAGAAATGGGTGGATAAATTTTTCCCCACTAGTGAGTGTTCGTCTTTCTTTCTCTGAAAGACTGAACATGAAGATGTACAGATACACCAATTAGTATCTGAATAGATATGATATGGGGATTATCTAAATATACAAACTAAACATTTCCAGGTGAATAAAGCAAACACATAGGTCCCAGATAAAGTTATATCTGTTGATGACATGAAAGAACTTCCTTGAACACTAAAAAAAAGGAACGAGTATACTTGCTGTGTGGCAGTGAATACAGAATTGCCTTAAGTCAGCTGTTCAGGGCAACTTTATTGCAATGACTGCACACACTTCTACTAATTTATATTTTGCACATTATAGTGGGTTGAAATTGTACATGAAAAAATAATTTTAATACAGGAAAATGTTACTATATTACATTCCTTTAAATACAGGTGTGCAGACATAACTAATACACTTAAACAACTCTAAATATTAAGGTGGTCTAATGTTAGTGCAATGCACTCTGCATATGTGATCCCCTAGCGAACTAGTGGAGCTAGTCCCCAGTCCAACAAAACATTTAAACACTTGTAAACAGAAAGAATGAGAAGTAGAAAGATAAAGAGGGATTAGTTTGGGAAGTTGAAAATCTGCAGTGGTAAGAAGTGGGATGAAAGGGCACCAACAACTACTGGTAAAACAACAAGAGTAGGGATCCACACCATAGGTGCGCATCTCCTTCATGCCCTCAAATACTGTCATTTCCTGCTCCTGTTGACCAAATCTGCATCAGTTCTGTTGCCAGACAATCCTTTATGCATGTGGAGGCAGTAGCAGGATTTGCCCCTGACTAATAACTGTAACTTTTCTCTACTCACACTGTGAAGGTCCCAGTTTTGCAACATGCACATGGACCATCTGATCACATGTAAAGTCCCATTGACTTCAAGTTCTACTCAACATGAATAAGAGTTGCAATGTTGGGCCCTATGTAATTAAACAAACTGTGGCAGACAAAAGAAACTGTACTTTTCTGATCCGATCCCTACACTTTATTCTGGCCCAGTCCTTATTCAGGCAAAAAAGGAGATTTTTGCCCTAAAAAAAGAGTACAAGATTGGGCCTGCTTGTTTTGAGCCAAGTATAATAAATAGCTCTCAGTGAGCATACCTCTCTGTTATCTTTTTCAGCTTTTATAGCAAAGAATCATTGAGTAATCACTGTAAAGAGAGATGCATGTAAAGAGAGATCTATGATTCTATGTGAAGTTATGGGACTGTCTCTGTTTCATGATAACACTAACTTGAAAAATATTGCTTTAGGGCCCAATGTGTTCCTCATGCATGGTTTGGAACTTGCATTTAAGAAAGTGGCATGGAAGATTAAGTCCAATTTATTTATAAATGCCTTAACTTTTTCATATAAATCTTTATTATTTAACAAAGGTCAGATATTCACAAACACAAAATTTTTAGTTGACACCAAATATATGACTGCTTTGCACCTATAAAGCCTATCAACCAAGGATCTCAAAGCGCTTTACAAATGACAGTTATTTAACCTTCACAATACACTTATAAAGCAGATGACTATTATAACTATTTTACAGAAAAAGAAACTGTAGCAGAGAAGGTTAGGGGCAGACATTCAAAAGTGGCCTCTAATTTTGCAAGCCTCCATTTTTGGATGCTCAGCCGTAGACATCTAAGGTCAAATTTTCAGAGGAGCTGAGCACTCACAACTCCACTTTAAGTTAGAGGGAGCTGCAGGAACCCAGTATCTAAAACTCAGACCCCAGGTATCACAAACTGGGCACTCAAAATTAGGAGAGAGAATAAAAAATGTGGGACTTAACCAAGGTCACACAGCGAATTAGTGCCAGGAACAGAAAGAGATCTTGTGACATCCAGACCTGTGGTTACCCCCAGGTCTGTGCTAACTCCAACTTTGCAAACATGAAGTTTCACCTCTAAAACATTTTGAAAGAGATTTAAGCATGTGAAATACAGGTTTACAACAAAAGTGGAATTTCAGCCTTAATACATTTGCCACTTAAAACTCTATAATAAATGGAAGGTCCTAGATTATTTTTTATAAAGGGTGTCAACATTATTAGAACTGTAACAGTTGTGAATTCATGCTAGCAGTGGTACACATTTGATTGTTAAAGTTTCATAATACTAAATGTACCAGTTAAAGTCTGATTTCAAAAATTAACTGAATAAATGCTAACTAAAAAAAATAAAAACTTAATCCACAGAATGCTAAATCTCTAGTCTACCATTATCCACTGCAGCATGGGAGGTAATAATCCAGTCTTTCCTACATTGCCCTGCTGATGCTCCTTGATACTTCTAGGGCTAAAAGGATAGAGAAGTCTTGATACCAATTCAGTTGTGGGCTACTTCAATGATAATATCATGTTGCCATGTAATATTGTGGTGATGGTTTTCATCACTAGGAACTAGATTGAATTTCACATATTCCATACAACCCATAGTAAATTGGTAACTATTTTCAGTCATTACTGATGCCAGATTTCATCAAGGACCCACATGTGAAAGACTTCATAATCCATTACCACACATCTAATTTTATCTAGCAACTTAGGTTTTGGCAGAAGCCTTCACTGTTGCATCGGAGAATCTAAGCCACCCTGTTCCCTAAGCATAATAAAAATCAGAATGAAAAACAGCAGGACTGAAAATCAATGGGACTACTTATGTAATGGAAATATAGAATAGACAGTTTTCAAATTTCAGTATTTTAGGATTTTTTTTTCAAGTTTCCAATATATATTAGAAGGGAGTTGCCCATATTACAGACTAATGACCTGCAACATTTTAAATTCAACTCCATTTAATTCAGTTAAGTTGCACCTATTTATATCAGGGAACAATCTGGTCCTCAGTATTTATTTTTAATTTTAAATCCTTTTAAATTAGAAATATAAACCAAAGTCATTCAATATTAAAAGCATTCCAAACAGGTAACCTATGTCATCTCCTAGTGACACATTCCAGTTGATTGAAAAAACAGTGTATATTAATTAAAGAAGAAGCCATGTCTAATCACCTTCACCAAAAAGAAGAATTACTGGAGCACAAGGCTTCTCAGGAGAAAATACAAAAAGTAATGTGGAAAAAACTGGGGCACATTCCTCTTCATTACATTGTCTCTGCAGAGCTACAACATAAGAATCATGTACCCGACCTGCAGACACAGAAACAGAAACTTGAGTAGTAAGAACCAGTGGGAGTGCACATATCCGTCAGGCCTACATTACACAGACAATGGTATAAATATCCAAAAGGAATAGAGAGAACAAAATGGAAAAAATTAGGGTGCTATAAAAAGACCAGTAGAAGGGTTTGATGTCTCTATCCCTTGGGGAATAAAGAAAAAAGTGCTTCCAGGCTGAGACTTTCTATACCAAGTTTCAGGTCACAGTGAATTATAATGGCTTTAAAAATTCTGGAAACAGGAATTAATAATGGAAATGTTAGTAGCATCCTAATTATACATATGCTAGCAGGAACTGTCTTTATAAGTACTTCTATCGTGATTATGCTGGGTTTTTTTAAAAAGGAATTGATAAATTATATTTATAAAACAAAATATGAAACTGCATTAAAATAGATGTTTAGTTTTATACAGAACTTTTCACATGCAAAGTATCCAAAAGTGTTTACGATAATGCGTTAGGTACTAAGGGCCTGATTCTCATTTTCAGTAAGGCCCTTTTAAAACATGTAGTATGCAGTGTAAAAGGGCCTTAAAGTGAGTGTAATGTAAATATAACTGATATTCTCACTTTAAGGCCCCATCAGAGTTCCAGAGCAGCATAAAGCAGCCTTAGGGTATGTCTATACTGACAGCGGCAAAGTCGCCACCGTCAGATCGATCTATCTGGATTGACTGAGCGGTCAGTGAAGACCTGCTCAATCGATCCAGAAGTCAAAGCTGGTAAACCACCCCTCAAGTGGCGTAGCATTGTGTCGACGGGAATGTGGTTCCCGTCGGCACAGTGCAGTGAAGACGCTGCGCAGAAAGAAAGCACAGCAGTCGACGGGAGTTACGCAAGCTACTCTGCATAGCTTGCGTAACTCCCGTTGACTGCCACCGAATCGCCAGGTAAGTGTAGACCAGGGCTTAGTGTAAATGTAAATCAGGCCCTCATAGTGCAGTGGTTGTGTAGACCAATGCAGCATCCATTATGCAGCCATCAGCAATTCACACACTGTTGGGCCCTAACCTTAGACTCAGAACAATGCAGATGGACCCATTTCCCACAAGTGCAGGGGTACACCCACATGTTTCTTGATGCAGGTTCAGGGCATTGGATAAAACAATCCTATTTGACAAACACAGATACTGTTAGATAGATTTCTAGAGTTATTCCCTATAGTTTTTAAGTATTGAGAAACGTGCAATGCGATCTTTAATTTCCACCTGAACAGTACTATATGGCACAGTAGTAGTCTCAAGTTATGAACCAAACTTCTTGCATGGAACTTGAACCCCAGAGACCTAATTCTCCTCTCAAACTGAGGGATGCAACTCCCAATGATTTCAGTAGAAATTGCACCAGTGTAACTGAGGAGAGAATTGGGCCCTTTTTAAGGCATGAATATGCTGCAGCTGGGAGAGAGCATCCAAGCCCAGGGAGACAGACTCATACTAGCAGGGCTCCAGCTAGTGTGCTAAAAATAGCACTGTGGACTAGTTGGTCAGGCTGCACCTCAGACTCTCAAACCCACCCAACCTCCTAGTCTTGAGAGCCCAAGCATCAACACCCACATTGCTATTTTTAGCATGCTAGCTCAAGCCTGGCTAGTGTAAATCTGTCTTCCCCAGACTGAAAAGCTCACTCCCAGCTGAAGTGTAGACATACTCAGAATGACTTTCATGCCCAAAGGTGATGAAAGCTGACAGTGCTTTAGACAGAATGCTAAAAGATTTTAGTATGCATTATGCTGATACCTTAAAGGTCAATTTAAGAACACATTTTCCTTCCCTCCCCACCCCCCCACCCCCAAAAAGTAACCTTTATTAATTAGAACTGTTATCCAAATTAATGTGTGCAAAGTAGTCTAATATTTTTGTACTAATGGAATCAACATTAACATATTTCTCTGTTCACGACTTTTTTCAAGAATCAATAAATCAAAAAAACAAATTAATAAAGCATTTTAAATGTAGATAATATTCTCTAGCTATAACAATGGGATAAAGATTAAGGGGAAGAGCTCCATGGGCTGGTGCATGCTTAGTATAGATGAAGGTCTGTAAACCACAAAGCTGACAGTGCTTTAGATAGAATGCTAAAAGATTTTAGCAGCATCTAAAAAGCTCTGCTGTTTGCACATGCTCAGTAATTTCAGAAGCTTAGAACTAAATCAGGTCAGGATGGATTGTTAAAGAGACAGCAAAATATTTCCCAGATCCCAGGAGCATCCTTGCCTGCCAAATTTCAAGTTCCTTCCTCAAAGCATAAAGGTGCTAGATCTCTTCAAAGAAACATTTAAAAAAATAAGATTAGAAAAACTATCTATTTTTCTCTAACGAGGTTCTCAGAAACAGCTAAACTGTTTTTGCTGGAAATTCCCCCAAAAATTCAGTTTGAGGCAGAAAGCAAGCATGGAAAATTTCAACTTAAATGGTTAAAGCTTTGGCAAGTTTATAAACAACAGAAAGTAGGGGGCTTAAAATAGGAAGTGCAACTTTATACAGAGGTGTCACAGCCAGGTCTGCTTAATGGGAAAACTTTGTTGACTTTCTCGGTGCTCCCACAAGAAATACTATACTCATAATTATGTAATGAAATCTGAAATTCTAAATGAGAAAAGGGAAGTTGGAACTTCTCGATGAGAAAAGTGAAGGAAAGGATTTTGTTGCTCCTTTCTCTTTAATCTTTCATTACTAGTACATAGTGTCACCCTCTGATATCCATAGAACTGACGGGTACAAAAGTACTGGTTCTCAACCGACGGCCCAATCAGCACACAGCTGCAGCCATATGATAACCCCAGGGCCATACAGGTAGTATTAGATGTGGCCCACAATGGTAAATAGGTTGAGAACCACTGGGTTAAGCCTCTTAACACCATAGATCATTTGTGTGGATTAACAGTGTCAAAAAATTCCATTCTCTATGTGAATCTCATACTCACAAATACAGTTGGCTCTTGCTAATTTGCACCATCAGTAAACTGCAGGAAGCTCCCCTGGTAAAATTACCAAGTTTTGTGAGTACACAAATGGAATAAAAAATAATTTTATTGCATCATAAAAAGTACTTGCTTAATATATTTTGACAAACGTACTTTAGTGTCTGGTCACTTCTGACATTTTGTCTAGCACAGTACAACTGATTGTACACAATTCTGTAAAGGTAACGAAGTCTTCATAACTTGAGACTTCAATACAGCACTCTCAAAAACTCTCTTCTGAAATGATGAGAAATAGGGAGTGCTGTTTTTTGTCAAAGTTATCATGTACATAGTAAATTGCTTTTATCATTGTGCACTTGCATTATTTGTATTAGCTACATCAGTGAGAGCACAAGGTAGGAAACTGCCTGTAATGTGACACACAACATACATATACCTCTTATTTTTAATGACAGAAACAAGAAAAAACAGCAATGTTGAAGGAAAACTTTGCTTTTTTTACACTAAACTCATTGCACCTAATTAATGTCTCTCGTAACTCCATAGCAGTTACACCAGAGATGGATTTGTTTCTGCTGTTAATTGGCATAAGTGTTTATATATTTTAAGTTAATATGTTTGTTGATATTATATATTTTAAGTTAACTTATGTTTTATATTGACATGATTTCTACAAAACTGGAAAAAAGTGAGGGGCTTTCAGAATTTCTTTCTAGTTTTCATGATTCGGCACTCTCCTTTTCCAAAATGTAATAGATATTACCTATAAGATTCAAAAACTCTTATGTTCCCAGAATTCTGGACCCATTAACTTTGCAGTGTTGAGATAGCTAAATGCTGTAATGCATTAAACACTACATTACCCTTCTATATTCTGAATAGACTATTACCTCTGGTATGCTGGAAATCAATTACAAGAAAGCAATGTGACTCCACTGCAATTACTGTGTCAGTATTACTTTCGCCTCATGCTTCCAAACCTGCTGAGAAGTATTTATCTTACTAAACAAACATTCATCCTTCAATTTTTATATCATAACATCAAAGGTAATGGTTTCACCAATACCCCATCTCCATTGCAATGCAGAACCCTTCATAAGTTAGCTTTTGCAAAAGCTAAACCAGCAAGACAGAAGGCATTTCACTGCCTTTCTTCTATGCTGGCTTTTCCTCCATGGTTTTAAATGGGTTGTCTTTACTACATGCAAGGTCCAGACACTCCCTAGTAGCTAATGCTGTAACTTTACTTTTGACACAGAAATTAAACCCAGCCTCTGTTAAACAGAATATAATAGCTTGTAAAGAAGTCAGTCAGAGTCAATGTTCACTCTTAATTGTGATAGGCAATTAGTTGCAGCAAACAAAACTAGGTATTTTCCAAATAAAAGATATCAAACCCAGACTACTTAATCTGGGTATATCACATTTTCATTGTAATGGGTGGTTTTTGAGATTGTTTGGGGAGAAGTTACTATTGTTTATTTTATTCATTTTCCACCTGCAAAGAGGAAGATAAGTGGTAGAAATGAACAGAACTTAGATTTATTTTCTTACAAAGCAATCTTCCTCATGCTGTATAAACTTTCTTTATGTTATAGAATATTAGTTTAACCAAAAAAGATATGTTCTGCTGAGAAATGCCAACTCACAGCTACAGCTGACTACATTTCTACCATGCAGCAGGCAGACTTAGCTTATGTTATTTCTGTAGCTTCAGCCACAAACATACTTCAAAAATATTCCTTGACTATAAAATAAATTTAAGAAATACAGAGTAAAAAGGAAAACAGAGTGAGAAATCCTTGGTAGTTCTATATTTTCAACAGCTGCCTACCTCTAACACATTAGAATCCACATGCACACCCTTCCCCTTCTGAATAAAACAGACATTCAAGAGGTCAGATGCACAATCATGCAAAACACAATCAAACTGGGCATTTGCACATATAAATAGCTACTTCAGTCCCTATTTATTTGTGCATCCAAATACTCCATTTGCACATTTGACTTTTTGAAAAATAGTCACTTGATCTCTAGGAATAGTTCTGAAGAGCATGTGCACTACAATCAGCCAGCACATCTCGCATACGGTGACATTTAGTACAGGAAGTACTACAAATGTTTGTCTTGTCTTTGATACGGGATCCTTAAATTCGAGGTATCCAGTGTGCTCTGTCTCAATTTTGACAGTACCTGTCCATTTATTTTGTAAGTTTCTTCAGGGGCACCACCCAGGTAGGGTGACCAGATAGCAAGTGTGAAAAATCAGAGTAACAGGGACAGGGGTAATAGGTGCCTATTTAAGACAAAGCCCTGAATATCAGGACTGTCCCCATAAAATCAGGACATCTGGTCACCCTAGGCCTAGTCTTCCTCTTTGTATTGGACAGTGCCAAAGATAAATAAATAATTAACAATACAAATAATGTAATTCAGTGGGCAGCCATCACTGGATTGGGCCAGACTTTATTGTGAACATCAAATACATTCTGGTCACAAGGACGCCTCAGGCTGCAAATTATTTACGAAGAGTCAGGAAAGGAAGACGACAGATGAAGACTAAGAGGGAAAGGAGCCTCCCTGCAGCCCAGCTTCGAAGCGAACTGACAGGGAAGGGAAGGGAAGGGAAAGGAAGAGGCTCTGCTAGGGGTGCAGCGTGGCAGGGGAGAGGGTTTCTCCGGCTCTACTTCTGGCCCCTCGTTGCGCCTGGTGTTGGGTTACCCCGGCCTGCGCCTGAGGCCGCCTCAGCCCCAGCGTTTCTAGGGGCACAGCCCAGCCCCACCGCTCCTCTGAGCTGCCCCCCGGGGCGGTGGCGCTGCCGCAGCGGGGCAGGGGACCTGCAGGCCAGGGACCGCAGCGCCTAGATGAGGGAGCCGAAGCTCCGCCATCCCCGCGGCGTCTCGCCTGACGGGCGAGGCCAGTTGCGGGCGAAGCTGCCCCACCCCGGCCGGGGCCCGCCGCGGCGAGCAGGCGGCTCCTGACCGGAGCCCAGGAGCCAGAGCACGAGCAAGGCTACGCCGCGCCGCCCGGGCCCAGCCGCTGCCAGGGGAGCAGCGCGCGCACCTGCTGCACTGCACGCGCGGCCTCCTGCTCCACCGGCCTCGGCGGGGAGCCCCGCGCGCAGGTGGGGGAGGGGGGGCATTTACAGCCTGGCTCTAATTTCGGAAGCTTAATAACAACAAACCCACAGGCGCGCGCATCTGGTGCCGACGCTCACTCACCCGTCCCGCAGAGAGGCGCCGGCCCCTTTAAAAGCACGCGAGGCCACGCCCACCCCCGCGGAGCCCCCCCCGCCCGAAAGGCAGTCCACCAATCCCGGGTGGGGACGTAGCTGAGGACGCCGGCAGCCAATAAGCAGGCGGCTTAGTGACAGGCGGAGCAGCGGCGGCGGCGGCAGGTCGCAGAGTGGCGAGAAGATGGAGGCGGCCGGCGCGGAAGTGAGCCCGGCGGCTAGCGGCGGGTCAGGGCCGCGGCCTGCGGTGCCGGAGCGGCTGCAGCGGCGGGAGGCGGAGCGGCAGCGGGAGGCGGAGCGGCGGCGGCAGGAGAAGGCGGCCCAGGCGGTGCAGGAGGAGCAGAGCGGCTTCTTCGCGGCCGCCTTCTCCCGGCAGCGGGCGGCCATCGAGGCGCTGCTGGGGCCCGGCCCGGGCGACGGCGACGAGGAGGCGGCGGCGGCGGCGGCGAGGAGCCCGGCGGGGTCGCTGGAGGCGGCGGCCCCCCGGCTGCAAGGGCTGCAGAAGCTCCTGACCGACAGCGTCCGCTTCCTGGCGCCCTACGAGGTGCGGCAGGCGCAGGAGGCGCTGGGCCGGCTGCAGGGGGCCCTGGCCGCCAAGCGCCAGCAGCTGCAGCCCAAGAAGCCCTTCGCCTTCCGGGCCCGCAAGAAGGAGGCGGCGCCCGCCCCGGCCGGCCTGCTCCCAGCGCAGCCCGCTGCGGCTCCGGCTCCGGCCCCCGCCCCGCCCGGCCAGCTGCCCGCGGAGGGCGAAGGGAGCGGCCCCCCGCTGTGCGGCTTCAGCCGAGCCGAGGCCCAGAGGCTGGAGCTCGGCCCCTCGGAGCTGCTGCAGCGCGACGTGCTCCTGGCCGAGCTGATCGACTGCCGGGTGCTGCTCCGCGGCAACCCTAACACGCTGCGGGTGCGGGACTGCCGGGGCTGCACCGTGCTCAGCGGGCCCGTCTCCACCTCGGTGCTGGTGGACGGGTGCAGCGGCTGCCTCCTGGCCCTGGCCTGCCAGCAGCTCCGCACCCACCGCACCCGCGACACCCGGCTCTATGTGCAGGTCACTAGCCGGGCTATGGTGGAGGACTGCAGCGGCGTCCGCTTCGCTCCCTACACCTGGAGTTACCCAGGCATCGAGGTCGACTATGAGTCCTCCGGGCTGGACAGAGGCAGGAACAACTGGAACCTGGTGGATGACTTTGACTGGCTGGCCAGAGACGAACCCTCGCCCAACTGGAGCATGATCCCCGAGCAGGAGAGAATCACCCAGTGGGACTGAATGGGGGGCTGCAAAGGAAACTCCTTCCACCCCAGGGGGGTCTCTGGGACGGCAGAGGAAACTTGTGGCTGATCAGCAGGTCCCAGCATAGCTGCAAATAAAATAGCATTGATTCATTCTAAAACAATTTAATTCAATATCAGATTGTGGGTATTTAAATACTGAATTATAATATGGGAATAAACGACTTGCTTTAAACTGTTATAAATTGATGTGCTAGCTGCTAACCACTGCAGTATCCCTGTGACAACTCTTTAGGGCTTCTGTGATTTGTATACTAGGTTTCCCTACTCAATGGCAATGAGCTCCTAAATAGAGGTACACTGCTGCTAACTTGTTCAAGTGGATAAAATCTGAACTGCCTTGTAGCAATGTACATTTCAGTGGAACAAGTAATCTAATGCTCAGAAGGAAGGAATGTGAGGTGCCTGAGTTCCCCAGCACATTACAGTCTATGACCCTGTCTTCACTAGGAAAATAATGCATTCTTTCTTCATTTTAGATAGTGTGATAAAAGCCTACTGAGGACAAGTCAGCTTGTAGCTGTCATCCATGTTAGCAAGCAGATCAGGACCCGGGGGAACCTAGGGCTACGCCTACACTAGAAAGGCTCCAGGGCTGCATCTAGTGAAGTGCTGCTGTAGACACTTACTACAGTGATGGAAGAGTTTCTTTCATTGCTGTAGTAAATCCACCTCTTTGGGAGGCAGTAGGAGTAATAGGCTAAGAATTCTTCCATTGACCTAGTGCTGTACACACTGGGGCTTAAGTTAACTGTGTCTCGCAGGGGTGTGTGAATTTTTCACACTCCTGAGCTATGTAGCTAGGTCAGCCTAAGTTTTACATGTAGACGAGGCCTGGAATTTACTTTGACCTGCTAACATGGGTGAAAGCTACAATTTGCCTTGTTCTCACTAGACTTTTACAACATGTTGGCTAACAAGGTAAGAACCTTCCCCCCCTCTTTTTCTAAAGTTTTGATCTCAAGTTAATCGGCAATCCGTTAACTCAAGGTAAATATGTTCATAAATGCTAGTCTGGGTGCAAAACCACAAATGTAGCCTGAAACAGACATTTGGGACATATCCAGACTAGCCATTACAAACATTAATTGGCAATCAGGTAACCAGCAGTAAAAAGTAGTGTCGACAAGTTCTTAGAGTGCACGTGTTTATGCAATAGGTGATGGTTAGTACCACACAGCTCGTGCTCTAGTAATATGGTGCAGTTGCCTAATTGGGAGAAGAGAGGAAGGTTCTTAATGTACAAACTCTTGATCCACTGTCTGTACTACTACCTTCACTTTTGCATAGGCAAGTTGCATTGGCTATTTACCAAAGCCTATTTATGGTGAAGATATGGCAGTAGCCCTTCAGAAGGCATATAACATTGCAAAATGTGTAATAGTACTTCCATATGTCTTCTAAAGTAACATTCTGCAAGTTTTTGTACTTATATACAGGAACTTCCCTTGAAAGAGCTCATTGTGTTTACTACTGTGACAGATTGGTACAAGGATGTGGTGGTTCTGTTTCAGATGTCCTAGTTTCAAAGCCATTGTAATGTTCATACACATAGGAACATCTCTACTCTTTCAAATATGAATGTAGGTAACTATATAAAATATTAACACTGCCTTGCCTACAAAAAAAAACCCTCCCTCTGGGGTGCGGGTAAAGTGCAATGTCATAGAATGTCAAACGCCTTCATAATCACTGTAAAGGAGTATCTCAGTGTGAAGATACTCTTAACTACTTGACTGTTTGTTTTTCACAAACAGTGATTTTGTCACCTATTCAGTTTCTTTCCGGAATGAAGTGGTGTTGTAAGTTAAATTTTAAATGAAAGAGGGGATGGGTTTCTGTGTATTTTCACAACTTTGTGGTTTTGTTTACTTGTATTAATGTACATCTTCAGGCTGAGTTTTTCAGGTTTTATACCATGAATATACATGAGCAGCTGTACTTACCTGAGTCCTTATTTTGTCTAGTTTTCTGCCACTGTTGAAACTGTTTTCTCTTGTTTTAGTCTCAATTAGTCTGAGTCTGGCAGTCTCAAACAAACAGGTTCTGTACCTACTCTAACTACTTTCTTTGAACATATCTTTAAAGGGACATTATCAAGTGACAAGTTTGTAGTCTTATGAACAGGCTCTAATTGGGATAAAGAATCAAATTTGTTCTTTATTATGACTGCCCTTTTTCCCACTTGTCTTTGCACTGATAGTAAGCAAGTCCTCTTCACTTCTTGACCTTCCTACTGTAGGTCTGTGTTGGATACAAACTATGCGTCTTGGACTTTATAAGAGCTAGGGAAATTCCTGCTTTGTAGAATAGCATTAGTAGACTCTGAATTCACCTACTACTATTTCTTAAATTGTTCCAGTTGATTGAGGTAAAGCAGTAAATCAACAAAGGGAGGAAAGCCTTTAAAGCTGGATCACAGAGAATGAAGTTTCGATGTGTTATGTGGAGATACGTGGCAAGCACCCTAGCAACTCACTTCAGTGATCACTGACAACTACCAGTGCCTCCTGTAAAGGGCTTCACTCTTAAAATTCTCTTAAGTCTTGTAGTCCTGCAGGAAAGTTGCTACTTCGGAAGAGGATTTTCAGACAATTAGTAGTGGTAGTTGGCCATAATGATTGCACTGCGTAGGGCACATAGAACTGGCAGTATGAAATGAAGCATATAATAATTCAGTTAAAAGTGATTATCCTGAGGACTGAATCTGAGATCCCTCACTCGTGCAATTAATTCTGTGCATATATAAAAGTGGTATTTCTGTTAGTCTCCCAACTCCTTGCCCTTTCCAGAGGCTACATGTATTGCTATGCAGAATCTCTTATTTTCCTGCCAGGGAATTATTCTAAATAAGGGGGAATTGAACAAACAAAAGTACTGTGTCTAAAAAGGTTGCACTAATGTTGAATGACGTGTAGTGTGTAAACATTTAAGGTTGAAGATTTATCTGTTGGCTATGAAATTGTCAGTGTAGGAGCATCTTGCAGTCAAATTAAATCTTTTAATCTCTGCAAGCCTAAAAAGATTAGAATTGGGTGAAAAAAGCAAAATACTTGCCACAAAAATTCATTCTCATTTTTTAGTGAATTAACTTTTGGCACAAGCATGAGCCACTTTATGTGCCCACGTTGAGGAAGACGAGGTATAAGGTGCCCCTTTATTCCAGCAGCGGTTGCCCATACAGCAGGGCTCGTGTAGGAAAAGGGTATGTTTACACTGTAATGTAAGCCCAGGTGTAGTGGGACTCAAGTCGGTAGACCTAGGGTTAGAGAACTCGCGGCAGACTGTCTACAGTGGAGGTAAAGCCTAGATTAAGAATTTTCTAGCCTGGGCTCAAATGCAGGGCTGAGATGTCCACACTGCAGCCTGAAAAGTACACCATTAACTCACTGCCAGTCAGGCCAGCTGCCAGTACCACACCAAAACAGCATTAACAAAACCTTTTTAAAAATAAAGTGCCTGAACAAGTGCAAATAGTGAAACCATGTACAAGACAGAAATTCACTACTGTTTCATGTCTACTAGCCCCTTATTCTTTTCCCTCCTTACCACATTGGCTACACGCTTGGTATCAGGAGTAGGGATGGAGCTATCCGTGAGGGAAGGGATCAACATGGAGGACTACATGGGGCACAGTTGTCCTGCCCAGCTGTTCATAGGGCCTGATTGCATGGCCCACCCAGCTATGGAATTGTCCAAGCTGTTTCTGGACTGCATCACAGCATACAGGGGAGGGGATTCAGACTGTGGTGCAGGTGCAGCAGGACCCAGTACTTTTGCAGCCATTAGTAACAGTAGCCACTCAAACAGTTCTTTTTGCAGAGCTCTGTCAGCCTCCCTTAGCCATTATTTCTGTTCCAGGAACTGCTAAGCAAATGCCTGCTCCGAGGCTGAAACCCGGTCCTCAAGCTGTGCAGCCAAGCCTGAATCTTTCCTCTATCCGTAAGTCCCTCTCTCTTTGGTACTAGACCTCTGATGGGCCTTGTCCGAAAGTTCATCACAGAAACATTTCTTAGAATAGTCACTGAAAGTACGTTGACCCTGGCTTCTGCTACATTGTGAGCCAGCTGTGGAGGTACCGAAGCTAGTAACCGTCAAAGGGCTAGAATAGGACAAAACATAGAGAGGTTATTGTATCAAATAGCTCAGTGCAGGAGCACAGAAAAGATCCTTGTGGAATTTCAAAGACAAAATGTTATTTTCAAAACTGAACTTAAGTACATTTGAGAGGGATGCTTCAGAGCACAGAAGCTCCCTGGACACAGCCAGGTTAATTGCAATAAAAAACATTTGAAGACGAGTAATTTAAAAATCAAAGCTGTTTTCAAAAAAAAAAAAAAAAATTGCAGGACAGCGTGGATTGGTGGATGTCATCAGTAACCATGCTACAAAAGATTTTTCTATCATTTTAGGCCTTCCACATTTTGGAAGACATCAGTTCTTGGGGTGCCCAATTGGCAAAGGGAGATGTTATTCCAAGCTGCTGGTGGAAAACCAGCACTGTATGCAACTGAAATATTCAAACATAAGTGATTGAACAACACATCTATGAGTGGAGTAGGCTGCTTAGCTACTGCGATGGTTCTGGAAATACACCCTTCACTGAAATGTGACTACCTCACTGGAGTTCTTGAGACAGGAATTTCAAACCCCAGTTGTATTTGGGACAAATGATTTTGTCACCTATGGACTTCCTTTAACTGAAACAGACTAGATTTGTAAATGGAACACGTTTCCACACCCCACTCCACCCTGCAGTTCATTGTTTCCAGGTGGTTTGCTACACCATTGAGTAGTTTCAGAGCAATGTATTTACATGCTTGGCAGTACAAAATTATTATTAAGAAATAGAAATGCCCTTGCAAAAATCTGCACCTTTCTTGTAAAAATTCACTTTCAAGATATTTTTACTCTGCATTTTCTGGTCACCATTTTAGACTCCATGGTGGGTGGGGCCTGGGGGTGATGCCAGGCCATTGGCATACAACCTGCCATTAACTAATCTGACATAGAATTTGCCATTAGCTTCTAGCTGGGACTTCTGATAACAGTTACATTGGTTCATAGAATGGAAATCCCTCCCATTCCTATATTGATAAACATTAAAGTGTAACCAGAAACTTACCAGGCTCCAGGCCAACTTCTGTCCCTTCTATGTCTGCTGCCTTCTGCAATAGGCTGTTCCTCAGGGGGAGGAGGGGCCATCAGAACGCTCCTCAGAGTATGGCCCTAGGATGTGCTGATGATGATCCTGCAGCAGAGCCTCCCCTGGGACCAGTTTCAGCAACAAAGTCACTTTTCTGGCCTCACTTGGCACCGGCTGCTGGCTCCCAACAGTCCCCATGCTGGATTCTGGGGCCAGCAGGTTCCCATCCTGGCCGACCAGGTCTTTGTCCACCTCTCGGCTCTGTGCTCAGCGCAGTACCCAGCTGCTGGTTAAACTCCTCATAAAACAAGCATGATACTGGCAAATTGCCTGAGGTGCAGTTCTGTTCACTGGTTTTCCAGTACTCTGTCTTGAGGCACTTAATCCATTCTCTGCACTGGTCAAATTAAGTGCTAGACTAGGAGTGCTGGGAGGGAGGGGAGGGGGAGGCATGCTGTCACACACCCCTGGTTTGACGTGGTTTCCATTATATAAAGGGTTTACAGCTCGGTTCAATGGCTCTCAGTATCCCCACTATAAAAATTGTTCCAGCACCCCTGCTGGTCACCAATCTGACCCAGAAGAAAGCATTTTGTCCTGAAAGTAACATGCGCAGCCGTCAGGAGAAGGCCCATCTCACACTACTGTCCTATACTGTGACTTCTGGCATTCCAAACAGCATTAAGGGACTTGGAAAGAGGAGTGCTGCAATGTTAACCTTTCCAATGCCGCCAGCTTCTTTGCTATTTGTTGGCGTGCATGGTCATTCCTGGTGCTCTTAGTAAAGTACACTGTTTTGCTGGCCTCTCATCAGAGAGTCACCAAAATCTGGCTGTGCTCCCTCAGCCATGAAACAGCATGCTCTGCAAAGGGCTTCTTCTGGTCAGTCTCCATGGCAAATACAGAAGCTTCTCTGAAGGTGTGTTTGCAGCTCAGCTGTCAGAAAACAAAGGAAGGGTGACAGAGTGCTGCACTGCAACAAGAGGCTTGCTTCTGTTTCCCAGGATGTTGGCCCATGGGATTGTGGGATACTTTTGGCAGACGCTCAGGACCCAACTCATGGGAGGGGGCTACCTCTATACTGCAAAGCAATAGGGCTTGAACCCTGGGTCCCGGTTTGATTCATGCTCGAACTCTCCACCCCTGAATTGTTCTAGGACCCTGGGTTTGAGCCCTAGTCTGAGGGTATAGCTACACTGCAATAAAACACCTGCAGCTGGCCTGACTTGGGCTCAGGCTGTGGGGCTCTAAAGTTACAGTGTAGACATGCTGGCTCTGGGACCCAGCTGACAAGGGCCATCTACAGGTGTTCTATTGCAGTGTAGGCATAGCCTGAGAGCTTTGTGTGTAGGTGGAAGGGGTGTTTGGGCTCAAGCCTGAGTCTAAGTCCGGACTTCCATTGCATTGTAGACATACCCAGAGAGAATAGCCTGCACAAGGCCCTACTCCTGCTCCTGTGCAGGCAGGTGAGGAGTGGGCGGGTGGAACAGGGAGGTGGGCAGCTTGTAGCTTTAAAAAACCTGAAAGAAATGCTGGGGTTATCAAACCATATAAGTGATAGGAGCTAATGAGTTGTGGGCTTTAAAGCGCTGCTTAGAATGGCAGGAGACATTACAAAGATACGCACAGAAAAAGAAGCAGCTGTGTTCGTGTGTTATGAGCAGTATGGCCTTGCTTCACCTGCATGCAGTGAGTCCTGGGCATTCCTGACCCAGAAGAAAGCATTTTGTCCTGAAAGTAACATGCGCAGCCATCAGGAGAAGGACCATCTCACACTACTGTCCTATACTGTGACTTCTGGCATTCCAAACAGCATTAAGGGACTTGGAGAGAGGAGTGCTGCAATGTTAACCTTTCAGCATGAGTGAGGAAATGCCAGCTGAGAGCCCAAAAATGTGATTACCAGACCCTGTTAGAAAATAATCTTTCCTTCAAAATCAAATGGGAAATGGCAAGAGATGTAATTATGAGGATCTAAATATTGCTCATTTTATGGTTTTACAAAGATTCTTAACAGTGAAAAGGTGTTAGGGAAAAAAGAAGTTTAATAAAACATTTTAAGCATAGGTTAATAACCTGTTTGAAACTGCTGCGCTGTAAACTTATTCCTCCCTACAGAATACTATTCCAATTGTCAACAGTAAACTTATTTTTCATGAAAACTTTAACACTGAAGTTGACTCATTAAAATGCTTTATTTATTTAGGAAAAATGAGCAGGTACCCATAAATATACTGGGCTTGTGTAGACAGAGTTAGCCCACAACAAGCGGGGGTGGAAATCTATGGTGCACTAGCATGCAGCCCACTAACTGGCTCTGTAGTACCATTACCATGCATAGGACGTGGTAGCAGGGTCCACATGGCACCCTCCTGTGCTGTAGATTTCCCCCCAGCATGCCAAGCACAAACTTTCTATCTAGAGACAAGCACTCCATCAGCACATAAAAATACAGGACCAGATTCTGCCACCGTTACTCCATAATAGCCTCAATGGAAGTACTCACTGAATAAGGTGCTACACATGAGAGTGGCCATGCTGAGTGGGACCAGTGGTCCATCTAGCCCCAGTATCCTGTCTTCCAATAGTGGCAAATGCCAGATGCTTTAGAGGGAATTAACAGAACAGGGCAATTATCAAGTGATCCATGCCCTGTCATCCCGTTCCAGCTTCTGGCAGGATTTGGGACGCGCAGAGCATAGGGATGCACCTCTCGCCATCTCAGCTAATAGCCACAGATGGACCTATCCTCCGCTGTTTGTAAGACTGATGGAGGCTGACACACAATATTTAGAACTTCGTCAGTTTCACTAACTCTTCCCTCTCAGCCAACACTCACCAGGCACAAAAAGACATTGGAAAATCCTACTCACCAGCCTCCTGGTTCTCTTTCCCTAAGGCCTGGTCTACACTGGCGACTTAGATTGACTTAAAGTCACTTAAGTCGACTTAATTACACCTGCATCTACACTGGCACCCCTCTCTCTTAATTCAAATTAAGGTGCCAGTAAAATCGACTTACTAAGACCACCTTCTCAAGTGGCATAGCGCCTAATTCGAATTTGTTAAATCGATTTAGTGTTAGTGTAGACGCAAGGGAATTTAAATCAAATTAATTGACCTCCGGAATGTATTCCACAATGCCCCATTTTGACCACTCTGGATAGTCGCGCTGTGCTGTTCTGTGGTCACGCTAGCAGGAAAAGTCCCCACCCCTCAAGTCCCAGGAAGATTTGAATTTTCATTTCCTGTGCTGCCAGCATGGAGAGAAGTTTGTCACTGTGCTTTGACACTGCATGGCTACTGCAAAGCCCAAACGTGCTCCAGCATGGAGTCGACCAGAGGTCTTAGATCTCATCAGTCTGTGGGGCGAGGAGTTTGTTCTGGCTCAGCTCAGACCCAGCAAAAGGAATCTGGACATTTATGGGAAGATATCCCAGGGCATGCTGGAGAAGGGACACCAGAGGGATGCTCAGCAGTACCGCGTGAAGATCAAAGAACTGCACCAGTCGTATCAGAAAGCCAGGGAAGCTAACAGCCGCTCTGGCTCCTCACACAAAAAAATGCAGATTCTATGATGAGGTGGCATGCAATTCTCAGTGGGGATCCCACCACGGTGCCTTCCTGCAGCATCAATACCTCCGGTAGGTCACAGTCAATGATCAGCGATGAGGACTTCATGGACAAGGAGGAGGAGGAAGCTGAGGAGAGCAGGCTGCAGGAGAGAGGGGTGTCTGTTTGCCCCAAAAGTCAGGACTTATTCCTGACCCCCCAAGCAGTCCAGCAGCACACAGCACAGCACAAATGATCCCAGGGAAGGCACATCTGATGAGTTTTCTTTCTTATTAGCATTTCTGTCCTTGTACATTGGTTAGGGGGGCACGAAGGGGATCTCAGGCATTTCGGTGACTGTACTGTGTGGCTACCCAGGGATCAGTTTTTTTATGTGATGAGAAATGCTACGTTTATCATCAGTTGATATCTCATGGAAAACTTAATGTATGTAATCTGTTATCCCTAAAAAAACTTTTCAGGGAGGGCTGCCTTGTTCCTCCCTCCACGGTAGGATTCTTCGCTGCAATCAAGGTCATGCATCATGGCTTCATGTGTTTTAAGCATAGCCTCCCCCACCCACCATGCCGTCCGCAGTTCCTCTCTGTAAGGGTTTAAAATACAAGCAGAGAGAGAGTGAATCATTTCCTACATTGTATCAAGGGAACCATTTGCTAAATTTTTAATGGAAACATTGTGTACATTGTTTTACTGGAATCATTGTCTACATTGTGTCAGGGGATCATTATCTAAATTGTTACATTTGTTTCATTTTCTTCACTCTGCTAACTGTGACTACCTTGTTACTTTTCTTTTATTCTGTAGACACCTCCGCAGTGAACCGACCCTTAAGAAATGCTGCGGACAGACTGTCTCAGATTAGGAAGAGGAAAAAAAAAAAGCAGAGACGACATGTTTGCGGAGCTCATGAATGCCTCAGCAGCCGCAGAGGCAGAGCATGGAGGCTGACCTTGTCACAGAACATGGACAGGGAGAGTCGTCGAGAAATGATGGAGCATGATCGCAGCACCACGCAGGAAATGCTGTGAATCATGTGGGACCAGGCAGACATGCTCCGGTGGCTTATGGAGCTTCAGGAGGAATGGAGGCAGGACAAAGTCCCGCTGCAGCCCCTCCATAATGCTCCTCAACCAAGGGCTTTGCCGCCCTCCCCCTCTCCCGCCCCCAAGAGGTCTCAGAGGAGGTTGTCCAGGATGCAGTATGTGCTCTCCTCCACCCCGGTGGAGGCAAGCAGAAAGCCGTGGTGGCCACAGTGATAGCTGGCCAGCAAGCTAGCACCCTATCCCTTGAGACAGTGAATGAACACTCCCCCCCACCACATCCCCCCATGACTTGACTGTTCAGAAATAAAGTTTTGCATCAACACATTTCTTTATTAAATCGTATCTTGTTCAGGAGGGATTTGGTGGGCACGGATATCGATGGGGGCGGGGGGTTCACCAAAGGCAAACAACATACAGGAACAGAAAGCAGTCCTGCATCTCATTGCAGAACCTGGTTTTCAAAGCTTCCCTAATGCAAAGAGCTCCGCGGTTAGCTCTCAGCATAGTGCTGGCATCTGGCTGCTCATAATTGGCGGCCAGTCTTTCTGTCTCCACAGCCCAACCCTGGGGGAACCTCTCACCCTTCGCTTCACACACAGTATGAAGAACACAGCACGCAGATATCACTGAAGGGAGGTTCTTTTCACTCATGTCCAGCCTAGTGAGAAGACTCCTCCATCTGTCCTTTAAACGCTCAAAGGCACATTCTACAACGATTCTGCAAGTGCTGAACCTCTTACTAAAACACTCCTTGTCACTGTCAAGGTGACCAGAGTACGGCTTCATTAGCCAAGGGAGCAAGGGGTAAGCAGGATCCCCCAGGATCACTCTGGGCATTTCCACACCCCCAATCTGAATTTTTTGGTTGGGGAAGAAAGTTCCCACCTGCGTTTTAGAGAACAACCCCAAGTTAAGAAATACATGAGAGTCATGCACCTTCCCAGACCACCCCACATAGATGTCGGTGAAACAACCCCTGTGATCCACAAGCCCCTGCAGGACCATGGAAAAGTACCCATTGAGGTTTATGTACACGGTTGCTAGGTGGGCAGGCACTAAAATAGGAATGTGCATCCCATCAATCCCCCCCCCCCCCACACCACACACACACACACACACACACACAGTTTGGGAAGCCATCGTGGCAAACCCCTCCACTATGTCCTGCACATTTCCCAAAGTCACTAGCCTTCGTAGCAGAAGTCTATTTATGGCACTGCACACTTGATTCACGGCTATGCCCACTGTAGATTTACCGACTCCAAATTGATTCCCAACCGAGCGGTAACAGTCGGGGGTTGCAGCTTCCACAGAGTGATGGCCACTCTCTTCTCCACTGTCAGAGCTTGTCTCAAGCAAGTGTTCACGTGCTTCAGGGACGGGGCCAGCTCTGAGCACAGTTCCAGGAAAGTTGTCTTTTGCATATGAAAGTTTTGCAGCCACTGATCATCATCCCACAGCTGCATAATAATGCAGTCCCACCAGTCTGTACTTGTTTCCCTGCACCAGAACCTGTGCTCCACGGACTGCAGATGATTCGTTACATCCTGCAGCAACCCGGAATTGTTCTGCTCGATATCTTCTAGCAGGGCAGCCTCGGTGGCATCGGTGTTGTCTCTGCTTCAGCTTCTTGCTCTATTTCAAAAATAATCAATGATAAGCCGCGATGTTTGTCACGCTCACATTTATAGTACAGAGTTTAGCTGGCTCCATGTCTCTGCAGCAATGGTGATAGCGGGGAGTAACAAAACGGCATGAAAACACTTTTCCTGTCTGTTTGGGGCGGGGAAGGGTGGGGGAAGCAGTCCACCGTGGCTAGTTGCACTGTGGGATAGCTACCCACATTGCACTGCTTTCTAATTCAAATTAAGGCTGGTCAGTGTGAACGCAAGAGACCAGCGCAAACAGTGTAGTGTGTACACTCTGCTGCGACTTCTAAAAATCACCTGCTGAAAGTCAAATGAAACAAAGTCGACTACCCACGGCAGTGCAGACATAGCCTCAGAGGAAGAATGAATAGATGGGCTTTGCAGTAGGCCTTGAAAGGCAACCGCTTCAAGCTACTTTGGAGGTGGGAGTGAGTACCTAAGTAGAGAACCTATCTCAGAGAACATACTGACATGACCTCGGCTGACTGCAGTCGTGGCACAGAGTGAAGGGTGCTGTCTCAGGTTGACCTCAGGCTATTTAGAGCTCAATAGGTCAAGCAGACCACCTTAAAAACCAAGAACTAGTGTGTATAGTACAGCTTTGGTGTGATATGTTCACAGACATGTAAGTTCTAATAAGTAGGATACTGAATTCAGCACCATCTTCACTGTCTAGATGGATTTATGATGGGGCCTAATGTACAGCACACGACAGTAACCTAATCTCAGAGACAAAAAAATATGTGTAAGGAGATATACTGACTCTTTCAGGCCAGAGGGGGAACTCACAGGGGCCAGGCTACTTGGATCCAGGAATTCTGCAGCAGACAGAGAGTTAGAAATGACAGAAGCAGATGGTAAGAGAGTGGGCCCAGGGTAACAGAGGGGGGATGGAAACACTCCAGGCTACTGTCTCTTTTTGGGCCGGGCACCAGGAGCCTTGTGGTGTAGCGTGGAGCAGGGCTCCTCCCTTTCTCAGCCAACCATGACAAGTTCCAGGAAGGAGGGCACCATATAATCTATTAATTCCCTCATAACAAGGGGATAGACTGGCAGGAAGAGAATTGCCTGCTACCCACAGGGCAGGGGGAATGAGACCAAATTGTTTTTACTCCGTCTCCAAACAGTGGTGGAGCTCTGGGAAAAACGCAGCCCACTAGAGACAGCTGGGGAGAAAGGGACATTTTGCTGTGAAGGTTTTGATTGTTTGAAAAGCTTCAAGGGCAGTCTGACTGCAGCGCCACAGAAATAATCTAAAGGGCTAGCTGGGAGAAGCAGGCTCAGTGTTGCATTCTGCTACAGTATGGCTGAGCAGCAAGGTCTGCATCAAAAACAAATGATTTCAAGCTCCTCACTGTTCATAATAGAAAAAAATTCACAGATGTTGCTGCTACCTGATCATCTTGTAGCAAGACAATCACTAAACAACCAAATGCCAACATGCCCTCAATCAAGGAGGCAAATATTATCCTTGCCATGTCCTCCAGTTGCTTTCCCTAACCAACCAAAATCACTTCAGTCTGATACAGCTTCAGCCAGTTGGTTTTCATCAATACCACAATATAGACCAAATCCTGTGTGAAGCAATCAGTGTTGCCTAGGTCATTTGAGCTAAAGCTATAGAGCGAGGTATCACCATGTACACCACAACCTCACTGCTCACCACTGAATTGTACTCTCAGGGAAAAGGAGCAACTGTCCACCATCACTATTAAAGAACTCTTCGTAAGAAAGGAATGGAGCCACCAAGAGCAGTCCTATCCATGCTCATTGTGGCCTGCAGTCAACAGCAGCTCATCATCAGTGGTATCAAACACAGATGATTAGAACTGGGTGAAACTTTTTAACTGCAGCTCTTTTAGTGAAAAATGCTGATTCCGTGATACCAAAAAGTTTGGCAAAATCATGTTGGTTTCACCTAATTTTTGGTTTTGAAACCAAATCAAAACACACGTCTGCAAAAAATCAAAATGCTTCACTGTGAAATTTTTTAAACATGGCATCTCAATTATTTGGTTCAAAATGACTTTTTGTTTTGAAATTTCCTTTAATTTTGTTTTTCAGAAAATCAAAAATGTTAAAACTGCTCAATCTAAGCAAAACATTTCATTTGATCCAAACCAATTTTATTTTTCAACTTTTCAATTAGCCAAATATTTTGAAAACTTCTGGTTTCAGTCAGCCCCAAAACCCATTGTCTTCAATGGGAAGTGAGGATGGTCAGTGTCTCACAGGATCCAACGATTTTTGAAATTGTCAGGAAGCCAAAAAAAAAAAACAGTTATTCACCCAGCTGCATAGCTAATCAATTTAACAATATCAGCATGGCTACCCAATCTTCATCCCTTAGCGTGGAGGAGACCATTTACCAGTACAACAGCCTCAGGGTCATACCAAAGGCGCTCGTAAAGCGCACACAAGAAAAAATTGAAGTGAATAGTTCAGGTATCCCCAAGAACCTTAACTCTGGCTCTATATCATTGCAGGCAGAATAAGCAAAGAGCTGGAAACAAACACCTTTACAAGGGTAATTCCAAAAAATAAAAGATGCTAGAATTGGATTACTTTACTCTTGTTGATAGAGTGTCCGTAATATTTTTAAAAGCGTCCCCCTGCCAGTGACATTTAAAGACAAGTTCACCTGCTTAATTTGCTGCAGCCGTGTGTTAACGCTTGACTTTTTAAGACCATATGGTCTCCAAAAAAAAAAAGGAGACAAGTTTTTGTGTATCTTCACCAGTGTTTGGTTAACATACTGTAAGACAACGTAAGTTGCACAGTGTGAAATCCTAGCCATTGCTGAAATCAATGGGAGTTTTGGGCACAGAATTTCATCTGTAGCATTGGATCTTATGAGATGCTGACCATCCTCCGTTCCCATTAAAGTCAATAAAAATGTAGTGTGCTGTCACAGGGTACCTGGTCCCTGTGAGTAGATTTGGGCCCAGCTATCCTGTGTCAGAGCAAGTGAACCCAATCCAACCAGTTAAAGGGGACTGGCTACACCCTGGTCTATGAAGGGTAGGGAATGAGAAATGAAGGAAAGGATGACTGAAACAGGCTGTGCCTAGGGAATGGAACCCACCGGGGAGTAAAGCTACCTCTAGTGGTGGGTCCATGGAGTAAGGGGCCAGATGCTCAAGGAAGCAAACCTGGGGCTGCTGCTCCAGGAAGGGAGCAGAGCTGACTAAAGCTAGGAGGCTGCCAAGAGCAGGAGTACCAGGACCCACTGGGAAGGGTGGCCCTGAAGCCGAGAGAAGCAGGAGTGAATTAAAAGGCTGTTTTCTGTTGGTTTATTTGTCTGCCTTAAAAGAATAAACCATCTTAAAGGAGACTGGGTATGGCAGTGTGTGCTTGCAAGCCATGGAGAAGCCCTGCTCTGGGACAGGTATTCAGCACTTTGTTGAAGTGGACCGCTAGCTTCCATGTCTGGGATTATGAATGTTTTATGGCCGGGGGCAAATGAAATTGGTTCATGAAATCTTTAACAAAAAATGATTCATCTAAGTAGGTCCCATTTTATAAGCAAGGTCTAACAGCTGGACAGCGTGAAACGTTGATACAAGATTGGGGGCATAGTGAAGATTAGGGGGTAATCTCAGTTGTGCACTTTGTACTATTTAGGTTTGGTTTTGTTGGTTTTGAGAAAATTTCAACTTTTTCTTACCAATTGCTTAAATGTAGGCACCCAGAGACTGTCCTCTGGGTTTTCAAAAAATATGGACTCTTCTTCTCCCCATATTGCCCTCCTATGTCTTGCCATGCAGGGTCCTCCTCTAGTCTCCCCTTCCCGTTGGAGTGGAACCTGGAGGGCAATGGATGTAAAGAACATTTGGTGGATTCATTGGGAGGGAACTGTGTTTAGGCATATATATATATGGCCATTCCTTTCCTTCTCAGCTGCCCTCCTCCTTTCTGTGTCGTTCCTTCTCCTGCTCTATGACTCCTGACCCCTACTCTTCGTAAGACTCTTTCCTGCCTGCTTGCCCCGACTTTGACCATATTTGTTCCATGTGGGATTCCTTGCAGGCAGCTTCCCTTTTGTGGCCAGGCTCATAAGGTGTTCATCAATTCTGTGAAGTCCATAGTATATGTGACAACTGTTTTTAATAACTAAATTACTCTGGTAAGCCCCTCACTCCTCACAAAGTTGTCAAAGGCAGTCCTTGCCAAGACCAGCACATCTAAGCCAAGTCATTTTGAAATTATGACAACTGAGGGTGTGGCAGGAAATAGGAAAATACTGAAGAAATGAGATCCCAAGATGGAAGGGATTCCCAGCCTGAAATAACGCTAATACAGTCTTTGTGTTAGCAAACATTTTGTGTCACAGCTTCACAGCAGTGTCCTACGGCTCTTGTTTTGCTGTCTCAGGCTCTAGCATTTGTTCTTTTTTTTCTCTTTGTTTTCTTCATAGGGCTTTGGAAGTTAAAATAAAAGCTATGCTACCACAATGTTCAGTTTGCATACTTACAATGTAAGTCTGTACATCTAAGGGTGCTCACACCAGTATTAATTTGCTGACATTGCACATAATGTGAGGTGTGTGATTTCCAAAGGATGTAGGCTGTTTACATGAATAGTTCCGCATCTATAATAAGAGCCTCTGACAAATTGAGAGGATACATTCATACCAAAAAAAACCTGTGCAGACTTGCAAGACCTAACAGTTCTAGTCACAGCTCATGGTCTCCCCTATATCTGTCTTACTTGGTCTTCCAGCTGGGCTGTTGAAGTGTTTTCCAGTAAAAATGACTTTTTTTCGGTGAGCTTGAGCTCATGTTTTCCAGTTACAGGAACAGAAAAGAAGCCTGTCCAGAAGTGAAAGCATGGAATTAGGGCATTTGGCATATGTTGGCGGTGTGTCTTTGACTCTTTGCACAGTAAACAGGATAGCCTAAGGGCTATGGTAATAAAAATAAATAAATAAAATACTACAGTAAACACAGACATGTTGTGGTTCAAAGAAGCCTGTTTGCTAAATATACACAACATGCATAGCCTTGCTACATAAACACTCTGTTGTTCTGGGTTCTGGTGGCTTCTAAAACAGTGAGTGCTGCTAGAGGGCTCACAAACTATTTAAAGGGATACTATCCTATTTGTATACACTATAATTGGATCAGCATTCGTCCAAGCTAACAGCCTCTGTGTTCCTGGTGACAATCTAGAATTTGCAATATCCACATTGAGCTGCATGAGACCCATCCCCTCTGCGTGCACACTTGGTGTTTTTTGTTTTACTCCTAAATAAACAGCAGAACATGTTTTCATTGTATACAATTTCGATCTGTGTTCCTGATATAAAATTGTCAGATGCTCCAGTTTCATTTTATCATCACTGACACACAGGCAACTCATTCAGCTTCATTTATGTATAACTCACTTCAGGCTATCAAGAACTTCTGGGTTGGTGCTGTTGAAGCCAATGAAACACGGTGACCTGCACTGCGGGGTTACCTGACATTTTGCTGAGGAAGGAAGTCCTCACTTTGATGCTATGTCTTCTGAAGAGAGACACAGACTGTCCAAGAAACAGCACTTCCCATCTACTTTATCAATTATCTGCTATTCGTTTTGCTTGTAACTTCCTCCCTCCCATGCTCTGAAGCGCCCACTCCATAAAGCAAGCGTAAGCTGGCAAGTGGCAATGCAAACCACCAGACCTGCAGTGAAAAGAAAATTCCAATTGTTAGTTCCAAGCATTTACACGTCACTTGTATTTAGTGAATGGGACTGTTGTTTTCTTGTCAAGTAGGGGCTGCCGTTTTAACAATATTGCAGTGTACTGTCAAGCCCCATGATGGAGAGCTGAACTAAGAGACTCTAGCTCCCCCTTTCAAAAGCAATGGTAATTGGAGTTTGTAAGGAAAGTTTTAGTTTTTAAAAAAACTTGAATTCATTTAGCAGTAGTTAAAATTACTAATGTAACACCCCTTGCAACTTGAGAAAATCTCTGATTTCCAGTGTTTTCAAAAGGAAACAGAATTACTTCAGTCTTACTGTGCAATGCCAGACTGTTCCCATGTAGGCTTTTTATTATATTTGACACTTAATATTTTTTAAAGAGACTTACTCTGTGCTAATAGCCAGGATGATTAGAACAGCTGTTACACATTACAGTGGTGTTTTTCTTTAAGCCATTCTGTTGTCAGCCACTAGAGGATGCACATAAGTCACATGATCTGTGCTTTCCTCCTCAGAAATTGAAAGCATCACAATTCTGTTTAGCTGTTCTTTTGGCCACCATCTGGGGATGCGGGGGTGAAGAGGTCTTTTTTCAGCATGTTTTTTTTAGATTGTAATACAGTGATACTCAGACTGAGGTTCCTGAGTCGTAAGTGGCTCTTTGATGTATTTCCTGCAGCTCTTTGCAGCACATGATATTAAAACACTTCTGTGGTTTCATTGGTAGCCAATCAGGATGCTTTTACTATGTTTTTAACCAATTGTAATTGATAAAATAATAATACTTAGTCATTTTGCTGTGAGAATAATATATATAAACATTTCCCCCATCATACTGCTTATATAGTATAGTACTGTAGTAAATGAAACAATGAATTCACTGTGACTCTTTTGGGTAATGTGCATCACTACTTTGACTCTGAACCACTGAGATTTGAGTATCACTGCACTAATACGTTGCATTAACACCTGAGCACTCTCCTTTCTATTTTAAAAAGAAATCACATTGCATTTTTCTTTTCAGTTTGTTTAGTCCACTTTTCTTTATTGCAGAGGTTTCTGAACTAGTCCACGGACCACCAGTGATCCACAGAGCACTTGATGGCGTATCGTATGGTGTTGTTGCTCTTTTTTTTTTTTTTCCTGAGCCAGAGGATGAGAATAGATGGAGAGGGAAATGAAACGGAGAGGAAACGGGACACCATAATTAACTCTTTTTGAAAAGCGTTAAGCCCTTATTAGCTAGGCTAGGAAGGATTAGCTTTTATCAGTAAACATCAATTTCAACATACACACACACTTCAAAAACTGATGAAAAAGTACAGTATTTCTATAAACAGTAGTTAAAATTTACAGATAGACAAAGTAAGAAAAATGCTGCTTCAGAACTTGTTAGGATTTAATTTAAGGCTATTTACTTCATATATTTTGATGTGATGTTGACAATTTGTGATATAACCCTCTAACTTTTCAAATCTCAACGTCTGTCATTAAATAATTGTCTGACCCCTCATTGTCTAATGCCCCATAATTTCCCACAATTGTGAACATTTAAATTGATAAAATTAGAAAAAAAGCTTAAATAAAACTGATATCCACTGAAATTATAAAAAAATAAAAATTGAATTCTGCCAAGTCCACTTATAACATCAAAGGCTTTTAAAATGACATACATACATTCCTAATACTGCTGTTCAGAGTAAGTATGTGCTGTAGTTGCCACAAGGATGTTATGTGAGCATGTCTTGTGGGCCACTGCCCTTTCTGTTCAATCTCGGTATTGACAGTTAGTCCACAAAATTAAAATGGGTGAGATTCCTTGGATTCTGTACTGCATTCTGTCTACTCCTTCAAATGCTCTGTAGCGAGTCTGAAGGACTAAAATAGTCTCTATTATGTATTTACTAGTGACGATGAAGCAGAGATTCCCTTCTTAATCATGTGGTCGAATTCATCACTGGTGTAACCCTACTGAAGGCAATTACTTTTCGTGCATTCTTGACAAATCTTGCTCCTCCACATTGGCCCATCATGATTAGCCAATAAAATGCTCATGACTCAAACAAATGTTTCTGGATTTTAGGCTGTTCTATTTAGTGAGTGTGTTTGATGGCTTTTTGTTTCTCTCTCGTCAGGGCTAGTTATAGTCTACTTTCTACTCGCTATCCTACTTACAAGCTTAAATTTTTTAGGTTACTGAAAATGATGCCCTTAACTGCTCCCAAAACACATAAGCCATAGAATACTATCTAGGGTGAACAGAGAAGGCTATGTATCAGAACTGTGTTTCTGACTGTACGTACAAGTAAATCAGACTGTCATATACAAAATACTTTTCTTTGTCGACACAGCTTTTTATCTTGAACTAACTCCTTATTCCCTGAAAGAATCTATATTCATCTGGTAACAAACATCTCTTTATAGCTCTGGGCTTTGATATTCTAGTACAATGTAACCTATCGCATGAAGGCACAAATCCACTAAATAGTAAAATGAGGGATTATTTCCACTGCCCATCTATTAGCAGAGCTTTCTCTAAATTGGATCAAACCGATTAAAGGTATTAGAATGACGTCTTGTAGATCCAGATCAACTCATTTGAAACTTAGAGACTGTTTCTCTTTTGCTTGGCAGTGACCACCAGAAATAGGTGTAGGTGCTATTTGAAAATTATCTTTATTAATGTGTAACTGTTAATTTGAAACTTCTGTTATTTGCTTGCTTGAGTCCTAATTTAGGGAGCTCAAGATGGACGGACCGAAAAACGGCTCACTTAAAAGTACTCCACTCAGTCTTTTTAAAGGCCTGAATGGTTCTTTCTAAATTTGCTCACAGTAAAGAAAAGGATTAATACTGTGGAATCTTTCTATCCAATATTACAAAGATGGCACTGCTGAAAGTCAAATTCAACCAGAAGAAAAGGGTAAAACTAGCTCAGGGACTATGGCTCATGAACTGGTTTTCAGTGTTTGCAGGAATCATTGTTTTTAGCATGGGATTGTTCCTCAAAATTGAGCTCCGGAAACGAAGTGAAGTGATGGACAATTCTGAAAGCCATTTTGTGCCCAATTCTTTGATATTGATGGGTATATTATCCTGCGCCTTCAATGCTCTTGCTGGCAAAATTTGCTATGATTCTCTAGATCCCACTAAATATGCAAAGTGGAAACCTTTGCTGAAACCTTACCTGGTTTTATGTTTCTTTTTTAACATCTTCATTTTTTTCATTGCTCTGATTTGTTTTCTCATGAGGGGCTCTCTGGAAACTACATTAGCACATGGGCTAAAGAATGGCATGAAGTTCTACAGGGACACTGATACCCCAGGAAGATGTTTCATGAAGAAGACAATTGATATGCTCCAAATTGAGTTCAGATGCTGTGGAAACAATGGATTCAGAGACTGGTTTGAGATTCAGTGGATCAGCAACAGATACCTGGATTTCGGCTCCAAAGAAGTGAAAGAGTAAGTTGTTTAATGTGGTTTATTTTATTTGATCCATATTGCACTAAAAAATCCACATTGAAATGAGATGGAACTACCGAGTTGTTAAACTACTTTTGGTTAGAATAGGCTCTCTCTCTATTTATACTTTAAATCCGGAGACCAGTATTCCAAGGTCTCAACAGATTACTTTATCTCCTGACAAGTTCACCCCCACATTATCTAGAATGTAAAAATGTAATACACAGATATTATCTTCCTCTTGAACAGCCTTAAATATCAAAGGACCATATAAAAAACATCTTAAGTTTTGTTTGTCATTTAACAATATTTAGACTTGAAATAACTCACTTTTTATTTTTTTATAACTGACTGATAGATTTTTTAAAAGCATTTTATTGATTTTAAATTTTCACAGGTGTACAAAATTGTGAGTTTAGACATTTTTAAAATGTTAGTTTAAATTGTCACAGTTGGGGGAAGTTATGGGGAGGGGTGGGACAATAATTATTTAATGACAGATATTGAGATTCAAAAAGCTAAAGCTTTATAACCATTAAAACACAAATTGTCAACATCACTTGCCAAAACATACAAAATAAATATCCTTAAATAAAATGCAAACAAGGTCTCACGCAGCATTTCTTACTTTTCCTATCTGTAAATTTTGATTACTATAGATGGAAATAGTTTTGTTAGTGTGTGTGTGTGTGTATAGTGAAATCAATGTTTACTGACACTTATGGATAAAAAATATAATGCTTCCAAGCCTATGTATATTTCAGCTCTTCCATATCACAAACCCAGTTGCATAGAGCACTTCCCTGCCTTCTCCAAAAATCAAGTGTATGAATAATAAAGTATTAAATGTATTACATGTCCTGAAGAGAATTTCCATTGAATAACACTGACTTACTGTAAAAAAGGACGGTCTTGCCAAACTGATGGAATTTTTAGACTCTGGCATGGTATCACTACTTAATCTTTATGAAAGCAAGCTGAAGTATTTTATTTCCTTTACTATTAATTCAGTTTTTTTTAAATCAAAACTTCAAGGTTGTTTATCCCTTCTGTATTTCAATTTTTACTTCCCTTAATGGGTTATTTTACTCTCCCTATAATGCTGTGCTATTAACTCTTGTCCTTGGGTTCGGTGCTTGTCCTTTAGTATAGTACTTATAAGTAGGTGGTTTTGTGTGGGAATGCTTTGACATGTGAACAAATAGCCACCATCCACACCCTCAGATGATATGAAATTAAAGGTAAATTACAAAGAGGAAATCTATTGGATTCTTCATGAAATAGGTAACAGAACATAACAGTAACCATTACCTGTAATTCTTTTAAAATATAAAAGCTACGGTTATGTTGTGTCTGACAAAAATAAAATAAGAATTTCAGAGTGAAGGTACTCAGATTCTCTTGATGCACAGACAATGAAGCCTGTAAATCCCTGTGACTGGAGACAAAATAAGACTAAATTCTTCAGTTTTATACAGATCTGTGTTTAAACTATTTTTACAAACCTTAGTTTACCTTCACACCATTCCTAAGAGGAAGGTAGAGAAGTAAGGATCTTCCCAATTTACAGTTACGGAAACTGAAACTGAGAAGTTAATTGACTTGCCAAAGGACACCTGGTGAGTCAGTGACTGAGCCAGGATTGGAACACAGCTCCCTGAGGTCCCCAGTGGTGCACTTTAATGGCTACATCTCTGGTATAGGGGGCAGACCTTCAGCTGGGGTAAATTGTTATCGCTCCACTGAATCTTGGCAAATGTCACATGAGATCATTCCAAGAGTATGAAGTGAGGACACCGCAATAGCCCTAATGCTGTAGTGGGTTTTTTTCTTTTAGTAATTTACTTAAGACCTTGCTGATACTTCAGACTGAATGAAAACTAAAATCAATCAAACATATTACTGTTGTTTGCTGGTTTTAGTTTTATAAAATAAATATGTCCTTGAGATCTCAGTGAACATATGACACCCTGCTGTTAAGTTCCTGTTGACCTCATCCGGGTTCAGCATTTCATAGAAATTAGAACAGATTATTGACCAGAAACACCATAATGGCTCAGAGGTCAGTGCATAGGAAAGTCTTAATCTCCAGATGAATTCAGGCACAGAAATTCCACTCTAAAAAACAAAAAGTGCAAACAAATTAACTTTTTGAATTAAAAAAAGACATCAGTGAACACCCAACAACCTCTTTGCCAAGTTAAACATCTAAGAAGAGTGGCCTAGGAATTGTCATTAAAATGTAATCAATTTATAATTTTTACTACTCTACAAAGAATGCCTTAAGCCAGAAAGTCTTTTTAAAATACTCTGTGCAAGTTAAATGGCTCAAGTGATTTTAAAAAATATTCTCCCATGCACCAAGCCAGATCCCTGAGAGATTTGTTGTTTGTTTGCTTGCCTGCCATTCTGGCTGATTCTAAAATCTTGAAGATACAGTTCAAAATGCTCCAGCATAAGAGTTGAGTGTGACATTGTAACAAATACAATTTTATTTGTTGTTTAACATAGGAGCACTTTGAGTTGCAAAAAAATGCCCTGAGATATAAATAACTACTTGAAAACATAATGAGATGTTCACCCTGCTAGCATTATCTGAAGATTTGTGAGCTGTAACTTAATCCAGCAACAACTGAAGGGCAAAGCACTGGAAGAAAACAGGATTACACTGTGCTTAAAAAATAGGGAAATAGGAGATTTCTGGCAATTTCCTCATAGATTTGCCCAACACTAAGATGAGAAGTGGAACCTTTAAAAAAAATTCAGCTACTCAGGTTGAATCTATTGGTCCAATTCTGATCTTTGCTTCAGAGGTGTGTAGCGCAAAGGATTCAGTATAGTCACAGGTTGTGTATTCAGTGTGAAATCCAGGCCTCACTGAAGTCAACAGCAAATCTCCTGTTTATTTCAATGGAGCTAGGATTTCTCCCACAGCATAATTTTTTTTTTTTTTTTAAACATGATTCATGGTCTACTGAAATGAATGGCATTCTCAATGTTCATTTCAATGAGAGTTAAATCAGAACCTAAACACACTACATATGAAATCAGAAATGGATTCTGTTTGGTATTCAGACACATTTAGGCCATGTTTGCGAAGCTTTGCACCCACAAAACCATTCATTTGTGTGTGCTGCTACCCATTTTGCTGCCAGTTGACACACATTGAGAAAGGTTGTGTGGCCACCTTCATGGAAAATATAGCCCTACTTGACAATGACAGGTGACGGAAGAGGATATTTAGGGTTTTTAAATTTTCCAAACGGTTTTGCACATTTCACATGTCAGAGTCAGTTTCACGTGGGTGCCAAATGTTAAGATATTTGATATGCTAGGGGATGTTTGCTGGAGTCTCAACCCTCAAAGTATTTTTGCCATTCACAATTTTTGGTGGAAACTGGCACAGGTATTACAGTGACTGAGTGCTTTATAAATGTCTTGATGGACACACTGAGGCACAAATAACAAGACAAAAAGGCTACTTTATTGAGTGCTGAATTCTGAAATGGAGTACAACAGGTCGATAGTTCCTGCACATACTTAAAACACTGTTCTCATTGCTAAAGCACATTTGTTTTAAATCCTGGGTAACTTCACTACATAAATTAATTATCATACTCTGGGATTGGCCATTGTCAAAGAAAAGATGAGGGATTAGTGGTCTAGTTGAGTACCTGTGGCTGTGGTAGATCCTTATCCATGGTCATGGATGGGAGTAATTCTCTCATGGTTGCCTCTTATGAAATTTCCTCGGTCTTTAACATTTTTTAATTAATTCTTTTACTGGAGAAGGGAATAGAGAGATTGGGGTGTTGCCGCTATGGAGTAATGGCTATAAAACCTAGCTCAGCAGAGATGATTCATAGGTCGATAGAGAGGAAAAACCGGTTCAGGCTTTTCATGGTGAGTGTATATATGGAAGACACAGGCAGGGCCTTTAGAAAGTGCTTTTGGTTGACCCATTCTCATGTATCAAAGTTCTCACTCTTCTGAATATTATATATGTATTTACATTTCTTTTGCCCTTTGCCTGTTCATAGTCGAATTAAAAGCAATGTGGATGGAAGGTACTTGGTTGACGGAGTCCCCTTCAGTTGCTGCAACCCTAGTTCCCCAAGACCGTGCATCCAGTACCAAGTCACTAACAACTCGGCTCACTACAGCTATGACTACCAAACAGAGGAGCTCAACTTGTGGAACCGTGGCTGCAGGGAGGCACTTCTGCACTACTACAGCAGCATGATGAGCTCCATGGGTGGTGTTGTCCTCTTTGTCTGGCTTTTTGAGGTAATGTGCTGCCATGACTATTTCTCCATCTATGTCAGTTTCATTAGAACAGTGACTGTAGAAACACTATTGTTATCTAGAGAGAAATGTATTTCTCATTTATAATATCTATTTAAAATAAATAATCCACTAATCTCAGGCTGGGAAATCCAAAATGATAGCTAAGGCTTTTGTGGGGCCTACACTATTTTGTGCTGTGCATCAAAACTGGCCAGCCAACAGAGGAAGCACAGAGTTATTTATAACACCCTCCCCTCTTCCCAGAGTTGTATTGAGATATTGTGGAAGATGCTTACTGCACAAATTGTCAGAAAGAAAAAGGTACCAGATGTTCATTTCTGCTTCATTACAAAATAGAGTTTAAGGAGAAAATAATGAGAAAGAGTGTCAAAATAATGAGAGAGAGAGTCTCAGACAACTGAAAGTCAAAAACATGAAACCCGTATATCAAAAATGGCTGGTGTATTTTGGAGCAGAAAGTGAAGGTAAAATTCAATGAAGAGATCAAGCTATCCCCAATATTGGGATCTAGAGCCAGGTTCAGAGTCCAAACACCACAAGGTTCAGTGGTATTTAGGTCCAGGGTCTTTTTTAGTCCTCCTAGCTAATTCTATCAAATTTCTTGGACATGAAAGATAGATTTGTTGAACTGGCTCAAGATAGAACAGGAATTTATTTCCATTCTGCTTCTAAAAATCATAGTGTGTATTGGTTAGGTGCCTAAAAAGAGCATGTTGCAATTATTAGTGGACAACCTTCTCTGTAGTTGAGTTCTGTTTTTAAGCTACGTTCTGTACAGTGTGAGAGAGATATTTTCTGCATTTGGGTGAATGCCAGCTAACTGGCTACAGTATTTAGTGATACTGAATTTGTCAGAGCATCGGCTGAAACTGGTTGGACTTGGCATGAAGGAGTGGGTATGCAGCCAGCCAGAGTGGCAGGAGAGAGCTGGGTCAGCAGAGAAGGGAGGGAAGGCTGCAGTTCAGATTGGGAAATATGAGGAAGCATTCTATGCAGTATACCTAAAATGGCCGCTGACAGCAGCCATTTTAAATATTTCATTCGGAAGCAGAGTTACTTTAATGTCAAATAAATACAAATCAGAGACATTACATCCCTAATATAAGGTTGTTGTGTGCTATCTGCATATATTTCACTGTGTCTCTGGAAGGCTAAATTTGCTTTTTATTGGCAAATACAATTGAAACCTTCAATTTCCCCCCATCTCCAAAAATCATTTGCATATTCAGAGGAAAAGCAGAACATGCGGCATTTTTTAAATGAACAATCACCACACATGGCTGATATTGATGCTTCTTATTACAATGTATAATTTTGGGGGAAATCAACTAGCATCTTTATGGAACACCAAGATCAAGAGACCTTACAAACAGGGGAATGGAAATAGGTTTCTTATTAATACTGATGTATATGAAAACAGGCAGGGAATTACAGGATTGAGGAGCAGACCATACAAAAATGCCAATCAAGTGTAAATTAAATCCATGAAACAGGTCCCAAAAATCTTGAGACTGATTAAAAAGCAAATAATTTGTTTTTTTTAATTTAATAATTTTTTAGTTTCCAAACCTTCAGGGTGCACCCAGGTCACATTTTCACAAGCTCTTCTCTGTAGTCATGAGGGATGGATTCTTTTTCTTTCATTTTTTAAATGAAAGCTGTGGTTTTCATACAATCGGAGGATGCCAAGAACTGGGGCTCCCCAAAAATACCAAACAACATGAGACTCATAATACAACCATGAGAAATGGATACACTGGGCTATACTCATCTGGCCTGCTGTTATAGTGTGGGTCTGGAGCTTCTTCTGCTATCAAGAGCAGGATGCTATGGAAGCACTCAGCCCCGGTCTAACCAGATGCAGGAATCACATTTACGATCATCCCCCCACTTAGCAAAGGGAAGGCTACCATTATCTGGGGCCCTTGAAAAAGGGAGTCAATCTAGGACACAAGCAGTCACCAATTTATACAATAGTATGTCAGTTCTTTCTTTAGATTCATTTCAATATTGAACAAGGGAGAAGACAATTAATAGTGCAAAAGGGACGCTGACCCCTGGACTTAGGTCCTACCTACAAACTGAAATTGGATTGGAAATTATCTTTCAAATTCTAAATAAGAACATAAGAACAGTCATACGAGGTCAGACCAATTGTCCATCTAGTCCAGTATCCTGCCGTCTGACAGTGGCCACTGCCATGTGCTTCAGAGAGAATGAACAGAACAGGGCAATTATTGAGTGATTCATATCTTATCATCCAGTCCCAGATTCTGGCAGTCAGAGGATTCAGTACACCCAAAGCATGGGGTAGCATCCTTGACCATCTTGGCTAATAAGCATTGATGGACCTATCCTCTGTGAACTTATCTAGTTCTTTCTGAACCAGTTTTGGCCTTCACAACATCCCATGGTAACAAATTCCACAAGTTGACTGTTGTTGTGTGAAGTACATTTTTGTATGTTTGTTTTTAAATATTCAGCCTATTAACTTCATCAGATGTCCCCTAGTTCTTGTGTTATGTGACAGGGTAAATAATTCTTTACTCACTTTTTCCATACCACTCATGATTTTATAAAGCTCTGTCATATCCCCTCCCCACTCTCACATTAGATGTCTCTTTTTTAAACTGAATAGTCTCTATCTTCTCTCTCTTATGGAAGCTGTTTTATACCCCTAATTTTCATTGTCCTTCTCTGCACCTTTTCCAATTCTACTATATCTTTTCTGAGACGGGGCAACCACAGTTTTCAAGATGTGAGCATACCATGGATTTATAGAGTGGCATTATGATCATTTTTGTCTTATTTATCCCTTTCCTAATGATTCCTAACATTGTTAGCTTTTGTGACTACTGCTGCACATTGAGTAGATGTTTTCAGAGAACTATCCACAGTAACTTAAGTTTAAGTGAGTTAATTTAGCTAATTTAGACCCCATCATTTTGTATGTATAGTTGGTTTTCCAATATGCATTTCTTGGCAGATGAAATTCAATGTTAAGTGCAATTTTGTCATCTAGTCACCCAGTTTAATGAGATCCCTTTGTAACTCTTCAGAGTCAGCTTTGGACTTAACTATCTTGAATAATTTTGTATCATCTGCAAACTTTGTCATCTCACTGTTCACCCCCTTTTCCAGATCATTTATGAATATGTTGCACAATATAGATCCTGGGGGGACCCTGCTATTTACCTCTCTCCATTGTGAAAACTGACCATTGATTCCTACCCTTTGTTTCCTGTCTGTCGGTTTCTGATCCATGAGAGGACCTTCCCTCTTATCCCATGACTGCTTAGTTGGCTTAAGAGCTGTTTGCAAGGGACCTTGTCAAAGGTTTTGGAAAGTTCAAGTACACTATGTCCACTGGATCACCCTTGTCCACATGGCTTTTGTTGACACCCTCAAAGAATTCTTATAGATTGGTGAGGCATCAGTTCCCTTTACAAAAGCCATTTATCTCATTTTATTTTCATCTACCACGGGGTTGCTGAAAAGCCAAATAAAAACTCCACCATAGTTGCCCTGTTTTGCTTTGTATCTGAAATCAGTGAGTTCAAACTAGCTGCACCGTAACAGCATCTTACTAGTAAGCACCGTTCCAGATCTTGCAGAGTTGTGCGCATACCCTCTGATGGTATCAATGATACTGGTGCTCAGAGGGAGGAATAAAGAGCAGAGAGGCATTGACTCCATCTGTCTTAAGAACCATTGGCAAATACCCTAAAGACCATTTAATGTCAAGCTTCTATGGGGAATGTTAGAAGCAAAGAATGAAGAAATTGTAACATATTAAAGTTCCTTTGTTTTCTTTATACATGCCATATCCTCTGGAAACACAAGTTAAAATATTGCCTCTATGCTGCTTACAGTAGCCAGAAATTAAGACTCTCTGCATAACTGACAATCAGTCCTCAATGTAACATAGTTCAAACCACCTTCTTGCAAATCTGCTTCAGGATAAAGCCCAGGTAAACAGATAGGCTTTATCTCTGAAGGTCAGCTAATGCAAGCTCTGGTGATTTTCCCTACCTGTTTTGATTAGTACAGAGAGCAAGCTCCAAACTTAAGGACTGTCCAGAGAATGCAAACTAAAGATTACCAGCAGAGGTGGCTCAATTGATACTGATGACACTCAGAAAACATGATATAAAAACACACGTACATGGATCTCAGCTGTCACAATGGCTCAGAGTGAGAGGTGGCTTCTTAGATAGGTCCCATGTGTGGCATAAAGGTAAACCCAACACTTAGAAGCGGACCCTGAAGCAACAAGGAGGCAAAAGAAGCCTTTGAAGCATATGTGATATGCTCTGGATGACTTACCCTGGAAAGCAAACATGCAGCTGCATTCTACACTTGATGAAACCTCCCCGTGACTTTCCAAGGTAGCCTTACATCCACATGTTCCAGAAGTCTAAGAGGTAGGTAACACGGGCATGGATCATTGAAGTGAAGTCAATGGGAGTGAAAGGAGGTCTGTTATCCCAATACAGTTGATAAAAGTGCTAGGAGTAAGCCAGAGGTCTAAAATGACTCCACTGACTAAAGTTGGGCTTACTCCTTCAATAAAACAGGCAGTCACCATTTGTCCATCATGAGATCCATATGACATTTCCCCTGGCCACCAGCATCATATCTATCTTGTCTGAATTGACCCTCAACCACCTGAGTCTGCCTTCTAGCTCAGTCAACCACCAGGAGAAAGAAGAGACTCTGCACAGCCTGGAATCAAAGAAGATTTAAAACTGAATTTTGTCTTGATATTGATGGCATTGCAGCCAAGACCACTCCCACCTTCTTACATAATCTCTCATATATGTTGAACAGGAATAGTGACAGGATGAGAGTCAGTGATGAACAACTCAGAACTTTAAAAAAGGAAAGAATAAAAAAACCTTCCAAGATCCTACAGCAAGTTAACAACACTTCAATATCCATCACATCACAGGTGCTAATAAAACTAAGATTTGTTATGATTGTTTGTCCATTGCCAAGAGGAGATCAGCAATCAGTGAAACCTGCAGAGCTTTCGGGCCACAGCTGCCACTGCTTTTCTGATGGACTATAACTAGTCAAGGATCTACAGCTGAAATGCATACTAGTGAGGCACCAAAAAGTGTATTTTTGAAGTTGAGTATCTACTTCACCTTAATTTCTTCTTCGAATGGCTCTGCATATTCCCACCAATGAGCTAGACTGATAAGCAGTGCTGAAACTAACCTGGAGGGGGGGAACTGGGTCCTAATTCAATAGAGACTGAAGCATTGCCTTGTCGAATCCAGCATCTGCCCTAGAGGCCAAGTCCAAAGCATAGCATTTAGTGAAAGTGTGCATCAAAGTCCAGCTTGCAGCTCCGGAAATTTCAACAGGTGGCATCTGTTGACAAGCAAAGGAAGTAGCCACTGCTCTAATGGAATGCAGTGGAATCGAAGCAGATACAGGAACTTTTGCTAGTAACAGTCAGTAATACATAGTCAACAGAGAAACTTTATAACCCATGTGATGTTAAGCATAAGACAAATCCATCTAGATGATTTACAGAAACTTTTTAGTTCTGTCCACGTAGTAAGCAGGGGCTCTTCTGGCATCCAAAGTGTGTAGGACAGATTCCTCCTATTAGAATGTGGTTTAAGGGAAAAATGGCAAATTAATGTCTGATGTTAAAATCAGACAGCATCTTAGGAAATAACTTAGGATCAGGTCTGAGAACTACTTGGGCCTTGTGAAAAGAAGTGAAAGATGGATCAACCATAAGAGCATTCAATTCACTCACTCTCCTGGCCATCATGGTAGCAATAATACAAGCCATTTTGATAGATAAATGATAGATAGAACACTCAGCCAAGAGTTCAAAGGGGGATTTCATCATCATGGCCAACACCAAATTGAGATCCCAAAAAGGGACAGGCTCTCTAACAGGAGGATACAAATTTGATAAACTTTTTGACCAAACAATCAACAGACAGCAATCTCCCCTTAACTAAAGTATGACACTCTGAGATGAATGCCAAATGAACTTTTAACAGCGAGTTAGATAACTCTTGAAATTTTAAGTACGCTCAGTATCCCAGGACACAGAATGGAAGCAGATAAAAGAGAATCAGGTCTTCCCTTCATCCAGGCCTGACATTTTGGTCCATTCTAAATAGTAACAGCGTCTGGTAGATCATTTTCTAGAGTTAATTAGCATATCCTGCACAAAGAACATGACTGTTCAAGAGAAGAGTCAAGGTCTGATCGCCCATACTGTCAGGTGAAGAGACTGAGTGAAAGATCTTGCCCTCTTGCTGAAACAGTAGGTCTGGAGACAGAAGAAGATTTGTAAAGACTCTACCGGACAGTTTCAAGAGACCTGTAAACCATTGTTGACACATCCAAGCCAGGGAAATGAGAATCATCCTTGCCCTGATGTTGCTTTCTCACTATCTTCTGGAACAACTGAAAGGGGGATAAGCATATATCAAACCCTTTCCCCAGTGGAGAAGGACAGCACCTCATAGGGATAGACTGTCCCTGTCCACTCTGGAACAAAAGAAGTGATACTTTCTGCTGGACCTTATTGCAAAAAGGTCCACCTCTGGTCAACCCCAGCTGGGGAATATGATCTGAACCAACTGACCCTTTAGGGACCATTCATGCATCTGAGAGCTCAGAGCTGTCTCTGCTGAGATGATCTGTGACTTAATTGGTTTTCCTAAGCTAAATGTAGGGCAACAAGATAGACATTGTGACTGATACACCAATCCCAGAGACTTAGTCTCCGCACACAGGACAGCAGAATGAACAGCCCCCTGCTTGTTGATGTAATACATTGCCAATATATTGTCCATCACCACCTGTACAACCCACCCCTGTGAGTGAGGGAGGAACAACCTGACGGGCCAGACAAACAGCTCTCAATTCCAACTTGTTGATGTGCAGGGTTCTCTTCCAATAAGACCAGTGCCCTCAAACTCTCAAATGCATTCCCTGAACCTGAAGTCACCATCTGAGATGGATCCAGGGGATTGAACTGTACATCTCTGAGCACATTGACTCTGACTTGACCAACCATTCTAGGGAGACTATGATGGTCGGTGGCAGGGTGATCAACACATGAAGGGTGTCCCAACTTGGTCTATAGACCTGAGATATCCAGTGCTGTCTAGGTCTCATTCTCAGACATGCAAATAGAATCACAAAATTAGTGGCTGCCATCAGACCCATGAGACCACAAAATAATTTTACTCTGAGTGGGACACTAGTGAATTTTTAATAGAATATGGCTCATTTTGAGAAATCTGTCCTCTGGTAGTAACGCTCTCCCTCCCACAGAGTCCAGCATGGAGCCTACAAAGAGAATCCTCTGTGTAGAGAATTGACTTTGCACAGTTGAGAAGAAACTTGAGGTCTGAAAAGAGATAGGTTGTCAAGCAATAAGGCTTAATTGGTCTTTGACTACTGAAAGCCGCTGTGCACAACTGTCCAAACAGACGTAAACAAAAATACTCTGATTTCTCAAGTGAGTCACTGCCAGAGGCTGGCACTTTGTAAAAACTCAGGGTGCTGTGGAGAGACCAAGTGAGAGCAACTTATACTAAAAATGGCATCCAGCCACCACAAAATGAAGGTGCTTGCCATGATTGTGATGAATCAATATATGAAAATATGCATCCTTTTAAAATCAAGAGTCTCAAACCAATCCATGACAAACAGAAAAGGTATTATGTAGGCTAAAGTCAACATATGGAACCAAAACTTCCAAATATACTTATTCAAGTCTAGTATCAGAAAAAAATCAGAGAAAATAATCATAATTTCTCCACACCAAAAAGTAACAGCAATAAAAACCCCTCCACCCCCCTCCACCCCCACCCCAGGCATTTGGGGACCTCCTCAACTCTTCTGATCAGAAGCAACCTATCTATTTCTGCAAGAAGAACAGTCTTGTGAGAGGTCCCTGAGGAGGCAAGGGTAGAGTGAACTGGGGAAAGGGCAGTTTTTCAAACTGTATGGCAACAATCTCTAATACTCATAAATCCTAGGTAACTTGCCTCCCTGCACTGATAATTCCAGTTAGTCTGTCTCCAGAGAAGGGGGTAGGTTTGTCCTGGTTTGCTGCTTCTTGGCTCCTGATCATTTTATCAAAACTGAGGCTTGCTGTCTTTGTGGCAGAACCCTAATGAGGAAGCAGGTTGTTCAGGTTTAAATTTTGACTTGAAAGGCTGTTTTCTATGTTCACTCTGGAAGGCGGAAGGCTGCTGGCATTGTTGACATCTCTGATTGGATGAAAAATAAGATGAAGACTGGGGAGTACTGTGTCTGGTTTCAGAAAGCAGTAGAAGGTCTCCTTCTAACAGAGGGAATCAGCCTAGAAAGCGGGCTGCCTATCTCATGTCCTTTAGCTTTTCCAGCAGGTCTTCTGTCTTTTCATCACTGAAAAGATGTTCCCTTTTCAAAAGAGAGTTCTAGAGCTAAGGAGGATGAACAAAGCCTAGCATGCCTCCTCATGATCACAGCAGACACCAGTGCCCTGGCAGCAGAGGCTGAAGCATCAAAAGAGACCGAGGCAATGCTTGGCTACATATTGGCCTTCCATTACAATGACATTTGCCAATCTTCTTCTGTCATCAGGTAAGTCTTGTAAAAATAATGTCACTGTCTCCCATCAATGGAACTGGTAGCAAGCCACGACCACCTGGTAAGTCACCATGGTAATAGCAAAGGACGATGACCCCCTAAAAAAAAGATCAATCTTTTCCCTTCTTTGTCAGTTAGGATCGAGTGTGGTTGTCTAGATCTTTCCCTGTTTCTGGCAGCAGCCACCACCAGTGAATTAGGGTGCATATGAACTAGTAAAACCCTTCAGAGGGTGTCAGTTTTCTTAGAAACAGGTTGATAAGGAGTAGGCATGGGGCACACTGATTTAGCCAGTTGTAGAAAACCATCCAAAATGAGTAGGGATTTTCTGCTCCTTGAAATAGCACCAAAGATATCAAACACCAGGTGAGAAGTCTCCTCCATAGGCACTGCAGAAAGATTTAAAGTGGACCTCACACACTCCATCAAATCATGGAACTGCCTCACATCCTTGGAAGGAGAGGCAGCGATAAACAGGTTCATAGTCCATTCCAAATATTCTTGTTTAAAGAATGAGACTACACCTCTTCATCTTCTTCCTCAGACAGCATTTCAAGCATCATTGTCTGTAACGACAATGGACCTCGAGGAGTCAGATCCGAGGATCTCTGGACTGCTGGATCCTTTATAGATGAAACATTACCTCTTCATCCACTTGGAGATTGACTGAAAAATTCCTGAGGTGGCCCCGAATAAAACCAGTGGCCTCATGACTGCCAGTCTCCCCCATGACTAGGGTAGGGGGAGATGCCTTGAGGAGGTGGACCAAAGAGTGGTAACAAAATGAGCCAAAGGTTTCTGCATTCTGCTCCTATTTTCTCCTGGTAAGGATCCCGATCTGGGTCTGAGATAGAATACACTGGGGATAACAATGGATTCAGAGGGATATATGAGATCCAACTTTGTGGAGACCCCATAGAAGTCCTAGAAGGAGGAAGCATAGGATGTTATGGGGAAAGGCAAATGACACCTTCTAGCCTCTTCTTCATAACAGGAGACTAGGAAGATGATCTTGGAACTGAGGAAACATGCTTCCTTTTAGAAACCTTGCATTTCACACTTGGATCTGATGCATGAACCAGAGCCAAAGAGTGAACGTGGGCTGCCCCAGTGACAGAGCTTTGCAGAACTGAGCATGTGGCCAGAACCATCACAGGAACCGGAGCAGGAATCATCAGTGGGCTGCAGATCTGGATGTGATACACAAATCCAACTCCTTTGCTACTGAAGCTAGGGGTGGAACTGTGACGGCTGTGCCAGAATTGGAAGGATTTGATAACTCTCACGCAGGGGAACTGGCACTGCCAACAGTGGCCACTTTGTCCCTATGTCTCCTTTTCTTTGGAACCATAACAGACAAAACCAAAGGTGCTGACATTCCTGGGTCTGATGCACCTGGATTCAGAAGTGGAATTAGGAACTGACCCTGGTCTTGCAGTCACAGAGATTCCGTCAGGAATGAATAGTTTTGAGGCATGTCTCGCGACTCCTGTTCCAGAACTGAAGCAGTTGAATCCGATCACGTGGCTCTTGATTGAGACATATTAGCTTTAGGGGCAAAACTGAGGGAGCTGGAAGAACCAAATCATGGCCAAACAGGGGTTGCAGCTACTTGGAACCTTTCAGTTACTTGGAGCTGATGGAAGCCACAAGGGCTGAGGACTGATCAGATCCAGGGGGTCTAGCCTCAAGAGGAGGAGCTGGAAATGAGTGGTCCTACCATGCAGGCTCCGGGAGTAAAGGTCTGACAAACTGAACACCCAGAAGGTGAGTGTCCTTCTCCCAGGCACTTGAGGCACTGCACATGGTCGTCAGATGCTGGGAAAACACTGGCCAGGAACTGCACAGCTTGAATCTCGGCTTCTTCTGTTTCTTCATTCAACCATTACCCAGAACCGGGAAGAGACACTAACTATCACTAACTAGCTAAGAGGAGAGCAGCTCCAGCTCCAAAGAGACCAGAGAGGTTCAAATCCATCCAGGCACACTGTTGGAAGGAACTGAGTTGGTGAGGGTGCTCCACTCCCTGTATAGCATCTCCCTCAGAATGTGAGTGACACTGAGGTGAAGAGTGGGGGGGGTGCAAGAGTGTTCTAGCTGATGCTGCTAGAAGAAGGTTTTACCACAAGGCACCACAAGGTGACACAGGACCCGTAAGTGAGAATATGCAGAGTCACTCGAAGTACCTCAATATAATCATAAAGGGTGCTATGCTAAAGCCTCCTATATGGTAAATACCGGTAGCTAATTTATCAAATAGTTGAGTTTAACAAAAGATGGATGATTGATCTGTGCTGCAATTCAGGACCTCCCAGTTCACATCTCAGCCATTAACCCCCAGCTTTCAAGACAGACAGAGGAACTGTGATGGAAAAGGTTGGCTCACCCCTGGACCAGCTGCACTTTGCATTGCTCTTCAGCAATCCAAATCAGAGAGGTGTTTTGGGCTCAGAATTTTATGACTAGAGTTTTAAAAACACACAGACCTTGTTAGAGGGAGGAATCTTAAATTGGGGAATGTAATAGGGAACCTTGTCTGAAGCTGTTTCAGACACACTAGATGAGACCCTGCTGCCAAAACCATATCAAAACAATTCAGAGCAGTTGGGGAGAACTACATGCACTATAAAACTGTGGGAATGCTTACAAGCAAGCCATAGAAGAGCTTCTGCTGATGAGCAATGGAGTAGCACAGTGAAAATTACTTGCTGTACAGTTATATGAAGACCACAGTTCGGGTTCACTCTTGTAAACCTTTACTTACAGCAGTAAACCATTGATGTCAATGGCACTAACTTCATGGGTAAGGGTAGCAGGATTGGGTCCAAAATTGGAAGGACTGACCTCTCAAGATTGACAGAAAGATTGACTTCTAAGAGTTAGTTGTGTAAATCAATGTTTGCTTTGATTTCAGTATAAAATGGTGTCAGTTGCTAAAATTTTTGTTTTGTGAATTCACAAGAAAATACTCAGTACTTTCCAGGAGCAGGGTCCGGAACCATTTGTAGCGGACAATGACTAGCATTTTTGTTGTGGTGTGGTCCCATCCTAAAGAGAAGATGAAAGGCACTCTATAGAAGTTAAATAGCCAACCTTCTTTCCAGCTGCCCTTGGGTGTGGAGATATGTGAAGTAGCTGAGGAAACTTGTTTGTTTGTTACAGCTTTGTTGCATTTACAGGATGGAATTAGGGGGGTAACCAAAGGTAGTATTAATCAACCAGGAGTTTGAAGACATTAGTGTTCAAATATAACCTCATGTTAAGGCTAGCTAAAATCAGATGCAGTCTTACAGACACACTCCAGATTTTGGCACCCCAGTCTTTAGGGGTGTCCAAAATCTGAATCTAAACTTTGCAACTGATCATCATAAGGGGCTGAACCAAAATCATGGAACTGCACCACCCCTTGATGTAAATTTGGATTCAAGTTTTGCAGCTTGCCCCCAGCTCTAGTTAAAATGTCTCTTAATACTAATACTTTGCACATCAGTGACACCTTTCATCATAAGATCTTAAAGTATCTTACCAATATCAATTAAGTCACAACTGTGCTGTGGACAGAGAGCAATCCTTTCAATGAAATATGGCCCCCTAGGATGAAATGTGTTAACTGCCAACAATAACACAACTGCTTAGGATAAGAAGTGACGGGGAATGTTTTACCCAGTTGAAACTGAAGGGGAGTTTAGGAAGACACAATGCAGTTACTTTGGTTAGAATTTGGACAGGATGATGGGGCTAACACTCAACTCTTATAGAACAAATCCATGAGATGGTTAATGATAATAAGTGGACTAGACCTTAATTCTACATAACATCTGAAACACCGAATTAATCCTATTGCGCTCTCTTCCTGTTTTTAGCCTACCTGCTCTTCTATTATGCAGCATAAAGTTGGCTCTTCTAGAGGCTGTTCTTCCTTCCTCTCACTAGTTTGTCAGACACCTCAGTCTTCTTCATAAATACAGCACAGCAGGAAGTCAAGCAGTTCAGAACAGTATGAGGAGACAGATGAACACTTAAGAACAATAGGTTCCTGTAAGCTATCATATTCTGTCTGAAGGCAGATTTGAGACCTAATGGGTTCCTTCATGGATGTCAGTGGTGTTAACACACCATAATACCATAGAAAATATATGATGTAGGCTTCTAGGACTGGTAAATATTTTAACCCAAATTATATATTTTTTCAGATTTAAATAGTGACAAATACTCTTGTGTTGACTTCATTTGTGTTTTAAATATAAAAATAAAATTATAATAAATGAAATAGCTGATGGTCCACACGGTAAAGCCTGTAGGGTCCTGGATCAGTTTTTGGTTCAGGACTTTCTCCCTGATCATATTAATATATTTGCCAAAGATATTAAGGTCAATGTGAAAACCAGAGTATTTATGTATAGTTAAAATAGACTGAAAATATTAAAGCTCATGTTGCTCATAAAAGTTTTATTAAAATCTAGTGCAGAGACATAGGACTTACCATTCAAATCCCTTTGTGAAGGCTGTACCCCACAGATCAGGGGTATCTGATGAGATGGAGAGCCACTTTTACAACAAGCTGAGTTAGAGGCACACAAAAACCATCATTGTGGAGCAGCCTGACATGTTGTAATATCTGCTTCATGACTGCGTGGGTATTCCCTCAGCAAGATTCCACGTCACCACTGATTGAGCCAAATATCACAAATCATGGATAGGAGGCCATCACGTTGTGATTATTTTGTGATTCCTCTCTGATTCCACGCAATGCAGTTTCTCCTTTCTACTTCCTCATTCCCTCTCCTTGCTTCTTGGGGTCTTTACTCCTTTTCCTCCCACTCCTTGCTATGCCATCCTGCTTCCCTCTTCTGACCCTTTGGAGATGAGGGAATCTCTCCTCTTTCTTCCTCCTACTAGCTACTCAAAAAAAGGGAGAGTTCAGGCAACTCCTTTAATCTTGAGGGCGTCTCATACCACTGGCCTTGGTTGCACAGCCTTTTCTAGCCTGACAGAAAGTGGAACTGCACTAGTGTCACCTGAGATGGAGGTAGAGAAAGTGGAGACCTGCAGAGACTCTCATGCTGCCAGTAGAGCTCATGTGTCAATTACCGGTTGCGTATTACTTCTATGATGCTAGAGGATGAAGACATTCAGCTATGCGCAAATGTGCACGTGTGCGTGTGTAGAAGGGGTTTACTGCATTTCATTACCCTTTTCCACTGCATCCCACGCAGGTGTCTGTGATGGCTGGTTTGCGTCTTTTGCACACCTCTCTGGAAAGCATCGCAAATCCTGAGGATCCTGAATGCGAAAGTGAGGGGTGGCTCCTGGAAAAGAGCCTGAAAGACACTTTCAAATCCACATTAGAAAGTTTAAAAAATATTGGTAAGTTCAATCAGGTGGATGCAGGTGCTGAAGGGGCTGAAGGTGAGGAAGGTGGAAAGACTCCAGCCATCTCAACAGTCAGTTGAGCTTCTTGACTGATGTGGACTTTGTCAAAGAAAAATGAAAAACTGAGAATTGTGAATACTTACTTTAGAAAAATGTATAAACAATTAAAAATATACATTTCTACATACTTTTTTATATGTGGGGTATGCTACATAGTGCTCTTTGGAATAATATATTTACTTATCTTCATAGTGAGTGCATATGGTATCCATAACTTCTATGGGAAAAGACCAGAAATAGGGCTTTAAGGCTCCATACACTCACTCGTTGGGGATAGTTGTGTCTACACATATCTATATGATGGTTAGTTAGACTTCAAAAGATTTTTTTTTTTTTTTTTTTTTTTTAAATTGACTGACATCACTTTATGGTCCTTTCCATTTTTTGGGTAATTAAAAAGGGAATTTGAAAAGTTAATCTCAAGTTTACAAATTTATTTGATCAACATGCTTGAATGTTTAAAGTTCAAAGGCAAACAGGTTGGTATTTTATGGAGTAAAATCTTTAAAAGTCAAACTGAAAGACAGTTTTTCAGAAATGTATACAACTTTTAGGTTACCTGATATCATTGCAAGTCTCTCATACAACATGATGTTTGTTAATATGCTAAGCGATGGTATTTTCTTTCATGTTCACAAGATGTACATAATAGAACAGAAGACAATTGTACTGAGAATTTATGCACTGTGTAAAAGTTGTAATTAAATAGAACAGTGCAACCAATGTGATAACTAAGATAAGGCTTGTGCTTACTGTTTCTCGGATGTTTTAAGCCATATATCCTGAATGGGTATGGTAGATATTATATTGGATTTTATATTTAAACTAGCAGAGAGGGTTGAGGACTCCTCCTTTAATGGGTGAAATCAATCAATCCATATGCCAGCTATGATTATTCTGTACATATGTTTAAAAATATGAAACATAAGCTTTTTCTCCAGGGAATTCATGGCAACCAACTCATAACAAAAAATGGCACCTTGGAAATTAACACAAAGCATTGGAGGAGCTTTCCAAGTTATTTACAAATTCATTCCATTTGTCCACAAGTAGAAAAATGCATTAAGCCTATCTTTAGACTGCTGGAAAAAATGAGACTAATCCAGTCTCAGAGAAGATTAGTTTGCCAGATGATGGTCCTTTGATTTCCTTTACCATTTACCACACTGAAAAAGGGTACTAAAAGGAGAAAATTTAGGGTGTCATTCTATTAATTCTTTGTCAGAGACTTACTTCTAGGTACATTTTGAATACATTGTATATCACTCAAAATATGGTGCTAGCCAGAGAAACATCAAGGCTCTCAGAAATTGGAATAAAACATGGAATTAATTTGCTGTAGTGTATGGGCTCTTGTAAAGGGACATCTGTAGTATTTGTTTGCACAGCTGCCGGACAAGCCCAGCCAAAGAGAGAAAACTCTAGGGGACAAAACCTAGCCTAACCCTCATTGTTGATAGTATAGCTACAGTTCTAAAGAATTAAACGTCAGCAAGGGTTAGGCACTGAAGTTTTTAAACTTATCTCTGCAAAATTTTACTCTTTGGTCTAAATGAGGGTATTCTCTCAAAACCACATTTTACCAATCCAGTTGGTTGCTGGTCTTCAGATGCTTTGTCTACAGCTGTCTAATCAGTGTAGAGATAATTAGCTTTAATTTCTAATCAGTTGTATGTTTCCTAAATGGTTCTTCCCAGCAGTATTTCAGACACAGCTACTGTAATTTTTGTTTTAGCTAATGGACATCTCTTTTGATGGATGGAATCAGTTAATAACTTGCCAGATATGGATATTTTGCATGTCAAGCCATATTCTACATTTCAGTGTCCAAGATGTTACAGGTCATTTGCATGTGGGTTTTTTCTTGTTGTATCTTTCCACCTCAAGGTAGATCTAAAAGGAGTTCTTTGCTAAAGCTCTTGTGAGAAAAATCAAACTATCTTTTTATTCCACCAAATGGAAATAGCTTGAGGGCATCAACTGATAAGTCCATTAGCTAAACCTCACTTGCTACCAATTACAGATTTGCTGGGAAAAATTGTGCATAGCACAAAGTTAAGCTGTCTTCTTCTCAGTTAGAAATCCACATGACCTGCTGCTCATCTCAGCTGGTCCATGGCAGATGACAGCTTTGCAAAAGAAGATCCAGATGAAGAATTTCATGACAAGGATTCTGACCTCTCCCTTTGTGAAGCTTCTTTGTGCTCCATCTCATTTCCTGCAGTTTACATTTTGTTCAGTGTCACTTGAGAGCCATAACAGAATTATCAGGTTCTGCTTCTAACACCACCACCACAACGCTGATTCCAAGAGCAGTAGCCTCATTGTGTTATATGGACAGGCAAATTGTAGGAGACAGATTTGTGTCAGGACACAGAGAGGATAGGCTTTATCAGTTACTGAAACTGGGTCTCATACAAATAAAAGCAAATACTAAATATGCTAAGATTGAATAAGAAAGTTTCCCACTTAACGAAGGTCTCTGTAATATCTTACGATTATTACTGGATTGTATTATGACTGATTTGTATTATACAACTTGTAATATATTTATTTGTTCACTCTGTCAGAAACCAGAGAATCTGTGACATTGTAAATGCTGTTCTAGATTTATATATATGCTACTTGCAAATGTAAATTTAGATATTAAAATATATTGCAAGAAAAACCACTTGTTAAATGTTAAATATATACAGTTGAATACAGTTTTCTTTAATTTGCACTATAGCTGATCTTTTTTATTCTAAATTAAGGTCTTCAGTTTGTATATAAATGCCCTATTGAATGGGTTTCCATAATTGAAAGACTTCTTTTCTGTGAACAGTACTTTAAGAGAAACCATATGCTCCACATCTTGAGCTTTTGAACACACGGAAGAAGTGCAGACACACTCCCAACTCTCCCAGTTCTTATTGGTAACACAATGCACTGGACCGTCTTAGGAACTCTTCTTGAGTTCTTTGTGCACATAAGACTCTCCACTGACATAACTGGGAATTTTAAGTATGCAGGATTAAATGCTTAATGTATATACTACTCCATAGGGAATTCACAATAGGAGTCAAGCTCAAGACTTTCGAACATAAAATCCCCACATTAGGCTCTTTAGTCCATATTCAGGCACCTAAGTAAATGGCCTGACTTTAAAAAGTACTGACACACAGCAGCTCCCAATGACCTCAAGAGCAATACAATTTCCCTGGGCCTGATTTTTCAGAAGTGATGAAAAACATAACTTCAGCTGAAGTCAGTGGGAACTGCAGGTGCTCAGTATCAGTGAAAAAAATAAATTCAATTGAGACAATTCAACTTCTAATATTTAAAAGAAAAATCTGACTCAAAGAGCAATTGCGTTAAAAAATAACCACTTAAACTTTAAATGTAAAATAATAATAAGGTATTTAAAGTTTAAGGAAAAAGATTTCAAACACGAGTGATTGAAGTTAGACACCCAAATAGCAGTGCCCTGATTTCCAAAAGGTGTTGAAGCATCTAAAGTTCACACTGACTTCAGTAGGAGGTGGGCTTGCCCAGAACCAATACAAATTAGATCACTTCTTTTTAGGTGCCTAAATGTGTATTTAGGGGCCTAACTTCAGGCATCCAGGTTTGAAAACTGGCTTAAGGTTTTAAATTTTAAATGGTTAAACAACAACCATTTACTGTTAAAACAGAGTTCACATAGCAAAGAAGACTTTTATCTATTATATCTATTTGACCAGACATGGAACATTTATTTATAAAGAGTTCTAGAGAGGAAAATATAAACAGCTTCACTCAGAGCAAATAATTCCTAAGTAACCTTAATACAATTTAGAAGATTAGCCCTTGTGCATTACACTATCCTGGACACCTTATAATACTGAACAAATAGTCCCTTCTCTGTGTGCGTGCGGCTTAGCAAGTAGCATAGGAAGACTGTATCAAGCTCCCCAGAATAACTGCAATTGTCAAAGTCAATTCACAAGGATGGAGTAAAGAAAGAGGCATTCCAGCAACATACTGAATTTTTACTAGATTTTATTTTAAATCATTGCCCTTAACTGAGCCAGTATAAAATAAGCCATGCTTATTTTAAAAAATAAAGAGCATTAGAGATTAGTTAATTAAGAGATAAGGCTAGAGGAAGAGAAGAGAGTCATGTGATTATGGTCCCCCCTCCTGGGAGATGAATGCCTAGACAACTTTATTTCTGGTAAATAAACATTGAGGAAATGCAAAGCTTTATTTTCAGTCAAAACTGAACTAATGAACTTGTGGCAATCTTTTACAAGACATACTGTGCTATGTTTAATGACTGACACACTAATATGAGGATCCCAAAATACTTCACAAACTTTAATGAATTATGAGTCTCTGGCAAACATAGAAATTAAACCCAGTTTTGTGCGCATCCAATCCTGTACTTAAACCACCAGACATGGTTCCCTAGAGTAGTCATAATCATTGTCTTGTGGATGTTAGCACGTTAGAATGACAGTGTACCATTAGTGATTAACTATTCTGACTGGTTCTGGAAGTCTGATTTTCCTGGAGCAATGGCCACCATTAGAATTAAATGCACTATGCAAAGTCAACACAAAAGGACTACGTGGCAGGTCTGCAGTGGATCATCTGATTAGCTTTGCACTCCCTCAGGAAGCTACTGAATCTCAACACATTTGAGAGAGAAAGACTATCTCATCCTCCCAAAACAGAATCAGTGACCACCAAATCAGGAGACACAAGACACTCCTGAAACTCATTTAAGAACAACTTTAACCAGCAGGATAGAGGAAAGAATGAAACCAACACACCACATTTTGCTTCAGTGGGATAGAAAATGTCACATATGGGAGACGTACTTCCCCAAATTGACTGTCATGGTAAGATATCCCATTAAAAAGCAGAGAAGAAAAATGAAGCATAATTCTAGAAGTAAGAGATCACAGAAAAGCTTCAGAATGTAACAACCTGCCAATGAAATAGAAGTGAACAATAATGATAAATGAACCATTATTTCTGTCAAGCATGTCCTAAGTAAAGGTGTGTTAGACTCCCTGCACCCACACAGGATATAGCTCACTTGATGTATTTATCTGGCCCCACGACACATTCAGATTCTGCAGAATGCAAAGCTTTCATTTAAAAAAGAATTTTGAGCTCCTCTAGTTGCAAAAGTAATCTTTTGTACAGAAACTGGTGTAGCTAAGGTATGAAATTTCCATTTATCCTAGTGGCACATTAAATCATCATCAGGCTCAGATTTAGCAGTCTGCGATTATTAAAAAAAATGTAGTTGAAATGTCTTGCATGCAAAATGTGAGTGCCGCTGCATGCCTAATTTGCTTTGCAATTACTCTAATAGCAACTACAATTGGCCAAATAAACCAAGGACAGAGATAGTACCAGTGCTACAAATTCCCTGCATAATTTCTTTCCCTTTTCAGTGAAGGTATGCCACTATAGGTTTAATTTGGGAGCACTTGGTATTGAATTATATTGTCATCAGAAACTGAAAATGTAACAAAAAAGAGCCCTTAAAATTTCACTCATCTCTCCATGGGTCTGAACTCTCCATTTTAGTTAAGAAAAAATACTTGAAATTATTCACAAAATGTCAAGTTTAAATTTGTTACAACAATTGTGCTGTTCAAACTTATCTTTTTTCTTGAAGTTTATATCAGCTGTAAAATGTGCTCTAGGCTAGAGTTTCCCACAGGAAACCTAGAAGAAATTTAAATATTTAAGTTCCTGTAGCACAACTGATATGTGGATGGGCTGTTGCAGCCATATGCTTCCACAGTTGTAAGAGTAGAACCACAGCTTGGTCATTTTTGAGATACAGCATACTTCACCTTTAATAAAGCTTAAATTATTGAATCAGACCTTTGATACCCCAAGTGGTAGGTATGGACTTTATCACTGAAATTCAGCTACATCTGAAATAGGTTGTTATAGCTGTTTCTGAGTACAGGTGAAGATTAACATCCAGTTTAAGAAGACAGGAAGAATTTAGAAAAACCCAAAAGAATTTTGCAAGAACACTATCAATTATGCACAAAGTACTATGAGACTAGTGCTGGATTAAAATTTTTAGCTCCTTTTTTGTTTGTTTGTTAGCAAAAAATGCAGATTTGGTAACACTGAAGTGTTTTGCAAATTCATGTCACTTTTGCCAAATCGTTTTGGCCAAAACGTTCCCCCCCAAAATTTTTTGGAAAAGGTCTAACCAGTTCACTTTGATGTTTTCAAAATGAAAACATTTCAATTTTTTTTAAACAAAGCGGCTTTGTTTTGAAATTGTCTTCAATTTAAAAAAAAAAACATTAAAGACTCAACATCTAAAGAAAACATTTGGAAATGAATTTTATTTCAACTTTTAAATTCACCAAAACAATTTTTTTAATGTTTTCTTTGTTGTATCAGAATTGCCAGCAAACTGAAAGATCAGTTATCTGCACAGTTCTGTCCAGGATCTCCAATGACTACAGAGTCATGGCTCATTTATATTTCATCCAATGAGTCTTCCTTTTGGTACCATACTTGGACACCAGGTCACTGCTGTCTGACTAAAACAACCTCTGTGCTGTTGTTCCTAGTAAGTATTGCAATAGAAAAATACTGGGAGTGGGACTGAAGATTTGATCTCATGTCTACCTACTCCTCACCTCATGTGACAGCTTAAAGGAAATGCACAGGGGAAGAGCCTTAGTGAGTGGAGAGATTGTTCCACTAGGTGGATTGTAAATAAGCCAGGTGTTAGACCTCTAGGAGCCAATTCAAGGTAAGGTTTATTAGTGTAACTGTAGGCCCTTCGTTTTGGTATTTGTTTTTTTTTTTTCCAGAAAAACTCATGGGCTTTTTCAAAACCCACATTTGGATTTTACCAATTTTCATCCAAATTTTGGCTTTTTCAGGGTCTGAGAATTTTTTGGAGACAGGCAGGGACCCAGGTCCCAGCAGCCAAGACTACCTGAGCACTACAGTGACAGGCCCACAGAGTGAAAAGCTGCACCCTATAAGTACTGGACTCCTGCAGATCAGAGCTGCCTCCTGATCCCAGCCATTCAGTGCAGCCCCAGAGCAGAGAGCCCCATCTGCTTTCCCAGCTGGACAGAATCCGTGCAGAGAAAGCAGATGGGGCTGTGCTGAAGGCCTGGGCTCAGAAGGATGCTATTCTCTGGCAGGAGCCGGTACTTACAGGGTTTAACTTTCCTTTCCTCTCCTGGCCTCAGTCCTTTAGCACAGCCCCATCGAATTCCTCTGTGCAGTGGGGGAGTAAGAAAGGCAGGAAACAGGGCTTTGGCAGCTGAGAATGCCTGATGATGCAGGGAGCAGATGACTTCCTCAATTGCTATATTGCAAGTACCCCACACCCTCAGCTCCCATGAATACCAGAAAACTCCCCACCTCCTCATTTGCAGTTTTTATTATTTTTACCCTTTTTGAAAATTTGTAAACAAACACTGAAATTCCCAGGAAATCACAAAGAAAATAAACCAAAAACGGAGTCCCATCTGTATCAAATTTACAGATCTATTAGATCATCCAATCCATCTCCCTACCAATGCTGGTTTGTAGAAAAGATCCTGGACTAACCACTGCAGCAGGTAGCATGGAGACCCCTCTGAGGGACATACAAGAGCATGCATAAATCAAGTGTGTGTGTGTGTATGTGGGGGTGTGGGGGGAAACGGGGCTGGATGTAGAAGAGAACCACAGTGGAGCTAGCATGAGCTAACCTCAACCAACGGAAACCAGCAACAGATGAGCTTCTACGATGAAAGTAGTTAATTCAGACTTGTGGGGACCAAGTTCCTGCACTGAAATCAAGTGAAAGAGTTGTTAGGTCCAGGCCCCTCCTGAACCCCCGATCCAAACATACCTGTGTTTGGCGGCCTTTGTGGCCTCCTGGGCCAAACTGAGTTTAGGGCCTCCCTACTACAGGCTTGGGGTTTCAGGAAAGGCTCACTCACTAAGTAGGTATATGTTGTTGTAAACACAAATAACACTAACATTCATTCATTACAAATGTTATGCAACGGGTTATAGCTCACATTTTTTAGATGCACAACTGGTACCATGTAATTAGTCAGAATTCTGGATAGCTATGATGAAGCACAAAGGAAGGATAGGTCTGAATTCTAAAAAATTTTCTGTGCATAGTAGTTTGCAACATAATGAAACAGAAGGCTTTATTTGTCCCATTTGTTTTACTTACCCCAGTCAGTCTGAATAATGTTTTATTATGGTACAGCCTTCTGTTTCCAAATTCCTTGTGGGACTCTGCCCCAACATCAGCCCTTTAAAAAAATCTATCAGTCTGTTAAATGATGATCAGACTTTGCTGGTAGAGGTCAAGACAGTGTTAGCTAACTGAAGTAATTGACACTAATATTATAATCATCTTAAATTTTTAGTCAGGGAACTGCAGGTGTTGCATATCCAGGTATTTCTCTTATCCTGTGATTAACATTATGGAGCAACAAGGTAATCAAAGTGAACAATTCCAAAGCTCAGCAAAATTTTCTAAAAATAAATAAGATTTAAGTATTTAATGTCAACACCTAAAGCATTTATTTTGTTACTTTCAGTTTTTTGGTTTTTTTTACATATGATACATTCCAAATTTTACAAGTAGTCCACAGATATTAAAGTTATAGCCAATGTATTACAGATATTTCTTCCCAGATACTGAAACCATGTTATATAAACATTTCTACAATGAACATAAGTACATGCAAAATAAATCAGAAAAGAAAAGTTTGTTAAATAAGAATGACTAACCTTACAGAAAACAGGATGCATTTTGTGTACTTTGCTATTTCTTGCAGAGTCGTAATTCCATTAATCCATTCAACCCTCTCCATCTCAGAAAAATGAGAAAAACGCCTTCTATCAATATTTTTATTTACACCCAGAAAAATCTGTCAATAATGAATTGTGGCAAATAGCATTTGGTTACTTCTGGAATACCTATACCCATGATAAAGCTGATTTTTTCAGTGAAATTTCAACTATAAATTCCCTGGACCAGTGGAATAAAGCAGAAGCAGCAAGACTTTCAGTCAAAGGAATAGAGTTGCAGAAGAAGGAAATTCGTAACTTCTTGCTATGCATGTCACATAACTAAAAAGAGAAAGAAAGACTGATGGAACTTTAATGCTGATTTTCTTCCTGCAGATTTTGCAGCTCTCTTATAAAAAAATGAGATGCATATATGAAGATCGACCAAAGAACCAGTAGAGACATGAGTGTCCTATCTAAATACCAGCCTTAAGAAATAGGAGTTGATAATAATGGTTCACTTTGTCTATTTTGTATTAGGTCTATATCTTAACTGAAGACTATTTCCGAGCCTGTGGAGAATTGTCCTGTACACCATAACATATACAAAATTATTCTGAAACATTAAATCTGTAAAAATACAAACAAGCCAGTCAAGCCTATTGTAAATGAAGAGAGCAGCCACTGAAAGGATTACTTGTCTGTGCTGAAGAGAAATCAAAAGCAAGCCTTAGTAAAAGAATCACTTTGATTATTAAAACTCAGGACTATGTAAATAAATTGTTTTAATAAGCTACCAAAAATGTGGAAAGCATTAAAGGTTATGGAATTTCTATCAATAAGCATGTCATTTAGAGATTTCTTGGTGGTCTAACATTGCATTTACCACACACAGCTAGAAAAGTCTCTGCCTTCAGGCACCCAGATTCCAAGGGCAAAATCTGTGCAGTTATAGAATATATTTATAAAATATACTATAGGCAACATCTTTACAGAGCTTTAGTCAAGTGTCTACCATGACAGAAAGTAAACATTCTTGATGGTACAACTGAAAGGAAACGAACAGGAGCAAATGTAAGTGCTCTGTGACTGGCGTCCTTCAGATACAGAGAAAATGGTTCATTTTTGTCTGTTTGATGGTTTCTATTTGAAGACCTGAAATTTGTGAATTGCAATAAGATTCAGGTGGGATTTGCACCTCGAAAGATGGAAGTCAAAAATGAAAAAAAAAATCCTTCTGTGCCTCTCCTAATTAACATAAAGCCACCTTTCATGTGACTTTTTTATGTATTGCCATTGCCTTAAGACATCTTCTAAAATACAAAATTAACCCTTTAAATATTGGGAAAACAAATCATATCATGGAAAATGAAAGCATTTCTCTGCTAAATTCAAAATGCAAACCACACAATACTCGTAAGGAGTGCAATGCTCCATAAACAGCTTTAAATTAAATTGTTTTACTTGTAAGCTAGTGTTGGTTCTTTTAGTAAAAAAGAAAATCAACTGGAAGGCAAAAAAAGCTGCAAGAGTACAAATTATAAAATAATTTTAGATACACTGTTTAAGAGTTATCCACTGATGCAGACAGATACATCCATTTGCTACATTATTTTCATTCTTACTTTATTCCATTGCATGTACACAGTTTAAGTATTAAAATGCAGAATAATAAATAAAGTAAAATGGCTCAGATTACTAGCAAAGGGCAAAACACAATCCATAATTGTGCTCAATCTAGTCTCCATTTCAGCAGGTTTTTTTCCTCTTGTAGTTCATTAGAAAAATCAGTCAGACTTCCAAGAACAGTCATTCTTTTGTACCAGAAACTTAAGTTCATTTGCCCAGGTTCTATATCCCAAGATGTTTCATGTGAAGGAAGCACAGTGCAAATAATACTACTAATAAAACCTGCTTACACAGAAAAAAGTTTACATGGTTATTGTAACCAGAAACTTAACAAAATAAATTGGAAAACAAAAGTTAAATAGAAGGACTGGAATCGGCTCTTTATTTTCCTCAAATTTATTTTCCAAATCCCTCTTTTGTTTGAAAATCTTACTCGGTTACAAAAATCATCATAAATAAAGTTCCAGTCTTCAGATGATAACCAATTATAAATGCTGCCAATCAATGCCAACTAGTGTTTGATTTGCTTCTTGTGCATGTCCAATTTCTTCTGTGATACTGTGCTGTTGCCAGAGTTTTTGAATCTTTTTAAATCGTTCTTTGCACAGGTGTAAGGGATTCCCACGCCTGAAAAAGAATACATTTATCAGGAAATTAACAACTGTGAAGTGTTAAAAAGCTCTTATGTACTCACAAATAATACACAAAATATTTACATAGTCTTTTAAAGTATTGTATGTATGTAATACTTAAATTGCAAAAATTGCATTGAGAGTTGATGCCAAATTAATTTGATCCTGTAGTATTCTGGCTGACCTTCTGCAGACACAAACTTTTCATTTTGTACAATGAGCGTCATTAAAAATGACGGCCCTTTACGTTTGTGTAGATACATGTCATCTCTTCAAGATGAAGAGAGATACTAACTTCTCTTAGTTTGGGGCTCTATGCTCCCCCACGCTAGGAGGCAGATTGAGGAAAAAATAATCTGTAAAAGCAGAAGAAATTAAGGTGAGACACAAACATGGAATGCTTCTCAATCCCACTACATTTGGGCTCGCTCTCTCTGGTTCTAGGTGAGAGATGTATTACGGCAAACCTGCAGAGAAACTGCTTATGGGGGGCATGTTGCTTCTGAAACCAGTGGAAATAGAGGGTCAAATTGTCAGGTGCAACGAGGTCACTGTATGGTCAAAATAACACCAATGGTACAACACAAGCTTCATTTAACTGGTCCAGGCAACGGTGATCTTGCAGGGGCATACAAGGCAACGCATGGGCCAATAAACTATTCACCTTATTTCCTGCTAGCATTGTGGACAAAAGGTGATGCTGCTACAGAAAGGAGGGGCACCCTCATGACACACCAAACTGGCCTGTTTTAGTTCCCTCTGACTGTTAAAGGCTGCCATAAATTACAAGGGGCCCAGGGGGTAGGGGAACAGCATGTACAAAGCAGCACCACGATCAGGGAAACATAAAGGTAAGCTTGAAGCAAGCAATCCTTGTATGCCACCACCGGCTTACACTTTATGATTCTGACCATTTGCAAGGACCTGGCTCCATTGTCTATAAAGCCAGTAAGAGTAAATGCTAGTGAAGCCGAAGCTACACCCTCCCTAAAATTAAAGGATTTCAGCATAGAAATCAACATGCAGATCTACATTAAGTCAATTTGTGTCATGAGGTTTTCATCTGATATAGACATATATACACAATAAACAAATTGTGCAGAAAGAGTAGGATATATATTTGTCTGTAGTATTGTTTGTGGAACCTCAGAGATACTGAGACATTATTCAAGATTTTACCCTTCAGGACACCTCTTTATACTAGGCCAATTATTTCTCATCAGATGCTTCTAACATGAAGTTAATATTAGAACTAGATTCAGATTTTTAAAGGTTTATTTTAGACATTACTGCCACACACAACTACATTATTGGCCAACTTTAGCAGCTTAGTTATAAATTATTTAATATATAACTAAGTTTATTATATGAACCAACTGCTTTTGAGGGTAAAAAGAAATGCTTCAGTGAATATTTTAAAACATTCTTTAAAAAATATACCTGAGTCCCTGGTCTGTCTCTCCATAGTCATCAAGATAGGGAGGAGCATAAAAGCAGCCCTTTGTTTTTCCAGCTAAAAATAGCACTTGACATTCTCGTACTCTGCACAGAGAGAGACACAGGACATTTTGGTCATTAGCTTTATGATGTGACCACATCTTTGGTATTTTCATAAATATTAGCTTCTTGCAGCTCACACATGTATCTGTAACTCTGTATAATCTGCACATACTATGGAATTTAAAATGTAAGCACCACCTGCAAATATTTGCATCCCTCCTCTACTATGTGTATATTACATATGTAATAGAACAGTTCGAACAAAATGTTGTTCCACTTTTCATCTGTTACAGCATACATATCAATGTGCCTGGACTAATCTGGAAACTATTTAAGAACACACACAAAATATCAATTTTGTTTTTCATTAACAAATCTATTTGTGAAAAACCTTAAACAAATTGTGTGGTCTAATCCTTCTGGTGCACCTGTATAACAAGAGTTGTATCAACAGAAGGGAGAATTATTATAACATGATGCCACAGTTTTATTCCTGTGAAATTAATTTAGAACTAAGTTTCACACCAAAATTATTTTTATGGTTTCTGAAAAATAGGAAGTTTACTATGACCGTTTCATTTATTTCCACTGAAATGTTACACAATACATGGGATACATCCTTTTCTTTTTTTAAATCAGCTTTGGATTTCTAAGAGATCTGAAATTCTGAAGTGCAGTGAAGATAAAACATATACTCTAGTTTTTGTGCAGTTATTAACTAACTTCTTTTCTACAAATAAAATTGTCCTTACATACAATACAAGGGCAGACATATTTATGGCAATATTCACTTCATGCCCATGTGCACCACGTACCCTACTAATAAAATTATTTAGATGCAATAACATCCTTACCTGAGGAATATGCCCACTCCAGAACCACATGCATACGTATGTGCAGTACAGGCCCCCACATCTTCCCCTTCTAACTCTGTTTGACAGCAGTAACTCTGAGAACATAGCATGGTCCCACATACAAGGCACAATGTTGGTGCTCTGCTTTTATCACCACCTGATTTTGGACACCTTTACATAAGCAAACAAAAAAAAATTCATACCTGTAGGTGAATACAGTTCAATCTTTATCATAGAGTTATAGCTCAGTACTTTAAATAGTAATCAATAGAACCAAATTTATTTTGGAAACTTCTCCAATTAAATGAAATTACAGATCCCCTCCACCCCCAAACTTCTACTTTATATTTCATGAAATAATGAAGATAAGGCACATTAGTGGAAAAGACGGCAGAGAACATGTGCCATTTACTTTATGATTTTCTAAACAACCTTTTCAAGTCTCATGCTAGAAGACTTCCCATTCATCAAAAGCAACAAATGGCTTTTAGGGCTCATCATCATAATTGCATAAAACTTACGAGAAATTAGATGCTTGATTAATGAGGCAGCTGTAATCATCTGGAAGGTCTATTAATTTGTTAGATTCTCTTGCATAGCTAAAATGAAACAATCAAATGTTTAACAAATAATGGACACAATCGTTAAACTCATTTATATTTTCCTAAGTGTTAACCTAAGTAACAATCTTATGTAAGTGATCAACACTCAATTTTGTCTTTCATACCTTGCACCATTCTCTGTATCTATGACAATATATTACAATGGCATATAGGGATAAAAAAATTATATAAAAACTACTGTGAACACACACCTCTCTAAATGTTCTATGATTTAATATAAAATCAGTGTAATAATTTGTATGATTATCTGATAATGTATTGGTGGAGGCAAGCTGGAAACACATACAGTACTGTTCTATGTTAAAGCACACCAATGAACCTCTAACAAGGTCTACATGGATCAATTAACACACAACACATTAGTGCGGTTTAGATATTACACCCCTCTTGAGTTCATTACCTCACCACAAAGATAAGCCCACACTTGATAGTGTTACATTTGCTGTTCTGTAACATTACTCACTTGATTAGTAGCAAGTCTTAATTTTCTTCCTCTCTGCCCATGTGAATAGTTAAACAGCAGCACATTTTTATCTTGATGTGATAAGTCTGATAAACTGATGTACCAAAAAGGAATTCAACATGCCACAATTGAAACACACTAGATTTGTTTTGCATGGAGTCATATTTTGTTATTTCTCCTGTACGACTCAAGGAAAGTTGCAGATTATATATTCTTTCATTTGCATACTTTCGGCAGTGTTTCATCCTGATTCACAACAGGATTATATGAACATTTCTGCTGGAAAGGGATCAGAATACTGTAGGCAATTCGCTGATACAACTAATATTGCACTGAAAGCTTCCACTCTCTAATTCAAAAGACTTCTGCTAAAAGGAGTAAATTTGTGTTTCTTTTCTCATTACACAAACACTTTGATATTGAATATTTATGTCATTTGGAAGTCATGACTCTTAATACCAAGAATTTCCCCCCCTTCCAGATTCTACACAATGTACATTTTAATAATATTCATCTCTTCAGAAACAGTAAGACAGAATCTATCAGGTTGTGCAATCTAAATTCAAGATTGTACAAGAAGCAGTGCACTGTGACATGCTGAGACATAAAAAGAACTACCACCAGATTAACCATCTATAACCTGCTGATCTGTTCATGAATAGTAAAGAATGAGAAACAGGAACAGTTGTAAAAAAATCCTAACAGTCAAATGAATAAAATCCTTCAACTAGTCAGTTAGAATATTATAATAATTTGAAATGATCTTCATTTTAAAACTGGTAGTCAATCAATTGTCTAAACTGATAATGTACTGATTTTTTTCACATCGGGATATGAATCTAGCATTCCTATGTACAGGCTTCAGAAGAAAATTCATTTTATACCATTTAGCACAGAAGCTTAAGCTAAAGGTAAGTTTTCATGAGAGTTTTACGGCTTGTTTGTGTGTTCAATTATTTGAATAGTGCAGTACCAATATTTAGCCTCCATTTTGAGTAAATGAACAATCTTCTGTAAACTATTAGGAATTAAAAGTCTCCTGAGCTCCATTTAATTGTTTTATGAGTAGAAATACATTTAACAGACCACCCAATTTTGCTTTCAAATGTCTACTGATCTCAAAGCAAAAAGTTTGGTTTCTTAGAGCAGACAATTTAAAAACAATTTTACAAATCAGTTGGAGTCTTTTAATTAAGTTTAAATGTCTTTCAAACAGATATTCTCTAATTCAACCAGAAGTTATGAGCCTGATGCAGGAATTTCTGGATGAAATTCTATAGCCTGTGTGTTATGCAGGAGGTTAAATGAGATGGATTATAATGATCAATTCTAGATTCAAAAATCTATTAATGTAAATATTTTCCTTATAAATAATTCAATATATCTTGGTTCATCCTCGAATACATCTGTGCTAGTGAATTACATCCTGATGCTGTATTTTTGTATATTACTTTATTGGTAGACCATGTACAGGACAAACTGCTACATTTAGTTGCAGAAAAAAAAAATCTTTTCTCCCCCATCCTAAAATGCCTCCATACTCACCTTATGGCTTGTCTCTTGCCTTCCAGGTACCTTTTTACTTCATTGTTACTACACCAACTTCAACAGAAAAAAGATGCCTTTTAGTCTTCATTAGACAATAGTATAGAGGAGCATCTACTAACAAGTAAAAATATTGATCTATTTAATACACTCTCCATCCCAAAAGACTTCTTCCAAAAACTTCTGTATTTTAAAAATACATTTATCTTTCACTTCCAAAATATATGCATTACTGGGGAAATATTTACATTAATTTCTGGTGCAGCACACTTTATGTTGGAATTGAAAAAAAAAGTTCCATACCTTTCTACTAATGTGTTCATAATTTTGCTATTTTCTTGAAAAAGGCAAATGAGGTTGTTTGGTAGGGAAAGATAGCTACATAAATGTTCAAACTGGCTTGCCCCAGTTACTGTAAATGCAGAAAAAGAAAGACAATAAATACTGGCATTTTGGAAGATATCACTAACAGTAAATAAAACACAATCCTAACTGGGGATTATAATGCAAAAGGGTGACACTTATTCCCCCTCCCCCACATTAAAATGTGATGTGAATTTCAGTCTGGTGAGAGGTGCCAGACTGAAATCCCTGGAGACTGAAGTTGTCTATTTATTTACAAAACAGATATAGCACAAGCAATGGCAATGCAAATAAGGTTGCCAATTAGTGCCAATTATGATCCATGAAATGAGCTCTGTTGACATGTGGTACAGACTATAGAAAAATTGGTAAGCATCACTATGTAAAACGGAAGTTCAGGGAAGAAGGGAGTGTTTTTCACGCAGTCTTGCATACAGTCTAATAAAAGTATCATTTACTCTTTTCAACATTTTGTTGAGGAGCCATAACTCAAAGAAATGTTATGCATCAAGAGCTAGTCTTGATAATAGCCTATATGAAAAAACACTGACTTTAATTTTAATTCAGAATTAGAATATCAAATAATTCAATTTTAAATACAGGGAACTTAAGAGTATTGTGTGTTCAGATGTGACTTTTCTTTTTGATTATGACTAACAACTCAAGATTTATATTTAATCGCTATCTGAACCATAGCTGAGCTACAGCTCTTGCTAGCACGAATTCAACTGTAGTGTAAACAGTGTAACATTCTCACATTTGGAAATTAATTAAAAATTAAGGCCCGCTGCTAATCTCATTGAAGTCAATGGGAGCAGTAGCAGGTCTCATATGAAAAGAATGATGAAGGTAATAAAGATGAGATTTCAAACAAGCAATGGGCCTTCACACTTCCTTTTAACCACTAGAATACCAAATTAGAGTTCTATATTATTTTGATACACAAAGATACATCAGTGCAAAATTGTTTGTATTTTGCTTATTTTTAATTAAAGTGCATTTTTAAAAATGAAAAAAAAACATTTTCTGTTGCATGTAGTTTTGTGCAGATACAGTCCTGAATCAGTAAAAGGTCAGCATTTATTAATTTCAGCTGCTACAGAAAGGAAAATGTAATGTGGTTTATTGTCTTTAACATTTAAATCCGTTTTTTCATATAATTTACAAAGCTGTTCCCATACATTTAACAATAAATGGACAGTACCTTGAATTTCTGATGGCACTGGGACTCCATTTAAATGATGGAAAAACAAAGCAGAGCATCTCAGGAAAGGCATAATTCCAGCTTTTATACTCCTCCATAGATGCCAACCTGAGGACATTTCTTTCAAGGCACTTAAAACAGAATAAATAAAATTAATTTTTACTAAACAAAAGTATGTTTAATAAAAGTTAGGCAATACTTCATATTGAGCAGTTTTTTACTTTGGTTGAAACAAATGTCAGGTAAAGAATGTTTACTTTGAAGCTGACACTAACGGGATGATTTTTTTTATGGATCTCTAATTTCAATAGATAATACAATATGGAAGCAGAAATTTGGAATAGGCAGATTGGTTAAGTAAATAAGTTCTTGGAACTCAGCTGCAACCAATCAAGATTTAGTTACATATGCCAACTGACTGAACAAAATTATTCTTCAGTACAGTATTACTGAACTCTGAAGAGGTAAATTACAGAAATTAGCTTACTTGTCATGTGGCTCTTTTCAATCAATCATGAACCAGAATTAGTGGGTAGCAAACAAGGAGCAAGAACTTTTTAATTTAAAATATATAATTTTCTTAACAGCATCAGTAAGTACACCAAATTCAATCTTTATGGTGCTACAGGTTGGTGATGGGACCAGGAGGGAAACAACAAGACTACAATTTTACCTTCCTGTATGCTGGCAAAGAAATTTATACAAAGTAAGCACTGCTACTTCTTCTTCACTGTTAGGGTTTTCTTGGTCCATGCCATTTTCTTCTGAAGATGAAAGAAAAAATAAAATTGGGTACAATTCTAAACCTAGAAATCACTTAATTATTCTTTAATGGACAATTATTTTTTTTTGAACAGTTGGGGGAGGAGATAAATCTCTGAATACCACAAGGGTTTATAAAAGAAGCAATAAAGACCTGGCTATATTACCATCTATATCAAACATCTAAAATGAGGTAAACCAAATTCTCACAAGAGGGCCAAGAAAAAACAATTAAAATTCTCTATTAGAAAACTAACAAGGAAAATATGGTTTTGCCCTCAAGAAATATCTCCCATCAGGGATCAGAGCTGGCAGCTAATGTCACACAACAGAGTTTTTTTCACACTATACCATATCCAGTCCCTCTTGTTACATGAGTATTAATAGTAGGATGCATTAATTCCTTTCTTTAGTAAGCACATATTTTCTTCAGGAAACAAAGTTTAAACCTGATCTACATTATAAACTTTTGACGGCACAGCTAGGTTGGTAGGGGGTGTGATTTTTTGACTGACAAAGCAAGCTTTTGCTGGTATAATTTGCATCCACACCAGGAGTACTTTGCTGGTATGGAATAGCTGTATAGCTATACTTTCAAGTGTAGACTTGGCCTTAGTGTGCATTTTAAGAAAACATAGTGAAACAAAAAAGGAGACATTACCTGTTGATGAGGTAAGTAAAATTTGTACTATGTGTGCCATTGTGACAAGGTGGAAGATGTGAAGATCTCCAGTGCCAAGACTAACCCCTGAAAAATCCTGACAGTATATGGCAGGAAAAGAGAGCACCAAGCTAACCTGAGAAAAATAGAAAGTGTAAGAGAATGAATGTCTTCCCCTCCTTGCAACAGCCTCAAGAATCTGTCAGTTTTTTCTTGCTCATGTGGCAGCCACCATCCTTTGTGCTGCAGGACACTTGATGGGACTAATTTTAATGCCAGTTATCCCGATCTTTCATGTGACACAAGGGTAACTAACAAATAATGTGGGGTTCCCTGCCCTTTTGGGGCTGAACATTGCCTCTATAGCATTCCCAAGTAGGAGAATACATTTTAATGTAGCAAAAAATATTAAGAACCTAAACATATGTGAGAAGGAATCCTAAGTAGCCCATATTTTTCCCTCAAAACTCATGTGGTTATGCAGAAAATATATAACTACAGCTTTGACATATAAAACATGCCTAAGAGTACATCTACACTGCAGAAAGCCCTGCAGTGCGAGTCTCAGAGCCCAGGTCAACTGACTCTGGCTCACACTACAGGGCTAACAGTAGCAGTGTAGATGCTACTGTTTGGGCTGAAGTCTCAGCTCTGAAAACCAGTGAGGATCTCAGGAGCTGGGCTCAAGCCTGAGCAGGCATGTTTACGCAGCTATTTTTAGCCTCAGAGACTTTTGGGGCTTACACTGTCAGTGGACCCTGGGTTTTGAGACTCACTGCCCCAGATTTTTTTTGCAGTGTAGATGTATCCTATGGGATCAAAGATTTAGTTGCATACATTATGAAAAACTTACCAATAAATGAAATATGTCAATATCAAGTATGCATGGAAGATTTTCATTTTTTTCATTAGGCACCAGTGCTGAATATTTAAAAAAAAAAACAAAGAAATGTATTAATTTACACTACACAACAGTCGACATTGAGTGTTTGATACAGAAAAGACTATAGTTTTCTTAACTGTATGTTACGTGTTTTAAGTGTCTACTGACAAATTCAGTTTTTGGCTAGAAATAAATTAATTCAAGAGCTTGGTCACACTGCTGAAGCTGATTCTATTTTACTTTCCAAACTTTCTATTTCATTGACATGAGATAAGAACAAAATAATTTGTATCAAACTGTGTTGTATACACTGTTCTCTGATTTGTAAACAAAAGAAATGGGGGGAAAAAGGGGTGGTACTCAAACTCTGCCCACTTGTGAGTCACCAAAATGCGACACTGTTCACTGTAGATTATGCAGACATTTAAAATATCATTATACAGCTCTCCTGAGTTCTGCTGGGCTACTTGAGTCTGGCTCCCCTCTGTGGGCATGAATATGTCCATGAGCTTTGCTGGGCTCTTTGGGCTTGGCTCCATCCTGATGAGGGAAAAATAAATAACTGGTGCTATCTCCACTTGTGGCATCAAAATGAGACCTGACTCTTAGAAATCATATAGAACTGTGAATCTTCCCTCCAATTTTACAAGAGGAATTCATTACAATGCTAAAATTTAAGTTACCTCAGAAGCCCAGTGATGACACCTCATTGAGATGAATGGGGAAAGTCACACCTCTCAGAGCTATTATCCAGGCTCTCTATAGGCTCATTTTTGCATCAGTTACACAGAGTTCACATTTCTGAGATTGTCTTTGCAACTATAATAGCTACAGACTTACTTTTTAAAAAAATGAAAGCCTTGGTTCTGGAGAATAAGATAGCTGCTTCAGAGCGGTGCTGATATGCTATATGACCGTGAATCAGTTTAATACGAGCCTTTAACAAACCCCTGCTTTGATCTGGCACTAGTGATCTCCATAGTTTTAAAATTTACTTTAAATAAATGTAGTCAGTGGAATAATAATGCAAATAATAAACAGTATGTTTATTTTTAGTGTACCAAATGCAAATCAAAAATGGAAATTTAAGCTTAGACTAGTAAACAGAGTAAATATATAATCAAGCACTTCATCCAATAATAGAACATCACCCATTTTGCATGGATAGTACCCGCATTTAAAAGAAAAAACAAAAAACCTTGACAATACTGCCACATATTATTTAAAGAAAATCCAAAGAAATACATGACAAAGCATTCCCTCTGAATATCACTACCCCAAACAGTAAATAGTAAAATCCAGATTAGGTAATAAGAATTTTAGACACATATTGTACAGTAATATAAACCATCACACTTGACAATATTTTGCAAATACTCCAAGAGAAGAAGGTGGCTTACTGTTGCCAGAGCACTTAAACTTCCCTTAATAATTGAAGAACTTTTAGGCAAATTTAAACAGCTACTGTTATTCGAGAACAATTCACTACTGTAACGATTCCAGTACCTTCAGATAACAAGTGCTACTGTTTTGGTAAATTCAACATATACCCATATAAACATCTATCAATTTTTTTTTTCTTTTCAAATTCTATCCAAGATTTAGTACTGAAAATGTCCACTGTTAGCTGTACTATTGCAGATGTCAGCAACTGATCCACTTCTATTGATTCTATTAACTTCAGAGTCTAAATGAATCTCAATGTTTTGACTGAAAATACACTTTTTCTATAGTGCAGCCCCTACAAGCTATCTCATCTAATAACATCTTCTGAAAGCAATTAGTTGCATTACTGGTTATTATTACTATTACTTACCTCAACTTCTGAAAACTTAAGCAACTTGAAAAAAAGGTGAGTTAAACTAATAGCGCTTTAAATTTTAAATTGGGGTTCTACTGACATTCACGTTACTTAATTCTTGAAAATATTCTTCTTTCCATCAATAAATATACTGGTTATAGCATGCATTCATATAAAGGGATAGATATTGGCCTGCTTTTCAAAGGTGCTGAACACCTAGAACCTCTAAAAATCAGGCCAATATATCTATATCTTCTTATATTCCATTTCAGCTGACTTAGATCTCAAGTGTTGGTATGTGTCTAAGACTGCTCATCTAGTTCCACAAGCATTTCAAGCTTAGGGCTTTTTTGATATTTTTATTCAAATAGTTTTCAAGTTAAACACAATGTAATTGTACTAGATTTTTCAGTCAATATAAGCTATCCCTTCAGTTACTCAAACTAAACATTCCTGAGTTCTAATACTAAGAAATCTCAATATTACTGATCCAAGTAACCACTATTAACAACATTTTAAGTAAACAAAAAAAATGGATCACAAAGAAAAACTTCCATCAGTCCATTACACAATAGGGATTCTGTAAGTTCATGTTCCTGTAGTGAACTTTTGAAACTGGATTCTTGCATTATGAAAACAATAGGTGAGCCAAAAATAAATGTTCCTATGAAATTAATGCTAAATCATGTAAATTTTAGATAAAATAAGGATGTATTTGCAGGTCTCACCGTTTTAATGATTCTTCAGGGTTTTCTCTTCTATAGTGTTTCTTGATATGCCTATACATTTTTCTATTCTAGAGTAAAGTTATATAGACATCCCCATCTTTCCCACTTCCTTCCACCACCAGTTTCTCTGTATTTCCTCCCTGCTTAAATTCCATCAAAGCATTTTCTCTTCTCATTAGAAAGACCAAAATGCAATTTCTTCTGAGCCTATTGTTAATAGAAATAGAAGAATAAACTTTGAATGAGTAGCAATGCAGTTTCCAGCTTCCACTAGAGAGTATGCATGTTTCTCCTGCAACATTCATGAAAATCTACTCCACAGGCTGGAACAAACTTTTGTTAACTCCCAAAAGAAGATCCTTCCACACCCCAGTGTTATGACCACACACCTATACATACCAGCTAACAGTTTGTTACCTAAACTCTCCACATGCAAAACGAATCACTTTCTCAGATAACCACATTGCTCACTGTAAGCTAATTTTTGTCAGCTTTACAAGTGGCTGTACTTATTATACAAAAATAATTAGCATAATGTATTGAACTTACATGCTAACAGCCTACAAAAGTGACCCTGTACTGCCGAAAGAGATGAAACCGTCCAGTGTGCTGCTGCAAATCTTGTTAATGAAGTAAGGCAGTCATCCTAAAAAAAACAACCCCCCCCAAAAAAAAACTACGTGTCACAATTAAACTCTTCAAGACGGAATAAAATGATGTTTTTATGACACTATATATAGTATATCACTTTAATTACATAGGTATAGTCTTTAACCACATATTTTGAGAGATATAGATTACTCCAAAAATTCATTGTAATACAGATATCATGGTGTGAGTGTAAATAGATTTACAGAACAAAGTTACAGTCTCAAACCTTCTTGCTTTGGCTGTCATTATGACAAGACAAATCCAAGTCTATTATACTTGGCATTCATGAAGAACAAACAGTTTAATTATATTTTACATTTGTTTCAAATTAAAAAAAATCAGATATTGATGAAGAAAAGGATGGAATCCAAATTAAAATGAAACTATCCAGTAATTTCAGATTAGAATTTTGGCACTCTGGGATAAAGAAGAGACAACCTATGCTCAACCCAGTGATCCAGAACTGGAGCTGATATTTGATCTTACCTGTCGGCAAGGTAAATGACCAAACAATGGTTTGTCTTCATCAGCTAAAATTCGTTCTGCAGAAGGCAAAAACCAAAAAATGTTTCAGTGCTGTAAATTTAAATAAAAATCTGAAAACCTCTTGACAACACACAATAGTTGTTACTAACAACAAAGTATTACCTATAGTCTGTATTGTGTAAGCACAGCTACCCCAGCACATGATGGGTACACGTAGATCTTCTTCATTAGGATGCACCTTCAGTCCTACTTTATAAGTTGCAGTACCAAATGTTGTCAGCATCTCTTTGATGCTTTCAGAATAAAGATTCCTGAGATAAAAGAGAAAGACACTGGTTTTGTTGGCAGGCTTTAAAAAGATGTCACTATCATATTAAAAGTCTATTCCGACAATAGGTAAATTAAACATCAATGGAAGCATAATATCTGAACGCTCTGATTTGTACAAAGTTGTCAAAATTTTTGGACCATATCCTACTCAGTTTACTTAAGCAAGTAATCTACTGACTAAATAGTCCTGTTTGTGTGAATACTGGAAGAAGGATTTGGTCTTATGCTATTTTAAACAGTTTGTCTGCGCCATGCACTGTCGCAATCAACTTTTTGCTAGTCTGCATTAGACTGAAATTTTACATATTTGTATCGCCCTAATCACACTCTGCCCTCAACCGAATTTGGATAGAACAGTTAAGACTATAATGGGAATAATGTGTGCCAATTGAGGGCAGAATTTTAAAATTATTTTCCCATTAAAGAAGAGAGGGTTACTCACCCTGCACAATAACTGAGGTTCTTCAAAATGTGTGTCCCTGTGGGTGCTCCACTTCAGGTGTCAGTGTATCATGGCACTGTCAGAGATTTCTGCAGCAGTGCCTGTCTGAGCTGTGCATGTGCAGTAGGTGTCTCATGCTGCCGTTGGCGCCTCAACCGCCGCTCACATTTCAACCCCTCAGTTCCTTCTCTTCTGTGAAGCTATAGCTATGACTCCGAAGTAGAGGAAAGGAGGGGGGTAGTGGAGAACCCCCAGGGGCACACATCTTGAAGAGCCTCAGTTACTGCACAGGGTGAGTAACCTTCTCTTCTTCAAGTGCTGCCCTGCGGGTGCTCAACTTCCGGTGACTGAAAAGCAGAGGCTCGTCGTGACGGGGGAGTGGAGGACTTCGGAGTGTTTAGAATAACTGTTGTTAACACTGTGGAGTCTAACAGTATGTCATAGTCAGCAGACTGAGTAACTGCATAATGCTTTGCGAATGTGTGATCAGATGACCATGTCTCGGCTCTGCAAATATTGCCAGCGATACACTGTTGAGAAAAGCGACAGAAGTTGCCATCACCCTCGTGGAACGTGTTCTGAAATGAGGGGGTGGCTTTATTTTATTTTGCTCATAGCAAAGGTGGATGCAGTTCGATATGCATCTAGAGAGCCTCGGGGTAGATATTGTGGATCCCATGGGGCATTCGGTCATTGACACAAATAATCTCAATGATTTGCGGAACATTCTGGTTTCACCTAGGTAAAACACAAGTGCTGGTCTAATTGTTCATTATTTGTGGTAAAAATTGCAGGCAAGCCCTGCACACCTTAGCTTGAGCAGGCTGATGTGCAGGCAGGTTTCTGATGCAGACCATTGCCCTTGGATGGTGAAATTCTGCATGTCAGCACCCCAGGCTATGAGTGAAGCATCTATTGTGATTATCACAGATGACAGGAGCTGTTAGAAAGGTACACTGTTGCAGATGTTGTCTGGATTTTTCCACCAGCACAAAGAGTTCTTGATTTGGGGGGTAGTACCAGTTGTTTGTTTAGGCTGTGTCTGGATGGCATGTAAACCAATTTCAGCCATCCTTGCAGGCATCGCATGTGCAGTCTGGCATGCTGCACAACAAATGCCATGGTAGCATCAAGGCTGCACTTCGGCGCTACTGACTTTTTTGTCAGCACCAATGTCTTATTGATGTGGACGGTGCTGGAGGTGTTGGGGGCATAAAAAGTGCTCACCCATGAGACAGACGAGACAGGCAGTAGAGATCTGGCAGGAGACTACTTCCTTTTCGGGGTGTCTCCCTGATGTGAGGTTGAGGCCCTTTTCCTCGTTGTTGTGGAGGAATGGGTCTTGTCCTTATCTCTCTTTGCATCAGAACCTGGTTCAGATGCAGGTTCAAGGGATTTCTTCAGTAAGATAAGCTTCAGTTGAAGATCCCTATTGCACCTGGCTCTTGCCTTCATATTAGCACAATGAATACACTCTGCAGAGATGTATATTCCCTGAGGCATCTAACGCACAGCAACTGGCTGTCCGAGACAGGAATCACATCTCTCCTTGAGTCACATCTTTTGAATCCTGGGAAGACACTCATTTTGTCTGTTGTATAGTCCTCCAACTAGAAGTAATTATCTACTTAAAGTGGGACTGCGGACTTAGAAGAAAGAAAAATATTTTTTTAAACTAACTAAAACTTATGGTCTACTCTATTACTAACTTATCCTTAGTGAACCAACTAAGTAAACTATTTCTGACTGTAATTTAATTGCATTTTATTTTCCTGTCAGGGATAGCTATGGAGCTCTGTCTCAGGCTGAGGACGGCTGAGAAGGAACTGAGGGGTCAGGCTGACAGCAGCAGTTGAGGCACCAACAGCGATGCAAGACACCTGCTGTGCACGCGTGGCCTGGACAGGCACTGCTGCAGAAATCTCCAATCGACACTGCAGGGACGCACCGACACCTGAAGTGGAGAACCCACAGGGACAGGACTTGAAGAAGAAAAGAGACCTGTTACACAAATATAAATGTTTCCAAATACCTGTATCCTGTAAATTACATTTTAATATATTAATGCACTCACAGCTTTGTAATTTTTTAAAAACTGTATTTGGAGAGTTTTGAAGAAAACTGATTGAGTTAGAAATTCACAACTGCCAATCAAGTTTAATCTTGATCATGAAGTTGTATGTATATGATTACGTATCCATGGGTTTCTCTGTATGCATAGGTTTACAAAAAGAAACCATACCGATCACTGAAATAGGGAACTGTAAGGGCATCAGAATCAGTTTCACACATACACTAGAACTTCAGAGTTACAAACACCTTGAGAATGGAGGTTATTCGTAACTCTGAACAAAATGGTACGGTTGTTCTTTCAAAAGTTTACAACTGAACATTGACTTAATATAGCTTTGAAACACTACTATGCGGAAGAAAAATGCTGTTCTCTCTTTATTTCTGTAGTAGTTTACATTTAACACAGTACTATACTGTATTTGCTTCCCCCTCCCCTCGATAGCTGCCTGATTGTGTACTTCCGGTTCCAAATGAGGTGTGTGATTGACTGGTCAGTTCATAACTCTGGTGTTCGTAACTCTGAGGTTCTACTGTAATAGTGCAAAAGTAGTGCCGTACAATGACCAACACTCAACATAGGCTCGTCTCCTCTAATGGAAGTGTGATTTAGAGTTCTTTAGCTTATTCAGCTGAGGCCCTACTGAACACAAATATATCCCATTTTTAGTCCTATATCCCTACTATAACACAAAAGATGTAAATAATTTTTAAAGATGGAATACATACTTTGGTTGGAAGTCTGGCCTAAATCCTTTAGGTAGCTGTAGCTCATCCATTTTTTCTGAGTTACCAGAAGAAGAATTATCTGTATTAAAAAAAAAATCCAATAAATTCTGTTTTACTGTTTATGAAAGTTGCAGTCTGACAGCATTAGAAACTGAAGTTCTGAATTCCTCACAATAATTATAACATAGGCAGTGGCTATGTTAATTTCACCACATTTTTTTCCCCAGCATCATCTCAACTCCACTATGGAAGGACCCTCTGTATGGAAAGTGTTAATTCAACCCTCACTGCCATGTAATTCTTGGCTTCACTGCTGAGACTGCAAACATGGCTGCCATCTTCATTAAGAACTAATTGGAGACCACAAAAGTCAATTCACACAGGAGCAGTTATCAGATGAGTACTTTCAGAGACTATCAACCTGATCTGGATTCAAATGTAATACCAAGAGGTAAAAGCCTCCACGTCTAAATGACAATTTGCTGAGTCTCTTTTCAGCGATACAGTAAAATTTCCCATAATTCAAGATATATAAAATTAGATCTTAGACTTACTAGCACTTTCTTCATCGCGAAGTATATATAATGCTTTGATTTGCTGGGATAGTGTTCTCATCCATTGAGCTAGATTTGGTTGGTCTGAAAAATCTAACCTGTCAAAAGACAAAATGCATACATTCTTTAAAAATTAACTATTTCAGAACATATAATGTATTCTCTTTTTGGAAAAATTAATTTGCGTAATTTATCCTACCTAAGGGTAAGCCCAAAGTTTGAAACAAAAATCAGATATTAAGATTATGGAGGAGTGGGGGAAGAATCACATTTATACTTCAAAATGCAATGAATCATCACCCTATGCCATCATGAAATTGTTTAGAGGAATGGGTAATGTTCTCATGGCAAGAATATTTTTGGTTTGTAACTTCAGAATCTATATCTGGGTGGGTTTGTTTGTTTTTCCCTGAAGCACAGACCTGCTCCACTGTGGCATAGAATATCTGGTATGAATGCATATTTTATAGATTACTTACATTTACCATGTAAAGAATTACTCTTACTTTTCCTGCAATCTGCAGTGGTGCATCTTACACATTTGCTAAAACCTCCCAGCCCCCTTCTTCAGAAGGCCAACTCACTGTAATAGCTGTATCTAACACTTTATCCAAAATACCTTTCACAAATCCTGAGGCCTTAAGGTCTCCATAAAGATATTAGTTTCAACAATCAAATTTCATATTTTAAAATATTGTTAGTTAGTTCTTTGGGTTGTAAGGATAATGACTCACTCTCTTTTTATCCATGTTACACTTAGTAAACTCTTAACCATAAAAGTCTCCGTTTCAGGTTGTATGAACATAGTTTTGACATTGCTCCTGTAAATGCACTTGCCATGAGAAATAAACCAGCATTCAAGGAGGGGGACGGATGGACAACAACTAATCCCCATGACATAGTGTGGTGGATTCTACTCTGACAGAGCAAATCTCTTTAATGCAGCTCTGACCAGTTAATCTGATAATTATTGATGTTTCCTGAACTACAAGGGTTCTGCCACGTGCCACTGTGCTACATAGGTCTTTTGCATTAAATGTTTTTTCTATAAACCCAATATAGAACTTAACAGGAAACATTTAAAAATGTTTTTTATATTCCAGAACTTGTGTTAGTGAAGAGAGTTTTAGATTTATATGTGAATCTATGTAGGTAACAGAAATTTTCAATAGATAATGACTAAAACAAATATTTATGGATTTCACAAAGAGAACTTCAGTATGAAGTATTTCTGAATAAAATTATATTTAAATATATCTTTTTTTCATGGCCACAAACCTATTGCAAAGGCTAACAGATAAGCAGTACTGTAATCTACAGAAGAGTCACTCTTCAACTTCTTAATTTTATCTGCTTTGACAACATTTAACGTGAAGAAGTTCTACAATTCATTGTGGAGACAGTACACTGAAATAAAGCCAGACATTCTGACAAAAATTTTTATTCATGTCTGCCACTGACTTGTGTGGGCTACCACGGCACTAATGTAAGATTTATTTTTATCATAGAGAGATACACTGATGCAGTCCGCTAATATCAATAACTTATAATAACTTAGCAGACCACAAAGTTTGTGCTAGCTAAAAAGAGCATAAACATTGTAGGTTTGTGACCAGAGTGCTGTGTAACAACAGTGGAGCCAGTACTCTGGTCACTGCAACTATAATTAATTACTCTAAAGCAGGCATTATTAAGAGCTGTGCCTAACTGATAGGCTTAGGAGAACAAACAAGCTAATTAGGCCATTACACAGATGATACAAAAGGCATAAGAAGGAAGTGGAGGAAGCAGAGAAAGAAAGAGATATTACTCTCCCCTGCCTGCTTCAGGAGCTGGCTGAAATACCCCTGCTTGCTTCAGGCTCCCTATGATTGTAGGGTTGAGGCTATATAGTGTATAAGAGAAGTGTAACCTAATATTGTAAATAATCTGCAGTGGGTGTTTTATCAGCAGAAAGGTCTCTGAGCTGTTTATGGACTTGAGCAGAGGCAGGAGTGAGTGAGCCCTGCCACCTGGTTGAATGTGTGTGAAAATAGGTATTTCGTGCTTAAACTAGTAATACATTTATGTACCAGCACCTATGCCAAAAGGTATTTAAAATTCTTACCAAAATAACTAAAGCAAGAAGCCACATCGCTCTAACCACCAAAATAATGGAAGCAGTACATATGATTTAACAAGAATAAATTCAGGTTTTCTGGAAGTCTGCTTTCTGACTGAGCTGTTAAAAGGGAAACCCCTAGTGCCTATGAGATCATATAAAAAAATTCAACCTTGCATATATACAAAAACGCATGGACAAAAATGGGAATCTTTTCCCCTAGTAGTTGGAGGGGAAACTCCATTCCCTGGCGTGCAGATGCAGTTATTCTTTCCTTTCTCCACCCATCTTGCCCTCCAGATTTTCCTTCCTTTCCCCTTTCCTTCCACTCCCATTCTCCTTCTACGGTCCTTCACTCCCAACCCTTTCCTATCCTGCTGACTCCAGTCACCCTTCATGCCACTCTATATTTTCCAGATTCCTACCAGTCTCTCTCTGCCCTGCACACATTCCTCAACCCACACAGTCGTCCTCCTGCTTTCATCCCACATTTCCCTTTCCCTTTACACTCTCTTGTAATTTCCAAACCATAAAGCACATAAGGCAGCCTTGACTGAAGGCAACCTAGTATTAGTTTCAGATTATCAAAATAATGAGAAATGGTGACAATTTTGAAAAAGTCAAGAATTTCACAAGAGAAAACCTGCTGTTCCTCAGATGAGCAGCTTTTTAAAAAATATCACAAGACTCACTATAACAATGCAAGTTGGCAATTCTGCAGTTGATTGGAATATGAATTAAACACAGTCAATTTCACTGACAACAAATCATTAAAAAATTAGTTATAAGTACACATACAGATCCCTACCCTACAAATATTTACCATCTGACATTGCACTTACGTGTAGCTCTGGTAATAGGCATTTGCTGAATTGGGCCCTGATTCTTTACATTACTCAGTTAGCTTAATTACAAATTTGATTTAAAGAATGGGCTTTTTCCATAGTTAACAAGGATACTTAAAGCAAACTGACCTGTTAAATAAACCTCTTGGTGGAGGAAGCAGAGGAATAACAGTGTTGCTTAAACATTCACAAAGCGGGCAAAGGAATTCACCATTTTCTACATCATAACTTGTATGCACACGTAATCTTTGTTGTCTTCGTTGCTCTTTTGCTTGAACAGCATCAAAATACCTTTAGAAAATAATTAATGTATTAGTAAAATAGTATTTTAATGTATAAATCAATATATACTCTGACATCATACTTTTTGCCATGATGTAAAAATTACATTCCTGTTGGTCAAGGATGTGAAATGCTGGCTCTCACTAATTTTTTAAACCAAAAAAACAAAAGATGTCAGTCCACTGGACCCTCAAAATCACTTAAAGTAAGATTCTTTTCAGGTTTGAAGATCAGGATTTTCTAGATTTTTTTTTTTTTAAAAGTACGTTTGAAATAGATTGCAAGAAGGGTATTGGGAGAATCCTAGTCTTCAGGTTTACTCAGGAAAAAACCCTAATTTTAGTAATGAGTACTGCTGCTTCATTCTCTTCATCAAAATTTGTTCATTCCATTTAGTCACAATTTTGTTGTCCACTGCCAGTGACCAAAGTACCAAGACGAAGTTATATGGCATAGTAAGCGCTCCAGAACTGAAGAATCAAAATTCCAAACACAGCCCTCCATCTTGGGGACAATGTGGGAGTCTGCTTGCGCAGAGCAGCAGAAACAAATGTTGATAATCCAAAAAATATGTTAAAACAATTAGTTTTAACTGAACTAAAATAAATCAGTTATAGTTCTTTGTATTATCAACTCAAAGTCTAAGTGTTAATACTATGTCAAACTGATATAATATAAATGAGCCAGTATTCAACCTTACAGTATTTTTACAGTAGTAACTACTGCCAAAGGAATATTGGAAAATAGTTACCTGCAAGTTTTCACTAGAATTTAAAAATAAATTCATTTTTTAAGTGAATCACTCACTTGGGAAGTGGATTAAGCTAAACATGAAAAGGGCACTTATTCTAAAAAGAGAGAATCCACATGGAAGCTCATACTGAAATAACTATTCTAGAATAGCTATTTCAGTAAATTTCCAAATCTAGACAAGCCCTTACACACTGTCAACTTCCACTATTCTTCAAACTCTTTTCCTGATTATAAACTATGTTTTAATCAGGAAATGGAAGCAATGCCTTAAGACTTGTGACTGATCAACAAAGTAAAGCTCAAAATTTGAATACTTGCAGAAAGACATATCAGCAAATATCTATCTAGCAAAGAACAAATTCAAGAAAATGTGGACAACCTACAAGCAGAAAAAAAGGCAATATTGCACAAATAAATTATTCACTGCAAATTATTTGCTCAACTCCAGATTAAGCAAGAATCCACCTACTTTTTACACACTAATATCTAGCAATGGCTGTGAAGCACTGATCATTTCAAGATGCATATTTAGTATTATGGCAATATCCTAGCATTATAAAAATACTGTTTAAATATGAAGATAAGCCCTTTTAGCTTCAACAGACCTTATTGAAACTTTTATCCACTCAACTTTAGTTTACCACTTAAAGTTTTAATTTTTTTAAGGAGTAACAGCATGCACTAAGTTCCCTCTGAATATGATAACTCATCAAGATGACAGATGTTAAACTATCATTTCTAATAAATCCTGTTTGCAGTTTGGCTATAATGGGTTTTCTCTTTTTTATCTTAGATATCTTTATTGGTCTGTAACATGCTTTATTTCTAAATTATGTATTTGGAATCTACTCCTTCCATTCAAGTAAACGTTAAGACTCCAACTGATATTAGTGGGAGAAGGATTGGGTTCTTTATGTCTAGCTGAAAAGAAAGTTCACTTCTGCTAACTCTGAACATGGCAATTACCTTTGCCAACAGTGGGCGTGCATAATATGTCCACAGCTACCCGTGTGTGTTCCACATGACAGCTCTGGGTGCATGAATAATGGGTCATATTTTTCTGCATAAAAACAAACAATTTTTCATTTAAATTTTTCTATAATAAATGTTTATTTCTGACACTAAAATACTAACATGTCATTTACATACTTTGTTAAACTTTATTAAAGAATCACAATGTTTTTTATTATTCCTTTGAGAAAGTCAATTTAAAGCATATTACCAGTCCCTACTACTATACTTTTTAACTAGGTCATTTGAAGCACAGTTTAAAGGCTCAGTTATAAATACATAACACTTAGTTATTAAAGATTAAATTATCATCAAACAGGGCCTGATTTTCAGAGGCACTGAACAGCAGCACCCATTCAGTTTAACTGGAATTTTGGGTGCTCAGCACCTCTGAAAAAAAATAAGGTCCACTGAACATTATTAATCTTATAGAAGTGGAATAAAGAGGTATAATGTGGTACAGAAAAATATTCTGTGTATTTGCATACACATTATATGAACAGAGAATACTTCAGGTGAGGCAATCCCAACCAACTAAAAATGAGCTGTTCCAGAAAAGTCTTGAAACCAAAAGTGTTTTTTCTGAGTTTCTCTATCAAAAAGAATCTAACAAGAAACAAATCTGTACAGGCAGAGAAATATTTTATACAGATTATTAAGACATATGTCACCTATACACATGAAATGAACTGACTGCTGCCAAATGTTTAACATAAATCCAGGTAGAGAACAACTGATGTATGTACTAGTTATGTACTAACATAATATGTCCTCTGTTTAGGTTTAAGAAAATGGGGGTTATGGGCCCAGGGTGGTTTCTGAGGAGGATATAAATGGAGAAAATTGGGAGATTCTCACAGTATGTCTATGCTGCAGCAAAGAAATATCGCTAGCGCACTAAAAAATATCAATGTGGGATATTTCAGCTCAAGCTCTCAAGCCTAGAGGATAGAGTGGGTTTGAAAGCCAGAGCCAGAACATTCACATTTATACTTCTAGCATGCTAGAGCCTGAACCCTGCTAGTGCTAGTCTATATATGCAGCCTGTGCAGCTCGCTCCCACCTGCACTGCAGACATCTTCAGGCAAACAACTATAGGAATTCACTAGCTGAGGCAACTGTGAAACCAACCTAGTAATTCTGATCCTAACAACCCACCTCATGCATAGTGTGTGGTCTATTTGAAACATTTGTGCAGGCAGCTCCCTCCACACTAGTGCTGAAACTGCTGAGGCCAGAAACAATTCAGGATCAATTGTTCTATAGCCCTGAAAATTCTAAGTCTATTAGTAATGTTTCTTAGCCTACCTGATAAACTGAAGCATGTGTGTGTATAAGTGCTTTTCAATCAATAAGTGAGGACTAAATGATACTGAGCACTGTAAATAGCTCTGTTGTAGACAAATCCACATTTTGGATGTTTAATGATTATAAGTGAGAAGTTGGGAAAAGTAGCAGTCATGAGATGAATTTTCTGTGAGGGTGTTGTTCGCAACATAGAGTTTGAGAAAGCCTGGCCTATACCAAACCATTAATTCCGTTCGCTGATTGGCTAGTTGCCACTGTAACTAGATAGCAGCACTGCCTCTTAATTTATTATAGCATATTTTGTTTCAGGCATTGCCACATTTCAAGTTGTGAGATTTTGCTGGACCTAGCACTATCAGGCTTCCAGTTACACCAATAATTGGGATGAAATAAAGAAAAATACGGAACTAACATCTGAAAGCCACTGAGGAATGGGTTGGAGAAAAATTATTATACTGCCTCTGTTTCTAGCTACTTCTTATAGGGCATGCTTCTAACAAAGACAGTGAGTGTTTTGCCACGGACTACAATGACTGAGCTTGCTCAAAATTATATAGTTAATTAATGAAAAGGGGCACAGTGGAAAACATCTACTGTAGAGTAAAAAACAGGGCAGATATAGAGGATTCCTTCAGAATGTTATAGTAAAGATCTAAACACTACTTACCAGGATCCTGAATAACTCTGTTCCGATTTTTAGACAATACAGTTGATCTCTGAACAAATGCTGCCAACACCATAGCCCTGCTGTCTACTTTAACCTCCTGTTCTTCTTGACACAATATACAGGTAACAACCTGTCTCTGTTCAGTCACTCTAGTTTGCTTTGGACCCAAGGCTGTAAGCTTTGTATCTGAAACTGCAGGACTGAAATCAAATTATACCAGTGAGTATATTATTTGACAATTATTTAAACTAGATCATGCTTTAAGTTTTATTAGTTTACTGGTGTTTTGTGTTAACTCATTTTCATCTTGTAAATAAGCAAACATCTGTCATATACACATCCATGCATGTGTTCCCAGAAACCACTGTACAACAAAACATTTCAGAGAAATCTTATGTCCTCCAGATGGTGACATGTAAATATTCTTTGCTTTCTTGAAATCATACCTTAACTGTTTCCAGGTTTTTAAATACAGTTAAATCACAAATTAAGCTTAAAAGTAAAAGCTAGAGAGATTTATGCAAATCTTAGTCTCTGGTGTGTTTTTTAAAGTTTATAAGTAGGGGGACAATACTTTAATATCCAATTACACCAAGTAGACATAGTTTATCATTAGAGATACCATCCCATTTCAATCAAATACTGTACTGGAGGCTTTGATTTTTACCCAACAACTTCTTAACAGATTGCTTATGTTAGTTTAAGATAGCACTTTACTCTTTTAATGTAGCTTTTTTAATGTTAACTCTATTTTTAGGTTTAGAATACAACATTCAGGATTTGATAAGTACTACCATAGAGTTTTATAAATCTTGATTCAGCCCAGATAAAACAGAAATCCTCCTCTGGGAGCAACAAAGCTTCATTTCCACTTACTATGTACCCCTATATAAGTAGAGGCCAAGCTTGTACTTTTCCCAGCTGTCCCCTAACTGCCAGACATACCAAATACCACATACGTTTTCCATCTCCCAATGCACCGCAAATGCAAAGTTGCCTTAATTTAGTTCAGCTGCTTACAAACATCTTCCCCCCCAACACCTCACAAACAGACACTAGTTATTCCCACATCCCAATGTCCAAAACAACTTTGCCTATTATAATTAACATTTAATCATCATGCCAGTCACACTTACTAACCAAGATTTATAAGTCAGGCAGGGTTTATTTGTTTAATTTTCAAAAGCAAATCAGCCCTGGCTATTTAGTGCAATTCTACTATAATCTTAGTGGTGTGCAGAAAAAAAACAAGTGGTCTGAAAAAGCAGCAGAAAATGATCTGAAAGGGCTGGACAGATGTCAGCTAAGGAAAATTTAGCTTTTTAGTTCAAATAGAAATACAAGAGGATACTTTGATTTGAAAGTCACAAGAGAGATTTATCAACTCTCTCAAAGTTCTCTTAAAATGTTTTCTTTACCTATTATCGAGTACTCTGGAGGTTGAAGTGGCTAGTTCTTCTAAAGTCTGCTGAAAGAGTTCTTTGTTCTCATCAATGAAGTGTCGCTGCATCTCTGACATTTGAGCCATGATCTTTTCTCTGCGCAGCCTGGCAATCTCAGCTTTTCGCTTCCTTTCAGCTTTGTCTTTATCTCGTGAACCCTGCAATTTTATTGTTCAGTTAATAATTTTAAAAACATATTACAATGGACCACAATTTGTAATGTATTTACTTTTTAATTCTTCAGCTATTTATAAGTCACAACAGGTTATACAGTCTAAAATGATTCTGTTTGGCTCTTATGCCATCTTCTGAGCTGTCTGGCTCATATAAGGGCCAGGCAGAGTTGCAGATCACATGAAGTTCCAGAAGTACAGAGGTTGCTCCATTTCTTCTCCTATGGAAAAGGTGAGGCCATCCCCTCCACATAAGCTGTGTTTCCTAAGGTTTTGTGACTTCACAATACTCTTTAGTCTAAGCTGTACCTAATGAATCTAGATCTAAACAAATAGGTAGGGTGAGATAATGCCCATTCACTTGGAATGACCTACAGGATTGGAGAAACGATACTTATCTCCTAAATGTCTTTGAGCAGCCTCTAAAATAGAAATAATGGAAAGGGCAAAGTCTCCAGACCCTACTTGCCAGGTAGGGAGGCCTCAGACAGAAAATGCAGACTCAGTGATGAAGTAATACAGTAAGAAGTAAGAACCCCTCCCCACATACTGAACTAACCTCTCTGTACCAAGGCTGACTACACTACAGCTTGTGTGCAAGAATGTGAACTATATTTTTAAAAGACCTGCAGATTCTGGTCTGATTTAGGTCACTAATTAAAAATGTAGTCCATTGCAGTTCATGGCCTATATCTGTTTTAGAGCAACTAACAACATAACCTGATGTAGCATATTTTTACCTCTTCTATAATATTTCCTTCAGTCTCAGGCACAGGACTTGTAGAAGAGCTCTCTCTTAGTTTCTTAATGGCATTAAAAGTCTGCAACAAGAAAAATTAGTTAGCTATTTAAATGCCACAAGCTAACAATTATTATTTGTAGTATGATAGTGTATAATGTTCCAAGTCATGCACCAGCACTCCACTTGTGCTGGATGCTGTAAGATGGGAAACAAATAAACAAACTGGGGGAGGGGAGCATAAGGAAACAATGATTTTTCTGATATTGCATTTCTAAAACCAGCCCAATTTCATTAGCAATGTATTGTGGAACATTTGATATCATTCATGAAACATTCTGGAAATGAAACTCAAATTTACCTTCAATATCCATCTGATCATGTCCTTGTGCACTTCCAGATGAGGTGCATTTTGCAAAGTTTCTAGCATAGCCAGTATACTCGGGGAATTACTGGGTGCCTCACCAGGTCCTAGATCAAAGATATGGACAGCTATATTCACTGTATTTTATCTGTTAATACTGGACTAAACCATCTCTAAATCCTGTACATTAGAGCAACAGTCTGGTTTTTTTACGGGGTTTTCAAGATCATACACATTGTCACTTTGCCCTCTGTGCTAGCTTGAACTGGTATAAGGGAATAATAGTGATAAACATCCTGCTCACTTTAAAGCAAGAATAGTGTCAATTTAATGACTTTACCAGATCACAGGAACTAGCTGGAAGATGAAGTGGAGATACTTTTTTCAAATATATAGCTATAATCCCAGAGACCCGGTGTTTGGTCATTACATCAAAAAGCAGAATTTAAGATTATTGCAATATTAATTTAGTCAATTGATAGTAAAACAAACAATAAAAAAGCTTATCAGTGGGACATTTTAAAATTAGAAAAAGGTAATATTCAAAAAGAGGATAAATATTAGGCTTATCAGGTGTGATACTTTATATTTTTCTTTTTTATAAGACAGATGTACAGTATTTAGATATTTCAGAACCTAAACACTTACGTACATTTTCTACAATGTATTATTTTTGTAGAATTTTACACTTTGTGTGTGAATTGATTATATACATACAGCAATAAAGTGTATTAAAATGCATCTTTTTAAAGTTGTCTTTCAATGCATCTTGATTCAGAAGGGCAGAAGAGGCTTATATACAAAATATTAGAGGTTGATATTCTTGATTTTGAATTTGCTAAATATTTGGAGGAATAGACATACTTGAGATCTTCTGAGTGAAGGTAAATGTTACAACATTCTCTTCATTGAGATTCTCTAGGTGTTGTTTTTCTTCTTGTAATGCCATTCCAATCAAGTGCAAAACCTAAATAAAAATCACTAATTTCAGACCTCGTATCAAAAAACATTTAATACTATCCCCTAATGTCTATAAAGGAATTAAAAACACCATATTGAAAGAGAAACAACTAAGTACAAAGCAAAATTACAAGAAAGTGAACTTTATATAAAAACTACCTAGACTGTCTTTGCAATGTAGTTGCAGTTGTGTCAGTTTCAGGATACTAGAAAGACAAGGTGGGTGAGGTAATATCTTTTATTGGTCCAATTTCTGTTGGTGAGAGAGACAGGCTTTCGAGCTACACAGAGTTCTTCCTCAGGTCTCTGTGTGGCTCAAAAGCTTCTCTCTCTCACCAACAGAATCCGGTCCAATAAAAGATATTCTCACCCACCCCTTTCTTTCTCTCTAAGACTGTCTTTGGCGAATCTTAGTTCTGGAGACTTATTTGAAATAAATTCTTATTATTGTATCCAAGTCACAAAAAGTACTACGTACTATGTGTGTTTCCAATGTTTTGTTTTCCTGTGTAGCAACTGTGAAGAAAAGGTTACTCATCTTTACAGTAGCCGGAGTTCTTCAAAATTTGTTGTTCCTATGGGTGCTACACTCTTGAAGATTTTTAGTTAGCAGCAGCCACCGGTCCAGAGGTCCACACCTATGCCCTCATGCTCCAGTGCAAGAGTATATAAGGGGGCAGACCCATCACCGCTCCAAATCCTTCTTAACCAAAACCCCACACAAGATCTGCAGCAGAGTGGAAGGTGGTTGTGGAGCACCCATAGGGCCAAAATATCTTGAAGAACACCACTTAGTATATAGGTAAGTAATCTTTTAGTTTTCTTTGAGTTACAGTCCCTATGGCTCCACCTTGGGAGATGGGTGCTGATGTCAGTGCTCAGGAGGCAGATTCAGTATAATTCAGAGAACAGCATTTCCAGAGGCCCTATCCACCCTGGAAGCAGGCATGATAGCAAAGTGCTTGGAGAATATGTGAATGAATGAGCAAGTGCTGGCCCTGCAAACATCCACATTGAATGTGTTTAAGAAAGGCTATCAAGGTGGACTAAGCCCTCGTGGCATGGACAGTCACTCGAAGTGGGACACGTGCTCCAGAAGCTATGTATCAAGCTAAGATGTATTCTGAAACACATTTCAATAGCCTCTGGATAGAAATTGGTTGTTCCTTCATCCTTTCAGCAAAGAAGATAAAAAGAGTTTAGGAGGCCATGGAAGGTCTTGTTTAATCAAGGTGGAAGGCAAAAGCCCTTCTCACTTCCAGGGTATGAAGATTAGCCTCCTCTGCTGAATAGTGAGGTTTAGGGTAAAAATACTGGGAGTCAAGCGTCCTTAATAATATGGGATTCCAATAAGACCTTCAGTGGGAAGTGAGGCTGGGAATCTAAAGTCACTTTATCACCACTGAAAATCATGTAAGGGAATCAGCCACAATTGCCCCCAGACTTCCTGTTCATCTGGCCAAAGTTATGGTTACAAGGAATGAAATCTTGAAAGACAAATGAACAGCTGCCTATGGGTTCAAATGGAGGATAACCTAGTTCACAATGCCTAAGATAAGATCCCAAGGAAGGGTAGGCTCCTTGACATGTGGAAAAAAGGTTAGGAAAACCCTTAAGGAACCTAGCTGTGGCAGGATGAGTGAAAACAGAATACCCCTCAACTGGAAGGTGAAAAGCTATAATGGCAGCTAGGTGGACCCTATGGAACTGAGTGACAAACCTTGTGTTTTTAAATTTGGCAGGTAATAGAGTATATTCATGAAGCGAGACTCAGATGGAGATATGGACAGATGGATACACCAGACTTGGAAATGTTTCCCTCTTGTCAAGTTTTTTACTGCTTAGAAATACAGATTTAAAAAGGAGAACAGCGCAGTTCTCTGCCCAATAACCGTTGAGAAACTAAGCTTTAAGGTGTAGTGAAGAGCATTTGCGCTGGGTTACAGGGCCTGATTCCTGTGTCAGGAGAGCTTTTGTGAGAGGAAGGTAAAGAGGCAACCATAGGGAGGCAAAGCAGATCCAAGAACCCCACTTTCTTTGGCCAAGATGGTGCTATCAGGATAGTTACAGCTCCTTCTTGCTTTAGCTTGTTCAGAGACTTGAGGATCAATAGCATTGGAGGGTAGGCATACAAGAGGGTACAAGGCCAAGGGATGAGGATGGCATTCCCCATCAAATTGTGACTGTAACCTCCTTTTGAGCAGAAGCAACACCACTTTGCATTGGACAATGTTGCAAAGAGACCTACTTCTGGAATGCCCAAGACTGACATGCTCTGAGAGACTGAAGCATTGAGTTCCAACTCCTGGTCTTGGTCAAAGTGTCTGCTCAGGAAGGCTGCTACGGCATTTTGAGGGACTGGTAGTTAGGTCACTGAGATGTCTATGTGATGGGATATGCACAACATCCACAGCCTTATTGACTCTGCACATAAGGACTGGGATCTTGCTCTCCTCTGACGATTTATATTGTAAATAGACGCTGGACAACAGAGCAGCACTTTGACAGAATGGTCTCTCTTGTTGGGTAGGAAGTAATGGCAAGTGTAGCAAACTGCCCCGAGTTCAAGAATATTGATGTGGAGGGATGCTTCTTGGGGAGCTTATTTGCTCAGGGCTGTTGAGCCCTGGAGATGGGCACCCAACTGAGCAAGAAGGCATCTATGGTGATGATCTGTGATTGCAGAATGTGTTTTCTTGATTTCCTCCAGAGGGATCCGGAGTGATACCATTATCCTTTTCATCAGGTCTTAAAGAGCCCTGATATCACCTGCATAGGATGGTGGTGGGGGCCTAACCACCTCATCGGGGAGGTAGACTTGTTGGACAGTGTCTCCTTCTCCTTCGTCATTAGTTCCTACTCCTCCGGGAAGTTCTTTTGGGGAGAGGGTTGAAACTAATAATCCTGTTGTCTGGACAGGGCCTCTTCCAGGAGAACATTCTATAATAATGGTCACCACAGGAGCCCCTGGGTTCCAGAAAGTCCAGTGTGGTGGTGCATAGGGAAAGGAACTGTGCCAGATTGAGGCATCAAAAAGAGGTGGTTTTGGAACAATTTGATAAATTAAACAGTAATAAGTCACCAGGACCAGATGGTATTCACCCAAAAGTTCTGGTGGAACTGACATATGAACAACAGAACTACTAACTGTAGTATGTAACCTATTGCTTACGTCAACCTTTGTACCAGATGACTGGAGGATAGCCAACACAACAAAGAGTTTTTAAAAAAGTTTTCAAAGGAGATTCTGGCCATTACAGACCGGTAATTTCAGTACCAGGCAAAATGGTTGAAACTATAGTAAAGAATTATCAAACACACATGAACAATATGTTGGGGAAGAGTCAACAGAGTTTTTGTAAAAGGAAATCATGCCTCAATCTATTAGAATTCTTTGGAGGTATCAACACAGTCAATCTGTGGAACTTGTTGCTAGGGGATGTTGTGAAGGGCAAAAGTATAACTGGTTTCAAAAAAGAATCAAATACAAGAATCCATCAGTGATTATTAGCCAAAATGATCAAGGACACAACCCCATGCTCTGAGTGTCCCTATACATCTGAATGCCAGAAGTTGGGACTGGACAACAGGATCACTCAATAAGTGCCCTGTTCTGTTCACTCCCTCTGAAACTTCTGGCACTGGCCACTGTTGAAAGCCAGGATACTGGGCTAGATGGTCTGTCCCAGTATGGCCATTCTTATATTTTTATATTATGAAAGAGAGAGGAACCCCAAGGGTGTTCCTGCCAAGATTAGTTTGACGTCTGCTGGTTCTTGGGGTCCCCCCTTCAGGAGGTACCTCCAGGAACGAAGTTTGAAATGGGAAGGAGGTAGAGTCCTGGGAAGAAATTCTGAATTTGAGGAGGTATCCTCTCCTGTATCCAGTAAAGAAGCCCCTGGCAATAGTACCAGAGGCTGAGGAGGGGCCAGCAATTGTGTTGGTACTAATGGCTGACACTTTGTACTGGGATGCAGTAGAATAGACCAGAATTTTGGCTCCAAAGAGTGTAACAGTACTCGGCAGAGCAATTCCTCTCAATAACCCTTAAGAGGGGAGAACCAGGTTCTTCTGCAATTATGAGACCCTTATGGGAGACCTGGTTGGTACAACAGAGCCTGGACAGTGCTCCTCAGGAACTTCAAGCAGTACTGGAGAAGGTACTGAAACACAGTATGTTCTTTGTGGCTATGTGAGACACTGAGGGATTTCACCCAGACCAGTAAGGGTTATCTCCTGCCCTGTAACCCTGGGTTCTTCTGTGCTGTGCAGCCTTGGTTCAGAGCCCTGACACCAGGAGCATGCTCACAGCACAATGGACTCACCCTGGCTTCCAAGCCTGGTTATTCCTTGCAGGGTGACACCAACAGCCCTTCCAGTTCCAAGTCTGTCCAGTCCCTCTCACTGGATACTCACAGAAGTTATCAAATCTACTGCCTCCAAAAAGGCAAAGGTCACACCAGCCTATTAGTTTAACTGAGGATTTTATCCTTCAGTTTTATACACAGCACTGAGATGGCTTTGTAATAAAACAGAAATAAGTTTACCAACAAAGAACAGATATAGGTGATAAAGAACAAAATACAGATAGGTAAAGAACAAGACAAAACAAAAACATACTTTCTAGTGGCTAAAACTTAACTTCACAGCAAGTTACAATCTTTATCCAAGCAGGTTTCTCACCTATAGTCAGTTCCCAGAACTTCAACCCCCTTAGTTGAAGGATTCACCTCTCTCAGATTACAAGAGCTCTGGCCTCTTTCATTCACCCAGGGATGGATGCCAAAATGGCTTTCTGCCTTTCTTACATTTCCCAAAGTCTACTGTCTGTTTCAAGAACCAGAAAGGTTTCCTGGGGGTGCAGACTCCATTCCTGGTCTTGATTGCTAAGCAGTCATTCCCCACTGCTAGTTTAGCTAGATGGCTTTGTTTCACTTCTATGCCGATGTATTCTTCATTGTCCTCTGAGTTGTTCCCTGGCTCAATTCCTAGTGCAGACACCGGAAAACAGGCAAAACAACATTCCTTTGTCTAGGACAGGCTGGACATATGCACTGCTTGCAAATCACCATTTAGGAACGTATTTCCAGCACGAGTTATTCTTTATACACTGATAGTACATATATCACATGATCATATTAATGATCAGTGTCTCACTGGTTTGTGTATAATACCTTACATGACACTTTTTAGATACAGATTATGACAACAGTGTGTTAAGGCACTGAATGCATCTGACCTGATGCAAGTTACAGTATGGTGTATCCTCTGCCAGTTGGCAGTGAGAAACTCCCTGGGTCACATTGTGACCTAAAGATGGTACTGGAGTGGAAGAAGGCTTCTTAGAGAAATCTTTGCTCCTAGAAGAGTCCTTTGATCTGGAGGTCTCCTCCTCTGGTACCAACAATAACAGTAACCGTCAGTGTGGTTTGCTAGAGGACTTCTCGATGAGCAGTGTACCAGAAATCTTCTTGGTGGGTACTGGCATCTCGGTCCAGGAAACCGCAGAAGACTCAGCAGTACCCATACCAGGATGTGAAGTCTCCTACTCCCCTGGCCTCAAAGGTGACTTTTCCCTTCTTCTGGAGTCTGTCTCTGGGGAATGAGGTTTCTTCCTTTTAGAATGCTTCGTTTCCAAAGCCAGCCCATGATCTCTGTTTACCAAAGATGAAGAAGTCACCAGAACAGTCTGAGCAGCCAAGGCCAATGTACGACGGGGGAGTAGGACCCTGCACTTCTCAAGGAATGCTCCATCAGGAGAACTTTCAATCTATCTTCCCTCAGCTTCCTAGATCTGCTCTTAAACCCGGAGCAGTCCTTGCACTTAGATGGGACATGGGATTCTCTGAGGTAGCTGGAATGCCCATCAATGAGGGGGAAGACCTGTGGCAGGTCTTGCAAGGTGGGAAACCCAGAATCTTTGGCATAATCTAATGCAGCGGTTCTCAGCCTTTTTTTCTTTGAGTACCACTCGGGTCAGGTCCAGTCAGGTCAAGTACCACTTGACCTGACTGTACCTGACCCATGTACCACTCGGAAAAAAAAGGGGGGGGACTTGCGGCGGCGGTGGGGTTTCACGGCAGCAGCGGGGAGGGACTTGCGGCGGGTTACATGGGGGAAACAATGCCCTCCGCTGAAACCCTTCCGCCGTTTGCCCCTTTTCGGCGGCCGAGTTTCGCAGGGGAGGGTGGGAGGACACTTCCAGCGGCGGATTCGGCAGCACGGTACGGCTCACGTACCACCCAGCCTTCTCGTAAGTACCACCGGTGGTACGTGTATCACTGGTTGAGAACTGCTGATCTAATGCAAACAATGCAAACACACACAGAGGGTGAAGGTGGCCACTAGGAGCGCAGGGGAAGATACATGCTCCCCCAAAAGGACAAGCCTGTGCTTAAAACAAATGAGAAATAAAGAACAAAATTAAATAAAATACTAAGAAAAAAATAAAGAATAAAGGTAGCAGCTGTGACGCTAACATGGACACCACAATGCTCCATCTTGAGCCAAAGGCATCTGTGAAGGAACTGGAATGGCGATGGCAGTGGCAGTTCTGCCCTTGCCCTGCCCCGCCCCCTCCCCCCACCTTGCATCAGAGCATAATGGTGTGTAGGGTGCAGATGCAGCCCTGCTAACTGAAAATCTCTGATCAAAAGTGCATGAGAGCACATACAAGCTAAGGTGAAGCACCCATAGTGACCATAACACAAAGAACCAACCTGGTTTGGGTTAACCACGACTGGCTTCTGTTGTATTTCTTAGTGTTTTGGGAGCAGTCACATATTATTATTGGGACTTTTGCATAAAATGTGTGCACACATTTTGAACTTCTTTGCCCTAACATACAGGAAAGTCAGTTGAGAAAACAGACATGAACCATTAAAAAGTAGCTCAAACTTAAACTGGCTAACAGCAACTTAACCCTGAAATAAAAAATCAGTTTTCCAGCTATTTACCAATTTACAAATGGTGCCACATTAAACTAAAAATACAAACCACCAAAACTAGCCATAAAATGGTCCAAAGGGCAATCAAGAGTTTAAAATAAATAAACCTAGCAGCGAGCTCTGAAGCTTTTCACACATACTGTCTCTGAATACCACAGATTAGGTTTCGGAAATGTCAGCCCTCCACAGAGAAAGTTCTTCCATGAGTACTGGAGCGTTCAATTCCAGGAATTGATAACAAGAGCAACCTTATAAATTGTAACCACCTTGGGCCATTTATTGGGCCAACACTGTCACTAATACTTGGTGTAACACTGCCTGCAGAAGATAATAAAGTGAAAGTGCAAAGCTTTAGGATTCTCCAGTATAATCAAGGATCTAGAATGAGTTAACTAGAAAACTATTAATTCAAGCCAAATTATCTGACTTCTCAGGGTAACTGTCAACAGGATGCAATCTATCACTGTGCGGGCAAAATTCTGCTCTCCAGTATGTGCACTCAACTTCCATGCACTTCAATGGGACTGACACACAAGTATCACAGTAGAATTAGGCTCTTATATTCAAATATTGATTCTATTATAAAAACATGTTACTGAATTATGATTATACTTCCTGACTTTTAAACATTGTTAAAATTTCAATGTTATGGTTCCCATAGCAATTACATCTTGTCCTTATAGTATATCGTTAGTATTTTGTACAGTATTACTGTGTGATATTCATTTCAGTCACATTTATACATTACATATTGTGGGGGCAAAGGGAATTTTAAAAGCACAGTTGGGAAATTAAAGTCTCAACATTCCAATAAAGACGTGTATGATCTCATAATCAAATACATTATTTTCAAATGGTTAGAATTTTGAGCTCAATCCTGCAGTCTTTATACAGATGAGTAATCCTCACTTTTGCCAGTTAGGATTAAACTTTGATCTGTAAACTAAATTTCACACATCAAAGACATGAGCCTTCATGGAGGATTAAGTCTATGTCAAGCTTCGACATTTGTGTTTTTGTTTTTTTTTAAAAAGGCAATTATAAATGAACACAGAACATCTGAAAAGTCATGTAACTGGAGAAAATAGCTTTTTAGTCTTGTTTTTGTGTTTCAAAACGCCATTCAGTTTTTGGAATGGATTTTTTTTTTTAAATCACATTTTTCAAAAAAGATTTACCTCTGAGTAGAGAAGATCTTCATGTTTTTTCAACCCTTATATGTACTGTTTTTTGAAAAAGATACAAAGTCTCGAAAATACAAGGTTGCAAGAGAAGGAAAATGCTTTCCCTACCATAAAATTATAGAATTATTCTAACTAGTTCAAACAGAATTTTTTCCTTTTATATATACAAGTATCTTTGAAATTGAGGCCACCTGTTAAAAATGTACCCAGAGCTCTAGAAGATGCTTCTGCTACCTGTGTTTTCATACTCAAAAATGACTTGCTGCATGCAATTTAAAACTAATACTAATTAACTAGTTGATATTTTTAAGGCACTACATTTTATTTTTTTATAACTAACAGTAAGCTAGAAAAATAATCCTCAAAATGCACGTGTTCTTCTACATATTACCAGGATCTATACATAGATGTAAATATCAATATAATAAAATGGATATTTCTGCTCTAACACATGCACAAATGTAAATGTCTATACATACCCTTTGCAGCATGGACTCTGACCAGGCATAGCCGTTATGTTCTACTGCCCACTGGAGTATTGTCCCCATAATGCACAACATGACATCAGATTGGAGGATATTAATCAGGCTTGCAAAAAGAGGGGAGAGAGGAGGCAGAACGGGAGGCGGAAGTGCTGAAACAGAAATTAATTTGCTAAACATAAAAGCTTTTTGAAACGTTCCTAATACCTATACAATTTAGAACTTCTCTTAATAATTTAGTAGAGTCTAAACCAATATACAATTTATCAAGCAATTACATAGTATTATTAGGTAAGGTATACTTCATAAGACTAAAAAATTGCTTAACTGAATTATAAAAAAGCACTAAAAGCATTAAACAGAGAGACATGGAACAAAGGAAGGAATTAATTTTCACACAAACTTTTTCCCTTACATTATTGTAGTAATGAAGTGAAGTAAAAGTATCAATATGTAAAACACTAAGGTAAGGCAATACAGTTATTAGATCAATTCGCCCCCCGAAAAGAGGACACCTTTGCTCAACAAGAATTAGTCTGAGTCAGAAGAGCAATTATGCTGGAGGGATATGGTGTTCAAAAGGTTGGCTCCAAGATAGATCTAAATTCAAACCCTTGGTTATTGGGTTGGAGAAAAGGATTGCTTTACTTTCATTGTTTTTTTCCTAACCTAAAAGGTAGTGTTGGTCTAATGCATAGCCTCTAGATGTGCAAAGAAGAAAGAAAATGGAGGCATCCATGTGAATACATTACCATACTTCCCTTCCCCTCTACTTTCCTCAAGGAGTAATACCTGTATTTTCTCTGTTTTGTCTTTTCAGCTTTCTTTGTGCTTCCTCTGCCTGAAAAAAGAAATAGTGCTCAGATTATTCCAAATCTGTACAAAGACACAAATGGACAACAGAAGTGTTTTCGTACAGGTTATACACACATACCCCTTTACTTTCCTGGTTGTGTCCTTTCAATTTTTCCTTTTACCCCATAATCTTTACATTAAAGTGGCACAACTCATTGCAAATTACATTTGTTATTACTTTCTTGATTAACATTTTACTTTCAGATACATTTGTGTTTGATTATACTGCTGTTAGAATTGCTCTAAATTTTTCTTGTATTTTGATTCAATCTGGATTTATTTTAACACAAAAATTATTACACAAATCTGAACTTTTATAATCACAACTACTGAAGTGATGAATTCCATAAAACTGAATGGAAACTTATGTCATCAAAATATTTTTGGTACACCGTAATCAAGCAATGAGTTCTGTGTAGGTAGACTCTTACACTTACATGAAGCCTCACTGATTTCAATAGAACTCTGCACAGTGGTCCACTGGCATAGAGTTTATTGCAGAATCAGTATCAAATTTTGTAAATGTTCTAGAAGAGTAACCCTTGTTTACAAAATACTAATTCATAACAGTTCTTAAAGAAGAATACAACTTTAGAAGCCAAGTATATAGAAGACCGTTTAAAAAGTGATGTCTCTTGTTTTTTTGTTAATTACCTTAGATTGCTCTGCCCTTGAAAAGTGATAGAAATAGAGATTGAAATCCTTGGTACATTCTGGTTTGAGTTCATACAATCCTCTGCCTGTTAATCCAGGTTTTCTATAAAGAAAGAATATACATTAGTTACAACCACTAATATGAGCAATTTAATACTAAATTGGCATAACTGAAAATTGCTGCTCATGAAATGTCCTAGGATTAAAACAGCAGAGGTAATACAGGTTATAAATGAGGCATATTAGCAGACCTGTGTGGGGAAATGCTTTGGCTCCAGCCTATGCTTTTACTTCCTCACTTACAGTAAATAATTCACATTCAATTTTAAAAATTGAGATATTAGAATAAAAGATAAACATACTTGAAACAGGCAACTGCTTCAATCACACTTTCCATTCCAGTCTCTTTGTTCTCCTGCATAGAGTCAAAAAATAGAAATGATGCATAACCATATTAGTTATCTGATTAATTGCTTTCCTGCCATATCAAATACAACACCAGCACGTGATGCAAAATATATGCAGTACCAAGTCATTCTTCTTGCACTTTAAAGAATGCTAAAATAAAAGACACAGAAACACATTCCACTGTTTTTACAGAAATTCAATATTATCTTAAAAGAGACCATGCCAATTTTAGAGTCACACTTCAGTCCAATTTTTTAAAAACTAATATGTACAAGTTACACCTAAAAATTACTGGAACTGAAAAGATGAGAAAATAGTTCTGTTTTTATAGTTATTTATGCATTTGACAACATCTTATGTATAGTCAGTTTCTCCTGTTTCTGAGAGTCTTTGCACAGCAACAAGTGAGCAAAGTAAAATAAATAGGAAAATGTGCTTGTAACCACTCTTTCAAGTTCCCTAGACTCTTCCCCCCCCCCCCAAAAAAAAAAAAAAAAAAAAAAAAAAAAAAAAAAAAAAAAAAAAAGTCTGGCAGGGCTGACTGACTCATGGTTAAGTGAAGTACATGAAGCTACTTAATTCATTTTTAAAAACTGAGTAGCTTGCATGCAACTTGAAATCATCCCCCTTTAAGACGTTTTACAAAAACCAAAACCAGACATTCATACATTCTCTCTGGTTATGGTACACTTGTCTGTTTCAGAAGATTCAGACACATGAGGTTTGGATAACTAAGGTTACTTTGTACATATTTTTTCATATTACTTACATTTTCTGGTAATGCTTTTACTAATTCACTGTGGGCCATGGGTCTGATGCTCAACTGATGGATAATTTCTCGCTTGATTTCATCTGTAGCATTTACCTGTCCCACCCCAGGACTAAATCTCTCTCCTGTAAAAATAAAAACATAATTAATGAAACAATGAAAGACTAATTTAAACTAAGTATTCTCTTTTCCCCCAAAGCCTCAGGGAAAGGGACTGGAAAACAATCTTTCATGAACTCTGGCTTACCCACATCTCTCCCGAAACCACAAATTAAGCCAAACTAACATTGAGGCCCTATATCTTTATGAGTATTTTTCTAGAGAAGGATGACTGGACTAAACTCTGGGGACAGGTAAATGTGACTCTTAGGTCAGAGGAGGCACTGCTGAACAAAGAAGCGCCTTTCCTTCCTCCTAAGAAGGGAGCATGAGGTGCAAGAAATGAGGGAACAGAACCAAACTCAAGTGTCCACAAAGCAATGTAAAGTGCCAGCAAGCTGACCCAACTTGAAATGAACTGATTAAATATATCAACTTACCAACAATCATTATAATTAGGTATAACATTTCTTCTATAAGAGTATTATTCTGCTGAACAACATCCTAAATGAAAATAAATGGAGAAAGAATGAATAAACATTTTTCAGTTAAGAACAAATAAAATATTTTTGGAATCTTTAGGATTTCAAATTGCAATCTAAGGTCTGTTGTCCTTTCTCACACTGAAACCTACCAATGCTAGCCATTTACTGAGATGCAGTAATAACTTCTCGTTAATGCTAAAGAGAGGATTCATTATTAATTTCTGGTGTTACTTTAAAATTCCAGTTTATTTACACAAACTGCACCCATAGCAAGTTTTGGGTAGTTTTTTTGGGGGGGGAAGAGGGGTGCATTTCAGTACCCAGATGCAAGTTTACGAGGCAAAGGAATATCACAACATGCAAGTTCTTCATTACATACAAACTAAAGATCTTTGTTCCGGTGCTGAAGAATCTTCAAAAATTTGAGCAACTGTATGGAGGACTGGTTCTGTTTGTTTTGTTTTTTTAGAAAGTAGGTAAGTTTGTGGCATCAACTTTGTAGATTCTTATTTAATGGATTTTCTAATTAATGCATCATAACTTAATTTACAAAGTTTAGCCCTTTTAAAACAGCCTCTCTTGTTTCCTGAATTCGTTTGTGTTAATATATATCAGATATGGTATTATTTTAACTAATAACCACTGTCTTTCTGTCAGAGAGGTGGGACTCCCTCTGGAATCCCATATCACCAGTTTTCTCTGACCAAACAGACTGCCGTTGAATGACATGAGAAACTCTCTCCTCACCAAGACTCCAGTGTAACGCTTTTGCAGAACATACAGAATCTGATGAGCGAGAGAGGGAGACAACAGTAATATGATAATTTAAATCTACATTTTAAAACCAACCCAGACCTTCTTACAAAGGGCATTGTTCTGCTTTACTACTACATGTGATTATTTCTCTGCTACATGGCCCAAGAACCAAAATTTCCACACTCCTTTCAGCACAATTACTTTGTCATTCTTTGAGTACTAAACTGCAGTTTATTTGGTAGTCATCTGTTTATCTTTAAGAGTTTTCAAAAAGAAAATTAGTTTTTCCATTAAAAAATTATGACAAGATATAAGAGTACCTTATTGGTATTTTCAGTATTAAATCTTTTGCCATAGTCCGGAGTGCTAAATATCTGATAAAGTTCAAAGCGACTCAGCATGATCATCAGGAAATGATTTGGATCCATCATGGACAGACCTGTCTATTTAAAAAAAGGGACAGGAGAAAAATAGAAAGCTTATTATGCATGTAAAACCTGTATAGGTGGAATTACGGAGTGGAGGGATATTACGCACAAACACAAAGTACTGTATCTGTTCATAGTATGTTCCTTAAGTTTATTTGGGGAACAATAAATTCCATAAGTAATTAAGTTACTCAGATACGTCCCAATCCTGAAAGCGATGCCACACAAGTGCACAGACTTGCCTGAGCAGAGTCTCTTGCAAGACCAGGGCTGTTTTCCTTTTTATTTTTAATCAAACATTTGAAATGCAAGATTATTTGAATTAACAACATCAATAAGTTCTAATCATAGACAGGATCCCCCTGGATTAGGTGCTCTTCAGAGACACCATCCCTACCCCAAAGAGGTTAAAATCTAAGATCTTCACAACTGTGTCATAAATAAAAATCTATATAACTTTATTTTCAGTTTGTAGGCTTATCTCATCACTACCTTTTTGTTTCTGCCACCCTACTTTATGAAAATAAAAAGTCCTGTGGATGATTTAATATAAATGAAGTTTGTACTTATTTAAAAATAATTCTTCCCCAAAAAACTTGGTAAACAAAGACTTTTCAAGCTTTCCCGATAAACAAATATTATAATAAACAAAATTACTTGTTTTAAAATGTGGTAAAATTTCTTTTTTCCCCCAACCTACAGTTTAGTAAAAAATGAGGGCCAGGATCCATAATTGCCTAACATTATCTATTTGAAAAGCCTGGACCTATTTAAAAAAATAAAATAATTTGTGGGTGAGGGGTTGTGTTAGGGCCCCTGAGAACACTTGTCCTCAACCCAGGAATATACCAAATTGCCCTGCTGATGTTCACTGAAAAGGACAGCGGATAACTCGAAACTCCTAATGTATAACTGCTCACCTTGCTTGGTTACTTACAAGAGAAAAGGGGACCTCTTCTGGTCCCCCATTTGGAACAGGTGCTTCATTGTGCCTCAGGACATATAAGCACAGCAGAGCCACCAGCTCCAATTTTTACTGATCAGCAGCAAATGAACCTTACTAGGCACACAAGCTCAGAAAACGATCTTTCTTGAGCTAGCATGAATTATGAATAGCTATCTGGCTTTACTTATGACAGACTAACAAATCTTCCCTTGATTTTCAGTTTAAAGAAAAAGATTTAGGTCCTTAAAAATCCCCTTTTAAAAACACTTACATACCACCACGCTAATCACTATCACACACCACCACCACCTCTTAGTTTAGTTACATCAAATGAGCTAAATCAAATTTAACACAACTTTGACAGGTTTTATGTAGATGGTGGTTTGAAAAATGTTTAATTTGGGGTCCCTGTAACTCAGTGGGTTCTGGGCAGTGGTCATTGGTATGGTGAAGCAGTATGACCTGGTGTCTCATATAGCATGCGGCTCCACTCATCTCTCCTATCCCTGTCAAAGAGAATGATGAAAAGGCAAGACTCCGGCTTCCAGTCAGGGTTCCACGGCAAGCCTGACAGCATACAGGGGGGAACAGCCTTCATGCCTACCCTCAAATTCGTAATACCTAGGGTCACATGTGCTAACAGAGGTCTGCACTGCAGTCACCTTGCCAGGTAGTTTGGTGTAGTTACCCCAGTTGGGTGGTAGTTTTAAATAGTTTTAGCCAGTGCATTTAACGTACTATTGTTATGGGTTCCATGTCTGTATAAACACACAGCGAGAAAGAAAAGCAGGGAGAGACGTGACCAAACCAGCCTTCTATGCACCAACAGCCCTGGCACAGGAAGAGGCCACACTTGTTTCTCTTTGCTCTCACAGCTCCCTTTAATGCAATACACAGGAGAGAGGAGCAACAGGCTGCATTGTCCCTGGCACCCCTCCCCGGATCTCAGTCCTCCCCATTCAGGGGACTTGTGAGTGGAGGGGGAGGAAAAGGATGTTTGTTTCCCAATTTACAAAGGCTAGGGCATTACAGAGGAGAGGAACATCTCTGCTCTATTTGCCTTTATCTCTGATATGGTTGTTTGTTCCCCACCTTGCCTGTCATCCATCAGAAAGGGTTGGGAGGTGTCCACTGATTCTTATCCTGCCTGGCTCTATCAATTCAGGATTTAGGGGTTCCAGCCACTGCCCCACAACTTCCGCTAACTACAGGGAGCCCCTTATTGTACTGCTCTACTACTGCCAGTAAGCAGCTTTTAAGGACAGAGTTTGGAATCAGGGGTTTCTGGGGACTCTAAACCCTCTTAAATTCTTGCAATATAAATATTAAAATATTAGATCCACATTGGGCAAGTACAGGCCCTAACTCTTCCCTCCAATCTGAAGTGGGGATCAAAAATAGAGCTGTTTTGAATATTCATCTTAATATAGGTAACAAAATTAGGGCCTTATCTTCTGAGGTGATGAGCAACTCAATATCTTGAAGGATCAGGCCTGTTGTGTTTACCATTGTGATAGAGGACAAAACCAAAATCCAAGACTTCCAAATAAAGTTGTACTTATACATTTGATTTAGTTATGTATGTGCATCTATACAGTTACATACTGCATTAAGGAGATACCATCTTGAAAATCATATGTCTTGAAATTTTGTACTTTCTATACTTACAACTAACAAAGAGTATGATAACAAAGTTGCCAATCCCAAGTGTTCAAAAATGATGAGCCAGGGCCAAAAAAAATCATGGAATTGTCTTAAAAATGAGATTTTAGAAATAATAATTTTGGGGTCCTTTTCAGTTGCCTTCTAATTTTTGAGCTTTTATGATTCACATTTTCAAGCTTCTCTCTTTAATCATGAGGGCTAGATTTTTTTAAAAATGAAGCTGAGATGTAAATGACCAGGACCAGGGTTTTTTAAGAAATACACCAGATATTAAGAGACTTATGAAAATTGCAGGAGTTGGGAACATGGAGATAAATGAAAGAAGCCAGATTGAAATATTTTCTCTCCAATTTTTCGGTTTATTTTGTTCATCTAACAGCTCTACAGAACACTCAGTTTCACAATTCTCCTAAATGATCTGTTCCTCCTTTGAAAAAGACACTAACACAAAAAGGGAGAATTGAGGGCCGCATAAAAATTGTAAAGAAATTAGAAATACAGGACATACAATATGAAGTTTCTTCTATCAATTTAATATACATACATAACAAATGTTGAAAATATCTACCTAAAAACAAAAAATTGATTACCTGAAGCATTATTATGTCTTTGTCAAACATCTCCCTTCTGCATTTCACATTATGATAGTAATAGATCTGAAAAACAATGCATTTTATTTAATAAATTCTACTCCTGCTCTGAAAATGCTTTCTTTATTCAATGGAGAAACTAATTCTCTCTCATGATGGAGGATTAGAGAAAAAAGATGAATTAGCCAATGGATTAGAGGAATGCCTGAAAAATCAAATACACATAGGATACCTATGTACCTTTGATCCACTGCAAGGTGATATACCTTAAAATAGTTAAAAAGGGAATTGGAACAACCCATATATCTATCTAGGTTGCCTAATATTTTCCATTAGGAAAGATTCGACCTTTTCTGAAAAATTTTAACACCCTCATTTGTTTGCCATTGTTTAAAATTCACCAGTGAGAAAGTCCTGTGGCCAAAAAAGTGTCTTTTCTTTCTTCCATGGCATTCAGTTCAGCTGGCTGCCTTCGACACTTTTGAGAACTGCCATTTCCCTCCTATTGATTGCATTATCAACAACATTTTAATAGCATGCCCATACAACTTTACACAAATATTTTAATTTAAGACTGCATGCCTACACTGAGCCCAAAGCAGCAGCACTATACACTGCTCAGGAAACGCAAGGAACAGACAGCCTCTCCAGGAGCTTTTGTGGGGCAGAGACTGACTTACCAGGTTCCCCCAGCAACTCCAGAATATGGCTCCAATGGCCCTGCTTTTGCGCGTGCGCGCTCTCACTCTCGCTCGCTCTCTCTCTCCCTCCCTCCCGCCCCCCCCCCCCCCTTTTAAGCTACAGACATTAAAAGAGTTACTTAATATTAAAAGATTATATAGGAAGTTTTCAGTTCTTAAAACAAAGAACTGGAGTTTTTGACGTTTTTGAAAACAAAATTTCATTTCCTGTCAAATTCTAATAAAAGTAAAATAATCTCTCAAAAAACGAACAGAAGAAAAAGAAAAGAAAAGTTAAAACTAGCTTTGAAAGTTGTCTGATGCTTTCCTGCCACAAGAAAAACAAAAGCAATTAAAGAAATGTTGCATAATCATTAATAAACTAATATTTATAAGGGAAAGGACCTCCTATGAAGGCATGCAAACAGTGAAAAGAGTAACTTCAGTGAACTTGAATCTAAACAAGCCTGAAAAGAGATGTGTTTTCCTATATAATATCATGAAAATAGGAAGAAGGTTATAAAAGATCTGAAGTGAGCACACCTCCTACACACTTCCAGCTTCTCTATTTAGACAGAAAGCACACTGCAACTCATCTGTCCATCTCACAAGCAAGCTGCCACAGGCACATAATAAAAAGAAAGAAGACTCAAAAGGAAACCATCCAAGGAAAACCTTTCCAAAGCTTCAACATGGATTGGTGAGAGGAAGTTAATTCAGACTCTGCCAAGGGATTAGATTTAAACTCTTACAATGATTTTATTTGGGGTACTGAAATACTAATGTAATTTAAAAGACTACAAGTTTCTCTTGTTAATCACCAAGTTGTTAGTCCATATACTTCTGAAAAGAAGACTGGCTAAACATCAGTAAACAGAGAAATAGTGGGATTTAACTGGATTTAATATTCTTAATATTGCTTAACTGGCCTGTCTCAAGACAGCTCTTTAAGTGGCTTCTTCTAAGTAACGGATTTAAATATATATTGTTTTTTATTTCATAGGATGTACTTCAGATGCCTTACTTTGCCAACAAGAAACTGGTTGGTTATTTATTATTAACCAACAGGTCCACATACCCCGAAACAAAATTCTTTTACCCATGTATAAACATTCTTAGCTATCTAAGGACATACTGTGGAATAGATTCACCATAATTCTGGTCTTAACAAGAGAAAAGCACCCCCTAGAGATGTTCATTCTTAAAGAGTAACCACAGAGAAATATATAAAAAGATTTTAACAGAAGTAACCAGTTAATCATTTATATTTGGTCATTTGTGTTCAGTGTCTTCCTGCCCCCTCTTTAATAATAAAATAGGTTAATAATTGTGAGTATTCTGCTTGGTCTTAATCAAGGTATCCCCGAAGATACTTAAAAGAATCCCTTTGACTAAGTAATGGGAGCCACACCCCTGAACTGGAGTAAGAGAAACAAACAAGAGCTGGCCTACCATTGTCTCTCTAAACTAAATTTTTTTTTTTTAAAGTAATTTTCAAAATAAAATATCTTGGCATCCAACAACTTAAAACTACACCTTTCAACCCCATTCAATGCAACCTTAATACAAGTATCAACATAGGGTGAATTATGATACCATATTTAACTATATGAGCACATATAACTTTTTCCACAGGATCTCTGTCTTATTCAGTGCACAGGATGGATGGTGTTCAAAGGATGAATTAGTTACGTAGTAAATGAGGCAGTTTGTAGGATTGCTGCATCATTTGTTGCAGAAGTTGAAGTTGTATAATGAACGTGGCAGGGCACTAAAGGGGGAGAAAGGTCAGTTTTGTGGTTAAATGAAGTGAATACCACAAACAAGAACTGAGCTCTTTTCCTGTTTCTGCCATTGTCTATGTTATGCTGAGCATATCATTTTGGAAGGTAGCCATTAGCTATGTATTCCTTTTGTACTGGGTGCTCAACTTGAGACACATGGGGCCTGATTTGTGAAATGCAGAGAACTAACTGAAATCAATGGGAGCAGTGCATGCTCAGCACCTCCAAAAGTGTGGTCTGAAGGAATGAGCACAGGGTTAGAAATCCTGAGTTCTAATCCTGATTCTGCCACTTACTGTGCAGCCTCAGGCTAGTCTGTTTGTCTCCATTTCCTCATCTGTAAAATGGGAAGAACAGTGCTCTCTTACCACACAGTGGAGGCATGGAAATAAATTAATATTTGTGAGATACTCCAATACTACAGCAATGAGCACCCTAGAAAAGATCATAAGAAAATAATTAATTCTGTATTTGTTGCAGGCTTTGAATAGTGTGCAGTAAATATGACTGGGGCCATTAACTGAATGAAGAGTAAAAATATTTAGCAGCTGCCTCATTATTCATCACTATCTGGCCTGGTCACTCAATGAGGCAGGGGTCCTGTGGAAATGAATAGTATGTGATTATATAATTAAAGACTGAGTAAAATTTTCAAAAACATCTACCACCTGATTTAGGAGGTCCCATAACTTTCATCTGGATTTAGGCTCAAACTCTGGACTATACTGCAAAAACAAGACCTGTGGCAGCAAGCCTCAGTCCCCAGGTCAACTGGCTTGGACTTATGGGGCTCATGCTATGGGGATAAATATAGCAGCATGGTTGTTTCAGAGCTCGGGCTGCAGCTGAAGTCCAAACCCATCTAGGGGGCTAGGCTCCAGTCCAAATGTCTACATAGCTATTTTTAGCCCTGTACCACAAACCTGAGTCAGCTGACCCAGCCTCTAAGACTCACTGCTGCGGGTTTTTTGGTTTTTTTTGCATTGTAGACATACCCTCAGTGACTTTTTAAAGTTAGACTAGAGAGATTTTTTGTTTTTAATATAAAAGGGGTGTAATTCTAGAAGTTTCCAACAATGGCACAAGAATCATTACAACAAACTAGAATAAACATATACATCACAGCTATTAAACTACTTACTTGATTAACAAGAGAGAACCCATTTCTTCGCCACATCCCTGCATGCACTTGGGCACATAAAACTAGACATCGTAGAGGGTGTTCTATTAACAAAGGTGGGCTAAGTTCACTCTACATAAAATAAAATATAAAACAGCAAAACATTATAATTACCAAAATAGTATAATTACCAAAAATGTCATCTAGAAGGACATAAAACCATTGAAAACTTTTAGAAACAGCAAAAGGTAACACAAAATAAACATATTGCAAGCGTTTCACTGAATAGATTGAAATGAGTTTATCACCCTTTCCTGTCAACTTACCCCACATTTTACCTTTGCTTGATATAGCACTGGCCAAGGTTTATATCCTACTCTTAAGACCCCCCCCCCCCTTTTTTTTTTTTTTTTTTTTTTTTTTTTAAACTTTAGCTTCTCCTGAATGTGAAAAAATGCATCAATGCTATCACACCATTTAATACTTTTGGAAAATTTATCATAGATGACCATTTTTCCTCTTAACACTATCATTTTCTTCCTCTTCCTTTTGTTTGGTCTCTTATCCTGTATATCCCTTATTCATTCAAAAGTTAACTATTTCTTCTTTTTCAAGTCAGTGTCATCTCCTCTGCCAGTTTTACCCCCTCCTCCTCTCTTTTCCATATGTTCTCCTTTGCTCCATATTCTTCCCTTTTAGCCGTTTTTTTTTTTAACCTCCCACCACCCTTTCCTCCATACCTAAAATTTAAGCAATGTCCATATTTATGTTTAAAATGATTGCATAAGGTGCCCCCAAAAAAGAGATATGAGGAGAGTAGGAGAGTATTGGATAAGGACATGCTACAGCTGCCACTGCCAACAGAAAGAGATAACTCCTGGCAGAAGTCCCAAAACAAAGCTTCAAACATGCAGTGAAGACAGAGTATGAGAAAAAGTAAGATTTTAATTTAAAAATCTTTAAACAGTTTTAAAAAACGTTGATTATGGGTTTACTCCTAAAGAACTACCAATATTTTAAAAAGATTGTCTTCCTAAATAAACATATTTTTGTTTAAAATAGTTATTTTGTTAACCTTAAAACTTCTAAACACTTATATGGCACTTTTCATATTTCAAGTGTATTACAAACATTAATTAAATTTCACAATACCAGTGGTAACAGCTCTGGAAACTTGTATGCCACTTCACTTTTACTTAGCAACACATGCAAACCTGTAGGGATATACAAAATAAAAGTATATGTTAATACATGCTTCACATTAGGATCAAAACACATCTCTTGCAATAATTGGTATAATTTAAATTTTCCATAATGTTTTAAGACACATCAATACATCCAGCCCAAGTCATAGAGGATGTCCCCATTAAATTTTCATATATCTCATCAAGATACCTATGATATTATGTGTGAGCATGTCAAAGATTAACCTTTGCATAAAGTCTGTTTCCATTATATAGATCCTGGTTTACCCAAAAACTAAATTTATCCCCCTCTCTCAATCAAACGGAGGTCATAACTAGCAGCTAATATAACGGATTAAATTCAGCTAACATAGTATTTCAATAGGTACAAAAAGGTCACCTCATTTAAACCATTTTATTCTTTTCAGATTCTTATACTGTACTCATCACCATGGTATCTGACCCTTTCCTAAGTCATATCCTCTTAATAAAGAGATTTTGCAGATGATGAACTTTGCAATGTATTTAGAACATACACGGAAATATTATGCAGAAGCAAAGTGTATATGTTTCATTAACACTGCCTCTCTCCATATCAGAGGACTATTCCCCAATTACCATCCTTTGTCTATAAGAGCAAATTACCAATGACAAACTCACTTTCCCTTCTTTTAGTCTTCAGACTTAAATTTTAGGAACTATTAAACATGACAAGTTTTTCTTAACTGCAACACTTTTGCTGCTTGTGAAGATTCAAAATAATTTGACCCTGACCTGCTGAACTTGCTAAACCTAAGATTAAATTCCCATTTAATCTCCAATATTTAATTGTCATCATATCAGTCATTCTTGCTACTAAATGACTTACTTATTCTATTTGAGCTAAAATTCAGTCGAAGGTCAGGTCAACATTACAGACTTCTGCCAGCATATCTGTCAGTCAGAGGTGTGAATTCCTGATGGCACAACACTGTCCAAGCCCTTAATGTAGACAGTTCTACTGGCAAAACTGTGCTTTTACCAGTATAGCTTGTTTTGTTCAAGGCGGTCAGTTTTACTATGCCAGTAAAAAGTGCAGCTTTGCTGGTATAACTGTGTCCATGCTAGCAGCTCCTTGCCAGTAGAGCATACCAGTATTCCTATACCAGTAAAACACTCCTAGTGTAGATATAGCCTTCATCTATTTCCAATACAATTGCTCAACTACCGAGCCACAATGTAAGGGGAAAAAAGGCTAAATACCTGATGAACAATTCTGGGTGTAATGTGCAGATATATTTTACAACCGTTTCTCTAATAAGTGGTGTCCAATCTTTTCAGCCTGAGGGCTGAACATATTTCAAAAACATCATGGACCCATAATCCATACTCTAGGGCAGATCCTGTGCCCTACTTCCCTTTGTCCAACTGAGATGACACAAAAGGAGCAGACCTTGCTGGCATGAATGGGTCTCCAAGTAGGCAGAGAGCCAACATAGCCATCCCCTACATCTCTCCTTCCCCAGCCCCTGGCATGAGGATGTCATGGGGCAGGCTGGGAGAGATGGCAAGAGTACAGTGTATTCTGGCTATCCTCAGATGACATACAATCTCATATCAGTATGCATGCAAGATGCATATGTGCACACACGTGTTACTTTAATTTTCTGAAATATTTTTAAAACTAGGTTCATTCCTACCTGCAAGTAAACGAGAAACTGGGAGATGAATGCTAACTTTTTCCTGAGAAACACAGTATCTGATGGTCTCCACAGTATGTCCACATATACTGAGAATGATAGGCTGTTCACCATCAGTAAAGCCACTGTGACACTGCATTAGCACAGTTAAGCATTTCTTATAAGCTTCAATGAGTACTTTTTCCTACAAAAAAGATAGTGGTTTACATACATCATTAAGAAAACAGAGCCCTTTGAAATGATGTACAGTCTAAATAACATATTAAGTATAAAAATACTTGCTGTGTTTATTTTTTGTTTCTCAATGCAAAGTTTCTTTTACTTTTCTTAATATAACCTTACCACTTTAAAGTTAAAGATGTTCTTATTAGCTCAGAAGGTCAGTGGTTCCCCTCTTTCCCAAGTGCTCGTCACTCATTAAAGAGGACACAAATCAATTAGCTAAGTCTGATTAAATAGTAGCATGTATCATTACTGTATACCTGTAACTATGTGGGCCTGCTGACAATGTGCTAGCATGATTAAGATGGGTTATCAAGAATGTTTACAGTTCAACGAAATGACAAATTAAAGGTCACATTTAATATTTGACTTTTCTGGCTCACATGTTTTAAAGGAGCCCTTACCACATTTGAAATCCTACTTAGCAGGTTCATTTAAAGAGAAAATTGTCAGAGAAATTGCAGATCATCCTGTTAGAGTTCAGCAATCTGCTTTGCTCTCTGGATGGCATCAAGAAGACGTGGAACCTGATAACTCCTCCATTAAAAATTTATTCCCCTCTTTCTTCTCCAGTACTGATACTCTGAAGGTATGTGCCAGTACAAACTTTTGGATGCTTATCTGAACTTCAAAATGTTCAGACTGATCTCCTATGTCCATTCTAGGAAACATACACACAGGTTTTTTGTTAATTCAGGCCCTATGTAGATTTAATCCATCACAGTTTAAAATACTACTTCTGGAAAAATAAATAATTTGGATTGACAGAGTAAGTATGTATGTTTGTTCTATTACTATTAATAGACATGCATCTACCTACATCTCCCTTCATATATACACACATAAAAACTGAAACAGCTTACATCTAAAGCACACCAGTCTTGCATCATTGAAATAACATGTGTTAATTTCATCTGTAATGTAAATGCTGCTTCCCATTCTGGTTCCATTTCGATATGTTGTCCTACTTGACGAGTTATTGGATCCATACCCTAAAAACCACAAAGAATCATGCAGATAATTTGTGTCATTAAGAACCCCCTACTGGTGATAACATAAGATTAAGTGAGTAATTACTTATACAGTTTAAATATTCTGCTCATGTCACAAAAGTATACAAAGGATCAGGAGAAAAATCAAAGAGCCAAATTTAAAGACAGAGGAAAAATGGTATTAAACAATTCAGGAAGCAGAGGAGATAAGAATACTAGACTAGACAGGTGACTGGTCTGATCTGGTATGGCAAATCCTATTTTTGATTTAGGAAACATCTTGAATTGAAGACAGAGTCATGAACTCTCTCTACAATGGTCTTTAATCAAGAGAAAAAATTTTAAAAGGAAAAACCTCTAAATACCAAATTCAGTTTGTTAAAAATGTTTCTAGAGATTTATTTATTATTGGTTTGTGGATAACAATAATTTAAAATCCAAAAGGACATTGGAGTGTGGTTTGGTTATGATAGCACACCCCCAGCAATGAAGAATTTATTAAGAGGATGAAGAAAAGCTAAAGTTTTTTGGGAGAAGCATGCCAGTCAGTCACAGAGCACTGAGAAAAGTGAGTGTTATTTGGTCAGGCCTTTTTGCCCAGGTAATAGTTTGTCCTTGTAAAAGCATCATTGGTCTTAAAAAATTTAAGATAACATGTAATATATTAAAGGGTCAAAAAACATTACAGCAGAGGATACCATCATGTGTGTATAATAAAAGTTCCTTGGGGAAAGGACTTTGTCTCCCAATATGTTTGTACAGAGGTGAGTACACTTGTTGATGCTCATAAAACTAATAACTGGCACACACACATGTAGGGAAAGCTGGTTAAGACAGACCAGTCTGACTTTGCTCACAAATTTAAATGTGCATTGCCTCACTATGTAATAACACAAGAGTGCCAGTTTATGTATTTGATGCTGATTCATACACAAACAAGTTAATGCTTACTTTACACACACAAACTTTAGAAACATTTGTTGTGATTCTAACAGCAGTGTAATTCAACCACACTGCACTGAAGCCAACAGACACAGAAAATTAATATAATTTCCTGAAGATTACAAGTACTTCTAAGTTACAATTTTACTAATGAAAAACAAAATGTGTTCTACATCTCACAGTACTCATTTTACTAACACAGAAAATTAATGGTGCTTAATTCACAGATTCACATACCTGCATACACTTCAGTAACTCTAAGAAGGCATCAAAACCCTCTAGAAACTTTTCCCTCAAGTCATTTGACCAATCAGCTGGCTTGGTTATCAACACATACCTGAATACAGTAGGAAACAAATTTGTGAGTTTATTTTAAAAAAAGGATTAAAACTATCATTAATTTGATTAGTATCAAGACACTTACTTGAGATCCAAAATAAGGCTCTGAACCCGCCTGAATTTGAAAGCTTGAAGGGCAGTATATCGTTCAAACTGAAACCTCCCCTGGACATCACGGTGCCTTAAATGGTCCATAAAAGTTTTAATGATCGTGGTCATAAGATTTTCTTCTGTTATCAGCATTCGAGCCTATGTCAAAGTACATTAAAGTTGATTGTAATCAACAGATATTACTGACAGGAGAAAGAGGCAAAATTAATATTGCATCTTCACCAGTAAAGATATATGCCTTTTCAGCCAAACCATTTATATTGCTGGTGTTCTTCTATATTTTAACATTGCGTAAGTAAAACAAACAAGATTCCAGGTGTTCGTAGGAGAAAATTAAAACTCATCTGCAAAACCACCTACTGTCTACCCGCTGCCTATTATGCTGAGCAATACTGTTGCATTTCCTTGTCCTCCCCCATTTGTCTGAATCCACCTGTTGCCTCTTGTCTTATACTTATATTTTAAAAAGTTCCAGGGGCAAGGATCATCTTTTTATTCTGGGTTTGTAAACACCAGGCACAATGGGGTCATGGTGCAGGACTGGGGCTCCCAGGCACTGTGGTACATACATACATAAATATCCAAAAAGGTTTTCTGCAATGTTGCCAAAGAAAATCTATTAATGTATTTGAGTATGAATGCTGAGACTGCAAGCAAAAAACCAGAAAGACCTTCCTGCTTCCTCTTCACAGTTGTTCACTGGGTAAAATTTTCAACAGCTAGTCACTGAGTTAGGATGTAAGTACCATTGAATTTCAATGGTGTTTAGGCTCCTACATGACAGAGGCTCTTTTGAAAATTTTACCCACTACTTTTTTGAGGACTTTCCATTCTTTAACTTAATTCACCAGTTTAAATAAATTTATAAGTGCCCCGATAATTTACTACACTATAAACAAAAAGAGTACTAAGTGATAAAAACTTAAACCAAAACCGCAGTCCAATTTAAATGTGTGGTCTTCTTGAAGGATTGGACCCCAATTCAGCAAGATAATTAGAAACATGCCTCGGTTTAAGTACATGAGTAATCTCACTGAATCCAGAATAATTATTCATATGCTTAAAGTCAGGCACATGCTTAAGTACCTTGCTGGATCAAGGTCAGTCAAAATACCTGCTCTATTATCTCGCATATACAACCAAGTAATCCTATTGTACAAGGACAATTTTTAATAGGCTTTCAATTGAGTTAAGCCAACACATCATGGCTTTAGCTAGGGAAACTTGCTAGCAAAGAACCTGGATATAAGACTGACGCTAATGTAACTGACCTTATTTTTTTTTAAATTACCTTTATACTTCAAAAAAGATTTTCTTCATCTCAATCCTTATCGACTACAACTCTCAACTCTTTCACACTTCCTTTTAAGTTTCTCTCTCTGATAACACTTAAAAAAAAATTTTTAAATATATTTTGGGAACATATTTTAAAAAATTTTTTTATTTAAGTTATTCAAAGTATTTTACTAACATTAGCTAAGTAAGCCCCACGATACCAGTGCAAATGGTGAAGATGCCATTTTACAAAAGAGTAAACCAAGGCACAAAGAAGTTAAGTAATATGCCCTACTTCACAGGGCAAGTCAGTGACAGAGCTAAAAAAAGAGAACCTTGACTCAATAGGTGAGAATATGCTACCAGCTGACACCTCCAGCACCCAGCAAACTATTAAAAACAAATAATAATTTAGAACAGTTATCTTGAAATCAGTTCCACCTACCTGACCACCATGATTTCCATACAGTGTCACAAATTTAGATCTACCTTTAAGTTGATTTCACTTGGAAAACTTCCAACAGCATTCTTTTTTAGAAACAGTTCTATGTAAGTCAGATTTTCTTTCCTCATTTTATTTAATTTCCGAAGATGTTTTCATGAAGACAGAATCTCTGTTGAGTTCATCTATTCTTTTTAAATATTCTTCACTTTAGACAATAATTTATGACATACAGACAGACACGTTTCTGTTAGAAAAAGGTTTTCAAAATTTTCCAAAAGGCAGCAGTTGATTTTTAATAGAAACCTAATGTAACAGGTTGGTCTGTCCACTTAAATTAAAGAGGAATGTTCTCAGTTCACAGTCAAGGGGAGTCAGGAGAGACCTGCAAGGAGGTTCTCTTGTGGTAGAACCAGAATGGAGGTGGGGTGTGGAAGCCTCAGGATTCAATCACAGACCCCAACATGCTGTGGAGACCCTACCCTAAGAGAAGACAAAGTTTAAGCCAAGGTCTCCCCAGAGAAGTCCAGAGGCTGGAGTGGGACTGGCAGATCTCCTCAAGCATAGAGAGAACTGGGGTGATGAGAGAAAGATAGTCTGAAGGAAGATAAATTGGAAAACCCAAGGAAGGAAGAATTTGAACCTGGAAGGGCCAAAGGAACTGTATGTTTATCAAGTGAGGACCTAATAAATCAGACCCCAAGACTGGGAACCTTAGGTGAACACTCCTGGCTGTGTATGGGTGGAATGGAGAATCAAGGGAACTGCAGTGCCACACTGCACAACACCTAGCATGGATATTTACAAATAGTCACTTTTGATTTGGCACCGTCAGAAGTTAATTTTTTTCAATGTGGGGGGGTTGGGGGGGGATGAGAGATTACTACTTAATGAATAGTTTTAAGAGATGTGGCCAAACCAAAATAATAGATCTATATACCCATGTACTTCGGGAAGTTCAGATACAGATTCAAATTTCGTAGCATAGGTTCAACTCTACTTAGTAATTGTACCTATATTGAAACTACTAATTAGTTTTCAAAAAGCAGTACACTATATTTGCACGGTAGTACTACAAACGTTCAGAAGTCTAGCGGTCTATAAGCTCAAGATCTTAGTGCAGCTCCTAAAAAGAAAGTCTATTTGTTTAGTCTTTTAGTACTTACAAGTGAAGGCACTGTGAATATCTGTACCGAGAGGTCAGCAATTGAGAACTCTCTGTCGTGGTCATCTTTCACATAATCACTCTGCAATCGCTCATAGTTCTATTAAGAAGGAGGCAAAAAAAGGCAAGGAGTGCCAACTATCAGTTTTTAAAAAAGGCAAGCACTACTCACCAGAGTAGGTACAGTGAAGAGTTGGACAGACAGAGCAGTCACCGACACTGCCCGCTCGTGATCATCCTCCATAAAATCTCTCTGCAACTGCCGGTAATTCTAAACAACAAGGGGGAAATTCACCTCTAATCCACACTGACCTAATGTTTTCTTTAAATTTAATGTCTGCACTAGGGAAATTCAACACTATGATAAAGATGAGAGTGGTACTGATCCATCATTAAAAAGAAACCTTGCACAGTGGGCATGACAATTTATCAGCCCATGCAAAAAAAAAGTTAAAATTAAGTTAAAGTTAAAATCACCCATTCTAATCACCACTATGAAGACTAATAATATTTTATTTACTAATTTAAAAAATTAGTTATTTGTCTGGAGGCAAGAGACTGTCCGAAAACTGATTAAAAAACATCTCACATATTAATTATTGCAAGAAATAATATTAAGTGTAGTTGATTTTCAGAGGCCACCTCTGGGTAGCACAGCAACAGCTCACCTACCAACAATGCTTAGTGATTGGTTCTCAGGTAATGGACCCTAGATGGTTGATTGGGAAGGATAAAACATCAGAGGTGATGCATTCTGTGTTAGAGTTGATCTAAAAAAACTGCACTAGATTGGGAACCTATAAGACCTATTTTCTTGACAAGTGGTAAGGTACTATGATAACTAAGTTTTTGAAAATAGAAGGAAATCTATTGAAGTTCTTATTTAAATGGTTTCACCTATCAAAAAAAAAAACCACAAACAAAAACCCAAACCAATATTCCAAACAATATAATATTGTAAGTTTTGTACGTTCTACTTGTAATTCTGTTTTCAAGGCTATATTTTGAAGCATTTTCCATTCACTATAAGAAAGTTACTTACTCTTGCAAACCGGATGGCAAAAAGTTTCTTGTATTTCAAATCCATGAGTAGACTGCTCATGAATAACTGATGGTACACGCTTCTAGCTCCTGTTATGAAAAGTTACATATTATTTTGCCATTATTCACTCTCAGATTATCATAGAAGCAATTGTAGTGGTAGTCTTGTAAAGAAAGAAGAAATTCTGCCTACTAATCCAGAGAGAAGAGTGCTCTGATAACATTTGGCAGTTGGTAGAAAACGGTGAGGAAAAGCACTTTATACTGTTTAATGTGGAATGATTATGTATAGAATATTTGTTCCCCTGAAAATTGGCAAGTAGTTCCAAAAGTTACAATAGAAATGTGAACTTTCATTCTACCACCTGTTTACACGTGAGATTCTGAACTAACAAACAAACTTTGGTGAAGGGAAGGGATGGTCAATTATCAGTGCCTCATAACTAGGGCTCTACCAAATTCACATGAAAAGTGCATCATGGACCGTGAAATCTGGTCTCCCCCCTGTAAAATCTAGCTATTGTAGGGGAGGGGGAGGGCCAGGGACACCACAGCCAAGGACTCCTACTGTGCGTTGGCTCTGGCTTTCATGGGGGAAGGAAGCAGGGGGGCCAGAGATTCCTGCAGCTCGTGGAGGTTCTCGGAGGTGGGTCTGACCCAGCAGCAGCCTGTGCAGGGGAAGAGGAAGTCCCATCCCTCCCCAGCCCAGCCAAGACTAGCAGCTGGAGCCCAGAGCATAGTACGAGGCCTTGGCTGGGACGCCCTCAGTCTGCCCTTCCCAGGCGCCAGGCCCAGTGCTCAGAGGTTAAAGGGGCCTTGGGCTGACTGTGGGGGGAGGTGGGGTGGTGACGCTGGCACCTCCCTGACCATGGGGCCCTAAGTGGTCGCCCACCTGTAAGGCCAGCCTTGCTCCCTCAAAAAGTGATGATACCCTCCCACCCCATACCATGTGACCCTCACTTCTGTGCGGCTGCTGGCAGCAGTGCTGCCATTAGAGCTAGGCACCTGGTCAGCAGTCACTACTCTCTGGTCACCAGCAAGCAGCACAGAAGTAAGGGTGGCAATACTGTGACCCGCCTACAATAGCCTTGCAACACCTCCTTCCCCCACAACTCCCTTTTGGGTTAGGATCCCCATGATTACAACACCGTGAAATTTCAGATTTAAATATATGAAACCATGACATTTAAGATTTTTTAAATCCTATGACCGTGAAATTGACCAAAATGGACTGTCAATTTGGTAGCGCTCTATTCTTAACCTTCAAGAAGGCTGAAATTCGCAGTCAAAAACAGAAGACTCTGAAGGAAAATGTTCAACTGCACAAAATACAAGTATTAGAAAACTGGGAAAAGCACAGGTAGAGTGATTTTTCCCCCACACTACATGCAACACTATTTCTTTCCCATTTGCCTAAGGGAACCATTAGAATGGCAATCAGTTTACAGTGTTATACATTTCCTCAAGACATTTGGAGGTCAGCAGGCAGAATGAAAGAAAGCAGTGTGGGAGAAACTTTAAAGTGTACCCTATGATCCCTGCTCTAATGAGTCCCTCACACGGAGAGTGCATCACATTATCTTTCACTTAGTCAAAGGGCTTATCTACTGTGATCTGCAGTTTGGACTATGGGGGTCTGAACAGCACTGCACAAAGTACTTCACTGTAACTCCCCCATGTGAATGCTGAGGACACAATCTAAAAGCTTCACACTGATGTATAATAATCATCAGCCTCAATTCCCCTGCGAGATGGGTCAGTGTCATTATCTCCATTTTGCAGGTGGGGAAACAGAGACCCAGAAGGGCAAAGCCACTTGACAAAGGACACCCAAGAAGTCAATGGCAGAGCTTGAGTTAGAACCCAGAAGTCCTGGCTAAGAGCCATTTATTTTACACCTGCAGAGTCCACATGGGGGGAGTTACAGTGCAGCACGATAGTGCACACTGCTATTCATACTATCCATAGTCTGAACTGTGAGGTAGTGCAGACATAGCCTTAGACACCCAAGGCTGGCCCGTGCCAGCTAGCTCAGGCTAAGAGGCCATTTAATTGCAGTGTAGATGTTTGGCTGGGGGCTGCAGCCTGAGTTCTTGAACCCTCCCACCTTGCAAGGTCCTAGAGCTCAGGCTCCTACCAAAGTCCCAACTGTTTACACCACAGTTAAACAGCCCCTTAGTCAAGTCAGCTGGCACGGGCCAGCCGTAGGTTTTTAACTGTAGAGTAGACATACCCTTAGTGTCCAGGGAAACGTCCACCAAACCCTTCTACTACTCCTCAGACCAACACTGTGCACAGAGTAAAGTGAAGGTACATGGGACTGCATCAATAGCATGCACATCTGGAGTTGTGAAGCATACAGAGTGGTAATGTTCTGTTATATTCCCATTTGCTGCCACAGAAGCAAACTATGCATTTCCTAGTTTTCTAATGTTTGTTTTAAATGTCATTTTTAAGACAGGTCATTTTGGAGAAAGAAAGGGCTGTACCCCAGGATGCCCTGGACCAAAGGGCCCAAAATTTGCAGCACAGATTCTACCATACTCCCTGAACTGACATAACAATTTTCAGGCCAATGACATTAAGCCTGAGGATTTTAAAGCACTTTGGAATAGCAGCACAGGAGTCTCACAAGTGTGTGAGAACTGTCGCAGTCATCTCCATAGTGTGTTCTCGGCTCAATGAGAACATCTCATGGGTTTGAATAGAGCCTGAAACAATAGCTCTGCATCTTTCTATCTTTATACAGAACCAGGAATTTTTAAAATTAGACCATTTTGGAGGAATATGCTTCTATCTCAGGATCACCCAGGGACTGCACATTTTTGCTGCTGTTTCTACTCTGGGCCTTCAACTGGCACAGCAATTTTCAGGACAATCTGTGTACACGTGAATTTTACAGCCCTTTGAAAAGTCCATTCTAAACAAAAAGCTCTACTTCACCTTCACTATAGTACTGAAAGGGCCATCCCATAATCTCACAGTTCAGCATAATCCAGATTTGGGAAGATGTAAAAAACCAGAACATCTGTAAACAGGCAATTGCTTCTATAATGGATGGCAGTAAAAACTGCCTAAAACATGAACAGCTAAAACCTAAAAATCAACATGAACAGTCTAAATATTGCCTCAAACATGTGACAATACAAAAGTCATCAAAGTGCTTTCTATAAGCATATACAAAGTCATTTTCTTTAAAAAGTGGGGAACAACTCACCTTTCCACAGTTTAGAATCAGACAGCATTAGTTTATCCACAAGAGAAGAATTTTCACCATCTGGTCCTTCCTGTAAACCAACCTGACACAATATTCGACGAAGGCCATCTAAACAAAACAAAACAAACAAATCACAGAATAAATATACAAACTAGTTACACTGAAGTTACTTTTCAATGTGCTATTTAGCATAAAGGAAGTTTACATAATATACTGAGTGTTCATCTTTATATATTTATTTAAACTCACCAAGCAAAAATAATCAAGGCTTGAAATAAATCTTCTACTTTTTGTTTGCTTTTGAACTGTCCCCTCATAGTAAGAAAGGAAATAAGAACTAATTCCAGGGGGGGAAAAGAGCACATCAATTATAAACTGCTCATGGGTACACTTAAAGTGAATTAGACAAAGGACTAAAGGCCTGGTGGAGCAGTGGACATAATCCACTGGCTCCTACTTCCCATGTGTTTTCATCAGTGGTTTCCTAATCTACAGGAACGCACTGACCATAACCTCTCTGTTCTCCTGGTCCATCCATGATTCTATTTCTCCATTCCTGTGCAAGGAGCTTAGTGTGCTTTGAGCAGGATGCACGGAAGACTCCACTGTCTGGCCTCCCATGCAGCAAAAGTGTTTCATTTCTCCCTACACATGGTTGCACTGGGAATTAGGAGGGGCAATTATTTTTCCCCTTAATAAAATATCCAGTTCCACTGAAAGACTACCAGATTACGGGTGGGATTTTTCAATGTGCACAGATTGCACTTTTGAAAAATCCCACTCTAAATTTCTGTATTCCTACCCCTACATATTAAGATAATATGTCTGTATCTGAGCAGAGACCTGACAATCTCCTGACTCCTTGTCTCAGGCTTAATAAGCACACATTTCTCCTTTCTCGAGGAAGTAGTTTCAAGAACTGTTTACACATAAAGCAAATTGTTTCAAGAACTGTTTACATATAAACTTTTATCATCACAGAAAGTTATGAGCCAAATCTTTTGAATGCTGGTATCTGAAATTAGACTCCTTATGCCATTTAGACAGCTAAATGGTTGGTTTTCAGAAGCTCTGAGCACTCACAAAGCCCAGTAAATCAAGGGCTCAGCACCTTTGAAAAAAATTAGTCCTTCTTGATTTAGCTGCATAAATGTAGTTCTAGAAGCCTAATTTTAAACACCCAGGTTTGAAAATGGTTGTTTATCATGAAAGGGACCATTTGAAGTGATAGAAAGGAAGATGCAAAGAAAACTAGGTTTCTTACCAGTTTAATGAATGAAGAACATTACAAAAATAGCTACCTACACCATTTTAAATGACTTTTTCATGACGTGTTTTTATATAATGCACCACACACCAGAAGCTGATGAATAAATACAAGTTAGAAATAGCACATGAAGACTACATGCTTCCAATGTTTCAAAACCTGAAGATGGACAAATGTATTAAGTAATCTAGTTCATCTTTGTACCAGTACAGGACCATTGACTATAAATTTACAATAGCTTCTACTTATTCTGTTGGGAATTTATTTCACAGGTTAACACATCTCACTGTTGGAAAACAATGAATATGAAGAAAACCTCTCCATTTAATCCCTTTTACTTCTTTCCCCTTTTATAACAGTATATACATGCAAATTCCGGTATCTGCACCAATCCCACAGGTGGGAGTTTTGAGTAGAAAGATTTGAAGTATACCTGCAAAAGTCGTAAATAGAAAGCTTTAGAAGTATACCCCTAAAAGGTTTTCTATGTATGTGAATGTACAGAAAATAAATAAAACCCTGTTCTCCAAAATATGTTTTCTAATAATGGATTTTCATGGAAAAATCTTATCAATGAATGCATGGACAATTTTAGCAGTGAGAAAGAACTGTTACTTACCTCATTACTGTTGTTCTTCGAGACGTATTGCTCATGTCCATTCTGAATTAGTCGTGTGCACGCTACATGCACCAGTGCCGGAAATTTTTCCCCTAGTTGTATCTGTAGGGCCAGAGTCCCTGAAGAGGGACAGGGAAGGAGAGTGGGAGGGCAGGAGTGAAATTAACTGAAGGGTGTAGTTGCTAGTTACTGTAATTAGTACCCAGTGGTCTGACATTATGGTTGCCCAGGCTGGGAGAAAAGAAGCAAGGCAGGAGAAGAATAATCAGGAATTTGGATCTTGGGTAGCGTCTGGTAGGTTGTCCCCGAGCACGCCTTCAAAAGCTTCATTTTCCCCCCCAAGGAGTGACGACTCAGACCCAACTGCAGTGCAGAGGCTGGTGAGTGGCTCTGGTGGCATTTATAGCCTCTATTCTTTTTCTTGTAGGGTTCTCTTGGATGCTGCCCCCCAAATCACTGTTGCCGATAAGGCCTAAAGTGCATTTTAGCAGAGGATGGGGTATAAAGTCCCAGGAGCGCAACGTAGCCCTTGAATCCTTCAGCCCGTGCAGCCTGAAGTCCATCTGGTCGGCAAACAGGGCTGAGCCATCGAAGGGGAGATCCTAGATGGACTGCTGGACCTCCATGGAAAGACCAGACAATTGGAGCCAAGATGGTCTCCTCAGTGATATCATGGAAGTCATCGACCGTATCGTGAAATCCACTGCGTCCAATGCCGCTTGCAGGGATACTCTAGCCACTATCCTCCCTTCCTCCAGGATCACCTTAAATTCCTGTTTGGAGGCCTGCGCCAGGGAGTCGGCGAACTTTTCCAGAAACTGCCAGATGTTAAAGTGGTAGCATCCCAACAGTGCTTTCTGCAGTTGCAGGCTTGCTATCAAATAAACTCTGTGACTGAATAAATCAAGTTTCTTGGCCTCTATTTTTTGGAGTTGAACTCAAGTGGAGTGCCCCAGGGGTCAGTCCTGGGGCTGATTTTGTTCAACATCTTCATTAATGATCTGGAAGATGGGGCAGATTGCACCCTCAGCAAGTTTGCAGATGACACTAAGATGGGGGGAATGGTAGATACCCTGGAAGGTAGGGATAGGATACAGAAGGACCTAAACAAACTGGAGGACTGGGCCAAAAGAAATCTGATGAGGTTCAACAAGGACAAGTGCAGAGTCCTGCACTTAGGACGGAAGAATCCCATGCACAGCTACAGACTGGGGACCGACCAGCTAGGCAGCAGTTCTGCAGAAAAGGACCTGGGGGTAACAGTGGACAAAAAGCTGGATATGAGTCAGCAGTGTGCCCTGGTTGCCAAGAAGGCTAATAGCATATTGGGCTGCATTAGGAGGAGCATTGCCAGCAGATCGCGGGAAGTGATTATTCCCCTCTATTCGGCATTGGTGAGGCCACATTTGGAGCACAAGACATATGAGGAGAGGCTGAGGGAACTAGGCTTGTTTAGCCTGCAGAAGAGAAGAATGAGGGGGATTTGATAGCAGCCTTTAACTACCTGAAAGGGGGTTCCAGGGAAGATGGAGCTAGGCTGTTCTCAGTGGTGGCAGACGACAGAACAAGGAGCAATAGTCTCAAGTTGCAGTTGGGGAGGTCTAGGTTGGACATTAGGAAAAAGTTTTTCACTAGGAGGGTGGTGAAGCACTGGAATGGGTTACCTAGGGAGGTGGTGGAATCTCCATCTTTAGAGGTTTTTAAACTGCGGCTTGACAAAACCCTCACTGGGATTATTTAACTGAGGTTAGTCCTGCTTTGAGCAGGGGGTTGGACTAGATGACCTCCTGAGGTCCCTTCCAACTCTATGATTCTATGATTCATCTGGCCTTGTCTGTCACACTCATTGGCAGCCGTGACCACCAGCAATCCCGGGAAAGGGTGGGTGTAGAGGTATTCAAACCCCTTAGCCAGCACACAATACTTCTTCTCTGCTCATTTAGACATGGGGAGCAGAGAGGCAGGGGTCTGCCATAGTGCCTTGTTTTACTATTAATATAATTACTATTCTCTCATGTACCGGAAGAGCCACCCTGGATGGGGTTGCGGATGCCAGGATGCTGAAGCGTTCATGCACCAGCTCTTTAAGCTCCTCTGTATCTTGAGGCTTTAGTTAGCCACCACACATTTCAGCAACTCCTGGTGCACCCTATAGTCATCTAGAGGCGCGGCATGGGTGGGGCCTGCTACTGCCTCATCAGGTGAAGAGGAGGAGGCAGCTGGCAAATGTGGGTGGCCGGATCCTCTTCTCTGGTCAGGGTAACTCCTGACAGACTGTCTGATCTCTTCCTGATCAGATCCCATGTCCAGATTCGGTGCCGTTCCTGGGGCTACTGAGGATCGCAGTACCAAGGTTCCTGCAAGTGACTGAGATTGCAGTACTGTGGCCTGTTGAAACCCGCATGGGTTCCAAAATTTCCAGGGACCGGGCCACTGTCCCTGAGGTCATGCATCTAATGAGGAACCTGTCCATTTGGCTGGAAGATTGTTCTCTCAGAGGGGCTATGACTTCTCCCTATCAGTCTAAAGAGCACTCCAGGGTGACCATGGGGTTTCCAGCAAAACTCATCCTTCCGTGCCAGCCCTTGAGTGTCTGTACTCTGGTGCTGGGGAGCTATGCCGGGAGCCTGAGCATCAGGTGTCCCGCAGCCTCATTTTGTCCTTTGGTTTCGTGTAAGGACTTGGCGAGCAGTGCTGGGGCTCTGGGGATCCGCTTCGGGAGTCTGCAGATTGGCGCTGAGGTCTTGCGGAATGGCGGCATTCCAGGGATCGACGCCGTCGATCCAGAGACCGGTGTCTAACATCCCGGGACTGGAGATGAGATCCCGACCTCTCGGCATGGTTCCAGGGATCGGTACCAGAGGGTCTGGTGACTGCTGGCAGACTGGTGAGTGGTATGCTTGTGACGGAGGACGCTGCAGCAGTCTTAATATCGGTTTTCCCCTTGACAAACCCCCCATTGCAGTAGCCAGCTCTCTGTGCATTCTCTCCTCGCTCAGAGTGGGCAATGCCTCCAGCATAGTGGGGACTGTCAGGTGCCAAGGCTCTTGGCCACTCCCTGGAAATTGGTGGCGGGGCAGGCACCGGGCTCAACGCCTGTGAGGGAGAAGATCCCCTTGAGGTCACTGGGGACGAGTGGCCCAACATGGGTCTCACTGTCACTCCTGTGCTTTTCTTTGTCGATGAGCATCCCCTTCAGCATGAGTCTTTTTTGGCTGCATCTTCATCACTGGAGATGTTGAGCGGCGCCTGGAAGACGGCACCAGGAGGGCGCTTTTTGCCAACAATGAAGTGCTCAGCACCAAGTCAGACCTCGGTTCCTACACTGGTCTGAGCACCAATTCCATCAGGATGGCCTTGAGCCTGATGTCTCAGTCTTTCTTAGTTTGCAGGCGAAAACTTTTGCAGATTTTACACTTTTCCCAAATGTAAGCGTCTCAGACACTTTAGGCAGCTCTGGTGTGGGTCACTCAAAGGCACTGGCTTCTTACAAGAAGCGCAGTGTTTAAAAACCCTAGGAACTGGGGCATACCCCACCCCTGGGTCAAACGCACTAAAAACTGACACTAAACTAACAACACTAACTATATACACTGGATGAACTAGTAAACCACTAGGTCAACAAAGGCTTGTGAAGCAAGAGAGTATTCCAGCACCGACAGGCAATAAGAAGGAACTGAGAGGGAGGGGAGCCAGCGGTGCCCTATATACAGGCGCATACGCGCACTGCTGCAAAGGGCACTAGAGCCAGCCCTCTGGACAACACTAGGGGAAAAATTTCCGGCATCAGTGCATGTGGCACATACACACCTAATTCAAAATGCAAGCAATCAAAGAAGAACCAGTAATTTTCCCTTTAATTACTAATTAGAAAGGGAAACTTTGAGGATTAAAACCTGGAAATTCAATTAATGTTTCATGGGAAAAAAGATACAATGGATATTTGCCAACAACAGAATCACAGTATTTATTTCCAAAAAGATTAGTCCCTAATCCTCCTTTCCTGCAATTCTTTAGGAAAGGGGACGGTAATTATGAAAATGTATGCTGTTGCTCACAATCTATTCAAAAAGCAATAGTTTAATACTGTTTCCAAAACAAAAGAAATTGATCAACTCCATCATCCTAAAATAAGAAGTTCCAAGATTGAAGTTTACATTTCTATTTGTGAATTGATCACACGGATAGCAATAATCATTATGCATGTACTTTCACAAAGCAGAATTCTAAGCTCTAGTCCTATTGAATCAGATAGCATGGAACCCATTGGTGTGCAGAACCCCATAAATTTAATAGGAGCTGTGCACAGGTCAGGAGTAGTAGATCCAAAGAGAGGTTTGGGGCCCTCGTTTGTATCCTTCCTCAAGTTTTATATTTTCTTGTCCCTACAACAGAGATTTTTTTTAATGTTACATATTTTAATATCTAGGGCAAAGAGTTTGGGTTTGGATTTAAAGAGGAGATGACTGTACCTTTTTGTCCAAATTTGGTGAGCAATTGTACAAATCAGAACCCTTCTCTACCAACTTACATTGCTAGAGGGAGTTCAGCGGAAACAAATTTCAAATATTTCTGCATTTAAAAGGAACAACTGTCTCTTTCAAGAACACAAAAAAATGCTTCCTAGACATTTCTTCTTTAAACAATATATGAAATGTTCTTTGAAGTAAAAAAAAAGTCTGTATAGTTGGGGGAAAAAAGACAAGGGTGGCTAAAAGACCCTGTGAAAGATGCTCAGTGGATCTGGGGTTCACACAAATTAATGGGAAGAATCTGGATGGGCTGGGAACAGGAGTAGGAAGGCCAGGGAAGACTATTTTTAATTTCTAAATCCCTTTTCATAAGAAGACACCTCAGAAAGTACAATACAATTATCCATTTCCAAGGTGCTTAAATCATTCAACAAAGTAATTACAAGCCACATCTTATTTCCTAAATTACCAATATGTAGAACTCAGAGATTAAAGCTCAGGATGTAAACATATGATTTGCACCAACAAATATACAGTATTTTTCCTTCTGAATCATAAAAAGGTTTTAGTCAGATGTGGGCACAAAACTACATATACAATGTGGCATCTGCAATTATTTGACCCTCACTTTCACTCAGATGTTCAAGTCACTTATATGCAGGTGAAATCAGGTACTTGGACTTCTAAGTGAAGTGAAACGTCTGGCACAAGTAACTGCGCCACAAAATTGAGCTCACAGAAAAGGAGATACAGCTAATGCCAGGTTGAAAGTTTTGCCTCACATCAGAGTAGGCATTCCTCAAACTATATATCCCATTTGCCCCTCCATTAGTTCATATTCACAATGAACCCAGATATAAAGCACATTATATTACCAAACACATGCACTAACACCACCCATGATAGTCAGAAAACACTGATTTACATAACTTTAATATATTAAAGTACATGAAAATGAGCACGTCCAATCATTCAAACTAATGCATAATTAGATATTATAATGTACACACGATGTTGGAAGTGATGGCATAAATACAATGCTAATAACTAGAGATAGCATAGCACAGAATAATAGTTTTTAGTGGGATTGCATCTATACTTCGCTACACCAACTGGCTTTGGCATGGTTTTCCTTTTCCCCCTCTTAATCCACTTCTATTCTTTTGCAGTTGGCTAAAACAAAGGTTACATCCACATGACCCCACAGTTCGGACTCTGGAGGTGTGAAATGCAACACGCACAGGCAACCTGTGCTGTAGCTTCCTCACGTGGACAATGCAGGCATGAAATGAAAGGTACCTAGTTCACATTAAAAAGTCCTCTTTAAACATGTAAAGCCCACAGATGGAACCAAATCAAAAGTTAAACCCATAGTTCATTAATAAGCTATATTTCCCCTCTTCCATTTGCCCAGTCATAACCATAAGAATGCTATTGTATGACAGGGAAGAGAGCTTTTCAGCCAGAATTCACAAGATACTCCCCATGAAATGATACTGCATACCTTGATTCCCTCCTTCTACAGAGGGAATCTCCTTCTGAACATCTGTTCAGTGCTTCATTGGCTCGCTTCCTCCCTCATTCCTTGGATTTGAGAGCATTAAGTACATATTTGCTGTTCTAGTTACACTGTGACAGATATGAATCAATCAGTTTTCTCATTAAATAAAAAAGGAGTATTACTGACATCTATACAAGATGTTCATATTTTAATTTATTTCATTCATTTAAAAGTGATCAAGGGGTGAGGGTTACCATTAGCACACACCACTCAAAAGTTCTCAAATACTTTCTGCTCAATACCACCAATTTTAGTATGTGAATACATAAAGCACTTTCATATGGGAGTCAGGATTTGGGGAGAACAAATCAATGAGTAGACAATAGGATGAAGTGTTACAAAAGTTATTAATGGGTTAGTCTTACATGTTATGTATTTGAGGTAAGCTATTTTAATTCAATATTTTTATGATTATTTTTAGTATTAAGTTAGCCTCTAACTTATTCTCTAGTCTATAGAATTGTTTGAATTTGCCTACCTGAATATCCAATAACATTGCCAAGCCAAGTCAGGAGCTTCAAACCAAAGCTCTGATGGGCAACAATAGATGAATGCATAACCTGAACCTTCAGTGGCTTTGTCTGGCGACTGGTATTTCTCTTCAAAAAGAAAAGAGGAGGGGAAGCTTAGTTAAAAGTAAGTATCAGGAAAGGTACAAGTTTTGTTGCAGAGAAACACACAGCATTCTAGAGACTAAATTAAAACATTTTATCATAGAAATTAAAATGGAGACCTATTACTAATAGGCAATCTACCATAGTTCTTCCACCTTCCAGCACAGGATTATTTCCAATAGTACATTATAAAGGGAAACTATCAATTTTATTTTTAATTTTTTTAGCTGAAGAAAAATCCAATAATTCCCTTTATCGATATCCATACTGTGTATAACCTCCTGACCGCACACCCGTCCCATAGACCTACATAGCACTTCCATTTAGCAGAACCCCAGACATCCAAACATTTTGGATGTCCCCCAGGCCACGCAGATAAATAGGAGTGGACAGTTTAATTTTCTGACTGAGCACTGAAACAGTATATCCTGATTTTTTTTTTTTTTAAATCTTTCAATAAAAAATAAGATGTTTTGAACAGTCTTTTGGCCAGGTCAAAAACTAACACCCAACATGCTTAGCCCTCCCCTCCCACCCCCACGCCCACACACACATGCACGCACACACCCCTTTCCTTTCCTTCCCTCCTGTGCACACATCTATCACCTTTCTCTTACTGAAAAGTACCCTCTTAAAAAACCTCAGGAAGAAATTACGAAAGTGAGCTCCTGCCAGAGCAATGCATAAGAGTGATGCAGCTGACTACCACCAGAATAGTGAAACTAATCATCCACAAAGTAAATTCACTGAAATTAAAGAAATATATTTTCCCCCTGATCTCTTACTGTGCTGGTAATCTTTGGGGTTACTTGTAATTACAATAGGTAAAGTTAACTGATATGGAAATGCAATATTCAAGTTGATGGTGTCCCTTCAACTAAATAAAACGTCAAATTTTGAAGAGTCATTATGTATGTTTCTGGAACCTAAACAAGCATGTAGCATGAAAGCATCTTTACAGAGATATGAAATTATATTTTTTCCAATATACTTCAATACTTGAAGACAGTCTAACTGAAGTGACAATTTGGTTTTCATTCATATTTTACTAATGCTATACATATAATAAGTTGTTTCACACAGGTCATTCACTTGAAAAGCTCTGATGGCAAACAGATGACCCGATGAATAAATTCACTGATTTCCTTACATAATTCAACTTTTACCTTTATAGTTTAAGTATATTTTCAGTTTTACATTTTAAGTTTTAACAGTTAACTATTTCAGTGACTTATGCTTTCATTGATAAAGTGAACAATTTTTTTTTACCATAGTAATACACACAACAAATTCAGTTCCTTGACTTTATTGGTATTAACTGAAAATGTAAAATTCAAGGATGGCTTACACACTTTATAAGTTACTTTTACTTGTATGATCTGGTTTGTAGTCTCAAAACTACTGTGACATATACTATGTATTTTTAAATAGAATTCCCTATGACTTCACTGGAGAGCACTGCTTTAAAACGCAATAGAAATATTTCTACAGTCAGAACTCTGCTCCAATCTGGAAGCATGAAAGTCATTTTCCCAGTTCCTTACACAAATGTCTTTTTGTAGTTGATTTAACACACAATCTTAGAGATTGGAAATATTATTTCTCTTCACACCTTTTTTTTTTTTTTTTTAGAAAGAAATATTTGTTAATTATACTCTAAAGTAGAATTTGCAAACTTGTACTCAGGTTAGTCTAAAATTTAAAAATTTCTAGATGTTAAGTAAGGCAGAGGCTACAATTTATACACTTAAAGAATCACTGATGTCTCATGGGTAAATATTATGCAATTCTGATTCTAAAGCTTAAAAAAAGACTACCACAAATGTATACGACATAAACCTTTATTACTCATGACACTTGCATAAAAACACCAGTGTTCTTTGCTGCTTATGAATATCTGCTTCTGAAGCTTATTCCCAACCTGAAGTCATCCCCTCTAACAGCTAGTTGAACTTGACCACAGAGCATTAGTATTTCAAGCGAGGAATAGCTAAGAGTAGATGAACTAAGTAACAAAAATTCTGTTTTCATCCAAGTGTACATAGCAATAAGAAACTGAAGAGAAAAACATCAAGAAAAGGAGAAATATATAAATACGAAAATTTCCATGAGATATTTTCCACTCAAAGTGAAATAAAAACATTATACAATTGACTGATTAAGTATTGAGGATTACAGAGGTGGAAATATGATTTGTCAAAACTGCCCTAGACCTCAGATTCTTGTTCCCAGAAGTACACTGGTATGAGGATTAGGCCACAGAAAGAGACAAAAGAGTGTAGACAGGCCTTATATTGCCACCCTCAACCTCCACCACAGAGTGATTAGTTAAAATAAATATTTTGTATATAAAATATGAGAATAGTACATGGTATTTCAAAACTGTGCTGTTCTAAGCATTTTATGAGAATCTAAGAAGAATGGATAAAGTATGTAAGACCACTCACCACTATTACGGATTTTGCTTGATCACAATACTGGAAGTCTCCATATCGGACTGATCTACGTCCCTTTAAATTTATGAAAACAAGATAATAAGCAGCTTTTTGAAACACAAGAATAAGCTTAAACTCTATATCTTAATGTAAATGAGAACAATAAATCACAAGTAGTAAATTACCATCTATGATAATCACATTTGCAGTTACTTTCTAGAGAAAGCTTAATATGATCCTAAGAATCTGATAGTGACCTTCTTATTTCAAAAATTTAACATTAATTCCTATTAATGTATGTCAAGCATATTTTATAGTATTAATATGAAGGTGCTTCTTTTCTAGTTCATTTTAAAATAGGACATTTTATATCATAACATATTTTAATACCTTTAAAGAAGGCATATTTTAAAACTTGTTAGGCCTATAGATCCACCTGCCTAGTCTGATCAGTGCTGGTTTTACCTGACTATTTTGGGGATCTTACCAGTGATTCTTTCTTTAGTGTTCAATATGCTTATTAAAAATGTGCACAGTTGATTTATTCACGTTATATTATAAACAAAGTGGCTCATTCAAGTTGTTTTATAGTACATATGAACTGGTTTGCTTTCAAAAAATCAATTCAGGTCTCTTACCTTTGTTAAAATGTATTTAAATATGCTGCAAGGTTCAGTTGTTTAAAAAAAAAAATCCTTGAAGTATGACTACAATATGGAGAAAGTCTGGCACTTCTTAGGCCTAACCAGAGGAGTGACCCTTTTAAGTTATATGACTAACCAATGACACTACAAAAACATCTGAGACAGGGCGAATAACTGAAAAAAGACAGATTGGTCACATTTAACTTTAGATGTTTTGAGGCCCCAAACTGACTCTCTCACTTCCCATCAGCAAAGAACAGCCTGAAAGAAGTGCCTGCCCTGAAGGAGATGGCCAATGGGCTTGAGGTAGAAATGAGAAGATATACTTGTCCTTTCTAGGAAAGGCAACCTGGAAGAAAAGAATTCCATTCTCAAACAAACACACACATAGCCAGCTGTGGGAGGTGCAAAGCAAGTAAGGTGGTCTTGAGAAGATCAGAGGGCTTGTTATGGTAAAGTCAACTAGGTGCTAAACTCTCTGCTCCCTCCAACTGCAGTGAAACTGTCCGCTCTTGTCTATTCTCTCCTGAAAGCCTTTCATCTGCCAACAGCTAGAGGAGAGAAAGAATACTGGGAAGGTTCAAAACCACTTTAAAAGGGAAAAAGCACTAAGTTTAGTCATATATACACACCCGGACTTTAATTTAAAGTTCCAACAAGGAAGTTACTTACATCTCTATCTACTGTTGTTGCAAAACCAATGGCCTCTTTCTGTGTACAGTTGACAGCTTTCTGAAGAGTGTATATAACTTGTTCATACGTGTGGACTTCATCATTAAAAAGCATGCAATAGTAAGTGTCACTCTTCTCACTATAAAGCAAAGACAACATTTATATAATTAAGTGCTTAGCTTCTAATCTATTTTTAATTTTAATACTTTCCAACAAGTCGGGTATCTAAGCTTGGGTTAACCCTGGCACTAATGACTTACATCAACAGGGCTTTATCCTGAAGATGCTGCGTGCCTTCAACTCCCACTGGAGTCTGTGGGAGTTAAAGGCATTCTGCACCTCACAGGAGTGCTCAGCACCTTAAAGGATTAAGCTCCTAATGAGTAAAGATGCAGGGTATTAAGTTAGTCTGACAGTTCTTGATTTTACTTCTCTGCACTTCATTTTTCCTTACTAGAAAACTGCCAATCCAGAAAAAATAATCTTCTGACATATATATTGCACAACATTCTCCCGTAGCTTTGGCCTTATTTTCCTACCTCTTTCTTTTCTAGGCCCTGGTCTACACTTATCTGGAGATTTGGCGGCAGTCGACAGGAGTTACACAAGCTATTCAGAGTAGCACTGATGTAGACTAACCTGAGAATTTAAGTGTTATACTTGAAACACCTGCAAGTCTTGAAAACCTTAGACACAAAGAATATACTTACACAGTCTCTAAACCAGGTGGCAATTCATTTTCTTTTTCCCATGTTAATATATCTACTGCATATTGAAACATGATAGCAAAAATGTTGTAAGCTCTTGCTATCATATCTTCTGATAAATGCACAAGAGGATCCTGAAAAGTGAAATTGATTACAGTGAGATAGTAGAAAAACATTATAGGAAAATTAAACAAAAAAACTGAGCAGTAATAACAAGAACCATTTGAGTTTGGGCTCAAACCCTCATTCCCAGTATCCTGCTTGTGCTGGACATTTCATTATTCATATTTCAGTTAACTTAGTAAATTATAATATCAATCACAGCCACATCGGCTTTTGTCAAATTTTGTATTCACACTAATTATAACATGTGTTACAAATTATAAACAAGATTCAAGCTGGTAAAACACCATATTTTACTCCTCTCCCTCCTGCCTCATAGTTCTTTGTAACCACATGATAATTTCTTATTAAATGTTTCTAAAATATGGTAGTACTCAATGGCCACATCTAAACTAAAAGATTACACCAAAATACAAAGCAAGTAAATGCTAAGTTTATATTATCCCACCTAATGCCATAGTGAATCAAAAAATAATTGAGAAAAATAACTTCCACAGCAAGCTTGAAAATAAACTGCTTGTCTTAAAAATTTAAAAGTCCAGCCATTCACTAGTCGTCCATACCTTACACTCATTTATTTTCAAAAATAATAATTCAGTGCAGAAAAGTCTGTAAAGCATGCATGAATTCTACAAAAAACTGAGGAATGCCAGTTTGACTGAATTATAGTCTGTTGGGAAATATGTACTGAATTTACCCCATATCCATGTGAAACAACAGAAATGGCCCAAATGTGTATTTGTCATCTATACCAAGGAATCAGATGGGGGTGGGGCGGAGAGAAAGAGGAAATGGAGAATGACTGCTTGCACCCAGAACAGTTTCAGTCATAATGCCCCTGCTTTGTTTATTTTCACTGTTATTGCATCTTCATATCTTAAGAGGAAAACAGAATAAAAACCAAAAGAAAATGAAGATGATTTACTGAGCCCACAGCAATGCAATGTTATTGCTCAAACTATAGCACAAGACAAACTGGCAACTAAAATGAGCAATTAATGGTTCTATTTTTGGACAAAACACAAGTTATTAGAAACGATTGTGGAATAATCACATGTCATCTTATTTATTTATTTATTTGAAATTCTTTTGGAGCTACACGACTGCAAAACTTGAAATTTTAAACTAGAAATAATGTTTGCAAAAATCAAACTGTTACTTCAGTCTGGCAAACCAATTCCCTCTCTCCCGTCCTTCTCTCCTACAACATTCTTCTTGACAAGTTTTACTCCAGGGCAAGCTTTTATGAAGGAGGTAAAAATTCTTATAAGTAGCATTAATACATGAAGAACAAGTGTTAACCTTAGCAAATCTGTCATTACAATAAGAAGAACATACTAAGATAGTTGTACTGCAATTCTCACTCATTTGACTTTGAAAAAGCAGTGCACACTACTTTTGGCTTATGTCATCAGTGCTGAAAACTGAGGTTGTCCTTAAAAGAAGTGCAGGATCCACATGGGAAGAAAACGATATTGAAGTAAAATGAGATAATCTGTAGGTGATCTGTAGATATTTATTATTAACCATCTTTAAGATTATGGGATCAATCTCCAAATAGGAAAGGTAAGGAGGACATTAAGCACAGCAAAGATTCCAAATTGTTTTTGCCCACTCATGATTTCAGATTCCCTGGAGTAACTGCTATGTACTCCTGGCTCCACAATGACACAACCATATGCATCAAACTGCAACATGATCTACCAGAGAACCTCACTGGAGCAAAGGTAGCCTACTGAGAGGCATGGGCATCAGGTAGAAAGCCTTTGGAGTACATGGTGCTATTTTACTACTTTTTAATGTTATTTTATAATCCAAAGGAGGGGGTGGGAAAGAAGGGGGAGCTTGGCTGTTTTTTAAAATGGTAAAACCACACCACACACTAATTCTCCAGCATTTACTCTACAACAGGCTACCATTAGATTTGGGACAATATAGCTTGCTGCACGCTGCAAGTGCAGAGCCTGAGTTGACCAGACTGGATGTTAAGGAGGACTGACTGGCATAACAAACAAACACACACTGAAAATAAAAAATATTTTAAATAAATTTGTGCTGAATGGCCCTGATAACCTTCGCTATTTGGGGTATCCAGCACACAATTAAGATTAACACCATGTTTGCAAATTATCCTTTTAAAAAAAACAAAAAAAACCCTTTATATAAGTGGGAACATAATTGTTACATATCCTGTTACATCAGGCGTGACTTGTCAATTAGGCATCTACTTCTTTGCATCAAACATGCCAGCATAACCATGTAAGATATTTATACCATATAGGGATTCTGTAAAATGCACATGAATGTGTAATTGGAATTGTATCTATTTTAGAATCTATGTCAACAGAATGGTAAGAATTTTATTGAAAACTAAACAGGCATCAGCTGTGTGACTGCCAAGCAAAAGAGTTGCTTTCCTTGCACAGTAGTCACTTTAAGTTAAATATTTAGCTTTAAAAATAATAGTCTCCATGTTTACAAGAGCCACAGGACTACATTCTGCCACCCTTTACCAGCTTTGAGGAAGGTGGAAGAATCTAGCCTTTAGTCATCAGACCTGACTGGTGTATTTTTGGTTTCAAAGGCTGGTCAATGTGTTTGTTCTTCAAAAGGCTGCCCCTTTTTTATTTTCTTTTTTAAAAAAACCAGACAGATATAGAATAAAAAATTAGGAACCACTTAAAACTCCCACAGGCTGGACTTAAGTCTAAAATTTAAGTAAATAAATAATGCATATTTCAGTCAGATGTTATTTTCACTAGCCAAAAAGCATATAATCTAATAAAATTGAGGTTTAATACAGATGTAGCAACTTTCCAATAACCATTTTTCTCTTATTTTCCTGGCTAATGCACTTTTTCTTTTCATGTTTAAAAAAACCTCTTTTTTCTCATTAAGAGAACTGAAATAGCCTCAGGATAAATGGAGCCAGTTAGTTTGTTATAAAAAAGTACATTCCAAAAGGGTAAGAGGTAATAGCTCTTATAACAAAACTTTTCATGAGTGGTATAGTGAAAAAAATTAACAATATTAAACATTATATTATTATTCTAACTGGTACGTGTAGTCTGCATTCCCTTTCTTGGCATAATTTTCTTCCCTGCCTCCATCTTAGCCCAATGTGACTTTTCCCATTTTCTTTGTATTTAAACAATCTTAAAGGAATACCTCTGCTATTACACAAATGATTCATCTAGAAAAAGCTAATTAACTTGTGGTATAATCCGACGATCTGAGTTTCCCCAATATTCTGAGAGGCGTTTAGCAAATAAAAAGTGCTTAAGAACATTGGGGAAATCCTGGAAGTCAGATGGCTGATGAATATCCAGCATCAACTGAGAAGCACAATTTCTTTTTCCATATAGCACTGTCTCACAATATATGTTTCACAGTATTAAAATATACAGCTGACTAGAACTATAAAAATATAAATATTTGTATGAAAAAAAGACAGGTATAAACAGATATTGAGGTAAGGAAACCTTTCTCTGCAAGGGGTCCTCTCCTTTGGAATGCACTCCTTGTCCCTTCCCTCTTCCAAAATACCCCAGGATCTTTTAAACTTCAGGCCATCTGCCTCTCACCCATGGCTCTCACCACACCCCTCTTTTGCATCTTGCAATCATCATTCTCCTCCTCCTCCATTCCCTCCCAATACCAACAATTCCCCTTCCTGGTTACCCCTCCTTTACCCCATCTACAGTTCTAACACCTCTACCAACACTTCTTCCCCTCTCCACCCCCATCTAATCCCTTCCTATCAGCAGCACAAATCTAGGTCCCACATCTGAACTCCCTCATCACCTCTGATGATAACTCTGGCACTACCTCCCCCACCTGTCCCCAGCCCATCTCCAACCCTATCATGCCACCATTCCTAACCTCACACCCATCCCTCCTCCTCTTCTCTAGCTGTCCATCTCTTAAAAGATCACAGCAATCCAAAGCCTCTTTCATATACTTTTCCCTCCAGCTCCTGACTCTCACAGTGACCTGGATGCCTTCATCTGACACTGCCTCTACAGCTGCCTTCTCTTGTGGAGGCCACTCCGTCTCCCACATTCCTCACTCTGGATGATGGGGGTGGTCTTCTGATCTCCTGTTCCTGTCACTTCCAGTCCCGCTCACCTCCTCTTCCCACTCCTTCTCCTTAGAACACTAGTAAATTCAACTCTTCTCTCCTCTCTCCCTCCACATTACTGTCCACCCAACCCATCCCATCAGCCTGCTCTGTGATTTTGACTCTGAGTTCCCTCTTTTCCTCTCCTTGCAATCTCATTCACTCATACTTGATGACTTCAACTTTCATGACAACCCATCTGCATCTTTAGTTGCTTATTTCCTCACCCTCTCCTCTTCATTAAACCTGTAGCCCTGGATCAACTCTCCCACTCACCATAAGGGCTGTTCACTTGACTGGGTCTTCATCAAGTATTGCTCTATTTTTACTCTCTGTTGTTGAGTTCCCCCTCTCAGACGATCACTTTTCTTCCCTTCTCCCATTAAGTTCTGTTCAGTCCTGGCAGAGCTATAAACCATTAAAAATCACCATTTCCCTTCTGTTATTTGTGTTCTATGGGAAATTTTGGCAGCATGGAGAATTAACTAACAAAACATTCTAAAGAGTGAAGTCCACATATCCACCAAGCAGCAGCAGCACCATGTCATCACCACACACTATACCGGAAACACGTAACAGTTGTTGGGGTAGCTGTAACAGTGGGGGAAGGGAGAGAGAGCACCAGGCACAGCAGGTTGGCTGGGCTCTTCCAAAACCATGCTTAACACATCTCATCTCCTCTGAGGGGACATCACAAAGGGCAGGAGTCTCCTCAGACTCTGTGGAGAAGAAATGAAAGCTAGGCCAAATTCCCCACATAAACCTTGGACCCAGCACATGGCACTAGCAGTCCATCTGTTTTTCTCATGCTACTAGCTAATGTGATTAGTCCAGTATCTCAACAGGTAGAAATCTGTTGCAGTGCTGAAGATTCAGGGTCAAACCCTGCTGATGATCTATGACGGGGATGTTCAGGAGAGGGTTCTTACAGTTGTACATAGAATTTTTAACATGAAAAAGTTAAAAAAAAATTCTAACACATGAACGTTAGGAAAGTCAGAATACAGGTTGCATGTCCAAACTTAATTCACTCCCTGATATGCATGCATTATGAATCAGTCTTTAATTACATATATTTTTTCCACAGCACCCTTTCTTCATTCAGTGCATAGGATGGAAGAACAAGGGACAGAACTAAGGCTGCCTGGGAAACCAGAAACCTAGCTTTTTCTATTTTTGCATGTTTGACTTTGCAATCTAAACAGCTTGTTTTTAAAGTAGATCTTTATATGTAATTTTATATTAATTTTATCTAGCATATAAATACATAATGGTACCAATCTTTATATTTAGCCTGCTGCAACTTTCCAATATGTTTTGCTTACTTTGTGGTTGACTAAAGAAGACTAACAGCTTCAGTCCTTTAAATTATTTCTTCTTTTAATTACTTTATATAAAAAGTTAAATATCAATGTGATGAGATGATACGATAAATAATATATCAAGTAAACATTTTTAACCAACCAAATAATGTCTAGTATAAAAATTCCCTGTCTTTTAGTTTGGTTCACTCATGTTCTTAAAGTTTTACCATAAATACTAGGACATTATGAATGTTCCAATATTTATTAAAAATGTAAGAGTTCTTCAATGTATTAACTATTTCACTAAAACACTGAAGTGTACAGATTTTATTATTATTTCTATAGCATTTAGTTCTCTTATTTTTTAGGTAAATTTATATCATTACAAGATGATCAGATACTTTTCCCATACCTTCTGAATTTCAGAATCATGCATTATTTGGTCTGGTAGCATATGATGTCCTAAGCTGGCACTATTAGACATAATATATATATCAATCAATTATATTTATTACCTCCTCTTCTGCAGTCTCTGCAGTGCTAAGTTCATGCTTTTGACAGTAAGGACCTTCTTTCCAAGCTTCAGTATCACCACAATCACAGAAACCTCCTCCACCTGATGTTGTCATCTGAAGTTGTTTAAGAACAAACAAAACTGTATGCATATGCAAGATCTATATATATTGAAAGCACCAACACATTAACCCTTATGCTGTTAGCGTTTTTCCTCCATGCCAGTCAAATAAATATGGTAAAAACATGTCAATACATGTCCATGTCAGACAGAGATTTATCTGCATCATTCATCTGTTAATGTTTAAAAAAAATTGTACAATTATTATATTGTTAAAGTAACTCTAGAGCATAGGATTGGGGATGTAGTATATGATGCAGTTATAGAATACAAAGTACAAGTATATGTTTATTCTGAATCAGTCACAGATGACTGGTCTGATTTTTTTTTTTTTTTTAAAACAGAATCTCTTATTCAAACTCCCATATTTAAAATTTTTGCATTATAATGAAGATTATAAACAGTACACTTAGTTTTGAAAACAAACTGTATGCTCCTACATAATACTGTATAGGGACATTCATTAGAGTTTGGGGGCCACATGTATAACAATTGGCTGGTTGTTACGCTTACTAAAGTGGATAGTGAAAAAAAATGTCTGCAGTGTTGTGACCTGAAGAAGAGCTCCGCATAGCTCGAAAGCTTGTGTTTCTGACCAACAGAAGTTGGTCTAAAAAGATATTACCTCACTCAACTGGTCTCTCGAATGACAAATATTTGCACACTGCACTGCTCTATTTCCACATTGTTAGTAAAACTTCATTTTAAAATTAAAAGCTCTTGAAGCGTATTGAATACAACATTCTTTCTTAAATCACAATTGTGAACAGAGTTCATAAATACATAATGATTCTGTGACTTATTTTTGATGCACAGATTCTCTTATAGTAGAATCATAGAATATTAGAGTTGGAAGGGACCTCAGGAGGTCATCTAGTCCAACCCCCTGCTCAAAGCAGGACTAACCTCAGCTATATCATCCCAGCCAGGACTTTGTCGAGCCTCAGCTTAAAAACCTCTAAAGATGGAGATTCCACCACCTCCCTAGGTAACCCATTCCTGTGCTTCACCACCCTCCTAGTGAAAAACTTTTTCCTAATGTCCAACCTAGACCTCCCCAACTGCAACTTGAGACCATTGCTCCTTGTTCTGTCATCTGCCACCACCAAGAACATCCTAGCCCCATCCTCCCTGGAACCCCCTTTCAGGTAGTTAAAGTCTGCTATCAAAAGTATTCATTCTCCTTTTCTGTCTAACAAGTAAGTCATGGCACTCAGGCCTCTTTTCATTTTGAGAGAATACTTTACAGCTCCAAAAGCCTCTATTCACTATTGCAATATGAAATAAGAGGGTTATTAAGTTAAGAGTGCATACTAACACCCTCAACAACAGTAAATGTAAGTATGTTATCACCGGGTATTAAGAGAGGAAAACAGTTGTCCCCATTCCAGTTTCAACTGTAACGCTTCTACAGAAATTCTATTACATACTTGACAGTATCAAAGAAACAGACTGATACGTAAAGACTAATTAAGTAAATATCTGTGCTAGTTTAGAGAGAGATCAAAGGCGGTTTTTTGTTTGTTTTTTTTTAAATACTCATCTGTACTACTAACAGTACTGCAGATTAAAGAAGCTTACATTTTTATTTTACCCATTTCATGTGTGTTTACTTTCATATTTCACTCAGCTTGACAAACTAATCTGTTTCACTTTTCTTGCTAGAGTTTTATTTTCTAGCTCTCATGCACCAACAAACTGCTGTTGTGCAAGAGTTCACGGCAGTGCAGAGATGTTTAAAACTAAGAAATAAAAAAAAAATGTTTAACTAACTTCTCTGACCCGTAAGTTTGTTCAACACCTTTTAAAAAGAACAAACAAGAAAAGCGCAAGCCTAAATATTGTGCCCAAATTAAGTGAAACTATGTCTAACTTAGTGGGGATCCGCTGACTATGTCTAAGGGTCTGCAAAAGGTGACTATAAACATACGTTTTCAGATTCCAGAAAAGGCATTCCATTTTTCACATTAATCAAAACTATGTGAATACCCCCACTTACAGGTCAAACCTAGAAGTGTTGTCCTTACCATAAAAACCCATAGTTTAGCGCCCCTTTCTCACACTGCATCAAATGCCATGCCAAACACGTGCAAAATTTATAGTCCAAATCTATTCAGTCAGTTTCGATCTAACTAAGGCTTCTATGGTAGGGGTGTGCTGACCACAGGTTGAATTTCCAAAAGGGTCCATATTCCATTTGAAATTTTCTAGGGGTCCGCAAATGAAAAAAGGTTGACAACCACAGATCTAACATAATTAACTAACTCCCGTTTATGTTTAATTTAGAATTGTAAGTGTATTTAAGATTAAAGTGTAGGAACACTAACATAATTTACTCGGTGGTTTGAAATATTAACTGGGTGTTATTAAAGCTAAGCTTCTAAACTGAGGTTAAAACTCCCAATTCTGCTAAGATTACAGTGCACATTTTTAATTCCAACCATACTGTGTGTGTATATTCATATACACCCTTTATTTTGAAACATATAAACATTCTTAAAATATAAATTACATATTGAAATTTTGAACATACCCATTCGTAAGAGAAATATTATACCCAAGTAATATATTCTAATAAGATTACTAACCCTGTATCGATGTTCTCTATGAATACTTCCCAAAAAGCACTCCATACATAATACACAAGTTGGATCAACCGCACAGTCCCTGTAAATGAACAGAGAGGAAAGAATTAAACATAAAAAATTATATTATTTTAACCTTTAACCTCATAACAGGTTATTTTAAAAATACATGAATGTGAGCCTTCTTGCTAACCTGTTTCTTATTCAGGAAGGTGACAGTTTTCATGAGACAATCGGAGGAAATTCTATTTCTAGAGCAGAAGTGGCTACAAAGAGCAGTCTGGGACATTAGGCCTTGAAAAGCATTTGGGTAATGTACATATTACTTTCAGTAGATGAAACAAGTATATTAGCTGGTAATTCAGCCATGTTATCAGACTCAAACCTGGTTTTAAGTTATAGAAAATCATGAAAACTACATAAGCAAGATAGGTTTCTCAGAGTACAGGATGCAAGTGCTAGACATGGTCCTAAGTAATCAGTGCAAACAGATTTTCATCACACCTTGGTATGAAAGGTTACACGCAAAAGATTAGAAACCAACTCTTTGCTTCTAAGTTTAGCCCTACAAGTCTTCTAAGAAGTTCCAAGAACAAGATCTTCACAACAACCAGAAGATCAAGGACCACTTAGAGAAGACAAACACTTTCTACAGGTACTACTGTAAAACCTGAAGATAACACTTATAGAAAACAGGTAAAAGACTGAACAAGGCAATTGCACATTACATGTAGCCAAACATTTGAAAAAAATACCACCAGAATAATCAAAGACACATTGACACTAATGGCAAATGACTGACAGACACTGAAGAAAGATTCAGGGAGTCCCATTTCAAAATGAAAAAAAAAGACCATCTAAAGAAAATCTGAAGAGAAACTAAGGATTTTCTGAGATGTAGAAGGATAATTATGTATATTTATGCTGTGGATCCATAAAAGTACTTTTTTTGGTTTACATTAGTTTATTTTAAGTGCAAATTTAATTAGTGTAAAAAAAAAAGCTGTGAATAATAGCAGAAAACTGTTCTGTTTTAGAATAATTTACATTAGTATAACCTCCAGTTTCTGGATACAGGTAGTCTATTTTTGTAACATTGTGCAGTAGGAAATTAACTGTTTAATAGGCATGGGCTTTAAAAAATAAATACACATGACCATTCACCAGCAGTTATAAAGATGATTTATTTGGCAAGTACAGAAGCCTAAGATATCAATTGCTGCAGGTCTACAAACATCTTTTTTCTAAAAAAAACATATTTTTCAAGTTCTCATACTTCTAGAGCAGGGCTTGACAAACCCCGTGCGCCGGGTTGCCATGGTGCCTAGAAATTTAAGTCTGGCACCTAGTTTTTTCCCCGGGGGGGGGGGGGGGCGCGGAGCAGCCGCCGCACTCCAGCCATAGTGCCCCAGTACTGGGCCCACATTGTGGGAGAGGGGCGGGGGGAAGGGGCAGGAGGGGAGAGCAGCTGCTGCGCTCCAGCCAGGCCCCCCGCCGCTGGGCTCACGTTGTCTGGCTCCTTAATTTTTGGGCTGGTTCCTAGCTCTGAAGCAAATTTGTCGAGCCCTGTTCTAGAGAATTTCATGGATTGCAAATAATTTTAAAAATTGTATCCTGTCAGATTTAAGAAAAAAATTCTCCCCCATTTGCCACCAACTACGAAGTATAAGAAGTTATTCAGCACAGTAACAATTTATATATGTATCATAGCCCTAGGAGAAAAGTTGAGACTCAATCTTGACATGCACAAATCAGATTTCCACATTGAAAATTGCAGAAGTTAACCATATTGGTGTACCTGAATTATTCTTCACATTTTCTATTAAGATAAAGATACCAAGGGAGTTTAAACAGTAAACTCATAATTCTCTGAAGATTATGTAAGTGAACTGAATTTTTCCATGCTTTTCTACAACATTTGCTACTGTTTTCTTAATATCTTGTGATGCAAGTCTTGAAAACACAGGTTTGGAAAAACTTACTGGAATTCCCACAGGGCAAATTCATCAACTCAAGTAAAGGAAGTTTCATGTTTAGCCAATGCATTGCTTCTTCTGGGCCACAAAAAGTAAGAATGACTCTATAGCCCAGTGATTAGGAACCATATTTGACTTTTTCAGGCTAGATTCACAAGGAAATTTAGGAGCTATTCACCAAGGAGGTGGTGCTGCTGCTGCTCCTGCTGCTACCGCCCTTATATCTAATAGTCCAGTGGTTAGGTTGCTCATCTGGAACATGGGAGATCCTGCTTCAACTCCTCACAGGGACTTGAGCCCAGATCTCCCATACCCCAGGTGAGATCCTTGTCTCTCAATAACTCCTGTTGAAGCTGCTCCACTTTGTATAAATAATTAAATATTCATCGGTCCTGAGAGGGAGAATGACTCTATGGCCTGGATGGCACTAATCTGGAGCAGGAGGGGAGGAGGGATAGAAGACTCACCCAAGTTCTAGTCCCTGCTCCAATTAATTATTTATAAAAAGTGAAACAGCTTCAACAGGGGAGACTCAGAGACCCATCCCATAATAGCAAAAAGCCTGGTTGCTAGGGCACTCACCTGGGATATTGGATACATGAGATCAAGTCCCTGTTCCTAGACTATTGGGTAAAAAGGGGGCACCATCACACCCACCATTTGCTCAGCTTTGGGAATCTAACCCAAAATTTCATTTCCTTTTTTTGAAGAAAGTTTAAAATGCCAATAATTCACCAAAAACATTTTGTTTCAGATCAAACAAAATGTTTCATTTCACCCAAAATGAATTTTTTCCCCCCGATTTTACAATTAGATGAAATTCAAAAAATGATTCAGTTTTGGGTTGACTCAAAATAATTTTTCCCCCTTCAAACTGCCAGCAAATTGAAAAATCAGATATTCACACACCTCAACCCTTCCTCCTTCACTGGCCTGCTGTAATGGTGAGGCAGAAGAAACAATCAGCTTGCAGGCACCTCATTTCCACTCTTACTCAGCACTTCAGCCAATGAGTTTCTAATAGTGCAGAGGATTTGATAGTCGACTTCTCCCCTAGCATTCTCCATAGGCTCAGTGAAGGTGGGGGGGGAGGGGGTTTGGAGACACAACAAAGAGCAGAACATGTGCAGAAGACGAAAAATAATAAGTTTACCCTAAATTTAAGCAATTTGTTTCTGTTCTGTCATTTCCCTTTTCTCATTCTGGGATTTTTGGGGGTCTCCATTTTTTAAGTAACCAGACGTGTGCTTCACAAAATAAGAAAATAAGTGTTATCACTGATAAATGCAAAGTAATGCATACTGGAAAACACAATCCCAGCTGTCTATACAAATTGATGGGGCCTAAATTAGCTGTTACCACTCCAGAAAGAGACCTTGGAGTCATTCTGGACAATCCTCTGAAATCATCTACTCAATGTACAGCAGTCAAAGAAGCTAACAGAATGTTAGGAACCATTAAAAAAAGGATAGATACAAAGACAGTAAATATTCTACTACTATTATATAAATCCATGGTACGCTCACACCTTGAATTCTGCATGCAGTTTTGGTCATGCCATCCCAAAAAAAGATATTAGAACTGGAAAAGGTATAGAGAAGGACAACAAAAATGATTAACAGCTTCCATACCAGGAGTGATTATAAAGACTGGGACTATTCATCTTAGAAAAAGACGACAAAGGGGGGATATGATAGAAGTCGAAAAAAATCATGAATGCTGTGGACAAAGAATAAGAAAGTATTATTTATCCCTTCACATAACACAAAAAACAGGAGTTACTCAATGAAATTAACAGGCAGCACCTTTAAAACAAACAAAAGGAAGTACTTCTTCACACAACACAGTCAACCTGTGGGACTCGTTGCCAGGGGATGCTGTGGAGCACAAAATTATAATTGGTTTAAAAAAAGAATTATGTAAATTCATGGAGGATAGGTCTATCAATGGTTATTAGCTTTGGGTGTCCCTAAGCCCCCGACTGCCAGATGTTGGGGATGGATCATTTGATGATTGCCGTTCCATTCACTCCCTTTTGAAGCATCTGGCATTAGCCACTGTCGGATGATACGATACTGGGCTAGAGGACATTTGTCTGACCCAGTATGACCGTTTTTATATTCTTAAGTGGTTCTTGTGCTAAGAAATGTACAAAGGTTAACATAACAAAAAATGGGGAAGGAACAAAACAGACAAGGTGACAATAAAATCCGACGAAGTGAGTTTCTGCTCACGAAAGCTTATGCCCAAATAAATTTGTTAGTCTTTAAGGTGCCACATGACTCTAGCTGTTTTAATAAAATCATAATTATTTTAAGTCATATACAGGTCTTGATAGCGTGGTTTTTAATATTTGTTTGTTGGTAACATCCTCCTATTTACTTCTTGTAGGCTTCACAACACAATTGAGATTTTAAGAGAAATCTGAAGGGGAGAGCTTGATGAGCAAGTTAGTTTCTTTTGGCTACCAATCTAATCACCATTAACCGAACTTTTAATTGAAAAACATTCAGAAACATAGGACGGACATATGTAGATTCATGTTAAACATTTGAATTAATGAATGATAAATAAATGGGAAAAAAAAAAAAAAAAAAAAAAAGCAGCCCTGGACATGGTTTGACAGTTCACACCAGCCTTTCCCTTTATATAAGACTATTTTTTTCTTTTTAATAACCATCGCTGACATTTTCAAAAACTAAGTCTGTTTAATTATACTGATACTGTAATTAATTTTTTCTCCTACTGACCAAGTCTTTAGTATGTTACAAAAACAAACAAGACAACACCCATTATATTCTAAACATATTAAAAATACATGTGGACAGTTAACTTTTACATTAGAACAAAATTTAGGAGAATTGCTGAATTAAGCTACCTGCAAGAGTATGTAGGTTCTCCCACTTTAAAAACCCGACCACAGAGATGGGAAGGTTTGTTTGCTTGCTCAAGTTTTGGAAATCCAAACGCAGGGTCTTCACCACATAAATACCATTCCATTGGTCCCAGCAGTACGTGTTGTGCTAACATGTCTTCTCTTTGTGGAGCAGGGTTAGGACCCCTGCTGTAAATTTTGGGTATATAGTAGGCTAGATGTAGATATACTTCTTTAGGGAGATCAGTTGCTTGTAGCCATTTCTTTAATTAAAAAGAAAACAAACAAAATTACTCACAAATAAAAATCAAAGCCATCCAGTCATAGCTGTTATAGCACCTTTCTTTTCAACCTAGAAGCTAAAGGGACATTGCAAACTTTACAGTCAAATCTCTCTGTGAAAATTTTGAAACTACTACAGTTACAAGTAACATGTAACTACAAATAAACTTAGCAAAAAAAGGAAAAAAGATATTGTGAATATTTTGTGCATTTGACAGTACACACTGGGATATTTTCAAAGGCACAAAGGAGAATTAAGTGCCTAACTCTAAAAAAATTCTCCATCACAGTGTATAGTACATTCTTTATTGCTTGAAAGGAACTTTTTAAACAAAAAAAGTGTGTAAGGGATCTTCTCCTTTATTGATGTTTATAGAATCCCTTTAAAAAAAAAAACACAACTCAGGACATACTGTTTAAAGAGTCGTCTGTCAGAAATTGGAATTGTTATATTCCAGTTTTTAAATGTTTTAAGTTGACAATGATCTTCAAGGTTGTCAAACTGATGTACCAGGTCTATCCCAGAGAATCAAAACCTTTTCTCCTCAATTACACAAGGTACCAAAAGGTGAGCTAGAATCACAGAATCATAGGACTGGAAGGGACCTTGCGAGGTCATCTAGTCCAGTGCCCTGCACTTATGGCAAGACCAAGCATTATCTGGAAGACCATCCCTGACAGGTGTTTGTCTAACCTGTTCTTAAAAATCTCCAATGATGGAAATTCCACAACCTCTCTAGATAATTTATTCCAGTGCTTAAATACCCTGACAGTTGGGAAGTTTTTCCTAACATCCAACCTAAACCACGCTTGCTGTAATTTAAGCCCATTGCTTCTTGTCCTATCCTCAGAGGTTAAGGAGAACAATTTTTCTCTCTTCTCCTTGTAACAACCTTTTATGTACTTGAAAACTTATGTCCCCTCTCAATCTTCTCTTCTCCAGACTAAACAAACCCATTTTTTTCCAAATCGTCTCTCATAGGTCATGTTTTCTAGACCTTTAATCATTTTCGTTTCTCTTCTCTGGACTTTCTCCAATTTGTCCACATTTTTCCTGAAATGTAGCATCCAGAACTGGACACAATACTCCAGCTGAGGCTGTAACAGCGTGGAGTAGAGTGGAAGAATTACTTCTTGTGTCTTGCTTACAACATTCCTGCTAATATATCCCAAAATGATATTTGCTTTTTTTGGATCAGCGTTGCACATTTGACTCATATTTAGTTTGTGATCCACTATGACCCCCAAATCTTTTTCTGCAATACTCTTTCCTAGGGAGTCATTTTCCATTCCATGTGTGTGCAACTGACTGTTCCTTCCTAAATTGAGTACTTTGCTTTTGTCCTTATTAAATTTCATCCAAATAGCATATTATATTTTATTACATTGTATTACAATATACATATGCTATCTGGATGTATATTATATTAAATTTCATGCAGATAGCATATGTGTATTGTAAAAGTTTGTCCCTCTGATTACATTTGTTTTATTTCAACCTTGTAACTGAAGACTTCATTGTTCACCATTTTTAAGTGATATAATGTATTATCAAGGATAATCATTACTACAGAATAGAATCAACAATGGGCATATACACATACTACAAGTATGCACTGATTCAGTACTATTCTGCGTATAAACCTTACCATCGTGTAATTACTACTACCAAATACATCTTGGTAACTTCAGAATTAACCCAAAGGTGGATGAAAAGCAAGAATTAATTATACAGAAATAATTAGTTTTAGTAACCAGATGCTACAACTTCATTTCACTGGAATTATTTATTGTCTTCTCTTAAGGATCTATACTAGAGTAGACAAACACTATTCTGAAACAATCTTCATGAAAGATCTGTGTTTACCTGTTATTTATACTGTTTGCAATTTTAAATTTATATAGCAATTTTTCCACTTGAGACATTCACACAGTGCCTAGTTGGAAAACGCTGAACATATAAAATAGAACCATAGCAGAAGACTTGGTAGTTTGAACAGTTTAAAAGCAGATAATTTTACTGCTAGACTATTTCTGATACAACTCTTAGAACTCATGGTAGAAATGTACTTTACCCTCCCTGCCCCCAGTACTGATTTCTCAATGCCATGGTAATGAAACTACTCAATTTTCTAGTACTAAGCTGCCTTAGGTATTCAGAGAGCTGGAGTTTTTCCAAACCGGCCTTGGGTAAAGGACTACCCAAAAAAAAAAATCCAGCAACCAAAAAGCTCATAGAATTACTTTGCTCTACAGTTAAACTGACCGTTCCTAGAATAAATCAAAGAAACTACATCTTTTTTTCCTATGTTCTTTTCTCTCCAAGAATTGACCTTTCTGTTCTTGTAAGCCTTCATTATAAATTTTTTTTTTTGAAAAAATTTAGTCTTCCTCACTTGTGCTGAAGAACTTCTACTACTGTATTAGGAACTAAATCTAATTGCAAGGTCAATTCTACTGTATCTCCTGTTGTGTTTATCCAAGAAGTGGGTCATTTCCAAGGCAATTTTCTGCAGTACACATCAGTTCTATTATTTTGATTATTTCCTTAACCAAGTGTCTTAAACTTGCTTCATCCCAACTGTATAGTATATTACTACTTTCTATCTGGAAAAACCGGAGTGCATCAATTTTACTACAAGCTCAGACAAGTACCTAGTCAGAGAAAAATCTTATCTCCCAGGGGAGCAGCCTACACTCCCTAATAATTGTGGTTATTCTTACACTGGTAGAAAGATGCTCTCTAGAGGCCACACATAAACTGCTAATTCATCCTTGAAAGTCAGTAATATTTTCTAAAATGTTTTAATAAATAACAAAACTTATTTTTAATTTCACCCTGAAGTAGATTACATTTTTGCCAAGGGTACAGAATTTAATTTCTAGACTCTATAATATCTTAACGAGAGTCGTGTTTTTCAAATACATGTTTGAAATTGTTTGCTTAATTTGTCTGACAAATATTGCAATTACACGCACACGGTCTAGTTTCTGCATATGCAAGAAAAAGCTAAATAATTGAGTTACATATGCAAATACAACATTTTATACAGAGTAACTGCATGTGGAAACTTTAGGCTCCAAGCTGCTCAGTATCTCTCTCCACCCCCCTCTCCCCCAGGCTCCCCGTGTCTGTACAGAGCCCAAGTGACCTCATTGGGGCTTTTAATAAGATTCAACTCGCAAGTCCTGGCTCATCTAAAGAGAAATCAGAAGCTCAGAGGTATGGACTATTAGAAGGAGAAAGTAATGTATCCAGGGGCAGATCAAATGAGTTTATCCTAAACAGTCCCAAAAAGTTGACTGACAAAATGAATAACAGGGAAAATGTGACATAAAGATCAATATTGGACTGTGAGAATGTTAGAATATGGCAGATCAGTAGGCAAGACTCAGAAGCTGTTCCAGTCCAGGAATACCTCTGACTCAATGAGCTTGCAAGAAGCCAACACAATATTGAAAAGCATGTACAAGTTATTTACTAACTCAAAAAACATAATTAAAAGTATATTTATGTTTCTAAACAGATTACCATTTTAGAAGAATGAAACTGCAATAAAACCACCACAAAGCTTATAATTTAGTCTTTGGTGTATTTACTGTACATTTGAAAGAGATCAGTCCATGATTGAAATTACATGTAAATACTGATATGTAAAGTGATGCATGGGAGAAAAAGGAAAAAATTACATCTTCTGTAAGATGGATGAGAGGTTCTTGTTAGAAGCAGAAGAATGCAGGACCTGTTGCTGCTCTTTTCCCTAAAAGCCTTATTCTCCAGTACCAGCTTTTTGCCACCTAATACACTCTAGCCCTTGTAAGACTTGGTCTACACTAGTTAGGTCGAAGTAAGGCAGCTGACGATGACCTAATTACATCAGTGTACACGCTACAGCTTTGATTCCACTGATGTAAATGTCCTACTACACTGACATCATAACTCCACCTCTATGATAGGCATGTCAGTGTAGTTATGGCGTAGTAGGGCATTAACATTGGTGACTGTAATGCAGATACTGATATAATTAGGTCAACATAAGCTGCCTTACTTCGACCTATCTCTGCAGTGTAGACCAAGCTTTAGGGCGACTCAGTGTCTGTGTAGACAGACACTGCATTACTTACATTGACTGTTGGCTGTCACTGGGGGGGGGGGGGGGGGGGGGGGGGGGCGTGGCGGGCTCTCTGCTCCCAGTTGAGCTCATGGCTGGTCTGCTGCTTGGGCTCACGGCAGAAGCTCCTGGCTCCCTGCTCAGAGCCTGGCTGCACCACAGCTCCTGGCTCCCTGTAGGGAGCCCAGGAGACACATGGACTCCAGGTGCAGAGCTCCCCACCAGGAACCCAGCTGCCCCCTCCCCCCAAGCTCCCGGCAATGAGGAGCTAAGAGGGGCAGCCGGGCTCCTGGCAGCAGGGAACCTAGAGCCCAGGGGGCAGCAGGGCTCCCGGAGAGAAGCTGTACGGAGCTGAGAGCCCAGGCTCTCAGCCTCCTACATTGCGCCCCTCATAAGTCTGTGGGAAGCACTCTTGGTGAGGACATGCACCACCGATAGAAGGAAGGTAGTGTGTACATGAACCATTAAAGTTATTGAGAAGATCGACTTAAGTTTCAGGTATAAACATGCCCTAAATGTTTTAAGAACCTGTGTCAATGACCAAGTCATGTTTACATAAGTACATATTTCAATTTGTCATACATAGTTGCCACCACAAGTCTGCATTAAAAGAGGGAATTTACATATTAGTAGCATAAAAAACATTTTGATAATCTGAATGATAGGAATCCCCTCCCCCCATAAGGCAACTGTAAATCTGTCATTGAAATGTACATAGAAAGAGCTTTAGGCTACGATGCTATAAAAGTTACACCCAAGAGCAGTTGCACTGAGTCCCACACATGAATCATGTCACTCTCATACATAAGTGTTTACAGGATAGAGCCTTAGTCCCAATAGAGAGATATTAAACACCCGTCTTAAATATTCCCAAAAAGAGAATGTCTCTCTTCCTCCACTCCCCATGAGCAGGAAAGGTATATTATCCTTCAATTCTACCTTAAAACTCAATGTAACAGTGTAGGACATTTTAGATATTAAATTGTTCTGACTAACATTTCCTCTTTGGGCTTTCTCTCCTAATAACCCCAAAAACAGGTGGCACAGAAAAACCAGCTGCTTGCCAGAAACGGAGGGAAGGAGGGAAAAACGTAATTTACGAAAGCCCCAATCCAGCAATCAAGTCTATAGGGGCAGACCACTGCTCTGAGGCAGAATCCCACTGAAATCAACGGGACGCTGGGTAGGGGTCCCTGCGCATGAAACTCCTTCCAAGCTTGGGGCCTAAGAAGCTGAGGCAGGATGAAGGAAACACTGTTTCTAAAACCTTCTCCCAAAAAATCCTGGGGAGAACACTTTAAAACTGCGGGAAGGAGGGAGGGGAAGGAGGAGGACCAGCACCTGAAGCAGAGTCAGTTAAAATCAGAGACGGGGCAGCTGATCAGCTTCAGAGAGGGGAGAGCAGAGTCGACTCTCCACGGCTCGCCGTCCCATGCACACGCCAAGCAGAGCAGCGGGCGGGGCAGCTGTTTGTGCGCCTCTCCTCCAGGTCCCGGCACGGCCGCCGCAGGTTCAGGCGCAGGGCGAGTCTCTAACCCAGGGGGTCCCTTCAACAGCCCCGCCCCCGCACCGCCCCGCGCCGCGCCAGCAAGCGCGTCCGCTCCCCTCCCACCCCCGGCTGCCCCCAGCCCCGATTCCTCCTGCCACGTCCCCTCCACTCTACCGCAACCCAGGAACCGACCGACCGACCGTCCGCCTCCCCGCTGCCAGCGCCGGGCACCCAGGCCTGGCCCCGCGGCCCCGGGCCCCTAACGGCCTCCCGCCCCCGGGGCTCCCGCGAGGGGACGAGCCTCACCACGGCCACCTCCTCGGCAGAACATTCCAGCAAGCTCCTGTCAATGGCCTGCCCCTCCGCCTCCAAGTCCGACGCCATCTTCCTCCCGCCGCCGCCGTCCACCCAGCAGGTGACACCCGGGCCGGAAGCAGACCCAGCCGGCCTCCTTGCGGGGAGAACCCACTTCCGCCTCTCCACCTCAGCCCCGCCCTGCTGGCGTATAACAGCCCTCCCCCGCCCGCCGCCGGGACGCCATCTTGGGCCGGCGGTGCATTGTGGGGGATGTAGTCTTTTCCCTGGTGGCGGGGCAAGGAGTTCTCTCTGCCCCGCCTCTGGGAGGTAACACGCAGGCACAGCCCCCTTCGATGGCTGGCTGGAGCCATGACCCCTCTGGTCAGTGTCCACTCCCACCGGGGGCCAGTGTGCTGCCCAGGATTTGAGGCCCCAGAATATGGGGCGGGCCTCACCAGCATCCCTGGTGCTGTGTCTCATTGGCTTACAAATGTGCTTCTGCTTGTCCTAAGCAAGGCACCGCCTGTAATGTCAAGTGCCAGGTAGCCTCAATCCCAAGTGGTCAAAATTCAGCCCTCCCAAAATCTGGAGGGTTTTTTTAAAATATCTTTTGGGTTTGGTTAATTCATTTTCTAGTTTTTAAGCCTTTAGAGTGCACGGGGGTCACACTCCACAACTATGAGGGCTAGACATTTATTTTTTCCTCCTTCCGTGTAATTGCATGAATCCAGGGGCTGGGGCTTTAAGACAAGTACAAATATTGCAAAAATGGGCATTGCTGCAAATCACTCTCCTGCAAGTTGTTCTGTGGCTCCTAAAGGACTGATATCTACTCTGTTTAGTAGCATTGACCCCAGACCTTCCATTCCAGAAACATAGGCCTCAGCAACATAAGCTACAGGACAATCTCCATTACAGATATTTTCTCATATCTGCTTCAATCTCTGTCTTCTCTAGGTCATTCTAAAGCATATGTTACTGTGGTATTTAGAGATTTGTCTATACACTGAAAATGCATTGGTATAATTAAAGGTGTGAGGGTAAACCATTTTAGTTAAACCAGTGTAACTTTGTGAGTGGATACTCTACCAATTATTTAAACCTAGTTTTTAGCCGTTTGGTGCAAGTTACATTGGTTTTAACATCATCTCATTAGTTAATCTGGTGTAATTTTGTATAGAGGCCAATTCTAAATACCATATACCAATTAGAGATTATTATTTAAATTGTGGTACTGTGTAGGGACTCCAAACAGGGATTAGGGCCCATCATGCTAGACACTGTACAAATAACACAACGGCAGTCTCTGCTCCAGAGAGTTCACAATACATGATTTAATATGCAACAGGTGAATACGTAGACAAATAGGTAGGGGAGGGGAAGGCCAAGGTAGAGTGAGATGTGATTGCATAAGGTAATAGTCATAGTTGGTCAGACGATGGTAATTTGTAGTAATCATGGCAATGGTAGATTTTAAGGAGGGAATATAAAGATAATAACGTGTGTATCTTAGATAGCAATTTTCCACCAGTCTCTTTTGATCATAGAATCATAGAGTTGGAAGGGACCTCAGGAGGTCATCTAGTCCAACCCCCTGCTCAGAGCAGGACTAACCTCAGCTAAATAATCCCAGTGAGGGTTTTGTCAAGCCGCAGCTTAAAAATCTCTAAAGATGGAGATTCCACCACCTCCCTAGGTAACCCATTCCAGTGCTTCACCACCCTCCTAGTGAAAAACTTTTTCCTAATGTCCAACCTAGACCTCCTAACTGCAACTTGAGACTGTTGCTCCTTGTTCTGTCATCTGCCACCACTGAGAAAAGCCTAGTTTCATCCTCCCTGGAACCCCCTTTCAGGTAGTTAAAGGCTGCTATCAAATCCCCCCTCATTCTTCTCTTCTGTAGACTGAACAAGCCTAGTTCCTTCAGCCTCTCCTCATAAGTCTTGTGCTCCAGCCCCCTAATCATTTTTGTTGCCCTCCACTAGACTCTCTCTAACTTCTCCACATCCTTGTTGTAGTGGGGGACGCAAAACTGGGCACAATACTCCAAATGCGGCCCCACCAATACTGAATAGAGGGGAATGATCACTTCCCGTGATCTGCTGGCAATGCTCCTACTAATGCAGCCCAATATGCTATTAGCCTTCTTGGCAGCCAGGGCACATTGCTGACTCATATCCAGCTTCTCATCCACTGTAACTCCCAGATCCTTTTCTGCAGAACTGCTGCCTAGCTCGTCGGTCCCCAGTCTGTAGCTGTGCATGGGATTCTTCCGCCCTAGGTGCAGGACTCTGCAGTTGTCCTTGTTGAACCTCATCAGATTTCTTTTGGCCCAATCCTCCAGTTTGTTTAGGTCCTTCTGTATCCTATCCCTACCTTCCAGGGTATCTACCACTCCCCCCATCTTAGTGTCATGTGCAAACTTGCTGAGGGTGCAATCTACCCCATCCTCCAGACCATTGATGAAGATGTTGAACACAACTGGCCGCAGGACCGACCCCTGGGGCACTCCGCTTGTGACCGGCTGCCAGCTAGACTTGGAGCCATTGATCACTATTCATTGAGCCCTATGCTCTAGCCAGTTCTCTATCCATTTTATAGTCCATTCATCCAACGCATACTTCCTTAACTTGCTGATAAAGTCAAGGTATATCATGTCCACCGCTTTCCCCACTTCCACAGAGCTTTCTCTTCGTAGAAAGCAATCAGGTTGGTCAGGCATGACTTTCCCTTGGTGAATCTGTGTTGACTGTTCCTGATCACCTTCCTTTCTTCCAAATGCCTTAAAATGGATTCCTTGAGGACCTGCTCCATGATTTTTCCAGGGATTAAGGTGAGGCTGACCGGTCTGTAGTTCCCCGGTTCCTCTTTCCTCCCTTTCTTGAAGATGGGCACTATATTTGCTTTTTTCCAGTCATCAGGGACCTCCCCCAATTGCCACGAGCTTTCAAAGATAATAGCCAAGGGTCCCTCAGCACCCTCGGGTGCATTGCATCCGGCCCCAGGGACTTGTGTACGTCCAATCTTTCTAAATAGTCTTGGACCTGTTCCTTTAGCACTGTGGGATGTTCACTTCCTTCCCATTCTCTGCCGCCCAGTGCAGCAGTCTGGGAGCCGACCTTGTCTGTGAAGACCAAGGCAAAAAAGGCATTGAGTACCTCAGCTTTCTCCACATCCTCCACATCCTCTGTCACTAGGTTGCCTCCCCCATTGTGTGCATGTGTCATGGATGTGCAGCCTGATGCAGCTTGGATCTGGGGTTCTGCCACTGAGCTTCCTTACTCTTGTGATTTAGGCTGACTTCCAAATATGTTTCTGCTGATGATAGTCTCTTCACACCCTGTTATCACCCAATAGGACAGTGGGTGTCACTCCACAGCCAACTGAGTCACATGAATACACTGGCTGAGCCACTCATGCACCCACCATAGAGCCAGGTGACAGCCAGTAACCCCTACAGACCCCAAGCTTTTTACAGGATTGCATCCTGAGATAATACCATCTTGTGCTGGACAAAGATTTGTTCAGCATAAACTCATTAATAAGTCCTCTTCCCCCTCAATGTGAGGAAGGCATAGCTCAGATTTTGTTAATCTGAGTAAAGATTGCCTGAACACTTCACTCAAAAACAAACTGGTTAAGATAAAACAAGTTCATTAACTACAGAAAAATAGATTTTAAGTGATTATAAATTATAAATATAAAAAGGTTAGAAACAGTTACCAAAGAAAAAATAAAAATAAGAATGCAATCCTAATTCTAACAGGATTTGAATCTAAAAATGTCTCACCCTGAGAGAGAGAACAAGCAGGCTGCAGATCATCAATTCACAGGCAGAGACTGCTTTCCCTACTGGGATCCCTCTTCCCTAGTCCAAAATTCTTTGTCTTCCAGCTGTTTCTTCAGGTATTGAGAGGTGAAGGAATGAAGTCAAGTCAAGTGATAATGTCACTCCCCTTCTTTTATAGTCTTTTCCAGCTTGTTGGAACAATCGATGCTTATTGGTCAATCAGTATCCCATTGTGTATGTGCTTTTTTGGTGAAGTCTCTAGGGATGGTGTTTCAGAGAGAAGACTCTTTAATGGCCCATTAGCACCTCTGGCTACTTCACTGTTGTGCCTGAAAGGCTGTTTGTGGGAATTTCCCCGCTTTACAACATATTCTAATATCATTTTCAGCAGCATTTTATAACTTCATATATAGTGATAGCACATACAATTCACCAGGATATTAATGTTTAGCAGATCAAGACTTTTAAAATACTACTACTCAAGGCATACTTTGTACAGAACATATAATTATATAACAGTGGTGAATATGGGGTTCTGGGATGTTTTTTCAGACAGAGTGTTACAGTATGTTTGTTGGGGGTTTTTTGTTGTTTTTTTTATTCCTCCCTTTCAATCTCCCTGTAAGGCGGCAGGCCATCCCTCCCCATCCATCTGGGAGGGAGGCCACACACCCTCGCTACAGTGCTGGGCCTCAGCATTGCCTTCAGTCTCCTTGGGGTGGATGACCAGGGGTAGTACCCACAGGCCCTCGACATCATGTGCCGCAGGCAGCTCGTCAGCGGGGCAGCGGTTGGGCTAAGGCCATAGCATCAGTGGAGAGACATCCTTTCCCTCCAGCACCTCCCTCCAAAGTGAGCTAGATGACTCACCTTTTATATTTCCTATCCCACCTCTCTGCTTCTGGTGGGGTGGGCAGGCTTGTTCTGGCTCCACCCACCAGGGGTTGGGACATCCCTCCCTGTCCATCTCTGAGGGAGGCCATGCTCCTCTTGCTACACTCACCAACTAATGACCTAATTGCAGACTCCTCAGGGCAGATACCCTGTCTTGATTGTACAGCAACAAATATACTTATGATAGTGTATTAATAATAATAATAATAAAATAAATGAAAAGTTATGCCATTACAAGGTAACCCTTGAACAATATGACATTCCAGACAGTAGAGGGCAGCAGTGCGTATTAAATACACCTACATATACTGTACATACATGTACACACACAAGACATGGCATTATGTTACACAAGCACTGCCTGATGGAGGTTTCAGAACTCACTTGATTTTGGTTTTTGGCAGGGATATGTATGTGTTCTAAGAGTGTGACATTTGCCTTGGCATTTCACTGGGCTTTCAGAGTAACAGGGAAGACAGACCTCTGGGACAGTTTGCCTGCAGTAACAAAGAGGATTGCCTGACTCATGGCTGAGTGGGACAGATAAATGAAGAGTCTTTGGAATTTTTATTTGAACTCTCAACATTGTGAGAATAGGTTTACTTTGCTTTTGTTGTTAATTTGTTAGGGATGCATGTTTTAACCTAGTGCATTTTATTAGTTTTTTCATTGTCACTTTTTGAATAAAAGTCCATGGAATGCCTAAAGTCTTTCTGGAATCATGGATTTTTTCAAAATACCAGTAATGTCCATTCCACCTTCTATTCATGAGTTGCAGGTGCATACGGCAGATAGGACAAGGCCCCTCGCAGAAGGACGGAAGAGAAAAGAGAGTTAATGACATAATGAGATGTCCCTCCTTCTGTGATAAGCGTGGAAAAAGTTATAAAACATCTGTGGTTTGGTCATGTGAGAGGTACCACACGTTGCATATGAAGGAATGGGATCCAAACAGCAATGTAATCGGTGTATCTGATACTTCCACATGAGTATAACATCTTCCTGGATATAATGTTTCAGATCTTTTGTGATCATGTCATTATCTTTCTACATCTGAGATATTATTAGAATTCAGAAACATCATACTTGAATGTGAAGAGCCATGCTGCCCAACCCTCCTCTGGGAGAGTGTGAATGTGCAGAGAAGAAAGTTAACATTAATGGGATTATTAAGAATTCTCAGTAGTAGCTTCCTGCAGGTTTATAACACATCCCTAGCTGTAACTGCCACAAAACCCACAACATGATCCTGCAGCATGTAGTCCTGCAGGGTGCGTATGCACACACAATATCTTTTAGGATTATTTTACCTCCTGGCTTACCCACCAGTTACTAGCATGTGTTTTATAGCCTTTATCCTTAAAAGTCATTATTTGTACTTCTGGATGAACTCCTGATGTGTATTATACAATAGCATTTTTAGTAAGCATTATCTTTGTTAAACAAATAAAAGTTAAATACACCATGTAAATAAATAATAAACTAAATACTAATTATTCAAATAGTAGTTGAAAATCGGTTTTGATCTATGAAACCCTAAATAATTTAGGACCTACCTACCTATTGTCTTTCCCCCTTACCACCACTGAGATCAGCAGATGTGCTCAAGCTGAAATCCTGCTGATAGAAAGGACTGCTAGCAGGGTATTCACTCAATAGAGAGGCTCTCTGGTTTTGGAATTTGCTCCTCACTTGGCCCAAAATAGCTTGAATCAGATGATCTTCAAGGCATGTTGCAAGACTTATCTTTTCCCCAGGCATCTGAAAATGGGTGGGGGGAATTGTAAGGGAAGGAATTGTAGGAGATGGGGAATTTGAGTTTTTAAGTGGCTGGTTTGAGGGTTGTTGGCTATACTGAAGTTGACTGCAGCACTTCAGTTATGTTGGAATATTACCTTAAAATACTTACAAAATATGTCAATGATGCCAAGAGTGTATGGCTAGGAGCCATTTGTATAGAGCCAGAAAAATAAAATGCTATTTAATCTTCTCCCATATTGACATTTTCTTCTGGCAATAATGATGAAAACTGCTCACTCTCAGGAGATTGACTCAGACTTGGATTCTGGTCACTATGAAACGTTCTTCTTAGTTCCTCTTAGCCAGGTTGGATGACAAAATTTTTCAAACAAATTTTACTTCCTTATATAATTTGTAAAAGAAATGTTTTATTGCTACTTCTTAATTTCAAGGTTTCACCCATAAAACAAATTATTAGCATTTTGTTTTTATTTGGTTGATATAAAAAACCTGTACCTAAAATCCTGATCCTTCAAAGCCTTATCACATGCTTAACTTTATGCATATAAGTAGTCCCATTCAATGCAAAAGTGAAGTATGTGTGTAAATCTTTGCAGGAGCAGGGCCTACATCTCTAACAGCAATGATTTTGACAGAACAGTTTGCTCAGTCATAATCATAGATGATATGATTAATCATAGATTAATTTAAATTGTATGCATTTACATAATTTTTCCCACCAGTGCCGGTTGGAGAGGTGTATACTCACAGTCTTCTGTCATTTTCTTAGTTACGACTAACCCAGAAGTCAATACTGGAAGAACAGATTTGTCAACCCACTTACAAATTCTGTTTCTTGTCTTATTCAAAATAGCATCTGACCTGTAACAATATAAATTATACAATTAATATGAAATATGCAACTCAGTAGATGGTACATTGATAAGGCACATTTCACAAAGCAAGACTTCCACACTTGATCATATATAATAAAAATATAAATAATTTGAAAATGCAGGTGTATTTTAACAAGTTGATTCAAAATTATTAAATCCATTTGAGTATTACTAAATGGCAAGCAGTGCAGAGACTAGAAAGTTTCTGTTTTTACAATGTTTTAACAATAATACTGTATTGTTAGTCCTTCCAGTAGTAAACCACAGCAAGTGGGTTTATTTTCCCCATGATTTTAGACATGCTTTGAGGGGGAAGGAGCAAGATATCAAATAGTAAGTATAAAAACATGGGGTAAATTAAATAATAATGGGAAGGGTATAGGGGGAAAATCTGTCTTTTATATTCAAAATGAAATGTGGAAAAGAAAACCTGAGCATAAATGTGGCCATTAGAGTAGTGATATTCAACCTGTGGTTACTAAGGCAGGCACATAACTGACACTTTACTTTATTAGGCAGCACAAGTTTTACTATGCAAACTGACTTGCATTGTCAGTGAGGATTCTATCACAATGAAGTATGAGGAAAGAAAATAGGAGGGAAATACTCCCTCTCTCTTATAAGCCAGGGACAGGGAATGGTAATGCTACATCTTCATATCCTAATATGATTTCAGCATGTGACGATGACATGATTTAGTCATGCAATGTCATATCTTGCAATGCGATACCAGACCATAGAGTCATAGAAATGTAGGGCTGGAAGGGACCTTGAGAAGCAGCAGGTTATACCTAGATCATTCCTGACAGGTTTTTTACTATCCTGTTCTTAAAAACCTCCAATAACAGGGATTCCACAATCTCTTTTGGAAGCTGTGACACGTTGTACCCCATGTACACCCTCATGGTGTGATCCATATATCATTCATGTTCATCCTTACAGTGTAAATGTGTATTGTCTGACACACAGTATGCCATGTAAGGTGTTTTTGGAATGTTCATGACATCTGAACATTATTGTTATGGTAGCATGTTTCCTGCAATGTCATGCATATGTACAGATGTGAAACATTGCTGTGTCATATCCCCAAATGTGTCTCACATGGTTTGAATAGATGCAGATGAACACAAAGCTGTGTTTCCACATCCTGCAGAGGCATGCATACAGGAACAATAGACTGGCCTAAGCACCTCTTGTGAGCACTTTGGCCAAGTGGGAGAAATCATGCCCATTGCCTGACAGGGCCGATCACCTGACTCCAGGGGGCACTGGAGAAACCTGTTAAAAGCTGAGGCATCTTTGTCTCTAGGCTCTCCCCTGGAATCCATCTTCTAAGCAACACCAAAGACTGAGAATCTACCTACATGGAGTGGGGGCCTGGTTGCATGAGGCATTGCAACCAGTCTGTGTGGTAAGCTGAATACAGACTGACATATTCATCTTAGGTTAAGATGCAAGTTATCTTTTAGTTAATTGTGATTAAATCCTTGACTTATTAATAATGTGATTTAGATTCACTTAAAATCCTGCTGTAGTCAATAAACTCATTTGTTTTATCTAAAACAGTGCATGTGGATTGAGTGTGTGTAGAGACCTCACTTAGAGTGACAGAGCTGATGCATATCAATTTCTTTGATAAATCGATGGACAAGTGTAAAGGAGCTTGCAGGGTGCAGTGTGCTGGCTAGAGCGCTCCTTCACTAGGTGAGAGACCGATTACACACAGGAGGCTGGCGTGGGCCGACCCAGGATTGGGTGGTTCATAGAGCAAAGCGGGGTAAGTTGAGGCCCAGGAGTGAAGAATTGGGGTGACACAGCTACACACCAGTCCAGATTGCAGGGGGAGAGCGTCACAGTGGTGTAGCGAGCAGGGTGTTATATGCACAGCTTGTTGCTCTGAATGAGGTTCACACTTTGAGCACTGGTATTGGTGATTTTAAGTGAGCCTTAAGTGCAGTGGCTGAGAACAGTCAGGAGGAGATCACAGTTTGTTATTTTCTGTTTGTTTATTTCGGGTAAGGGAAATAAGCACAGAGAAACACAAAGTTGTCTGGCAGTGACGCAGCTGCAAAATTGGAGTTGGCTCGGCTACAAGCCTAAGAGAAAGAGAGAACATGAATTCCAAAATGGCAAGCAGAAATGAAGCTTAAAGAAGCAGCTGAGGCCAGGAAAACTGAGGAAGCCACTCACTGACGTGCTTTAGAGTGAAAGCAGCAAGAGGCAATTGCAGCCAAAGGAAGCTGAGGAAGCTGTACACAGGCACGCCTTGGAGCTAAAACAGCAAGAATTGACTTTTGCTGCAGCTAAAGAGGTTGCGGAGAGAGCCAAAGAAGCTGAGCAGAAAACCAGGGACACTGAAGAAAGAGCCTACCAGAGAATCATGGAGGACAGAGAGAGAGAGAGAGAAAATACCAGCTGGAGATGATGGACAGACATGGAAGCATCCCAGGTGTTCCTATGTCTCCAGCATCTACTTCCACACCTAACACACCCAGTTTTGATAAGCTGTGTCCTGCTTACAAAGGGACAGACTGCATCAAGGAGTACTTCACTACTTTTGAAAAGCTTTGTGCAGTGAACAAGATTCCTGAGGAGCAGAAAGTTCCTACTCCCATAGCAAAGTTGCCAGGCAAAGCTTTGTCTGTGTTTAATGAGATGCCAGTTGAGGAGGCTTTAAGGGATGATGCATTTAAGAAGGCTGTCTTGCAAAGATTTCAGATTACACAGGAATTTTAGGAGGGATGCAGGCATGACTCATAGTGAATATGCTTATAAATTATGTGATATATTGAAGAAGTGGATCAAGGGGAAGGGTGTTGACATATATAACCAGCTCTTTGACCTCATAGTGCATGAGCGATTTCTGAGCATGTGTACAGATGATGTAAGGAATCGCCTATGGGATAAGAATCTGAAGTCGGTCATAGAAATGGGCACAATGGCAGATGCCTTTGAGCAGGCACAGATGTCTATGGGCCATAAGCCCCAGAGGTAGGGACACAAACTCAGTTCTAAAGGGTTCTAGAGGGGTAGCCGTGTTAGTCTGTATACAGCAAAAACAACAAGAGTCCTGTAGCACTTTAAAGACTAACAAATTTAATTTCATGGGCTGTGACCCACTTCGTCACAAAAGCTTATGCCTGCAGAAATTAAATTTGTTAGTCTTTAAAGTGCTACAGGACTCTTGTTGTTTTTGTTCTAAAGGGGGATCCCTGAGAAGAAGGAGGGGGGCTGAGAAGATAGACAATCGACCCAGGAGCCCTGTCTCATCTAGAAAAACCCAATATAACTGCCCTATGAGGGAGGAGGGTCCAAGAAGGTGTTACAATTGCAACTCCACTGAGCATTTGAAAAACCAGTGCCCGGGGCTGAAAGGAGTTAAATCCCCTCCAGCCCAAGTGAATGCAGTGACTCTAGTTCCTGAAGCCCAGGAGGCACCCACCGTTTTCATGACCGGCTTTGTGGGTGTTGAGGGCACAGGGATGAGTAAGGAGTTTCTCAGAGATTTCAAGATAAAAGGCAGTGAGGCTGTGGGATGGAGGGACACAGGAATGCAACTTTCTCTAGTCAGGCCAGGCTCGGTCCTAGAGAGCGACATATTCCATGGCCTGGAAGCATGGATTCAAGTAGTGGGAGGGGGCAAGATCTGTGTGCCCCTTGCTACCGTGCAAATACAGTGTGAAGGTAATTAAAGGTCATTTAAAAGGTAATTTAACAGTGGGGGTGCTGGACAAGATCCCCACTGAAATGCTGATTGGAAATGACTTTCCATGGGGGGCTAGGGAAATCAGGGCGGTGACCTACAGCAGCCAAGAAAACCATGCTTAGAGCCCAGCAGCCCATGCTTAGAGTCCAGGAATTATGTTGGAGGAGAGTGCCCCCACATAGGGGGGGGGGAGAAAGGGTACACTTTACTGGGGCCCGGAGGCCCTGGGGGGCCTGGACCAGGCTACAACCCCCTGGGTATGTTTGTGGGAGGGGGCCCATGTTACAAGTTTGTACTGGGCCCAAAAGGATTATGCTTGTGTCCTGGTGGAGGAGGCCAGTGTGTCTGAGGCAGTCACTGATCACTTGGGAGGGAATGCCCAGGACAGAGTGGCTGATTCAGGGTTTTTGCACCCAGATACTCAGCCTGTGGCTCAGATTTCGAGAGGGAGTTGTGCGGCTGGCTTGCCAGAAGGGAGCAGATACACGATTGTCCCCTCAGGTGACAGAGCACCCAAACTCCTGATGCTCATCCTGATGTTCTGGTGGGAATTAACTCTGCCTCTTTAAGACAAAAGGATCCAGTTTCCACCGCAGAAAAAGTTGTCTGTGAGCATTCGAATGGGAAATTTCCCCAGCCAGGTAACACACAGGAGGCACCTGAATTGCTACATACACAAGCTGCAGACATTCTCAGCCCAGAAAGAACACATGATAGCCCTTTAGGAAAAGGGGGTGGGAAAGAATGCAGTACTGGGGGTGAAGACCACCAAGCGACCCCAAGGAAGGAGAGGGACTTTCTACACGTCTAGTCCTGGGGCTGGGGGACAAATCCACAAAGAGCCAACAGGCATGCAGGATTCCCCCCAAACTCTTATCTCACCAGACCCTGAGAGAGCAAAATCCCAAGGGTCCAGGCAGGGGAAACACTGGCTGGAAAGAACCCAGGGACTAACCACATACAAGGGTCCATAAGGCCATTGAAGGGCAAAAAGGGTTAAACCAGCCAACCTCAAAACCAGACTGCCTGAACAAAGGGCTTGGTATAATGAACATACTTGTAAGCGCCCATCTATGATAACAAATTTGGTATGGATACTAAACTTTGTGATGGAGATTGGAATATTCATATTGAATCTTGTAGTTAGATGTATTATGCATAGATTTCTGGAAAAAACCTGTGATCGTGCTAAGAATGGCAAATGGGGAAACTGAAGCAGGCTGCCTCATCACTTTGATGGCTAAATATCAAGAGAACCCCAATGTTCTGCCTCTGAATTAGCCAGTGGCTAACCCTCCTGCAGTTCTGTAAGAGGGAAGGTGTGACACGCTGTGACCCATGTACACCTTCATGGTGTGATCCATATATCATTCATATTCACCCCTACAGTGTAACTGTGTATTGTCTGATACAAAGTATGCCATGTAAGGTGTTTTTGGAATGTTCATGACATCTGAACATTATTGTTATGGTAGCATGTTTCCTGCAATGTCATGCATATGTACAGATATGAAACACTGCTGTGTCATATCCCCAAATGTGTGTCTCACATGGTTGAATAGATGCAGATGAACACAAAGCTGTGTTTCCAAGCCCTGCAGAGGCATGCATACAGGAACAACAGACTGGCCTAAGCACCTCCTGTGAGCACTTTGGCCAAGTGGGAGAAATCATGCCCATTGCCTGACAGGGCCGATCACCTGACCCCAGGGGGCACTGGGGAAACCTGTTAAAAGCTGAGGCATCTTTGTCTCTAGGCTCTCCCCTGGAATCCATCTTCTAAGCAACACCAAAGACTGAGAATCTACCTACAGGGAGTGGGGGGGTCTGGTTGCAAGAGGCATTGCAACCAGTCTGTGTGGTAAGCTGAATACAGACTGACATGTTAATCTTAGGTTAAGATGCGAGTTAACTTTTAGTTAATTGTGATTAACTCCTTGACTTATTAATAATCTGACTTATATTCACTAAAAATCTTGTTTGTAATCAATAAATGTATTTGTTTGTTTTATTAAAACAGTGCATATGGATTGAGTGTGTGCAGGGACCTCACTTCCAGTGACAGAGCTGGTGCATATCAATTTCTTTGATAAATTGATGGACAAGTGTAAATGAGCTGCAAGACGGCAGTTCCCAGGATTGCATCTGGGACTGGGGGTGTTTGCTGGGGGTCTATCCCATGAGTGGCTAGCTAGAGTGCTTCTTCACTAGGTGAGGGACCGATTACATACAGGAGGCTGGGTGTTGGCCGACCCAGGAGTGGATGGTTCACACAGCAAAGCAGGGTAAATCAGGGCCCAGGAGTGAAGAACTGGGGTGACACAGCTACACACCAGTCCAGATTACAGGGGAGGAATGTCACAGAAGCATATTCCAGTGCTTAGCTATCCTTATAGTTAAAAAGTTTTTCCTAATATCTAATCTAAATTTCCCTTGCAGTAAAATGCATTAAGTTGATTATTTCTTTTCCTACTGCCATTGGACATAGAGAACAATTGATCACCATCCTCTTTATAACAGCTTTTAACATATTTGAATACTATTATCAGATCTTCCCTCAATCTTCATTTCTCAAGATAAAACATACCTAATTTTTCCTTGCCCTAATAGGTAATTTTTCTAAATTTCTTATCATTTTTGTTGCTCTGCTCTGTACTCACTCCCATTTGTCCACTTATTTCTTAAAGTGTGGCGCCCAGAATTGAACACAATATTAGTGCCTAGTAAAGCAGGACAACTATCTCTCATGTCTTATGTACAACACCCCTGTTAATACACCCCACAATTATATTAGCCTTTTTCACCACTGCATCACACTGTTGAACCATGTCCAATTTGTGACCTACTATAGCCACCAGATCCTTTTCTGCAGCACTGTTGCCTAGTCAGTTTTCCCCATTTTGTATTTGTGCATTTGATTTTTCTTTCCTAAGTATAGTACTTTGCAATTGTCTTCACTGATTTTCAGCTTGTTGATTTCAGACAAATTCTCCAGTTTGTCAAAGTTGTTTTGAATTGAATTCTAATCTTGATCTCTAAAGTATTTGCAGCCCCTTTCTGCTTGGTGTCATCTGCAAATTTTACAAACATACTTTCTAACTTCATTATCCAAGTCATTAAATTAAAGTATTGAATAGTACAGACGCTGGTCAGACCACTGCGAGACTTCACTATGTCCTCCCAGTGTTACAGCAAACCATTGCTAACTACTCTTTGACTATGATTTTTTAACAGTGTGCACCCACTTTATACTAATTTAATCTAGACCACATTTCCCTAGTTTGTTTACGAGAATGTCGTGGAACTGTATCAAAAGCTTTACTAAAATCAAGATATATTACATCTACTGCTTCTCCCCATCCACTAAGCCTATAACTCTGTCAAGGAGGAAATTAGGTTGGTTTGGCACAATTTGTTCTTGACAAAGCCATGTTGGTTATTACTTATCACTCTATTATCTTCCAGGTACTTATAAACTGATTATTCTGCAAGCCTTTGCAACTCCATTTGATGACAACATGGATCTCCAGCTGTTAAGTCAAAGTGCCATCCACTGTAGAACTTTTGGAGAAGCCAAAGTAACCATTAGTCAGTAATTAGTTATATGGAAAAAAATAATCATACAAGTAGAGGAACACTATTCAAAAACACTTGTACCAGATGATGTTTGTGTTCATCATAAGTTCAAAACAATACTACTGTATGTTCAACTACACTGGTAAAAAAGTTCTATGCCAAATAAAAAGCCAGGTTTTGCTTTTTAGTAGTGATTATTACACCAGGAGTAGCTTCAAGCTGTCTTCAGGTATGTACGATGTGTTAAAGATTTTCACTTTAATTTTTGGCGGGTACCAGACAAGGCTGGTGACATTTGAAAGAAGTCAGGCAAAAGTTATGTTTACAGCCAATTTATAGCAGCAGGAAAAGCTCAGTTGGGACTGCTACAATGGGAAGGGACTAAGGGATAGGGCTGATTTTTTGGTTCTCTAGAGAGACAAGGTGGGTGCGGTAATACCTTTTATTGGACCAACATTTGAGCCACACAGTGCTCTTCTTCAGGTCTTGGAAAGGTACTTTGAGCATCACAGCTAAATGCAGGGTGGAACAGATTGCTTAGCATAAGTAGTTAGCACATAGTCTAAAGGACCATTCAAAGTAGAGTGGCCTGTTAACACCTCTACAATCATAGGGGGAAAAAGAGGGTTAGTGGGTTACAGATTGTTGTAATAAACCATCAATCCAGTGTCTCTGTTCAGTCATGATTTTTAGTGTCTAGCTGAGTTATGAATTTAATCTCCCAGGTTCGTCTTTTGAAAGTGTTGGGCAAGTTTCTTTGAGGATAAGGACTGATAGGTCATTTTGTGAAAAATGTTCACTCACAGCTGATAGGGCGTTTTTGTCTTTTATCATTTTCCTGTGTGAGTTCATCTGAGAGTGTAGTGGTTTCACCCATATGGTCCCTTAGAATATGTGCTAACTACTTATGCTAAACAATCTGTTCTACTTTGCATTCAGCTGTGACGTTCGGGGCACTTTTCCCAGACCTGAAGAAGAGCTCTGTGAGGCTTGAAAGCTTGTCTCTCTCACTAACAGAAGTTGGTTCAATAAAAGATATCAGCTCACCCACCTGGTTTCTCTAATATCCTGGAACTGACTCGGCTAAAACTACGCCAAATACAATTTTCAGTTCTCTGGCAGTTCTGCAAAATTAAAAAACAACATTGTATCAACCCCAAACTGAAATTTTGGGCAAATCAAGAAATAAAAAAAAATGTCATTTTGGTTTGAATGAAACATTTTATTTTGATATCTGGCAACAGCAATGTCTATGCAATGGCCCCCCTTCCTCTTTGAGCAGCGCAGCTCAATGGCCCAAATCAATAGAGCTGCTCTTTGACAGTAAAGCCTGCCCCTTTGAGAGGGAGATGACTGCACCTGGTGGTGGGTGCAGTCAGGATAGGGGGACCCGGGCTCACCCTTTTCCGCCAGGTCCCAATCCAGTGTCCTGAGGAACCAGTACTTTTGTGGTCAGTCTCAGTCTCTTGTTGCTACAGTCCTGATCCCTGGGTTGCTTCCTACCATGACTTCAAGTGAAAGCAATCTCGCAGCCTCAGCAGTCTCTTTTCCATCAGCCTTAGCAGTGGGCTACATCTCCTCCGGGGTCTCAGCACAGCTGGCCTCTGTGGCCTAGTGTTCTGGCAACTTCCCAGTAGGAACCTGCAACAGGTCTGGTCTCCTTTATGGTCAGCCCAGTCTGAATTGAGCCCTTCTATATTCTGGTTTCAATTTGAATATGCCCAGCAGGGATGAGGGGGCGTGGCCTCGTCATCCCACAAAGTGTGATTAACCCCTGCGGAACCAATGCAGGGTAAGTACACCCTTTAACAGGCATCTTTAACCATTTATTAAATAAAAGCAAAGGAAATTTGGTAATGGAGGGCTATAATCAGAAGGAGACTTAGGCACCATTTGCAAAACTGAGGTTTTGTTTAGAAAACATTTAAATTAACTGTTTCAACACTTTCAAATTTATTTTCCTTTTTATCACAAAAACAATTGGCCAAAATAGACATGAATTAATTAAATGATTCAGTTGATCCAAATCTGCATTTTTGGCAAAAAAAAAAAAATCACCTGAAAAATTTCACCAGGCTGCAATGGGGCTGCCACCTCCTGATGGACAATTTCTCCCTATGGCTGGAGCAGGCTCTCAGCAATGATCAGAAGTCAAACGTGGCTCTTTTGCATTTCTAGCACTGGTCGGTAGTGTCTTGTAGTGCTGCTTCTAATCGGTGTCCTACTGCTACTTCCTTTTGTGACAATGCTTTTGCCAGTTTCTCTATACGCAGTCTCACACTGGGCCTTGAGGGAGCCACCTGCCTTAAGCTTCCCCCAAACACAGTGTGACAGGATGTACCAACCACACACTGGTCCAGCAAGTGTTAACCATGCACTTTGGGCCCAAGGCGCCACACTCCCATGACTTTGCTGGGCATGCTACAGTTGGAAGCAATATATAAAAGAAGATGGCTCACCTCAGTCTGAATCAATTGAGAAGGAAAGTGGATATATGCTGTAAGCTCCTGCCAGGGAGCCTCTGGAGCCCCAGCCCACAGAGGCTGAACGTGCTGAATCCACAGCAGGACCCCAGTCGACTGTGGAGAACGAGGGAGAGGGAAGGCTGCTAACCCCAGAGGAACTGCAGGATCCAGAAGCAAGGGTTGGAAGCGGCCTACGTAACATGTTTGTGGAACGAAGGACCTAAGCCTGAAGCCAGGACTACTGGTTCTACAGAGTCCTGTGTCAGGACTCCTGTCTCAGGACCCCTACTTCTCCATAGACTACAGCCGCTAGGGCCCTGCTGCCCTGAGGGCATTGGCAGCCTCAGGGGCTCCGGCCACTAGGCTCTGCTGTCCTGAGGGCACGGACAGCCTCAGAGCCCTTCAGCCACTAGGCCGCACTGCCTTGTCTGCGAGGAGCCACATTCACCAAAGGGGGAGTGTTCTTCTCCCTTTTCCTTCCCCCAACAGCCTGAAACCCTGCTACATGTGGAGAATGCAGGCAATGGCTGGTACCTGCTAAAAGAGATCCAGATGGGGAATTTAGACCCCCAGGAGGCACTGGATTACGCCAAGGAGAAGGTGGCCATCTTGGACCACAAGATATTACCCCGGAGACCTACCGGCAATGATTCCACAGGGACAGATACCCTCCTGGGGCTTCAGAGACTACTGCTGGTAATGGCTAGGCCCCAAGAAGTTAAATGGGGCCCAAGTAGCAGAGACCATTGTATTGAAACAGTTCACCCAGATCCTCCCTGCCAATAGAAGAGTGGGTGGAGTGTCACGCCCAGTGACCCTCTCAGAAGCAATGTCCTTGATGGAGGACTTCCTGGCCGCTTAGGGGCCCGAGCAGCGGACTCCTAAACTGGGGAGCCATAGGCAGTGGAAATGGACAACCAATGGAGGGCAGGCCACGCCTGAGGGAGGTCACGGAATAGGCCCAGACAATGGACGACCAACCCAGCTCAAGGGGTGATACGAGCCACTGGTCCCATACATCATGAGAAGGAAACCCCACCTGGCAGGACTGAAGTGCTGAAACCTGCTGACAGGATCACTATGGGGCAGGTGCTGTGAATGCAGCTAGAGGGAGCATTTCAAATGGGAGTGTCCCTTTATGGATTGCAGCTATGGCCAGGCATTAGTAGCTGGCTGCCAGACCCAGAAAAGGGATCTGTCCAAGCTTCTGGTCTCTCTGCAAGTCAATGGCCTGGTGATGCAGTCTGGATGCAGTCAGATGTTAGTCTGGGCCAGCCTGGTTGAGCCCTCAGAACCAGCAAGGGCTCCTATCCATCTACAATGTATCCATGGGGATGTGTGACCATACCTGACAGCCAGGGGGTCTATGAGGAAATGTGTTGGATTGGCCTGCCCATGACACTGGCATACCCAACAATCCTAGGGTGTAATTGGCAGTGGTTCAGGGAGGTCCTCAGTGAATGGGGCGACAGACTCCCAGCAGTGAGGAACCCGGAGCTGGCGACGAGGGGGCTCCTGGGTCATAAGGAAACTGAAGGGCCGGGTGAGGGCCCAGCCAGCCAGATGCCTGAACCACACACGGCCAGGGCCTGGGTTCTAGACAAAGTCTGACCTGAGTGGTTGGCTGATGATGCAGATTTCTTGAGGGAACAGAGGGAAGATCCAACTTTAAGCTAAGCATGGAAGCAAGTGCTGACCCCAAAATGGAGGTAGGTGCTGACCAATATGTCCCCCAGGGGTCCCACTTTGACCGTCTGTAGTGTGTGGTGACGGATCCCTAGAAGGTATCTAGGGAGACAGCAGACACTGCCCAGAGGAACTGTGCCCGGAAGTGTGAACGGGGAGAATGCTTGCTCGATGTATCAGATGTATCAGCCCCAGGAGCAGCAAGTCCCCTTTTCCCCTGGTAGCTGAGCAGGGGTTACTCCAGGTTAATTAACACACCTGGAGCCAATCAAGGCCCCGCCCAGGACTTGTTAAAAGCCTCCCCTCCAGAGAAATGGTGTGGCTAGAATTGTACTATTTGAGTACCAGGATATGGGCAGGCGCAAAAGCCCTTAAAAAGCCCTTCCTCCAGCCTAAGAAGAGGAGCTACTGGACCTGGACTCAACTAATTACAGGGGACAATGAATGAAAAAACAGGGATGGGCATGGAGATCAAAGGGCTAAACAGAGGGAACCTGAAGAGGACACTGAGCAGAGAACCCCAGACAGCGCCCACTGCTCCTCGAAGATAGCCAAGGAGTCAGCAGCGCAGCCCAGAGGAACTCTGATGGAGACGTGATCAGACGGAGGAATGGAAGGAGGCCCCACAGTCGCAGAGCATCTCCTCAGCCAACCTCCTCTCCCTGCTGTTGTAGATGGCTGCTTTGGCCAAGGCGAGAAGGGGGTTGATGAGGAGGTCCCGTGACTTTGTGGGACCATGGATGTGGTGCACGTAGATGAGGAAGTGCAGGGAGAAGTGCAGCCAGAACCTCAGGAGGAGGTTTTGGAAGAACCGGAATAGGGGCTGCAACCTGGTGCACTCCAGGTAAATGTGCGCCAGGGTCTCCCTCATGCCACAAAAGGGACAGGCTTTGGGATGGGGGACGTGACTAGATTTGTGAGAGTGGGTGAGCTACCAGAGAGTGTGTGAACAGGCAAGACTCTGTCAGAAACCAGGAGGGTTCAGGAGAAGGAGCAGAACACTGGCAGAAGAGAACCCTTCAAGGGAGAGAAAAACCCTGCCCAAAGAGGGCAAAGAACCTTTCCCAAGCCTGGAGGCCTGAGGAAAAAGACCCTGCCAGAGGCAGAAGATAGAACTGGATATTTGGTTTGGCACTACCACACCCAGAGGGGCTGTCAGGGGTCAAGAGCCTCCCCTGGCAAGGAGGCCAGGAAGGGCCCCTGTCTGAGCAGGGTCCAGACATTAAGTCAAGGGGCACAGGGAAGTAATGTTACCAAGGAAGCTAGCAGCTTTCCTGAAGCCACAGCATGAGGCTGCTACTTGTAGGGTCCCTGGGTTGGGGCCCAGAGTTGAGGATGGGACCGGCCCCCCTCGCCCCCCCCCCCCCAGCCATTCACTGGAGGGGCAAGAGCCCCAGCGAAGAGGCAAGGGCCTGTGAGAACCAGAGACAGCAGGGAGCAACCATCTTAGAGAGGCTGTATTACCCTCCCCCACCACTACAAGGCAGAAGAACACTAAGGAGTGAAGCAGTTCCCTGACCTACCACTAGAAGTAAGCGCTGGACCCACTGAGGTAGAGGAAGAGCTTTGTCACAGCTACCTAGAGGAGATGGTGAAAGTTTTCATTACAATTGCTCAGACAAGACACAAACAATAGAGCCTGTGATCCGCCATCCATGGTGATTTCTGGGCCCCTCAACCACAGTTTCCCTAATATGCCAGTGGTTTGATTGGCAAGGATCAAGGTTGATCTCAGAATCTGCAAATCCAGGGTGTCTATCAGCGGCAGCGTTAATGAGCGGGGCTTCATGGGTTTTCTTGTGGCCGCCAACTCCTCACCAATCTCCCTCTGGAGCTGCCTCGAACAAAGACCACAATTTGGGAGGCTTAACGCTTTTCCCTGGTCTCAAAAACATGTCCATGTTGCTGGAGGTGGGCATTGTCCACCAGCCATTCTGTGCTCCCAATTTGGGTTTCCCACAAGTTGCAGCACAAGTCCTGTTGCCCATGTCGCTGGGCCATATTCACCATGGCTGGAACAGCAAACACAGTTCTCTGAATAGTTAGGGATTCTGATTATGTTCTGGCTTGCACTTGAGTTTAATAAGGGGAGTGATTTTTAAATAGCAACCTTGCATAAGACCCAGGGTATGCACTGACAATGGTTGCCTTGTGCTTTGTATGCAGTGAATGGAAAGCATGGCCTTCAGCAGCACATCCTCCACACCTGCGGAGAGGCTGTCACAGATTAGAAGGCGAAAAAAGAGAATTCATGATGACATGTACAACAAGATAATGAACGCCTCTGGGACAGTTGACACAGAGCTAAAAGCATGGAGGATTTCATTGTCCGAAAACTGGACACGGAGACCAGTCCAGGACCATGAGCGTGCCATGCAGGATGAGATGCTATGGATAATGAAGGATCAATCAGACATGTGGAGATGTCTGGTTGAGCTTCAAGAAAAGCAGCTTAAAGCTAGATTCCCTCTGCAGCTCCTGCAGAACCACCTGCAAGCATTGCCCTGTTCCCAATTCCCCTCCCCCAAACATTCCAGAAAGCAGAGGGAGGGAGAAGAAAGGGATACAGCATCTTCTACTCCACACTGGGGGAGGTTCTAAGAACAAAAGGTAGCCATTTGAAGACCTTTGAATGGCACAACTTGTGTGCTTGCAAAGACAAGTTGCATTTGTTTTTCTACTCCCAATTTTATCCCACCATTTGCCCAATGTTAAATTATTTTGTTGTTTATCTCTTTATGAAATAAAAGTCAAGGTCTTGAGAATGAAGTACTCTTTATGTATTCAAAGCATGAGGGCTTGGGGGGAAGGAGAGGTACAGTGAAACTAATACAACAGAGGATATAACATAGATAACCCCACACATTACCGTGTCTCATTACTGAAATGGGTTTTCAAAGCCTTTCAGAGATGCACAGCTCCTTGTTGGGCTCTTCTTATTGCCCTGGTATCTGGCTGCTCAAAATCAGCAGCCAGTGTATCCACCTCCATGCCCCGCCCATGCAGAAACTTCTCTCCCTTTGCCTTACAAATATGGAGCGTACGGTAGGCAGCAATAACAATGGGGATATTGCTTTCATTGAGGTCTAACCTAGTAAGCAAACTGTGCTGGTGAACCTTTAAACATCCAAAGGCATATTCCACCACCATTCTGCACTTGCTCCGCCTATTTTGAACCACTCCTTACTGCAGTCCAGGTAGCCCATGTACGGCTTCATGAGCCATGGGAGCAAGGGGTATGCTGGGTTTCCCAGGATCACTAGTGGCATTTCAACATCATCAGTATTTATTTTGTGACCTGGAAAGGAAGTCCCTGATTGCAGCTTTCTGAACAGATCTGTGTTCCTAAAGATGCGCACATCATGCTCCTTTCCTGACCATCCTATGCTGAGGTTAGTGAAACGCCCCCTGTGATCCACCAACACTTGCAACACCATTGAAAAGTATACCTTTTGGTTTATGTACCCTTTGGCAAAGTGGTCTGGTGCCAAAATAGGGATATGCATGCCATCAATTATTCCACCACAGTTAGGGAATCCCATTGTGGCAAAACCATCTACTGTGTTCTGCATGTCGCCCAGAGTCATTACCCTTCTTAGCAGAAGTTTATTAATGGCCCTGCACACAACAGCTCCCATGGTGGATTAACCAACTTCAAACTGATTCCCTATCCAGTAGCAATTTAGCATTGCAAGCTTCCACAGAGCGATCGCCACTCGCTTTTCCTCTATCAGAGCAGGCCTCATTTTATTTTTCTGTGCTTCAGGGCTGGAAAAAAGTCTGCACAAAGTTCCTGGAAAGTAGCCTTCTACATTCAAAAGTTCTACAGCCACTGCTCGTCATCCCATAGCTGCATAACAGTGCAATCCCACCAATCAATGCTTGTTTCCTGGGACCAGAAACGGTGCTCCACCATGTTCAGCTGCTGCGCAACTGCCAGCAGCAACCGGGAATTGTTTTGTTTGATGGCTTGCAGCAGAGCTGCTTGAGTGACATTGCAATGTTCTGCATGTTGGCTCCTGTATCAGCTCTGGCAATACTGCAGAATAAGGTGCAAGGTGTTTGTAATGCACACAAGAGTTCACAGCTGAGCGTGGTCCATGCTTCTTGGGTGATGGAGTACCCACGGCTGAGCCAGGCTTTTGAAAAAAGGCACGAAAAAATATAGGTTTGTTTGCCATTGATATCAAGGGAGGGAGGGAGGAAACTGCATCATGGGAAGTTGAAGCCATGTTCCCATTCCCCCGTGACAATATTTTGGACTATGAAGTATTGCAAGCCCTTCCCAAAACCCTCTGCGGCTTGTTACACTTTGGGATAGCTACCAGCGGTGCACTGCTCTGTGTATTGATGCAAGCGCTGCTAGTGAGGACGCACTTCACCGACACAATGAGTGTGGTGTGGACACACCCGACCGACTGAATTACTGCAGCAGCTGGATGTTGACTTAAATTAAGTTGACTTACCTTTGTAGTGTAAACATGTCCTTAGATAAACAGACAGATAGGAGGTAGGGCTGAGGGAGTGAAGGACCCTCTGAAAAGATGAAGCATGAGGGAAGAGGCAGGGTATATGAGAGAGCATCTGCAAGGGAAGGAGGTGGTGACCAGGAAGGAAAGGGAGAGGGAAATCTGCAAATGTGAAAGTGCTACACAGTATATTGGGGTAAGTCTTCAGTGGAAAGCAGAGAGATTGAGGAAGGGGAGATGATAGCTGGGCTAGTGGGGGGGAACAAAGGAGTGGAAAACAAGGAAGGTAGGCAATGTCTCCACTGAGTAGCAGTCACTAAGGTACCTTTACCTACTAACATAACCTCCACATTTCTTCACAAGCGAATGGAAATCATGCTTAAATCCAGATCTGTGGGTGCTACACAAGGCAAAGTGTGAATCCTCCCCCACCCCCAACCCACTAAAGGAGTGAATGAGTTACCTGGGACTATAGGAACATTTTGGACAAGTAAATAAGTTCCTCATTTTAAAGAATTCTCCCCTCCATCATCACAAAACAGCATAAATTAAAGCTGCCGGTAGCAGGTTTAATTTAGATTCCAACTAGGGAGTCTATTGTAAAGATACCACCTCCTCTATTTTGCTTTTTCTCCTTTCTCTTTCACTCCTTGTTTTTAAAGACTAAACAGTTTTTAAAAGTGGAAGGAAAAAACCCTGAAGAACTGGCCTTTATACGTCCAAAGCAATATCCAACATCTTTATAGATATTAGACAATTTTAAACACTTAGGCAGTTTTATAGTGCAACGTAATTCCTTTTGAACATACATTATTAGGTAAAACTCCTGAAATACAGCCAAAGGTAGGAGGAAAAACCATTTAAATATAGTTTGTCCCTGTTTTGCTTTTCAGAGATGTGTTTAATGATGTCTGCAGCAGACCAGCTTAATTCATTTTCCAAACATTCACTTGTTTATTTCAAGATTAGTCTCAATTATAAACAGGCATTAAATCACCTCCAGGCCCTAATACATTGTAATGAAGTATTGTAAACCATGTAGTATGTTGGTTTAAACAAAGTAATCAAAAAGCAACAAAACCATTTTCTTCTAGTTCTTCCTGGCTCACTGACTTGTTTTGTCTGTTAAAAGAAAAGTTCTTTTTCATTGTAAATGTCAGGGTCAATCAGAGGTCAAGATTGTGCTTTTGAGGTATGGTTCCTTTCTGTTTATTGACTTTGTTTAATTGCTGAAAGGAACCATCCATTTCAGTGTATAACAGTGCTCTAAAGACCAAAGCAGGGATGTAAGCCTATTAAATACAAAACAAACATGTACAAATAATGTTAAAGGTTTGACAAACCCACAAAAGTCACTACCCTCATCCCCTCTCCTGCTAATACTACCCTGTGCTACTTAATGGACCCTATTGTGATTAGGTATTTCATTCTATGGGTCTATCTACATTGGGAAAATTGCTTAACTGGTTTTCAGCTAAGCTTATTTTTAAAATGGTTAGAAACACAGCACAGATCTACTTTTAGGCAGTCTGACATGTTTTTACTGAATGGCTCTGAAGTGGTTGAAGGAGACAAAGGGGCTAACTGTGAGGCTTGGGTATAATGCAGGAAATGGTGAAGGAGTAGAGGAGTAAAAATAAAGGCAGAGAACCTTAAAAGTAAAGAGAGATACTAAATGAGGAAAAAGAACTGAAGTAGGCGTAGAGATTCAAGAATGGAGGAGACATGTCTGAAACAGTGAAAAAATAAAATGGTTTTAGTAACAACATTTTGGATGGGACTAGAGAGGGGAAATTAGAAAGCAGGATGTTGCAGTAGTCCAGCTGAGAGGTGACTGGAGCATTTTGTACCCTCCAGAGCTAGGCACAAACTCTGAGATTCTGATTTTTTTTTGTTTTTTTTTAACAAAATCAGGAAACTTATGATCAGCTTGACAAAGATGTGTGTGTGTGGCACTGTATATTCCTACCTAGAGATAAACTAGAAGTTTTAGGGTGGTCCAGGAGAATATAATTAGAATGAGATGAAATGGAGCAAAAGAAATGAAGGATTCATATTAGGAAAAAAGTCCCTAAAGTGGGGGGTCTATTACTGTACACCATGCAAAAGTCTACCAAGGGAAGTGGTGGAACCTCATTGTTTGGACCATTAGAACCAGACTTGGAAAATGAGGTGGGGTGTCAGGATCTCTAATGGCCAGACACCTCTGTGGGCCACCACACATAGCAGATAAAGAATATTTAAGACATTCACAAAGTCCAATAGATGTATAATAACTGAGATTCATAACTGCTGTAAAATATCTAAGGCAAAGGGGAAACAAATGTCAAGATTATTCATTTGACCTAAATATCCTGTTTCCTGACAAGTGAAAGATGCCATCTTGTAGTGCTTCAATAAGAGCACTTGAGCAGAGTGGACTTACCACTGGTAAGAGGTGAGCTGAAAAGAGAGAGCAGTCAGCAACTGCAAATTCAGTGAAGAAGCAGATGAAATGCAGGCAGGAGCTGCAAATATGAACACTGAATGAGACATACAGTTGAACACAATAAACATTACTGAAGTGGGAACGGGAAGCCTAGTGAATCACATTACTCAAACTGTGAAACAGTCTTACTAAAAGCCAAACAGAAAATGTTTCCAACCTACCAAATTGCAAGACAAAGAGAGTAAAGTAAAGACATCTAGATTTTCAAGTGTGGAACAATCCAACATCTTTGGATTGCCTAGCAGTGAAGAAAGGGAAAACATGGGATCATCATGAGGAAAAATGTCTCCCTGTTGGTCTGATTCTGAATCATTGAACTTAAGGGGAGTTTTGGCAGACATTTCAATGGCAATGGCCCCTAACAAGGCAATATTTGAATATCAGAGATAGAATATATATGAAACAAAGCTACAGATCTGTGGTATTCAGTCTCAGGGCTGAGCATATTTCACAAAGATTAGGGGAAAAAAAAGGCCACAATTAATACTTAGGGGTAAAGAAGTGAAAACAACCCACGAACTCTCTGCTGGGGATTTTCCCAGCTGATACAGAGCCAGCTAGCTTCTATACCTCCCTCCCCACAGCTCCTGACATATAGGGACTGGGTTGGGACTAGGAGGGGGGGTGGCTGATGTGCATTATGCTTCAATTATTCCCCAGCTGGCATATGATATGGTCCCTTGGAAATCATACAACTGCTTCCATCATGTCTGCTTTCTCCTTTTCAGCCCTACTTCAAGCCAGCTCTCAGACCCTTCTCTGAGCACTCAGAGGCCAATTATCCTGGCCATGCTTACACAGCTATACCTATAGTTGCTGCCTATCAGACAGCTACCTATTACCTAGTCTCCCCTATCACCAAAGGCCATTTCACTGGCAGCTGCTTGCATGCACACACACACAAATCCTTTGTTTTACTTCGTGTTCCTGATCCTTGGTGTCCCCTGGATGGATGTCACAGGTCACTCCTTTTCCTGGTAACTACCACGTAGTGCCTCTACCAGCTAGATGCTGATCTGGGTCCCTCCCCTTCCCAGGATGATCTGTGACCCAAACCTTTCCATCCAGGAGGGACAGCCAATAATAAGCAAGTTCCTTAGACTATATAAAGTAATTCTAGATATCATTGCTGACATTAGGCCTTGTACTCAAGCTCTACTATCCAACAAGTTTTTGTGCCATTTTGGGTGGGAGGAAGGGAGGGAGGAAGGGAAGGAGAGAGATAGAGGCATGAAAACTATTTAAACGGTGCTTCTTCTTTTCCCCACTATTGTTGTGACCTGGGTGAAACCATGAACCATGTTATGGGTTGAGTTAAAACTCATTCAGACTCGTGTGAACATGCCCTTCTCTTAAGATAGTTGTAAGAAACACTTAAGGGGCAAACAAAGTCTCTAGAGTCTTCCCAGAAATCAGGTGGGTGGAGGGACTTCACGTTGCCAAACAGCTTAAAGTAAGTGACTTTTAGACGTACCTTTCAAAGACTGAGTGGTTTTGAAATCTTGGGCAAGTCCCTTTGGCCCAGGTTCTCAAAGTATCATTATCCCTATTTTACAAATAGGAAAATTGAGTAACGAAGAGGCAAAAGCTCAGATCCTCATTAAGATCTGTCTACACTACACAGTTTTGTCAACAAAAGTCAGATTTCATCAATAAAACAGTGGTAGTGTATACACTGAACTGCTCCTCTCACTGATGTAACTCCCTTGCTATACCAACATAATAAAACCACCTCGCCAAGCAGCATAGAACTTTTTGTGATGTAGTTTACAGCAAAGCACCAACAGTATAGACACTGCTCTTGGTTATGTCATTCTAATCGGTCTCCAGGAGGTGTCCCACAATGCTCATCCTGACTGTTCTGATTACCAGTTTGCACTATTCTGCACAAGTATGCGCCCCTCCCCCATATAAAGGCCTGTGAATTTTTTTACTATCTCTTCCTGTTTGCTTGGTGTGCACAGTTCACACAGCTGACCATGTCGGCTTCATGCAGCAGATGCTCTCCCTTTTGGAGCACACCGGAGCTGTTGGATTTGCTGAGTCTATGGAGACAGGAGGCGGTGCAGTCACAACTTCGCTCCAGCCATGAGAATATTAATATCTGCAGGAGAAGCGGCATGAAAGCAGCAGTGCCATGCGAAGATTAATGAGCTGAGGCAGGCATACCAGAAGGCAAAGGAGGCCAACCATCACTCTGGTGTGGTGCTGAAGACATGCTGCTTCCATAAGACATGCTGCTTCCATCTCCAGCGCAAAGAGTCCCATGTGTACTTCGGAGGGACTGGTGGCAGCATCCATTGACCCAACCCTGATGATGAGGTGGTGGACGAGGAAGTGGAGTTGAAGGACTATGTGGAGCACATGGCAACGTCACCGGGTGGCATGGCAAGTCATTGTCAGAACGCATGCTTGCTTGTCTGAATAAAATGGCGCCCATGTCCTGAACGACCCGTTGGCGGCCTTTAATTTCTCTGGGTTCTCATAAACAGCTCAGGTCTGACCCGAGTAACCGGTCTTGTCGGAAACGGTTGACTCAGTGGCACGAAGCGCGCAAAGCACACAAATGCAGCAAAATGGCCATATAAGGGCAAATGCCGAGGCCAATAAGGAGCTACGGTTTTCAAAAAGCACACAGCCAGTCCGTGACAGGCGCATAATATGAGCCTGCCTATAAAAGCTTACGAGCGGGAAAACTTGGGTAGAGAGGAAGAGTCATCTGAGCTGCACCCTAAAGCTCTGTATCGCTTCGGCGGGCTGACGCACCGAACTAGCCCAACTCTCCCGGACCTGTTCACTCCTGGGGACTCTCTCCAATCTGCGGAATCCATTGCAGGTTGACACCGAACCCTTCAGCTGAAAAGAAATGTTATCAATTGGTATCCTTTTAGTGGTAAGTTGTTAAGATTTGTTAGTAGTAGTTTATGTAGATTACTGTTATTATTATATATATAGGTATAAGTGGTTGTAGTAGTGTTTATTAAGTCATTCAGAGTATTGTACCAGGTTGTTTAAAGTCTAATAAACATCCCAAGGCTTGCCATAGCCTTCTCTGTCAGTCCATCACTCGTATTTCGAACTTACAGTTTACAAACTCAGTTACTACAGTCAAGACTTCTTTTCCATTCTGGAGGTGTCTAGCCAGTCCCAGCACTCCGGCTCTGGCGTGAAGGATGCAGGTGAGGGGAGCTCCGGTAAGTGCTCGTTTTGCTTCAATACTGCATAATAAGAGGAGATTGAGCTCTCATGTACTTTGTTATATGGCACAGGAGGGATAAGGGGCAGAAATTGAAAACAGAGCCTGTCCATCTACACAGTGGGGCCATGGCGTAAAAGTTTGTTAATGTAAATGGGGATGTCCTGGGTATCCTCCATAGAGATCTCTAGGAAACTTTCCTGTAGGTATTCCACAATCCTCTGATGAAGTTTCCTTGGCAGAGCTGCCTTGTTTCTTCTCCCGCTGTAGGAAACTTGCTGCCCCACCCAGCAATTATTTCTGCAGGGCTCAGAGCGGCACACAGGTAAGTGGCATACAGAGCCAGTCTGAAGCCACATGCATGCAGGAAATGTACCCTTGCATCCTGGGTTCCTTTAAGAGAGATATATCAGATTCAATTACCCTAGCCTGTGGAAAAGGGTACCAATATTCAGAATAGTCTCCTGAGCCGCTTGTAATAACCCCTTCACAAACCACTTCTTGTTCATTCCACCTTGCCATCTCCCACCCCAGTGAACTCATCATATTTGGGACTCGCACCGAGTTGTGTGCTAGACAAGGGATAGTGAGAAAGAGGTGTGTGTAACTTTTGTGATTCACAGCTTTGAGCACACTCTCAATACTGTCTCTTTTCATTGTTTCTTTGGCTTCTGCAGATGTGCTCTTGTGGACCCACTCCTCCACACTGGCAGAGTGCCTCCATCAGGTAAGGCAGTGAGCCAGGAGGAGTAAGGAGGATATGTTTTGTGAAGCGCTGCAGTCAACAGATGCAGCACATAGCAAAAAAGAGCCTGGAGGGAGACAATTGATGAAAGACTGAGACTGGATAGCCTGGAAAGGACACAGGGGCAGGAGTGGATGATAAAGCTCCTGGAGGGGCAGAGACAGATGATGAAGTCCTTCATTACTCTGCAGTCTGAGCACATCTGTGCACAACTCCCCCTGCAGCCACTACAGAACTCCACTCCATGCGCTCCGCAAACTCCACCACTGCATTCCTTGCATGTTCCCGATCTCTCACTCCATGTATAGGGACTAGTATCCCAATGATAGCTGGAGTTACACACAGCTGTGAGAGCCCTAACTGCAAGACTGTCCCTCATTGTCATGTTCCCTGTTTGACCAAAAATTTGTGTTTTGTCTTGTTATTAAACTTGAGTCTTTGAAATAAAATGAGTCTTTATTTGTGTCACACACACATTGGTCAGTGCTAACATTCAAACAGTGTCTATAGGTAGGAATATTTGCTTAGTACAAGTAACGCTTAAGAAGCAACCACTACAGGGGTAATTGAAGGCGGCAAGTAAACATTGCCTGGCCAAAGGCATCACATAAAGACACATTACTGGGAATCATTGTCAAAATGCTCCTTCAAAGCCTCCCTGATTTGAATAATCTCCTACTGTGACTCTCTAATTGGCCTTATATCTGGCTGTTCAAAATCAGCAGTGAACTGATCAGCTTCAGCAGTCCATCCCTGGGGAATCCCTTCCCCCTTTGCTTTGCAAATATTATGCAGGGTACAGGAGGCAGCAATGACCATCAGAATATTTTCCTCAATGAGGTCTAACTAGCCAAAAAGACAGCGTCAGAAACATTTTAATCAGCTGAAGGTGCATTCAATGGTCATTCGGCACCTATTGAGCCTGTTGTTAAAGTGTTTTTTGCTGCTGTCTAGGTTTCCAGTTTATGGTTTCATGAGCCATGGGAGCAAGGGGTAGGTGGGATCTCCAAGGATCACTATGGACATTTCCACATCCTCCATTGGACTCTTCTTGTCTGGAAAGTCCCAGCGTGCAGCTTTCTACACAGTCCAGTGTTCCGAAAGATGCGTGTATCATGCACCTTCTCTGACCACCCCACATTGATGTCAGTGAAATGGCTCTGGTCCACTGGTGCCTGCAAGACCATGGACAACTAATGCTTTCGGTTGATGTGCTCCATCACAAGGTGGTTGGGGGCCAAAATTGGGATATGCGTTCCACCTATCACCCCACCCAGTTAGGGAATCCATTGCCTCAAAGCCATCAATTATTTCCTACATATTACCGAGAGTGACATAGTCGAAGGCGATTAATGCATACTTGCATCTCCAGAACTCCCACGGTGGAATTTCCAACTCCAAACTGATTCATGACTGACTGGTAGCAGTCTGGAGTTGCTAGCTTCCACAAAGCGATCGCCACTCGCTTTTCCACACTGAGTGCAGCTCTCATTTTGGTGTCCTTGCGCAGCAGTGCTGGGGCAAGCTCCACACAGTTCCAGGAAGGTGGATTTGCATATCTGAAAGTTCTGCAATCATTGCCCATTATCCCATACATACATCAGGATGCAATCCCACCACTCAGTGCTTGTTTTGTGAGCCCAGTAGTGACAGTCCACCATGTGCAGCTGTTCCATGAATGCCAGCAGCAATCTTGAATTATTTGTTTCCATAGCAGGCAACAGGACAGACATCACCAATTTACTCTCAGTTTCACAGCTCATGAAATACTGCAGGACCACCACATTGTGTTCATAACGCTCATCATCAGACTGGTCAGCAGCTCAGGATCCATGCTGTCAGGCAGAGATGGTGGGTGCAGTTTACAAGCGCTGTGGAAAAATGGTGCAAAACAAAGTTGGAAGCCCATGGAATGAAGGGACAGAAACAACTGCATCATGGGATGGCAAGCATGCCCCCACAGTATACCACGATCCGTTCCCAGCACTCCCAGAAGCACAGGGGTGACAGAAGGTGGTGAGTTGCACAGTGGGATAGCTACCCACAATGCAATGCTTTCTGTCGATGCAAGAGCAACAACTGTGTATGCACTCTGCTGACACAAGGAGCATTTTGTGGACATGCACAAGCAATGTAATTAAAGTGGCTTATGATTGTTGATGTAACTTAAATTGACTTAACTCTTTAGTGCAGACATAGGAATTAGGTGCCTAAATATCTTTGAGAATCTGGGCCTTTACCTCTTTGTCACTCAGGTTTCCTTATCTGTAAATTAGAGATAATGATACTGACATCCTTTGTAAGGCACTTTGAGATCTACTGATAAAAAGTACTATGTAAGAGGAAGGGAGAGCTCTTGGCATAATTACTCCACCTCTGTGAGAGGTGGAAGCTATGTCGGTGGGACACCTCTCTCCTGTTGGCATAGAGTGTCTTCACCAGAAGCGCTACAGTGGCACAGGTGCGCCGATGCAGCTGCATCACTGTAATGCGTCTAGCCCCTAGTTAAAGTCAGTGGTGGTGTTAAGGATTCTTTCAATACTCACTGAAATGAGCAACTAATCTCCTTTATGTATTAGAGACAAGCTACAAAAACTGGAGGAACAGCCCAAGGCATGTGACAAGTCAGAACCAAGTCTTGTGGACTGAGGGCACTTTGCTGATTGAAAAGGTAGGGGCTAGGATATTGGATTTGAATCTGTGTGCTGGAGGTAGAAAGCCAGAAGACAAGTTGTGAGTGTGATCTTGGCCTGGTCTACACTACACGGTTAGGTCCATGTAAACTGCCTTGTGTCAATCTAGCTGTGAAAACTTGATTCCCGCAGAGGTAAGTGTCTCTCCACGCCAATTTAATATCACCTCCTCCCTGAGCAGCGTGGAGTCATGGTCAGAGTAATTAGTTTGACACAGTGTCAATATAAACACTGTGTTACTTATGTTGACTTTTACTGGCTTTCAGGAGCTGTCCCACAATGCTCCACACTGACAATACAATCAATACAAATGCTCCTGGTGAGGACATGCACCGCTGACACAAGAAGCCAAGTGTGCACACACACAAGCAATTTAATAACGGCGGTGGCTGTATGCCGATGTAAGTTAGGTCAACATAATTGTAATGTAAAGTGTAATGTAGATGTTGCCCTTGAGAGGAAACAGTGAGAGTTCTTCAGCAGAGAGCTCACTTGAGTGACACATCTGGGGATTTAGGAGCAAGGAAACTGCTTGCTGCTCTTTATTTTTACTTGTTCCGAGAAACAGGACTTTGTTTACAGTTTTGTAAATACACAGGATTACACCAAGAATATTCCTAATATCACTGATTTCTCATCTCAATGGAAACAAACAATTTTTTTTCCAATAATTTTTCTGTTTATATTATCAAAAAGAAGATTATGGGATGATTTGATTACAAAATATGAGAATCGTCTTATGGAGAAAATATCACATGCTAATAGGCTCTTTAACCTAGGGGCTGGTCTACACTAGAAAGTTGGTCTGCTTAACTACTTTACTCAGAGCTGTGAAAAAATGTCATGTCCTGTGTGATGTAATTAAGTTGACCTAAACCCTGGTGTAGACACTGCTAGGATGATGAAAGAATTCTATCAATCTAGCTACTGGCTCTTGGAAAGATGGATTTACTACACTGATGGAAGAACCCCGTCACTGAATTAAGTAGCAGTTACAGTGATGCAACTGTGCAGCTGTAGCGTGTCTAATGTAACATACCCCGAGGCCTAGTCTATACTAGAAAATTAGGTCAGTTTAACAACGTCACCAGAGGTATAAAAAGTCCACACCCCTGAGTGGCATAGTTAAACCAACCTAAGTCCCTGTGTAGGCAGTGCTAGGTCAATGGAAGAATTCTTCCATCAACCTAGCTACTGTCTCTCGGGGAGATAGAGTACCTATGCCAATGGGAGAACCCCTCCCAGTGGCATAGGTAGTGTCTACACTGAAGTGCTACAGTGGTGCAACTGTGTTGCTGTAGCATTTTAAGTGTGGCAAGCCATTAATGGAGGAAGGCATAACAAGAACCAATGGTTGGAAGTTAAAGCCAGACAAATTCAAATTAGAAATACGGCACTTATTTTTAACAGTAAGGGAACAAATTACTAAGGGATGTGGTGGATTTTCCATCCCTTAAAGTCTTCAGATCAAGACTGAATACCTCTCTGGAAGATATGCTTTTGTCAAACAAGCTATTAGGCTCAATGCAGGGGTAACTGGATTAAAGTCTATAGCCTGTGTTATACAGGAAGTCAGACTGGATGATCTAATGACCCTTCTGGGCTTAAAATCTATTAACAAAAAAGCTCATTAATTTTAGGCAGGGACGGAGCCAAGTTTGGGGTGAAGTGGGGGAGGTGGAGGAGTGATAGCAGGAAGAATAGGATAGGAGGTTAGGACGGGGGTCAGGATCCTGGAAGGGCAAGGGTAACTGGAGCATAGAACATAGGGGGAAGAGAGGGGCAGGAGGATTAGGGCAGGGAGCAGATGAGGGGCAGGGGGTGCCACTTACCTGGTGGCCACCTGCCCCTGGGGGATCCCATCCTTGGGCTTATCCAAGAGAGGCACGAGCCAGGCTGTGGGCTCCAACCAGGGTGCCCCTGCCAGGCCAGGCCCTGCAGTGGCATAATCCCACATCAAGGCCTCTGCACTATGTCCAGCCTACTGCTGTGCATTAATAGTTCGTTAATGCAATTTCATCTAGTCAAGTTTAAAATAAGACCAGATCAAAGCACGTTAACAAATTATTAGTGTACAGCAGGGTGCACCCAGATAGTTTGTCTGTGCCACAGCAGATTTAGTGCAGGGTAGATTAGACCCCATTCTGTCATGAATATGACAACCTCAGCAACATAATATGCTTGAAAAGGTGCCACACATACACCTAAAGACTGCCAAGAGATTGGGGCTGGGGAGGAACCAGACCATTGCACCCCTCCCACTCCCAATTAGCTCAGCTACTGATTTTGGATGCTCAACTTGATATTTAAGGCCTGATTTTCAGAGGTAATGAATGCCCACAACTCAAATTTAAGTCAGCAGGAGCTGCAGGTTCCAAACAGCTACAAATCAGATCTTAGATGTCTCAAAACAGGCACCCGAAACTCAAAATCAGTGGACACTTCTGAAAATTGTGGCCTGTGTGACCTTGGATAAGTCGCTTAATGATTCACTGGGAGAACTGGAGAAATAATCCAGTTAGACATCTTGACTTCCCATGGCCTATCTTAACCTCATAGTATACTGTCTTCCACACAGTTAGATTATGTGTCTTCTGTATTGCCTTTCCTGGATATACTGCAGCTTCAAAATATATTAATAATAAAAATTAGACTGGACGAAGTATTTAAGAATATGCAGAAGGAACAATGCTGAACTGGAAGAGAGTGGACCAAATGACCAAAAAGAGGTCTTTGCCACTTCAAACTTCTATAATTCTTTTTCATATCTAAATCAACCTTATCTTAGAGAAATTTAATAGTATTTGAAAGAGGAATCTCTAACAGGAATCTAACAAAGTAGTAGCATGTATGCAGTGGTGTTGTGACCATGTTGGTCCCAGAACATTAGAGAGACAAGGTGTGTGAGGTAGAAGATACTACCTCACTCACCTTGTCTCTTCAAAGTGGTAGCAGTCACCATAAGATATTTTCTGGGTTGCTACCATGTATATCTTGTAAGTGCACTTTGTTATTCCCAATACACATTTGTACCTTCATCTAAAACTCTAATTAAATTGTCTCTTAAGGTTGAACACTGTATAATAGAAGGCTTTGCCTATGTACAATTGTGGCGCGTTCCACCCACATTCTCAGATTTCCTGGTCTGCAATCTTTGAAAGGAGAAATTCAGGCTATCTGCACCCCCAGTCTATCCATAAATTGCACAATACATGCAAGGAATATAGTATTAGGCTATAGTCAGCTCAGCTGTCTTTTCTTGAATTACTAGCCAAGCTAATCAACTACCTAATGCAGAAGAGATTTGCTGTGCCTTCCTACTTGTTATGGTAGAATAACAAGGGGAAATTTGTTGGACAGCTGCATGAGAATGACTTTTTGTATGCTAGTTTTAAAACTACATTATATTTGCTGCTGTGTAGAGAATTATAATATGAGCCTGTACGTTCTAAGTAAATTAAGTAGTGTAGCCCATGGGGCTAGCCTGCAGGTTTACTGTATTATATAATTTATTTTTTTATTAGTTTTATTGATTATATTATTTTTGTTTATGTTTTTGTACTGAATATTCCAGGACACATTACTTCATTATATTTGAATGTAATTCAAGGAATCTACAAGCCTGTATCCTATATGATTAGCTGGAGTAAATTAGCATAAGTGTTTGTAATCTTTGGCATAGATAAATGGCCTACCAGCTACCCCTTTTAACTTTGGGGAACTGAATGGAGAATTGAATGTGTTTACCAAAATTCTGGAACATACAGGTCTCCACAACATACACTGCAAAGAATATGGAAGTAACAGTGCAGGCCAAACGTAATGGTTTCAAGGATGAGATAATTAATATGTATGAATATATTATTAATATGTAAGAGTATGTTAGCCAATAGAGAATGTGTACTCCAAGATTTGGGTGAGGAAATATTGCGGATAGTGCCAAGACCCTATCAGAGGGCAACCCCTCCATCTGGAGGGGTCCTTTTCTTGCTTTCCCTGTGTTTAGCATAATTACTCAACACTCAATCCTGAGCTCTATAATCTCAGGGCTGAGGAACCTGGACCATCAAACCCATTTTGGCATGCTAGACATGAGGCTAGTCATTTTTTTCCTATTACCACGTCCCCTCGGAAGGGTAAGAACATGCTAATTTAAGTAGCTTTTGTAAAGGAATGTTACCACAAGGGTCTATTGAATTGTATTACCTCTTCGTGGCTCTGCAGCTTTAATAACTCTTGTCATTTATTTCAATAAAAATCTCTAAAGCCTGACTTTGTCCTCAGTGCAAATGTCCTTGCCACACATTCCAAGGATCTGCACGAAGTACTGAACTCTCAGCGTTCTCTAACTCTGTGACCTGATTTTGAAACAAGACTCTAAGTATCTTCTGGTCAAATAATTGGTGAGCCTATAATAAATCAGCCCTATAAAAATCAGGTTAACAGTACTACCACAAGTCTAGCCCATATAGAATAATCTTGTATGATTTGGCTGAGTGAGTCAAGATGCTGGGGCAGACCTATAGAATTTATTGCATTAGTTTGGAATCCTGATTTTCAGGACTTATTTTAGAAATCATAAGCAACATGGATTTATTTTGGGTTCCAAATCAGATGCAAAAAATAAACAGACAGGGCACATATTGAGCTGTGGTTTGAGTTCTAATTTCAATGTAGTTTATACAATTTAGGACTTCAGCAAGCTATTGATTCCAAAGCTCAGCACGGATTTTGCACAGCATCACCACCAAGACACAATATCCTAAAGGTACTCGCCAATTTAATACACTTGCATACAGTATTTTTCACTTAAGTAAAATTAAAGTTAGAATTTGCCTGTATGGTTGAATGGAAAAATACCAACATCTTAAATGATCAAGAGCTTTAAAAGAAGGAAATAGAAGTTGAATTGTCAATTGGGGGACATTACACGTTTTTCACTATCACACTGATCTATACTGTCAACAGAAGTGGTCTCATGAAAGTTAAATTATTAATGACAATAGATGTCATGCAACCAGAGAAGCTATATAATGGTGAGAGTAAGAAGAAACCTTTAAAAGACAGAATCATAAATGCCAACACGGAGGACCTGATTCTGCTCCTTCCAATTCGAATCAATGGGCGTTTTGTCGCTGGCTGTCACTCTTTTTAATGGGAGGACCAGTTTCTTCCTTTTTTCAGATGTTTTCCTACAGCAACCCACCTTCTTCAAGAGAGGAAGCTGGCAGCTTTGCAAACCAGCAAGAGGGAAGGGAACTACAGTGTGAAATCTGTCCCAAGTAAGTGGCTAGAGGATGCGGTGGGGAGAAGGACTTGCACTAATAATGCTCCCCTGGAATAGGGGTGGCTATTTTCAGCAGCGATCAAGACTGCTGCTGTGCAACTTTGTGCGGCTGTACAATTAACCCGGAATGCAGCAGCGCCTCCCCGGGAGCCGCGCGTGAAGCTGGCGGGGGGCAGCCCCTGCTGAGGGCAGAACGCCCAGCGGTGCAGCACCTGCGCGAGCGCGCTGGCAAAAAATGGAGAGGCGGCCAAGCTGAAGCAAGCTCCCGCGCCCGCTGCAGCAAACTCTCCGAGAGGGAGGAGCCACGAGGCAGAGAGAGGCTCAGGTCTGGGGAGCGCTGCTGCTGCTGGCTGCGCCAATACAAACCAACCCACCAGGGGAGAGTAGCAGCTCCCTCAGTGTGTGTGAGTGACCTTCCTCTCCCTCTCCACGTTGTGCAGTCATGGCGTGTGAGCAGGAAGAAACTCTTCCAACATCCCGCAGGGCATCGTAGCCTGGTCACCTCCCCTCCCCCAGGAGAGAGGAGCGCGCACACACCTCACACAGATTTGCCCAGCCAGCCAGGGCGGGGACCGACAGGCCCTTCTCACTATGGCTGTTTTAAGGCAGTGCTTCCCCCGCCCTGCGCCTGTTTCAATGGAGCCTCCCTACGTTCACCCCGGCAGCAGTTTTTGCAAATTGCAGCCCCAGCATCGCCCCGTCCGAGAGGCAACAAGAAGCCTCCGGCACCGCCGCGTCCCCGGGGAGCCCAGGGCCCGGCTGCAAACTCTCCGTGGGGCACGCGGGGCAGCAGGGGCCGCTCTGGGCGCTCCGGCCGGGAGCAGCCGGAGGCGCTGAGCGGGCGCTCCCGCACCTGCGCTGAGTTTGCAGCCCTGAGAGGGGGGAGCTGGGCACAGCCCAGCCCGGCTCCCAGCCCAGCCCGGCTCCCCGTCCCCAGGCAAGGAGCAGCCCAAGCGTGTGGCCTGCCCGACCCGTCCCTGCTCCGAAAGCCCCGCGGGTGGGAATGGAAGGGGGTTGCACGGCTGCCGCGGAGAGGGGCTGCTGCTGCTGACACCTTGTTACTTCCTGCTTCGCAGACCTAGCAGGGCCCGACCCATCTCGGCGGAGGGATCCGCTCGCCTCCTCCAGCCTCCGCCCATTTCTGCTTCTGCTTTTTTTTTTTTTTTTTCTTTTGCAAGAAAATAATTTGACAGCGATTTGCTGACACTGGGACTTTGCACCAGAGATTAAGAGAAAGCAAAAGAAAAAAAAACCCCAAAACCCAGCAACCTCTCCCCCGATCACGAGGAGGGGCGCAAAGGGGGACCATGCAAAAGGTAAGTCCAGGTTCTCGAAGCTTTTCCTAGCATGGACTGTGGGTTGCAAGCGTGTGGAGGTGGGGGGGATATTTCCACCACTCCCTCTTCGCTCCCTATGTAATTGCTTAGGGGAGGGTGTATTGCATGGGGGGGAGGGGAGGGGAAGGAGGAGTATGTTTCCTGGCGGAGCGATATTTGTTTACAGGATGAGAGCAGTACTGTAAGTAAAGTAGGACCGAGCAAGGCAGATCAGTAATAAATTAATATTGAAATTGCTCCATCAACATCAACGCCAAAAAAAAGGGGGGGGAGGGGGGAATTTGTGCCCGGCCAGGTCTGTCTCCCGGATCCTGCATGCACTTGTTGCAGATTTACACCAGGTAGGCAAATGCTTAGCAAGTTTCATTTTGCATTAGCTGGGGCTCCCCTAAATAAAGAAAAAGTTTGCAGCTCACTCTCGCGCTGTAGACAGAGCTGAGTAGGCGAGGCCCTCCCTGCAGCCTCCTCCCTCTGCTGCAAGACATCCCAGCAGGGAGAAGAGGGCAGCCGGGCTGGCAGTTTATTACCGAGCTCTGTGCTTGCGCTTTTTTTTTTTAAATGCAGGCCTTAGGGAAATGTAATTAAAACGAATATATGTGATAAAGTTCTCAATCTGCAAACGAGAAAAGGCAGGACTCTTTAGGAATTAATCTTTTCACATGGTGCATGTGTTAATGCTGTGGTGTGGCAAGTTACTGTATGCGTGGATTTGGTACTTGATAATATGCTGCCATACCTGCCTACAGTGAGAAATAAAAAAACCTGAGATTTTCATCTTGGCCACTCCCTAAAGTCCTGTCGTACGGTTTCTCCTTTGCAAGTGAGAAAAATATTGCCTAAGATAAAAGTGTGCTTTTTAAAACTAGGAAAATAATATATTCCAGTACTTGAAGAGACTCCAAAAAAAACGTGGCTCTTAGGAGAACTGCCTTTTTGCAGCCTGCCTAAAGAGGTTCCTCCCATATTCTATTCACTGTCTTAGTATTGCAGATGTGAATGGTTATAAGTCCGGATGTTTTAGAGGCAGGCCCAAGAGTTTGAAAAATCCCTACTGCTCAGGCCAAATGCCTGAAATTAAATAGGGCTGTCTGTATGCTGTGGGCTTTGCTTTAAAGGAGGGGTCTGGGCTTGATGTGCACTCATGAAAAGGATTTAGAATTTAAAGTAACTGGGGCTGGTGGAGTTGCTTCTTGGGGAAGTTGGAAAGTGATGTGGATTCTGGTTCTGAAACATTTTGACGTAATTGTGCCTATGCTGTGATCAATACTGGGAAACTTCCAGCACTGGAACAGAAATGGCACTTAGACTTGGTTGTACAGTATGGCTGACAAAATTGCAAGTGTTGTGTGTGTCACTTGAAATACTGATTTGCTAATTTACTTTTATGTGTGTGAATCTGTTTTTAACAAGATTACATTAAAGTTTTCTATCTGGGATTATTGTTTAAACAGGCTGTTACAGCTGAATCACTTGGTTGCATAAGAATTTATTTTTTATATTTTTATTCTTTGGAGATTATAGCTGGTTTCCTCAGATAATGACCAGTTTTACTGTACATTTGTTAACTGATTTTAAGCACATAACTACTTAATATTGAAATGTATGGAGTAAGGTGCAAACCTGTACATCAGATGTCTAGATACAAGGCAGATGATTTTACAAGTAAAATTAATAATCAGTTAACCAGTTAATAAATGGATAATGGCTTATCCTTCCTCTGTTGGCTTTACAGATTAGTTTTCATGTCTATCAGTCAATTACCCACTTGAGTTTTCATATGTAAACTTGCAAATTTTGTACTTTAGGCCTAGTAAATTCTGATATGTCTTTGCTGTGCCAACAAATAAATACCATAGCATACATAGTTACAGATATTTACACACTAAAATAACAGACCAAGCATTAGAAAATATGATGACCCATAACTGAACTATTTGTGAAAAAATACTCTGAAGCACTTAACTGCATGGTTAATGTTTTTATCTCCAGTGATTAACTGGTTAAAGTTTTGTGTCTCTGGCAACTAAAATATTACTGTAAGACAGGAGTGTGGTGTAAGCTCTGCACAGGGGAACTGCTCATGGAGAAGTTTGTAGGGTCGGAGCCTAAATATTTTCCTTTTTCAAACCTGTTTTGTGCTGTAATTAAATAACTTGTCTTTATGCTGTCAGTGTATGGATGAACCATTTGTATGCATAGTTTTGATGCACAGAATGTTTTTATCATCTATTTAATTTGTCGACTTGATTGGACATTAATTGGCCCTGAGCAGAAAGATTTCTTTGACACAGTTAGTATTAAAATCCTATGGGTATTTTAGATAGATGAAAGAAAATTCAGACCTTTATTACATTTTGAGGCCTTGACTGCCATGCTACTATGAACCACTCCTTTTGAGGTATGTTCACTTTTGTAAAAGGTTTGTTAAGGCATACATTTAACATCAAAAGTACTACTGGGCTCTAATACCCTGTATACACATTATGGGACATTGAAGACGTTAATTTTAAAAGGCTTTCTTACAAATAAAAGGGATGTTCAGCTTAACAAATAGGCTTGTTTTTAGTTAGTTAGAAAAATTACTTTATCACATGAAAAAGTTGCATTATAAACTTTCCTTTAGGGTAATATCTGTGAATTACCAATTAACATGGCTATTTCCATAATTTATATGTATATGTGTACTTTGAGAGAATTAAAAGCCAATACATATGGCAAGCACACAAGTTGTGTAATTAACTTATATATATATATTTTGGGATCCTTTCTGCTATGCTTGATTAGCAGTGTATGTTTATGTAACAAAATGAAGCCGAAAAACTAAGCAAGAAACTGAGCAGTGTTCAGACAACTAACTACCCAGTCAAACTGATGAGTGACAGGCTCTGTAAAAAAGAAAAGAAATGAATACTGTAGCTTTAAGGACAAAAATGTTTTTTAAAAATGAGCTATACAGTGGGAGTTTTATGTGAGTATGCAATGAAGAATCATGCCCTTAATTAAAGGATAGGGCCCCATCTTGATCACATTGATATCAATGTGTATTCTGCTGTTCGGTGGGAGCAGGATCAGGCTATTGAGTAGTTCACTAGATGTCCTGCCCGGGCTGTTTACATCATTTTCAAATGGGTCAGTATTAGAGTAAATAAGTCACAGCATGACTAAATTCTTTGTTGGATGTTAAGTGACTCATTTTGCATTTTGATGGACTCAGAAAGGCTTTATTTCCTATTCATTTATTGTTTTAGGCCTGTATATTGCTCTTGGTCACATGCCTCCAAGTGCCTTACAAGGTTTAATAACATAAAATGTGTACACGTTTCAGGTTAGGTTTATTTTTGTGGAAGGCACATCCTTTTAATTAGGAAAATAGTTCCTAGGGTTTGAACTTAGATTCCATCAATTTAATTTTTCTGGCTAGTATAGTCTTTTCAGGAATTCAAGAAAGTATCTAACATTATTAGGTTGTGAATGTAACTCCCTCAATGCCAGGTGGAGAATGTGAGAAAAATGTATGGACAGCACTCCTGTATGTCCTGTGTACTTCAGGGAGTAATGCAGTATTGAGACAGTCTTATTAATGAGAGAGCCTCAACATTTTTCTAAAATTTGATGATAAACTCCCTATTTTTGGACAGTATTTTGTTGTTTGATGAGCTGCATACATGTTATGGACAGCAGCTCAATATAAGCTCCACCTTCTTCTGATTTAGCCATGCTCCTTAAAGGTTGGAAGCCCTGAACCCATGCAATTTTCATGGAGGTCCTTTGTGAGATCCAGGAGTGGAGAATGATTTTTCTTGGGCTTATGTTCTCGGCCCTTCTGCACGTACTGGCCTAGTTTTGTCAGTATCCAGTCAGATTTCTCCTGCTTTCTGCTTGTATTTTGATGGAATGATTTAGTTCTGAGTTTTAACCCAAGATACACTGCCCTATTATAATAGTTAAAATAGGGTAAGTCTTACTCTGCTGTGAATATGTTAAAATGTGGTTTTCAATCTGCCAGGGAATAAGAAATTTAAAAACTTAAGTTATTTTGGCAAAACCCTTTGAGAAAAAATATCTGTTCTCTCTCTTCTGGTTGTTCAGCTGTACAGCAGCTAAGCAAAACACATTGTTCTCAGGTCTGTACTGGAATTCTTAGTGATTCTGGCATATGAAGATGTCTTTGCGTGACATGGCAGTGCATTTTATACCATAAGGCAGTGTTTTTTTAAAAGATGTGTACTTATCAGCTCCATTGGAAACATGAATTTAAAAAAAATCAAGGTGTGATAGCTATGAAAGAATAGTTGTGATTTCCCTCTCCCCTCCCCACAAACTCCTGGGATAGTACTGGCACCAGTGGAAAGCTTAATCAAAATAACTTTTTTAAAACTCTAAAATATTGTTTGACACTGTCAGATACAGTTAGAAATGTCCCCTATGTACACATACTAAGTCTATCTTTATGACTTCCATCCTATAAACACTTAACCACTTACATAACATAACAATGGCCAGATTGGGTCAGACCAATGATCCATCTAGCCCAGTATCCTGTCTTCTGACAGTGACCAAGGTGCTTCAGAGGGAATGAACAGAACAGGTAATTATCAAGTGACCCATCCCGTCGCCCATGCCCACCCTCTAGCAAACAGCAATCCCTGCCTATCCAGAGTAATAGCCATTGATTCCATAGATTTATGAAGTTCTTTTTTGGACCCCTGTTATAGTCTTGACCTTCACAACATCTTCTGGCAAGGAGTTCCAAAGATTGATTGCGTTGTGTGAAGAAATACTTCCTTTTGTTCATTTTAAATCTGCTGCCTATTAATTTCATTTGGTGACCCCTAGTTTTTGTGTTATGAGAAGGAGTAAATAACATTTCCTTTTTTACTTTCTCCACAGCAGTCATGATTGTACAGACCTTTATCATATATACCCACCTTAGTCGTCTCTTTTTCCAAGTTGAAAAGTCCCAGTTTTATTAATTTCTCCTCAGATAGTTGCCCTTTTCTGTACCTTTTCCAATTCCAATATATCTTTTTTGAGATAGGGTGACCAGATCTGCATGTAGTATTCAAGATGTGGGCATACCATGGATTAATAAAGAGGCAATATGATATTTTCTGTCTTACTATCTATCTCTTTCCTAATGATTCCCAACATTCTGTTAGCTGAATGAGTAACTTTATTCATGTGAATAGTACCATTGACTTTAGTGGGACTATTCACATAGTTAAAGTTACACAGGTGCTAGAGTGTTTGCAGGATGAGGGTCTGCATTTAACACTAAATAGCTAAGGAAGCAAATTCCATGTATTTAACCACATGCAGTACTATAAAACCTGTTCTTAAATCATGTTTAGCTCTGAGAAATGTATTAATATTCTTGTATTCAATTACAGGGTAATGGGGGAAATCCTGCCTTCTAAGATAAACCCAGAAAGTAGCACATTCAAATATATATTTAAGAAGGGCTGCCTTCAGAGTGTATGGATAAATATGACTCGAAGGACATTTTTAAAAAAAAGTTTAACTTTTTCTTAGCCCTTTTTGGAGGTGGGGGGGGGAATTGAAGAGATCCAATCAGATTGCTCTTGAGTGGCACATGGGAGTGTGTAGCACTTACGTACAATACTCTACAGTCCCATTCTATGTTGTTGGGGAGCATGTTTGCCCCTAGCTCTTGGGCTGTGAGGGGGAATGGCTTGCCCATTCATAGAATGTACAGGCCTACACAGTTGTTGAGTCTGGCTCTGGCAAACAAATGGAATGGGGGATCCATTTGGTCAGTGGATCTGCATAGGCCTGGGTCCCCAAACTCTCCTAATGCAAGTGGAAGTTTAATATTCATTACCAGCAACTTGCTCTGAAGGGATGAGGGATGGTCAGATTGACACTAGGTCATTGAGGGTGGAGGGTGGTAGTGGGTGCAAGTATAGAAAGAACAATAAATAGTAGACTATTTATAGTGGAGTACTCCTTTTACAATGCCCCAGTTAGGCACCTCCTTCCAGGACAGAGCTTTATGCACCAGTGGGTGTGGATACTCTCCATGGGTTTGCTGTATTCTGCCTGAAGGAAGGGGTCTGGTTTTAGCTGTGTCCAGGAACTGCAGTGACCCTCCAGGCCAAGGCAGAATTTGCCCCCAAACAAGTAGTGTATTATATTCTGCCCTTAAAATAGGCTTGGCAGAATTAAATTTTTTTATAATTTTTGTGGATAATATTAATGTTTGTTTTAAAGCACTTTTTTTCTATTTTTATCTATTTAAGTTTTCACAGTTGCGGGGAATTATGGGGGGTTCAGACAATGGGGGCGTCAGGGAATAATTATTTAATGACATTTGATGTTGATATTCAAAAAGTTAAATCTTTAGACCAGTTAAAACACAAATTGGCAACATTGTGTCAAAATATACAAAGCAAATAGTCTTAAATCAAACTGTAGTATGCTGTCAAGCAACATATTTCTTTGCATATCTGTACATTTTTATAATTATCAATGGAAATATTTTTTGTTGACTTATGTGTGTGCGGTGAAATCAGTGTTTTTCTACATTTTCCAATAAAATGCCTAATATTTCCAAGCCCAAATATATATATATACTTAGGTTTGCCAATTCTCATGATTTTGTTGTGAGTCTCATACTATTTGGTGATTTTGCTGAAGCCCTAGCTCCTGCTGTGCTGTAAATATGTGATAATCTCAGCTTTCATTATTTAAAAAAAAAAAATCTAGCCCTCATGGTTGCAGAGACAAGCTCGAAGATGTGACCTGCGTGTGTCATAAAGGCCAGTGGTGCTGGAATTAGTTGTGCTGGGGGTGCTCCAGTATCCCCTGGCTTGAAGTAGTAATATCAAACACCAAATACATCGTTTCCATCATCAGCATCCCCACTATAAAAATTGTTCCAGCACTGCTGCTAAAGGCTCAAAACCCAGAAGGCGAATGAAAAGAGCTTACTTTTATTAATTTAAAAAAAAAAATCTCATGATTTTTAAGCCAGTCTCAGTTTTTTGGGACCTGACCCATGATTTTTGAATGCTTGGGGTTATCAGTACTGTATCCTGCAGTAGTTTACAGTAATAGTCCAAAACACTCCAATTTACAGTAGAAATACTGCAGTATTCTGGATGATGTAGTATTTTTATAAGTGCATTTTGAAGTTCGAAGTGAAATTAGCTCTGTGGTTTTAGTTCACTTTGTAATGAAGAGTGATGCAGATTGCGCAAACAGCCCACCTAAGTTTGCATAGTTGTTTAGCTCTGTGTTATAAAAAGATCCAAGACACTGCTATTATGCAGACTTATGAAAAGGTAATTTTTTTTCCACATCACTGTTGACAAATCTGACAAATTTTCATCTGGAGCACTGCATTCTATAGTACTCTACACTGGCATAGCATGCTTGTCGGCAGATGATTTTCTGAGCCATACGGGCACAAACAAATATTACATTTTCCCTTCCCCCAAATAAGAGACATTTGTTAAAACTGCCATTGAAGGATATATCTCACATTTTCTGGTGTCTCTAGTTTAAATAGAAAACAGTCAATCTTTTCCCCCCTTGTCAGCTGCTTGTTGTAAGATTTCTGAAAGAGGCTGAGTTGTGATGTGTCCTTGAAGAAATGCTGCATGAAAAAAAATTGCAATGCTTTGACTCCATTTTCTCTATACTGAAGCAGCATTGTGGCAGATGCTTTTTTTTTTTTTTAATATCTGGATGGGTTTTTTATTGGACATTTTATGCACACTAGTGGGTAGATGGAACATTGTGACTGATGGGGCTAAAAAATAATCCTGCAGTGATAAAACTGTAGAAATATGGAGTTGGGAAAATATTACTTTGGTAGGCAGGTTCAAGTCTAGCAGCAACTTATTCTTATGCATTGAGTGATGGTCATATTGACACTGGGTCTTTGACTGTGGTGGTGACTAAGTGTAGAAAGAATAATAGAATATTCTTGGAGGACTGTATTTACACTGCTCCTGATTAGACACCCCACTCTTTAAGGACTATGGGTATGTTTGGGGTACGTAGCTTACACCATATTTGTTTCTCTCTAAATTAAAAGAAAACTGTAGAGATTTCCATGATAGTCATGTGAAAATGACATTTCTCTCCTGCTCTATGAAACAAGGAGATAACTATGGAGATACTTTAAATTTTTGTTACGTTTAAACACATCCAGGATTGAAAAAAAAAAGAGCATAACGCTTTTCTGATTAAAAAAAAAAAGAAAATGTGTTGCATCCCTTCATTTCCACCACTTTTCTAATTGATGAGGAGATAACATTCCTCCCTCGCCATGTGAGGGGAAAAAAGTTTGCATTATATATTTATATAAACTATCTCTTGCTTGATGTGTTAAAATGTGGGTGAGGAAATCTGTCTAAGACCAGGGGTACAATAGAAAACTTTTGCTGGTATAGCAGTGTCAGGGAAATGATATATTCTTGCTTGTTTATTTATTTATTTTTTTTTTGGGGTGCCATTTCTATACCAGCAAAAGCCGTAGTGTAAATGCAGTTATACCAGCATAAAAGTGCTTTTGCCTGTATGGTTTATTTCACTCACCAAACTGGGATAAGCTGGACTGTAAAAAGGGCTTTCTTGCTTGTATAAGATGCATCTAAACTAGGAAGCTTTTGCCAGTAAAGTTCTGACAATATGGTTGTACCAGCAAAGCTTTTAAGTGTGGACTAGACTTAAGCGGAAATTGTATTCTTTCTGAACAGAGTATTGGCTATCTCCCAATATGTGTAGGGTTGGACAGGTGAACAAGGTAAGCATCTAACAAAGTGATCTGATCCTGCAGTGGGAATATTCATTTGTGTATAATTAAGTACATGCTTAACTTTTTTTGCAAGGATGTCTCTCACTATGTACTGTACCCATAGAAATTGTGAAATAAATATATTTATTTGAAAAGCTTCACTTGTAGCTGAGTAACCTTCTGCTATTCATATAGAATTAAAATGGTCATTAGTTTGCATGTGAGACAATGTGTAGTATTCACTGTCATCATATATCCTGTGTAAGTGACTTCAAATACTTGGTTATGGTACTGTATGTGGAAAAATAAAAAACCCAAATTGGGAGATACTATATTTGGTTCTGAAAATGTAGAAGTGAAGACAGCTGTTTTCAGGCATAAAATAAATGTTACAATCAATATTCAGTTTGGTCACAGATTATTCACTGTCATCAGACTAGATAGCAGTATTTGAAGAAAGACTGCATAAATTATAAATGAGGCTGCATTTATTGGCAAATCTGAGACCCATAGCTTCCAGTCATTGAGCACCACCAGTGGTAGCAATGGTGGAAGCTGTAGTGTGAACAGCAGAGAGACATTTTTACTGCCATGATGTCTAACCCGTTTGTACCATCATTGGGGCTCCACTAGTGGAAAATTACAATTCTTAATTTTTCTAGTGTAGACACAATATTTGTTAATTGGTTAAACCTACATCTATAAGTTATTCACTCTTTCAGACAAAGATCAAGTTTGTGTCTTTAATAATAATAATAATTATTTATTGAATAAGAAATTAATCCTGATCTATTTTTAATATGAAGTAATACAGTTTTATCACAAAACTGCTGCAAAACTGTACACATAAAAAGTCCCAGCCAGCCAAATATGGGTTTTTCTTTACCTCCTGTGTAGGCTGATGGAGCTCTCATGTCCACAGGGCTGTTACTTTGGCTGTATTATGAGGTCCATAAGTCTCTTGCCAGTCTTCTCATTTTGGTTCACCTTTTCTCTTGTTTTGTCACATCCCAGTTTTTAGGAGCTGTACTTATCTTGTAGACAGTCAGTCTTCCTTGAGATGGAGATGGAGACTGAACTTGCCATTTGTAACACAGGAGAGCGCATTTCATGTTGTTTTCCTTCTTTGAAGGTTGAAAGTATCACCTTTGTGAAGGCTCCTAGGCCGTAGTAGAACTTGAAAAAAGAATTCCAGGATCAAAAACAAGACTTTTAGGATTACTACCAAAACTGGGTCTGTTACATAAAGGGCTGTCCTCTTCATCATCTAAGAGCCAGTTTTCATAGTGGTTTTGTTGTTGCTTCACACACTTGGTGTGTCAAGTACAAAACAGTTTCATTCCTGATCCATATGTTATATTTGTTTTTTTACACCTTTGAAGTTCTGATACTCCATGTTTCAAAGAAATACCAGTGTACTTCAATACACCTCAAAAGCAGCAGTGAGTGTTAACATATAGTGTATGGTGCAGGTCTCAACAAGGATTTATATTTTAGTCGTCTCTTCAGCATGCAGTACAGTTCAAATTCAACTAAATGTCTCCCACGTAGGTATCTGCTTGTGTGTGTGTTCTTCTCTGTTTTAGTATATGCAATTTCAGTATATATTTCCAGAATTATTATTACTTTTTTATTTGCTCATTTCTAATCAGTGATCAAAGATAACTGATGGAAAAACACTACTTGTGATTTCCCAGTAATTGCATATAGACACTTTTGAACTTTCTTAAATGGATTTTCTTCATACATGATCTATATCGTGGGATTTGTGTGGGTTTTTTTAAATTTCTACATTTTATATTGATTAATATATATATTGAGCCAACAAATAGGTCCTGGCAAAAATAGGGGAGAAAAACACCTTACAGATTGACCTACATCTTGTAGAGATGGTGAAAACATGAACCAGGGTGCTTCATATAACATATCAGAGATCCAAGTTTTAAGTTTCTAAATTTCTTCTGCAATTTAGTTGATGTGATCATCAACACTCAAATCAGAGCAGGGTAGGGAGCAGTACTTTCTACGTTCATTCAGGTGCCAGTAATGGTGGCATTTTTGCCTCCCCTCCAAAAGAACACCACCCGTCATTCCACTGCTTCAAGGTAGGGCCGTTAATAGGAACATGGTAGCCAATACTATTGTTGAATGTTTTTGAACACGGGCAATGATGAGTCTGTAAGAAAATGAGTATATCAGCAGGAATGAGAGGCATTTACATACACCTCCCAAACTTGATTCCGTGATAGTAGGAACTGCATTTGCCAAATCATGAAAGCTTGATAAGCTTCTGTGACTTTGACAGATCATGTAATCCAGTGGTTCTCAACCAGGGCTATTTGTACTCCTGAGGGTATGCAGAGGTCTTCCAGGGGGTACATCAACTCATCTCGATATTTGCCTAGTTTTACAACAGGCTACATAAAAACCACTAGCAAAGCAGTACAAACTAAAATTTCATACAGACAGTGACTTGTTTATACTGCTCTATATACTATACACTGAAATGTAAGTACAATATTTATATTCCAATTGATATATTTTATAATTATATGGTAAAAATGAGAAAATAAACAATTTTTCTGGAATAATGTGCTGTAACACTTCTGTATTTTTATGTCTGATTTTGTAAGAAAGTGGTTTTTAAGTGAGGTGAAACTTGGAGGTACGCAAGACAAATCAGACTCCTGAAAGGGGTATGTAGTCTGGAAAGACTGAGAGCCACTGATCTAGTCCACTGCCCTGCACTGAGACAGGACCCAAGTATAGGTAGCTCATCTGTGACAGATATTTGTCCCACCTGTTCTTAAAAACTCCAATTACATGGATTCTACAGCATCCCACAGCCCTCTGACAGTGGCAGATTGGAGCAAGCTGCCCCATTTTTAATTTCAGATTTCTGTCCTGGTTTGGATTTGAACACACAGTGTCTGAGGTGGCACTCAGATTTGATTACTGTAACATGTCATTGGAGCCCTGTGTGTCTAACAACATCTGGGAGGTCTGGCTCTAAATCAGCAGACAACTTTTTCAAATGTAAGGTAGTTGTGAATATGAGTTGCAGGCCTTATGTTACACCCATGTTTATAAGTACGATTCTGATCTATCTCTATGTCCATCTGTGCTTTCAAGACTATACTAGTAATTAGAGTTGGCAAATTTCTGAAAACAAAGTCAAGTTCTCTTCTTCCCTCCTCCGCCCACCCCTCCCAGTTTTCACTGACATTTTGCATTTCAATGAAAATTCAAAAGAACTGGTGGAAGTGTATAAATACTAATAGTGCTGGGTCTTTGTACTTTTTCATCAGAAGATCTCAGCCCATTTTGTAGTATTACTATTACTCTCAATTTACTAACAAATGGGTGTTACTCCAAGATTAACTGGCAGTAACCTGATCAGCCATAGTTCTCTATAAAACAATGTTGTTGCCTTTTTTCTTCTTTTTTTCCCCCCTATGGTAAAAAGTAGAAAATGGGAAGTGAAGTACATCAATAGGGGAGAGGGAGAGAACCTTTTTTCAAAATTGAGCTCTTGAAAAACCCACATTAAAGTGCATTTTAACTAAAACATTCCTAAAGGTGCTGTTATCATAATAGAAAGGGAGGACTTTGGGAAAATGGAAGGATGATTTTTTTGTCCATATGTTTGAAAATCACAAATGCATTAGAAAGGATAAATTTTATACTTGATCTTGCTTAAGGTAAAAATAAGAGGTTTAAGGGGTGTGTTTTAGAAGCAAACATTGATTTAAAGAAATAATGCACCTAAATAGAAAATTGCATAGAAAAATTGTAAAATGACATAGGATTGTATTGCAGCCCTGATTGTTGGTGAATAGTATCTTACTTCTCAAATAGTCCCATTGCCCTAGTCTGGCTACTTGCAAGGTAGAGTACTACAGAACATGAGCCAGGGTGGAAGAATATGGTCCTAAATTATTTAACTTTAATAGGTATTTTTTTGTAATCCAGGTTTCCATAAGAATGTTTAATACAAATATTTAATATATATGAAAGAATCACGTACACATTGATGCCATTGACCATAATGGCTTGAGAAAAGGCATTGCAGTCTCTTGGACTGGGTGATCTCGGTACTAACAGAGTCATGTTCTGATGTTTATGTAGCAATGTTAAACACTTAAAGATGTGGACTTTTTCAGAATATTTTGGTCCAGTGTATTGATTCAATTTAAAAGAAGAAATTACAAGTAATCCCATAAATGATGGCCCAAAACTAAGAAGGTTGCAATCCAGACTTTGCAGAGGTGTGCACGTAGAGCCATATCCAAAATTCATTGAAGTCAGTGGAAAGACTGACTGACTTCAGTGTGTTTTGGATTGGGCCCATAGGGCTCAGTTTTGTAATCTTTACTTATCTGAAGCAGCCTTTACTCATATAAGTAGTTCCATGGCCGTTAGCTGCAGCAGTGTCACTGCCTACTTTGTAATTATATATTGTAATTTACAGAAAGAGAAACTGTCAAGTTTAAGCCCCCCACTGTACTTAAGTAATGTTTTCACATGTAGAACTTTGCCTCTAGATTCTTCCAGGGAATCTTTAAAACTAATCCTTGTAAGTTATGAGAAATAAAAGAAAACAAAAGAACAATGCAACTTGTTTTAGGTTCCATTGAACGTAAAGCTGTATGTACTAGTTCTAGCAGCAAATAATGCATGTGTGTAGTGTTGTGTGGTTATTTTTGTTAGCAGTAAACCAAGTTCGTACTATTTAGAAATGTATGCACGTCACATATGCATTGTGCAGTTTAGCTCTTGAAAGTTCAACTGAATGTTGACAATCAGTAAAGTTAATTCAGTAGCAGGGCCAGCTGTAAGCAGTGACAGATCCTAGGTCTGCTGCGGTTCCTCCATTATACAGTAGACCTTTGAAGAAAGCAAGACAAAAATATTTTTTTCACAATCTAGTGCAGTGGCTCTCAATCTTTCCAGACTACTGTACCCTTTTCAGGAGTCTGATTTGTCTTGCGCACCCCAAGTTACATCTCACTTAACTACTTGCTTAGAAAATCAGACATAAAAATACAAAAGTGTCACAGCACACTCTTACTGAATAATTGCTCACTTTCTCATTTTTACCATATAATTACAAAATAAATCAGTTGGAATATAAATATTGTACTTGCGTTTCAGTGTATAGTCTATGGAGTAGTATAAACAAGTCTGTTTGTTCATACTGTCTGTATGAAATTTTAGTCTGTACTGACCTCGCTATTGCTTTTTATGTAGCCTGTTGTAAAACTAGGCAAATATCGAGATGAGTTGATGTACCCCCTGGAAGACCTCTGTGTGCTCTAGTGGAGCGTATGATGGCCCCTGTTCTGATGTTGTAGGGAATTAGGTTTTCAATTTGCTCCATTGAAGTCAGTGGGAGTTTTGTTATTGATTTAGAAGAGGCATGATTGGGCCTAGTGGATAAGGCTTAAAAAAGAAAAGAAAACCTCAGTTTTCATGTGAATGAAAAAAAACTTTCAGACTGAGTCAGTGACACAGATAGTGTATGTGAGATATACTGGTAAGTCACTGCTTACTGTAAATCTTGGTGCTTGGCAGACGTGTATCTGTACTTAATTACAGTTAGATGACTTTGTAGATTTGGAAACTTAAGTAATATTATTTCCATTGTATTTTCAAGTTAAAAATACTCTGAGGCATGTAAGTTACTGAGCTAAAGGCAGAAAGAAGTGTTTCAGCTATCTCACAATGATGTTTTCTGTCTTAACCTGTGAAACTGCGGTATGAAAGTTAATAAATTTTGCCACAAAGTTTTTAGAAAGTTATGCTCACATGTTGTTAGTACTGAATGTTGTTCTGCCTGTTCTGTGTAGGTAGGTTTAATTTTTAATGCAGGGTTTTTTAATTGGGAAGTCTTCCATCTGCATTAGTGTAAAACCAAATTCTGATGTGATGGTAGCAGCGATTCAGTTATAGAGGAGCTCTGTATGTTTCTGTTATAAACTCCTGTTTCCATTTGCCAAGTAGAAACTTTAGGAAAATTATCCTTTTAGGGCACAACAGGTGTACATGGCATTTACAAACACTTTATGCAAAGTCCCTGTTTGGAGGAGTTTACATTTGAAAAAGTGACTTTTTATGTAGTGGAAAGTTTGGTTAAATTATGTGGCTGCTTTTGAGTTATCTGAGCGTGATAAAGTATCTTTCACACTTTCAAAAAGTTTTCGGTGGCTTCTTTTGAATTCAGCTAAACTAGGTTTAGTAATATCAGTTCTAGGTTTTGTTTAAAATTTTAGCTAGAGCATTTAATCACCCATGGCTTCTTGCATCTCCTCCAGTAGTTATCAGTGATTCACAGTCAAGCTGGAAGGGCATATCAAGTGGGGGGTCGTGCAGGGATCAGTTCTGGATCCAGTTCTGTTCTATAGCTTCATCATTGATTTAGATAATGGCATAGGGAGTACACTTATCAAGTTTGCGGATGATACCAAGCTGGAGTGCTTTGGAGGATAGGATTAAAATTCAAAATGATCTGGACAAACTCGAGAAATGGTCTGAAGTAAGTAGGATGAAATTCAATAAGGACAAATGCACTTAGGAAGGAACAATCAGTTGCACACATGAAATGGGAAATGATTCCCTAAGAAGGACTACTGCGGAAAGGGATTGGGGATCACAGTGGATCACAAACTAAATACAAGTAAAAAATATAACGATTGCAAAAAAGCAAAGATTCTGGGATGGATTAGCAGGAGTGTTGTAAGCAACACACGAGAAGTAATTCTTCCCCTCTACTCTGCGCTGATTAAGCCTCACCTGGAGTATTGTGTCCAGTTCTGGGTGCCACATTTCAGGAAAGTTGTGGACAAATTGGAGAAAGACCAGAGAAGAGCAACAGAAATGATTAAGCGTCTAGAAAACATGATCTATGATGAAAGATTGAAAAAACTGGGTTTGTTTAGTCTGGAGAAGAGAAGACAGAGAGGGGACATCATAACAGTTTTCAAGTACATAAAAGGTTGTTACAAGGAGAAGGGAGAAAACTTGTTCCCATTAACTTCTGAGGATAGGACAAGAAGCAATGGGCTTAAATTACAGTAAGAGTGGTTTAGGTTCGACATTAGGAAAAACTTCCCAACTGTCAATGTAGTTGAGCACTGGAATAAATTGCCTAGGGAGGTTGTGGAATCTCCATCACTGGAGATTTTTAAAAACAGGTTAGACAAACACCTGTCAGGGATGGTCTAGATCAGTGTTTCTCAAATAGTGTTCCATGGAACCAGGGTTCCGCAGGACAAGTTGAAGGGTTCAGCAAAAAAGTGGAACCGCGCCGCTGAAATAAACCTAAATCGCATGCCGCCGAACAGCTGTCAGTGAGCTGCCGATCAGCTGCTATCGCGCCGCCGAACAGCTGATGTGGCCGCCGAACAGCTGTTAGCGTGCTGCCGAACAGCTGATTGTGGCGCCGAAAACGGCTCAGATAGCCCGCTGCCGAAAGCTGCCTTCACCGCGCCACTGAAAAGGGGTAGATAGTTTGGACTTTTCGGTGGAGGGTCTGGCATGGCTGGGCAAGGGTTCCGGGGGGGGAAATATAATTGAGAAACACTGGTCTAGATAATACTTAGCTCTGCCTTGAGGGCAGGGGGACTGGACTAGAAGACCTCTCGAGGTCCCTTCCAGTCCTACACTTTTACGATTCTATGGATCATAACTTTTGTCATTATTTTGGTCAGATGCCTAATATTGTCCTTACACAGGTTTTAACTTCAGCTATATTTCTTACAAAATCTCTTCCACTGAGATTAGAGTGGACTGTGGCATAATACTTTTTTGGGAGGAAGTGATTCAAACATCTCTTTGAAGACCGAGGGCCAAAATCATTGTTGGCATAATTGGGGGCAAATTTACTGAAGTTACCTTTGCCTGCACTAATGGCTTGATGCAAAGTTCTCCATCTGATCTGGCTGTACAGCAATGATTAAGTCCTGTAAAGATCAGGAATGTGTGGTTGAAATAAGTTATCAGGTTCATTTTAATGTTTTGGTTTATCTTGCACAATCTCATTGAAATTGAGGCCAAACAGTCTACATATGTGTTTGAAAGTTCCTGGAACTAGAAACAGAGTCTCACTCGTCCTATCCCACCTTTCTTCCCCCGCAGGGTTTTGCACAGAAATTGGATGACATCTTGTCTCAGTCCCTGCTCAGATCTATCCTCTTCCACTACCTGTTGTGTTAGGGCTTTATTGTATATTTACTTCTACACATTGAAATAAAAGCAAGTGCATTTATTTTGCTGAGACATTCAAAATATCTGATGACATACTCTTACATAGTACATTGCTTAACTTCAACTTAAACAAACATTTGTGGACTCATTTGAATCTCGTATGATAAATGCGCATAGGAAAATGGGGCTTGATCTAAAACCCGTTGTCAATAGATTTAAGTGGGCTTTAGATCAGGCTCTCAGTGCATGAAAATCAAGGATTTTCATTCTTGCACAGTTTCTATATTTAGATCACTCCTTTAGTCTAGCTTTCTTTCAACAGCAACCATACAGGGAAAAATAAGGTAGGAGGAAATGTAGATATAGTCACGTAAGAGAGAGCACGAGTGTGCACATGCTTATCCCTGGGTAGTAGCTGGATATTGGTATGTAGGAGGAAAGTAGGCTGAATATTAGATTTTTATCCTTTGTTTGTTTAAACCGTAAAGTGCTCTAGTACTCTGGGGATGGGCACAATATACAAATGTAGACAAATAATAATTTTGCATCACTAGAGTTTAAAGGATTAATGTTTAATTTTGTCCTCTGCAAGAATAAATTATTGGAACAGGGCATAAAAATACTCCCAAATGATTTCCCATCATTATGTCCATCACAGGAGTTCATTGTATTGTCAGACAGCCATGGTTAAAGATCAGACGCTTTATGTATAAAAATACATTTGTTGTGAATTTAGTGTTAATTATGGGTGGCAGATTGACAGTTCTGGAGCCCAAAGTCCTGTTTCTCCTTGAAACAGGTGTAGTGAGGTAGCAGCAGTGTGAGCTCACACAATTGTTCAATCCTGACTTGGAGGAATGACTTCTAGATTCCGTAATTCAGTTTCTGTATCCATTTAAATCCTCTGAGTCTAGGAAAATGTAGTGGTGGTTTGTGATGTGTGCACTACTCCATGGGGAACTGTATTGAAACTACTTAAAATCATTTTATGTAGACTGTCAAACAAATATCAGGTACCACCACAGTTGTAACCTTCGGTCCCCACCAACTGGGAGGTGTAGAGGAATGACGGAACCCAGCACCCCCTACCCATTGGCAGTCCTGCTGATGCATTCTGTTCTGCAGCCCCTTCTTGTCTAAATTGTATCAGTACAGCTGAATCATTGAAAATTATTCAAGTGCTCTTTTGGTGACTAGTATCTCTCTTCTCCCAGAGATTTTTTTCAGTCCACTAGCACATAATCCTACTCATAATTGCCATTCCTTCTGCAAATCTGTTGTAGACTTTTAGCCAGATGCAATAGAACACCAAATGGTCCTCAGCTGGTAAAAACTTTGAGTCATTACTGCCCTGGATTTTATTTGGATAGTGATTTGGTGGTGAAGAGATCTAAACTTTAAGGACCAGTAGGGACATAATGTCCTTCAAACTATATTTTGCAATTTTGGTTGAAAATTAATACAACATGGAGCATATATGGAAATGGCAGATGCTGTGTTTTTTAAATCATTGCCCTGGTTTCTGAAATTAAGCAGAAAGGAGGTTGGAAGATCCTGCACAGAATTCAGATGATACACGTTATTATATAGTCATGTGCTCAGTCAGTCATTTTAATCTATGCACATATCTAATAACCAGAATCCCAACAGAAAATTGGGTTGCAGAAGGGAAAGATGAACCAAGTTGGGTAAACCGATAAAGAAAAAAACCATTATTATAAGTTTAATAATATATATAAACTGTAACTCACAACCCTTGCTGCCTGAGCTCTACTGTTTTTTATATTTCTCACCCTCTTGTTCTTTTTAATGTAAGAAAATAACTTGTACTGTGAACAAGTTTGTTTATCTTTGATAAAATGTTGGTAACTGAAAATTAGGTTACATGACCACAGTATTGTCTGTATTACAAAATTTGCCATGTCAGGGCACTGTGTGGTAACGTTATTTGGTCTTGTCTATGTAGACAGAATATGACTTCCTTGGAGTTGCCTCCACTTAGGTCAGTGGTGAATTTGACTCCGAGGCTGAAATAGTGTTCCAGACCGCGGTTCTGACATAGGCTTTAGTCTTGCAATTTGTCTGTGCATGGAGCAGTGGCATTCAACATGGGTGCAGTGATGCGTCTGGGCACAGTCAGTTGCATGATTGGGGCCATGGTTTGTCCCATTCTGATAAGCAAATCTCCACAGACTTAAGGCACCATGAGGCAGCGTAGTAATAGTAATTTACTGACACATTAAATTCTATACTATAGACTGGGTTTAACTGCGATATCTTGTTATCCATTGCCATATCTACTGTAAAAACTACTTGACCTCCTTTTTAATACCACAAGTATAGATATTCAACTGATACTAAACCTTTTCCCTTTCTTTTTGTACTAATTTTGAGACAGATTCTGTAGCAGTTCAGAGCATTTTTTATCCAAGTCACAGACATTAAAATCACATCTATGATTTGTAATTGAAAAACATGTATAGTGTGATTTTGTTTTATATGTTTATATTTCTGCTAAGTATGCAGTTGTAAACAAAATAAACTCAGAAAACTGTTACCGAAAAAGAAAATTTGTAGAGACTTGGAAATCAATTGATTTCTACTATACAAAAATATTTGTAGGTACTACAGAAGTCTTTTGCTTCCTCCATTTTTGTTCCTTTAAAAAAATTATGAACCTGTAATTTTTCATGTTGTCATTTGGCCCTTTCTGCTAGATATAGAGCCTCTTATATATATTTTTTTCAATTGAGTTTGATTTATAAAGCGGGGCATGGAGGGGAGAGTGTGTAAAAATCCCATTAAAAATGGTGATTTAGCACTTACTGTATCCCCCTTAGGGTGACCAAACAGCAAGTGTGAAAAATCGGGACAAGGAGTGGGGGGTAATAAGACACCTATATAAGACACAGCCCTGAATATTGGGACTGTCCCTATAAAATTGAGACATCTGGTCACCCTAATACCCTTAGAACTAAGCTCGATATATTTTAAACTCCATCCTATTTAAAATTGTTATGAGAATGCCTTTAAAATATCAGAGTCCACAGTAAATCCATAAAATTAGAACTTAGCTTGTTATAATACACCAGAATTCAGCTCATGCTTATTCAGAATCCCCATTGTTTGCCTCAAATATTAAACCAAATTAGCCCTTTTTAGATCTTATTATTATAATTGAAAACTTACAAATGTTGGTCTTGTGGAATTGCATGCATGTAACAAAAGGCAGAATTTTGTCTCCCCCAGAGTGAGTGTATGTATTGTACTTGTATAAGCAGGCATGTGTGTATCTGTACACACACACACACACGTTTGTAAGCTTCTATTGTACTCCATTGCTAGTTTCTCAGCTTAGCACATATTACATTATTAGAAGAACTTGTAAATAGACATGCAAATAACTGTAGAATATATTGTTCAGTTCTACAGTGGTTTTGCACTGTTGATGTGTTAGGAAGTATGTTGCAGTAATATTGCATTGCAGATAAATGTGTCCTTGTGCTCATAAATGCAGAAGTGAAGCTGAAGGGCTCATGGAGTAGGATGTGTTTCTTACTACTGCTGCTAAAGCTGTGTTTGTGACTTGGTCCAAAGTAGATCAATCCTGAAAAAATGCAGTTTGAATAAAAGGGACATTGCTTGATTTTTATTGGAGCGCATCCCTCTGTCTACGAGGGAGTTAATTGTTTGTAGTAGAAAGATACCTCTTATTCAGTTCCAAAGGAATAGAAAAAGAAATAGTGAGTTCCTGTTTGGGTGGAAAAGTGTTTGAGTTCTTTAAAAAGGAAGTGTGTAGACCTTTAAAGATTAGGGAATCATGTGTCACTAGCCTTACTGTATTTGGGGGGGGGGGGAAGCTCAGGCTGAAGAGGATTTTACAAAATAGGCCCTGGGAGAGAGCAATGGGACAAATGCTTGTAGAAACAGTGGGAGCAGACCTGCCTACCTGGACTTGACAGAAAACAGGACAGAAACTCAATGTTAGATGACATTTGTGTACAGTATAAAATGTCTGCCCCACCACACAATCACGTTTCCTGATCAGTTATCCTCACACACACTCAATTAATTAATCTGTAATTTTTTTGTTCTTTATTATGCCAATTCACCACCTGATCCTTCCCTCACCATCCACTATCTTCCCTTTCACTAGTGCATCCCCACACAGTACACAAATACTCCAGTGGTATTCAGAGGTGGCTGTTATGCTTAGATCTCCTCCTTTTAACAGGTGGGGCTGAGTACTCTGCTGTTACTGTGAAACCTCGCTTTCCTCCTCCCAGCTGTGCTCCCTCAGCTCCTTTCTCTACAAAGTCTGAACCAGAGGAAGTTGAGGGTGCTGATTAGAGAGTGTCTTGGCAACTAGCTTCACCTGCCATGGAGTGAAGAAGCCAGTCTCAGGGTGGGTGGCTGGGGAGCCAGAGGCTGGTCTCTCATGCGTATCTTGCTGATGGCCACTAAAACTGCCCCCTTGATACACTCTCCCCACCAATGACTGATTTCCTGGTTTTTATTTTGAAAATCTGGTCGCCCAAGGCATGTAAGTAGAGCAGCTGTTACTTGGCTCTGTTCCCTCCTGTACCCCAAAACCTAGAAAATAGAGGGGAAAGGTGGTGGAGGAGTTTTTGTGGGGTCCCAGGGAACTGGGGAGCATGCCTTGCAGCTGGCACTTACCCCTTCTGTACCTTCTGACATGAGTAGTTTGAGCTCCCCTCTGCAGGGGAGAACCTGATCCTGAATGTTTGTAAAACTCTTTGAGATTCTCTGATGAATAATGCTCCTATGTACATACAGCATATTATTATTTTACCTTGTGTGCTGCTGAGGCAGCTGAAAACAACAGTTCAGGGTTTGCTGACTGTCCTACACTATAATCTTAAAAGATGAGTAGGCAGGGCCTTCTCCACTGAGATCCCGTGACTCTGAAATACTCTAAGCCTACCTCTTCACCAATGTAAATTGGCACAGTAGATGATCCAGACTTTTTCAATGTTCTGTGGATATAGGTGGTGGTGGTGGTTTGTGTTTTTGTGGTAGCATCTAGAGGCTCCCAACTAAGATTGGGGCTTCTTTGTGCCATGCCCTGGACAAATGCTTCACTTAGTAAGAGAGAGTCCCTGCCCTGAAGAGGTAATACTCTATGCATATAAGAAGAGAGAGGAAGTATTGTCCCAGTTTACAGATATAGCACCGAGTGACTTGCCAGAGATCACACAAGGAGACTGTGGCAGAGCCTGGAACTGAATTTAGTTCCAGTGCATTAATCAAAATATCATCCATCCTTCCTCTCATTTCATCAGGTTAGCGAGAAGTTTTGCAGCTTAGTTTGTGGTTTTATTGAGTGAAGTTGCCTTCGAGTTAAATTTTGTTAGCTATCCAAAGAGTTTTGGGCATAACATAAAAAAAATATGAATATTAGCTGCATTCAGTTTGGAAAAATAGTGGGGAATACTCAGGATCCATCAGGACTCCTTGATTAACAAATCGTAATGAAAGCTACTTGTTGTGAATAGTGGTTGGCACAAAACCGGGTTAGCCAACTGTGATGCTGTTACTATCATAAAATATTTTACTAGTGTCCATTATACAGTTATGTGTAACAAGCCTATAAAAAGCTGTGATTTTGACTGGCAGGATGTCCTGCATGCATAACAAATATTAATGTTTCTTTCCTTTGTCTCTATTTATACAAATATTCTTAATTTGTAATATAAGCATAATATCTCTTATGTGAATGTGTGTGTTAGAGTATTTTCTCTACTTTTTGAATGCTAAGTATGACTTGTAAAAACTCATAAAGGGTAATAATACAGTGCATTTCCCCATGGTACTTTTAATCATTACTTTTGAAAATGAATAATGTTTATGAATTTGGCTAGTAGTTAATCTTTTTATTACAGTTTGCATGCTGATTCCCTTAGCTCAAAAGAAGCAAAACTTAATGTGATCATTAAATATATCATAAGAATAAATACCACTATAATGGGGAAAATTATGCCTTTTTTAAAAAAATTCATTGACTCAAAGCATTAGTTTGAAATACTTTTAGTGGAATAGGCATATTTATTAAACTTTTGTATGTACTTTTAAAATGATTTTTACCTTGGGCCAGACTTTTAAAGGTATTTAGGCATTTAACTCCCATAAATATCTTTACAAATTTATGCTGATTTATACCTGCTGTAAATAAAAATAGAATGCACATACAATCATTTATACAACAGAGGAGACATGTTCAACAATAAGGTAAATCTGTAAATCAAAAGCTATCCATGTGCAGTACAATATGAGTAAAGTCTAAAATACTGAGCAGAATCACAATACCAAACTGATTGTAGTACATGTATTGAAGTTAGGGTTAGGGTTTTGTTTTGTTTATTGCAGGGAAGGAGAGCAAAATTAATCTCTTTGTTAAAAGTATCCTTTCTTAGGCTAGAATGTTTATCATAAAATGTACAGCCACTGACCAGATTCTCATCTCATTTGCAGTGATGTAAATACAGAATGATTCTACTGAAATTGGTGAAGTTACTCCATATTTACAGCAATGTAATTGAGATCAGAACTTGGTCCCATTTCTTCATTGACTGGAGAAGGCAAACACTTTCTCAAAAACAGTGGGAAACTGATTGGCATTAATCCTAGATAAATTGGTTCATGCAGAAAACCTGTGGATCCAGTAGATCAGTACCTGGGGAGTGCTAGGGAGAAAATGACTGTCTATTACCAAAATGCTCCCTTATTAGCTTAGTATTAGACATAACATTAGTCCAAAAAAACCCCTAACCTCTTAGCTATTTGGCTAAATCCTCCAAATATCCTCTGCTTCACCACATCCACCCTAACATAAACAAGAATAAGTTGGATTAATGTTTTTAGGACTTGTGGAGAAAAAACACTTTAATATTTTGGAAACTGAAATAAGTGGGAGACTACTGTTTCATCATGTGAACTAAAAAAACAGCAAAGTGGTTGCTGTCAGTTACTGAGAAAATTGAGTTAGTAATGACTGTACAGCCTTGTTGGCACAAGAACATCTTGTAAAGGAAAAGATATAAATTATGGAGGTGTTTTTCAGTATCATTCTTGTAGCTCGATGAGAGATTTGAATAGGTAAGAAATTTAGGATTTGATCAATTTTAATTAACTTGAGGGAAAAATAATAAATCAGTAACATTAAACTGCATTCTTATGTTCTGGCCAATTGTAAATTGTTTAATCTTTTTTCACATTTTGATGCAGTTAATTTTGAGATATCAGCTTTGGAATGGAACAACAAGTGTGGCTGTATAGAGACTTTTATCAGTTTTAAAATTACATTGAAAATATATGAATGCAAACTTTGAAGTGGTTGTGACACTCAATATCTTGTTTTAAGCCTGCATCAAGATTTCACACCAATGAGTGCAGTTATGAGATAAGCTGGCCTGTTGCTCACTGTTGCTTCTTTCTGTCTTTTTTTTTTTAATTGCAACATCCTTGTTTTTAGAAACCCTCTAGAGACACTGTTAATGAGAATTTTGTGGAATTGAGCCCCAGTTTTTCTCTATCAGCAGCCTTTGATGGAAAAAGTATTCTAAATTGCACAGACCAAAATATTATTATGTACATGTATATTAGAAGTGTACTAAATAAGACTTTAATACACTTATTTATTGTATTTGATTGTTCACAATAAAGTTGTGCCACCAAGCCCACTGACCAGTGGTTCAAAATCTTGTTCTGAATCCTTATACCGATACTGAAATCTATCAGTAATGTAATTTTTTTTTTAAAGAATGAAAACCAAAGAGAGGAGACAGCAACAGGAAGTGAGATGTAAACTGAGCATGTTTCTCAAAAGCTTTTAGAAAAATGCCAGTTATTTTTCAGATCATGAAGCCATCTTGAGTTTAAGTATTAGTCTTTTTTGATGTCTTTATTAAAAAAAATGTGTATGCTGTAATGAGAGAGTGGCCACATTACTGCTTTTACGGTGATGCTTTGGTTAAAATTTTACCCAGACTGCTTACAGTAAATGGCCTAAAATGGTTTCTGTTTTATCAATGACTTGATTTCGTTGGAAGAAATGAGAACTATAGCTTTATTTAGCAACATTTTCCTTTTCTGACAGATAGTTTGTTCTCCATCCCCCACCTAAAGCAGATTCTTTCATGTGTTTGAAGTTTAAAGCCCATGTGTGTTGCCAGATGAAAACCTTGGTACCTGAGACAAATGTAATCAGATTCTTCACATGTGGTAATCTGTTTTGGTATAATATTGTAATAAAATTTGTGTGTGTTAAAATATAGTCATACAATATCACTTGACATTGCAGAAATGGTAGGTAATTTGTTGACATCTTTGGTGGAAAATAATAGTTCAATCCATTATTATGGGCTCTGCTTATGTATTTTCCATGGCCTTACCTTTTCAGGCTTTTTCATTGCTTTTAGTGAAAAGCTATGCCCAGTAAATGTAGTATCCATCTATAGGATGACACAGGTGCCTCTGTAGAATGCACACTGGCCACCTCATGAAACCCAGGAGACCAGTTAATTATAACATGTCTGTCTTTGCATGTAAATGCAGCCTACAAAACACTCTCTATGCAAAGAGTTTGAAACAGTCACATTTTTAAAACTATAGACATATGGAAACAGACTATAAAACAAATGCCTATTTCAGGCAATTTTTGACAAGTTTAGGATAAAATTATAGCACATTAAATAATGAGGCAGTTTTATTACAGTGTAAAGAAGACTTGTGCTGCGATTAATAAATATTGCTGTAACATAATTCAGAACTTGACAAATCCAGGTTTATAGGGCTCAAATATAAGGGATAACTTTATTTAAGAGGAACATTTTAATGATATTCTTGGCTTTTTACCCCTCACCTTGAATTCTGATAATTAAAGGTTGCTTTTGGCAAGGCTGTCTTCTGTAGATTCTGTTTGTGGGGCACATTAAAGAATGACTCCATAGCAGTGATGTGCAAACTTTTCCAGTCGCGCTCCTCAGCAGCGGAGCATGGGCTAAAGGAGGAGCTAGAGGTGGAACGGATGGGGGAGGAGGTGGGGCTAGAGGTGGAGCTCGTCTGGTGGTGGATAGGGAATGAGGGCAGAGCTGGGATTGGGGGGTGAAGTGGGACTGGGGAGGGAGCTGGGCCCGGAGGCAGAGCAGGACTGGGGACCGAATGGGGTTGGGTTGGGGGCAGAGTGCAGCTGGAAGTGTGGTGCTCCCTTATGGGGAGCCCCATGGGTGCTGGCCTGGGCCTGGAGGCAGAGCGGGGTTGGTAGAGGAGCGAGGGTGGGGGAGAAGCTGATCTGGAGGCAGAGCAGGGCTGGAAGCATAGCGCTCCCTCCCTGCCCCTTGGGCGGAGGACCCTCCCAAGGGGGCGTGCCCCATCATTTGGGACCACTGCTCCATAGTCAAGGGTCCGATATGGTGAACACTTACTGCCATGAGTAGTTTCACTGACTTCAGTTGAATGCCTTTGTGACACAATGCACCTCATGTACATCTGTGTGGTGTAATTGTGTATCATTCATGTTCACCCTTATAGTGTAATGGGGTAGTGTTTAAGGCAAGGTATGTCATATAAGGTGTTTTTGGAATGCTCATGACATACTGAACATTATTGTTTTGATAGAATGTTTCTTGCAATGTCATATGTATGTATGTTGTGAAGCTCTGCTATGTAATATTCCCAAATATGTGTGTCTGATGTTTTGAAGCAGATCTAGGTAAACATTAAAAGCAGAACGGTAATTCACTCATGCTTCACTAATGCATGCATAAAATAGCCCAGCTCTTCCAGGGCAATAGACTAGCCTGAGCATCATCGACTCAGGACGTGGAGAAAACCACGCATGGATACCTGACCTGAAACGGGGTGGAGGAACATGTTAAAAGGGAAGACATTTTGGCTCTCTGGAGCTCTCTTGCAATCTGTCTACAAGACAACATCAATACTGTCCACAGGGGGAGAGCTTGGTTGAGGGCTGACCAACCAGCCTGGAAATGTTAAGCTTAGTTTAGAATGCGATTTGCTTTTCTTTCTTCCTGATCAAATATGACCTATATTCCTCTGATTTATAATCACTTAAAATCTTTCTGAACTTAATAAACTTATTTGTTTGTTTTATCTAAAGTAGTGCATGTGGTATGGGTGTGTGCAGAGACTTAATTTAAAGTGACAGAGCTGGTGTATATCAATGTCTTTGATAAACTGATGGACATAAGTTTGCAGAGTCCAGTGGGCAGCACTGTACTCTGTAAAAGAGCAATTCCTAGGGTTGCATCTGGGACGGGGGGCATAATCCCATGAGTGGCTGTCCAGAAGCACTCATTCACTAAATCAGGGACCATTTGCTTGCAAGAGGCTGTGCGTGGGCTGACCCAGGAGTGGGGGGTTCACACAGCAGGGACAAGTGCAAGACCGTGCCCAGAAGTGAGGGATTGGGGTGACACAGCTATACATCAGTCCATATTGCAGAGGGGAACTTCACAGCCCTCTCATCACCCATTGAATTCAAAGGTTGATGGTACTTATCATCTCTGGGGAACTTTGGCCCTGTCTACGTGAGGGGGAAAAAGAGTGGGTTTCAGCTGAGTTAGCTCAATAGAACTTGGTTATAAGATGAACCTTTTTTTTTTTTTTTTTTTGCCAGTGTAGACAGGCCTTAGTAGTAGCGTGTCAACTAGCTAAAATTAAACATTCCTTTGGCCTACATATATACCCATCATTTCTTTTTTAGACTTGAATTTATCTTTGTCCTACGCAGACATAATATGACCTCACTTTATATTGTGCTGATTATTTACATCAGAGAGCTTGAGTGGCCAGGAAAAAGTGATTTGCTAAATCTGTGATGCATCATTTTGAATAGAGCTGGGCAAATATCTCCAAAAAAGTCTGAGTAATCAAAAACTAATTCACATAAACTACACTGACACATTCTTGTATTTGCTCTTCATAGATACTGAAGCAATATTCATATGGGTATTTGCAAAAAGCAAACTATAAGATCAGACATTCAAGTACTTGTGAATTGCAAATTTTAGCCTTGTGCAAATATTCACACTGGCAATACTATATTTTATATGGAGTGATGGGTTTCCCAATATCCTTCTCATAGCCTCGAGGCAGTAAATTAAGTAAGCTACGCAGGGTTCAGGCTATAGTCTTTGCAACTAGGACCACGCATGCACATGTAAATACGTGAGAGTCTAAAGAAAACTAAATTAAAACTTTGAACCTAGTTAATATATCTTGTAGTGGACTATTTTTTTCCATAGGAATAATAAAGTAAGAGGAAGTCAAGGCAAGTCCGGTGTAGCCCAGAAAAGAAAAGGTTTAAAGTGTTATAAACTTTCTTGGTCCTGTTTATCTGCTAACTCTCATCATGGCTCTTCAAGCACTTTTCCTGATAAGTGTTATGCTCATACTATCAGAGAACAGAAACAATGCCATATAACTTGCGTGACCAATTATAACTAACCAACACAAGTCAAATTTAGAAAGATATTCACAGTGACCTGCTCACAATCAGGTTTTTTTTTAAATCTGAAACTGTCAAATATGAATATATTCAATAAATTTAGCTCTTTCCCTATTTGTATATATTTAAATATATTCTTGAATATATATTTTGTTCTATTAATTATTTCCTCAGCTTTAATTATGAACCACTTTTTTTTAAAACCCTGGTATTTAAGCTTTGTTCCACTTTTGGACTTTAGCAGACAAAGTATTTTGCCTTCATTTTTATTCTCAAGTCACTCTTTTTCCTGCTAATAATGCAGTCACTAGTCAGACTATTTATAAAATGAGGACATCCTCTTGGACTAAATGTGTAAATGGTCTGAAATATGTGTGCGTGGGGGGAGGGTTTTTCACAAATTTTATTTAATGGTAACAAGATTGGCAAAATACCTAAAGCTGTGTTTAAATAAAGTTAAAGTAAATGGCATAAGTTAGCCAGAAAATTCACTGTTAAGGCTTATGCTGTGATTCATTCCTGTGAGCCTATTTTTTTTTTTTTTTTTTTTTTTTTTGGACACACACATGATTTAAGGATGGTATCTGAGTCTTGAGAGAAGGTTGGTGTGGGGGAATGGGGACTAACCATGCCATCGGAATAGAAGAGTTTCAGCTGAAGGACTGGAATGGGATTAGTGATGAGACTACTAAACATTTTCCTTCTTGATCACTGGCTTATTTCCAATTTAAGGGCCAGATCATGATCTGACCTATTTGGTCATATGAGGGGATACACTCGTACACAGGCTCTCTGAACTGGGTATGGGGCTGAAGGGGTAAGTGAATACTATGCACAGTCCTTCCCTCCCTGAGTGAGTGGGCGGAAGCTTGTCTCCCACTCCAATCTGGTGCAGGGAGCAATCTTCCGTTAATGGTAAGGAATCTTATCTCTCTGAGGCCCAGTTTCTTCCCTGCATTGCTTCTAGAGTACTGCTATGTGCTGCCCCTTGTTCTGGGGAAACTATGAGCACAATCAAGCCTTTAGTCATTAGTAGCCATGAGTTGTTATGATCCAGAGAATTCTTCGTGGTCTGTTAAAGACGGGAATAGCCTCAATCCATTTCCTGGCAGTTAGGTGTTCACATCATCAAGCTCACGGTTGCACTGGCACTGATACTCAGGGAAATGTCCACAAGCCATGGAGATTAAGCTAGCCTCCCACTTTTAGAGGGAGTCCTTCCAAGTGAGGGTTGATGCGCATTGCCTTGGACGTCTGCTGTGCGAGTGAAACACTCTTGCTGCATCTATTCTGGACATGAAAGTCCAGAGCAGTCAGCCTGGTAACTTTCATGATGGCTAAATTCTGTCAAAATGGGGGGCGTGGGAAAGGAACAAATAGGACATTGTCATGTTTGGCAGTTCACATTTTGACATCTTTTTAAAGTTTTACCCATATGTTGCCAAGGAGTATTTGATTCACTTCAGTTTGATTATTTTATTTTTAATTCCAAACAACCTCTTATCTCATGCAAGCAGGATTTACAAATCAGAAAATGAATCTGAGCATACCACTAAATTTGGATGAGCAGTGCAAATCTAGTGCTAGCTGCTGTTTCCTGCTTAGGGCTTCTGCCCTATCCTTGTATATAGCATATATACAGTACTGTGCATATGAAGACTCCGTTTGGTGTTGTCAAGAGATGGAGAGTATGGTAACTTTTTGTCCAGTTAAATTTATTGCATGATCACAGGTTTTCATATAGATTCCCATGTGCCTTCTTCTGTCACTTCATTAAAAATATTCCCCATAGGGAGAGTCTCTCAGTGGGCATGGCACCTATACTGCCGGTCCTTCACAAGATGCTTACATAGCAGCATCTTCAGGAGTGACAGAGTGAAAATGATCCACTCTTGGTTATTCCAACTCTGATGTTCCTGCCAGGCTATGGGATGAGCTTGGATTAAGGGCACTGTATTTTTGTGAAGACTCCATAGTCTGATCTTACCTCAGCAACTCATTGACTGACTCGATCTTTCCTTACAGCAGCAGAAGTGAAGGGAAAGACAGCTTGCAGCGATTTTTTTCAGTCGCTTTCCTCCAGCAGCTTTGGGCTCCACAGGTTGTATGGCCTTCCCTCCCTTGGGAAGCCTCTGTGTGGTAGAAGCACAGACTTCTGCTGAAGGGAGTGGAGGAGCGATTAACATTCCTCTGTGCTTTTTTCGTTCTCTTTTTCCATTCCGTGGGCAATGGAGAATTACGAGTATGCTGCAAGGCGCACTTGTACTCATGGCCAGCCAAGAAGTCCACAGTGAACTGACAAAATTGTATCAGTTTCACATTGCTGATTAAGCAGAAACACAAAAGAATTGGGGGCAGAGAACCCCAGAAGGGCAAGGTGCAGTAAGGTCAGAGGGAAACATGGAAGGAGAGATACAAACTGGGTTGTTTCGGGGGTATTTCCCTGTGGTTTAGGAGCCAGCACTTTGGATTTCTGGGCCAAGTTTAGTTTTGTGCTTATGGTGCTAGCAGGGGCTAGGAGTGCTAGGCCCCTGCACTCAGACCCTGGGGAAAGAATATACCTGTTATCACAAGGCTACTTCCATCCCCCTTAGACTGACTGACAGGAGAAGAAGCCAATGGACTCCTCAGGGAAGGTTGTGTAATGAGCCCAGGAGCAGAAAAGGAACTTTTAGTGGGTATGCTCAGTTAAGGGGCTCTTACCTCCGGATTGTGATTTCCTCCATTCCAGGGGCTTGTGTTTATGTACTTTCAGAGCATGATACAAGGCCTATCTTTTCATTCAGGCCTTTCCTGAGTTAGTGGTGTAAGTTTCTTTTGTGGGCTGGAGAGTTTTGTGTTAAGCAGAGTTATTAAAAGAGCCCTTACTGGCATTGAAGCTAAAGCTTAGTTCATAAATGCATGTACCGTAACAATGATTGATATCACTCTCCATTATAAGTCAGAAGTTCATAGTTTCATTTTGTGAGGTTGGGAGGGAGATTTCTCAAACACACAGTTGCAAACTGGACCTGCCACTTTAGTAAGTGGTGCAGGTAGAACTCCCCTTCTGTATCCCCCACCAGCATTTCTTATGCACTTTTAGAGATACGATATGTTGCCCTGTGCTTGGTCCTTCTACAGGTCACTCCAGCTGTGCACAAAAAGGAGGCAGGGCCAAGATGTTGCTGTATCATGTCAGGTGCTACAGCAGCCCACATCACTCCCTAGCAGTACCTGCCTGCCCAGCACTGAGATCAGAGTCTGTACTGGGAGGGAGCCTGAAGCCCATTACCCTCAGAGGATACCTCCAGCAGGGAAAACAACATGTTTCTCAACTGATCCAAGCATTTTCTCTGGCCGCCGCGCTCCCCCCCCCCCCAAAGCTATGGTAGATAGCCAGCAGTCTGGATAGACCTTCCCAATTTAGGAACCAGAGGGATGGGATGCATTCCCCTAATAGACCACCACCAAGAGGACCCACTCCCCATCCAACCAACAGCCCCCACAACCAGGAGGTCACAGGATAACACACCTGCCACTATGATTGTTGGTTTCAGCGGTAGCTGTCCTGTAGGGGAGCCACTTGGAGGATCTGAGGCTCTGGGAGTAGGAAGTATGATGTCATAGAGGTGGAAGGATTGTTGGATTTGGGGGTTAGATGATCATGAAACTGATTTTTTTGTGGGAATGCAGAAGAGTACAACTGATGGATTTTTTTTTTTTTGAGAGAGAGAGAGAGAGGATGGGGCTGTTTAATCCAGGGATTATCAAATGTATCATGGAATGAGATATGGAATTTTAGGGAGCTCCTTGGTATTTTGGCAGCACATCACTGACCAAGGCAAAGTGTAAAAGGACAACATCTGAGTGTAGAGATTAAAATCTCCTAAGCAGGTATAGTTTGGGGGACAGGAAGAAGTATTACCGCTGCTTTCTGAGGAGTAGGTGTGGTTTAAATGTTCCATACTGCATAGTGGATTAAAAATAAGTAGACAATATATATCCCCTGCAGAGATTCCAGCCCTCCCTAATTTTCTGTAATCCTCCCACTGTTTACATGTAATTACATAGTTACTAGTTCATATGTAAATCTTCTAATTTTGCAAGAATGCACTCGTGTTTGTTGGACAAAACAAACTCTCCACCACTCGTGTCTGATGAAAACAGCAGATAGCGCCATGGCCGGGGAGCATTCTTCTCCATCAACCTGGGACGTTTGCACAGACTGCATGGTGAGAGTCTGATAGGAGGCAAGTTGCAGCAATTTTTTAATGGGTTGGGGCACTGCTGGATTCACCGCCCAAGCTGAGTGTCCTGCGTGGGCCCTGCTGGACTGTGTTAATGTGCTCTTGGTACCTACGGGGCAATTAGAGTGCAGCACACAGCCTGTGGCTTGGGTTCTGAATCCAGCAGCGCACCAAACTCCACTGATAGTTCCCACGCCTTGCCTCCTATCAGACCCTCACTGCACAGTCTGTGGGGGAGGAGAAACCAGAGGGGCAGGAAAAGACAGCAGCCGCAGAGGAGGAGGGAGGGGATGTGACAAAGGAGGGATAAAAGGAGGAGGATCATCCCAGGAAGGAGGTCCAGGCCTGGGACTGGCCAAAGTAATTAAGGGCCCTTGGCAGCATAGGAGGACTGCTTTTCTAAGGGCTGTTCCTCCCTCTATGGGGATGGGGCTCAGAGACGCTATGGGGGATGGTTCAGGCCCCCACCCTTGACCATAGACGGAGTGAGGAAAAGTCTTGGTTTCTTTGGGGAGAAGGGAGCATGGGAGAGAGAGGTCCCGGTTTCTCCGAAGGAGGAGAGGGGAAGTGGGAGAGATGTCCAAGCAACCTTCCTAATTCTTCCCTAAACATCCCTAAAAGTGTCAGAACAAGTGCCCTTGCCCCATCAGCAATACCTACATCTTATACAAGTTGAGCTCCCCAGCTCAGTCTCATCCAAGCTCGCATTTCAGCCTGGTTTCAGGAAAGCAAGGACATCTGTGTCCTACTAAGAAATGTACACCTTGGATGCTACATGATGATGGCATTGAAAGTCAAGCAGCCTCCGTATCTCGTGGCCATCCCCACATGCCTATCATACATGACAATTGGCAGAATAGAGACTTGTGATGCTCTGCAAGAGACGATCTTCAGGGTACAAGAGCAACTTCCCAGAGGTACTCAAAAATGATTCCATCCACTTCTGTTAGTCAACAACATTTTACTGTCTCAAAGGCTTTGGACAGACCTGGAAGTCTCAGCATAGACACAGGGCTTTTGCTTATTAGTAGGAGAAGACTATCGATCATAGAGACAATGTGGTCACTGGGTTGTACTCAGGTTTCTAACTACACTGTTAGTGATCAGTTAAATGTTGAAGATCCCAGATGGCACCAGAGCTCCTTTCCTAAAACTGTTCCAATAAATAATCTTTCCTAAAAAGGAATGGTTAAACATACACTGGTAATTTTAGGAAATTAATACCTCCTTTCTTGTGGAAGAGCAATGTGCCAGACTGATGGAAACAGCTGGTTATCCAAAACCATTGCTCCAGAAACCTTGTTTGGATGATGGTCTTACTCTGTGATGCTCATGCCACTACAATACTTGGTTTTAGTTGCCAGGGGATCCATCTTGTGCATATTAAGAAAATCTGAGTATATTTAGGACTATCTGTGTGTGACACTGGCCACAACCAGTGGAAGAGATAAATTTGCCGCCTTGTGATGCATCTCTGCTCCCACTGAGTTGGACAATCAAGTATGAATCTGGTTGATCCGATCAGCAAAGTAAACAGAAAACCAGTCCGCAAGAAATCGAGAATTCTGCCTCTTAAGTGGAGGCAGCCAAGATTGGCAAGGCTTTTTGTCACCTCGAACAGTTCTTGTGATTGGGGCTTGGTGGTCACTATGGTGGAAGAGAGAGTTTTCTAGGCCTCACCTAAAGCACTGCATGGTGCCTCAAATTCTCTGCCCATTTTCTCACATTCAGATTGACTTCTGCCGCAGGTGCCCCCCATCCCTTCATGTTTCATATTACAGCTCATCTGTGAAGAGGAGACAAAGGGATAGGATGCTTAGGAGATACCATATTGATTATTGAAGCATGAGGATAGTCGTAATGCTCCTCTGTCATAGTCTGACTAAGTCTGTTCGGTATTCTCCCTGTGCTTTTAGTTTGGAACCTTTTTTTATATCCAACCATTCTGAAGAGCAGACCTGTGAAATAGGTTCTCCTTCCTGCAGGGAACTAAGGTGAGACCTCAGCCTAATGGAGGGAATGAGCAGACTGTCATTCTGTAAAGTATAAAACTTCTTTTCCTCCCTGCTCCCCAATACCCAATCTCCAGTCATACTTGATTCATTTTATTAAGTTGATCATGCTAGAGTGCATCCATCTAGCTTATATTTTTCTATAACATTCTCCACTGTAGAATCTGAGCATTGGTTCTATCTTGGTGGTTCAGAGTGAATATGACAAATTAATAGGGCCTGGGAGGTTAAAAAAAATCAACTAATTTAAAAATACTTCCATCAGGAACAGCAAAATGTCATTTACTTTTGCTTAATAGAACAAACTTTTCTATGGTTCATATTGTAGTTTCTGTGAATATAACCAGCAAGAGGTGAGATTACAGGAATTTTACAGGGCTGGCTATTGAAGGTTGTCTCCATGAGTAAGCATTCATTCCCCTATATCACTTGCATCAATATAATAAATCATGGTTGCCAGTGTTCTGTTCTTGTTTTTTCTTTTAAATCTTGCTCTTACATGGACAAAGCAGCTGATCTTCATTTAGAAAACACAAAATTACAAGGAAGGCAACTTATTTTACCCTTGTCTGGTAATAGCAAAAACAAATGATCAGTTCCTGACAACAAAAATGGGTGAGTAATGCAAATGATAACTAAAAAGAGGAAATAGTGACACTGAATGAATTTAGTCTATGAAGGATGAGGAAACAGCATTCATAACATGAAACATTTTAAATACTTACAGTATTGTTGGTGTGCGTTTTTTCATCATCACAGTGCTTTACAGAAATGAATTGTGACAGCATCCCTGCTAGATTGTAAAGTGGAAACAATACTAGTTTCTTGAAGGGGATGCACAGAGTGTTTAAGGGATCTGCCTTTTCAGAGGTTCTGAGCGTCTGCAGCTCCCATTGATTTCAGTTGGAATTGTGGGTGCTTGGCATCCAAGCCCTACCTACTTGTCTAAAGCCATAGTTGTTGGAGCTGAGACTACACCTTAGAATTTCTTAGCTCCCAGTCTTCTATCTCTGGCCATTGCTGTTAGTCCCTCATCTTCATAATCACTCCCCTTATTTAATGATAAGTATATTTCATGTGATGGTATTGTGTTTATTAGGTTGACATATCTAGTCATAAAACTGTATACTTTGACCATCCAGCCTCTTCCTTTCTACGGGAGGGGAATCTCTTCCAATATTTCTTACAGACCATGTTGTAACAAACATTCTTATTACTTTGATATCCAAGATTGCAAGACCATTGCAGGTGATTCAGTCCCCTACAGCTATATAATTAATTTGGGATATAAATCACCTTTTTTCTTAAATTTATAATTTATTAGGTTTTATTTCTGAATTGCAAGGCTTGTATACTGCTGATAATTTGCTTTCAGATGGTGGTAAAAGATTTTCTTGTTTTATTGCAAATGGAACCAGGGTGTTATATTATGATGTATTTATATTCTGAATAGGGTGAGGAGGTGAGCATAAAAGATATTGATTGTGTAAATATTTCTCCATAAAAACACAAACACTGCAAATGCAGATAGTTCACCCTGCCTCTTTTCCCAGTTCAAGACAGTGTTGTGTTCCCTCCCCTCTCCCATCCCCCCACAGTAAACGACACTGTGCCAAAAATCATGATATTCATTTACTTATATATTCTATCTCTGTCTCCAATCCTTTGTCTGCTCTTGGGCAGGGACTGTCTCTGGGTATGTCTACACTGCAAGTGAAGATGTGATCGCAGTGTTGATAGGCTTTAATCTAGCTGGCAGAAGTAACAGTGATAGTGAGGGTGTGCGACAGCCACCCTAGTGCAAGCCCACAGAGGATCCTGGATACATACTTGGGTTGCTGGCCCACAGTGGGGTCCGGATCACTACATTTTCATTGCTTTTGTTACTCACGCTGGTTAGATTAAAACTAACATAGGTATGCCTACCCATGCTACAATTACACCTTAATTTGCATAGTAGACCTAGCCTGTGTTTTGTACGGTATCATCACAATGGGACCCCAATCCTTTGGTAACTCTAGTAATGTAATTTGTTGTTGATAATAAGTATTCCAAACGTAGGCTTTGATCTTGTGACCTAATTTGTGCTGGTGGACCCTTACTAGAAACCCAGGTGAAGTAAATGGATCTCCTTGCAGGCACAAGGATCTTCTCCTGTGGATCAGATCTTTAATACTTACAATAATGGAGGCCAATATTTACGTTTAAGAAGAATAAGATAACTACACTCTTCTGATGCAGGGGAAAAATTTAATACTAGGACCATAAAATATTTCAGTTGATCCTTGTGAGTGTCTTGGAACCTAAGTCCTTAATGAAGTAACAAATAATGGTGAAGAGTTTTCTAAGCATTTACAAAAACAAAACAAAAAATGTATTTGAGCCATTTTAACTTTAAAAAAATTTTTTTTTGTAATTAAGTTTTTGTTTCCTCTATTAAATAATCACTTCAGATTTGAAATACTGCAAGAGAGACTGAGAGTAGTAGACATAGGACTTGTAGTTCTAATTGGAAACTTGCCTCTTCTGTTATCAGAGTGCTGGGGAGGGCTAAAGTTTGCTGACTAATAGTGTTAATATGTGGAAAATAAAAGGTAAGATTCAGTCAACTTTCAGTGTCTAACCAAGACACTCAGTGAATGAACACTTTCATGGTGAGGAATGACGTGGGTTGTGGGAGATGTGCAAGTGAATGTCAAAAATCCTAAAATTGGGCTTACATTCTTATTTCAATTTATATTTGCCATTAAATATACTGACTATAAGTACTGGAATCCTAAAATCCAAACAATGAACAGTTAGAAATGAATTGTTTTGGATAGGAATTGACACAGAAGAATTGTTTTTATTATTTTGTTGATACCCAATTGCTTCAGACAAGGGCTGGGGCCAGTGCTCTTATTTCTGTACCTCATTTTATCTTTTCTGAATCCCTCAAATCTATATAATTTATATGCTACTGATGACTTCCTGTTTGTCTTTGGGCTGTTGTTGGAGTACATAGTGTGAAGTGAATAGCTGGATCTAAGTATCAGGACCAGTTGCCCAGACCAGTGGTTCTCAACCCATGGGCTGCTTGCGGCCCAATCAGTAACAGCTATGGCCCATGTGACATCCTCAGGGCCATGCTGGTAGTGTATGTATATTGTGTGAATATGGCCCACATAACACACACAGAGCTGCATATGTGGCCCACAGTGGTAAATAGGTTGAGAACTACTAGTTTAGACTCCTTAATACCACAGGTTCAAATCCCTGTAGAGTGAACTCAGTCTTTTATCCTTTCAAGTTAGATTGAGTTCTGTATGCTTACCTAGGTATTTGTGTGGACGTCCTGAAAAATTAAACACCTGTCAGTTCTGTATCGACATGAAAGAGCCAAACATACTTCATGTAAATTGTAGGAGTTTGACCTGTTGTCCAGTCAAATTTTCCCCCTTTGCCTCCACTGTTTGGCAGTATAGTATTTGCTTCTTGGATTCCACCCTCAACCCCAGCAGGCTGCATTTCAGTGGTAGGGTGTGGGTGTGTGTGGGTGTAGTTCTATAGTTAGTGAAGTGATTTAGTGGGTCTTCAGTTAAAAGATGCCATGTAAATGTAAAATACTGTTGTTTATATACTTTTTTTGCAGCATGACCTCTTCTTTGCTAATTGGCCTGATTATCATTCCATATCAGAAAGGTTTTTCCTTTTATTCCATCACCTATCTTTATTCAGCCCTTCCAACTCTGCTACCCTCTGTTTTTAATATGATCTCCTCTCTAGCCTTGTCAACATTAAAGAATTTTACCATTCTGAGAGCCATACAAACTACTTAGAATGCTTGTAAACCACCTCTCATGTATACGCGTGTTCCCAAAACTGTGTGGATTAAATTTGCTTTCAGAAGGTCTAAGAACTTGTTCAGTATTAACTGTTTTAGTGCCACTGTGAACACAGAATAGTTAAAATGGTTCCGCTGATCCTCCCCCTGCTGCCCCACAGTGAGTAAGTGACTTTTTGGAATCTTCCACAATTCACAGCTTCTTCTGGAAGCTGTACTGGGCACTGTAAAATAGGTACTAATAGAACATTGCAGTTGACATGGTTTACAGCAGCAGAGCTGATGTGTGTGTTCTTAAATTGAATCCGCATGGCTAATATGGATAAAGTGAACCATTTGTTCTCAGACTGGTTTGGTCCAGCTGATTCGGTTACAAGGTCTTTGTTTCTGTGGTGTAAACAGTGCTAGTCATTTCTGCAGCCTTCTCAGCTCCCATATGAAGTATGGTACCTGAACATTCATTCTGTTGCTAATATGGCTCTTGATGATGGCTGAGTATAGCCAGTTTCATTAAGGCCAAGTATTGGTTTTTCCTTGTTGTTAAGGGGATTCCTAAAGACCTTTAACATAGGCACTGTTGATAATACATCAACTAGCTTTGTTTTACAGGCATTCAACTCCATAGGGACAAACACAAAGAAAACAGCCAGCTGGCTGGGCTTATCATATCATGCAAATTCTGCAGCTCCAGGCCCCTGATTCCTTTTCTGGCAGTGCATGAAGGGGACTGCACTTACTCTCCTATCCTGTGTGTGGGGAACTGACACTCAATGACTCATCATTCCCCCTCCCATCCCTAGCTAGGCACTATAGGTAGCTGCCTCACTCCTATTCTCCCTTCATGATCTCCCACAGTCTCCAGTCACCCATCTACCTCATTAACTTGCCCCCACTTACATTTCCCTCCTTTAATCCTCTGTCTCCTACCACAGACTCTCTCTGTGCCACACTATATTTCCCTGACCCTCCCAGGCTGCCTCCTAATTCTTCGTCCTCCTCCTCCCCCAGTCATTCCCCATATCTCATCCCTGCACATCCTCTTTCTTAGCACATTCTCCATTATTGCTGCCCCCATGGTCTCTTTCCTGAAACTGCCACATTCTCCTTTCACCCTGCCTGGCACTTGTATGGAGACTGAGGAGCCGCCATCTTCTCTTCTTTAGTCCCATTTCAGACAATGGGAAATGGCTCCATCTTTGCTCGCTCACTTCTACAAAGCTCAGAGACATGGTGGCTAGGTAGCTACGGGCAGCCTGTAGCTTTGATAAAAGATGATGTCCACTTTGGATAAGGACAGATTTCATAGGGTTGAAGGCAGGAATCAGAAATTAATGAGAACCCTTTTAAAAACAAAAGAAACCACCACCCCAAAAGCTAATCATTTGTGAGACTTGCAATTAAATTGTGAGAGTGGGTAACACTGCAGTGTTGTTGGTGGGTGCCTGACTTGTCATCACAGCACCCTTCTTTCCTCCCTGCATTACCCAGCGGTCTTTTATCTTTTTCCCTTTCCAGAACCTGAGGCTCTTGTAAATCATTATTCTGGTCCCCCTCTTGGGGGCCTCACTGACACGTTGGTCAAAAGTATGAAAGCATTATAAGAAACACTGAGATGAAATCACTTTGTTCATCAAAATTTCACTGTGGCATTTTGGAAGGAACTGGCAAGGAAATAAGTGACCAGGACTTCCTGTCCCCACTAGTTTGGGTTTGATGCATTGCAATGCTAAGGTTACTTGTCTGTAATTAGATTCCTGATTAATAGTGATCATCTGAAAAGTGGTACACTTATGTATATTCAGATTCTTTTTAAAAGCCATTACTAATGGGTGGGAGATATTGTGTTAATGCATTTTATAGTAACAATTTGCAAACATTTTGTTGTTTGGTTTTTTTAATGAGTCCTGTCAATTAAAACACTGATTTAGTAAACCTAAAGTTGTAGTAACTAAATAGAGATGTAATGGCCTGTTTCTGCACCATGAAAGTTATTGGGAATTTTACTACTGATGTTCTTGGGAGCAGGATGGGGGCCTAACTAAGCAAGTATTTTCTGATTGAATGGGTGTAGCTTGTTTCATTTTGTTTGTTTGCTTTTTCATTCAAAGGAGTACAAAAATATTTTACCTCTTGCTGCACTGTTTTGAATAATTCCCCTAAACATATATGTTTTTGTCTCCACAGAAGCCGGCTCAGGAAGATCTTGGAAAGTTGATCTCAATAGTACAGCAACAGGTAACTTAAATAATAGTTTAATTTTCTTTGCTACAAATTATGGATGATTTCTGGCAAGTATTGAAATAAATTATTTCTTCTGCAGTTGTGCAAAATCCCACAGATCCATTATTTAAAAATATTTCCATCTTGAGTACCGGAAAATAGATACCTAAATCCAGCTAATAAAAGTTGCTTGATTTCTCCCAGCCCAACTAGAGGTACTGGGCACTTGCAGCTCCCATTGACTACAATGGGAAAGTAGAAGCTCAGGTCTTTTGGAAAAACAAACCATGTAAGCTCCTAAATGTGGAGTTTGGTATCGAACTTCAGGCAATCAAATTTGAAAAATGTTGCCTATATAAGTAGAAGTAACATCCTAAAAAATGTGAATAGTTTTCCTGTTAGGCAAATTGTAGGAAAACTAGAAGAGAACGTGTTTAACGTCAGTGATTAAGAGGACCAGACATCATGTTTCTCCTTAAATTTAGTATGTCTTTGGTATATTTAAATAAGTATCATGTTAGGAAAGAACAGAGTTTATGCAGTTCTGCTTTTAATGTAGAAATGGAACACCCACTTCCTCCTTCCCATCTTTGTCACACTAGTTTTCCCAAGTTTAAATGTCATGAGTATTCTGTTATAAAAAATTGGGATGGGGGTATTAGGAACTTGTTTGATTCTTATCTTGATTTTTACCCAAATGGAGAGTTTTAGCCCAACTATATTATAAACTGTTTAGGTATTTAAAATTTCTGTAACTTTATTTGCTCTATTCACTGAGTAGTTGACACTGACTTCAGTTTCTTTTAAAATGTCGATAAAGATGTGGAAATGAAGTGGAAAGAGCCATTTTCAGTTTTTGCCTGCAAAGCACATTGGTATGCAGTTTTTTCCCTGTGTTTATAATGCATATGTAATATAGGGAGGTGGCATGTTATAGCTGTAAGGGATTGAAAATGGATCTGGAAGCTAAGAACTTCTGACTTCTAACCGCAGCTCCACCCTGACTGTCCCTGTTGCCTCGGGTAACACACCTCAGTTCTTTGAGTCAATTTGTCCATCATTGAAATGGCAATAATGCTTTCTTTTTCACAGGGTTTTGCAATGATTAGTTTATTTGCAAAGTGCTTTGTACACAAATGATGCTGTTATATAAGAAGCAGCTATTTGTACAGAGAGAGAACAACCTCTTCATAATTAAGATTGCAACTTCATTTTCATTCAAAACCCCTTTTCCTAAATATCACAAAACACGGAATATCTTCCTCAGAACTGGTGGGTGAGTGAGGTCTTTGCCTGTTTTTTTGTTTTTTTTTTTTTCCCCTTCCCCTGTGAATTTTAAAGTAAGTCAGAACAGGGGTTATTTATAATGTCAGTGTAACAGATATGTTCACTAGTTTTCAGATTTTTTTTTCTTTTTTTGCCACTTGCAGCCAAACCACCCCCAAAAACACAAAAATCAGGAAAATGATGAGAGAGAGAAAATTTAGTTAATTAAATTAATAGTTGAAGACCTAGGGTGAAATCCTTCACCCCACTGAAGTCAATGGAAGTTTTGCCGTTGACTTCAGTGGGGCCAGGATTTCACCCCTAGTATGGAAAGGTGGGATCGAGTGCCCCTACCCCACATTTTATCCCCAATCCACATTGACTATCTTTAAAAAATAAGTAATATCCCAGACTATAAAGTTGCTGAGGTGAAATTAAGGTTGATAGAACATATGAGTAATTTAATGTAAAAATCCTTATAAGAAAGTTGGACATATCAGGGGAGAAAAACAAAACTGCCCAAAAGCCAGGAAATTCAGAATTAAGGTTAAATTTACTAAAACTCCAAATATTTTAACATATGGAAATTGATAAGTAGGATACTGTGACGGCACTTACTAGGCATTTACTACTCCCTGCCAGAGGGCCCACTACCTTAGCGTGCCCGGCCCTAAGGAGGTACCCTGATGGAAGGGGAAGAACAGCGAGTTTGGACCTCTAGAGGTTGCCTAAAGAGGCCTCTCATGATCACCTGCAGGCAGAACCAGCAAGAGTTAGTCCTCCAGTACCTAGAAGGGCCAGGAGCAGGTGGAGGTGAATCAGGGCCCAGCAGGCTGGATAAAGAGGGCTGGCTGCTTCTACTACAGGCTAGTTCTGGATAAAGCCAGGAAAAGAAGGCCCACCCTGCCCTAACCCAAGTAACCTGGCCCAGTTAGGAGCTTAACCTACAGTGTTTCCTTGGATTTCTGTGCAGGACAATGGTTTGTTAAGAACTATTATGCCCAACTGGCTATTTTGAGCTCAGTGTTCATTTGTTTGCTATAGAACCTGAGAGGAGCCTGCTTCATGGGGCACCTAACTCAGGGGAGCCTTTGACAAATACCCGAACTACCTTACCTCTGCCCTTATAATGATGCTCTAAGGAAACAGGAAACTCGGACCATCTCTACCAACTCCAGCCTTACATTCCAGACACAAAACCTACTGTTGGTAGGGAAGTATTATCCTCGTTATACAGATGGGCAAACTGAGGCACATAGTGGTCGAATTACTTGCTTAGGGCAACCCAGAAAGTTTGTGCACAGCTAGTAATAGCTGTGTCTTAACTCCAAGGCCATCTTTCAGTGGGTACTGTAAGCTTCTATAGATGTCTTGCAGACTCATGCCTGAAATTAATTTTTTACTCCATTATTGAATGTCAATATTTCACTGACCCCACCTCTGTCTTTTTTGAAAAATGGATTCTAATTATAATAGCCTGCATGTTGCATGTTATCCTGTATAAGTAGAAATAAAAGTTTATTAGTTCTTATCTGAAGCTGTACTATAAAGAGAGGAATATCAGCTTGTTTGTGTCCATCATACCACACTTAAACTTCCTTCAAATTTGTCTAATAGACAGCTTGGAAAAAAACTGTGACCCAATTTCCTTTCCCACCCAGCTTTTTCTGCTGGCTTTCAACTTGAGATATCACCCTTTCTGTAGTTTTTGCGAAGGACTGATGAAGTCAATGACTCCAGAGAGAGCTTCCAGAGAAGGGAGATGAAGTCCAGTGAGCTTCACAGTCAGTCCCACAAACTAGCTGAGTTTAAGAAGCACGTCTTGTCTCAGAGATGTCTTGACACTCCAGCAAGCTTTAGCTGTCAGTTGAAACCTCTTAAAAGGTGGTTGGAATTTCCTTATGTCATTTGAGATGTAACTCACTCTTGTGGCATCCCTTGGATAGACCATGTTACCTAGAAAATTTACCATTACACCAAATTACAATACAGGAGGTGCTGCGGAACCTTAAGTATTGTCTACATTATCTCCATGGTGATTCATGAATGCACATTCCGTGTATCAGTTACTCAGCGGGACTAACTGGTCTTGAGTTTTGGTCTGAGGGTGTGAACTGGACTGAGAGGCGTTTGTTTCTGTGACTTCCTGGCATGGTGTTAGGGAATGAAGGGGATAAAATGGGATATTCTGAATACCCTAATAAACGTTGGAGTTTTGAATTACAGCTCACTGTTCTAAGACTACTTAAAAGACTAAAGCGGGTAAACACTTGTACTTTCTCCAGACTGAACTGTGTCCCAGGAGTGATCTATAGAGAGTCGTCTAAGTTTCAGCAAGAGGCTTTGGTAAGACCTGTTATGGAAATAGGTTTAGATAAGAGTAAGAACCAATGGCCCATCCACAGAGAAACTTCAATTGACAGTGGGGAGTGAATCCAGGCCCTGGCACAAGAATTGCAAGCTGCAATTACTTGAATTAAAGGAGAATGTTAAATGCCCAGATACTGTGGCATTGGGGCTGGTGTGAGAACCTAGATAAACTCCTTAAGTTGTGAGTAAGTAACAGGTTATTATAGTTGCTGATGCAATTACTGAAGTAAGACATGATCATGCTCGCTAAGCCTAAGTATTATATTAGAGCAAGAGATTTGTTTTTGATGAAGAGTTATATTTTAAGTTTTTTGTTTGTATATTCATTGTATTTTTCCTTGTGGTATAATGTGTTTTTATGGGTTCAACTAATGTGGCCATAGTTGGATATCTGGTAAGAAAACAGCCAAGAAGGCTGTTAAAGTTGCTATTGGTAAGGATGTTCTCTGTATATTATCTTATTTCCGTAGCAGGAGAAGTAACTTCCTTAGCGACTGATTTAGTGAATGTCAAGAAATTCTTGGATAGTGGGATGACTGGTGAGTTCTGTAAGAAGGTTATATAGCTTTTTGTATGGTAAGGTAATATGGTGAGACATGAATGAGGGAGAGTCTGCTTTTGCTCAGGATGAAGGTGGAGCAGAAAGCCTTTAATTTATAGTGTAATTCTTAGAGCAGTAGTTCTAGGAGTCTGGGCATATAGATCCTCTTCCTAGGTAGGCTAATGATGTTGGGGCAAATCACTTAACTTATGTGTCTTATTTTCCACCTCTGTAAAATAAGTGTAATATTTACCTCAAAAGGATATGGTGAGGCTAAATTAATGTTTACAAACAATTTTGTGATCTTCTGTTGAAAGATATCTTACATGTACAAAGTATTTTTACTGTTAATACTAGATAATGATATTAAGTATTTTTTTAAATGAAAACAGTACTGGAATATGTGAGATTTTGTGGAGTTGGGAAACTTTTGCATATTATTTAAAGGATTGTTTTAAAAAGGGGGTAGAAGGCGGTGCAAAAGGAGAAAAAATGAATGAAATCAGAGATATTTTTTCTGGGAACCCTGGGAAACTAATAATGGAGGACAGAAATTGCCAGTTTTTGTTAGCAATGAGTGGATTGTTTCAGAACAATATATCTTGTTGCCTCATTTTTAAGACCATTTTGTAGATCACTGATCTTTTCTGAATATGGTAAAAGGGAACAGAACGTTCACCAATACAGAATAATATATCATAGAGGAAGCTGCTATTCACACTTTTTATTTGAAGAAAACTTTACAAACCAGGAACTGCTATAGTTCTTTTTCATAAATAGGAAATACGTGAAACCACAAAACACAGTGTCAGAGCAATGCTAAGTGCCTGGCTGGAACCCAGAAACAAAATCTGTATTAAAAGGGACAGTGACATGAGTTAAAAGGATGTGATCCAGCTTTTTCAGCCACAAAATTGACATTGACTACTTTTACATTAATGCCACTTGAATCAACCTTTGGCAAATGTAGTGGTGTATTTTTAAAAAAATTTTTTTTTTCAGCCAAAACCATACATCAGCTGAAAATATAACCAAAAAGCTAGTGTGTGACTTGCTTGCAAACTAACTAGGAATAAAACTAAGCTGCAAAGCAGCTTTTTGGTTACCCTTTCAGATGACTTGATCTACCTCATTCAGTTTATTCATGGATTTTTTTCAATATAATAATGTTCTAGTTGTGGATTGAGTGCCTGTTAAACTTGCTGCCCAGAGCTGAACCTAGTGAGATTGAGGCCATGTCGACTTTAAGTCAACTTTCAGCAGCTGATTTTTAGAAGTCACAGCAGCATGTACACACTACGCTGTTTGCACAGGTCTCATGCGTCCACACTCACCACGCTTATTTCGATTTTCAAAGCAGTGCAATGTGGGTAGATATCCCACAGTGCAACTAGCCTCGGTGGCTGTTGGGACGAATGTCATCATCCCATGATGCAACGCTGCTTCCCCCTCCCTTCTTCCCACAAACAAACAGGAAAACTACTTTCGTGCCGTTTTTTTACTCCCCATGCTCATCATTGCTACAGAGACATGGAGCCAGCTCAACTCTGCACTATTATTGTGAGCGTCACAAATACATCGTGGCTTATTATCGAGTATTTTCGAAGTAGAGCAAGAAGCTGAAGCACAGACAATAGCGATGCCACCGAGGCTGCCCTGCTACAAGCCATTGAGCAGAACAATTCCCAGTTGCTGCAGGCTGTAATGAATAATCTGTAGTCCATGGAGCGCTGGTTCTGGTGCAGGGAAACAAGCACAGACTGGTGGGACCGCATCATTATGCAGCTGTGGGATGATCAGTGGCTGCAAAACTTTCGGATGCGAAAGGCAACTTTCCTGGAACTGTGCTTGGAGCTGGCCCTGTCCCTGAAGCGTGTGAGAATACTCGCTTGAGACAAACTATGACGGTGGAGAAGAGAGTCACCATCGCTCTCTGGAAGCTGACAACCCCTGACTATTACCGCTCGGTTGAGTATCAATTCGGAGTCGGTAAATCTACAGTGGGCATCGCAGTGATTCATGTATGCAGGACCATCAATAGACTTCTGCTATGAAGGATAGTGACTTTGGGAAATGTGCAGGACATAGTGGAGGGGTTTGCCACAATGGGCTTCCGAAACTGTGCGGGGGGCCATTGATGGGACACACATCCCTATCTTAGTGCCTGCCTGCCTAGCAACCGAGTACATAAAGCGCAAGGGGTACTTTTCCATGGTCCTGCAGGGGCTTGTGGATCACAGGGGTTGTTTCACTGACATCTATGTGGGATAGTCTGGGAAGGTGCATGATGCGCCCATATTTCGTAATTCAGGGCTGTTCTCGAATATGCAGGTGAGCACTTTTTTCCCCCAACCAAAAAATTCAGATTGGGGATGTGGAAATGCCCAAAGTGATCCTGGGGGATCCTGCTTACCCCTTGCTCCCTTGGCTAATGAAGCCGTACACCGGTCACCTTGACATTGACAAGGAGTGTTTTAATAAGAGGTTAAGCAGTTGCAGAATGGTTGTAGAATATGCATTTGGGCGTTTAAAGGGTAGATGGAGGAGTCTCCTCACTAGGCTGGACATGAGTGAGAAGTACCTCCCTTCTGTGATATCTGTGTGCTGTGTTCTTCGTAATGTGTGTGAAGCGAAGGGTGAGAGGTTCCTCCAGGGTTGGGCTGTGGAGGCAGAAAGACTGGCCGCCAATTATGAGCAGCCAGATGCCAGCACTACGCTGAGAGCGAACCGCGGAGGCTTTGCATTAGGGAAGCTTTGAAAACCAGGTTCTGCAATGAGATGCAGGACTGCTTTCTGTTCCTGTATGTTGTTTGCCTTTGCTGAACTCCTCCTCCCCCCCCAATCGATGTCTGTACCCGCCAAATCCCTCCTGAACAAGATTTGATTTAATTAAGAAACGTGTTGAAATGATGCAAGCTTTTATTTATGAACATTCAGTCATGGGGGAAGGGGTAGCCTGTTCATTCACTGTCTCAAGGCGTAGTGTGGTAGCTTGCTGGCCAGCTGTCAGCGTGTCGGACGCTGCTTTCTGCTTGCCTCCACAGGGGTGAAGGCAAGCACATACTGCAGCCTGGCCAGTCTCCTCCGAGACCTCTTGGGGGTGGGGAAGGGGCAGATCAGCAAAGTCCTCAGTTGAGGAGCATTATGGAGGGGCTGCAGCGGCACTCTGTCCTGCCTCCACTCCTCACAAGCTGCCGCAGCATATCTTCCTGGTCCCACATGATTCGCAGCATCTCCTGCGTGGTATTGCGATCATGCTCCATCATTTCTCTGCGACTCTCCCTGTCTATGTCCATATTCTGGGACAAGGTCAACTGCCATGCTCTGAGCTCTGTCTCTGTGGCTGCGGAGGTGTTTATGAGCTCGCCAAACATGTCATCTCTGGGTTGGTTTTTTTTTTTTTTTTTTTTCCCCTCTTTCTAATCTGCCATAGTCTTTTTGCAGCATTTCTTGAGGGCAGGGCCAAGGCGGAGGTTTCTACAGAATGAAAGAAAAATAACAAGGTAGCCATTGTTAGCAGAGTGAAGAAAGTGATACAGTTGTGTGGACAATACTCCCCATGCAGTGCACAGGGCAAACACAGACCCTCATTCCATTCCTGACATCCCAGAAGGGTCTGCTTGCTGTGCCCTTACAGAGAGGATCTGTGGACAGCGTGGAAGGGGGGGGTGGGTAATAGTCTCTGCCTAAACCAAATAAAAGTAATCAATGTGACTTGGTAGGACACTGCAACGGGGAATACAAAGGTGCAGGGCATCTGTTGTATAGCTCTGGTATTTTAAACAAGCACCATCTACCCTAGGTGACCATGAGCGATATCAGTCTCCTGAGGGTAACGCACCAGGAAAGGGAAGATTTGCTGCATGCAGCGGGGTACCAGCCTGGCCCTTTTGCCGCTATGCTGTGTTTCGCCATGATGCCGGCTCCTTTGATTGCAGTGTGGCACGGCAAAGTATCCTACCGTGGAGGGAGGAACAAGGCAGCCCTGCCCAGAAAATTTTTGCAAAGGATAACAGATTACCTAAACTAAAGTTTCTGTGAGATATCAACTGATGATTATCGGAGCATATCTCATCACATAAATAAACTGTTCCCTGGGTAGCCCCCCACTACAGTCACCGAAACGCCTGAAATCCCCATGATGCCCCCCACACCCCCAAAGTAAAAGGACAGAACTGCTAAGAAGGAAAAAAAACTCACCAGATGTGCCTTCCCCGGGATCATTAGTGCTGTCCTATGTGCTGCTGGACTGCTCTGGGGTCAGGACACCCCGCGCTCCTGCACCATGCTCTCCTCAGCCGCCGCCTTCTCCATGTCCACGGAGTCCTCATCATTGTCCATGGACTGTGACCTAGCGGAGGTATTGATGCTGTGTGGCAGCACCGTGGTGGGATCGTCTCCGAGAATTGCATGCACCTCATCGTAGAAGCGGCATGTTTTGGGTGAGGAGCCAGAACGGCTGATAGCTTCCCTGGCTTTCTGATATGACTGATGCAGCTCCTTGATCTTCACACAGCACTGCTGCACATCCCTCTTGTGTCCCTTCTCCAGCATGCCCTGTGATATCTTCCCATAAATGTCCACATTCCTTTTGCTGGCTCTAAGCTGAGCCAGAATGGACTCCTTGCCCCACAGACTGATAAATTCTAAGACCTCTGGTCGACTCCGTGCTGGAGCACGTTTGGGCTTTGCAGTAACTATGCGGAGTACAGTGACAAAGCTCTCTCCACGCTGGCAGCACAGGAAATGAAAATTCAAATCTTCCCAGGGCTCGAGGGGAGGGGACATTTCCTGGTAGCGTGACCACAGAACAGCACAGTGTGACTGTCCGGAGCGGTCAAAATGGGGCATTGTGGGATACCTCCCAGAGGGCAGTTAAGGTGATTTAAGTGAAGATGTGTCTATGCTGACACTAAATCGAACTAACAAATTCGAATTAGGTGCTACGCCACTTGCAGTGGTGGTCTTATTAAGTTGACATTTGCCATGACTTAATTCGACTTAATGGTAGTAATAGTGTAGATACAGGTGTACAGAGGTCAACATAAGTGACTTTACATCGACCTAAGTCGCCAGTGTAGACCAGGCCTGAAACACCGGTCTTAATAAGAACATGAATTGATTGGTTGATCAGCAAACTTGATAGTCCAGCCCAGGAATCTTCTTGGAAAGAGAAGGCACTCTTTTTGAATATAGGAACAATCACCTGATTCCACCCTAATGATCCAGATATGTTCCTGATTGGCAAATGGTTGTTCTTTTGATCTGTTATCTGTGTTAACTAGTAAAAGCCACCCAAAGTACATCTACCTAGACAAGCCATACTTGATTTAAATACATTAAAAATGTAGATTTTATGGCTGGTAACTCTGACAGGAAACTTGTCTGTACTAAAAAAAAGTTCAACTAAATTGAGTTTAGTGCAAGCACCTAATATAAGACCTTCACTTAAATTGGTTTAGCTTGCATTGGTAAATTACTGAATTGAAGTGGTTTAAGCAGGGATTAAACTGATGTCAGTGGGCCTACATTAAGGGTTTGTACTGGCTAACCTAGATTAATTATTTAATTGAGTTAATCTTGTGTAGTTTTTGTAGTATAGATGGAACCAGTGCCTCATTTGCACAATTAATTCAAATTGGCTTGAGTATGAATGTTGTTGTGCAGCTTATTAAATAGGCTTAAAGGCTGATAACAAAAGGTAATGGTAGACAGCAATGTGTTGCCCTCAGGGGAGGGGAAAGGAGTAAGTCAGTTGGGATCAGAAAGGTGGTTGTTTGGTCTGATCTTAAAGTCATTTCTGCTCTGTAAATAGACTTTATAAAATTGGCATTTCTGGGTTTGATATTTGTCTTTCACTGACTCAAGAAAAAAAGTATTATTTTCTTAGTATCAGTCCTGCAAACTCAACTTGAAATCTGAGTGTCAGGCTACGTTCTTTTTGGCACCGGCATTACCAACAAAAAAGATTATGCAATCAAAGTTTACGTTAGTTGTTGATGCCAAAATAGCCAAAATAGAGCCCAGTTATTCATTTAGGAAGTGACTTAAAATGGGGTTTATGAATGAAATGCCAACAGAGAATGCTATATTGGTAACTCTGGGCTAAGACACCATTCAATATTTACCTAATGCTATAAGAAAATTGTCACATCTATAAGTATCAACAGGCAAGTGACTTGAATACTTTCATTTGCTATTTCTCTGAGCTGCTGCATGCCCAATTTAATTGCAGTTAAGTCTCTGTCCACTCTGCGAGAAGAATAGTGCTTGCAATAATCCTTGTAGAACCTGCTTGACAACTTTTCCAATGGGTTGTAGCTAGCACAATTTTGGTGTCTGTGTGATGCCACACACACTCCAGCAAATCTATAACAAAATTTCTGAACACATTGCAACTGTGTTTAGTTAGGATTTTTTTTTTTTAAAGTGTTATTAATCTTGTATAAAACTGCTTTCATTGAGGGTATGTGTCCTAATATGGGTAAGAGGTTTTGTCTTGAAACACTGATTTTGAATGTTTGACATCCCGAAAATAGTTTGCAGAGGATTTAAAAAAAAAAAAAAAAAAAAGAGAAGACGGTAAAAGACCTTATATTAGGGATTTGCTGTTTGGAATTAATGTGGATCACCATATATGTTGTGTATGCGCGCGCGCACATGCACACACACACACTTTTGAAATTAAACCCATCTCTGGATATCCCAGAGCATTTTTTCTATGATGGGTTTATTTTTCATATTGTAAATTCTTTGGGGCAGGGACTATCTTTATATTTTTGTGTATTGTATAGCATTCAATACATTATAGGTGATAAATAAATAATATTTTAACATGAAGAATACCCTGAACTAAAAATATTAACTGCTATGTTTTAATTATTAACTGATTATTCAGAATTTCTATCTCGCATGGATTTGTTAAAACTAAAATACTTATTGTTTAAGGGAAATGCGTATATTTTTGTACTGGAAAAAGGAGCCTGATTGATTACAAGATAGAGCAAAAGTCTATCATGTATATACAGATAAGTTGTTTAAACAGTATTTTTGGTCATTTAAGAAGGTTTCATGACTCCATATAACTGCATCTGCATATTTACATAATTATTTCCCAGACTTTGAATATATTTGTTGTTACACATCATAGAACATCACCGCATTAAATAAAGTATTAACATAATTTTGATTATATCAGATGCACAAAAAAACTCACAATCCTGCTATCATGCAAGAAAGTTTCCTGGATTAAAATAATGAATGATCCTGGTTAAGAGGGGAGGTGAAAGCAGCAATTAAAACGTTTTTAAAATATATATATAAAACAAATGGAAAAATGAGTACAAGCGGCAATTAGGAAATGCAGACAAGGAAAGGTAAAAAGATCAATGAAAAAACCTTTGGCCAGTTAGATTGAGGACAGTACTATTCCATATCTTTATCAGTGATATGGAAGAAAATATAAAATCATTGATGGTAAAATTTGCAGTTGACATAAAAATTGGTGGAATGATGTAATGATGACAGGTCTGTTGTACAGATCCTTCTGGATCTTTTGTTCTGGTGGACTTATTTAAATAACGTGGGTTTTGATACTGCCAGAGGCAAGGCAATACGTCTAGGAAAAAGTATAGATCACACTTATAAAGATGGGGAACAGTATCTGGAATGCAGTAACACTGAAAAGGACTTAAAGATAGTGGTAGATAATCAGCTGAATAGGACCTCCCAGTGTGATGCTGTATCTAAGAGAGTGAACACAATGCTTGAATGTATAGGCAAGGGAACAATCAAATAGGAGTAGGAGGTAGCATGGACTCACTCGCCGCGGAAGAAGACGGGACGGACCTGCCAGTCGACCATAAGGAACACTGGACTAATGAGAGTCATTTCACCCCATATGGACCTATATATTCTCTTTCCTGCTGGATCCTGCCCCCAATGACTTTACTATGCATTACATGGAAAAGTGCCCTCATGCCCACATATGTATCTCCTATCGCCTCTCCCCCGACCTCCACTCTCACCCCCACACAGGGCCTCACTCGCCCTCCCTAGCAAACGCCTCCCAGGGACCCCCCCTCGCAGTGGCATGCCACTGTACCCCCAGACTTCCACCCCCACACATGGACCACTTGCCTTCCCTGACAAATACCCCCAGGGACCCTCCCTCCTCAACCTCCCAGGGATCCCCTCCACCATAGATAGCGTCCCCCAACCCACATATCCCCCCGTACGCCACGGTACTCCCCAGACCTCCACCCCCACGCATGGACTCACCCGCCTTCCCTGGCAGTGCCTCCCAGAGACGCTCCCTCCACGCTGGATAGCGTTCCCCCCCACACCCTCCTGCAACCCTCAAGCCGCACACCCCCAGCCCCTCCCACGGGCCAAAGCTTATCCTCGATCAGCCCCCATTCTCCTCCTCCCCCCCCCCCCCTGCGTGTCATCCCCGGATGCTGTATTGCTGTGCTTTTTGAACCTTGACTATCGCTTTATTGTTTTGTGCTTAAACATTTGCTAATAAAACGTTTTTTACCTCTGTATATGGCATTGTTGAGACCATTACTGGAACACAGTGTCCGGTTCTGGTGTTCTTACTTCAAAAAAGATATTACAAAATTAGGAACGCAGAAAAGTGTTACAAGAATAGTTCAAGGTTTGGAAAATAGGCCTTACACTGAGTAACTTAAGAAGCTGAGTCTATTTAGTTTACCAAAGACAAGATTCAGAGGTGACTTGATCATGGCTACAAGTACCTGCATGGGAAATAGATACTACAGGGCTTTCTAATTTAGTAGGAAGAAGAATAATGAGCTCTAGTGGTTGGAAGTTGCAGTTTGACAAGTTCAGGCTAGACTTAAGGCGTAGATTTTCAACAGTAAGGACTTGTCTACACTTAAAATACTACAGCTGTGCAGCTTGTAGTGATAGCTAAGAATGTGGTGAATTCTCCAAGTTGTTCCAATAGCTAATTACTCTTAGGGCTGTTCTATGCTAGGAACTTACATTGGTATAGCTATGTCTCTCAGGGGCATCAAAAATCCATACCCCTAAGAGATGTGCAGCAGTGTAGAATTCTTCAGAATAATTTTTCTGTAGATCTAGCATTGCTTACACTGGGGGTTGGGTTGATATCACTACATCTCTTAGTGTCAGAATTAAGGCTGGGGCTAAAACATAGACTGACCTACCTTCGTCACTCAGGGTGTATAAACGTCACAACCTTGAGATATGTAGTTAAGCTGACATGAGAGTCCTGTAACACCTTAAAGACTAACAGATTTCTGCGGGCATAAGCTTTCTTGGGCTGCAACACACTTAGTCAGATGCATGAAGTGGAAACCACAGGTAGGGGGTGTGTGTATATATATACATCCAAGGGTAAGAAACATGACAATGGGGAGGGCTGGTGCTAACAAAGTCAATTCAGTTAGGGTAGATGAGGCCTATTCACAACCATTGATTAGAAGGTGAGAATGTGTGAACAGTGACAATTACTTCTTGTAATGAGAGAACCATTCCAAGTCCCGATTCAGACCCAGTTTGATTGTGTCAAGTTTGCAAATGATTTCCAGCTCAGCAGTTTCTCTTTGAAGTTTGTTTTTGAAGTTTTTTTTGTTGAAGAATGGCAACTTTCAAGTCAGCTACAGAGCGTTCTGGGAGATTGAAGTCCTCTCCTACTGCTTTATGGAGGTTACCCTTTTTTGTCTGATTTGTGTCCATTTATTCTTTTGTTAGTGACAGTCTGGTTTGGCCAATGTATATGGCAGAGGGGCATTGCTGGCACATGATGGCATATATTACATTAGTAGATGTGCAGGTGAATGAGCTCCTGATGGTGTGGCTGATGTGGTTAGGACCTGTGATGGTGTCACTAGAGTCAATGTGTGGGCAGAGCTGGCAATGAGGTTTGTTGCAGGGATAGGTTCCTGGGTTAGTGTTCTTGTTGTATGGTGCTGGTGAGTATTTGCTTCAGGTTGGGGGGCTGTCTGTAAGCAAGGATAGGTCTGCCTCCTATGGCTTGAGCGAGTGAGGGATCATCTGCTAGGATAGATTGTAGATCCTTAATGATGTGCTGCAGAGATTTTAGTTGGGGGCTGTAGGTGATGGCCAGTGGTGTTCTGTTATTTTTCTTTGTTGGGTCTGTCCTGTAGTAGGTGACTTCTGGGTACCCGTCTGGCTCTGTCAATTTGTTTCTTCACCTCCCCAAGTGGATTTTGTAGTTTTAAGAATGTTTTATGGAGATCCTGTAGGTGTTTGTCTCTGTCTGAGGGATCGGAGCAAATCCGGTTGTATCTTAAGGCTTTGCTGTAGACAATGGATCGTATAATGTGTCCAGGATGGAAGCTGGAGGCATGAAGATATATATTGCGGTCAGTTGGTTTTCGGTATAGGGTGGTATTAATGTGATCATCCTTTATTTGTATTGTAGTGTCCAGGAAGTGGATTTCTTGTGTGGACTGGTCCAGGCTGAGGTTGATGGTGGGGTGGAAATTATTGAAATCTCAGTGGAATTCTTCAAGGGACTCTTTCCCGTGGGTCCAGATGATGAAAATGTCATTAATGTAGCATAGGTAAAGAAGAGGTGCTTGGGGACGAGTTTCAAGAAAGCGATGTTCTAGGTCAGCCATAAAAACATTGGCATACCTTGGGGCCATACGGGTGCCCATAGCTGTGCCACTGATTTGAAGGTATAGATTGTCTCCAAATCTGAAGTAGTTGTTTGTCAGGACAAAGTCACAAAGTTCAGCTAAGTCAACAGAAGAATTATTCTGTCGATCTAAGAATTATTCTGCCTCTTGAGGAGATGGATTTAGTATAGCAATGGAACTCCTGTTGTTATAGCAAGTGTCTACATTACAGCGACATAGTTGCAGCACCACAGCTGTGCAGCTGTAGTGTTTGTAGTGTAGACATACTCTATGGCAGTGGTTCTCAACCTGTAGTCCTGTGGATTACAGGCAATAGATTTCCAAAGGGGTCTGCGCCTCCATTTGAAATTTTTTAGGCATCTGCAAAAGAAAAAAGGTTGCAAACTGCTGCTGTAAGTGTTCATCTACACAGGGAACTTACATTGGCATAGCTACATCTCTCAGGGGGTGTGAAAGATTCACACCCCTACGAGATGATGCTATGCTGACTTAACCCCGGTGTAGACAGAGCTAAGTCAATAAAAGAATTCTTCCATTGACCTACTGCCTCTTGGGGAGGTGGATTACCTATTCTGATTGGGGAACCACTCCTGTCTTGCCAATGCTGGCTATAAAATGGAAAAAACTGGTGATTTTTTTTTCCTTTGTTGAATTGTCTTCTTTTTAGTACATGACTTAAAAAAAGAGAAAAGAGAATTATTTTTGAGTCCTGCCCACACACCCACGTGGAAAAGGGCATCTGCATTTAGAGCAGGCATGTTGTTTTTCAGTGGGTTGAAAGGAATTAGGTGAATCTTGCATCAATCCAAGTGCCCTTCTTTAAGAGGCATGTTCAAGTATAAGCGGTATCTTAAAAGCAAAATAAAGTGTTGAGCCCTCATGAAAAATTCATGAGAGAGGTATCTGCATATGAAGTAAATACAATTTGATAAGTGTAAAATTAAGAGTAATATGCTATCCTATGAATATCCACCTGTTTGAAATTAGGCTTCTGAGCTGATTGTAATAAACGATTGCTATAAGGTATAAGCATTTTTGCCTGCTGTTTTGTGAACTGTGTGTATTTTAATGGAGCATTATTGCAAGATAGAGAAATGGGGAACAAATGGCACCAGAAGATTGATTATGGGAGATAGACCTTTCACCTCTAGGTTTCTTGTTCAAATTCAATGCATATGAGTAGTGATTGAAATTTGCCATTTTCTGATGGCTATTTGGTAGTCTATATTAAATGAGGCTTGTCTCAGGTCAGTTGCAAGTGGACTCATGTCCACATCAGACAAGCAACCTCCAGCACAGCTGGAACTAATACAAGCATATCATCTGCCGCCTCAGAGGGACAAAAAATGAGAATGGGCAGGAAATTGAACTACCCTCTTCTTTGCATTGGTCCCAACACATCCAAATCAAGGACTTTGGTGAGGCAATGTAGGGAAATATGCACAATGCTCTTCCTAGTCTGTGGACAAAAAGAAAACATCTGTCTCCAGGGTTATCGATTCAGTATCATTCACTAGAATTAAATTCACACACCAACTTATTTCTAAAAAGAAATTTAATTTTTTTAATTGTGATTGGAAAATAACATAGGCACAGAAGAACCTCATTAAATCGCACTGACTGGAAGACCCTTTGTGAATGACTGAATTTAATGCATTAGTAACTAAGAATCGGGATTGCTCACATGAGCAAAGTTATGACATGCTTAAGTGTTTGCAGGATCAGGGCCCAAATAGAGCTGCACACACAGCCCCATAAAATGTACCTTCTTCATTTATTTGACATGTAGTTCAGTTTTAATTATTTATAATATTTCAGAGTTTACAAAATACTCTGTAGTGTATTTTTAAAAAAATGATACATTCTTAATGACATAGGACCTCAATACATTTATCTCTGTTATTGTTGAATCTCTGCTGAGGACCTTATGTACAAATTATGGGATGTGCAGACTAGAAAAGTGTGAACAAGTTATATTTTCGTTTACTATTGATTTAGAAGTTTATCTTAAATAGGACTGAGTCTGTGCATTCTGGCTGAAAGAAAAATTAATCGACAGTTGTCTGAAAATAGTTGTTGTTCTCTTCCCAGCCCATACCCTGATAAAATCTTTTTTCAGTATCCCTTTTAATTTTGGCTTTTTATCAGCACATTTCTGTAAGAAAGTGTTCTCTGGGTGGATGGGTGGGGGGTTAAGTTCCTTTTATGGTAAGAAGACACAGACAGCACACATGCTGTATGCATTCTCGCTGGTTTGGGGCTATGTTGAATCAGGTACACAGAAGATAATTAACATTGTTATTAACGCCAATGTTTAAATTTTTATACCAAATAAGTAGAAATAAAGGTGTGTTTGTTACACTAGCTTTTTTCTAACACTGCATGTTTTCATAAGAAAGTTAGAATGAATTGATCTGCCTGACTAAAAACTTATTACTGGCTCCATGTGTTTGGGCCTTTCGTGGTCCCCTGATGGTGGCTCCGCAATCCTACTATGCCCTGACCCAGGAAAGGAGCACAAAGGTGGGGTCCTCCAGGCCTGCCTAAAAAGGCCTCATGGAAGTAGCCAATCAGAGCCTGTCTCAGATAAAGGAGCCTTAGCAGTTCCTGGCTGGGACCAGAGGGACAAGACAGGGTGGTCCTCTCTGGCCAGAGGCGCTTGAGGGATAACCAGAGTTTGGTTCTGGTTTCATTTACTTAAGCTGCGTGGAAGAGGACTGGAGAACTTTAACCGTAATAAAAGGGGGGAAGATAAAGGGGCCAGGTGAGAAGAGGCCCAAGGAAGTAGCAGCAATGAATTGAAGTGAGTGATAGGGTTCCTGGGTTGGAACCTGAAGTACTGGGTAGACTCAGGTTCCTCCACCAACCACTGGTGAAGTGGTGTAAACCCCGAGAAAGGGACAAGATTTGTTTGGAAGCCTGAGTGAAGGACCGAATTTCAAGGGCCCAGGGCGAGGGTTGAAGACTCTGGTAAGGGCAGATACAGTTTTGTTAGACTTTTGTTACCCCAGAAGGGGTTCATTTGGATTGTGTGACCTAGCAAGAGGACTGAGCCAGTGAAGGTGATTTAATAATCTTCAGGGGGTGTCAGGAGCAGGAAAAGGACTGCAGTACCACATGCAGCAGCAGGAGACGCTCAAGAGGTAAATGTCCCTGTTACGCTGTGCCACTGACTCATTGGGACAGTTACAGTGCCGAATTACACTTCATGAAACTCAGAGGGGTTACATGCCTGTGTAATCAGTACCTGGTTTGGCCAGCTGTGTGAACTTGTGGGACTTAACCTTCTCAGTCTGCCTATCTGTAAAATTCAAACAATTCTTTTCTAAAGGTACTGTCTGTGTAGGATTCTCATGGGTCTTAACTCCTTACCAGGAGACTGGTGTAGCGCCTATAGATTGTCGGGATTTTTTATCTTTTGAGGGCAACAATAGCAGCACATGTGCCAGGTCCATTGACCATTGCGTGCCACCCTTTGCAGGGTATTAAGGCTGCCCTCTGAGCACTGCAGTCAATTTTGCCTTGAGCACAGTAAAGGAGACTATCCTTGGTTGGCCATTACTTCAATTTCTTCACCAGATCCCAATGGTGCTTCATTGAATATTCTGTTCATATCTGTACTTTGCCTTCCAGTCAGATCCAGTCAGTTGTTAATTGTTTGTGGTCTTTACCTTAGTACTTTGGCACTTCTGTACAGTGCTAAAGAGTTGCATAGTCATGTGGGACATCTGGGTTTTGGTTTTGGTCTGGCATGGAAATACAGACCCATTTTGGACCAGCTTTCTGGATAGTTCAGAATCCTTCCCAGATTCACTGAGCTGGAAGGATGGAGGCTGTGCTGTGGTGCTACATTGGTGGGGACCATATAGTGACAGAAAATGGGATTTTCTGGCTCTGACATGCCAAGAAAGGCAAAGGATCACACAGTGTCTGTTGAAGGGAAGGAGGGAAAAGCTTCCATTAAGTGACATTCTGTAAATTCCCCCACCTTCAGGGCACAGGCTCTATGGAATACAGAATGAAGATCTGACATCCTGGTATTGCCCCAATTCCCCGTTGTCCCTACTTTTTTTTCTTTTTCCATAATTACTCCCAGGAATTTGGTCCCAATTATCAGTTTCTAATTTTTGCGGGAATGATGCTGTTCAGCCTTTGAATTCCTTCAGAAGAGAAACAAGTTAATGTCGGTGCCTGTCTGCCACTACACTATGCAGCATTGCAATAGCCATGTCGGTCCCAAGATGTTAAAGAGACCAGGTGAGTGAGGTAATATCTTTTACTGGACCAACTTCTCTTGATGTGAAAGACAAGTTCGAGCTTACACTGAAGAAGTACTCTGTATAAGCTCAACAGCTTGTCTTTCCCACCTACAGAAGTTGGTCCAGTAAAAGATATTACCTCACCCACCTTGCCATTATACTGTTTTACTTGCTTAGCACCTAGAAGGCGGCATATAAGAGAGTGAATCCCTCTTAATTGAATCAGCATCTGTATAGGAGAAATTAAAAGGTTCTCATTACTAGATAGGCCATGTGTACACTACAAAGTTATGTCAACCTAAGTTATATTGGCATACAGCTGCCGCAGTTATTACATCGCTTGTGCCCGTGCACACTTGGCTCTTTGTTTCAGCAGCAATACACGTCCTCACCAGGAGCTCTTGTATCAGTGCAGAATGCAGTGCACAGTGGGTAGGTTTTCCACTGTGCAACTTGTCACCATCCAGCTCAGGATGTTTTGGGAAGCTTTCACAATGCCTGATAGGGCCAATAGAAGTTGCGCAGGGCTGAATTTCATACCAGAAAATACAATTTCATTCTGTAACATGAACCAGGCAATTAAAAAAACATTCAGAACTTAATTTATTAAGGGAACAGAACTTATGAAGGGGAAAGAACACTCATTTCTGTTTCAGGTACATGTACGCCAATTGTGGCTTTCACAGGTCAGTGTATGTGAAGCTGTGATTGTCTTTAATGTCCCCTGGGGGGAGTGGCAAGGGTAGTGCACCAACCCCCTGATGCCATGTGGAAGGTTGTGGGGGGTCTTAGGGAAGTCCAGATATTGAGTTCTTTATGGGATGCAGAGAGAGGTGAGCATGAGATTGTTGAACCTGAAGGTCTAGCAGAGTCTGCAGCATCTCTCTTTGCAGTCTGAGAAGCACAAGTATCTCCTGCTGCATGTCCCTCTCCTTTTCCTGCGCCTATCACCTCTCCACTCTCTCCATGCTGCCTGCAAGAGTGATCCTCCAGGCCCTGGTCTCATTCTCTGATGCAGCACTAGCTTGCAGGATCTCCTGGAACACATCATCCTGAGTCCTCTTCTTTCTCCTCCTCCTTTGGCTCAGGAGTTCTGCAAGTGTGGAGGGGGAGACCCTCCAGTCCACAATGGCAGTGGCTGCAGATACAATTGGTACCATTGTCCATGTATTCACAATGAAAATCAAAATGTAAGATACTGAACTCGCTCCCCTTGCTCCCCAGAAGTTGTAAGCACTACAGTCTCACTTCTGCTTGGGATTGATAGAGCACAGCGCCAGTCACAGCACCAGCCGTGGTGAGTATGGCCCTCGGAAGGGTTGGAGAAATGAGCGGGGAATAGCTCGCTGGTGTAATTATAGTGGTACAAGGCAATGGAGCTGAATACTGGCACTGTTTTCCACAAGTGTTGGTGATTTTAACTGATATCACACTCCTCAGGGTAACAGGCAGAGAGGCCACAGCTGCTACTAGTGTCACTATGCTACCTGGGCCCATATGCTATAGCCCAGTGGTTCCCAACCTGGCCCATGGGGTCTTTCAAAGTGGCCTACTGCTCCCCTACCAGTGGTCGCAGAAGGGAGCTGCTGCCTAAGGACCCAGATGGAGCGCATTGCCGCAGGGCTAAAAGACCAGTGCAGTCTCCTTGCTGCAGCCAAGGGGATGGAAGATCTGCGCTCCCCTCCCCACTGGCTGTAGCAGGGAGTGCGGCAAAGCGCTCTGCCTGGGTCCCTATGCGATGGGGTGCCTGCTGGAGCCAGAAGGAGGGGAGCACTGATCTCCCATCCCCTGGCTGCAGAAGGGAGCCACTGCCTAGGGACCCAGGTAGACCGCACAGGGCTACAGGATGCATGTGGTTTCCCTGCTGCAGCCAGGGGGACGGACCTCCTCAGTGAACTCCTTCCATCTGCTGGTGGAGCTGGTGGCCCTTCAGGGTTGTAAAAATGATATCTGTGGCTCTCGAGCGAAAAAGGTTAGGAACCACTGCTCTAGCCTATGTAGTGAAATGGTGCCTGCTGAAGTAATCACTGAGTGGCATGGGAAAGTGTCCTATCACAGTGGAAGAAATAATGCAGTCCTCCCCAGAAACATGTGGCAGAGGATTGCAGACTACATGCATGAAAGTTTCATTGAGATCTCTTCAGAGGGGCATTCCAGTGCCCATAAACAAACTACTCTACATGGCTCCCTCTGCCTAACTCTGGAGTGAAATGAAAAACAGATAGCAATTCTACCTCCCTTGGTTGTTCCATTACCTATTCTAGCACCAGTAAAAAAAAAAAAAAAAAAAAAGTAAATCAACAGAGGTGTCCTGCTACTTTGGGGGTTCCATCCCTGTAATTACCAGAAGTTCCTTCCCCTGCATCGGGCTTGGCCAGGTTCGACTGGCTGGACTGCAGTGGAGTCAATAACATGTCCTGGCTTATTGTGCTGCTGGATTTCGCAATCACCTGTCCCCCATATTCCTCTTCCTCTTCCTCATTTCCCTCCTTCTCCTCGCTATTCGTGGCAGGGGCTTGTGACATGGCTTCTTGGAAGTATCCATGGTACTCTTGAGGGTGCTGGGGGGTCTCCGCCAAAGATGGCTTGCAACTCTTTGTAAAAGTGGCAAGTCTGCTTCTCCACCAGATTGACTGTTGGCCTCTCTTGCCTTCTGGTATGCTTGCCGCAGCTCCTTGGCTTTCACACGGCACTTCTGGTCCCTGTTGTAGCCATTCTCCTGCATCCTCTGAGCAATATGTTTGCAGATGTCCATGTTTTTTTGGCTGGATAGGAGCTATGCCTGCACAGCCTCTTCTCCCCACACATCTGGGAAATCCAATACCTCCTGTGTATTCAAGGCAGGAGCGTGTCTGCAGCCTATAGCCAACATGGTCAACTGGGCAGTTACACTCAACACTGGAGAGCTGCTAGATGTGCTAGCCAAGCCGGGCAGCAAAGAAAAGGAAACTCAAAAATTTGCTGGGCTTTAAACAGGAGGGCCAGCTTCCTGTCTACCTGACCCCTGGGCAGTGGAGTTCACAATGGTGACTTGAAGTCATGGTGGCCAGAAACAGTTGATGTAACTGGCCAGTTACTGTAAAAATGTCAAGGGTTGGTAGAATTATTTATTCCATCTTCCTTTGTCTTCTCAACTCACCTGCACACAACAATCCTACTGGATAAAATGGAAGTAAGTCTGCAAATGGCATTGGGGTACACAAACAAAGCTATAATATAGACTGGGCTTATCTTCACTTGACCAAGGAAAGCTCCGAGAAGATGATATATTTGACTCCTGGACAAGTATCCCAAGAGATCTCGGAGGCTTCTCTGAGCAGTTCTTCAGTAGCAAAAGAGGAAGAGGCAAAGAAAGTGAGTAGGCCTATATAGGAAATGCTACTCAGAGTAGTATCTAAAGAAGTGCATTTTAACAGAGTGACAGGACTCTTCTTTTGATCCACTCTGTCAGCAGGTTTTAGAACCCTGCATAGAGCTGTTGAAGTTCTGCTAACACCTTGTGGTAGGCAACATTAACAAGCCACACCTGCACTGAAAGGAGGTGGGAGTGAGTCTAGAAAGTGGGAACTAGGATAGAGGTGACCCAAAAGGGAAACTCAGAACAGCCAACCTCAGGGAGGAATCTTAGGCTAAGATTTACCAGTGAAGACAAATTGCAAGAAGGGTGTGCAATTGAACACTAACTCAGGGGTCTCTGTGCTCTGCTGATGATGGGGCATTTAGTCCTTTCACAGCATCCAAGAGAATGCCAGTAAGTATTAAACATCCTATAACTAAAAAATTGAAAATTTTATTTTTATTTAAAAAAAAAAAAAAAAGTGGGTTTTGCTCATCAATTGAAGTGACCAACCATCTCTGCTCTTTTCAAGTTACCCTAAAAAACATTATATATTTTTGGCGGAATGGGTAGTGACCTCACCATTGCCAGTTAAAATTAGAATTTTTGTTCCTGCAACAACTTACCATCAATTGTAGAAATTGTTGTGGTTTGGACTTCTAATGACCCATAAGTTTCAAAAGGGGGTCTCTTAAGAAAGAGACTGATAGTTAGGTAAGTGAAAAAAGTGATAGAGAGATGTTACAAAATCTAACATCTGGTCTATACTACCCAGTTAGGTTGATGCAAGACAGCTTATGTTGACCTAGCTGCCTAGCTGGGGATATGTCTTCGCTTAAATTTGGCTCCTGCTGACTTAATAACACCACCTCCATAAGCAGCACAGAGTCGCTGTCCATGTAGTTAGATCAATGCAGTGATAGCATAGATGCTGCATCAATTATATCTTTAATTACTTTTGGCAATAGTTTTCATTTGGTAGTCTACACTGATGCCCAGGCCTTTTTACTGAGTTGTTTCATCTTGTTTAGAACTCAGCAATACATATGAGTTCAAAATTATTCCTTTCAGTTTCAATATATATTGTGTATCATTTGTCTAATTTCATCTGCCATTATACTGCCGACTGGCTTAGCTTTATGAAAGGTCTGAGAAATTCCTCCCAGTCTTTGCTAATTTTGATTAACTTTTAAATACTTTTGTGTTATCAGCAAATTCAGCCATCTTGCAGTTTCTCCCTTTTCCAGATCACTCAGGAATATACTCACTCCCACCGGTCCTGGTACAGAAGCTTGGGATACCTCACTATTAACCTTTGTCATGTTGAAGACTGACCGTTTGTTCTTACTCTGCTTTCTGTCCCTTAGCCAGTTTCAAATCCATGTCAATATTTTACCTTTCTCCTCAAGGCAACTTGGTTTCCTTAATAGACATTTTAAAGGATTTTGTCAAATGATTTTTGAAAGTCAGATTTATTCTTTTTCCTTTACCCATCCTTTTGTTTACAAGCCCAGACAAATATGAAAGCGAGAAAAGAAAAAATTACTGAAGTGTGGATCAGAAGGTTGAGAAGCCAAGGAAGAGAGGCAGGAAATGTTCAGCTACTTGAGAACCATTTAAACCATGTCTATTGAGCCTACATTTCTCTCCAGCCTCCAAGGCACCCTTACTTGACCCTGCAGTTGGAGGCATCACCACTAGACCTTCCATCTCCCACAGTTCTGAATTTGTTTTGGATGCACAGAGGTCCTTGGGGATCTTGCTTCTATCTTTCAAAGTATTCTTTGCAAAAGGAACTCTCCTTCCTTTATAATTGGCCTGCTTGAAGTATAGTCATGGCTTCCATAGAGTATAGCAAGTCTTTCACCTTTTCCCTCCATATGCTAAATAAGCAGACCACCTGCTTCAGCTAAAAAGACTCCTGTTCTTTCTTCTTTACCCTGGGCTAGGTCATCTGTCTCTGCTTAGGCAGCTTATGAGAATGTTAAACTCATTCTCTTTGAAGAAACTTATGGAGAACATCAAAAATACTCTTCTCTGAGATGGTTGGCAAGCTTGCTAATATAACACATATGGCCAACTCAAAGGAAGATCTCAACTCTTCTTAGGCCTGACCTACATAGTTATGGGTTTTTTGAGTTTATTTGTACTGATAATACTTTTATCTTTCTAGAAACCTATATACTTAAACCAATACAACCCCCTAATATGGATGCAGTTATATTGGTACATAGCTTATTCCCATAATAAGCTATACTGATATAAGCACCTACAATCTCTATGACATGGACCAAGACTTTGTATCTTGATCCATAATATGACTCCTTATGGCAGTGAGCAGAGTACGTGGCCTTTCCACATAAGACAGGCAGCAAGGGATTCCATGTTCAGGTAACTGGTAAGTTAAGATTTTGAAGTCTGGCTGGCTAGAAGTCATATCCCTATAATATCACAAGCACTATTTCATGATTCCTCCCCCTGTTATAGACCAGGTAGGAGCTATTTTCAGGGTAACTGCCAAGATAACTAGTCCTCGCCGCCGCCGCCCCCCCCAACTCTTCCTAAAGGAGAATGCTAAACAGATTCTCTGAACTGGTAAATATGTCAATGTTTCATACCAGGGAACTCTGAAGATAGTGGATAGACCAGTCCCATTTCTAGAGCAGTGGAAACTATTGTTTCCATAGGATTCCAGGGTTATTTAATAATTTCTAGACACCTTCCCCTCTCTTGCTATGAATAATAATGGCCTCTATCTCTATCCCCAAAAAAGCTGGACACCATTTTTTAATTGTTTTTCAAGACATTCAAGCTTTCTCACAGCAGATAAATTCTCCTACCTTTATGCCATTTATTTTACAGTACTCTAGAAACTTGGAGACCTTATTTATTTATTATTTGTATTATAGCACTACCCTTTGGACTTAAAAAGGTTAAGTCAGTGTTGTTCCATTTTTATGTTGGGGGAATGGCTTTCATCTGTCCACCTATTTTTTTTAGGTGGACTTGTCTGTAGATCCAAATATAATTTACCTTTATGATCTTTTTATCTTGTACCCATTAATATTTCCATATAAAACAAACAAAAGGAAATACTTCTTTACACAATGCACAGTCAACCTGTGGAACTCTTTGCCAGGGGATGTTGTGAAAGCCAAAATTATAACAAGGTTCAAAAAAGAATTGGGTAAGTTCGTGGCAGATAGGGCCATCAATGGCTAGTAGCCAAGATAGTCAAGGATGCAACCCTGTGCTCTGGGTATCCACAGCCTCTGATTTCCAGAAGCTGGGAGTGGACAACAGGGGATGGATCACTCATAGACTCATGGATTTTAAGGTCAGAAGGGATGAATATGATCATCTAGTAGGACCTGATTACAATAATTAGTTGGCTTTTGTTAACCCAACTTCTGTGCATTATTTTGATCACTCAGTGATTGCCTGTTCTGTTCATTCCCTCTGAAGCATCTGGCATTGGCTACTAGGGTAGATGGACCATTGGTCTTACCCAATATAGCCATTCTAATGTATATACTCATATATACTGATACAAACCCATTTTGCAAACTGCACATACAAATTAACCAGGAAGGTGCCAATATTTACTGGATGGTATCCAGGGAGAATATCCTCCCTCTGGTCCTAAAAAAAAAAAAAAAAAAAAAAAAAGTTTCACCTGTAACAGACAAGTGACATAGGTGCTGGAATTGGCTTGAAGTCGTTTCCATCATATAAAGGATTTACAGTTTGATTCAATGGCTTTCAGCACCCTCACTATACAAATTGTTCCAGCACCCCTGCAAAAAGATCTGTTTTCCTATCACTGTGTGAAGATTTAAAGCAGTCTTCCTGTTGCACTCACAAAACAGATTGCCTGAAAGATGTACGAGTAGGTTTCAGAGAGCATTTGTACTTGTTTGAAATAAAAAAAAAAAAAAAAAATCATCACACTGAATTGATAGGAATCTCCAGAAATGGCAGAGGGGTTGTTTCCTCTATCCCTTATATAAAATATTTTTGTAAAATCTGTGGCTGTCTTAGAAACCTGTACTGCTGCTCCGTCTCCACCCCCCACCCCATCCTCACTTGTGCCTTTCCTCTCCTTTCATTGTGTGTTCATTCCTCTCTTAGCCACAACACCTGTCAAAATGACCTTGGACTTTGGGTAGACAAGCATATTTGCCTGCATTGTGTTGCTGCTGCATTGCTCTGTGTGTAGATTTGTATTTGTGATAAATTTGCTTGTCACATTTGATATGTAGAGCTCTGAAGAGCATCTCTGCACTGAGTTTTACACAGTTTTGTAGTGCTAGAGGAAGTTGTTTAAAGTTAGGAATACCCAATTCACAAGCAAAGATACTTAGAGAAATGCTTACTACCTTTTGTATCTGCCACTTTTGATTTGATGGGCTAAATTTACATTAATTTGTATTAATTTTAATCTTGTGAATTCAGATAAAATTCAGAAAAAATATATTACATAGATTTTTAGTCTCCACACACTATTACAAGATTATGCAATGGCCTCCATCAGTGAGATGCTGAAAAAACACTGAGAGTTACTTGTACTTGTCATTTAAATATGAAATGAGAAAGACACTTCCCTCCCCTGCTTCCTGCTTTCTTTTATGTTCTTTGTAATATGAATTCACTAACACCTTATTTAAAAGTTATTTTTGTCAGCCAGACCTTTTCCTTCACATCTGACTCAGAGACAATGCACTCATTTCAGTAATGTTTTTCATCTGACTTTGAGCAAAACTGAATAAAGTCACATAAGCAAATGGCTGCAAAAGCAAAAACAGTTGTTTGCCAGGAAAGGGAGTACTGTGCGTTTGACTTTAAATATTCTTTGCAGTTATTTCACTTAATGTGCTGCAAACATTTTTAATTCCATAAAGTCATTAGATCCTGGCTAATAATATATGCAGAAACCCTTTGCATAATACTAATACTAGTTACCCTGTACACACAATATAATTAAGGAATTTTGCATTTATCCTACAATGATGAATGCGTTTGACTTGGTCAAGTAGATGGGATAGAGTTGGAGTTCATTCTCTCTCTTGCTTCTACCCTTGAGTCTCCACCACTGTTGCAGGGGGAGGGGAGACTGGTCAAGGATGATGGGGTAAGATTTGCATAGATATGGATGGAGCCTGCTTTTTATATGTTATATTGTACACAGACATTTTTTAAAAATAGGCTCCAGTCACATCCATGTAAGTGTGTGTGTGTGTGTGTGTGTGTGTATACATACGTATATAAGCTATCTTTCTTCAGAAGTTGAATACTGTACTTGAAAATATAAAAGTTTTGGGGATTGCTGAAATGCTTACAAAAATTGTTTGTCTTGTAGTGCTGTCTGGTGAAAAATGTCAGCCACCTGGCACATTGTGCAGTATGCTATAGGATCATTATGGACGCTTGTTAAACGAATGTGTCATGCGGTTTTAGCTCATGACATTATTTCTAATAATACATTCAGCATTTTGTTGTGGCCTCAGTCATTACCTTATTTTAAAAATATACATTAGAAAAGAGCCCCAGAGTATCTCACAGGCCCAGGGGAATTAGCTCATGCATACCCTTCCCCAGTAAAAAAACAAACAGATGAAAATAGATGTGAAAAGGTGTTGGATCCCTGAGGTTTCCTTTGCAAAATTTACCACCACTGTCCCTTGAAGATTGTGCTATGATTACCCAAATGGTGGGTGACTTCTCAGAATGCAACAAGAAACGGTTCTATGCACTTCAGGGACTTATACATACAGGGACTTATACAGATGTGGAAGGGAAAGAGAAACTGTCCTTACTATTGTCTGAGACACATCCTCAAAGAGGAATGATAAGTAGAATGTTGGGCTCAATGTGTTTGAATCCCTGGTTAAAAGATAGCTTACCCTGTGAAAATATTCTTTGGTATAAACTGTCTTTTATATTGTGGAAGGAACTCTTGCTTTTTATGGCAAATGTACAACCATGCAGTTCTTGCTTCTATGGTTTTGTCTACACAGGGAAGTACATTTGAATTAAGGTAGGGTTTGAATTTAGAGTGCAATAGCTATTCTTGATTATCTCCCAGGTTAGATATGCTTATTCCAAATTATCTTAATCCACATTTTAATTAGCTTAATCCACAGTGTGTTATACCCACACTGGCAGAAAAAGGGTTAGTGGGAGCCTGGGAGCTCAGTTGGCCCACCTGGCTACATGCAAGAGACACAGTGACACACACAGCCTGGGAAGAGGCAGACAGGAGCCAGGTCTCTAGGATGAAAACCCTGGTAGAGACATATTTTTGTACAAGAGCAGCAAAGAACTCTGCAGAGCCTAGGGATGGGCAAATAGCTTGCATAGGAGTGAGCTGATGTAGGAGCTGTGGGAAAGGACTATTGAGAGGCCAAGGTAAGAAGCAGTTCAGGGATGAAGCAAGGGGTCAGAGGAAGCAGACGGTAGCTACTTACTTGGTTAGGTATTGGGTTCTCCTACATACCCACTGAAGAAGGTGGCATGAAAACCTCCTGATAAAAATGGTACAAGGACTATTTATCGTAGAGTTGGGCTGAAGACCTGGCTGGTTGTCACTGGCTAGTGTTTTGTGGGACTCTGTTACCTGGAAGGGTAGGACTATACATGTCTTGACCAGAGGGCCAAGTTACAAGAAGATGCAGACCACCGCAGGGCCCAAGTGGCTGTTGATGGGCAGTGCCAGAGGAGAAGACTCTGCTGCACCATCCTAGACATGAAGGGTTGCACTAGCTGGTGAGTCACACTTCTACAATAGGGACATTTAGGAAAATTAATCTGAGTTAACTTTCCAAGTGGATTAGTTAAACCACGTTAAACCCTTTTGGGGATGCTTTTATTCAGAATGAAATTTGCCTTATCGAAGAGCTTGTCTACACAAATGCTTAGTTTGTAGCAAAATGGGGTGTGAATCTACTCCGTAGTAGCATGCTGTGCCCTAAGGGTCAGTGTGGACCCTGTTGTTGTGCACTAGCACTTCCCTAGTGCGCTTTTGCCTAGTGCCTGTTTTGAAACAGGAGTAGATCAAAGTGCGCTACACAGCATGCTAGTGTGAGGTAGATTTATAACCCAGCTTTCTGCTGACTAAATATTTGGGTAGACAAACCCTTAGGCCATGTCTGCTCTTCAGGGACTATAGCAGCATAGCTATAGAGCTGTAGCTATGATGCCATAATGCCACAGTGTAGATGCAGACTACAGCATCGCAAGGGGTTTTTCCGTTGCTGTAGGAACTCTACCTCCCCGAGCAGTGGTAGCTTGATTGACATCAATCTAGCTGCATCTAAACCAGAGGTTAGGTCCGCATTGCTACAGTGCTTGGGGTATGGATTTTTGACAGATATATAAGATGAGCTCCTAAGCATAATGCATGTGTAAGGTGCAATATAAAGGCACAAATATTCATTGTTGAATGAGTTATAGAAAGCAAGATAAATCTTCTTCTTACACTTTTCAGGTAGGTGCTAGCTAATGTATGAATATATTTGTATATAAACCGAAATGTTCTCGATGGCATCCCTTCCCCAGCATTCAGCGGTAAAGATATACATTCCCTGCGGCTTATTACGGATACTGATTCATAACATTTTGTTGCTATAGAAACATTTATGATGATCTTATCTCAAACATTCCTTGAGTAACAAACTGTACAGTTGCAGATTATTGGGGACATGGTGTGTGAGTGTTTGACACAATTCCGTGAACTTGCAAAGAAGGAAGCTCTTGTGACACAGTTATCTCAGAAGCATCTAGAAAACAAGCTGCTTTTAAAAAGTAGACAAATAAATTTTTTTTTTTTTTTTTTTTTTTTTTTTAAAGAATAGAATGAATGAAAATCTGGCTTTCAGTATTTCCCAAAAATATTAAATTGTGAGTAATGACTTACCGATTTGGACGTGGATGGAGAGCCAACTAGCTGAACTTCAATCTGGATAAGGCCAGGGTGAAATCTGTAGGGTAGTGGGGAAGCAATCAGAAAACATGACAAGGATTATATTTGGCTTGTTTTATGGAAGATGTGTATCTACTGTTTGCTACCTACGTACATAGTTTGTGGATATCTTTGCATCCCCAGCTGCTGTTAAGTGATCATGTAGCAACAGTGATGAGGAATGCTGTTGTTTCATCGTGGTCTGGTGAGGAAACAGGTTTTTAAAAATTTTTTATGCAGACCTTGCTACTGTAATCCATGCCTTTTTCACCTTAGGACTGGACAACTGCAATGCAATGTGTGTAAGGCTAAAACTTAAATCAACCCAAAAACTGAAGTTGGTGGTGAATGCTATGTTCTGGTTAAAAGGTCTGTCTCTACCAGAGGACTTAACACCAGCGCTCCATGACCCACACTGGCAGCCTGTTGGTTTCAGAGTGGAGTTTAGGATGTTGGTTTTGATGGATAAGGGATGTAATTGCCTGAGAGCTGCCTGCTTCAGTGATTCCTTGTGCTGCTGCAGTTGCGGTCAGTGGAGGCGCTTAACCAGGGTACCCTTCCATTTAAAAGCTGCCAGCTGAGTATTCTCTTTGAGAGGCCTCGGCTTGGGAACTTTTTTTCCCCTCTGATAGTGTGAAATTAGCACTTGTGGACAAGATGGGGTATCTGAGTTTTGTTTGTTTGTTTTTCACACTCTGGTTAGTTTTCTGGTTTTGAGAGTGTGGAAAAGCTGCTGATTTTTATCTTTTTTGTATGAATGTGTTTTTAATTTGTGTACAAAGTGTCTAGATCATGAGATAAGTGCTTTTATATTTATAAATGAGCCATTTCAGATACGTTTAGTACAAAGGAAGTACTTGTGATGGAGCCATCATTTTCTAAGTTAATGAGTCACAAGTGCAAAATTAAATACATTCTGAAATAAACAATATAAATGAACAGTTACTATGTCTTGTTTCCTGTCTAATTATGTAAGGTCACAAATTACTCCAGGATTACCTTAGATATATTTGAGTTGGGACTTGCATCATGAGCAATGTATACATTGAACTGCAGATCTCTGATGTGAGAGCTGTATATAAAGTGCTTTCTAATTCAAATACAGGCGAACCACAGAGCAGTTTTATATCTTTAGTATAAGTAAAGATCTGTTTATTTTTAATATATAACTTAAGAAATATTTTTAAAAGCAGGGAATATTCCTTTTCCTCCCAAGTACATTTACCTTAAAATAGTCCATTGCTATTCACATATGGCCGAGCAATGCTCCAGACCACTCTTTCGTGTTCATTAGGGCTCCCAGGCCTGTCTGTTTCTGATATTATCAAGTGCTCCTATGCACTGCTTTGGCTATAAAAAGTGCCATGAACCACATATGAGCAGTTTTTAGAACTGTGCAAACAGTAAATGAGAGCAAGATCTACCTAAAAACAGAAGTAAAGAAACAATTGGGAACCCTTGCAATTGTATCGTAAAATGCTGAAATGCAGGCAAGCAGATGTTGTTTAGAATAGATTGTTTTTTGATTGTCAAAAAACTACACCCCCACCCTCACTGCCCCTTGTAGTTTTATGCTGTAATGGAATGTATGCAATCCCACTGTGTCTCCTTGAAGATGAAGATTCTGCAGCCCAAGGTAACCTCCCTTTAGGAAGAAGGATGAGCTCAGAATGATGGTGTGTCCTGGCTGTGTTGGGTTTCAGGGATGTCTCCTAAACAATCAGCAATTTGGGACTGCTCAGTGAATCCAACTGATTGCATTTGATACTGTATTGTTTCTTGCAGTGTGTCTCCTGCAAAGTGCTGAGCACCCTTGGTTCTCAGGGGCTTCTGTGGCAGTTGCATTTTACAGGATTAGTCCTTAGTGCTTTTGTTCATTTTGGGAACAGAATGACTGAATGCAGTATACATTTAGTCACAAAAAGCATTTTTGTTGGAACACTTTGGCATGGTGTTCTAATTTTTGACATCTGCTTTGTTCATATTAAGTACTCTGCGAAGAGCTGATTGCGCACTCGGTTTCTGCCTCCTGTGATGAATGAATTAATTATTTTTTACCACTTCTGCACAAGATAGTAAAATGTCATTATAACATTTTGCATTTTCAGAACAACTAATCCACTGCATCTTCTGAAGAGCCCTTTAGCAAAGTGGTAAACCTCAGAATGCATAATATTGCATGCACTCTTTGATTTAATCAAATCCAGTAATCCCATTATCTGATTTGTTTATTGGCGTGAGCATTTTTGTTCAAATGGCTTACTGGTCATTGAGGATTGCTGTGTGTTTGACTTGAATCTGCATTCTGTTAAGCATTCAGTTTGTGGGAAGGGTTTTCTTACCTCTCCTCCATATCTAACATTCTGTACTACGGGGCATTCCCCATCTCTCTGCACATTGGAGGCAGAGCAAAGATTGACAGCCAGCCTGGGGCCAGAGCCGCCTCTCTGGAGAACCCCCGACTTCTCTGCCTCCACTCTTGGGCAGATGGCAGACCAGGAGTCTCCTCTTTATGGCAGAACGTTTCAAGATAGGACTACCAAAAAGATAAGAAAAAGCAGCTCACTCTTTTGGCTGGGGGTTTCTGAGTCAGGTTTGCCTTGGACCCTGTCCTGGGTGTCTGATTACTACTGGAACATACATACCTATTTTCCACTTCTCCCTTGGCCCATTGCAGATAAGGAGAGAAAAAATAGCTGCACATGCTCCTCAAGTTTTACCCTTTCCTGTCCAAGGGCACTAGTACTGGTCTGTCCCAGTTGCAAAGAGGAACCTGCAACCACACCCAAAGGCAACACGGAGGCAGGCCAGGTCCCCCTGTCACCCTTCAGACATAGGACCTAATCCTCTCAGATAGTTTGATGGCCAGGTCCTTGTTGAACCAGGGAATAAGGCCACAGAGGACCGTCCTCTACCCTATCTTCCAGCCTAATCCAGGAGGTAGTGCAGGCTACCTTCCATAATGGCTTCGGAACCTATTGTGTGGAAAAGCAGCAGCCTTTTCTCAACCTCATGGGATGAGCTGTTCATCTCAGTTGGTCCCTTCAGCCCTGGAGCAGTAGCAGCTGTATGGGGACCATCAACCTCTGGGGTAAAGTAAGGAAGGGGCTCTACTTTTAGTGTGGGTAGATATGTGGGCTACGTGCATGTGGACCTTTACTGACAAAGGCTTTGGAATAAACACTTCCCAAAGCTCCTTTCCCTCCGTGGAGACATTTAGTGAAACACTTGTGGAAGTTCCTCCCTCTACGTGCCTTTACCCTATGTCTGACAAGATCTTTTATCTAAGGGTGGAGACTTCAGAAATTTGCCATACGTGGGAGACCTCTATCTTGGACAGGTGGATACTAGAGACAATTCTACAGATTTATGCCATCAAATTGACCAGATCCCCCAAAGACAAATTCATAGTGTCACCTACGTCAGAGGATGTGGTTCAGTTTGGAAAAAAGGAGTATAAAGAGACTAGACTGAAGGGCCATTGGATTAGGCCTGCTACATTTTCAACTGTCAGTTGGTCAACATTATGTACTCAGTCACACATGCAACCCTACTGCAATGGCATACATCAACCAAGAAGGGGAAACGAAGGAGGCAGATTTCATTCTCCCTTGTTGGTTGACGTGCACCACTGCAGTGGTGGTGTCTGTGTGGATGAATGCTGACTTGCTCAGAGCATCACCTTCTCTCTCTCTCTTCTGAAAGCCATCCACATAAAGGGAGAGAGAACATAGCAGTGGAGTGGCTCATCAGGAGGGACCTGAACACAAAGAAATGGAGTCTGAACCCTTCAGTATTTCAAAAGGTGTTTAAAAAAAAAAAAAAGTTCAAGGTTCCAGTCAAAGGCCTTGTTTACATGGTTCAGGGATCACCATACACATTTTCAAAATGACAGCTGCTCCAGCCAGGCAGTTGATTTGTGTTTTCATGTGAAACCCCAGACTATTGACTGTTTTTTGGGCACATGGCTATCTACCTGTTTTCATTTCCCCTCCACACATCTGTCCTGCCTAGTGAATGCCCCTTCACCCCCATCCCATTCAACAGCCCAAAATAGTGGCCAGCAGCGTGGTGTAGCCATAGCCTGTATCCATCTCCCCTTCTGCAGCATATTCAAATAATGAAAAACATTGAGTTGTGTGAAATTCAACAGTATTAAGACAGTGGTTATAAGTAAGAAATTTGCTTAGTGTTCTCAGTTAACATGCGTGATCATAAATCTACAAAGACTGTAGTTCCCCGCTGAGGTATAAATGACCTATAACATGCATTCTTACAGGAAAAGAGCTTTATCTTAGGGTTAGCAAAGCTCTTAATGGCTTTAAACAGGCGTACATGTGAAAAAAATGGAATGGTGAATGCTTCAGACAATCAGAGCAGAACCCTGTATATTTTTCTCTGCACTTTCACTGGACTGCATGGGAGATGAAGCAGAATCTAAGACTGAGAAATTGTTCTGTTTTGGTCTGGCATGCAGAATAGCTTCATGGTCAGTCTTCCAGGAATAGTCTGCAGTTCCTTTCCACTCCAGCAGTGCTTCTGAGGAAACCATCTTGGTGAATAACTTCACAGCGTGTCTTGCTGGTCTGCCCCTTGTCTTTCTGAATAAGGCTATTCTCTGTCTCCTAGTCACCTGTCTCAGCATAATGTCATTGAGAGTCAGGACAACTTAAAGGAGATGTAGAGGCCATTACTATCCAGCTCACCCTCAGATGTCCCCCACTAGCCCCTCCAGCACTATAAGCGCCTCAAAGACCTAGCAGAACTGCAAAGCCAAATTGGGAACATAATTCCCACCCCAGTTCCAAGGCACAACCGCAAACCCAAACAGCATATACTGCAGTCAAAAATCCCTGTCTAGCCCATCTCCATCATGCACACACTGCTTACCATCGCTGAGATTCCCCCAAGACAGGAAAGAATCTCAGGGAGGGAAGATCAGAAATACATATAAAAATGCTATCGTAACCTCTCCAGAAGATGAGCAATAACAACTTGTGCAGGGTATTGTTTTGGGGTTTTTTTTCTTGTTCCCACAGCCATGATGCCTGCAGTGGCCAGACTCTAGAGGACATGACCTTTAGCAACAGCTGAATGGCTGGCTAACCTGAGGCAGAAGAAATGGAAAACTCAGGATGAAATGTTTGCAGACTTCATTGCAGACTTTCTCCCAAAAAACCCTAAAAATGGGGAGGTGGAGGTTATACTTCAGGTCAGAGAGAGAAAAAGAAATGAAACTCTCCAGGGAGATTGCTGGAGTGGCCAGAGACAGCTCTGTAGAGGCCAGAGATTTCTTTGCCTTGAGGGAATATAAAAAGAGGGTGAGGTTCTTCACAAGGAGATGAAAGCCCAAAGCGGAGGCAATTGATGCTCTATCTCAGAGGTGGCCACAAGGCCTACTTTATTCCTTTCCTCTTCTGGAAAGGACAGTAAAAAGAGTCTAAAGGAATGGGCCAATCATCCTGATTGCCTCATGCTGGCCTTGGAACCCATGGTTCTTGGATTTAGTGAGGTTACTGCTGGAACCCCTTCTGAAACTACAACCTCAGAAGGAATTCCAAGCCAGGAAGTGATCCACTACCAAAACCTGGATTTGCTAAAATTGGCATTGGGGAAGCTGAAATGGGAGAACTGAGGTCTCTGGGATGCTCTGAGAGCGTTCTAGATACACTTTTGGCATCATGAAAAGCATCTACCAACAAGTTATAGGGGATCAATTGGACTAAATTCTGGTACTGGTGCAACAGAAGGTGCATTAATACAGTGCAGTAAAGGATATCTTAAGAGTTCCTACAGGACGGGCTTCAAACCCAAAACATTAAGGAGACAGGTTGCAAGTGTCTGACCAAAAACTGCTTTGGTTCATTACATCAAAAGATTCCTTAGCAACACTCTACACAGGCTTCTGGAGCATGAATTTGGTGCTAGATGCCTCAACCAGATAAGGGTTTGAGCCACTACTGTTTCAGCCTACTTTCTGTCTCTCAAAGTGACTTTCTTAGTAGCAATCATCTCAGCTAGGAATGTATTGGAACTTGGACCATTGTGTATAGAGGCCCATCTGTGTACTTTCCATGATGACAAAGGCCCCGATTTTTTTTTTTTTTTTTTTTTTTTTAAGAAGTATGTAGGCATTACTGCTCTGTGTTGCAGTATCTAACTCTCATTTTCAAAGGTGATTTAAGCACTTAAGAGCCTAAATCCCATTGACAGTCAGTGGGATTTTGGCTCCAAAGTGCTTTAAAACCCTTTGGAAAATGAGATATATATATATATATATATTCAGTTTTATGTTCTGGGGGTCTCCATTGAGAGACATTCCTGGCCCCAGGCTGGCTGTCAATTTTTGCTCTGTCTCCAACCAGTTTGGAGAGGGAGCATGCCCTATAGATCAGGATAAAACTTTGTCCTGGAGGTCATGGAAATCACGGATTCTATGATTTCCAGAGATCTCCATGAAATGATCCTTTTCAGCTTCCGGCCTATGACCTGGGGCAGCGGGGTGAAAGCTGTTAGCTTTTGAGGGCTGCAGAGCACTCAAGGGGCGGTAGCTCTCGGTGGCCGCAGGAACCCTCCGCTCCTGTCAGCTCAGGTGGGAAGGATGGAACCTGCAGTTCAGAGCCCCCAGCGGTGACAGCAACCCTGAGGCTCCAACCCACCGCCCTACTGCTGTAAGCTGGAGCAGGTGGTGGTGGGCCCCTGGCTCCGAGCCACCGCAAGCGGCAGGGACTCCATGACTCAGAGCCATGGGAGCCCCACTGCTGTGAGACGGAGCGCGTGGCAGGGGTCTCACGGCTTGGAGTCGCCGCCAGCAGGTGGCAGGAGCCCCCGTGGCTCTCAGCTGCCACTGGTGGCAGGGGGATCCCGTAGCTGCTAGCTGCTGTGGGGGGAGCCTGGTGCTCTGATCTGGGACGCTGCAGCTCCCTGCCACTGGTGGCGGGGGACCCCGGGACTCCAAGAAGCGCAGCTCCCTGTCAGTGGGGGGAGCGCCCAGAGCTCAGTCGGTCCCTGCAGATCCCAAGTGGTGGACCCGCAGCTCTGAGCTGTCGTGCGGGGCAAGTGACCCACATGGTGCAGCCCTGAGCCTCCAGGGCGGGGATGCTGGACTCCATCCCCTCTACTCCTCTCCTGCAGCAGGGCTTGGGCTCTCATCCCTGTTAGCCCCATTTTGTCATGGTTATTTTTAGTAAACGTCGGGGATTTTTCCATTAATTTTTGTTCACTGCCTGTGACCTGTCCCTGACTTATACTAAAAAAACAATGACAAAATCTTAACCTTAACTATGGTACAGACAGTCTGTCAAACATGGAGAGTGGTAGAAGGAAAATTCACAGCTAAAAACATATATTAGGTACTTTTTTTATGCCTTAATTCATTTTTTAAATATCTTATGTACTTGGTGCTTGTTGGAATTTCAAGCTACATGTAATCTGTATTTATTTAAGAGCTTGTTTCGCACTGTAATTTTCTATTCAGTAGCATTGTGTTGATTTTCATGCAAATAATCAATGAATAATTTGAATGGATTTTCAAAAATATGCATTACCTGAGACCCTGCTGCTTATATCAATTCTGAAGCACTCTGTAAGGAGAACATTCTGGAGCTTGTGCTTAGCGAAAACTCCCACTGACATCAATGGGAGTTTTGCCTAAGTAAGGAATACAGGATTTGATCCTGGGAGAACAATGGCATTTCTCAGAAGTGATACTAATGTATAACTATTGGACAATGGAAAAGAAATGCAGTTCTTATCCATCTCTGTAACCTTTACGGTTAAATTGTATCCATTCAGAGGCAATAGCAGTCTTTATTGAGACGTGCTGCCTACCATTGCTTTTGCATAGCTCTGATTTTATAGTGAAGGCTTCAGTGGGATCCTCATAGATTGGTACTGCTACTATCTTGGAGGTTTGCATATAATATTCTCCCCCCCCTCTCCCCCCCCCCCAAGGGACATAAGCAACTGAAGAGACTCCAATTTGACTGCACCATATTGGTGTTCCATGGAAATCTGCAGTTGCTGCTCAACTTCTGCATCAGAAAGCGTAGCATTGTCTGCTCTCTCATTTCTGCTGCAATTTTTTTTTTACTATTGTTTAGTTTTCTTAGTCTGACTCAGAGCACCTGCCCTCCCCATGTTGCCTCTGAGAAGGAAAGGGTGTTTGAAATGGCACTGTTTGCTGTGTACTTAAAATATGGTGGGGCTTATTAAGAAAAAGTGTGGGTGATGGTTATTCATCCTCTTTCCAACCTGGCATCTTAGAAGTATGCTCCAGAGAACCCCAGCCCCAACATGAATGAAAAATGTAAAGGAGAAAAGTCACAATGTTTCTTTATCTTTTTCTTCTAGGAGCACATGATAAATTAGATAATCAGGTCTGAGAACTGGGTACTCACTGATTATTTAATTAGCATTCTCTTTTCTGTGCATTTCATCAGCTGGCGCACAAGTCTGATATGGGAATTGATGTTATATGGGGTATGGATATTTTGCGTTCCATGAATTCAGGAGATGCTAAGTGTTCATCTGTTCACTGTTCCCCTCTTCATACCAAGCAAATGAATCTTAAGTATTAATCTCTGAAGACAATATATTGTGAAGAAAGAGGTCAGATTTCTTTTATGTCCTCATCAAATAGTCTGAGTCTGATTTGGAAGGCAGTTTACAAGGGATAAGATTTGTTACATGATTGATACAATAAATAAATACATTGCTATGTAAAATCCTCAGCAAGTTGAGATGATCCCTTAGATTCCTTTTCAAAATTTCTGAGAGGGTAAAAATGCTTCTCTTACTCCAGAACTTCTGCAACACTTTGTGATTATGGTGAAATGTGATCCTAAGAAGCATAGGTCTCTTAATGGGCTCACTCTGAAACTTTACAATAGCCAACTAAAACAAGTTCAAAAAAAGTTCTTACAAAAATAGCCTGTTCTATTTTCTAGACAAGAGAGATAGTTGAAAACAGAAAGAGTTAGGAAAAATGAGATGAAGGAAATGGTTGGTTCTCGCAAAGTAGTTATGTGTGCTTCCAAAGTATGAGATAAGAATATTTCATAGATTGTGAAATCTGGCCCAGTTCTAGGCATTTGAGAACGGTGTAACTCAGGACCACCTCCACTAAGACAATGCTTAAATGAGGTATATTATCTGGTTCTGGCACAAGTTATGTGAGCTTCTATTTTAATATTTGCAAAAGACCTCAAGCAGCTGTTTAAAGAAACAATTTTTAGAGGCCTGTTTAGATGAAGACGTGGGAGTTGGCAGATTTTATCAAAATTCTAATGCTTCAAGAGAAGAGAGCAAAAAAGATAAATGGAATCTAGAAAATATTCCAGAGATCAGCCAAACAGCTCTGGTAAGCCAGACTTTAGAATATCTATTGCCACAGCCCTGCAACCAAAACTTTTATGAGGTCCAGTTGGCTCAGATCCATTTCATTTGTAGGAAGATTATACATCATTTCTTTTAGAACAGGGTCGCCATAACCTCAGACAAGTGGACACTCAAAATTATAGAGAATATATTTACATTCTGCATTTTAGATGAACCAGTTCCTTACTTTCATGCAAAATATTGTGCCAGAAGATCCAGATAAGTCAGCAATGTGGAAATGCTAAGAGAATATTTTAGGTATTTGATCAATATCCCCTACTTCTCTTCTGAATGTATCCACCAATCCTTATTTCTGAATTAATTTGGTAACCAAAAAAAATTAATCTTGTGTTGGACTGCTTGTCTGTCTCCTTCCTCCTCCATTCTGCCATTCACTAAATCCTCCCAGGAGATCATCTCTTTTCTATCAATCAAATGAAACTGCCCACCAGTTTACAGTCAGGGAAGGGGAATAAAGTTCCAAGCAATGAGTCTTTTAAAGGCTCTTTCTTGACAGCTTGTGGTGGTGTCTGCAAATCAATTGCCAAAGAAAAAGTAAATCAACTTAAAAACACTGAGCAATAATTTTTCTAAGCTATCCCAGCATTAAAGGTCTAGGAGAAGGGAAGAGACACCCTTTTCCCCCTTGGTTCCCATTTGATCCAGTTTCCCTTTCCTTTTATACTCCATGCTCAGCAGCCACATGACAGACAGGGACTTGTTAATCTTCTGCAGACTACATCACCTGTATATTGTCACATAATCTCAGTGGCAACTTTATTTGCAAAGGCAACCTTAATTCTAACATTTCCTAACTTTTGAGTGCTTGATTTTGAAACCTTAAACTTTTATGTTTTTTTTTTTTGTCTGTAAAATAGTTATATATTGTTTTTTTCTTTTTCCTCTAATTTGTAAGGATGTTCAGCTCTGTCTCAATAAAACGTTCTTTAATCAGGATCCAGAAATTGAGATAATCAGATGCTCTGTGTAACCTTTTATTGTAATAGAAATAATGGCAAAAAATAAAATCACAATAAGTCAAACCAGCCATCAGTGATATTGATCAGAGTTGTGAGAAGACTATCAGGTGGTATTTGTATACATTTATGTACATTGGATGCCATTTTAAAAAAAAGGACACCGCACTTCAGCATTTACCTTTTATCTTTTGCCAGTGGTATTTGCAGTGTTCTCTATATGTAGAATTGGAAATATTGTAATAAGTGTAACTGCTGTGTGCATATGGTAGATGTCCAGCTTTTAAATGGAGGCCTTTTGTTTAAACATTTAGCCTACATGGGCAGAGAGAATTTTTGTACCAATATTTTCTTATTCTTTGCTGATCCTTAGAGTTCTACAAACTACTGTTGCTTTGGCATAAAATGGTAAGTTACATAACTGCAGAAGTGGACTTACAGTTGAGGAAGCTGGAGCATTGTTGTACTCAGAAAAATGAAATAGTAAATGAAAAATTAAGTGTCTTCCCAAAATTCTGCGTCTTTCACAGGTGTTAAATAGCACTGAATTTCCATCTTATAGATAGGACTTTGCTTGGGGCTACAATGCCCATGTGTAGTGTACATTCTATTATCCGCTCCAAAGCAGCAGCAGGAATTTAGGATGGCACCTGTGTTTCAATGAACAAACGGGCAGCCATTGTCACTTTCAAAATTGCCTTTAATTAATGTGTGACTGAACTTGGTGAAAATGCCACACAAGAAATTTCGAGCTAGAGCTGCCGCTGCATAAGTGTTTTTTCCGTGCATGCTCAGGTGTGGGGGGAGAGAGATTTTTCACTCATTTGTAAATGTTTTCTCAACAGCCTACATGCCTTCTTGTGTGTTTATCTTTTATATTTATATTCATGCCAGCTGTATCTAAAAGCTTTTTATGTATCCCAATAATGTATGTATGATACACAAGGCCCCTCATCATTACAGTTATCCTTCTTTAAGTCCAACATCCTTTGCAGTCATAAGCAATATAATTAATAAATAATAGGAAATGATAAATATTAATGTTATAATGTAATGTGACTGTTTAACAGCATATATAGTTGTAGAAGCTAAGAAAAAGACAATCATACTCGAGCTTCAGGCATCATCAGATCACCTGCAGTGGTGATGGGAACTGGACCCTCTTTCCCTTCCTAGCAGGGTTCAGGCTTTCATCCCCCCAGTCAGCCCCATTTTGTCTCTTTTATTTTTAGTAAAAGTCAGGGACAGGTCTGTAACATTCCCTTAGTGCAATCTGCATTGGTGAATGGCTGTGTCACCCCAATCCCCCACTCCTGGAACCCGTCTTACTCTGCTTTGCTGTGAGAACTACCGCTCTTGGGCTGTTCACACACAGGCTCCAGCGAGCAAGTTGCTCCCAACTCAGTGAGTGAGTGCTTCTAGCCAGCTGCTTTTTGGATTATACAACAGAACAACCTCAGCGAATACCCCCTGTCCCAGATGCACCACCCCTAGGATACTCCATCTTACAATGTTCAGTGCTGCACAGTGCAAGCTCATATAGGTTTGTCAATTTAACAAAGAAATTGATATGCACCAGCCTCGTTACTCCCAGTGAAGTCTCTCACACACTTCAAACCAATGCACTGCTTTAGATAAAATAAACAAATTTATTGACTACAGAAGGATTTTAAGTGATTATATGTCAAAAGGTAACAAGTCAGATTTGGTCAAGAGAAAACAAAAGGCAAATGCATTCTAAACTAAGCTTAACACTTTCAGCAACCTTACAAATGTAGGTGATTCTCACCATAGGCTGGCTGTTTCCCCTTCAGCCGGGCTCTCCCCTTTGGTCAGCACTTCTGTTGCTTGGTGGTGTTTATAGATGGAGGTGGAAAAGAGAGAGCATGGCAAATGTCTACCCTTTTTAAAACGTTCCTTCTCCTCACTGGGGCTTTGCTGCGTTCTTCCTCCAGTCAGGTGACAAACAATGGTCTTGTATGGTTTCATCCATGTCCTGAGGCAGTGAGCATCACCTTATCATGCTTCCAGGCTGGCCAAAAGAAGGGAGATGAATAACTTGAGACAATCCCCCGCTGGTGTTCAGGCCAGTCCTTTGCTCCTGGAATGCTGAGTTGGGTTTGTTCTATACATGCCTTAATGAGAAGCAAACTGCCCCTCCTGCTCCTGGAGAGTTTTGCCTGGATATGTTTTAAGCCATGAGGACACATCTTTGGGAATATTACATAGTGGAGCCTCATAACCATACGCATGACATTGCAACAAACGTACTACTATAATAATAATGCTCAGCATGTCATGAGCATTCCAAAAAGATCTTACATGACATACTTTGCATTAAACAGTACACAATTACATTATAAGGGTGAACATGGGGATGCAGGGTCATAGGGTTCTGTGAATTTTTGTTTATTGCCCATGACCTGTCCCTGACTTTTACTAAAAATAACTGAGACAAAATCTTAACCTTAACTATACTTGACTCAAAAAGGGGTAGGCAAAATCTAGCCTACCTTCCCAGAGAAGCCGCCGCTGAACTGTTTTGATCTAGTTTGGCAAATGGTCTCTTATAAAAATTAGAATTTCAACAACAGAATTAAATAAAAGATAAGCCTTGGGTAACCCTGATGAATTCCCTTACAATGAGCATGTCTTACATGAAGCAGATTTACGCCACAGTCCCTGGCATAATGCTCAGTAGAAAAGGTTACAAAACAGTTTACATAAACATTCTCTACACCCAGCTCACCAGAGGCCATCTTAAAAAAATAAAAAAATCAAAGACAACTTTAGCATTGATCAGATGGGCAGCAGCATAATGGAGAATAGTAAAAACCATCTTGTTTTTATCAATGGTGAGCCAATCTTTTATTAAATCCTATCTGGTTCTTCAACAATCGAGGAACATGCACCTCAAGTCCCTTCTCTAAGGTCATATTAAAGATCTATTGCATCTGCATTTTGTATCAACTCTGTAATTTTATTTTCACCCTGTGTATGGAGTGATACGATAAAAGCTTCACACATAGTGCTTAGAATTATTTGATGTATCTTAAAATAATAAAGCAATTTAACTAACAACAAATATAATAAATGAGTCTGAGGTGACTCAATTTCTTTGAGAATGAAGAAACTTTTTTTTTTTTTTTTTTTCCCCACTAAATTGAGTTAATGATCTTAGTTAGAAATTAATCTCTTCGTTTTTGATTACAAGAATAATGGTAATTCCATAAAAATCTTAAATTAACTGGCCAGTTTCAGAGAATGTTTTGTTTATTATTGAAATCCATCAAAAGAAGAGGAAATTCTCCCCGTTTTTTTTTAAGTGGCTTTTCAGAGATTATGATCAGTTATTTTTCAAAAATAGATTTAAATGGAGAAAATGTTAGATTCTCTTTGCACCCGCCCTCCCCCACAATCCAGTAATTTCTCCACTAAATTTAGTTGGAATGTTCTAGCAGCTCCTCTTAAGAGTGTAGACAGGAACTCCTTATGATGTCAACAGCCATATGAGACTACAACAGCCTTTCATACTTTACTGGAATAAGGAGCTGTGCTGTAAAGAAACACACACTATTTTTTTAAGGGTGAAACTACTGAACACTTACATCATTAATTTTTAATGCAACCAGTATTTTTAAAAATTAATGGATTTCATGATACCCACACTTGAAAATTGGATTATGCCACTTAGTATTTTGTTTCCCTTCCAGCCTCTCTTCAGTTCTGGAATTATGATAGCTGCCAATGTTCTCATGATTCCCTAGAATTAGGGCTTAACACTTTATATCTTTTTATGGTGAGATACCAGCCTTTTAGATGGTGTACAGCACTGGGCCTGGTTCTAACAGCCCTCCTGAACTATCAAGGATAGAAAAAAAAGTGTTTCCAATCCTAATGGTCATGAAATATACAATATTGAAATGGTCACTGTTCCCCTGGACCAACGGGTATTTTGGCACCGTCCAAGACTTAAAAGAGCAACTCCCAGACCTTGGGTCAAATTTTCACTACCTGTTTCTGCCAACAATCTTTCAGTGGCATTACCATGTTCATATATGTCCTCGAGGTTGCAAAATGAATTTCTGAGCCTAGGAAAAATGAAGTCATTGGCTCCTTTCCCCACACTTGTGTCCTGCTTGCTCACTGTCTCAAGACTGAACCAGACAGTTAGCATCTTTTCATGGTGTGGCATTATCTCCATTCTGCTCCAGCACTACATTTGCTACAGGAAGCATTGCGGGAGTTGACTTGATGTCAGAGTAGCATAGAGAAACTTAATATAGCTTTGAATAAGGCAAATCCTCCTACTTTTCCACTGATGCAAAGTATGAAGTAAATTTAAAATGGCCTCAGTATATGGGAAAGAATGAGGGAAATCATTAGAAGATCAGTATCTCGTGGGTTTCAACTTAACCCTTACTGAGTACTAGTAGCTGAAAGCCCATGCTTTTGCACAGATGTGGATGTTGTGCCACATAATTCACCATCTGTTCAGTCTCTCTCTCCTACAACCAACAAAATTGTTGCATGCAAATTACTTGTAGCGTAAGTGTGGTGATTGATTGAGTTACCTCTGCTATCACAGTGTTCTAGGATTTTTGGCATGGCATAAATACATGCTGTACCACAGAACAGGTTTAACTTGTAAAGTGAAAATTACTGAGAACTTTAAAATTAGATGGTAGGACTGAGTAACCCCAGTGATAATTCATGCTAGTGATATTTTAAATAAAAAGAGCTCTGGACTATGCTTGTAGCTGTTTCCATCACCTCACATTGACTTGAGGCGTTCCAGGGTTCAGAGTGACTATTCTGGAATCGTTTATATATATGAAGTTTCATATTCTAATAAATATCAGAAACAAGAAATCCATGTCCCTTTCTGTCAGATTGACAGGTAGCGAATCATGAGCAAGACACATAAGTAAACTATTTCCAGTTTAGGGGAAATACACAGCAAAGAAGCACCTATACACACAACAACTTCATGATTAAGTTTTATAAAAATATTGTTTAGATTGCTGAGAGAAGTCTTAAATTATGTATTTATTCTTTGTTAAATTGTGACGTGTTTACCACTGTAGGAGACAAAATACAGAAGGTTCATGTGCCAAGAAATTTACAATCTTAAAAGCTCTATTGCTTGTCAGTAAAATTAATTTAAAATGCTATGTTGATCCTGTCTATCATCGAGGCCTTTTTGCACCTGTCTTCCAAAGCATGGAATTAGATATCCTGTTCCAGTCCTCTTTCATGCTAACTCTGAACTATGAAAAATCACAGCTATAAAAGTGTGTAGACATTTGATTAATATGACTGCTGAAAAACCTCAAATACAATGGATAATATGTAGGATCTGATTACATTTTGATTCACACATGCAGAGCATTGGGACAGCTTAGGTCCTTTTTACATTCTTAACTCTATGACTTAATGGAATTGTTGTCCTGCAGTCTTTTGTCAGTTCTCCACTAATTTCATAGAAATCAAAACCTAACTGGCATAGTACTGTTGGCAGCCTCCCCACTCACTGTTTTTAACACTGAATTATTTTTGAATTAATATTTTGCTCTGGAATTCGAATGGGAGCCAAACAGGCAATTGTATAGCTCTATAAATGTGATCCATCTATTATTTATACATCTGGAAAAATTCAGCAAGTGTGTTTTTAAGATCCTAGTTTTTGTGTATAAATCTGTGAAGGATATAGGACCATCTCCTTAAAGAACTGCCAGCTGCTCCACCTCCCACACTGAGATTAAAGAATTTGGATCTGATGATTGTCTGATAATATAATTTAGAGAGGATAGAAAAGCAAGGTCTCCTTTTTTGAGAGCCCACAACTTTGGAATATACTCTCATTTAAATGTATGCCAGAATTAATTTGTGGCATCCTTCCGGGGACAACTGAAGATTTATTTTCTTTTTCGTTTGTGTGTATGGGGGAAGGGAGGGAGTTGAAATATGTGATGGTTATTTCGGTGTGCTTGGGATAGAGCTATTTGTGTTTATATATCAAGAATATTTTTCTTGCCGAGTAACTTACATAAATGGTGGTGGCAGTATTACTCTTTACTTATTTATCTCCATATATTTAATGCTCCCATCATTAGGCTATCTCTGTAGTGCCAAAAAGCCTGATAGGTGATTGTAGAAATGTATTTTGCAGAATGTAGAAGCTGAAGAATCACTGGCTTATAACATACAGTGGTGGTTCTAGGATTTCTTTGAGCATTGGCTAATTTTTTGCTGCATGGTAGCTATTGCTTATTGTATGTTTTTAAGACACTCTAGGGCTTTCAGGCATGAACTCTTAAATAAATAAAAGTAGTTATATTCTTTTTATTTCTTTCATAGGTGGCGAAGTAAACTCTTATTACACTTTCAAAGATTTCTCAGTTAATATATCAGAGATCAGTTTCCTCAGTGCCTCTAGAATCTTAATTAATGGCTTGTATAGTATTAAATGCTGCTCTGTATTTAGTGCTTAATCCTGTGAGGTGCTGTATACCTTCCTCTCCTGTTGAAGCCAGTGGGAAGTGAGGGTGCTCAACACTATGCAGGATCAAGCCCTTAAGTCATTAGTTCTAGAAGCCTCAAGATATTTTCAGAGATGTTGCTCTTGCAGGGGCGTGTGTTGAATTAATATAGATGTGAAGGAATGGTTTCACTTCTTAAGCAAATGAGAGCTCATTTTGCAGCTGTGATTCCTATAGTGACTGAATTTTCTAGTCATTGTATCTCAGTAATTGGCATAGTAGTGTAATATTTTATAATAACTTTTTCAGGTTGGTACACAAGTAATCAGTGTCTGCGTGACAGTGATGGTGACGTTGTAGACTATCCACAAGAGGACCAAACGCCCCATCTCCCAAGCTGGCGGTAAGTTGGTGTCGTAAAAGCTGCTGCAGAGAGAGGGTCTGCGAACATACAAATATATAATATATATTTTAAGACTTTCTGTATTACTCCTTAAATACGAACCTTGTTATGTTTTTGACAATTTTTCTGATATCCCTGCGCATTATGGGCCAACTCCTCACTTCCTTCTTACAGCCATAATAAATATTGTTTGATGGATGTTCCAGGGAGATGGAATTCCCTCTCTTTACCACAGAGCTACTTGCAACAACGCTGGAGTAGACAGTAATGTCAATTGTTCTGGCACTCCCCTCTCAAATGTGGGTTTTGGCCAGTAAATTCACTTTTGTAAATAAATTATATTGACATTCTCTGCTGCTTTGAAAAGAATTATACATGCTGTAATACTGTCATTCTTGAAATGTAATAGTCTGTAAGTACTTAATTATCTACTGAGGACACTTGGTTGCACTTGTTAGTTGTGTCACGAATATGACTCATAATTAGTAACTAAAAAGAATATTTGTCACCTCAAAAAAATTAAAAGGCATGAGGATTCTTACAGTATGCAACACAAACCAGCACTATTAATAAACAGAAAGAGCTGTCTAATCCAGTTTTATACTATATATACAGCAAAAATACCATGCACTCTCTTGTTCTTTCTGTATATGTTATGGAAGCATCTGTTCACTGTTCCATAGTTAGGCGTTAGTGAGACACACATTCCTGTTTTTCTCTAAAAGTAGATGGCTTATCGGTATGAAATACACCATGTTTATTTTTGTGCTGTTTGTAGGTTTTGTTTAGTTTCTCTTCATAATTTTTAATAGGAAGTCTTTGAAGCTGCTGAAATCTCTCCTTGGCAGGCTGACCTTTTGTGGTTGACTGGTATCCAAAAAAAAAAAAAAAAAAAGGAAATTGTCTATCTACAAAAACTTGGTAGGGAGGTGTATTCTGAGACTGTCTGGTCCAATAGATGTGTTTTTTTGGGGAAAATACTGAATTTGAGGCTGTTCTTAGCCATTATTTGTCATAAATTTTCAATTATGTACCACTGGTTGCTGTCGGAGAAAGTTTATGCATTGTGTGCACAAACATTCTGTTCAGTGGTGCGTGCACACAATCTTCTCCATCAGATGTTATCCTACAGTAGAGAAGGTTTTATGGGCTGAACCTGGCAAAGTGTTTATGTGGAGCAGTGTATAAATTTTGTATGCTGTTTATGTGTGACTGCTGGTGCAGAACTATTTAATGTGCAGCTGGTGATAGTTAAAATCTTATCCATCAGCATCTGCACTTCTGCCTCCTCATATCAGCCTCTCCTCTCCCCAAGCATTAAATTCTAAAACATTAATTTTTGGTGTAGAGCAATTAGGTTAGGGAGAAGAAAGGGTTGAGAGGGAGGGACAGAGTTAAGGTTGCAGTATAATGTGTGTAAATGCCTGTATGTAGCAGCAGCTCTAACTGCTTTGTAACAAGTTCTTGTGTATTAGTGTGTGTGTGTGTGTGTGTGTGTGTGTGTGTGTGTGATCATTTCCTTTCAAAAAATGATAAACATCCCAAGAATACGCAGATGTATTTCCTTTTTCTGTATTGCATCCATAACAGTACAGACATTTGTAAATCAGTTAATTTACATTGAATTACAATTCACAAGATAAAGATAGGTGAAAGCATTCAGTATAAACCAGTCTGCTAAAATATTAAGGAATTTATGGATAACTGAAAAAAGGAAGAGGGCAGAATGGAAGTTAGAACTTGGCAACTACTACATACAGTACATCAAGAGATTGCTTGTGACAGATATATGCTGTTACCACTTGATGATTTGAACAGCTTGATTTGTCTTAGCAATTACTAAAAGTCCACATAGAAGATGAGTCAATGCCTCTATGTGTACAGAGGTGATTGGTGTAACCCCTCTTGTGATTTTATTGTCACTTTAACAAGCACATTAGCCTTGCATGTTATTCCTCAGTGACGTACACAATGCTGTATCTTCATTCCAATAGCAGAGTTGTTCTTCTTCCTTCCACACCTTCATAAAGCTAATATGGAATAAAATGTGCCCTGACGTTGTGTGATGGAGTTAGAGCCATTATGTTCTTTCTGAAACAGGTTTAAATCGTACTGTATCCCATCTTTCCCCATCCCTACAACTCAGTGCTGGCACTGCCATTCCAAGCCACCACTTCCTTTCAGCTATGTTATCAGACATAGATAGTAGAGGCATTTGTGATATCTGCAGGAGTTTGTGAGTTTGAGTTTACTACACGTGTCTGTTGTCTCAGACGAGTAGACTGGGAACACTAGAAATGAGTCTCTGCCTCATAGCTTAATATCTGGTTAAAGACTGTCCCTGAGTACTATATGTGGCCAGCTCTGTGTGTGTGTGTGTGTGTGTGTGTGTGTGTGTGTGTGTGTGTGTGTGTGTATTATTATTAAGCAGAGGTTTTGGAAAACACACCTTCATTAGTGAGAGAACTGTAGAAATATGAAATATGATAAAGGGATGAAATGAAGCAATCTAATTGCCATGAAATAGCCCAACTGCTACAACTGTTCATGTGATTGTCCTTTAACCCATTAGGTTGTGGGTGTCTAACTCATTTGCTATGGCAGGCCAGATTTGAATTAAATGTACTTCAAGTGGGCCATACATACCATAAATCGAAATACTAGGCACTTTTGGAGCGCTGTGTCTCGTGCACACAGGCAGTCTCGCGGTATCATACTCCCTGGTGGCAGCGCGCGACGCTGCCAGAGAGTATAACACCGTGAGATGTCGCGGCAGCGCAGACTGCTACCAGGGGCCGGACCAAAATGGTTGGCAGGCCATATCCTGCCCGTGGGCCGGATGTTTGGCACCCCTGCATTAGGTGGTTGTTACATCAAAAGAAACTGCAAAAGTTGTGTAGAATGCACTTAATCTATTTCTCTCTTACTTCACAGGTTCCTGGCACAGTGCATCTATTGTTTTGTTTATGGTTTGTGTTTTGGCCTTTTTCGAAGATGTGAAGCAACATCCATCTGAAATTGGAATTGCAAACAGCCTGGAGGGAATTAGTCTTTGTAATGTAAATGGACAAGCTGAATAATAACACATTCTAGCATATTTTTTTTCGTACTTAGAATATCTCAGGGACTACAAGTTTATGGTTTTTGTGCCTGTAAGATCAGGACAAAGGTGACCAAAAATGGGGGACCAGCAGTTATACAAACCTAACCACACTGCCAACAGCAATGAGAATTTGTATTACCAACAACACCAAATGAACTCTCTCCCACCTTTAAATCACAGCTATGGAACATCAAGCATGGATGCTTCTCAGGCTTCTCCCCTCTCTCCACAATTCCCCCAGGATTCAAGAGACAGTATAGCTTTGAATGTAGGTTCAAAAAACCTTGGGTCCACGGACTCCTCTAGACAAACAGGTTGGACACATTCTGGGTCAGGAAACCATGTCCCAGTAAGGAACAATTTGAATAATCAGAATGCAATGTGGAGCCCGTTAGGGCAAAGTGAATCTGCTGATGGATGCCAATATTCCTATTCCCAAGGCAATGAACTTCGGCCACAAAAAATTACTAGTGGGGTTTTACATAAACTGGATTCCTTTACACAAGTATTTGCTAACCAAAATTTAAGAATTCAAGTCAACAATATGGCTCAGGTCTTGCATGCTCAGTCTTCAGTGATGGATAATGCCAGTGATAGTGCACTTAGGCAGCTGCTGTCTCAGAAACCTGCTGTTGAGCAACAACCTGTAATTTCCACTGTGCAAAGATATCAGCAAGGACCTCAGCAAGGACATCAGAATTTTGCAAGCCCTCAACAAAAGCAGCAAATGCAAGTCATGCAGCACCAACAACAGTTGTATTATGATTACCAACAACACTTGTCCCAGATACAAATGCATTCTGCAATGCAACAAGGACAACCACATGTGCAACAAATGCAGTCTCAGCAACTTTTACCGCAACAAATACAGCAGTTGCAGCAGACTCAATATTATATGCAGCAACAGCCACAGCAGGGACAGCAGCGGCTCTCGATACAAGAGATCCAGCAGCAGCAGCAACAAAGTCGACAGCAACAACAGAGGCAGTGTCCAATGCAATTAGCTCAGTATTATCAAACACAACCAGTTATGCAGCAGTTACAGTTACAGCAGCAGCAGCAACAGCAGCAACAGATGCAACTTCATCTTCCTGCATATCACAGGGATCCTGACCCAAAGACTGTGCATGAAACACACCAGTACTCCCAGGATCAAGCTCATCCTGTACAACTTATACAGTTGGGAACAATGCCTCAGTATTTCTATCAAGATTCCCAGCAACAGTATAGGCATTTGTATCCACAAAGTGTACTGCAACAACAACAGCAGCAGCAGCAAGAAGAAGACACCAGTCAACAAAAGCAATACCAGAACGACAACAGGTCTCAAGCTCTGATGAACTCCCACATTGGTCTGAGTGCGGCAGAGACAATAGAGGATACTACGCGGCAGGAAGTGAACTCTGTAGGTAACGCTGGCCCTCATCGAACTCTTTTAGCATCATCAGGTGTCCATCTAAATAACAAAGGGTCCCAGCAAGAGTCTCCCAGTGCTATTTGGCCTCAGGTATGTAATGATTTATATTTCCATTCATACAGGCCTGTTTTGAATAATGACTGTACTATTCACAAATTAATCGACTGCAGGGGACTCAGTGGGTCAGGGCATCGGCATGGCTGAGATGTTTCAAAGGCTGGAAATGGGTCTTTCACCTGTAGGTCACTGATTTGCTCTAGGCTGAGTTATTGGCCAGTGTAAAATGTGTTTGGCAGTGTCAGTCCCGTTCCTGATGGACAGATATCCCAGTCTCAAAAAATGCCACCACATTGTCACTAATTTGCAGCCTTCCTGGCAGCCTCCCCAGAAATACCAAGGACATGGAGACTCAGTTATGCTGTCACATAATCAGAGTCGAGGAGCATGTTAGCAGGTAAGTGTAAGGCAACTGGTACTGACACCACTCAGACGTATACCCATTTTGTGGATAAATGTAGGATGCCATTCTCCAGAGCTGTCAATTCTCAGAGTCTTTTACAATCACTGTATTGACATAGAAAATGTTTAATAAATAAATAAAGCTGTGATGATTCCTTATGTTGCTATTGCTTGAAAAATACTTTTCTTTTTTCCCTTCTGATAGCAGATCCAACTGTCAGATGGCAGACTGCAGCCCCTGTCCCCTGAAACAAGGTATTCTGAGTTTGGCATGGATTTCTTATTTAGTGAAATTACTTTATGGGTTAAATATAAATGAGTTCTGAAATTGAATAGAAATGTTCTCAGCATGTCTTGGAAACTGTTATGTGAAGCCACGGTTAAGGTTGCATACACTGGATGTAAAACGGGGCGATATTTGCAGCAATAAATTTAAGTTACTCTGGAGTGTTCTTTTCCTCAAAATGGCAGGGGGACAGCATGCTTTTAATGCTGCTCTCATGTATGCAATGGATCGATGGTATGTTGTTTACATTTCCATCTTTGGCAGCAAATGTCAGCAAGGAATCCATTAGTTTTTCTTAAGACCCAGCAGCACTAAGAGGAGAACCACGTGCTAGCACAGTTGTCTGCCACAGGTAGTGGCACTCATGTTCTGGCACTCTTTTTTTGTTATTGCTAGATGGGTAGGGAAACATGAGTCACTGAGATACAGTTCTTATCCTAAGCTGTATTGGTCTGTATTGTGGACCACATCTTGAGGGAGAGAGTGAGCGAGTGTCCTGTTTACCACCCCTCTTCCCATCCAGTTTGGGAATCAATGAGCTAATCTATAGCACATATATCCTTAAGTATGTATCCTGATTTCTTTGCTTACCTACCTGACAGAAGTACTTTATGGTTTAATTATAATTTAATTATAAATTGCTTTAAATCCTCTTAGTGAAAGGGAATATCTCTGACCTCTGGCAACCTGATTTCTCCTTTTTCTCCCTTTAAAAGCGGTGGCCCGAACAAAGGAACATTTTCTGAGAGATGCAATATAAAGAGCAAGCTAACGTGTTCAATCTGCTTGAAAGAATTTAAGAGTTTACCAGCCCTAAATGGTCACATGAGATCACATGGAGGAGTAAGAGCATCTCCTAATTTTAAACAGGTAGCAGTTCGTTATACTTTGATATTTGGCTCTCTTCTTTTCATATTGATGTTTGCTGCTTGCTTTGCTTTGCTATCAACATTTTCCCCCAGTTTTGTTTCAGTTATGCTACCCTCTACATTAATGGAAATAGGTGTAATTGTGCTTATACATAGGCCAGGAGCCTTGTTTAAAGGTGACTGTCAAAGGGGAGAAAAAACCATTTTGTACCTGTGTTTTTGTAATGAATAAAGAAACCTGTGTAATTTTATAAAGTCTTATTTTTCTGTTTGTTTAATACGTAAGAAATATCAGGAATGACAAGTCTTGTCTTCCTGATATTTAGTTGGACTCGGATGACTGATACATGTTGGAAATGATCTCAGGACTTAGCTGACAGATCAGGAGGATTGCATCTTTAACAGAGAGCTTTTCTCCCAAGTTACATGGTTGAGTTAAATAGATGTTAACAAAAAACAAACACAAAATGAGTTTAATTGGCCTGAATAAAAATAACTTATCCTCTCCTCTGAAGGTTTTGTTGCCTTGATATATCTCTGATGGTATATAGTTCTTCTGTTGTCTCTTGTCTCCTATGTTAGGCAAGATCTGAATTTCTAATGAAAAAAACAAATATTTTTTTAAAAGAAATCTTTTTACCTTCTTGAGTCAGCATAAAGAAGCAGTAAAAAGGGCACAAACCTATCTATTCCTCTTTGCAGGTCACCTTTAAAAGAAATGTTATATGGTTCTTTATCACAGAGGCTGAATCCTATGTGTAATGCATAATTACCTTGCCAATTTTATTCAAAGCAAATATGTAATCTGAGAAGCAGATGCTACTGTTTGTTTCACACTAGGGCCATATCTTTCCAGACCATGATGAATACATTTTCCATACTATTTTTATAATCTGTAAATCGAATAGGAACCCTCTCTGACTGAGGCTGAAAGCCTTTAATTGTCTGTACAGGATGAAGGAGAGAAACCACCACAACAGCAGCCGCCTAAAGAGGTGGATAGCCTCGCACCCATCATCATGCCTGTTTCTGTCCCTGTAAAGCTTCTGTCGCCTGAGCCCAGTGTGCAGCCCACTACCAACAGTGCCACAATCAAAGACAAGCCTGCCAACTCTATGTCAGATGACGAGATGCCAGTTCTCATGAAGATGACTTACTCTCCACCGTGCAGTCCAAAAGTGGCCACCCCCTGCTCATCTTCTGTGAGTGCTGCCCTTCTTGCTACTAACTGTGCTGTGATGCTTTTTAAATCCCTTTGGGTTTAGTGTAATTACATTTTAAAATATCTATACTCTGGTATGTTTTAATAAATCAGTGTGTATCACACCTAGCAACCAAAGGTGAAGGCCTATAGTATCTGGTCAGTAATTCCTCTTCAGTCATCCAGAAATATTAATTTCATCCTTACTGGAATATCAATACTCAGAAATTGAATTCAGATCGAACATTTGAAACCTTAGTGCGATGATCTTTTGTCCCACTAAAACAAAGGGATTTATTACCTTTCATCTTTTTCCTATTTGTGCTTTTGTGTTTGTTTTGTTGCTTAAATGCAGCAGTTACTTTCTTCCTTTTCTAAAGTAAAATATATTTGTGTATTGTTTCTGCGGTAGATTAAATAGCACTGTACAGTAATTACTAATGCTGTATGTTCTAAGAAGAAGCTGTGCAGTGTTGCCTGGTCACAGAGACATGCAATGAGATCATCTTTTTTCTTTTCCCCCCTTCAGCATATATCTTAATTACGTGTTAAAACATTGGGACTTCTTAAACCCAAAAGGAAAAGTAATGATGATGAGTATTTTCTCACTTTCATTTAACTCAGAAATCTGAAATCACCAGACACTGGTGATAAGCGCATTAGACATGGGTAGACAGAGACAGTAGGACTTTAGTGGACCTTAAGCTTTTTGCTGAATAAGGACTTTAGCAAGCAGTTTAATTTACTACATTTTCTAGTGCAGCGACATTAGAAATCTGCCATTTCTGTGTGTCTACTTGCAGTGTAATTGTGAAAGGCACAAGGAGGAATCACTATGTGGAGGTGTGACTATTGCCTATAACAGTGAGAAGTAGTACTTTTAACTCTCTCTCTCTTGAGCTGAGTGGTCAAGTCTGGGGACAGCATGAATAGTCGTCCGTGATCTGTAACAATATTTGTGGATTTATCTCTCCCTCCCACGGCCAATTATTTTTTAAAATGAATCTCCCTCCTCCTCTTTCTCTTAGCGAGTGGATTTACCTGCAGACTTACACCTTCTGTAGTAACACTGAAGTCAGCATCTCTGTCATTTGCTGATAGCTCAGCAGTGCAGTGTCTCCTTTCTGTTTCTAGTCTCCTGAGGGGGATGGGGCGGTATGTCTGAGGCCTGGAGCTCCACTATGTGCTCTGTGCAGGAGATTTTCTCTGAAGATTTTGGGCCAAATGGTTAGGATTCTGCATGCATATTTACCACCATTGTGTATGCAGTTGCAGTGACTGAATCTGTGTGGTCAGACAGACATCTGATTGGCCATTTGTGTGCTCAGCCGCCTAGGATTATGCATGTTGTCCTGTTTATTACATGTGCAAATTATGAACACACGATTCTGATAGCTGGATCCAGTTTTTTATACAAGCAGTAGCAGTGGAAATGTATCAGAGTACTGAAGGAGCTGCAGTTGGTTAGAGATTGGGTGAGCAGATATTTGTTTTTCTAAGGGACAATAACTGTTTTGCTTCAATCACATTGTGTCTCAAGCCTTACGATGAAGGGATCCCAAGGATTGATTTATAAAGTCACTTTTTAATGAATGCCTTTTTAATAAAAGCAAAATGAAATGAAATACCCTGCAAGAGCAATGCACACTGAAGTGACTCAGATAGCCAGTGGGCATCCCACTGTGTCACGGTGTTAGACGTTTAGGTTTTTATAGAGCATTAGAGAATGCATTCAGTGCTGAATCTAAGCAACAGTCTTTGGAACTTCAGGGAATTAGAGAGCTAATTCTGAGCTGTGGGGCCAAGAACATCAGGGACTTATTTAATATTCAGTGTGTTGATTTTTCAAAAATGCCATATTGCATTTCCTATACTGAGGGTACCCTTAACCATTTGATGTGGTAGCATAGAGAGCAGTGGCTCATAGAAATTTAGTTCCAGTGTCGTCTTTCACGCTCTTCTGAATTAAAAATAAAATAAAATTAAAAAATACTACCGCTTAAACAAAAAAAGTTATAAATAATAATCTGTTCTTTACTTTTTTGGCTTAACTTGCCAAGGTTTCTAGTCAAAGAGGTAGATAAGAAATAAATAGTAAAACAAAGGGTCCTTCTCCCACCCCAAATTGAAGACAGGCTGTTATAATGAATGAGTTGATCAAAGAAGGCTCAAAAGTTTTGTTTTCTCATTTTGGGTACAATCTCACATATACCGTGACATGTCATTTTTATTCACATGAGGAGTTCCATTGACTTCAGTGAATGAAGAAAGTATTAATAGGAGGGAAAGCAGCAATTTTTCTACTGTTACTGCACGAGGAAAATCACTAGAAAAATAAAACATTTGTCAGATGAAGGAAAAAACAGTGAGGAAAAATAAATTTCATTTTGACTTCATGGGGATGATTCATGTGAGTAAATTATGCAGATGAGTAAGTGTTTGCAGGACCAGGTTCCAAGACTACTCATGTGGAAGCTGTTACAAATAAAATACTGGAACTGATTTGTACTTTCTATATTTCTGGATTCCATCATCCATAAATGTTCATGATTTTATTTAAAAACTGTAAACAGTTTTCAAAAAAAAATTGTGCGAAGCATAAAATAGAAAGTTTAAGAAAATACAGTTATTTGTTTCTTTTTCAATTAGTGTCCCTATGGCTGCTCCACTGTCGGTGCACTTGCGTCCCTGCACTGCTGATCAGAGAACTTCATTGCAGCATCTGTTCAGCCTGCCCCTTTGCTGTCTCTCCCCCCCCCCTCTCTCTCTCTCCCCCCCCCCCCCGCACTGCCACAAGGCTAACCAGCGCTGTGCTCTTCAGTTCCCTCACAGTCATCTGGGCTAGAGACGAGGCTATTGGCTGACCATTCATGGGATCATTAATTCTGTTGTTTGAACTTAACTAGTTACTAATCTTTTCTTTGTTTATTAGTTTAGACTTTCCTTTGATTTTCTTAAAAAAGCAAAAACAAAACACATAAAACCCTACCTTTATCTACTTCTCCCCCTTTTTCTGGGGACTAACCTGGTGCGGGGTCTGCACGGTTCACTGGGGTTTAAGAGGTGCCTTTCTTGTAAAGAAGCCATCCTTGTAACAGATGGGTGTTCTTATTGTGTCCGTTGCCTTGGGGAAAACCACATTCCGCAGAAGTGTGATTTTTTTCGGCAGCTAAAGCCACAATCTCAAAAAGACAGAGCGCTCAGACTTAAACTTCTTCAGCTGGAGGCAGCTCTCCAATCTCCTTCAGACCCGCGTCAAGATTCACCCAGAAGACAGCAGTCTTCACTACAGCCCTCCACATCCGAAGGTGGTGAACCTGAAGCCATCAGACACTCACATAAGGCTTCAAAAAAAAACCTGAGAGTTCCCAGAGAGCTCCCCGAACCACCCGGAAAAGATCCCCAGCACATTTGGTATAGTCAGTACCAACGGCACTGAAATTGTCCATATGTAGTCCTAGAGCTCTCATGGTACCGTTCTGGTGGAATGCATTGATATATATAAATACCTGATGGGCACAAGCACCAAAGCAATGGTACCGACTGGAAGTGATAAGGACAGAGACCATGCTTTTAGGGAAGCCTCCTTCAGTACGGGCAAGAGCCTCGGTACCATCAACAATATGCCAAACAATGTTGGAGCGCTTAGCCCAGCCTACATCACTGATCCCATCAGTACCATCCTTTTGGCACCAGCAGCCTCCATCAGTACTGACCTTCATGAAAGATACTTCAAAGATACTGTTGTATCTGAGGGCTTGTCTTCACTTACCTTGGAGATTTGTCGGCAGTCGACCGGAGTTACGCAAACTATGCAAAAAACTTGCATAACTCCAATCGACTTCTGTTCTTCTGTTCTGCGCACCATCTTCACTGCACTGCACTGACGGGAACTGCGTTCCCGTCGACACAGTGCTACGCCACTTGAGAAGGTGGTCTTAATACGTCAATTTCTGGATCGACTGAGCGGGTCTTCGCTGACCGCTCAGTCGATCCAGATAAGTCGATCTGACGGTGGCGAATTTGCCTCCGTCAGTGAAGACATAGCTCAGTCTCCACTACTCAGTACAAGGACTCCGGTACTTTACCCCAAACTCGAGTCTCAACCAACATTATGCCATGCACCTCCATTCTCCAGTGGAGAATCAGATAGTGAGTAGGAGGAGGTTGTCTCCCATCATTCCTTCCATGCACCTTGTAGTGCCCATTACCAATCTGGGCCTCCACAGCTTACCATCCACCAGGCCCTCAACCACATTGGTATGGACAACAATGGTGCCAGCCACCGGGACCCTTCCCAGTGGCCTTATTAGGACCTGTGGGAAGCATATAGACATCACGCCTCCTGAACATCTAGCATGGCCCACCATGAACCAGTGAGTCGCCCTCCATAAATGTCTACATCCAGAGCCTCTGAACTTCCTAAAGAGGTGAGGAAGGAACAGGAAGCTGACCTCGACAAAGAGATCACACGCTGACCAATATCTCTTCCTCACCAGAGGAGGCAGTGATGCCCCTTCTGCTGTCTCTAACAGATGACTTTAAACTCTTTCAAGACCTACCTAAGAGGGTGACAGAAACTCTGCAATTACCTCTAGAGCTGATAGACATTTTACACTCCTCTTCTTCACCTTCTTAATGTGGCTTTCATGAATTCAGCCAAGCTTATATGGCAGACCTCTGCATCGGTCATGCCAATCTGTAAGTGAGCTGATAAATACGACATCCCAGACAAGGACACAGAATTTCTTTTCTCCCATCCACCCCCTAATTTGATGGTTATGGATGCGGTGAACTCCAGAGGTTGTCAACACCAGGCAAAGTCCAACCCATACAATAGGGATTGGAAACACCTCAACCTATTTGGAAGAAAGGCTTATTCTTCTACCACCCTTCAATTCTGCATCACGAATTACCAAGTGCCAACAGCAAAATATGACTACTACAATTATTCCAAACTCAATTTGTTTATTGATCTGCTTCCGGAATCACAGAGATCAGTTTAGGGCCATTATCAATTAAGGACAACTGGTGGCCAAGATGGCACTTTAATCAGCATTCGACGCAGTCAGTACTGCAGCACAATCCATCTCCACAGCAATTGTGATGCGATGAGCCTGTTGGCGACATTTATCTGGCTTCCACAAGGAAGTACAGTCAATTGTGGAGGACTTTCCCTTCGAAGGGACCAAAGTGTTTTGCAGAAAAGATGGATTCATCCCTCCACACACTCAGAGACTCCAGGGCTACTCTTTGGTCATTGGGGATTTATGTATCAGGACAGAAGAGAAAATACAGGCCTCAGCCCTCACTTATTAATTGCGTACAGCATACTATCAATCTTAATGCTTTTATGAGCCAAAGGAAAAAGTCCAGAGTTTCAAAGCACAAACCGTCAGGCCCACAACCTTTCTCTTGCCAACCATCCACTTCAAAACATCAATTCTGATGGATTGGTTGGGGTTTCAACAGACCACTCCCTCTTAATGCCATCTGACACTGATCATCCCTTTTGGATGCCACCCTACTGTGTTCCACAGCACCTGGATAACATCCAACAAATGGATACTAGAAATCATCCACAATGGGTATTCCATTCATTTCACCTCCCTCTCCCTCACCCCCCCAACACCGTTCCCCATTCCTCTTCAGGGACCCTTCTCACAAGAGTCTATTGTGACAAGAGATAGATCATCTTCTCTGTATAGGAACCATAAAACCAGTACTTCAGCAAGTACGAGGCAAAGGTTATTACTCTTGCTACTTCTAATACCCAAGGAAAGGGGGCTTGGAGACCCATACTGGATCTCAGAGTACTCAACAAGTTCGTCAAGGCTCAAAAATTCAAAATGGTCCTCTAGCAGCAGTTATTCCAGCTTTGGAACAGGGAAACTGGTTTTTGGCCCTCAACCTTCAGGATGCTTATTTTCATATTTCAATCTTTACCTTCCCACAGGCGGTTCCTCAGATTTACCCTAGCACAGGACCACCACCGCAGAGTTATTCCCCTTTGGGCTATCATTGGCTCCCAGAGTATTCTCCAAGGTCCTTTCTGTGATGGCAGCTCATCTTCGTTCCTAGAGGATCATGACCTACCTCGATCAAGATGACTGCCTCCTCAGGGCCCATTCCTTCGATAAAGCTGTACAGGTTACCCACACGACTATGGACTTATTCAGAAGCCTGGGCCTATAAATCAACGTCCAAAAAAAGATGTTAACCCAGTACGGAGATTAGAGTTCACAGTTGTCGATCTCGGCTCTCTCCGAGCAAGAGCATTCCTCCCACAACACAGATTCCTCAATCTGTCCATGCTCATAGAGACAGTGCAAACCATCTCTCAAATATCAGCCAGACACTGCCGTCAACTGCTAGGACTCATGGCTGCGGGCACATCTGTGATAGCTCATGCCAGACTTCCAGTCATGGTTCAGCTCGATTTACAGGCTGAACAGAGACTGCCTAGACAAACCACTCTCACTACTCATGGAGGTCAAACAATCCTTGAACTGATGGAAGGACCCAGCAAATGTCTGCATGGGGATTCCTATCGTGCAGCTCCCCTCCCCTACTACTCCTCACCACTGATGCAAACCTCTTAGAATGGGGAGCACACTCAACACCCTCACAACACAAGGCAAGTGGTCACCCATGGAGGCGTGTCTTCATATATCAACCTCCTCAAACTCAGAGCAGTCAGGAAGGTGTGTGCTTACTTCCTTCTGCTGATCAGAGGGTCATGATAGAAACATAGCAGGCATGTACTACATAAATTGTCAGGAGAGCGCCAGATTGCCCTCCCTTTATGCGGAAGCACTAAAGCTATGGAACTGGTGCATTTCCCATAATGTTATGTTACCTACCAGGAGTGCAGAACACAACAGTGGACAGTCTCAACCGCAAGTTTCCCCCACATGACACACATGGGAGATGAACACAACATATTCAGACACTGGGAGACACTGACAATGGACTTCTTCACCACTTACCTGAACAAGAAATGCCTGCGAGGGCAGGCCTTGTACCACCCTCCTTAGGGATACTTTCCTCCCCTCATGGGACAAGAGCCTTCTATGCTCCTTTCCCCCATTTTGTCTGTTGTTGAAAGTCCTGTTAAAAATAAAAGAAAGAAAGCAAACATTATACTGATTACTCCCACTTGGCCAAGACAGACATGGTACCCTTACCTGTCACAGCTGGTGACGTGTCCACTGACCCTCCCCCCCCTTCAACCTATGCCGTACCTCCTTTCGTGGAATGAAGGACTCACTATCTACCCCAACCTGTGGATGCTCCGGCTCAAGGCCTGGCACTTTCCTGGTTCCAACACATAAAAAGATCCTGTTCTGAGGCAGTACAGGAAGTGTTACTACATAATAAGAAATTGGCTACCCGTCGTACTTACCTGCAGAAATGGACCAGATTTAAGGTTTGGTGTCATTCCAGGAAAATTTCCCTGACTTCTGCTACTCTCCCAATGGTCCTAGACTATAGACTGATTCTCAAGAAATCTGGACTATCTCTTAGTTCACTCAGAGATCACCTAGCGGCCATAGCGATCTTCTATCAAATAGAGGGATACTCAGTGCTCTTGCACCCAATACAAAGTGATTCCACAAGGATATAGTAAAACTTTTGCCCCCCAAACCAAACGTCGCACCTCAACATGGGATCTAAACTTAGTACTAAAGAGCCTGAAAGGGCCGTCCTTTGAATTCATAGCCACTTGTATAGCAGGTGCTGATCACTTCGGAGAGGAGAATAGGGGAAATAGCGACACTGATGGCACACCTCTCTTCTACAGTATTCTTTTGGGACAAGGTTATTCTGGGACTGCGCCTGAAATTCGTCCCCAAGGTGATCTTGTCTTCTCACATTAACCAGCTGATTCACCTCCCGATGTTTTACCTGAGCCTCACTGTGATAACAGGGAGGCTGTACTGCTAAACATTAGGCAAGCCTTTTACCTGGACAGGATGAAGGCCTTTACGAAGTCTCCTAAGCTTTTCCTTTCCATTGTGGAAAGGTTTAAAAGGCAAAGCGATATTGGCCCAGAGACTCTCCAAATGTGTCTCGAACTGTATCAGACACCATTATCAGGTTTGCAACGTAGTACCTCCATCTGGAATCCGAACACACTCAGATAGGTTGGTTTCCTCCTCTTTCACCTTCCTCAAGAATGTCCTTTCTCGGAAATCTGAAAAGCAGCAACCTGGGCGCCTGCGCATACTTTTGCAGAACACTATGTGATTACTGGGGACTCTGTTTCCAACACTATCTTCAGCTCCACAGTATTATCCTCCATAACAGACTCGACTCTGAAGCGCCAGCCTCCCATTAGGGACGCTGCTCAGGTGTCACCTACAGTGGAACATCCATAGGGACACTACTCGAAGAAGAAGAGGAAGTTACTTTGTGCAGTAACAATGGTTCTTCGAGATGTGTCCCCCTGTGGGTGCTCCTCGACCCACCCTACTCCCCTCTACTTCGGAGTTCTTGTCAGGGACTCTGTGGCAGAGAAGGAACTGAGGAGGGTTCGCCTGTGCAGCACTGGTTAGCTTTGTGGCAGAGCAGGAGAGGGGACAGCGCATGGGCAGGCTGAACAAATACGCTACCAAAGCTCTCTGAGCAGCAAGGCAGGGAGACAAGTGCACCTACAGTGGAGCAGCCATAGGGGGACACATCTCAAAGAACCATCGTTACTGCACAAGGTGAGTAACTTCCTCATTGCAGTAGTGTCTAAAGTCTCCAATGGAAATTGGTGTCCCATTGTGCTAGGCATTGTACAAAACACAGTGAAAGAGAATCCCTGCCCCAAAGAGCTTACAGTCTAAATAAACACACAAGACGGGAGGGGGAACAGAGGCAGCTAGAAGTAAACTGCCTCACCCAAGGCCAGTGGCTGAGCTGGGGCTAACACCTACACTATCTGAGTCCCAGGCTAGTGCCCTAGCCGCTGTACCACACTGTTTCTTTGCAAAAAAGGAGAAGCAGACACTTCATTTAAGATTCTGATCAGACCGCTGCTGCATTTCTTGATTTCTCTCTTTTCTTTCTCCCTTTTGAGCACTGGATGTTCACCATAATGATTGACTCTGTAGCACATGGCTGTGTTTCACAGTCCCCTGTGATTTTTCATTGCTTTCAATATTTTTAAATGATCCTTCTTAAAAATACATTTTCTTGCAAAAGAAAGATCTGTTCAGAGCTTAAATTTTTGGGGAGAAAAATCACCAGATGTTGGAAAGGATATATTCATGATCCAACAGAGAGGGCAGGACCTCTGCAATAGAGAACATTTCCACAAGATGGATTGTATTAACAGAAAAGGATAAAAAGTGACAGTGTTAATGTTCTTTTAACATAGTTTTATTGAGTGAATATGCTCGTCAAGAACCACCCATGGTGTTAAGATATATGATCTAAACTTATTTAGTAATTTATTTTTATATAGTAGTAATATTAACCAGATGATATAGAAATTCTGGTATAAATTTATCTAGCCAAGAAATTTTCCCCCCTCAGATTTGTCATGAATAAGAATTAAAATATAAGAACCTGAAAGCAGAATATTTAAAACTAATTATATGCACCATCACTGTGTACGATCTTAAAGAGCTATCTAACCATTTGCCCTGAAAAGCAGATTTCAGATTTGCATAACTTCAGTTGCTGTCACTTTTCATAGACAGTGATGGTGGTGGTATAGTGTTAAATGTCTTTAATCTCCACATTATTGGAATGTATAATGCTGTTGTGTCCCCAGTTGTCATGTGCTACCATTTTCCCTGCCAAGAAAGGAGAAAATTTAATACAAGATTTCTTGCAGCTGGATTCCACCCAGCAGATGGAAATATAGTGATAAGAGGCAAAGAATTTGAATTTATTACATTTTTCTTTCTCTCCTGCCAGTGGCAGTTCTGCAGTTATTTCACTGAGCTCAAATGTGTCCATCCTGCTAAAACTAAGTAGATGTATTGGAAAACTTTTCACTTTCTAATAAACTCAGATGTTGAGGGGTGGAAGGAGCAATTCCCAGACGACCAGTATAAATTCAGTGGAGTTGGAAATAAGTGTGCATGTGGGGGGTGCTGGTAAAAGATGCTACATTGACATCTTGGAGTCAGGTCCTCTCTTTAGCCACTCAACACTGGCAGTGGCAAATGCCACTCTTCCAATGGCCTAGCCAGCTTTTTTACAATCCTTCTCTGAGCAGAAGTGATTATTTCTGAAGCTGGAAAGGTAATTAATTCTCTCTGTTTTAAGATTGCCAGCTAGTACCAGTTGTAGTGGTGGATTTTGTCACCTGGGTACCTGTTTGCTTTAAAAAAAATAAAACAAAAATACAACACTGGACTGAAACCATCTCCATGTGGGGCCCTGAACAGCCGTCAGATGGTAACAGCTTTCCTGTCACTGCTGTCACGATCAGCTGTGGGAAATTATATGTATTGTAACCCAGATTAGTCATAGTGGTATATTTGAATGCTTTAAATTTTCATTTAGGAACTTAGCAGAAAACATCATCTAAGTGCTGTAAAATTGGAGGAAGACTTCAAACCCCTGCAGGACAAGAAAAAATATCGACATAGACCTGAACCACTCTTCATACCTCCTCCTTCCTTCAACTTCAGTGTATCCTACTCAGGAGCTACGCTGTATCAAAGCCAACTTCGCTCTCCCCGCATCCTAGGAGACCATCTCCTAGATAGGACACATGAGTTTCCTCCCTATACCCCACCACCTATGCTTAGCCCAGTACGCCAAGGATCCGGTCTCTTCAGCAGCGTTATTACATCATCTCATAGTGCATCTCACCCCCAGCTGCCACTCACTCCTTTGACACCCACTCCACGGGTGCTCCTGTGTCGATCTAGTAAGTATTTTACCTAATGTAGCACTTACTCTGAGCCCAAATTCACAGTTTACATAAAATATTATGTTGTATTGTATTTCATGTGTGCTTTCTGTTTTGGAATAATCATCTTGGGAGAAGGACAAGACATGCACACAAACTACTGTTACTTTTCCTGTTCAACAAAGTCTATTTTTCCAGATGTGTGTGTGTCTTCTTGATTTTATAGTATTGTATTTAAATCAGAAAATGGACAGGTAAGGTCAAATGGAAAGATCAGAACACATTTATTCCAAAGGACACAGTGTTTGTTACTAGAGTGGAGCCTGTTCAGCTGGGGCAAAGGGAAGACCTGTTTTGGGATTTGAGAGTTGTTTGTTTAAGCATTTATTCAGGAGTTCAGAAGACGAAATGTTTGATTTATAACATCTGGCTACATGATTGTGGTAGTAAATATTTTGTTTAAAGCGCAAGTAAAAGTCCCAATATACATATATCAAGACACTGTTAGTTATCTAAATTTTTATATAAAATATTCATAGAAAAGATCTTTAAGGTGTGTATAGGGGATAATCTATATTAGCTAGACTTGAACCGTCTGTCCAAGATAGAAATTACATCTTAATTACACCTTGTTACTTAGAAATGGTCCCCAGTTTGTTAGAGAACTTAACCTACTTTTTATTGTAAATTAACTGTGCAAGCAAAGCAGTTCCTCAAAATTGCTGGAGCTGCATTTCTGTTAGTGTAGTTTTGCAAAATCTATAAACTGCATTTAGCATAATAGTTCAGGTGATGAATTAAGATTTTACCTACTGGATCATTACATTTATCATGTAACCCAACAGAAAAATAGGTGTATTTAAATTATCCCTGAAGATCCCCATGTTTTACAATTTTACAGTCACCTTTTCTTCACTGCCGCCAGCCTTCTGGTCAAAAATGATGAGGTGATACACCCATCATAGTCCATCATAGTCCTCAGTTGTCTGGACTGTTGCTGTTATGTTCCATTCCTTCTCCTTGCTTCCCCTGCTGTATTCCCATCTTCTGCTGACTATCAGTCCCTTTAATAGATTAAGAATTTGACTGCTAGCTTTCTCACGTTAGCAAAATGGATAAATCAAGTTGCCTCTCTGATATGTTCTCTAGGAGGCATTGAATTCCAGTTTATAAAACTTTTGTTGGCAGTTCTGTCCTCTATCCTGCAACCTGTCTTCTTCGTTCCTGCTCCTTCTAGAAGATTATCAGAACTTGGGTTTGGCCTTCTTCTAATTCTAGGAAGTAGTCCAGGGCCAATTGAAGCTTCTCACACAGTTATACTCTCCTTATACTCTGGTCCTTAGTTTCTTCAGAGATACAATAGCAAGATGACAACTCACCTGGATTTTGGGGGTTCAGTTGTGGTGTTTTTTGTAATTGTGTAGTATTTCACTGATTTTCAAAATCACTTCTACCATGGCATAAATACATCCTCAATGTTTTACTAACAGAATGTTAGTACATGCTCCCTGTTTACAAGTTAAACAAGCCACAAGACAATAGATAAGTAAGGGAGTGTGGGGGGATTATTGATGAGAAGAGGAAGTAGGAGAGAGATTGATGGAAGAATGAATTTTAAAGAGGAATTTGGAGGAGGAGGAATGTGCATGCGTGTGTGTGTGTGTATGCATGCTTAGCATATGATTACAGGAAACCATCCTAGGCGTGGGTGACAGCTTGGTGGAAGGTACAAAGCCAACATGTACAATCAAATGTGTAGATTATAAAGGAAAATCTAAAACAGTTACACAGAGTGGCCATCAGTGTGGAAATTGGTGTTACTGGAAATCCCAGCTATGCGCAGACACACTGTACCTGGTTTCTTAAGGCACCTGGCACATTCTAGCTAATGCGGCCACTATAACTTGACGTTTCACTGATTTCCATGGTATTTGGTGGAAGGATGACGACACAACTGGGGGTAGTAGAAGATGAAAAATGATGTGCTAGTTAAGAAAATAGCTTTCTAAACAGAGAAAATCAAATCCATGTTTCTGTTTCAGATAGTATTGATGGAAGCAGCATTCCAGTGACTCCAGGGCCTGGAGAACAGACTGTTGATATAGAACCGTAAGAAAAATTTATCAATTGTGTATCACTTTATGGCCTACTTCAGCCAACTCACCCTCTCTCGCCTAGAGAATGTGGTCTTGTATATTTTGAACAATGCAGGTAATACCATATTTCTTGGCTGGAGGCGCTCAAGGCTATACCAGTGTAAACACTGACAGCAGAAAGTCTGCTGAAGATGAGGTTGTTGCAGTGCAAACCAGCCATAGCTTCCTTTATGCAGGGTAGGGCTATCAAGGACCAGTGAAGTCCAAAAGTAGCTGGTGCTGGATGAAAAGGGATGTGACCAGGGCATTTGGGAAGCATGCTGATTCAGTACTTTTTCCTGGTAGTCCTTCTATCAAATTCTGGGAGGTGTTAAACTTCCCTTCCCCTGGTGGGATACCAACAGAGGGCAGAGACCGTTTTATCACCTCCTGTCCTTTGCTGAGGTGTCATCCCCTATGGTGCAGGGAGGTATAACTGACCTGCATATGTCCTGTTCATTATACAGTTGTTATATCTCTCTCTTCTGTGAGTTCCTAAGACCTAGTTCCCAGTCCAATTAAACTGTACTGGAATTGTGCTTGGCTTTTTAAACATTAGGTGTTTATTATACTCTCAGTATTTGCCTCAGTGAGATCAGAGTTTACCGAATATTATGTTGTCTAAGACAGTCTGACACAATTTCATGTCATACCATTGTGACATGTGACACAAGGACCTCTTCACGCCCACTGGCAGAGGGCACAGGGGTACATAGGTTTTCAAGGGTCCCATGGATTCACAAAAGGGATGACATGTTACGCTCGTGGTCATAATCATTGAAAAAATATATGTGCAGATAATGTGTAAGAGGTTATGTACGTATACTGAAAATTATGTCTCTTTAAGACTTTGTAGTTAAAGGCAGGTCACTCAAAGGTAGCATGCACTGAGACAGACTTCTCCAGGCAGGAGGTGGGAGACACTTTTCTCCCTCGTTGACCATTGTGTATCTTACAATGAAAATCTGCTTGCATACGGAATCAAATGCTAATGAATAGATTGTGAATGCTTCAGGAAAAAACAAAAACATCAGGGCTTATCTTGTTTATAAGTAAAGACAATGAATTTTTGGGAGTATAACTGGGTGTATGGAGTTGCATCTGGGATCCTTCAGTCTATAAAGACAAGCTGCCAGTGGGCTTGATCTTATGAAAGGGTTGTCTCAGACATCCTGGTTAAAAATGCTGGGGAAAAGGATTTGGGGTAAACTATCCTGTAGGACAGCAGTTTTCAACCTGGTCTGCAGACTAAGATTTCCAAAGGGGTCTGCATCTCTGTAAGAAATTTTTTAGGGGTCTGCAAATGAAAAAAGTTGAAAACCACTGCTGTAGAAGACGGGAATGTTTTATGAGTTAAGTTTAGGCTCCAGCAAGCATGTTATAATTTTGTTTTATATGTAGCCATTTGTTTTTTATATTCTTTTTTACTATAATTTTTGAGTCTCTGTTCTTTGATAATAAACTTATTCTTGTTTTCACTATGAGTATATCTAAGAGCTTGTTAAGTGTTAAGTGTCTATGTTAAGTGCATGGTAATCTTGATTTAAAACGAGTACCTCGGGTGTATTGTACTATTCCTTAGGCAGGGAATAGTGTGAGCGTTCTGTGAGTGTTTGGTGGAACAAGGGCCTGTGGCCTGGGTTGTCAGGGAACTGACCCCTGGGGTCCAGACAAGGTTCATTCATGGTAAGAGCAAATTATAGCGAGGTGCCTAACAACCCTGGGTACTCCTGGGGAGTGTCACAACTGTGTGATTGTTTTTTGTTTGGATAAAAACAACGAGAGTTCTGTAGCACTTTAAAGACTAACAAAAGTAACAGGTAATATTACTCCTCTTTTCTCTGTAAATCTTATGGATGAGAACTCTCTTTATTTGTTTACAGACAGATCAATATTGGATCAAGATTCCAGGCTGATATTCCTGAACTACAAGACCGATCATCAGTGGGGAAAGATGTGCACAAGGCAACTTTGGTTTGGAAACCATGGCCAGAACTGGAGAACAAAGTCTTCCAACAAAGAGGTACTATATTTTGCCATTTGAACTGAAAACACTGTATTCAGGATAGAAATCTCAACTTATTTCTCACTTTCATACTATTTTTTACTTTGAAATGGTTATGCAGAAGTTTCAATATTTGATCAGCTTTAATTGATGCATTTGAGAAATTGTTACAGAAAAGTGCAATGCAAAACATCAGGAACTGTGTGTGCATTTCAGAATGAACTTTAAATGGTGTTGTGTTTGAGTTGCCTTTACAGAGTCCTTGAATTTAGGTATCTGGCTGACAGGCTGCAGTATTTAACAGGATCACTTTTGTTTTCAACAGTGGACGACCTCTTAAATATGTGCTGTTCAAGCGTGTTACCTGGTGGAGGAACTAATTCAGAATATGCATTGCACTCCCTCTTTGAGTCCAAAGGAGATATTATGGTAAGACATGAAGCTGAAGAGAGAGATTCACTTCTCATTTACCTTGGCAGCATGGGGAAATGAAGGTTATTTACTTGTAACAGGAATTCTTCAAGATGACTCTGCATATTCCTACTTAAGAATTTTGCACTGCCTGATGCAACCTAATGGTAAAACCGTCTCCAAGCAGAACCTGTTAAAGCATACGTGCATTCCTTCTGGCTCTTCCCATCACCTCTCTGTGTGCCCAAACATTATGAGGGTGAGCTATATAAGGGGCACTGTACCCTCTACTGCCTTAGTTCCTACCACCGCCAACCCAGAGGAACCACAGTAGGACTCTGAAAAAGAGGGGAAGGTGGGCAGAAAGTGTAAATATGCAGAATCATCTTGAAGAACTCTGTTTATAATTAACTTTCATTTCTTCTTCCAGTGGTTCTGCATATTCCACTGGTGGGTAGTTTGGCAACTGGTGCTTAAAACTCAGCAGGAGTGAAACAGAGTCCTAATTAAATAACTACTGAAGCACCGCTGTACCAAATTTAACATCCACTCTTGAAGCCAAATCCAAAGTATATTGTTTAGTAAAGTATGGACTTGCTTCCAAGTAGCAGCCATACAGATTTATCCTATAGGAATGTATTTAAGGCAAGCAAAAGATGCTGCCACATTGCTGATAGAATGAGATCTTACAACAGTAGGCACAGGGACTACTGCTAACTTGTAACATTTAATGATGCATTGTTTAACCCAGTGGTTCTCAACCGGTGGTACACGTACCACCAGTGGTACTTCGAAGAAGGCTGGGTGGTATGCGAGCCGTACCGCGCCGCCGAATCCGCCGCCAAAAGTCCCGCCGCTGCCGCGAAACCCCACCGCTGCCAAAAGTCCCCCCCCGCCGCCGCCGCCAAAAGTCTCCCCCCTTTTTTTTCCCGAGTGGTACTTGGGGGAAAAACAGGTTGAGAACTGCTGGTTTAACCCATCTGGAAATAGTCTTAGGAGATACTCTATTTAATTTGTGATATTATGGAAATTGCAGATCCTGCAATATTAGACTTCCACTGCAATTTTGCCAGCGAGGCGGCTGACAATGAGAGCCCTGGCCATCAGTCCTGTGCATTAATGACTGTAATATAGTTGCAGCAAAACGTCTGGCTATCAAAAAAAAAAAATAGCAATCATAACATAATACTTGTGTTTATATTGTTCAGCACATTTTTTTAAAACAAATAAGTCTTCTCTGACTTTTCCAAATTACCACAATTAATAAAAGGTCCATTATTACTTTTCCTCCATTTTTCCATGTCTTGTCTGCAAGTCAGCCGCAATTATTTGACAGTCGTCCAGTGATTTCAGTACGGCATTATCTCTGACCCATATAGTTTTTAGCATATTCCAGCAAATAACCTAGATGACGTCCTAAAACTCTTAATTCTATGTACATAATGTGCCAAAACCCTTCTAGTAGCTAAAGTGTCTCTCACAGATTCCCTTTTATTAGCATGCAACTTTGGAAAAAATACTGGTAAATTAATAGTCTGATATGAAACTCAGATACTGTTTTTGGTAGAAACCTGAGAACAGATCTAAGAACCACTTTATCCTTATAAAAAATAGTAAATGGCAGATTAGCCATCAAAGGATACATTTCACTCACTCACTCACTCTGGCTGTTGCCATACCAATAATAAACACAGTTGATAAGTAAAATAAAGAACACTCTTACGGGGTTCAAAAGGTAGCTTCACAAGCATAGAAAAACCAAATTAAAATCCCATGGTGGAACTGGCTCCCTCAATAGATTATATATATTACATAACCCCTCCATAAGCCTTTAAATTGTATCATGCACAATTAACAGTCCACCATCAATCAAAGCATGATATGCTGAAATAGCTTCCAGGTGAACTCTTAAAGAGGCATTAGACAACCCTTCACAATTTAAGTACATTGAGAACTCTAAAACATAGAGAATAGAAGCTGTAACTGGTGATTCAGATTTTCCTCATATCCAAGAACCAAATCTAGTCCATTTACACTTTTCTTGTAGAGTGTTTTCTAGGCATTTTTAACTAGCAAGGAACAGGTTTGTTCAAGATTAGTCAATGTCTGATAGCCCAAACTGTCAGATAGAGAGACTGAGGATCTGGGTGAAAGATCCTGCCCTGGTGCTGAGACAGCAGGTCTGGAGACAAAAGGAGACTCTTGAAGATTCCAGCTGAAAGCAGAAGCCGGTTGGCGTACTACTGCTGTCTCAGCCAAGCATGGGCAATCATGAGCATCTTTGTTTTGTCCTGACATAACTTCTTCACGATTTTCTGAATTCATGGAAGGTTGGGGCAAAGCATAGAGAAGACCCTTTTCCCAACAGGAAAATGTCCGAAATGGATTAATTGTCCCTTTCTGTTCTTGAATAGAAAGACAACCGTTTTTTTTTTTTTTCCAACCTGGTTGTAAACAGCTCTGCATCAGACCTCCCCCAGCTAGAGAAAATCTTATGTAACACTTGATCCTTCAGGCACCACTTGTGCATCTGAAAACTGTCCATGCTGATACAATCTGTCAGTACATTGCTTTCCCTTGCTAAATGAAGGTCTACCAGATAGCAAGAATTCACTAGTCCCATAAATTGACTGCTTTGGAACATAACAGGGAAGAATAAGCACCTCTTTGTTTGTTGATGTAATACATAGCAATTGTACTGTCCATTGCTGTCTGAACAACTTTCCCCTTTATGTGAAGAAGAAAATGTCTCGGAGTGAAATGAATGGATCTTAATTTCAAACACTTATATGCAAATTCTTTTCTTGAGATATCCAGTGGCCTCGAACTGCAAAAAAACTCCAATGAGCTCCCCATTACTAGTTGGATCCACTGGAGGTTATTGTGACAGAAGGCAAAGGGGGATTGAGCAAAACACGTGAGAACATTTGATCTGTCTGTCCACCACATCAACTAATTTAGGATGTCGTGAGGCATAGTAACAAACATTTGAAGACTGACCAGATTGGGTCTGTAAACTTGAGACATCCAATACTGCATCTACCTCATTCTGAGTCATGCAAATAGAGTAAAGTAAGTGGTCGCTGCCTTAAGACCCATGAGCCCCAAAAAGAAAATAACTATCTGGGTTTGACAGATCTCTGAAACAGACTGTATGATGTTCAAAAATCTTCTGTGAGGAAATTTCGTCCTGCTATTGAGCCCCATATAGAGCCTATGAAATTAGTTCTCTGAGTAAGGCAGAAATTTGACTTTTTAGCATTCAGAAACAATTCCAAATCTGTAAGAAAGGAGGTTGTAAACTTGATGTGAACTAGCAGATCTTGTCTTGCAGAAGACTTTAGCAACCAGTTGTCCAGATATGGGTAAACAGACAGTTTTTGTACCTGCATTGCTATTACAGACAGGCACTTTGAAGACTCTTGGCACTGTAGAAAGGCCAAAAGGAAGAAACTTGTCCTGAAAATGTCTTTGTGCCACTACCAAACAAAGGTGCAAGGGATGACAGCCCCACACCCCGGGCTCCACGAGCCCAAGTTGGCTAGCACAGGCCAGATGCAAGTGTCTAGTTGCTGTATAGACATACCCTTTAGACTTGCTAGGCCAAGCAACTGGAACTGAAACAGGCTCTTAGTCTTCAGATCTCCAGGACCTTTGAGCAGCAAGAGCTTCTTTAAGCCGAAGCACTTACAGCCTATTCTGCTCTCCTTGCATGCTCTGTGTGCAAAGGTCTAGGAAATAGAACATCCAGAAGGACAATGACCTTCCCCAAGGCACTTAAGGCATCTGACATGATCGTCTGGCACTGAGAAGACACCTAGGCATGAAGCACAACTCTTAAAACCTGGCGGTGGCTGATTCTTCAGTTCCACCATTACAAAGAACCAAACCTACAAACTATGTTAACTAACTATATTATAACTATCTTAAACCACACTTACCACTAAAACAAACAACTATTACAAACTATCCAAAGGTACAGAATCGGAGAAAACCCCAGATGTGGTGGACTGGAGTGGTTCACTTCCATCTGCGCAGTGGTTGGAAGGCACTGAGGCAATGGAGAATGCAGCCCCTCTTTGTAAAGCCTCATCATCACAGTGTTTGGAGATGCCACGGGGCGGAGCAGGAAGGGGCACACGTGCTTCTAGCAACCACTGCTTGGAGAAGGTTCTACTGTTAGACTGCATTGGGTGGTGCAAACCCGTAAGTGGGAACATGAAGAGCCATTCAAAGCAGAATAACACATTTTATTAAATGGTTTTAGATTTTGCCACACAAAAGAACTTTTATGGCAGTGATGTCATGAACCTGCCCTGAAGCCATGCTAGGGGCTGACGACTTCCATTCATTGTTAAAAAATTAAATCTCAAGTGAGTGCTTTTCTAGAAGTTTATTATACTCTTTGGGTGACTGTCAGTTAGTCCTTGGCTTTGAATATTTTAATACCATACAAGGCATTCTCCTGTTCTGACATTACACAAGCTTTATCTTCATTTCAATAGAAAGACCCGCAGAACTCAGTCTTCTTCCAGTTCCTGTGAAACCTTGTCAAAGTTCTGTTTAATTGTCCAGTATTGTAGTCTGTTATTGCTTGCTTGTTCTCATGTGGATAATTCACTTAAAGAGTTGAACGTTTGGGGGGAAATGCGGGAGTGTTATGGTAGCATCCAAAGGGCTATACAAACAAATAGAAAGATAAAGTCCCTCCCCAAATAACTTACAATCTAATTTAAAGGAAGATGCAACCAGTAAGGGTAACAACCAATAGGAGGAAGAATGAGGGGAACTGTACAATGATCAAACAGTTACATAGGCTACCTGTGCGCACAACTGCATTGTTTCTAGAAAAGGATATTCTTTACTTTTGCTTCTTTAAAAATAAATAATATCCTCTACCACTGACCACACCTTAACCTGGTCATCTCCAGTTGATTAGTTGGATGACTTTTTGTAGGAGATGAAGCAAAAGTGAATCTTGGAGAGTAATTTAATTTTTTTTTTTTTTAAGCATAAGGAAGTAGAAAATAAATCCAACGGGTAATGAATCCCGGTTCATACTGCAATACTTATTAAGCTTGTTCTGTGAACATTTATATACAGTAAATATCTGAGACCTTTTTAATTCTGTTCTTCCCTGTTTATATTTTGTAGGTTGCCCTGGAAATACTGCTGTTGAGGAAACCAGTAAGATTGAAGTGTCATCCTTTGGCAAATTACCATTATGCTGGTAGGTTTCTAAACGATCTGTGTGTTTACATTTATAAAGAGCATAGGACAAGCACACACAATTTTGAGTAAAATTAAAGCTACAGACCACCTGATGCTTTTACTCTTTTCCTTTGTTTAGAGTAACTGAGGTTTTTCCCTCTCTTTGGCATAATTTCTGTCAGGCTTTTGTAACCAGACAGTACTTGGCTATATTAATACTACCTAGCTTTGTTGTTTCATATCATGCTAAAAAGAGAAGATGAAATAAACACTGATGATTTGGTATATTGACCTGTAAAGCTACACTGTTGTATAAAATAAAGATTCTAAATAAAGAGTTGATGCTACAAAAAAAATCTAGTAGCACCTCAAACTATCATCTCCTATAACTAAAAGGGAAAATTCTTAATAATGGAGAGATGAATCTTGACTTTCAGATTGTAAGAATACTCTTCCTTGTTTTTTAGGTTTTTTTGACATATCATTGTTGTTAATAGATATTTGTAACAACTTAGGCTAATTTCTGCCATTAATTCAGATCCCAAACTCTCCACTGAAATAGCAAAGAGTACTGTGTAAAAACATGGTGACTACATATGTCTCCTTCTATTGAACATATGTTAGAAATGAATGTGCAATCCTGTGTAGTGATCTGCATTTTCTACCATGGCAGCTCTATGGTGCAGTTCCAAAACATCCTGAAGTAACTATTTCAAAACAAGATTTAACTGTATTGATCTGATTGAAATTCTTGTCATTCACGTTAAAGATCTAGCTTGCTGTGTACCTTAGCCTCTTTATACCAAAGTTTCATCATTGTACAATCTTACCTTTGTTGTATGGGTGTTGTGATGCTTAAATATTTGTAATGAGTTTTATGGTCATTGCATGAAAAGTGCAAAGTTCAGCTCAGAGTATAACTCTTGCAAGTATTTGCATGTTACTGAATGCAGAATCATTGTTTGCATAGGGCTAGCCTAAAACAAACAGATCTAGCCCTTCTGCTTCAACTAACATAATGGGAGTCTCCTTTTGTTCAGAGTTTGTAAATACTTTGTGAAATATATACCATGGCCAGCTATTTAGATTTATGTGCTGTTACTAAAGATTTCAGGATAAGAACCATAGGTGAGGGCAGGTGCTTTCTTACCCCACCACCTCACATCTTTTGTCTAACAGCTGTTCCTGCAAAGAGGAGTCATGTTCTATAGTAAGATTTCTTGTCTGAGCATAGCCATTGTCTCCAGTTTGCACTCAAAAGGAAACAATCCAGGAATCTCCTGATACTCGGATAATCAAAATGTACAAGGCCAGATTCTAGTTTCCACTCAGAGCCCATTGTGCCACCTAGGAAGTGCAGAGGAGCCAAATTTTGTTGATGGTGACCCAGTGGAGAATTCACCTGGTGGGGGGGAGCTCTCCACTGGGGTAACGTTTGCAGCCTGGTGCTCGTGCCAGCTGCCATCCCAAAATTGGGGCATGAAGAGCTACACTGACTACCATGCTGATCCTCCACTGGTGTAATTTGGAGCAGTCCGTCGGTTGCTCTAAAACACCAGGGAAGACGTATACTGTCCCAATTTATCAGACAGCCCCATAAGCAGCTCCTTGATCGCCATGCCAGTCATCTTGGCCAAATGGAGCTTAGATGCAGGGGTGAGTCAGGTCCACAGTTTCTCTCTTTTCTAGGATAAATTAACAACTTGAAATTCACTATGGAAGTATGTGTGGAACTTCACAAAATTAGATACTAAAAAGACACTGTGCCTACATGTGAGTCTTCTGTTTGGATGAAATGAGTGGTGTGTGCTTTTCCTGAGCAGATCCTTTGAGTGAAAGGTTCTCTCTTCCACCAAGAGAAAACCAATTGTCATTGTCACAGAACAATGAAAAGAGAAAATTGTCAATGATTTTTTCTTGCAGAAGAGATACTTCTATTGCAAGAACAGCCCCTACTTTCCTAGTTGGTTACTGCCAGTGATGTGTGCAGCCAAGATCTTTGGTCACCTAATACTGCTGGGATCTGTAATTAGCCAATAAGAGTGAAATATAGATCAAAAACTAGAAGAGAGATTTTGGCAAGAGGTTGGCTGGAAAATGCTAGATTTTAAGAATTCACCCTCATTCAAACAAATTATCATTTTCTGCAAGTGGTTTACAATAACAAAGGCAGGGACCAGTGGAGGTGCTCATTTTCTTCACATTCCTCACAATAGGATTCTAGTTAAATGCTAATACTCTTCAACTAGCATTAGAGCTGTGAGCATCCAAGTACCCTGTGGTTTGCCAGGTGGAGTGACGGGACTAGAATTTTTCAAGCAGACAGAGAAATCTAAACGTCAGAGTCAGTACACTGCATGATGAACCATAATCTCTCCCATCCAGATTTCAACCCCATCAAACTATAAAAAGACAAAGTACAAAACTGTTTTCTAATGTTCTTCAGTACAGTATACAGTTGTATCTCATATTCATAATCCCTTTCTGGTTCAATTTACAGGGTTTATATGATAATTTATTTGGTGATTATTGGTCAGTCAACTGCTCTAGGCATATGGAATTTGTTATTGCAGGAAGGCAATCTAACTGCAAGAATTAATTTAATTCAAACGTTATACTCCAAGAGGCATTTGGGTTAATAGTTTGTATGTTTTGGTTTTCTCTCCCCCCTCCCAAATATATAAATTCCATTTATCACAGCTCCTTGGTAGACTAAAGCAGAACTAGAGCAAAATAGAACACAATGCTGACTCATGAAAATGCAAAAAATTCCCCAAATACGAGATAATTCCTCTCAAGACACATTTCAGGTAAATTGATGAGAGAATAAGTGGGCTTTGAACCGTGCTTTGAAAGTCATCAAACTCAGACATAGTCAGGCTAGTGAGGATAGGAAATTTTAAATTTTAGGGCTCCTCAAACATCCACCAAGAATGATGGGTATTCTAAACTGAAGGCTATTAGCAAAAACACTCCTGATTATTTATTTTAGTGACAATCTCTCTTCTCCTGCTCCATCAGCTCTCAGAGTGTGACAGTCAGAAAGAAGTATGGTCTCTGTAAGATAGCCTGGACCTAAAAGAGAAGCTCTGTTATGGTCTTTTGAACTACACCAGGATTTTGTTTGTTGGGCACTGGAGATTCACAACTCTGCAGTTCTGTCACTTTAGGAATGCATAGAGACAGACCAAATGAAACAGCAGTGTGCGCCTGTCAGTGTCGGTAGCATGCAATACATATGACACTTTTTGTATGCTACACATATAGCGGGCCTGAACTGATGTAACTCCTGGGAAATGATTGAATCAGACCCAGTGCCCCAGTGCCTAGTTTGGAGAGGGGATTTACTGTCAGTTAATCAGTGCAGTATCATAGGCTCAGTATGGCAAATACAATGGAATATAGGATGAATCGCTGAAATATAAAGACCTGCTTTAAAAATTGATCCATATTCCAAGTTCTCAGTTCTTCCTTGCTGTGTTGCAGATCCCCCTATATGCACTCTTTGTGTTTCCCGCAAGCCAGCAAGTACAAAGTCAGTTTCCCAGCAACCAGAGTTAAAAACAGCTTTTCTCCTGTTACTTTTCCTACAGAGGTTTTATCCTTGTTAATTAGGCTACTTTTAATTAATCTAATAATCATATTAGGGCCCCTGCTGATAATACCACAACTTCCAGGAAACCATACAAGGTCTGAATTCTTCTTAGATGTACTGTAAATTAATCCTTAGTTCATTGTAATCATTCATAAGAAAAGAAGAGACAAATGAAGGCGTTTGCTGAGGCTTATGTCTCAGCATCTTTATAAAAAAGGTTTAAAAACGTACAATTTTGAGAAAAAACCTATAGTTTGAATCATAACACATAGCATTTTTCATACCAAGATCTCAAAAGATGAATAAAAAATAACTTCACTACATTCCCCTGAGATCAGTATTGTTAGTCCAATTTAAACAGATTAATAAACTGAGGCACAGAAGAATGGAGTAGGAAATTTGCACAAGAACAGGTCAAGTAAACAAGCAGCGAGGCCTAGAGAGCCTAGAGTGATGGGCTGCGTAAGAGAAGGATTCAGTGTATATGAAGGTCATACATATAGGGAAAAATACTAACTACTAGAGATCCAGAATTGGAGAAATGGCTGCATACAAAACAGTGAGTCAGGAAAAGACCCCTTAGGGGATGACAGAACACTGAATGAAACTCACCCTCTGAAATTAGTGCCATTCTACAAGGGCCATACGAATGCTAATATTACTTTATCCCTCATATCAGAAATGCCTTCTGAGAACAAGAGGATAGTATCACTGCAGAGAAGCTAAATGCTATCTTAGTCTTCACTACATAAGATATTGGGGAGATCTATGCTCTAGGCCTACTCTTTTCAGTTAATAAAATTGAGGCCCTGTGTCTGAGATTAAAAATGTCAAAATGGAGATACAGGAGCAAACTGATAAATACAAAGTGAAACTGAAAAGCAGTAAACACTGAGAGCCGGTAAAAGGATATATATTTTTACAAAAGGCAAATTAGCCCGTGGAACTCAATGCCACAGGATGGCAGAAGAATTTAGTAGGACTCAGAAAAGGGTGGGGCATATATATGGATAATGAGAACATTCACAGTTCTATTACATAGGATTTTTAAAAGTGCTAAAAACCCTCAAGTTCCAGAGCATAAACCAACCACTAACACAGCTAGGAAGCAACATCTCACATGGGCAGATTATCCTGTAACTGTCCACTGTGAGGTTTCTTGCACTTTCCTCTGAAACATCTACTGCTGTCCACTTGCAGACAGAATACTGATCTGATCCAGCTCCTGTGTTCCTACTGTTTGTCTAATACCCACTAAGGAGTTCAGTGAGAGCACAAACTCACTTTGAGTGGTCCACAGCAGATTTCAACACTGATAGTCAGAGATTAATATTTATTTTTTCATGGGCAATTAATCTAGCAAAGTAACTACATAATAATACTAATCATAACTGGCGGAGATGTAGCATCTTCCATCCAGGCATCTCAAAGCACTTTTGTAGTCACAGCCATACAACACTCCTATGAAATAGTGAAGTACGATCCCCATTTTGTGAATGGGCAGGACAGAAATATAGAAAAGCAACTTGTCCAGGGTCACACAATGAATTTGTTTCATAGCAGGGATTTACAAGCAAGCAGTCTTGACTTCCAGTCCCCTGCTCTAATAGACGGACTATCATACGAATGGAGATAAAGGAAATTGGCGATTAGAGGACAAGCTGTTTATAATTATTTCATTTGTTTTAGGATCTGACATGTGGACACCTCTAGAGAGAAGGCTGTTTAACAAAGCATTATCCACTTACAGCAAAGATTTTATTTTTGTACAGAAAATGGTAAGGAGGTTTCTGTTTTGGTGTTTGCCATTTATGAACTTTTGCTCTTTATTTGCCACATTCAGTTTGACTCTCTACTCCCGCTCTTCCCCCCATTAGCAATAGAGTGATTCACTGCATTCCCAGAACCGATGGAAGTTAGAGAGATTGCGTAATGAATGAAGAATTCAGCTCCCTGTGTGTGTATATATACATGCATGTACAGCACCAGTAGAAGATTAGAAATGTAGTTACTTTTTAAAATAACAATAAACTCTAGTGTGCATGCTCAAAGTCTGTTTTTTTAAACCCTTCAAATCCATCAACATGACTCTCAGAAGCCTGAACAGACCAGCATAAGATGAAAATAAATGGCAGAAAGTGGTCGACACCCTGTGCACCTGTGTGTGGGGGAGGATTAAAAAAAGGAAACTCTGACATAACTAAAAGGATTTTCATTGGGCCACCAAAAAAACACCTTTCCAGCCTAGTCAAATTTTAGTCCATTGGGAGCTAGACTGGGTCTGACCAGGCTGATATTACAAGGTGTTGGCACCTTAGAGAATCGGACCTGTGATTCCATGTCAGCCAATTATCTAAGTTCCATGTGACACTGAGCTAGTGTATCTTGATAAAGTAGCTTTCTAGGATCAGATCATGAAATTATGGCACTGTGTCACAATGGTGATGAAACCCCACACTTAATATCAGAAAGATAATAAAGGTAGTATTTTCTGGTGCATGATTTTGGCATTCCATTCCAGAGAAGGAAAGATGGGAGGCTGGCATCCCTCTGGGGGCAGAGCTGAGTTATCTCATTTGTCATTTTCCATGCTCAAAATGTTTGGTTTTGTGTAATTTAAATATTAATTCTGAATTTTGTGGCTTATTGATGGTGGTTTGGTTTGGTTTTTGAGAGTGGGATAACCTGTAAGTTATTTCTATTTATGGTCAGTCAACACCATAGTGGAGTTTTTGTCTAGGAATAACTCATAGGAGTGTTCACAAAGCAACCATATTGAAACTCAGACTGGTAGTTTATCTTGGACTGAAGAAATGAAAAATGACTAGTCTGTCAGAAATTGCGTTTTCAATCTATCATCTTTATTACTCTAGTTTTTCATACACAATTAAAAACAAAAGTCTTTTATAACATTATGTTGGAATATTTGTATTTTTTCTTGATGCTATAGGTTAAGTCTAAGACAGTTGCACAGTGTGTGGAATACTACTATACTTGGAAGAAAATCATGCGTCTGGGACGGAAACACAGAACACGTCTAGCAGAAATAAGAGATGAATGCCTGGTGAGCTTTAAAAAATAAACATAAATATCTATGTAATACCTATAAAAATTGTGTGTGTGTGTGGGACACCGTGCAGTGCTATTCATCTTTCTAATGGTAGAAACTGAAATGTATTCAGGATGCAAGCATTTCTACCACTGTATATCAAATTCTGGTCTGGAAACATACATGTCCTATGTATACTTCTGCTGCTGGTAGCATGTAACAGAAAAATATGTGCAAATTTTCCTAGTGTAGATACGTAGTGTGTGTGTATGTGCATATGTATAGGATTGCTACTGTGATTCTCGGTGTATGAAAGGTTGGACACTTCTATAGATTCTTAGCAGTGTAGGTAAATTACCTTTCCAAAGACATAGGCTAATAAAGTCTTAGTTTGCATATGAGTTCAGTGCCACAGTTATTTGGGCATTCTTAAAGTAGACACTTTTTTAAGCAAGTAACTTCACTTGTGTGTGTGTGTGTTATTGCCACCCAGATCAGGATGAAGCATTGCATGCTGGGATATGTAGACACCACAGCTGTATATTAAAGATGAGGGCAGTTTGGAGTCATGTTGTAGAACTCCATGCAGCTATGGATAGATTATTGTTTTGTTATGAATAAGACATGGAAAGTCGTCCAGTGTGGGACAAATAAAAATGCTACAGCAAAAGCCCTGAAGTAAGAGATTAAGTGATGCTGTGTTTCAGAATTGTCACTAGTTTTATGCCTTTCTTTTATTCTTTCATTAAATGTTTAGTCTTCCTTAAATTTAATTTTAATTTCAGACAAGTGGGGAAGAGGAAGATTTAGAGGATGAGGAGGAGATGGAAGAAGACAGAAAATCTGTAAAAGAAGAGGAAAGTGAAATGCAGAAAACTCCTGAACCACCACCTATAGCTCTTGGTGCAACTGTAGACATGCCACCCCTTCAGAGTCTCACGTTTTCTTCAGCCTCTTTTATCTGTGAAATGCCAAACTGTGGTGCTGTAGGTGTATTTGATATCTTTAAAGCATATGGGGGGCAGTATTGTCCAGTGGAAGGGTACTAGGTGTGGACTCAGGAGACCAGGGTTCTGTTTTTATCCTTGCCATTGGTCTGCTGGGCAAGTTATTTCACCACTCTGTGTCTTAGATTTCCCATCTTTAAAATGGGTATAATAATACTTAACCTTTTTGTAAAGTACTTTGAGATGTATGAATGAAAAGCTCCATATAAGATCAAGGTATTATTTTTGTGTTTTTGAAGGATAATATAATGAAATAACTGAGAATGCCACTCATCATGGTACATTTTTGTTTCTATAATGAGTAAATCTTTAACTTCAACCAGATATAATTGAGAACAGAATTGGCCAAATGGGATGGTTGTATTATTAACCAATGCAGTTGTTTATATATCAATATAATGTAAATTAAATGTATTTCTCTTTCTGAGCTGCTGTTCTAATACAATGTGTTTTTTTCCCCTTAGGTGTTCAGCTCCAGACAAGCATTAAATGGCCACGCTCGCATTCATGGTGGTACAAACCAGGTAACAAAATCACGATGCACCGTTCCAGGCACAAAGCAAAAATCTGGCACACAGAGTGGATACTGCTCAGTCAAGAGTTCCCCTGCCCACAGCACAACAAGTGGCGAGACAGACCCAACAACAATTTTTCCTTGTAAAGAATGTGGCAAGTAAGTAAATATATCTGTCTATAATAGTACAGCAAGTTTATCTTGCTTCCTTATTCAGCAGAGGGAGACAGAGAACCCTAACATTTTTGTTGACATTATGAAAGTCTCCTCATTTGCATTCTGTTTCAGGAGGTGTAAAACACTCAGATGGCTCAACTGATATAGTTTCCCTTCAAGTGTTGTGGTATTCTGGACATATGAAATATTAGAAATGTAATACATAAATTCAATACAGCCACATCAAGTGCCCTGGCTATGTCTGTACCTGCTCACAAGGCAGTGGAGTTGGAGCCTTAAAAGCCACTTTCATGAAAGTATCATAGAAAGCAGACATTTTGGTTGTGGATACTGATCAAATCTAGAAAAGCTTTCAAAATGGCATGGTCTGATGCTATTACATAAGACAGCCGAGCAGTTTAATGGTGTCTCAAAGTTTCTACTCTAGGTACCTGGGTTTTAACATGCTAAAATTTCAGTCCTGTATTCTATGGGCAGTCTTCACAGAACTCTTCACTTCAGCAAAAGTCAACCATGATTTGGGAGACCTGACTGATGATTGTTAAATGTTTGGAGTTGGCAGTGCTGCAGTACATAGATGTGATATCCTAGGCAGGAGTAGCTAAAAAGCATAAATTAAACCTTCCAGGAGATAGGGAGAAAGGATGATCCAGCGGTTAGGACACTAACTTGGATTCAGTTTCCTATTCCACCACAGACTTCCTGTGTGACCGTGAGCAAGTCACTTAGGGTGGGATTCACAAAGATATTTAGGTACCTAAGTACCTTTGTGAATCCTACCCTTAGTCTTTCTGTGCCCTGGTTTCCTCATCTGTAAAATGGTGATATTAGCACCCCCATACCTAATGGGGTGTTTTGAGGATAAGTACATTGACAACTGTGAGGCACTCAGATACTGCAGCAGTTGGGTGCATATAAATGTTTAAACGGAGAGAGCATACCATTGTCTATATTATTATTAGACTGCAGAAACCTGATCATCGCTCCCTGAAATCCTCCAAGCGGTACATAGCTTTCTCTTCACCATCGTCTCTTTCAAGGCAAGGAGGCAAAGCACATCAGTGTATTTTAATAGAGGCAATAGGATGTCATCTGAAATGTTCTTTCTTCTCTTGAAATTCTAGGGTGTTTTTCAAAATCAAAAGTCGCAATGCTCATATGAAGACCCACAGACAACAGGAAGAACAGCAAAGGCAGAAGGCTCAGAAAGCTGCTGTTGCAGCAGAAATGGCAGCCACTATTGCAAGAACTACTGGGCCAGTTGGACATGGTTTGATCCCTCTGGATCATTTAAGTTTGATTAAACACGTTGAGCATGTAGATGACCTTGAAGATGATGTTGTTCAAGAGTTAGGAGATGTCATGGAAGAGTCTGAAGTTATGGATGCTGACCTCTTGCTGGATGATGAAGATGCAGATTTACTTCCGGATGATGCTGAGTTGTAAATACAAAGTTGTCACATGCAGTCAGCTATTGAATACATCCTGAATGCATCAATCAGGAAACCTGGACTACCTGTTTATTTCCCATTGATTTTAAACTACCTGTTTAAAATTGGTAATTCTTTTATCCAGGTCTAGGGAAAAGATATGCTTCTTCTCTCCCCCCTCCCCCCATTTTTAATCAGTTTGTGTGTTGGGGAAAAATAAATAATTTGTACAAATATTCTTATAAGGTGTTTTATCTGGGTTCTGCTTTACTGAGATCATTCAAAACCACAAATAACTGAGAAATTCATGTTTCTATTTCCATTTCCTTCCAGACTTTTTATGGGAGGTCCTTTAATCTTTAACTCTTCAGAGTTTTCTTATTCTCAGTTCAATATAACCTGGAGTGTGTTTCATTTCACACTTTTCACTCTGGACCTGTTTACCAGGAAAGATCTATTGTTATGCACTTCTGACTGGATTAATTGCCTGCAATGGATCTTGCAGTGTGTTTCTGATTGATAATACCCCTTATTTGTTGGAGATGCTGGCTTGATGTATTCTTCTGTTTTGCATTCTTGTTTTATCTGGAACAAAGAGAAATCTGACTAAATATGAAATAATGACGAGTGACTATCATCTATTCAACAGAACACTGTTCAATCTGTACCAGTTAGTATGCTTGCAAAAGATATTGTTTATACTGTACATTTTAGAGCTTCCATTTTAATAGGGTTCAAAAGAGAGAGATCCACTGGTTTCTGAATGACCCAGTCTGAGGATTGAAGATGATGTTACAGTGGTTCACTTCAATTAAAGTGTAGCAAAAACTCACATCCTCTAATGGGAACATATTAGGAGCCCTGCCTTTGTAATTGGACGGCACTGGAGAAACCTTCTGTTGTGACAATAAATTGTGCTGTTGAATAGCCATCCCAGAGGTTTTAGAAGTTTTGTACAATTGAACAGTACAGGAACATATTCCAGAAGACAGTAAATGTCAAGACAGAATGGGGGGAGGGATGCTGTTAGAATATCTGTTCTCTTTCAACAGCACACTTCCAGAAATTTAAACAGATATATTTTTATCCTTCCTCGGCCCGAAATATTCTTGTGCCATTTTTGAATATTCACTTTCCTTTACATCAAACTCCAATTTTTATGTATTCAGTGTGACATTTATCCAGCAAAGGTGGGAAAATACTTATATTTAACTTTTTTTTTCCTGACCAACATCTGCACACAAGATCTCTCTAACCTTATCTGTATTGACCTTGATTTGACACATTCTCCATAGCTACACAGTACTGGATTCATAGAGTTGTACCTAAACTATACTCAGCATTAGACACTGCTTGGGTGCATGACCTTTCATTACAAAGTGGCAGTTTGTTAATTCTTTTCGAAATGAAGTGTAGTAAATGTTTTAGAGGCTTCACTGATAACCCTGATGCTCTCATGAATCCTTCACAAGAGAACAGTACTGCAGATTTTATAAAATATTAGTATGAAAATAATTTCTTCCATTTTTTACAATAAGATCATTTCATTCATTTGCCACAATACCTGACAATTTGTGGCATCACAAAATGTAGTCTTAACCCGAGCAAGCAAGATCGCGGGCCTGGTTCTCCACTGTCTTCCGCTTGTGTACATACACCTGTACAAAATGAATGCAAAATGGGGATAGAATACTATCAAATAATAGTGTTTCTTCACTCACCATAGACAGGTGTAAAGGACCATACAAGGTGCAAAGCCAATGAGAATCAGGACCCATGTCTACACAGGATTTATTACTTGAGTAAAGAGACAGTTTTTCTGTCAAAGCCAAACATACAAGGCCAAATCCTCAAGGTCTTACTCGGAGTCAATGCTCTGCTAATCAAGAATGTAGGTAAGTGGAAACCACTCATCATTTTTAAGTTGCAGAGTTTTCTGTGAATTATTTTATTGGTGGGTGGAGTTTCTTACCCCTTCCTGTGGAAGAAACAGGGTGATTCCATCCACTATGCCTGTGAATCACAGGAAATCTCACAGAAGGTCTATGTGCCTGCATTTCCAATCAGCACCCTTCCAACTGGCTCTCTGCCACACCCAGGAGCATGACTCCTATAGGGGCCATGCTACCCAGGGTCAGCCAGCTACCTCAAAGAGGTAAATTTCTTTTTTTTTTGTAAATTCTGTACATTTCTTTATATTCTGTGCAGTCCACAGAAGTTTAGACTCTCATGAGTGGGGTCTACAGACATTCCAATGTTTGCAGGATCAGGACATTTGTATGCAGTAACTTGCACTGGCATCTGTGGTCTTAAGGTGGGAAGTCTTGACTAGAACCCATCCCACCCCCTTCCAAACCTAAGGAGCTTTGAACCCTGAGGGCTCCTCTGTAGATTGACTTCTGCAGTAGAGTTGGGGAAAAAGTGGAAGGAGGTTGTGGAAGTGGCACTCCTCGTATGTTGACAGGAGGGAGTCTGCATATAGACTAGGGCCTTGAAGGGACAATTCTTCCTGATTCAGGCAAAACTCACTGCAGTCAGTGGGAGTTTTGCCTGAATTAAAACTGAGTAAAATATAGAAATGTTTGAATTTGACACCCCCCGCACAGAAGCAATTTTATTTAAAAAATCCAGATTCCTTCTAACGAAAGATTAGCCAGATGTCTATGTGTTAAATCTGCATAACTTAAGCTCTAGCTCTCTAAGATGAAACAGGAACACTTTTTTTTTATTTTACACCCATGAAAATGATGATAAAATAATGATGTGACTTGAAATAACCAAAGACATTGCCTATAAAGAGAGAGTACAGATTCCTGAAATAGTATTAAATGATAAGTTAGGCCTCAAACATTGACTCCGTATTCTTAAAATGTTGCACAGTTTGATGTTATACAGATGCTGTTCTGCTTAGATGTATCTAAATGTGGTTTAGTTTTATTTCAGAAAAGTTGTTTTCTTGCTAATAGTTGATGCAAAACTGTATTATGGGATGGTTTCATTATTGAATTTAGTCATTTGGTAAAGTCTGTACATAGAAATCAATATATTTTATGGAAAAAATCATCTTATTTTCAAATATATTTAACTGTTATATTTTATTAGAAGGTTGTAAATATTTGTAGGAGCTCTAGTGTAAAAAAAATATACTTTTGGGTGGGAAAGTAATGGAAATAAAAACTACATGTTTGTTGTAGTTGGTGATCTCTTCCAGATATAGCTTCATATTATTAGCATCTGACTTGCATGCAATTTAACTTCCGAATATAACTTATTCAGATTTGCACTAGGATGGCTTAATTTCACAATCTAGTATTTGTTTTTTATGGTTTTTGTTTGGATTCTGTATACTTGGTACATATAAAAAAGCACTATGTATAGAATATTCAGTACTATTTCTTTTGTAACAAATAATTGTATTTGTAAATCAAAGGGTTTTATGTAACAGTTTGGCAAAAAGAGGACAGTATTTTCTAGTGAATTTTATACTTTTGATAAAATGTAGTTTGTTGGGTTTTGCTACTGTGATGAAAATTTCTTTTAAATAAATTAATCTGTTAAAAACTGGGGGGTTGACAACAGTTATATATGTAGCTTTAAAGAGAGCATTCCTTAATTCTATTATATGGCACTGATGAGGCCTCAGCAGAGCATTGTGTCCAATTCTGGGTGCCACACATTAGGAAAAATGTCGACAAATGAGAGGGAGTCCAGAGGAGAGCAACAAAAAATTATAAAAGGTTTAGGAAACCTGATATATGTGGAAAGGTTACAAAAACTGGGTATGTTTAGTCTTGAGAAAAAAAGACTGGGGGAGGGGGACCTGATAAGTCTTCAAATATGTTAAGGGCTGTTATAAAGAGGACTGTGATTAATTGCTTTCCATGTCCGCTTGAGGTAGGACAAGAAGTAATGGGCTTCATCTGCAGCGAAGAAGATTTAGGTTAAATATTAGGAAAAACTTCCTAACTGTAAGGGTAGTTAAGCTCTGGAGGTTTTTAAAAACATTGTACAAGCACCTGCCAGGGATGGTCTAGGTTTATTTGGTCTCGCTACAGTGCAGGGGACTGGGCTTCATGACATCTCGAGGTTCTTTCCAGCCCTACATTTCTAAGATTCTATGTCTGGTAATTAGGATTCCTAAATCATTCCAGTAAAAAGTGTTTCCCCGGCCCTCTTCCCATACACACCTTCAATGTCAATGTTTTGGGTATAGTTAAGTCACAATAAAAAGTATTACATTATGTTCCAGAAAGGGAGAGATTATTTTATCTTTTGAAATTCTGAGGTGCCATAACCCTTTAAAAAAAAAAAAGTGTATTTAATCTTGTTTTGGAAACAAATATCTGCCAGATAAATAACTGAACAACTCTGTCCTCTCCTACAGCTGGTATAGTCTTGCCTCAACATTTCTTCTGCTGCCATATGCTGACTTGGAAACTTTGGAATGTTCTACATCTAGAATCTAAAATCAAAAGTTTCCCTTTTATTTCTTTCTCATTCCCTCAAAAATTCTTTATCATTAGTTCTAGAACTGCATTCCTTGTACAACTAAAACTCCCATTGACTTCAGTGTAAGCCTTGGGTTGTACAAAGAATGCAGAAGCAAGCCCTATTATATTACTATTATGTAGTGCTTATTACTATATTTTTATATATTATAAATTCTTACGGAAATCATGGGAAAATTGAATTTTTAGGAGGATGTGGTTAAGGAGAATGTAGTAACTTGGCAAAGAGGAATAGAGAAGTCAATCCACAAAGTAGGGGTGGCATGAAAAAAGCCCAGAGCCAGGTATGAAAGTTTGAGTAATCATATTTGGCTGGGTAGAGAGTGCATTGAGTTGCCTTAAGAATTTTGCATGTTCTCAGAAGCTCTAAAGGGTGAAATAAGTGTGTGCAAGCATATATATTTAATCACTGTTTGCTTAAAGCACTTTGAACAAACAGTGGGGTTTGTCTGATTCTAGTTGAGAACGATCAGAATTAGTTCTGTCTGTCACTGTCAAAAGCTTTTAACAGAGCTCTGATCAGCTGTATTTGCCTAAGTGGTTTATACCTGCCTTTTACTTGTGATTTTATTTTCTTAGGGTGGTTGTTAGTCACACAGACCCCATGCATGCAATATATAGATAGAGGGGTATATCTAGCTCAGGGGTTCTCAAACTTTCTTTTGCTAGGACCTCTTTTGAAAGTATTTCAGTCTGGGGTGACCCCCCCCCCAAAAAAAAAGAAAGAAAGTGATGATTCCCCCCATGCCTTGCTACCCTCCCTAATTTGCTACCCTTAATTCTGCACTGCTGCTGGGGAAAGGCACTGCCTTCAGAGCACCTGACCAGCAGCCACTGTTCTCTGGCCACCCAGCTCTGACTGACTCCACCTGTCAGCCATGCACAGTACTGACAGCCAAAGCCCAGGCATGTGTGGGGGCTAACAGCTCAACCCTCCCATAATAACCTTGGACCCCTTGTTCGAGAATCCCTGCCTGTATAGATATGTATAAAAACACACAAGATCTAGAAATAACAGCAGCGATCTGGGTATGGACTGCTGCCTCTAGTGCAAGATATGTCCTTATCCCTCCATGCTCTTACTGGTAGTGTGGGGCACGATCTAAACATAAGGAAACCATTACTGGCCCCCAAGAGCTTATCAGCTACACTACGAAATAGCAGATAAACACCACAACGAGGTGGAGAAAGCACAAGATAACTGAGATAATGGAGAGCCAAGCTAGTATCTTTTATAGGATCAACTTCTGCGGGTGTGAGAGAGAAGCTTTTAAATCCTACCACACTGTTCTTCAGGGCTGGGAAATGTACTCAGCATCACACACAAAAGTAGCCGCCCCCCCCCCGGAGGCGGGAAGGGTACATTTTTACTGGGGCCGGGAGGGGCCTGGCCCAGACTGCAGCAGCCATGGGGCTGTGTGTGGGAGGGGGCCCGTGTGACAAGTTTGTGCTGGGCCTGAAAACATTAGGCTGGGCCCTGCATAAAGGACAGGGTGGAACTAATGGCCCAGCACTGGTTACCGCACTGCAAGGGCCCCGCCTGGTCAGACTCAGCCTGCGCGGCACTTGTGCCCTCCCCTCCCGTCCTGCTCCCGGCTGAGCTGGTTACAGCTCTGGGGCTGGCTGGGGGCGGCGAGCCTCGCCCCTGCGTGAAGGGGGAGCGGCCCGGGGGTGGGAAGGGAGGAAGCCCAAAGGTCCGCATTGCACAACGTTAGACGGGCCGGGCCGGGCCGGGCCGGGCCGGGCCGCGCCGCGCCGCGCGGGAGGCTGGGGGCGGGTGCGTCTCCCCGCCGGGCAGGCAGCGCTGGGCTGCGAGGGGCGGACGGCCCGCGAAGGCCGCTCAGCTGTTCAGGTGACGCAGGGGGCGGCGCGCGCGGGCCTGGGCTGGGGGAGGGGCTCGAGGGCGACGCTCGGCTCGGCTGGGCGGTCTCGCTGCAGCTGGGCTGCGTGGTGGGCGGCGCCTGTTGCGCGTCACGTGGCCGGGGGCGTGGTCCGGCTCCTGCACCCACCGGCCTGTCGGGGCCGCCCGAGCGCGGCTCACCAGCCTTACGAGCTGGGAGGGCGAACTCTATGGTAGCAGGGGGTGGGCAGGGCCGCTCTATCCTTCCGGGATGAGCTCTATGGGGCAGCAGCGTCGCCGGAAGCTGTTGCCCGCGGAGGTCACGGGCGGGAGGGGCCGGACTCGGGAGCAACGGGCAAGATGGCGGCGTGGGGCGGTACGAGCCGCTTGTGGAGGCGGCTCTGTCAGGTACCGGGGACGCGGGGCGGGCGGCGGCGGCGGCGGCAGGGCGAGCGCGCCCCGGTGATGCCCAGCCCTGGCCCGCTGGGCTGGTGCCGTGTGGGGCGTGCGAGTAGCGGGGGCTGGGCTGAGCGGGGAGCGGGCGCGAAGAGCCGGTCGCCTTGAGTTGCTGCTGGCGCCTGGGAGCCCCGCCCCTGACCCAGGGCCGGTCCCGTCCTGGGGGGCGGTGGAAAGGCGACCCCCGCCCCTCCCCCCCTCCCCCCGCGCGCGGGCAGTCTCGGGGCTTTACCCCGCTTCCGAGCGTGGCGTTGCTCTGAGTCGCGGCCCGAGCGCCGGGCAGCGCTGGCATGTCTCCGTTCTTCGCCCTGGACGTGCGGCTGGAGCTACTGGCGTTGGACTGCCATGTCCGTGCGGCGGAAGGATGTCTCCTCTGGACCGATGCGGGGATTTAGTTAGCCTGCCAACCGTGGGACTGTCTGGCTGTGCTCACGTAACCGGCCGTATATGGGCGGGAGTTAAAAGTCCAAATAGTGAGGGTGATCGCTTTGGGTATAAACAAAGGTGTTCTTAACTTGGGTTAGCATCTTGAGGTCACCCCTGGTCTCCTCTATAGGCTTTACTTTAACCTGAGCGACAAACATGAGCTGAAAAACAGAGTTGCTGTGTCTGCTATGCTGTCTTAACCCAAGTTAAGAACACACGCTTTTTTTTTTTTTTTGGTAAGGTAGGCATATCCTTTATCTAAGACTGTTGATTTAGGGCTGTATCCATCTCAGTGGGGCAAATGACCCGTTTCAGTGGTCTACCTTTGTAGAGTATCAATCAGATTTCATCACAGATGGTTTACTGGAAGTGTACTTTCTTTCTAAAACACAACTTTAGCTATAACAATGAGAGTCCTGTAGCACTTTAACAAATTTCTGCAGGCATAAGCTTTTGTGGGCTGCAACCCACTTTCAGATGCATCTGAATGCATTTGATGAAGTGGGTTGCGGCCCAGGAAAGCTTATGCCTGCAGAAATTTGTTAGTCTTTAAAGTGCTATAGGACTCTCATTGTTTTTGCTGTGTACAGAGTAACATGGCTACCCCTCTGGAACTTTAGCTATGAATTAATTGGATTTTGTAATCTGTTGTCCATGGCCATTGAAACAGTGGCCCCCAAATGCCATCTCCCAGTCCTGCCCTTACAGATTACTTGTTGGGTGAAGCAAAGAGGAGATGACTAGCATGTGGGAAGCCTCTGACTGAATCTAACTGATACAATGCATTTTGAAATCTTACACTTCGGCTGTAAAAGAGACAAAGATTTGGGAGTGGGCTACTTGAGGGACTGCTGTTTTCCCTGTGTGATTCTCCCACAATTGAAATGAGAGGAGATGCTTGAGCTCTCTCAAGTTGAGAGGAAATTACCAGTTGTGGTTCCCCAATAAATCCCTCTACTCTGGAATTTGCTTTCTCCCTGGGTCAGCCAGATTTAGAATTTAACATTCTAAGCGAACTCCAAGCCTCACTTTTTTGGCTCATTTTTTTCCTGCAACACGTGGGGGGAGGACAAAGTTGAGGCTCTTTTGGATTACTTGTTAGGAAAGGAGCAGTTTTGTTTTGGCCAGGAGGGTTTGCCTGTATATGGAATCTGAATTACATTTTAGTGCAGTTAGTTAATGTGGCTGTAGCCTTGTGGAATGGCCACCTTTTGAAATAAAAATATTTTATTTAAATTGTAGAATAAAGAGAACTATTAAAATATGTGCTGAATGCCCCTCCCACTACATGTGCCCTGTGCTAAATACAGTATTATTTATTTCCTTATGCTTTTCTGTAGTGCTTATCACAATAGCACCTGAGTGCTTCACAAACATTAATGAACTTACCTTCAGAAAACCATTGTAAGGTAGGGAAGTGGCATTATCCCCGTTGTAGGACAGATGATGAACAGAGGCATTGAGAGGTTACAGCCAAAACTACCAAGTGTTCACTAAAATCAGGTCTTGAAATGCCTAAGACCTGATTTTTCAGAGTTGTTGGCATTTTTGTAGCACTTCATGTGTTCAGTGCCCAGCTTCAACTGACTTTAGCTGGTTGTGAGTGCTCAGCACTTGCAAATCAGACTCCAGGTATCTCAAGTTGGGTACTTTGAAAATAAAGAACACAGATTGTGGCCATCTGTGAACATTTAGGTTAAAGTGACTTGTCAGCATTACATAAGAACTCTAGGGAAGAGGCAGGAATACAATTCAGTTTTCCAAGGTGACCATCTGCTTTAAACCACACAACCCTACTTTCTCTTCCTTACAGTCATTCCTCATTCACTACACACCCCCTAACTTCTGCAGCAAATGACAAGTCCTGCAGACAACAGCTTCATTCACTACACAAGCCTGCTTCAGTCCCTGAACACCATTTATACTGTGCACTGAAGGAGGCAGGAATCGTCTGGAAAAAATAGTATGTGATCATGTAATTAAAGATTAGATGCACAAGAGGCCACATTACACTTGCATGGAAAACCTTAACTCTAGCATGTTCTCCCTTTTGAATGCTTGACTTTGGTTCCTTTTAAAATAGATCTTTGCATGTAGTGTTTTATTAAAAACAAAAAACTGAAAATCCAGAACCATATTGACCTAGCTTAGATCAGTAATAGGCTTGGAACCTTTAAATACATAGCACTGGTCTCTAACACTTGAGCTAATGAAGTAATGTTCTCCTTTCTGTGGACCATCCATTAAAGAGAGATGTCACTTGCCAGTGGATTTCACAACTGTTTGTTAGGCAGCAGAGGAATATTTAGACTCAGGAATCCTGAATTCTGTTCTAGATTCTGGAAGTGAGTGTGCTATTGCTGTTACAGACTCTTCTTTCCCTATCTGCCCCTGTGCAGCCTGTTTCTGCTCCTGCCCTTTTCCCCCTAAATGCCAGTGAGGCTATCATCCTTTTTCTCCTGAGTGCTAGCATGGGGACCATTGGGAGTATAGGGGTGAGAGTCTCCTTGCACTGAGTTCCAGTGCCCCAGCATGTGGGTGCTGAGAGCAACAATTGCTGGACAAAGCCTAGTTAGCCCCTGGAACCCTGGACTGCAATAGGCTTAGTCACTCTGGGAATGTTGCCCCATAGGAGCTATGTGGGGATGAAGAGTGCTCACTAGATACAGAATCTTCTGATAATTTTAAGTCCAACCCTTTGTTGAATTTCAAGTCCCAGCTCTGAAGCAAGGGGGCACGAGAGCTTTTCAATGAAACAATGGAAGAATTTTTAACATGGCAAAACGTGTTTTCCCCTAGCCTCATTCTAGAAATGGCTGAATTATTTTTGGTGAAACATTCCACAGAAAGATTCAGCCTGAGGCAGATACCTCGCATGGGAAATTCCAGCCTCAATGGTGGAAGTTTGGGAAAGTTAGAAGCAACTGAAAATAAGATAATAAAAAGGAGAGTTCCAGAGGGGTAGCCGTGTTAGTCTGTATACAGCAAAAACAATGAGAGTCCTGTAGCACCTTAAAGACTAACAAATTTCTGCAGGCATAAGCTTTCGTGGGCTGTAACCTACTTCGTCAGATGCATGAAGTCTGCATGCATCTGACGAAGTGGGTTGCAGCCCACGAAAGCTTATGCCCGCCAAAATTTGTTAGTCTTTTAGGTGCTACAGACTTTTTTTTTTTTTTTTTTAAAAAGGAAAGTGTGTTAGGCAACCTTAACTAGTGGTAGGATTAGCAAGTCTGCTGTATTACATGAAAGCAAAACCAAAAAGACTAATTGTACTATGAAATACTGTGTGTATGTATTATATCCTGCATTCAAAAATGGAATGACATCATATGCTGGACTTCATTATTATGTAATAAAATTGGTCATTTTCAAGTGGGTTACAGCCCAAGAAAGTTTATGCCTGCAGAAATTAAATTTGTTAGTCTTTAAAGTGCTACAGGACTCTTGTTGTTTTTGCTGTATACAGACTAACACGGCTACCCCTCTGGAATTTTTCTACTGAGTTCTAACTCTGATGGCTATTCTTATAATTATGACTTGTATCCTTGGTAATCAATGAGTTTCTTCCTCAGTCCCCTTACTTGCATGTGATTATGTACCTTGCCATATAAAGTAGGTGATGAGTTCTTATATTTTTGTATTCATGTAATCTAAAATATTGACAAATATTAACCCAAAAAAATTCTGTGAGTTAGTCAGACTTACATTTCCAACACACAACTTTAATGTGGAATTTCTGCACAGATTAAAGGTAATCTCCATATTAGTTTAGTTCTGAATCCTTCTAGAAAGATACCATACCAATTAATTAAACTAATTCAACTTTTATGATATGTTCAAATGTTCACTGAAGGAAACATTTACTATAAATCCTAGGTGTAAATGGCCTTTTGTAGGAAACAAAGTGCTCTTTATTCAGGCCTATGCACTGGAATAGCAGCTGCTGCCCTTTTATACCTATAATGTAGATGTTCCCAACGTCTAGATCTACATAAGCATTGATCCATCGATTCATTGCTCCCTTCTGTGCCATCATCTTTAGAGCAAGCATGAAACTTAGCTCACCAGTATGTGCGTCATTGCTCTGTACCAGCACTATGCATGGGTTTCAAGGTTCAAGAAGGCCTTTCATCGTGTCGCTGCAAAAAATGAATTTAATCTTTCATATGCTAAATTCTTCATGGTACCTCCAGACTTACATTTATGTATTTTAGTCTAGAAAACAATAACTAGTTTTTAACAAATCTACATTAACCTGATACTTTTAATTGTAAGGAGCCAACTGATTTAACTTATGTTCACAGGGATCAGGGACTTTTCCTGTAAATTACTCAAGCAGAGAGATGCCAAAGCAACATCATTTTCTTCTGTAAGTATAACATTTAACAATGAAGTCTAAAAAATTCTGAGCTGTTAATCTGTAATCATGTTAAATGTGGTGTTTCTCCCTCTTCCCCTCTAGAAACAAGGACTTGTGGGTTCGGTTCTCAGGATTCCACAATGATTTACACCATTATAAGGGCAATTCTTTGGTATGTGACTAAGCAGATACTCTACTTATTATATACATTCTCAGTAACAAAGCAAATACACAAACTCAAACTTCTTTCAGCATAGGTATTTTTTAATTATGCAAAATCCACATTAGGAAAAGAATATTTATAACACTTATAATTTGAGTTGAATTATTCACTGAGATCTCATTTTCAGTGAGGTCCTAGGGTTACAGTCTGCATCTAGAATAGAAATGTAGTATTCTTGTGGAAAGTCCTTTCATTTTAAAATACATGTGGTACATATTTTAAAAGAAGACATTTTAATTCCCATTTTACTTAAACATTTTTTCCCGTGTCTTCCCATCCCAGTGGAGGGAGCCGTGTGAATTTAGCATCAACTACAGAGAATTGCCAACAGTGCAGGGGCTGAGGTGACTTCTCCAGTGCCAAAAACAATAGCATTAGATTGGCTTTAGGGAAGAATCTGCAACGCTTCAGAAGCTGCTGAGTTCTATTCTCAACTTACACTATCGCAATCCTTACTACGTTTCTTTTTCTGAGTCATCTTGAAGAACTCTCACCCTCCTGATCAAGAATTTTTACCTTAATAGCTTCTGAATGTTCACAATTTAGAGAGCTGGTCTACACTAGAAAATTAAGTCGGTTTAACTGTCACTCAGGTGTATAGTTAAGCATAGTTAAGTGTTATTAAGCCAACCTAACCCCCCTTCAGTATAGCTACTGTCTTTTGGAGAGGTGGATTAGTGATGCTTACAGGAGACTGTAGGCCAAAGGACACAGCTGTGCTGCTATAGCGTTTTAATTGTAGACATACCTTTAGTCATGCACAGCTCTGCCAACCTCGATAGACTTGGTAATAGTGGCTAATTAGCCACAGGTTGACAAAACTGCACACAAAGTACAATTAGGATGAGCTGCCTATAGTATTTTTTCCCTGTGTAGGATAGTAGGGTGTACAAGATAAATGTGTATTGCATTTATTAGTTAAGGGCGGTATACAGCTATCACCTAACTTGTCTTTTTCTTGCAAAATGTAGGTATCCATTTCTGATGAACCGGACACGTTATACAAGAAATTATCAGTTTTAGTTAAAGGTCATGATAAAACTGTGTTGGACAGTTATGAATATTTTGCAGTGCTTGCTGCTAAAGAACTTGGCATCTCCATTGAAAAAGTGTAAGTATAGGTGACCTGGTCTCAGCAGCTACTTGTAATACAACATCCATTATGGCATCCAGTTTTTTGAAGTATAGAATTTTTTTCTGTAAGTGTTTTAGAAGTAAAAGGTATCAACTGATGGCATTTTTAAACTAATTTGAAGCCATTGAGATTATATTTCCCCAATAAGCTTTAATTATTTTTGTTATAAAATCCCCCAGTAAAAAAGTTAGTTTTACACAGTGCCTTTCGTACAGCCGTAGGATACAATAATAGTTCAAGGACCACACAGGCAACAGCTGGTACACACTCAGCACTACCTTAAACAGCAAAGCATTTGCAGAAAAGGAAGTCTTGCCCAGGGTTTGTGGGGGGGGAGGGGGTGTTAAGTGCCATATCAAATTTACTGTAAGGACAACATCTCTGACAGTGTAAGCAGCCCCCGAGGTATCATCATCATCTAGTTTAATTTAATGTCCTGTTTTCTCCTCTGGGTCTTCTAATAGTTTTGTTTATTACGCCAAAATGTGGCTGCCCCTCCATTGTTGTGATACCAAAATATATTGGTATTCTTCACCTCCCCCATTCACTTCTGCAAATGTGAAGTAAAGCAGGGATCATGGCCTTCAGTCCTGCAGAGTTGTTTTGTAGATACAAAAAATAATAGTTTGATCTCAAAGGGGTATGAATGTGATTTTACATATGAAATAATTTTAAATGATTGTGCATGTTAGACATGAACCTCCCAGGAAGATAGAACGACTCACCCTTCTAAAGTCAATACACATTTACAAGAAGCACAGAGTTCAGTATGAAATGAGGACACATTATAGATGTTTGGAGGTGAGTGTGTTCGGAGGGGGCTGGGGGAGCTCAAATAGAACTTCACATATAAAAAATCCAATTTTGTCAAGCATTGCATATTTGACACACACTAAAATTCCTGAAATCTGTTTGTGTTGATTTTACATTTAACCCGAGTGTGCAGAATTTATTACTACCTAATCCTGTTTCAATGGATACTAAAGGGAATACTTGTTATACTTGATGCACTTCTTAGCAGTAGTGTTTTAATACAAGGTGCATGAAGTATTGTTGAATGCATCATTTTCCATATTGTATCTTTTATATTAATTAAAAGTAATTAAAACAAAATGGCAGATACAGCACCCCTGAGTTGCCTTTAAACATATAGCTGCCTTCCTCTTTAAAGAAGAAAAATCCTGGCCACTACCGGTGTCCTGTGTCTGTTGAGGGGAAGAGATTGTCATTCAGTTTGTTTGTACTATATCTAGCACACTAGGACCCTGACCTAGCTTATTAGAATGCTAGGATGTTAAATAATACCCAAGAGCAGCCTTTCTAAATATAGGCTGCACAAATCAAACTACAAGTTAATCCCAGGAGGATCTGTAGGTAAACAAAAGTGACTGTTTCTATAGTGGAGGAATACAGGTGTTAGGCAAACCCCTAGTCTGGAAGTACTTTCCCTCCCTCCTCTTAACTGTGCATGAGTGCAAAGATTATGCTAATTCTTTGCCTATTAGATGAACCCTTTACTTTTTGCTCTAGCTTCTCTAACTTTGAGGAAATTTTCCCATCCTATGTCATTATACACTTGTATGCTAATAGTAGAAAATATGGCTACTTTTATTTTTAAAACATTATTTGTGTTGTTTTAGTTAAAAAATTTAACTGGCAGTACAGCTGATGTCTATTTGGAATACATCCAAAGAAACTTACCTGAAGGTGTTGCCATGGAAGTAAAAAAGGTATAATGGAATTGTTTTCTTGAATTTCTACGACTAGATATGTGTGATAAGTCTAGTTTTAAGATGATAAATGGCAGCCACTGATATGTGATGGGACTAATAGCTAGTGTAATTTCTGGAATGTGCAAGGGGGGGAGCATGCAGAGACTCCAAGTGGAGAGAAAGGAAGTTCTCTGGGGAGCAAGGGATCCAAACAGTAGAAATCACAAGATGAAGAAGGGATGGAAGCTGTGCTGTTCTTAAAATGGCTTCTGCCACTTGGTGGCAAGTATTTATAATTTGATTTGGGTAAATAGGAATACAGCAAAATAGTTTATTCTGAATGAGGTAATTTTCACATCTAAGGTGCAGATTAATAGGTGTAATTGTTTGCTTTGTTTTTAGACCAGATTAGAGAAACTACCTGAACACATTCAGAATCCAGTTTGGGATAAGCTACCTCCAGTAGAAGAAACTGCAAGCACATCATGAACTCTTCATGTACTAAAGTTCTTCCCCATCTGTTAGCAGTGGAGTCTCAACCTGTGCTTGTTAACATTTTAAACACAGCATCTTCTCACAGGAGTTAACCCTCTATCCAACCTGAAACCCTGTCTTAATTTTATAAAAAATATTAAAAATTATGATGGGATGGGTCACCTGCTTCCCCGATTATCAATTATTGTAGATCCTAGCTCCAGGCCATGAACAGAAAGACTGGACTGATGTGAAACTGTTTTGTCAATGAACATTTTTTCTTTAGAAGTCCCCTGTGACCAAAACTTGATTAATTTATATGAACAACAGCTATACAGGAATGTTTGATGTATAAACACAGGATTTGTGAAATTACTGTTACTAAGGCTGCTGTTTGAACCACATTGCTCTGAGTTCTTATGTGACCTATTAAACTTTGTTTAAAATATTTTTTGCTGGGCTATCTTCCTGAAAGAGGGTACATTTCTTGTTATACTTGGCAAGATGACAGTAAAAGGTTAAAGAGGACTTTCAGGCCCTATCTTAGTATTCAGCACAGAGATGGGGCACTTACAGGTCAGGTCAAACTGCTGGGAGGGGAAATCTGTAATGGAGTATTTTCTAGTGAAACTTTTATGCTGTATACACTTTGAATAGGGGGGTCAAATAGCACAGAGGAAATTTCAGATTAGACACCAACATTGTTCCTAAGCAGCCACTGTGCATCAAGAAAGGACCCTAGAGAGACTGCAGCAAAGGGCAAACTCTTGCTGCTTGCCAGTTCCCCAAAACAACTGCATCACAAAAGTGAATATAGCATTTCTCCCAGGAGCACACTGCTTGTACAATACGGGCTTGTCTACGCAAGCAGCACTTTGTGATGACATTGCCTCTGCTAATAGTCTCTCTCATCATTGTAGGTACTCCTGAGAGATGGTAGCTATGTTGATGGGAGAAGCCATCCAAACATAGTGCTGTCTATAGGAGATCGATCAGTATAACTACGTCACTTAGGGGTGTGGATTTTCCATGCCCCTGAGTGACATGGTTACACTGACATAAGTCTGTAGTGTAGACAAGCCTAAGAAAAAGAACTTGTAAAATTATCTGTAACAGCATTGTCTTTTTGTATTAGTTAGTTATGTCTAGCATGAGCCTGTTTCTTGTCATTTGTTCAAAACCAGCTACATCATATTTTTTTTCTACTTTACAAGCTGGCAGAGAACATTTAAAGCAACAAAATGTTTTATGGAGCTCAGATAGGTTAAGAAGAAAGTAAATTCTTGACGCCTGAATGGCCCACTGGGATCATGATCTAGCTTTTTCTAGCAGTGGAAGGTTCTGTTTACATCACCCTTGAACAATAGTTGACTGGCCTTCCTTGTCTTTTTGCCCACAGGACCACCATGAAATTTAGTAATATTCTTGGGTGTCTCAGGAAAAGAAGCTCAAGATTAGAATAGTTAGGTACCTGTCAGAACAAAGTGCATTAATAGATCATGGGCATTCCAGGAAGACCAGACTGCTACTAGCAGACTGCAATCCATTCCCCTGCCAGGGAAAAGTGAACCTGCTACAGCAGCCTCCAACCCAAAATAAAAGTGAATTACAGTAGAAGTAAGAGGAGCTCTGCATACCATATGATGAATTGTTACAATTCATCTCGCTGACCAAGTTATTTAGAATCACAGGGCATTTATTTTAGTGTGACCTAACGAGATTTAACTGAGGGGCTTTGCTTTAAAAAAAAAATAATTAAGGGGGAGGGAGAAGGACTTTTGGACCCCTACTGTCATAGTGCAGTGTAAGAACACACCTTCCTTTTGCCATAACACAACTGCATTTTGGGAGGAGGGAGATCCTCACTCAATTGTATGGTGGGGAGGGCTCTGATCTCACTGGCCATGTGGGGGTGGGGGAGGAGGACGTAATGTAACTGTCAGGCCACAGTTTTTTCTTCTCTACATGTGACGACTTAAAAAGAGCTGTCAGACAGAAAGAGCCCAATAACTGGCCCTCAACTACATTCTATTTTCCTTCCATTCCTAGCTGGCTTATTGGGAACTAACAGTTTCCAATTTGAAGGCACACATTATTTCAACACCCTTCTACTCTGCTAAACACAGGCAACAGGCTCTGAGGGGAGGTAGGTAGATCTCTCTATTTGGGGAAGTTCTGCTATAGCAGCTCCTAGTGGAAAAATGAACCAAGGAGAAGTGTTGCAAAGTTGGAGGAAAATCAAACTTAAAATTAAATGTATGTACCAGCAAAGCTTACTGTGCCAGCCACAGAGCTTCATTTACTGATTTTGCTGCTGCTTAGGATAGTCACATCAGACTCACTACTAATACATGTGTTTCAATACTCACAATATGGTTTTTCTGTCATCTGTTCAGCACTCAGGGCTACATCTAGAATAAAAGTAGGATCTTCTAATCTCCTATTAACTAAAACCAAGCAGACACTAGGTCTCTAAGACAAAAAAAATAGAATATGAAAAAGGAGCAAAAAACTACTGATATCTTATCTACCTAGCACTCGTAAGTACAGAGACAAAGATTGTGGGTGGTTCTGTTTTTTTCAAGCTTAGGGAAGAAACAGACAAAGCCTAGATTCTATTAGCATATGCACAAGATTGCCTGTGCAACCTTAATTTGGCTCTCTTAATTCTGACATTTCCTAATTTTTGAGGGTTTGGCTTTGCACCCTTAATATTTTTACTGTAATGTTTTGTGTGTACTATATATTAAGAGAAAAGAAGTACCCCTACAATATCAAAGGCAACTAAAGGAAATCTTGCTGGAAAAAACTTCCGTTTCTAAGTAAATATGCTCCAATTTCATTCTAGCATGCGTATAGGACTAGAAGCAAACTACTGGACTCTCAAACAATTTGACAGCAATCTTAAATTTTCTACTACAGCTAGTTAGGAATTTTCCAATTAATCATTTTCTGATGAAAAATTCATTTTCCACAGAATGGCCTGATTTTGCTAGCTACTCATGTTCGTTTGTAAAATCATTCCCAGCTCCACAGCTTCCCCAATCCTCAGCAACGCATCAGGTGAATCCCCACAGAGCTGGGGCTCCAAGAGTTTGCAGGCTCCCCCCCTCAGAGCAGCCTGTCAGTTGAGTTGCAATGAGCTGAGCATATCAGCTTGCCTGGCTTCAGGAAAGCCTGCCAGGCAGACTGTCCTGAAGCAGGGGCTTCCTGTATCCTGACTCCTCAACAGCTTCCAAAGCTATCTAGCTCCATACCTGCTAGGTTGCCAGGGTTCTGGGAGCTTCAAACACATTTTGAAAAGGTCAAAACAAACTCTTTTAATTTTTTTTTTTTTTAAATTCAGAATTCCCATTCTGCAGGAAATTTAGAAATTTCAATTTTTTTTGTTCCATTTTGGATTTTTTTTTTTTAATTTTGGAATTTCCTGCAGAACGTGAATTCCTGTTTCTGGCCAGCTCTACCTCTAACGTTTAAAAGTCAAACCTTTCTATACCCTTCAAACAAGTTTTGTAACTTAAGCAAACTAACTTTGTGCCAGAGAAGGGCATGAACTCTCCTGCAAAATTAACAAGAAACCAAACAAAAAAACCCCACAAATAAGTCAATTAATGGGGCAAAAATGTGTGATCAATGGAAAAATCCTCCTGATCCCGAAAGAAGAGAAGAGGTTACTCATCTTGTGCAGTAACTGTGGTTCTCCGAGCTGTGTCCCCCTTTGGGTGCTCCATTTCAGGTATGCATGCACTTCTAAAGGCCTTCATCAGAGATTTTCCGTTAGTGTCCGTTCAACACACACATGCGTCCGAGGATATATAGGGCTGTGCAAGTGAACTGTGCTCCACTCCATTCGAATGTCCTTCCAAAGCAGAAGGGAAGGATGGTAGGTGTTGAAGCACTCATAGGGACACATCTTAAAGAACCGCAGTTACTGTTAAAGTTGAGTAAACAGGGATTCTCCACTTCAGGTAACTCCTGACCAGTATCCCCAGAAAGAAGAGAGAGCTTCAGAATTGAGTCTGGAATGGATGATACTATCTCAGTACCAACTGCTGCAGTGGATCAAGGCATAGTGCTTATAATATGTATGTACTGAAGCCAATGTAGCATAGCTCAGATCCTGAAATGTTTGAGTAATGTTGTGGATGTTCTTTGCAATCTGACAGAATGTGCTATTTTTTTTTTTTTTTTTTTTTTTTTTTTTTTTTGGGGGGGGGGGGGGGAAGGGAGGAAGAGACATGTTTTGAGCACAAGCCGTATCATAGCAAGCGATGATGCATCCAGCGATCCACCTCAAGAGGCTCTGGGCAAAGATCATGTCCCTCTGGATTTTTCTGTGATGGATGTGAACAGTTTAGGTGACTTCCAAAATTGTTTGGTCCTGTTTAAATAGGAAGGCCAACTCCTGTCTAACATCTAGAGTATGAAAAAAAAAGTCTCCTTGTTGAGACTTATGCGGTTTCACAGAAAAACTCTGGTAGACAAATTGACTGGTTAAGATGAAATTTGGATAGTACCTTAGGTAAGAATTTAGGATATGGGCATAAAGAAACTTTGTTCTTGAAAAATACCCTATAGAAGGGACCAGGGTCTGCCATCAAGATCTCAGTTTCCTCAACCCTGTAGGCCAAAGTGATAGCTACTATGAAGATGTCTTCAGAAATAAGTGAGCAAGGTTGCTATTGGTTCTAATAAAGGTCTCATGCGATATTTAAGTACTAGGTTGAGGTCCCACATCAGTGTGGGGGTGCTTAACTGGGAGCTGAAGTTCCCCAAACCTTTAAAAGACCTAGAAGACACAGGGTGAGCAAATATAGAAAACCCCTCTACTGGAGGATGAAAGGCTGCTGTTGTGGCTAACTGATAAAAAAAACAGAATTAGGTCCACAAAGTAATCCAGGATTGCTGAAAACAATGCAGATTCAGACAGAAGTCAGTGGCGTTGACACCAATTGCTGAATGTCTCCCACTTTTGCAGGTAAGCAATTCTGGTTGACCGTCTTCTATTGTGCAATAACACTTGTAATTCTGCAGAGCAGGTAGATTCTAACCCAATGAACCAGTGGAGGACCTTTAGGTTAGGGTGAAGAACACGACCTACATCCTGGGAAAGGAGAGAGAAGGAATGATTGAAAGCTTGATTGCCAGTTGGACACATAGGTGAAGCAGACAAGGATACCAAGTCTGTATTGGCCAGGTCGGTACTATAAGGATAATCCTGGCCTTGTTCTGTCTGTGCTTCTTCATCACTCTTATTAGCTGTGTTGGAGGAAATGCATAGAATAAACTCTTTGTCCATAATAGGAGAAAGGCGTCTCCCAAACAGTGGTGGCCTAGACCTCCTCTTGAGCAGGACAGAGGACACTTGTTCCTAGAGGTGGCAAAGAGATCCACATAAAGAAGGTAGAATACATGGTGAAGAATCAGAGTCCAGCTCCCATTTGCCATCCTGGAGAATACATGCTGATAACATCTGCTGGGGTGGTCTGAACATCTGGGAGGTAGACAACTAAAATTTGGATCTGATGCGTTATACACCAGTTCCACAAATTTACTACTTCAGCGGAGTGGAGTCGGGGTGTCTTGTTCATCTCTGTTGATAAAGAACAAGCAGGCCACATTGTTCATCATGATACTGATTGATTTGCCCCAGTAAGAGATAGAAAATGAAGGCAAGCATTCCGGAGTTCCAACAGGTTGATGTGGTTTCCTGAGGTGACCATCTGCCCTGAGTTGTGAGGGTACTGAGGTAAGCTCCCCATCCCAAGAGGGATGCATCCATTGTGATGGTTATTGCTGGAGTTTGACTTGCCCGCTTAAAAGGTCTCTGGCTGCTGAAGAGGTCATTCTGAGCCAGCCCTGGAAGCAGTGGGGGTGTGGTATTGCATCATCAGTCAAGAAGGTGCAAGCTGCCATATTATCCAGAAGCCATACATAGTTCCATACTGAGGTCTGAGGTGTGATGCTAGGCCCAAAACAGCCAAGCAACTTTGCATGTTTCAGGGCCTAACTGTGACCTTTCAAGGTATATTATAGGAAAATACAATGGTAGTGAGGGTCATTCTTTATAAGTAGACTAGAGCTTTGATATGCAAGTGTATTGTTGGTAATTATTTGATATTATTTACGTATCTCTTGTTAAAGGTTAGCAAGGTAGATCAACTGTTTTCCTGTCTGTCACTGTTCTATTGATTAAGAGTTCAAAAGGAACATAAGAACATTTAGGAATTTTGAATGTAACAATACTATTGTTTATATTTCTCTTTGAAGTTTAAGTAGTAAATACCTGTTAATGGTTGTAAATGACCAATTACCTTGTGCTAATGTAACTAGTTACCGGTGTGCTCAGGACATGGGAGATGGTACTTCAAAGTCCCAAGTAATCCTATATTAATTGTTCAAGGAGATACCTGCTGTCAAGAAAGTATTGGATCTATAAAAGACTCTAGGGGCTGATCCTTTTATCTCAAATCTGTCCAAGCTTGCCAGGAAAAGTTTGGATCGCAAGATTGAGATCCCAGCACCAGCCTGGAATCACCCTGCTAATTCTCATTGGAGAATTTGAACAAACTCTGCAAATGGACTATTTAGTCTTCATTCCTCTGGATCAACTCATCTACAACTGAAGCTGTGAATCAAAAGACACAGATCCATCCAGGTACTGGATGTATACCAGAGGGACTATACAAGCCTGCAAACTCCACATTTCTACTGGAAACCTGATGTAAATGGACTTTCCAATCATTTGTATGTATGTGATGGCCTTGATCATTTAACACTTCTCTTATGGTTTGTTTCTTCCCTTTTATAATAAACCTTTAGTTTTAGTTACTAAAGGATTGGCTGGCAGCGTGGTATTTTGGGTAAGATCCAAACTTATATTGATCTGATGCTGTGGCTGACCCTTTGGGGTCAGGAGAACCTTTTTGGTAAAGAGCATAGAGTTTTAAATAACTGATCTCTTTACTGGACCTAGTGGCTGATTGGGAGCCAGAGACTGGAATGCAGTAAAGGGGGCTGTGTATATTTTTATTTTAGCTTCTTGATAACCAGTGCAGGGAATCAGAAGCATTGTTTGTGGCTGGTTGGGAAGTCTGACTTCAGTGTCACCCACCAGTGTTAGGAGAATCTGCTCTCCTTTTGCATCCTGCCCTGACCTTGGCATTCTCAGGTGGCTACCCTAGGCACAGATAGGTCACATGAGGACTCCCTTGAATAGTCCTGACTACATTTGCTAATATGTTATGAATCTGTCCATGGGAGGGAAAACCTGGCTGTCAACAAATCCAAGTACTCTACTATGAACTATATTCTCTATATAGGGGGTTATGTAGATTTCCTTATGTTGAATTGACAACCCAACTCCCAGAAAAGAGAAAGGGCCATCTGAGTAGATGACAGTACTGCTTCGTAAGATGAGCCCTTGCACAGCCAATCATTGAGGTTTGGGAAGACTAAAATTGCCTCCTGACGAAGATAAGTGGCCACTACCGTTAGGATCTTTGAAAACACTGTTGGAGCTGAAGAGAGACCGAAGGGAAGTACACAGCATTGAAAATGTTCCTGTCCTATAGCAAAGTAGGTATTTTCTGAGAGATGGGTGATTTGCTAAATGGAAATAGGAGTCTTGTAAGTCAAGGGCCGAAAACCAATCTCCTACCTCTGGCAGCTATAATCCCTTCACTAGAGTCACCAGTCTGAACTTCTGAGACTAAGAATTTGTTCAATAGTCTTAGATCCAAAATCGGTCTCCTCCCTCCACTTTTTTCTGGGACAAGGAAATACCTCAAATAGAGCCAGTCACAGCACCTCACAAGAAGAGGGGTTCTATCATTCCTAATCAAAGGAGGGAGTCTATTTCTTATCTCCATAGAAACTTGTGAGAGGGGTCCCTGAAGAGGGACAGGGGAGGGAGGAAGGGACGTAAAATGGATGGTTTGTAGTCCAATGTTATGACTTCTATGACCCACTTGCCTGATGTGATTCTGCCAAGCATGTTGGAAGTGCAAAAAATAGTCTCCAAAAGGCAAGAGGTGGGCAAATGGTTGTAACTGTTGAACTACAGGTGTGGGAGGATTTGAATTCTCAAATCGACTCATCAAAACTCTTGCTTTGATGATGACTGGGTACTTGCAAAAGGAGGGAGAGCAGCCCTCTTTCTCTGAAATGTGGGTGTCTTCCTGGGAGATTTGGTGGATCTATGTAATCCAGAGAGAACTGACAAGTCACTTGAGTATCTCAATTCCTGTGATACCTAGTGGAGGATCAGTACCAGCATGGTAGTTGAAGCAGATGGTACCATCAAAAATGGAGCATACCAAAGTAGGCATTGATGGTGTCTAGCACTTCAATTTGCATGGTAGCAAGGGTCCTGACTGGGGAGGTCCTGATGGCAGAACTCTGCTCAATAGTAGGGGTCTCGAGAAGTATTTATCCTTGCTCTTCTCTTCTCTCTTGTAGACAGCACCAGAGTCCTTTTGGACCCATGTTTTCCCTTACAAGTCCGGGACTTTCCAGACCCACTGGAACCAAAGGAGGAGTTTTTCACTTCTATGGTACTAAGCCAAAAGGTTGAGGCGTCTAACACCCTGGACTTAGCCAGGGTTCAGGACCTTTTGGGAGCTGGCCCTTATGATAAGAGTCTGAGCTCCTCTTCCTTGGAGCCTTCCCTGAGGCCTCCATACTCTTCCCCTTCTTGGGGTGGTACATGTGCCAAAGCTGAAGGGGTACCTGATCTCCCCAGAGACACAATCAGGCAGACACAAGAGAGCTGAGAAAGAACTGAGGGTGATTCACAGATGCAGTGCACGACACAAGGCCGCACAGGATGTACAGGTGAGACAAATGGACACTTCTAACCGAAAAAAATCTCTGAACAAGGGCTGGAGAGGCACATGTGCACCTGAACTGATGCACTCACAGGTACACTACTCGAAAAAGAACATTAGTTCCTCAAAAAGAAAATATACATCTATCCAACTTCCTGTTTAATTTATTAGGCCAACTTAATCCCAGACTGACTTCAATAACGTTTCAGACATAGGTTTGGCGCATGGATGTGAAATCTGTGTCACATGGTGGTGCTGACCTATCCAGTTCATTTAACTAGATGGAAGGCCCAATCTTGCCATCCTATAATTTATACAAATCTTCAGTAAAGCTTTAACTTTCCAGATGGCATTCATCAGAATTAGTGGATGCTCTAGGACAAATATATTTAGGTTGTACTGTTTTAACACTAACCCACTCAATTTTAAAATTAAAACATCCTTTCCATGATTTTTAGCAGTCTTAAGACAGGAAATGGGACTAGAGTTTAAAAAAAAAAAAAAAAAAAAAAAAAAAAAAAAAAAAAAAAAAAGGTAAAACCTGTTTCAGTCAGTTCATTTATTAAAGTAAACACATTTGTAGGAAATTGGGTGATCGTTATTCCCAGTTTGGTATTTTTTTTTCCAATTGACAGGGAACATTTCATCAAACTTGGTATTTATATAAGAAATACTATATGCAGCAGATGGAATGATTAGAGAAAAGAGTGTGCATTTCTGTCAGCTGTTTCCCCCAGAAATGCTTATTACTCTATCCCCCAATGTAAAACATGCCAAAACATATTAGATTTTTGCTATTTATTTCCCCCACAGGGGCTTTGCAATGTGACAATGATAACTTGGCAAATATTTGTACCAGCATTTCTGAACATCTTTTGGACTGATGGCAAGTCTTCAAATCACACTGTAAACTATAGTACCCAGGTGTTGGTAACTGCATGTTTGAAGGAAAATATATGTTTTCTATCATTTTTATCACTCTTTCCATCACAAATAGCATGACAAAATAGTACCCATATTACTCCACAGTATACATAGAAATTTGGAGCCAAATTCAGTTCTGTTAAATATATGAAATTCCACTGATTGTCATGGAGTTCTACAGGTTTAGCTGAGAGTATAATTTGGCAGAATATTATGCAACATGATCATAATAAACTAAACTGAGCAAAAAATAACCTCTAGATCATCCACATGCATTTTCTGAAAGGATTGTTATTGCAAAGTTTCCATATATTACGAAGTCAAATATCTATGCATTATTTTGTGTGTGATTCAATGTCATATTCACGTTTCATAGATACCAAGGTTGAAATCCTGGCCCCATGGAAATCAATGGAAATAACTGAGCAACAGAGCCAGAATTTCACAACCAGAAGTGAAGGCCAATGAGTATTAATGAAAGCTACAGACTTGACAGCTCTGGTGCCTAAAATTCTCTATCCACAGAACAGATAGTGTTGTCAGTCAAAGGAAAACTTCCTACATTTCATCATTAGTGTACTTGTATCTCAACCCTCACCTGCCTCTTGCTGCAGGTAGCTCCACCCTGGCCTTTTCCTCTGGCTGCTATGGAGAAATTCTTCCTTAGTCCCTTCTAGATACCCCGTAGGATCCTCTCTAAAGGTTTTTTGTTTCCCAGGTGTTCTGCCAGGGAACTGTCGAGTCTCTATATGTGCAGAGTAACTAACACTAGCCACCTACCCTTCAGAGTCTCTCCCTGAACTCTACAGCTTCAGGAAACTCAGGCTACCAGTGTCAGGAGATAGACTAAATAAGTACGGGTCAGGGAACAGATGTTTCCCATTCCCATAAAGAACGTACCACCACCATGACTTAAACAGGCTTAAGTTATTTGTTTTTGAGGGGAAGAGTAGAGAGGGCAGTTCTTAAGCAACTAAGTGAATTAAAATTCCCATCAATGCAAGTGATTAAAAATTTGAGAACTGTGGCTGGGGACATAAAACTCAAAGTTCAAGACTCTGACTTCCACAGTTAAGCATTCCAATCTAATTTGGAAGTAGCAAATGAAGTCATATCAACTTTTGGAGAGACACAGCAAGAGGCTAATTTTGCTTTAAAATACTTTGCTATCATTCGGAAACAGGACACAGTGGACCAGATTTTTAAATACCTGAACTGGTACATCACCATTATTTTATAACTGACTGAAACTTTCATCTTCATGCAGCTCAATTCCATTATCTTCAGTAAAAGCAGCCAGCAATAGGCTGCCCCATAACATCGATTCACATGAAATGGCTTTTAGAAAGGATATGTATTTGACTGTTGGTCCAGCTGATTAATAGTTAAATGAAAATCATTAATAGTATTTCACCTACTTTTACCCTCTTTCCCAAACCAATATGTTCTGCCTAGTTCCATATTATGAGGTGGGTGGTAGTTCATTTTTCTCATAAACATCTAGATATATCAGCCTTGATAAATTAGTATCTGTTCTCTCTATTCCTGAAGCCATACCTGAAGGCAACAGAGGACATACATAGGCACATAAACAAACCCACTGTATGCTCTTCCCACTAATACTGATCTGCTTTCTCCAACACTAAGACAGACTACACTACAGATATCACATGCACAGTAAAAGCCTCAGGGATCAATCACACAAGAGTTCTGGTTCTTCAAATAACTTAGTTTATTAAATCAAGTTAAAAAAGCCAGTCAAAGGGATGAAAGCCAATTCCCTAATGCAAATTTTTCCCACTTGTATCATTTTTCAGACTACAATATTTCTATTCAGCAAAGGGAGGGGGAAAAAAAAAGACAAAGGCAACATTAAGAGAATTTTCTTTTGCTTCCTTAAAAAGAAATTGTTACTGGTTCACTGCTCCATGCTCAACTTTCTAGGTGTATTGAAGAGTAAGAAATGCAACTTCTAAAAATTAGAAATAGCAAAGAAGCTATCCAACAAATAATATCATATAATGTTACTTGATAGTATACAATCAACATTTCAGATCCTACTTTTCCCTACCACATCAGATTTTGTTAGTTTCTTCCTGGGAACTTTATTTTCTTACACACTAATTCCTCTTACACTCTTAGATATTAGAAAAGCAATTGGAAATAATGAATATTGCTAATTGGAAATAATGAAAACTGTGAACAGCATTTTAATAAGTGCTATTAAAATAGATTTTTTGCAAGCTGCTGCAGCAAAAGAAAAAGCTAGCATCTCACCTTTCTGTATAGAGAAAGTTAATAATCCCTACACTACAAAAGAGTTACATCATTACTGAATTAATTTATCAAAACCAATGCAAAGAGTTCTTTAGGACACTTATAATTTTGACTAGATTCTCCTTCGAACAGTGATGGCCCATCTGCTGAGAAATTAGAGATAAGAAGCAGAAAGATTAATTTTGCTACCAAAAAACTGCCATGACAAACTTTTCAAAGCAAACTATAAATTCTGCATAATATAAAAGGGGGAAAGAAGAGAGGAAATTAATGATAAAATTTACCTTTGCTCAATCTCAGATGATTATGGTAATCAGAGTACACTAAACAGAGTTGATGAATTTATGTAGTGGCTTTTATAAACAATATGGTCTTTTCACATGCTTCTCATTCAAACCTGTGTAACCAATTTGGTTCGTCTGATACTTTCTGTTAATAAGTCACATCCTAATATTCGTGCAGTGTATCTGAGGTTGAAAAGTTAACCTCAGAAGTCCTCACCAAAATACTTTAAAAGAAAATGGACATACTATAGGCCTAATCCTCCTCGCTGTTTGAAAACCCTTTGATTTTTTTCAATTTATTTTTATTTTATTGTTATACTGGAGCTATATCTTCAAAAGTGTCTTGAGTTTTGTTTTTTATATTTTTTTTTCCAATTGGTGCACTAGAAATAGGACCCCGATAAGCAAGAACGTACAGTTCTATAAGTCATCACATAAGCTGACTGTTTTACTATGGATGCTCTACTGTTCATTTTTATATAAATTTGGTATTAACTATTAATACAGAATAGTAGATCTCAGGCAGCCATTGTAAATGCTGTATTTTGGATCACAAAAAAAGTGTTTTAAAGTTTGCTTTTTTTAAAAAAAAACAAAAAATATGCAGATGACAGAACTTTCCCACTGAATATCAGTTTTAAAGTAAGACATCACCTGTTTTACACCTGGAACTCATCATGGTCATCCTATTCCGAATGTTAATATACATTATTCATATATCTCTTTCCTAAAATGTTTGGTAATATTCTTGAAAAAACTAAATGCTTCTACAATATTCTTGTACTAACTGTACATTACAGCAACTACAGTATAAGAAATTACAGGTCATAATGAACATACCAGTCCTTTGCTCCTTGAACTCATCAGAACTTCCACCATGAATTTCAGCTCTGCCATTCAGTTTCCCCACAGCAAAAATTCCGAGAGTTCAAAATATACGTCTCAATAGCAAAAAACAAGTGAAGCTGTTTCTAAATTTAGAAATTACTATTAGAACAAATGAAGCAACTGAATCCAGAACTATTGTTTGGCATATGCTCCAACACGAGATAGAGAACAGAAGATTTAAGACTAAAGTCCTCACCATTTTTTCTCTTGGCTAAACTAGTTTCTAAACACATGTGCATTTGTGAGAAAAACAACTTGCCTAAATAATGTTTTAGACTTTAAAGGACAGAGAAATTATGGGTGATAAAAAGAAGTTTTAAAAATGTTCTCACCTCAAATAAGGACTTGCTTGTATGCTCTCCAAAAGGTCTGCATACCATCTCCAAGTGGCCTCAAAGGGTGACTGTTACCCTTTAGAAGATAACAACAGCATATTTCTTTCACTATACAACAGAGTTAGATTAAAACCTATAAATCAAGTCACTTAACTGTGAAAGTTAATAGTTAACACTATGTTTTATAAAATATGTATATAAATGAAAAGAAATTAAATAAAACATGCACAAAAGTTTTGCTTAATAGTAAAGTTCCTGGCCAAAATGACTAATGTTTTATAAACTCATGCCCCAATATGCAACACTGAATATTAAATATAATATAAATATTCTGATTTCTCAAGAATAAAATGTGAAAGTTAAATATGAGCTTTCAGGATAAAATTAAGTACGTTGGGAATCAGAATTACTATAAACCAGCTATGGATTTACCACTAATAAAATATTGTACTTCAAGAATTTTGATAGATTTACTGGAAGCCGGGTGTAAAGTGGGAAATACCCACCTATTTTTGCTCTCATATACCTCAATTTATTGCTTTCTTCATATATTATATTTTGTTTGCAGGTTTTGGACACAGTGAAGGGATTGCTTCAGTTAAAAAGCCCCAACTGCACCAAAACTGCTAAAAAAATTTTAATTCAGCCCTCAGCACAAGAGAACACAGCACGTTTTAAGAATTAAAATAATTTACAGACTGTGATCATCCTTGAAGTTAAACAGCACTGTTTCAAAATATTACAATTACATCTATCATTTCAACAGCAACAAGCAACACAAAATTACAGGTTCTATCTTCGAGTGATTGCTCATATGCATTCCAATGTAGGTGTGTGCGTGCCCAGTGCACAGATTCCCGGAACTTTTTTCCCTAGCAAGCCCCGCATGGCCAGCTCAGGCGCCCCCTGGAGTGCCGCGCTCATATCGCAGTATAAAGGGCGCTGCTGGCTCCGCGGGTCCCCAGTTCCTTCTTTCCGCCTGTGACAGTTGCTGGAACTATCGCCTCTTGCTGCGAGCAAGTAGCTCATTCCCTAGTTTTTCATTACTGTTTCAAAGTTGTTGTTCATTAGTTGTTATAGTGTTAGATAAGTTAGAATTAGTTATAGTGATAAGTTTAGAACCCCGGACGGGGTTCCTTCTACAGAGGGAGTCATGCCGGGATCCACAGGCTTTAAGAACTGTGACTTGTGCGCTAAAGCCTTTCCGATCAGTGACCCGCATGACCGCTGTCTCCGGTGCCTTGGTGAAGAACACCGTCGAGACAAATGTAGAATTTGCACAAAATTACAGGTTTCACTATTTTGAAATCTATTTTCTTTCACATTAACAAAGTTAAATTAATTGTTAGGGTGATTATACAGTGATCCATAAGTTTAACAGTATGTACAATTATTATTTTTAACATTATTATGTGTTAGCATAGTTGGAGGTAACTGACATTTTAACTTGGTTTTATGCTGTAGGTAATGCGAATGCACACACCAGTTGTACTACACAATTGGTCAAGTGTAAATTACACACTTTAGTTAGAAATTACACTTACTTACAAACTGGACATTTAAACAATGAGGTCAAGCTGTGTATAAAGAACAATTATCATGAAATTAAGAACAGTCCACAAACTTGTTTTGTTTTTTAAGTTCATTCATGAACTACTGACGCTTTTTGAAATTAACATTCACAGATTTCTGTTTAACCATTACATTTAGTGTATCAGGTAACACTTCAAAATGCAGTACAGTATAATCTTCCCAAACATTAAGCTGCTGGCTGCATTTACTGTTATAAAATTTGTAAGTGATTTCAAAATCTTAAGTGCACAATGTTTATACACACACAAATTTATGTTCTACACTAAAAAGCTGCACACAATTGTCAAAAGCAATCAGAGTTCTGTATATTAAATGAAGGCTCTGACCTATTGTAACAGACATGTGTTTTTCCTTTTAAGTTTAGTGTGCAGGAGTCAGTGTCCATAAAGCCTTGGCTTAAAATGGATATGCTTGAAAAAAGTCCAAGGAGTCTCAGATTTTTTTTTTTTTTTAAATATATGGCTTTTGCCAACTGGTGCATGAGGGCTGCTGGAAAATACTGGATGTCAAAGTTCAATTAATATTCTTTGCCATCTTTAATGTTTTATAGGCAGTTCTTAGTCCAGCCATTTCAAATGGTTTTAAGTTAAAAACAAGCGCCTTCTATCCAATTTAAAGAATAAGCCTCTTTAATAGTGTCTGCCACCTGGCGGTCCAGGCCATCTCTGGCCCAGTCCAGGTGGCGGAGGGGGTGGTGAACCGGGTCCACTGGGAAAGCTGTGTAAAAGGATAAAATCAATTGTTTTTTCCCCTCAAGATAACAGTTTTAAAATAACAAAAGAGTTACAACGCCATATTACAATTTGGATTTAAACGTATTTGTTCTTCGCGATCTCATGCATACTTAAAAGGCTTCCACAGCAGTTAAAATTACTAGAACAATGGACTCTGAAATGTTTACATAGGATATGGCCTTTGACGTTAATATTTTCAAAAGACAGCTAACTTTAAAATAACTGCAATTTTAGGTTTCAAATACAATTAAATTAAAAAAAAAGACAAAACGAAGCAACAGTCTTACCTTGTAGGTGGAGGAAAACAACCTCTTGGTATCTGCAACATCCCTCTCGCTCGGCGGTGAGGTAGCCTGCCTCTGAAGCCTATTGGTCCTGGTGGTGGTGGTGGAGGAAGTCCATATCTGCACAGACAAGTCCAATTGTACAATCTCATATTGTCTTAAAAAACTACTCTGGGCTTCTTCCAGTGTGAACCAATTTCTCAGAGAAACTGGACCACAACACTATACATCCATTGTTTTTAAACAAACACCGCTCTATCAATGTTCTCAAAACTAACCTTGGTGGTGGAAGTGGGAAAGGGTCTCTCATCATTCCTCCCATGGGTGGGGGTGGTAGAAAAGATGGCCTCCCTCTCCCTCCTCTTCGGCCTCTAGGGTCAGGATATGGACGCATTCTCCCTATTCCACATCTGGAAAGACACTTGTTTTCAGTACAGATCTGAAAGTTATGTTGTATTTATTTCATTGTACAGTTATAATGATGCAATATTATAAATTGAAGACTGCAAAAATCCACAATAGGGACGGCTCCTGGAACTGTCTTTATAAGGGAGGAATAAATTGCATAACACTGTTCAAAAGATGCACGTCTACTGCCAAGTTACAAGAAAAAACATGACTTCTTACTAATAATATACAGGGTCTACTGAAATTAGAGAAGAATGGAATGCCAAATGAATATAACGAAAATAAAGAATTTTTTTATAGAAATCTTTAAACAGTTATTTTCAAGGAGTCTCCCACCAGTCCCTTACCATCTTGTACAAGGGAAATGACGTGTAATGTTATCTGTTTTCATGGAGTGATTCTTTACTGACCTATTGAATTGAAGGTTTAAGCTTTAGTAGTTTCTAATAGTTTTTTTTTCCTTTTATTAAAGCAAAGTATGATTGAATAGATTATTGATTCCAATTCCTGCTTCCCATTTTGGGTTGACATTTACTAACCCTGTTTGCTTAGTGTTTCTGTAGGTTTACAGTGGAAAGCAGCAAGTGTTCTTTTTTCATAAAAGGAAAACACAGTATTTCATGCAAGTCTAGAGCTTAGATACTATATGTTATAGACAAATGTAAGATAAAATTAATTATGGCTCCCCTTTCCTGCTCCCAAAAGATTTGTGTTAAGTATAACTTTGCAATCATGTAGAGAAATTTACACAGCTTGGTTCCATAAGGAAGAATTGTTTTGAGTAAGTTTGTCTGTGGAGGCAAATGAGAACCAATGACCATATTTCGCAAGTTGTGGGGTCACAGGGGAAGACAAAAAATAAGAATCCTCCATGTCCTTCCCAGTCAGGGTGGGATTGTGGGGTGAGGCCTGAAGGGCAGATCACACCTGCTGTGCTGCCTTGTTGCATCACTCAACAAAAGGGACAGTTCCTGAAAGAGAAGGGCTTTGATTGAGGAATCATGGTCTCTGCAACAGACTCCCGGGACACTGGACAATTAATAAGAGGGCCCAGGAGAGAAACTGATGTCCCCTTCCTGCTTTGCCATCCACTGCAAAATACTGCAGCAAGATGCTACTGTTGCTCTGCAATCACTCTTATGGTAAGCCTCTTGCTCTCTTGTTTTAATTTCAAAACTACAATGGCTTTATGGCTGGGGTGGGTTTTTCCTTTTGCAGACTTTAGTGACGCAATTGGCAGCGCTCCTCCTGGCATCCCCACTTTACAGATGCTGCTTGGAAGAAGTATGGTGCAGCAAGTGGTTAGCGCTAGAGGACTGGGAGTCAGGATCCTTGAGTATTAATCTCAATTCTTCTTCCACAGATCACTTCTGTGCCTTTGGGAAAATCATTTAACCTGTGCCTGAATCTTCACATCTGGGAAATGAATGTAATAATATTTTCACAATAGTCTTTTCTTTTTTTTTGTTTTTGGCAGAGTGTGAGCAGGTGCCCACATCTGTCTAACTGCAAGACCCTTCCTTCCATGATTTTGATTTTGTGAGCCATTATTCTGCAAAACTGTCTATAGGTGAAATTCCTCCAGTGAAAATAGTGTCTTTTACAATACTCTCCCCACCACAGAGATTAGCAGGGCCCTGCTCCAATTATTTTCCAATCAGACAGAGTTGCTGCATCTGAGATGCATTTGTGCTTTTATTTTCACCTTCTATCACACACAGAAGTTTACATAGTTTAGTCTCCTTAATGAAGAACTGCTTTTAGTAAATTTGCCTGTGGAGACATAAGGGAGACAATTGGACTATTTCATTTTTCAAGCTGTGGGACTGCAATGGAAGAGAAAGAATAAGCTGTTTCCATGTCCTTTAATGAAATTTGAAATAATGAAATTTGCCTAAACATGCCTATTTCAATACTGTATTAAGTGTCTTTAAAACTATATGATACACATCTTGTGCTACTATCCTGGTATAATTGGTAACACATCTGTTAGTATGAGAGCCAATACATCCACATTCAAAGTGCCACAAGTATTTAAGTGCTGCATTGCTATGGATATGTTATCTGTCACACAAGATCAAAAATCATTCCTAGAGTAGAGCAGGACAAAGACATTGTTTAATAATAAAGCGCTCTCATACTGTCCTGATGGTTTTGGTAGTCAGTTTTTTCGCTCTCTCTTCCTTTTTCTGTAGCACTCCCACCCAAAAGACATTAATTTCTAAAGTAAATTAGAAAATACATTATTGAGATGTACACAATTGAAAGCTTCATTTATGAAACTAGATTAATTTACATGAAATCACTCTTAACTTCAACATTAGATTTCAAGGCTATCCCAACCATTATTCATGGTCTTTGAAAGCTTTCCATTTTATTTGTAAAATTCAATGTTTACCTTCTGTTATGGACTGGTCCACCTACCACAAAAATGCTCCTTCTTGGGAAAGTCAGCAATGCAATAAAAAATTCTTAGTTTGCCAAGTTTTACCTCATGGGCCCAATGCCATTAATTGTTTTGCCTCGCATTTTCCCTCTGACAGATGAAAGCTGTCCTTTGTTTCCAAAACCTCTGGCACCTCTTCCTCTGCCCTGACCTCTTGATCCTCTGAATGTAAAGGTAGGAAACAAATTAAGGCAATTACCTTTGCTCTGATAACTAAATTACTATATCTCTATTAACAAACAGCTCAGAATGAATTGTCTGCTGACATACTGCACAACCCTTTTTAGTTTACATTTTTTAACTTGCATTCTACTTTTTTTAAACCATGCATTCTGCCATATCTACTTCTATTGACTCTCAGCCACCACACTTGAGAAATGCAATAAATTAGTATAGGTGCAAACGGCAAACATCTGTTACACGAAATACTCCACATTAAGAATGCATTAACTTCACAAAGAGTATTTCATTAGTGGAGTGTAAAGCTTCGTTCTGTGGTTGTATTCCCGTTGCTGTATGGGTATGATCCAAAGCAGCCTAAAGTCAATGGAAAAATTCCCAGTAACTTCAGTGGGTTTTGGATTTGGCCCTAATTGAGTATATATGCAACAGTATTTATTGCACTTCTACATTCGCCTCAAATTAGAACAGTCATGATGAGAGCTACTGAATATGAATATTCTGGAGAGCATGAGTTACCTAAAGACAGAAATGTTTATTTTCTGTCGGTGAAATTCATTCTAATAGAGGGGATTACACAAAGCTCTGCTATGGGGCAAATTTTGCTCCACATATTTATACCATGAGCTCTTTCAATTTTGTAGTTGAGACAACAGTTATATATAACAATCACGTGAATATGCTACAAAAATTAGAGATTTGCAAACACATTTATGGGACTGCCAAAACATGATTTTTGCATAAATTTCAAACCAAAAGAAAAAGGATACCAGCATTTTCTATTCCATGTATTAATTCTCAAATTTAGAAAATAGAGCCTTGGAAAACACTAACTGGACTAATTTAGAGTATACTAGGGCATTGCTGGGCTCACATGGGAAAGGGGCAGCCGCCGGGGATGTCAGCGGGGGCCGGCTCCTCGAAGGAGGGCCCAGCCAGTGACCCCACCAGGTACACCCCTGCCACAGCAGGGGGGGTGGGGGAAAGAGGGAGGAGAGAGCAGGAAACTGGCCCTCTAACACCACCACCGCAACATCCTGTCCAGGGCACTTGGGCCCATGGCATGTGGGAGAGGAGCAGGGGGAAGAGTTGGCATCTCCCTTCCAAAAGATTGCCGACTCCTGGACTAAAGAATCAAATCTAAAAGAACAGAAATTAGAGTCACCCCAAAATGGCAACAGGAATAAGTAGTGCCAATTTAAGACTATACTAATTACATTATAAGAACTATAATACTTGCAAAAGCAATATAAATTCAGCTTGGCTAGTGAGTTTGAAAATATATTTATTGTATTTCAGTGGAATAACTACAAATAATATACAATTGAGAAATAGACAAAGGATAGATTGTGGATAAGGCTGTGGGCAAAGACCCAAAGAGACCTGGATTCAACTCTCAGCTCTGCCACAGACTTCATATGTGACTTAGGCAAGTCATTTATTCTCTGTATGCTTCAGCTCCCCATCTGTAAAATGAGGTTAATACTTCTTTCCCCATCCTCCTTCTGTCTCATGTATTTGACTATAAACCCTTCAGAGCAGACTGTCTCTTACTACGTATCTATACAGCGCCTAAGCACAACAGCACAGTAATCTCTGTTGCAGCTTGTAGGTACTAGTGCATAATAATAGAGTAACTATAGTACATACTTTTGAACCTGAGGTTAAACAGGTAAGTGATACAAACAAGAGAAATAACACAAGTAAAAGCTCATTGTTCCACCAGAGTTCCTATGCTGATAGAAATCCCCTTCCATTGCTGTAATCTGTATCTACAGCGCCCATAGCCTAGACAAGGCTTCAGGAGTAAAGAGGCTTTAGTTCACCCATAATTTAATCCTCCTTGAATTAAAATACTGCCAACACTTACTTTGCTCCAGAGTGAAAGCATGGGGAGAGACTTACTCCATTTTAATTTACATGCATTCACTTCACACCTTTAGTACCTTTGGAGGCAAGCCAAGTGTTTGTGCTGTACTACACAACACTTCCCAGCTGGAACAGAACAGAATGAGTGGAGGGGTCACATCAATTCATTAAACTGCTTTCATATTTCTGAACAAGCACTATGAGGAAAGAGTAGAACAAATATGATCCTTCTCAGGGGGGAAAGAACCGGGAGAAAGGAGAAAATGTATGCAAAGTCGAGCAGCTGTGCATAAAGTAATTAAGCATTTTTGAACCATTTTCGGATAAGTCATCTAGTTCACTAAAGAAGCAGTGTTAATACAAGGAACGGGCATCTCCAGAGGCAGTAACTCTGTGTTCCGAGGTAAGTAAAGCCTAGGAAAACAGGTAACTTTTTAAACATGCACTCCCCCCACCAATAAGTCACAAGAGACATCACACCAAAAGGCAGGCTCTGATCAGTGACTGCTGGGGGAAAGGGGCAATTATCAGACATGGGGAGGCATCCCAGTCCCATGCAATCGGAGGCTGCCATTTAAAGAGGCCATTGGGATGTCTACCAGCCACAGGGGCTGTAGGGCCAAGGTTTCTCGGGGGGTGGTTTTGTTCTCATTTCCCTGCTCCCCCCAGTATAAAAGGAGCGACAGCCGCAGTGCAGGGCAGGTCCGGCTCCCGACCCCGGGGAGAATCGGGAGCCAAGCTGCAGGCAGGGACTGCCTCCAACCCGTCCGAGGCGCGAGGAGACGAACACTCAGTCCGGAGCGACTTCGGATCCAACCAAGGTCTCCCGGCTGCAGCCGCGGGTCAGAGCTAGAGGAGCACGCAGGGCGTGTGCGACGGCCCGGCGAGCTCGCTGGGCTCGGGGCTTGCAGCCCAAGGACAGCCGGGGGGCATCCCCCGCCTCAGTCGCTGCCGGAGGGGAGCAAGGGGTAAGTGAAGAGAGGCGGGGGCAGGGGCCGCCCCACTCACCGCGCGCTCCCGGGGACGGGCCAGTCACCGCGGCCGAGGGAGGCCCGGCTCCTTGCGCTGGCGCCGGGCGTCTCCCGCAGCGCCCAAGCAGGTGCACGGAGAGCGTCGCAAAATGGCACCGCCCGCGGGCCGGAACCGGGCCGGTCCAGTCCGAGGAGGTGGAGCTCGGCCCGCGGGGATGTGAAGTCGCCGCTGCGTCCAGGGCTTGACTCGCCTTGGCCGCGGCAGGGGTGAGCTCGGTGCCTCTTTGTTCACGCGCCGGGGGGCGGGGGGCGCCGCTTGCTTGGCAAAGCGGCGGGGTCACTGCCGGGAGCGGCGTCGGGAGAGCCCGGCGTGGGGTAAGGGGGACCCACCCGCGCGCCCGCCCGCCCGTGCAAAGAGTGGGGAGCTCTTGCTGCGATCCCTGGACGGGCGGGAGCTGACGGCTCGCGGAGGGCGCTACCCAGGGGACGGGCGGTGACTGGGGGGCCCGCGCGGTGGCGGCGGCTGAGGTCTGCCTGCGGGGGGCTGCCCGCCCAGCTCCTCACAGCCCAGGGCGGGAAGCAGCAGCAGCAGCTGGGCTTCCTCACAGTAAGGAAGGTCCCCTCGGTGCTCCTGTGTCCTCCTGTCTTGCTGCTGGTGAGCAGCACCTGGGCACGCCCTAGTTTTGGTTTTGGTTTTTTTTCAGTCCCTCCCTTCTCCGTTTCCTCTGAGGATGCTCCTGCGACTGCCCCGGCCCCGGCCCCGTGAGGATCCCACCATCATGCCAAACCCTTCTCTCGGGGCGGCTTCCACCCTTCTTTCCCCCTGCCTATTAAAAAGCCACTCCTAGCCCCATCGCTCTGGATGACCGGTGAGCATCAAGAGCGCTATGTAGGCATGGCTAAGGCCAATTCTGGGTCTCCTGCAAGCTGCAGGGACAACAGACTTGCCGGCACTTGCTATATGGCAGAGCTGGGTGTGCCTTTACTCCTCTGTAACCGATATCTGGAAGATACAAATGCATTCAGCACAAGGCTACTGGCACCACGCACCCACGCGCTTCTGGCCCAAGGATTTAAAGTACTTGCAAACATTAATTCTCATCATAATCACTGTGAATAGTTATCACTTTTATTCACTGGTTTTTATGTCCACCTCACAGGTGAGGAACAGAGAAATTAAGTAAGGATGACTGTCAGATGAGATCTCCGTGGTAGAACTGGAAACAATGCAAAAATCTTTACTTCCCATCCCCTGTTCTAAACACTAGATCTCTGTCACTTTCTATTGAAACTTTATTGGTTTTTAAGTAAGTTATTTCCTACTCTCTATTCATTTAGATTTCAGTCTAACCTATATCATTCCCTTATTAATGTTCCAGGTCTAATGTACTACCAAAATGTCATTTGTTTTATATTGTGGATGCCTGCATTAAAAGCTATGTGATATGGTCTAATTATAGACTTGGGTATCCTAGATAATAGGTTTACCAGACACAGCACGCTGGAAATCCCTCATGATTGCAACCTATAGTTTGGGAACTGCTTTGTATAGCACTGTGCTATCTTTAAGGCAACTGTCAACAGATTCATTTTTTTCAAAATATTTTTATTTTTTCAAAAGCAGGCACCATGAGAAATTCAGATTAGTGGTGCATAATAATGCAGAGAGACTACATAAAGAGAGAATTACATGCATTTAACTTATTATATAGTAACTTCATATTGTAATGTGTCCGTGTTGTGGACTAGCCATCTACATATTGAATACACATGAAATGCTGTACAGGAAATGAAATAAACTTGTAAACAGTCAAGATTGAGTTTTGTCACTTTATTTTCTTTTAATTGTGATATCCACTTTCAAGTTAGAAATACAAGACCAAATTCTGTAAGTCATACCCCACCCAACCCCTGTTGATGTCAAAGGAATTGCACAAGTGTCAGTCAAGGACCCACTAAGCCAAAAGCTGTGTACAGACCTAAACAAATGTGAAGAAAAGATCCCCAATGAGGTATAAATCCTTTTTTTTCTACCTTGAGATGCATAAACAATTTTCCCCAGGAAGCATAGCTTAGATAAGGTGTTCTAATTTCTACAGAAAGGTGCATGTATTTGCCATCAAATAGTAACTTGCAAATTTTTGCTTCTGTTTATTCCTTTGAAAGATATAAAAGCTTGGAGCCAGTTGGATCTTGGTATGAATAATTCTGAAAAGACAGCCAGCACTGTCAACAGATTCCTGACAATGTGTTACAAACAGATGGACTGATTGTAGGTGGTTTTGGGGAAAAAAATCTTCCATGCCTCTTGTAGACTTAAACCCAACTCTTTACTATATACAGATCTATGTTCCTTTATATTATTTAGCATCTTTTTAAAATGTTGCCCCACACACATGGCTCAGGTCTTGCCCATAAGATCTATATATTTTACTTACAAAAATAAATTTGTTTTTGGTAATAATGGGTGAGCCATGTTTATATCACAAATGCATTAATGCAAACAGGTTTTTAGCCTGTTCCCTAAATCTCCAGGAAAAAAATTAAACTCATTGTATCTTAGTCCCCATTTACAGAGTTACTGATCTGTCCATTTGCTCCTCATATGAGCAAAAGTGTTTTGCAATTTTACTTCAGCTCTTATTGTAGATGTTGTTAGGCCCATATGCAAAACTTGAAAGTCATATCTTTTACTATAGGAAGGTGAAGTATAATTAATATCTGATACATCCTCCATTTAGTGTACAGCTGTTGCCACTGTGGGGAAATGAAGCAACATGACCCAATAGATTTTCCCATTGGTAATATGATCCAAGATTAGTACAATTGTTTTAGTCAGTCTTAATCAATGAAAAGTGTTAACTTCCTCAGTTTTATATACTTGTAAAATAATCCTCAATATTACACTTACAGCAATCACAAAATATTTCCTTGTTAAGCATATCAAATGTACTGATAATGGGCATAACCACACATCTATAAAAAAATCGGCAGCCATCTTTATAAAAAAAAATAGCAGACATTAACAAAGTAATGCCATGACAAATTGAAAAGATACTAAAATTATCACCTACCAAGTGATTTAATAAAATCAGTTTAATAAGGGAGTATGAAAAAGTAGCAGCTCCCTGGTGGGCTACTTCTTGCGATGCCCATTTTTCTTTGGCTGCCCATGTCAGAGTTCTCATTCCTTTTTTCACCTTCACACCTCCATTCTAGTCAACTCTAACTTCATGGCTGTTTCACTAAGGGCTGCATCAGGCTGATTTTTCCAAGCCTGCACCCTGTTGCACTTGTTCATTTTATCCTTTCCCTTACTTGAAATAAAACAAACAAAATATCAAACTGTAACCTTTTCTTTGTCAGTTCCCAACACTTTCACTCCTAAATCACTTAGAATCTAGTTTACGAGTGCTTGCAGTGTGATCCTTAGCTATCCAGCACTGTGTGTAAATCCTGTTGACTATATCACTGTGACATAGCCAGAATGGCAAGTCACTTTATTATCCACTCACCCACCCACCACCTCCAGTGATGGAGATTTGTTTGTGCTTAGCTGGATGTCAGCTCCCTGACCCCACCGGCCTGTTAACCACCCAAGCACTCCCTCACATTGTCTTGCAGGTTAATAGTAAGTGTACCTCATTTCCCCAGACTCTTTGAAGCATTCCCCTGTAGTGTTTCCTAGACTTTAAGGCCAGAAGGGACCATCATGATAATCTAATCTAACCTCCTGCAGATTGCAGGCCACAGAACCCACTCATTCCTGTGATAGACCCGTAACCTCTGGCTGAGTTACTGAAGTCCCCAAATCATGATTTAAAGACTTTAAGTTACAGAGAATCCATCACTGACACTAATTTAACCTGCAAGTGACCTGTGCTCCATGCTGCAGAGGAAGGCGAAAACCCTCTAGGATCTCTGCCAATCTGACCTGGGGGAAAATTCCTTCCCTAGCCCAAATATGACAATCAGTTAGATCCTGAGCACATGGGCAAGACCCACCGCCCAGACACCTGGAAAAGAATTCTCCGAGACATCCCCATCTAGTGCCCCTTCTCCACTAAACACTCAGAAATACCAGGTCTGCTGGCCCCAAGGGAATAGTTTACACACCAGTTTGTATGATTCAGCTCAGGATCAGTTCCTTGCTTAATACCACAGCACTGAGTTATATTTTTAGTGAAAACAACAATAAGTTTATTATTAAAGATTCAAGAGATAGTGAGTAAACTTAACAGGCTAACCTCTTGTCTAAAGACATTTATCTCATTCCAAATGTCTGCAGTGTTTTCAGCCAAGGCTGGTTGAGATCCTATTTTCATGAATGTGAATGCACTATCCATTTACTTCCTAGGTACAGGATAAAGAAGCAGGGGTCTTTTCTGCTTTCTACTTATCTCCAAAGTTTGTCTGTACTCAGAGACAGTATGATTTGTTTTTCCTATATGCACCTACCTGTTGACATTCACATCCCTTCAATTATTTTATATGCAAAGTGGCATCCATGGTATTAATGGATCCAATGCTTAATTTACATCTAACAGAGAGAGAGGGGAATAATCATCTTTTGTCTAACAGGATACCTGTTTCTCCACCTCTGCTGTGATATAGAATCTAAGAACATATTTTTTCAGTATACATTCAAGACTCCTTACATAGTATCTGTACAGACATTTAACAGTGTGTGACCCTGGCTTTTATTCAAGACCACATGACATTTTTTGATAAACCAGAATATACCTACCAGGATCAGGATACTCTTGTAACCCCATTGCCAATGGACATTGAGGGGTTCCTGGGTCACACCATGCTATGAGTGCATCTCTAACTTTCTACTGGCTTTTCTCACTACTTTCTGCTTCTGAAACACAGACATATCCAGCTCCAACTGATGATGACCCAGTCTCGGCATTTGCAATCAGTCCTCATGGACAGGGACCCCACATGGGGGACAAAAGGGTACACTTTACTGGGGCTTGGGGGGCCTGGCCCAGGCTGCACCCCCCTTGGGTATGTGTGTGGGAGGGGGCCCATGTTACAAGTTTCTACTGGGCCCGAAAAAATTATGCTTGGACCCTGTCCATGGATGCCCATTGGCCTGCATGGCTTAGCCCCTTCCTAGGCCTTGTAGCTGGCCAGTGCTTTGAGAGGTGGTTTCTGTTGTTTCAGCTATCTTACTCCATAAAGAAGCTTAATTGCTTCTTCCATTTAGCCAGAATGAAGGGATGGCTAGCACGTGCATCAGGTTCAATGAGGTCTATGATTTTCCATAGATCAAGAGAAGACTGCTGACACTTATCAACACCCCCTAGCATAATACACACTTCCACACACTAACCACTGATGTGCCCCCACCCTGTTTGAAGGATCACCTTTAGTGACAAGTGGGTAGTTCAGACTCCTTGTCCATTCATTGCTTGTTCCCTTTGCTGAAAATGTCATTAAAGACAAAGATTAAACTTTCATGTAGCAGTTGTGACTTTGTTTTTTTCTATGGTCTGTTTTTATACTGCAGATATCAATAAAGTACATTATCCTAAAACTACTTTGAGATAATATTTATTCATTTGGCACTAGATTGAATCCACATAGATGAGGACTGAGACCATACCCTGTCCATAGATGGCCTAACAGACATCAGACAGTAATGATTTTTGGCCTTTGTAGTCTTGGATGAATATGAACCAGTGACTGAGAGGTGATAGGCTATGACCCAATCCTTTAATCTTATTTTCAATAACAAGAGGGAGTAAAAGGAGGTTAACCTTCCTACAGTCAGTTGATAATTTCTTCTCCCTGCTATAAGTAGAAGGCTGGTCTGCTGGCACAGTTTCCACTGGAGGGAAAGATGTCAATAGATCATAGGATAATTAATTATAATTTTACAACCTTGTGGTCCTAAAAGTCAAAGTAGTTGCCACTGAAGGAAATAGAAATTTTCAGTGCACATGAAATGCAAGGGAGTTTAGAAAAAGGAATTGGGTTTCCATGGTCCATTGTAACCTAATTACTGCACCACTTGGGACCTATCATAATTTTTTAGCATAAACTTGTGATCTCAACTTGGAATTACTGTCTGGGTTCCAGCAGTGAAATGCTGGAGGTGCTAATGTAGTTAATATGATTCAAACAGGATCCTGTTTTGGCATTGCTTTTTGATTTAAGGTGATCTGTACTTGTGTGCAGGGAATTCTCCTTTGTTCTCTCTGATGCACCCCACGTCCCTTAGGTCTTGTCTACACTAGAAAGTGTTGTCAACATAAGTTACAGTGATGATCAAAAAACGTTATAATTACCATCACTCAGTGCAGAGAATACACATTCTCAAAATGTTAATTTTCTATCTTTTTTGCAAAATGGTCACATAGCAAACAAATGAACAATTTTCACATAAAAAGTGACACAGTACAATGCTGATTGCAACTGAGTAGAGGTTTCCAATGCGAGTGGAAAACATGTTGATTTTTCCTCCCTGCTAGCAGTATACGGTGTGGGCAGCTGTGCCAATATGCACTCCATATTTGAGAATTAGTGTGATTGCCACAAGGAGAATAGCTGCTCTTCGAACTATTTTCACATCATTAGGATTATGGTCATTTGAGGATATTTTGTTTTTTTGGACAACCTATTTTTTTCCTTTTGTTGCATTAATTTGACAACAAATATTACTATTCCAGGCCAGTTTGTTTGGTAAGGCAATTGTCTCAAGCTGTAACAATTTAAATGAAGGCAATTTTTTTTTTAAATAAGATTTAAAAATCTCATTGAAACAGAGCAAAATTCATGAAATGAAGATACTTAAAAACTGCCTTAAGCTTATCCAAAAATGAGTCTCCTTTCACAAATGAATGTTCTAACAGCAGGTGAGTGCGAATGAACTGGTACTGAACATGGTTTAACTAGGAGTGTAGCCCAGGACAAACTGTTCAGCACTAGTGAGCATATTGCTTACTATGCTGAGAGTTCCCATTAAAGTCAATGGGTGAAATCCTGACTCCATTGAAGTCAAAGGCAACTCTCCCATTGATTCCAGTAGGACCAGGATTTCACCTAGTGGGACTACTCGTGGGAGTTAGCACTAAACCCACTAGTGTTTTCAGAAACAGGCCCACTGTTGTATTTTTCATTTAAATTTATATGAAAATAAATAGCAATATCTGGCACTTCAACAATGTCTTTTTCCATCTTTGGGTCTCTAAGTGCTTTACAATAGTGGTTTTATTGTCTCCATTTTATAGCTAGGGTAACCGTCACAGATGCTTGAAGTGATTTGTCCAAAGTCGCATAGCAAGAACTGAACCTGACTGGGCTGCCCGGCTCTGATCCTGCTATGAGCTCCAGCTGAGCATTTATTGAAGTCAATAGGGCTCTGAGCAAATTCAGGGGTCTGCCTGTGTGGAAATCATTGCATGATCAAAGCTCAGTCTGTTGCACAATAAGCTACAGTAGAAGCTCAGAGTAATGAACATCAGAGTTATGAACTGACTGGTCAACCACACACCTCATTTGGAAGCAGAAATACGCAATCAGGCAGCAGCAGAGACAAAAAAAAATTAAAGTAAATACAGTACATATTTTGTGTTAACAATATTGTATTAAATGTAAACTAAAAATAAAGGAAAAGTTTAAAATTATTTGAAAAGGTAATTTTCATTTAAAGTAGGATGGTTAAAAGCAGCATGGTAAAGTTTCAAAGCTGTATTAAGTCAACGTTCAGTTGTAAATTTTCAAAAGAACAACCCTAATGTTTTGTTTAGTTACGGTTCGGAACAACCTCCATTTCTGTGATGTTCCTAACTCTGAGGTGCTACTGTAAATACGTTTACAGGCATAGAAGAAGTTATTTACAGAGCTGGATCCAGACTGGAAATAGAGCAGCTTCTGTTATAGAACAACTGCATTAGCTGCATGGGAATTACTGAGTCTGATGAAGGGAGCGTGCAACTGATTGAACACCATGGCTCATACTCAGATACCACAGTGAAGAAGTCCAGGATGTCAATACCCTAGAGCGGGATGGAACTGCTGCTCTCCGGCTTCCCACCTGCTGAAGCAGAGCAGAGCAGAACCTCACACTGCAGCTAGAATCCCCACCCACTTGGTACCCAGAGGGAAGCACTTACGCCAAACAGCGGTGGTGCTTTACGGCTGCCCGTAAAGCGCCAGGGAGCCTCAGCGGGCCCACGTGGGTGGGTGACGGAAGAACAACTTCGCCATGGGGAAGAGGAAGCCCACGCGCCAGCTGATCGGCAGCTTGAGCAAGAAGCAGAAAAAACATCTCCAGGAGTTCGGGGAGGAGCATCCTTTCTACGACCGGTGAGTGGGTGCGGGGGCTGCCGCGGGAGGCGAAGCCTGGCATGGGCAGCCTCTCCCTGGGTGCTCAGCCTGGAGCCTCTGTTGCGGGGTGATGTGATCGCGTGTGTCCTTCCGTCCGTGTGTCTCGCCCACAGGGCGGCTGGCTGCAAAGCAGTTGTACGTGGGGGAAAACGCCCCTCTTCCCGTCTGCTTTGGAGCCCGCTCTGGGATGAGCTCTAGGGTCCAGGGACTTTTAGCGAGAGTCTCCCTTCCCCCCCGCTCTGGGGCAGCAAATCGCTGTCAACGTAGGATTTGCACGGCTCGGAAAGAGCAGAGGCAGAAATGGGCGGAGGCTGGAGGAGGCGAGCGGATCCCTCCGCCGAGATGGGTCGGGCCCTGCTAGGTCTGCGAAGCAACAAGGTGTCAGCAAGGTGTCAGCAGCAGCAGCCCTCTCCGCGGCAGCCGTGCAACCCCCTTCCATTCCCACCCGCGGGGCTTTCGGAGCAGGGACGGGTCGGGCAGGCCACACGCTTGGGCTGCTCCTTGCCTGGGGACGGGGAGCCGGGCTGGGCTGTGCCCAGCTCCCCCCTCTCAGGGCTGCAAACTCAGCGCAGGTGCAGGAGCCCGCGCTCAGCCGCGCCGGCTGCTCCCGGCCGGAGCGCCCAGGGCGGCCCCTGCTGCCCCGCGTGCCCCACGGAGAGTTTGCAGCCGGGCCCTGGGCTCCCCGGGGACACTGCGGTGCCGGAGGCTTCTTGTTGTCTCTCGGTGGGGGGTGGGATGGGGCTGCAGTTTACAAAGCTGCTCCCGGCTGGGACAAGCTGAACGGGGGAGACTTAAAAAGCCCCGGAGTCTCACTGACAAAGACGCAGCGAAAGTGAACCCCTCCAGCTCGGGGTTCGAAGCGAGTCGGACCCTGCCTTAGGAAGGTGGCGTAGCCTAGTGGAAAAAGCAGGTGACTAGGAGCCGGGAGATTCCTGCTGTGTTCCTGACTCTCTCTGACCTTGGACAAGACTCTTAGCTTGTCCGAACCTCAGCTCCCTCATTAGTCTCCCCCCTTTCCGACCTGGGTTTAGCTCTTCACCTGACAAGTGCTATCTGTCCAGATAAGGTATTATTAAAGCTATCCCTCCAGCTAGGACCCAACCTGATTTTTGAGTGTCCTTGTGCACACTAAGGCATAGGGTCCATTTAATTTTCTCCCCAGTGGGGTAACCCCATTCAGCCTGGCCACATCTTGCTTCCACCACCCACCACACCATCACAATGTAAAAACTGAAATGGACTGGGCTGCTCAGTGTAAATATTATGAGGCTCACACAGAGATCAGGGGTCATAGAAGCCTTTGGGGAAGGCAGGCTGTGTGGGCAGCTGTGCAGCGGAAGGATATGCTGTCAGCCTGCAGAGTCCTGAGAAATGGTGCTGAGAATTGTTTTCCCCCCTAGAACCAACCTTATCTGAATGAGGAACTGTCCCTTCAAATGAGTGAGACCATGCAGGTTTGACTGGTAGCCCATGACAGATGTTCCTGTGGCTCTCGGCATGCTGTCACTGTCTCATGCAGGGATGTGTACAGTTTGAAGGGTTAGTCTGGTTTATGTATAGCATTTGGCTCTTGCATAACCCAGCTGATTCAGCTGGTGAGTAAGTATAAAGATATCCTCCACTGATATGGAATTGAATTGATAGCCAGTGTGTTGTATGACATTTGGCTTTGTGCTGTACATCAGTTTTTTCTAGAGCAAAAGGGGTTCTCTGCCAGTTCACTGATCCTATCTGATTGCTGTAAATGCTAGTTTGCCCCAGTTAACTTCGTTGTATAAACTTGTTTAGCTGAATAGCACTGTAGTAAGTCGGTGGCTATATTGTTAATGTTAGGGAATCTGTCTGTCAGAAGGAACAGATCATAATGCTTGGTCATTACAGTTTTTATGACAGACTTAATATAGCAGGGTCTTACCGCATTCACTGTCACCCCCTGCCTCAGTTTCCCTCCTTTCCCAGACCGCCACAACTGGTGCATTTGAATTTCTTTCCCCTTCTGGGGTCTGGTTCATTAACATAAAATAACAGTTTAACTCAAAGCAAGAATCATCCAGGTGCGTTTTCTTGGCTCAGCAGTCCACTGCAGATCTCCACCGCGGCTCCAGGGCCAGAGGAGCTGCCAGCCCATTATTACCACAGCAGCTGGAGCTGGCGGTGGGATTTAGGGACCACGTTCGCTATAGCCCAAGGTTTGGTATTGCGAAGGGTGTTATAGCGAGGGTCTACTGTACTTTCTTTTGGTTCATATTTATTGTTCCTGTTTCCCCCATCCCGCCATTTTGTTACGTTGTATGTGGAGAAACTGTCAGATAATTAAGAAAAATACATTCCAACAATTGTCTTTTCAGGGTTTCTGGAAGAGAAGAAACAACTGCAATTTGTGAGCTGGTAATACATTATTACTATTTTTTTTAATAGCCTTCTTTGTATTGCTATTGACAGTCACAAAACTGAGGAGCATTAAACAGATGGTTTAAAATTAATTTAGATGCCAAATCTAGATTTAAATGTAAGTAAAAACCTGCTTACAGAATACTTTCAGTGAAGTTAAAAAGTTTTTTAAAGAAAACAGTTTTGTTTCATTGTAAACAATTCTCTGAGGGGTTTGCAATCCAAAAATTTCAGCACTGCCTAGAACAGGAGAGCCAGGAAATGAAATTGAATAGAAACTGATACATCTCTTTTTGTCATCCACGCTATGTGTAGAATTCTTGCATTTCACCCAACAATAATGGTGAAAAGTAAGTTAGACTTCTAAAATTCAGTTTTGTTAATGTTAACTATAGTATTAAATCTGAGAGTGTCCCTTTTAACTCTTTATCTTATTAATGCACATTATGGGGTAGGCAATTTGAATTTCATTATACAATTTAAACTATAGGTATTCACTGAGTGAAGGAATTTCATTAAAGCTTGTTCCAATTCTCCAGATCTGTAGTGCTTTAATTTTATTTTGGTCAGGAAAAGGGAATGATGAGGAGGCTTCAAAACTTTAGGGTGAAGATTGGGTTCTTTTGCTAGTTGGTTGGTTGTTCAGCCATAGTTCACATTATTATTTACAGTATCTCTGCTGCCTCTCACTTCAAGATGCCAGGAGCTGAAAAGGAAAATTTACTCCCAGCGTGAATCTGGCCAATGATCCTGCATAGTGATATTGTATTTGTAGCGCTGGCTGTAGTGTGAAATTTACTTGCAGTCCTGCCAAACATATTATGCAGGAATATGCTGGGCTGGTATAGCAGACAGCAGCGAGGATTCTGACTATTGCTTAGAGATTCTGGGTTGGCCAGTTCACCAGGTTCTGTACTCATTATAAGGGACTTTTGCTGACTTAAAGCCTTTCAGAGACCAAGTTTGCCTCACTGAAAGTCAGATGTTTCTTCAGTGGGGGATGGATCTGTCCTTGAGGCAGCGACTCTTTACTGATTACCAAGTGACCTAAACTGATACAGTTCTCTGCTCACAGAGTCTACCTATCTGGGTTGCTCTTCTGAGTGTCCTGCACCAATTTAGTGGAAATCATTGCTTGTGGAGACCACAAACATTCTGACCTCTCTCTGACAATGGCTTAGAATGACAGGGTCATACTCTGTGGTGCTTTATACTTTGGACAAGCCCATTGAGTTAAACCAGTATGGAATTAGATGCGCTAGATTTAATATGTAAAAGACCAGAGATCAAAGTTTTGTGTTTTAGAATTTAGTGTCCAAGAGGCCAGACTTCCATTCCCAAACAAACTTAATAATCTAAAGTGGTCAGAACTGTTATCTTGTACTGTGCAAATAGACTTTCCTTATAGAGATGTAACCATATTTCTTAACTAACGTTCTTAACTATGTCTTATAAACATTTCTTAACTAAACTTCATTAATATGATGCTGATCCCTATAAAGCTGAAAACAGTATTGCACTGATAAGCTCTTTTGTAGATGTCTCTTACTCGTTGCATTTTTTTGTCTTGGAATTTCTGAAGTCAAAACTTGCAACTTCACTTTGAAGTTCTTCAACCCCAACGGCTCACAAGAAAGAGGTTTTGGAGAAGGAGGTTTTCAAAACTACCCAGCAGATTTAGCTACACAGCTTCTATTGAAATTAATGGAGTTGTGTGGCTTAATCCACTTTCAGAATCTCAGCTGGGATGTCTAATTTAATTGGCTGCCCTTAAGAAGATGCAATGCGACTATATTGGTCTGTTTGAGAGTAGAATAATGGAATGCAAAACTTAAAATGGGAGGTCTTGGGCTGGATACACACATTAAATGAAAATACTGCTACTTTGTGTGTGTGTGTACACACTATATAATTACTATGCTGTTAGGATGTATGCTAACTAACATGCTGAAGAAATAATATGTATGTTCTGGAACACTGTTTTTGCATTCAGTCTGAGAATTCCGATCACTCAAGTTCAGAAAGTGATGGAGAGAGTGAACCAGAACAGGTCTCAGTGTATCACAAGCTATTGGCCACATTAAAGACTGCTTCAGATGCCAACAATGAAGAAGATGATGAAGATGAGTCAGAAGAAGGTGGTGAAAGTGAGGAGGCAGAAACAGGCAGTGAAGATTTTCAGGAGGATGGAGATGCAGATGATCCAGCTGGAGAAGAAAATGAAAGTGATGTGCAGGACCAGGAAGAAGGTAGTTTTTGTTTGCCCAGTGTATTGGTAACAATCAGAAGGTATAAACAAATTGCAAAGCTCATTAAAGCCTGAATCCTGTATCCCAGAGTGGCTGCACTGTGTGCTGGGCTATTTGTTAGGGGCATGTTTTTGTTTTTGCTGCTCTGGCCCTGAGGCAGTAGTAGCTTCAATGGCTCCTGCACCTCTATGCTGAAGAATTAATAATGCAGTTGTCCCCAAACTTTTGGGGTCATTACTCCCCCTTACCAGGTTCGCGCTCCCCAGGAGCTACAATTGGGAGCTGGGGCAGGGAGCAGGGCCAAGATCAGGGGTGGGGTGGGTGCTGCAGCTGCAGCCATGGGGTCGGGGCTGGGAGCTGGAGCACAGGGCTGAGAGCTGAGGCCAGCAACTAGGGCTGTGGCCAGAAGCTGTTGCCAGCCAAAATCAGGACACGGGGCCTGGGCACAGGCCGTGGCCAGGAGTGGGGCTTGGGCATGGGACATGGCTAGGAGCAGACTGCAGGACATGGCCAGAAGTGGGGCTCGGGGCTGTGGCCAGGAGCTGAGGATGGGGATGCAGCCGGGGGATGGGGCTGGAGCGGAGATGGGGCAGAGCAGGGCTGGGTGGCATTTCGTCTCTGTCCCCATGGGGGTTGGCCCAGGCCCTACTGTGCCCCCTGAAGGTTCCTCCATGTCCCTGTAGAGAACCTCTAGGTTAATGACTAACGGGTTTATGTAGCAGTGGATGCACCAGCCCATGGCAAACTGCCTGTCCCCTTTTCCCCCAGACATACTCTATGTGGCAGTACATAAGGAACTCTCATGTAGCTGGACTGCTGGGACACGGGGGGCTCCCCGACTGCACAGGAAGCACAGGCCATTCCCCTGCTCAGCACCTAGTTCTGCTGCTGCCACAGAAACAAGGGCAGGCTCTACCTCTGGAGAAAATATTTGAAATGGGAGGAAACCTTCTTCTTTACAAGGAGACAGCCTCATTTGCAAGGTTGGCTAGTGAATAATTCTAGTAAAGAGGTGCAGCCTTGCAAAATTGTAGCTATTTAAAATAACGTTTTGTTTGGCAGCTAAAACACCCATTTACAAAGATATCGTTTAAAATAATCCCTAGAGCCTCAGTGACCATTATGCAACATTTGGCATATGAGCCTTTGTTACTATAAAACACAAATCGTTTTGGTTTTTGGGTAGAATATTTGAGAAAAGTAACTAGTAGCTAAAATAGTACCTAGAACCTAACCAACAAGAGTCAGGTGTCCGTGTAGCGTAGAGTAACTCTTTTTAGGACAATATAACACATTTCTCTCTTCCATAATTCACAGCTAAAGACACAGCAAAGCAGATGCTTGGCCAGGCACGAGCAGAAAGCTCTAGTGACCCAAAGCATGGAGCAAATGAAGAGTTCACTGATGTGAAATATGAATCTGAATTTAGCCTGGAAACCAATTTTATGGACGAGGAGAGTGGTGATTACAATGCAGATGAGAGTGGGAGTAGCTCTTCTGTAATGGTTTCGGAAGGTAAAATATAGTATTTGTTTGTGTATTGAGCTGACTGTAGTGAGGCTCCTTTAGTTTGATGGTTTACACATGTTTACAGTAGTCACATGTGTCACGATTGTACACTCTTTAGAGTCAGGTTGCCTAGCCTTCGAATTCTCATGTTACATTCCTGTTATGAGGATTTATAAGCCAGTTGTGTCTAATGTAAGTTACATTTGAAGCTAACCCAGTAAAGTGTATAGGCAAACTTTGTTCATACTTGGGAATCTCTTTATCCTCCCATTAACAAGGATGTGATTGTGACTCCTGGGAGGAGAGAACAGAGTATTAAATTTACACGCATGCATCCCATGAACGAAGAGCCCACCTCCCAAGCTAACACTTACAAAAGTAGGCTGAAGGTTAAGAATGTAGATGCTGTTTGTACTCCACTTCTAATTTCAAGAAACGAAGGCTGAGGTTCTGCTGTGGCCCTTCTACACCAAGTAAAAGGGCCAGAGTGGTGTACAGTGCCCTAAAAGTCCTGTACCTAGCTGGAAGAGGATTCACTTAGCACAAGCACTGTAGAAGACAACCATAAGGCTGACTTCTGAGGATCCCTTCACAAGCTCCAGTGTAGCAGATGTGCCAGGAGCATATTCTGGACTAGGTTCTGGGTAGTGCTGCAGCCCACAGTGCTGCCCAGGCTGGCTGCTGTATCTTAGCCGTGCTGTTTGGGCTGGCTAAGTTATGATAGGGCCTCTGCCACCCACGATTGATGAGACACAAAGGTGGCTTAAAGACATCAATGCTTCACATCCCTTGGGCTGTGAGTTCTGTGCCATGCTTGTTAGTGATCGAGCCAAGAATCTCTCCCTAAACGTTAAATCAAACTGAGAGGTGCAACCCGAATTTCAGTGTTTGAATCACACTGCCCTGCGTAATACGAATAACTGTGTGCAGTGATGTGTGTAGTCTTTCAGTGATACAGTAATATACCGCATGTTGGCATTTGCAGAATTTCTTTTCACATTTCATGCTCTGTGGTTTTAATATTAGATGGCATACTTTAAAAAAGAGAAAATATGTTTGTTTGCAACTTCTCTGGTGACATTGGCTTGTCTCCTTACAGTGGCAGCTGACATTAAATCTGGGGTGCAATTTGGCTATTGCTACATTAGGATGAAAACATCCAAGGGCCATGCGGTGGAAAAAACTGTTCTTCCTTGTTACCCGGGGAATATTGCTTATGCTGTGGGCATTGCGTTTTAATAGGAACTACCAGCTTTCCAAATGCATACTCGGCCACCACAGTGGCATTGTTTAGCCTATAAATGATGTTTCTTTTCTTTGAGACGTGTACTGGAAGCTGCTTTTCAACCTCTGGGGAAAAAGGAGAAACTGGGTTTTCTACAACAGATATGGGTACATTAGCCGGGGAGCAAACTTCTGTTCTTTCCTTATCGAGCAGTGACTTCCTGAAAATGGTGATATCATACACCTTCCCTTGGCCAACCAGTTCTGGAACCAGTATAAACAGTAACAGATCAGAGAGGCTGCCTTACCATAAAGCAGTATCCTCTTCAGTTGCCTTAATGGGAAGTAATGCACAGCACTGCCACAATTTAGAAAACCCCATGAGTTCTGTGTGCTGGGTAACTTCAAAACATTAGCAGTATTCTCTTTCAGGCACTAGGATTATCTCTCTAGTGAGTGTTTTTTCCTTATGAAATGAGCAGTCCTGTGTGATACAATTATTATCAGGGCCTGATTTTCAAAAAAGCTATACCTGTGATTTTGTGTGCTGTAGTGTATGGATGTGCTTTTGCAATTACTTGCTTAACTTAATTGAAAACCAGGCCTTTAAAGACCTCAAAGCTCTTTAGAAGGATGGGAGAGATTAAACCAATCAGTCTTCACCATCTTTTAGGGAAATTAAGCAAATAGGGCTTTTTCTATTTCTAAAAGTTTTTCTTCTATAACCAGAACAGTGTTCACATAATTGATCAAAAGCATCCTGTCCCAGGCTGAACTTTCTGTGAAAATGGAAACGGGCTCATTTTTCTTGCAAGATGTGTGACACTAAATGATGTGCAGCAATACAAAACCACAGTTTAGATAGAAAATGACCACAGTTCTGGAATGCTGTCCTCTAATGTCAGGCCTGATCTACACTGGCAACTTTGGTCGAATTAAACTCCCTTAATTCGATTTAATTACACCCACGTCTACACTGGCACCACTGTTAATTCGAATGAAGGTACCTGTAAAATCGACTTAATAAGACCACCTCGGCAAGTGGCATAGCGCCTAATTCGAATTTATTAAATCAATTTAGTGTCCGTGTAGATGCAATGGGACAAATCAAATTAATTGGCCTTCAGAATGTATCCCACAATGCCCCATTTTGACCGCTCTGGACAGTCGTGCTGTGCTGCTCTGTGGTTTTCATTTCCTTTGCTTGCTGCCAGCGTGGAGAGAGCTTTGCCACTGTTCTCCGCATGGCTACTGCAAAGCCCAAACACAGTCCAGCATGGAGTTGACCAGAGGTCTTAGACCTCGTCAGGCTGTGGGGCGAGGAGTCCGTTCTGGCTCAGCTCAGAACCAGCAAAAGGAATCTGGACATTTATAGGAGGATATCCCAGGGCATGCTGGAGAAGGGACACCAGAGGGACGCTCAGCAGTGCCGCGTGAAGATAAAGGAGCTGCGCCAGTCGTATCAGAAAGCCAGGGAAGCTAACAGCCGTTCTGGCTCATCGCCCAAAAAATTCAGGTTCTATGATGAGGTGCACGCAATTCTAGGTGGCGATCCCACCATGGTGCCACCCCACAGCATCGATACCTCTGCTAGTTCACAGTCCATGATCAATGAAGAGGACTCCATGGATGAGGAGGAGGAAGCTGTGGAGAGCAGGCTGCAGGAGAGGGGGGTGTCCATTCTCCCAGAAACTCAGGACTTATTCCTGACCCCCGAGCAGTCCAGCAGCACACAGGACAGCACAAATGATCCCAGGGAATGCACATCTGGTGAGTTTTCTTTCTTATTAGCATTTCTGTCCTTGTACATTGTGGGGGCAGGAAGGGATCTCAGGCGTTTGGATGACTGTACTGGGTGGTTACCCAGGGATCAGTTTTTTATGCTACGTTTATCATCAGTTGATATCACATGGAAAATTTAATGTATGTAATCTGTTATCCCTCGCCTCGGAAAAACTTTTCAGAGGAGGGCTGCCTTGTTCTTCCCTCTACGGTAGGATTCTTCTCTGCAATCAAGGTAGCCAGCATCATGGCTTCAGGTGTTTTAAGCCTAGTCCGTCCCCCCCACCCCCAACGCCATCTGCAATTCCTCTTTGCAAGGGTTTGAAATACAAGCAGAGAGAGGAAATCATTTGCTACATTGTATAATGGGATCATTATCTAAATTGTAAAAACAAGGAGAGTCCTGTAGCACTTTAAAGACTAACAAATTTAATTTCTGCAGGCATAAGCTTTCATGGGCTGTAACCCACTTCATCAGATGTAAGGAATAGAAATCAGGTAGGAGGTGTGTATATATATATCCATTTAAGGGTAAGGGACAACAATGGGGAAGTTAAGTATAAGCAAAGTCCATTCAGTTAGAGTAGTTGAGGCCTATTCACAACCATTGATTAGAAGGTGAGAATGTGCGAACAGTGACAATTTCTACTTGTAATGAGAGAACCATTCCAAGTCCCTATTTAGACCGTTTAATTGTCAAGTTTGCATATGAGTTCCAGCTCTGCAGTTTCTCTTTGAAGTCTGTTTTTGAAGTTTTTTTTGTAGAAGTATAGCAACTTTCAAGTCATTTACAGAGTGTCCTGGGAGATTGAAGTGTTCTCCGACTGGTTTATGGATGTTACCATTTTTTATGTCTGATTTGCGTCCATTTATTCTTTTGCGTAGTGACAGTCCGGTTTGACAATGTACATAGCAGAGGGGCATTGCTGGCACATGATGGCATGTATCACATTAGTAGATGTGCAGGTGAATGAGCTTCTTGTGGTGTGGCTGATGTGGTTAGTACCTGTGATGGTGTCACTAGAGTCGATGTGTGGGCAGAGCTGGCAATGGGGTTTGTTGCAGGGTTAGGTTCCTGGGTTAGTATTCTTGTATGGTGTACGGTTGCTGATGAGTATTTGCTTCAGGTTGGGGAGCTGTCTGTAAGCAAGGATATGTCTGCCTCCCACAGCTTGAGCGAGTGAGGGATCAACTGCTAGGATAGGTTGTAGATCCTTAATATACTGCAGAGATTTTAGCTGGGAGCTGTAGATGATAGCCAATGGTGTTCTGTTGTTTTCTTTGTTGGGTCTGTCCTGTAGTAGGTGACTTCTGGGTACCCGTCTGGCTCTGTGAATTTGTTTCTTCACCTCCCCAAGTGGGTATTTTAGTTTTAAGAATGTTTTATGGAGATCCTGTAGGTGTTTGTCTCTGTCTGAGGGATCGGAGCAAATCCGGTTGTATCTTAAGGCTTGGCTGTAGACAATGGATCGTGTAATGTGTCCAGCGTGGAAACTGGAGGCATGAAGATATGTATTGCGGTCAGTTGGTTTTCGGTATACGGTGGTATTAATGTGACCATCCCTTATTTGTATTGTAGTGTCCAGGAAGTGGATTTCTTGTATGGACTGGTCCAGGCTGAGGTTGATGGTGGGGTGGAAATTATTGAAATCCCAGTGGAATTCTTTGAGGGACTCTTTCCTGTGGGTCCAGATGATAAAAATGTCATCAATGTAGCGTAGGTAAAGGAGAGGTGCTTGGGGACGAGTGTTGAGGAAGTGTTGTTCTAGGTCAGCCATAAAAATGTTGGCATACGTTGGGCCACGTGGGTGCCCATAGCTGTGCCACTGACTTGAAGGTATAGATTGGCTCCAAATCTGAAGTAGTTATGGGTCAGGACAAAGTCGCAAAGTTCAGCTACCAGGTGTGAGATCTCATCATCTGGGAAAATGTTCCTGATGGTTTGTAGTCCATCTTTGTGTGGAATGTTGGTGTAGAGAGCTTCTACATCCATGGTGGCTAGGATGGTGTTTTCTGGGAGATCACCAATGGATAGTAGTTTTCTCCGGAAGTCAGTGGTATCACGAAGATAGCTGGGAGTGCTGGTGGCATAGGGTCTGAGGAGAGAGTCCATATAGCCTGACAGTCCAGCTGTGAGAGTGCCAATGCCTGAGATGACGGGGGCATCCAGGTTTGTAGATCTCGGGTAGCAGATAGAATAACCCTGGTCAGGGCTCAGGGGGTGTGTCTGTGTAGATTTGTTCCTGTGTTTCTTTAGGGAGTTTCTTAAGTAGATGTTGTAGTTTCTTTTGGTATTTCTCAGTGGGATCAGACAGTAGTGGCTTGTAGAATGTTGTGTTGGAGAGTTGTCTGATAGCCTCCTGTTTGTAATCAGATCTATTCATGATGACAACGGCATCTCCTTTGTCTGCCTCTTTGATTACGATGTCAGAGTTGTTATTGAGGCTGTAGATGACGTTGTGTTCTGCATGGCTAAGGTTATGGGGCAAGCGGTGTTGCTTGTCGACAATCTCAGCTTGTGCACATCGGTGGATATGCTCTATGTAAAAGTCTAGTCTGTTGTTTCGACCGTCAGGAGGAGTCCATGCAGAATTCTTTTTGTAGCGTTGGTAGGAAGGTATCTGTGGGTTAGTGTGTTGTTCAGTGGTGTGGTGGAAATATTCCTTGAGTCGGAAATAGCGAAAGTAGGATTCCAGGTCACCGCAGAATTGTATCGTGTGTGGGGGTGGTAGGGCAGAAGGAGAGTCCCCAAGATAAGACGGACTCTTCTGCTGGGCTAAGTGTATAGCTGGATAGATTTACAATATTGTTGGATGAGTCAAGAGTATCACAGTTGTGGTCTCTTGTGGCATGTAGGAGTTTAGATAGTTTAGAATCCTTTTTCCTCTATAGAGAAGGAAAGTGAGTGTTGTAAATGGCCCGTCTTGTTTTTGTAAAGATCAACCACATGGAATTTTCTGTGGAAGTTTGGCTTTTGTAACATTTGTATCACGTTCTTCACTATGGTAACTGTGGCTACCTTGTTGTTTTTCTTTCATTCTGTAGACACCTCGGCAGTGGACCGACCCTTAAGTAATGCTGCGGACAGACTGTCTCAGATTAGGGGGGAAAAAAAAAAAAAAAAGCAGAGATGACATGTTTTTGGAGTTCATGAACACCTCAGCAGCTGCAGAGACAGAGCAAAGAGCATGGTGGCTGACCTTGTCCCAGAACATGGACACGGAGAGTCACATACAAATGCAGGAGCATGATCGCAGCACCAGGAGATGCTGCGACTCCTGTGGGACCAGGCAGACATGCTCCGGTGTCTTGTGGAGCTTCAGGAGTAGTGGAGGCAGGACAGAGTCCCGCTGCAGCCCCTCCATAATGCTCCACAACCGAGGGCTATGCCGCTCTCCCCCCTCCTGCCCCCAGTAGGTCTCAGAGAAGATTGTCCATGAGGCAGTACGTGCTCTCCTCCACCCTGGTGGAGGTGAGCAGAAAGCTGCAGCGAGCACGCTGACTGCTGGCCAGCAAGCTACCACCCTATCCCTGGAGACAGTGAATGAACCTTCCCACCCTTCCACCATTACTTAAATGTTCAGAAATAAAGTTTTGCATCATTCCAAAACGTTTCTTTATTAAATCATATCTTGTTCAGGAGGGATTTGTCGTTCACAGATATCAAAGGGGGGGTACACCAAAGGCAAACAACATACAGGAACAGAAAGCAGTCCTGCATCTCATTGCAGAACCTGGTTTTCAAAGCTTCCCTAATGCAAAGCCTCCGCGGTTCGCTCTCAGTGTAGTGCTGGCATCTGGCTGCTCATAATTGGTGGCCAGTCTTTCTGCCTCCACAGCCCAACCCTGAGGAACCTCTCACCCTTCGCTTCACACACATTACGAAGAACACAGCACACAGATATCACAGAAGGGAGGTACTTCTCACTCATGTCCAGCCTAGTGAGGAGACTCCTCCATCTACCCTTTAAACGCCCAAATGCACATTCTACAACCATTCTGCAACTGCTTAACCTCTTATTAAAACACTCCTTGTCGCTGTCAAGGCGCCCGGTGTACAGCTTCATTAGCCAAGGGAGCAAGGGGTAAGCAGGATCCCCCAGGATCACTATGGGTATTTCCACACCCCCCATCTGAATTTTTTGGTCGGGGAAGAACGTTCCCGCCTGCATCTTAGAGAACAGCCCCGAGTTATGAAATACACGAGCATCATGCACCTTCCCAGACCACCCCACATAGATGTTGGTGAAACAACCCCTGTGATCCACAAGCCCCTGCAGGACCATGGAAAAGTACCCCTTGCGCTTTATGTACTTGGTTGCTAGGTGTGCAGGTGCTAAGATAGGGATGTGCATCCCATCAATGGCCCCCCCGCAGTTTGGGAAGCCCATCGTGGCAAACCCCTCCACTATATCCTGCACATTTCCCAAAGTCACTATCCTTCATAGCAGAAGTCTATTTATGGCACTGCACACTTGGTTCACTGCTATCACCACTGTGGATTTACCGACTCTAAATTGATTCCCAACTGAACAGTAACAGTTGGGGGTTGTCAGCTTCCAGAGAGCGATGGTGACTCTCTTCTCCACCGTCATAGCTTATCTCAAGCGAGTGTTCACGCGCTTCAGAGACGGTGCCAGCTCCGAGCACAATTCGAGGAAAGTTGCCTTTCGCATACGAAAGTTTTGCAGCCACTGATAATCATCCCACAGCTGCATAATGATGCGGTCCCACCAGTCTGTGCTTGTTTCCCTGCACCAGAATCTGCGTTCCACAGAGTACAGGTGACACGTTACAGCCTGCAGCAATCGTGAATTGTTCTGCTCAATGGCGTGTAGCAGGGCAGCCTCGGTGGCATAGGTGTTGTATCTGCTTCGCCTTCTTGCTCTATTTCTAGAGTACTCCATGATAAGCATCAATGTATTTGTCACGCTCACAATTATAGCGCAGAGTTGAGCTGGCTCCATGTCTCTGCAGCAGTGGTGATTGCGGGGAGTAAAAAAAAGGCGTGAAAATCCTTTTCCTGTTTATTTGGGGGAAGAAGGGGGAAGAAGCAGCATTGCATCGTGGCACGAAGACACTTGTCCCAACAGCCACTGTGGCTAGTTGCACTGTGGGATAGCTACCCACATTGCACTGCTTTCTAATTCAAATTAAGGCTGGCCAGTGTGAATGCAAGAAACCAGTGCAAACAGCATCATGTGTACACTCTGCTGCGACTTCTAAAAATTGGCTGCTGAAAGTCGAATTAAACTAAGTTGAATTCCTGCGGCAGTGTATACATAGCCTCAGATGCTATTGTCCCTTCACATTTGTTGCGCAGTTGAAGCTCCGCTGTTTCCAGCATGGTGCTATTTTTTAGTTTTTGTTCATGTCCAGAGTATTTGATATTCTGTAGAAGTGAAGTGTAAAATCCTAGTGCTGTAGAATCAACTAAGTTACCTGGCTCAAAAATCATGTATGTCTCAATTTGCAAATCAGTTCAGAAATTTGACTGCAGTTTTATAACAATAGCTTCTGTTTTTTAAATAGATCCATTTAAGCAACATATGAACAAAGAACTAGAAGAAAAAGAAATAGGAAGCATTTCAACATGTTCCAAAAGTACAATTCAGCTGAAGGTAATGATGTGTTTGTTTTCCCATGACGAACTTATAAAAGTGCCTGCATTAAATGAAATTGATTTTTAGCTTACGTTAGTCCTTTTGTATACTTTACTATTTCAAAATTCCAGTATCTGCTTGAAGTAGATTCAGAATACTTATTAGCTGTTGGAACTCTTGTCAATATTCAGTCAGGCTGCACTGTTGCTGAGATTTTTCTTTTTGCATAGTTCAAAGCTGGAGTCAAAATTTAAGGTCAGATCTTCAGTTGAAGTAAATGGGCACCCCTGAGGATCTAGCTTTTATGGTCTAATCTGCACTACTGAAATCAGTAGATATTTTGTTATTGACTTTTGATAGGGTTAGGATTAGTCCCATAAAGCCTGATGGGGAGAAGAGGCAGTGCACCTCCTGTGATCCGCTGGGCACCTGAACATTTGTTATCACACGCATCATGTATCCAGTCAGACACCTTGATGTTATTTCATAGATTTAAGGCCAGAAGGGACCATCTAGTCTGACCTCCTGAAAACTTGGGCTTGTCCAGAATTTGAATCTGGGATCTTTCGCACCTAAAGCAAGACTCATACCCTACACCAATGAGGCACGCTCATTGGATCTGCTCTTTGATCCACTTGTTCAGGTACAAAAATCTGTCACCAAGTGTTCTGTTCTCTGGATGGTGGAAGTTGATGTCCAGCACATGTAACATCTTGGATCAATTATCCAAGAGGTAACCTGAGGCTGTCAACTCTGTCCTCCGAGTAGTTTTAGAAAACTTGATAATGAATAGGAACCAAAGCTGGATAGATGGAAAATATTTTTAGAAAATGAATATCATTTTTATTACTTGGATTGCCATAGCATTCAAAATGTACTAGACACTTTCCGCACACAGATGCAGTCCTTACCTGTAAGGATATGCAATCTATTTTAGATTTTAAATTGATGGTCCTTCTCATTTGTCATCTTGCTCAATAATTATCATTAGTTTTGTTCTCCTAGTAGTGACTCACTACTAGTTCTAAAATGAACCACATGAGATACATCTTGTTGTTCATGTCATCGGACTACTGTATCCTATTACTCATCTCCATGACATGCTACTTCTAATGACATGTAAATTAGATTGCCATGAAAGCAGTTTTATAGAGAGAGAACACACAGTTATTCAACACCAGGGTAGATTCTGGTTTAGATTTTCTAGCTGAATACATTGAAATCAAGAAAATATTCTCTCTGCACTTGCAGAAGAGGCTACTGCTGTCAAAAGTTGGGCTGACATTTCAGCAAACTGTTGTTCCAGGTGCTTAGATAGGAACTTTCACCAGTTCAATAAACTGATGGTTTTTAAACTTTGGCAACAAAAATGTACTGCTTGATTATTTTTTTTTTATTTAAATTATTTTAATAGATTATAGTAAATTTAGGTTATAACATAAATTGTCATAATTTCAAATAGGTTTCTTATAAAAAAGAAAATTATTTAATTTGGATTAAAAAAATGCAACTTTGTTTATTTAAATCATTATTTTTATTCACCTTTTACTCTCACTCACGCGGGAGTCTGATGTTTAGTCGGAATCTTACAGCAGGCCACGATTTTTTTTGTTGAAGGACAATCATGGGTACAGACAGAGCAAATGCAAAGGTGATGTGTAACCTGAGGCATGATGTACATTGGTAAATTGGGTGCAAGTGAGAACAAAGGAAGCTAGGTTGGTGTAACTTACATGGTTAGAGGCTAGAAGAAGCTAAAGTCTTATTTAACTTGCACTTGCTAATTGCTTCCTCTACTGCACCCATCATATCTGGCTTTTCAGAATGTAAATCACACTATCTTAGGCTTCCTGGTTAAACTCTCTAACACACGGCAACTAACATGTAACTTACATGGCCTCTGAATTTGGTCCTTGATCTTAAAAAAGTGCATACATGAATTATCTTATTTTTCATATGATAAAGAAAGTAAAGGGTATGTCTACACTGTGGAGACTATATCAGCCTTGCTATGCTGGCATAGCCCCATAGTGTAGATGCAACCTACACTGACAGAAGTAGTTTTCCTGCAAGTATAGGAACACCACCTCACCAAACAAAGTTAATTGTGTTGACGGAAACCCACTACCATTGACATAAACTGCATCTACAGTGGGGGTTTTGTTGGCATAGGTACATTGGCCATAGGTGTGGGTTTTTTCATGCCCTCCAACCGAAGTAGCTATGTGACAGGATCTTTTAACGTAGACCAAGCCAAAGAAAGAGTGAATGTTGAAGGAAAAATGGTTTTAAGTGTATATTAAGTTTGAGAGACTTACTTGTGTTTCATGTATGTTATTAAAATAACCGCTGTATGTCTTTAGTTGTATGGTGCTAAGTAATATCATGTTTGATTTTCTTTTCTTTTTTTTTTTTTTTTTTTCAGTGGCCAACACTGGGCCAGTTAGTTTTTTCTTCGACATTACAGCAGTCGAGAACTTTTAAGCCAGAGAAAGAAGTTGATTTGAAACGGCTTCATCTTCACAAGTCTTTAGAATCTACGTGGCCAAAAGTGAATAGCCAGTTCTTATCTACTCTGACTAAACCGAACAGTTATCCATTTACCCTGTTACAAAAGGACCTTTTTTGTATTATGAATTGGTACAAGGACTTGTTCTACCCAGAAAGAACTGCTTTAGGGAATGGGGAAGAAGTCCGTCACGCTTACTGTCTGCATGCAGTGAATCATGTCCTGAAGGCAAATGCCCAGGTCCTCAGTAATAATGCCAAACGAAGAGATCAGAAGCCAGCAGTTGATAACGATGACTTCAGGGACCAAGGACTCACTAGACCTAAGGTGGGAGGACTCCATTAGCATAATCTTTTGCTGGGTAATTCGCCCTGCCATGCAAATGTCATATAGTTTATCCTGGCATTATCCTCTAGCTCTTTATATCTTGTGACATGTTCACAGTTTTTGTTTTTCCACACTGGCTGATCATGTTGTCTTGAAGCTGTCTGTAAGGGTTAAGGGCAAATTGTCTGGGAGAAGGGATAGCTTTAGTTTTGAAAGTTTTGCAGGCAGACTGATTCCAGGAGGCCTGTTCTTTTGGAATAGTTTTTTAAATGCCATTGGAGATTGATTTGTGTCTCCTTTCTTGTTCTTATTCCATTGCTGCTGCACTAGCAAATAAAGAGCCTCCATATCTTCCTTTAAAACGTACACTTACACTTGCTGCTGTTGTAGGCCAACATCTGTACAGACTGCCCCAGAAAATCACTGGCTGCCCTTAGGCCCTGTGGAGACAGTCCTGTACAGCCACTACTCCTCAGCCAAAGCCTTATGAGTCCCCAGTCCTTTCCTCTGCTTCTCAAGGGCTACTGTCATTGCAGGTCCCACTTTTGCCTCAGGCATTCTTTGTATCTGGTGCAGCATAACTTGGGGCCAACATTCCTCTGCTGTTACTACATAACTGTTGCTATGTCAACTAAAAATCAGCAGGGAACTATCTGTATTGGCCTTAGGGGATCCAGTCAGCTTCTGATGAGGCCACTTTTCACTTTCATTGGTGATGAGGCTCAGATTAGAGCTGTCTTTCAATTAAATTATGCTTTTCCTGGGGAGCAGATCAAAAAGCCACCACAAACTGTTTGATGGACAGCTCAATTCAGTTTGCGCTGATTTGTCACGGGAAGTGTAAATGGCCTCATTTAGAAGTCCTAGTGTTGGATCGCCACGGTACATTATAGACAGATCACTTCACCTTTTAAAAACATCTGGCTTGGGATTTTTTCTTCTAACAATTTATTTAGATATTAATAGTTAGGTATGTTGAGTGTTTGTGCCTTAACTTTTACTAGAGCCAAACTTGGGTCCAATACAGCACCTACTCCAAGTAGCTGTGTAGAGGCTATTCTAGCCATTTGGCTGGATAACCTGCGTGTGGGCCTTTGCTAGTTTGTGGGTGAAGAACAGCAGGATTTGCAGAGTGACAATCCTCTGGTGCTCGTGCCCCTGTCTTGTCCATACTCTGCATGCTAATGACTAGAGTGCCCTTTGCAGAGCTGAGCTCCAGACCACGGTCGGGGGTAAACACCAGTGCATCCAGCCCCATCCATTGTACAGCAAAACTTCACCAGTTCCACTTCAAGGGTTCCTCTTTGGCCACAGAAAAGGGGGCTAAATTTACTCATTGCGTTTCCCGATCAAGTTTAATATAAATTGAAAACCCAATGGATCTTTCCTTGGAGCTGGGGGAATCTACATCTACTGAGTCACTTTATAGCTGGCTTACAATAAGGTGTTTGAGAGCCAGCAGCTAGGGCCTGTTTTAGTGGAAGTGCATCTTGAAACGCACCACTGAGCCAGCTTCAGGACCCAAGCATCTCTCTGTTCAGTCAGGCTTTCATCTCTCAGGCACAACCCTTTAGTTTGGAATTTATTTGCAGGGGACCTATATTTCCTTTAATCACTGGGACGTGGCCAAATGGCACAGTAACGAGTACCGTGTATAACAATAAATAAAATTCAGATATCTATCTATTTTGTGCTTCATGGGGTGATGTGGATTCCCTTCTTTTCTAGAGAAGACGTCCTTACTCATGGAAGTTATCCTTTTGTAATTGTGTTGGTCTATACAGGTGCTGATTGTAGTGCCCTTTCGTGAATCCGCCTTACGGGTGGTGCAGATTTTCATCAGCCTCCTCGAGGCAGGGAGTAAAAAAAAAATAGATGTAAGTAACAAAAAGCGCTTCAAAGGGGAGTTTGGTTCTGATCCAGATGAGAAACCCCCCAACCTGAAAAGACCTGAAGATTATGAAGCTGTGTTTGCCGGCAACATCGATGACCATTTCAGGATAGGTAATAAAATCATTTGATCAATATTTTAGCTTTAAAACTTAAAGAACAGGGATACAGTTTTCCTAAATGACTTAGGAGCCTAAGTTCCATTGACTTCCAATGAGACTTAGGCTCCTAAGTGCCTAAATCACTTTTTAAAATGCGGCTTAGATACTTTTGAAAATTTCATCCCAGGTGTGTGTGTGTGTGTGTGGTGTGTGTGTGTGTGTGTGTGTGTCATTATGAAATTCTTGGTGACATTCTTGGTTAAGATCAAGTTTAAATATAATTTGAAAACCCAGTGTATCTTTTCTTGGAGCTGAGGGAATCTATATAGCAATAGAGAAAGGATGGACTTGATATAATGGATCTTTTCCACCACTAATGACTATAATTTCTTCTATAGATGTTTTATAATCAGTTTGTTTGCACTGAAATTATTAATCAGTAATGGCCTGAGGAAAATTAGAAATTCTGTAATGAGCAAAGCAATTTTGTACTATATTGCATGAGATTTCCAGCAGAGCTTTCATGCATGCAAAGGGATGGGCAGTGAGTATGAATATTGGTTGAGCAGAAAATTTCAAGACCGTTTAATAAATTGAAATTTCATGCTGGTTTGGTAGCTCAGTATGAAGAGAATTAGCTTGTGGCTTGATGCCATGATGAATAGGTGGTTTTTCAAGCTTATCTTCACAGATGATAAGAGGCTGTTAGTATTATTGTCTCTTGAAAGATAAATTGGCATTCAGAGATATTTGATCATGTAGTGGGAAATGCAAGCAGTTGCCCTCCCCTACACCCCATGTGAATAGCTGTGTTTTATTGAGAGTTACATTGCTTTCTGCAGCCAAATCACTCTCTTCAGCATCCCATCCCCTGCAAAAGCCTGTGTGATTCACCTACTAGCTATGAAGAAATGCACATCTGGATAAAGATGAAATTATCATCTGTCATCTTGCAGCAGTATTTATGATGACATCCATCACCATGTTATCTAGGCACTAACATTCTTTTTAGCATGGAATAGGGAATGCATTTTAAACTCTACTAGTTCATTATTATTTTAAATATTTAAAAAATATATATTTGTCAATTTTTTTTTTTTTTTTTTGCATTAAATTGCAACTCTGTCTTGTGTTTTTATGCCCTGTGATAGTTTAGTTCATTGGCTTAATTTCCAGTGATTGTTTTTTAAATTTATTTTTATTTAACCAAAACATACAAGGGGTAAAACCCTGGTCCTGTTGAAGTCAAGGGGAGTTTTGCTTTGACTTCAGTAGGTCAGTAATTCCACCCAAAGTGCCTGACGTTGGCTCAGAAAGCTGAGGGCCCAAATACTATCAAGGGTGTAGTCATGAAATGGATAACTAACTCATCGCCTTATTTGGTACACAAGAAACACATCTAGGTCAGCCCAGCGTGCCTGCTAAATCATGCTAGCGTAGAACCAGTGTCCATGAAGTTACTCTAAACTGGCATTGACGGAAATGAGAGCAGAATGGGTCGTCCTGCCTTTATGAAGGGAGGGAGTGCTTTGTGTTGCATTGTAGTAACTGCTGGTGGATCTGTGAATGGTATTGATATATTTTTAAAGCTGTTCCATCCGGTCCTTCTTGAACAAAGGAAGATAATGATTACAAAAAGCTTAAAAGGAGAAGGGTATAAACTGTGGGGGTGGAGGAGGAGGAGAGGGAATGTGGAGTTTTTTCCCTTTCCATGACCCTTTGGGGAGAAAGGAAATACAGTGATCAAAATGTCCAACATATTTACTAAGGAAATACTGCTGTTTGTTTTTTATTGGACAGGAGTTGCTGTTCTTCAAAAGAGTATGCGATTATATGCACCATTTTACTCTTCCGATATCATCATTGCCTCTCCCCTGGGTTTGAGAACCATTATTGGAGCAGAGGGGGAGAAGAAGAGAGATTTTGATTTCCTCTCGTCAATAGAAATTCTTATAATTGATCAAGCAGATGTTTACCTGATGCAGAATTGGGAGCATATTCTGGTAGGTTTTTTTCCACCAAATATTACTTTGTTTGTTTGGCATGCTGCACAATGTCTAACTAGCGAGATAATTCATCCCTAGCAATAAAACTCTGTGACAAATTTTCATTCTCTCTCGCTGCCTTACACTTAAATGTTTTATCTCACTGACATTTTCCCATGCTAAAAGTAATCTTGTCCTGGAATATCAGATGCATGCTGAAGTCTGCTAGGCCTATGACTCTCTTTGGATTTCAGTAATACTCAGCACTTTTACTCTGTAGGTTTCAGTATTTGGCATTTCTGTAGCACATTTTATCCAACGTTCTGTGAAAACTTTCACAAATGTTGATTAAATTTTGGAACAACCCAATGAGGAAGATAATGGGGATAGCTTCACCCACTTCTGGGAGAAGTAGCATAGCAGCTGGTTGACAGATTACAGCAACATTACACAACGTTTCTGGTCAGAAAATAAAGTAGAATACTGTATCCAATTATAACTTTGTGTGGCACTTAGGCAGAATGCAATTTCTTTCCTGACTTCGGTAGGTAAACACCCCTATGCTTTCCAAATTTAGGTAATTCATAAACACCCCTTAAATCACTACTTAAAAATGTTAGCTTTGTATCTTTCAGGAAAACATGTACATTGTTCAGTGTATTAAATCAAAACAATTTTCCATGAGACTGCTGGACTGAAATGCCCTACTAAGGTGCCCGGGTATAACTTCCTGGGAATTAAGACACACCATTAACACTGCTTTCAGAAGTGAGCTTGGAGAGTGTCTTTTCTAACAAACGTGTCCTGGGGGAAAAAGGCGTAAAACTGAATAGTAACAAAAATGTATTAACTGATACCAATCCAGAAGGTTTCTCTGTGTGAAATTCACTGCTGTGACATTTAGGCCTGGTGCCATCTCCTTTACATAGGGATGAATTTACCATCTATGTTCATAATTCTCACTGAGTGTTAGGGGGGGTTCTACTTGGGCTTTATTGATTAGGCCTAGAGCTTCTGGAACTGGCCCCAAGTTGTAAAAAGAAAAATACTCTTACCACAGGTGGAAGAAATCAGGAGCTGGGACCATACCGAGATTGAAGTCTGCCTCACTTTAAGTGTCTGTCTAAAGTCTGAGATGCTAATGACTTTTAATTAGGTCCTATAGAAAGAAATCTAGTAAATGACTAAAATTCATTTGATGAGTAAGCAGGATCCAGAAAGCTGTCTTCTGGGAGGCTGCTGGTCTGTTATGCTGTAGGCTGATTTGTTCACCTCCACTCCCTTTCACAGTGCAGATAACTTACTTGCAAATTGTGTGTTCATGGTATACAATTACATACATGTGTTTATCTCTAAAGCACCTGATGAATCACCTCAACCTCCTGCCTTTGGAGTCCCACGGTGTCGATTTTTCACGAGTGCGCATGCTGAATCTGAATAACTGGTCAAGGTATTATCGTCAGACACTACTGTTTAGTGCTCTTCAAGATCCCCAGATTAACTCTATCTTCAATAAACACTGCTTCAATTACAGAGGGCAGGTGAGTTCATGGACAGACAGATAACTGTCTTCGATTTTGGAGGTAATGGGGTAACAGGGTCAGCTGCCTCCTGTGCGCCCTCTTGTGCTGGCTTGGCTTTGCTGCACCCTGCCGCAGTTTCCCCTCAATAACTCAAAACACCGGAAGTTCTTCTACCCCCTCTTACAGTGGGACCAGCCCCTCATCCCTGAGATATTGCCTCTGACTGTTCTCGGAGCCTCTGGAGAAGACACAAGGTCTATCCTGCCTTCTTTGCCTTCTCTCCAAAAGGAAAACAAAACCTCCAGCTGGGACTTTCTACCCAACCACAACTCCCTTCCTCAGGGACCACTGCAGGAGACTTTCATCCTGCAGCTTCACTCCCGCCTTTCCCCTTTGACTGTCCACAGGCTTCTGTTTTTCTGACCCCCTCAGGCTGGGTCCCAGAGGCATGGTTTAGTCACATGGCAGTCAAGTGACAATTCATTTTCTTCACTGTGGATGCAAATAGGTCTCAGGCCAATGTGATGCAACTTATCTCCCTTTAGAAGGGTCAGCCACCCTGTGACAAGATGCCGTGTTAGTCTTCAACATGAAGAAACAGCAATAGAAATTCTTATTGTTTGTACATGTGCCAGTATATTATCCACATCAGTTTTTAATCTACATAATCGTGCAGCCTGCACTAAGAACTATCTCCAATGGCAGACTATTGTCCTAAGCAACCATTGTTATCCCCAGCAATTTTATTATACCTATTAGATTTTTTATTTAATGTGTTTATGATGGCAGTGTCTAAGAGCCAGCCAAGAAAGGGGTCCCATTGTGGTAGGCACTGTGCAAACAGAGTAGTTACAGATGTGGACTCCTGATGTGGACTCCTGATGTGACAAAGTTTCAGGTCAAATTTTAGGGACTGGTTTTGTGTTGAATCTTATAAACCTTACTATTAAGAGTTTAGAGTTTTTTTGTTTCAATGGAGTTTTTGTTTACAAGTTACATTCCCTCTAACTTGCTTGCAGCCAAACCCTGCCGCACTGTACCAATCCATGAGAACCAGAAAGTGAAAATGACGAGTCAGTTTTCATGTCCAAGATGAGCAAAAGGCATAAAATAAGCAGCAAGTTATTTCCCATTCCCATATCCTCCTAGATGCCATGTTATGTATCTTACATCCTCCTACATGCCATCCTTACTCAGACACTGTGTAGAAGTGGTGCTAGCAGTAGTGCTTTATTGACTTGTTCAAAACAGCCTCATTTGTTGTCTGAAGGAGTATGCCATTAACTGAAAACTGCTTAGAATGTGAAGGCTTTTTAAACGCCATTTATGTTTTACTACTTCTCTAACTTTTTTACTTGCCTCTGCAGGTAGCCGTAAGGAACGTACCCTTGATCGGCTCTGTTAGCCTGGTAGTGGTACAGCTTCCTCATGTCTTTCGAAGGCTGGAAGCGGAAAGCTCTATTTCTGTAATAGATGCAAGGTAATCTGTCACCCAGACCATTCTGCTATGCCCCAGTGCCTGCCATTTCAAATGCTGTGTTTAGAAGAATATAGTGCACTCTAGAGCACATAGGGCTGGTGTGCCTAAAAATAATAAAAAATGAAATAGTAACACGTGTGCTTATTGCTCATCAAATGTGGGTTAGACATTGCAGGGTCAAATAAATGCACTGGTGCTTTCCTCTCCCCTAGTCCTCGCTCCCCCTATTTTTCTTTAAAAAAATTATAATCAGCATCATAGCACCCTTGCACTGATGTAGCTGTGTACTTAAACCTTCTCAAGTCTAGAAATCTTAGTCAATTTAAAGATTTTCTTGACTGTAACACAGAATAATAATGTTTGGAGGTTATGGGAGTTTCTTTGGGGGAGGAGGGTTGGTGTGGTTCTTTTTTGTTTGTTTTGATCATTCTTAAGAAAGCTTATTTAGATGTTGGAAGGATGAATATTGACTCGGGATAATATCCGTGTGCATTGTCTTAACCCAGGTTTCAGTTCTTCATTGACAAGATTTTGCCTGAGTATCGCGATGCAGTCATGTCACACACGCTTATTTATGTTCCATCGTATTTCGACTATGTGCGTCTTCGAAATTATTTCAAGAGGGAAGAGCTGAATTTCACACACATCTGTGAATACACCAAAAAATCTGGTATCTCCAGAGCAAGACAATTCTTCCTCAAGGGAGAGAAGCAGTTCTTAATTTTCACTGAACGCTTTCACTTTTACAAAAGGTAAGCCATGGGCCAGATTCTGCTCTGAGGTGCACATGTGGAAATCTGAGAGCAAATTCTGGACCCATGAATGCATGCTATCCCCAAGCTTAGCAGTAATAAGGTGATGGTGTATTCTGTTTCATGAACCAATGTAAACTGTTTGGGGAATCCTTAGATTGAAGTAGGAGATTCATGAAATACTAACATAAACAAAAATCGCAAGTTTCCCCTTAAGTATTTAATAATACCTTTATTTGTATAGGGCTTAATGCTGGGAGATGTTCCTCTGACATCTGCAGGAGCACAGCACCATGCAGAATTGGCCTCATAGTATCTTTCATCACAGTCTATATCTGTGTGAGGATAATTCCTTTCACCTCTGGAAATGAACATGGAATTTGTTCCATGACAGCAGGATTACTGAAAAAGTTTTTTGTGGACCATAATAAGTTTTCTAGTTGAAACTACTTGTGAAATTCAGATAGGCAACCCGAAGTTATAGAAGTGGGATTCTGCTACAAACCCAGGGGCTGATGAAACTAACCTTGTGTACAAGGTTATGGGATTCTTATTGAGCACAAGTGGTTAGGGTTTCTGCTAAATCACATTGAAAAGACAGCACCTACAACTGTTCAGTGCTCCCCAGCATTGCCTGAGGAAGAATGTCCCCGCATGACTCTCCAGCCGGGGTACAGCAGGATATAAACTGGCTTGAAAATCTCAGGGTATGTCTATATTGACGGCAGCAAAGTCGCCACCATCAGATCGACCTGTCTGGATCAATTGAGCAGTCAGTGAAGACCTGCTCAGTCCATCCAGAAGTCGACGCTGGTAAACCGCCCCCTCAAGTGGCGTAGCATTGCATGTTCCCGTCAGCACAGTGCAGTGAAGATGCCACGCAGAAGGGAAGCACAGCAGTTGACGGGAGTTATGCAAGCTACTCTGTGTAGCTTGCGTAACTCTCATCGACTGCCGCCAAATCGCCAGGTAAGTGTAGACTAGGGCTCAGCTTAATAAAAGGCTGGGAACAGGTAAGCTTTATGTGCTAGAAATTAACCTGAAACACTCACATGCTTCATCCTTTGGATTTACAGTATTGCAGAGCCATCTCTTCAAGATCCCACATCTAAGCATAAGGGTCTTGCTATTTTGAATAATACGCTCATCCATCAGGCTGTGTTGGTTTTTTTGCTGTTGGTTTGAGGATTCTCCCCTCCCACCCACCATACTTTAGACTTCTTGCCCTTTTAGAATATAGCTTTTCCGGTTAAGCCCGTATTCTAAGTAACACTCTTGAAATAGTAATACTTAGCATTTTAGGAGCCAAAGTGAGCAGAGTTGGTACTGACTTACACCAAAGGCAAAATTTGGCCCTGCATCTTCAAAGTATTTTACAACTACTAACTCATTCTCCATAAATTCCCTGTGTGGCAGAGATGCAATAATTAATATTTACATTTTGCACATTTGAGAAGCTGAAGCAGGGAGGTTAAAGAACTTGTTGAAGGCCCCAGAAGGAAATGCTAGCAGAGCCGGGTTTAGAACTGGAATTTCTAGTTTTCAAGTCCTCTCATTGATGCAGTAAACTATGCAGTGACTCTGCCAGGCAGAGCGCTTGGGCTGGCAGTGTGGCAGCTTCCCAGAGTGACTGTTCTGAGGTTTTAATATATATTTTGGAGTATTTCTGTAGTTAATTTCTTCTCCCGCTCCACAATAGTCCAGGAAAAAGCATTAAAACTAAATTAATGTTGGATTTTAAAGAAAAAAAATTCCAGATATGTAACTGACAAGTCAAGGCTATTCAGAGAACTTACTTTGTCCTCACTAGAGCTGGTCACAGTTTTTTTTTTTGATGGAATAGTTTTCTGTTGAAAAATGCTGTTTAGTCAAAACCTTCCTGTAAAATATTTGGATATCAATTCTGATGAAATTTTCAATGGAATAAAATAAAAATGTTTCCATTAATTTCATTTAAACTTTTATTGTATTCAAATATTTAATACATTATGTTACATGCATGCATGCATAATATTAGTCAAAATAAAACATTTTGATAATCCTGAATCAGTTTTAATTTTCATTTTGTATGACATTTTGGTTTTTTTGTTCTGATCCGGAACATTTCTTTTTTTTTTGGAAATGTTGGAATTTTCTTTGAAATGGAAATTCCAGTTCTTGACCAGTTTTAGTCCTGACTAGCACATATGTAAGATTGTTCCAGGACTCCAACAGTCCTTTGTATGGCAAGGGCTGCCACGTCCTTGTTACATACTGGGACATAGTGAAAGCATTTTAAGCAATTAGACATTTTAAGCAGTCTACATTATAGTCCTCTAGTAATTCCTAATGTATTGCAAAGGGGCATTTTGTAAAATGTTGGCTGTCCACCATGATGTAAGAAAGATTATTTAGCTAAGAGACAGGGTTTTATTTCAGTGATGCATGTCTGTGGGTGGGGGAGAGATCCAAAAAACCTATTATCTAAATTTAAGCCCAGACCCAGCAACAGGATCTATATATCCCCATGGAATTGCACTGGCTTAATTTGGACACCACAGGGGCACAAGGGTCTGCCCGCGTGAATCCTTTTGCAGGATTGGGGTCTTAGTTTGACTAAGTTTTACTATATTAGGATTAAATCCAAGGAGTTTAAGTGCAGAGGGAGTTGATGGTGCTTAGCACTTTTCCAGGAGGTGCCCAATACCTAAGAGGATTAAGCCTGCTTCTGTTGAAGTCAATGCCAAGACTCCCAGACATCAGTGGATGTAGCATTGGACTCGCGGAGTTCAGTCATGCAAGAGGCTGAGTGCACTTAACTCCAATAGAAATCAGTGGGAAATGGGAGACCTCAAAGTCTCACAGGGTTGAGTCCTCAATTTACTGTGTAACTTTCGTAAGTGGACAGTATAAATAGAGTTTCTGAAACCAGATTGCAGAATACAAGGTTGTGACAGTTGTATTTTTCTCTAATTCAGATACCTGATAAAGGGCATCAGAAACCTCATTTTCTATGAGCTACCAACCTACCCCCATTTCTACAGCGAGGTTTGTAATATGCTGAAGGCTACAGTCAGTGGAGAGGAAGCTACTTGGACTTGTACTGTTCTCTATTCAAAGTATGATGCTCAGAAGTTGGCTGCTGTGGTAGGTGTAGATCGTGCCGCTCAAATGCTGCAGTCTACAAAAAATGTGCACCTTTTTGTTACTGGAGAAAATGAATGAACAAAGTCACGAACGGAGACTCTTGTTGTACAGACTTGGATTTTTTTGTCTAACATAAACATTTGATGCTGTTTTTTTAAAATAAGAATGAGAATAAGTTGTAGGAGGAGAAAATGTATAAAAATATTTTGTTGGAATTTGTTTCACAGGGTTAATTTGTATATTTAAATACTCCCACTTAAGCCAAGGAGGGATGTAAAAGGTACCTTAAGCAAAGCACATGTGCTTCTTTTTTGTGCAAGTGAACAAGTTTAAAAAAAATATTACACTTTCTTGGCTACCTTACCCCACATGCTCTGTCTGCATACAGGAAAATATTTAGTAACTAGTTGTGGGGTGAAAAATACCCTGTCATTAAACCATGGCACTCCCTTTTCCCCATTCTTTGTCATAGGAATCTCCCTATGTCCCTTCATCAAAGGCAGCTGTCCACTTACTCATTTAGTGGAAATTCTGCCAGATGTTGAGAATGTTCATGCAAGACAGTCTGCACTACTTATACCCCACATTGCCCATCAGTCGAGAGGAGGAAATAGGCAGAGCCACTAAGCGGGGGGGCCCCTAAAGCCTAAGCCTGTTATTGGGTGAGTAGCTGAACACACCTTGACTTAGCCTTTGGTAGCAGTGTGGGATAGGAGTTAATGGATCTGTACTCACGCTGATTAAATGGTCCAAATTTCACCACATACCATCATTATGATGCTAATTTCAGTCCTAATGCTTGTTTAAGTTTTATTAGGGCTATATTTTCAAAGTTAAATGCAGAGTTGTGCTCTTCAGCCCACTTACCTTGTGTGTGCAGATCCCCGGTGTGCACACCTAGCTACATGATCACCAAAGCACAAGCATAGACTGCTGAAAACCAATCAAACACTTCATAGACAGTTTGCAAATTTACTTTGCGTATGTCTACACAGCAAAGAAAAACCCACAGCTGGCGCGTTCCAGCCAACTCAGGCTCACAGGTCTCAGGCTGCGGGGCTGTTTCATTGCTGGTTAGACTTCTGGGCTCAGGCTGGAAGGGTCCCAGAGCTTGGGCTTCAGTTAGGACTTGCCTCTCTTTGTTTCCAGGAATTAAGTGTCATTAAATGTTACTTTTCCATATAAGCATTTGTAGTTGCCATAAGGATATCATTTGATTGTGGATGTAAGGGCTGGTGGTCTATGTGATCCAAAGTGGGAGGGGAAATGCCCTCAAGACAACTAAGGTGTGGTCCATACTGTAATAAAGTTTGAGGAGTTCCTCTCCTTCACCTGATCCTTAATTAAACTGTGTCGCGACAGGCTAATATATTTTAATAAACAAAAAACAGTTACTAACCTTCTGTAACTGTTGTTCTTCGAGATGTATTGCTCATGTCCATTCCAAGTAGGTCTGTGCATGCCGCATGCACAATTCACTGGAAGGTTTTTCCCCCAGTAGTACCTAGGGTTGGCTCTGGTGCCCCCTGGAGTTGCACCTCCATGCACTCTATATAGGGCCCTGCCTTTTCAGTTGCTTCTTGCTGGCAGGCTCTGACAGAGGGAAAGGCGGGTGGGTCTTGGAATGGACATGAGCAACACATCTCGAAGAACGACAGTTACGAAAGATTAGTAACCGTTTTTTCTTTTTTGAATGCTTGCTCATGTTGATTCTAAGTAGGTGACTCGCAAACCAGATCGTAGGAAGTGGGGTTGGAGCTCAGAGTCCCACAGACTGGAGCATTGCTCTGCCAAAAGCAGCATCGTCTCCGGCATGCTGGGTAATAGCGCAGTGGGCAGGGAAGGTGTGAATGCTTGACCATGTGACTGCTCTACAGATATCCTGAATCAGTATCTGGGCCAGAAAAGCTGTAGAGGATGCTTGTGCTCTGGGAGAATGGACCATTAACTTGGGGCAGGCACATTCGCCAAGTCATAACAGGTTTTGATGCACAAGGTGATCCACAAAGAGATTCTTTGAGAGGAAATTGGAAGCCCTTTCATCCTGTCTGCGACTGCTATGAAGAGCTGTGTTGTTTTCCTGAATGGTTTGGTTCTTTCAATATAAAAAGCCAAGGCACACCTGACAGCCAGTGAATGCAGCCTCCGCTCCCGACTATTAGCATCTAGCTTTGGGTAGAAAACTGGGAGGAAGATGTCCTGGTTTGCATGGAACTCCAAAACCACCTTCGGAAGGAAGGCTGAGTGGGGACGAAGCTATACGTTGTCCTGAAAGAAAGTAGTATATGGAGGCTCTGATGTCAGTGCCTTGAGTCTGGAAGCCCTCCTGGTCGAAGTTATGGCCACCAGGAAGGCCACCTTCCAGGATACATAGAGGAGTGAGTATGTTACCAGAGGCTCAAACGGTGGTCCCGTCAGTCTTGATAGGACAAGACTGTTCCCATTGGGGAACTGGCAAATGTGTAGGTGGATACAACTTGTCCAAACCTTTCAGGAAACGTGCAACCAAAGGGTTAGCGAAGACTAAGCATCCTGCCTCTCAGGGATGGAATGCTGAAATGGCTGCCAGTTGAACCTTAATTGATGACCCAGATAAACCCTGTTGCTTCAGGTGTAGCAAATAGTCCAGAATTGGTGGAATTGATGTCAATGAGATCTGGATATCCTTCCGGGCAGCTCAAACTGAAAACCAATTCCATTTAGCTAGGTAAGTGGCCCTTGTGGAGGGTTTCCTACTGCCAGGGAAGACCACCCTAGCTGATTCTGAGCATGCTAGTTCCATGGGGTTCAGCCATGGAACTTCCCTGCTGTGAGGTTCAGTGTCTTGAGATTGGGATGCCGCAAGGTGCCGTGCTCCTGAGTGATCAAGTCCGGGAGGAGAGGTAGAGTGATCGGAGTGTCCACAGAGAGGTCAAGGAGTGTAGTACCAATGCTGGCGAGGTCAAGCGGGGGCTATCAAAATTACCCAGACCTTTCCTGTCTGATCTTCCGCGGGACCCTGTGGATGAGGCATAGAACAGCTGGCCTGTCCTTGGGATGAGAGAGGCATCTGTGATGGACCCTGAGCTGTGGTTCTGAAAGGAGCAGAACTGCAGAGACTTCCTGTTGAGCTTTATGGCAAATAAGTCCACGTGGGGAACACCGCACCGATGGAAGACACTGTTCAATACATTCAGGCGGATCGAGCACCTGTGAATGAGAGAGGACCTGCTGAGGCTATTGGCCAACATATTCGGAGTCCTGGACAGGTACGACACCTCCAGGTGTATCAATCGAGTGATGCAGAAGTCACACAGTCTGAGGGCTTCCTGACAGAGGGAAGAGGAGGGAGATCCATCTTGTCTGTTTTATGTAAAACATTGATTGCTGTCATATTGTCTGTTATGACCAATACTACCTTGCCTTCCAGGTGACCTTAGAAGGCCTGGCAGGCCAGATGAACTGCCCTCAGTTCTCTTACATTGATATAAAGTAAGAGATCTGCATGGGACCAGAGGCCGTGGGTCCTTAGGTTCCCCAGGTGCACTCCCCACCCCATCTCCAAAGCATCCGTCACCAGACATAGTGAAGGTTGGGGTGCCAAAAAGGGAATCCCTACACATACATTGTGGGGGGTGCACCACCAGTCTAGGGTCTCCAACACTGGGGGTGGGGGATACCACCTTGTTGATGTCGTCCCGAGTTGAGTTGTAAACTGAGGCTAACCAAGCTTGTAGGGGCTTGAGACATAGCCTTGTGTGCTGTACCACATAAGTGCATGCCACCATGTGACCCAGCAGTTTTAAACAGTTCCAGGCTGTGATATGTGAAAAACATTTCAGGTCCTCTAGGAGACCCTGAAGGACCTGGAAGCAGGTCTCCAGGCAGGATGCCCTGGTTTGACTGGAGTCTAGTACTTCCCCAATAAATTCCAATCTCTGGGCAAGAGCAAGAATTGACTTCTGCTTGCTGATCATAAGGCCCAACTTGTCAAAAGTAGCCCTTATCAGACTGACGTTTGCCTCTACCTGTGCTCTGATGCGTCCTGTGCTCAATCAGTCATTGAGGTAAGGATACACTTGCACCCTCCTCTGTCTCAGGAACTCTGACTACTGCCATGCATTTGGTGATAAGCATCCTTCAAATCGAGGGCAGCGAACCAATCGTCCAGATTCAATGGGGGATAATGCAGGCCAGGGAGACCATGAGGAACCTCAACTTCTTTATGAACTTGTTGAGGTTTCGCAAGTCAAGAGTAGGCTGAAGCCCTCCCTTGGCTTTCGGGATTAGAAAATAGCAGAAATAGAAACCCTTTCCCCTGAGCTCCCAAGGAACCTCTTCCACTGCTCTTATACGTAGGAGGGCTTGTACTTGCTGATGAAGGATTTGCTCGTGAGCAGGGTCCCTGAAGAGGGATAGGGAAGGAGGGGGGTGGGAAGGTGGATGAGATGAAAACTGAAGGAAATATCCCAGTCTCATGGTGTGTAGGACCCACTGGTCTGAGGTGACCTGGGACCACACACCGTGGAAGTGGGATAATCAGTTTGAAAACAAGGGGAGGATCTGATAAACCGATTGGTGCGCCATCCTCGGTCACACCCTCAAAAATTTTGTTTGGCCCCCGAGGACTCTTTCTTTTGACCTGAGCCATGGCTAGAGGAGGGTTGAGGAAGCCTATTGTTGTTCTTGCCCCTTCTTCAGTTCGTGTCCTGTCTAGAAGGATCTTGGTAAAACTGAGGCATCGGCTGTGGGCTGAAATTTCTCCTTTGGGGTGCCGGCATATGCAACCCCAGAGACTTTAGGGTGGCTCTAGAGTCTTTGAGACTGTGCAACTTTGAGTCATTCTGAGATGGAAAAAGAGCTGGTCCCTTGAAAGGAAGGTCCTGAATGGTGAGCTGGACCTCCTTCTCATTGCTACCCCCAAAGACGTTGTCCGGGTTGCTACATCTGCACGATTTAAGGATGCCTGCAGTAAAGTCTTTGATACTTCATTTCCCTTCTTTGACAAGGGCAGCGAATTCGGCTTTAGTGTCCGATGGCACCAACTCTGCAACCTTCTCCATAGACTGCCACACGTTGAAGGCATATCTGCTGAGGATGGCCTGTTGATTGGAAATTCGAAGTTGGAGTCCCCGGTTAGAATAAACATTTCTGCCGAAGAGATCCTTAAGGCCGAAGGATTCTTGGCATTCTTAACTTTCAGCGTGGAGCCTTGTTGTCCTTGGCACTCAACGCTTGTTAGCAGCCACCACCATGAGTGACCCCGTTGGGGAGTAAGTGTAAAAGAACTGCTGGTCCTTTGACGGAACGAAGTACTTCCTTTCGACCTTTTTGGCCGCCAGAATTAGGGAGGAAGGTGATTGCCATAAGGCAATGGCATTTTCCCAGAGCGTTTTAATGAGAGGGAGGGCCACTTTGGATGTACCCTCTGCACTCAAGATATCAACCATGGAGTCCGCTCCTTCCACAATCTCCTACCCCTAAAAGCCCATACTCTGTACCACGCTTCGGAGCAGCTCCTGGTGAGCCCTACTGTCGTCAGCTACATGCACTGGTAATGCCCCAGGCAGAGCTTCATCAGGTGATAAGGAGGATGACATCCTGAGGGGGCCTAGTGATGCCTCGAGACCTTCCACCCCTGAAGGATCACATGGTGCTGGCCTCTCATCCTCTGTGCCAGAGTCAAGGATGGTGTTGTCAGGCCCGGTGCCAGGTTTGGAGCCCTCCATGGTGCTATGCTAAACACGCCCTGCTGTGTGAGAGGGACGAGTTCTAGCATCCAATGCCAGAGCATGTGATCTCATCAAAAAGGACCCTTGTCTTGATGTTATGCCCATGGGGTCCAGAATGACCACTACGATGGCATTTGCCACTGCAGGGCTCGTGGCATTGCAAGAGGTGCATTGCCTCTCCCCTCTGGTGCCTACTGCGGTGCCGGCTCCTTTGTGTGGCATAAGACTCTGCCTCAGACTCAGAGGAGAACTGCTCGCTCCTCCGAGACTACCGGGCATGGTGCCAGATGGGGTCGTAGAGAGCGCGAGCTAGCTAACATGACGGCACTGTAGGGCTTCTTGGAGCTGGGTCTTGCTCTTCGTCATGGCAAGGCAGCAGTGGTGGGACTGTGTCCTCGATAAGCTCCCTCGCTGCCTCAAACATCCCTGGTGTCAAGAGGAGCTAAAAGTCCTCCTCTTGCCTTTCCCTCTGCAGAGAATCCAACATCTCCGGACTCAACAAGCCCTTTCTTGGGGCCGGAGTCAACAGCACTCAGGGCTCAAGTGGCCCGACATGGGTTGCACTTTGCCTGGTTCCTTAGCCGAAGACTTCGGTGCCGGAGAGCACCCGCTACCTGCCTTCTTGTGCTTCTGCAGCACTGGAGAGTGGGAGCGGTGCTACTGCTCTCAGCGGGCCAGGCCCTTCAGAGCTGGGGAAGTGTGCCATTGTTGAGGCTTTTTTAGCGTAGAGGCTTTTCTCGGCACTGGTTCACTCATGGACGCCGGTGCACTCCGCACCGATGCCAAAGTGCATGGCCTCTGATCCGCCAGGCTCTACTGCACTGGATGAAAGGCAGCTTCCATCAACAAGAATTTCAGCCTTTGACTGTGATCCTTTTGGTTCCTGGGGTGGAAGCCTCTGCAGATTTTGCACTTGTCCCACTGATGTGATTCTCCCAGGCACTTAAGACAGGATGAGTGCGGGTCATCTCTTGGCATAGGCTTCTTGCAGGACCACAAGGCTTGAAACCAGGCATGCCCTGTACCCATGAAGTAGGGTACTTAAGCTATTCGAAAACTATACTAAAACTGTCTACTATCATTAACTAGTTACAGGTACTTAAGAAAGACTAAGGAATAGCGCTTGCTAAGCCAGAGCAGCAAGTTCCAGCAACCATCACTGGTGGTAAGAAGGAACTGAAGAGGTAGAGGGTCGGCAGAGCCCTATGTAGATCACCATGGAGGCATGATTCCAGGGGGCACCAGAGCCGACCTTTTGGGTACTGCTAGGGGAAAAACCTTCCAGCAAACTGTGTACCCGGCATGCACACTCCTACTTGGAATGCACATGAGCAAGCACTCGAAGAAGAATATGTCTTGCTATCTGCTCTCAAAATAGTGATCAGTGTATATAAACAGGGCAGATTTAACTCCTGTAAACGAGTGCATACAGTAGTAACACAGGGTGTAATGTCATCCTGTTCCTAATATTATTACAATATTTTCAGAAATTTATGAGGTTATTATCCATTACTATTGTAAATATGTGTGAAATGTCAGTTTAGTCCTGTAGAAACTTAAGTCTATACAGCTGTTTGTGTTCTATTTTAGTTAGGCACCGAGGCCAACCCTGAGCACTGTGGAGCTTAACTTTAGGCCAGTGTTTCTTAATTAAATTTGGCCACGGAACCCTTCTGAACTCGATAAATAATTGCAGAACCCCCCAAACTCTTAACAGTATTTTTACATATGGGGCCAAAAAAATGTCAAAATAAGCAAATTATATACAAACAACTAAGTCAGTGGTTCTCAATTAAATTACACTTACACTCCATACCCTCCGCCGAAAAATCCGGGACATCTTCCCTTTTTCGGCGGTGCAGAGAACAGCTGCTCTTGGCAGCGCGGAGAACAGCTGCTCGTGGAACCCTAACAGTGTTCCCGCGGAACCCCAGGGTTCCACGGAACACCAATTGAGAAACACTGCTTTAGGCACTTAGAAAATAACAGGACTAATGCTGCAATCCACAAAGCCTGAGCAGGGTGCATAGGCTCCATTTACAATGAAGGGGAGAGATAAGTGCCTTAGATTGTGATACACAAAGCCAGTGCGCAAGACGGGGAGCTGCCTAAGCTAGCTAATGGGAGAAGCAGACCAGAGGTGTCTGCTAAGCCCTGCCCCTCTCATGTCCAGCTTGCAGAGAGGCGCTTAGCTCTGCTTGAGATCTGTGAAGCAGGGGAAGATAGGCGTTCAGTTGCCTACGTCACGTGTTGGGCCCAATTGGTAGGTGTGCTCAGAGGCTGGATTGGGCCACTCAGGTGAGTTCACACAAAAGTCAGAACCTTTAGCCTGGTGGTAGGGTACTCACCCAGAAATTGAGAAATCCTGGTTCAAGTCCCACATCCTTCTGATCGAGAGACAGGATCTACACAGGTGAATGCCCCAGCAAGAGGTGGTGGGATATTCTGGTGTGGTGCTCCCTCAGTCTCTCCTGTTGATATTGTTGCACTTTAATTCAGTAATTTAATTTATTAAATATTAATTGGGCCAGTGAAAGCCTGAGTGATTCTGTTGCCTAGTGGCTAGAGCCCTCACCTGAGACGTGGTAGATCCCTGTTCAAATCCCTTTTCTCCTCGGGGGAGGACTTGAACTGAGGGGTCTCCCTCATCCTAGATGAATACCCTGTTCAGTAGACTAAAGGTTGTAAGGGCATTCCTCCTTTTCCCCTCCACCTCCACTATTATTCACCTGCAGAGTCTGATCCAGTGGGCAACCTTTTGAGTACACCTGCATGTGACTGAACCACCTGTCTTCCCTGGTTTGTGAATCGCTCTGGGGATAAGGTAGGACATAGGCATCTGGACCCCTGACATGAGGTAGTGGTGCACATGCCTAGAAGTCAGGACTGAGGCACTGAGTGAGTTTAGGTGCCTACAGGTTTAGGTGGCAGCTACGCAGGAGTTTTTTGGATCACAGTGGCACCTAAAAATGGGACTTAAATGCCTAAGTACCTTCGTGGCTCACGCTCTAATTGCTTATTGTTTTATACACCTCTGTCCTTTAGCTCAGGAGTCAAATGCCAATAAAAGCCACATTCTCTTTCTTTTTGAACAGCTGACACATGACAAATCTTTGCTCTGTGGCATTGCTCCCTTTTTTTTCTTTTTGTTAATGTTTTCTAGACTTGATGGAGGTGAAGCCTGGTCGGGGTCATAAAAGCAGACAGTTATATTAGGATTAAGTCTTTCTTCTTTCCACCGGATATACTTATCACAGAGACTAGCTGACCTCTGAGGAAGCTAAAGTAGGATAATTACTTAGGGAGATAAAGTGATACAATACAGCTCTTGTGCTAGCTGCAGTTTAAAGGACAGAAAGGTTATTTTGCTAGAAGCTTAACTACTAAAGAGCCTGCTCCTACTCCCATTAAAGTAAATAGCAAAAATCCTATTGACCTCAGTAGGAGCAGAATCAGGCCCTAATTTTTGTCTAACCAATACTCTTTTATATTAACTCCCCTTTTCTCCTTTATTCAAAGGAAAACATTCTTTGGAAAGGCTAGTCAGATCTGCCAATTGTTGCAGATCAGAACATAGACACACACAAACGCTGCATTTTCAGAGATCGTTTTGCTGACTTTAAATTCTAATCTATTGATTTTTTTTTTAATTGAATGGTTAAATGGGGCTCAGTTACACCTTTCAGATGTTAAAAGCTCGATTTGGGACTAACCTTGCAAAGCACACAGTAAGGGATTTTTCTAAAGCACTCAGCATTGATCTAACTCTGTTCCCGCTGAAGTTGACAGTAAAACTCGTATTAACTTTAGTGGGACCGGAAGTAGCCTAATGCTGAGCACCTCTGAAAATTCCACCCTTAGTCTAGAGCTACTGCAGAATACATCATTGCTACTTAAAGATTTACATCTGCTAGAATGGATGGCACCCCACCCAGTGCAATCTGCATTATGTCTGTCCCCTAACATTGTTTCAGTGCCAATATACGCTTGAATGAGAGGCACATTCTGCCATCCGCTACTCCTGCGCAATCCCATTGATTTCAACATTACATTGGTGGCTTGTGGACAGAGATGTTGGTGATTTTTCAATGGGTTTACAGTTACATGAGTGTTCAGTACTAGCCCCAAATACAGCGAGTTGTATTTTTTTAATATACACATGCACAGAGACTGGTTGAAATACACTAGCGTGTTGACATCAAATGAACTGAGTGTGATATTTTAGTTTTCAAAATGGTTTAAAGATTTGATTACACATCTTCTTAGCATGGAAAAGCATTCACCAGTCAGGTCATCTGACAAACACACAGCTGTTTTGACCTCTCATCTTGAGAAACCAAAAATCTGTGTTCACTTGTTCTATAGCCACTATCACTGAGTTTAAAGGTGGTGGTACTGTTTTTTAAAATCCTCTTGGTTCCAGGTAGCTCAGGAGATGCTCCTGAGTAGTGAAAATGAATGCTGCAGGGATTTTTTTATTCTTAATTAATGCAACAGGAGAGCATTAATTGTCTGGCAGCAGGCATTAGGATTTCCTGAGCCCAGCTGTTAATGCAGTAGTGCTGAAAGTTTCTTTAGTGGCTAGCTTTGGGGAATTCTAACTCAAGGATCGAGAGAAACACGGACAAGATGTTAACCATTAATTCCTTTTCAGGGTCTCCTGTCATTCAGGAAGTCCTAATAATTGTGATAACCAGTAGAAATGGTTTAAACATATCTATTTTTCTTTATATAGGAATATTATCAATCAATGAGCAGTATTGTAGTGGTTCCTATTTCACTGGTAAGTTTTAATTAGGACAGTAGGTTCATTATGCTTCACTGTTGCTCCTGTTAGAGACAACAACAAAAAACCAAATAACTTGCCTGTGAAGAACTTATGTGTAGGATAAGAGGCTGGTCTTATGATGGAGACTAAATAGATGTGGAGGCTGATATAGGCACATTCCATGCACCAAGGTTCGGAAACGGACTTCTGAGGAAAAACTATTAAAATTTTGTAATGCTGATTGGGAGATTTAGAGCAATCCATGTGAGATAAAACTAAAGTCGTCTTGTTAATAACAATGCAATTAAAAATTACTTTATACACTGTGAAACACGTTGCCAGGATTTCTAAGCCTTATGTTAGTTATGCTGTTGTGGTCTCAAACCTAGGAGTTCATCTCTAGGGTTGTTTTGTTTGGACCTGATAGCCACGCATGTCTGATGGAATGGTTTAATCTGCAGCAGGATTATTCAGAAAGCATCAGTACCTTTAAGCTTATAGTTTAAAGCAAAAGGAGGAGGACTGAGACAATTATAGAGGACTATAAACAATTGCAAGGCAGCCTTGGAGACAGAAGTCTTCTGTTAACTCACAGAAAGTGTACAGTGCAGTCTGATGCAGTGAAAGCTTCCCCCCACTATGGGTGCTCCAGCCCCCTTTATGCTGGATTAAAGGACCGGAGTGGTTCCCTAGGTTCCATATCTGTCTGGACAAGACTTCCTCCAGCACAAGAATTGTGGAAAGAGTCATAGGGCTCAGTTTAGAGGACCCACTCGCAGGCCTTGAGGATGGGGAGCAGTAGGGCTGCAATGGAAGGATATGTTGGGGCGAGGGCTCAGCCCACAGCACTGTGGAGATTCCAGGCCATACTTTGATCCATAGGGGAGTCCAAAGAGGCTACTGAAACTCAGGCAGGCTTCCAGGGCTGTCTGCCAGGCATCTTCGGCCCCGATTACCTAGAACAGCACAGGATTGGGAGGACACAAGGGTGGCTTAAAGCCACCACAAGCCTCTTAGGGTATGTGTACATTGCAATATAAGTCCAGAATTAGTGGGACTCTAGTCAGCAAACCTCGGGTTTGAGAACCCAAGGCTTGAGCATCTACACTGTTTGCTGACCCTAGGCTGAGAATTTTTTAACCTGGACCCCAACCTGGGGCTGCAGCATCCACACCGCAGTACACAGGCCCAAGTACAACCAACCAGCAGTGGGCCCAGAACTTTCACATGAAGCAAGCTACATTTCTGGAGCTTTGTGAGTGGTTTGCCCCGACCCTCCAGTGTAAAGATAAACATATGAGGGTGGCCAGGTAGGTCTAGAAGTGGGTTGCTATAACAGTTAGGAAACTGCCTATGCCAGACTGCTACCGGTCTCTTGGCATTGGAAAGCTGACTGGGTAAAGTGGTGGCAGAGGTTTCTGAAGCAACCAGGCGTGTGATTTACCCCAGGTGTGGGGACATAAAAGACACTGCTGAAGTAATTGGTGACTCTGAGAGAATGGGGTTTACAAACTGCTGGGGCCATTGATGAGACTCATGGGGCCATTAATGGGACTCGTGCCCATAGTCCTCAAGGAGCGCCTGAGTACATAAACCACCAAGGCACTACTCCATTGTTATGCAGGCCTTTGTGGGCCACGGAAGCTGATTTATAAATGTCAGTGTGGGCTGCATTGGAAAGCTTCATGGTCTCAGGGTTTTCCATCAATTGAGGCATTATTCCCACCAAACGGGGGGGGGGGAGCAGGGGCACGGCTTCCCACAATAATCATCAGGGACACACAACTCCTCCAGCCCCGGGGTGACAGGAAGAATGAGCTTCTGCTGGGGCCGCTGCAGGGGGGCACAAAATGTGCCCCTCCAAAAGGGGTCATCGTTAAATTTCTGGGCATGCCCCTGCCATCAAACAACAATGTCATAAATGGAGTTACTGTCCCCTCTGTTATTCTTGGGGGCCCTGCTTACCCTCTTTTGCCTTGGCTTATGAAACCATGCCCTGATCTCACAGGATCTGGCAAAAAAGGGTTTAATGACATTCTCAGCAGGTGTAGAACGGTGGGTGAATGTGCATTTGGCAGATTGAAATCCACTGATGTGGTCTACAGACCCATTTGGAGTGCAGTGTCATCAAAGTTGTCCTCATTACTGTGGTTTGCGGTGCTTGTCACAATCTTTGTGAAGCTAAAGGTGAGTCGTTTCCCCCTCAGTGAACCCGTGACGGTAATGGATTGCTGAACCGGTACACTCAGCCAGAAAGTGCACCTATCACAGCTGGAGCTGGAATTCATCTGGGCAACAGAAATTAGGGATGTTCTGTGCTCTCACATCATGGACTTACATAGAAGAGGGAGAATGGTACCTTTATGAATATGCTTGTGCAAAGCTTACAGTTTGTGGGACGGGCAGGGAGTTTGATTGCCATGCATTGTACTTATGAGTGACATGATCACATATGACATAGGGCGGATGGGGGGAGAACTGTGATTTAGATTCTGTATTGACAAATAAGTAGTGTTTGCATACAACTTCAGTGTTGTCCCTTATCATGTGATTATTGTTGTTTGGAATACACACATGATGTGATGCTAATACAATTTCTTCATAAATAAAAATCTTTATTTTTGAACATTTATTAGAAAAAGCACAGTATTAAACCATTGCTAGGCAGGCCAGCTGCCATTAGCATCCCAAAACCTTTAACAAAGTGAATGAACGAGTGCAAACAGTGAAACAATTTCCAAGATGGAAAACCTCCTACTCTGGCAGGTACCCTGGCCCCCTAATCTTCTTTCCCCTCCTTACACATTTGTTTCGCACTGGGGGCCGGGCAGAGGGATGGAGGCATCCACGAGGGGATCGGTTCAGTATGGGGGACTGTGTGGGGTACATTTGGCCTGTCCATATGCTGATAGGGCCTGATTGCATGGCCCACCCAGCCATGGAATTATCAAAACTGTTCCTACTCTGCAGCACATTGTACCGGAGTGGGACACAGGCCATGGAGCAGGCACAGCAGGAGCCTGCTGTCTTGTGGCCACTAGAAAAAGCAGCTGCTCAAACAGTTCTTTCTGCTGTGCTCTTATCTTCCTCCCTTAACCACTGTTCCTCTTCCCGGAGCTGTGAAGCAAGTGTCTGCTCCCACACTGAAAGCCTGCCCTCAAGCTGTGCGGCCAGCCTGAGCCTTTCCACTTGCTGTAATTGCCTCTCTCTTTGGTATTGGACCTGCTTGTTGGCCCAGTCCAGAATGTCAACCATAAGTTTTCATGGAAATGCTTCCTATTGAACTGATCCATGATGCTACGGTTGCCCAGGCTTCTGCTGTGGGGCAGGCGAGCTGTCGCGGTACTGCGATCTGTAAAGATCATTGGGCTTGGAAGAGGAAAACATGCAGAAGGTTGTTGTATTAAGTGTCTTAGTGCATGAGCAGAGAAGAATCCTTCTGGAATGTCAAGACCATAAAATATTACTTTATATAACTGTATTTCAGTATATTGTTAAGGGAAGCTTCAGATGACAGACGCACCCTGGACACAGCCAGGTTAATTGCAGTGAAGGATGTGCACAGAGAAGGGTAAGTTTAAAAATCACAACTGCTTTTTTCTAAAAAATGCAGACCTTTGGGCTTGGGGGAGAGAGGTCGTGACGGTGTTCTACGTAAGCCTCTGTCACTTGAGGCATTCTACTTTTTGGAGAGCATAACGGTTCTCATGTTTCCCGAGTGGCAAAGAGAGGTTTTATTCCAAGCTGCCGATGGGAAGCCAGCTGTATATGGCACTGAAGTATTCAGACATATGGTGAGTGAACAGTACATCTATGTGTGGAGTAGGCTGGTCGGCTTCCGAGGCGACCCTGAAAAATACGCCCTTCCCCAAAATGTGCCTACTTATCTGGAGTTCCTGCTACAGGAAAAGTTTGCAGCATCAGCACCCGAGATTGGGTCAAATTTTATGAGGGAATCAACAGGCTGCTGTGCTAGCATCTGCCTGGGTTGATGCCTTCCCATGGCTTCCAATGCAGCCAGTTATGACTGCTTGCAAACATACAGAACTCCACTGGCATTCCCCTTTCCCCCCTGTCCCCGCCACATTTCTGGACTGCATTCAAACCCCCAGATGTATTTCAGACACATGATTTCATCACCAATGCACCACATGGACTACATTTAACTGAAATAGTCTATAGCTGTAAATGGACTACATTTCAAGCTCCCCATGTTCCAGTTAACTGTTTGCAGGGGGCTCGTTACACTGTTGGGTTGGTAGCTTACAGGTAAGGCATGCTTACAGGTAAGGCAATATAGGGTTCTTATTTCTAAGACACGCCCTAGCAAAAATTTGTGCTTTTCTAGTAACACTTCACTTGTAGAGCTAGTTTCACTGTTTGCATTTCCCCATCTCCATTTTGAATTCCACAGGGATGGGGAGATGCCAAGGTGCTGGTGTGCAAGCCACCATTAGAGGATGCATACTGCTACCCAAGGCCTGTAACGTCCTTTGCATTGGTTCATAAACTGGAAATCCCTCCCATAGCTATATTAATAAACACAAAAATGGAGCCAGAAATTTACCGGTTCTGTGGTGACTTCTGCCTCTTCCATTCCTGCTGCCAGTTCTGCGGTGGGCTGCTCCTCAAGGGGGACATCGAAAAATTCCTATTACTACTCCAGGATGTGCTGCAGCTATTCTTGCAACAAAGCCTCCTTAGGGACCGGTTTAATCACCAGAGTCACTTTGGAGACCTCATCCCACCTGCTGCTGGCTCTTATCCATTCCCATGCTAGATTCTGGGGTCAGCAGGGCCCTATCCCACCTGACCAGGTCATTGTGCACACTGTTGGCTCCATGCGAGGTGCAGTATCCAGTCAAAGTCATCATAAAATGGGTCTGATGATGACACATTCCCAGAGGTGCTGTTCTGGTCCCTGGCTTCGTGGTTCTCAGTCTTTGAGTTGCTTAATCCGCTCCCTGCACTGGTCACCAGTTTGGTAAATTTCCAATGCTGCCAGCTTCTTTTAATGCTAGGCATTCATGGCATTCTTAACAAAATTAAATGTTTTGCTCCCCTCATGCTATAGAGTCACCAAAATCTGGCTGTGCTGCAACAAGGAAGCAGTGCTCTTGGCAAAGGACAATTTCTGGTTAGTGGCCATTACAAATGCAAGAGAAGGTTCACTAAGTTTGCTGCTCAGCGGTCAGAATAAAATAGAAGGGTTAAACACTGAGCTGTACTTGAATAAAGGGGGTTGCCTCTATTCTCTGGGAGTCAATTGGCAACTTGTGGGATAGAGAGAACAAAGAAGACTGGCCCATGGGATTGTTTAGTAGTGTTAGCAGACTCCCAGGACTGGCATGGCTGCACCTAGGCAACAAAAGGATAGGGTTTGAACCCTGGGTCCCAGTTGGACATGGGCTTGGACCATCCATTACCATGAGGAGCTAGGACATTGGGTCCGAGGCTGAGCCCTAGAGATGTGGGTGTAAACAGAAGCTGGTTTAGGGTTGGCACCTGAGTCTGAATCTAGGCTTACACTGCAGTGTAGACATACCCTTAGATACATAATAAATGTATAATAAATACTGGCGCACCACAGAATTTATTTTTTATATTATCGTAATGAGAAGGCATGGCCTCTTGGAGACTGACAGGGAGGAACAGCCTGACCCCTGGGTGGGTGGAGCCAAAACAACCCTGCCTGCCCCACCAGAAGTTGAGGGGCAGTACAGGAAGTATAAAAGCTGGGCCAGCTAGCTCCCTTGGGTGGGAGCTGCTGGAGGGGAAGGATAGCTCTCCACTGGCGCTACTGCGGAGCTGCCCACTGCCTAGGCCCCAGATTTGCTACTGGAGTTGCCTGCCTACAACTTGGGAGGAGATACCTTTGATGCTGAGGGCCTGTGGTTGCTACCCTGGCCATCTACGCTGAGGAGACTGAAGGCAACACTGAGGCCCAGGTACTTCATGGAAAGGGAGAAAGAAGGAACCCAGGGGAACCAGATGACTGTCTGATTGAATTGTGTCCTGCAGCTGCATCAGTGAGTTGTGGCTGGAGCCCTGCTGACCAGTGACCGAGCACTCTGCTACTGATAGGGCCCTGGGCTAGGATGCAGTGGAGTCGGGTGGGCCTGTGTCCCCCTCCCCGCTTTCCACACCATCCTAGACACCAGGGCTAGAGACTGTGGACTCACCCCGCCTGAGGGCCTGGGGCTAGAGACTGTGGACTCCCCCCGCCTGAGGGCCTGGAGCTGCTTCTTCGCCCTGCCCTGCCTAAAGGCTGGGGATTATAGACTGTTTGGTCACCCTGCCTAGGGCTAGAGACTGCGAGACACCTGTAACCTGCAGAAGGGGCCAGGACCCTTGCCCCAAATGCTAATTCTCTGTTTTTAGTCTGCACCCACAGAAGGAGCACAGTAGTGTGGGGGTGTGGCCTCCCTCCTAGATGGACAGGGAGGGATGGCCCAATGCCTTACAGTTACCATAGTGTGATTGTCACTAATGTGCCTCACACCTAAGATAGGTGAGAGCATAACTTGGTCCCCTTGCCCTTTAAATCCTTGTCCACTATGTTTGAGTCTGAAAGTAAAAGACAATTACCACAGTGATGGGTGTTTTAAAGGCCTATATCGAAATGGCCCATTAGTTTCAACTAAGTTCGATTTCTGTGATGTGGACAGCTGTCCAGGAATTGGACTGAGTTCACCGGCTCCTTTTAGAGAAGTGGTTATCAGCTGATGAATTTGATTTTACTACTGAATTTTAGTCAGTAAACTAGAGTGGAAATGTTAAAATGGTTAAAACTCTGAGACACCTGGGAAAGTAGTGAAAATTTGACTCATGTAAAAGGAATCCAGGAATCATCAGTAGAGCAAGTGTCTGGGAATAAGCTAAATAGTAGGGAAAGAACAACACATGGCACAGAAACAGGACATTAACGTTGGAGCAATTGAAGGCATAACCATGCCACTGTAACAGAGAGCAGATGAAACAGTAAAAATACACCAAAGTCCTATCTACTGTACATGGATATTAAAATTTTGGCCAAATTCTTGTCAGTTATGCTGGTATAAATGTGGAATTACTGTAACACAAATAAGTCTGTTAAAACTGAATATTGTCAGAATTCTGTAACTTTAGTAGCTACTCTACATTTACATCCATATGACAGCTATACCGTGGGCCAAAATTGAAAAACTGTTGCTGTACCTTAACATTACAATGTACTAGGCAGTTCTCTCCATGTTTACTTGTACCAGGTGTTGGCTATTGAAAGACCTTATCTTCATATAATTAATATGGTGGCAAAGGAACCAAGAACATTTTACTTTAGCTGTACAGACTAAAGCTTTTTAATCAAGAAAGGAAAAACTGAGTCAGTTTTAAATAGATACTGTAGCCATTAACTATGTCAGCCGGATATAGTAATCCGCATCAGTAAAGCAGGATAAATGAGAACCGGTTGACATAGTTTATTTAGTGTAGTTGCAGCCCTGTGGGTCCTGGGATATTAGACACGGTGGGTGAGGTAATATCTTTTACTGGGCCACATCTGTTGATGAAAGACCAATTTTTGACCTACACCAAGCTCTTCTTTAGATTAAATTGGTCCAATAAATCATATTGCCTCACACACCTTGTCTCTATATAGTTTTATTTAGACTTTCAAAAGACCTTTGAAAAAATCACTCACAAGATACTACTAAAGAAACTATGCAGTCATGGGGTGAGATGCAAAGTATTGATAAACTGAAAACTGGCTAAGAGAGAGAGGAACCAAAGCTAGGAATAGTCAGTTTTCATAACAAGATTAACAGAGTGGGTTCAGTGCAGATCTCATGTTTAATATATTTACTAATCTGGAAAGGGGGAGTAGCAACGAGGTTTCAAAATTTGCAAATGGCAAAGCTGTTTATGTTGTTCAAGTCCAGAAAGTCCAACCATTCAAATGTTCAGAATGCTCAAATTTAACATAGGATTATCTGATGATAATTTCACCATAACAGAGCTAAATAGATCTGTAGTTATGTCATCCTCTTTGGAAATGAAGGTTGCAGTGTAAAGTTTAACATATGTGGCTGTGACTGCAGTAATACTAATTATTCCTTTCTCTCCTACTCTCTCCCTTTAATTGGTAGCTAGAATTTAGAAACTCTTCTGTCTTCTACTTTTTATTTCCCTTTGGGAATGGCATAGAAGATATGGCTCTTCTGAAATCATGGGACATGTTCAGTGGTCATTTAGAAAATACTTTGCAGTCTTATAAGAGTTTTTGAACCATTGGCTTTAGCTATGTTTAGCTTGTTCTGGGTTGGTCGGTATTACATATGGTGCGTTCGACTGTGCAATTGCAATGCTTGAGTGAAAACCAACAGCTATTGCAGTATTAGGATTTGAATGGTTCTCAGTTTTTTCTGCCTCATGCTTTTATCATATTCCATGTGGATTTCAAACTGATAACTGTACAGAAAATATAATTGTGTTCCAAAAATACACAAGAAGATGCCTTTGTTCTAATTCTTCCAAGTTTGTATTTACTTGATGTTGACATAGATTTTTATAAGTAAATGTTGATTTTTATCGTACACACACAAACTGATAAAGTATTTCCACAAATGAAAGGAAATTTACAGATAGGCAAAGTAAGAAAAATGCTGCTTGAGAGAGACCTTAGAGTTTGATTTAAGGATATTTACTTTGTACATTTTGACATGTGATATTGACCATTTGTGTTTGAAGTTATAAAGCATTAGCGTTTAAATCTCAGCATCTACTGTCATTAAATAATTCTGATCCTCTTGTCTGACCCTTCCACACCATAATTTTCCACAACTGTGAAAATTTAAATAGATCAAAATAGAGAGAGTTTAAAATAATTTTGTGCAGCTGTAAGTTTAAATTGATAGATATAAAAAAAAGTTTAAAAATACATTTAGACACAGAAGTATTTAAGTGAGTGCACTAATCACTGGGCTAAAAGTTATAAGGTGGTCATCACCTCCTCCTTCTCTGGCCGTTCTGCGTGGAGTAAGGCAGGTGACTTTCTTATTCCCACAAGAAACACCTAAATCACCTGATTCCAGGAGCAGGATTCCTATTCGTGGATCACTCAGCAGAATGAAGCACCTCCCTGTTGCCTTAGGTGCCTATCTCTGTGAGAAGGGCAAAGCATAGCACACACCCCTTTGGTCAGCATCTCCCATTAGCTAGGTGAGGAGCTATCTAAGCTAGTGTGCTAGGTTTTTTTAATCGCATTCTGAGGCACCTATCACTCCCCATTCATTGTATAGGGAGCCTAGGCACCTAACTCAGGCTTTGTGAATCACTGTGTTGTTCCTATGACTTTTCTAGCACCTATAAATTTAAATCCCTACGTGGATCGCATCCCTAATGTCTAAACCACAGTCAATTATAATGCCTCCTTAGAATTCTAGTCTGTTGTGGAGCTACCCCTTTCCTCCCCTCCCCAACAGAGATTATAAAAAAAAACCTTTATAAACACTCTTGATAAGCAGAAGTTTGACAACTCTTATTTACCAGTAATTACAAATGACAATTTCATTTCTCTCAAGACATTTAAACAGAATACTGACCATGGTCTACTGAATAGTTTTTTGTAATACTATACTTAGGGCTGTTTAAATGCAGGGAAACTTTCTTTTTGGTGCCTTCTCTGTGTGGACTTCGAGTGCTCAAATATGCATACATGCCCATAATCACATATCCATATCCTAAAACTACGAAAATATAAAAGGTTGGTGGGAATCTTTGGGAATGGAAATCTTTGGGAATGGTTGGGTGGAATCTTTTGGGGTTCAACCAGACCAGTCAGTGTCTTGTTGACCTAAACGGTGAAACTAGATTCCTACAGTTTGTGTACTTCACGTACTCCACCTTGCAGTGCCTCCCTCCAATATCTTTGGCCACCTCAGATGTGGGGCCTACCTTGAAGCCATGCAACTTGGTCCAATCAAGTTCCAGTTAGGTCATCTTTTAGTGATCATCAACTTGAAAAAGTCCTGCTTAAATCAGCAATTTAAAAAAATTGGTGTTTTTAAATACCACAGAGACTATAAGTCTGTGACCTCCCCAAAAATATCAAAAACCTGGATACACGAGATCACTTTTGAGGAAGCTGGCATGGTTTTATCCAGGTGAAAGTCTTGATAACATTGTCATCAGTTACTGAAAGTTCAGTATAAAAATGGCTGATTGACAAAAGGTAACTACCAGTCACTCAACACTGATCCATCAGAAAAATTACAAATCAGTTCAAACTCATGTTCAATTACCTCCAGTTCCTTCATAGAAATGAGGCATTTATAGCCCCATTTCAAATTAGAAATAGTACTGGAAGTCAAACAGCTTATACTGCAATCTTTATTTTGATAGAACAAAGTTATTTTAAAGCCCATCAAGATGAAACCCACTTTATGTAGGGTCTATACTCCCAACTAAATTATTCCTCACACACAAGAGACTGCCCCATTGGCCTGCCTGGTTTGTCCTTAATCTGTTTCTTAGAATCCCACTGATGAAATTAAAATAAATATTGTATTTAAAAAAGTTTTCTATATAACTTTGTGGCTTGTGGAACTGCTGAATTTAGCAATAATACATTTTTATTTCTTTAGTGCTTTAAGACTGACCTGGCATAAAAATGCCCCATAAAACCTCTAGGCCAAAGAACAAAAATTCACTTCTACGAGCACCACACAAATTAAATAAAAAAAACTGGGCATTAGGTTGTAGAACTCAGTTATGCTGCTGCCATCTTCCCATCCTGGCCCCAATTTTCTGTTTGACTAAAGATTTTGCTTATATATTTTATATATAATATGGCCACAAAGATGCAAGGTGTTTCAATGTTCGGCTAAGCTTACAATTTAAGTGTCAGATTCTGATACCTCTATTCTTGTTGAATAGTAATTCCACAAATAGCCCCATTGGAGTATCAGAATTTGGTCCTAAGTAATGAATTGGACAATGAAGGGAGGGGAGAACATACTGGGTGTGGCGAGGGGTGACATGGACTATGGAAATCAGATCAGAGTATATACAAAATGTATTTAGGAAGTCACTGGTCTCAATTTTGTTTTAGGTGAGATGGGAAGTGCTCCCATCTTGTCCCTTCTCCCCGCCCCGATATTTCTGTAAGTGTGAACTAGTTTTTCTAATAATGTAAAAATCATGTAATAACACAAAGTGGCATTTTGCTTATAAAACTACTTTAAGGCTCAACCAAGTGTTGTGGGAGCAACTGACTACAGAATCTCTTGTCACCTGCAGAGTACCCATCACAGACATTCTTTCCTGCTATGTGCTTGTTCTTACATTCTTTACTCTTTCCTTCTCCCCCCATATGGATGAGTTCCTAACTAATCTATCCAGTTAGAATAATAATAAGTCTCAGTGATTCACAGCTGTGGACATGTGGAGTGCTTAGTTCTGTGTTCATACTGTGAGGCAATTAATGCAATTTGTGCTGTACTCTTTGGCTGAGTGAACAATTTGAAATGAACCATTGAGCCATCTGTTTCTCCAGCTGACATCAAACATGTCAAGCGCAGCAGTTAGCTTTCTCTGGGAAAGAAACAGCGCATTAGCACTAAGAAAAGTTCAGGAATGACTCTTTGCCTCCTTCCCTTCTAATCTTTAGAACAAACTCTCTTCTGTGCTCACCTGTGGCTCAGAGCCTGGGCCAAAGAATTTTCTACCCTCTGGCCATGACTGAGGAGAAGTGAAATTGAAGCTGGGGTTGCTACTTCATATTGGGCCTGAACTTGCAGTGTGCTGAGCACCTTCAACCTCCTACTCACCTCATCAGTGAGAGTTGGAAGCACTCAACACCTTGCAGGGTCAGGCCCACTTTATCCAACCTTTGGCTTTTCATTGTCCCATTGTGAACTTTTCTCTTGAACTGAGAGACTCAGTGCTTCCTTTAGAGGTGGCCTTGCCCAAGTGCTCTGTAGTGCCAGACTTGGAAGGACTGTGCTTTCTCTGTCCCTCCCCCATCTCATGGCGGGTATTGGCTCAATCTTGAATCATGATACCGTAGGAAGTGCTAATTGTCAAAGCCATTGTGATAGATTTAGGGTTGCCTGTAATAATTTATGAATGTTCTGTATTGACTTGGTTAGTGTGATATTTACTGTATGCCCCTATTAAATTAATTCAATAGCAGGATTATCAGGAAGTGCACCTGGGGGAGAGGGGAATGTGGATCCAGATACATTGTCCCTCAAGTGTTTGCTGAGAAGTGTGTAAGAGCTACTTGCTTTGGTCTCTGGTGCAACCCCATACAAGTTTCCCCAGGGATGAAGAAAAAAACAAAGGGGAAATCAAAAGACAAGAAAGTTTTAAAGAGACACACTCCCTCAAAGAGAGAGAGGTTTTTGAGACTGAGAACCCAAAGCCTTCTGTGCGGTAATCTGAGGGAAGTTAGATTTGGCAGGTCCCCATCAGCAGAATGGATAGCCTCTAGGTAAGACGTGGGGGGGGGAAGGGTGGTCTTTGGTTGTTTTAAGATCCTTTTCTTTGGAATGCTTTGTTCCTATGGCTAAATAAACAACACTTATTTTAAGAAGGCTGTTTTGGGTCATTGTAATCATATGGTCACAGGCTGCCAAAAGAAAGAACTGCGGGTGCTGACCACAATCAGACTAATGGGGTAAGGGGAGATGAAGGCATGAGGTCTGAGGGGTTGCACTCAGAGAGGGGTCAGAGGTGCAGCTAGCACTGCAGCTGTGGCTATGTCTACACTGCAGCACTAATTCGAATTAGCTTAATTTGAATTACAGAAAGCGATTTATAGAAATCGCTGCAGACTGTCCACACTACAGTGTTTGCGCTGCTTTCTTGCGTCCACACTGGCTAGCCTTCTTTCGAATTAGAAAGCAGTGCAATGTGGGAAGCTATCCCACCCTCTTCCCCACCCCCAAACAAACAGGAAAAGGATTTCCATGCTGTTTTTTTACTCCCCGGATCACCACTGCTGCAGGCACATGGAGCCAGCTGAACTATGCTCTCATTTTGACTGTGACAAATACATCGCAGCTTATCCTGGATTACTTTAGGACTGTATGCTGTTTGCCTTTTATGCTTCCTCCCCCGTACATTGCTTGCCTTTGATTTGATTCTACAGGTGTCTGTAGAATATAAGATAAATAACAACGGAGTCAGTTCATATATTAATACAGTGATACATTACATCATGCTTTCCATCAGTGAAATGGAAACATTTGTATCCACATGTAGCGTTGTGAATAAACGCTTAAGAAGGTATCAATTTCCAAAATTGGCCACTGAAACAATGTAGCAAAGGATCTCCTCTCACTGCAGGCATTTAAAACGCATTCACCACGCGGGGAAGGGGGTGGGTGGTGAAATCTTTCAAACCCTTAAAAAGACAAACTGCAAAAGGCTTGGGGGGGGGAGGGGGAGGAAGTGTGAGCACAGCTTGGATTTTAAACCCATTCACCGCAGGAAATGAAGATTTAAATCTTCCTGGGGCTGTTTTGGGGAAAGGTACTGAAATGGGGCATCAGGGGATACAGTCTGGAGGCCAATTAATTTGAATTAAGTCCCATTGCGTCCACACTCACACTAATGCGAATTAACTGATGTGCTTCAGGCGCTAATCCACTTGCAGAGGTGGTTTTATTAATTCGATTTTAAAGGCTCCTTAATTCAAATTAACAATGCGCAAGTGTAGACGCGGGAGTAATTAATTTATATTAAGGGACTTTAATTCTAATTAAGCCACCAGTGTAGACCAGGCCTGTGTTAGCAATCCTTACAGAAGTGGACTCGCTGTCCAACACTGAAAGTTGGCAGAAATGGTGACATCCTTTCCAATAGCATTTATGTCACATGGAGTGCCACCAATCAAACATACTATGGTCTGAAGAAATCACATGGAACATGAACATAGAAGTTGCCATATCTGATCAGACTGGAGGTCTGTCTAGTCCAGTATCCTGTCTTCAAAAGAGGCTGGTACCAGGTATTTCAGAAGTAGGCAGTTTCTGAAAGTAAGTTGTTTCTGCAGTAGGCAGATATGAGTCAATTGTCCCCCACTCTCTCTTCCCCCCCCCCACCTCCCCCCAATAGGTTCATCCTTGTCTCTAATAGTTAGTTTGGCTTAAATCCCCAAGTATAAGATTAATCTCTTCTGAAATTTTTATTAATTATGATTAGAGCTGACCAGAAACTGGACTTCCCAATCCATGAGAGACACTGAACTTTCATCAAAATTTTTGTTCTGAAGTAGAACAAATAATCAAAGTTTCACATGGATAGGAGTTCCTAATTTTTTTTAAAAAAAAGTGAAAATGATGTTTGTATTTTTACCTTTTCAAAATATTTCTGATGCACCTGGAACTGCCCTTAACTCCAGCAGCCCACCAGGTAGGGAGCCAGGCAGCTCAGGGAGACTTGAAGTTTGGTAGCCAAGGCTTCTGGTTTGGCAAGAAATCAAAATCCTGAAAGCCCTGTAAGCACCTGGTGGGCTGCTGAGGAACCTGGAAGCCTTAGCTTTCTGGCAGCCAGCTTCATGGGTGGCAGAGGACATGGGGAGCCCCAGAGCTGGGAATGATTTTACAACAATAAAAATCAATTTTCTAGCAAAATTGAAATTTTCCTGTGGAAAATTTTGATTTTGAGGAAAGTGAATTTTCCTTAGGAAACTATTTCAAATGGAAAATTACCAACCAGCTCTAATTATGATAACTAAATATTCCTGATATCCATATAAATGGTCAGTCTCTTTTTAATTCTGCTATGTTTTTGGATGCAATATCCTGTAGCCAGGAGTTCCATAGCTAATTACATGTTGTATGAAAAAGTATTTCCTTTTATCAGTTTTGAATTTCCCACCTTGTAATTTCATGTCTTTGTTCTCATGTTATGAGACAGGGAAGACAGAAATTCCCAATCCACTTTTTATAGATCTTTCATTATCCCCCTCTTATGTTTCTTTTCTAAGATATGCAATTGCAGTCTTTTTCCTTCTCTTCATGAGAGTTTTTCCAGGCCTTTGATCATTCTCATTGCCTTTCTCTAATCCTCCTCCAGTTCTCTTTTTTTAGATGAGGTGACTAGTACTGCACACAATATTTCTTATGCATCTTAACATTCTGTTAGCTTTTTTTGACCACAGCTGCATTTTGAGGCATCTACAGTGATGCCCAGGTCTCTTTCTTGGGTTGATATAGTTAACGTAGAGCTCTGTAAGGTGTCTGAGTAGTTTAAACCTTCTGCTTCAATGTGCAGTACTTTGCATTTATTAATGTTGTGTTTCATTTGCCATTGTGATGCCCATTCACCTAGTTTGGATATAGCTCTTTGAAGTGCCTCACAGTCTTCTCTGGTCCTGACTAATCTAAATAACTTTGTTTACAGTGTTGTTTAACCTGTAGCCATGTTGGTCCCAGGATATAATAGAGAGAGAGAAGGTGAGTGAGATAATACCTTTTTATTGGACCAACTTCTGTTGGTGAAAGAGACAAGCTTTTGAGTTTACAAGGAGAAATTCTTCAAAAGATCAAAAGCTTTTCTTTTTCACCAACAGAAGTTGGTCCAGTAAAAGAGATTCCCTCACCCCCCCTTGTCTCTCTCTAAATAACTTTGTCATCTGTAAATTATGCTACCTCACTATTTGCCTTCCCTTTCCAGATCATGAATAAATATATAAACAAACACAGGACCTAGTACTGAACCTTGAGACACCCCACTGATGACCATTTGTTGTGATGAAAATCTACCGTTTAATCATACTCTCTGCTTTCTGTCTCCTAGCCAGTTTTTGATCCAGGGCAATACTTTGACTCTCACCCCATGACTACTTAGCTTCTTTAATAACTTCAAGTATGAGACTTCATTGGCCACCTTTTGGATGTCTAAATAAATTGGTTAACATACATAATTAGAGACCAGAAGGGGCCATTGTGATGATCTAATCTGATCTCCTGCACATTGCAGGAAACAACCTCATGAACCCACTTCTGTAATAGGCCCATAACCTTGGGCTGAATTACTGAAGATCTCAAATCTTGATTTAAAGACTTCAAATTACAGAGGTCCCCTTCATTCATTCCTTTGATCTGCTCAAAGAATTTAAAGAGATTAGTGAGAAGTGATTTTTTTTTCTTCCCCCCCCCCTTTGCTGAATCCATGCTGGTTGGAGCATATCCAATTATTAGCTTCCAGGTGTTCTGTTTTTACTTAGAGAGATAACCAATTGGCCAGGTATAAATGTAAGGTTTACAGGTCTATAATTTCCTGTATCACCACTAGGGCCTTTTAAAACTATCTGTACAACATTTGCAAACTCTCAATCGTCTGGAACAGGAGATATTGTTAATTAGCAATTACAATTTTTTGTTAGAAACTCATCTACTTCATACTTCAGCTTCTTCAGAATAATTGGATGTATACGCTGGTGACTTACTGCATTTTAAATAATCAATTTGCCCAGCCCATCTTCCTCTGCTACCTCAATCTCTAAGAATACTTCATTTTTATTACCAGGAAAGATCAAGTCTTAGGTAGGAATCTCCTCAACATCCTAGTGGTGAAGACTAATGCAAAATAAATTTATTTATTTAGCTTCTCAGCACCTTCCTTATTTTCCTTAATTTCTCCCTTTAGGCCATGGTGATCTAGCAGACCCATTGATTCTTTTGTAAGCTTCCTGCTTCTGAGATACTTAAAGAATCTGTTTGAAAAGCAAATAGCTAAAGGTGTACAAACTTAATTTTGGCCCACTAGGATTAGTGTGATGTACAAACCCCTATCCTGCCACAGCTGTAAGGAGTTTAGAGACTGAGCAGATACCACCTCAGTTGCAGCTAATGATGAAGCATTAACAGCTGAGTTAAGAGTCTACACAGCAGGCAGAAAAGAGGCTTTCAAGGCACTTTTGCCTCAGCTACAAATTGGCGGGAAGTGGCCCAAAACAGTGGAAGGAGTTGTTCTGTGAAAGAGACCTGAAAGCAGATGAAGATAGAAAGTAGTCCATGAAAACAGCAATGGGTGTGAGGAAGCAGACTTTGACTGCTTAATACAGGGCTCCTGGGCTAGATCCCAGAGTAGAGGGAGGGCTGGGTTCTCCCACCTGCCACCAGGAAAAGGGATGTAAAAGCCATCCTGATGTGAGGGTGAAGGATTACTGAGCCCGGGGTTGGACAGAAGACTTAGTATAGGGTCATTGAACTCCTTGTTTATGCGATCAGTCATTCCTACTGCCTCAGTGTTCTGAGCCTGATAAATCATCTGAGGTCATTTGACCTGTGAGTCCTAAGCATGGGCATTGTTGGGGAAGGCAGAAGCAAGTTGCGGTCTCCCCCATCTTTTTCCCCCCTCTCCTTCCCCTCCCCTCCGCCGAACAGCAAGCCTGGGGCAGCTGTGGAATTTGCCCCCTGGCTATGTGCAGTCCTATTAGCTTGACGGGAGCTTACCCCCACTTCTCCCCCAATATAGAAGTCAAACTATGCCTATGGTTCTAAGAGTTCAGCCAATCCACAAGCAAGCATCTAAGTAGGTAATGCTAAGGCAGGTATATAGATGCCTAATGAAAGCAGCCACTGTAGTCTGCTCAATATTACTACCTTGTCAGGAATACTCCCAGCTGCCTGGTAGTTCTGACAGACTGTCCCTGTCCCTGCTCTTGTTCTAGCCATGGCCTGTTGTTCAATGGTCCAGACAATTGATTGGATTCTTCCCTGCCCAGGAAGGAGTGGGTACTATAAACAACCCAGACTTCTCATAAGTCACGAGAAGGGGCAAATCACCATGTGTTTGCTGGGGCTGCCGATGGGGTGCTGAAGCCAATGAGGCTGCTGCAGCATTCCTGGCCATAATGGGGTACACTGGCTGGTGAGTGATCCCTCTGCAGTTAGGTTTCCAAATTTTGAATAAAAATACATGTACTGGCTGTGAGCCTGTTAAAATGCCACCACTCATCTGGATGGAAGGCAGGAATCTAATCTGTCTGGTCATTTGTATTGCGTTCAGTGTGGCATCTACATCCTTTAGGAACTAAAAGGGATTTGTTGCCTGAGGGTTCACTTCCCCCTCCCTGCAATTTAAGACTAAAGGGGGTGTGATGGGATGTATATACAGTCAGAACAGTGTATCTGGCCTCAGATTCCAGTTAACCCCCTAGCTGTACCCTAGCTAAGTCCATTCAGAGATCAGTACCAGCTGGGAGAAGAGCTCGAGGGCAGCTATAAAAGCTGGCAATCTGGAGCAGAAGGGGACTGTAGGGAGAAAATTTGCAGTCACTCTCAGGGACTAGAGTGGAGAGGCTGGGAGGATCACGGAGGAAATCTGGGGGGAAAGTAGGTCCTCTCCTGAGTAGCAAAGCCTGGCAAGAGGCCAACAGGGAGATGGAGCAGCCACAAGCTCCAGTGGTGAGTGTTAAGGTATATCATTTAAGTTGGTATAAGTACTTAGGCCCATGTATCTGCCTGAGATGGCATTCTGGGCCTGCTTTTGGGGCCTGCCTGCTTGAAAGTTAGTCTCCAAGATACGTATGTAAGCAAAGAACAAAGATCTAGCGTGTTCCTCTTGCCTACCCAAAACCATATGGGTTTTCTTTATTACTATGAAAAAGATAAGGGATGTAGTTAAAATGTTTCAAGGCATAGTGGAGGTGTAATTGTATGAATGCACAAATGAGGGAAAGCTCTGACTCCTCTTCAAGGCAAATGCCAGAGCAAGAAGCTGGGAAAGCAAGGGAGGTGTTTATTTTTAACATAGGGCCATAAACTGACCATGGCCAAGATGTGACTCCTGCTGCGTGTCCCTCCCATGGGGTACACAAGCGGTTGTACTAAAGTCCCCAGAACAGAAATGACCATATAGTAGAAGGAGTAGTATGGCGGGAGGGCTACAGGTATAATTAAGGCTACCAAGAAGGAGAGCAATAGGGGGTTTCATTGGCATACAGAACCATGGTCAGAGAAAGAGGGACCTCTATGGGCATATAGAACTATGACGTGCTGGGGGCGGGGGAGGGGGAGGAGGAGGAAAAATAAGCCCAACTGGTGTGAAGGGCTTGGAGGCTATTGTTATGGTTTTAAGCTTGTCAGTGTAACCCCCAATAAACCTGTCGTGGAGTGCCTGCAGATTGGACACTGGACTGTTTGCTTTCTGGGAACTGAGCAGTGACAGGGTGGGGGAGCCCTGGAAATGAACCCTAATAGTAGGGCTGGATCTGGACTTCCAGGGAGAGTTCTCTGGGAGGCATTCAACTGAGGAACAGAAAAGGATGAAAGGTCAAACCATTTTAGTTTACTTTTAATTTGAGATTTTAGTTAAGGGGATTCCAGGGGTGAGCCCTGGAAGTCCTGGCCCTGAGAGAAGGATGAATTGGAGAGTTTGTGGGAGGGGCCTGATGACAGTCTTGGTAGGAAGAAGTCCAGGGAAGTAGCAGCAAAGAGTCTGGCAGAATGAATCTTGACTTCCTGTCCTAGGATCCCTGGACTGCAGCCCAGTGTAGAAGGTGAGCTTGGGTTCCCCTACTAGTCCCATGGAATCCCTGAGAAGATCTACCTACCAGAGCAAAACCACACTAGGCCAGATTTATCCCTTTGTTACTCCACTTACTTCTATAGTGACAGGGATTAATTTGGCCCAGAATGCCAGTCTCATGGTGGTGGTATTAAATTTCCGCATAAGGCTATCTGGTTAAACAGTACAGAGTATATTTTGGTCTCAGCCAGCCTGCGGATTGGGCTCAGCCAGCTACTCGTTGAATACAGGGAAAATCTCCCAGATGGTATTGCTTAGTTTCAAAGGATATGGGACATATTAATTATGGACAAATTAAAAGATTGAGAACAGAGATAAGCTATTTTTATGGGCTGCTGCAATCCTTAGTATATGAATAAAACAATACTACAAAAATAACCAAGGGATTAATATAAATATTGTATAATAATATCTGTTTGTTTGTTTTGGATAAGAATTCTCTTGCTTCTGCTACATTTGCTGTCCTATTACTTTACTCTAGCACTCAACTGTGTTTACTCAAATCATGGTCTGTGATGTCTCTGTCTTGATTATAGTTGTTTTTAAAATGTTAACCATCCCTTCACATCCTACTCCCAATCTGTGGAAGGGTCGTAAGATTAAGATGACTTGACAAAAAAGTTGAAGTGACAAGCTGCAACAGGCAGTATAGGAACTAATCCATCAAACTGAAGCATTTCTGTGCTTTCCCTCAACCCCTGATAGTTCTTCTTAATCTTCCCAGTAGATTTCTGTGTCACTAGAGAACCAGGTGCTTGCTTGGTGCCACAATCTTGGCTTGCCAGCTCATTGTGAAATCTTCTAAGTCAGCAGAAAAGGCTAAAATTAGAATAAATATTGAAAGAAATGTTTGTCCTGGTGGAGCTCCCAGGTATTGGCCACCACAGGTAACATTTGCTCAGTGGGCCACATTCTGCCACCCTTATTCTCACAGAGTTCTGGTTGAGTGAGGGTGGCAGAATGTGGCCTACGGAAAGCAATCAACATGCCCACCTCTGGCCCTCAACTTCCTCTGAGATGGAGTTGGTGGTCCTTCTGCAGAGAGCACCCTTCCAGCCTGAGAAGAACAGGAAGCTCACCACTAACAGCAAATAACTCTCCTGAAACCAGGGGACAAAGCCTGGAAGGTCAACCTCTGATGGAGTTAAATTCAGGGGTTTCCAATTCCTTGAACTATACCCTGCCAGGGGTGGGGGGCTGGAACAATTTTTATGGTGGGGGTGCTGAGAGCCATTGAACCAAACTGTAAAGCTGTATATGATGGAAACCACTGCAAGCCAGGGGGTGCAGCAGCATTCCCAGCACCCCTAGTTCCAGCACCTATGTCCCCTGCTCATCTTGCCTGGCTAAATCATTTTTTGCCATTCCAAACCAGGCAACAGTCCGTTATCCACCAAAAAAGACTCCTAAAAAGACTCAAAAAATGAAATCCTAAATATTTTCTCTTGCACTGTTTATAGGAAGGAATTTGCTCACCACTTCTCCTAGACAAGACTTCCATCACAAATCAGCCACCAAAGCTCTGGCTCCACCCTCTTCTCCCTTACCTTTCTTCCTCTAAAACAGAGGAACTGGTGAGGCTTTTCTGAGTCTAAATCTATAATTCAATGTCTGGTCTAGCTAAGAGGGTGTTTTGGAGAATTGGAATTGCTTACTCAGAAATGTTTTCTTTGCAATGCTGTGGGAGGGCCCACAATAAAGCATGGTTTCTAAAGGTCTCTTGCCACTCTTGGGTGGGAAAACCAAGAAAGCCTTTCCTGTCAATCCTTCTATTTTTGACATTATGGAGTTAGCATGTAGTTTTCCAGATTCAAATCGATTTTTTTTTTTTCTAAATCTGCTCAAACTATATAGGTTCCCTATGGATCTTTCTGACAAATCGCCATATCCCCTAAAGCGGTCTCAGCTGTTGTTTCCTGTTCCAAGGAAAAAAGACCTTCCCATGGACTCTTAAAATTTCTCTGAGGGACACTTTAATCAGGAAAGTGGAGAGTATCTGCAGATATTCAGTGTAGGAGCTACAGTTTTTTCTCTACAGCCTCCTGTCCCTTTGTGTCCAAAACTACTATCTGCTCACGGTGTGAGTGTCAGGAACAACTTTTATCAGCTCCTGGAGTGCTCACTTAGTAGACCTTTCACTGTTTTAAGAATGTGTTAGTTAGCAGCACATACAAATTACAGATTTCATTTGGAAATTAGGCAATAACTGTACAGAGTATATATTAATGTTTTGGTCTCTCTACTCCAAAAGGAGGTATAGATACGTGTTTATAATGCATAGTCTGTTCTTTCAATGATCCCTAAAAGGGCTCCACAATAACTGAAAGTGAGTTTGGCTGGGTTCAGTAGGTTTTCTCCTCAAGGCACACCAGCCCCCAAAGAAGCGTGACTCAATGCATATATAGCTATATAAATAGTAGTATATATTCACTAGCATGTAGAGAACCCTTCCAAAGTGTATAAAATCACAGGATAATCAGATGTCACAAAACACACACGCTATTTTTGTGCGGTGCCCAAAATCTAACCTCTGTAGTTGGTTTACATGTTGCAATCAAAGACCAGACTGGTCAATCATGTTCCAAAATTTTGTTTTCAAAAATCACATAAATATACTTTTCCTGTAACTATTGCTGACACTTCTAATGGCATGCATAGTATTTACATTTACTCACTTGTTGTTCATCTTGTTTCTTTAGTGCTGATTTAAGTCTGGGAAGTAACTGTTTTGAAATTCTCACTTCATCTGCTTATCTTATTCATCTGTATTTGTGCATCTGGTAATTTAGTACTTCATACATTAAAAACTTAGCAGTTACCCCACTGGATCCAATCATCGGTTTACCTAGGCTGGACTTTGCCTCAAGCAGTGCCTAGTGCCTCACTGAGCATGCCATAAACAGACATACTGCACATCGGTTACATTATCTGTGGCTATACTATCTTATCTGTCAGTAGTTCCATTCTTGTTTAGAACGGAACTGTACACAAACTTGCACCACAATAACAAAAGCTGTGATCTAAATCAAATTTTAGTTTTAGGTGTCTATGGACACCTTCATTTTAGAATAAAAGTGGCTAAAATCAAATTAGCTTAATTCAGTTTAGCTAAATTGATTGACTGTAGCCACATTTATTCTGAAATGAGTGGCCTGACACATCCACACCTGCACCAAAATAACTGAATTGGTGTTAATTCACATTGCACATTTATATGTAGACCAACTTTCCTTTGATCTATGTGGCTATCTTCCTTTTTTAATATCCCACTGTGTTCAGATGGCTGGTTCAAATGCACTGTCACAGACTCAACTGATTTTAAATAATACCACCTACTTCTGGCACATACTTCTCCTCATATACTGTATTTAGCCTCTCTTTCTCTTAACTATTCAAGACAGAACTCACTCCTCCAATCCAAACTCATCAAACAACTTTCCCAAGATTTTTTTCTATAGAGACCTCTACCATGGTATAATTCATACAGCAAACTATTTTTTTTGGAATGGAAGTTTACCGATAACATTACAAAATAGATGCAAAAAATAGTGTTTTCTGCTTGGGTAACAGATCTCCATTATATAACAGAGCCTTCTCTCTATCTTAATCTGTATTATACTAAATATCCTTATAAATATTTTGTAGTGTGTGAAAACACTAGGTGGCACTCTAAACAAGGGTGGACTAGAGCTTTGAGCCAGCTATAGATTGACTGAAATGCTTGTAGCAAATTTCTTTCCTCACTTGAAAGACACAAAATGCCTGAACCCAAGTTCCTGTCCTTCCTATTGCTATAGCCTTATACCTTGCTGTGTTACAGCTGCTGCTCGTTAAAGGGGAATGGCATATTCCAAAGAATGCATCTGTACTGAGTATTTGTGCTGTAGGATCTTAATAAAATGTATTTGTTCTCTAGGGAAGGGCCAGGGAGCAGAATGAGACCATGTCTTCCTCTTTATTTGTAAATGAAGATGGTGTTCAATGGGTAGTGATAATGCATGAACAGTGATTGTTTTCCAGGAAAAAAGCAGTGGATTTTTAAACTTAAATAGTTAGACATTTCTCTGCTTAATTATAATGTAAAGCTGTCACATTTTGGTCTACATTGCATGTCTTTCCTTAATAGTCCCCCCCCCACTTCAGCTTTAATTCCAGGATTCTGCTTGCTTTTAGTTCTGAGGGAAAGTTTAAACATAAGTAGCAAAATGGAAGAATTTATTACTCAGCTGTGCCTGATATGGAATAATAAAAATGGAAATTAAATTTTGCTAAATGAACTGAAGTTGCTAGGCAACCATTTATACAAAATGTGCTATCTACTCAATCTTGGTTACAAACAGAAACTTAATATGCAGCACAAATCACTGCTTTGATTATTTGTTACAATTAAACGGACAGAGTGCAATCAGGACTGGAGGCTAGTTTTCACTTATTGTAGAGTATACAAATCCTTGTCCTCTGTTTGGCTGTTGCTCCCACAATTTAGCATTCATATGTCCACAATAAACCTGGCAAGCTGAGCTTAACAACTTTAGCTCAATTTTGTCAGACACATTTAACTATATAATAATTGCAGGGTGTTTCTTGCCAATTCAGGAATAAACATATGAGCTATGAAATGGTCAACATACCCGTTTATGTCAGGAAGTTGTTGTTACATCAGTGTTATCCAATTAAATAGCACATACAGCTTTTGCATTGCTTCAAATCCTGCAGTTCTTATTGAGACTGGCATTCTCCATGAGTAATGAGAACAGGATTTGGCCCACTAAAATATCCATCTTATAAAGTGTTAATACCTGCTGGGTGGTGATGAGTGCCTTGACTCCTGTGAAATCATGGAGTTGCATGTACCCCCATCCTTCCAGAATGTGCTTAGTACCTCAGACGATCAGGCCTTAAACACCAGTGGTAAAATTCTGGCTCCACTAAAGTCACTGGGAAAACTTCTTTTGACATCAAGGGGGCTAGGATTTCACCACATGTCCTTAGCCCCGTTAAGGCGACTTTATGCTACTCTAGCCATATCAAGTGATCACAAAGCCAACTTGTGGTGTTTTTTTGCTAGCAATAACAACTGTTTGTTTTAAAATATTTCTATTTAATAGAAATACTGGCAAAACTCCATTATCTTTCATATAAGAGAGTTTTTCTCCCCCATCAATGGACTTGTGTCCATTTATGCCAGTGCTGAATTTAGCTTTACATGTCATTTTGTGATCAACATAAAGTGCATAATGAAGAGCCTAATGGTCTAGTTTTCATGATCAAATTCAAAATCTACTTTGATCTTCACTGATGTTGCACTTGCCTATATTGGCTATGAATGTGCCCGTTCTACGCACAGTATAATTGCCTTCTCCAACATAGCAGCACAGAGGAAAATATAGGATTGAACTTGATGAATTCCTGTCTGCTTCATGAACATTATGTCACTGTCTCCTGCTAGCTTGTGGAACAACCAAAATGTGTGAAGCCCGGCTACTGCTGCTAGCTCTATTGCTCTACAAGTTCCCTTTAACTTAACTGCTAGGACCAGATCGTGGTGTGGGGCCCAGCTGCTTAGAGGTGCACACCAGAAGCAACCACAAAGTTCCCCTACTTTGGTCTGTCAGCAAAAGGACACAGACAGTCAGCACTTTTAGATATGTGCTAGTTGTGTAAGTAGGTATTTTGAAAGGGAACATGCAAGAGATATATATATATTTCCTCTATCTGGCCTGGAAGTCAGGAAAATCATCCTTGATGATAAATCTAGGAAATGACTCCAAGCTAAATTTAGAAATGAAGCCACACATCCCCAAAAAACTCCAGATGGTACAAAATGTAGCAGCCCAGGTCACTGTGAGCACATTACCCCAGGGCTCTGCTTTCTCTGTACTAGCTCCCAAAAGACTACAGAGTGCAATTCAAGGTCTGTATCCTGATATTCAAGCCCTTCATGTGATTGGCCCTACCTATCTGAGAGACTGGCTCCTGAGACAGCTATATGTCAATGGAACAACAATATTGTCTACCAGGAGTTTGAGGCTTGTGAGCACAGGAGAATGAAAGATCTCAGAAGCTCAACCTATACTACAGAATTTGCTCTCTCAAGAGAAAAGAATGACAATAGACCTTGCCTCTTCCAGAACTAAATGCAAAACCCCAGATCTTTGACCAGGCTTTCCTTCAATAACATCTATACACACACATCAAGCTATTTCTTATACAAGCTGAAAAGGAATAAAGTGATCTATAATTATTGTTCCTATGTTTGAATGCTTGGACGGTGGTCAGATAGTTCAGTGGTGGGGGGGCCATATAAGTAGATAGACCTCAGTTGATTGACTGATGATTGTCCTGAGAGGAAGTGACCTAGGAAGAAGGTGGGACCTGGGGCTTTCAAATGGGACATCCTTTCTTAGCCCTGGTCTACACTTACTTGGAGATTCGGCGGCAGTTGACAGGAGTTACACAAGCTACGCAGAGTAGCTTGTGTAACTCCCGTCGACTGCTATGCTTCCCTTCTGCGCGCTGTCTTGACTGCACTGCGCCAACAGGAACTGTGTTCCCATCGACGCAGCGCTACGCCACTTGAGAGGGGTGCTTTACTAATGTCGACTTCCTGATCGATTTGAGCAGGTGTACACTGACTGCTCAATTGATCCAGAAAGATCAATCTGATGGCGGTGACTTTGCTGCCGTCAGTATAGACATACCCTTAGTGTCAGAAGTAGGGGTGACATGAGGAATAAATCTACTCTAGGTAGACAGCTGGCCTGCAGACATGTTTGCTTAGGGCTGGATTTTTGTTTTAATCAAGAAGATTTACTGGTTCAAGTGTAGTTAGTTTTTTTTTTTTTTTTTTGTATATTAGCTTTGATGGTCAGTCTCATGTTTAAGTGATTACAAAGGTAGAATAGTTTTCTGCGGATATTCTGGGTCTCCCTGGTACTGCAGCTGCAGTATCTCCCAGTGAATGGCCCCCCCAAAGAAGATTCCCAGCATAACTGTCAAATCTCATTTTCTGATTTAAACATTTTGTTTTCCTTACCTGATGTCACTGGCTGCAAGTGCTTCAGAAATGGCCCTCTGACCATCACATTGTGGACTTGACCTGATGAGCCTGACCAGAAGCAGCTTCTTGAAATTCAGTACCTGTTGTAAGGTGGGTTATTGTAAAGGAGGAGAGCAATGATACTCCCGGGAATGTTAAGAACTCAAGAGATGAAGGTTAAGGGAGGAAGGAAAATTATATGGTTTGTACGTGTTAGGGGGAAATGTTTTACCTTTTCACTTCAAACAGAAAATATTGGAAAAAATCTGTAACACTGTAAGGTAGCAGAAGATCATTTCATTGAAAGATGTTTGAGTTAATGTATGTTTTCCCACCTGATTGCATATGAAAATCAAATGTATAGGATTCTGTGATGCGTTTGATATTTTTGGGGGAAATGATTGAAAACTGTGTTCAAATGATCCATATGGGATAACTAAAACTCTCTCTAAGGATGTTTTCATTTGAAATGTGTTGTTGGAAGAAATGTATTGTTTCTATGGATGAGCATAGTCTTTGATGCATTTAAAATTTCTTTTCTGGAAGGTAACTCTCAAATTTACAAATGCATATGGGTCAGGAGGAAACCCCCCTTCTTAATATAAAAGTCCCTACATAATGTTCTGCTAGGAAATCTATGCCCCAATCCCAGACTTTTTGAGCTCCCTCTAAAGTCAGTGGGACTCTTATACAATTTTTATAGTGAGGGTGCTGAAAGCAGAAAAACATGGTTACTTACCAGTAACTGTTGTTCTTCGAGATGTGTTGCTCATATCCATTCCATGTAGGTGAGTGCGCGCCCCGTGCACGAGTCTGCGGAAGCTTTTTTGCCCTAGCAACCCCAGCGGTCGGTCCCGGCGCCCCCTGGAGTGGCGCGCGCATAGCGCGGTATATAGGGCGCCACCGACCGCGCGGGCCCCCAGTCCCTTCTTTCTGCCGACTCCAACAGCGGGGACGGAGGGTGGGTTTGGAATGGATATGAGCAACACATCTCGAAGAACAACAGTTACTGGTAAGTAACCCTGTTTTCTCTCTTCGAGAGTTGCTCATATGCATTCCATGTAGGTGATTATATAGCCATACCTTTGGTGGTGGGAAGGAGTCAGTTGCGAGAAGCCCTTCTCAGCACGGCTCTGCCAACTGCTGCGTCCTCTCTTGCCTGTTGCACGATGGCATAATGGGAGGTGAAGGTATGGACCGATGACCAGGTTGCAGCTCTGCAGATATCTTGCAGGGGCACTCGTTCCAGGAAAGCCGCCGAGGTGGTTTGGGCTCTGGTTGAGTGCGCCGTAATCGGTCCCGGGAGTGGTACCTTCGCCCTCTCATAGCAGATGCGGATGCAAGTGGTGATCCAGGAGGAGATGCACTGGGTGGAGACAGGTGAGCCTTTCATGTGGTCCGCCACTGCGACGAAGAGTTGCGTAGACCTCCGGAACGGCCTGGTCCGGTCTATGTAGAAAGCTAAGGCTCGCCTGACGTCCAGTGAGTGCCATCTCCGCTCCTCCTCCGATCCGTGTGGTTTGGGAAAAAACACGGGGAGGAAGATATCCTGGTTATAATGAAACTGGGACACCACCTTAGGCAAGAAGGCCGGGTGCGGTCTCAGTCGCACTTTATCTTTATAAAAAACCGTATAAGGAGGGTCTGAGGTTAGGGCTCTTAACTCGGAGACCCTCCTAGCCGATGTAATGGCTACCAGGAAAGCTACCTTCCATGACAGGACCAGAAGCGGGCATGTAGCCATAGGCTCAAAGGGGGGACCTGTGAGGATAGTGAGAACTAGATTTAAGTCCCAGAGAGGCAAAGGTTCACAAACTTGTGGGAACAACCTCTCTATACCCTTGAGAAACCTGATGGACATTGGGTGAGAAAATATAGACCTCCCCTCCACTGGGCAATGGAAGGCCGAGATGGCCGCCAGATGCACCCTTGGGGAGGCCAGGGCAAGGCCCTGCATTTTTAGGTGTAGAAGGTAGTCTAAGATGGCCTGGATAGTTGAGTCCAGAGGCAAAATGCCACGTGACTGTGTCCAATAAGTGAAACGTCTCCACTTTGCCCGGTATACAACCTGGGTGGAAGGTTTCCTGCTCCCCAGCAGGACGCTTTGGACTTGTGCAGAACAAGCCCTCTCTCCCTCTGTTAGCCATGGAGCCTCCATGCCGTCAGGTGGAGAGAGTCCAGGTCTGGGTGGAGCAGGCGACCCTGTTCCTGGGAGAGGAGATCATAGCGTCTCGGGAGTGGGATCGGTGTGGCGATGGAGAGGTCGAGCAGCATACTGTACCAGTGCTGCCTCGGCCATGCCGGTGCGATCAGGATGATATCCGCTCTGTCCCTCTTGACTTTCAAGAGCACCTTGGGGAGCAGTGGGATCGGGGGGAACGCATAGAGCAGTGGCCCTGACCAGTGTATCAGGAACGCGTCCGAGATGGAGTTCTGTTCGTGCCCGCGCAGGGAGCAAAATAGTGGGCATTTCCTGTTCTGTAGCGTGGCAAAGAGGTCCAGATGGGGAACTCCCCACTTGCGGAAGAGAAACGCTGTAACCTCCCCATGAAGAGATCATTCGTGGCGGGGTAAGAACGACCTGCTGAGGCGGTCTGCCTCGTCGTTCCTCACCCCTGGGAGGTGAGACGCAACCAGATGAAAATCGTATCTCACCGCAAGGTTCCATAGCTGCAATGCCTCGCGGCACAAGGTCGAGGAGCGCGCTCCCCCCTGTCTGTTGATGTAAAACATCGTTGCGGTGTTGTCTGTAAGGACTTGCACCACCCTCCCTTTCAGAAAGCGGAGAAAAACCTTGCAGGCTAGAAGTACTGCTCGGAGCTCCCGAATGTTTATGTGGAGCATTCTGTCTTGTATTGACCATTGACCTTGTGTACTGAGGTCGTGGGTCATGTGGGCACCCCACCCGATGTACCCCACCCGATGTGTTACAGAGGGGACCATGTCTGCAAATGGAACTCCTTCCATTACCTGTCTCGGGTCTGTCCACCAGTTCAGGGACGCTAGGACCTGGGGTGGGACAGTGACTACCTTGCCCAGAGAGTGTCTGGCTGGGGCATAAACTGAGGCTAACCACCCCTGCAGGGGCCTGAGTCTGAGATGAGCCAGCCTCACCACGTATGTGCATGCCGCCATGTGCCCCAACAGCTAAAGGCAGCGTCTGGCTGTTGTCGTGGGGAATCTCTGTAGCTCGAAGATAATGGCTGTCATAGCTTGGAACCGGGGTTGTGGAAGGAAGGCCCTGGCTTGCACTGCATCTAGGGTGGCCCCAATGAATTCTATGCGCTGTACTGGGGTCAGCGTGGATTTCTGCTCGTTTATGAGCAGCCCCAGTCTGTTGCATGTCGCGCACGTTAGGGCTAAGCAGTTTGCTACATGAAGTCTGGATCTTCCCCGTAGTAACCAATCATCTAGGTAGGGGAAGATTTGAACGCCTCTGCGCCGCAGGTAGGCCGCCACCACCGCCATGCACTTGGTGAAGACCCTGGGCGCTGAGGACAGGCCAAAGGGGAGGGCTGAAAATTGGTAGTGGCCACCAGCTACCATGAACCGTAGAAAACGTCTGTGGCCAGGGAGGATAGACACATGAAAATATGCATCTTTCAAGTCGAGAGCGGCATACCAATCCCCAGGATCCAGTGTGGGAATGATGGAGGCTAGGGAGACCATGTGGAACTTGAGCCGCCTGATGAACTTGTTGAGGCGGCGGAGGTCCAGAATGGGCCGGAGGCCCCCCTTTGCCTTGGGGATAAGGAAATACCGGGAATAAAACCCCCTGCCCCTTTCCATAGGTGGGACTTCCTCTACTGCCCCTAGGCGGAGCAGGGAGCGGACCTCCTGGAGGAGGAGTTGCTCGTGAGAGGGGTCCCTGAAGAGGGACGGGGTAGGGGGGGAGTCCGGTGGGAAAGCCGAGAGCTGCAAGGCGTAACCTCTCCACACCACACTTAGCACCCAGCGGTCTGAGGTTATGCCCCGCCACTCTCGGAGGAAAGGCCGAAGCCTGTCTTTGAAGGGCAGGGTGTGATCCTGGTCGGCTACAAGGGCCGTTGGAATGGCAGAGGTGCCGCTCCCGAGCGTCCCATCAAAAAGGGCGCTTGTTGTTTTTACGCGGCCCTGATTGGGAACCTTTGGCAGGGCTGGGGCGGTTTCGGCGGTTGTTTTGCCTGAACCGGTCCCCACTTCTCCTAGGTTGTGGTTGGCGGGGGGGTAGCCTAGGAGCGGTCTGTTGTTGTCTCTGGGGCTGTTGTTTGCCCTGGTGTCTCGTCGCTTGAGGTACATACAGACCCAATGATCTCAGGGTGGCCCTAGAGTCTTTCAGGGCGTGTAGTTTGCTGTCCGTTTTGTCTGAGAACAGGCCTGTACCTTCGAAGGGCAGATCTTGAATAGCCTGTTGTACCTCGGTTGAGAGGCCTGAGGACTGCAGCCAGGACGATCGGCGCATAACTATGCCGGATGCCATGGCTCTACCCGCCGCATCGGTAGCGTCGCTGGCAGACTGCAGCGTAGCTCCCCCGACAGTTGACCCCTCCTGAAGCACGGTGGTAAAGTCCAGTGCGAGGTCTTGAGGTAGGGCCGACGTAAACCTCTGGAGCGATGACCATAGGTTTAAATTATAGCGCCCCAAAAGAGCCTGGTGATTCGCTATGCGGAGCTGGAGAGCAGCGGTCGAGTACACCTTCCTCCCAAAAAGGTCTAGTTTCTTATACTCCTTGTTTTTAGGAGTATTAGCCTGGGCACCCTGCTGTTCCCTCTGATTAACGGCGTCCACAACTAAGGTGCCCGGGGCTGGATGGTTATATAGGTACTCGAACCCTTGCTGCGGTACATAGTATTTACGCTCCGCAGTTTTTGAGGTCGGAGCCACCGAGGCGGGAGTCTCCCAGATAGGCCTGACCAGTTTCAGTACCCGGTCATGTACTGGAAGCGCCACTCTAGAAGGGCCCGCAGAGGCCGGGATGCCAAAAATGGGGTCCTCCTCCTCCGAGAGCTCCTTGAGGTCTATTTTAAGGTTTTCTGCCAGCCTTTTGAGGAGTTCTTGATGCGCCTTAAAATCAGGCAGGGGGGTCCTCTGGTCCCTGGATGTTGTATCGGGGGGAAGAGGAGGAGGACTGCAATAGGGGACCCGTGGAAGGCCCCTCCAGAGGGTCGGACTCGTACTCCGACGACTGGTCATCCCCTTGTGGGCGCTCCTCCTGCGATCCGCTCTTGGGTGGGGGAGGAGGTTGGGGCTTTGAAGAGGAGGGGAGTGACCCTGTCCCCTGTATTGTCTGTGGCGGCCAGGGTCCCCAGTAAGGCCATTGCCATGGGCCTTGCCCCCATGTCGGTACCGGGCCCGGTGCCGGGTAAGGCGCCATGGTTGCGTGAGCCGGGCTTGGAGATCTCCGGCTCCTTTTGCGTTGCCCTTTAGATGGAGATGGGCTGCGCGATGAGGGGGAGCGGTGGCGGCGCTTGCTGTGCCGGGGTGATGGAGAGCCGCTGGAGGAAGATGAATACTTCCGCGTTTTATAGCGACGTTTCCCGGTATGGCCTCTGGGACTTCGCGAGCGCCGTCTCTCTGTGCTAACCTGCGGTACCGGAGAGGTACCCGATGCCGAGACGCCCGGAGCCGGGGCTCGCGTCGGCCTGCGGGAGCGTGTTCGGGAGATCTCTCGGTGCCGATGGTGGCGCACCGGGCTGCGTGAGAGGGACCTTGGGCGTTGGTGGTAACAGCCCTCCCTCGGTACCGAGGCCCCGGAACGCCCATGCTGCGCTGTGTCCTCCCTCGGTACCGCACGTCGTGTCGGAGAACGGGTTGGCGACCTCGATCTATCTCGGTACCGCTGGGTGTCTCTGGGTACCGGGGATCGGGAGCGGTGGTAGTGTCCCGATGTCTGCCCGGGTGCCTTCGAGCATACCGGACTAGTTGATCTATGTCGGTACCGCTCTCGTACCCTCGGTGCCGGAGGGTGATGCTGGCTCGAAGTGGGGGCATCGCGTGTCGAATGGCGGGATGGGCTCGGAGTTCGAGAACGCGATCGGGCCTGAGTGTCGAAGCGTCCCGTCGCCGACTGATCGAGCGGGATTGGCACCTGTCTCCGCGCGTAGCCGGGGATCGAGACCGGTGCCGGGTCTGGGGCACCGGGATCCGCACTGGACTGCGTTCCAATGATCGGGAACGATCTCTTGTCGGCATCGAAGCCGGTGAAGGTCGGTGCCGTGAGCCCGAAGACGAGCGGGAGCGGTGCTGTGACTCTGACGTCCGGGTCTTTCCCCGCAGCGTTGACCAGTGCCGGGGCTCCGAAGCTCTTGTTTGGGATGTGGAGCTCTCCCGGGAACCTCCAGAGCACACCCGGTGCCGTGCCTTGGAGGAGCTCGACGACTCATGGTCGGAGCTGGGGGGGGAGGATGTTGCTCTCCCTCTCCCCGACCGTCTGGGGGGAGACACCGAGTCCCGTCTCATCCTCCCACCGGAGTAGCCCAGCGCGGGCTTACCCCGAGACGCTGTCCCCGAGGCCCTCAGCCGAGGGGGGGACGGAGGCGTAGGCAAGGCCATGAGGGCTCGTGCCGCTGTAAACGCCTCCGGCATCGACGGCCCTTGTAGGGGCGCTCCCCTACGAGGAGATGCCGGTGCCGGGACCATTTCAACGGCACGTGGCTGTGGCATCTCCTGTATCACCCCCTGCTGTACCGGTCGCAGGGGGGAGTCCATAGATACGGCCGCCGGCCGTTTTTTCTTCTTCGGTGCCATCTTGGGTGGTACCGAAGGTGTTGATGTCGGTGCCGATGGTGCGCTGCGCACCGATGAGATGCTCGGTGCCGTAGGTGATCTGGATGGCTCCGAGTCGGGACGAAGTGCCAACTCCATCAAGATCGCCCGGAGGCGAGCGTCTCTGTCCTTTTGGGTGCGGGGTTTGAATGCTTTACAAATGCGGCACTTATCCTTGCGGTGTTGTTCCCCGAGGCACCGAAGGCAGCGATCATGCAGGTCGCTGACGGAGAACACCTTGCCGCAGGCCGCACATGACTTAAACCCGGTGGAGCCCGGCATGGCTCCTAAGGAGGAGCCCCTAAGGGCTAACTATTTACACTATCTTATCTACTATCTACTAATGACTAGAGTAACTAAGAAAACAACACAAAGAACTTATCTACACGATTAGAGGTTGCTGCTTGCGAAGAGGCAAGGGGCAGATGTTCCACTGACCGTCACGGGCGGAAAGAAGGAACTGGGGGCCCACGCGGTCGGTGGCGCCCTATATACCGCACTATGCACGCTCCACTCCAGGGGTCACCGGGACCAACCGCTGGGGTTGCTAGGGCAAAAAAGCTTCCGCAGACTCGTGCACGGGGCGCGCACTCACCTACATGGAATGCATATGAGCAACTCTCGAAGAGAGAACCATGTATTTGGTTAGTACTACTTCAAGCCAGTGAGTGCTGCTACACCCCTTGCTTCTCTAGTTCCAGCACTCCTGCTTTGGTGCTCAAAAAATGTCTGGTCTTCAGGCCAAATTCCACTTCTGCAGCTACATCCTACCTACCTAAATTCTACATGTAATTGTAGTTAGAAATTACATTCTTTGTTTCCTGTCCTGAACAGCTGTGTAATATTGCTGTGTGGTGGTAAACAGCTGCTGTATTCTGCCCCAGAAGTGGTTGCATTTCATATTTGGGAGAAGTGGTTACAATATATCCCTGGCTTATCTTAAAAAGTATTGAACAACTTAATAAGCTAGTGACTGAAAAGATCCACCAGTGAAGGTTGCTACAAGAGAGCATTGCAGTTATTAAATTATCACTGTTATTAACTTTTGGCTGGTAGAGTAGTAGTGGCATCAATTTTGGCCATCTTGTGATTGGCCTTGAAGGAATAGGAGAAAATTGACTTCATCTCATTATCTGAAGTCCAAGCTTACAACTTTCATTTCAAAGTTTTGCAGTAGCTTGACTCACAGGGTATGACTTGTTCGTTTGTTTTTGGTTTAATTTATAAAATGCACCTATTTTAAAAACTCATACATGTAGGTCCACTTGGATTACAATGTCAAAGAACTCTGTGGAGTGGAGTTGGACTAGAAGAGACAAACAATTCAGTACTAGCATCCCTGTGGGTCAAGCATAAACTGCAAATGAACAGAAGTTCAATTAAATGAGTGATGGTACAATGATGCATGCAGGAAACATACAGTGCTGTGAGACGCTTTTAGTGTAACGTTTTTTCATAACCCCAATTTCATGATTCTGTGTTCTGTTGTAAATTTCCAGCAACAGTGAGGGGACATCACATTTGTGTGGAATAAGATACAGGTGATTTTTAGGAGCAGAATGAATGACATCCCTTGGAAAGGGGGACGCCTGAGAGCTATGATAACGTGGTAAAGACTCATGATAGATGAAACTGTTTGTTTGCACAAGGGTAATATAAGAAGTAGGTCTTAGGAACCCCAGGTGGTTGCAGATTGTGCTTATCTTTGAAAGGGCCATTATTACTTCCTGGGTTGACAATTTTATCCAGACTCTTCCATTTCTCCTCCTTTTAACCTGCTTAAAAAGTTGTAAGGTGATTGCTATACTCAATGTTTGTTTGTTTGAATGTAGAGTGTTGTCCACTAAGTTAATCTTGAACAGGTAGAAGTGAATAACCATCTCCCATAGATGTCAGTTAAAACTGATATCCATTATCCATCCAAGCCATCCTCAATTCACTTCAGACAGATCAACACGTCTCAAGATTGTGCTTTACTATAGAACTTTTCTTGCTATTATTTCTCAGGCAAAACTTCCAATGGTCTCAGCAGCAATGGCTTCAATGAGAGTTTTGCTTGAAGAAAGTTTGCAGGATTAGACCTTATATGGCACTTCTATCTTGTGTAGTATGCAGTATAGTTCCAGAGGAGTAGCCATGTTAGTCTATATACAGCAAAAACAATGAGAGTTCTGTGGTACTTTAAAGACTAACAAATTTAATATTTGTAGACATGAGCTTTCGAGAGATTTCAGCTCTCTTCTTCAGATGCAGTAGTTATCATTAAAGCAGTCTTATTTATATTTCATTTTAACTGTATCTACAACTACTTTATTTTTAGCTAGTGATTTGGAATATTCTTAATTTACCCTAGATATTGCTCTTTGCTCTGTGATTTTACTTATTTTCAGTGAATAAGATGTCTGAGTTGTAAAAGGTACTTTCCGGTCTCAAGTCGAGAAAGATGTCAGAGTACTAATATAATAAAAATGGGTAAGAAAAAAAGGACTTTTTATTTAAAAATACTTGTGTTCTGGCTCCCAGGCATCTGTCTTCTGATTTAGTGAAAGGGTAAAAGATCTACATGAGGTATAGGGACGACCTTCTGAGAGATGCTGTGGTCGGAAATGCTGAACAACAAGATGCTGATTCAAAGATTAATTATATATACAGTTATTTGTTTTGGGGTTGTTCCAAGTAACGGTGGCACTAACTTTAATTGCTGCTGTGTCATTCCAGACTAAAGAGTACAAATATTCAGAAGTGTCTTGAATTGAGTTGCCTTTCCTTGGCATCAGCAAATATAAACCATTCTAAAATTCTCAAGTCAAACACACAAACCTTCTCAATGCTATAATTTTAAATAATAGAGAAATGTTTGCTAGTATTCTCATGTAGTAGAGAACCCTACTTCCTTTTGAAATTTGCACTTGACTTCAGTGGGAGTAGGATCAGCTCCAATGGTCTCTAAGCCACCAGCTACAGCCAAAGAGCCCACAGCACAGCTCAGGAAGGCTTTCAAAGGTGGCCTTTACACTCCCCAGTTCTGGCTAGCTGTGTGCTGGTTCAGTTTCCTGGCATGATTTAGAGATGCTCTAAATTATTTTCACTGCCGTGGGCCACATATGCATGTGCTGTAGGGGAAACCCTGGCCAAGTGCTCTTTCTCCACTCATTCCCTCTCTGCTGGCAGCAGATGGGTTAGTACAGGAGCCATTATGCCAGGTCTTGGTCACTGGAGGGCCAAGTGTAATTGATGTGATCTTCCTTTGGCTGGTTATGCTGGGTTTGGGGGTAAAAGTCTCCACCAGTGGTGCACAGGCAAATGCAGGCCCATTTTAATGCATCAGAATAAACCCACTGGTGCACGCAGGAAGTATACACCTTGAGGCAACTGTGCATTTATTTTGATTGACTCCCTCTTCAAGAAGTGACTATGTAAGTTTTGCTTGAATAGAAACTGTAGTTAAGGGCCCCACTTCATATGTGCAATTTGTGTGTGTTAGTATTACTTTAAGAGCCTAAACTCTTCTGTTTATTTAAATACTCCTCTTTTAATGTTGCATTAACAGCTTTTACACTTAAATTGAATTTAAAAAAAACCAGCTGGCACCTAAACAGTAGGGCATTTGTGGTTTATGCTGAATGAAAAGAGATTATATTTCATTGTGATTAGTAATATCAAAATTGATCGAATACATTTACTTTTCTAAGATGTACTTATTGCTAACCTCTTAAATACAATCTTAATCAATAATGTATACTCGGTGCAAGCATAAAACAACTTTCTTATAGGACTTGAGGTTATATTTTTAGATGGCAAATGCTAGGTTGATGCTTTTTTGAAGGGGCCAGTGGTGTTGCTGATGTCTAAATATGTATCCAAATCTATTCTGATCATTGGACTACAAGAGAGAGCCCAAAATTTGAAGGGATAGCATTATCTAAACTGGAATTTAAATTTAGTCATAAATTGGATTTATAATGTTTTCATGGCAGCAGCAGCAAATTTAAATTTATAGCAATAAAAACCATTAAATTCACTGCGTCAGTCAAAATATTAACCTAGGTTAATTTCTACTCATTATTCATTTTAAAATATTATCACTGGTCTAACTTCAAAAAGTCCAGAATGCAAAAAATGCATGTTCAACTGCATGCCTAACTTTCCTGCATCATGATAGCATGCAACAAGCAGGTATTTGCATGCTGTTACAATAACTGCCTGAACAAATTAGCCATACAATTTGTGTCCTTTTGAGCATCAAATTGCAGGTCTGACTCTTTTTTTTTTTTAAAAAAAAACCAAGCTTTTAGTGTCAATGTAAATTAGCTTGCAAAGTATTGATCTCAACCTTTAGTTCATAAGGGTCAGTCAATACATTCCAATTACATAGTGATTCATGTTATGGAAATCCATGCAAACTGAAATATATTTATGGGGTCTGTGGGAGCTGAAAATGGATAGAATTTTAAGAAATCTGTCCCCAAGATTGTGCAATTTAAAGACCCTTGTAAAACTTGTTTATTTGTAGCCTTTCCAAAAGCATTTACTATAGATCATATTCAGCTCAAGACAGCACTGTCATTAACACTATCAGCATTGATATACTGTAATGATTAATTTAGAGCCGTGGAATGAATGATAGGACATCAGACAGAACATTGCATATGGGGGAACATAGCCATCCATTACTGAATCTACATACTTAAACTCCCTTTCACTATGACTATGAAATGATCAGAAGAACTCACTACAGAAGACAGAGAAGTTCAACTATAGACCACTAAATGGTAAAATGATGCATAGGCCCAGATTCTTAGTTTTGTTTTTTTTAACTTCTTTGCATAACTGCAGGTGATCAGGTGTACCGGGATAATAGAACACAACCGGGGTTCTCAAATTTTGTCATAGCTCAAATCAGCATCTTAATGGAGAGAGCATTTCTGGCATACCTCCTCTCCTGCTAGCTGTTGCTCAACCACCTCCCACTAACTGTTGAATGGAGCAATTCTCCTCTTGTTCATAATCCTGCATGATCCCATGGCAACTGTAGTAATTGCATGCATGGAAAAAGCTATTAGGAAAGTATATAATGGTAGAGAGATGCAGTTCAGAGAGAAACTGGCCTAGGGAGAGTTGTTTGCCTCTGAAACCTCATCTTGTGCATAGATATGACGGTGCAATTCTGTGTAAATGTTTTATCCCCCTTTTTTTCCTATTGTACATTTTAGACTGTCTACAGAGAAAATACAAATCATCATTTATATGATCTAGTAATGACTTGGTACATTTCTGGCACACTGTGAGTACAGTTCATTAAGTGTTAACTGAGAGAAATTGTCTAACTGAGAGCTGGGAGGTAATAAAGAAAATTATTATCTGAAGCCTCATACAAGCTGGGAATTTACAATTTCTCAGTGTCTGGGGAAGTCTCATTCTGTTAGAGCAACAAGTGAAGGTGAAAGCATTGAGAGGAGAATTGGATAACTGTGCATGTAACAATACCAATATGCCAAGTGAAAGAGCAGTTCCTGATACAATATGCAAAGATTTCATCTTAAATAAATGCTTTAATTGCAGCTTCACAATACACGATAAGAGAAGTGAGTAATGAGCACATTGAGCTAAATTTAGCTCAATTACAATTACTTAAATGCAACCCTTACCCAAATTGATGTACCTAAGAAAGAAACTGTTATCATGATCTAAATGAAGGCAGATGCAAGTTCAAATGTATGTAAATATACGTAGACTCTGGGAAAACCCATTGTGATAATTTATCTCATCTAGAGCTGACCCTCAAGATGGTGTTCGAATTCAAGGAGAATTTTGCTTGTGTGACGTTGGCCTCTAGGGGAGCCATGTTAAGATTGCAGTTTTGCCCTGTTTAGGCTAAGAACGGGGCAGGCAAACCCCTAAATATTAGTGGCTTTTCTTCCATGAGATAGATAGATAGATATACCAAACCAGCAACAAACAACTTCTGAATCCCCTCACTGGTTATTCAGAAGACAAAAACACAGTTCCCTTAAAGCCATCCAGCCCTTTGGCTAGCATCCAGACAGCTCAGTCAAATATAATGGAGATTACTGAAAATCTTTGTCCATCATATGTTTAAAAAAAAAAAAAAAATTCTACCAATCCCAAAGGATTTTACCAAATTACACATTTCCAAATAGGTCAATGAATAGTTGAGATCTTATCCAAATACATGCTTAAAGCCAATACTTATTAACAATACTAATATTAATTAAAAAAGAGTGTTGGTTAAAAGATCATATACATACAGATGAGAATAAAAGTTCATAAATCAGTTTCAAAATAGAGGAAATGGAGTTGCAAAGTCTCTGGAAATTAACCAAACAGCTTGAGGGTCATCAGTCCTTGTTTAAAGCTTCCTTGTTAGAAATTCAGTGCAGAGAAATGAAGCTGGATATGAAAACAAACCGGAGATGTTTTCAGGACCTTTAAATACCTTCTGCCATGTGGGTGGAGGCTCTTTTTGGAAATTTCCAAGTGAAAGAGCAGTTCCTGATACAATATGCAAAGATTTCATCTTAAATAAATGCTTTAATTGCAGCTTCACAATACACGATAAGAGAAGTGAGTAATGAGCACATTGAGCTAAATTTTTTGGAAATTCACATAAACAAGATGGAGTCCAGGGTCACATGAGTAAGTCACATGTGCTTGCATGCTTCCTTGAGTCATAGGAGCAGCCATTAGGTATTAACTGGCTAAAGTCCACAGAAAGGCTTACCAGGCAGGAACAAAATCCTTTTATGGCCATTGTGAAAACTAAGTATCCCATCAACTGGCATTGTTCATTCACAAAATAGCTAGACTGGATACAAACAAGCTTTATCCTAGGAGCAAACATTTAAAATTCACATACAAAGATGATGATGCATAAAATCATACTCAGCAAATCATAACTTTCAATTGATACCTTACATGACATACTTTGTATAAGATTTGTTGCAATTATATAACAGTGGTAACAACAGTGTTATATGCGTGGTCCTATTTTAATCATACATCATCACAGCTTGCATAAGGACTGTTGGATTTAGGCCCTTAAAGTGCTTTGTTACATTGTGGGGAGTAGGTTTTTATTGTTTTAATGGCTCCCCTCAAAATGTGCAAGGTGTCTCCCAAAAAAACTGGACCCTGTCCAAGGATTTTGCAATCCAATTACAAACGTGATGGCGTGGGACCAGGTGTTGTAACAAGACAAAGAAGAAGTGGGGAGTAGTTCGGCAAAGCCAGTAAGATTCCATGATGACTCAGTGGTGGCTACAGCATAACGTGATGGAGCACAACATTGTTTTAAATAGTAGAGGACTTAATAATTGTTTTCTTGCGGGTATCATGAAAAGTGTTTTTCAAGAGAAATTTAAAAGAGAGGGTAATTCCTTTGGGAACTATGTAAGGCTTCATTGGTGATGTGAAAGCCAGCACACTGCCTTTTAGATTCGCCTTTTATTTATAAAAATACTTTCCTTCATGTGGTGATTGAGCCATGATGTTCACAAGGTACAGCTAAATGATTCTGATTACCTCTGTCTTACACCCTCACTGAGTATGTGTCTCTCTAGCATCCAACAACTCCTTTCTAGTTTATTTACCATGCAGCACAAAGTGGTGCTAGAATGATGTAAAAAATGGGGGCAGGGGTGGCAGGGAATTGCAAGGGAGAGCAGAAGAGGTTGCTCTTCTGTAGGGTGTTGGGGGGGAGGGGGGGAAGGGGAATAATCATGGAGGGATTGCCTGGAGGTGAGTGGGAGAAAGAGACATACTCTGGGGAAACTCTAATGTACCTGGGGCTCTGAACTTCTAAAGAATTGGATAAAAAAATTGTCTCTTGCATACCACAGATGCAAGATGGTAAGAACAGACTTCACATCTCATAGTCATGTATACATTATTTATTTTAATTTATTTATTTTCCACGGTGGAGGTATTTTTCTATTGCAGTGATGTTTAGGGACTCCACTTAGGGACTGGGAACCCATTGTACAGCTTCACTGACAGTAATTCTGGTCACCAGGGCAGAACAGTCAATGGCCCCCTTAGGAAGGGATGGCTGAGGTCCGAGTGGGCTTCTGCTGGAAGTTTTTACTTATTTATTATGTGCCATGCAGGTTCCTGGGAGGCTGAGGAGGCAGTATCTACTACTTAGCTTCGTGGGTCCCTTGGACTTCCCAATGAGATCACTGGTGAACCTGGGAAACTGAGTAGCAGATACCATCTCTTCAGCCACCCGGAAACTGCATGGAGCATAATAAATAAGCTCTGGTCAGAGGCGTGGCAGAGAGCTTGAGCGGTGGGGCTCGGAGAGGTGGATACGTATCTATTTCCCTCCCTCCTCCCCCTGCGCTCGGGCCCTTTTAAATTGCTGGGCCCCTGGGCAATTGCCCCCGCTTCTTCGCATTGTGCATTGTACAAACATATAACCGAAAGATGGTGCCTGTCCTAAAGAGCTTGTAAAATCAAAAATGTGATTCAGAGTTCCTTGATTCTTAGACAAACACCTCAAATAAAGTAGATCTCAAATGTCCAGAGCTACAGAGAGTGAACTTCTTAAACAAACCTTTGATCAAAAGATCAGTGTTTCTCATACAAGATGCACTGAGTGGGCAGGGGGAAGAATAGAGGAGGCAGAAAAGGGACAGAGTTGAAATTGTTTGGATAACCTTAATATTTAACTTCCAAAGTTTATAATTTAAAGTTACACTAAAATATAACTGTAAGTATATGTTTTTAACTTTGACTTTCCAGTTTTTCTTAAATTTGTAGTTTTTGAGATCTCGAGCATTCTCTTTATGGCTTTTCCATTAAGGAAATGATGTTTACAGTCCGAATTCCAATTTAATTAAGTGTTTTGTTTGGGAATTATCTTGGTCACTAAATAGGTTAAATCTGATAATCAGAACACAAACATCATCAATGGACCAAAGTATTAAAATTAATCACACATTTAAAATTCAATTAATTTTGTCAACAGTGAGAATGAACAATGCCGATGACGCTTCTGATTACACTGCACCGGGGTTTACCAAATAGAACTTACATCCAAGTAATTCAGATGGATCGTGCATGTGTTTCAATTCGTTATGGACAATTACAGGGCGGGGAAAAAGGGATGTTTAAGAAGATCCGGAATGGGCATGTTTAAAGATGTTTTGCCCATGTAAGGTTTGTAAATAGAAAGAGGAAATAGAAGGAGCTTGTTTTTGCTTAGATGGGTCGTGTGCCTTCTCTTTTACTTCTTTGCCTAATATGAATAAGTTAGTGAAGCTGTAGAATGAAGCTCTGATTTCCAAAGCCTGGCCCAGCTCATCTTCTGGAGATTTGCTCACTGAGGGGGCTTCTTTGTCTGGGGGTCTCTCCCTTTCCATGCAGAAGTGAGGGGGTGCCACCTCTGCACCACTTCCACTTGATTCTGCGTGGATGTGCCTCCATGGAAGCTTCACATAGAAGGAGGCATGTGGGAAATCAAAGGGGTGAAATAGGGGAAATGCTGCTCCTTTTAGCTTCATCACTTGTTCTGCATCCAGGTTTTAGTGAAGAAATGTGGGCTTGGGTAATTCACCTTCTACTGGGTCCTCCTGTCACTACTACTGAGCAGCCTCTGTGGGATGCAGCCAATGGCAGTTCAGCTCCAAACAGCACTATCAGAAAGTGGGAAGACTAGCAAAACCAAGCATTGTTGCTACACAATGGTTCCTTTCTCCAGGAGGAAAGGAAATCACTTCCTCTCTTGCCCCTGGGATACAAGCCATGTTCCTGAAGATGCGTGCATCGTGCACCTTCCCTGACCAGCCTGCATTGATGTCAGTGAAATGCTCAGTGATCCACTAGTGCCTGCAGTACCATAGAGAAGTGTCCTTTTTCTATTGATGTACTCCATCGCAAGACAGTCCGGGGCCAAAATTGGGATATGCGTGCCATCTATCGCCCCACCACAGTTAGGGAATCCCATCATCACAAAGCCATCCACTATTTCATGTACGTTTCCAAGACTCTGTCCTTCGTAGCAGCATGTGATAAATGGCCCTGCACACTTACAATAACACAACTTCACCGGTGGACTTCCTGACTTCAAACTTATTAGCGGCCCATCGGTAGTAGTCTGGAGTTGCCAGCTTCCACACGGCAATTGCCACATGCTTCTCCACTGAGAGGGCAGCCCTCATTTAGTATCCTTGCACTGCAGGCAGGGGCCAGCTCCACACAGAGTTTCATGAAGGTGGCTTTATACATTCAAAAGTTCTGCAGCCACTGCTTGTCATCCCAGACCTGCTGAATGATGGGATCCCACAAATCAGTGCTTGTTTCATATACCCCAAAGTGGCAGTGCATTCACAGAGTATCTGCAAATAGGGCAAACAGTAATCCAGTGTTAGCATGGCATGCAGCAGGTCAGACACCTCAGATTCCTGTTTTGATTTGGAGCTCAGAATATACTGTGTGATCAGCCACCATGTGTTCAAAACACTAAAAACAGTGGAGAGCAGTGCAGGATCCATCCTTTCAGATAGAGATGCCAGGCACACAGGAAGCCGGGGCCATTGATGCCGGCAAGTGAGTGGCTGGCGGCCTGGAGCCCAGAGGTAACCCCGGAGCCGAGCACTCCGGAGGACCCAGTGATCCAGACTGGCCAGGATCTGGAGGAGTTGCCGCATGCAGATGACGAGGAGGGGGCCCTAACGGGGCTGGACTTGGAGGAGTTGCCAGAGGCCGACGACGGGGCAAGGGCCCTGACGGGTCCGGACCTGAAGGAACTGCCCTACGCTCACTTCCTCGACGAGCTTCCTCACCTACCACCCTCCGACGATATTGAGGGCCTCTGCAACCTACCCCTGGGAGATTACCCTGACAAGGCCGACTGGGCCATGGCCCACCAGGTACCTGAGGGAAAGGGGACAGGAAGTAGCCCAGGGGAGGGGAAACCTGGTCCATGGACTGTGGGACCGGAAAGTGAGTCGGCATGTTGCAGTTGGGACCCTGCTGACTCTGTGGCACAACCCTCTGCCACAGCTAGGGACTTGGGCTGGGACACAGTGGAGTTGGGTGGGCCTGCGTCCCCCTTTCCCTGACCACCCTGGGAGTGTCTGGACTGTTTGCTGCTCCGCCGGGGGCTGTCCCGCCCGGGCCCAAAGACTGTTTCCTTGCCCCGGCGTGGGCCAATGCCCACCGGAGCAGGGTAGTGAGTGGGTGTGGCCTTCCTCTGAAACTGACAGGGAGGGATGGCCACGCTCTACAGTAACCAATCCTGATTTTTATGCATCATCACTTAATCTATCTTTCTGTAATTAAGATAAAATAAAAAGATAAGTTTATTAACTAGTGTGTTTGGATTAGTATGTGTGGGGAAACTCCATTTGGGATAACGAGGTTGGTGCATATATCATTTTCCTTTGATAAATGACAAACTTTCTATGAGCTTGCAGTGTTCAGTAATGTGCTGGACAGTACAAGACTCACATTTCTGGGGGAACAAGGCTGGAACTAAGAATTTGCAGGGGTTGCCCTGTATGTAACTCATGAGTGACTGGTCAGAATGCTCAGGTATTTAGCTGTGAGTGAATTTGCATGCTGAAGGCTGCATGAGCAGGCCATACATAGCTGTTCTGACAGCAAAGCAGTGTAAAAGGCACCCCAGGTTAGAGAGTTAAGGGGACACAGCTGTTCAACTGTCCCAATTATACCCTGGATAATGTCACAGCCTCAAAATCCACAGCCCCGACACACCCCTAAACCTTCCCCCAAGAACAGTTGGCACAAGAAGAAAAGTTCCTTGCAACTCTTCTACCTAAACCCCATCCTATGGGGTTTTTCTCCAGCTGTGGTGATCTGGCACAGTGGATTTAAGAAAAATGTACAAAGGGTTTACCTATATTTAAGAAGTTATTCTACAGTGGACTAGAATAGCCAACTTTTCCCTATGGGACAAATACAAGCAATTACTGCACACAAAAGACTTTTTTGTGTCTAGCCACCTGAATACAGGCTGGAAGCTGATCATTACTGTGGCTGCCCCCTCAAAACCTAATGAGAGCTCATTTTACAGGCCTCCATGACAAGAGCTGTAGAGGTGTGATCTGTTCTCTTGCTTATATGGGCAAGGTTCTGCCTTGGTGGTGATCACGTTGGGGCACTCTCAGGGCTAGTCTACACTTAAAATGTACATCTATATCAGTACAGCTGTGTCACTGTAAGAGCACATATGTAACTGCATTCTGTCTGTGGGAGAGACATAGCTGGTGAAACTTATGTCAGTCAGGGTGTGTTTTTTCACATCCCTGAATGACAAAAGTTTTGCCAGCATAAGTACTAGTGTAGACAAGGTGTAAGTGCGCTATAATCCGTATGCTTGCACAGATTTTCTTGAAATTTGCTGTGCTCTGGGCATACAAATGTGGGGTAATTTGAGCCAAGGGTTCCAGTGATGTAAGCAACTTTTGTTTCCCTTTTTCTCCTTTAATAGTGTTTGATAGAATCCTGAGGGTGAGTGAATGGGGTGTGAAAGGAGGCGAAGAATTTGTACATTTCAGCAGCCGTATGGTTAGTCGGGTAAAAGTACGTGTAGGGCATTGCTGCAGAGGGCAGAGTTAAGGTTGCATGGATCATCTTACTGTGCATTTCCATTTTTGGAAGTTTGAGTTTTGCTCAACCTGGTTTTCTGCAAGGGGACAACATACCACCAAACAATCTTAACTCTGTGTTAACGTAGTTTTTTTGCCATTGAATTATATATAAACATATGTTGCAAAGACAGCATCAGTGTGTTCCTGTAATCCTGTCAGCAGCAGCCACACTTCAGCCTTGTCTACACTGACACTTATGCCGGCAAAATTTTTGTCACTCAGTGTGATAACACCTTCCCCTGAGCGACATAAGTTTTGCTGGCACAAGCACTAGTGTGGGCTAGTTATGTCAGCGGGAGATGCTCTCCCACAGACGTAGCTACTGCTGCTCGTTTAGGTGGTTTTATTATGTTGGTGGGAAAGCTCTTTCCTGTCAACATAACGCGGCTACACAAGTGCTCATACTGCTGTGCCACTGTAAGTTAAAGTGCAGACTAGCCCTTAGTGTCCTCCTTTAAACAGGTAGGGCAGAGGGAGGATCTAGGGAAATAGCTCTTGTACATATACATCTGCAGCATATGAGGCTCTAAAAATTGTGAAGTGGTCCATTCATCTCAATGTGAAGTTCTCTACTGAATGAGAACACCCCATGGGGATGAATAGAACCTGAAACAATAGCCCTGAGATGCGTGCACTGCTCCATTCATCTCTGTGCTGAGTGCTTTTTAGATCGGGGGGGGGGGAGAGACACACACACGAGAGCAGGACTTCCCTAGATCCAGGCTCACATGAGGGGCAGGAAGGGGGCCTCTGCCCATCCCAAAAGGGCAAAGCTCCCCTTGCAGAACCTAGTTATATGAGGGGGTGTCCAACCTTTGTAGATGGATCTGGGGGCCTCCCAGATCCTGGCACACATGTGAGAGCAAACCCCCTTAGAGGGGCAAGGCCCCCACATAAAGGGGCAGAGGGGGCTCAGAACCCCCTAGAAGGCCCAGAAGCTCCCAGATGTGGGTGCACACACAGGACGGGAGAATGTGGGACTGACAGGTGCCCCTGCCCCTATTCTCCCCCAATCCCATCTCCACATCCCCCTTTCCAGTGTCCTTACCTCTCTTCTTAACTCCCAGGCTGTTCTCACTTGAGTTTACAATCTTTCTCTCCTCCCCTACTTCCGTCCCAATTTATCTTTTTCCCCAGAACCCCCCCCTCCTTCTGTCCCCTAATGCCCCTCGCCTCCCAATAATCATTCACATTCTTTTCCCCCAAAATATTTTGATTACATCCCCATTTCCATCCTCCCCCACCCCCAATAAAATTGTGATCCATGATTCACAAATTGTAGCAACCTCCAGCCACTCAATCCAGGACTCTTTTTTTTGTCTCAAGTTAATTGCAAGCCCCCACCTCTCCTTAGTTCTGTTAAGTGAAGGGTGAGTTCACAACCATCACTCAGTGAGGTCTGTGATTTATTCAGTCATTTGCACCTCCCAGCTTGACAATACAAGGCAACTTGAGGAAATGGCTTTTTTTGGGGGAGCATGTAATTCAGGGACCCTCATTCCAATAAACCCAAATTTGGATCACTAATACTACCCTGTGGCCCCAGGAGAGACAGAATTTCAAAATCTGAGTAACCATTTGGATTTTAGAGCACTTACAAGAGTTGAGCTTTAAAAAGCATTTAAAATGGCAGGAATGAAAATGCTCTGGCCTTTTTTCTGCCAGCTCGCAGCAGGCGGTAGCCAGCCACCGCCCAGCTCCTGGTTCGAAGCTGGGAGCCAGGCAGCAGCTGCCCACGTCTGGGCTCGAAGCCGGGCAGCAGCTGCCTGCATCCCACCTGGTCCCAGCTCAAAGCTGGGAGCCAGGTGGCAGCCGCCCATGTCCCGGCTTGCAGTGGGCAGCAGCTGTCCATTACCGCATCCTGCTTGGTACCAGCTGCCCGTGACTTGCCTGGTCCCAGTTCGCAGCTCAGAGCTGGGATCCAGCCACCCCAGGCTTGCAGCTAGGGTTTCTCGCCCAGCTCCGGGCCAGGAGTATGCCCTGGCTTTCAATTTCACTGCTCTAGCACAGTGGTGAAACTGACAAGTATGACAGCCGCTCCACCGCTAAAAGGGGATGCAGTGTTTACAATGACATCGCCCTAGCTCTGCTGACAAAAGCCCTACACCTCTCGTGGAGATCGTTTTATTTTGTTGAAAAAACAGGGCAGTTTTGTTGGGGGATGGGGGGTGACTGTAGTGTGTTCACCAGCACTATTTTATTGACAAAAGCTGACTCTTGTCGACACAACACTTTAGTGTAGACCAGGCCTTACTAACTCCACCTCTGCAAGAGGCATACCACTTAGGTTGACGTAGCGTGTGTGTAGACACTGCGTTAATTATATCAACTGTTGCTGCCTTTTAGCAACCATCCCATAAAGCCCTGTGCTGGCAGTTAAATCCGGTATAAGTACTCCTGGTGAGGACACGCACCGCCAACACAAGGAGTGTAGTGTGGCCGTGCAAAAGTGATGTAATTACTGCAGTGGCTGTACGTCCATGTAACTTGCGTTGACTTTATTTTGTAGTGTAGACTTAGCTGTATAGATTTTTGGAATTCTGGACACTAGTGATCCTAGAGTAAACTCCATATGATAGTTCTGAACTATGACTTCTAACAGTAAGAGGTAATAGATTTTGAGAATGCCTATTGTAGTGCCGAGGGGCCCCAGCCACGGTCCAGGGTCCTGTTTACCCAACAGAATAATACATGGTTCCTGTCTCAGAGTTTATAATCTAAATAGATAAAACAGACTCAGTTGGGGGAAGGGGCAGAACACCAAGGCAGAGTGAATAATAGGATGGCAGCAAATGGCATGTTACATCAATGATGTATTTATTTGGGCGGATTTAGTAGGAGGGGGAATGAATTAAACAGGAAGGGAGGGGCATGAGGGAGACAAGCAAGGGAGAGAGGGTAAATGGGGTGGTATGGAGTAAATCTGAGATGAAGAGACTATGTGGGGAGGGAGAGAGTTGGAGTAATCAGCACAATCATCACAGGGCAGCAAAAGTCAGAATTTGTCACAGTTGTGACTGGAAAGTCCAGAGGTTCTTGTTTTGGCTGTTACTGTGCTTTTAGTGGGTGGAGTCTGACAGGCTGCTGTCTGAAATATTATCCCAAGGACACATGATATGGGTGTGTGGGGAGAGGGACTGTCTGGATCTTAATGACCCCAAAGTGTGTGGGTAGGTGGGTAGGGTCTATTCTGGGTCCAGGGTGCTGGGAGGAGGGGTGGTCCTAACTGGGCTGCATTTTACCCTCTCCCCCAGCATAATAGTCCCTGCTTTGGCTGCTACCTCTCACCTATGTGTGAGCAAGAGCCAAAGGATCTGATCTGATTTATTTATTTTTTTTAAATATAATTCTTTGGATATAGATTAACTTTTTTTGCTCCGTATTTATTTTTGTTTCACCAGCCATAAAATGAAATTTGGAAAGCATTCTAAGAAATGGATTGAAAGGCAGTCTAGATTCACTGCAACTTCCATAATGGTCTTTGTCTCTTTTGTAGAACTGCTATTCTATAACTTTTCAAAGATAGGCTGTTCAGGGAACAGCAACAGGTATCTTTATGCCTACTAGGGCAACAATACACTAAAGGGCAACAGAAATATATTGCTGTCTGTAAGCTCTGGTAAATCAGGGCACTGGCTTTCTCCATTCATGCCAATAGATCCTGTACTTAGGGTCAAATCCCTTCTACTGTGTGGAGCCCAAGTGAAATAGGTTCTCCACGGATGCAAAATCCTCCCCTCCAGACTGTGCAAGTATCTAGCAGTGAGGTACTTTATGGCCACTACAGCAGCCTCTGCCTTGCAATAGCTTCTGCAAAGCTTCACCTCTTGTGTGTGAGAGGATTTAGCCAATGGAATGACACATACATGGGTTTATCACTACACACCACTCTTGTCTGCTACATGGCCCTCCATGCTCTCCAGGATAAACCTACGAAACTCAGCTTCACAGTGTACAGAATGCTCGCAGACCTCTGTGACTAGACTTCCCAAATCTTGCCTCCATGAAGCAGAATCATACCTGTTTTCTTGGGCAGAATTTTTTTCTTAAAGGGTATGTGATAAAAGTGAGTTAGGAGCTTAGATCCCATTGATGCTCATGGGACATGGGCTCTAAAGTCACTTAAGTGCCTCTGAACATTTTACCTTATGACCTTACTTTATGCTTCTAAAGAAGCAAAGTTTTGGGGCTTCTTTCTTTCCTTTCAAAAATAGCTGAAAATCCTATTTACATTTCCTGTCATTTTCATAAATGAAGAAAAATTCATTTTCAGAAAAGGGAAAACTTTTGGATAACATTCCATTAAAAATGTAAATAACAAATGACAACTTGATCTACTTGGAACACTGAAAATAAATATTATGGAAATTGGCTTTTTTCCTTTTCCAAGAAGCTCTTCAATTAGACTATCTCCAAAAATCCTCAAAAACAGCAAGGAGGAAGAATCATCCTTCTGTGCTCCACATGTTCTGACTTCTGTGGCTGCTTCTGGGCCTCAGGAGCATTCACAGTAAAATCTTCAGAGTTTTTGAGCAAAGGTTTAACATTGTTAAATCAACCTCACCCTGCCTCACTCTCAGAAACAGCTAAACCATTTTTGCTGAAACTTTTTTCAAAATTTTCCACTTAAGGCAGAGATGAAACAAGGAAAATTTTGGCCAAGTGCTTAAAATTTGTCAAAGTTATCAGCAATTGAAAACAGGAGGTTATAATGGGAAAGATTAGGCAACATGAATAATAGGATAAATATTTATTAAAAAGATCATTCCATTAGAATTTTCATCAAAAAGGCAGAGACAGAACTTCAAAAGCTTGTGGAAAATGTTTACTTGTATTCATTTAGAAGCAGAAGGTTTTTAAAAGTTTGGCTTTAATTTTGACTGTCTAGTTTATTGTATTATACGTTTATTCCAAATGTGCTGTGGAATTTGATACATACAGTACTAGTCTATGCCTGCTGGACAATGGTACAAAAATACACAGTTTCTGTTCACTCCCATATTGTTGCTGGCTCATTTCTCAACATGATGTAGAATATTATCTATCAAAATACAACTCGGGACCTTAGCTCCGAAGATAAATGAGACTCAATGGGCTGTTATGTGCTGGCATGAAGCACATACAAACTTCTAGTGGAACACTGTATTTTCTTGCAGAATCTTTTGAGTGGAAGTTACACAGTACGGATCTGATTCTATAAAATGTTGGGCTCCCTCCAATCCCATTGCCTTTAGTCATGTCACATGACAGATCATTTGCTAAAATTTCCAAAGTGAACAACAGCTCCAGACTGGTAGTACAGTAGATTACTAGAACAGTAATCTAGTTCAAAAGCCTCAAATTTGTGATTACATTTTTAATTTATTTTATCTAATAAACAGTTGCAAGTTGCTGTTTGCATACAACAATATCTTTAAAGTAATGGCTCTTTTATTTCTTCAGAATATTCCTGCTAAAATGGAATTAAGTGTGGAAAAATAAGCTCAGGAAAAGATGAAAATAGCTCATTCTTGATACAAATTCTGGATTTTGGGATGAGAGATGAACAGGGTCCAAGATACTTACAATGCAATATACTACAATAAAGCCCTGAAAAAAGAGTGCAGTAAACTACAACCCTCTCCCTAGCAGAAATAATTATCTTTTTCACTTACACAGCACGTTAGCCACATATTTCAGAGCTCTCTCCAAAGTTGGCTAATTATCCATGTCTCCATTTTACAGTTAGAGTAACTGAAGCAAAGAGAAATCTAATGACTTGCTCATGGTCATGCAGCAAGTCACTGGCAGTACTTGGTGATCACAGTTGGCTTTTTTAGATGGCTACATTTCTTCTCCCCCCCTCCCCCCGACCCCCCCCCCCAAAAAAAAATGTCTGGTCTCCTTTCTTGAATGAACTTATTCATTGGAATCACAAATTTATCTTTCTTAAGACAAGGCAGTGACCCTCACTCATGCACCATTATTATTTTTTGCAGTTCATGGGGCAGCAGGTTCCTCATGTCCAAAAGAAATCTTGGTTGTGCAGGGCAGAAAGATATATTGGGGCAGTCCAATACACTGCCTCTTGATGCTGCTTTTGTTGCCATCTGTCACATGGCTGCAGAGGCAAATGCTGGGTTATTGGCTGTCTTCATGCCTATTTCTTGGATTTCTGCTCTCTGGTGTTATGCTTTCATAACCCTCCCCAGCCTTGATCCAATTTCAGCCATGTCATAAAGATGACACAAATCTTGTTCAATGGGAATTGCATCCATTTGTGTGAGGGCTGTATTTAGTGTCCTGGTTTAAAATAATCTCATGTATACACACACATTTCTCCTCTGCAACTCCTTGTGCATTGTTGTTTGTTTGAAAGCTGCTGATTTCTTGACATGCTTGTTTCCTGATGCAGCTGCATCACAACAGGCAGGATTTAGCCCAGCATGATTCCTGTCAGGGGCAACTCCACTGTCTTCTGTTTTCTGTTTTAGTTTGCTGTTAGGATTAGGTAGTGTAGTTTTTATAAACCTGGTCACTAATGTGGACGAGTAACCCAAGAAATTACAGGTAGTAACATAACTTCCCTTTCCTAGAAAGAGTTCAGTTGTGGGAAGAATGAGAGGAGGAAAAAGTGCAGTGTTTGCCCTTATATAGCATATGTGGGCTATGTATAAACAGCACATTTCACATTTTAGCTTCCATTATGCCTACTCCCTCTGTCTAAAAACAGCCCACACAGTCTTTTCTTGTTATGATTTTAACCATGTCCCTACATTAGATATAATTTATCAGTATGAGGGCTCCAGGGCCCAAGTGTGCTAAGCAGTATATAGAAAACACAAAGGTGGTCCTTGCCCTGATTAGCATACAAAATAACTGCAATTGAGGCAAAGTGGGAATCTGCAGTTTATGGCAGAGTATTAAGTGGAGTCATCAAACAGATTAGTAATTAATGCAGAAAAATTGTACATACTTTAATGACTAACCATTGATTGACAACATGTACAGTTATGACTAGCCTGTGAATCATTTGAAGTACGTTTTTGTCATGCACCCATAGCTAAAAACTAACATTTTTGTTCAGATAGCCTACAAAATACTGTTATCATCCTTCATCTTGTCAGGATGCTAGCTGTGACCTCTATTTAGTGTGATATAACTGCAGTGAAAGGTTTCACTTTAATGTTGGCTGCTAGACTTGCCAGATTGGCCTCACCTAAGAGAATGGCACTCTGTCTGTGACAAGGAAAATATCTAGTACTATTACTCATCTGGATGGGCATAATGAATCCTACTGGTTCGGCAGTAAATTTATTTTGTCATCATTGTTGAAATACAGCTGAGTAATAAAATGTGTCCACACAACAATAATTTCAATATATTAACTCCTGCTGGAATCTGTCATTAACAGAACCACATCTGCTTACTTTTTTAAATACCTGTATGATGGTTGTGGCTATCTAATTCTATTAAAACTAAAAACCTCAAGCAAAGAATTTGTATTCCAAATAGTAAACTATATTCCTGGAGTGAGTAATTCTCTAAAGTTCAGCTAATCAAAGAAATACTGCCTAAGATGTTTGGAAACAAAAATCCTAATGGTATATGAACACCACATTTCTATAGAGAGACTGAACAAAGGCAAATCGTTTTAAGACACTGTCCTTTTACAGAGTATGAATTGCCTTATATCAGGGTGTCATTGTAGCAGCAACATTCCAGAGATTTGAACTTTCATGCCCAAGGTGACCTTCTAGAGATGATCTGTCTGTGGATGTTGCACTTAACTAGTGCAGATGAAGCTGACTGTTGGATTTTCACTGCGGTGGTAAACTGATGAACCCAGCACATTTAGACCATTCAATAGATTTATTTGAGGGATACAAGTCCCTGGTTGGGGGAAGAGAGCTCTTCAATCTCAGAAGGCTTGTGAATCACTGGTGTAATTAATTAAATATACGCTTATATATTTGTTACCCACTCAGACAAGAAATCACATTTTGACTAGTGGTTCTTTTCAGGATGTTTTCCATGAGTGACATTAGACCAGATTCTGCTCAGTTCCACCAATGCAAATCTGAAGTAACTCTACTGATTTGAGTGGAGTTACTTCAGCTAGTGTAAGCAGGATAGAGCATGGAATTTGAGCGTGTGTGTGTGTGTAAAACCAAACAATGTTCCATGAACCAATGTTCATGCCCAGAACACAGAAGGAGAAAAACACATAACAGGCATATGTAAAATGAGGTAGGTGAGGAAGAATGGACCAGTGTCTGAAGTGGTAGCCAGTGACCTGGGCTCAGTTCACTGCTCACAGCAGACTTCTTGTGTGATCTTGGGCAAGTTGTGTAGTCACTCTGTGCCTCAGTTCCCCATCTGTAAAAGGGGGGAAATTATACTTCCTTACCTTACAGGATGTTGAGAATATAAATTATTAAAAATAGAGGCACTTGAATACTACAGTAATAGGGGCTATTTAAATACCTAGAGATAGGTGCATATGATGATGATTGGGGTAAACTCATGTTTTCTTACACCCTTCTGTTAATTGATTCACCGGTTACAATCTTCCCCCTCAGAATGTTTCACTCACTGTGCACCCCCACTGAATGCCAAACTGTTGCAAGTTATGCTACTTTGCTCCTTGTAGCTAATTACATCTATTTTCTGACCAGATTACACCATCTGTAACTTACATCACCATTTACCTCCCCTCCCCTGTGTGATTTACTCTTACTAGCGTATTTTGAGTCTTGACAACTTGATTTGATTTGGTTCCTTTTTCAAAAAGACTCATGATTGTCTTTTCTCCAACTGTAGTGTGGTTTTGTTTTGCTTTGTTTTTGTTTTTTTTATTTTTTATTTAACAGAATTTAATTCTCCCAAATAGGAAGTACTGATGGGTCAAATTTTTTGCTTAAAAATCCCATTCTTTGTAGCTTTCTTTTGCAACCTTTTACAGACTTTTTTTTAAAAAATGATGAGAATGTAACCTCCTCACATATATTTTATATTTATATATAGAATTTAGGATGCATATATTGGATTTTTTAGAGTGGTTAGTCAGTAATATTTCAATGACCACAAAAGCTGCTTTTGAGATAAAAAAAAAAAAAAATTATAGCCTGCTCCACAGAAATTAGTAAAACACCGCAGTAATCAAGTAGTTCCATAACATACCAACAATTTATTACAGGCTGAAGTAGCCCTTTGTGAGATTTTAACCAAAGAAGCTCAACTTGTTTGTTCTAGGGCTAAAAGGTTTTATTATGATACAAATGATTAATCACTGAACAATTTAAAGAGGAAAGGCTAAACCTACCCTAAGTAACACTGATGTAAATTCAAAGTAATTCCACTGAAGTGCATTTCTTTTTGAAGAGCCAGCCACATCAAAGCCCAGAGTTGAGAGCTGAAGAGGAATGGAGAGCCAGAGAATGACTTTCCAAGAGCAGCAAGTGGGGAGGAGAAATAGAATGTTGGCTAGGAGCAGGGAGCTAACAACTTGGGGAGAATTGTACGAGAGGACAATGATGGAGAACACAGCTTTCATCTGGACCACCTTTTGGAGTCTCAAACAGTTATAGGAGCCAACAGAGATTGCCAAGGAAGAGCAGTTGTACAGATTGGTATCTGGAGGAGAGAGATTCCAGTTGGGGACAATATGCAACTGGAAAGGATCAAGCAAGATTGAATATGCTAGAACTGGTGATGACAATTGTTGAAAAAGGTCTAGTTTGTATCTAATATTGCAACAAAATCTAAACCCAGTAACTGGTTCTTTGGATAACTTTTCAACTTCTGTAATAGAGTCAGAGTATGTTTTCCCTCATTTTACATGGTTTGCATGTTTAAAAAAACCTCGTTTTCTAAAGATGCCGGTTTGTTTGCTTCTCTTAGAAATGGGAACAAATTGTATCAGGGGGAAATAAAAACAAAAATTGAAACTTTGAAATGAAGCCAAACAGTAATATTTGTTTAGTTACAAAAATCAAAACAGGCAAATTCAGATATAAAATACACAGTGTAAAAACTTAGTTTAGGTTCCTAAGGGACAATTAATGTTATATTCATTACCTTATCTCTCCTATTCTCCCAGCCAGATCCTAACAAACACATACCACCCATTCCCCTACCAAATCAACCCTACTGAACCATAGTGGCCAAGGTCTTGTCCAGAAAATTTTAACCATGCCCTCTCATGGGATTAATCTTTATTTCCTCCTGTTCGTGATTTAGAATCTGGCATTATTGCCCTTTAGAAACCTTTACCAGTTACAACAAACATATGTTTGTAATATTAGAATTGTGAACTGTGTTAGCAGTAAATGTTTCTATCCCTGAGGATCCTTGATTAATGTGGTGGTAGCATTGTGGATGTGTCTATCTTTGATATGTATATTACCTTGCTTTGCTTTTTATGCAGGAGACTTGTGATTTTTATTATATGGCATTTTGCTCATATATTAAATATAAATATAGCAGATACCAAAATACATATTTAGACCTTGTGAATGCAGATGAAATTCCATTTTTGTTTGTATTTGGACCCAAATACTTAAATATTTGACCTTCATACAGAACATTATTGCAAAGTGGCTCACTAACTTCAGTTTAAACTGCTGATCAGTTTGTTACTAATTTTGTCACAAAATACAACTGGCATTTTTGTGTTGGTTCAGTTCCCAAGTGTCAAGTGTTCTCATCATGAAAACCATCACCACAGTTGGTATCAAATTGCATGTGTATTGGCAGTCTTAGCATGAGGCGCTAAGGAAAAAATTGGCATAGAAACTGAATAACCGTATCATTCCTAGAACTGATCTTCTCTAAATGCCTGAGAGAAGATGGATGATTCAGTGGTTAGTGACCTGGCCTAGGACTTGGGAAGCTTTAGTTCAGTTTCCTTTTCTGCCACAGAATTTCTGTGTAACCTTGGGCAAGTCACTTAGAGCTAGATTTATAAAGGTTTTTTAGGTTCCTGGTGGGATTTTTAGAAGAGCCTTGGTGCCCAGTTCCAACTGATTTATGCTTTTATTGGTCTACTCTTTGCTAGATAAAAGAAGTCACTTTTAAAAAATGGCCTTTTCGGATGCAGCTGACTTCTTACACAGTGAATGTTTAATTGTGTTAACTGAATACATCCCTATATTGTTTACACAGAGTAATTATAATGAGTGTCTAGTTCTGCCTGCTATAGCTAATAAATTCCATTATAATCCACAATTTTCAGATACTCATAACTCTCTGAAACATTCACATTTTGAACGGAAATTTTCCATGATTGATCTTAGCCATGGCAATTTTTTGGTGGAAATTCTGAACAGAATCCCATCAGCTGTTTTTGAGTTATGGGAGAGCTGAATCAAATCAGACAATTCCCACTTAAAAAAAAAAATAGTGAACAGAAAAAGAAAGAGGGCCACAGCAAAAGTTGCTGAAGTTTGTCTCATCCAAGTTTTATCATGTTCTCTGAGGACTAATACATTTGTTTCATTTAAAAAAGTTCTTATTTACCCTAGTTAAGGTCATTAATGGTGTCAATGTGTTGGAAATATGCCTCTCCTACTTTACCATAATTACATATTAACTAGAACTAGAAAGAAACAAACATTTTTTGAATATTTGTTTGGAGATAATGTGACCAAGTAGATACAGGGATTCAGGACACTTGGTTCTATTCCCAGATCTTCTACCATCCTGCTTGGTGACCTTGGGTAAATCATGTCAGCTGTCTTTACCTTTATTTCTCCATCTTAAAAATGGGGAAAATGGTACCTTCTTTGTAAAGTACTTACAAATGTACTAAAGAAAATTGCTATAGAAGAGCTAGGTGGTGGCGGCATCATCATCATCAAAATTTTGAAAAATTAATTCAGTAACCATACCTTTTCATAAGCATTAGGAACTTTGCATTAGAAATACCTGCCAAACAGGAGCAAATATATATTCATTGTATAGGTTTGTTTGTGGGGTTTTTAAATATTCCACTTCAGCATAACATAGGTACTGTCAAGAGAGTAAGATGTGTTTACTATAAACAAAAACTGATAATTGAACATTTTAATAACAAAACACAGAATTACGCATTTGTTAACTCAGAAATCAGCAGCGTAACTTTATATACACTAATCTGAAATAGTTAACATAAATCTCAAACTGTATCTGCATGGCTTTCCTATGTTACAACTCTATCAAACTATGTTTTGCTGCATCAAGTACTTTTTTTTTTTTGTACACTTTGTACATCAAGTTTTTACCTCAATCCAACAGGATAATTTTATAGCATAAGTTCCACACTGGAGGCATGTTACGTAGTCTTTGTAATGTATATGAAAAGGGCATTCTGATACTATAAACGTACAAATCTCAGAAAGATTGTTACATAAAAGTGCATCCTATAAAGAAAAGACCAGATTTTCTTACGACTTTCAATTCCATAGTGCTGCTTTCCCTGTCAGCCTTGCTGCTGCTTCTGTCTGACTGCCTCTCAGTTATACCAGCAAACATTCTGTCTCAAAATTGCATTCCATTCCAAGGGTCTGTTTCTGACTGTATGTATTCTGGCAGCTCTCACGTTATTTTATTTATTTGTATTTTGGTAGTGCCTAGGAGACCCAGTCATGGACCAAGCCCATTTTGTGCTAGGCACTCTGTCACCATCATCCAAACAACTGTAACTTTGTTTCTGTGTATATGCTACTATGATAGCAGGGCCATTTTAAGACCTTCATAGGCCCTAGGCACACTTGCCTTCATGGCCTCCCCCCCCCCCCCCGACTGAAATAACTAATTTGATTTTAAGCTATTAATAAATAGTTTTTTAAATAAAAATAAAAAAATTATATATATTTTTTTTCATAGGACCTGAAATTTTCGTAGGTCCTAGGCACTGTGCCTATTGTGCCTAATGGATAATATGGCCCTGTATGATAGAGCCTGACTCAACTTCTATTGAAGTCGATGATAGTCTTTCCTTTGATTTTAATATCTATTAATTTATGTGAGTTGGACAATGCTCTTACATACCTTAACATTTTCTATGTGGATAATTGAATATGCACATATTTGTTGTGTAGTGTCAAGCGTGATGGCTTTTTATGACAAGGGCAGTTTGTTTTTTAAAATAATGGACATGGTTTTATGAACTGATGTAAGTTTATACAGTATATCAGTCTACTATCATACAGTTGCTATATCTCAAATATCTAATTAGAAGTACATGGAATTATTCTGCTCAGCAAGAAATTATTATAATTTAGATGAGCTTATATGCTATAGAAAGGGATACTATTAGTGATTTATGGTTGTGAACAAGCCAGACCTTGCTCTTATTCATGTAAAGCTTGTATTACATTTTATGTATAATTTTGAAAGTAGAGATGAATGGGTCATTTAGACTTCATAATATTGTGGGTATTTTGTTATAGGATGGAGTTGTGGCTGTTTCTGTGCTGGCCACTGAAATACGTTTTGTTTAATGATGTGTGTGCATGAATGGAATTGTTTACATGATCTTTGTGTGTGTGAAAAGCATGTATTCAATGGTACATTTTTGCTTGAATTGCACTTAAAAACATTAAGTGTAACTTAATTCTGTGTTTTGGAACACTATATGGTAAAGTAGAGTATATGCTGTGGAGTAAGGTTTACTTTGGTAACTTGAGCAAGTCTGGCTTTTTAGGAGTATACCAGTAAGTTTAATTATCCATTCTATCTGGAGCAGAAAAGTGCTTTGTTATGGGATTTGGATAATGGAGTAAGTAAAATAACAAAATGCATACAAGTTTTTGAATGTTTTAGTTTATATTTAAGTTTATATATGTATGGAAGACAAATGATACTAAAATTTGGCAATAGGAACCTTAATCATAAACTGTTTATGGCAAAGAACAATTTATAGGCGATTGTTGACCAGTATGACCAGTGCCAGATCCTCAGTGAAAACCTGACCATATAGAGTCTAATATGATGATAGAAGTGAAGTGTTTTCGGAAATGCTCTTTTCTATTTTCTCAGTTGATTATTCTAACTGAGCATTCTAACAATGCTAAGTTAGACACTGGGCAACAGTTGGCCACATCATTTTGTTTCAACCGGTCAGCTTTTTGAGCATTAGTCACATTATTTCATACTTTAGGATGACTGGTAGATTATTCTCACCAACGGGGGCTAAGCAATATCTGTCAGTAGTGGGTCCAGTTTGTCCTCAACAGCTTTCAGAAGCCATAAAAGACAAAGAGTAAGAGCCACAGATATTTGCTCAAACTTCCTTTGGTAACAACAAAATGATTATGCAAACCCTCATATTAGAAGGTAAATTGTTAATGCCCTAATAGAGAACACTTTGCATCAGAAACTAATCTAAATGGACTTCAATTTCAGCTCCAGTTGGCAGTGTTCACAACATTGCTGCCAAAAATTCTTAGTGGAAGATGTAAACAGAGATCCCAAATCAATTGGGGCATAGCATTAGATCATAATTGTTTTAACCATCTTTTCATTTGCTAGTACAATAATATCCCTGGGAGGAAATTTTTGACTATATGGAAAAAGCAGGTTTTGTCTTGTATTAACAGAAAATACCAGAATTGCTCATTATTTATGATGGTACTGCTACAGTATGATATTTTTCAAGTCCCCATAAACAACCCCCTTTCCCACAGTGGGAGGGTTCAGAAATATACAGTAATGCCTTCCTTGAAACTGCAAATTGTTCTGCTTCTTGCTGGAACTCTGGAAGACTAGAGCTGTGCAGGAACCAGAATTTCCATTTCACAAGAAATTCTGCAGATTTGAAACTTGCTTTTTTTTTCTGATTCAAAACAAAAATTAAATTTTTGAAATTTTCCCACAAGATGAAATTTCTGGAAATAAACTGTCAATTGAAATGTTTAATTTTGATAAAATCAAAACATTGTTTCAGTTTTGAGATTTTTTTTTTTGATATAAAGGAATTTCAAAACAGTCACTAAAATAAAAATGTTACATTTTGACAGTTTAGAATGGAATATCTTGACTTTATTAAAATGTTTTTTCCAAAACAAAAATTAGTTGAAAGTGACACAATCTGTCAACACCTGGGAGGTGGATGGTTGCGCCTACTGGTTACAACGTGCACTGAGCTTAGTGTTTAGAGTTGGTGTAAGGAGCCAGGAATCGGAGGCCTGATGCAAGAGTACCTGGAGTGGAATAGAATAGAGTAGGGCAGAAGCTAGCACAGCCATGGGCAAATGCTTTGACCAGCCACTGAACTGCTGCAACTGAGCTGAAAAGCCAGTTTGCTGACCTGGTACTACTTAGACGGTTTAGCCAATTAGGTAGCATACTATAGGCCACTGTACTCATTAGGTTGCCTGAAGACTGGCTGTGCTGCAGGCCCTTATTCCTGACACAGTCTGTCAGGAAGTTTAGCTTTAAACAAAATGGTATTGTCCAATAGAAAAACATTTTGTCAGTTTTTTACTAGCTTTATGAAAGTGCAATTTGCCATTTTGCAATGTAACTATTCTGTCCACATACATGACAATTATAGGTGTCTTGTCTGTCTAGCATCATGTAATTTTTGTCCCTTATTCTGAACTAGTACATTATTGATCTTCTCTTCAGCATCTCTAGTTGCCTTATTAATTGTACCATTTCAGTTAGCCTTTTCATCTACACTTTATAAGCATAGATTTTCTTTTCCTTTAGTCAGTCACTTCTGCTGTAGGCTATGATCATTCATGCCAGGGAATAAAAGAAAGTTAGAGCAGATTCTGTATGGAACATGCATCAGGTGTGCACCAAATCAATTTACAGCAAGGGCAAAAGTCAGATAATTCAGTAGAGCCTCTGGGATAATGTATTTGCCATTTTTGATTAAAATTAGTGTGGTGTGCTACACAGAAAAGCAATCCCCCCCCCCCCCCCCCCCCCCAAAAAAAAAAGTAGCCCTGGATTTTGATATTATTCAGAGCCAGTAGCATGATCATTTGTACATGTCAAACGATAACATATGCAATTGCACCAAAGCATTATTTTAAAGCTCTGCTTCAGTCTCCTAAGAAGTTTTGCATATTTGGTAGTTTTTCACAGTTGTTTGCTCACGCCCTTTTAGTGTATGCTGTTACATTAAATATTATCAAAACAGTATGTTAATATATTTATGGGGGAACTGGATTTCTTAAGGGGCTATATAATGAAATACTGAATCATTCACTTACTGTTCCTCTGTACAATCTTGCTCAGATTGGTACCATTGTAATGTAGTATAAAAACGCTATAAACAAAGAACTGATCCTAAAAAGTAATCCGTTTCTATCTATAGTACTTATATGGCCCCATCATTGTAGTACTTGAGCTCTCAAAAGGAAACTGTTATCACCATTTTACAGATGGGGAACTGAGGCACAGACAGGCTAAGTGACTTGCCCAGGGTCACACAGGAAGTCTTGGGTGGAGCAGAGATTTAAACTGAGATCTCCTGAGTCCTAAGCAATCATTCCTCTCCCGTTTTACCTTTTACTTATCTCTCTTCCATACCACCTTGTGCTATGATTCTTACATACTAAGCAGAATTCTGGGGTTTTATTACTTGGATGGGAGACCTGAAAGGAAAACCTATGTGGTGCAGGAAATGTTGCAAATGATACAGTAAGTGGCACTTTTTCCTGTTTAACCAATGACCCAATATGATAAGGAGCTCTTTGCTGTTGAAAGTGTCATCTTTCATATGAAATGTACATTTTAGGGCCTGTCCATTTAATGCTTATTTTAAAAATCACCTGGAACATTTTTCAAGTGCAGGGATGACACTAGACCTCAACTCCAATTAGGTAACTGCATTCTGCTTATCAAAAATTCCCTTGTAGTAGGGATCTTTTTGTTTCTATTCCAGATGATGATGTAGTTCTGCTGTGTGCTTTCCAAATGCTTTTTTCATCCCAGAACTGGTTGTGTTTCAATAATGGGTGAAGTGATCTCTATGTAGATAGTTTGTTAAATTCACTGTGATTATGGGATAAAAAGTGCTCTATAATTTCCAGTTATTTGAATCATTGTGTCAAGCTAGCTGTGAATAAAAGATTTGTCACACACATGATTGGCATCCTTTCATCTGCAAGAGATGGTGGAGAATTGCAGCCTATGATATAGATGTGGTTTACAATGTCTCATCTGACTAAATAGTCCAATCTGAGATTTACATACTTTTGGACAGTTATTGCAAATAATTGTCTTAGTTGGAAGCTGCTTACTTTTTACAAGCTCTTTTCTCTTCTCTTCAAGCTGTAGTGGCCAGGTCCTGTCATGGACTTTGATGCCCTGATGAAGATGATGGCACAACTTGTTATGATCACTTGCCAAGGCTTCCCATTGGTCAGGATCAATTCCAAATTCTTTCATATCTTGCTTGCATATATCTGTATAGTGAAGCTTGTGAGTCCTGTTCTTGTTCTCTCTGATAGCTCCCCATATAGTATGTCCTTTGGTGTGCATCCATCTTGCAACCTGCTCAGATGACCCAGCCAGCACAGTCGTCTTTGCTTGAGCAGGGCTGTCATACTTGGTACATTTGCCATTTGAAGAACCTCTGCTTTGGTAACTTTATCTTCCATTTGATGTTAATTATACAGTGTAAGCAGAAACTGTTTAACCTTTTCTCCTGATGAGCATAAGTTGTCCATATTTCCCTACTATACATGAATGCTGAGGACGCAAGTATGGTACACTAGCATTGGTCTTGATGGTAAGCGTTGAGTAGTTCCATGCTCTTTTTTAGTTAGTCTACTAAAGATGGTGGCAGCGTTTCCAATGAGAACACTTACCTCTTCATCCAGTGAGAGGTTGGTAGTCACTGTAGAACCTGAATAACTGAACTTTTGGACTATTTCTATCTACATTTAATATGATTAAAGGATCTTGTGGAACTCTGTCCTAATACAACTGTTTTCTTTATGCTGATGGTGACCACAAATGCCTGACAAGCACTTGAAAGGCAGTTCATGAGTTCTTGTAGTATATCTCCATCATGGGCTATAAGGGCAGCATCATCAGCGAATAGACGTTCCCTGATTTGTACCTTTTTTTAATTTAGTCTTTGCCTTAAGTAGGGAGAGAGTGAAGAGTTTGCCATCTGATCTTGTGTGGAGATACTCCATCTTTCATGTCCTTAAACACATAGTTCAGGAGTACCAGGAAAAAGATTCGAAAGAGTGTAGAGGCAAGAACACATCCTTGCTTTATTCTGCTTTTCATCACATAGCTGTCCCATATAAATCCATCAAAACGAACATTTGATCTCCTGTTGTAATGTAATGAACATATAAGACTTAACAAGGTTGATGGACATCCTATCTTTTCTAGTATTGCAAGTAGACCTGCTTAGCTAACTGTTTCAAATGCTTTAGTTAGGTCCACAATAGCAATGTACAATGATCGGTTTGCTCTCTGCACTTTTCTTGAAGTTGATGCACTGAAAATATCATGTCTATAGTTGATCTTCCAGCCCTGAATCTGCACTGTGATTCAGGGTAGACATGATGTGGGTGCACTAAGATGGTACTCTCCTTTCAGTATTAAGCTTATTGCTAACCTATGAATCAGTTCTCAGTTGATGCATTTGTGGGTCACCATGCTGTTTTCTTACATAGTTGCTGAAAATCTCATAAATTGGCTGCATATGTGTGTACTACTGCTGCCTGTATAAATGGCAGACTAACATCACCATATGTAATAATACTCTCAACAAAATGAGTGGCTCCTTGGATTTGGCAGAGAGGATTTCACGTCAGCAGATCCTTTATATTTTTATAAAGGGCAATATGTATTATAACAAAGTTCAGTTTGTCACAAGCATCCATGTTCTTTTTTTAAAAGAACGTATTTATGTGGACCAAAGAAACTTTAAATCAACTTGCAAAATGAGTTCTATCCCTCTTTTATTAACACTGCAGTTGAAAAGATAGGACATGGCTGACCACCCCTACGTTATTCTATGATCTATTCTTTTAGTATAAAGATTTAAAAGATGTGAACATAGTACATGTAAATGTAAGATACTAATTATGACTTGAGTCCAGGATAGTGCTGGCAAGCAGTGTCCATGCTTCCTTGCACATCTCTGCCAATATACCTCTTCGCTGAGCTGGAGTGACACCAATTATTTTAGTCCTGGAACTCTTTCCTGAGAAAAGTGCTAATTGGGACTAATGGTGTGTTGATTTTCTGATGTGAAAAAATGAGGACTGGGATGAGACTTCTAATCACCATTTTACTTGACCTAAGCCACCATTAACTCCACAGCCTTCAGAGGAAGGATTACAACTTACCTGCATTTGTCCCATGAGACAAACTTGTGTTTCACAACATATTAAGGTTGTGCATGCATGTCACAATGGGATGACTTTTTGCAGGCTCCCTACAAATCTGAGATGATTCCTTTAATGTCTTGCAAACGCGGCCTGGATCCTGTGGGAAGTGGACTCCTATATACCCTGACTGCAATGGCTTGCATGACATGAGCCTACTCCAACAAAATGAGGATACTGCTAGAAAAAATATGAATAATAATCTTAACAGAGCTGAAAGGTGCTTTGGACCCAAAAGACTCCTTAACTCAGTCCTCAGAACCAGCCGTACAATACAGTCAAATAAGCAGGTGGTTAAGAACAAGTCAAATTGTGTGGAAGTTTTTAGGGCTGTCATACTCTGTTCTTCCTACGGCACCAAACTAAACCTTTCTGAAAGTTCAAAACAAATCATTATCAGATATAAACTCTCTCTCCTAGGATCAAACTCAGATAAAAATAGTACCCATGATAACAGTTCGAACGCAAGAAGGCATGGAGACAGTGTGATGAGATTAAAATAGGAAACATTCAGGAAGAAAGTGGATGTAGCAGTCTGATAACCATTAGTCAGTTTTTTCAGGTTTTTTTGTTTGTTCTGGTTTTTAAAAAGGCACAAAAATAAATGTAAAGAGGAAATAAGTTAACAGATATATGGAAAGCTACCAGGTCAATAGAGGATGGTGAATGGATGACGAGTTAAGAATTGTTCCCTACTTCTCCTGTTGTGTCTGGGATTAGGAGAATTGAGACAAATATTATATAGACAGTGCAGGTAGTGAGACCTTTAAGTAAGGTTCCCTGCCACTTTCCATTAAATGCCCTGTTTACAGCTGCTGATAACTTGGCCAAACATAAATCAGTCAAGTTGAAGTTTTACGTGTTGGGTGTGTGCGTGAGGGTAAAATAAATAAATATATATAATTTATAAATTAAGATGGTTCAGCTGTTTCAGAGAGTGATGGTAGGGAAAATTATGTTTTGCCCTTGCTAAAAAAAATTCTTACAAGGGGTTAGCTGAGAAGATCTAGGGCAGGGACTTAAAATTTGACGGGGCTGTACTGGTGCCAGGGATGTGCCTTTTGATATCTCTGAAAATTTGCTCAATCTCAGTTCACACATGCTCAGGGACTTCAGATTTTGGTAGGTAAATTCTCTGAACAATCCATCCGCAGCAAGCGTGGTTCATCCCGTCACAGTTCCTACACACCAACTGGATTGCACATGTGGTATCCCTACATAGCAAGTGAATCTGCTCTGGCCTCTGCCTGTAGCAGCTAAGCAGCACTTTGCCTGTAGTTACTCCTTCTGGCTGCTACTGGCTGCTGTGGTGCTGGGCACAGCAGTGGAGAGCATGCAGGCTGAATCTCTTTTTGCTCTCAGTGCTCTCTCTGCTGAAAAAGAGGCAAACAGTGAGGTAGCAAAGTTTGCAGAGGATATAAAATAACTCAAGATAGTGAAGTTCAAAGCAGAGTGTGAAGAGTTAGAAAGGGATTTTCATAAAACGCAGTGACTGGGCAACAAAAGACCTGATGAAATTCAATGCTGGTAAATGCAAAGGAATGCACACTGGAAAAAGTAATCCCAACTATAGATACATAATGATGGCGACTAAATTAGCTGTTATTCCTCAAGAAAGAGCTCTTAGAGAACGATCCAGAATAACTCCACCATCATCTGCTCAATGTGCAGCGGTAGTCAAAAAAGCTAATAGCCTGTTAGGAACCATTAGTAAAGGGAAAGGTAATAAGATAGTACATGTCATAATGCCACTATGTAAATCCATGGGATGCCCACACTTTGAATACTATGTACAATTCTGGTCACCCCATCTCAAAAAAGATACATTAAATATAGACAAGGTACTGGCACCAAAAGGCAATAACGATTAAGTGTATGGAACAGTTTCCATATGAGGCGAGATTAAAAAGATTGGGACTTCTCAGCTTGGAAAAGAGATGACTAAGGGAGGACATGATAGAGGTCTATAAAGATCATGAATTGTATGGAGAAAGTGAACAAGGAAGTGTTGTTTACTCCTTCACATAACACAAGAACCAGGGGTCACCTAATGAAATTAATAGGCAGCAGGTTTAAACCAAACATAAGAAAGTTCTTCTTTGCACAGTGCAGTCAGCCTGTGGAACTTGTTGACAAGGGATGTTGTGAAGGCCAAAAGAATAACGAGGTTCACAAAAGAATAGTTAAGTTCATGGAGGATAGGTCTCTCAATAGCTATTAGCAAAGATGATCAGAGAGGCAATCTCATGCGCTGGGCGTCCCTAAGCCTCTGACTGCCACGTGGTGGGACTGGACAACAGGGGATGGATCACTTGATGATTGCACTGTTCCATTTATTCCTTTTGAAGCACTTAGCACTGGCACTGTCTGAAGACAGGATGCTGGACTAGTCTGACCTTGTATGTGTGTTCTTATGATGCTCATGGAGTGAGGAGGAGAAACAAAGAGGAACCTGCCTCACTCAAATGCAGAGAGGGGAAGCTAAGGGGGTGGAGCTCAGGAATAGGGAAGGAGCTGAGTAGGGGCTTGTCTACACTTACCTTCGAGATTCGGCGGCAGTCGACCAGAGTTACACAAGCTATGCAAAAAACTTGTGTAACTCCCATGGTTCTGTTCTGCACACCGTCTTCACTGCACTGTGCCGATGGGAACCGCGTTCTCGTCAATGCGGTGCTACGCCACTTGAGAAGGTGGTCTTAATACATCGATTTCTGGATCGACTGAGCAGGTCTTCACTGACTGCTCAGTCGATCCAGAGAAGTCAATCTGAATGCGGCGAATTTGCCGCTGTCAGTGAAGACGTAGCCCAGGACAGAAGACAGGGGCAGGAACAATGGGGGAAAGGAGCTGGACTTGGTGAGGGGGTGGTGCATAGGAGCAGAGAGTGGGGAGAAGGACAGCTGCAGAAAGGGAATGGCCACAGGGGAAGGGACAGGAGCTGGGGGAGAGAGAGAAGTAGGAGGGGATAAGGGAAGGATCTACTCTGTAGGGAAGTGTGCTTTAGTGATTACAGAACAGGAATTGAACCCATTATTTCTGTAGCTCAACATTCCTTTTCTGTATCGCAAATACACTGGCAAAGTGTATTTCCATTTAGTGGCAGGTCTACATAGGAGATAAGTCTTCTACTGGTTTTACTTACCTCAAGTGATAGAGGACAGTGCTGTGAATCTAAAGATCTCAAACCCTGCTGATAGTTCCTGGGGAGAAAGGGGGTCAATATAGTTCTACAGAATGGATTTTTTATTTAGGCTTTTACATTTTTTAAAATTAAGGAGATTACATAAACATTACATTAAGATAAATAATTATAAATAAAAATAAATAATAAAAATAATGTTGTGAAATGAGGCACTTGGAAGTTAAGGAAATGCCAGAATTAAGACTTTCCTGTGCACTGAATGAGGCAGGGGCCCATAGAAAAAATAGGATGTGATCACATAATTAAAGACTGTATTGTAATGCATGTGCACAGAGGGACAATTTAAGGTTGCAGAGGCACCCTTAATTGTGGCATGTCCCAACTGTTTAGTGCTTGACTTTGCAACCTTAATTTATTTTAATGTAGATTTTTTGGGGAAAAAATGTCTAAATCCTGCAGACACACCTTTGCAGAGTCTATAAGCTTTATGCACTATAAGGTCAGAAGGGACCAATATGATCATCTAGTCTGACCTCCTACACAATGCAGGCCACAGAACCTCACTCATCCACTCCCCTGACCTATGGCTGAGTTATTAAAGTCCTCAAACTAATGGTGTAAGGTAGGGAGAATCCACCAGCAAGTGAGCTGTGCCCCATGCTACAGCGGAAGGCGAAAATCCCCCAGAGCCTTTGCCAATCTGCCCTGGGGGAAAAGCTCACAAGTTTGAGGTGTTTGTAAAAGTGGGAATATATTTCAATTTTAAAAGTCTTTGTTTTCTATGTGAATCAATGCATAGTTTTGGAAACAAACAAAACCTCAAATACCTGGACAACAGTGTGGTTTTCCATTTCAAAATGTGCCATTTAAATATTGGAATATTTTCAAAGTTACCTGGATGATCACCTGTTGATACCAAATGAGCAAAATTTCAAAATTCTGCCTATTTTGGATGTGCACCGTGCTGCCTTTGCCGAAAAAAAAAAAAATTCAAGTCCCAGTTCTTGAAAAGGGGGGAGGGCAGGGGTTATATGTGCACTTTATGCCTAATTTTAAACGGACCAAATCCTGATCCCACGGAGCTGTAGGTCAAAATTCCTGCAGTGAGTTCAGGATTGGGGCCCACTTCCTTGGCTGCGCAGCAGAAACGACCTTCCATTGGAGTCACAGGCACACAGCCCCCCTTGACGTCCTTGGGCTCAGGACGGGCCCTAACGGGCAGCCGCCGTTTAGCAGGGGAGGGAAGAGCGCGAGGCTTAGGCAGCAGCCGGACAGAACGCGAACCAAGGCTGCGGAGGCCGTTAGCCTCGGGCTGGTGTCCAGCACCGCCGCCCAACCGCCGCCCTTTCGAATCTGGGCGCGCGTGGCCCGAGGGAAGGGGGCGGAGTCGCGCGCAGCTCCACGGCCCCGGCACGCGCCATCCTCCCTCCCCTTTACGCCCCCACCCCCTTTTGGTTCTTTCTTCCAGCCAGCAGCCTCTGCCTGTCGGTGTGTCTCCTGCGTGCGCCGCACTTGGTACGGCCCACCTGGAAGATCATGGCGATTGATGGTAAGTAGGCCAATAACGGGCTCCCCTCCTCCCGAGCACCCCCCTCCTCCCGGACAGCGGGCGCGGGGAGCAGGGACCCCCCTGGGCGAGGGAACGGGGGGGGGGCAGCTCACTCCCTACTCAGGTAAATAACCCCCGGCAAAGCGGCGGTGCCGCCGGGCGGCCGCGGTTGCACCCGGAGACGAGCTGAGCTCCTCTCTCGGGGGTTGCTGGCTGTGCGAGGAGGGCGGATAGTCCGGGACCGGGGCTGAGCGCCCCCCACCGTGGCGCCAGGCTGCAGCCGGGCGGGGCGGCGGCGGCGGCGGCGGTTTGGCTGGTGTCCGCGCGGAGCGGGAGATGTTGGGGGGCAGCCGCTGTTTTCAAGCCCGTTGGAAGGAGAGGCGGCTTCACACAGTCACAGAGACTGTGGATGTGATGCCTCGCATGGAAACCCGCGCAGCGTTATCCTTCTTCCCTGGAGAGAGGTCGTCAGCTGCTTTAAAACTCCTTCCCCGGAGGAGGGAGCCCCCCTCTGCCCACGGAGTGAGACTTGCAGGGCTGTGCTGTGTGTGTCTGCTCCCCCTTCTTTACACTCATTACTTTAAAAAAAAAAAAAAAAAAAAAAGGGGGGGGGAGAAAAGAGTGAGGGTCTGGTGGGCACTGATGACACTTGTTGGTACTGTTGGCAGGTGCCCATCTTATTGAATGGGGTGCGGCTCCTGAATTGGCACAGTTTGTTGCGAAACCTCCCTCATTCAGGCTTGAGAAAAAATATAAATTAAAAACAACCCCCCAAATTCTAATTTCCAGTGAAAGAGACTGTAAAGGTACACTGACAACTTGAGCACATCTGTCAGAATGCCCCCCCCTTACTGTAGCTGAAGGAAGTTATCATTTAAAAAATAAATTCCAAAACTATTTATTAGTTTGGTTATTTTGTACATTTGCTAGCACTTTCTGTATAGTCAGTTTCACTGTTACTCCCTAGGGGCCTGTTTTCATGTGACTGAAAGTTGCTTTATGGGAGCAGATCCCTGTGCCCATGCACTGGGGGTGCCATGTGTACTCAGAAGTCCACCTCCCTGGAATAGCTTGCCTGAGTTGGTCAGCTTCTTCCCTGTTGAAAAGACTCCTTTAAGTATCAGCAGTGGAGCAAATATCCCTTTCAATGTATTTTAAAAAATTCTGGATTTACTATATAATATAATAATATAATACAAAGGATATGCTATCATCAGTTGGCATCTTTTAAATTAGTCATTCAAAAAAAAAAAATCAAGTTGACAGTGTCCTTTAAAACAGTGCCTTAACTTCTATCCCTAAAATGGAGAATCTCCTCCAAATAGAGAGCTTGTTGGATCTGAAGTTTTTTTTTTAAATCATCTTTTGAAGTCTGTATTTGAAATCTATTTTTGAAAGACGAGTGGTAGAAAGAAGAGGAATAATACTACTAAAAAGGTTATATAAATATAGTAAAAGATCCAGACTTTCAAAAGTGTTCACTTCGGGCAGTGGTGGCCAGAGTTTCAAAAGAGCTCAGCTCTCACTTAAACGCGTGAATATTAAGTGGCCTAAACGGGAGCTGAGCTCTTCTGAGAATCTGGCGCATAAGTAAGAGCTTAAAAAAAGAGGCAAATCCCATCATGAAATTGAACTGCTCAGTATTGATTTAATTCTCTTCCTGAGGCAGAAGTTGAAATGAATTTCACTACCATAGGCTGTAGCAAGAGTGTAGTATCCCCTTTCTCTCAATTCTGTTTGATAAATAATAACTTCATATTTTTTCAGTTTTATTGATGTATGTATATAATCCTTTCTCCTCCCCAGTTTGGTTGTCTTCCTCCTTTTTTGATCTTTGTATCAGCACCTTTCCTCTGGTTGGAATGTTTGACAAACGCCTTTACTGGTCAAAAAACGAAACTGATGTTTTTATATTAGTTAGCCCTGGTTCATGCTACTGCTTTTGTCGTCTACACTGCAATCTGGCTCAAGTAGCAGGACTTCCAGTTTACAGCACTAAGATGTAGAAATTCCTGCATGTTAAAGACATTTTCACACCTCTCATTAGACATAAAATATGTTCATAGAAAGTATTATGGTGATTTTTAAAAGCTGTGTAATTCAGTATTATTACTAGTTGTAGATATAGGGATCTGCAAGGTGAAAAATTTCAGCATTTAGAATTAATATCAAATGTTTAAAAACTTTTGAAATAAAGTAATTATAGTTACATTTGAAATCTACACAACTAAAATATCAACTTCAAAATAGTATTTATTAGCTATAGTAAAGAAATGCTTTTAGTGTATTTAAAAGAATTATAGGTATCATTTTCAATATGTCAGTCATGTTAACATACACCAGTTTACATCAGTGCTGTTTTTTCTTATATAAAGCTCTTCGTATTAAGACTTGTAAGGAAGAAAGCAAGTGCAATTCATTTTGGTCACTGAAAATATTTATAGCTACATTTTTGCAGTGTGGTAATATCTTGGTTGCTGACAAAACTTTAAAAATTGCATATTATTTCATGAGGTGAAATTCAGTTAGCCATATTTTCTGCTACTATCAGGGTGGATTGATTTAAATCATTATTTAAATCACCAAGAGAAAATCATTGATTTAAATCAAGTTTCCCACTGGTACTACTTCAGATTTCTTAAACAATGGTGCAAATCTGATCACTAAAACATGTTAATTTACGACTCAATATAGCATTTTACAACATCTAGGAGGGTATACTTTGTGTAATTTTTTAGATAACTTGATTTTTATTAATTTAGGAAATAGTACATAATACTCATGACCTGTGTCAAGCTGCAGATGCGGCAGCAGTACATTAGGAATGGTAAGAACTAAATCACACACACAAACACAATAGCACTTATATTTTATTAAACTAAATCTTAAATGTTACATAAATGTTTCATATTTGCAATTGCAGCAGTCTCCTGAGTTGCCGGTTGATGGCTGTCCTTAAACTTTTTTTTTCTTCAGTTTTCAAATTTTATTAACTCTGACAAGTCATCACAGCACTAAATGTACATTGTCCTTAAAACTTCTACATCTAGCTCTCATCTTCCCCACTCCCACTATCATTTTTATTCATAGACTGAAACAGAAATACGAGTTTTCCTGCCTTTTCAACTCCCAGTCAATGATTTAGCTTTGAATGAATAATACCAAACGATGAAAATATTCTCTCTGTCTGCAGAGGAAGCTACTGCTATGAAAAGTTGGCTTAGCAGCTGAAGGAACTCTGTTTCAAGGTGCCTGGCTAATGATTTCCACCAATTCAGGGGAGTGACTATGTTCAAAACATCATCCGTAAACATGTACTGTTTAAATGGTTCCACTCCAGCCCTGAAATTTAGTACAACTGGCATAACTGAGGAGTGATTTTGAGATGCCCATGCCATGGCAGCATCATCGTCTTCAGAAATTAGGCATATACCTTTATATCTGGGGTTGAGAATGTTCACAAGAAAATGAGGTGGAGTTAGTGCTTGATCCATTCGCTTCTTTATTGCCTGCAGTTTAACTTTCTGGTGAGGTATTCCTTTCTTCAATGGCTCTTGAAGTGCCTTTCAAATTTCGATAGCATCAGCAATGTATCAACAATTTCTCTGAAGTTTGTTTAAGCCTATGGATATAGGCTTCAGTATACTGAGCATATTCTCTTCATTCCTCTTTAATCCAATGTTAGATACTTTGGATGAGATACTTCCATCTATTTTATCATGGTTTTCTTCACAGAGTTTTATGAGAATAGGCGAGTTCTTAATAAATAGTTCATAACGATCAACCACAGAATTCCATCGAACATCTTGAGGGAGAATTAGTTTGGATCCTCCTGGTCTCTTTAGTGAAGCTGAGGCAAAATGGTTGTTACGGAAGTATTTTGCGACTTCAACGTTTTCTTTTGTTCCTGGAGAAGACGTACTTAAGTCTTTCTTTGGCGAAAAGATGCATTAAATGGGCATTGCAGCCATATGTTATTAAGAAATGGAAGGATACTCCTCCTTCTAAGTATCTTGCTCATCTTTGCCATGTTTGCAGCATTATCTGTGACAAAACTGCACACGTGACAGCTGAATTTTTCAGCAAGGATGCAGATCCGATTTCAAATTACCAAAAAAGCCAAGACTGACTACACTTAGAGTGCACTTAATTTTGGAGTAAGCCCCATAGAACTCACTGGCACATCTGTATTTTGAGAAAACAAGAATAGGATGGGGTTCCCTTGGGAAAGCTGAGTTATGCTGAAGTAAAACAGGGAATAGACTTATGGCATCACCATTATGTTCTGTGGCCATGATGTTTCAGAATAAGGGGCATGTATTATGTAATATAAAATAAGAAAATGACATCCAGTGGCAACTCTAGATTTCTCTTATTGCAGCTTTCTGTACCGTATACTTGGGTGATAGATTCTAAACCTAGTTAACTAGTTTAACAGGCCATAAGGATTAGCTAAGATAAACTTTTTTTTTCTAGCAACATCCAACATAGCAAATAGCTTGGGAATTTACTTGTTAAATCACACCTACACTAAAAGGCATAGAGAGAGTCTTGAAGAATGATGCATTGCAGAGTGAATTATTTAAGTTACTAACCAGTTGATCCACATTGTTCTTCAGACATATCCACATCTTCATCCACATCATTTTCTCCCAATAAGCAGTTTTCATTATGGTGTTTCATTCTTGCAATTAGGCCCTGCATATCCTTCTTGCACTGCTTACACTTGACATGTTTTCCTTTTTTACCCAGGGAAAGAATTTCTTCAAAATATTCCCAGATAGGTCTCTCTTATGCCCAGCAGCCATGACAGTTTTTCTGTGGCAAAAGTGTGGGAGAATATAGGAAGCTGTGTGTGTACTAAATAATGTCTTCCCTTTTTCTTTCCAGTGCACTCCACTGTTCCTTTCTACTCTGCCTCCGTCCTTTGTGTCTCTGTCTTTAAGACAGTGTCTTAACTAACTCTTCTGCCTTGCTTGGCCTACCTCCACCGCCACATGAGGACAGAACAACAGTCCTAGCCAGCTTGTGTCTTTCTTTGTGACTTTAGTCTGCTGAGAAACAGAAACTGAAAGCCCAGAATTTCAAGAAGCAAGAGCTGGTAGTTAGGCTGGACGGACTAGAACCATTAATTCATTTTTATGAGACTGTAAGTGTAGGTTTAACATGTTTGTGATAAGATTTAATTGTAACTGTTATTTTTTAAATGAAATAGAAATTTAGTATTTTATTGATTTAAAAAAAAATCTGATTTAAATAAAAATCAAATTTTTTTATTAAAAAAAAATTGATTTTTATCTACCCTGCTATTATAAAACTTGCTGAGATGATTTCTCAAAATAAACATATTGTTATAAAATAATAAAAAAAAATTAAAGTCAACATGAAGCTGGAATTCCAGTCATCAGGGCAGTAATTAAAAAAACCCAAAACATTAATATATTTTTAAAATATCATGTAGATAGTTTGGGTTTGGCTTGAGCAACTCCAAAAGAGCACAGGACAACTACGTAGGAAAGGCACAGGCTGAAATGGGACTAAAGAATTATTTTGACAACCTGATCTATGGTATGTTTCTCCCTCCTCAGACAAAACTAGTAACAGTATATTAAATGTGAGATACGTTAGGGGTGATAGATACAGGAAGCACATTATTTAATATTTTCACTAATTGTAGAAGAAGGTAAAATTTCAACTAATAAAAATTTTAGACAACATAAAAATTGGAGGGGTGCTAAACACAATCAGTGATAGTATCAAATGGAAAAGTGAATGAGAGATTGGAAGACTTGGCTACCTAAGAGAAAATTGAAAGCGAAATGAAGAGTAAGTCATCAAAAGTAGCAGTTGAAAGGAATGTCATATAAACTTCACTCTATGAATCAACTGGGGCTTCTTTCCCACAGCTTCCTGGAACCTGGGACTCTGTGGTATTTCAGGCAGCATGCTGGGATGGGAGGAGAGACAGAGAGAGTGCGCCACTGAGGAGCCATTCTTTGCAGCAATGCTTCTTTCAGATTCACCGGGTATGAGTTAATGTTGCTCATAGCAGAATTAATTTCACTTCCATGCTTGCACTCCTTTTCCCCCTTGGAGCAAGGGTGAAGCTCAGACATATGCTAAAGAGCTTTGCTGAAACAGGGCCTAGTTGAAAAGCCAGTGGTAACATCTCTTTAGCCATGCTGCATGATGAATGGAGGGAAAAGTACAGGGAACAGAATGGATGCTTAATGATCTGAAATGATACATTGGATAGCTCTGTAAATCGTATACTTCTGTCTCTACTTTTGCCAGGTTTCTGGGTTTCCCTTCTTGTTCACTCTCTAAACTTGTGCACCTGATTCCCCAAGGTGAAGATGCAGCTAGAAATTCACTAGTTCAAATTCATTGAGTTCTTGAATTTATACTCCTTTTTGTGAGTTTTGCTGTGAGGAGAGGAGATTAAATTTAATATTAATAATTATGAAGGTATACTATGCAATATGAAGAGGAAGTAAATAGCATAGATACAAATTGGGGGATCATTGGTTGGAAACTAGCAAGTTTGAGAAACAGCTTTTGTAGGACAGTAGATAGTAAATCTAGTAGAGAATTAGGGCAAACTCGATATGAGTTTGCAGTGCAGTGCTGTTACAAAATACCAAATATCAGTTGAGGACAATTGAGGACAATAAGAAGCTAGAGGGATAATAGTGCTGCTTTGTGTAGTTTTTGTGAGACTATACATGGATTTTTGTGTCCAGTTGTGCTCCCTATGACCTAGGAAAGATAAAAGTAAAACTAGAGCGAGGACAATAAATGAGGTTCAAGGGCATATGAGGAAGTGCTTAGAGGTAAATATGTTTACTCTCAGAGACGGCTTGGACAGGGTACAATTTACAATTCATGTACGGCTTCATTATAAACGAATGATAGCAAGATGAGAACAAATGTCCTGAAGATAAGGAAGGAAAAGTTTAGGCTAGGCATTAAGAAAATGTTATTAACAGTAAGGAGCAGTCTGTCAATGAGAGAGGTTACCATGGAAGGTGGTTGAGTTTCCATGCTTGTCAATACTTAAGAACAGATTAAACTATATCTATTGGCTTTTGGCTACACTGAGGTTTTTCTTAAAATCTCCCTTCATTGCTGTGGAATTGGTTCATTTCCACTGGTGCTAGGAATAGTTGGAATACTAATATAGATCAGATGCTCATGTTACCCTGCAGGTTGGATAACAAGGTGCTAAAAAATGTTAGTAGCCATCTGTATTAGCGATACCACTTACAGAGCTGCATGAATACTACAACGTGTGTGCTAATGGGAATGATATAGAGAATAGTTATGCAAAACGCAAGGGATTAGTTAGGTTACTCAAGTAGTCTGTTTTGACCCTAATATTTAGGATTCTCTGGGAAAGAGAGGCTTTCCAAGAGTAGAAAGGGTTTGCCACAAATAGCCACTGTTGCATTCAAGAGCTGGAAGAGAGAACTGAATTGTGTAGTAGATTACCAGGTTTGTATAAAAATATCAAAACAAATACCAGTAAATGGTGAGCAATATAGTGATAGCCAAAAAAACTACATTAAAAGAACATTAAGATTGCAAAGTCAAGCATTAAAAATTTAGGGAATGCCGGGGTTAAGGCTGCCCTTTTGCAATTTTAATTTGGCCACCTTTGGCATATCCGTTAAGGTATGCTCCTTAATTGCATGATCACATACTGTTTTTCCCACAAGGCTTCAACCTCCTTCAGTGCACAGGATGGATAGTGCTAACTGTTTGGGTAGCTATTCATTATTAACTTTTTATCCTTATCATTCAGTTTTGTTCTCCATGCATTATTTACTGCCCAACATTCAAATCCTACGGTGAATACAGAATTATTAATTTTCTCATTGGCTTTTCTATGATGCTATCATCGTAGTATTTTAGGGCCAGATTTTTAAAGGTACTGTAGGCTTTAAAAATGCAGATAGGCACCTAATCTAGTGGGATTTTCAAAATTACCAAGGCACCTAACTCCCATTGAAATCAAAAGCCACAAGGGGAACTTAGGTATAGCAACACTGTGCATTGTGACACCTAACTTCTAGGTGCCCTGCTGTCTAGTGCAGTGGCTCTCAATCTTTCCAGACTACTATGCCCTTTCAGAAATCTGATTTGTCTTGTGTTCCTCCAAGTTTAATCTCATTTAAACTACTTGCTTACAAAATCAGACATAAAAATACAGAACTGTCACACTACACTATAACTGAAGCATGGTTTACATTTTCATTTTTACCATATAATTATAAATAAATCAATTGGAATATAAATATTGTACTTATTTCAGTGTTTAATGAATATATAGAGCAGTATAAACAAATCATTGTGTATGAAATTTTAGTTGGTACTGACTTCGTTAGTGCTTTTTATGTAGCCTGTTGTAAAACTAGGCTGATATCTAGATGAGCTGATGTACCCCTGAAAGACCCCTGTGGTATTGGTTAAGACCCACTGACCTAAGCCAACCCCAATAGCATGAAGCCAATGAAAAGATGACAGCAACTAACTTTGAATCTAAACAAACCTGAAAGAGATGAGTCTTCCTAACTTCGTGGAAACAGAAAGGAAGAGTATTTAAAAACAAACAAACAAACAAACAAAAAAAACCCTCAAAAGTGAGCATAACCTTCTCCGCTATCCATTTAAACAGTGAGCACTTATCAACTTATGCTTTCTATCTCTACAAGCAAGCTGCCACGACAGCTAAGAAAAAACAGGGAAGACTCAAGAAAAAATACCAACCAAAGGAAAGCGCCCCAAAATTTTAACATGGAGTGGTGAAAGAAAGTTAACTAAGCCACTGCTAAGAGATTAGATTTAAAATTCTTGTAATGATTTTATTGGGATATGAAAATGTTGTTATAACTTAACACATTAATAGTTGCTCCTGTTAATCATCAAATGGTTAGATCACATATACCTGGAGAGGAGTCAGTGACTTAATGTTGGAAACAGAGGAAAAGGGGGATTTAATTGAATTAAGATTCTTAATATTGGTTAATTGCCCTGTCACAAGACAGCTCCTTAAATGGCATCTGATAAATCCCTGATTTAAATACCCCCTTCAATTTCATAGGATTGAGTTAAGATTGTTTACTTTGCCCACCTATAAAACTAGCTGGTCATTATTAATAACTAGACAGGTTTCACCTACCCTTAAACAAATTATTTTGTCCATACATACACAGATTTTAAGTATCTAATAACTAAAACTGGGTTTAAAGTAATTTTGGAAAACAGCATACTTTGGTTTTAATTTACCAAATGAAGAGCACCCCCAGCTGTGGTCCACTTTCAGAGGTATTATATCTGCTAAAAGCTCTCCATAAACAGACATACAGAAGAGATTGTAATGGAAGTAGCCAATTTATCACTTGTGTTATATCATCTGTGGTGTTTTGTTCAATATTTTCTTTTACTTTCTTCAATAATAAAATAGGCATGGTTACTAATTCTGATTATTTGGCTTGGTTTTAATCTTGGTGTCCTTTAAGGTATGTAAAAAGAATCCCTTTTAGTAAAATAGTGGGAGTCAAATTCCATGAGACAGGTTTATGAATAATCTGTATCAGTAATTCACCTTTTTGATTTTGGTTTTCCCTGGATTGTCAGAGAGAGAAAAGAGAGAGCTACCACTTCTTGTTTCTCTAGATTAAATTTTTCAGTCTTTGCCTCTAATGCTCACAGTATATATTTAAAAATTATTATTGTTTACTAATTTAAGGATTCACACTTTCCTTCTTTCTGTCTTCATTTTACCTTATCAAATGGGTGATTTGTTATTAACTGGCCATAAAAGTAGTAGCAAACACTAAAATGATCTTTTCTGTCTGAGGTTTTTTTTAAAATTTTTTCTACATTTAAATGTATGGAACCAACTATGAAAATCAATGACAAATCAGGAGTATTGTAACTGAGATGTTTTGGGTTTTGTTTTGTTTTTTCTAATAGATTTGGGGTTTGATTCTGCTCCCAGTGAACTAAGCGGCAAATTTTCCGTTGAGTTCAACAAAAGCAAAAGGTTCTAAATTGAACTAGCATTGGTTCCCCAGAGTTCTTCATAGAATGGGCCACATCATAAAATGGAAATTATCTGATGTACCATCTACTCTCCCATTCGAGATTCCATAACCCATCTCTGCACCCACGTATAATCACATAACTGCCCTGTAGCAACTACAAGGACTTACATTTAAAAGTAATATTGGGAAATTATTTAAGTATTTTAGCTTATTTTAATGCCATTTAATTATGATGATATTATTAGTGGAAATGAAGAGAGCCAGAACATTTGACCAGCAAAGGAGCCACATAGTTCATGGACCAACTACAGTTTAGAAACCTCTGATCTAGTCTAGCTGTGCAGCATTAAAACGGGGTAGGAAACTAACTTGTGACTACAAGAGAATATAATACTTTGTTTCATTTGAAACAAGTCAAGTTGGAATTTATAAGCAATATACACTCATGTAATATGCTTTTGGCTGTAAAACCAAGGGAATCAACAACAAAAGGAAGGAAGAAAAAAATAATCTGAGAATTAGTGTGCCCCCATATGTGTAGTTAGTTAATGCCACTGAGTCATCAGTTTTGGGCAAAGTTTCACAATTGAGAAGTATGCTGGGGTGTTTGGTGTTTCACTGCTCATGTTGCTATAGATTTATAAAAATAAGTTTATCATCAGATAAGAAATGTTCAGTATTGCAAAGAAATAAAAGCATATAAGGATTTCAGTGGGACTCAAAGTTTCAACAGTTTTAAGAAAATAAGAATCAATCTTCAATTATTTTCAAATAAGTAATAGTTTTCAAATATTTTCAAATAGTAAGTTTGACATGAAGGATGGTATGATTTATAGTTTATATGTATAATCATGGCCCAGTTATCAGAAAAATACTAATTGTATTTTTTAGATTTTTTTATTTTGTAATGTAGCACACAAGTGTGTCATTTAGATATATTGGGCCTAACCCTGTTCCCAATTAAATCAATGGGACTTGTGCAACATAAGCAAAAGGGAACAAGGAGATGGTGGAGAGTCAGGGGAAGAAAGGATATAAAGTCATTAGAACATATTCCCCTCAAGAATCTGGAAGTGAGCCTATTATTCCCTAGTCTAAGCATTTCTTTACTGTCTAGCAAAGAGCTAGAGCCCTGCATGGATACAAAATTTGTATCCACATCCAGTCCGCAAACATGGCCCACAGATATAAAATGGGTATCTGTGGATTTGCAGGGCTCTTGATATAAAATTTGGATCTGCATCCATCTGTGATCTGCAAACATGGTTCATGAATATCCGCAGATTTGCAGGGCTCTACAAATAGCTGTGAAAACTACTGGCAAAGTGTGTGTCTCTATCACACTCTAGTGGCAGGTCCACGTAGAACATCACAGCCTTTTACTCCTTCCAGTTACTCCATTAACTCAAGGGGTAGAGGACTGTGCTATGAATCTCAAAATGGAAATTGCAGATAGTCAAAATCACATGGGAAATAGGTTGTAATTTTTTAACAATCAAAGTAATTAATCATTGTAAGAATTTACTAAGGGTTGTGGTGGAGTCTCCATCACTGATAAATTTTAAATCAAGATTGGGATGTTTCTCCTAAAACAGCGGTTCTCAACCTTTTTTTCCCCAAGTACCACTCGGGTCAGGTACAGTCAGGTCAAGTACCGCTTAACCTGACTGTACCTGGCCAGAGTGGAACTTGGTAAATAAGCGGGGGGGACACTTTCGGCGGCGGCGGGGTTGTGTGGAGGGATCAATGCCCTCCGCCGAAACCCTGCCGCTGTTTGACCGTTTTCAGCGGCAGGGTGGGTGGGACTTTCGCTTAAATCCTTTAGCTTAAATAGTTGTTGGTTCTTTATACCAAATTTTGGAAAGATGATTCTTCGTGTCTTCTTGAGTTAGGGGAGGGAGTTGCTTGAGCACTGCCTTAATCAATTTTCCATTAATATAAATATTCTATACTTATAAGGCTACTTAAATTAGTAGTTAGTTTAGCAAGGTCATTAGATACCACATAAAGCATTTTACCATATACATAGCAATGCCATTAGAAAATTTTTATCAGGAGCTTTGTATTTAGCTAATATGTTTGTGAGCATGCATTTCACCAAAGGTGTTCACCATTTTAATATTTAAGAAATAAACAAAGGTGTAAAACATTTCCCACAGTGCTTGGGTTTTTTTAGAGGCTTTTCTGAATGACATTTTTAGGGTAATTATCAAAATGTATTTCAACTAGAATATGTCTAGAATTCTTTGTGGCTTTATGCTAAAGTTTTTCTTGGGAGAGTGAAAAAGCCACTTTACCTCTGTATTCATTGCTCTAGTAACCCAACCCTGCATTGCTTTTCACATTCACTTTTCCCAAAACATGAATGTTTTATGTGATTGATTGTCTTGAGATAAGGATTACATTTGTACCAAACTGGTATCTTATACCAAAGGAGATGTCCTGGTCTGGATAAGACGCTCTTTTAGACTGTCTACACTGCAATAAAACGTCTGTGGCTGGCCTGGGTCAGCTGATTTGGGCTCATGGGGCTATAAAATTACAGTGCAGATGATCAAGTGGGATCCTGCGAGAGGGGAGGGTCCCAGGTCTGGGACAGGATCCCAGCTGGAACCTGAATGTCTACACTGCAGTTTTATAGCCCTGCAGCCCGAGCAGCTGACATGGGCCAGCTGCAGGTGTTTTATTGAAGTGCAGACATACTCTTAGGTGTTTGTCTCTTTACCCATGGTCCTTAGAATTGCAGTCTGTCTGTTACAGCAATTAAATGTTTCTTAAATGTTTTGTATAAAGCATACATTTCAATAACTGATATATCTTTAAAACATAGAACAAAAGAAAATAGTATAAAAGTTAAAGTAAGGTAATGTTTAAAATGCAGCTTTTCTGAGTTTGTATAACACTCATGGTTTTATGGCTAAGGTGCGGTAATCTTCTGGGGACATTTGCTTGTTCTTGAAAGACAGAAAGCAGGGTTTTGTGATTTCTTTAACTAGCCTGAACTTTTTATAACATAACTAACTAAAACATACCATCGATATTTTTGTATTTTCAAGTACCCTGACAATAATAAATTTGTAGCTGTACCTTAATATTCAGTAAAGATGCAGATAAACTTGTAATAACCTAACATCAAAACAAAAAACAGTTCATAGTTTTAGTAATATAATTTTTGCATCAATATTGAGGTCTCTCCCTCACAGTCTCTTTAAATTCTTCAGTTTTTTATAGATTTAGTGGCTTTCTAGAGTTTCTTGTATAAATTTTTTTGTCATTCTTGTGCTCAGTGCAAATTTCAGCATACTTTTATAGTAGTTGGCTGTAGAGACACAATTTTCTCAGTTTGACTAAATTTAATGTCTTCCAGTTTCATCCAATCAACCATGGGAGTGATGGCGGTTTTTATACAAATGCTTTTGAACTGTTGGTGATACTTTATTTCTCAATAAGCTTCAAGTAGTGTGTTAAATATTAGTATGTTGCTTCAGGATAATTTCAGCTTTCATCTTTTTCAATTTATTTTCATTTTCTGAAAATTGGTGAAAACCTTTTTGTCTAACTTTTTCTGGATTTCTGGATGGCATCTTCAGCAATTTGAACACAATTCTGTGATTTGTTTTTTCTTCATGTGTAGAACAATAGCATTTAACAGGAACACATTTCCTTGTGTAGATGCTTATAGCCATTATTGAGTAACTTCTCATGTTCAATCAACCATCTAATGTCAATGTTGATTCCTTTAGTTCTTTCCATAATTTTCTGTTTCTTCACTTGTGAGTTTAAATATGTCTGGAGGAGTGTATTTAAGAAGTATTTCCATCTCTCTTTAAATGTCTTATTTGCATTTCACTCAAGGTGATTATGTTGACATAAATGGTTACGACTATCTTACGGAGTTCAGGTTCATGCCTTTATGCTATAAAAACAGCCAAATCTTTCATTATTCTTTGTCTTTTTCTTGCATGTCAAGGACAAAAATACTGTTCCTAAATGAAGCTGATGTTGAAAAGCTGCTGGAAAACCTGGAACAGGGACTTAAATGATCATTCTAGCTATATTTTGATAAGCGATGACCTTGAAAAAAAATCTTACTTCCAGGATCATCAAACTCATCAATATTCTATCTTTCCATTCAGTAGGTAAAGTTTCAGTCAATGGCACATTTGATCTTGATGAATCAGAAGAAATAGATTTTCTGTACTCTAAGATGAGCATGGCCCCTTTCTAACTTCCTACTGAACAATTCTTGACAGTTATTACATTTTACTGTGAAATAATTATCTGACTTTATTGCTTTGGTCTATTTGATACCTGGTATCTTACCATTTCTTTCGTCTTCATTCATGTTTAGTCAGGTAAATTTGTATGTTGATTTGAAGTAATCATTAACACTAATTGTTTTAGAATATTGATCAGCAGCTTTCATGTATACTACACTTAAAATGAAAAATGACCACTTAATATATTACCCTGTGAAGACTGAAGATTGAAAAATATGAGTTTGATACCATTTTACAGAGGAGCGATATCACCTCTAAATTAAGATTTTTTTAAAAAAAATTTGTGAGGTATTCACTCTCTTTGAGTTGCAAAAAATACATTCGATCTTCCCCAAATAGAGTCTGTGAGTAACGATTGAATTTTCAGAGGTATTTTAAACTAAAGCTGTTACGTTGAGTTAAAATTAATTAAATGGGATCTTTAAACATTTTTTAGTATTTAACCTTTTTCATTACCCTTTTGCAAACAAATGGTGGTTTTATTATCGTTCAAATTTTGTATACAGTTAACAGTTATTGCCAGCATTCCTTGAATGTACATTGAACAAAAATAGGTTGTAATTAAGGCTTATACACTTACCTCTGAGATTTGGCAGCAGTCGACCGGAGTTACGCAAGCTACGCAAAAAACTTGCGTAACTCCTGTCGACTTCTCTTCTTCACTGCACTGCGCTGACGGGAACCGCATTCCCATTGACGCAGTGCTACACCACTGGAGAAGGTGGTCTTAATATGTCTATTTCTGAATCGACTGAGCGGGTCTTCAGTGACTGATCAGTCGATCCAGAGAAATTGATCTGATGGTGGTGAATTTGCCGCTGTCAGTGAAGGCGTAGCCTAAGCTAAGTTCTAACCGTTGTATTTTCCTATATTTTCCATCACATTCACAAGTTTCCACTGCTCAAAATGGCCACCATTTTCCATAATTTACAGTGGGAGTGAAGCTACATAATGGAGTTGAAACTACTCATGGCCTCAGTAAACATGGCCACTACTTGATTTGTGGAAGAGGTGCCCCCAAAAGGAGAAGTGGCACTTAACCAGTGGGTTGGCTATTTGCTAGACAGCAATCTAATGCTAGGAATCAAGATTCTTGGATTCTGTTTCCACCTGGGAGGGGATAATGGTCTTCTGGTTAAAGTAGCAGGGGGAAGTGGAATAAGGAATCCTGGGTTCTCTTTCCAGTTATGTGAGAGGTGCATAGTTTTGCAGTTAGAACCATGGTTACTGATAGCATAGCCAAGCACATAGATTTGGCAAATGCTTTTTGAGGGGCAGAGTCAATGAGGTTGGGTATATTAGAGACAGGAGGTGAGAGGTGCAGCACAGGATCCACAGGACAGAAGGAAGAGGCACTAAGGTGGCTTTAAACCTGGGAGCGGATCACATCTAAGTTATAATAGCCTGTCTTTGGCTGCAGTGGTGCTGAAACATGTAGCACTTCTGATGTACGCCTCCCACACGCAGCCTTCTCCCTGGCATGTCCCTTATCCAAGGACTTTGAAGTGGGTCTTTGGAAGATGGTCTGCAGTAGTCTTCTTCAGTCCTTGCATCAGGATGAATATCTTCTGGATGGAACTGGGTCTTTTTAGAGGCTCTTTAGACTGCTTCACAGACCTCTTACCCGACATAAAGATGCAAGAACTCAGGTGAGACTCTCACCCTGGCGTCTATCCTAGCTCTGCTAGAAATGACCTTGTGCAACCTGTTGTTTTATATGTGAAAGGCATGGATAATATTTTATCACCTCCAAAGGTGTCGTTCAGTAATGAGATCTTTGATGTGCACATACCTATAAGTATGGATAAGATTTTGTCAAAGTAAAATTAGGCAAAATTCATGGAACAGGCATGGTAAAAACGAACAATCATGATCTGGTCATGGCAATAAGAATGTGTAATTAACAATAAAGTATTACAGTGTAACATTTACATGAAACAAACAACGTTAATTCAATAGTTTTCACTTCCTTGACAAAGTAAACGATTTTGAAATTATATATGCATATTGTACAATCATTTTTCAAACAAAAATAACGAAAAACGTATAGAACAAAAATAACTGATTCTTTTTAGTAAAGACCTTTTTGAAAACTCTTGTAATTTTGGTATAACAAGTTACATATAGACAGATTGTTATTTTTTATGTTGTCCCCAAGCACATTTTTATAAGATGAGAAGGAGCATTCTGCATCCACATTGTTGACTGGTACTGCTAAGCATCTCAGGGCAACTACTGACAGAACTGGGAATCTGGCCATTATGCTTTTCCAGAACTGGAAAATATCCTGGTTCCTCAATTCTTGAACTGCACCAGAGTAACTCCGATATTCTCTCTGTGCTGGAATGTTTTCAAACAGTGGTATATTTTCAAATACTATGGTCTCACAAATATCAAGTTGTTTTGCTTGATTTGGCTCAAATACATGGCATGCATTGAAGAAAATGGCAGCAGGTTGGCGAAAGCAAGGGGTTGTATGACTTTTTTTTTTTTTTTTGAGCTTTCCAAGAGTGCTGTTTTTGCTGTCAAGTGTTGGCAAGTTTCAAGCTCTGTGCCCACAACCCAAGATCATGCATATAATTTTTGTGACTTGATGAGCAAGAATTATTGGCTCTTCATAAGCTTTAAGTGTGTTCATGTTTCGGGGTGCAAACTCTTTTAGAGCCTGGAGTTCTTGAATAATTGCTGCAGATTGGGAAAGATCCATAATCCCTTGGACACTTGAACTACTGCTACGACTATTCCCCTCAGTAAAAAATGAAACTTAATCCTCAGTGTGTTCAGTGTGATAAAGAGCTTCATTGTTCCATCTGGTTATTACTAAGGTTGATGAGATGGAAGGTCTTTTCCCTTTTTTCGTTAGAAAATGCGGAACCAGGCTTTTCTGGCAGGGCAGGCAGTGAAAGCATGTTTCACAGCCACAATTAATTAATTTTACTTCAAAAGTATCTTCCTCCACAAATCACCCACAAGGTTAAAGAAATGTGCCGTTCGTGTAAGGTGTACAGCATTTAAAAACAGTTTCAAACCTCAATCCCAAGCTTTTCCCATGTATGTGGCATTATTGGTCACAAACGCAATGGTGAAATCAAATGGAATTGTGAATTTTTCGACAGTTTCCTGTATTGCGTTGATGACTGTTTTAAAATTGACTGCTTCCAAAACTTCACAATGTAACAAAAAACCATCCAGCTTGTGTTCACATGTATCTGAAGTGCCTGCATTTTCACTGCTTGTTGGGATGGGGACGGCAAGAATGTTAAGTACATACATACCTGTCTTCAGCATAGATAGTTTCATCTATCATAATGCTAATTCCTTCACAGGACTGCAACTTTTCTGTGATGCTGGCTGAATTAGGGGGACCATTTATGATATTATTTAACAGCAGTATTTCAAAATTACAGTAATTCATATGAGAGAGACTATGTCATCAGGTACTGCTGGAAAGGTTATAATTTGCTAAGTATGATAATACTGTTTATGTGCATGTGTCATATTTGTATTGGAAGTTATGAATATGTTTGATGTATCTATATTTCAACTTGTGCTGTGTTTCTGGTGACACCTCAAACAGGATGGCTGCAGCAATAACCTGCTTAATTGCCTTTTAAGGAAACTCTCAGTTACAATAGGCCTGGGGAGAGAAGCTGGGGCTACACCTGATGAGTCACCAAGACTTACTCATGTGACCCTAGCCTCCATTTTATTTGTGGAAATTTCCTCAAGCAGCATGACAAAGGCTAAGGGAGAGGAACATAAAAGGCAGCTGCACCACATCCATTTTGTTTTCAGTCTTCAGTCAGTCTCCAGTCTTCACCTACCTCTGGATCAACTCATCTACAACTGAAGCTGTAAAACAAAGGACTGAGACCCATCCTGGTTCTGGTACTATACAAGCCTGCAAACTCCACAATGCTACTAAAAACCTGATATATATGGACTTTCCAATCATTTGTATGTATGTGATGGCCTTGATCATTTAACACTTCTCTTATAGTTGGTTTCTTTCCCTTTTATAATAAATCTTTAGTTTTAGTTACTAAACAATTGGCTGACTGTGTCGTATTTTAGGTACGATCCAAACTTACATTGATCTGGTAATGTGACTGATCCTCTGGGGTGAGGAGAATCTTTTTGGTAAAGAGCATAGAGTTTTAAATAACTGATCTCTTTACTGGATCTAGTAGTTGATTGGGAGCCCGAGACTGAAATGCAGTAAAGGGGGCTGTGTATATTTTTTGTTTTAGCTTCTTGATAACCAGTGTGGGGAATCAGAAGCATTCTTTGTGGCTGGTTGGGAAGTCTGATTTCAGTGTCACCCACCAGTGTTGGGAGAATCTGCTCTCCTTTTGCAGCCTGTCCTGACCTTGGCATTTTCAGGTGGTCTACCCTAGGCATGGACGGGTCACATTTTCCTTTAATTTTTCAGTGACAGTCAAACACTTTGGGTAGGTAAAACTTTCTAAGTTGTTCTGCACTTGGTATAACACTTACTTTGCTCTCTAAAAACCATCTCAGTTTTGGATTGTTAAGGTCATGCAGGGGTATATTTGCAGCAGAAAAGGCTTCTGTTAATTTGAACACTTCATTTCTCCTGTAAAGCTGCCCCATAGTCTTGGTATTGAAGACCTGTGTAACTCTTTTCTGCTTTTCAAAATTTATATCTTTGTCCATTTTTAATGCCTCTTGTTTGCACTCATGAGTTGCACTTTCAAGATGCTTATCACAGCTAGCCTTTTTCATAAAATGAACAGGTAGTTGCACGACGTACAAAACATCTTTCCTCCACTTCCATGGAAAGTGTTAGGGCACTGCTCTGCTTGCTGCTTAGCACTTAATATTGCCAATTTGGTCATTTTTTTGTTCTTCATCTTACTTCAAATAAATTGCTGTAACCCCTTCTTTAGGCGATTCATGACTTCTGTGAAATTCCAGGTTGCTCAGGGACCTGGTTAGACTCCCTGGGCCAAGCAGAAACTAAGAAGTAGGCCCTCAGAGAAGGTGCCTGTGACCTCTGGTGGCAGAGCCACTGTTAGGTGGGAAAGCCTTGAGACTGATTGACTCTCAGGCTTGATAGTGAATCAGGAGGTGGAGGGGGCACTCCCTCCCTGAGCCCAGACTCCAGGGGCCTGACAGCCTCAGCCCCACCTCCTGAGGCAGCTAACAATTCTTGCCTGTGGGGTGGTTGGTTGACATCTCCTGCAACTGCAGCCTTGCAGCTTCTGTCCCCTGTGTCTGCCCTGGCTGACAGCAGCAGGACTCCAGTTGCCCGTGATGGCTAAGAGCTGCAGGGTCCCTGCCACCTGCAGCAGATGAGAGCTGGGGGGCCCTCACCGCTGGCTCAGAGCTGTGGGTTCCCATGGCAGCTGAGAGCTGCTGCATCCTACATATGCCTTCTGAGAGCTCTGGAACCCTCACTGCCTGCAGCCGTTGAGAGCTCTCGGGCTCCCACAACCCTCAGAAGCCGACAGCTTTGGCCCCACTGTCCTGGACGGAAGCTGAAGACGATAATGTCACGGAAGTCTCTGGAAGTCATGGAATCCGTGTCTTCCTTGACCTCTGACAAAATCTTACCCTTATTGAATATAATAGATGAGATTTGAGTTCATGGTCTTCTGACTCCCAGTTCAGTGTACCTTTCACAAGGCTGAATAATATTTTGATGGAGGGATTTTCCTACCCTTTCATCTTCCAGAAAACTGGGAATCTACTTCACCTTCAATCTAGTACACTTAAGTGCTAGTTTGCCTTTGAAAGTGAGGCTGCCCTTAGTCAAAATAGCCACTTCTTGGGTCTTTTGTTTCTAGTGGGACTGAAGCCACAAACTGCCCTGAGGGAAAAGGGCCATTCTCTGTGGTCTACAGTTGGGAAATTGTGAGAAGAAGGTGCATGGTGTAAACTTTGGCTCAAGTGGGGAGCAGTGGCTAGCATTCATGGGGGAGAGGAATTAGTAGCGCCAGTTCTGAGATCTCTCTAGCCTTGTTAAAACTTTGCACCTTTGGCTATGGGTATGTCTGCACAGCCTACGGAAGTGAGCTTCCCAGACCGATCGACAGACTCTGGCTACCCGAGTCATTACGTAGCTAGAGAACTTTATTGTGAACCTTGTTAGGTCTGTTGGTCCAGGCTATGTAGACATACATGAGGAACACTTGTCTGCCCAGTTGAGCAGATCCAGCACTTGACAAGATCTCCTACCCTGCTCTCAGGAATGCAGGATCTATTGTATTAGAGTTGGGAGGGTAGAGAAGGGCCTTTCCCTCCCCCACACCTTTCTTTACATAGTTAGTCCTCTCCTCTTTGTGCCCTGCTGTCTCTCCCTTCTCCCATCTCAAACATCGCTACTCCCTCGGTAGCCTCATGCTATTAGGGAAGATGGGGGCATCCTTATCATTCTTTGGCCCTGCCCTTCCCCAAAAAACAAACAAAAACTTCTCTCCTACACTTGCTGTATTAAAAATCTGGGAAATTCCATAAACAGAAACTTGTTTAAAAGGTTAGTGGTCCCTCCAAGCTAAGCTCTAAGCAGTCAAGAAAATTCCAAGTCATGGGATATCTCTTTACCATACCCTAATGTCTGCACAGCTTCTGTCTACTAATAGGAACAGACTCTACATTTTCATAAGGAACCTTTTTTGTCTCCAACATATAAGAAAATACATTATGTACAACACATTCATTTCCCTTATAAGGTAACCTTAATTACAGTCTCATGCACTCCCCCCTCAATAAACACGTAATACACCATACACACTTAACTTGTGCACTTCTGTCAACTCTAAATATTTACTCAGGGTGTAATTAAAGATTTGCTTTATGCTGTGAGGGAGATTAATGTATTGTTTGTAGTGTATTTCCTTATCTTTTGGAGGCAGAAAGAAGTTCATTATGAATATACAATCTGTTGTCAGTGGAAACATGTTTAGTGGGCATTTAAGATATGGTTAAGAAGTGCCCCATAACTTAGTATTACCCTGAGTTTGGATGATGTCACACTTAAATAAAAACACTATTTGAAATGGTTATGGAATATATATATAAAATCAAATAATCATAAGCAGAAGGTAAATCATGTTATCATATACCCAGCCCACCTTTTAACATTTTGTGGATTCTGGCAAGCCAAGCTCCCCAAAAATTCATAATCTTTACCCACTCCCCTCTCTTTAACACTTAATGACTATATATTTCACCCATAGCCAAGCCTTTCTCTCTAATCATCAGTGACTAAATCCATTCTTTTTCTCTAGGCTTCTAGACAATTCTTAACTTTCCATAGTAGGCATAGCACATTTTGATATTCTCATCACTTCTCTTTGAACATTTTAGAATGGTTAAAGTTTTCATTCACAGGCTGAAATTATGGCCCAATTTTTCACGTAGCAAGGACATTTCAGATATGTATTATGCCCATGTAAATACTTTAAAATAACACAAGTTTTAAAAAAAATCCAACCCACCAAATTGAAAAACTTGGATAAATGGAAAAAATGGATAAAACCCTGAGGTGGGGAGGATGATACCAATAGCCTCTGGATTTTTTTCTGGGGGAATAAAACCTGTTTTGTACAATTTATAAAGCAGACATTGCAACAGAATGTCAAGAAGATTTTCTGAAACTGTGCTATTCTGAAACTTCATTTGCTGACCAAATGGCTTTCTCAACTTTGCAGAACTAGAGGACTTGGCTTATAATTAGGAAGAAGTTTAGGGTGACTTCAACTCACTGATTTCAGTGTGTAAATTCCATATGAAAAGATTGGGGATAATTTAATCTTCAGTCTAATGCATTGAATCCAATGCATGAATAATTGCATCTTTATTAGAATGGTAATATCAGAAGAACTATTTATTGAGTTTTCATATTTCCTATTTACATATATCAGCTGAAAAGAGGAACTTGTTTTATTCTCTTGTAATGTCCTCCTTAAGTGACACTCAGTTTTCCACCTTTATCTTTTTTGTATTTTGTAGAGCTCATTAAATATTACAATATCTATTTACTATTTTCTAATAAGTTATTTTTCCCAAATAGGTGGAGAACGAACCTGTGGTGTACATGAGCTAATCTGCATTAGAAAAGGTAAACATTTAAAAAAAAAAATGGTTATTTAATTTAATTTTAAGGCTAATTGTTGTGAACAATGAAGTATATAAAATATTTTAAACTGGATTTTTGTGCTATCCTTTAAAATTGCTGTAAAATTACTTTAATTTAGTTTGTATGCAGTGTTGTTGTAGCTATGTCAGTTCCAGGATATTAGAGAGACAAGGTGAGTGAGGTAATATCTTTTATTGGATCAACTTCTGTTGGTGAGACAAGCTTTTGAGCTTATACAGAACTCTTCTTCAGGTCTGGGAAATTTAATTAGAGTGTCACTGCTAAATACAAGATAGAACAGATTGTTTAGCGTAAGTAACTAATACATATTTCAAGGGACCGTACAAGGTGAAGTGACCCGTTAACATTCCTCCAGTCATCAGGAGGAGTGGAGGGGAAGCAGATGGGGCCAGTTGTTAGTGGGTTATAGATTCTTGTAATAAGCCATAAATCCAATGTCTCTATTCAGTCCATGATTTTTAGTGTCTAGCAAAGTTATACATTTTAATTCCCAGCCTCATCTTTTGAAAGTGGTGTGGAGGTTTCCTTTGAGGATGGGGATTGATAGGTCAGATATAAAATGATAGCTTCGTGAACAGGTTATGAGCTGTTTTTTTCATTTTCTTGTTTGAGTTCGTTCGAGAGCGTGGTGATTGTTTGGTTTCACCCATATAGTTGTTGTTGGGACATGCAGTGCACTGGGTAAAGTACACCACATGTTGTATAGGACCCATGGATTTTGAAAGGTGTGCGTGAAGACGCTGCGGCACAGCAACTTAAGTACGTTGACAGGAGATGTGCAAGTTACATTATGTAGCTTGTGTGTCTCCCGTTGACAGCAGTGTAGATGAGGCCTGTGTTGTGTGAAGAAGTACTTCGTTTTGTTTGTTTTAAAATGCTGCCTTTTAGTTTCATTGGGTGACAGATGTAGAGCTTGGATAGCTTTCTGACTAGTCCTGGAGAGTCACCACAAGGCATAGCTATTCTCCATCATCCTATGGAACTCTGTTGCATGGCATCTTTCTCTGTGTCACTACTGAGGGGGTTTTAGTGGCACAGATTAGATATGTAAAAGGTTAGCCATTTAAATGGTAATCAGCTGTTTAAACGTTTTAAACAGCTGATTACTGTTTAAACTGGGGGGAGGCGAGCGGCAGCTGGGCTGGCTCCCCACCAGCAAGAGCAGCTGGGCAGCTCTTGCTGGCGGGGGAGCAGTAATTGCGGCTGGGCTCGGCTCCTCGCATGTGTGGGGAGACGTGGAGCCTGGCGTGGGGGACGAGCCTCAGCTGGGCTCTGCGCCTCTTGCTGGCGGGGAAGCAGAGAGTCCAGGGTGGGGGAAGAGAGGGCCTGAGCCACAGTTGGGCTCGGCTCCCCACAAGGGGGCGGATACATGGAGCCGACTGCCGTGGAGGGTGTAGCCGCAGCTGGGCTGGCTCCCCACCAGCAAGAGCAGCTGGACAGCTCTTGCTGGCAAGGAAGTGTGGCGCAAAGTGTGTATGTGAGGTGGGGTGAGCCTCAGCTGGGCTCAGCTTGGCTCAGGTCCCCGTGAGTGAGAGCTGCCCAGCTACCGCAGCAGGGGGAGGGGGAGCCACAGCTAGGCAGCTGTCACTTGGCAGTGAGGAGCTGAACCCAGCACGGCACCCCCCCAGCATTTAACCGTTTAAACATTCTAAAAATAGAACGTTTAAACAGATTTTTAATTAAACTGATTTTTACATCCCTAGCACAGACATGCTGGTGGGGAAGCAAGAATATGGCCAGTTATCCCTCCACTATATGAATTCACTGAATAAAATTGGACAAGGGGACATGGACTGGAAGTTCTTATATGGCATGGTGATAAGTACCTTAGATGGACAGACATAATGTTGTTGCTGTCCTATGGTTACATTAATAGTCACTAATGGTGTTCTGCAACATATGTATATGTCAGAAATCTGTCACCCCAGTACCCTGTAGAAAGCACCCCTGCCAAGCCTGGGGTTTAGTGCAGAGGTCAGATTTACCCTTTATCATTATACTTTTTGGAATGCAAATATTTGTAGATGTATATAATTTTATTTGTGTGTGTATGTACATACATACGCACACGCATCTTTTCTTTCTGTGAATGCAGTTGATATTTTTGAAGGTATGCGGGGGCAGAAGAGGAATTATAGACTGACATTAAAGGGCAGCCTGTTATGTTGCTTTGCTTTACATCCAGCACATAAGAAATAAAGCAGATATGCTAAAAATAAAAGAAGGTATACAGTAAAATACTGTTCTTCTGTGTTTCTTGAAGAGCCTGATCCAGTATAATTTAATTTGCTAGTAGTCATTCCATTAACTTTAATGGAAATTGGATCAGGGCCATAAAGAACAACAACTTAAAAACCTTTATGTATATCTGTGTGAAAATGTTTTATCTACTATGAGAAGTTATATCTAAGATTATTATAATTAACTGATTAAACCCCTCTCCCCATTTTAGTTTGTTTGCTTTCTGCATTTTTCAATATTTTGAGAATAGTCCATTTAATAATTTTCCATGGGTTATCAGTCAGTTTCCCCTTTTGTTTGCATGAGTCTTTTATGCATCAACAGGTGAGAGAAAAAAGTTTTTTAAAAATAATGAAACCTGATTGTGAAACCACAAAAATTGGTATATGGATTCAGGTTAAGATATAGTAATTTGAACCTCTTAATTAATTAACTTATTGTTTAAAAATCAACTTGATTTCAAGTTGTTGTGTACTTTAATAGATGATAAAATTGTGTGGATGAAATCAAACTTATTCTGAGAAATTTAAATGATTTATTTAGAAAACTATTTTAGCAAGATTTCAGAATCTTGATATGACAAACTTTTGCTTAATAGAAGATGTGAATAATTAAAATACAGTCGAACCCCGTTTATCCGAGCCTCCATTATCTGGCTCTCCATATTAATCAAACCGGGCTATGGGGCTCGGGCTGTCAGCCCTGCTGCCTCCGAGGAGCTGACAGTTGGAGCTCCACCCATGCTCTTGATTATCCAAATGTTTGGTTATCCAAGCTGGCCCCAGTTCCAATTAGATCGAGTAACTGAGTTCCACTGTACTTTTTCCTGTTTCAGGGTAATTTACACTGTAAATTGAAATAAAAGTGGTTTATTACTATAAAATGATGATTTCTTTAAAAATATTTAAAAGTTATTTTTATTTGTAAAGGTGTGTGGAAATGCCAGAGGTAATGTCAGTTCCTTTTATTGAAGAAGTATGTGTGCCGTTAGTTACCAAGGTTCACAATTTAGAGATGATTTTAGACCCCCCAACTGCTGTTTGACGATCATATAATAGAAGTAATCCATTCAGCTTTTTACCATATGTGTCTGCAACCATAAGAGGTTGCAACTTCTCCTTTTGGATGCAGACTTGGCTACTGATATCTATGCTTTTGTTACCGTCTTATTATGCAAATGCAATGCTCTTTTCAATGGGATACACCTCAAAACCATCCAGAGACTGAAGCTAGTGGAGAATGCTGTGGCTTGCTTATTGGTGGGGTATCTTGGAGGGAGCATATGACATCAGTGCCCTGGGATCTATATTGGCTGTCTCTTGATTTCTGGGTGGAGTTTGGGGTGTTGTTCATGACCTGTAAAGCCAAATGTGCCTTGGGACTGGTCTATTTCATGGATTCACTCCCTGAGTCATACTACCAAGCTGTAGTAGCAGGGGTTCCCAAACTGGGCTTCCCTCATTATAAATGAGAGGGGGCAGCTGACAGTGTGTTTTCTTTGAGGGCTCCAGACTTTGGAACGTGGCCCAAAATAGCTTAGATACTGTACAAGTGCTGGTCTACACTTATCTCGCAATTTGGCGGCAGTCGACGGGAGTTACGCAAACTATGCAGAGTAGTTTGTGTAACTCACGTTGGTTGCTCTCCTTCCCTTCTGCACGCTGTCTACGCTGCGCTTCTAGAGAGGGTGGATTTACTCAGTCAACTTCCTGTTTGATTGAGTGGATCTATACTGACCGCTCAATCGATCCAGAAAGATCGATCTGGCAGCGGCGAATTTGCCGCTGTCAGTTTAGACATGGCCCAAGACATCTGTTTGATAGAGTGTTCTCATTGTAATCACTTCAGTCAGACGTGTTGGAGAACTGGGAGTCCTCATGGCTGATCCACCCTACACGACCTTCTTCCAAGATAGTTATCCTAAAACCACATCCCAAATTTCTACCTAAGATTGCCTCCTCATTTCACCTCAACCAACCCCATCCATTTACCAACATTCTACCTGAAACCACACAAAAACAGACATGAATCAATACTTCATACCTTAGATGTCCGTAGTGCACTGGCATTCTATATAGACAGAACAAAATCATTCTGCAAATCTGCAGAACTATTCATATCAATTGATGAATGCTCAAAAGGAGATGCTGTATCCAAACAGGTACTCTCCAAATGGATTTCCGACTGCGTCAAGTTGTGCTATCATCAACACAATCTACAACCTCCTGAAAGGGTTAGTACACATTCCACCAGGACAGTAACAACCTCAATAGCATTCCTCAACCATTCCCATTGAGGATATCTGCAAAGCTGCAACCTGTGTCTCAGCCCATACATTTACACAACACTATGCACTAGAACAGCACTCAAGTTCTGATGCACTATTCGGACTCACCATGTTATCATCTGCCACAGCTTCAACTCGGAAGCCCCCTCTGTCCATTTGCGCGCACTGCTTTGAAGGCATTTAAAGTGGAGCACCCACAGGGACATCACTCGAAGAAGAAGAGAGGGTTACTCACCTTGTGTAGTAACTGAGGTTCTTCAAGACGTGTGCCCTGTGGCAGCTCCACTAACCTCCCTCCTCCCCTCAGCTTTGGAGTTTTCGCAACTGATGGCTTTGCAGTAGAGAAGGAACGGGAGGTTGGTTGCACAGTGCCAGATAACCGCCTGAAGTGGCGTGAGATGGGGACCGCTCATGTGTGCCTCATCTGAGGGCACTGGTACTACAAATCTCCGATTACAAGTGCAGGGGTGCACAATCATCTAAAGTGGAGTACCCACTGGGGGGGACATCTCGAAGAACCTCAGTTACTGCACAAGATGAGTAACCCTCTCTTCCAAGTGATACTGGGACTTTGTTCTATAGTGTAACTAATGAATGTAGGGTGCCTAGTATTTTGGATAGCTGGCTTTTTGTCTTTTAAAATCTAAATATATAAGTATATGTGTGTATTCATGTTTAAAAATAAAAACAAAAAGTTTTTGCTGAGCAACCATTGGAGCAGTTGCCTAAACCAAACAAGGACTCAGTGACAATCTAGCAGAAATACTTCATCAAGCTGTTAGAAAAGCCCTATTTTCATTTTGAATAGATATCAAATTTGCTTGACTGGTTTTGTGTGCTGAATCTGTTTGACTAACAGCTGTCTTTGCCAAAGCAATACACTTGTCTTGTTTATGGAGTGGCCTGCAAGCCAGACATGTCCGTTTGCAAACAGATTTATGATCCTTAGCACTGAACTAGTATAAATTGAGTTAATTATTGAGTTGCTTTGAGGGCAATTACCTAACTGAAGGAAAAGGAACAATGAAAATAAAAAGTGAAAATAAAGACATAAGAAAACAAACACACAATTCATTCAGTATTTTGGGGCTATTTATTATCCAAAATTTTGGCCCAATCCTGCAAAATGTTGAGCACCATGCTCAGCACCATGTATCATTGATTGAGCTGAACATATCCTTCATCCGTAAGGACTGCTACAGGTATCCTAACACTTGCTTTCTACGTAGAAGACTAGGGCATGAGTCCTTTTCAAGTTAGCTATTTATTTGCTTAAACAGTTGGTCAATTTCCTATCCCTGAGAAAAAAATATTTCATCTCTATGACCTGCCTATTTTTCACTAACCAGTAAAGAAGCAAGCCCACGGTTGTTTACAAACTTAGAAATCCCATGTGGCAGTGCAGTGTGCTGCTGCTATGTTACCAGGTCAACTACAGTTTTTCTTTTTCTTTTTCTTTTCTTTATTTTTATTTTTAAAGTAGTACCCACCGATACTCTTTTGGAAAATGCTTTCTATACAATATCTTCTGCATTTTTCTACCCTGAGTTTTCTGTATTTTGTGATTAAAAACAAGAAATTGGTTTCTTAATTTGCTCTGGCTACTTCTTCCCTAACTGAAATTATAGTTCTTTGTCTGTTAATGTTTATTTGTTACTGGGCTGATTGTGATGCCATAAAGAAATATAGGATTATTATTGCATGTGAGAAATAAAAGCATCAGGAGGAGATGAATGCATACAACAAAGTTCTGGTGGTTCTTCGAGTGATTGCTCATGTCCATTCCAGTATAGGTGTGTGCACGCCACCGTGCACGGTTTCCGGAACTTTTTCCCCTTAGCAGACCCCATTGGGCCGGCTCTGGTGCCCCCTGGAGTCCTGCACTCATGCCACGATATATGAGGCACTGTTGGCCCTACGCCCCCTCAGTTCCTTCTTTCCGCCCGTGTGATGGTTGCTGGAACTAGCCTTGCTCTCTGCAAGTGCCATTCCCCTTGTTTGCACTGTTTGTTATCCAAAGTACTTTAGTTAGTTTTAAGTAGTTGTTAAGTAGTGTTAAGTGTAGCTAGATAGGAAGTCCCTGAGGGACTTAGAGCAGCCGGGCCATACCCCAGTCACCTGGGTTTAAGCCGTGTGCCTCCTGCAGGAAGGCTTTCCAACACAGCGACCCCCATGATCCGTGCCTTTAGTTCCTGGGGGAAGAGCACAGGAAGGATAAATGTAAGATCTGCAGGGCTTTTAAACCGTGGACCCAGAAGGACTGAGAGATCCGGTTAAAAGCCCTGCTCGTGGAGTCAGTGCTCCGCCCGGCGTCTGAGCCGTCCCGCTCCATGGCACCAAGCATCACCTCGGTGCAGAGTGCACCACCAGCACCGGGATCGACTCTGCACCGAGCAACGTCCCCGGTGCTGAAGAAGAAGAGGCAGAGCGCGGACACTCCCTTGCGCCGTTGGTATGGGCAGGGTCAAGTGCGGAGACGCACCAGCCACAGCCCATCAAATCTTCTCTGGTTCCTGCATCTCTGAGCAGGGAGCCTCTCCCGACTCCTAGAAGTGGGAGAGTGCCCCTGCCGATGCCATCAACACCGGAGGCATTTCAGGCAGCAAGAGCCTTTTCCACAGCACCTTCCTCCTCTTGCCCCCCCCCCCTCCCCCCGCGCTGATGTCCTGGGGCAAGCCCGCGTTGGGTCCCCCTGAAAGGTGGTGGAGATCCTTGGTATGGGGAGGCAGATCTCCTGCCAGACAGCCACTGGGGGTAGAGCGAGGATGCTCCCCCAGCAGTCGCTCCACGTCGATGTTGTAGAGCTGGCCTGCTTCAACTCGGGATGTGGAGTCTCCCTCTCGGCGCTGACGTTGGTCCCCAGCACCAGAGGCAGCGCAGGCCAAGAGGCGGCACTGTTTTGAGGTCTGCCAGGTGACGCTCCGACAGCTCCGGCTCTGCATCTATGGCACCAAGTTCACCCGCACTCAGGCGGCGCAGAACCTGGTTACCCTTGGAGGATTCGGCACCGAGGTGCCGCACAGCACCGAGGCGGCGCGGAACCCGGTCGCCACGCGAAGACCCCGCATTGCACAGTCCCCGATGCGGAACCCAGTCACCGGAGTCAGACTCGGCACCGAGGAGTTCGGAGTGGCACCGGTCTCGGTCACCAAAGGGTAAGTGGCACTGTAAGTCCTCAGTGCTGAGACGGTGCTCTGGTACCTCGAGCTTCTCAGAGTGCACCTATATTTGCCAGCATCGTTCGCGGTGATGGAGGCGGTCCTCGTCATCCTCTAGCTTGGAGGCATCGAGAGACTGGTCCCCAGCACCGGGTGGTACCCGGGACTGAGGCCATGCACGGCACCGCCAGTCTAGTGGCTCGGGGTCCTACAGGGGGACAATCGTTGGGACAGCCAACGCCCCCACAAGGCACCACAACCGGCGGCGCAGTCAGCCCCAGCGTGGCCCCAGGGTCAATGGCCGCAGCAATGGCCTTATTGGGCCCCATGGGGCATCCAGATGAGACAGGGGCCACAATCCATCCTGTCAGCAGGGCTTCGGTCATGCCTCCAGCTCGGGAGAAAGCCCATACACACCACTCCTCGAACGAGGAGTTGGACCCCATGGAGGGACCCTCTACGGGTGCATCCCTTCGTCAGGTGAGGGAACACCCGCAGGTGGCGCCTCGGCAGTCCTCTTCCTCCTCACTAGACAAGGCACTCTCCCAGGACCACATGGCACTATTGGAGGATTTCAGGGCGCACCAGGAGCTCCTCAAAAGGGTGGCCTCTAACTTGAGGCTGGAGCTGAAGGAGTTAGAGGAGTCCGATGATACTCTCTTCAATGTGCTGGCGATGGCTGCCCCAGCGAGGGTGGCCTTACCTGTCCACGACAGGGTCCTCAAAATTGTAAAGGCCCTGTGGCAAGCCCTGTGGCAAACCCCTTCCTCGGTCACCCCTACGTCAAAGGTGGCCGAGAAAAAGTATTATGTTCCGGCCGAAGGGTTACTCACCCAGCCCCGGGAACTCTGGTGGTAGATGCCAACCAGAGGGACAGGCAAGGTCAGCCAGGTTCCACTCCCAGGGACAAAGACAGCAAGAAGCTGGATTTGTTTGGGAGAAACAATTATTCAATGGCAGCCCTGCAGTTCAGGATTGCCAATCATCTGGCCCTCCTGGGTAGATATAATTTTAATTTGTGGGACTCCCTCAGGCGGTTTGCTGAGGCCCTGCCCCAGGACCAGGCCGCAGACCTTACCACCATCCTGGATGAGGAAATCACAGTGGCTAGGGCAGCGCTCCAGACAGCCAGTGACGCTGCTGACTTGGCAGGTAGGACTATAGCCTCTGCTATTGCCATGAGAAGGTGCTCATGGCTGCAATCCTCAGGCCTGTCCCAGGAGGTGTAGCAATCAATTCAGGACCTCCCCTTCGATGAGTTGGCCCTATTCTCCAATCAGACCGATGCAAAGCTGCACGGTCTGAAGGACTCCAGAGCCACGCTTCGCTCCCTGGACCTGTACACGCCCCAGGCTTCCAGGCGGCAGGCATGGCCCCAGGTACAGCAGCAGCCAAGGCCCCCATCTAGGCCGTTTCAACCCTATAGAAATAGGAACAGGAATAAGGGGTTCAGAAGTAGGAATCAACCCCCCAGCTTGTCCTCAGCCCCCCAACAGGGGTCTCCCAGGGGGTTGGACAACAATTAAATAGTTTAGCCCTGCCCTTTGGCCTACCCGCTGGTGGTGGACTCCCTGAGCAATGATGAAAGGTGTTCCGTTCAAGGAACTGGTCCAGTCGGCCACCCTAAATTCTGGTGCTTCTGCTGTAGGATAGGGAGCCTGCATCAGCACCAACCCAGGCAATAAGGGGCTCTGGTCACAGGAGGAAAAACTCATGCACAGCAACGTGAAGGAGCTGAGGCCCATTTGCCTAGCATATGAGGTGTCCCTCCGATTCTCGACAGCCAGAGTGGGTTAGGTGCTGACGGACAACACCGCAGCCATGGTTTACATAGACGGGTAGTGGGGAGAGCGCCCCACAGCCCTCTGCAAGGACGCCTGGGAGTGAGGAAAGATGAGGCAAGTAGCCTCAGCAAGTCGTTCCTACCCCGCCATGACTGACTGTTGCACTTGGATGTGGTGGCGATGTTCTTCCAGAAGGGAGACCGCTGCTCTCCCACCCCATGTTGGTCAGGTTCCTCATGGTGGTGGAGAGGCTTTACCCGCAGGTCTGTGACCCAGGACCTCCCTGGGGTCTTAACCAGGTTCTCTCGAGATGCACAGGGCCCCCCTTTGAACCCATGGCTTCAAGCCCCCTGCTTGTGCCTTCAGGAAAGGTAGCCTTCCTGGTGGCCATTACCTCAGCTAGGAGGGTCTCCGAGCTTAGGGCCTTGATCTTGGAGCCCCCTTATACAGTATTCTATAAGGATAAGGTGCAATTGAGGCTGCATCCAGCCTTCCTGCCCAATTTCATTGTAACCGAAATAAATTTCTCTCCGAGTTTTTCCCAAACCGCACATTTCAGAGAGGGAGAGGAGATGGCATCTCCTTGTGGGTTACATCATGCATCAACTTCTGCGACCAGCAGGCGAGGGTGTCCCTTCCAGGAACCATCACAACACACAACCAGAGCTCAAGCGCCATCACCCAGCAGGCGACAGAGGACGTGGGATTTGTTAGAGCGGTGCTGACAGCAGCTCACTGGTAACTCCTACCCACCTCCAAGGTATTGCTTGTTAGTCACCTATAATGGAATGGACATGAGCAAGCACTCAAAGAAGAAAACGAGGTTACTTACCAGTAACTGATGTTCTTCGAGATGTGTTGCTCATGTCCATTCCACAACCCACCCCCCGTCCCTGCTGCCGGAGTTGGCAGAAAGAAGGGACTGAGGGTGCGTAGGGCCAGCAGCATCTCATATACTGCGGCATGCGTGCGGGAATCCAGGGGGCACCAGAGCCGGCCCTAGAGGGTCTGCTAAGGGGAAAAAGTTCCGGGAACCGTGCACAGTGGCGTGCACTCACTTATAATGGAATGGACATGAGCAACACATCTCGAAGAACAGCAGTTACTGGTAAGTAACCTTGTTTTTCCATGCAAATCTCCACATTACTTCTTATTTGTTTGTTTTTAAAGAGGGCAGAACCCCTCTGCCTTCTGCCATTAAAAAAACATGACATAGACATGACATACAAAAACTATTTCTAATATCCAGCAACCCTTTCAAACTGGTTTAGGGCCTCATTCTGCAAGGGACTGAATGCCCCAGGGTATGTCTACACTGCATTTGAGAGATGCACAGGAAGAAAAACACGGACTAACTCAGCTCGAGGTAACACACTAAAATTAGCAGCACTGGCCGCTGAAGCTTGGACCCAGGAGGTTGGGTGGGCTTGGATGCAGGTGAGTCTGTCTACTCGTGCTGGGATTCACATCTCCCCTCTGCAGTGTAGACATATCCTGGGGCATTCAGTCCCTTGCAGAATGAGAGGCCCTAAACCAGTTTGAAAAGGTTCGTGGATATTATTAGTGTCCAGGCAGAGGATCAGCAATCAGAGGCAGGGATTTCATTAGACTGATAGACCAAATGTATTAATAAAGTCTGCCTGAATTGACATTTTCAAAAATCAAGGAGAAACACTCCTCTACAAAAGTGTGACAGAAAGTTCCAAAACCTTTCAGCAAAGCACTTCTAACAGTTATACACATGTTTACAGAAGTTATTTGAGCCAATGACAAAAAAATATTTAAATCTAATGCTTGATAAAAAATTTCTTCAGATTATCTAGGGATACTACTTAGTTGTTCCTCTGTGTTTTTGTGATATGTTACATCCTGTGACAAACTAACAATTGGACATTGTCTGGCTATGCTGGAAGCAGGACAGGAGACACTGGATGTTGTTTAATTACCTGCTTTAAATCCTTTACCAGTCCATTTTTTTTTTTTGAGCCCTGTATCCCTTCACTATGGAGTAACTACACTGAACAGCCATCACAAAGAGATACCAGCAGCTAGCTTGGCTGTCTCCCCACCACCCCCATACCTAGCTGGCCATCTCCTAAAGGCCCCTTTAATATTGGCCAAAAACATGTCAGCTTCCAAGTCTGACAGGTGGATCCCATCCCCTCTGAATAAATCTGGTACCTCATATGCTATGTCTGGATCTGAAATTACTGACCCTCACCCCTGATACCCATGAATTTGACCACCTCCCTGTTCACGTGTCTCCTAGTCTTGTCGACCCATGGGGGCCTTCACAGCTGCCAACCGCACCCTGCATTGCAGCATGTCCGACCACATAATTTTTACTCCTGGGAAAAGTTACAGGATCTGCCCCAAGTCCCTCTTAGCTCTGTTTGTTAAATCTACCCCTTTACACATTCCCAAATCATTTTCCCCAAGGTGAGCTACAGTTGTATCTGATGCCTGTTCATGGGCTTCCACAGCATACAGAAGGGGCATCAACTCGTCCCATTTAAAAAAAAAAAAAAAAAAAAAAAAAGAACCCTGTAGCACTTTAAAAACTAACAAATTTCTGCAGGCATAAGCTTTCGTGGGCCGGCTGAGGACTGCTTCACCACTGAAACCCAACTATCAACCCCAGGCACAAGTTTGGAAGAGAATTAGATGTTTAAAGTTTAAATATTATAGTATGAATGCCATTACCAACTTCATAATCCTGTGTGATCTGGAGGACTAGTGATTCTTTCTTCCATAATGATACTCCATTAAAATGACTCAGAAACCCAAAGCCTTCATCTCTCTAGTAACTCATATAAACTGATGAGATCTTGTTATGTCTGCAGTGGCTGCTGCAAGCGGGTCACAAAATGCCTGGCCTGGGGCTACCACCCCACAGGCAAAGTTAAGGTGCTCAGTAATGGATTGCAGCTGTCCCGGGGTGTTACTTTCTTGGCCCCTCTACCTCTCCTAATCAAGCCCAATAGCTCCTGAAGGTTATCCTGAGGGAGTCATGATATACCTGCCACTGTGTCTAGCTAAGGAAGATCAGTATAGTGGAAGGTCCCTCTGTTTTATAAGTCCACTAGGGGTATCCCAGTTTTTAAGGAAGGGCCTTGAAAGGTGACCATCAGGTTAATACACTCATCCAAATTCGCCCTGCCCACAAACAAAATGTTTTCTGAGTAATGCACTGCTTGCTGTAAATAAGCTTCCCTCATTGCTGCCCAGTGTAGCAGTGTACTAAATTTCATACATCCCATGGGCATAGCTTTATCAAAATAAAATTGTCCCTTGAAAGAGAAACCCAAAAGATTGAAGTCAGAAGGATGCACTGGCAACACTCAAAGAGCAGACTTGATATCACACTTGGAAGGCATAGACTTAATGAACAGAGCTAAGAGAGGACTTGGGGCAGATCATGGAACTTTTCCCCAGAGTAAAAATTGTGTGGTAGGACATGCTACAATGCAGGATATGGCAGGAAGATGTGAAGCCCTCAAGGGTCAACAAGACTAGGGGGTACGTGACTAGGTCAGTTATTTCATTCCAGCCAAGAGCCTCTGACATCGCAGTTAGTTGATATGTCTAGTTATAATAGCTGTGTTGTTTGTTTTGGGTAGGTAACAGCAGGTTTGAGATACCCTGGGCTGGAGCCAAAAAAAATCTGCAGTTTCATTTGTTTCTCTCTCATGCTTGTTCAGTTGTGATGTAAATAGAAATCCATTAACTTAGAGATGAGCTTATTCATAATAAAATTGGGTTTCTTGAGATAACAGAAAGAGATCATGTGGCAGTTTTTGGGGGAATATTTTCTGCCTTAGTCCATCTGTGACTGGGTGGACTAGGCCAAGAGGCCCCTTGGTTCTGCCACATCCTGTCCCAGGAAGGAGCAGAAGAGAAGTTTTCCAAGTGGCCTAGCGTGGCTGCAGGGAAAGCAGCCAATCAGAGGGGCTGCAGAAGGATCATATAAAAAGGATCAGCAGAGTTAGCAGTCAGTTGCTGCCTGGAACTGGAAATGGAAGAGGGAACAGCAGGTTCCAGACTGGCTGGAAGAGCAACAGGACATGGACAGCTTAGTGCAGGCAGGACAGAGCCCAGGGAGGGCTGCCAAAGACTAAGGGATCTAAGAAAGAGCTCCTGGCTGGCTGCGGGGACTGACCAAGGACTGAGCCCAGAACCTAACCAGATCAAACGAGGGTACTGTGATGAGCCCTGCTGGACTGTGTTGGAAGGCAGTGTCTCCAGGGAGGAAGCCTTGGTGGAAGATAAAGATTGTATCCCAGAAAGGGTTTTTGTTTGTTTGTTTTCACCTACAGACTGTGTGTGTGACTTGGCCAGAGGACTGAGTCACTGAAGACCTGCTGAAGAAGCTATCGGCCAAGGAAATCCCAGCAAGACATGGGTGCCACCCTGTTCTAAGCCAACAAACTGCAGGCTCACACCTAATCAGAAGGGGGCGCTTGTGAGAGGTGGGATCAGACCCCATTATACTGTCCAATCCGCCTTTTTGTTTTAGGTGGTCTATATTCCCAAGTTTTTCCAGAAGCCAGCAGTATGGCTTCTGAGATGTTCAGAGATGCTCAGGAATTATGCAAGATGTGGCTTTCTTCCAGGTCCTTAGCATGCTGCTTGTGCAGGGAACTCATGATTAAGCTTGAGAAGAACTTGGATATTTACTTGGCTGCATACTGTACTGCAGCGAGGCTGCTTGGCCAATTTTCAGTTAGCTATTATTAGGCATACTGGTATTTTAATTAAGCTTTAAACTCTTTCATACAGTTTTTTCACTGATGAGTGTGAATTTAAATTAATAGTGTTTGTTGTATTGGGTTGTAAATGAAAAGAATTGATAAATATATTTTACAAACTATTACTTTACTCTGTGACAGCTAGTCTAAAAGCAAAAAGTTGTGAACACCAGGAATTTTTTTTCATTACCTTTTCTCCATGATTTAAATGGGACACTATTGGTTCTGAAATGTAGCCCATTATTAATGAATGAGGTAAAAATAGATTTGGGTACTTCACCAGGTCCTGAGTCCCTTAGTGAATTTTTGTGGTTTTGCTATCCTTTTTTGTTAATAAATGAATAAAAATCTTTTTCTTTTCTTTTCTGTTGCTGTGGGAGACCCACATGAGCAGGAAAAACTTGAGCAAACTGTTGGTAGGGCAGAAACAGTGAAACTTACTACACATAAAGTGCTGTGAAATGTATAACATAGAGAAGCTGTGAAAAGACAAATAATTTCTTTCATTAAAGTAACATAATCCTAACTGTAATTTAACAATATCCGTTTAAAATAAAATCCAACTGAAGTATGATTTTATGTTTTTAAGTAGTCATTGTCCCTTTAAATATTCAAGGCAATATTATTTCCTAGTTTTTATCCCTTTGGTTGTTAAGTTACCAAGGTGTATCTGTTTCATCTCATTCATAAATACATATATATACAAAAGAATCAATTCACACTTTGTGAATCTCATTATAGTGAATTCACTTTGTGAATCTCACTAGAGACATTTGTTTATTGAGTGATAGAATGAAACTACTTACGCAACTTAAAGAACATTTTAATTTTTATGACACACTCTACACCAAAAAAGTAGACCTTAAAAAAAAAAAAAACCAAAAAAACAAAAAAAAAGTAATTCTTCCTTCTGTTTCCTTTCCCTTTCATTCAGTTGGTGCTTATAAGTAGAGCTCAAGAGAAAGAGGACACTGCAGAACATGACAAGCTTCTTTAACTTAGGTAACATGACTAAAAAGTGAAACAAATGGTAATTATCTCAGGTTACTATTCAGTGTGTAGTTCATAAATATTGAAGATATAAAGGTTACCAGTTATCTTCTGTTGCTTTAAATATGGATAAAATCCCTTGAACTAAAAAACAAAATAATTTTTTTGAAATAATCTTACAACACTTTCAAAAAACAGCAGTAATCAGTTCATGATTGCCCAGCAGTATTCTATCCTATGTTTGTTTATATAATAAACATCTTGTATGAAAATCTGTAACTATTATCCCATGAGTAGCAAACCTACAACTGAGGTTTTGATGTTGTTCAGACAATATCTCTAAGCCTTCAGAAAATTGAAGGTTAATGTTTTTGGATTTAAAAAATATTAAATCCTGTTTTGCTTTTTGTTTGTTTTTTGTTTTGCTGTTTGCTATTTTACTATGACTCTATGGAACAGCTAGTCTATACCCAAATGTTTTTGAACCAGTGAAATATTGACTTGAAACACAAATACTGTTCTTTGAGGTGGCCTCTGCATATTCCACATGTGAGATGCATTCCTGCTGGGGCTGCTGAACTTTTGAACCTTCTGATAAGTAGTGTCTTTTGTGGCCATGCAGCTGCTATCACCTCAGTTTCTTCTTTTCTACAGCAAGCTGCAGGTAAAGAAATGTTGTTGTTTCCCAAGTCTGACCTCCTTGGCTTTATTTTCCCCTAGAATATATTTGTGTAAATAGTTATTAGATTAAGTTTTAGGTAAATTTTAGGTAGCGTTTGGTCCATTGCACAGATTGGTTCCCAGTGTTTCTCAGGTTCAATTTTGGATGTCATGGGTTACCTAACTTCCAAGAAGGCCAGTTTTAAATTATTTTCATTATACCCATCCAATTTCCCACAATCCGGTGTACACATTTGTCTAATTTGCTTCAAAGAAGGCCATTCTCCAGGTCACTGTTTGGTGTGGTGGGCCCTTACACCACAAACCCATAGAAATAGGCAGGTTCTTCAGTGCCCTGATGCCATCAGATTTGACAGGATTCATGAGAGATCAATTGGAGTCTTCACTCCAGTTACTTACTACCTATCCTTTCCTCCATTTGGGGACTGTTGATTAATTTCCTTGCAATATGACAGATTGTTAGACTTTGGAAGTAATCCAATTTGATTACATGACCAGGGTTCCACTGCAAGCCACAACCCAGACCTCCTTCCCCATTAATTTTCATATTCCTCTGAAATACTGAGAGAGACTGCTCAGAGAAGAGGTGGATTCCTTTATTAAGGATGGGAGCCAAGGAAGAAATGCTAAAGCAGCACAGAGGAAAAGGTGCTACTCGAGGTACTTATTCATCCCAAAACAGAAAGAGAGCCTTTACCGCGTCATACACTGAGGAAACTGAAGAGTTATATCAGAAAGTTAAAATGCCACATGCAGACTTTGGCTATGGAACTGGTGTATTTGACATTAGGTATCTTTCCCAGCAATTCACCTTTTAGGTCTACAGAATGCTCTTGCAGACAGTCTGACCAGGCACTTTGTAGCAGATCACAAATGGACAATTAATGATTCTGTGGTTCACCCATTTTCCAGGATTCAGGTAATCCTTCAATAGTCCTGTTTGTGACAGATGAAAACAACATGTGTCTGAGTTTTTGCTCCCTAGGGGGTTAGAGCCCAGGATTCCAATCAGAAGCATTCTCATTCATTAGGCCTTGGTACTGGATGTATGCTTACATACTAATTTCTGATTCCTAGGGTACTCAGGAAGATGAGACAAGTTGCTGCCTGGTTCATCATGAGAGCTCCTGCCTGACCAAAGCAGTTTTGGTACCTGGAGTTGATTCTCTTAGTGATTCATCTTCCAGAACTCTTATCCCTATTACCAGCCCAGAGATTATGTTCCAGCCCAGAGATTATCAGGATGTATTCGTGTCTTATAAGTTAGTCTAGAAAAGTGGTTCTCAATCTTTTTTCATTTGTGGACCCCTAAAAAATTTCAAAGGGAGATGTGGACTCCTTTGGGAATTTCAAAGGGAGGTGTGGACCCCTTTGGAAATCTATTATCTGTATATATAGTTGAATTCTGTTCAATTAGTTTTCAGTCTGTCTTTCACAGACCTCTTAGACATAATCCATGGACATCCAGCTGTCTGTGGATCGCAAGTTGAGAATCACAGGTCTAGAACAGCCAGCTAACATTAGGGTTAAATGCACTAGGGCTCAGGGCAGCCTCTGAGGCTTTCTTGTAAAGCTTACAAATTTCTTACATCTGTAAGGTAGCGATTTGGGATCTGTCCATACTTTTACCAAACATTATTCCATAGTGGAAGCACTGAAGTCTGATGCCTGTTTTGGCAGAGCTCTACTGCAAACTTTAAGTAGACTCCAAGCAGCCACCTTTTCATAGCAGGTCGTTGTTTGGGAGTCACCAAGTGTGGAATACATATGGACGAGCACTTGAAGAGGTAAGAAAAGATATTTAACTTTAAAGTAATTGGAGTTCTTCAAGATGTATTGTCCTTATATATTCTATGACCCTTCCTCTTTCCTCACTACTGTGGAGGCCAGTTATGCTTGGATTCTGTGTTGGCAAAGGAACTGAGTGGTGATTGGGCCCGCTCCTTCCTTTAAAGTCCTCCGTAGAGAAGAACAGTCAGTGCATGCACAACCCCAATGGGCATTGTTGGCCAAAAGATTCCAGTCTCCAGCTCATGGGGCATGTGTACACCAAGAGTAGAATATATATGGCCAACACATCTTAAAGAACTTAGTTACTATAAAAGTAAGTAACTTTTCTTTCATATAATATATAGAAAGTTTACATTCTAACTTCAGTTTAATATTCATATATGTATTAAAAAATACCAATAGCCACTCACATGCAGCCTATAAATTTTCTTGCAAACTACCACAAAGGAGAACAAAATAAAAATGTTTGAATTTCAAGAGGAGAGTGGTGGATTTAAAAATGGAGGGAATTTCCTTTCAAATTATAATAATTTTAATATGGGTTAGATATCAGCCCCAATTTAATTGACAGTGTTCCCTTAAAGCAGATTAAAAAAATTATATCACAGGAGATTTATTTCCTTGTTGGTTTAAAAAAAAAAAGTTCTAATCTGGCATAGATAGTGATGATTTAAACTACATTCCTTCATGAACTCTACAAGAAATCTAAGGATTCATTGTCCAAATCTGGAGTGATTTGTTGGAGAATCAGATGCACAAACACCTTGAAACACACTGACAGCAAGGATATTGGATGGTAACTTGACACTTTGTAGGGATCCTTGCCCATCTTAAAAATGGCAGTAATCTTTGCTTGATGCCAAGTGCATGGTAACTTCTTCTCGTTAATGACCTGTATGTAGAAGTTAGTAAGCCACTGTGATGCCTTTGGTCCAAGTTGCTTGAGGAATTCTGGCAAGATGTTCTACCCCGCTGCTGTGCTTGATTTAATGGAGTTAAGGGCCTTATCTAGCTTGTTGACTCTGAATGACTTTGATGGACTCCTACCCACATTCTGCTGTCAAAGTTGGTGCCATTCATCATATACTTCGTGTTTTAATTGCTTCTCCAGCGGGACCTTTGCTACCCACAGAAAATGACTTGCAACCTCATTGAGCTTAACCAGTGTACGGTACTGACCTGGAGGTTGTTGAGCAGCATCCAGCTGGCGGGTCAAGTGCCAGCACTTCTGTCTAGAATAAGTGAAGTCAAGATGCTTCTCCGTAGATTCCTTCCACCGAGTGAGCCTGGCGGCATTCAGAGACTCAGTCAGATGGGTAGCAATGTCCAGGTCGTCAAATAATTTGAATTTTCTGAGGAATATTTGGCATTCAGCATTCAGGCAGGGAGTGTAAATTGGACGACAGCCCAGTGGTATAGTTGACCATGTGGCTTTTATAAATGGCTCCTTGGAATCGGTGCTAGCCTTCATCGACTGTGATACAATGTGACGGAATGATAACCACACTATGTTCTAGTGCATTGCAGAACTTTTCCCAGTCTGCCTTGTGGAAATTTCACCAGTGTTTGACTGAGCTTCGAATGGTGGGTAACTGGAGCCTAATGTGAATAAGTGGCGGTCTGTGTTGGCTATGAGGAAAGTTATCAAGTATTATATGGCTCACTGGTTGTGAATAGCTGCCTAACAATCTGACCCAGCAAAGGTCGGATGAGTATGCTTTTGACCATCTAGCTGAAAGAAATGTGCTGCATTGTTTTTCATCGTGAATCAGCAAGAAGTTGTTGTTGGTTGCCCAGTCCATCAACCATTCACCGTCGTCATAAGAATCATCATCACCCTCATTCAGAGTGGTGGCTGTTAGAATCACTAATGAAGATTATTGGATGATCAGGTGTTAGAAGGACATGTTTATATATATTGGCAATCCTAAAGCCACCAACCTGGATCACGTCATAAAAACTGGAGGAGGAGAGAGGAACAGCATCAGATATGTTGGAGTGTAAGTATGTTGCACGGCTATATTTGGCATCTGGGGTTTGTGAAATGACATCAAAGCTGGGCCTCCCAGTGTATGATGTTGATGCTACATATCTTGATGTTTATCTTGAGGATGTCCTTGAAGCATTTATTTTGGCCTCCCCCTTTCCTTTGTCCTTTGGTGAGTTGGGCATAGAGCAATTATTTTGGTAGGTGTGCGTCAGGCATGTGAATACAGTGCCTGCTCCACTTCAGTTAATGCTGGATAATCAGGACCTCAACACTGAAGATGTGGCCTCATGAACACACTGACATTAGTGTGGTGATCCTTGCACTTTATGTTGAGGATCTTCCAGAGAAAGTGCTGGTGCTGGCGTTCCAGATCTCTGTAAGTCACCCAAGTCTGCAGCCATAGAAGAGAGTTGGGATTAACAGTGCTTTGTAAACTAAAAGTCTAGTGTGTGATCTGATGTTTTGGTTGTTGAACACCCAGTAAGATAGTCTGCTGAAGGCAAGGCTGGCACAGCGGATTCTATGCTGGATCTTGACATCTGTGTTTACCCTCCATGAGAGATGGCTGCCAAGGTAGACAAAGTATTCTACATTTTCCAATTCCTCTCTGTCAATGTGGATCTTCCTTGCGGGGGTTGATAATTGACAGTGAAGAACTTTTATTTTGCTGATGTTCAGGGTCAGCACTAGGCTTTGTAAGCTTCAGAGAAGCAGTTAAGGGTTGCTTGTAGATCCTCCTTTGAGTGTGCAACTACAGAACAATCATCTGCGTGCTGAAGTTCAGTCATTGTTGCTGATATTACTTTAGTTCTGGCATGGAGGTGAGAGAGGTTGAAGTTGCCATCAGTCCAGTATTGGATGACAATGCCCTGTGGCAGACAGTCTTGAATTTTCGTAGATTTGTTTTCATAGATGTGTTTCCATAGATGCTAGGAAAATGGAGAAGTGTGAGTGCCAGTACACAACCTTGCTTTACGCCAGTTCGGATGACAAAGGGCTCAGAGGTAGAGCTACTGCATATGGTGGAGGCAATCATTCGGTCGTGGAGGAGTCTTACAATGGTGGTAAATATGCTTGGGCAGCCAAATCTTGATGTGCTTTTCCACAGAACCTCATGGTTGACACAGTTGAAGGCTTTGGTCAGATCGATGAAGGCTATATACAGCTTCTGGTGGTGTTCTTCACATTTTTCCTGGCTCTGCCTGGCTGTGAAAATCATATCAGTGGTGCCTCATGATGGGTCTAAAGCCATACTGGGACTCTGGGAGTACTTCCGCTGCAAGAGGGACAGATGATTCAGTAAGATTCTGGCAAGAATCTTCCCAGCAATGGAGAGGAGGGCAATGACTCAATAATTGCCACAGTTGGCCTATCTCCCTTTTGAAAATAGTGATGATTTTAGCATTGTGTAAGTCAGTGGAGATTTCTTCAGTGCTCCAGATTTTGAGGAGCAGTAAATGGAGCTTTTTTGTCAGTGTTTCTCTCCCCACTTTCAGTACTTCAGCTAGTATGCCATCAGTACCTGATGCTTTATTGTTCTTTATTTGCTTAATTGCTATGCAAACCTCCTCAGGTGTTGGTGGGTTGTCAAGAGTTTTCCAGACTGGGGTGCTGAGGGATGGAGTTGATGGTGTCATCAGTGACAGTTGATTCTTGATTTAGAAGCTTTTGGTACTGTTCTTTCCAGTGCTCTTTGATGAATTCATTTTCTTTAAGAAGGGTACTACCATCTTCAGATCTTAGCAGTGTGAGACCACATGAGCTTGGTCTGTACAGGGTCTTTGTCTCACAGAAAAAGCTTCATATATCATGTCTGTCAGCGAATGCTTGGATTTCTGTTGCTTTGTCCTCCCACCATTTATTTTTGATTTCTCTGTTCCTCCTTTGAACCTCAGCTTTGAGATGATGGAAAGTGCTCTGCTTCTGACTGGATGATGGTTGGTTTTGCTAGTCATGGAAAGCTTTACTCTTCTGGTGCAATAGGGTTGTGATTTCAATGTTGTTGTCCTCAAACCAGTCCTGATGACATTGGGTAGCAAGGCTGATGGATTCCTCACGAGCCGCATGGGTGGTTTGGTTTAGGGATTCCAATTCTTCTTCGATACTTGCATTGTCATTTCCATGTGTGCATGTGGTCAGTTTTCCACTGAAGTGTGCCTGGAAGTTCTGTTGGTGCACTGAAGATTGAAGTCTTTGAATGTTGTATTGCCGTCTGAGTGACTTGAATTGCTTTCTATATTTTGGTGCAATCCTGATGGACATGATTGACTTCATCAGGTGAGGGTCAGTCCAGCAGTCATCTGCTCCTCTTATGACATGGTTGATTTGGATGTCTCTTAGATCCTGTGTTCTAACAATGACATAGTCCAAGAGGTGCCATTGTTTTGAACAGGGGTGTTACCAAGTTGTTTTATACTTGTTGTTTTGTCTGAAAATTGTGTTTATGATCACAAGGCTGTACTCCATGCATTTGCTGAATACAAGGATGTTGTTGGAGTTGGTCTTGCATACTCCTTCCTTCCCAATGGTGCCATTCCATATGTTTGTGTCTTGGCCAACTCTTGCATTAAAGTCCCCCAAGGAGGATTATCTAGCCTGTTTTTGGAATGGATGACAGAATTCTGTCAAGGTCAGTGTAGAAGGATTCTTTCTGTTCTTCTTTGGCATCAAGTGTTGGTGCATAAGCACTGATGATGGTGGCAAATGTCTTATTGACCAGTTGGATGTGGAGGGTCATAAAGCATCTGTTGATGCCGACAGGGAGCTCAGTCAGGTGGTTGTCTAGAAGGTTCTTGACTGCAAAGCCAACTATGTATATTTACCTGTCATTTGTTGGTTTCCCTTTCCAGTAGAAAGTGTAGCTGCCACCCTCTTCCCTCAAATGGCCTTTGTCTGCACAAGATGTACCACAAGATGTTGTCTCAATAAAAGGATAGAGAGCAACTTTCCGCACCCTGTGTTATACTGAAACAGTCTTTTGTCTTTGATGATAGTAAGGGTGATACTATGTTGTAATGTTCCTTTTCATCTCCAGGTGGTTTCGATTATTTGCAGTTGTCTCTGATGGTTTCCAGTGAAAGTCTTTGGGTGGAGCAAGGCTAGACCAGTGTTTCTGGCTTGCTAAACAGTGTCTGGGAGATCTCAGGCACTGGTCTATGGACTGGTAATTGAGAAGCACTAGGGCTATGGCCATCCTAGAGAACTTACAGCGGTACAGCTGCACTGATGCAGCTGCGCCCTTGTAAGTTCTCTACTGTAGCTGCTCTAAGCTGATGGGGGAAAGCTCTCCCCTGTGAGCTGTGGTAGCTATGTTGGTGGGAGAAGCTGTGCCACTGACATATCGCTGTCCACGCTGGTGCTTAAATTTGCATAAATTATGTTGCTCAGGAGGATGGCTAATTCATAATCATGAGTGACATAGTTTGTTGGCTTAAGCTGTAGCTTGAGCCTTGCATTATATCATCAGCTAACAACTCCTTCCTGCTTGAATGGGCCATCACAGATACACATTATCCCCAGTGACTAATTTTTACTCCAAGTCCATAAAACATACTTTCAGTATAAATGTTTTATTCCTTAAATTGTATCTGTACATACATCTCACAACGATTATGAATCTTGACAAGTTATGAGCTTTCTGTAGATATCTTTATGGATAAATATCCTTCATATATATTTGTTGTAGTGAGTTTGTTAGGCCTGAGGTGAGAGTTGTTTGCAAAGAACAGGGAACCCTTTACAAAGGAGCATGTGTGATGACCATACTTGTTCCAGATCTGTGAATTTGGGCCTCACAGGATATTCCTGACTGAGGAGATTTTAAGTCTTTTACAATATGTGTTAACTACTTATGCTGAACAATCTGCTCCACCTTGAGTTTAGCTGACACTCTGAGTACTCTGAAGAGTGTAGCTTGAAAGCTTGTCTCTTTCATGAACAGACGTTGGTCCACTAAAAGATAGTACCTTCCCCAACTTGCCCCTGCTAGTAGAAAGTCATTTTAATTGAGCAATTCTGAGAAAATATATATTGGGATTATTATATTATAGTAGGGCCATCAGTTTTTATTTTTTCCCTTTGGATTGTGTATTGGCAGTGACAGATTATTGGGACAGACTGCTTAGGTTTATCTTTCTTCCCCAAGGATTATTACATCAGGGTGTTATGAGGATTAATTAATTTGTACAAAATGCTCTGAGATTCTTTGTTGAAAATCACTGTATTAATGCAAAATGTTGTTGTTATTTATTAAGTGCAAAGTGGATACAACCAGATTCCAGGCAAAGTTAAATCATGGTTAATCCTCCTCATTTTTTGTCCTTTTACATATTGTTGATGATGTGTAAGCAGAGCAGCCAAGTTTGTTTTTTTTTCTGTCATCTTAATACTCCCTCAGCTGAAGTTGCAAGATTTTTCATTTTGTAAATCCTAAATCTGATTTATCTTCACAGTAGTGACAGGGCCAACATGAAGTGACATAAGATAAACCGAAAAAAGCTGCTGTTATTCCAAATAAGTGCCCACTGTGCAGTTATACCTTTATAATAATGACAGTAAATTTCCCGTGTGGACAAGTCTTTAGGTTTTGGTTTTATTTAGTGACATGTTAGGTATATTGTACATGTTATAAATTAGCCATTAGATGACACCTGTATTTACATTCTACATTTTTATACTTTGGAAATAATGTAAAATAAACTAAAATAAAAGGCCACTGTTTTTCTGAATAAGAGTATCCACAGTGGGGAGTTGATCAGTACAATTATAATGAAATAATTTATACCTGTAGAGTAATACCAGTAAGTTTCCCTGTGTAGACAAACTCTAAGTGATTGAATGAAGTAATAGTTCCTTAGTGATATTTATCAGTAATATTAATATATAGTGATTTTTAAAATATTTTCAGGGTTCATAAAGCATTATTAAATTAAAACATCATATTTTTTCAGTTCAGCATAGTGTAGACTCTGTCTCTCATGCACATTGTCTTCAGTTTGTTTATTTAGTACACTAATTGATCATAACAATCTGATTAACTCTGAGTGCTGTTACATATAGGGGAGTTGATAGTTAAGGTTGAATAAACACTGTTCTGATCCCATGTTTTCAATCTATCATAACTTTCCAGAATTGTTACTTTTTGGGCTGAAATATCTAGGCTTAGTCTCTGTCTGAAGGTTTTGTTCTTTTGTTTTTAAATTTGAGCAATTAAAAAAATCAGAACTTTGAAAGTAGTGTATGTGCATGGGGGAATCCGTTTCCTCATTTATTGAAAAGAAAGAAAATGAAGGAGAAAAAGTTGTGATTTTAACAGCACTAGTGCTAAAACAGGTGAGAATAGAGAACTGAAATTTGGCATGGTAATAGTCCTATTTATGGTGAAATTTGTTTTTACTTTACAGTTGTATCCATTTGAAAATTATACCTCACTCATGACCAATACAGTTGATACAAATATTTAACAATATTATAAATGCACATAGACTCTGCTACATGTGCTTGGTTATTTCATTTAGTCCTCTGAAATATTCCAGTCTCCAAATCAAATTTCTAAATGTTTCAGAGAAATGTCAGGCCTTTTTAAATAAATAAAAAAAAAAAAAAAAAAGCTGTTGCTGCTTCTTTCACTACCAAAATTCCCCTTAACCTAGGGCACGGTTTACAAATTGAGAATGGGACATACTCTTATCATTATTTTATATTTATTATTTGTATTACAGTAGCACATAGTCCCCGTCAAGGAACATTATGCTAGGCACTGTTTAGAAAAATAACAAGAATATAGTTCTTGCCCTGGAGAGTTTTGCATTTTTACATAGAATGAGTATATTTTACACAGTAGGCTGTAGTCACAGCTTACCATGTGTTGAGCCATTATCATCTGGCAGCATCTAGAGGGCTTCATGATAGAGATAAATTTTAAGAAGGATGGTATAGTGGCTTTATTTTATTTATTTATTTTTGACAGAGTTTTTCCCACACATAAAGGGTGGCATGGAAAGGGACATGTTGAAGAAATTGTGGAGGTATTTGAGAAAGAAGCAAATGAATAGCTGATCAAGGTTGGCATTATTGGTCAAATGAAGGCAGTAGATCAGTTGTCATGGTAGATGGTAGAGCTGATAAGTATGTCTGGTTTAAATCTTGAATTGCTTACAGGGTATTGACAAGAAGCTTATGTTTCATGCAATGGAGAAAGAGATAGTGACTTGGGCAGAACGATGAGCCAGTAAGATGATCCTAGCAGCAATGTTTTTAATAAGCTTGAGTAGAGTGGAGAGGCTGCAGATATTAAGGCTAGAGAGGAGATTACATTGTCCGGCTATACCAAAAGAAGAACAGGAGAAATTTGCTATGGATTTAATCAGGCCCCACTTTATTATTAGATGTCTGGGACTACACAGCAAATAAAAGTGTACAGTGCAGGAAATGTCATGTTTATTCAAAATAAGTACCTGGGGCTTCCACCAGCCCCCCCTTCATTTTCCATTCAGGTCCCCAGCCAACCCATGGCTTGGACCTTACCCCCTGTAGGAAGGTTAAGATGGGCTATAAGAAAGGAGGGGGTTGGCTCCCTGCTATACCAATTGTAGGAGCCCCAAACCCCCCTTGGTTCTGTTCCTTTAACCAGCACCTTTTAAAGCCCTTTACCAGGCAGGCCATTTATTTGGTCACTGGATGCCTTCCCTATGGAGTAGCTGCACTGGACATCTGCCACAAGGAGGTGCCAGCAATTAGCTTGGCTGCCTTCCCCCACCCAAACCCAGTTGGATTTCCAGACATCTCCCAATGGTCTCTTTTATAGCAACCAAAAACGTGTCAGCCCTGGTGCGGTCAGTAGTGAGGCATGAGCAAATGTTGGCAATGTGGGCAGATAGAAGAGGCCAGATCTTTCAAATGCTGTGTAGGAGGAAGCTGCACGATTAGATGCACCCTGGGTATATGAATCTAGAAAGAAGGATGACTTGAAAGTGACAACCAGATTACAGGAATGATTGTGAGGAGGAGGATCATGTCCAAAGGGGTAAAGGAGGAGACATAGAGAGCTGGGAGGCAGAGAGATCAAAAGTTTGGTTTGGATCATATTTGAGTTTAAATTGATGGCTGGACATCATAAGGAGATATCACAGATAGGACAAGATTCAGATTTGGATGGATGGAGATAACATCTCTGTAGAGAGGTAGATCTGTGCATTGTTGGCATGCAGATGTTAGCCATATCACCTGTTTTAGTACAAAGGGCTATGCATATTTTATGTCTCATTCAGTCTGACCCATCTCAATATTCTTTTTTCATAGTTTAAATATAAAATACAATATTCTCCCCAAAAGATACTGCACATGATTGCAATATCTGTCGCATGATCTGGGTCAATATTTGTCCCTTCCACTAATTTCATTGCCATAATAGCCCAGGATAAGTGTCCAGCAATAGGGAATATGTTACAAGTTGCTACGTATGTATTGTGTTTTATAGGAAAAATGTGAGTAATATTATGTGATTACATAATCAACCTGATGTCATTCATGTGGATGAGGCAGGGTGCTAAGTTTACATGAAAAACTTAAATTTGGGAGATGCTGAATTTTGAGGGCTTGTTCTTATAGCTGAAGTTTTTATATAAGCTGGTAAAACAGCATGGATTGAAACTTGTTTGTCCAATTGGTTAATATCTCAATTTCTAATGAAATGTGAGGAAGCAGAAGGAACTGTGAAGTAGGGAGACAAAATACAAGAAAATATGTTTGCAAATTTTTATTTCTTTGATTTTTTTTTTTTAAGGTTTGCAAAACTTTTAGAAAGAGCTGTCCCTGAATTTAATCACAAATCTCCCATTCACTTAAGTGGCAGCACAAACAGCAGAATATCCGTTTAAGAAACTTTTGTTTTTGTATGGGTGAGTAGTGACACCTGAATATTATTAAAATACATAGTTATGTTCTATTGTGTTTAATCCAGAACATTAAAACAGTTCAAGTAGGAACGGGTTTATTTTTTCACTTTTGAAACATTGGAGCAGAATGCTAAATAAAACATTACCATTTTAATTATAATAATTTATTTATAGTAAATTAAATATGTTGTTGTAGCTTCCTACAAGTACAATATTATCAGATGAATAATAATTCTACATTTTGAAGCCCTGTGTATTTAACTTGCTTTTCTCAACCAATAGTCTCTTTTGTAAAGAGAATTAAATATTAAAGTTGCCTTCAGGTTCAGTTGCCTGTTGTTAGAGAAGTGACCAATATCCTGGGTATTGTAATTAAATGTAAAAGAAGAGATATTTTGACTATCTGTAAACTACTTTACTGATACAAACAAAAAAATAAAGCTTTTATTGCTGTTCAATCAATCTTGACACATCAGTATTTCACTTAAAAACTAACTCTGATGCTCAGAGTTGGAGTTTATTGTGACCTGGGTTGTTGGCAAGGAATATACGCACACGCGCACATGCACACGTGAACATGCACAAAAGATATGTGGAGGAGAATAAAGGATAGAGAGAAGGGATCTTGGTGTGAATCATTTTTTGTCATTCATTGTATACATTTTATATGGCCTGGGGGAAAGTTCACGTGTAACTTGAAAAAGATAGTTGACTAAAATGACAAATTACATTGAGTAATCTTTGTACTACAATAATTTTATGAGCTAGATAATGACATTTTTTAAATCTCAGAATATACAAATGTAAAAATTAATATAAGTAATTTTTCTGTAGAACTGATTCAGTACAGATATTTTAGCACTTAAATTTAAAGTAATAAAGAAAACAAAGGCTAGAACATATTAGATAAAAGTTGCTGTAAAAATCCAATATCTAAACAAGAAAGCAAGTGTACTTTTTTTCTATTTAAGCTGCTTCTCACATACAGCCTGATTCAAAGCCCGTTGAAATCAATGGGAGTTCAGTGGGCTTTGGATCAAGCCCACAGTTCCTTAATTTGTGCACAGGGCAGGTAGGATTTCATGTGTGATATAAATAATTAAAGCATCATTGACATATAGTTAGATTACCATATAGCTTCATACTTTACTAGACAGGTGAGCACTACACTAAATTGCATGAGCTCCAAAAATAATTTGCCTGAAATTACAAATTCTAAATTTTGTGTGTGTGTGTGTGTGTGTGTGTATTTTTAAACTGTTTCTTTGTTTTGTAGTTTTATATATCTGAAGAGTTACATTTTTATTTGCTTAATTATATTTTTAAAGATGCTTATATATTTTTATAAGGAGAATCATAGTTTATTTGAAACTGCTTTTTATAACAAGTGTTTTAATAAGAAACATTATATTTGAGAGAGAGGCCCTAATTTTCATGTTTTAAGACAACTCAGCTAAAATAAGGTAAGTTTGTAATTTAATATAATGCTAATTAATAATCAAAATGTATTTAATTTAATATTTTCATGATACTGTTGTAAACCGAATATAACTTCTTTAACATTAACTTTCATAGCCGGTAAACGCATTGTCATAATACCAACTTTGTGGTAAGACATTTGAGGGTTTTTTTAATATGTAGAACGAGTGTTATTACATTAATTACCGTACCTGCCTTTCAGCCATTATTTTACATTGTTTACAAGCTGAGGATATATGAAGTTAGTGAAATAAAATATGTGAATTTGATCTGTTTACAGAAAGTATTTTAAGTAAAAAATACACCATCTTTCTGCTCTATTTTTACCCTCACTGGTAATTTGCCAATATTTTTTTCTTTTACATTTTTCATGGTACTATTATTGTCTGTTTGGATTGTTAATTAGAATTTAAGTGAATACGTATTTTGAATGAAAAGAATTCCATGCATGAATGTAATAAAGACCATATCTTACACATAACGTAGTAAGATGCTGCTTATTTTTTTTCTTTCCAAGGAGCACAATTAGTTAGCACTTGAACTATGAAAAACTAATTTAGGGATTAATCCAATTCTCATTATTCATAGTATACTAAACTGTTAGTGATCATGCCTTCACAAAAACGTGGGGAAAAATCAAAATACAATTTTAACACAATACAGTTTTACTTATTTTATTATTGCTTTTTTAATAGTATTAAAAGAAAAATATTTTAACTTAATATCGTCAGTCCATGTACAAGCATTTTAAGACCCTTTACACGTATGCAAATTGATACGATAAAGATAATTTCAAAAGTTCCATGTTGGTATTAAATCACATTAATAATTAAATAGTCTTTCTGGAGCTCAAGTTTCAGTCTTTTGGTAAGGTTAGATACTATGCTTTCTTTACTTGAGGATGATGTCATCAGATACTGTGTATCCATAGAGAGCTGCACAGCTCAGAGTTTTTTTATATTCTTTCTTGAGTACTGCTTGAATACTGATTAGTTTAATACTAGGCCTACTGTATTATGGAACAAACTACTTTAGATTATAGGTTTACTTCTGTTTCAGGGCTCATGCTGAATAGATCAAAATCACCTTTGAGGCTGACAGGGCTAGGTCTGAGCACTATAAATACATTAAGGATATAAGCATTTTCAGTTGTTTTGTTTTAATTTTAAATATAAGAGGTGCATAATACTTGAAAATATGCTTTGCTTTTAGGATGAAGTCATTGCAGTTAACTCGGATGAAACTATTTCATACTCTTTGTCTGTCCCATGTGGGGCCACTGATCAGCTGATCAGAAACCCACTAAGCAGCACAGAAACAGTTGCAGACTTAGCAAGTAAGATTCCACTTCCCTTCTGCTGGTGACATCCATGTTCTGTCTGCATATTTAAATGTTGAAAGACACAAGACAGTTGTCTATGTGCTTTTCATGCAGGACACTTTAAAAAATGTAGCTGTCCAGTTGCCCTAGGCCTGTGTAATTTTGGGCCATTTGGCCTTTTCACTTTGCTTGCTCCTGTCTCCTTTGCTTTATGTAGCTTTCTGATAAGAAGTGGAAAAAAAAATCCAACTAAATAGATGGATAGCATACCAGAGGATTGATTAATGCAAAGTCTGTGGCCAGTGAGGCAACAGTTTATAACTTCATAAAACATGAGGCCCCCCCGACTTTGCATGTATCATGGATCAGAGACCTGGTTGAGTGATGCTTCTGAACCAGTAGTTGGTTTTGGCTAGGCACTTGGTGCAGCGTGAGCCAAAGAAGGATCATCATGGAGTGTGTGTTGCTGTGCTGCATACATCGAGCCTGAAATGTTAGAGGTTTTCTGATGCTTCTCTGGATCTTGATCTTTGTCAATCTGGGTAATGACCTTGGTACAACAAAAAAAGATGGCTATGGTTGTGTTTGGCTGATGATCTCCTCCTAATTGTGGATGAAGGTCAAGTATCCTATCTGATGTTATTACATCTGTTGGCTTCCTTCAGTATTGTTGACAAAGAGGTTTTGTTGGCTTATTTGTGAACCATAGTGGGGTGAGAAGGCTGCTCTTGATAGTTTAGTTAGTGGATACTCTCACAGGGTGGTAGTGGGCTACTTCTCAAATACGAAGGTGCTCTCATGTGGATTTTCAGGAGTCCATCTTGTTGTCCCACTTTTTCAACAAGTATTCGGTCATTAGGAGGGTTAGTGTGAGTGAACACATGGATTGGAGTATATTTAGTATTCTGATGATTGTCTCCGTCTCAACTGAATCTTCCATTGTGCATTATTAACTGTCTGTGGGAGACTGAAATATGGAAGAGGGAAAGTTGGTGGAGATACAATCCAGACAAGATGGAAATTATTTTGGTTGGTTGAGGGAAGCAACCAGAAGATACGTCAGGAAATAATATCAGCCTCCTTTGATTGAGAATTATGTGTGTACTATTTTGTGGGTTGAGTTTGCAAGCTTAGAGTCAGGTTTAAACTCCCAACTGCTGTTAGAAGAGCAGGAGCAGCTACAGTTAGGTTGACTTTTTCCACATCTGCTGTTCAAAAGTGTATACACTTGTTTCTTATGTATTCCATGCTTTTGTTACCTCAAGACTAGGCTAGTGCAATGTATTCTACGTGAGGCTGCATATTAAATCCGTCTAGTAACGGAAACTAAGGCAAAATTCAATAGTCCTCTTGTTAAGTGATGTCATTTCATGAGCATATTAAGCTAGTACTCTATGGGCTTGTCTACCTGGGTGGAGGGAGGGGGGTTACTGCACACTAACTTGAGTTTGTATGTATCGAAATGGCCTTTGTATGCACAACACAAATCCTTACAAAGCACAGTAACTCCCTACTAACTGTGCAATCTGTACTACACTTTCAAAGTGTAATAAATTCGTTGCAAATTGAGCTAGTGCAAATTAAGTGTTTGAGTTTACGGAATGCTCCTTCACACTACCTTATCAGTCCTCCAATTGCTATGCCACACTGCTTTGTGTGCTGCCGTGACCAACTTGTCTTTTTACCTGTGTGCCCTCCACTGCTCCAGGTCAAATTGACCAGTTCTCCCCTCCCTCTTTAAAAGCTGGCATGGGGCCAGGGTTCTGTACCTTTGCTCCAAGATCTGAATACATCAGTATTACAATGGTATTATTATGGCAGTGCTAAACAATACTTATGCATCCAATCGAAGCAGTGCAGAGATTTTGCCAACAGGAGAGAAACTATTTCTTGCCATCAAACACCACAATAAAGATGTGTTCATAGATTTTTGCGAAGTAGTTGGCTGTGAAGAGTCACAGCTGGGACACTAATCGGTGCCACATGAACAGTAAAGAGCTTAGAATCCTTTACATGAAAACCAGGGATGCAAATCAAACCAATAGTGCCTCTGTATCCTGTTCATTTTATGAGGAGCTGGACAGGGTTATTTTTAGGCGCACCACTATCAAACCCAGCTCGTGTGGACAGTGCTGACATTGTCACTGCCAGCACCGAGGAGATTGTGGATCCTAAGAGAGACTAAAATTCAGAGGAGGATGAGATCTTCCTGAACAGCCAGACTCTTTTCTCCAACAAAACTCTGAGTGAGCCCATGCAGTTACCCCAGCCAGATACTCAGTCCAGGACACAGGATGATGATCCTTTTAAGGGGAGCGCACCATGTAAGTATCTATCGTCATAATAATTATTATTATTTATTATGCTTTATAGCTGTGGTAACTTACTGTGCCTGGTGACAGCTGCCTTTTGTGGTGGATGTGAGCTAGGAGCCTTTGTGAGCGTCTAGTCCCAGTCTCCCTCACCCAGTGCGGTCTCCCTTTCTTCTCCCTTCCCACCAAACACATTTCAGAATGGCAACTCTGCCAGGTATTCAGCTTTTAATTCTTACTGACATCCTGAACATTGATTGTTTACAGTCCAATGGGATGACGGTGTAAGGCTTGAGGTTGTTAGTATACGAGGGAGGTGTTATGGGGGGGGGAGGAAAACGGGGGTGGAGGCAAGAGTAGAGAGCATAGTAAAGTTGTTAAGCATGTGCTTAAAATAGTAGCACATATACACAGATGAAAACAGGACAAGAAGAGAAGCAGCAGTGGCAGCTATTTGCAGGATAGTCCACCAGGTGATGAGGCTGTACGACAGGCCAGAAGTTGAATCTTCTAAATGGGTTACAATCTGGGTGGAGAGTTGGACCTTCACATGCCTTTAGCAGTGTTCTTATGAATGGCAGACACAGAGGCAGCAGCAAGGACCACTTTAGCCAGCAGCTCCTTTGCTATTTGGACAGGGGTATTGCCCGAATATAGATTGCCACACCACCAAGGAAGTGCTGTCATTCCAGTGAAGATGCGGCCGGGCAAATGAATGTCACCCAGAGTGAAGGAGTCTGTAATCTGTAGACACATGGAGGAGTTGGCTGGACACAGTAGTGGGCCGTAGTAATTTGATGCACTGGTGATAAAACACCACTGTGTGGCAGACACTTGAACAGCAGTCTCAGCATCCAGGAGAGGAAGGATAGTAACAACCACAGAAGAAGTAGTATTCAAAGGGCGGAGGGTAGAACAAGAGCAAATAATATAGTCAGCAGTTTCTGTACAACAGTCCGAAGTTGTTATGAGCATGCCGCCACTGGGAGAGGGAGATATAAAGCCAGAAAGTCCTATTAGATAGACAGTGTTGTTAGACACTTAACCAATAGATTTAAAATAAAAAGAGGAAGGAAAAACATGGGTGAGGATAACAAAAGGATATGCAAGAAGAAAATCAAAAGACAGGGTGGAAGACGTTTCAGGGGGTTGAGGGGAGGCAACAATTAACTGAGCAGATATATTTGCCGAGTTTGTAAGGGCAGAGGAAGAGAGGGTGTGGGAGGGGGGGAAAACCAAGGCATATATCTAACATATTGAACAAATCACAAACTTGTTGGTTCTGGACACTTTGTGATCAGTGTGAATACCAGTGAGACATGGTATGCCCGATTTGCAGATCAATAAGGTTTAATGTGCAAGGTTTTCTATAAATATACTAGTTAGATACAAAGCCTAAAATTAACTACAATATATCATACTCACTAAGCCTGGAGAGCTAAGCAGTCACTCAGAAGCTGTATACAGGAATGGCTTTCTTCAGGGACCCCGCCAGGGAGTCAGTGGCCTCTGGTCCAACCGGCAGCACCTCCCGTGGAGTCCGGTGTTGATGAGCTCTCTCCTTTGTCTAAGTGGTAACTACTTATACCCTTCCATAAACAACCTAATTATCTCTCTCATTATCATATATGCTAATTACCTACATTGGGTTTCCACCCTTAACTACATTCCATTCTCACCATAATAATTGGGGTCATCAAAACAACATCTGGTGATAGGAGGGGCGGAGTAAAAGTATGCCCCTTGGCAAAAAAACATAGATAACAGTGATGGGAACAACAAGTTATCCTTGAACGTCTGGACGTTCAAGGATAACTTGTTGTTCCCATCACCGTTATCTATGTGCAGCTGCAAGCATACAGTATCTGTATTTTGTCTTATTATGTGCTATGCTATGCAGAAACTGAGACATCTATACTATTATTCAGTCTCTGCCAACTGAAAGATGTTGTGTTACAGGGGTCAGAATAGCCAAGCAAGCAACTGAATGCTATGTTAAGCCTGTAGAACAGAGGTCAAGCAACTCAAATTGTACTGGGCCTCCAACAAAGCTAACATATCACAAGCATGTCCCTTAGATTGGGATATAGTCATATTGAATATGATATCGGAGGATTTTTTAATTACTGTATAGAATCCATCCATGACTGCATCAATAGCAGTGAAAGAGTATAATAAGCTAGCATTGGTGTATTTTAGGACCTCGGTAGTCTGGCTTTTAACCCAGGTATTGTAAGATCTATCTGCACTGGCATTAAGCGAGTTTATCATGGAATTTGAGCTTCCAAATAGTCCCCCAATGTCACCTAAGATGCCTTGCTTTTGTCTTTTTACTGCATGGGTGCGAACAGTATATTGGTGCACTAGTAACTTTAACTGTTCTTGTAGTCATTGTAAAGAATTAGGGTGGTCAAAACATACATTTTGTAATGGTACAGTAAACTTAGACAAATCATATTTAACTTTAACAGAAACCATAATTACATCATGTAGAAGTGTCTTATTAGATCCTAAATGGATAATACCATCAGGAGGGGTGGAGTGGAGCACAGAGCAGAGTGGTGGAGGGGATATAACCACAGGTAGTCAAGTTATAGCATCTTACATCTGAACATCCCAGGCGTCTGACTGGGTTTGAACAGTGTTCTTGGCAATACCATCCCTTCATTCCAGGTTCCCATAGCAAAGGTGAAACTTCTGTCCATCCTGCTTCTAGAAGTATTCTTTTTCCAAAAACAAGTTTTATACTGTTTTCAAACTTGTATCTACAAATACAGGTATAGTTTCCCAGACTGGTGGACCGACTAAATATTCTGAACATCAATGGTATCGTCGAAGACAATAGAGAAAGTGAGGTTGGTCCTCTCGAGGAGGAGGGCCTTGAAGAGTTGTTTCCTTGTATTATGTTCTGAAAATGGAACACATTCGGCTGGGCCAGGTGGATACCCTATAGTGTGGATGGGCAGGCAGTCCTTAGGGTTGAAGTTGCAGGTAGAGTTGTATCTGGCATATTTACATGCATGTAGTCGTATTCCGCTTACGGGGGTGGGTAGAAGGGATGAGACTATGTTATAATCTGAGGGGTGAATGGGCCCAGGAATTATGGTGGGTCCCTTCCCAGAAGGTGGGGTAGTAAGCCACACATCGGGTTTTCTTACCCACTCGCCGTCTCCCCCTTTGGGAAGTTGCATGTACTGGCCAGCCTTGAGGCAGGTGTCTTGCGTAATTTGGTCTACGGGTGGGTCCCAGGAGTATGTGGCATTGAGGCCCAGGAGAAAGATCATTAGGAGGAACTACATTTTCACTTGAAAAGACAAAATTAGTGCACAGAACGCATATTAGGTAAAATTATTTATACAGCTTAATTCTGATTTTGTGAACCCATGTTGGGATTCCTTGTACCTTCACAGATGTATCTGTATAGGCCAATACCATATGCAGACCCGAGTATTTTGGTTGGAGTACACCAGGATTGCATGTTCTTATCATGACCTGATCTCCCTCCTGTACGTCCACCCAGGAGAGGGATTCTGGGGAGTCCAGAGTTTCCTGTCTGTCTTTTGATAGTCAGTCTCAAAGACTGCGAAACTTCATTTAAACGTTTGATGTATTCCTGTGCAATATCAGAAACCAGAGGGAGAGGAGCCATACACATCCTTCCCCCAAAGACATGGTCATTCCAGTAATGAGTTTGAAGGGTGAGACTCCTGTAATGGCATTAGGAGTTGCCCTCATCGAGAGGAGAGCCGTGGGTAGTTGAGCCACCCTACTAGTTCCTTGTGAAAGTAAGGCTTTTGTGATTTTCTTTTTCAGTGTCTGATTGGCTCGTTCCACTAGAGTGGAATGGACAGTGAAATTTTTGTTTAATGCCTAGAGCAGAGCAGACTGACTTCATGATTCGTCCTGTAAAGTGGGTTCCCTGGTCATTCCACGGAACATGGTAAGCCCCATCAAGGGCAGAATTCATGGGCCACTGTGCTGGCATCATTTTTAGAGGTAGGAAAAGCTTCAATCCATTAAAGTATGTAGATAATTGATCATATCTCACTTATGGGTTCGATTTGTCAAACAGGACAGGAACTGTAAGGCTTGAGGTTGTTTTCAGCTAACAAGTTGTAGATTGAAACTCATTTAAATGGCTAACAAGCATACCTGAGCCTCAAGGACAATGGCTAATGTAAACAGCCGATGGCTCAGGAAGCCAGATGTCCTCTTAGTGATTCTAATTCCAATGAGAACAGCACATTTGCTTTTAGAATTTCTGTCTCATCTGCCACCTATCTGTAAGGAACCCCCTTCTTCCTCCACCCTACCCCCACCCCGAGTGTAGCCCTAGGATCCTTGCTGTAAGTGGAGTGATTAAAATGTCTCTGCATGTATGTAAAGACCATTATCACTGCTGTTCTCTCCAGGTGGGACAATGTCTGTATTTGTAAGTGAATAAATAAAAAATTTAAAACATCTACTTATTTCTTTTTCCTTGCCTGCATTTCTCCTTACTTGGTGAATGCTGACCCCCTGCCCCCCCAGCAATCCTATTTGCATACCCAAAATGGCCCCCATATACCATGGCCCTAACACTTCTCCCTTTGGACAGTAGATTCAAATAATGAAACCCCGTAGTTGTGCAAAGTTTAAAAGTTTATTGAAATTATTGGTGCAGGAATAAAGGGTAGGTTAGATTTCACAATTTACACGAGGTATATGTAGATACAGGGATTATATACCCATACAGCTATTTAGGCTATTGCTCCCAGCTGAGGCATATCAGGTACCCTTTTCAACATTGCAGTCAGAGTTTTGTACACAAAAGAAGTTTAGGTTAGTTTTGTTTTTAGTTTAGTTAGTGTACGAGAGGAATATATAGGTAAAGGGATTGCACAGATGTACAACTTTTAAGGCCACCAATTCAGGTATATCAAGTACCATTTTCCACACTGCAATCAAGCAGGCAAATGTTACATCATAACATTTCATATGCATATTGCATAGAAAAAAGACTGGGAACCGTTAAGGCTTCAAACAATCAATGCAAAACCCAATCTGTTTCTCACCGCATGTTCTTTCTGTCTGCAAAGGAGATAAAGCAGAATTGAAAGGCAAAGAACTGCTCTATTTTGGTACGGATGTTCCATGGTAAGGCAGCCTAGTCATTGCCACCAGCATAGCTAGGTGCACACTTCCATTCTTGCAGCATTTCTAGGGAAGATCATCTTGGTGAACAACATCACAGCATATTTTGCTGGTCTGCCCTAAGTCCCTTTTCTGCCTTCTAGTCACCCATATCAATGTAACATCATCAAGAGTCAAGACTGCCTAAAAAGGTACAGAAGGGATTACTGTCCAGCCCCTTGTTACACCCCAGCCGTTGTCTACACCCACCATCCAGACATTTAACGCAAAGCTATGGCATACGCTGCAAGACCCAACCTAGGATACACACATACTCTACTGATCCACATCACTCATCCATATACTTATTGCAAAACTGTAGCATGAGCTATAAGATTTAACCCAGGAAACACATACTCACTCACCTCCCCATATATCCCTAAAACTATGAGGTGTACAGTAGGACACATATGCATAAGAGGAGCAAGGATGAACACGACTTACCCTCTTTGATGCCATAAGAACAGCCACATTTGGGCTAGATGGATCATTGGTCTGACCAATATCCTGACTTCTGACAGTGGCCAATGCCAGGTACTTCAGAGGGAATGAACAGAACAGGTAATCATCAAGTGATCCATCCCCTGTTGCCTATTCTCAGCTTCCAGTAAATAGAGGCTAGGGACACTTAAGAGCATGGTTTTGCCTCCCTGACCATCCTGGCTAATAGCCATTGATGGGCCTAGCCTCCATTAACTTATCTAGTTCTTTTTTTAATCCTGTTATAATCTTGGCCTTCACAACATCTTCTGGCAAAGAGTTCCACTGGTTGAGTATGTGTTCTGTGAAGAAATACTTCTTTTTGTTTGTTTTTAAACCTGCTGCCTATTAATTTTATTTGGTGATCCCTCGTTATGAGAAGGGGTAAATGACAGTTGCTTACTTTCTTTCTCCACACCAGTCAAGATTTAGAGACCTCTATCATATCTCCACTTAGTTGTCTCTTTTCCAAGCTGAAAAGTCCCAGTCTTATTAAACTGTCCTCATATAGAAGCTGTTCCATACCCCTAATCATTTTTGTTGCCCTTTTCTGTACCTTTCCCAATTCCAATATATCTTTTTTGAGATGGGATGACCAGATCTGCATGCAGTATTCAAGATGTGTGTGTACCATGTATTTATATAGAGGCAATATGATATTTTCTGTCTTATTATCTATCCCTTTCCTAATGATTCCCAACATTGTTATCTTTTCTGACTGCCGCTGCACATTGAGTGGATGTTTTCAGAGGACTATCCACAATGACTTCAAGATCTCTTTCTTGAGTGGTAACAGCTAATTTAGACCCCGTCATTTTATGTCTTCCAAGAGTGGGATGAATCTCCATATGAAATTCAGAAATAGAGGGAAAACTTTCCTTCTATTAAACAGTACTAATCTGAACAACAACTGCTTGTTGGTTTTTTATCCCTTCCCCCAGCTATTTCACCTGATTTGGTGAGACCCTTAAGGTCAGGCTCTTTGTCAACAGAGAGTGTTTGGCAAATCTGAGAGGGAAGAAGTGGATGTCAGAAGAGATGTTTCGAGTTCACCTGATAGACATACTCTGAATCTATATTTAAAATGCTGCAGAGGTATCACTTCAGTGTAAATGCTCACTACAGGAACAGGAGTGGTTCTCCTCACTGTAATTCTCCCTATCTGCTCAAGAGAAATTATTTGTATTGCTTATGGGAGGTACATGTTAACTATCCTAACCAATTCATTAGGGAATATTGAGAAAGGAAAACCTTATTAGTGATGAACAATTAGCTAACTGGTATTTCCCTCAGTGTTTAACAAAAATTATGGTAAACTGGTAGTGTGTTGAATCATGTAGACAAATTTCCTTTCTTAGTGGAATGTGACTGATTTTCACTATTGTGTAAAAGCAAATGTATCATTATTGTATTCTTTGTTAATTAATATAATAGCATCTTATCAGGAATATGCCCAAGACTTAATGGCTGGGCAAAAGACTTGTTAATTTGAGGTCAGTGGCATCACATCCTAATCGAGGCACATGTTGTTCAAAACAATCTTGTTCAATGTCTGATTTTCCATGTATGTTTCTTTTACATTATCACTACCAATATTAGATCCTGATACAGCAATATTTGAGAAATTGGTTACTGTCCATTCAATAGGTTACGTAAAAGATGGTACCTAGATTTACCTCAACTATTGGTGGTATCACACAGCAACACAAACCTGGAGAGCATCGCACACGTCTTCTAGTTCCATTAAGGGATATCAGTGCATGTGCTGATGCAATGGTTTTTGACATTGCAACTCCAGTTTGTGGCCACAATGGTTCAGGTCAATACAATGGAACAGAGAAACTAGCCGCTCCTGTCTCCTGCCCAAGTGAAGCTTACCAGTTGATCACGACCAGCTATAAAGGTAACCTACAAGATGAATGGACAGTATTGTGTAGTAAGTGATTACAAGGAATTCATGTATGGAGGCCTGACTTGAAACGTCATTACTCCAAATTTTGTTTTACTCTTAATCTATGTAATACTGAGGATAACACTATAATAATGCTAATCCCAGTTTTTAAAAATGAATCTATTATCCAAAATGATTTTTAACATGCATATTAATCCGTTCACTTTAAATTTAAAAACCTTTCTAGACAAAAAAGACGTATATTAATAAGATTAGCAATGATATGCACAAGGCAGAACAAGCCTTGAATGACCTTATCCATGATGGGTATCTTAAAATTCTAATTTCTCGCTTGGATAGAAGTTGCATTTAAAACTTTAGTTGTGGTTCAAGGTGTATTAATTTTAGCTTTGTTAATTTTGTATTGCCACTTGTCCCTGAGTGGCATTGAGCCCTGGTCAATGTACTGAGGTCGATGCAGTGTAAGGGTAGACGCCATGTTACCTATTTAACCCTAACAGTCCTCAAGCAACGGTCCCACAATGCCCAATACTGAATGTTCTCAATTGTGAACTCCATTGCCCAGGGGTCATGGAGAACAGAAGGTCTCCCCCAGTGCCCTTCTTTTAAAGCCCCATGAATTTTTGAAATGCCTTTTCCTGATTGTCCATCTTTGTGAGAATATCTAGCAGCTCTCCTTTGTAGTGGACAACTGACCATGCTGGCTACATATTCCAGATCTGCTCCAGCTTGGAGTAGACAGGAGAAATTAGATCTCCTGCGCCTGTGGGGAGAAGAGATTGCAAGTACAGCTATAGGCGAGCTGTAGAAATGTGGACATCTATGAGCAGATTGCACAGGGGATGCTGGAGAAGGAGTACAACAGGGATCATCGGCAGTGCTGCGTGAAAGTGAAGGAACAGTATCAGGCATATCAGAAGGTCAGGGAGGCCAACAGTTGATCTGGTGCTGAGCTGCAGACCTGCTGCTTTTATAAAGAGCTACATGCCATACTTGGCAGAGACCCTACCACCACCCTGCTCACCACCGTGGATACCGGCAAGGAGATCAAGACACAGGCCCCTGGCATGTACAGTGAGGAGGACGGAGGATATGCGACCAGCGAGTCCCAGTTGGGCTGCGAGCTAGGACCTGCTTGAAATTCCACCTCTGTCCAGTCAGTCCCAGTAGTTGAGGATGGGTGAGCTAGATGCAGGGGAAGAAACCTCGGGTAAGTGTGTAAATGTATTTCCCATTACAGTGATGTACTGGTGACTCCTCCAACTTAACAGGATATAGCTATTGACTTTTCATTAATTGACTTATACTAGAAGAGGTAATAATACAACAAAAAGAGGTAGGGTTGTTTTCCGCTTTTATTTCCCCATAGAGTTAGACGGGGGAGGGACTATGCAGAGCAGCTTGTTTATATACACAAGGATGTCCCTTGAATCCTCTGAGATATCTCGATGAAACTTTTGTGGCAGTACTCTGTAATCCTCTCCCAAAGGTTTCTAGAGATGGCAGCCTTATTTCTTCCTTCATGGTAGGATGCTTTCCTGTGCCAGTTGGCGATAACTTCAGTGGACACCATTGCAGTAAACAGCATACAGGTCCAGTCGGCTTTGGTCATTAGCAGTTGTGCTCTCTGTGCCTTTGTTACCTCCAGAGTGAGCTATCTGCTAAAATCACTACCTTCTATGGAAAATGGTGCCAATATTCAGTGCAAATGTCCTATACTCATAGTTTTATGCAACTGAACAATTCCTTTGGTGTGCCATGCTCACCAGGGTGTGTACTGTGGGTGGTGCTGTGCACAAGCACTCCAAAGCTGGAGTGTCACTTAGCATGTCTTGTTAAAAACTTTAGGGGAGCAAGGGAAGGGAGTTCTGAATCTTAACTTTTGCTTTTTATTGTGACTATACTGACAATGGTACCTCTGTGTGTTTTATCTGTAGCTATTGCTGTTGTGGCTTTGAAAGGTTCCCTCTTGAAACTCGTGAAATGCCTGGGTCATTTAAGGAGGAAAAAGACGATGACTCAGGATGACATGTTCAGGGAAATCATGCAAGCAAATGCTGCATCGTACTGTCTGCGCGGGGCATGGAGGGTGAATACTGCAGACTGTATGGAGGAGGACAGAACAAACAGAAGAAATGTGCAGAAAAAGGAGAGGAAGATGCACTAGAACATATTGGGGCTTCTGTGGCAGCGAATGAAGTTGATGCAGACTCTTGTCTACCCACAAGTTCAACAATCACAGGCTCATCTCCTTTTGCAGTCCCTGGAAAACTCCATTACTGCACCTCTCTACACTCCCTCTTAGCAATCCATGTGTGGCATCAGGGGCCACATCCCTACCCCTGCCCCACTACACTCTGGGGGACATTAAGGACAATTACAGCTTCACATACACTTATCTGTGGTTGATGTATATGTAGGTAAAATGGACATGAATGTTCTTTCCCCTTGTAATGTGCTGTTCCATTAATTTATTAAGTTTTTAATGATTTTGCTTTTAAATTGCGGAATTTTCTTTGCACTGGTTTTGTTATTCAATAAAATTTCATTATTTGGAAAATAATTTGTATTTATTAGTTCCCAACATATGCTGCAGAATGCCTAGCAGTACTGAAAGCATCCACTTACGTGTTATTGTGCACTTTCATACACTGAGGTTCAGTTACAAACACAGTGTAAGAATCATAAACATACAGCAAGCACCTCAGAATTAGTGGGTGTATTGACCGTGTTATATTCATGGTGTACATATGTGTACAGCAAGCACCACACAATTTCTAACAGACCCCAAAACAGCAGGACCAGGGAGAGCACAATACACCACACCTCATTACTGTGGCTCACTGTTACAGTGCTCTTTCAAAGCCTACCTGATCTGTAGAGATGCACATTGAGCCCTTCTGATAGCCATTGCGACTGCCTGTTCAAAGTCAGCTGACAGTTCCTCCAAGTCCATCCTCTACCCTGGTGGCAACTTTTTCCCTGTTGCTTCACAGATATTTTGCAGGGCACAGCAGTCAATTATACCCATTGGGATGTTTTTTTCACTGAGATCCAGTCTTGTGAGTAAACAAGTGTCCTTTCAATCTACCAAAAGCACATTCATCTGTCATTCTGCACATGCTGATCTAGTAGTTGAATCTTTACTTGGTTGCTGTTGAGGTGGCTGGTGTAGAACTTCATGAATCAGGGGAGCTGGGTCCCCTAGATCATGATCGGCGTTTCAACATTGCCAATAGAAACAAAGTCGCTTCTTGTAGCTTTCTGAATGGTCCTATATTCTTAAAGTTCTGAGCATTGTGCACCTTCCTTTACCAGCCAATATTGATGTAGAATTGTCCCCAGTAATCCACCAACACTTGTATAACCATAGAAGAGTGGCCCTTATTGTACACTTTGACAAGGTGGTCTAGTGCCAGAATAGGGGTATGGGTGCCATGCTGTTGCTCCACCATGGTTCAGGAACCCCATTGCAGCAAATCCATCTACTATGTCCTGCACATTGCTGAGAGTCTCAGTCTGATGTAGCAGGAGATGATAAATAGCCTTGTGTGCTTGCATGTGAACAGCCTCCACAGTGCATTTTCCAACTCCAGAATGATTTCCCACTTACCAATAGCAATCCGGCATTGCAAATTTCTGCAGTGCAATCACCATGCACTTCTCCACTTTCTGTGCAGCTGTCATTCTGATGCCTTTGCATCGGAGGGCTGTGGTGACCTCTGCACACAGATCCAGGAATGTGGCTTTGCACATCTGAAAGTTCTGCAGCCACTGCTCGTCATCCCAAGCCTGAGTTATGATGCGTTCCCACAAGTTAGACCTTGTTTCTCTGGTCTTGAAGAGGCACTCCACTGTTTATAGCCTGCTCTATGAACACCTCCAACAAACTTGAATTGGTTCTTGCTATATCCCACAGCAATCTGCCCTCCAACAAATTGTTTTTCTTGTGGCTTTACAAATAACCAAGTATTACTTTACAAATAATCAAGTATTTTGTGCTTGAAACACTCATGACAATAGTTCAGAGGTGTACAGGCTCCATGGGCCTGTCAGAGATGGCAGACAGTGAGGAAGACTGCACGGATTTGTGAGATTTTTAATAAAGATGCAAAAATTATGGGATTTAGATGACATTTATGGGATGGAGACAGTTGCACACTGGAAAGTTGACCTTGCTTCCGGTCACTCCTGTGCCATTTGTTTCTGCCTCAGCATGCATTGCCAAAGCTTCACAAAAAACCATGCACTGGATGGTGGTGGGTTACCCACTCGGGTACTTACCCATGGTGCAGTGCACTGTGCATCGACACAAGCACTTCTGATGAGAATGCGCAGAGCTGATGCAAGGAGCCAACTATGCACACGCACAAGCTATCTGCTGACTGGCGGCTTTATGCTTTATGTGTTGGCAGAAGTTTGTAGTGTAGGCATGCTCTCAGTTACCAGTATTCTCCCAAATCTCATGTCAATCATGAGGAAGCTAGATGACATACGTTAGACATTCAGATGGTGGCGGCTTTTTTATCTTCGAAGAACAGACCCTTCAGAAACTTCCTGAGGCTTTTTAATTTTTTTTTTTTTGAGGAAAAGATTAGTTTTGTCCCCTAACACAGAGACTGTCTAAGTAGGTTTCAGGGTGTATAAGACCATGTTATGAGATCATGACAGTAGATATCCCTCCTAACCTTGGAGCCCATTCAATGTGCTGAATCCGTTTCAACAGCCTTGTTGAGAAAAACTCCTGTTGTTGACATCTGTAAGGAAGCTACATCTACATGCTGCTAGAGCAGAAGCTTTATTTGAAGTGGCTGTATTTCAGCCTGTATTGGATAGGACTATGAAACACCTACCTTCATAGTTGAATCATTGCTTGGGAGACACCTAAAATAGAGCATCTACAGAGACGACTGATCAAAGAAGTGGTTACTTGTCTGTACAGTGCTCCTGTCTGCTTCAGTCTAGGCTGGGTTCCATGGGGAACTGGATTGACAGTTGGTCCCACAGTACATGCCCTCAATAAAGGGCATGAGGATTTTTAGAGCCCGTGTTTGGACTAAGCGGACGCTGCTGGCAACAACAACAAAATCTCTGATTAAAGGTGAATTGGGTGCATGCGCAACTAGAGTGGAGCACTCTTAAAGACAACACATCTTGATGAACTCCACTTACTGCACAGGTAAGTAACCTCTTCTCTCAGAAAATAACTCATATGTTTGTAGTGTTCTTCATTAGATTAATCAGTCATAACATTCTGATTAATCCTACTTTGACTGTTGGTAGGTATGAGCTGGTTTTCTTGAAGTTCAGCATTGTCCCCCATTCCTATTCAATATAATCATTACAGAATTCAGGGCTCCTTTGGTACATGTACATTGTTCTGGAATTCCTGCATCATGGATGTACTTTTTTAGTGACAAGCTATATTTCCAATAAAAAAACATGTTTGTGCACACACTGATCAATATGAAATGAGTTAATTATTCTGTTTTAAATTTCTGGTAGACTAGTTGAAGTTCATGAAAGATGTGATGAAACATGTGTAACATGACTTGGTATAAAGCACAAATTAAAAATGATTCCATAGACGTTAAATAATAACTTTATTTTTGGCAAATCTGTGTGACGCCTCTTAAATAAGAACTAATTTAGGATGTGTTGGCTGACTATAAGAAAACATTTTTGCAGATGTCAATCAGTTGATCACTTTTAAATTTAACACCATATCCAAAATACATACAAACTGAAGTAGTATAATTTTATTTCCACAATATCTTGCATATATGTGAGGGATGGTGTGGATTTTTATTATTGAGCCATAATATTCTGAAATCTGTTGTAGATTTTTAGATTTTTTCCCTCTTTCTGTTTCTTTTAGTATCTCCTGAGGCAGTTGGATTTCTGTCAGCTGTTGGGGTGTTCATTATCCTGATGTTGCTTCTTTTTCTGTATATTAATAAGAAGATGTGTTTTGAAAATGTTGGTGGCTTTCCAGACCTTGATTCAGGATACAATGCAAGGAAAAATTCACAAGACAAACTTTGTAAGTATCTAAAATATATTCTACTCAATTTATTTCTGTAAAAGTTAGCACACACTTTCACAGAGTAGCACAAAATATTTAAATAATCACTTGAACCAAATGAGAAAGACCTGTTATATGTTATATGTATAGATGTATGGATGATTGGGAACTATCTGGAGGAAAGGCATTCTCTGCGACAGTTGGCCCACAGAAACTCTACAGGTCTTCATGGCTATACAACTAAAGAGATGGCCTTTGCTTATGAGAAGATACTTTTCCTTCCCCATGCTCCTTGATATTGAATGTATAATGCTAATTGAAACATTTCATGGTAGTCTATAATTGCCCTTCTCAAATAGATGTAGGTGAACAGCATTGTTGGGGGTTGCACCCAGTTAGTCCTCCAGTGTCCTTGCACAGGACAGTAGCTCATTCAGTCAGCCAGGGGAGAATTTTAAAGGAAATCACTCACCAGAAACCATAAGGATTTCTCTTCCCTGCCTAATAACTCATTTCTAGAGCTTGCCTATATGGAAGATAAGTTCCAGTAAGCCAAAGATAGTATCCAGACTGGGGGTTCTTTCTCTCCTGCTGGCTGTGAAACAAGAGTCTGTGGCCCAAAATATCTTACGTTGCTTAGAATGCAACAAATATTTTGAGATGAGGAAACCCTTTGAGGTATGTACTGTTGTGCAGCTATTATGTTAATCTACCATAGTTCATTGCAGTGTGAATTAATATAATAAAAGTACATAATTTAAAAGTATTTAAAACTTCTTCTTTGCAGGTGTAGAATAAAATACACATTTCCCCGTATTTTGTTGTATTTTTGAAAACAAAAACCCATTGTATTATGGCTAGTTGGTACTGAACTTTGATGAAAGACTACTTAATTTGCGATGGATATTGTTTTGAGCTAGTTGATCTTGTTTTCATTTCAAAGATTTTTTACTTCAGTTTATTTATTATTTCCTTCAGTACAAATATAATTTTGGGCAAGAACAAAGTGACTTCAGGTTATATAGTAGGCTTTTGAACAGCAAATCTAAATAAATATAAACTATAGTTTTTTGGGTGGGTGACAAATTCACAAAACGGAAGATCTTTTTTACCAAAAATAATTTGTTGATTAATAAAAAGAGATTGGACAAATGGCATTTTTTAAAAACTTTCAGCAAAATCTGAGCCTTCCTTCTGTGTCTTCTCTGGTTGATGCTCTTAGTAATGTTGTAGATGATCTAACCAGTGCTGTTGGAGAGGTCAGCTATACTGTAGCTGATACAGTCACAGAGCAGGTAACAAGCATGATAAACGGCCTTCGCACAGAAGATGAGAACTCTAGAATGCAGGAGGATAAATCTGTGTCTATTAAAGAGGAAAATACAACATCATTAGCAGATTCTAAGGAAACAAATATGAAGGAAAAAAGATGTGTTACAGAAGATAAACATAAGCAGACCCATTATTCTGATTCATTAGATTCTATAGAACAAGAGCTGAATCAAGTTAGAATGTCAGTTCATGTCCAGGACAAAAGACAAAATCAATTAAAACAGGAAGATGCTAAGAAACTTTTTAATAATATGGAAGTATCTGAGGATATGAAGAAAGTAGGAAGACACGTTAAAAGCAAAGGAGCCAGTGGAAATAAATACTTGGAAAATGAAAAAATTTTGAATGATGATAATCTGAATAGTAATACATTTATTAAAGAGCAGGCCTGTACAAATGGATCCAAGGACTCAGAAGCAAAATCAAATGAAGCACAAAAACAGAGATTATCAAAGTCAAATTTTAAAAAGGCACGCAGTGATCACCCTGATTGTGCTAATGAAGAAAAAGCAAAGAAATACAAAACTTTTTCTGATGGTAACGAACAAGCCATAGTGAAACATGAAGACAATGCAATAACCACATTTTCAAAAGAAGGTAAAAAGAGGAAGGAACCAGAAAAGGTTTCAAGAGAAGTAAGTAGCAAGAAGACACCAGAAAAAGGTGAGGTGTCTTTCATCACATTTTCTCCGTTAGGCTTTTCCTGCATCTTTTTTCTACATACTACTTTTACCTCATAATTTACAGACTTCACTAGAACAATTCTTCCCTTTAAATGGGATCACTTTACAGTATATTTTATTTTCTAGGTAATTTATTCTCTAATTGCAATGATATTTATTGAAAGACAGTTAATTTTTTTCTATAACTGGAGACTCAAAGATCTTGGCTTGTTTAGCCTAAGCAAAAGAAAACTGAGGGGGGTTATGATAGCCTTCTCTAAATACACTAGAGGAATAAATACCAGGGAGGGAGAGGAGTTATTTAGTGTAAGTGCCTGTGTGGACACAAGAATAAAGGGATATAAACTGACTATCAATAAGTTTAGGCTTCAAATTAGGCGAAGGTTGCTAACTATCAGAGGAGTGACGTTCTGGAACAGCCTTCCATGCTATGCTATTACTCATGATGAAATGCTTATCATTCATTCTAAATTTTCTTTTTTCCAATAAAAACTATTTTGCATTTTCTGAAGTGCTTTGTGTGGTTTCTGTTGAGTACTGGGAATTTTTCTCTAGGTCTTTGTTTGGCTCTAGAATGTTCTTAAAAATCTGTTTATTTCAATGGTCCTGGTCAGAATGTATAAGAGAACATTTAGTGCAGCAAGCTGTTCTATTGTTCAGGAACAGGTTAAAAGCCTCTGTGTTGCTCTTATTGCATATGGATCAGGACACAAATATATGGGTTTAAGATTTGAATTTATTTTTCTAACATTTTATTTACAATTACAATATTTTCTCAAAAACAAAAAAAATCCAGAATTAATTTTTATTTTATTCTTTGAAAGCTGTTCAAATTCTATCTGCACTTTTAAAAAGACTATGTAGAAAACAGCCTTTTGAGGTCTGCAAAAAACAGTCAAGATGGGAGTTTGGAGGCACATGACAAACAAAAACCTGAAGTTTTGCTATATTTGTACTGTGGTAGAAAATTTCCCAGAGTTTGTTTCCTGGTTAAATAACACAGTAATTTTAACATAGAATGATCACTGACAAGTGGTAATTAAGAAGTCTGTAGACATAAAAACTTGACATTTTACTTAATTGTTTCTATGACTTGTTTTAAGGAAGATTACAGTTTGACACAGAAAGAGATTTCTTATATGTGCTGTTGGTAAATATGCTTTGTGATATGTTTTAGTATACTAAGCTTATAAAATATGTACGTATGTGAGACTTTACGCAAATTATTGAGCCAATTTTCCTATTTGCAAGTAACTTACTTATAAGTATAAACTTCATCTTTGGATTCATTGCTGGTGAAAGACTTCAGATTGGGACAGCTTGAAAAATGAAGATCTATGTTTATCTACAGGGGAACAGTTGGGCAAATGTCTTACACACATTGCCCTGCTAGCATATTGCAACCATTATCTGGGGGAGGGGGAGGTAAGGATTTTCTTTAGAGATAGCAGGGGGTCATTCTTCAAGTCCTGTGCAGTTCATCACCTCTCTGCTGAATCTACCAGTTAGCACAAGCATACTGGTGAGTTTTTGATGTGGGAGATGGAATTGGAACCTATGAAATTGATTTCATATGAGCGCTAGACATAAAATGGAAAATACCTCTTAATCCCTATTTGAACTTGGATGGATTCAAACTGGTGACCTACAAGTGAACGATGCTGTGCTCGTTAGCAATATCCTAAGGCATCAACTCACCAAATAAATGCTAATTTAAAAAATGGTCATATATACATATTCTAAGCTAAACGGAGCTGTTAGCACCATATACAGTTACCGTTGCCTGACACTTCCCTTTATGAGACTCTATTCTCAGTTGCTTATAACTTTGCCAGAACTTCTGCTGTTTAGGCTGAAATTTTCCATGTTGTGTGTCTCTTGTTTTGTTAAAGGTTCAGCTAAAACACTTCAGCCATTTCCAGGAACGAGATTAGAGAAAAATAAATTGACCCAAGTTAAAAAAAAATAATTTTACAAGAGTTTCATTTAGATTCTTTTGCACCTCCCTGCTTTGGATCAACAGCTTGAAATTTCAGGGGTTGTCCTGGTGTAAGGGAAGTGCCTTTTGCTGTTTCTATGGAAAAACTGGCAGAATTAGATTAAGTTATGAACCCCTGGAAAAATTGCAATTTGTAAGTACTCAGTAGAGACTTGTTATAGTTTGTGAGCTAAATTCTCTGAAGATTTGGTCTGCACTGGGCATGCTTCATTTCAAGGCTCCAGAGGCCAAATAGGACTTTCCGAGCCATTGCTGCTCCTGAGTGCTGTGGGCTGTTTTGCGGTCAGGCATCAGAACTAAGAAGAGGGAGACTCTCTCCTCTGTAATTTCAGTGTTCCCACTACTGAGTCTCAGGGAGTGTAGAGACTGCAACTCGCTGGGTAGGGAGAATGGGACTGGGATGAGGAGCTCATGGGGTGGAGTTGTAGGTTGACTAGGAAAGAAGACCTGGTTTATGGCAATGGGCTAGTGGTGGGGACAGATGAAGGGGGAGGGGGGGTCGGGAAAGAGGCAGGACAGGGACAGGATAGAGGGAATGGATTAGAAGGGAACAGGCTTGAGGAGAAGAGGGGCAGAAGGATCTGTGAACACAAATCTCTTCAGAACCTGGAATGTCAGCAAATGTCTGTGAAATCCACTGGCAAAGTGTGTCCCTCATCCCCATCAGATAGCTGGTCCACACAGAAGATGAGAACTCCAACTGCTGCTGCCACTGAACTCAAGTGGCAAAGTTAGCTCAAGTGACAAATTGTGCTGTGAATCTAAGAATTTCAATTCTGCTGATGACTTACGTGGGTGTCAATGTGATTCTACATGCTGGAATTTCTGTATTTCAGTTGCTGAAATTGCTTTTTCAGAAACCTGGGAAGTTACACACAAAAAGCCTACATTGAAAGAACGTTAAGATTGCAAAAAATGTAGGAAATGCCAGTATTAAAAGTTGCCTGTGCAACCTTAATTTGGCCCACGTGTACATATGCATTATCATACAATCTTTAATTAGATGATCATGCTATTTTTTTTCCACAAGCCTCGTTTGATTCAGAGCACAGGATGGGCCATGCAGGGTTTTTTTTTTTTTAGTGAAAGAGGCTGTTGCTTTATTACTTCTCCTTCCGTTTGTTCCAGAAATTCGAAGATGTGTGGTGAATGAGGCAGAGACTTTGTAGTATGGAATTGCTTGCCTAGATACCACTAGAATGTCTCCTTTGTTTAAGAGATTTGCTCAAATTAGTCATTTCCCACATACACCAATTTAAATGATAAACTTTGTCTTAAATTGTAATCATAGTTCAGGAGGTTAGTGTGCCCTTAAGTTAGTTAGTTAGTGCATGTAGCCACAACCAGCCTATTTGTGCAGCTCAGCTGGGTATACTAAAATGTGCAGAAAGAGCTCCTTTCCTATGCAATTTAAGAACTCCACACTTGGGGAAGGCCTCATTCCAGTCTGACAGCATTCCTAAACTCCACTAGAAAAGAACTCCTCTACAGGATTTCCTTCAGCAAGATGCCTTTTCCATCTGTGAAGCCACCAAAGTGAGCAGGGGCATAGGGAAGGACTTTTGCTGACTGTATACAGTTCATGGGAGTAGCCAGGCAATGATCCTCCCGACTCAGGTTCTCCAGAGCCTGTCCCTTACCCTTTCAGAACTTATAAGATCCACACAAACCTTTGCTTCAGCTCCTGTGCAGTTTACAAAATTGGCCAGAACCTTCCCTTAATCCTTTTGCCCACCACAATAGTGGCAGTCCCCAGCAAACTGAAGGAATCTTCCCCCAGTCCTTGCATGCCATAAAAAGTCTGAGCCATAGTTATTCCTACTGATATGCAATCATTTAAGTTGCCAGCCAGTTCACTGTGAAACTAAGTCTGCTTGGAAGTATTATCCAGTTTATTCTTTGTTTGGTATGCACTTGAGGTAGAGTGCATAGGCTTATGCCCCACATAATTTCTTCTTAAAGCCTCATAATTACATGGCGTTATATTTCTGTATAGGGGTTATGTGGAACTTAAAGGTGGTGTAGATCTTGTACTGGCCCTCTGCACTGAGTGAATTTTTGTTTTAATGTGCATAGTGAAAAAAAGCAGTCTACTTCTGGTATGAATTTTTCAAATAAAACCAATTTTTTCTGTAACATGGCTATGCTTTGCTCCAAAGTGAAAGCTATTTTCCTGCTAAATTTCAATTTTTAAACTATAGCCATTTCAAATGGAGGATTTTTTTAAAAAACACACTAACTAAAACCTTACAGATTTTTTTAAAAATAGAAAAGGTTTATTTTTCACACCTCTCATTCTGAAAAGAGCTGAATCTTTTTGTTAAACGTAAAAACAAACAAACAAAAAAACCCCCTTCAAAAGTCACCAAGTTGGAAAATTTTAAACACAAGGGTGATGATTTCAGAAGTCATGACTGGATAAAAACAAGGTTGCATAAAAGTTTCTATTCTAACCTAACTATTGCCAGGTAGCTGCTATGAGAATCTGTATTAATTCCAGATATGAAGAAAATGGTCAGTTATTGCAAGTAAAATGAGACCTTGTATGTCCATTTTGATTTTATTGTAAATGAGCACTTTTCTACATCCTTCACATCTGTTGGTAGGTGCATATGTTGTAAAACTTCTGGTTTTAGCTACGAACATATTGGTCAACTTGTTAGATTTTCTTTAAAAATGTAGCAATAGTATTACTATATCATTTTTCCCCTTAGATGTTCTTAGTCTGAAATATTTTTAAGTAATTTTGTCATCTGTTTCGTTTTGACATCAACATTTTATTTATACCACATTCTATACCATAAGCCCTTTAGCAATAGAGAATCAGGAGTTGACTTTTCTAATATGAGTCATTAATCCAAAATGTGACATTACAGTATGTTATCTGATTACATAAAGTCTTTGGGTATTTTATTTCTTAATTAAAGAGATTCAAGAAGTTGGATGTGTGCTTCCTCAAAAAACAAACAAATAAAAAAAACCCCAACAACACCCTAGCTTATTTACCATTAGATATACTGTATTGTATTCAGGAATTTGTAATTTTTCTGCATTTGTAGAAAAATAATAAAACCCACTGAGCTATTGCAGTTCAATCTTGGTACCTGTGTAAAATGATGACAAAACTTGTGTGACGCTGGCTGGCTTAGGGGGGCCCTTGAGGTGTATTCAGGAGCTCCGATTACTCCCTTCTACACCAGTCTCGCGTTGGGGGTGTCATGCTGGCTGGATTGGGGGGGGCATTTATTATATTATTTAACATCAATAGGTCAAAACATTTTTTTTTTCTCTAAAAATTTCAGTAAACATTGAAAATATTTAAATTGTATTGATTAATTTGTTTCACTCTTTCCCGAACCATAGTCTATCATTTACTGTTCTTTTTTCTTCAAACAGACAACTCATACATGAATAAAGACCAGCATGGTTCATCCTCTGAAAGTGAAGATGAGGCATTAGGTAAATACCATGAGGCCTTGTCCAGAACACAAAGTTCGAGGCCACCAATGATAGATAGCAGACAGCAAAAAAATTACATTTGGGAAACCAGACAAAAATATAGCCCTCTGTCTGCAGAGTACGACGGCTACAGCAGTGAAGCCTCAATGGACGAAGGTAAGATGTGATTTACAATATTTCTCCCATCATCCCTCACCTTCAGGTTATACTGTGGATAAGAATGTTGCAGTTAAAGACAGTCTGCTTGAAATAATCACTATCTGCTAGTAACCTCAAATATCTGTTATATCTGCACACATTATGAAAGACAGGTACTAACATGCTTTCATATCCTCCCCAAAAGCACTGCATAAGGAATTTAATATGGGAGGAATTAATAGCATGCAACTTTATCAACAGTAACATTTTTCTTGGAAGAACTCCTTTTAAGCTGATTTTTGTGGGAATTAAGAGGGAAACATGGTGGCTTCTGATGAATTCTGAGGTAGTATAAGTACGAAATTACAAGACATAGTTGCTGGATCCTTTGAATGGAGATATACTTTATACATATGTTGACTTTCATAGCTCCAGAGTAGGCTTATCATTCAATGGAATTATTCTGTTACGTTATTACCATGTAAATTACAGAAATGTCTCATGGCTTTTATTTAAATCATAGGAGGAAAGGACCAAAAAAAGTTGTTTTATTAATAAAAATCCCTAATGGTCATATTTTTAAAATAGATCCCTTTTGTGGCGTATTTTTGAATCGTCAGTGTATGTCATTTAGGGTGTGCCTACACTGCAAACATGGGGTGCAATCATGTAGCTAGAGTAAACATACCTGAACTAGCTTTAGTTTAGTTAGGTCAGGTACTGTTAGCAGTGAAACCATGCCAGCCTGGGCAACAGCTCAGGCTAGCCACCCGAGTAATTTACCCAGGGTTCTGAGTGAGCTTATACAGCCCATGCTGTAGTTTGTGCTGCTGTGGCTTTACTGCTACTGGTATCCAAGCTTGCTAGATTAAAGCTAGCTCAGCTACATCTACACAAGCAGCAATCATCCCCCATGATTGCAGTGTAGATAGCTAAGTGCCTGATTTGTGGTCAAAGTCAGGTACTGAGATGTCAAAATGATACCATTTGCATCTGGAAATAGTTCCAGGTGCAAAAATGTTTGTGTAAGCATTTGCAAGCTCCCTGAAAAGGAAGTTCTGTTTGAAGTCCAGTTAAAAAAATCAGGTTGTATTTTTATATGGGTGCAACTGTAAGACTTTCTTGATGGAATAATTAGAAATGTTTAATTATATATGTAATAAAACTACAAGTGTATTTTAATGGACACCACATTTTTTAAAGATTAAATAAGTTTTTTCCTAGCAAAAGCAATACATTTCATGTATGAGCGTTTTACATTTAAATGTAGCTTGCAATCTAAAAACATCCTTACAAATTTGGGAAGTCTTTCCATAATGTGAGAACTTAATTTGTTTTTGTTTTGGAAAAATGTCCATTTACCACTTAAACTAGAAATGTTATTTTTGTGACCCTTTCTTCCACTTCTCAATTTGGAAGCAGGGGCTGGATGTGCACTCAATGATGCCTATGGCAGGACGCAGAGATAGAACAGGTAAGCCAGACTTGAAGCTCGCAGCAGAGTAAAATAATTCTCATTCCTTCTTCGCCATGTAAGTTCCTCAGTCCTTCTGCTTCAAGACCACATATTAGGAGATTGGTGAGCTTGAGTCTCACCATTTAGGGAGGAAAAAGGAGAAGAGATAATTACTGTATGCTTAGGAGGTGCTTGGAGAAAGGCAAAGATTAGTAAAAGTAGAAGGATGTGTTTTCTGTTTCAGTGCCTTTTATCTACTTAAGTCTGCTAACAGTAGCATCTACTTTCCCTTTCCTTCCCTGCCATCTTTTCCCCCAACACCATGTACTCCATGCTATGTGGGGAGCCAGCTCCACCTAGAGCCACATGCAGGAGAAGGATAGGGGATACTAGCTGGGGATGGAAAAGGGAGATGTTGCCATCAACAAATAGGAGGAGAAGAAAGATACAGAACCTAATGTAGCCTCAATGCTGTTTACCTCTGTCTTTTCAAGTGGCTCCCATTTGCCAGCTTCCTCCTACTGCAAAGTTTCTGAGATTTGGATCTGAACCCATCTCCTAAAGTCGTCGTCGTGGTGTCCCGTCCCCCCCGTCCCTCCCTCTCCATTCCCAAGCTTGTCTTGCAGGGCCAGTGAGATTTTACCAGCCACATTCTTTTACCTCCTGTCTTGAAAATGCTGGGACTTGTGCTGGCTTCTCTCTTTCCTCTGAGCTTATTCCTCAAGCTTGAAATTTAGTGTGTGGTGGGTGGCTATGGCAGAGGGGCCATCTTTGGCGGTTCTAAGCACAGCAGCTAGGAGTCTGCCAGCCTGTTTTCATGTGCCCTGCTGCAGATGTCATCAGTGCCCATACTTCCAGACAGTGTCTCCATTCAAGAAGCAGGGTAGTTGACACTCTCAACAATTTAAGTGGTAAATTGACAAATTTAATTTATTATAATAGAAGATCATTCAAAGTTTTATAACATTTTTTAAAGAAGTTTGATTTAAAATACTGTATGTTCTATTTCAGGTTATATTTGCGTATATATTCTATATTTTAATTTACAGAAAAAAGTCAGAGTAATATTTATCAGAGTTTTGTGAATGATTATTTTGTATTTGCTGTTGTATGTAAGATGACATTCTTTTCCAACCCATCATCAAGAGCTGAGCTCCAGCAGTGTGTCTGCCACAAAGCCTGCAGTGGTGTTACAGTTGTGAGCAAAACAGATGTATAATGAGGGCCATGTTTTATAATTATTTCTGTAGCCATTAGTCTGCATGTGATATGCTGCTCAATAATGTTATACAAATCAACAAAAAAATTATCATTGTGTTCTTTATATATGTTATGACCTGAGGGTGGCACACTACGGTATATATTTTGTTGATGCTTCTTAGTTCTTCTAAAACTATTTCAAATATAACAGCAAAAACCTTGCATTATTATTAAAATATGTTCCATATGAATTTGCTCTGAATACAGGAAAAGACAAGGAAGAGTATGCATGGTTGCGTTCTATTCGCCAAGAAAGGCAAGCTTCACATCCTAGAGCTTTAGTGACAGAGAAAGTGGGAACCTGATAAAGAAAACCTGCAGTCCATAAAAAGAGGCTGGAACATACAACCAGCTGGTTCTCACATGTTCAGAGAACAATGTATTAAACATTTGAAGTTACCGTCTCAGATTAAAAGTGAAGAACATCAAGGAACATTTTAGCCATCTCGTTTCAGTGTAAATTATGTAATACCAAGTCTTACTATTTCTGAAACCTGGACATAAATTCTTAATGCTATGAGGCGTCACAGCAATCCTAGCTGAGATTTTTCAATAAATAGTTTAGTTTTAGTTTACTTAGTATAACTTTTTGTTAAACTATAAATATAGAAGATCTAAAGACAAATAAAAGAGAAATTTCTTAATTCTTTGGAAAAAGGAACAACATTGCTCTGTGTACAAAAGGAAAATGTCATGTAAGAAATAAACAGTTTTAGTACTTAATAACATCATGTTATTAGGTTTTCATAAATGTGTTTAATCTTTTCTTTTTCTACGCCCTAGATTATTTTAGTCCAGATAATTTTTTTTCTTTTTCTTTTAATTTAATTTTTCCTTTTTAATTGAATTTTTTTAATTAAATTTTTAATTTAATTTTTATTATCATGTTATTAGGTTTTCACAAATGTATTTAATCTTTTCTATTTCTACACCCTCGATTATTTCAGTCCTATTTTCAGAACATTAAAGCCTTCAATAGCTGTGCATAACTCCTACTAAAATCAACAGGAATTCCACCATAGGTCAGGAGCAGTATGAGCTGATTAAAATATGATGGTTTTCCATTTTCAGAAACATATGTGCTATTTTTGTTTTATCTTCGAGTGATTGCTCATATGCATTCCAATATAGGTGTGTGCGCGCCCCGTGCACAGATTCCCGGAATTTTTTTCCCTAGCAAGCCCCGCAGGGCCAGCTCAGGCGCCCCCTGGAGTGCCGCGCTCATGTCGCAGTATAAAGGGCGCTGCTGGCCCTGTGGGTCCTCAGTTCCTTCTTTCCGCCTGTGACGGTTGCTGGAACTACTGCCTCTTGCTGTCTGCAAGTAGCATTCGTACCCTAGCTTGTTGTTCAACTGTTTTTGAAGTTCTAGTGTTAAGTAGCTGTTAATAGTCAGTTAAGTTGTTAGAGTAAGTACCCCTGAAGGGGTTCCCTTTCCAGGAGCCATGCCGGGCTCTACAGGCTTTAAGAACTGCGACCTCTGCGCTAAAGCCTTCCCGGTGAGTGACCCTCATGACCGCTGCCTCCGATGCCTCGGAGAGCAGCACAGAAGAGACAAGTGCCGGATCTGTAAGGCCTTCAAGCCCCGGACGCAAAAAGAGAGAGACACCAGGCTGAAGGCCATCTTGATGGAGTCCGCGCTCTGGCCAGCGTCTGAACCATCGCGGTCCCCGATGGCACCGAGTGTATCGTTGGTACGGAGCGCCCCTCCGGCACCGAAGATGAAGGTGCCTAAGAAAAAGATACGGCCTCTGGCCACACCCATGGACTCCTCTCTGCTACCGGGACAGCAGGGAGCGAGCAAGGAGACACTCCAGCCACGTACCGTGGAGATTACTCCGGCACCGGTGTCTCCACACAGGGAGCCTCCCCCGACTCCTGGGGGTGGGGGAGCGCCCCTGCAAAGGCTGTCGACACTGGAGGCGTTTACTGCGGCACGCACCCTCATGGCCATGCCTACGCCTCCGTCCCCCCCTCGGCCGAGGGCTCAGGGACCTGCGTCTCGGGGCAAACCCGCACTGGGTGGCCCCGGTGGGTGGAGATGTCCACAATCCAAGTCTCCACCCAGATGGTCACGGAGGATGGAGAGCGTCGGCTCCTCTCCGAGCTCCGACTCCAGGTCGTCGAGCGCCTCGGCACCGCAGCACCGTGGGCGGTCGCGAGGCGGGCGCCAGGGTCGTCAGAGATCCAGCTCCGACCCTGGCAAGGACCGCAGTTCGGGCTCGCAGACTCTGGTGCGGAGCCCGTTACGGCACCGGTCCAGATCCCTGTTCTGCAGCCGATCCAGGGACAGCAGTCCGCTGCCATCGGCATCGAGGGCACCAGTGATCCAGGAACCGTCTTCTACACCGGTCCCAGAAATTCCGGCACCGGTACCATTCGCGGTCCCACTGCCTGTCTCGGCACCAATGGGCCCGGCACCGGCAGAAGTGCGGTCCGGATTTGCTCCACGCAGCCATCACCAACGCCGCTCCTGCTCTTGAGGGGGCAAGCGGCATCACAAGTCATCTCGGCGCAGGGGCAGGTCCACGACCTCGTCTTCGTCTTCTCCGGCCTCGTCCTCCCGCCAGCACCGAAGGCATTGGCACCGGTCAACATCCTCGTCGCGGAGCCGCTCTCCACACCGGGGTGGCAAGCGACGCTCTGGGGGTTCAAGTGGCCGGCATGCTACGGCGCATCAGCCGCAACCTGTGCAGGTACCGGGATGGGGCCAAGGACCGTGGCAATGGCTGTACTGGGGGCCATGGAATGCTCCAGTGGCTCAAGGCTCTGCGTCGCTGCATTCTGCGGTGGCCCCGCCAGCACCCCTGTTGCCTAAGATAACCCAGGGGCATGATTTGGAGGGTGACTCAGACCCTGAGGAAGGACCCTCTACGGGACCCGTCCCCCAGTCCTCCTCCTCGTCTCCGGACGATGTTGCAGCCAGGGATCACAGGGCTCCCCTGTTCGATTTCCGGGCCCATCAGGACCTTCTAAAGAGGGCTGCTGAGAACTTGGGCATGGAGTTCAAGCTCATGTCCGAGGAAGAGGATCCCCTCTTTGGACCATCAGGGTCGGCGGGCCCTTCACGAGCGACCCTCCCTATACATGAGAGGGTCATGAAGATCGCCAGAAACCTCTGACAAACCCCATTCTCAGTACCTCCTACGTCTAAAGGGGTAGAAAGGAAGTACTATGTGCCCAAAGAGCCCTTTGAGTTCCTGTACAGCCATCCTACACCAGGCTCTTTGGTGGTTGATGCAGCCAATCAAAGAGACCACTAGGGGAACCAAGGGAATACTCCCAAGGATAAGGATGGGAGGAAGCTAGATCTCTTTGGGAGGAAGATCTACTCCACTGCAGCCTTGCAGTTTAGAGTAGCTAATCACCAGGCCTTATTGGGGAAGTACAACCTTAACCTCTGGGCCTCGCTGCAGAGGTTTGTGTCAACGTTACCGCCTGACCAAGTGGCGGATTTTGCCACGGTGACACAGGAGGGAGCGGCTGTGGTGACTGCGGCCCTGCAGTCAGCCAGTGATGTGGCGGACACAGCTAGCAGGGCTATGGCTTCAGCTGTCGTCATGCGCCGCTGTTCCTGGCTCCAAGCGTCAGGCCTGTCACAGGAGGTTCAGCAGGCCATACAGGACCTCCCCTTTGATGGCTCCGGCTTATTCTCAGAAAAGACAGACGAGAAACTCCATGCCCTAAAAGACTCGCGGACTACGTTGAAGTCCCTAGGGCTGTATACCCCCCAGGCCTCGAGACGGCAGTCCCGGCCTCAAGCCCAGAGTTAGCCGCCCCACCGAGACCGGCTCCCCGACCCGCCCAACCGAGGAGAGGTCAGGAGCGTTACTGAGGGCCAAGCAGAGGAGGCCGGCAAGGGTCCTCTGTTGGGGGCCAGCAAGGGCCTCCTAAAGGGGGTAATTCAAATAAACGTTTTTGATGGTGTGCCTGAGGGTAGCACTCTTCCTTTTCCCCTGGATCTTAACAGACCATTTGCAGAAAGGCTTCGACCTTTCTATGCAGAATGGGAAGCCATTACTACAGACGGTTGGGTCCTGGAGGTGATTTGCAAGGGCTATACCCTCCAACTTACGGCCTCCCCCCCGGTTCCTCCCCTAGGATATTCCCCCTCGGGGACCCTGCCCACGAACAGCTCCTGGTGCAGGAGGTTGATTCCCTCCTAGAGCTTGGGGCGGTGGAAGAAGTCCCAGTGACTGAGGGGGGGAGGGGATTCTATTCAAGGTATTTCCTGACCCCCAAGGCCAAGGAGGGGCTTAGGCCCATCTTAGACCTACGCCGCCTGAATAAGTATATTAGGCGCATCAGGTTGCGCATGGTCTCCCTCGCCTCCATCATTCCGGTCCTAGATCCAGGAGACTGGTACGCTGCCCTTGATCTAAAAGATGCGTACTTTCACATCTCTATACTACCTGCCATAGGAGGTTCCTAAGATTCATGGTAGCGGGGCACCACTACCAGTTTCGGGCCCTGCACTTTGCTCTTTCCTCAGCACCAAGGGTCTTTACAAAATGCATGGCGGTGGTGGTAGCCCACCTGCGCCGCAGAGGGATACAAATTTTCCCCTACCTGGACGACTGGCTGATCCGGGGCAAGTCCAGGGCCCATGTAAGGAACAGCCTACGGCTTACTTGCGTAACATGCACCAGACGGGGGCTGCTCATGAATGAGCAGAAATCCACGTTTATCCCGGTGCAGCGTATAGATTTTATTGGGGCCACACTGGATGCTATACAGGCCAGAGCCTTCCTCCCACGGCCTCGGTTCGAGACAATGGCGGCCATTATATCCGATCTTCACAGGTCCCCCATGACGACGGCCAGACACTGTCTGCAGCTGTTGGGACACATGGCAGCCTCCACGTATGTGGTGAGGTTGGCTCACCTCAGGCTTAGGCCTCTACAAGCATGGTTGGCCTCAGTGTATACGCCAAACAGACATTCTCTGACTAGAGTGGTCATGGTTCCCCCACAGGTGCTGTCATCCCTCAATTGGTGGAGGGACCCGAGGGAAGTGATGAAGGGAGTCCCGTTCAGAGACTTGGCCCCGTCAGTTACTCTCATCACAGATGCATCCGATGTGGGATGGGGAGCCCACATCAGTCGCGACTGGGGCACCCAAGGGCTATGGTCACCCGAGGAGAGAGCTCTGCACATCAACGTACGTGAGCTCAGAGCAGTCCGGTTGGCCTGCAAGGCCTTCCTCAGATTCCTGAGGGGCAGGGTAGTCCAGGTCCTCACGGACAATATGGCGGCCATGTTTTATGTGAACAGGCAGCGGGAAGCACGCTCCTCGGCCCTTTGCCAGGAGGCTATTCGACTCTGGGACTTTGCTGTGAAGCATGATTTTCATTTATCGGCCTCTTACCTACCCGGGGTCAGGAATGACGAGGCGGACCGCCTCAGCAGATCATTTTCACCCCGCCACGACTGGTCACTGCACCAGGATATAGTGACTTCAATTTTCCAAGAGTGGGGTGTTCCCCAACTAGAACTGTTCGCATCGGCCTGGAACAGGAAATGCCTGAGGTTTTGCTCGCTGCAGGGTCGCGAGCTGGGCTCCCTGTCCGACGCGTTTCTTATAGACTGGGCGGGGGGTCTGATGTATGCATTTCCCCCCATCCCGCTCCTGCCCCAAGTCCTTCTCAAAATCAAGAGGGACAGAGCGGACATCATTCTGATCACCCCAGCGTGGCCGAGACAGCATTGGTACAGCATGCTGCTCGACCTCTCTATCACCGAGCCGATCCTGCTACCCAGGCGATACGACTTGATCTCCCAGGACCGGGGCGCCTGCTGCACCCGGACCTGCACTCCCTCCACCTGACGGCATGGAGACTCTGTGGCTGACGGAGGGAGAGAGAGCCTGCTCCTTACAGGTCCAACAGGATCTGCTGGGTAGCAGGAAATCGTCCACACAAGGCCAAGTGGAGGCGGTTTTCCTGTTGGGCGGAGTCTAGGGGTATACCGCCAAGTTTCTCGCCTATACAGGTGATCTTGGAATACCTGCTGCACCTTAAGCTTCAGGGCCTAGCTCTGGCTTCCCTGAAGGTGCACCTGGCAGCCATTTCGGCTTTCCACCAGCTGATGGAAGGGTGGTCCCTATTTTCCCACCGAATGTCAGTTAGGTTCCTTAAGGGGGTGGAGAGGACCTTCCCTCAGGTCCGGGACCTGGTACTGCCCTGGGATCTCAACTTGGTCCTCACCATGTTGATGAGACACCCCTTCGAGCCCATGGCCATATGCTCCCTACTCCTCCTGTCTTGGAAGGTAGCCTTCCTGGTGGCCATTACGTCGGCTAGGAGGGTCTCCGAGATAAGGGCTTTGACCTCGGAGCCCCCCTACACGGTTTTCTATAAAGATAAGATTCGGCTGAGGCCCCACCCAGTATTCCTGCCTAAGGTGGTGTCTCAGTTCCACTGTAATCAAGATATCTTCCTTCCCGTGTTCTTTCCTAAACCACATGGTTCGGAGGAGGAGCGGAGGGGACATTCACTGGATGTCAGATGAGCCTTGGCCTACTACATTGAGCGAACCAAACCCTTCCGGAAATCATCACAACTGTTTGTGGCAGTGGCGGACTGGATGAAGGGCTCACTGCTTTCCACCCAGCGAATCTCCAACTGGATTACCGCCTGCATCAAAGCCTGTTATGAGCAGGCAGGGGTGCCCCTTCCGGGCGCTGTGAAGGCGCACTCAACCAGAGCCCAGGCCTCATCCGCGGCTTTCCTGGAACAAGTGCCCCTGCAGGACATCTGCAGAGCAGCGACCTGGTCGTCGGTTCACACTTTTACGTCGCGCTACGCTATTGTGGAGCAGGCAAGAGAAGATGCGGGTTCCGGTAGAGCCGTGCTGTCAAGAGAAGGTTACCGATAACTCCTACCCACCTCCAAGGTATGGCTAATTAATCACCTATATTGGAATGCATATGAGCAATCACTCAAAGATAGAAAACAAGGTTACTTACCAGTAACTGTTGTTCTTCGAGATGTGTTGCTCATATCCATTCCAAACTCACCCCCCGTCCCCACTGTCGGAGTAGGCAGAAAGAAGGGACTGGGGACCCGCGGGGCCAGCAGTGCCCTTTATACCGCGACATGAGCGCGGCACTCCAGGGGGCGCCTAAGCTGGCCCTGAGGGGCTTGCTAAGGAAAAAAGTTCTGGGAATCTGTGCACGGGGCGCGCACACAACTATATTGGAATGGATATGAGCAACACATCTCGAAGAACAACAGTTACTGGTAAGTAACCTTGCTTTTTGGCAATTAATCAGTAGTTCTGTCATTACTCAGCAGCATCCCATGTTGTGTATTTTCAAAGAAGGGACCCATAAATGTGTTTTTACCAATAGCTGTCTTTTCTGCACTTTAACAATTAATTATATTTTTGTTTGCTTTTATGGTTTGGCCAGTCCTGCTCTTATTTGTTTAAAAAGCAACAACATGTACACAAAATCTTACTACAGGACAGGCAAGAAACTGAATCCTGTATTTAACACATGAGTTTAAGTAAGATTACATTGCTTGATAATTACCTATTTTTGTAATCCCAAAGTGTAAAAACTCAGTAACAGTATCCTAATTCTTCTTATATTATAATACTGATATTAATTAGAAAGCATGTATTATATTTGACCGGTATATTGTATTTCTCATTTAGAGGATGCATATTTTCTGGAAAGGTGTTGTTTTGAAGTTTGGAAACATAAGAGAATGTGGCATATTTTGTTATCATTCTTTTCTCCTCTAGGTGGCTGTATTAATCCTTCTTTCTTCTAGAAGTATAGAAATGACATTGCATTATTATATAGCAATCTAATAATCTCCAAATGAAGAAAACAAACAATAACAATTTATCAATATTTTTGTAATATCTGTTCTAGTTTTGTGTTTTTACCTGCATTGTTTTATGACTCCATTTTAATTTGCTCCATGAATCTTTTGTTAAGTATTTTAGTTAGAAAATGTGTTTCTCTAATTCTGGGATGTCAAACACATCTTATGAGCTGAATCTGTCTGTCTTCATGTATTTCTGAGGCATACGTGATAGATTTTGCAGAATCAATGGAATTAATGGCAGTTTCACCTGAACTGGGTTTAGATGCCAGGCCTTTCTGCATAGGCCAAAGGATCATTTTACCTCTCTTCTGACAAGCTATAGTGAATTACCTCCATCTAAGATATAAATGTGTCTTTAAATAAACCCTAGTTTATTACAAAATTAAGAGAAGATCGAGTCAAAACAAGGTTAGAAGGCACAGAAGACATACCTAGGCCTGAAACTCCCTCGTCTCGCACACATAGCTGAAATTGTTGGTCACAGAAAAGAGAGAAACAAATATAATGCTTACATTTCTAGAGCTCTTTTTGTCAGTTTCACAGGATGTTGAATGTATGCCATTCTCCATGACATACTAGATGTATGTTCAGATCCTAGTTTTTTGCCATCCTGTTATACCCTTTTTTGATGTAGTCAGGTATCAACTTACTCATTATCATATTAACTAAGAAAGTATCTGTGGCATTAACATCTTGACAATAATGTTTTCTCAGGGACAGTGAAGTAACCTGTGTTCCTTGTTCCCTATCCCATATCACTTTTAATGCTATTCCCCTCTTTACTAGAAGTATAGTTATTTTTCCTAGCATTTCTAATGCTGCTATGATACTGTTAGATATAAAGTAATCTTCTTTACACAATGTTATCTGATTTGCTGCATCTGGTGCACTTTTACATATGAGAAATTCTTTATTTCAGCACAAACAGTGAATATTTCATACTTGGTTAAAATTCCTTTTAAAATAAGTAAATAAATTATTTCATTTCTTTAATCCAAGATGCTAATATTAATATAAGTAAAGAATTGTTTGTTTACAACAATTTAGTATTAAGTTGACATTGTCTTTTTATATTTTTAAACCTAAGACAATTTGTCAGTATCTCAGTATCTTTCTTGGTCATAATTTTAAAGTGACCATACTCTCTTAATTCCAGACAGTTTAATATGAAATATGATTTCTTAAAACACATTATCTAATCTGTCTCAGTGGCCACTTAATATATCCTGTAGTGGCTCCTTCTTCAACCTAAAAACCCCCCAAGCAGCCATATAAGCAAATGCCTTATAAGCAAATGCCTTTGTCTTCTAATAGTTCTAGAGAAGAGGGCAACATTTTTTCTTTAGTGAAACAGTACCCTGAGGTTCTTGAAGATGAGAGTTTTTGAAGTTGCTTTTTATGTTTATGAGAACATGCAAACATGTCTAAGTACACCTGGGATGCTCCTAACTAAGCATACTTTGCCCAAATCTTTTCATCAGCTGTGCAGAATTCCAGATAATAGCCAGTAAATCTGGGGCATAGTTCCCAAACTGACAGTCTATTGCTGCCTTATCAAGAAATCCTCAGTACCATTTGATATGTGGTAATGTTGCTGGAATTGTGAGAGAAAGTCAGTGGCAACATAAAGAAAAAGAAAGCTTTAAGGAACTTTTAGGACCTAGGTGCTGGGGTGCCTACTGGAGCCAGAATGAGGGGAGCACTGATCTCCTGTCCCCTAGGCTGCAGAAGGGAGCCACTGCCTTGGGACCCAGGTGGAGCACATGGGGTTACAGGACACATGCAGTTTCCTTGCTGCAGCCAGGGGGACAGGAGAGCCTCCTCTCTAAATTCCTTCTGTCTGGCTGCAGGGGAGAGGAAGGGAGACTGCTGTCAGAGACTCGTGGCCCTTCAGGATAGTAAAAATTATATCTGTGGCTCTTGAGCCAAAAAAGGTTGGGAACCACTGAGTAGGTGTTCTCAAGTTTGCTACAGATTACCAATGCAGTACAACCATAGATTCCATCTCCATCCTATTTTAAAGTATTTTTAATAACACTACAGTCAGTAGAGACCTATAGCTAAAGGCTAGGTCTTTCAGAGACTTGGTTTTAAGATTAGTTTGTGTCTTACCCTTCATGAAGGTTTTTGGAAACATATGGAAGTACTAAAAGATTACAGTGAGAAAACAGAGGTTCTCTTAAATGAGAATCTGCTGTTCCCATCAGGCACATGCTACTGGGTTTTACGGACTTTTTGTACATTGTGACAGTAGAGCAAGAGGTTCCTCTTACAGTTTTTTTACTTCACCACCTCTTTTCCCCAGCTAGGCTTTCAGCATTGTATGCTTACATATCTGTTAGACTGCAGGCACATTGCTGCCCAGTCTGCTGTGTCTGAATAGGAAGGCAGAGGTTTCTCTGGAATTCTATAAGAGCTCTGATTCCTCTTCAGGTAGTGTGTCTATGGGTGCTCTACCCTAGGTGCGCTAGAGCCCCCTGTGCCTTTGATCAGAGATTTCTCATAGCAGTGTCTGTTTGGCCTGTGCATGCGTGTCAGCCAATCTCATTTCCCATGCTGCTGTTATATAGCAATGTATGGGTGAACTGTCCTCAATTCCTTCTCAACTGCCTCAGTCTGAGATGGAGTTCTGGAAATTTTCCCATTGAGATTTCCTCAATTTTTTGCTTCTTTTATTAATAGTTAGTAGTAATTAGTGTTAGTTCTATAGTTAGTAAATAGTAGTACTATAGCGCCTTATCTTTTCTTAAAATATTCTTTTATTTTCTTTATATTTAGATCGATGGTAGTTTTTTCTTTTGCTGGGAGCTTATGCCTAGTGTTCTCAGCTTCAAACGCTATCTGTCATGTTTGGAGGTGATCCTGGTCAGCGACTGCATCTGTTGCTTCGGGGAATTGTATGTTGCCCAGAAGTGTAATTTTTGTCTGCCACTGAAATCAAGAATCAGAAAAAACAGAGAGAGAGAAAGCTTCATCTCTTCATGCTGGACAACTTTCTACATCTGGCTTCTGACTCAGATAAAGGAACCCCCCTATATGCCAGTCTCCGAGCAAGTCTGCTGCCTCCATGACATCAGAGCCCCACATCTACAGGACACCTCCCATAAGCCCTCAATGGAATATATCCCTGGATCACCAGGGAGAGAATCTACCTCTAAAAGCTGAGGTTGTTGCTATCAGCTACATTGGCATCACAAGCTCTCCAATCAGGTACTCACAAGATTGCTGTCTCCTTAGGTACCCAGGGTACAGCTGGACTGAAAGACAGCAAAGCCTTGGGCCCAAAGAGGCCATTGGTGCTGTTAAATGACCAAAGCAACAAGAAGAGCATTTCTTCTGCTTCCTAGGTATCGAAGAAGCCCACTTAGGTGCTAATTGCGCTTTCTTTGGTGCTCTCAAGACCTTTTGGTACCATCAGCTTCCTTCTGAGTGCCTGAGACGTACAGTACTATCACCGCCCTGGCTATGATCACCTCAGTACAGACTACAGGCTCGGTACCGGTAACGCTCTTGGAACCACAGGAGTTCCATTTCCCTGGGACCTGGCTGTATGTGAGATTCACAATGCTCGATTCCAATGTGCTGTTGGTACCAAGAACACCAGGGGTTCCTGAACTTTGCCTGATACTAGCATTTTCACCTCAGATCTCTCCAGGCACTCCACCATTCCACAGTTAGTTTGAGGAAGAGGATTCTGATGAAGACCTTGTGTTCGTGTCTCAAGTGTCAATTCAGGGTTCCCACCCTCACTTCTTTCCAGAAGCTTCCACTGAAGATGTAACTACTCGTGGCCCATGATTATCACCAAAACCTCATTGGTATGAGCACCCTTGGATGCCGTCTCCTATGCTTGTGCATCCAGTACCACCTGCCATAAAAAGGGGCAACCTGCATCACCTGCTCCTTCAGGAGATCTAACCTTTAAGAGAAATCTTTCAAGGAGCAGGAAGCTAGAGCCAATGAAGAAGTTTCTCCTACGGCCAACATCTCCTCTTCATCTCTGAATGAAGTAGTCATCCTGCCTCCTCCTCCATCCTTGGTGGATAATTTTAAACACTTCCAGAATCTGATTGAGAGAGTTGCAGATTCCTCTTGAGGAAGTGAAAGGACCTCATCATAAGCTGTTCAGTATCCTCCATTAACATAGCTTTGCCTGTTAATGAAGCTCTTCTGGACCCAGTGAAGATCATCTGGCACGCCCTAGCTTCTATTCTGCCTATATGGAAAAGAACAGATAAGAAGTATTATGTCCTGGCAAAGGACTCATTGTTTTTATTTTCCCATTTCTCACCTAACTCCTTGGTAGTTGATGCAGTTAATGAACATGGAAGGCAGCACAACACTAAAACCACGCGTCATGAAAGACCATAAGCATCTGGACTTACTGAGGAAGAAGTCTTATTTCTCAGCCTCCTTACAGTTTAGAATCGCCAATTAACAGATGTTAATGGGAAAGTACAACCACATCAATTATACCAAACTGAACTCTTTTGTGGACTACCTACTGACAGTTCCAAGCAATTATTGTGAAGGGCCAGTTTCTTACCATAACAGTCCTGCAAGCCTCCCTTGATGCCCCTGATACTACCACCCATTTGATCACTACAGTGATAGTGATAAGAAGAGCTTTCTAGCTCCAACTTTTTTTTTTTTTTTTTTTGCAAAAGAAGTCTAGAGTACAGTAGCGGACCTTCCTTTTGAAGAGTCTAAGTTGTTCACAGATAGCACGGATGAGTCTCTGTGAATGTTAAAGGACTCTAGAGTTGCCTTGCCTTCTCTTGGCATTTATACACCCACCTACAAAAGGGAACTTAACAACTTCCATATGGTGGCCAGAGATTCCATCCTGCTCAATTCCTTACCTCTCAGAGGTCATATGAACCTCACTGAAATTGCCAGAGATTCCAGAGAAGGAAACATTTTGTGTCTCAGCCTCCCTCCTCACACCCATCCACCTCCAACCAGCAATTTTGAGGGGTTGGTCAAAGGCTTGAATTGCAATCCTCAACTTCATTAACTGCACCAAGTCACCAGCCTTCCTCCCTTTGGCTACTGCTTTCACTACTTCAGGTGCACCTGGGAGTTGGTCACTATGGACTAGTGGGTTCTGGACATCATCTCCACAGGATACACCATCCACTTTACTACACATCCACAAATGAACTTCTCTTCACTGTCACTCTTCAGGGACCCCTCTCACAAGAGCTTGCTTTGTCAAGAAATAGACACTCTCTTATGCTTGGGAGCCATAGAATCAGTCCCCATGCAGCACAGAAGGAAGGGGTTTTATTTAAGGTACTTTCTGGTACCAAAAAAGGGATGGAAGTTGAAGACACATCCTAGACTTGAGACAACTCAGTATCTATGTGAAGGCACAGAAATTCAAAATGGTAACCCTTGCAGCGATACTTCCATCACTAGAACAAAGGGATTGGTTCTTAGTCCTCAACCTTCAAGATGCATGTTTCCATATTGTTATTCACCCTTCCCACAAATTATTCCTACATTTCACTGTTGGCGACGACCACTGTCAATACCGAGTGCCCCCCCTTTGGTCTGTTGTCTGCCCTCATTGAAAGTCATGTCAGTAGTAACAGCACAGCGCCGCAGGAAATATATCTTATTATTCCCTTACCTGGACGATTAGTTGCTGAAAGTCTGCTCCTTGGAACTGACATCTTGAGCAACCTCTGAGGCCATCGGTCTCCTCCTTGAATTGGGCCTGTAACTGAACTCCCAAAAATCCACTTTGACCTCTGCCCAGAGCTTAGAATTCATTGGGGGCACACTTTGATTCAGTAACAGCAGGAGCGTACCTTCTTCTGCACAGGTCTGTGGCCCTTTCCAATATACTCAACACAGTTCAGCTCAGCCCCTGAACTAAAGTCAAGAACTGACTTCAGTTGCTCGGGGCATATGGCAGCCATCACTTTCGTTACAGAATATGCGAGGCACATGTCCCTATGGGTTCTTCACTACCTGCCCTCTTTCCCCTCTGCTTCAGAGTTCCCTACTATGGAGCTTTGCAGTAGAGAAGGAACTGAGAGCAGTTCTCATGCACAGTGCTATATAGCAGCGGCAAGGGGTACGAGACTGACATGCATGCACGGGCCAAACAGACACTGCTATGAGAAATCTCCAATCGAAGGTGTAGGGGGTGCTAGCGCACCTAGAGTGGAACACCAGTAGGAATACACATCTCAAAGAATCATAGTTACTGCACAAGGTGAGTAACCATTTCTTCTTCATCAACTTCTTACATTTTCCTCCTCTCCCTTTAGCTAAGCATCCATTTTCTAGGGAGAGTGCCTTCACTGGAGTGCTTGGAGAACAGTTGGAAATTCCCTTAGCCTGGCAAATTCCCGAGTCATAATGTCAAAGAGCTTTGCTCAGCACCTCATGCTGGCAACTATATTTATTTTCTCGGTTTGCTAAAGCAATGTTTTGGGCTTCTTGTGAGCAGATACATGTGAACAGAGCTCCTGTTTTTCTTCACCCTTTGCGTACCATTTAAGCCATTTAACCAAGACTCAGATTAAACAGGGAGAGGAAATGTTCTGTATATGTGACCCTCAGTTGTTGCAGTGGATTCTTTTTATCTCTACTATCACAGGGAATTCCTTGGTAACCATATTCTTTCCCTATAATTTTAGGCTGGAAGTTAGAATTCCTCTAACCATCAGAGGAATTAAGTGATGGGAACAGCCTTCCGGTAGTAGTGGTGGAGGCAAACAACCTAACTAGTTTTAAGAAGGAGCTTGATAAATTCATGAACAGGATTATATGACTGGGATAGCACAGGACTGGACTTAATGATGCAGGAGGTCTCTTCCACAATTACGTTCCTATGTCAGAGCTTTCCTTTCATACCATTCTGAGTCTGACTCAGGACACACCATTTCAAAAAGATGGAATGGAGGTCTTAGTATAGCAGATTTGTGTGACTTACACCCAGCAATTTAGCTTCCACCAGCCCGAGAGCCTCTCAAGATACAGTGAAGAAACAGCAGTGCTGTAAAAACCTCTAGTGGTCATAGAAAACTGTGAATGATAGAACCCAGCAAGAAAAGGTCCATATGTAGGACCTCTCAGAAACTGGAGCAAGTTCTGCAAAGCAACGCCACTAAGTTATTCTCCATACCAAAAAATTATTAAACTTTTCTATGCTACGGACCAGGCTTGCAGCCAAAGAAGATTTTGATCCCAGTGAATGGCATAGGAACTTAAAATTAATTTTTAGACTAGAAGAGTGAAAGCGCCTTTATATGAAACTTTAAATCCTTTTTCATTACTTTACATGCCACTTTGGCACGTTGTGGTGTCAGCTTGAATGATTCTTTCTATCCTTTCATCTCTATTATGCTCCCAGAAGAGATCCCAAAGAGTATGGGAGAAGTCTAGGGAAAAGCTGGGCTTTATCAATAACTATTTGATTTCCCCAATGATACATTTTGTGAGGATGTAAGATCATTCATGAGATCTCTCATATAACATGCTAGCATAAAGAAATTCTGTATGTGGCATCAGGCTCTGCACATACATACTGCTTCTATCAGGGCTAGTCTACACTTAAAATGCTATATTGGCACAGTTGCACTGCAGTAGCGCTTCTGCAGAAGATGCTGTATGCCAACGGGAGAGAGCTCTCCTGTTGGCATAGTTATTCCAACTCCGCGAGAGGCAGAAGCTATGTCAGCGGGAGAGTGTCTTTGGTCAGCATAACTTGCGTTGCTCATCGGGGTGTTTTTTTTCACACCCCTGAGTGATGTAAGTTATATCGATTTGAGCGGTAGTGTAGACCGGTCCTCAGTAACCTCAATCATGTATGTTTGATAGGGTGAAACTTTTCAGAGAAACTCTAGAGTAGCAGTTGCCAAATGTTCCAAACTGCCTCCAGGGAGACAGACTTATGTTCTGACTGGTAGGTGTTTACAGACATCCATATATTATGTGGGTACACAGTGCAAATTTGCCAGTAGGGCTCCATCTACAGTAGGCGTGCTTTGCTGATATGGTGTATCAGTATTCCTGCACTGATAAAGCACTCTTCATGTAGACATGGCTATCTTTGAGGTGTTGTTTTGAGCAATCGGGCCTGGCAATCAGCCTAAGTATTTATGCTGCATTTATCACCGTGATATCAGGTCCTGGAAGTGAGTGTGACATCACCCTAACAACAAATAAAACTATAAATCTCTTCTAAATGTTTTTTCCTAAAGTAGAGTGCTGAGTTTCATCAGACTGAGTCAGGACAAAGCTATAGACCCCTAAAATTTGTAGAACTTCTGACACAAGCTGAATTGCCTGGGAATCCTCTGCTTTGAAGAGAAAAACTGGTTTGGTAAGATCTTTGATGTATAAATCAAGAAAGCACCTTAAAAAATTCAAGGGAGCTTTTATGCTTCAGTACATTTCTCTACACAGAAGTTTTGTCTTGTATTGTAAGATTGAGGCGTATTCTCCCATGACCTAGCATACTGAAGTCCCTGGTCTCAGACCACACAAAAACCCATGAAACACATATATAGTGCAGCCAATGCAAGTGAGATGAACTTGCAGAAATTTATACTGCAGAAGATTTTTAGGAGATAATCTCAAAATATATGAAACCTCAGATTCTTCTTTGAATGCCTGTCCGTATGTATTCCGTTCTGGGTGTGTATGTGCTCCACGCACTTGAGATTGGAATACTTTGACCAGCTGTGCTCAATGGTATCATGCCTGTACACTGAGTGCTGTTGCACCCACATGTCCTCCCTCTATTCCCAAGGGTTTAAGAGGTGGAGTGTGGCCAACTGTTCTCAGTTTTGCCCAGGATTACAAGAATGAACTGTCATCAATGTCTCTATCTCTGCACACCTGCATATCTAAACAAATTTAGTTATATATAGTTATCCCTTTAGTGTAGTTTTTAGTAGTTAATACGGGATTGTGATACTTGTTTGAGTATTTTTATTTGGTTTTTTGGTTACTGAGTTTCAGGCTTCAGCCCTTATGGCTGAGCAAAAATATTCAAGGTTTAAATATTGCCCCTCAGATGAGGTAGTTGTAGCTCTTAATTATGGTCATTCAAGGTATTTATTTTGCTTTGGTGAGAGACATATCCCTGAGGAATGTTTGATTTGCCATTCGTTTTCTAAATGGACACAAAAATGAGAGAGACTCACCTAAAACATATTCTTCAGGCTCAGTCCATGAGGCCTGCTTCTGATCCAGGTAATCAAGGTCCACCTAGATCTGAGCAGCCTTCCTCCTGAAATGCTCAGGTGAGTGTTGACCCAGTGACTTGCTTCCTCAAAGCACTCTTCAGCTGTTTCTGCCCTCAAGTCTTCATCATCAGTTGACAGAGGTAGGACACAGCACTGTTTGTCTAAAGATCACAAACACAGCTCACCGTGTGAGGGACCTAATAATAAAAAAAAAAGGCAGCGATCACCTATTCTGGATTATCTAAAGGCCTCATATAGGTTCCTCTGGCACCCAAAAAGGCTCTATGCTTCAGTTCCTGTTAAAAAACTTCTGCATGATGTCTATAGCAGTGACTGTGGTACTGCCTTCAGGGCCCTAAGTACCAACTGTGATATAACGGGTACAGTCCAGACTAGTGAGGGGCTAATATCTACTTTAAAAACTATCTTAATTGCAAAGAAAACGTTTTCACCACATCCTCCAGGAGATGACTGATCACATTTTCAGGTCAGCACCCCTCCCCCAGAGTCCGACTGTTTCCTTTTTGTCTTCTCAGGTGCAGAGAATGAGGTGGGCAGGGAGAGAGAGGGGGGTTCCTTGGAGTATTTGTCCTTCCTTTTTATAGTTTCAGTCCCCTGCTAGAAAAACATTTCCATCTGAGACGCAGGAAACAAAAAGTCTATGTGGAAAGATATTCCCTGCTGGGTTTTTTCACATGTTTGAACTTCCTTTTTATTCCCTCTGGCTTGATGACTCTGTTTACTGTTTAACTGCAAATTAAGGAAGCACACATTGCTTCCTTTGTTTAGGACAGACCTGACTTCTGCCTTCTGGTGCTTTGTCTGTTCTATGGACCTAATAAGCATAGCCCAAGAGTCTGAGAGTCTTATAATTTCACATTAATGTTGTCATGAATATTTCACCAGGACAATACTGACCAGCAAATTGAGTTTTCAAATGATATATTACAAGACCTACTTTGTACAAAGATTATTATAATAGTCAGTAGGGTGTGAATACAGGAATGTATTCCATCACACCAGCGTTAGAGGTCTGTGTATCTGTACAGGTTCTATTGGTACCAGCATTGTCAGCATCATCTATTTTGAAGCTGACGGGTTCTAACTTGCTCATGGGACTGACCCTTTTCAATAGCAAGGTTGACATCTGGGAGATTTAGTGGTATTTGTCCTTCCCAAGTCACCACTGTAATCTTTGCTACTGAAGATACTACCATCAGCACCAAAAGCTGTGGAGCTAGGTGCATCTTTGATACTGGCAAGGGATCTTCCCAGGTCATACGCTGAGACCCCCAGCTAGGTCTACTCTACCACTGGAAGAGAAGCATTCTCCTCATTGGCTTCACAATTTAGTGGAGAGATTTCATCCACTTCTTCACAAGACCCCACTCATGAGACATTTATGCCTTTTGATAGGGATTTCAGAGCCCACAACTACCATCATAGTCACAGGGGATATAGGGAGGGACTTCCTACCATGCCTCTACTTGTTTTGCTTCTGGCTTACTGCTGGCCATACTGGGTGCCGGGAGGTCTTCAACATGCTAGAAGGCCGTATTTCTCTGCCCTTTACAGGGTTAGATCACCTCCACAGTACTGTCCCTGAAGGCTCAATGATATCAGCTACCTCAGGTTTTCCATGCTGAACCTCACCAGTTACAAGCTTCTGATGATGAACACCATCAGCATGCTGAACTTGCCCCAGCTGCCGTTTCTTCATCGTTGCCTGATGACACAACGGTGGCAATTAAGTATGACTATGAAGTAGGTGTCATAGTTGCAATCTTCAGGGATCCGTAGGGAAGTGCGCACTACAACAGAGGATCTCCGTTTCTGAAAGGTGTGGTATGTTCATCAGTAAGATTGATTGCGCCTTACTTTCCTTAAAAGACTCCTGGGCTATGCTTATTAGGTCCATAAGACAGAGAAAGCACCAGACATATTTGAGGCAGACACTTTTTCCTTACTGTGAGTTATACAAAAGGCCATCAGAGCCACCAAAGAAGAAACAAAAACTCTGGAGACATAGGCCCTCATTTGCTGCTACTTCAGCAGCAGTGCGACCAGTGAACATGTTGAGACAGCTGGTTTGATGTTAATTCTAGGGCTGTCTGGTGCTACATCTGAAGGTTCTATGTCCCTGTTTGGGGACTGTTTATTTTCAAGAGGCCTGAAGCAAATCACCTTGGACTGGTGGGCCCTGGGTATCATCCAGGTGGAGTATTCTATATAGTTCCATGCTCTGCCAACCCCCACCCACCTTCCCCATCCCTTTTAAGGCAACCCTCTGTGTTACAGCAAGAGGTAGAGTCATTTCTAACCATCGGAGCAATACAAGAAGTTCCTCTATAATACAGGGGTTAGGGGGCTTATTGCCATTATTTTCTAATTGCTAAGAAGAAAGATGGCATCTGATTCTGCACATGAGAAAACCCAGTGCATTTGTTCGTCAATTCAAATTCAGAATGGTAACCCTCGCCTCAGTAATCCCGTTCCTAGATGCACAATACTGGTTTATAGCTCTTGACCTCCCAAGTCCATATATCAATGCATCCAGCACACAGGAAATACCTAAGATTTCTAGAGGTGACTTCACATACCTAGTACAGAGTCCTGCCATTCAGGTTATTAGCAGCCCCAAGGTTCTTCACCAAATGTCTTGCTGTAGAGGTGGCATGTTTAAGGAGATGGAATACAAGTTTACCCTTACCTTGACAACTGGCACATTCAAGGGAGCTCAACTCAACAGATCACAGAGAGTGTTCATCACATCCTGTAGCTCTTCACCATCTTGGGGTTCAGGATCAACAAGGAAAAGTTATTTTTATGTGAAACCAAAAGATAGAATTTATAGTGTAACTTCTAGACTGTACAATAGTAAGAGCATACTTGCTGTCCATGATGTTCAAGGTCATGGCAGAACTCATAACTCAGTGTAATGGAGAGGCATGGCCTCCCTCCAAGGCCGACACTGAGGTGCCAACCCATGCCACCTGGTGGGCAGATGCAGGTATGGCACATACCTGCTGGAAGCACAGGGGTGGACAGGAAGGGGAGATATAAAAGCCAAGCCCTGTAGCTCAGTCAAGAGATAGCTGCTGGAGGAAGAAGATGCCCTTCGCCTGCTGCGGGAGTGGAAAGCCAGAACAGATGCCTACTGCCCCACGGACTGGCTAGACCCATCGGAGTTCCCTGATCAGACAAAAGCCAAGGACCTGCTGGGACTGCTGCTCACCGAGTACCCATGGGAGATGGAGGACAACCCCCTCCACAGATATGCTACAAAAGGGAGGTAGAAAGTAGCCCTGGCGGCCAAATTCTGGTCAGCGTGGTTTGGTCGGAGCTTCGCTGACCTAGTGGTGGAACACTCCGCCACTGTGAGGGCTCTGGGCTGGGACCCCGGTTGCTGCCAACCTCAATCCCTGGGGTGGCAGCTGCCTCTTCACCCTTGCCTTTGCTCCTAGACTTTGCTGGTGCTCCCCCCTGGGGTAGCAGCAAGCCCTACCTGAGCCCAAGACTAAGAGTTGCTCAAACCCCTGCTAGGGGCTATAGACTGTTTGCCCTGCCCTACCCTACCCAAGTGCCTGGGCTTATAGACTTCTGGGGGGTGGCCTGGTTACAGACCAGCCCCCTAACTGTTGGGTGAGTTTACAAAACACCTGAGCAGATAACCTGAGCAGGCAGAGCCCTCTAACTCTGGGATTACAAAACACCTGAGCAGGCAGTTTTCATGCAGTCACAAGCAACCAGAAAAAGACTGTTATTCAGGTGACAAGTGGAGCCATCTATAAATTTTGTGGCAATTAAGTTGAACAGAATGTGTCGTATCTTTTGCTACATGGAGGTGGTCTGAACCCCAATTCACAGTCAGACACATTCCTCATCTGTTGAACTTCCAGAGTGATGAATGCTTACCCATCAGTCCCTCTGATACTTAGGGTTTTAGGAAGCTCAGGCAAGAAACTGCAGTAATGATTCTGATAGCACCAGGGTAGTTCATACAGTTCTGATATGCAATCATCATGAAACTCTCTGTTTGATGTCCAATACCATTTCCTCTGAGTCCAGATATAATTTCCAAGAACAGGGAGATCTATCCAGATCCAGATCCTCTGTATCTCTCAGCCTGGATGCTGGCTGCAGAAAACTAGTTCTAGAGATACTCAGAACATTCTGATCCAAAGTAGGAAAGACCACAAGAATGACTTATGCAGCCAACTGGAAAAAATTCTCCATTTGAATGGAGCAGCATCACCTTTCTCCCACAGAGTGTTAGATTCCTCTTCTTTTAGACCGTTTTCTGTCATTGAAAATCTGAGTCCTTTCTGTTAGTTCTGAAAGGTGCACCTGGCAGCTGTATCAGCTCACCATTCCCTTATACAGGGTCACGTTGTATTCTTGCATACTACAACGCTTGGATTCCTTCCTTAAAGGCTTTAATGCATATATTTCCCCTATGTGGGATCCCCCTTCCTCCTTGGGTCTCCATGTCATTCTAGCTGGGTTGATGGTTCCCTCCTTTGAACCTTTGGGATTATGCTTTTTACATTATCTTTCAATGAAGACAGCCTTTTTAGTAGTGATCATGTCAGCCTGCAGGATATGGGCACTCATGGGCTCGCCATACACGGTTTTCCACAAGGACAAGGTCACACTTGGGCACTGTCCAGAATTTCTTCCCCAAATGATCTCTAACTGTTGCCCAGACCAGATCATGTACTTATCTGTTTTCTTCCCTAACTCTCACTCCAATGAAGGAGAGGTAAGACACACATGTATTCAGAACCCCCTTTTTCTACTTGGCGAAATCATTCAGGGTTTCATTAAGATTGTTTGACATAGCTAGGGATGTCTATGTGGTACCTGGAGTCATCAAGAGAGATGAGATGGGCTGAATACCATGGTTTTTAATGTTTCTTCCTGCCCTTTAGTCCTAGTTATCTGATGGTCTAGTTAGTGAAACATCTCAGGGCTCATGTTTGCTCTTGACCATCAGATAGAGATGCCAGAAAATTTGTTTTTTTGGGCTGAAAAATGTTCTCAGATACATTGGGGATTTTTACATTTTGCAGCCAGCTCTTCTGGAGACTTTCTTTGCTTGACCATCTCCCTGAGTAGAAGAAAAAAGTGGCAAAACGTTTTAAGGTGCTGTTAAGTTTAATGAAGTTATATATGGGTATTGCTTCAGTTGCATGTAATTCCTATTAATGTTATCTCATGGTTCAATCTAAGCATGCTGAAACAAAACAAAAAAGTCTCTCATCTTGTAAGATAGCTCATACAGCACTCATTTAAGTTTTCCATCTGTTCATGGAGAGTGTGTATGGTAGATCTTGAATTTCAAATTGGATACATCTACATTAAATTAATACATTTATTTAATTATTTTTTTATTTATTGATGCTTGAAGCCAGATCCTCAGCTCATGTAAATCAGCCTAGTGACTTCAGTGGAGCTACATCAATTGTCATTTTAAGGAATAAAAAAAAAATCTGATATTAATATATTTCTTTTGTAAGTTCCCCATTCAGGAGTTAAATGGAAAAAAATTGTATAAAGATATCTACAATGAATGGTGAATAGGGATTCCCATCTTCAGGTACTGCAGGTTGGAAGAGATAGACATGCAGAATTTGGTTAGCCTGAATTTGCTTTCATCATCCAGAAGAAATAATGAGTGGATGCTACATGAAGAGTTAGTTGGTTCTGATTTTTGTTTTATTTCGTAGAAATAAGTGAGAGAGAAATTAGAGAGTGTACATTGTTCTTTGTAAATTTAGAGGTTGTAGAATATTATTCAGTGTTTCCTGTGTTAATTGTATGATATTGTATGTTCATTTTGTAAGACTTTTGCTTATATTTTTAATATGTTTTCTTAAATCATAGAGCGGGAAATGACTTTCCGGCTCATCTAGTTCTTCCTAATGCAACAGTGCAAGGTAGTGTGTTCTGCTAATTAAAGCCTTGAATCCACACTGTAAATATCTGAAAAATATAGTAAAACTAAACATTTGAGAGGCTGACAGCAACCTCAGAGCTTGACTTCTGATCTGCTAATTTCTGCTATTTTATATAAAGTGTGGTTTTCAGATCCATATTATTCTTGTCTTTTTTATAACGAGAGGTCTATTTTGATCTAAAACAGGTCAAAATGTTTGTTCTTGTGCTAGGGAGAGAAATAGAATGTATATTTCCATATTATGGACTTTCAAGACATCAATTCATGCTCCTGAGCCTTTTTATATATGAGCACTAGACAACTGTTTGTGTGTATGAGTTTATACATGTCTTTCAGTTAAATAAGAGATCTAAATACAAAACCCAGCACTAACAAAAAATGTGGATGTTTGAAACTCCCAGTGGAGTTTAGGATCCAGACCTAATTAATAGGTTACTAGTACACAGATCAATGTCTATGTTACAGTGTGTATATTTAAAAAATTGTGGGAGGCATGTTCCGGTATGCACACAAATGCTTAATTTATCTGTGGTATTTCTATGTTGCATATCTCTTCAATATATAAATGCTCAAAAATGACAAAATGTAGTATAATTATGCCCAGGAGGCTTAGCTCCCAGTCTTTTCATGTTCTGGGCAATTTTCTTCTTCCTTTTCATCCTCTTTCTCTTCTTCCTCTTCTTCTCTCTCCTCTTTCTTCTCTGGCTGCTTTCTTCTGGAACACGTTGTGAGGAAATGCTTTACTGGTGGGAAGCCTTTTGAAAGAAGTAATTATTTAACTTAGATTATAATATGGTCAGGATTAAATCTAAAGTCATTCCACAACCAGGGTCATGCTGCTAAGAATACAGTGCCTTCTGAGCCAGTATGTCTTGTATTGGGCCCGTGCAGTTGCAGTATCCTACTATAGTATATGTATCCTTATGGCTTGTGGATAAATAAGCAGTCTTAGAAAGAGCCTAGTCTTAACTAGAGACCTATGTGGGTATCAAGTATAAGCTAAAAATTTACAATATTTTGCAACAATCTGGCTCTGGAAAACCTGCTCACAGCCAAGTCCCCACACACTGATTTGTGAAATGCCCAAGGGCACAGTCTGGTAGAAGCTTATAATGTACAGAGATGTGCTGAAATTTTGTATTTACATAAACAAATCTCCAAAAGGTTAGAATACGGCTTTTGGATTCAAATTCATCCCTGATGCAGTTCCACTAAAGTGAATGGCATTAAAATGATAACATTCTGGCCTTACTGTTTCATCTGTGCTGGAATCTCCATCCTTAGAGATTGTTAAGCCCTTGCTGGGATGATTTAGTTGCGGTTGGTCCTGCTTTGAGCAGGGGGTTGGACTAGATGACCTCCTGAGGTCCTTTCCAACCCTAATATTCTATGATTTGTTCTGTTGTGAACAAATCAATGTTGTTGCCTTAGCAGACTTCCTTTTGAGTAAATCCATTGTCTACTGGGTCTCCCAGTTAGAAAATATTGAGGAAAATTAGATATATATGGTGCAGTAAATGTATGTATTTGTTTTTATTTCTCTACTATTTTTATTTTAGTTTTTAATTTTAGCTTAATGTAGGTTCACAGCATTGTTAGAGTCCTTCAGGAGTCTGAAATATGTAGAAGCTTTTAGCCTAGTAGCAACTTCAGGTAGAAAGACTCTGATTTTAATGAGTGTGTGAAATTGACACAGTTGAAAGAAGAAAAAGTGTATTTATAAAGGCAGTTTTTTTGTCAGCATAGTCTTGAAAACAAGAAAAAGCAGCTTAAAAAAAAAACCTTTTGTGATAACTTAATGTCTTCTCTTCCTCCTCAATTGCCTCTGTTTCAAAAACTCCACTGCCAGTGTCAGAGCCTTCTGAGTACAAGCTGCCAAGTTAGAAGCAGCAACAGACTCTTGGCTCCTGGAGGAATCTAAAGTCTATAGTATATTTACATTTAGCTAAAACTGACTGAAAAATGTTTTCTACCATATTTTGTGTGTTTTGATGTGAAGATAAGATTATGTGGTGAACTGTGTTCCCTCGAAGCCATGCTCCCTACTGGCAGGCATCATGCAGAATTCTGAACCTGCCACTCAGCTCCATGTGGTAAAGATATGTCTGAGCAGTCTCCTCTTCATTCAGCGTCTGTCAGAAGGGGGAAAATGCATGCGGGGTTCAGTTCATCTTGCTGCTGACCACAGGGGAAAGCAGCACTAAAGATGCCCTCTCATGTCTGCAGTGTTTAAAGGGACGCCTGTACCAAGACCGAGTGTATAAAACAGCTTTTTAGTTTTTGTGATGCACAAAGTGTTCATAGGTATTAAAATTGTGCTCTGACTGCTGATTATTCCGCACACAGGAAAATAATTAGAGGGAACATTGGGTAGCACATGATAGTAATAGTGAAACTATTGGTTAAAATAATAATTGGCAAATTAGATTACTTATTCCTGTTCTTTAATAAAAATGTGTGTAATACAGTGATAACATTCTGATATTCCTCCTATTATGTCTTCAAATCAATACAGAAAAAATTCTGCATAATAGCATAACCTAAACTTTCATCACTTTTCTAATTAGAATGCTAGGTTTTCCTACTTTTACAACTGTTCCTGGTTTCCCATATTGTAGAAAAGATCGTATTAATTCATTCTTAAAGGGTCAAGTAATTCTCTTTATGAATGTATTTAAATATGATGAAACAATATGTCATTTCCATTGTACATATGCACACTTATAACAACCATTTCAGTGTTAGCTTGTAGTTGTATAATGTGGTAAACAGCCAAACCAGGTACACATTTTCCAGCTAAACTCATTGTAGGTAACACTGAATTTCTATGATATCCCTTCACAAGTCTACTGCATTGCCTGCTGCTGTTCTACTATGTGTATCAAAGTGATTCAAAAAGGTAACTTTCTCCATTACAAATTAAAAGGAATGGCTAGATAGATGCTGACAGACCCTAACCATACTCTTTAAAGTTGAACCTGAGTTATCCAGTTGAAGAGCAATGAACCTTTCCATGAGTAAGTTCCAGAGGTCCATTGAACATCAGGCCTCAAAATGGCCTGAAATGTTGATTCTGCAGGGATTTTTTGAAAGTGGACTTTGTTTCCAGTATTTTCTCCCCAGCTGTCCCACCTTTTGTTTTGTGGAATGCATTTTGGGAGTATTTACAATTATCTGAAATACATGAAACCACCTAAGATGGATTCTTATTCTTTAGAATTTAAAAATGTATGATTGTTTTGAGGCTTCCCTTGAGCTTTTTAGTCTCCAGAAGTATGAATCCTTTCAATACGGTATCTTTAGGAAAAGTGAAATTCCTGATTTGTAATTTAACTTCTGTGAAGATATCATTTTACTGGCTTTCTATTCATTCTTTCTACTTCCTCTCAGAGTTGGGAGGTACAATATTTTCCAGTGACTTGATTTGTGGTCATCTGATAATATAGATAGATTTTTCTGACACAAATTTTGTGATGTAGTTAGAGAGCACTTTGTTCCCCACTCATCAAGGAACTGAAGTACATTCCAGAGGACACTAAGGTACTAGCAATTGGTCAGAATAAAATACATAGCTTCTGGTGTCTCCAGGGTCCAAAAACGTTGAGAGCTAGAGCTCATTTGTCTCACATTAAAAGCACAAGCTTCAAGAGTAAGAATCCAGTCGCCAGAGATCTTCAGAGAAGCTGAAGTACAAGCAGGTAATTTTCTCTTTTACAGTTGAGATCTGAAAGGAAATGGAGAGAGCCTGAAGCCAAGAGAGATAAGAAGTCTGCTTCAGGTTACAAGAGCTCCAGAGGACAAACCTCTCAGTCCAGCAGTGATACAAATTATAGAGGAAAGAAGAGAAGGTTAGAGCTAGATAAGTGCTTTGATTCAGGAGATCAGTGAAATAAAATAATCTGTGAGGCTGGCTGGAGCAAGTCGACAGAGTGATATTTTTGTTTTGTTTTTTTTAAAGGCAGTGGCAATTTTGAAATGAATCCTGAAGTGAATAGAAAGCCACTCAAATTGTTTGATATGGTTATGATGTGGTTGCACATCAATGCATGTATGAGTGACAGACAAGAATGCTGTACATATTGGAGTCTGGAGATCTGGAAAGTATAAAATTCACAGACGAGCTGAAATTAAATAATTAAAGTGAGAGGAGTTGAAAGCAAAGGTGAATACTGCAGCAGCGATGGAATTACACAGTAGTATACCTAGGTAATATTGTGGAGATGGCAGTAGGTAGGTTTGTAGACATGGGAGGTGGTGGAGAGAGGAAGAGAATCCAAGGTCAGGTTAATAGCACATTTGAAAATAGTGCAGGTAAATAGAGATGTCTGAGTTGAAAAATACCTGAAAAATCTCCTGTTGGCAAAGAGTAGCATGTCTGTTGATGATACATGTGAAGGAAATTTAGATAAACACAAAATTTTACCCCAAAGTCACATGTTTACCTGGTCATAAACAGCAGACATGGTAGATGGTGTAATTTTAAAGTATTGAACAATATGTGCAATAGATGATCATCAGAGGAAAAGGAGTAACCAAGCTCAAAGTTAGTGATGATAATATGAAAATTGTCAACAGAGAATCCTCCTTCCCAACACGACAATCTCCGATGGGGGAAATCCACTCTGATATGAAGTTTTTGTTTCTGATGGACGCAAGCAGGGTGATTGATTTAAATCAACCACTGATGCTTCTTCACATATTTCTTAAACAATGGTGCACATCTGATCACTAAAACATGATAATTTACAACTCAATACTGTACTTTACAACATTTAGGAGGGTATTCTTTTGTGTAATTATTTCAGTAACTTGATTTTTATTAATTTAGGAAATAGTACATAATACTCATGACCTGTGTCAAGCTGCAGATGCAGCAGCAGTACATTAGGAATGGTAAGAACTAAATCACACACACAAACACAATAGCGCTTATGTTTTATTAAACTAAATCTTAAATGTTACATAAATGTTTCATATTTGCAATTGCAGCAGTCTCCTGAGTTGCCGGTTGATGGCTGTCCTTAAACTTTTTTTTTTCTTCAGTTTTCAAATTTTATTAACTCTGACAAGTCATCACAACACTAAATGTACATTGTCCTTAAAACTTCTACATCTAGCTCTCATCTTCCCCACTCCCACTATCATTTTTATTCATAGACTGAAACAGAAATATGCATTTTCCTGCCTTTTCAACTCCAATTGATTATTTAGCTTTGAATGAATAATACCAAACGATGAAAATATTCTCTCTCTGTCTGCCGAGGAAGCTACTGCTGTGAAAAGTTGGCTTAGCAGCTGAAGGAACTCTGTTTCAAGGTGCCTGGCTAATGATTTCCACCAATTCAGGGGAGTGACTTTGTTCAAAATATCATCCGTAAACGTGTACTGTTTAAATGGTTCCACTCCAGCCCTGAAATTTAGTATGACTGGCATAACTGAGGAGTGATTTTGCTGCCTGTGCCATGGCAGCAGCATCATCTTCTTCAGAACTTACGTTTATATCTGGGGTCGAGAATGTTTGCAAAAAAATGAGGTGGAGTTAGTGCTTGATCCATTCGCTTCTTTATTGCCTGCAGTTTAACTTTCTGGTGAGGTATTCCTTTCTTCAGTGTCTCTTGAAGGGCCTTCCAAATGTCAATAGCATCAGCAATGCATCAACAATTTCTCTGAAGTTTGTTTAAGGCTATGGATATAGCCTTCAGTATACTGAGCATATCCTCTACATTCTTCTTTAATCCAATGTTAGATACTTTGGATGAGATACTTCCATCTATTTTATCACATTTTTCTTCACAAAGTTTTATAGGAATAGGCCAGTTCTTAATAAATAGTTCATAACGATCAACCACAGAATTCCATCGAACATCTTGAGGGAGAATTAGTTTGGATCCTCCTGCTCTCTTCATTGAAGCTGAAGCAAAATGGTTGTTACGGAAGTATTTTGCGACTTCAGCAACATTTTCTCTTATTCCTGGAGAAGACATACTTAAGTATTGGGCTAAAAAATGTATTGAATGGTTACTGCAGCCTTGTTACTAAGGAGCATCCTTCCGTTTCTTCTTCTAAGTATCTTCTCATCTTTGCCACATTTGCAGCATTGTCTGTGACAAAATTGCGCACATGACAGTTGAATTTTTGTTCAGTTTATTACAGCTTTTACTGCCACATCTTTTAAATATTCTGTTGTGTGGGCATTTCCCGATGTATCTATTGTTTCTGAAAGATATGCAACCCTATCTTCTGTTGTCACACAGACACACATTACTGGATCATTGTGTACATTGCTCTACCCATCAAGGCTTAAACTGGCAAATTTCCCCTCATTATTTCTTGCACACTGTTCAAGTTCCTTCTCATACACTGTATCTAGCAACCTTCCACCAATGTCTGCTCTACCAGGTGGAGTGTGGCCTGATCGTAAGGACTCAACCATGTGAATGAAGTGTTTATTGTTAACAATACAAAAAGGATAATTTGTGGCATAAATGAACTGAGCAATCTTTTCATCTATGGTTTCTTGTTGGTATTTGCTGGTCCTTACTACAAATCCATCCATGGTGGTGGTTTTACTGAATGATTGAAAACTTTTGCTTGCTACTGATACATTGTTGTCTGAAATACGTTTAGTTGCAGCACTGCTGCTAAAAGTACCAGCGGATGACTCTGAAGTTGTTGCAGATAGACAGTCACAGTCAAAGTCTCTTATGTTTAAATGGGATCCTGAAACAAAATTCAAAAATGATTGTGTATATTCGTTCTTCTCAGTTCTTCTCACTGTATTATTCAGTTAATCATTTACACTTTTTTCAGAAAGGATGAAGATCTGATTTCAAATTGCCAAAAAAGCCAAGACTGACTACACTTAGAGTGCACTTAATTTTGGAGTAAGCCCCATAGAACTCACTGACACTTCTGTTTTTTGAGAAAACAAGTATACGATGGGGTTCCATTGGGAAAGCTGAGTTATCCTGAAGTAAAATAGGGAATAGACTTATGGCATCATCATTATGGTCTGTGGCCATGATGTTCCAAAATAAGGGACATGTATTATGTAATATAAAATAAAAAATGACACCCTGTGGCAATTGGCAACTCTAGATTTCTCTTACTGCAGCTTTCTGTACTGTATACTTGGGTGATAGATTCTAAACCTAGTTAACTAACTAAACAAGCTATAAAGATTAGCTAAGCTAAACTTTTTTTTCTAGCAACATCCAACTTAGCAAACAGCTTGGGAATTTACTTGTTAAATCACACTTTTATACTAAAAGGCATAGAGAGAGTCTTGAAGAATGATGCATTGCAAAGTGAATTATTTAAGTTACTAACCAATTGATCCCCAGTGTTCTTCAGACATATCCACATCTTCATCCACATCATTTTCTCCCAATAAGCAGTTTTCATTATGATGTTTCATTCTTGCAACTAGGCCCTGCATCTCCTTCTTGCACTGCTTACACTTGACACGTTTTCCTTTTTTACCCAGGGAAGGAATTTCTTCAAAATATTCCCAGATAGGGTCTCTCTTATGCCCAGAAACCATGACAGTTTTTCTGTGGCAAAAGTGTGGGGGAATATAGGAAGCTGTGTGTGTACTGAATAATGTCTTCCCTTTTTCTTTCCAGTGCACTCCACTGTTCCTTTCTACTCTGCCTCCGTCCTTTGTGTCTCTGTCTTTAAGACAGTGTCTTAACTAACCCCTCTGCCTTTCTTGGCCCAACTCCACCACCACATAAGCACAGAAAAACAACAATCCTATCCATCCCGTGTCTTTCTTTGCACATGTGACTTTAGTCTGCTGAGAAACAGAAACTGAAACAAAACTGAAAGCTCAGAACTTCCAAGAAGCAAGAGCTGGTAGTTAGTTAGTCTGGACAGACTAGAGCCATTAATTCAGAAACTGAAACAGAAAATGAAAGCCCAGAACTTTCAAGAAGCAAAAGCTGGTAGGCTGGACAGACTAGAGCCATTAATTCATTTTTATGAGACTGTAAGTGTAGGTTTAGCATGTTTGTGGTGAGATTTAATTGTAACTATTATTTTTTAAATGAGAGAGAAATTTAGTATTTTATTGATGATTTAAAAAAAATTAAAGTCTGATTTAAATAAAAAAAAAAATCGGATTAAAAAAAATTGATTTTTATCCACCCTGGATGCAAGTGAGCAAAGTGATCTCCCAAAATAGGCTACCCCTGCCAGCATTCTGAAGTCTTTGAAGAAATACCCTTTGCAATGATGTGAAGGCTTTGAAGAAATGCACCCCTAGCAATGTGAAGTCTCTGAAGTGATGGAATCATGCATTAATAATTTCAGGAAGGTTTTCATTTAATTTAAAACTTACTAGTTTAATAAGTCACTCATCTGGATCAGGGATTTCTTAAAGGGTTGAGATTTTTTTGTGATTTCTGTAAGTAATTGGGCAAAACCTATATAAATAATTGGGCTAAAATGGAAACTCTTAAGATCATACTGTATGTGGACATTTAACATTATTAAAAAGAAACAGAAATCAGGTGCAATGCAAACACAAGATGTAGTACTGAATCAGTGTATAAAAACATTCTTGAAGAACCTAGGCCTTCTGTTGATATGCAGCTTGCACTGAAAACTAGATGTGTTTCTTTCACTTATGTGACATAAAGGCTTGTAATGATGGTCAGTGTTGCAGAAATCTTAAAATGTTTATTCATATTAGGGCCCTGCAAAACCTAACCTTGAAACTTTAGCTGCAATATAAATGGCCAATCATTATCTTAAACACATTATTCTACATGAAATGAAAGATTTATGCATGATTTCAGCATTTTGTTCCTAAAGTACAAGTGTATTGACTTTTGGAAGATATTACCCTGGATCCTGGTTTATCATACCTAATGAAAATACCGTATAGTGGTTTGGAAACAGTGAAAGCACCAGAACAACCTGCAGAAGAGACTGTTGCAGGACAGGTGAGAATATCTAATCTATAATCAGTTTTATTCTGCTACCCGTCACTGTATTATCTGAGCATCTTCCACCTAAAATCAATAGAAAAGTACTTAATGGATTTCATGGAGTCTCTGGCACTTCTCCCCTTATAGGGTCAAAACTCTGCTTGAGGTAGGGCTTTTTTTTTTTTTTTTTTTACCCTTGGGGGGGAGCGCAGATTAGGAGAGTTCTGGAACTAAAAAACTTGTAGACATTGTGAGTGTCATTTATAGTACAAAGAGGAAGGCTTGGCAAAATTTCCTAAAAATGGTCAGATTTTGAATTTGCCTGATCTCCTCTTGAAGATTGTTCCATAACTGGATTTTCTTAACAGAGAGTGCTTTGTCCTTAGATATTGCACGCTTAGTCCTTGGCTTTGTGATCTGCATTTTCCCAAATCATTGGAGCTGTCGCAGGGATTTATAGACTGAAATTTTGTCTTTGGTATAGCTGGGGCTTGTTCCATTTATTGCTTTCAAAATTAGGACGAAGGCCCAGAACTGATATTGAAAGCTGCCTGGGAGCTAGTGGAGGGACTTGATGTCTTCCGAGGGTATGTCTACACTGTGGGGTGGGGGGAGTGACAGCAAGTCTCAGAGCCTGGTTCAAATGACTCGGGTTCATGCTATGGGGCTAAAAATAGCAGCATAGGCATTTAGGTTCAGGCTAGAGCTCAGGCTCTAAGGCTATGTCTACAGTGCCGCTGGAAGTCGACTTTCTTTAATTTGACATTCAGCAGGTGATTTTTAGAAATCGCAGCAGAGTGTACACACTACAGTGTTTGCACTGGTCTCTTGCGTTCACACTGACCAGCCTTAATTCGAATTAGAAAGCAGTGTAATGTGGGTAGCTATTCCACAGTGCAACTAGCCACGGTGGCTGTTGGGACGAGTGTCTTCGTCCCAGGATGCAATGCTGCTTATCCCACTCCCCCCTCCTCCCCCCCCCCCCCAACAAACAGGAAAAGTGTTTTCGTGCCATTTTTTTACTCCCTGCAATCACCATTGCTGAAGAGACATGGAGCCAACTCAACTCTATAATTGTGAGCGTGACAAATACATGGTGGCTTATCATCGATTATTTTTGAAATAGAGCAAGAAGCCGAAGCAGAGACAACACTGATGCCATCGAGGCTGCCCTGCTAGAAGATATCGAGCAGAACAATTCCAGGTTGCTGCAGGCTGTAACGAGTCATCTGCAGTCCGTGGAGCGCAGGTTCTAATGCAGGGAAACAAGCACAGACTGGTGGGACCGCATTATTATGCAGCTGTGGGATGATGATCAGTGGCTGCAAAACTTTCATATGCGAAAGGCAACTTTCCTGGAACTGTGCTCAGAGCTGGCCCCATCCCTGAAGCGCGTGAACACTCACTTGAGATAAGCTATGATGGTGGAGAAGAGAGTCGCCATCGCTCTCTGGAAACTGGCAACCCCCAACTGTTACCGCTCGGTTGGGAATCAATTTGGAGTCGGTAAATCTACAGTGGGCATAGCCGTGAATCAAGTGTGCAGTGCCATAAATAGACTTCTGCTATGAAGGCTAGTGACTTTGGGAAATGTGCAGGACATAGTGGAGGGGTTTGCCATGATGGGCTTCCCAAACTGCGGGGGGAGGAGGGGGCATTGATGGGAGGGATGCACATCCCTATCTTCGTGCCTGCCCACCTAGCAACCGAGTACATAACCCGCAAGGGGTACTTTTCCATGGTCCTGCAGGGGCTTGTGGATCACAGGGGTCATTTCACAGCCATCTATGTGGGGTGGTCTGGGAAGGTGCATGATGCTCGTGTATTTCATAACTCGGGGCTGTTCTCTAAGATGCAGGCGGGAACTTTCCTCCCCGACCAAAAAATTCAGATTGGGGGTGTGGAAATGCCTATAGTGATCCTGAGGATTCCTGCTTACCCCTCGCTCCCTTGGCTAATGAAGCCGTACACCGGTCGCCTTGACAGCGACAAGGAGTGTTTTAATAAGAGGTTAAGCAGTTGCCGAATGGTTGTAGAATGTGCATTTGGGCGTTTAAAGGGTAGATGGAGGAGTCTCCTCACTAGGCTGGACATGAGTGAGAAGAACCTCCCTTCTGTGATATCTGCATGCTGTGTTCTTTATAATGTGTGTGAAGCGAAGGGTGAGAGGTTCCCCCAGGGTTGGGCTGTGGAGGCAGAAAGACTGGCCACCACTTATGAGCAGCCAGATGCCAGCACTACACTGAGAGCGAACCGCGGAGCACTTTGCATTAGGGAAGCTTTGAAACCAGGTTCTGCAATAAGATGCAGGAGTGATTTCTCTTCCTGTATGTTGTTTGCTTTTGGTGTATCCCCCTCCCCCCCAACAATATCTGTGCCCACCAAATCCTTCTTAAACAAGATACAATTTAATTAAGAAACATGTTGAAATGATGCAAAACTTTATTTCTGAACATTCAAGTCATGGGGAAAGGGGCGGGGGAGAGTCCATTCACTTTATCAAGGGGTGGGGTGGTAGCTTGCTGGCCAGCTGTCAGTGTGGCTGCCACTGCTTTCTTCTGACCTCTACTGATGTGGAGGAGAGCATGTATTGCCTCCTGGACAATCTCCTTCGAGACCTCTTGGGGGCGGGAGAGGGGAAGGGCAGCAAAGCCCTCAGTTGAGGAGCATTATGGAGGGGCTGCAGCGGGACTCTGTCCTGCCTCTGCTCCTCCTGAAGCTCCACAAGCCACCAGAGCATGTCTGCCTGGTCCCACATGATTTGCAACATTTCCTGCGTGGTGCTGCGATCATGCTCCATCATTTCTCGCCGACTCTCCCTGTCTCTGTCCATGTTCTGTGACAAGGTCAGCCTCCACACTCTCTGCTCTGTCTCTGTGGCTGCTGAGGCGTTCATGAGCTCCGCAAACATGTCGTCTCTGCTTTTTTTTATCCCCTCTTCCTAGACTGAGACAGTCTTTCTGCAGCATTTCTTAAGGGTCAGTCCAGTGAGGAGGTGTCTACAGAATGAAAGAAAAGTAACAAGATAGCCACAGTTAGGGTAGTGAAGAAAATGAAACAAATGTAACAATTTAGATAATGATCCCCTGAAAAAATGTATCAAATGAATACAGAGAAACAATGTACACAATGTTACCATTAAAATGTTGCAAATGGTTCCCTTGATACAATGTAGCACATGATTTACTCTCTCTGCTTGTATTTTAAATGATTACAGAGAGGAACTGCAGACGGCGTGGTGGGGGGAGAGTCTATGCTTAAAACACATGAAGCCATGATGCTGGCTACCTTGACTGCAGAGAAGAATCCTACCGTGGAGGGAGGAACAAGGCAGCCCTCCCCTGAAAAGTTTTTTGAGGGATAACAGATTACATACATTTTCCATGAGATATCAACTGATGATAAACATAGCATTTTTCATCACATAAAAAAACTGATCCCTGGGTAACCACCCAATACAGTCAACGAAATGCCTGAGATCTCCTTCATGCCCCACCCACCCAGCCACCCAATGTACAAGGACAGAAATGCTAATAAGAAAGAAAACTCCCCAGATGTACCTTCCCTGGGATCATTTGTGCTGTTCTGTGTGCTGCTGGATTGCTTGGGGCTCAAGAATAAGTCCTGACTTTCGGGGAGAACGGGCACCCTGCTTTCCTCAACTTCCTCTTCCTCCTCATCCATGGAGTCCTCATTGTTGATCATGGACTGTGAGCTAGCAGAGGTATCAATGGTGCGGGGAGACACGGTGGTGGGATCCCCACCAAGAATTGCATGCACCTCCTCATAGATCCTGCATTTTTTGGGCGAGGAGCCAGAGTGGCTGTTAGCTTCCCTGGCTTTCTGATACGACTGGCACAGCTCCTTGATCTTCATGCGGCACTGCTGAGCATCCCTCTTGTGTCCCTTCTCCAGCATGCCCTGGGATATCTTCCCATAAATGTCCGGATTCCTTTTGCTGGCTCTGAGCTGAGCCAGAACGAACTCCTTGCCCCACAGCCTGATGAGGTCTAAGACCTCTGGTCGACTCCATGCTGGAGTGTTTTTGGGCTTTGCAGTAGCCATGCAGAGTACAGTGACAAAGCTCTCTCCATGCTGGCAGCACAGGAAATGAAAATTCAAATCTTCCCAGGACTTGAGGGGAGGGGACTTTTCCTGCTAGTGTGACCACTGAGCAGCACAGTACGACTGTCCAGAGCGGTCAAAATGGGGCATTGTGGGATATATTCCGGAGGTCAATTAATTTGATTTAAGTTCTGTTGCAGCTACACTGACACTAAATTGATTTAACAAATTCGAATTACGCGCTACGCCACTTGCAGAGGTGGTCTTATTAAGTCGATTTTACAGGCACCTTAATTCGAATTAAGAGTGGTGCCAGTGTAGACGCAGGTGTAATTAAGTCAACCTACGTCGACCCACGTTGCCAGTGTGGACCAGGCCTGAGACCCACCCTGCTCTGATTTCAGAGCCTTACCTCCTGCCTGAGTGGGAACATCTACACTGCTATTTTTAGCCCCTTGGTGGAAGTCTGTGTCAGTTGATTGAGGCTCCGAGACTTGCTGCCACCACTTCCTTTTTCAGTGTAGGCATACCCTAAGAACACATCATAACCTGAGCCCTGGAGAAGGCGGGCAGCTGTATTCTGTATGAGCTATGGAAGAGAGGGTACTCCTCTTAGTCTGTGATGTTTGGGAAGCTGTTTTATTATTAATTAATTAATATGGTTCTGCCAAGAGGTCCCAAATGAGATCAGAGACTCATTGTGGTAAGCACTGTGCATACACATAGTAAGAGACTGTCCTTGCCCTGAATTCAAAATAAGACGAAGGATGGGAGAAAGGAAGCATCATTTTCATTAATCCTAATTACAGAGTTCCATTGACCATTCTCTCAGAGCAGGAAACAGGGCTTAGGCTGAAGAAGTCACCTTAGAATAGCTCCATTGCCACCTGGTGGTCTGTCTGTAGAGGATATCAATCCCATACACATACACACTTCCTCATGTGGCTTCCCAGAATACAACCATGTTACTCAGGTTTATAGATTAGAGCTAGAGTAGATACTCTCACTTGTCCTGCAACAGTCTCTTCTGCAGATTGTTCTGGTGCTTTTACTGTTTCTAGGTTTCCAAACCACCATATGGTATTTTCAGAAGAATAAAACAGTCTCTGTTACCATAAAATGAAAAATTAAAAAGTCAGTGTCTGATCAACATTATAAAAAACAGTTTATCTTTTTCTTGTTTTTCTTTTAGCCAGTCTCTTGAACTAGATTGATTCTGATGATCAAGACCACAAACTTACACTGTCTTTTCCACATTTTTCAGGGTTGACAGTTCCTCGGGGGAGGAGGGAAAAACCCACCACCAAAACACTCTGCTATATATCAAGCTTTCATAAGTACACAGTGTTAGTGTTTAATTTTACATCTTGAAATCTGAGCAGGAGCAGTAGTTTTTCTTACACTCTTTTATATGTCCTATTTTTAATGAACTATATTTCAAGTCAGTGACCCTCTTTAATATATTTAATTTAGTATCTAACAGTGATCCTAGCTTTTTTTAATTTTGAGCAACACTAGTATGCAGTTTCCTAAATAAAGTGGAAATGCCAGATCAATGATATTCTTCGTTTCTGTTGCCAAGGTCTAGGCTTGAGTTGAATAAGCTTTTAATATTCGGGGGGAAAGGGGTTAATCAGATTGTCCCAATTTTTCCTTTTGATTTTAGGCATGATGTGTGGTTTCAGAAGGAGGCATGTATTAAAACAGTAAAATCATCAATAACCTATTCTACTCTCAGGAGATCCAAAGAAACATGTTAATTTGTTTCATGCATCAAGTTCTAGACCTGTTTTTCTTTATTGTTAGTGCGTATTTATTGCTCATGAAAGTAAGAAGCTAGAATCAAGCACAGTAAGAGGTCCTATACAATTTTCCCACACAGCTCTGCCAGTAGGATTTAAGGCTAGAACGGACCAGTATGATTATATAGTCTGACCTCCATAACTCAGGTTGAAGAACCTCACCCAGTAAAATTTGCATCAAGCCCATAACTTGTTTGACCTATAGCTTATCTTTTTAGAGAGATTTATCCAATCTTGATTTAAAGACTTAAAGTGATAGAGAAACCACCAGATCCCTAGCTAAATTATTTCACAGGTTAATTATCCTCACTGTTAAAAAGCTGAGCTGGTTTCTAGTCTGAACTTGTCTGGCATCAGCTTTTAATCATTCCATCTCATTATGTCTTTTTCTGCTAGATTAAAGATCTATCAAAGCTATCAGAAATCTCTTCCCCCACGTAGGTATTTGTAGACCAAGATCAAGTCACCTCTTAACCATCTCTTCGATAAACTAAATAGATTGAGATTCAAGTCTCATGATAAGGTATGTTTTACAGATCTTGAATAAATCTTGTAGCTCTTTTTTTAACTCTTTCCAATTTGTAATCTTGTAAGTATGGTCTCTGTTATTGTTTCTAGAGGTATTGTTCCTAGATATATGGCCTTGCATTTGTACTTATTAAAATGAACCCACTTTGCCAAATAATTTACGTTTGCCTATGCAACTGACCTGTCTCCATCATTATTTACCACTCCCCCAATTTTTGTGTTGTCCACAAATTTTACCAATAATGATTTAATACTTTCTTCCAGATAATCGATAAAAGATATTGAGTAGAACAGATCCCTGCAGGACCCCACTAGATATACCCAGTTGGATGATTATTCCACATTTACAGTTACTTTTTGAGATCTAACAGTTAACCAGTATTTTAAAATTTTAAATCACATTAAAACCCTGTGTGGACTTTCTTAATCAGAATTAAAGTGGTCTTAATTTGATTTAGTTTAATTCACTTTGAAAGTACATTAAGGCCACTTTAATTCTGATTAAGAAAGTCCACACACGGTTTTAATGTGGTTTAACTAATTCACTTTAAAAATTAATTTGGATTAATTTTCCTGTGTGTCCCTGTTTAGAGAAGCCATAAGAGTTTCTCTGTCTTCAATAGCTCTTCCTTAATGTACATTGGAAGTCCATTAAGCTAAACCGCTTAACGGTATTTTGAGTGTCCAGTAAAGATGCCAATATGGGGAGTTAATGTGGAGTAGTTAGAGCACTTTAAATTAACACCCTATGTTACTGAGCACTGACTTCCCCGTTTAGACAGGTACTAAAGCAAAATGCCTTAGTCTGTTATATCAACACAATTTCCTTTATCAGCCAAACTTGTGATCTCATGAAAAATAGCAGTTTCACAAGGCCTTTTTTCCATAAAATTATGGTGATTGGCATTAAATATATTACCCTCTTTTAATTATTTTAGCAGTTATGTCCAAAATCAGCTTTTGTGTGATTTTAACTGGGATCGATGTCAGGCTAACCAGCTTATATACCTGGGTCATCCCATTTACCCTTTTTATATCTTGGTACTATATTAGCTTTTTTTCCAGGCCTAGAACTTCCTCAGCGCTCCATGATATGTTTAAAATCAACATTAATGATTCAGAGAACTCTTCCTTGACCAATCCTTTTTATATACCAATTCATTAATGATCTAGAGGATGGGATAGATTGCACCCTCAGCAAGTTTGCAGATGAGACTAAGCTGGGGGGAGTGGTAGATACCCTGGAAGGTAGGGATAGGATACAGAGTGACCTAAACAAACTGGAGGATTGGGCCAAAAGAAATCTAATGAGATTCAACAAAGATAAGTGCAGAGTCCTCCACTTAGGAAGGAAGAATCCCATGCACAGCTATAGACTGGGGACCGACGAACTGGGCAGCAGCTCTGCAGAAAGGGACCTGGGGGTAATGGTGGATAAAAAGCTGGATATGAGTCAGCAGTGTGCCCTGGTTGCCAAGAAGGCTAATGGCATATTGGGCTGCATTAGGAGGGGCATTGCCAGCAGGTCACGGGAAGTGATTATTCCCCTCTATTCGGCATTGGTGAGGCCGCATTTAGAATATTGTGTCCATTTTTGGGCCCCCCACTACAAAAAGGATGTGGACGAGTTGGAGAGAGTGCAGCGGAGGGCAAAAAAAATGATTAGGGGGCTGGAGCATAGGACTTATGAGGAGAGGCTGAGGGAACTGGGCTTGTTTAGTCTGCAAAAGAGAAGAGTGAGGGGGGATTTGATAGCGGCCTTTAACTACCTGAAAGGGGGTTCCAGGGAGGATGGGGCTAGGCTGTTCTCGGTGGTGGCAGATGACAGAACAAGGAGCAACGGTCTCAAGTTGCAGGGCGGGAGGTCTAGGTTGGACATTAGGAAAAAGTTTTTTACTAGGAGGGTGGTGAAGCACTGGAATAGGTTACCTAGGGAGGTGGTGGAATCTCCATCCTTAGAGGTTTTTAAGCTGAGGCTTGACAAAGCCCTGGATGGGATGATATAGCTGAGGTTAGTCCTGCTTTGAGCAGGGGGTTGGACTAGATGACCTCCTGAGGTCCCTTCCAACTCTAATATTCTATGATTCTATGATCTTTCAGAATGAGGTCCAATATATAATTGCCCCAATTTAGGTGCAAGACATCTTGTGTTAGAAATTTATCTTAATTTTTAGGAACTTCAGGGATATTTTCCTAGTGGTAACGAGAGACCTCCAGCATAAGATTGAACTTCCCATGATTCTTTCTACACCTTATGGATAGATGATAGGTGATTTGCAAGACATCTGGGGCAGATCCTTATGTGTTGTGAATTGTCATTTTACACTCAAGATCTGACTTCTGGGGTGAAATCTTAACCTCCTGGAAGTCAGCGTCAAAACTCCTGTTGATTTCAGTGGTGCCAGCGTTTCACCTCTGGTATTCTAATTATGGACCTATCCTAGTCAGAAACTAACTGTCATGTTAAGTTGGGCATAAGGTTTTGATGTCAGTTAAACTGATCTCATTTCATTCCTGGTCTGTAAAGGAGAAATAACTCTCTGTACAACCTAAACTTCTGACAGTGTAACTTTTATGGAAATTAACAGAATGTTTTGTAAGAATTTATCTACTTGTGTCTTCAAGTATTTGAATCTTGTTGAACCACTCTACACTGTTACATTTAGAGTTCATTTTCTAAGACTATTTTACAGTTACTTTTTATTTATTTATCCTTTTTTCCCAGTAGTTTACAATGCATTATTATACAGATGCAGCATATTTATGACATTCCTTTGCAAAGTGTATCAATTTGTCAGATAAAGTTAAAAATTAGATACACTTTATTCTTGTTAAAGTCACACCCCAGCTTATTTAAAGGCAGCTTTGACTTAGAGTTGCAAGCCTGAGGATATTGAATTGAATTATGCATGACTGTCTAGTGTGCAGTTCCATTAGCCTGCTGGATGGATAATGTAAACATGTTCTGAATTTTAAGTATACTGTATGAGCGGCAGGTTAAATATAGAGCTAATAAGAGAGTGCATATCTGGAAAATGTGACTCTTGCGGAATAAAACTATAGAAGGATGATCTCTCTAAGGGTATGTCTACACATCATTTTGGAGAGAGCAGGAGTGAGCCTCCCAGCCCAGGTCAACAGACTTGAGCTAGCTGGGCTAATGCTAGCACTCTGAAAATGTTATATAGACAGCAAAATTGCATCTTCAGACCCTGAGCTCTAGCCTGAGCTGCAGTTTCAAAGCCCTGTCTATACAGCTATTTTTAGAGCACTAGAATGATTCCTGCTAGCCCCAGTCATCAACCTGGGCTGGGAGACTCACTCCAGAGTCTAAATTCAGATGTAGTTTGTAATACCTGTTTTGTTTGTAATTTATTTCTATTTGTTTATTATTATTCATCTGAAACAGTTACTACTTATGTGTAAGCCTACTACCTGAACAGGGGAAAAAGTTAGTGTTCTTTATCACAAATGGTTTATTGTTTAGCACTAGAAAATAATATTTGTAATAGAAAGATCAGAAGGACGTATGTTACTTTTTTGCAGACAGAGGGACAGATTCTGCTCTCACAGTGTGCAAATCTGGAGTAACTCCTTTGATTTGAATGGCATTTCTCCAGATCCTCAAGGAATTGTTTAGAATTGATACTTGATTATACTCAAGATTGCTTTGGCTTGCAGTTCCTGATATTTGCAGTTTTAGTTAAGAAGTTTATTTCAGTGGTTCCATTTGCCTCATTATACTTAATGATCAATCTGTTTGTCCACTGTAAACTCCTGTATTGTAAACGTCCATAACTTGACAGTAAAAGCATGATGCAATCTGAAACTTTGTGTTGAAGGTCCCAGCATTGAGAACACAGTTTTTAGTAACATTTAAAATAAGTAATTTGGTAATTTTTGAGATACCATTGTGAAGAGAATTTTGTGTGTGTTCTTGTAACTCAAATACATACTTAACTTTTAAAAAAAATTTATAGGTGATTAGTCAAAAATGAAAAATACAATACTATATATGTTAAATATTTTAAATCCGTTTTCATAAAAAAAATGTTAAGTGTTCATATCATTTTCATTGCACCTGAATAGCCCAGTAGGTGGAATGACTAACAGTCCTTCAAGAAAATCTCTAGGAAGACTCTGAGCTTCTTTGCTTTCATAGGTCCTGGTCTAATGGCTAAAAACAGTTGCTAAAAATGCTCAGCAAGGTTAGAGAGGCTACACAAACAGAAAACCCAATAATGATGTGGGATTTCAACTATCCCCATATTGACTGGGAACATGCCACCTCAGGATGGAATACAGAGATGAAATTTCTAGACACCATTCATGACTGCTTCTTGGAACAACTAGTTCTGGAACCCACAAGGGGAAGGGAATTTCTTGATTTAGTCTTAAGTGGCACACAGGATCTGGCCCAAGAAGTATATATAGCTGAACTGCTCAGTAATGATGACTATAATGTAATTAATTCTAACATCCTTGAAGGGGGAAAAATGCCAAAGAAACCCACCACAGTAGCATTTAACTTCAAAAAAGGAAACTACAGAAAAATGAGGAGGCTAGTTAAATAGAAATTAAAAAGAAAAAATCACGAGAATGAAATGCCTGCAAACTGCATGGAAACGTTTAAAAAATACCACACTAGAAGCTCAAACTATATGTATACCCCACATGATTAAAAAAAACCAATAAGAGGATCAAAAAAATGCCAGCAGAGCTAAACAACAGAATAAAAGAGACAGTAAGAAACAAAAGGACATCTTTTAAAAATTGGAAGTCAAGTTCTACTGAGGCAAATAGAAGGGAACATAAACTCTGGCAAGTCAAATGTAAAAGTATAATTAGGCAGGCCAAAAAAGAATTTGAAGAGCAACTAGCAAAAGACACACAACTAACAGCAGAAAAATGTTTAAGTACATCAGAAACAGGAAGTTTGCTGAAGAATCAGTGGGGCCACTGGACATTTGAGGTGCTAAAGAAGCACTCAAGGAAGGCAAGGCTGGTAGTGTGTATAACCAACGCTTCAAAAATATCACATGGTAATTCTCTTTAGGTTTCTTGTTTAGTGTTTGTATAATAAATTTAAAATTTTTAAAAAATAAAGAAATTCCCAGGCAAAATCTGTGGAGTTTACAGATGAGTGAGCATACATTGCATGGATTTAGTGGAATCCTAAAAAAGAAAATTCAGGAAATTAAAAATTAGTTTTAAACTTAAATCCAAATACATTAAAGAATGGAAATACACAGGTATGGCACCCACACAACCTTAACACTGACCTATAGAGACACCAGGGAGAGGGGGAAGAGGGGAAAGGAGACAACATGAAATGTCTTTAAAATTAGTTTCCTCTAAGCTGGTAGCACAAACACTAATATGCATTAATCATAATTGTATGGTTATTGTATAATGTCACCACATAGTAGAGTTAAGATTCTTTGGATGCGACTCCAAAGTCTGAGGAGGTAAACTGGTATGGCTGCATTCCCTGGAGGAGTTCAGCCTTTGAAAAGTATAATACTTCTAGAGGCTCTTAGAAAGTGCAAGAGAAAGTGTCCATTGCTTTACTGTTTTAACAGATTTAGCCAGTGCTGCCTCTACTGTAGCTATTTCAATAAATCTGATCTTTCCCCATTTAGTACTCTCCAGCTTGGAGAACCAGCTTGCACCTGGCCATTGCACATGTGCATTGGGGGACAGGACTTCCTGCATCATTTTCCCCACTATGATACAGCCGTGCTGAGAGAAGCATAATTAATCCACTGTCATTTTTTATATTACTATTGAACTATGTTTACTATTGTAAACATTAGATCTAAATTCACTTTGTGTGCAAAAAAGCCCTATTTGGTGTATGACAAATGTCAAAATATCAGAATTTCTTGCTGGACAGAAGTTCCATTTGCTAAAGAGTTCTAACAGGAGAAAAAGAAGTGAAACTTTCTAAAACTCTATCCTGTGTGTTATGTAATAAAGTTGACGTCTAAAATATTCCACTTATTTTTGCAAAATCTTTAGTTCCCCAGATTTATAAAGCTAGGAAGGCTAATAGATCCATCCTGAAGACTGATTAGATGGTAGTTAATCAATTTGAATATATGCCTTAATATATGTCACCCATTATTTGTTCTGAGATGCCTGTTTCACAGTATTGACCTCCCTTCCCTTTTAATTTTATAGCTACACTCGCTTTACAGCCAACACCTTACACTTGCTGCATTCACTTTGCAGCCAATACCTTACCATAATCTTGAGTTTAACAGGTCAAAATTAGAGGTGATTCTGAATGAGTCTAAATTAGTGTAACTAATATTTTCTTCTGCTGCCCCTCTCCCCCACAAAGATGTTACATCAGCTTAGATTCAGTTAGCATTGGCATGTAACTTACCATCTGCTTTTATATCACTTCTGAATTTGGCTGTCTTTAGTGTGAGGGAGTCTAAACTGAGGTAACTAACATGAAGAGGAGACAGAAGACAGACCATCCAATATGCCAGTGGTTCTCATCCAAGGCACGTGTACCCCTGGGGGTATGCAGAGGTCTTCCAAGGGGTACATCAACTCATCCAGATATTTGCCTAGTTTTACAACAGGCTACATAAAAACACTAGCAAAGTCAGTACAAACTAAAATTTCTTTCAGACAATGACTTGTTTATACTGAACACTATACACTGAAATGTAAGTACAATATTTATATCCCAATTGATTTATTTTATAATTATATGGTAAAAATGAGAAAGTAAGCAATTTTTCAGTAATAGTGCCTGTGATACTTTTGTATTTTAATGTCTGATTTTGTAAGCAAGTAGTTTTTAAGTGAGGTGAAACTTGGGGGCTTCACTTCATACATAATCTTTGAATTTAGCCCAGTGAGTCTGCAACTTCATTCCTGTGATGAGTTCTGAAACTTTCATCACATTGTACTTCACAGGAGACATAGGATATCAATTCAGAAACAAACTCTCTCCACTTAAAATGAACAGCAACCCCAAAATTATTCAAGGACATGGATTTCCCATTGGATGCTATTTATAACTCTATCTTGGAGTTGATCAGGTTAGTTTTAGTTCTGTATCTGCAACAACACTTTCACTTCAATTCTCTTTAAAAACAGTAGTAGATTTAAAGTAGGAAACAACCTACTGGTGTGCTTCATTAAAAATTTAAAGTGTGGTGTATTCTTATTTTTGAAAGCATGAGACATGCTACCAGGAGATTAGATATTCATCCTGTATAGATGGCTCAGATTCCTAGTGTGTCAGTTTTCTGGTGTTTGATAAGACACACAAAGCAGTTGTGGGAGAAAGCATGTCACTCGTATCCATGGTAACTCAGAGATACTTTGGAACTCAGGGATAGAGTAAGCCACGGTAATAGGTCTCATTAGAAGGGCAAAATACATAAAAGGTTCAGGCATATGCTTTTAATTAGTTTCCAAAAATAGCTAGAAACAGAGAAGATGCAGTGAAACAATGTAACTCTTAGAAATGGGCAACATTTGAAATATAAAGATGTGCTTAACTGATAGGCTTCTCTCTTACCATCTTAAGGGTATGTAGACTATGAATACTAATAGATTTGTTATGGTTTCTTAATCATGCTTAGGATGTGAGAGAGCACACTGTCAAAAGGTAGTCTAAGTCTCATGATTACAAGTTTTAGAAGTTGCATATCAATGTTAATTCCCATAACTATGATGCAGCTTCTTATGAATATCATTTGTAAAAGCTTTCCTTTGTGTTTTAAAGATGTATTACCAGAAAGGTATATTTAATATGTGTCCCTATGTACGAATAATACAAGAGATGTGGTTGAAAATGCAGATCAGCCTAAGGTCAAAAATCCATTATTTTTAGATTAATGTGATTTTAATTTATTTTTTAAAAAGGGTGTGTATGGCAATGATGGGAAGGAAATGTAACTGGAAATTTGAATGGATGGGCTAGAATTGGTTCCAGGAAAAACAGAATAGAAAATGTAAAGAAGTGTAAGATATGATACACTTCAATAATAAGTTTAAGAAAAATATTTTAATAAAGTGAATTCTTTAAAGTTTTCTGTTTGAATTACATTATTTGTAAAGAATCCATCTTGCATTGCGGTGCAATTCATCAGATTATTTCTTCTCTGTTGCTATAGAAACTAATTCTAGTGCAGCTGTGATTACTTATCAGCATTCTAACATTTCAGTACTTATTTCTTATTTTGAATTATTAAATTGCTTCATCTGACTTTGAGTTAAGCTACACATTTCAACATTGGCGAATTGCTGACTGGTCAAAATGTTAGTGCAGGGTTGTTGGTTGAGTGTTTTGGGTTTTTTTGCATTCATCTCTTTCTGTAGCCTAAGTTACCATACTTATTGTATAAATTTTAGTTACAAGAAAATTTAAGGCTTTTTTATTTGCTGAATTACAAAGATCTATAATAGTTATCCAATATCAGCATGGTGTAATAGTTATTACTTCATAAATCTAATCTTAGTTATACTTGATGTTAATACTTCATAGACTCTAAATTGTTCTTAATACTGAGTTTTATTTATGAAATGCATGGTTATATGGTGACTTATAGTTATACTAACTGTAGAGTTATTAAATTTGTTACCTGAAATCCATATGTCTTTTATTAACTTGGACAAAGCACAAATTATCAGTGATGTTATGTTCAGTCTGAAACTAATTCACCTCTAGAATTTTTGCTGTAGCGCTTGACCTTGTAAAAATCCTAGGTTATATCATAAATGCTAATGAAGTAGATGAGTTTTTTCACTCCCTGTTTTTTTCATATGACAGAACTACCAATTTGTAGAATACAACATGACTGGTAGATTCTGATGAGGTTCAGGATTAGAATAGAACTACTGCATATCACAAACAAGCTGCATGGTTAACTGCATGGGGAGCTGAACTATCTCAAGTGATTTTAAACAGGTGCTGTACAGACTTCTGAGATATGATCCTTGTACTGGATTACTCAATATATAATATGTAATCTTGGTTTTGTAAACCATTTGATAAGATAGTTTGGCTCACTTTACATTGAGGTTTGAAACAGTGTTAATACTCTTCTAATATAAACCAGTGTTAATATAATTCTGGCTAATATGATTTGAACATTAGGCAGGATCTGAAGATTCATCTACACAGTTAAATAGTGTTGATAGAGCATGGATAGGCCTGGTCTGCATAGATTGAACCAAAATGATATTATGCTGCTAGACTTGCAACAAAGTACTGAAATGTTTAGTGGTATTTCTCCAGATAATTATTTAGCTTCTGAATTGGGAGTACATTAATTTCATGTAGAGTGCAATAAACCATTTTCAGTTTTGAAATTATCATACAAATATTTTGCAACTGTATTCAGACTTTGATTACTAATTACCTGCTTGTGCACCACCTTCAAATCTCTTATTTAACAAGCAGCACCAAACAGTAATTTCATATTAGGTCTATAACATTTTGCTAAATTAGGATGCTGCTTCAGAGGAAATTTTTATGTACATGTATACATTTAGTCTGTCACAGCCTTGTAAGTATAAAATTGTAAATACATCATCACTTCTTGATTAATATACTCACCAATTCTTATTTTTGTGAGTTAAGCTACATATGAGTTAAATTAAATAGATGGCAAATGAAAAGGCTGCAGTGTGACCCATGATTATCTAGGGCATTCCTGTTTCACTGAATGCCAGGAAACCTGGGAAACTGTGCTTCATCACCTGTGGTATGAACAAGACTGAGGTAGCATTCTTGTCACATTTGTAAGCCCTATATGGTTTTATCTTTAGCTCCCCCACCTCTCCCATGTTCTCACCAACCCAACCTGCATATAGCCTTGCACCCTGGTGGTGGCTGCAGCTGTTGAATGTACATGTCTTCATTATGCAGCTTCAGTTTTATCTACTCTTGTCAAGGTTCAGGTTATCATCTGCTTCTGAAGTATGTGGGGAACACTGGAACATAGGATTTACCAGTGGTCCATCTAATCAAACATTCTGTCTCTGACAGTGGCAAGTATCAGATGAATCAAAGGAAAGTGCAAGAAATCTATTTATGAAAAGACATGGGAAGGAGATTGGGTATTCTCCCTTTCTCTATCTGCTGCTTACTCTCATCAGAAAAAAGCCCAAAGATCTGCCCTAAGCAGGAGAGTACATTTTTGAACCAGGCTGAGGCCATTCTGGAGAAAGCAAAGTATATTAATGCCATCTTCCATCATCCTGGGTCAATGTCTCATCCCTCATTTTCCCACCCTTCTTAGGTTAATGGGAAGGAAAGGTAAAGCCTTTGATGCCAAGGTATATGCTTACCTTTGGATTTAAAGGCATCTACTGCCCTTTTCTTTCTCTGGACACTTAATGTCAACAGTGGCCCCAAACCTCCTTTTATCAGGCATTAAAATTCGTAAAGATTTTGAAGGGTTCTGAAGCTTCTGACTAACTAGTCTGCCATAGTCATTAGCCTACCAGGAACACCTTTTAGAAGGAAACCTGGAGAGCTTTTTCTCCGATGGTCCATGTCATCTCTGAAGCATGAGACCTGACTATTAGTCAGAGAGGCTACAAGATCTGATTTATAGAACATAACCCCAGCCCTCGACTTTGCTTTTTCTCAGGAATGCTTTCAGGACCATTTTATGTCCAGAAGAGATGTTTCAGGAAATTAATTTCCTGTTGGTAAAGAAAACTATCGAACCTATGCCACTAGGTGAAAGAGGTAAAGGGTTTTATTCCAGGTACTTCCTGATACTGAAGTAGGCAAGAGAGTTCAAACCCATCTGGAATCTCAGGGATCTGAATGAATATTTTGTCAAAGAAAAATTCCAGATGATCAGTCCGAGAACCATCATGCTTCTCTAACAGAAGGCAATTGTCTGTACTCTCTAGATTTTGCTGACACCCATCAGAAGTATCTCAGAAATCTGTTACCTTTTTGTGGGTGTTGACCCCTCTCGTTTTCACAATATTGGTAGCAGTCATGGCATACATGTATCTATCTGTATGTGAGTCATTCCAAACTTTCCTACGCTGGAGGCCCCACCAGTGATAGATCTGGATGCCATGCATCCCTGTGTGTCATTGATGGATCTCATCTGGTTTATGTCCATTCTTTCGCCTCCTTTTTCTGACTCTCTCTCTTTTTTCTTTGCTATGTGTATATGTCTTTTTCCATTCTTTAAAATTCTGATTCTTTCCCCTTTCTTCTTCCTCCTAGTTTATGCCTTCCTTTCTCTGCCTCTCTGTGAATTCTCCAGTACTTGCCTCTCTCTCAAAGTTCTCTCCCACTTCCCAGTCTCTGTTCTCCCAGTCACCTTCCTTTCTTTTCCAAATCACTCAGCATACTTCTCTTGCTTCCCCTTTCCTTTGGTTTCTTCCAATGCCTTCCTCTTTCTTTCCCCCATAATCTGCTCCCTTGGTTTCAGTCTATATTTTTTCTTCCCCTCTCCTTCAGTGCATAGCCGACAACTTGGGAAATTCTACTGGCTAAGTAGCTAGCAGCCTGGAGGTTTCCCAAGCCCCCATTGATACATTCTTCTATGGACATTCTGGTGAATTTGAGGTTATTTGGTTTTTGAAAGGCATCAGATAAAAAGCAGAGAAAAATTCCATGGAGGGCTACCCTCAAGAAGGATGGTCCAATGTTTAGGGTGCTATCCTGAGTTTGGAAAACCAGGTTCAATTCCCTACTTCACCACAGACTTCATGTGTGACCTTGGGCAAGTCACCTAGTCTATCTGTGCCTCAGTTCCCTTTCTGTAAAATGGAGATAATAGCCATTCCCTACCTCATAGGGATGCTGTGGAGATAGATATGTTAAAAACTGTGAGGTGCTCAGATATGTGGAAATGTGGACCATATAAGTACCGTAGCAGACAACTAGAGACCCTAACTTTTGTCCTACGCAACGGTCTCTATAGGGGGCATTGAATCTTGCAACACATATCCACTCCAGCCACACCCCCACTCTCCTTTGGTCCATGTTCATTTTCCTCCTGTCTTGCCAAAGAACACCCCTGCCCCTCAGGCTTCTGTGTCTGGTATTGAAGCTTCCTATTTCCCCCAAAGGGTAATATGAGGGATGGGGGGTTACCATTGTTTTACAGTCACTTTGCTCCAGTCCATCTGGTGCAAATGGGTCTCAAGGCATTGACACAGTTCTTCAGATAGGGTTGCCTTATGTAGTAGTACCTCTTGTTTTGTATTCTCTTCTTCGGCGGATACAATCTAGAGACTCTGGTTTCACCTTTTTAACTAGGGTTGTGCAGAGGGCCGATAGCGTTAACTATTTGCATATATTACTTTTCAGAACGGTGCACTGAATAACTTGTCCAGTTAGCATGTATTCTTTGGGTTGCATCAAAGATCAATGCATATTATTGATAAGGATGCAATATAAAACAAGTAATATAATTTCAAGTCTCTAGAATCTCTGTTAAAAGGAAAGGTTTTAGACAGTTGTGCATAATCTCATTGAAAAAGAGGAGGTTTTGAGGTCATGCAATAGAAATTTTAAACCAATTGAGAGAGTTTGATAAAATTGAACAATATAAATGGTTGCACCAATAAGATTAGATATTAAATAAGTACATCCAAGAAGTATTTGAATAGATTTTTGACAATATAAAGCACTGTGCAGGATAATTATTAAATATTTAAGAAACTGAGAATAAAATGGGAATTCAAGTATTGCATACACAAGTTAATAAAAACAGAATAAATTATCTGGAAATGCTATTCATGTAGAAGGCAGATGAGTTCAAGACATTCCAAAATTCATTTCTGATGAAGGGAGAGATGGAGAGAGATGGTAATCTAGTTTATAAAATAAGGTGAGGTACCGGATAGCCATTTTTATTCCTTCATTTTTATAACATATTTCTGTTTTTAACAATATTCTATATTTAGCCCATTTTGATGCCCAAAAGCTTGGAATCACTAATTTAGCATTGATCATTTATCCTTTGCACAAGGGATTTCTGGTTAAACCATTCATTTAATGAAATAGTTTCAGGTCAAAAAGAGTTGCAGCAGAATAATAAGCAGCAGTTGCAGCAGAAGTTAACAGAAAAGTACAATAAACTCTGTAGGCTCCCACATTGTGTCAGCAAACCAAACCAAACCAAACTACAGTTTTATGGGCTCACAATGTAAACAAACAAAAGCTAAATGGAATTTACTATACCAGCAACAATATTCTCTGTTGTGGCAGTTCTTTTACTTCTCCTGAGAGAAAATTTGAAAGTAGCTCTAAAGAATGTACATAAATGACATTTAACAGTTACAAGGAATCTAATATGCTACCAGATAAAAACTACACTCTAATCATTTGCATTAATACTAATAAAAAGTAATTGTTAATGTGTCTAGTGTGTGAATGGCAATCAATATTGAATATATTCATCGATGATAAATAAAAACATTCTTGGAATGCAATGAAAATGCAGTGTAGTGCTTATAGGGTTTGATCCAGCAAAGAAAGTGAATGCCAACAACATTTCCATGGGCAGAGGATCAAGCCCATAATGAGTTTGAATGGAAGATGTTTTAAATAATTGGGAGCACAGAAAGAATTCCATTAACAAAAGAATTCATTCATGCTGGTACAGCATGTACAGTAGATTAAATACTGGTTCTGTCAATTCCAGTTTACTTTAAGAACTTCTAAACTTGAAAAGATAACTTTTTCAGATACATATGTAATCTTTTCATTTGAAAGGGAAGATAAACCCTTCATTCAATATTTAATATTTATATTTTATACTCTCCTTATGATGTAGGGTTATTCAGTTAGTTGAACTTTTCTTCCAGCCAAAATATTAAAACATGAAAATTCCATTTGGACTGTCTGAGCTGCATACTAGAAACAACTAAGGGTTCTTAATCATTCAGAATAAAAAAGGGTTTCTTTAATTTTTAAACATGTATTTCATTTTATGTTTTATTTAAATTGTCTTAACATTTGCATAGAACCCCCTGAAGTATTAAAACTTGAAATTTACATTAGATTAAAAAATGAAGTATGAAAAATACTGTATGTAGTGAAATTGCAGAGGAAGGAAAGATGCCACTGAGTGTGAAGATTTTCATGCTAATTCCAAATCATGACTTGCAGAAATTCTGGATTTATATAAAGTTCTTTGTTTATAAGAAATTCAGAACAAGGTTCACTATGAAGTTTGCAGTAAAGCTTGTTTTCCACAATATTGTGAATATTTAAAGAAATAATACACAAGAGATGTTCAAAACTAACTTGCAAAAGTGTGTTTTGGTTGCTGTTTATATGTCTAGGGAATTACAACCACAGGAATAAGGTTGTGGTTTCCAGATGTTAATGAGATAATCATTCTTGGAACCGGACTGGAAAAACTGAATAAAAGAATGATAGAATTGTGGAGATGATGATGATGACCATTTGGGGAAAATAGCTGAAACCCCAAGATCCTACATTTGCAAACATGGAGAAAGGAGCTTTCCAATAATAGGATAATTTTGTTGGGACTAAAGTGGAAGGTAATGAACCAGAATAAGGTGGGAAAAAAATTAACAAAATTGAGGGTGAAGCATTTAAAAAAAAAACAAATATGTGAGAAGAAAAGCATTATATTCAGCAACTTGTTGAAATCTTAAAGTATGATTCCACTCTGAAAAATGTCTAAAAATTTTCACATAGTACACATTACTATAAACATACAGTTTATAATTATCAGCCTGGCATAAGTTGCTTTTATGGGGCCTTGCGGAAATCCCATTGAAGTCAGTGGAAGACTTCTGCCGACTTCAGTGGGCTTCGAATCAAGCCCAGAGGGAGGGACTCTTGAAAACAGACTAACATCCATCTTTGGACAGACAGAATTTAAAGAAAATCTTTACTTCCGACTTCAGTCTGCTAATGGCCATTTACTCAGTGTCACTGCTGATTGTACCAGCAGTCCATCATCTGCTTGTGTTCCTAGATTCTCTTACCCATAGTTCTTACCATCCTCAATTAATAGTATCTCTCAGGAAGGGCCAATATCCACAAAGTTTTTTAATTTTAAACTTTGATCCATACACAAGTTGATCAAATAAATATTTGTTGTTGATTATATAATTTTGCTTCTGCCCTCCACTAGTTAAATTCTTAGGGAAAATGTCCAACTTCTTATTATGAGCTTTGTTGTATTCTATATGATTTCACTGGTCTCTGATGTCCATCAACAATTAGATTGTCTTCACAGAGTTATTGCTGACAGTACTTTAGTGCATGCAATCTTACGTACGCAGTAATAGCCATTTATAAAACCATTATTTACCAAATTAGAACACCATGGTATCTGTGCTACCGCAGTATCCATTATAGTTAAGATGGGACATATCCATGGTAACTGTGTGGTAGCAGTTGGCAAGTGTTAATTTTTAATGATTTCTGCTATATTTGAACTCCTTCTCTGAAATGGGCTTCTAAAATCCCTACTTCTATGTGACATGCATTGTCTGAAGAAAGTACTCATATTATCTCATTTCAGTGACTGCTGAAGTGTTATTTGGAGTACAAATATATGTATGGGAAGGCAAATATTGCCAATGCTTCTATATCTGTACTACTGTTCTTTGAGTGCTTGCTCGTGTCCATTCCACATTAGGTGTGCAAGCACCACTGTTGCCGGACATTTTTCCCTCAGTGGATCCATCGAGCTGCCTCTAGTGTGCTCTGGAACCGCACGCTTATGCGCCGGTATAAAGGAAGCCACTGACCCTACACCCTCTCAGTTACTGCCCATGACGGTTGCTGGAACAGCTCCTCTTGCTTCAGTAAGCTGTTCTTCTCAGTGTTTTCTTACTCTATTTCCTAGTTTGCTAGTCTTAAGTATAGTTATAGTGTATATATTGTAAATAGTGTTAGAGCAATATTACAAATAGTGCAATTAGTGCATATAGTTAGAACTCTTCTCTTCTTATCATCGAGGGGCTCTTCAGCCATGGGGTAGGGCATGCCTGGGATTCCGGGCTTCAAACCTTGTGTCTCCTGTAGCAAACCTATGCCCGTGAGCAACCCACATGCCAGTTGTCTGAAGTGTTTGGGAGAATCTCACATGAGAGACTGGTGCCAATTTTTTGGGACTTCAGACCCCACACAAAACAAGGATAGAGAGATCAGCCTGGAGGCTATCCTAGGGGAAGTTGCTCTCAGACCGGCTTCAGAACCAAGCCGCTCTGATTCTGGCTTCGGTGCAAAGTGCTTCTCTGGCTTTTCGCACATCTTGGCACCGTTCTCCATCTCCTGTGCCGAGGAAGAAGCACAAAAAGCAGTGCACCAACAGAGGGCGCTCACCAGTGCAGAAGGACAAATTTCAGGAAGGCAGTGGAGTGCAATCCATGCTGGGCCACTCCTCCACCGCTGGTCCCATGGTGGCACCGTTGACTCCATCCAGAGCATTGAGTCTAGTGTGGGACCCTCTTCTGAGGGCCAGAAGCCACTGCAGCACCAGCGGATTGGCAGTACTGTCAACTTTGCTGCAGCAGGGACTTATTGACACTCGTTTCCACAGACTCCAATAGGACAGCCGATGACTCTGATGACCACGAGCAGGAGGGAGCATGGTGCTTCCTAGCACCATGCCCTCCAAGACCTTTTAGGGGCAAGCCAACCCTGATACCTTCTTTGTGACCATCTCCTGTCCGCCACCAGTCTCTGGACCTTTGGCACTAAATGTAGGCTGAGAAGGATACCGCTCCGCTGTGGTCACCTCTGGAGGACTCTTCATCTGAGTCTGAGGTGGAAGGGCTACCACTAGTACCCATCCTATGCATCATTGGACTTGTGGACAGTGGCCTATGCAGTGGCCATACTGGAATGCTTAGGGGTTTCCCCCAGTACCAGGTCCACCTTCCTGCTAATCTTACTCAGTTGCTTTTGAGAAGCGGGCTCCTGCTCCATCCTGCTTGGCACTAGACCCCAACTCCGGTACCAACCCTGATACCGATATTCAGAATGTGGCCCCCATGGATGTCACTGGGATGTCACCCCCTCCCCCGGTATAAGCCTCCTCCTCCCTAAATGAGGCCATCTCTGGGCCAAGTAGCTCGCTTCTGCAGGATGACTTCAGGAGCTTATAAAGCAGATGGCAACTAACCTAGGCTAGAGATTGAGGAGCACAAGGAATCATCCCACAACCTTATTGACATTCTGGCTGCAGCAGCTCCTTTTAAGATGGCCCTACCCATTAATGAGCAGGTAATGGGTCCAGTCAAGGTACTGTGACACACTCCTCCTTCTCTGTCCCCAACCTCGAAGAGGGCTCAGAAGAAATATGTGCCAACCAGCAGGTCTGAGTATCAATAATCCCACTCCCCTAATTGTATTGGGTTGGCAGCCAACAAGAGGGCCAGATGGGTGCTTATCCCAAATAGTAGGATGCAAAGAAACTTGACCTGTTCAGGATGAAAGTTTATTCAACAAATGATCTGCAGCTGTGTATCTCAAATCAGCAAGCCCTACTGTGGAGATCTGAGTACAATCTGTGGGACTCCTTGTCCAAGTTCTAAGACTCTGTGCCTCAGGACTCAAGTAAGGAATTCTCTTCCCTCTTAGAGGAAGGTAAGAATGTTGCCAGGACCTCACTTCGGGTGGCACTGGATGCAGCAGACGTGGTGGCTAGGACAGTGGCCTCTGCAGTGACCATGAGGTTGATGTTCTTGGCTGCAGTCCTTGGGGCTCCCTCATGAGTTCCGACAGTCGATCGAGGACCTCTCTGTCGAAGGCTCCTCATTGTTCTCAGAGCAGACAGACACTAAATTCTACGGCCTGAAGGACTCAAGGGGCACTCTCAGGTCCTTGGGCCTCTATGCTCCGTCAACCTTCAGGAAGCTCTTCAGGCCTCCACAACCGCCCTGCTTCTCAACTCTGGCTCCAAGACAGGACACCTGTAAGAGAAAGGGCAGAGGTTACAAATGCTGTCAGCCACTGCCATCCACCTCAACTTTCTACTGGGGTTTCATAGGTAGTCTGGTGGGCCCAAGCAGGCCTTTGAAGGTGCACCTGAAGGCGCTATACCAGTTTCCAGTTCAGATCCTACCTCCCCTTGTTTTTGGACTGATTATCCCACTTCAGCCCGGTGTGGTCTGGACATCACATAGGACTGTTGGTGCTAAATACATTGGTGTGTGGTTATACACTTCAGTATTCATCCACCCCTCTCTCCTATCTCCCTCCCCGTCCCTCTTCAGGGACTCTTCTCATGAACAACTCCTAGACCAGGAGGTGCAGTCCCTCAAACCTTGAGAGGAAAGGAATTTTACTCCAATATTTCCTAATCCCAAAGGCCAAGGGGGGCCTTCAGTCCATCCTGGACCTGCATCACCTCAACAAATATTTCAAGAAGCTGAGGTTCCGCATGCTGTCCCTGGCCTCCATGGGACTGGTTATGCCACCCTCGACTTGAAGGATGCTTACTTTCACATTTCTATCTTCCATGGCCAAAGAAGATTTCTCAGATGTATTGTAAATCAAACTCATTACCAATTCACCATTCCTCCCTTTGGCCTGTCAGCAGCTCTCCAGGTCTTCAGAAAGTGCATGGTGGTAGCTGCCTTCTTCAGACAGCGTTCAAGTCTATTTGTACCTCGATGACTGGCTAATCAAGGGTCGTTCAGAGGCTCAAGTAAAGATCAGCATCAGCATGGTCCAAGCCACCTTCCGAGAGTGGGGCCTATTGATAAACGAACAAAATTTGTCTCTTATTCCAGTTCAGAGAGTAGAGCTCATTGGGGCAGTGCTCAACTCGACCCAGGCAAGAGTATTCCTTCCAGAGACCCCATTCCTGACTATGTCAGACTAAATATCCAAGGTCATGGCATACCCAATCACAACAGCCAGGGTCTGCTTCAAGCTCCTGGGGCATGTGACTTGCGTGGCCTGGCACATGAGGCTGAGACTCAGACCCATACAGACATGGGTAGCTTCTGTGTAGTCTCCAAACAGACACCATTTGGACTCTGTGCTTACTGTTCTAGCCCTGGTCCTTCCTTCCCTTATATGGTGGAAATAGTGCTGATCAGTATAGGTGGGCGTTCCCTTTGTCATTTCCCAGCCATTGATGTTGTTAGTCTCGGATGTTTCAGACCTAGGTTGGGGAGCCCACTTCTATTCCCTCAGGACTCAGGGCCTGTGATCTCAGGAAGAGCTCTCTCTGCACATAAACATCAGGGAGCTCAGGGCAATCTGCTTAGCTTACCAAGTGTTCCTCCCACAGATCACAGGCAAGGTAATGCAGATACTGACGGACAACACTCTGGCCATGTTTTACATCAACAAGCAAGGAGGAGCCTGATCCTCTGCCTTCTGTCAGGCAGCCATCTGTCTGTGGGACTTTTGCCTGAAGCACTCCATACACCTTGATGCTTCACATCTTTCAGGAGATTACTCAGCAGATCCTTTCCTCTCACCACAAGTGGTCCCTTCTCCCAAAGGTCACCACGATCATCTTCCAAAGGTGTGGATCTTCCCAGATAGACACGTTCATGACCAAGCAGAACAGAAAATGCCACCAGCTCTGCTCGTTGTGCAGGCACAGTCTGGGTTCCCTCTCTGATGCTTATCTGCTTCTATGGACAGAGCTCCTATTCTTTGCATTCCCTCCTGTTCCTTTGGTTCACAAAGTCCTCCTGAAGATCAAGTGGGACAAAGCGAGAGTTATTTTTATAACCCTGGTGTGGCTGCACCAGCACTGGTTCGGCACCCGGCTAGACCTGTCAATAGCACCCTCGCTTCTGCTACTGCTCTGCCTGGACCTGCTCTCACAAGAACATGATTGGTTACTCCACCTGAACCTCAACTTCCTTCACCCTAACCACATGGAAGTTGCATGGCTACATCTGGAGGAGCAGGTCTGTTGGGAACAAGCTCAACAAGTCTTGATGGGCAGTAGGAAGCCATCCACTAGGGTTACCTTCCTTGCCAAATGGAAGCAGTTCTCAATATGGTCATTCCATTGAGGCATCTCTTTTTCTTTTTTTTTTTTGTAAAGGAGGGGCTTCTTGCAGTAGAAAAATTCAGGACCAAATTAATCTTGGTGTTACTCCATTGAATTCAGTGAAATTCCATCCAGCGTGAATTAGGCCTATAATGCTGGGGAGTTACTAATCCATACTTCTGTTTGCTTGACTCTGAAATTTGGGGCAAGGGTTTAAACAAATTGAGAACAGGCACAATTGTATCCTAATGAATCAGAAAGAGTTTAGACAGCCATAAGAGAATGGGCCTGATTTTCAGAAGTGCTGGCTTACTTGCAGTTCCAACTCAAATCATGAAGAATAGCAGTTGCTAAGTATCTCAGAAAATTCTGCCCTCTCTGAGTAAGAGTTGGACAAGAGGTATGGATATGTATTCTGGAGGACTGATCAGTTACATCTGTGTGTGCACATAGGGGAAGTAAAATTTAACCTGAAGAGGGGTCTATTTAATATTAGACGGTTCTTAGTACAAAAAGGTCCACTGTTACTATTTAAAAAAAAGTATTTAATTTACCATGAAAACCATTTTCAGTCTAAAATAATTCCTTTAAAAGCTTTGTTACCTCTTTATGTTGAGTTAAGGGTATTTTTGATTCTGAAATGGTTTGTGCCTGTTTAGACTGATTATACAAATGTGTACTTAGAGCCTTAATATCAGCATTCAAAACCTGTTTTTAATAGTTTACACTGTAGTTCTCTTTGGTAAGTAAGCTTAAAAAATAAATAGTTAAAAACTTGCATTTATGTTTCTGCCTTTCTGACATTTATGAATCACTCTAGCTGCTTAAAAGGAATTTTTTTTCTCTTAACTTTTACTCCACCTACGTTAAGAGCACCTTTTCTGTCACATAGCCTTATGAGATTTTCCCATAGGGACATATAATGGAGTGCATCAAAGTGGGGAAAAAATGAATCACATAGTCATTTTATTTACTCATTTAAGACAATAATGGTGCTTATAGCTATCCGGACACACTTTCGTTCTGTAAATTGTGCACAAATTACTAGGAAAAAATTGTCGTCGTAGATTGCAACCTTTAAAAAAATATAAAATTGAGGCATAGCTGTATGGTAGTTATTGTCTCATTTAATGTTGTTTGCCGGCATTTTGCCACTTTGAGCAGAAACTGTTGCTTTAGATTTGAAATAACATTTGCAACATTACTTGCAAAATGGAAGTCCTAGTTACATAGGAAAGATAGTCAAGTGATACTGTAAAAGTATTAATTAGATTTAAATAATGTATCCATCCAGTTCTCTGGCCACATGTACTTACTATAGAACAACAAAAGTTTATCTAATGTCAAACAAATGGAGCCTTCCCAGGTCTCTCATGGTCCCATTACAGTCAACACTTTCCCATCATCTACTCCATTAGTAATCCCCCCACAGCAGAAGGTAGAAATCTAGAACAAATTGCTTTACAGTGCAACATGAAAGTCAGCAAATTCAGGCTTTGGTGTACTGACGCAAGAAGAGTATTCTACAGTTTGAGGATTCCTCACTGAAAATATCCTGCCTTCAGTGCCCTTGTGATTAAATTAGGAGGTGTAAGCTTGGGAACTTTGCATACTGTACTATCACACAGATACAGTTTCTCAGGTAATCACATCTGAAATAAAATCTCATACTGTTTAACAGTTGCACTTTCACTAATATTTTGGTTTGATGAATTCTTATAAGAATATGTTTGTGATTTATCTTCATTGTCAAAAGTTTTTGTGTTGCCATGACTTTTGCTATGTCAAACAAGTTCTCACAAACTGCTCTGCTTCAGTGGCTCATAACTTTGTCCTTACCATCAGCCGAATGAAAACTGATGTTACGTACCAGCCAGCTCTTCAACAACCTCACCAAGACCTGAAAGTTAGACTAGCTGACTCTTGCGGTCCCTTCCAGCCTTATAATTCTATGATTCTATAATATATGTTTTACCTATGTCTTTGGAATTCCTGTGGCTTCTGCTAACTCTGACCATATTTTATTTTCCCTCCTGAAGTTTATTTTTTAGTGCCAAGTAGTAAAGCAAAAAGCCAAAATTTGAAACTTAAGTGCATAAGGTCAGGCTTTTACATCTGTATTCAGGCACCTTGGTTTTCCATGGTGCCAAGTAGGCACTGTCCAGTTGTTGGTGTCAGTGGACACTGAAGATGTTCAGCCCTTAGAAAATCAAGCCACTTTGAGGATTGATCCAAAGCTCACTAAATTCAGTAGGAGTCTTTCCATTGGCTTCACTGAGCTTCAGCAAGTAGGCCCCAGTGTCTAACTGCCATGCACCCAAATTTTGAGCCCTTTGATTTTAATAACTAACAGAGAATATGATCTCGAGAAGCCATTAAGCTTATTAAATTCAGTGGGTGAAATTCACCTCTGTGAAGAGGCTTGTTGCTAGTCTTTTGCATTACTCAAACTCTGTGTAAAGGCTGAACAGGTAGTCCCCTGACTGAGCACCTGCTCAGGGGTGCCAGTGTGTTCCCTACAAGCCATGGAAAAAGGTCTTCGTGCCAGCCCTACATAAAATGCTGGTAGGCAAGGAGTGAGGCTGCAAATTTCATTTACATGGATCCATTGTCCCTAATACTTCACACAACTGACATGGAAGGGTTGTAGTCACTTTTTCAGTCTTGTCGGAATAGCAGTCACATGGGAGCTACTCGGAAATCTTCCACTATGGGCTGGGTGTGGATTTTGTTTCCCCAACTACTTCACACTCCCAAAACTGACTTTCTGTAAGTGTAGTGAATTGCATCCAATGGAGTTGCAGGGACCCAGTATGTCTCACAATCAGGGCCAGAATTTTTATGTTCTATAACATCTTTGTGTCATGCATATACAATTCATGTATTCAGGTAATTTACTTTCCCCCCTTATACACTCTAGCCAAAATAGATAGATGAGTTGTTTGTTTATTAACATAACATGTTTTCAGGAGTATTCTATCTAATTTGAAACATCAAAAAATTGAAGAAAATGGTAGCTTTTAAATGTTGTTCTAGATATTGAATTCAGTCATTTTTCCAAAGAAATATTTCAGGAGTTAATAACCAAATGCTACATATATTTTTCAGTTCAGAAGGTGTATAAGTAAAGAATTATTACTTATTCACAGCAAACTGCATTCAGAGAATGAGAAGAACACCTCCATTGGATGAACTGCAACCTCCACCATATCAGGATGATAGTGGTTCTCCTCACCTCTCTTGTACACCCTCCGAAGTTGGTGACAGTAAATGTGAATTTTCCCACTGTAGCAACAGTCCAAGATGTTCATACAAGTGCCCAAGTGAAGGAAGCACTGGACATGAAATAGAAAGCTTCCATAACAAAGGATATGAAGAGGATGTACCCAGTGATAGTACTGCTGTCCTTAGCCCAGAGGTAAATGGAATATAGTCTAGCATTACATTTGTAGCCATCTGGATGTAATACAATAGTATTTTAACTTCTACTTTTGTAGATCCTGTAAATATCTTGTTTCTAATTTACATCTTACAGAGATTGTGTACAGTGACTTCAATGCTTCGTTATAAAGAAGAAAAATGAATATTGCCAAATAATATAGCAATGTGATTTTAACTTGCTTTGTATAATGACCTCAATGACACTTCATTTTAAAACAACTCCCCAGCAGGGGAATGAATTATTTTTTAAAACAATAAAAGATATGATATACAGTATCATGGGGAAATATATATATAAACAATTAGCTTCTCACAACAATTTTCAATCAATAACTTAGCAATAAATCAATCAAAATTATATTTCTCTTAGTGCCTTTCATATTAAACTCCCTAAATACTGGAGAAAAAATCCTTGATTAAGAATCCTTATGGTTTTGAGGTTTAAAGACATTTTTTTATTATGGGTAATGTAATAGATTTATGGTTCACTTACTTTCTCATTTTTCCCTTTGTAATTTGTAAAGATTACATTCTTCCTAAACTGAATTTTTAATGTAACTAATGTAGATGTCTAAAATGTGTATAGACAACTAATAGTATCAATTTTTAAACAAGAAGAAAACAATTGTTAGATAAAAAAGCTACATTATAATATCTGCTATCCATTTATATGAACAAGTCATAGCTTTAGCCATATGAAAGTACCTCAGGATTTACACTGAGGTTTGATACATTTGGAATAAATACTTTTTATATGAATTAATACAATGATCTATATTATACTTCAAAAAAATCTTAATTCATACAGTACCTTTCATCACACTAGTCATTGCATTTCTTTAGCTGCTAATTGTATCAGTCCTTGTACTGAGGTTAGTGAGATGCAGTATGCAAGCATATAGAACCATTGCTTTAGCTTGATCAAAACTATTTTGCATTATAAATTCATTTCCGGACCAGGCTTTGGTCAAACGGCTCCCTCGGTGATCTAGAATTACCCCATTCCCAAATAAATAAATAAAAGGGGATGAATGGAACTTTAATGACATCCATGAGGTTTGAGGACCTGTTGCTCATCCTGATGCTAGCTTTGATTTTTGTCCTCTTAAAAATTGGTCACTAATCATGACTATAGCTGTATTATTTTTATCGTAATCACAGGTCTAATGGAAAATGCCGAGTTGACAATTTGCTGTGTAAAACATGCATTGAAACTTTGTCTCCCCCCCCCTCCCCCTTTTTTTTTTTTTTTTTTTTTTTAAAGCATACTGCTATTACACAGAGGAAAAGCCTGAGAAATGTGGATTGTTACTGAACAAACAATATTGCTGATGAAGGGATGAGAATACAGGAGATAGCTGGGGGGGAGGAGATGCAGTTTTTTGGGGGTTTTTTTGGAAATAGCTGGTCTTCTCTTTGGGCTTACTTGGGTTGAGCCTACTGACACAGACCCCAGATCACTGGACAGCCATGGAAAAAGAAAACACAGGAGCTTAGATTGGCAGCTTGGCTTTCCCAAATGGAAAAAAAAAGTACAGATTTGACAAATATTGTAGTCAGTCATCTTTTGGGCCAGTCCACAGTGCATGTGTTTAAAAGATTCTTTTCATGTTCTGCTGAATGATAAATGTCAGAGAATTTTTATCTGTGCATTCTGCTGCAATCATGCTGCAATGCTGGATGAACTTCACTGAAAAAACACTTTCTATAGGAGGAGTTTCAGATTGTTGGTTTTATTGAAATATAGTTGTCCTTTTGAATGGAAGGCACACAAATTATTTCTTGATACTTGACTTCTTAAAAATAAAATTCTTTTGTCAAATAGTGAATAGAAATTATTTGTTTCCTCATATATATATACTGAAATATTTCTAGCACCATATGAAGCACTTACCGTATTTATGAAATTTAATGTTGCTCTGTGAAATCTGAAATGTTGCTCCATGCAAAATAGTACTTATGGTCATGAAGAAATACAACCTTAATCATGCTTCATAATTATAATATATTTGTTGGTACAGCTAGGTTACCTCTCACTACACTACCATTACCATGTAAATAGAGCAAATTCATATTAAAATACTTCTACTATAAGGGAGAAGAATCATCACATATTAAAGAAGGATCCATTGTGCAAACAAAGCAATTTTGTTTGAAACATAAAGTAAGAGCATGTCCTCACCATTTTATTAGCTATTAAAAATTTAAGTTCACACCTAATGAGAACACTGAAGTTAGAGAGGTTTTGAGATTTTAAAAATTAAGCATTAGTAATAATTCCTTTAAGGACTAATATACTGTATATGGCAAGGGCAGAAGATATTTCTGACATAGGTATGTTTTTTGTATACTTCTGAGGAAGTTACATTTAACAGGCTATGTAAGCCATCACCTGCATGTGTACAGCTCTCACTGACTGCAGTGGAGTTGTATGTGCTATCAACTGCAGCATTTGGCCCATTACTTGCTCCAGTCAAGTATATTTCACCATGTTCTGTTACCATCAAAACAGGTACTAATGTATTAAACTTGTGTACTGGTGGTTTTTTTAATTCTCAGAACCCCTCACTTGAATCAGATATTTGGATTGTGCCTCACAATGAATGACTGTGTATTTAAGCTTATGTGGAACTGAAAAAATTAAGTAATGAATACAACTTTATTACTTCTAGTTTTTTTTTTCTGGTTGTCACCTGGGTTTGTCTGTTTTGGCCAAATAGAATTAGCTTTTGATTTTCCTTGACTGCCAGTCAGCCATCTCTTCCTTCTTCAGTGTTCAATTTACTTGTTTATGAAGTGAACAACAAAGATAATAGTGTTATTATTCTGCTTAGAGAACACCATGCATTTCCATGCTAGATTTAATAAAAGAATACCAAAAATAACTAAATAAAAGCATTTGTATTTCTTTCCTTAGGATATGTCAGCTCGAGGATCATCTTCACAACTTCCTAAACCTTTTGATCCTGAGCCAGTAGCTAAATATGGCACACTGGATGTGACTTTTGACTATGACTCACAAGAGCAGAAGCTTCTAGTAACAGTGACAGCTGTCACAGACATCCCAACATATAACAGGACAAGTGGAAACTCATGGCAAGTACATCTAGTTCTTCTACCTATAAAGAAACAGAGAGCAAAAACCAGCATCCAGCGAGGACCATGCCCTGTCTTCACAGAGACATTCAAATTTAATCATGTTGAGTCTGAGATGATTGGGAATTATGCAGTTCGCTTTAGACTGTATGGTGTACGTCGCATGAAAAAAGAAAGGATTGTGGGGGAAAAGATTTTTTACTTAACAAAATTGAATCTTCATGGGAAGATGTCAGTGCCGGTGATACTGGAGCCTTCTTACAGTCTTTCTGTGAGTATTATACAAAGCAGAATAAGTATGTAATTATTTAAATTGTCCTGAATTTATTAGGAATAGTTTATATATTTATAGAGAACACACTTCCAATGACTCCTCCCTTCCCTATTGTCATGGCACACTTTATGCAAAATAATATTTGGGGGGGAGGCGGGTTGTTACAGCTCAAAGATCCAATTAGCTACCATTAGGTACATTTATTTCTCATCTGTAAAAGCTGCCCATACTTTTTCATTTTGATTGCTTTGGAATTTCCACTATACACATATTATAATAGTGGTAGTAGGATAAAATTATTATATCAATTTGAGATTACTTGTACATCTTTGATTTATCAACCTGTTAACCACAGGGCTTTCATTTTTAAAAATCTATATTAGCCAGTGATTTTTGTCTCCTGTAATAAAATCCAATTTGTGATAGAACACACATGCTTGCTTTCCCAGGACCAATGGAGATAGGAAAACTGAAGGTGCTGAAACCCTTATTTTAATGACTTCAGAGGACAAGCAAAATAAAATGTTGTTTAATTTTTTTGTAGTCAGGTTAATCTATAAAGGACAATAATATGTTGGGATTTGAAACTAGGATCAGCTAGAAAATATAATATGGAGTTCTGGTGATGAACTAGATGTTATAAGAGGACTTTATTGTCTCCCATTTTTATGGTTCTCTAAGGGTATGTCTATACTGATGGCGGCAAAGTCACCACCGTCAGATTGACCTGTCTGGATCGATTGGGCGGTCAGTGAAGACCCACTCAATCGATCCAGAAGTCGACGCTGGTAAACCACCCGCTCAAGTGGTGCAGCACTGCGTTGATGGGAACGTGGTTCCCATCGGCGCAGCACTGCGTTGATGGGAACGTGGTTCCCATCAGCGCAGTGCAGTGAAGACACCATGCAGAAGGGAGCACAGTGGTCAACGGGAGTTACGCAAGCTACTCTGTGTTGCTTGCGTAACTCCCATTGACTGCTGCCAAATCACCAGGTCAGTGTAGACCAGGACTAAGGAACACAAGGGAATCCTGGATAGTACTTTCTGAGGGTAAATACTATTCACTTACCTTAAGTAAACTTTTGTACTGTTGAAGTGCTTAATACTAGAGCAATGAAAAATATTTGAAACAAAATTGAAAATACTCTAAATTTACTATTTTTTAAGTTCTTGGATGTCCTGCAGCAATGCTATGTGTTTTGCAACATTTTTGAATCCGTGAAAATCGTTCCTTCCCTTCCCCATATGCCATTTGGATGTACAACTGCTTTCTTATGATGAAGAGATTTTGATTAGGGGTCTGATTCAAAACTCATGGAAGTCAATGGAAGGACTCGGACCAGCTAGTGGGTCAGGCCCTAGATGAGGTATATCTCATGTGCTCATCAGAAGTCATTTTGGTTTATTTTCTAAGGCTTCTGTGGGAGGGAGAGTGGAGATATGCCCTTGAAAGACATCAAAGATGATACTGAGATTGTTATCCACTAAAGAAGATGGATGTAGGTATCAGACCTCCTGTCTTCCCCCCTCCTCCATCTTCACTAAAAGACTATAAAAGACTAAAAGACTTCACTAATATCAGGAATGGGGGAAATGGAAATTATTGGTGGTGGGTCAGAAGGTCTTTGACAGAGCCTGTTACTGGCAGGAATTGCATAGGAATGGAAAGCCAAATGGCCTGAAAGAAGCCTTCAAATGTTCGGATGGTTTGAATAAGAATCCACACTTCTGGACTTATGTGAACCAATCTCCAAACCTTTTGAAGTTCATACATTTCTAGATTTATATGAGTTGTTGTTTACTACATGTTATATTCTGGCTTACTGCATGCTCTGAAGTATACATGATTCCACAGTAAAGTTAAATTTGCATTTTGTAAAGTTACTGTCTTTGAAGTCCTAAAAGCAGGGCAAGAATTACATAAAGGGGAAATTTCAATTTGGGCAGCTACAACTGAGCAGGGAAACTTGGAAATTGCAACTTTATATAATTGGAACTTTACATAAGTTCTAAATCCAGAACCAAACTTGCCTTATGTTAGTGTTAGTATGTTTTGTTGCTAAATACTAGTTGTATTTGACTGATCCTTTGTACATACATCGGTACATAAATTTCCTGTGTAGACAACAGTGGCTCCCTTCTCCCCTCTGATTCTCATTATTTTAATTTTATATATCAGATATATTTATATATTAAATATATTTTAAAATTAAAATATATTTAATGTTAAACATTAAACATGTCACTTGAACCTTTCTAACTCCATTGAAACATCTGTAGTACTGTAATCTCTTCTGAAGAAGTTTATCATGCTTGCTGCCGCCTGATAGTATATTAATACATTTTTATTTGCTAATAATCAGTCTGAGAGCAATGTATGTCCTGCATAAGTCTCATGGAGCATAGCTTCAGTTGCACTTTTAAAAATAATATGAAGGGTTCCTTGCTACAGACCAGGCCAACAGGTTAGTTCACCTCTGCCCGTGCCCTACAGATGCATGTGGTTGCAGGTATCTCTGGTGGCAACCTTCCCCACTTCAGGGGCATACAGGTATAGGGTCAAATACAGTCAATGGTGCGTGTTCTTGAAGTCCATCCACATTACTGTGTTCCACATCTAAACTCCTTCTCATATTCATGGATAAAGCATAACTTCACAAGCTCTGTTCCTCACCCAAGATAAAATATCCTCACTTTGTGTGTACATTGATGGATGTCTTACACCATCAGCTGCATCCACAGCCTTATCACCACTCTTCTGCTCCTGCTTTCCTCTCTGCTGTTTTTTTTTTAACCATAAAAGGGGTGTGTGTACGTAAATAATATATTTTTCTTTCTGTTACTTTCCCTCATCCTCACAAAAGGAAGAAAATCAAATATGGCCACTGTCACATTTTAGCTGTTCTGTACTTTTTGGTTGATTAGTTAGAGTTAATGTGTCCATGTGATTCTTTCAGATCAGTTATCAGCCTGATACCACTGAACAAAAGATTTTGTTGACCTATCTGAAGCAGATGGAATCACTGGAGTGATTCTGTACTTTTCTCCAAGAAATCCCAAACCAATTAGAAAACTGTTCATCATTCTTTTCTTCCAAAAAAAATTGTCTTATTATACAAGAAATTGGATCAGAGTCTCTAATATTGTATGAGTAGAAAAACAATTTTAACTGTTTATTTGGAGGTGAACAAAAATTATTTGGATAAAATCAAAACACTCCTTTCCCCCCTCAACACTGTCCACCAGAAATTTGCTGTTTGAGCTAGAGGGGGAAAAAAACCTCTGGATCTGAATTCAGAAGTTCATTTTGGAGATCCAGTGTGGAATCCCAACACATCTGAATAGTGCATTCAGTTTATTTTAATAAAATATTTTGTCCGTTCCCACTTGAGGGCTAGGAGTGGAGGAAGAGGGGGTCGTTCAGTCTCGACTTGTGGCAAACCTGCATTAGTATTCTTGAGCACCACCTTGGCTATTATGCTGCCTAATTCAGCTGTGCTGGATTGCTGTGCAATCTAAATGATCATTTTTAAAAACTCTGTAGAGAGAGATTTCTTGCAGAAAAGGTGACAGCACTCGTAGTAGCTTACAGATAGCTTTCCTTGTGCATATACCTGTCATGCTTGCTACTGAGCAGGCATAATGATCTTTCATCCCTGTGCCAATCATTTTGCTGTGAAGAATTCGATTTAAGTTTCTCACTCTCCATCCTTGGATATACTAGATATGATCGCAGTGGTAGTTACTAGACACTGGGCAGGTGTGTGTGCTTCAAGCATTTGTGAAAAGATGCTTAATTTAGCCTCTGGAATTGTCCAAGAAACATTTTAGTTCAAGTTATTTTTAGTGAAGTAAGTGTTTATCAGTTTAGAAGCTGATGTTTACTCATTTATTATACATTTCTTCATGCATCATACATTTGTTTCATGTTGCTTTTTACCTATAGCATACATTATATGGCAATATATAGTTGGATATATATAGTGGGGCCACATTTGTCAACTCATTACCTTCTCAGAAAAGCATTTTCAAACTAAAACTTGTAAACTTCATCACAGTCATGAGGATTCATGGTCATTTAGGAACTGAAGTTGGCAAGTTTTATATAAATGGTTGTGTCATAAATCAGTTGGGACTGTATTCCCATACCACCTCTTCCATAATACATTGCATTTATTGTCCTATTTTAGAAATCTGGAGTTGAATATTAAAATTTGAACATGCAGATTTATCTTAATTAGTAGCAGGTGGCCTTTCAGTTTAATAGATTAAAAGGGGAAAAACAAATAAGCCATTTCATTTACAGTAAATGAACCAACTTCAAATGAAAGATCTCATTCATAATATTTTATATAATTGAGTCTAAAATTAAATTAATCCAAGTTTCAATGACTTTATGCTACATTGCATAAATACATTAATGTAGTTTATAAAATTATGTCTACCAAAGTAAGTTGCAGTTATCACTAAACACTGAAAGATTTAAAAATACATTTTTGTATATATGATTTAGGACCACAAAATAATCTACTTTATCCAACAGATTTTTCTTTAATAAACACTTCTTGAGAATGGATAATAATTCAGAATTGCACATAAACCTAAGTGCTGTAAATATGTAATTCAACTCTGTACTCATCCAGATCCCAATACCCTGTGGATCAACAGTGCTTACCCAGCAGGTCTGACTGGGTTTGGTATCTGTGGTTTTTCCCTGTGAGAGCCTGTGACCGATGAATTACGACGACTCAAATCAGACGTCTCAAAATAAAGTATTGTTTATTTAGTCATAGGAACAAAGCATTCCAGAGAAAAAGATCTTAAATAAAAGTTCTACACACATCTATTTTACCTAGATTCTAACCATCCTCCCAATGAGGACCGTGGTAGGTCTAACTTCTCACAGATCAGCACACAGGAGACTTTGGGTTTTCAGTCTAAAAATCCTGTCTGTCTCCTTGAGGGATTGTGTAGCTCTCGAAACTCCACACACTCTCCTCCCCCCAAGCTTTTTGATCTACCTCATCCTTCACTGAGACAGTTCCTGGAGAAGCCTGTCTGGCAAGCCCAGCAGGGGGGTCACTCCATAGCCTCAAAGCAAATGGCTTTTGTATTATCCCTCAAATGTATATCTAGATCCACCTGCCCCTTCCTGACAATCCTTTTATTGAATTAACTCAATATATATATACAGTAAACATAATACTAATGAAGTCAACACAAAATACTCGTAAATTATTACAGGCAACTCCAAATACATCACGTCACTGGGAGAATTGTCTTCAATGAGATTGAGAGATCTGTATGAAAGAGTGTAAGATTCCTCTTCTGCCAAAATCACACTTCCAATTGTTAATTATCCAGTTGCTGGAGGAAAACCTGAAAATAGAAAATCAGACTCCAGTGTTAGATATTAAGATTGTTAAAGCTTGATTCTCATCTTTGTTACACTGGAATAAATCAGGAAATAACTCTACTGAAGTCAATTCATTGAGTTACATTAGTATAAAAACATAGAAGAGCAGAATCAGGCATGGAAGTTCATGACGCAGACGATGAAACTCCTGTGATTTCTTTGACAAGGTTTAATAGAGGATTAAAACAGACTAAACATTAAAAGGCTGAGCTAAATCAAACATATAGGGCTATGAGCCCTACTTCAGCTTACTATGAGACACTGATCTTTTGAATGTGCATGACAAAGACCTAAGACAGGGATGCAACAAGAAATATCAGAAGCCTGAAATAATGAGCGTTTCTCTTCTTTAAGATCAGACAATAGCTGATCTATTCTATAGCTTCAGTTCTATAGCTTCAGTTTCAAAATTTCATATTACTAGTGCTTACTGGTATTTTGAAATCAGAGTTTGTTGATAAATCTGGATCTAAAATGAGCCTTACAATAGTTGAGATAATTTAAAGGAAAGAAAGCAAAATAAATTTTGGTTTTGTCATACATGCAGAAAAGCAGATTTTCAGATTCAGAGTCCAAATTTTAACCAAAGATTTTAAGTGATCTTTAGTTAAGGCTGTGTTAATTTTGCAGGAGAACTTGTCATGTACTATATGAAAAGGCAGCTCAACTCTATAGATTGTTCAAAATGGTATTGGTTGTAACCAGAAAAACAAAATAGATCTTCTAGTTTGGAAATTTTAAAACGTGTTGATCTGCAAAGGAAGGATGATACTGTGCATTAGACTATTATCAGGCTATAACAACTGCCTTTGTGTACTGGGTAAGGTTTTGATGATGTAGCTCTTAGGAAATATATGCATGTTGCGTGTGGACTTAATGCACTGATCTTTAAGGTCTGAAAGTCTTGGTTCATGTTTGATTTTAGTCAAAAATTAAGGGTGAAATTCATCCTGATGTGGAGGGTTAGTGCACAGTTCTCAACACCACTTAAATCCCATGGTAGGACAACATGGGGCAGAGTAGCAGGGGACCTGTGTATTGCAGCATGTAGGTCAGCTTTGAAGATAGGCAGTAGATCAATGGGAGCAATGATTATGTAGATCCAGTACAAGTTGTGTGGAAGGCATGCAGCCAATATTCGACTCCATGGGCTAGAGTAGTAGATGTGTAAGGCTGTGCTGCAGCTCTGTATCCTGACTCCAGGTTGGGATGCATTTCTTTTGCATAAAACTTGATTACTTAGGCATTTATTTTTTAGACTTGATTACTGAATTTCACTCTAACTGGGTTTAGTAGTCTCAGACTGCAACAATATCTAGTACAGGGATTCTCAAACTGAGGGTTGTGACCCCTCAGGGGGTTGCAAGGTTATTATGGGTGGATCGCGAGCTGTCAGCCCCTGTGCCTGCTGGTAAGGGTGGGGAGTCATTACAGCCTGAAATATTTTCAAAGAAGGTCCCAGCAAAAAAAGTTTGAGAACCCCTGATCTAGTTGTTGTTTCTCTATGTCACAAAACCAACACACAACATAGCACATATAGCATTCTTTCTTGACTCAAATGCCAAGGATGCTGGAAGTCAGAAAGCAGGTGTATTATCAGAGTGGCAAAGAGAGTGCTTCACAGTCTTTCTTTACTGTGTCCACCTGTCACCAATACTATAAGTTCCCTTACTTTCATTTGCACTAAAACTTCACTACATTATTCTAAAAGTTAAGAGTTTGTTTATCATCTAGAGCCAGCACTTTCAGATGTCTTTGCTTAATGTAATGCACCTTCATTAATATGTAGATTCCTAATTAAGTGACCTGATTTCTCTAGAAAATGTATCTATGCCTTCTTTTAAGAACCCATAGTTTTGTTCTCATTATATGTTATTAGTGCAGTAAGTGATATTTACAAAGGCATATGGTTAATAAGAGGTTTTAGTTGAATAATTTTATGTAAACACTTGATTCAACCACTATTATATCTCCATTAAATCATCCCTGAACCAATGTTTAATACTCCCTGCAGAGGGGTTACCCTTTTGTACGATTTAGTACGATTTTTCCCACTCTAGCTGGTGTGGCAACACTGGATAGGCCTCAAGCCAGGAAAATGATTAGCACATCTTAACTTCAGGTACCTGAGTAGTCCTACTGAAGTCTAAGCACTTTGCTGAATCAGGACCTTACTGAGATCTTGACCTCAGTGTTTTGAACGAATGAATGAAAAAAGAATCTGAGGCAGTGATCATCTTTTCACAAACTATCAGCTCCCTAACAAACATAAAACCGTACAGGAAATAATTTCAGTAAGCAGTGTGATATAGCGAGAGCAGAGGGCAGTAGGAGAGTGCTACTATTTGAGTACCAGGGGAGGGAGTGCCCACCCACCGCTAAAGGCCCCTCCCCCAGCCTAAGGGGAGGAGCCACTGGACCTGGGACTCAACCGATTACGTGGGACAACAAATGAAAAAACAGGAAGGGGCGTGAGGGCCAAAGGGCCAAACAGAGGGAACCGGAAGGGGACACCGAGCAGAGAAGCCTGGACAGCACCCACTGCTCCTGGAAGGTGTCTAGGGAGCCAGCGGATGCCGCCCAGAGGAACGGAAATAGGCCCACAGTCAGAGAGTAGGAGAGTGCTCGAAGGGAGGTATGTAAGCCCCAGAATGCTCAGGGCTCTGTTCCCTGCAGATTAGCTAGAAGTCATTAGGGGGCAATTAGGAGCAGCTGAGGCCTGTTAAGGACCAGCCAGGTCTTCATAAAAGCCCTCTGCTCCAGACAGACAGTGTGTGAGCTGGAGGAGTAGGAGTGCCGTGCTGTGTGCAGAGTTGTGTGAAGGAGTAGCAAGGAGTGCAGAGTGCGTGGAGGAGCAGACAGGAGTGCTGAGGAAGGTACCGGGCTCAAGAAGCCAGGACAGAGGGGGAGAAATTAGCCCAGGGGAAAAGACTGCAGCTGTGAGCACGATGCCAGCAGCACATAGCTGCTACTCATAGGGCCCCTGGGCTGAGACCCAGAGGAGCGGGTGGGCCCGGGTCCCTCCCTCCCTCCCTGGGGAGACGGGGTAACTGGTGACACCCTGGCCCACTACAAGAGGCAAAAGCGCGAGACCTACTAGGGTGAAGCCGGCCGTTTGCCACAGCAGTTTCTCTTTGAACAATCTGAGTTACTGATGATTCCACATACAGGCTGTTTTAAAAGAAGTTTCCCTTCCTCTTCCTCATGTTTCCTTTGACTTAGTTTCTCCCTGGAAACCCTAAAAAGCATCCCCGTGAGCCTTTGGAGCTTTTCATTCTCCAAGAGAACAGCAAACTTTAGGCATAGAGCCAAATTAATTGCTGGTGTACACTGAGACTCTGTTAACTTTTAGAGTTGCCAGCTGTTTGTCAGTAGTGAATTTGTTCCATGGTCTATGAATCCTCTCTATAAAGGTTAACAAAGGAAACTTTCTACTCAGGTTCACATCATACTATAGAAGAGATCATTTGAAACTTCTGAAATATAGGGTTGTTTGAAAAGTTATAAAACATAGTTTCTATATGGGTTTGGGTGTTCCAGAAACAAAATAATCTCTTTACAATTTTTGAGCTACTAGCAAAGGCACAATGCCTTATCAAAAAATTGTCTCCTAATATTGCAATACTTATCAGTTACTTCTCAGTCTTAAAACTCATCTTTTTTGTGAAGATCTAGGTCCATCCCTCCGTAGGATTCAAACAGACCTGGCATTCTTGGACATCACTAGTATCCTGGACAGATTTAAATCTGGGTTCCAGCCCTTCCTTTTTAATGTAGACCCTGGCTGTCATGATTGTTAATGATGAATTGCCTGTTTTCGATTAGAATCAGTTGATCATTTTGATCATGCTGGCCCTCCTAGGACCTTTTGGCGCAATTGACTGTGGATAGCTGTTTCAGTATTAAAGTACATTACTTGATTTGTGGTTGCCAATCTTCCACTTCTAAGAAAGAAAGGGCTAACCTGGGGAAAACGTAGACAGTGTTTAAAAAAATTAGCCACCACACAATGAAAATATAGAATCAGGGTCCCAAAATCTAGTTTAATCTTTCTTCCTAAAATTAATACTATTGTGGCTTCATTAACCATAGATATAGTTATTTTATTAGGTTTTTTTCCAAAAGAATTTGTAGTTGGAAACATTGAAGAAACTCAGAAATGAGATTTCAAACACTCCTTCAACTGTCTTCCAAGCATCCTCGAAAACCATGGACCCTTGAAAGACAAATAATCCCTTCAAAATGCTCAGGAGCCAAGGTGTTTCATGAGACACTTGAAATGAATAAAGGTGGAGCTTCCACACTATGAATAGAGCGCATGTGTACTGTATTAAGTGCAAATCTACCTCTTTACTGTGAGTTAGGTTTTACTGATAAATCAATTAAAAGCTATCAAATCTTAAACTAGGATTTTCCCTGCAGGACCTGCTGTGCCCTAGTATATATATATAACACACTTCAGAATGAAAATGTTTACTTCCATCACAGAAACTCTCTGTCCAACAGATGTTTGTTTATTGACCTAAATCAGTGGAGTTAAACCCCATAAAACTGGTGCATTGGAATGAAGAATCAGCCTAACGGCAGTCCAGATTTATTTTAAATGTACCAAGGATGTCAGAAAATCTTCAGCCTTCATTTTCTTCCACTCAGATTGCATAGGGGATAAATCCACAAAATCAGGGCTTGGTAGAATTAATTCTGTATCAAAGAACCATATAGAGCAACTGGTAAGACATACCATAAAATTGCCTGTAACAACCTGACAGAGCTTTAGCTGAAGATTTGAAAGGTCAACAACTGATATAAAATTTCTACTTTCAAAGACAACAAACTGATTCTTAAGACTTCTTCAGGCGAATCTTCCAAAGAAGGCATATTCTCCAGTCAGTGGTTCCAAGATAAATTTCCATTTTCCTTATTGATGCTGATAGGGTCAATTCTCCAACTTCTATTTTATTTTTCTCACCACTTGATTTCTCTCTCACTACTTGCTACTTCCCACAGCAATGGAGATATTATGAAGAATGGAACACTGTGAGCTGATTATTTTCTTTCTGTTTCCACTAATCTGAAACCATCTATAAACTCAGCAGTTAGTGACACCTTTTTTCATTTCTGCCCTCTTCCAAGGTTTGGTGTATGTATGTTCCTTCCGCTTTGCTGGCTTCTCATCAAAAGTTTCACACCTAAGGCTTGTTTAACTTGAAACAAATTGTCATCATTTTCAGCAGTGAGAATATTCTTCTAGCAGGAAACCAAGTGGGTAGAATTTAAGCTTGGATTTTCTAGCCAAAGCACCTGAACTGCCTGCCCCTAGTCTTTGTGCCCAGAGGAATAGCTCTGGAGTGAGGAATTAACAGTGACACTAATCAAACAAAGGAAATTGTCTATTATGAATCATCATTTCTTTTTGCCTTTCAACAGTTAGATTTATGTCTGTCTTGTACTGTGATTTCAATTTTCTGTTTACATGCTCTATCTTTCTGAGCTCTTCTCCTTTCCTTGGACTATACATTTTAACATAAAAACTATTAGTTAACTTTCTTAATTTCAGACCTGAGGATTTTCAGCTATTTATTTCTTTTTTCAATTCATGCAGTCTGCACACAGTGTCAGATAAACATTTCCAATTATACAGTACCTCTAAGAAGGATCTTTATAGTCTTGGCAGGTTAGCCTCTTGTCAGTGGTTGGCTCCCAGATAATTCTGATCTTGAACTGTGTATTTCACATTACAATTCCTGTCTTTCTAATGTGTTTAATCAACTGGCAGCTGGATGTGAGAGAATCCATCTTATCTTCACTTCTTATCCTTCTCTGTAGTTTACTTGATAGCTGTAAGACTAAAGGGGAAGAAGGGGAAGAGTATAATTGGATACAGACTGGCTAACCTAGTGAGGAGGGCTTTAAACTAGGTTCAGTGAGGGCAGGTGACAAAAGCCACAGGTAAGTCAAAAACATGGAGACCTGGGAGAAAGATCAGACTCTGGGGGAAGCATGGGCCGATATAGCAGGGATAAGGGAGAGACAAGAAAGAACATGTGAGGAAAATCAAATCAGTATCTTAGATGTCTGTATACTAATGCAAGAAGTATGGGGAATATGCAGGAAGAACTTGAAATGCTAGTTAATAAACACAACTATGACATAGTTGCATCCCCAAGACTTGGTGGGATAATATGCATTACTGGACTACTGGCATGGAAGGATATAGCTTGCTCAGGATGGATAGGCATGGAAAAAAGGGAGGAGGTGTTGCCTTATATAAAAAGGGTAAAAAACAAGGGTGATGTCCTGGCAGGGGTCTACTACGGACCACCTAACCAGTGGGAAGAGGTGGATGAGGCCTTTTTTTTAAAACAACTAACAAAAACATCCAAAGCAGAGGATTTGGTGGTGATGGGAGACTTCAACTACCCAGACATCTGTTGGGAAAATAACACAGCAGGGCACAGATTATCCAAGTTTTTGGAATGTATTGGAGATAATTTTTTATTTCAAAAGATGGAGAAAGCTACTAGGGGAGAGGCTGTTCTAGATTTGATTTTATCAAATATGGAGGAACTGGTTGAGAATTTTAAAGTGGAAGGCAGCTTGGGTGAAAGTGATCATGAAATGGTAGAGCTCATGATTCTAAGGAATGGTAGGAGGGAAAACAGCACAATAAAGATAATGGATTTCAAGAAGGCAGATTTCAGCAAACTCGGGGAGTTGATAGTTCAGACCCCATGGGAAGGAAGTCGAAGGGGAAAAACAATACAAGAGAGTTGGCAGTTTTGCAAAGACACATTATTAAGGACACAAGCTCAAACTATCCCACTGCATAAGAAAGATAGGAACTATAAAGCAAGGGACTACCCTGGCTTAACCAGGAGATCTTCAATGATCTGAAACTCAAAAAAGAATCCTACAAAAAGTGGAAACCAGGCCAAATTACAATGGATGAATATAAACAAATAACACAAGTATGTAGGGACAAAGTTAGAAAGGCCAAGGAACAAAACAAGATTAAACTAGCTAGAGACATAAAAGGTAACAAGAAAACATTCTACAAATACATCAGAAGCAAGAGAAAGACCAAAGATCCATAAGGCCCATTACTCAATGAGCGGGGAAAAACAATAAGAGAAAATGTGGAAATGGCAGAAGTGCTAAATTACTCTTTTTATTCAGTTTTAGTAGCGATTGGATGTCAGTGAATGCCAGTGAAAATGAGGTAGGATATGAGGCTAAAATAGGGAAAGAACAAGTTAAAAAATTACTTAGACAAGTTAGATGTCTTCAAGTCGCCAGGGCCTGCTGAAATACATCCTAGAATACTCAAGGCCCTGACTGAGGAGATACCTGAGCCCTTAGTGATTATCGTCGAAAAGTCATGGAAGACAGGAGAAATTCCAGAGGAATGGAAAAGGGCAAACATACTGCCAATTTATAAAAAAGAAATAAGGACATTGCAGGGAATTACAGACCAGTCAGCTTAACTTCAGTACCTGGAAAAATAATGGAGCAAATAATAAAGCAATCAATATGCAACCACCTAGAAGATAATAGTTATAAGTAATGGTCAGCTTGATTTGTCAAGAACAAATCATGTCAACCCAACTTGATAGCTTTCTTTGACAATGTAAAAGCCTGGTGGATGGGGGAAAGCAGTAGATGTGGTATATCTTGACTTTAATAAGGCTTTTGATACTGTCTCATTTAAAAAAAAAAAAAAAAAAAAAAAAAGGAAATACAACCTAGATAGACCTACTATAAGGTGGGTCCATAACTGGTTGGAAAACCATTCCCAGAAAGTAATTATCCGTGGCTCACAGTCAAGTTGGAAGGGCATATCAAGTGCATGTTTGCAGGCTCAAGGTCTAAGTCATCTTGAATCACAAGAGTGATATATGTTCTACTAATTTACTATACTGCGACTACAATATAGGACATTTTCTTACTTATCTATACTGAAATCAGTGGAGCAGTTCTGGTGCTTAAATTAACCGTATGGTTAAATGTTTGCAGGATTGGGGCTTTCATTAACATCTCTTGCCACTGAGAAACATTATTCATGAAAACAAACACCACAGAGTACTAGAGATGTATTCCTTGTGTAATTTTTGAATATTATTAATCATAATCTTGAAAATTCACTTTGCAAATAGAGCATTCCATTAAAAAGGTCTCTCATAACATGAATAGCTCCAAAATGAATAGTGTTGGACAGCAAGGCATATAGTCCTCTTCTGCCAGATATACTCGTGTGTCTGCATACAGATCTATCTAAGGTTATGTGCTAAACTCCCCAGCCTGTCGTGTCCCCAGTTCCCATGTCACTTTGTCCAGATGTACTGGAAATTTGCCTATACTTGACAATTTCCAGTGGACGCAACTAAGCTTCTGGTCCTATATTAGTCATTGAAGATTGCAAAATTTCAGAGCTCGGCATTCAACTTTGACTTTTCCTAGTGTGTTCATTGTTTGCAGCCTGTACAAGCTGGTTTTCACATGTCCTGGTCTACTAATTTCTGGAGAGTAGCTGTTTGACACCAGAATGAAAGTCAGTGGGACATAGGCTTTGGAAATTTTATCCCTAAGCTTTTGCTCTCACATATGATGAAATCCTGGTCCTATTCAAATCAATGGCAAAACACTCATTTTCTTCAGTAGGGTCAAGATTTCCCCCATAATGTGTTGGGAGGTTGCCTTCCTATGGTTTCAAAAGGATTACAGATTATCTAATCAGGGATACTCAGGAAAATTAAACAAAATTAATTTTTAAGGTGGATTAAACTGCATTAAACCCCTGTGTAGATGTTCCCATTCAGAATTAAACTGGCCTTAATGTAATTTGGCTTAATTTACTTCCAAAGAGAAATAAATTAAACCAAATTAAGATAATTTTAATTTGGAATAAGAGTGTCCAAACAGGGGGTTAATGTGGTATAACTAATCCAGTTTAGTTAGTTAACCATTAGTTAATTTAAATTAACTTTCCTGAGTTCCCCTATGTAGATAAGCAAATGGGAAACCCAGTGGATAGCCAGTTAAGAGAGAAACTTTTTTAAAAAAGTATGAAAGTTGTAAAATCACATAAAATACTGTACTGGAAAAAAATCCTAGAATAAAAGCAGCATTTAATCTTTATTTCGTCATTTAACTGCTATTTGGCAACATTTTTACTAAAAGAATGAAGCTTATTATTTCATGCATATTTAACATGAGGATATAAGCATTACTTAACTCTTTGGATCTGCTGAATATGTTTCCAAAAAGCAGAATTTATGCTAATACTGTCCCAGTTAAGTAGCAATCAGTGCCATTCATTATCATTAGATTAAATTGGCTTCCTGGGAGCTAGCCCTATAAAACATACCATGATTAAGTTATGCATATTGTACCATCTAGCACAATTCCTGAATTGTCATGTGCTCTAAAATTTTCCACTTTTTCCCTGAGAAAAAGCAAATCATCCTCTTCTGGGCACAGTAGAGTATTGGGAGATCAAGGGGAATGAAGAATTTAAATTTCCTCCCTCAATCTGTAGTGTTTGGTGAATTTGGAGGTTTAGTATCAAATAGAGACCACATTATTGTGAGTTGCTGCTACACTGCACAAAAGTTTGAAAATATTGTTTACTTGAACAGTTTTGCCTTTAAAAAACCCACTTCGTGTTTTCCCCTTTTCACCTCCCTGTCCTAATGAAGCTTGCAAGAAAAGTATATACCACATACAGGTCTGGAGAGGGTGTCTATGACTTTTTGGAGTAGCACTGAGGCTGATATTTCAATAAAAATCAAAAGCTGTCCAAAAAAAGTTCAGTAGATGTTAAGTGATTTAATCTTAGATATTTCCACAATGAACATGCTGTGAATCACATTTTTACTACTGAAAGATTATCAGCAAGATCTAATCTTTCTTGCATACATGTTTAAAACCTAGAAGATTCAAGGGCTTTTGTTTCATAAAAATTATGAAGGCATGTTTTTAATCTGTACAGATAGGAAAATGGATAACTTTAACTAACCACAAAATGTGCCCACATCATTCAGCAGTCCAACTGGTTGACAAATTACAACTGGCTTCTATTGTTTCATCATCTGTAGAGTTCCCACATTCATATCAACAGTGCATAAATACTTCTTAGTATTAATAAGATGTACTCCATTATACTTGCCCAATATATTGATGGCTCCATTGTAGGTTTGACCTCTCAGAATTTTCAGTGACAAGTTTGGGTGAAAAAGCACATCAAAACCCACCTCAGCCACTGCTTGTTCAATAGTAGTACTAAACTATTAAAATAGTAAAATTTTCATCAGAAGCTAATATAATTTGCCAAAGTATAAATAAAAACGAAGGAAGGAAAGGTTCTATAAATACATTAGGAGCAAGAGAAAGGCAAAGGAAAGTGTAGGTCCACTACTTAGTCAATAAAGAGAGCTAATAACAGAAGACATCAAGAAGGCTGAGACGCTGAGTGCCTATTTCACTTCAGTCTTAATTAAAAAGTGTTAAAAGTGACCAGATACTCATAGATAATATTAACAACAAGGGGGAAGGAATGCAAGTAAGAAAAGAAAAATAACAGATTGAAGAATATTTAGATAAGTTACATGTGTTTAAGTCAACAGGGCCTAATGAAATTCATTCTAGAGTACCTAAAGAACTAGCTGAAGCATTCTGGGAACTGTTAGTGATTATCTTGGAGGACTCGTGCAGGATGAGAGACCAGCAAACATAATACCTGTTTTTAAAAAGGGGTATAAAGAGGACTTGGGAAATTACAGACCAATCAGCCTAACTTAAATATCTGGAAAGATACTGGAACAAATTATTAAACAATCAATTTGTAATCACCTAGACTGGGATAATGGGGCTATAAGTAGGCAGGCATAAGCAGGGGCCAATGCATCTGCAACAGGAAATCACCTTGTTTGGACAAACTTCCTGTGACAACTTCTGGCTTAAATAGCATGGTTGGGCCAATTGATGGAGCAGGGCTATCCTCCAATCAAGGCTTCCATGGGTGATATTTTGGCTGAGGCTACAGTCCTTCCAGCTTCTTGGCCCACCAGGTTTCAGAAAACATTGGGTGGAGGCTAGGATGCAGTGGCAGACCTCAGTTTAAGACCCAGGACATCACCATTTATACATAAGAGATACCATTGCAAATACAAGGTTTTTTTTCAGTGCTTTCCAGGGGACAATGTCTGCTGTTTAATTTGACTCAGTTAGCTCTGTTTGCTGATGGGGAAAAACAGGATTGAACCCCCGGGAATAGGGAGTCACTTCTCATGTGCCACAAGGCTAAGGTTCAAATCATAAGAAAACATTCCTCAGGATCTCAACATGCCCACACTGAGCACTATATGTATTTTCCTCTGCTGGCTATATGAGGAAAAAAAGAACTCATATTTCTTTTGGTTTATTGATTGTTATGCAATAGGAACCAGTTATAACTGTGTTTAACAGAAACATTCTTATTATACCTGATATACTCCTCTAGGGATTCTTTTTAAAAGGTTCAATTTTGTTTTCCATTTGGTACACACAAAGAAGTTTACAGAGAGATTCTCTTAAACAATCTCAAATGGGTTTTGTGTACATATACAGTACATTTTATTCTTGTAATCGGTTTGCCCATTCTAATTATGTTGATCAAAACAATTCTGAGAGACCTTGCAGTAAAGTACCAGAAGCCCTGTGGTATATGGATAAAAGATTTAAAGACCAGCAGGCAATAGCTCTGATGTATAAAGCTGGAAAGCTAGAAATGCTTGGAAGAGGTTTTACCACTTAGTATTTTTATTTTGTGTTTAGTGTACTAAATTTTTGTCACAGTTAATCCAGGAAAAATATAATTACTTTATGCAAACAAATACCTTTAGGAATAGGTCAGTGTAGATAACCTTGTTTTGACAGGTTACTCTAAGCAGATATTAAGGATGTAACATTGGACTGAGATACAGGTGACCAGGGTTCTATTCTCCGTTCTGCCACAGGGCTGCTGTGTGACTTTCATCACTCCGTGCCTCAGTTTCCCCATTTGTAAAACAGATAGTAACCTCTTTTGTAAAGTGCTTTGAGATTTGTGGATAAAAAGCACTCTATAAGAGCTAGGTATTATTATTAATTTATTATACCTTATTCTCAGTGAAACTGCTGCAATGAAGTTGCTTGCATGTTGATTTATAGATAGATTCAAGGCAGATTTAGATGGCAGGAAATAGCACTGCATTATTGTCAGAAGATTAAAATTTTATTTTATCTATCTTTATATTCATGTTGTATTAGTTAACAATTTCAAAATTAATATTTTAAAAGTTGGCACTTGATCATTGAGCTTTTATTTATTATAATATTGGTACTACCCGAAGGCTGGTAATACAACGTATTTCTTTCCACACTCTTTTCTTGGCTGGAGACTGGTGAGCTCTTTTTTGGATTTTCTACCATGTGCAGAGTGAAAACAAGATAGGATTTGGAAAGGAGCCCAGTGATAGTGTTACATTTTTAAATCCTCATGCAATTTACAGACTAAGGACTAAGTCAGGGTAACTACCAGTTTGCTACCAAGAGAGCCTCATTTGAAAGACAATGAATGGATCTGTTTCTATGTAGATCTCCACAGTCAACACTGAAGTAGGACAGCATGCACTGGGGAAAATACTGTAGAGAAGAAATCCTGCTAATATAGACTATCCTTGAGTTTTATTTACTTCCACTGCAATTGTGAATTTGTATCGCTTTTGCTATAGTGTTTTGTGGGACCTCCCTTTAATGGTTACTGTGGTGGGCAATTGCCTTTGCCATGTATGAAAGCACTTCTAATTCTTTGTCTTTGACTTTTTCCATGCTGCCACCTATGCGTACAAAGTCTTCAGTAAGCATTGCTTTCTCTCTGATCTCTGCTGCCGAGTTCCCTCTCTCTGACCATCACCTGGTCCCTTTCAACATTGCTCATCAGCCCCTCCCCTCATCCTGTCACTCAACCTTTCCATGACTTCCAGTCCATCAGCTTTGATGACTTCTCATCTGCTCTCAACCCTTTCCTCCCTGTCTTCTTTTCCCTTTCTTCTATTGATATGGTTGTTGATTCTCTTCATGCTCCACTCTCCTCCACCTTTGACTCTTTTGCCCTTCTCTCCCATCGCAAGGTCCATTCTGCCTTGGCTCACTCCCAACATCCGTTTCCTCCACACACTGCAGAGTGTCTCTGTGGAAATCCTGTGACTAGGTGATTTCCTCCACTGTAGATTGGTTCTGTTAATCAATGCTGCCATCTTCCTACATAAGCAACTCTACTTCTCCACTGTAAATTAATCCCATGCCCACAACCCCAGCCATTTTTTGCTATCTTTGATTCACTCCTCAAACCCTGCCCTTCTCCTGTCTCCACGTCTCTCTCTGCACAAAATCTCATCAATTTCTTCAAAGAGAAAACTGACAAAATATCATAATTCTCACTCCCTTGGTTTCCCTTTCCTTTGCCTCCTATAACACTCTCTTCTTCCTCTCCTGTACCGGATGCAGTAGTTTTTCATCTGCTCTCCTCCTTTTCTAACCCCTCCACTTGCCCCAGTGACTCCATTCCATCCGATCTTATCTCCTGATCTCCCTTGCTCCCACTCTCATCCCCTATCTTACTCTTCTCTTTAACTTCTCACTCTCCTCTGGCTCTTTCCCCTCACAACACAAACATTCTTTAGTCTTTCCCCTCTTAAGAAAAGCCATCCTTGACCTCACTTGCCTCCAACTACTGCCCCATCTCCCTTCTCCTTTTCATCTCTAATCTCATTGAATGCACTGTTTACAATCACTGTCTGGAGTTCTTCTCCTCCAGTTCTATCCTAGACCTCCTCCAATCCATTTCCACCCCTTGCATTCCACTGAAATGGCTCTTGCTAAAGTCTCTAATGGTCTCCTCCTAGCCAAAACTCAGAACCAGTACACCATCGTTGTCCTGTCAGCTGCCTTTTCATACTAATGATCATGCTTTTGTTCTTGACATTTTGTTCTCCCTTGGCTTCCACAACTCTGTCCTCTCCTGAGTCTCCTTCTACCTCTCTAATTGCTCCTTCAGTGTGTTCTTTGGAAGATCCTCTTCATCACCCTCCAACTTTCTGTGGGGGTCCCCTTCTCTTCTCCATCTTATCTTATCTCTGGTAATCTCAACTGCAAACACAAATTCACCTATCATCTCTTTTCTGATGACTCACAGATCTTCTTGTTTCCTTGTGTCCAAACTAAAATGTTGGCCTGTCTTTCTGACATCTCATGGATGTCTAGCTGTGCACTCAAGCTCAATGTGGCTAAAACAGAACGCCACCATTTTGCCTGTCACTCAGTAATCTTTTACTTGGACCTCTCTCTAGGTAATCATATCCAGGCTATGTCTAAATCTTGCAAATTTTTTCTGAGTAATATCTCTAAGATATGGCCTTACCTATCATCCACACAGCTAATAATTCAGGCTCTCATCATCAGCCATCTCAATTATTGCAACATCCTTGTCTCTGGTTCTGACAAATGCAGCCTTGCCCCACTCATATCCATTAAGAATGCTGCTACAAAAATCATTTTCCTACCCTGTCACTTTAACCATATCACCCCTCTCTTTGCATCCCTCCACTGGCCCTCAGACTTGAAAGGAGCTCTGCTAAATGTCTGCACAGCCACCTCATTATTCTCCTTCAGAGCCCTCCTTAAAACTCTTCTTTGCCCTGATACCTACAAAAACTTGCCAACAGTTAGGCTGCTGATAGGTTCATACCACTGCCTATTATACTGACCAATACTGGATATATCTATATTGCAATCACAGGGTCTAATTTCAGCTTGATTAGACAAAATGAATAAACTCAACTGAGAAAATTGTATATAGTTTTAACAGCTGTGAAAAATTGTTCTTGTATGTCATGCCTGCAGTTGTGAAAGGACATTATAAAAACAGACTGGCCAAACCTTGATTTTATCCATTTCTTTATCCATTGAGAGCCAGCACTTTTGAAATGTCCAAAGTACACAGTGCTTGCTGGAGTTGACTCATACTCCTTTTCAGCTTTCCACTCTGTACTTTATAGCTTAGGTTGAGGAATGTGGGTTTCTTATTTGCTGCATACGAAAGAAGCAAAGAGTAAATGCAATTAGAAAATACATCATAGCTCATTTTCAGACCTAAATAATGAACATTGGGAGAAATTACCAAAGGCTGAAAATGCAAATTTGAATGGTTCAGGGGGCTGGGATCTGATTGTTTGGTTTAGGACTTTTCCAACAAGAATCTTGTATCATACTGACATTTGTTTTGGAATATTGTTTCTGTTGACGAGAATTAGGATGGGTTCCATTTCAAATGCAATCTCATAGACTAAACTGTATTCTGATTTGGTCTTCTGAACTGCATTTGTGCTTTATGAATAAAGTACAAATTTCATTTGCTTTTAAAATTAAGATTGACCCAGGCCAGGGATGGTTCCAGGCTTGATCTCACTGTTCCTGCCACCAATTTCTAGAAATGTGGATCTGTTGAACACTGGAGAAGAAAGCACCTCAGAGAACAATGGATCCATTCCCCTCCCTATCTTCCCCTGCAACTCCTTTAAATAATGTTGAGTCTGAAAGGAGCCATGCCAAACCATCTTTGACTGAAGAAAAGATGGTCACAACTTAGGGTATATCTACACTGGAAGTGGGAGTAAGCCTCCCAGCCTGGATAGACAGACTTGTACTAGTGGGGTTTGACTTAGGACGTGGTAAATAGCAGTGTGGATATTGTGGCTCTGATGAAGACTTGGGATAGTTTGAGTCTGAGTTCAGACTCAAAAGTGTGTGGCATGGGCTTGATCTTAGGTGGCTAGTCCAAATATCCACCCAAGTAACAGTGTTTTTAGTATGCTGTTTAGTGCTGTTTTGAGTATGCTAGTTTGAGTCCTGCTAGCACATGTCAGTCTACTCAAGCTGGAAGGCTCACTCCCAGCTGCAGTGTAGACAGACCCTTAGGGTCCTTGAGGGAGGAATTTAAAGGAGTAAATTGGGAATTTTAAATTCACAGCTTCCAAGTAAATAGTGGTTGGGCCACATACAACCCAGGGTCTTGTCTGCACTAGAATTACTATATGCACTTAATTCCCAGAGTAGGAAGTCCACCAGTGCAATAACTGTGGTAGGGTAAAGTAGCTGTAACCTCTCCTTTTCTGGGGGAGGCCTGAAAGGGGCCAAGACGTGTATAGGCAGCCTTGATCAGGAAGGCAAGACAATCATAATGGCATCCTCTTAGAGGCTTCCATGGTGTAAATTAAAGCTTCTTCACAGCAGGAACCCAGGTGGAGGACACTAGATCACTGCTTGCCCACCCTTGGAGTGACTTTCCCTCCCGGCTGCTCAGGCCAGAGTGGCCTGTTAGACTCCATGTGCTTGGCTCAATTAATCTGCCCTACTAAACAAACTGGTTCTTGGCAGTGTGTGTTTGTGTTTGTGTTTCTCCTTGTGTCTTTAACTGTATGCTCAAGAGTTTTCAATATGGTGAATAACCGTTACAAAGGAGAAATAAAAATTTCCCCGTATTTTATTGTATTCAAAGTTCAAATGGTGATTTCTATCTATGGGAAAACAGCAAAGTTTAGTGGGCTCTAAGCTACCAGCAAACTACATAGTAAATCTCATCTTACAAATTCAAGTAAGGACCCTAAATGCCATTTTTGTCTTGGTCCTTTTATTCTTCCTGACCAGTTAATAATGGAAATACAATATTAATAATAACTTTGTCTCCTGGTTGCTTTATTCTTTGTTACTTCAAGCGTATATCTAAACTCAAATACACTAAAGGACTACATTTCTCATCTGGTGCATAAGGGTTTTACACATGCAGTTCTTGTTATAGTTAAAGTTACTTGCCTAATTCCCAAAGCGATACACTAAAAACTGATTTTCAGTAGCTTCACTCTGTAAACCACATAGAAATATTTCGTTTCTGCTTACAGGGCTGTGATTCCCAAATGAGCATGTCAGAAATGTCCTGCAGTGAAAGTACCTCCTCTTGTCAGTCCCTGGTACATGGCTCAGCTCCAGAAATCCTCATTGGCCTACTTTATAATGCCACAACTGGAAGACTATCAGCAGAAGTGATAAAAGGCAGCCACTTCAAAAACTTGGCAGCAAACAGACCACCCAGTGAGTGATAATCTTTTTTTAAAAAAAAAAAAACAAAAAAAACTTCTGCACTTGTGGGGCTCTCGGTGGTGGGGACTTCAATCCTATCATTTAGTCTTACCCAGTCAAAATGAAATAGAGCAATCATCAACTAATCTGTTTCATGTTTTATATTTCTAGTCAGTTGGGAAATAGCAAAAATCTAAAATTCAAAATATTAGTTATAAGTTGACAAGACTGTTTTAATTTTTCATGATGGCTGACTAATAAATTACCTTTATTATAATGATTAATCGCTAGACTATTAATGCCTCACATCACAGGCCAGGAATAAAAAGTTAAAATTTTTAAAGAAAAAGAATGTGTCAACTAATATTAGTGTAAATATGATGAAGCTATTGCTGTTACTAGGGGGCTGATACTACCTACAGCCTTTAATTGTGTATGTGCTTGTGTATGTATGTGATATATTTGGAAAAGTTATATTTAGCTTTGGAAATCTCAGAGAAGACAATCTAGGACAAATTCTAACCTTTGCCATGTGCTGTAGTACAGATCACCACTTAACTTGGAAAACTTATCAGATGGAGCGGGGAAAACTTTTTCATTCTAACTTAGTCTGCAAAAAGTGTTCAAAGTCAGCCTTGGTTTGAGATGAACCTGTGTCTAAAAATATCTCCAAACATTCTAAATTTGTATTTTGAGTTTGATAATTTGCTGAAATTAAGGCCTGGTCTACACTGTCATGCTGGGTCGACACGAGATATGCTAGTTACATAATATAACTAGAGTATCTCACGTTGATGTACTTGCCATCTACATAGCGTGGCATCTTCACAACACTACGTTGACAGGAGAGTGTCTCCTGTCAATGCTGCCTTCCACCTTTTGCTCAATCAATACCTGCCGCCACAGCAATATAGACATGCTCTAAGTTTGCTAGATAAGTCACATGGTATTTTTCCTCTATACCTGACTGGTTGCTCCTTCTGAGGTGATATGGAGAATAAGCCAAGCTAATTAGAATCCATTTTTACTTGATTCCTATCAGATTCCCTTCTAATTTTCTGATCCAGCTTGACAAAATTCAATAGGTGTCTGACTCAAGCAAGTTGTAGCCAGATATGTATGGAGGCTCCGACTTTGGCTACATTATTTCCCAGTCTGCAATTTTCCTACTGTATCACTGGCTTACCTGGCCGGCTGCAAACCTTAAAAAAGCTGTTTTCATATCCTGGGGTTGTTCTCTTCTTTAGCAGCTGAGTCACAAGTGGGATGCCAAGGCTTGAGACTCTCTCCTCTCCCTTCCCTTTACTTATCCCATTCATTACCTTAGTCTCAACCTTCTCCTCTATCTCTCTTTCGGAATATCCTTCTGCGGGGATGGAACTGAGCTTGATGATCATGGCTGGAGAAGGGTGAGGAGAAATCTCAGCTGCTTTTGTGTTGCCAAGCAGCAGCTCCAGAGACATCTCTTTGGAGTCAAAACCTAATAGAGATTGGGGATTAGAGAGACAGGAAAAGCTGGAGCAGAGAGAGAGATGGGGAAACATGAAGGACCCAAAGACTCCAGGGGAGGGAGAAGAGCAGAAGATGCATGGAGACATGGAGGACCTCACAGGGGAGACAGATGGGTGTGGAGAGAAACAATGGAAGTTAGAGTGAGGGTATGGAGGTGGAGATGTCAGAATCAAGGGAGGGGAGAGATGACCCTGGGTTCCCTTAGGGAAGAAGGTATAGGTAGCTGCCCCTACAGGTGCCCAAGAAAGGGAATAAGCTATAGTTTCCTATAAGATATTAATATACAAATTTTATGCAAATTATATCTTAGGGTTTTTAAATGGGATGTTTCTGGCAGTGCCCTAATGTTTTACTTTAATTCATTTCCCAGTGTTTGGGAATGATCTTATTATTTATAACAACGAGGGTCTAATTCTGTAAGTGCAAATGTGAGATCAGAGTTCTGTTGCTTCCATAAAGCTGAGATGTAATCTAATTTCTAGTTCTCATGTGAGTGCCAAAACACTCATGACCCATAGAATCCAAGTTTCACCCATGGATCACAGTGATATTCAACTTTGAAAAGTAAGGTTTTGCTCAGACACGACTCTTTTTTTAATACATGAGGGATTGTGAACCTATGTAAATTTGGCAAAGTCCTTTCAAACCAAATCTGGAAAGGTTCCTGCATCTGTATTACTATTATGAGAGCTGTAGTGAATTTATCAAGCTACAGACTGAGCTATACTAACTATCAGAATTTAGAATTTGGCCTGATATATCTACAGTATAATTATCACTATAGTGTGATGAAGCTGAGTGTAGTAATCCTAAATAACTTTTATGTATTTTTAAAATTCCATTTAAATTTTAAAATGATAAATTGATGCATAAACTCTCATGTAATAATTATACGCATTAGTTTTAATTGATCTTTAAATTTTAAACTAAAGATGGACCCACATTTGAATCCCAGATCTGAGCATCTGTGAACTTTGTGGAAGTTTATATCAGTTTCCCTTTGTGATTCAAGTCCATCTCTGCTTCAAACAGTAGCAAAGTAACATTAAATATAATGACTGATCAAGAGCATGACTTTTCAGGTCAATAATCTTTCATTTTATTATTTGTATTATACTGAGCATAATTACTGTGTGTAGTCTTACTTAATATGCTGGAGTTTGCATGAAAAAGCATAAGGTTTGGTAAAGAAGATACAGTGATATCAACCCAGTCTTTTATAACCTGATCACTTGCATGATTCTTTCTATGTTCAATATGCTTTAAATCCAATAACATTGATACTAAGATATCCTGATATTTAAACAGTGTAATTTTTTGGTAAAGATTACACAATGAACGTACAAAATTCTCATTTCATTAAATTCTACCCAACAATCCTTTTGTTCAATCCTCTATCTGAACTGAACTGCTAAGTTTTTGCGTTCTTCTACTCCAGGTAACAGTGTTTCCTCTTAAACTTTAACCTTTGACCCTCTCTCACCCAACTATTGACATCTGGTCATTATTTCTTTTACTGCTTTCCACCCCCTGTTGTCAGATGGACTGTTCTGTTGTCTAAAACACTTGATAGGTGGACAGGTTTATATAATCCGAGGTGAGTTCCTGTAGAGACTAATTGGATGTTGTCTTTTTCATGCAAAAGAAAACTTGCCAGCAGTAAAGCTGTCCATGGCTATCCACCACTTTGGTTTCCAAACTGTACATTTATTATCAGTGGTACTCTTAAAAGTAGTGGCACTTATCTCTGATTATGGATGATGGTATTTCAGAGTATCTAAAAAGTGAAAATGTGCAATGAGCTTCTTTTCAAACAAGCTCTAATCTTTTAATAATCTTCTTTTCATGCATGTGATAGGAAGAAAAAAGCAGATATTTTCAGACAATTATACATTTTTTAAAATCAGTACTACCTTTATGAAATACCATGCTGTATATAGTGTGCAGGTGTCAGTGCTTCAAGAAAAATTAGAAAAAATGCCATTTTAAAAATAAAAGGCTTATCACTCAAACACTGAAAATCATGGTGTGTTCAATGCATTTTACAGTATATATTTTAAATATTACATCAGCTTTTTAAAAGTACTTCCTAAAGCACTAGACAAGACATATCTTAAAGACCCATGTTAAATTGTGCAAAGATTATTTATTTTCTCTCCAAATACATTAAATATAATCTTGAATGAAACTATGAACTATAAAAGATATTTATTCTGTTTTGTAAACATCCACCATTTAATACATTTGGCTACATTTTGGTCTTTAAATATGAACAGAACCAAAAAGCCTTAAGTAACAAACCACATCCATGCAGAGATTTTTTTGTTAAGCATTTCATCCTTAGCTGTTTTGATATCATTGCCGGACACCAACATTCATTTTTCCTCTACATTAGTTGTATTCATTCCACTTCGTTTGTTCTTATTTTCTGAAAACTCAGTGGTATGCTTTACAGTATTTTGGCTAGTTGAGCTTGCTAAGTGTTAATGCTGTACTACTCTGCTTTATGCACAGACGTCGGGTGGTGGGGAAGAGGAGGATTATGAGGTATACCTTTAACTAAACTCATTAACATAGTGCAAATACCAGCTAAGACATTAGTGCAATGAAAATATTTTTGCTTATTTATTATCTTCTTCACATTACAATTATGTATGTTCAAACTGAGCTATGTTCAAATAACATGGTATACACCATATCCTTATGTTGTATGTTATTACATATTTCATTAGCAAAAAGTCTTGGTCTAACGCTCATCTAACATTCTAAAATGTTATATATTTTGTAGATACGTATGTTAAGTTAACACTGCTGAATTCCATGGGTCAGGAGATGTCCAAGTGCAAGACATCCATTCGCCGAGGGCAGCCAAATCCAGTATACAAAGAAACCTTCATTTTTCAAGTGGCACTATTTCAGCTTTCAGATGTGACACTCATACTGTCTGTGTATAATAAACGCAGCATGAAACGAAAAGAGATGATAGGCTGGATTTCTCTAGGTCTTAACAGCTCAGGAGAAGAGGAACTAAATCACTGGACTGATATGAAGGAATCAAAAGGACAACAAGTATGTAGATGGCACTCATTACTAGAGTCTTAATAGACAATACCAAGGGGCAGTTGTGGTTCCAGGGAGTTTTAGTGTTTCAACAGGACTGTCCCTTCGTCACCACCAAGAGATCTGTTATGGAAGTAACAAATTCAACATTCCACCTTAAAGAATGCACAATGTGCAATGGAGCAGAACATTTTACACATCTTCTTCAATTAATTTATTGGACACTTCACTGGTGTCAGATTAAACCTTTCTGTACACATACAAGATAGCAATCGCTCCATCCCCCTGATGCTTTCAATACTATTTTGGTTTAGGATTATTTTCTGTTTAGCAATTCAAGTATATTTTATGTAAAAATCCCCAAATTATTGTAAAATCCTCCTATCATGTTCGGTTTTTTAGTGCTCTTATATTTTAGTTTACAACCTGCCAACATTCAGATTTAGGGGCGCTGGCCTTTAATACAAGAAACAAATGATTAAACTGTGAAACAAAAAAAAGAAACAACAACAAAAATATTACCACCAGTGGGAAAGAGAGCTTAATATTGAATATATTGTTGTTTTAGATTGATTTTGGTTTTTAGGCTCTTTAGTTGCATTAACTTTTCATTTCTGATACCAAGTTAGTCTGAAAAGCTCTAGACTCAATGGAATCAGATGAACTTTGACATAAAATAAATATTTCTTGAATCTGTGACAGGAACAAGCTCCACATTATGGCATACATTGGATTTTTTCCCATTTGCCTGTGCTTCTGCCTAACCCAAAGAGACCAGATCACTGTTCTGGTCCCTTGCAAGTCTGCTTAGACAGATTGTACTGTAAAACTATGTAACTTTCTGTTGAAAGCGCTTCCTGTATTCATGTATTCCAATATAGGAAGCTCATAGAGCATGAGTTTACTAAAAATATCTTTTCATTAAGCCAATTGATATGCATTTCTTTAAAATGTCAATATTGTGAAGATTGTGTTGAAAGATCACATAAGAAACAGTAGTAGTTAAACTTCTAAGGCAAACAAGCAATTCCATGACTTTAGAGAAAAGAAATATATTTTTGTGTTTCCATGGTTGGTCTTATGAATTGCAGAGTTCCAAGAGCTGGAAGCAGGGAATCAGGCCATAAGTGTCCAGTCTTGTTGCTGGAGAAGGGATACAAGGGATCTAGCAGAGAGTTATTTCCTCATTATTTTCCTGGTGGCAGAGAAAGATAGGGCCAACCCATGAATTGTAAGGGCTTGCATGGAACATTGAGTTCCCAAAAGTGTGGGTCCATTTGCTTTGCGTATTTAAGGCTGGCACTCTTGGCTTCATAGCATCATCATGGTTACAAAAAAAAAAAGCTGCAGCATAACAGACAACTTCTGCCTTTGGATAAACACCCACAACTTCCACTGACGTCAGGGAAATGTGTGTGTAGCTGATGTTTTGGCCTAAATACCGTAAGTACAGTAGTCTCTCAATAATTCACACTGATGGTCAGATCCAATTCAGATTACTGAATATTGTGAATTACTGAGTAAGTAATGACACAATTTAAACAACAAAAAATCAGGATTCACAAAATGTAAATGTACTGTAGTTTATTTCTTATAAGTAATGAAGTCTTACTAATGTGAGACCCTCAGGGCAGCAATCACTGAGAAGGATGCAATCACTGTATTTTTTATAAGAATTATTTATGTTTTAGTGAATTTGGATTAAGAAAGAGACTCTTTCATGTTACCTCTGAATCGTTCAAACTTTGGGATACAAAGACAGTCAGCTATTGTGTGATTGCATACAGCAAATGTATAATGTTAGATACATCATGTGATTCTCCAATTCTCACAGGACTTAAATGATTCCATAACCCCTTTCCTAAGAAATCTCCAGTTACAGTTTTCAAATAATGTTAGTTGGTGCCTTTCATATCAAACTAGTTGAAGCTGCTAATACAAACTGATGGTTGTATTTGCAAAATGGGCCTTCAATTTTTATTGACTTAAGGATTTCTCAGACCATTGTTACAGGAATTTTCTTTTCTGTCTTGCCTGTTGTTTTTTGTGTGAGGCACAAAAAACTTCATTTTGGTAATTCAGACATTCAAGAACTTTGATTAGCAAGAAACATTGTAAATAGCAGTACACTAAAGTGTTCCTTCCAGGTCCGTTTGTTGCTCAGTTTGTGAAGTGCAATGTCAAGCTCATAAATGTTTAAATAAAAATATACATTAATTTTATATATATAAGAAACACCATCTCCATTTACCCAGCTCATTTTGGTTTCACTTATGATAGACACACTTGTTAGTTTTCCTGGTAGTGATTCAGTAAATATCTTAAGTAACCACTCCATGGCGATAAACCACTCAAATTATAAAAATTAGTTTCTTAATGGAGATGTTCTTATAAAAATTGTACTCATATTTGTGAATATTTTGAGGCAGTCTCCTAAGATTGAAAATTGTCTGTCAAGGGTTGTCTCTTGTACAGGTTTCACTGTATAAAGTCAATTACAGTATTTCACAGTAACTACTGAACAAGGTAATTCCATTGCAGAGCATGGTAGATATCTCGGGTCACCATAGACTATATTACAAACTAAAGTTGGTGATTCTGTAACCTGGAAAAGGAACCCAAACTACACTAAACCATGTGATCAATTAAATTCCTTTTCAAAAGTAATATTGTTTAGGAATGACATTTTCATGCATTAACAATTCACACATGTAAGAGACATTAACATCTTAATTTAGACAAAACATGTCTAGATGCATGATGAGTACATCTAACAAGATTCTTTTTGTTAGACATGATGCTTTTCCAAGATTTTCATATGTGATTTTCATAGACTGCAGATTCAACAAATGTAACACAAAGAAAAAGGTCTTATTTATTTAGGCCCATGCGATACAAATGTATATAAAAGGCTTACAGGAATTTCTAATTTTACATGGAAATCAAATACAGGAAGTAGAATGTGGTCAGATTTTTTTTGTCTTTGCAAAACTAATCGCGTCATCAATTGGAATTTACTCTGGAATTTTTATAAATTGGCGGTAGTACTGGTAACTGCTATGTTGTTTTTTATTCCTAGGTCAGTGTTATGACTTGTGGTTTTGGGGGTATTTTGCTTTGTTATTTCCTTTATGTGAATCTACACTCCCATATTTTAAATTTGCCTTTAGATAAAGCTTTGTTCAAACCTTACTCAGTGGCTGATGCCCGGAGTCTTTTGTATGCATTCAGATTGAACAAAATTTAACCAAGAACAAACAATCCAAAGAACAAAAATCCCGGCATGCAGCAGAAAGACATCAGAACAGAGCCTTGGTGTGTGCCTGAAATCTGTGCATGATTCTATTTTCTTGTCATTTTTTTGTTGTTGTTTACCTTTCAGATCTCTGTTTTATAGGTACAGTTAGTAATTATAAGAATTTATCAAATTATTCAATTATATTTGTCCTCTGTGTATCAGGATTACACAGAGATTACAATTCTTGAATTGATAGTGGTTTTTGTTACATCACCGCAATGGTTTCTTACCCCTTGGATTGACATAAAACAGCAAGGATTCTTGGAGAAACTACACTTAAAAGGGGTTTTCTATCTTTTCTGCAGTATATATATATATATATATACACATATATATTTCAAGAAGGAATTAAAACCTTCCATAATATATATGGCTCTTTGCAAAAATGATTACAAAAGTGAAAGAGAACGATTGGTTTCATACTTGAATCTGAACAAAAGATTAAGGGCCAGATTGTGACCTGACTTAATAGGCCAATGCAAGGAAATATGAAATTACCAGGTGCCCCATTATTCCCCTGCACTGGCCGACAATAGAGCAGTTCAAGAGGGAGAACAGCCTACTTTGCAGGTGGATGGGGAGTGGGCAGAGCCTTGGTTCCACACCCCCATTTGCCAGCCAGAACAGCTGGAACCCATGCTCTGCGGAGAGTAAATCTGTCCCAGGTATAGGACTGGTGCAGATTACTTCTCCCTGAGCAACAGGGGACCTAGGGTCTAGCTTGTGGCACTCTAAGTCACAGTCTGGTTCCTGATCCACTCCAGCAATGGCACATCCACATGCTGCCTCTTGCTCAGGGCTTGTGGCAAATCCACAATTAGTAGAGTCCTGCAAATCCACAGATATCTCCGCGGATATCCACATCCGCAGATGCAGATATCAGTGGACCATTTTTTTGTGGATGGTGAATCGGATGCAGATCTCAAAGGTGGGAAAGCAGCTGTCTGCAGCTCATAGCCTTTGAGGCTGCTTCATCACCTTTGAGGTCTGTTCGGCTGTGACCCCTGGGGTGGGCCACGAATCAGCTGTTTGGCGTCACCCCCCCTTCCCTGCACAGGCTGCCAGTCAGCTGTTCAGTGCCCCCTCCCCTATGAGCCACCAATCAGCTGTTCCATGGGGACCTGCCAATCAGCTGTTTGGCAATTGCCTGGAGGGACAGACCCTTGAACAGCTGATCAGCGGCCGTGGGGCTGGCCTCCAAACAACTGATTGGGAGGCCCAGAGCTGCGGGTGCCGTGCGTGTGCGGATGTCATAGAAGAGATTGACTGCGGCTGGTGGGTCAGGTGTAAACTGATTCTCATGGATGCAGATTGGACGCGGCTCCACATTTTTGTATCCGTCCAGGGCTCTAACAATTAGGCCATAAAGTAGGGTCTGGCTTCTTGGCTGACACAGCAGCATAGCTTCTAAATATAATTAAAATCCTCAGAGCACATTAATAAAATGAAGGGGGACAGGGCGTTGAACTAGATGACTTTTGGGGTCCCTTCCAACCCTAATCTTCTATGATTCTATGAAAATACAGTGATTACTTGAAATTAGGGTATGCCCTTTTACTGGTGTCACAGGTTCTATTTATCAACTAAACAAGTCCACAGGCTATAGGGGAGAGTACCCAAACCACAGAAGTGGTTTTATTGCAGATACTACAGAAGAAAGTTTTCCTGCACTCTAGAGACTTTCACTCAGAAACTGTTCATTCCCTCTGAAATACCTGGCATTGGCCACTGCCTGAAGACAGGATACTGGGCTACATGGACCATTGGTCTGACCCAGTATGGCCGTTCTTATGTTCTTAAACTCTTGCAATCATTCCTATTGGTTACAATAGTGCCTGCTTTTATTATTTTCCCACTTGACACTTTCTGGTTTCTTTTTTTCTATTTTTTTACCTCTCCCACTTTGTGTTTCTGTAGTAATCTGTTCATCCTCCCTCCTCTCTCCCTAAGGGGCCTGGTCCTGTGAGATGCTAGGCACCTTCAACTTCTGTTGTCCTTCTGTTGACTTTGGGAGTGAAGGCAGTCAGCACCTCTTATCACAGGCACTGATGTAGAGTGCAAAATAAGGCAATTGACTCAAGTCTGACCATTAGATTCTGTAGATGACCTGTGCTAATCAAATATTATCCCTTTTTAAATTGCCTCCCAAACTAATTCCTGTAACCATGATTCAGTCATTCCTCTACATTATGACTACCTGTTAGATCATTGGTGTGAATTTCTTTCTTTTATATATATTACCCTTGGAGATTACTGCTAGTGAAATACAAAACCACCAAAGCTTCAACAAGGAGATTACTTATTTAATAAAATAAAAAAGCAAGGAACGCATTTTTTTCATGTAGGAACTGAATGAAAATCATTCCTTTAAAATACATTTAAAAAAAAATATTTTTTTTTAAACAAAATCAGGGTATGACATTTGAGGGAACAATTTTCCTAAATATGCTCAGTCTTCATTTTATTGCTTGTCTTTTGTCTTAAAACTGCTCCCATTTGAAGCTAATTGCAAAACTCCCATTGACTTAGCTGAGAGCAGGATCAGGCTCTTTACCTATCCCTCCCACTTGTCTGGGGGAATGCTCTCTTCTCTAAAGCAGTTCTCTAATATTATGGCTTGTCAGTAAAGTAGACTATCCTCTCTCCTTATGTTGAATTTTCAGTAACAGCTAGACATTTATATACTCTAAGGGTTCTATTCTCCTATTGAAATGCATGCATAATTCCTATTAATGTTAATGAGAGGAACACACAGACACTAATGGGAGAATAGACCTGACCCCAAAAGAGTAATAGGATCAGCAGATTAGAGCACTGATTGAGCCTGGTGCCTGCAACACAACTAAATGTGATTTCAATTATGAATGAAGGTAAAAGCCAATTATCAGGAGACAGTTTCAGAATCTCAAATGTAAGTATTTAAATAATCTTTTTCTCTCCTCTTTGTTTCTATTTGTTCCAGCTTCTGGATACTTTCTTTTAATTTAGCATTAACTTAACATTTAATAAAAATGGTCCACACATATTTTGATTGTTTAAATTAGCATTCAGAAAAGTATAGTGCTAAAATAAACTGCCCCAGAAATGTACTACATATTGTAAGCTCTCAAATCTGTTATCAGGTTTTGTAACATGCTGTAGGTAGATGTCAATTTTGTTTGTTTGTTTTGTTGGTACTTTTTGTGGGGAAGATCCATGGATGAATTTGTCGTCACTGAATGAATGCCTGATAAAAAGGTACCAGCAAAGAATGTGAGAATTAAAAATAAGTGACAGCTTTCAACAGCCTTTTGTTGTACGGGTCAATTCTGCTCTGAGGCAACCCTAGTCCCCTCCTTAACAGCCATGGAGGACACCAGTGACAGGAAAACCAATGCTGTGTTGAAGTGCAGTGGGGCAAGATTTGTGGGGCTATACCACTTAAAAGGCACATTCTGCTCTATGGGTCCCAACACACCATATTTAAGGGATGTGGGAGGAGCAGAGGTCATGGACTTGCTGCTGTGTGTTCCACTGGCTGTTGTCTCATCCTGAATGGTGGGGATTGGTACAACCTTAAAGCCTTACCTTTTCCCCTCTGTATCCTGGGAACAGGAATTTTTCCCTGCCATAGCCCTTCAGGCTCAGCTACTTAATTTCGATCTAAGTTACAGCTTTGTAAATATGGAGTAACTCCAGTGACTTCAATGAAGTTACTTCATTTTTAAAATGGTGTGACAGAGTGCATAACTCAGCCCTAGATAAATATTGTCTGAGTCCCTCCATGAACAGTGCTAGCTTCTGTTAGTGCAACCCAGACCGTAAGTTCCTTGGGAGCTCCAGCCATCAAATAAAACTGCCCACCCATGGCAGAAACCTGTTAGAGGGAGAACTGCAGAAGTACCATCACCTGCCCTTCCAAAAGGATGAGTAGCTCCTGGGTGCAGACGGGATATAATTTGTACCTCCCTTTCATTCTGTGTCCATGGAGATGAATCTGGCTCACTGTATCCAGTTAATTCTAGTAGTGTGCTCTCCAACATTCTACATTCCTCCATTATATATCTAGAGTGGATTGATTTGTAACTTTGGATTGATTTCCAAAATGTAAACGTATATAAACGTGAAAGAAACTGCCAAATAAACTAGAAATATTAGTGTGGCATTGAGATACAGGGAAATTTCTAGGACATGGTACAATCAAGGATCTGAACTTTGAACAAGTTTTGATAGTCAGTTTTGATACAGTTTATTATGACATTTTAAGAAAATTTCTAAGCAGTTTGAATGTTTTAAGAATATTAAAAAAAAAAAAAAAAAAAAAAAAGCGCAACCATCTTTTATTACTATACAGCTAGTTTGCTGTCCTTTCCAGTAAACCACAAGGTTCATTAATGTTTGGAACTGTTTCATTTATTACAATTTTCCTGACAAAGTGTAATTAGGGAAATCTTTTATTTACTTTTTCCCTTTCTTTGCTTGTTTTAAGGAGCAGTTTCTCCCTATACAGTATATATACTTTCTTACAGAGCTTTCTTACATATTTTTATAAAAATTGATCTAACAATGTAAAGTTAAATGCTCTATGAGCAACCTATATCTCTGTTAAACAATCTAAAGTGCTGTACTAATGATTAAGGGCCTGAACCTACTGCCCCTACTCAGGGTCTGATTCTGCCACACTGCTTCATGTTTAGTAGACCCTTATTCCACAAGTAGTTCTGTTCCACTGATTTCAGTGAGACCACTCACACAGTATGGTACATGAATAACAGTGGCAGAACTGAGCCCTCAGTGAGCAGTCCTATTGACTTCGATGGCATTTCTCCCGTGAGTAAGGGATGCAGGATCTGCCCCATAATTATGGTTATAGATTATAGTTCCCTGGATTTTAAATGATATCAAGCTTCTTTGCTGGTGACTATAAACTAATAAGTGATCTTAGGGAATGCAAATATTGAATTTTGCTGTTATCAGCCAGGTTATTAAAATGTGTTCACTTCACATTTTAATTCATTCTTTCATTAAAAGATATATAAATATGGGCTTGTGAAGCAGTATTTGTATGGCGAGAACACACATCCACCAAATTTTATATGAGTGTATGAAATATACAGTATGTAGCATTTTATTCATATACTTTTATACTGCCTGTATAACACCGATACACTCGATGCCTTGTTTCTTTTGTATAAAACTAATATATAGAGAAACTGATGTTATTATATGTAATCAATGTCACTGTAATTTGAGAAATGTCTTAACCAGGTTATTCCTAGTACAGGAGGTTTTAAATGGCAGTTCAATTTAACATGATATATTTTCTTGGTAGGTTAAAAGTTGTTCCACTTCCCTGCTCAGTTGCTTCCCAAGAAACCTTTTCACATGATTGTTTGTACTTAACTGACTCTTGTGTCTGATGTTAGTCACATGGTGTTAACCAAAGAACTAGCCCTGTTTCTAATTCATTGGACAAATAATATTTGGGCTTGCTACCATATAATTATTGAAGTGACATTACGGATCTCATGGAACAAATATAAAATTGACATATGTAAACGTGAGTCAATGCTGAGAATAGAAGGTACCTTTTTCTGACTGGTTGTACATTATTGTATCAGTAGCAAAATATTTGGTTTGTATCTGTGTGTGTGTGTTAATCAAATGTGTCCACAAAGCAAACAAAAATACAAATAAACAGTGCAGACATATTTAACTTTATTTTACCTATTTAATGGCTGTGTCTGGAGTGTACAACTTCAAGAAGCTTGGTAACTTCGAGACTATTCATGTTTGAAGCCCCGACAGCATAATGTATATGTATACCTATACTGCTCTTACTAAGACAGATATATATCATACTAAGAGTATGTGTTGCTAATATCAGTAATATAACACAATCTCCACCCACTATGTTTCCATTTTAAATTCTTTTCATTAGCTGGTTAGTCTATAAAGTTACAGGATTTTCATATTCCATTTTCTTCTATTATTAAATTGTTTGCACCCCTTTAACAAAGACTTAATACAACAAGAGCAGTTTAAGGGAACATACCATACTTTCCAAGTCTTATTCAGCACATCACATGAAAAAGAATTTTAAATATCAGACTGTAAAAATGACAGAAATTAAAATCAGTACATTCTGATCAAGTAACTGACAGCCTTTCAACCCATAATTCCATGAATTAACCAGAAGCATTCCTGATTAACCTTTTTGAAGTGAAACATCAATGCCCAATTAGTAGTTTGGGTTTTTCCTCCTCCCACCCTGTTTTGGAAAAGGGCTATCTTTTTTGTTGATATTAGAAGTGGAAGTGGAAACATAAAGAACTTTTCATCTTTACGCTTTGATCTCCAGCTAGAAACATGAACCCTTAACTGATGCCTGAAACTGAATTTGCCTTTTATTATCCACCTTTTTTGGTCATCTTTTCTTTTATGTTATATTTTATATATTGAATGAACAGAAATTAACATGCTCTATAAATCAGCTTGTTCTGTATTCTGACAGTAACAGAATTAAAGGATGAATTACTCCTATTTCAACTACTTATATGATTTATTAGATATTTAGGACTTTGTCTGAAAGAGACATTGTCTAGATGAAGACTTATTTTCTCATGGCATTTCAGCTGCATGTAGATAAAAATGGAGTTTTTAGCAGTGAATGTGCAGATCTGCATATCGTATGTCAAATTGTGTGGTGTTAGCTACATTTTATGCTAGAGAGGGATTTATAATTAAATGTCACACTGTATCGCAGTATCTCAAATTGTGTGTTGTCAGAAATTTGTTGTTTTGTTTTTCTTCCCCTATCATTAGCTAGCTAAAAACTATTTTAAAATTTGATGCTAGCTTATATTAACCCTAAAGGTCTCCAATGTGCAAAAAAAGTTACTACTGTCAAGTTGTCTTTTTATAAAAAGCAGAAGAGGTTCCAGCATGTCTGTTGCTGTTAAAATAGACATTTCCTAGTTTCAGAAAAAAGTTTTATTGAAGATTTCCATCATGTATTTGTAGGTATACCAGTACCCATACACACATACAACCATAACTCCTCAATTAGTTGTGAAAGGTTACATTATATACTGTTCATCTATATATGACAGCTTTAAGACTGTTATTTACATGCTTGAGACTGTGTAATTAAGGATTTATAATTTTGTCTACCTTCTCTCTCTCTCTCTCTCTCTCTCTCTCTCTCTTTGTGTTTCTACTGATCAATATGTAAGCCGTTTTTACTAACTTCAGGATCTGCCTGGATATCCTTTGCTAATTAAAAAGCAAATTTCCATACATGGAATCCAGCCTTTTACATCTGAACCGTAATAGCTGGAAAATATTTGAAAGAAAGAAAAATCAGATGCAGTAACTAATTATGTTTCTTTTACTTGGAATTCACTGGGTCTTGTGCAAATATAATGAACTCCACTATTTAGCAAATAGTAATAGCAGGTCCACAGTTCTATGGAGTCTGAGTTTTAGAGAAAGAATGAGATTTTAGTTTCATGAAGCTAAATCTAGTCACAACGCGCACTCCCTTTTGCATTATTTCCAAGATTTTTTTTAAGAGTTTCCTCAGTTCCTTTGGCTCTTCCTGTGTCTTAAATCTTCTAACTATGGAATTTTTAAAGACCATTGGTACCAGATACCCCCAAATGCAAATAAAGGGACATTCAGATGACTATTTTGATTGGCCTCTGAAAAAGGCTCCTATAGAGTTTTGTAGATCTCATCTAGGCTTCTGTGAATTTCTTCTATTCACAGATTTTGCAGAACATCTGTATGCTTAAGTTATATAAAGTTTTTAAAAGATAGAGTTAAATAACTGAGATAGTTGAGGTTTGACTTAACATTTAAAAAAAACATTTTACCAAAGGTGGTATTTTCATTCACACACACAAAAGTGCCCTACAGAACTCTCTAGTGATTTTGTTGAGCACATTAGAATAACACTTCTGGAGCCATCACAGTATCTCTGCTTTAGAAAGTGTGAGTACATACTTTTTAATCATGGAGTTTTACCAAAAATACATACATGCAAAACATTAAAAAAAAAAAAAAAAAAAAAAACCTGATTAGTTAAAATGGTTAAAATAAACCAAAAACAATGTCCTCTACCCAAAAGATAGGAAAACTTAATATGGGGGCTCTGACATTCCCTCCACTTCTGCAGGTGGAAGTGACAATCCTGGCAGCTTGGGCCAGGAGAGAGTGCAGAAGAGCGAGAGCTTCTCTGCTGCAGCACTTCCCATTTCCCTGACCCCACATAATCGTCTCCGCAGCCCACAGGACTTCTGCAAGTAAGTTAATGTTGTCAGTGTTACTGCTGACATTTTCTAAAGCTTGTGTGACTGCAAGTGATCTGTTATGCCACATGGAATTTGGTGCATGTTTTGGGATAAAGGGATTTTCAGAACGACATGAGTCATGCCCAAGTCCTTTGCACAGCATAGCCATCAGACAGGCAATACCTTTGCCTGAGAGGGCAGATGTAAATGCTTTCCTGACCCCAGCAAATGAGGATGAAAAGGGCTTGGGAGCAAGAAGGGATTATAGAAGCAAGTGGTGGACCTTGGAAACCAGACCAGCAGCCAGTGGGGGCACATAGCCCTGGACCATCATAGAGGACAATGTTGCAGGTGAATAGTGTATGAAAAATTAGTAGAAGAAAAAAGTATAAATACTAGAGATAGAGTAATGTAGTTTTTATTAGATCACATAGCTGGTGCATCAACCAGTCTGCAGCTGGCAGTGAATTATTGGTTCAATGTGCATGACATGGGATTATACATTGGTTATTGATTCCCTTGCTTTTTAGTATATGGCAAGAAAAGAGAACAGTTGTTCAAACTGCTGAGTAGCTCGCTCTCTCCTCTAGCCATCTAGTATAAGAACAAACTGTTATTATTATTATCATCATTATTATTATTGTTGTATTTATTAATAAAAGCTTGGCCTTGTGTTCATAACTGATAATCTGTGATATGAGATCTACGATGATGTGATCATGTGACCTACCATTATAAGCCAAGTGTAAAGAGAAAAGAATTTAAGAATAGGGTAGGTGGAGAACTGGAAAAGTACCGCGATGCAGTGAAGGAAATATTCAATATATCTGTTGGTTTACATGAGTTCAATTTAAATATCTACAGCACTGCCAGGATCAATCATCATGAATAGGGTGCGTATTGGCCTCCATGGACCAAGTTCTGCACTCAGTGACATGTGTGCAGCCTCCTAAGGTCAGTGGGTTACATGGATGTAACCGCAAAATTATATGGACTGTTCATGATAAATGAACACCTATTTGCACAGTACTAGTGATAGTAGTGATAGCTATACACAGATCTTATCAGACACAACTTATGTCACTTCTGTACAGATATACCTTTCTATCTGGCAAAAGATTAAATTATCACATAGTTATATTCACGTGGTGGATTCCATGTTAGTTTTTAAAATCTTTTTAAAATAGCAAATTACTTGGCTCCAGATACTCTGGTGAATAAGGGCTATTTAGTATTTTCTTGCTGCCCAAATTTGTAGCATGCTTTTCTCTCTAGTGTTGGGGTTTTTGCACTCCACCAATGCAGTTCTACTTTAGCGCTCGTCGCTTGATATATATGATATATTTAATTTTACTTGTAAATTTAATTACCACCCTTCCTTCCCAAAAAGTAATAAAGGAGATGCTAAATTTTCTTATCATTGTGTGTAGCTAGTTTTCAACATGGTGATCCTAAAAACAAATTTATTTTTTGATCAGTGTAAAAAATATTACATATGAAAGGAAATAAATCAGACTAAAAAAAGATGTGTGGATGAAATAAAATCTCATCAACTAAGATCCTATAATAAATAAATAGAATATTAGATCAATTATTTATTCAAACAAGACCCTAATAGGATTATGTGTTGTGAGTATAGTTTACAGTGGTTTGTTTTCCACTTAATTAGAAGCCTTACATTTCATCTTATTAATAATGAAAATTCTCTTGTCAAAGTGGGTAAGATCATATTGACACTAATGTACATTTTTAAGGCAGGAGTGAATATTGCCTTTTAAATTATTTCATTACACTCTGCAAAAGGCCATATTCTGCTCTCTGTTCTGATACTGCCTAGGGCCAATATGTTTTGGTCCTTCTTTGGGAGAGATCACTTGTTGAGCTGTGAAGATAGTTCAGTCTTTATGGCCCATGCAGTCCTAATCTTCTGCTGTGAATACAGCCAAAGTGAGAATTTGGGGGATTGACAGGTTTACGTAGCATCTTATTTCAAGCATGCAGGAGCTCAACTGCACTTTATGGAAGTCAAGTAAAAGTTTACTGTGAAAACAGGAACAAGCAGCAAGATGGCTTGCTAGCTAATGTGATGTACTGTAATGTGCGAAAGCTGTGTATATCCTTTAAAAGCGGTTAGAAGATGCTAATCTAGTTTCTTCTGGAATACTGGAGGTAACTTGTAATAAAATATAACGTGAGAATGGCGTGATCTATCAATTTGAGCGTGGAAATGGGAATCAGGAACCCCGCAATTCTAATGCCAGCTCTGACACTCTGGCTCTCAGGTAGATTGCTTTGGCCCTGCTCCTGCTCCCATTGACAAAAATGGGAATTTTAGCAATGGGAACAGAATGCCAGCCCTAAATTCCAAGCCTCGGTGTATTTATTTGTAAAACAGAAGTAATTATACTTGCTTTCTTATCTCACAGGTTAATAACGAGATAAAACGTAAAATGATTGTACATGAAAGCTAATGTATAAGTGTTGTTATATAAGAAAGAACTGTATGTCATGCATTTACTTATACCTAAGAAGACACAAGTAACAGTAAGGTTAATTTCCCCCATGTTAAATAGCTCAGTATAGGATCTCTCGGCAATCCTCATTATAATCAAGAATAAAATAAAACTACTGTATGATCCGTACCTTATTAATTTGGACAAGTTTTACCTTGAAGCCTCCTGCCAGGAAGGGATCCATCTAGCCCTTTATGGAAAGGTCCTATACAAACAGGGATAAAACCAACACAAATGTAATAGGGTTTGACAGAGATTGCTCTTATACACCTATAGAAAAATATTCTTTCTGTAGTTATTTGCAGTGTTGCTGTAGCTATGTTGGTCCCAGAATATAAGAGAGACAAGTTGAGTGAGTTAATATCTTTTATGGGACTAACTTCTGTTGGTGAAAGAGACAAGCTTTTGAGCTTACACACAGCTCTTCTTCAGGTCTGGGAAGGTATTCAGAGTCTCACAGCTAGACACACGGTGAAATAGATTGTTTAGCATAAAGAGTAACATGTTGTAAGAGATCATTCCAAGTGAAATGTGCAGTTAACACCTCCGCAATCACAGAACAAAGGAGGGGTTAGTGGGTTATAGATTGTTGTAATAAGCCATAAATCCAGTATCTTTACTAAGTCCATGATTTTTAATGTCTTAAAAAGTTATGAATTTAAGCTTCCAAGCTAGTCTTTTGAAGATGCTGTGCAGGTTTTCTTTGAGGACGAGGACTAAGAGGTCAGATATGGAGTGATCGTTGTGTGAAAAGTGTTCACCCAGAGGAGATATGGTGTTTTTGTCTTTTATCATTTTTCTGTGTGAGTTCATTCAGAATGTAGTGATTGTCTGGTTTCACGCACATAGTTGTTATTGGGGCATTTAATGCACTGGATGAGGTCCACCACATGTTGCGATTGGCATATGTAGGACCTAATAATCTTGAAAGGTGTGTTGAGGGGATGGGTATTGAACACAGTAGCAGTGGAGTTATGTCTGCAGATTTTGCATCTGTTGTTATGGCTGGTTCTGGTGCTGCTTTGACTTGGTGTGTACTGGTCTGTGGGGAGCTGGCTTCTGCTAAGGAGCTTTGCAAGGTTGGGAGGTTGTCTGAAGGCCAGAAGAAAGACGTTTCGGAAAGATTTAATTCAGATGCAGTCTGCATCAAGTATGAGTTGTAATTACTTAATGATTCCCTGTATGGGTTCCAGTGTGGGAACTGTACAACCTCATCCCCTACAAACCCACCCCAGGGACCTTCTACATGTCTCCTAAAATACAGAAACCAGGGAACCCAGGCAGACCCATCATATCTGGCCACAGCACTCTTACTGAAGGAATATTGGGATTCACAGAAACCATCCTTAAACCACTAACCACACAAAAGGCTGATTAACTCCAAGACACAATCATCTTCCTCCAGAAACTTCACAACATTAAGAACCTCCCTCAGAACACCATCTTTGTCACCATGGATGTCACCTCCCTATACACCAACATCCGTCACAATGATGGCATTGCTGTCTGCCTCAAATATCTGCAAGACAATGGACAACGCTCAGATATCCACCCCAAACACATCGCCAAATTCATTCATTTCATCCTCACCTGTAACAATTTTACATTCAACAACAAACACTTGTCCAAACCATGGGAACATCTCTCTAATATGCCAACCTCCTCATGAGCCACCTTGAGGAAGAATTTCTGGACAAATGCACCACTGAACCAATGATATACCTGAGATACATCAATGATATTTTCATCTTTTGGACAGAGGACCTAAACTCCTTTCACCACAACTTTTCACCCATCCATCAGACTCTTTCTAAAACACTCCCATATCAGCCTTAACTTCTTGGATACCATGATCAGCTTCATATCTGGCCACAGCACTCTTACTGAAGTGCTAAGGATCTAAGGATAAAGTCCAGGATACACACCTTAACACGCTTGAAACCATCTTCACCAAACCTGGACATTCCAGAGAAGAAGATTGTGTCATGGAACAGGCCAGCCCAATACTGCAAGACATATTGCTTCAATACAGAGAAAGTAAAAAAAAACCTCCAACAGCATGCTGTTAGCTGTCACAAACCACCCTGCACCAGAGCCCATCTTCAATGGGGACCACATTCTGAAAGAAATCTTTCCCAAACCTCCTCTTCTGGCCTTTATACACCCTGCCAACTTTGCCCAGTTTATCATCAAAAGCAAGCTCCACACAGCCAAGACACACCAACTCAAAGCAGCACCAGCCCCTGCCATAACAACAGATGCAAAATCTGCAGACATAACTCCTCTGCTACGATGTTCAGTGCCCATGTCTGCAACACACTTTTCAAGATCCATGAGTTCTACACATGCCTATCACAACGTGGTGGACCTCAACGTGGTGGACCCACAACGATGTGGGGGTGAAACCAGACAATTGCTACATTCTGAGTGAACTTACACAGAAAAATGATAAAAGACAAAATCACCATATGTGGGTGAACGCTTTTTATGCAACGATCACTCCACATCAGCCCTCTCTGTCCTCGTCCTCAAAGGAAACCTACACAGCATCTTTAAAAGATAAGCCTGGCAGCTTAAATTCCTAACAATCATGGATTTAAAATCACTGGATTTATGGTTTATTGCACCGCTCTATAACCCATTAATTCTCCTTTGTCCTGTGACTGCAGAGGTGTTTACTGCCCACTTCACTTTGAACGATGTCTCATGTTAATTATGATAAACAATCTGTTCCATTTTGTATTTAGCTGTGAGACTCCGAGTACTTTTCCTAGACCTGAAGAAGAGCTCTTTGTAAGCTAGAAAACTTGACTCTTTTACCAACAGAAGTTGGTCCACCAAAAGATAGTACCTCACCCACCTTGTCATTCTTTTGACTTGTCCTATAGATGTCTACAGCAGGGGTAGAATTCTCCATTCAGTTTTACACATTGCTGCAAAAAATGTATAGAATGATTAACATTTTTATTAAATTCTATGTGACTTCCTTTTGAGGGATCTCCTAACCCTTAAAAATTTAAAAATAAAAATTGCTGATTATTTTCAGCTAGATCAGAGGTAGTCAATTATTTTTTTGTCAAAGTCCAAATTTCTTGATCAAGGTATAGTCAAGGTCCAGACTCCAGAGAAATTAATAAAAAAATAAAAATAATGATAATAATTAATTAAAATGTCGTGGTCCATTCAAAAGCAACTGGTGGTTCAGATTTGGCTTATGGTCTGCCTATTGACTACCCCTGGGCTAGATTGTCCTGTAGGAATTGTCTCACAGAGGGGATCTCTGCACAGGGATCTCTCCTTTCCTGTGCTTGGGTCCTAGGGAAAGTACTTTGGGGGTAAGGGGTAATACAGAATACAGTGGAAGCTCCAGTGGAGCTGCACTACCAGGAAGCTGGAGGAGCTAGGGGAACTTTGAAGCTAATTTGAGGGAAGAAGCTTCCACATGATCCCCGAGATCCAAAGATGCTAAATCTCAAACTCTCTCATCATCATCTCTCACAGAGATTCCCTCCACTCCCCACCTCCTTCCAAGTGTTTTTCTGCAGAATAGGGTGATCTGGCCTGAGGCAAAGACTTTACTGGCAGAAATATTTTAAGGAATTATTTTTCTCTTGGTGTATATCCTACTCTGTCTAATTATCAGTGGCGTTCTGAGGGGGCCATGCCCCTGGGCCTGGGGGGGGGCACCAGCCAGGCCCTCTTCGGAGGAACTGCCACCCCCCCCCCCCCACCTCCCGGCTCTCCCGCCCCTGTACTGGGTGCAACAAGGGAGCCGCGGGCTGGATCAGTGCGGTTTCCGGGATGTCAGCGCAGGGCTGCTCCTCCTCCAAGGACCCGGCCGGCACCACCCCAGGCTGGCACCTGGGTGCATGGCCCCCTTGGTACACCACTGCCGCCGCTTCTGCTGCCTCCACAGCGGTGGGGATAAGCGGGGGTTAGCAGGAAACGGACCCACAGACCCCCCCCCCAACATGGGGCGCTGCCATCAATGGGGGGGACACAAATATATGTATTGGCCCCTGGGCACCGGAGTTCCACAGTACGCCACTGCTAATTATGCATAATACTTCACTGTAAGCTTTCTCAGAGGATAGACATGCTGTATAAGATCTATTACAACAAAAGTGTTCATTGTCATTCTGGGCAATCCAAATTAAATGTGATTTGCAAATGCAGCAATCAAAAGAACAAAAGCTGTAAAATGATGCAATGAAATTTACAATGCATATATCCACAAATACTGCATAACAAACATTCATGGAGGGCATGAAAAGTAGAAGTGATACAGTATATAATACTATACAGATTTTTTAAAAACCTGAGTTTAGAATGTCATGGTCTGTATTTGCATCTTCTTCACTTATACCTGCCTATGATACTAGTTGTTACAGATTTCTGAGCAAGACCATGGAAAGCGTCTCCTGTTGCTACTCTGCTGGGTACAATGCATCCTTTAATAATAAATAAAATGCTTTCATTTCTATATTGCCTTTCATCTGAGGCTCTCTAAACATTTTCCAAACACCAAGTCTTGTCTACACTAGAAAGTTTTCTCAACGCAAGTTACAGCGGTGATCAAAAAGCACTGTAATTACAACATTTGTGCCTGTCCACACGGCACTCGTTGTGTTGCTGAAATGCATCCACAATTGGTACTCTAGCATTGACAGTGAGAGCAGCGCACTGTGGGCAGCTATCCCACTGTGCAACTCGCCACCTTGTGACGCTAGGAGTTGTGGAAAGGTGGAGTGGATCTCAGTGCATCATGGATGTGGGCTCAACAACCCATGATGCAGTGATTTCCATCCCATCATTCCATGGGTTTCCAACTGCATTTCACGACATTTTTTGAATGGCCCCAGTTTTCTGAGCGCCTGCCATCTCTGTCTGAAAGGCTGGATCCTGCACTGTTCTCCACTATCGGTGTCAGGGTTCTGAATACATTGCAGCTGGTCATGCAGTATATCATGAGCTCCCAATCGGAACTGGAATCCGAGGTGCCTGGCCTGCTGTGTGCCATGCAAACAAACAATGCTGGGTTACTGTTTGCATTAATGGAGCATCTGCACACAGTGCACTGCTGCTTTTGGGCGCATGAAACAAGCCCTGAGTTGGGGGATCACATCATTATGCAGGTCTGGGATGGTGAGCAGTGGCTGCCGAAGTTTTAAATGCGCAAAGCCACCTTCTTGCAACGCTGTGCGGCGCTCGCTCCTGCTCTGCGTTACAAGGACATCAAAATGAAAGATGCCCTGTTAGTGGAGAATTGCGTGGTAATCACCATATGGAAGCTGGCAACTCCAGACTACTACTGATGGGTCGCTAATCAATTTGGAATTGGAAGTCAACCGTTGGAGCTATGTTATCGCAAATGTGCAGGGCCATTAGTTGCATTTTGCTACGAAGCATTGTGAGTCTTGGAAATGTGTGTGAAATACTGGATGGTTTCACAGTGATGGGATTCTCTAACTGTGGGGAGGCAATAGATGGTATGCATATCCCAATTTTGGCCCCAGATCATTTTGCAACAGACGGGTGTAAGCTAAAAGTTTTAAAAATTGTATGGTTTGGGTTAGTTACTTTGCATTTTAACCTCAGGGCAGACATCTCAGGATGCCAAGAGCTTTGTTCTGCCTAGTAACAGCTAGAAAGATGGGAAACCTGCGGAGGTGGGGGACAAGTGCACAGCTTGGGGTTGTGTGCAAAGGCATCTAGAGCGGGAAAATCCCTGTGATCAGATTGGTTGGATCTAACTGGGAAGAGTGTATATAAGGACAGCAACCCCAAAGGCTGGGGCTGTCCATCTGAGTGACAGTCGCGTGCGTGCGTGTACCGTTTATTGTTCCGGAGACAACGAGGGACTTAAGAAGAGGACAGGCTGTCCTGTCCAGTGTTCCTGAGAGGCTGAGACCATCAGCCCTGTGGAGGACAACGTGTGCCCTTATCTCTGATGGGGTATCAACGTCTTGGAGGATGAAGATAAACCATGACGTGTTCAGTTAATCCAGGTTTATTTCCCCCTTGGGAATCCTGTTGCATATTTATTTATTTTTTTGTTTACCCATAGAATAAAACACTTTGTCATCCGGGATCAGTCCTCCTTCATTCCACCCTGGTGATAGGTATGGGTCCCAAACTCTCACCACCAGAGAAGGGGTTTTTCAGAGATTTCACCTGCTTGGTTTAACAGGGGTATTTCTCTATGGTACTGCATGTGCTTATGAATCACTGTGAGCATTTCACTGACATCAGTGAAGGTTGGTCAGGGAAGGTACATGATGCACGCATCTTCAGGAACGCATCTGTACAGAAAGCTGCAAACAGGAACTTTCTTTCTAGACCAAAAGATTCTAATGAGGGATGTTGAAATGCCCATAGTGATCCTGGGAGACCCAGCCTACCCCTTACAGCCAGGGCTCACGATGCCTTATATGGGCAATCTGGATAGCAGCAAGGAGCGCTTCAGTAACAGGCTGAGCAGGTGCTGAATGACCATTGAATATGCATTTGGCAGATTAAAACCTCGCTAGCAATGCCTTTATGACAGGTTAGACCTAAATAAGGAAAATATTCCCATGGTTATACCGCCTGCTGTGTGCTCCATAATGTTTGTGAAGGTAAGGGTGAAAAGTTTACCCCTGGGTGGAGTGAAGAGGCGGATTGCCTTGCAGCTGAATATGAACAACCAGATGTCAGGGCTACTAGAGGGGCACAATGGGGGTCCATTCAAATCAGGGAGGCCTTGAGGAACTATTTTGCCAATAAGCACCAATAAGGTGTCTTTGTAAACAGAACTGTGCCATGCTATGACTGCTAGCCAGCTTGGACTGTGTATCAATGTGAGATGCAACCACCGTGTGCAAGAGACAAATAAAGATTGCTTATTCTGTACAGAATATGTCTTTATTAAATAACAATAATTCACAACACACAAAAAGCTGGGCTGGAGGTGAGAAAGCAGTGAGGTGCAGTGTGAGCTATGATAGCTGGGTGTAAGTCCCTCTATTATTCTGGAAGCTTTCAGAAGGGATGGAGTGAATGGTGTACTGAGATGGGCAAGGAGTTTGGTAGGAATGTGTGGGTGGAGTTTGGGGAAGGCATGGAAAGCAGTTCTGTATTGGCTGCAAGGGAGGTGTGAGGATGCATTAAGTCAGTCTGCAGCGTGACTTTAGCAGCCCCGTTTGCTCCTCCATGGCTTTTATCATGCGCTCGTGACCTGCTATCACTTGCTCCTGGTTTTCCTCCTTCTCCTGCCTATCAATTTTCTGATTTTCAGACACAATGTGTCTCGATGCCCTTTTTTTCCCCCCCAATTCAGAGGACTGGAGGAGTTCTTGGAACATCTCCTCTTTGCGTCTCTGTGGTTGTTTTCTTATCAGCCACAGGTGTTTGGCAGGTGTGGAGGGGTTTCCCCCCAAGGGCATATCTGTAGAAGCACAATAAACAATGAACAGAAGCAGGATTGTCAGTGCACTAACAGCATTACTGTATTACTGTAAAATACACCTCTTTCTCACTGTCTCCTGGCAAGCACGCAGCTCGATGATCAACCAGGGCATGGTGAGTTGTGCTTGTGGGGAGGGGGCACTCAAAAGGGGAAAAGGTTCTGGGTGGTTGGTTGCGGTACCCATGAGCTAGATAGGGACAAAATTTCAAATTGTGCCACCATTTTCCACAGATGGGGGGCCATAAAAGCTGGTATCTCCTTCCTGAGTGTAAGCAGGGATGTTAGGGAACATCTCCTCCATGCAAGCAGCTTCAAAATGAATTCCTATGCTGCTTTGGTCCCTGCAAACGTGATTGATGATTGGTGCGGGAAAATGTCCTAAAACGGGGGAAGAAACAAAGCAGTTCTGCCAAGGAATTTCTGGCAGAGGATTGGAAAGTACCTCCAAGAAAGTTTCCCAGACATCTTTCTGGAGGATTCCTGTGAAATCTCGGTGTGCATTAACACACTTTTCCACCACACTGCCTAGCTGAACAGGGTAATGCAAACACAGCTACTGTTGTGCCTTTCTATCATTCCAATCTGCTGAATAATGCAACAAAGCAACGGACAGCTGTACCTGAGGTAACCGAGCAGCACCAGCTCCAAAAAATCACCTGAGCTCCCCTTTCCTGCATCCTGCATGCCAGAGCTGGAGGGCTGGCACTGGCTCGAACCCTCCTGGTTCAAGAAGAGGTCCTAGCTCCCCATGTCAGCAAATACCCAATCCCCTGCTCCGCATCGTCCTCCAACTCGACCTTCTCATCCACGACTTCTTTGTCGGGGTTGAGTCTGGTGTCTGCTGTTTCCGGGCCTGCGGAGATATCCCTGGAGCTCTTGGCGGTAGAGGTGGCGTCATTGCTGAGGATGGCTTCCAGCTTCTTGTAGAAGCGGCAGGTCTTTGGCTCTGCACCAGAGTGATGGTTTGACTCCCTAGCCTTTTGGTACCTGCTGCAGCTCCTTCATTTTCACATTGCACTGCAGCATATCCTGCTCATAGCCCTTTTTCACCATTAAATGAGAAATTTGATATTGCATATCAAAGTTCCTTCGGCTGGAGCAGAGTTGGGACTGCACAGCCTCCTCGCCCCAAATGCTGATCAGATGCAGAAACTCTGGTGTGCTCCAAGCGGGAGAGCGTTTGGTGCGTGGAGCCACCATGATCAGTTGAGAAGATGAGATGTGAGCTCGCCACGCCAGCCAAGCAGGAAGTAGAATTTCAAAAATTCCTGGGACTTTAAAGGGAGAGGGGTGGATGGCTGCAGGGCAGTGTAGTTCAAACTGATGGATGGAGTGGTCAGGTTAGGCATTGTGGGACACTTCCTGGAGGCTATTTACCATGACATAACCAAATGTGGTGTCTATACTGATGCTTTGTTGCTGAAAGCTTGGGGCAAAAAGCTCTACACCTCTCAGCATGGTGGTTTTATTTTGTCACAAAAATCTAGAGAGTTCGGTTGGCAGGGTGGGGAGGGAATTACAATATGTACACCACCACTGTTTTGGTGCAAAAAAGCTGACTTTGGTCGACAAAAGTCTGTAGGGAAGACCAGGCCAAATTAACTCTCAAAACTTCCTGTGAAATAGATAATGACTATACAGAGATCATTTCATCCACTCCTGAAATGCAGGCAATTCTCAGTTGGACCACAGAAGCTTCTTAAGGGTATAGCACTACTGCATAACAGTTTGGGGGTAGAAGTGATGACACATACCACATCACCTGAAATTTCAGGGATAATATAGGTTGGTAAATGGTAATGATCTGAGTTGAAATTTAGCCACAGCATTGGGGTTAACACATCTAATCTTATAAATAGAGCCCTGTGCAGATACAAAATTTGTATCTGCATCGAATCCACATGCCGCAAAAATGATTTGCGGATATACAATGGATATCAACAGATTTGCAGAGCTTTAAATATAAAATTTGGATCGGCATCTATCCGCAATCCACAGACCATTTTTGCAGAAAGTTACATCCATGGATGTAGATATCTATGGATATGAAGCAGATATCTGCGACTTTGCAGGGCTCTACTTATAAGACGTGCTATAGGATATTTAATGAACACAAGCAACCACAATCTTAGTTTTATGTTTTCTTCAACAGATGGCACCACCAGAAATACAGTGCTCCCCATCATCATGCTAGAGCACTGATTCAGGGCTGGCTGTCAGACAAGTGCCACCTACTGAGACTCTAGTATCACTTTCTGCAGTACCAACATAGACGTGATTTGGCTTCTAGGAGGAGTAGCTGGGGCCTTTACTTTAATAACAACCCTCTTATTAATACCAAGGAACAGCCACTTAGCACTTAATACAGTGGTCCTCAAACTTTTGACCCCCTCCCCCTTTACCCCGTCTGTGCCCCTCTACACCTCTCCAGGTGGGGCTGGGAATGGAGCCACAGTCAGAAGGCTGTGATTGGGGGGCCGAGGCTATCCCCAGGGACTCTGGAGGTCACGGGGGGCATGGTGTCTGGGGGGCCAGGCTGCCGAGGGGGCTGTTGGGTGCTCAGACTGGGGATTGGGCACCGTGGCCAGGTGTCATGGCTGGGCACTGCAACGCGGGGGAGACGAGGCTGGGAACTGCGGCTGCCAGGGGGTGGTGGGTGACGCCGGGTGCTGCAGCAGGGGCTGGGGCTGGGGCCGGGCGTGGTGGGGGCCCAGGAGTGGAGGCTGAGGCGGGGTCAGGTGCCAAGACCGTGGCCAGAGCAGAGCGGAGCTGGGTGGTGCTCCCTCCCTGCCCGTGTGGGGGTGGGCCCAGGCCTGGCCACACCTCCTGAATGTTCCTCCACACCCCCCGGGGGGGGCACACACCTGACAGATTGAAGACCTCTGATTTAATAGTCAGACACAGATGAGTGGTTAATTTGTCCCTTTGTGGCCTGGAAATCCTGTTTGTTCCAGAATGATTTTCATATCAGGCTATTGCCCAGACAGAATATATCCCAGGGAGGATCTCTGTACCCTTGTTGCTTTCCTTCTGGGAGAAATGATGTTCTTTCCATGTCTATAAAGCTTCTCTCTCCAAAGACTGTCTGTATATTTGAGATTACTTCCAAGTTTGGAGAGCGTGCAACTGAAGAAAACAGTATGGCCTGAAAAGCATAAAATGGAACAGAATTAATTGTATGTCCCTTTGGTGCTGGAGTTATCTTTCTTGTAGTTTAAAGGATTCTGGCAAGCTGCCTAAGCCCAAAATGTAAGTTATTGTATGTATGGTATTATTTTATTTATTTATTTAACCATCACCTACAATACAAAATAACTTTACTAATGGAAATAAAAGCCTGCCTAAAAGCATGAAACTTTAAAACACGTATCATTTTGTATTTGTAAAAGGAGTTTTAATCATTTAATGAAGACTTTTTATTTGTGTTTAAATCTTCCTTTGTCATACTTGCAACCTAAGCACTGTGCTAGTTCCTCAGATCCAGAAATACTAGAGTGAAACTGACTTGACCATTTTCTAATGGTCTAAAATGAGTGAAGTGCAAAAAGTAAATAAACTCAATTTTGATTTCTTTAAAATCAATTTCATTAATCTAAATTAGTAGAATAACAGGGGCCAGGTGTTTGTTTGTTTGTTTTGTTTGTTTTGTTTATTCCTTCATGATTTTTAACTTGACAATAACAGGGGCCAGGTGTTTGTTTGTTTGTTTTGTTTGTTTTGTTTATTCCTTCATGATTTTTAACTTGACAATGGGCCGGTAAAATACAAAATATATACAAGGGGCTGATTCTCAAGTATGCTAAATGTCCTTTACACCACACTTGTAGTATAAAGAGCCTTAAAGGTATACACCCACTTTAGGTCTCCCTATGCTGCCAGAGTACTGTCAAGGAGTCTTAATGTAAATGAAAATTAGCCCCATAAATATCTAACAGCTGGTCATTCACAACTGCTTTTCCAGGCTTTTTAAACGCCCTTTGCAAAAAAGACAACCTATGCATCACCATGTTTTTTATTCTAAATTATGAATAATAATAATAATGTTTATTATAGCAGTGCATCAGGGCCAACAAAGACTTGGGGTGCCATTGTTCTAGATACTGCACAACGTAGAAGACTGTCCACTGTCCTTTCATTTCCATTCTTCTTATAGCAAATAAAAACACTGTGTATATCATCCAGAGCCAAAGTCCATATTCAAATTCTTTAATCTAACTTTAGACTTTTCACATAATTTATTTTCCGGTACACATGCACGTTAAAACATCAGATGCATCAGATGGTACCAGGAGTCAGATTTTGAGAGTAAAAGTCAACCGTATTTGACAACATATACAGCGTATGTATGTATATGAAACTCTCATTTCAGTACTTTTAAAACTATGAAATGCAGAACAGCGTTGTAACAGTAATTGGGAAAAGGGTAATATTCAATTTGTTCAAATCTTCCTCAACGTCAGACTTGCTCTGCACTACTCCAGGAATCCCTCATTCTTTTTCTTTCTACTTTGAGTACTAGGAATGAAGAGAGAGAGGAATCTGTGCATATGGTCAAACTATTTAAGAAGACATATAATTATGGTGCAAGTAAAAATAACTCTTTTTCTTATATTTTTCTACTGTCTCAACAACCCTAAATTTATTATGATCAGCTCTGGCTCTCAGGTTAATTTCTCTTATTTAACTTCACAGCCTTGACCATGCTTTCTTTCTTCCCCTTTCCTCCTCCCCAATACCTCCTGTGCTGTTCGGTTTTAAAATTACTTCCTAAACTTTCTTTTTATTAAGTGTCACTCTTCTGGTTATAAATTTTGAGACTCAATGGATTTTTATTTTAAAAATTGCTCTCTCCAAATGATGCTATGAAGCAGTAGAAAGCTTTTTTTTTTTTTTTTTTTTTTTTTGGAAACCAGCACCATACACGCTGCAAGAGACGCAGATAGTGTATATACTCTCCAATTGGATTATGTACTTTTAAAAGTAAAGATCTTTAGCCTTGAGGTCTTTTTTTATTTGTTGTGAAACTGTGTTGTATACAGCAAAAACAACGAGAGTTCTGTGGCACTTTAAAGACTAACAAATTTAATATTTGTAGACATAAGCTTTCGAAAGATTTCAGCTCTCTTCTACAGATGCAGTAATACAGAAAATAGGAAACACAGATGCATCTTATAGATATCCAGGTGCATTGAGAACAATGGGGGAGGTGGAGTGTGTTGTATACAATAGATAAAATGATGCTCACTCTGTAATATGGTACCACCCCGTTAAACAGAAAGATCTGGTTACTATACCCCTGTATAATCTCTCTTTAAACAAAAGCTAACTGCTATAATTATTGTTTCGTTTCTGATACTTACATGGGAAGGATTTGTAAACTTGTTAAAACTTTCTAAATAAATAGTTAAAGAAAAAACAGAAGTAGAGATGTACATTGCATTAAATACAAATGGGGTATATTTTCCTATTTCATAGTAACAAATTGCTTGAACTGATAATCAACTGCATATCCCCTCTCCAGTTTTGCATATTCTTCCTCTAGCCTTGAGCAAATCTCTCTCAAGTCTATGACTGAAAAATGGCACCTAGTTTTCAGCAATGTTCAAACTGGGCTTGTGCCTCATGGAATTGTACCGACAGTTCGTTTTGTCTTTGGACTGACTGGATCTTTACTCTTGGGTATAGGTTCTGCCAGCATTATTCAGGTTGCGTAGTCCCATTATGGTCAAGGAAACTGTTCATCAAGTGAGATGGGGGTAAGGAACTATTCCACAGGAGTAGGGCTCACAGAATCTAGTCCTTGGAAGGAGGAGAGGAAATACTTTTTTTCTCTCTCTCTCTCTCTCTCTCTCTCTCTTTTGTGGAAAAATAGGAAAGCATCTGTAGAACAGAAGCAATGCAGAAAGGGAGTTGAGGGATTAGATGTGGAGATAGAAGGGAAAGGAACCTTTAATTAACTGTGATGCAGCAGTACCTGAACTATAGTTGTGCTAGAGTTCAGTTTTTAACTGAAGATCTAAGTCTTTATTTTATAAAAATCTCATTGAAATGGCAAAAAGCAAGCACTGGCATATAAACTTTGAGAACTATTTTAATTTTTCTTGATGCTTTGATGAACATGACTTTATATAGAGAATAATAAGAATTTTAACAATCACTCCATTGGCAATTTTTCACTGGATCATCTTCGCACCCCTCTTGCAAAAAATCTAAAGCACCCTGGGACCTGTCCTTTGGCCATATTGTTGCTCCTTGCGTGCTGATTGTTGCTCCTTGCGTGCTGATTGAATATCGATTATACATCTGTAGGTTTATGCTGGAGCCCATGTTTAATGGAAATGGGTTATGTATTGCTTTTTGATATCTGCTGGCGATGGAAGTGAAAGCCTTACAGAGTGCGTTATTGACTCTTGTAGGCAATATTAAGATGGAAAGGAATGGACAAGTCTTTTCCCTTAACTTATTTCAATTATTTTATGTTTTTGAGTGGGCCCCACATAGGGGGAGAGTCCCAGAGCCCAGGCTGGAGCGCAAACCCAATGTCTATGCTGCAATTTCATAGCCCCACAGCGAGAGCTCCAAGAGCCTGAGTCAGCTGATACAAGCCAGACATGGGGGTTTTATTGCAGTGTAGACATACCCACACAGCAGGAACAGAGTTCCCTGCAGATAACTGGGTTCTTCATGCTTGACTGACCATGTCACTTGCCTCCTTTACAGATCCCTACATCCTTCTCTTTCTGATGAGAACATGCAAAAAAAAACTCTACAAGGTCAGGCTAATGGAATTTCCTAGTTCTGCTGCCCCAGGATTTTCTGCAGGACCATGTTGTATGTAGCTGAGATGCTCTGAGTACCTTTCCCAGACCTGAAGAAGAGCTCTGTGTAAGCTCAAAAGCTTGTTTCTTTCACCAACAGAAGTTGGGCCAATAAAAGGTATTATTTCACCCACCTTTTCTCTCTAATATCTTGGGGCTGACACAGCTACAACAACACTGCTTCTTTATGTTTGTCTATATCATGGGAATGAGAGCATTCCTGAATGATGATAGAACAACAACAAATGAAGACCCTTTTTCAACTCAAGAGGAAGAGCTACTGCTGTAGATCGTATGGTTACCAGTTTTAATCCCGACAAGGACAAACTCCTCACAATCAGAGGCGGCTTTACCTACAAGTAAAGTAGGCAGCTGCCTAGGGCAGCAGATTGTCTTGAGTAACCTCTGCCCACAATGTAATGCTATGTAAAATGTTGGTGGAAGCTAACTCGCAAAATGATTTTAAGTTTTTTTTTTTTGGTTAATTTGAGAAGAATAATTTCTCCCTTTAGTAGTGAATCTAACTAATTGGAGTTTAGATATTAACATAGTATTATCAGACATCAAATCTAAGGAAGGGTACTCCTTGGCTTTCTCAACGACAAAATGGATTAAAAGAGGAGCTTTATAAACTACTTTTCATTTACTGTGTTTTTGTGAACTGATCTTTTAACCCTGTATCGGCCATTGTGGTATTATTGTAATCATCATAACTATATCCATTAAAGATATCTTTTTCTTAATTTCCTTTAGAAAATTACTTTCACACTATATGAACATTTTATGTTATTTTTTCACACTGCTAACACGTGCCCTCATCTTTAACAGCTATGACAGCAGGTTGGAGAACATATACAGCTGTTGCACTTTAAATGTTTCTGCTGCTTTGAAAGCTTTTACAGGTTACATTTTGTCTTCTTTTTCAGAGCTCAGTCTTTCAGGCCTGCTTTATATATTGTAAAGAAGCCAAAAAGAAGCTATATTCAATCGGTTTAATTTCTTTTGCAGGTCACCTTAATATTTCAAAGACTAAAAGACAGAAATACGGATGGTCAGAGTTTGGGACATGGATGGACAAGGTCATGCTAGCAAAAGTAAATCTGAATTTTGTGAATCTCAAAAAAGACTTGACCTAGACACCAAATCTTACACTAAAACATGATGATTGCATAGTGGTACCACAATTCATGATGCTACTCCAGGTGGTGTCCGTGCTCTAAGAAAACAACACTACAGCATTAGAGAGATTGGTCAGCCACTTCCTCCTGAGGCCAACCCATCAGTGCCATTAGCACTCTATTATTTATTATGACTATTAATTATTTGAATTACCTAGAGGCCCCAAGCCGCTTGTGCTAGATACTATATAAAAATTGCTCAACAGGGCTGGCGTCATGCTCTAATGAGATTTTTCATTGTTTATATATATATAATTTTTATTATCTATTTTGTCACAGCTGATCTTGTGCTTTGTTGCCTTTTAGGATACGTCTGTACTCAAGCAGAGAGACTCATGGTAGGCTAGGCTTGAAATGCTGAGCTCCAGTCTGAGCTGCAACATCCACACTGCTATTTTTAGTGCGTTACTTTGAGCTCCCCAAGCGTGTGTCTGTCTATCCCAGCTGGGAGGCTTGCTCCCCGCTGCAATGTAGACATACCTTTTTTTAACATTAAGAACTTCAGTGTGAAGAAAACATTTTCAAATATGTTTCAAAATCAAATCCATCCTTTGGTAACTGATTTGTAGCAAGTTAATTAATAGAAACCATGGCCACAATTTTCAAAAGTGACTAGTGATTTGTGGAATGTCAATTTTGTGGTGCCCAACTTGAGATACTTTCAGAGGATGACTGATCAGCACTTTCAGAAAATCGGCCCCCTTTAAGGTGGCTCAAAAGAGGCACCCAAAATTACTAGACGACACGTGTGTACAATGCTGAACATAATCGGGCTCTGATCCATGACAGGGGTCTCTGTGTTACTACAATGCAAATAATAATAGTCACTTTATAAAAATCTTGATCCATGTATATAGCGTATTTACAAGGCATTTTACCAACTTATATAATGAACAAGAGTTTACAAATAGAGAGCCAGACTGTGGCCATGCAAAGAGGTAAGGGAGCATAAAGCACAAAGGGTACACTAATCCTTTGGAGCAAGGAGAATCTGAAAGGGAGATAACTCTTCAGTCACAATCTGACTCCCAGTTTGCTCCAGGGGAAGTGCAACAATGCATTACTTCTTGCTTGAGGCTCATGCCAAAGCCATGATTGAGCCCACGGTGTTTTTAAATTAATCATAATTACTTACCAAAGCAAATACATTATCTAAGTGTAGATACTTATCTAAGTGTAGGCACTGGTTAGATATTCAGTATCAATCAGTGGGGAAAAACTCCTCTCCTACAAACTCCGTGGGCCAGAATTATTTCTGCCTGTTGTGTCTTTCGCTCTTTACACAACAATAGCAATATGAAGAAATAAGGACACAGTTGGTTCTACGTAACTGTGTTTACTAACTATAGAGAAACATGAAAGGCTTAGATACATACACACTGCTTCTCTGACTGGTTTCAGATGGCTTCTAAAACATAGAACATGGTGAGCCCCCCTAGAGGCTTCACAAACTGTTTAAAGAGATACTACCCTATTCCTATATACTGTGGTACACAGCCCTTTGTTTTTCTTCCTTCCCTATCCTCTTCTCCTTCTTGTGTTTGTGTCTCCTCTGTATTTCCTGCCATGCAGCAACTTCCATTTCCCATCCACTTCCTTTCTCATTCCATCCACTAAAATGATCAGCAATGCAATAATTAATGTTAACATTAAAGTGTACTTTAATTGACACTCCACTAAGATTAATAGAGGACCACGGATTTCAAGCCTCTCCACTTCATTGTTTTAGGCTGCCTGCAGATGCAGGAAGGCAACACTGCATTGGTTTGGTCTTAGTTCACGAGGAAGGTTTTCTTCCCAATCACAAAGCCTAGAAATTTACAATTCTTAAATGAAGGCTGAGAGTCTATACAATTCAAATACGCAAGCCAGGCTATATAAATATCAGGTTGGTTGTATATTTGATACCCCGGATTTACATGTTCTATTGAGACATTTACATGTTTTAAAAATTACTCGCTGGAAATATTAGAGACCATTGGTTCACACACACAGACATTCCATTGATATCAATGGATATTCCAAGACTGCAAACAGGATACAAGCTGCAACTGCAGATTCCAATTAGGTATTCAGTTGCCATTCAGCTGTAGGCCTGCTGCAAAGAGCATCTTTTTTTAAAAGTTTGGCCTGACTCTGACTTAGTTTCCCTGTCTATTTCATGTTGCTTTCACAATGAGGTCATAGTTTGCATTTCTTCAGTTTGCAAAGGAAATTAAAAAAAAAAATCCAGAGATTCTTTAATTTAAAAAGCCTACCTAAAAAGAACCAGTCTATAGTCAGGCATCCTGATCTGGAGGTATCCACCCAGGGCCTGGTCTTGACTTGCTGGGAATGCAGTCTGCATGTCCCTGCTGGAGAAAGCCAGGCAGGGGGAACGACCCGGTCTGAGAGGTGTCTATTGGTGGAATCCTGCAGGAAGAGGTAAGAGAATTGCAAGCGGAGCTGTCTTGTCAGCATAGCATCCAGGAGCATTAAAACATCATCAACAGGATGCACATGGAAACATCTGGGATAGAGGATGCTAGCCAACTGCAGAGGCAACAGAGGAGGAAGGACAACTGACTGCTCTATGGGGAGGAGACTAGCTGTTACGATCTCAAGGTGTAGACAGGCTCCACCCCCCACACACAGGTCCCCCATCCATTACGTTCAAGAACCGTATGCTGTGCTGGCCACAGGAGAAGAGGAGCAGATGCCAGTGGCTGAGGAGGAGGATCCACATCTCCTGAAGGCTGGGAGGCTCATGGCCACCATTCCCAAAAGGAGGAAGCATAGGTGCTAGTGGTTAGGGACTCCCTTCTGAGGGCAATAGGGGCATCCATTACCGACCTGATGTGATGTCCCAGGAGGTATGTTGCCTGCTTGGAGCCTGCATCTGAGACATTACAGAAAGTTTCCCCAGAGGCTCATCCATCTATCAGACCACAACCCCATGCTGCTCATCCACGTGGGCACTAATGGTACTGCCAGGTCTGATCCAGAATGGGTCAGCAGTGACTACAGGGCTCTGGGAGCAGGAGGAAGAAATATTTTCATCCTCCCAGTTGAGGGTAAGGACCCAGGCAAGGTCACGCACATCTTGGAGATGAACGCACGGCTGCGCGGACAGTGTCAATGGATGGGCTTCAGTTTCCTTGATCATGGGATGCTGTTCCAGGAAGCAGGTCTGCTGGGAAGAGATGGGATCCACCTGATCAAGAAGAGGAAGAGCATATTCACTGACTTGCAAACCTAATGAGGAAGGCTTTAAACTAGGTTCAAAAGAGGTCAATGACAAAAGCCCACAAGTAAGCACAAAAAAGACGACCTTAACAGGAGGCTAGATGTTGAGAGGGTCTGATGAGATGTCCACTCCACACAATACTTGAGGGGTTAAGATGACCAGGTGGGCCAACTAATGCCCCAAACTGAATCTGGAGGAGGAAACAGGGAGCAGGGATTGATTAAATGAGACTCAGTTGCACAGGGACAGGAAGGGCCTATATAAAGCCTAGGAGATGAGATCAGAAGGGGGCTGCAGGGAAGTAGTCTGCAGTCACTCCATGGGAGAAGGGAGGTGTGTCTGGGGTTATAGGAATAGGTAGCCTACAGTTGCTTCTTGGGAGTGAGGGAGGGAGTTTGGGCTGGCAAACCTAAAGCATGGAGTGACCCAGAAAGGCTCAGGGGAAAAGCAGGAAGATATGGAGTAGGGCAGACCTTGCCTGCTGATGAGAGAGCCCCTGAGCTGGAACATGGTGTTGAGAGGGCGGGCCCGGGTTCCCCATGTGATGCCTTGCACCCCCATGTTCACCTTTACAGTATAATTGTGTATTGTTTAATGCAAAATATGTCATAAGATGTCTTTGGTACTGACCATTATTGTTGTAGTAATATGTTTGTTGCAATTTTATGTGTATGGTTATGAGGCTTCCCTATGTAATATTCCCAAAGATGTGTCCTCCTGGTTAGAAACATAGCCAGGCAAAACTCTTCAGGAGCTGAGGGGCAGTTCACACCTCGCCAAGGCCTGTACAGGACAAACCCAGCTCAACTTTACAGAAACAAAGGACTGGCCTGGGCATTAACTAGGAATCAATTGGATGCTTGAGTGAGTCACCTCCCTACCCTTGGGCAGCTTGGAATCCTAAGGGGGTAATGCTCACTGACTCAGGACATGAATGAGTCCATATAAGGACATTGTTTGTCACCTGACCCGGAAAGGGTTGGTGGGGGAGACAAAGTCCCAGAGGGGAGAAGGAACATTTTAAAAAGAAGAGTTGTTTGCCATGCTCTCTCCCTTCCACCTCCCTCTATAAACACCACCAAGCTACTAACTGAAATGCTGACCAAAGTGGAGAGCCTGGCTGAAGGGAAACCAGTCGGCCTGTGGTGAGAATCATCTAAGTTTGGAAGGTTTCTGAAAGTGTTAAGTTGGGTTTAGAATGTGTTTTGCTTTGGCTGCTCTTGACCAAATGTGACTTGTTATTCTTTGACTTGAAATCACTTAAAATCCTTCTGTAGTTAATAAATGTGTTTGTTTGTTTTACCTAAAGCAGTGCGTTTGGTTTGAAGTGTGTTGGAGACGCCACTTGGAATCACAAGGCTGGTACGTATCAACTTCTTTGTTAAATTGACGTATTTATATGAGCTTACATTGTTCAATGGGCAAAACTGAATCCTAGAGTACTTAAGGAACTCACTGAAGCAACCTCAGAACCTTTAACAATTATCTTTGAGTTTGAGAACTCATAGAGGATAGGTAAGGTCCCAGTGGATTGGAAAAGGGCAAACATAGTACCTATCTTTAAAAAGAGGAACAAAAAGGAACCAGAAAATTACAGACAAGTCAGCCTAACTTTGATACCTGGAAAGATACTGGAACAAATAATTAAACAATCAATTTGTAAGCACCTAGAGGATAATAGAATTATAAGGAATAGCCAGCATGGATTTGTCGAGAACAAATTATGCCACACAACCTAATTTGCTCCTTTGACAGGGTTACTGGCCTAGTGGATGGAGAGGGGGTGGGGGGAGAGGGAAGCAGTAGACATGATCTATCTTAATTTTAGCAAGGCTTTTGACACAGTCCCACAAAACATTCTCATAAGAAAGCTAGGGAAATGTGGTCTAGATGAAATTACTGTAAAGTGGGTGTGATGGAATACACTCCGTATGTAGGCTGTGAATACTATTATAATAATATTTGTACAAAATATGCCTTATAAGGTATCATATGAAAACTAATAACTCACTGGTCAATAATAGGATGGTGCAATGTATGTAGCGACATTATCTATAAAGTTATAAACATAAGCTGAAATCATGACTGAAGTGTGTTTACCAGACAAGCCTTGGGAGTGGGTAAACCTGTTTCTCAAAGACAAAGGACAGGTGTCATCAAAGTTGACAGGCCATTACCTATCAAGTGCCATTCTTGGCAAGGAAGAGGGGCAGGAACAAACATCTAATCTTAGCAAACAACAGCACGACCTTTCCCCCCACCAGATTCATGACTCCTTGCTTTCAGATGGAAACAACTTTATCTAGGGGTAACTCTTGGGAAAACACATTGCAAAGCGTGACTGAACTATAAAAGTGAGGTCCAAAAACACTCCAAGCTCTCTCTTCCTCCCCTTCTTTTCATCTGAAAAGACAAAAGAAACAGCCTTTCTTTGGACTTTGGAGGCAGATCCTGACCTGAAATTTGGTCAGCAATGGTACTGGAAACCTGTGGTAAGAATTTCACCTTAAACTAAGTGTAGTTTAAGTTTAGAAAGCATTTTATCTTTATTTTCATTGTAACCATTTCTGACTTTAAGGCCTTATTACTTGTATTCACCTAAAACCTATCGCTTTGTAGTTAAATAAATTTTTTTTTTGTTCTTTAATGGTTGTGAATCATGTGGATAATTCATGTGGCAAGCTGTTGTCCAATGTCCCTGTAAGGGAACATTATACCTTTGTTATCTGAACTGTCCAGGAGAGGGCTGGACAGTGCAGTACAGAACACACATTTTGGGGGGGAAATCTGGGACTGGAAGAGTGTTGGGGACACCCTGCATGTGATAACCAAGGCTGGTGGAAGCCAGAGTGTGACTGGAATGTGCTGGCAGCCTGCAGCTATGCACCAAGACTCAAGGTGCGATTTGCATGCTATTTGGCTGTCTGTGAGCAGCCCAGGTGAGAGCCACAGCCTCAAGGCATTGTGAGGCACCCAACATTGCAGGGGAGGGTGACACTCCCTCACTGGTCTGGATTGCACCCCAGAACATCACAGTGGGTGCACAACTAGTTGAAAGACTATACTCAAAGAGTAGTTATCAATGGTTTGCTGTCAAAATGAGAGGCTATATCTAGTGGGGATCCACAAGGGTTAATCCTAGGTCCAGTACTATTCAGTAATTTTATTAATGACTTGGATAATGGAATGGAAAGTATGCTTATAAAATTTGCGGATGACACCAAGCTAGGAAGGGTTACAAGCACTTCAGAGGCCATGATTAGAATTCAAAAAGACCTTGAGTAATTGGAGAATTGATCTGAAATCAACAAGATGAAATTCAATAAAGTGCAAAGTACATCATTTACAAAGAAAAAAAAATCAAATGCACAACTACAAAAGGGGGATAACTGGCTAAGTGGCATTACTTCAGAAAAGAACCTGAGAGTTATAGTGGATCACAAATTGAATATGAGTCAACAGTGTGATGCAGATGGGAAAAAGGCTAATATCACTGTGGGGTGTATTTGTAGTAATAGATATGAGAGACAATTGTCCCACTCCACTTGGCACTGGTGAGGCCTCAGCTAGAGTACTTTGTCCAATTCTGGGCACTACAATTTAGGAAAGATGTGAAAAGATTTGAGATAGTCTGTAGGAGAGCAAAAAAAAAAAAATTATAAAAGTTAGAAACCTGACCTATGAGGCAAGGTTAACAAAATGAGTATGTCTAGTCTTGAGAAAAGAAGACTGAGAAGGCTCTGAATAAAAGCTAAGTGCAGTTATAAAGAGGATTGTGATCAGTTGTTCTCTGTGGCCACTGAAGATAGGAGAAAATATGGGCTTAATATGAAGCAAGCGAGATTTAGGTTAGATATTAGGAAAAACTTTCTAACTAGTTATGCTCTGGAATAGGCTTCCAAGAGAGGTTGTGGAATCCCCATCACTAGAAGTTTTTTAAAAGAGTTTGGACAAAACCTGTCAAAGATTGTCTAACTTTACTTGGACCTGCCTCAGTGCAAAAGGCTGGACTTTATGACTTATTGAGATTCCTTCCATCCCTATGATTCTATGATACAAAAAATTATTTTAACTTATCAAGTGTTGATACTTTTATCTAATTAACATTTCCATTAAGAAAAAAATAAAATCACTTATCAATGTGAGTGCACCAACGTTTTAGAATGTGTGCATTAAAAGTGCTATAGAAAACTCATTTATGATACATTTTAAACCCCTGAGAAATAATACGCAGATTAGATCCTGCTACCTTGATTTTGCTCAGTGCACTGACTTTTTCGAGGGCTGTATTCCTGATTCCTGTGGTACCTGGTTAAGAAGAAAAATATGAGTCTTGGTGCTTTGGGGAAGTGCTGCCTTTTACACATCTGAAACAGTAGTAACTCTGTGACCTTGGTCAAGTCACTTGGCGACTGACTCTGTAAAGCTGAACTCAATGGGTGGGCATTTTATCAGTGACTTCAATGAGTAAAAAATCTGACCCTTAAACTCATTACTCTTCATTTCCTTCATTCTGCGAAAGCAGGAGAATGATACTTACACTTTTTTGTAGATCACATTGAGACCCACAGATGAAAAGTACTATACTACATGAGTAGTAAGCAACAGTAGCAGTAACAGGGTCCGTTTTTTTGTTCTGTGTTTGTACATTTACTTAGCACAGTGGCATTCTGGCCCATGATTTAGGCTCCTACGTGCTACAGTAATACAAATAAAAATAATATTCAGGAAGAAATGCTATAGCCACTTATTTGTGTACAAGTGCTTTGGTAGCTAGATCTGTTTGTGAGTTCTTGAAATCCAAACCAATATGTAATACTGTACAGTGAGAGTTACCTGTCCTCACCACAGATTAATCTGTATGCAGTCCTAGGGATTGCAGGAGGCTTTAGCATGGTCTTTTTCAATTTAAATGCCATTTAAAAATTAAGGCTGTCATTATTTTATTTGCACAGTTTTGCCACCCTGGACTTTGCCTTCTCATGAAATTGTTCTTGAAAAGGAGGCGACTGGTGTCTTTTGGAAGCTTTCATTGGATTCCTTCTCCCCTTGGGGCCTGCCTCCAAACTGCCATTCAACTTCCAACATCACCAAGATTTCTCCTTTCGACAGGCCCCCAGTCTGACTCATCAGCATTTGCATTATCTTACTGCTCGGAGGCCTCCACTGAGCCTGGAAGCAGAGAGGCTGCCCGGCCTGCCCCAACACGTCTAGAGCTGAACTAGAGGAGGGAGAGACCCGAGGCCCAGGGAGATGCCGGGGCAGGTCACTGCGGTGGAGGCTAGAGACCGCAAGTCTTCTCACTCCATGCTGGCGCCGGGGGCAGGGCCCAGGCTGCCCTCACCCACCCTCCCGCACAGCCAGCCGCCTCACGACTGCGGCAAGGGGCGAAGCAGCCCAGGGGGCGCCCTGCCCTGCGCGCCGAGGAAGGGCGCTTGTCCCGTCCTGGTTCTCACCGTGGGGGGTCACCCGGGCAGCGCGGCGGGTTCGCGCGGGCCCTGCCTCCGCCGAGCGGGGCTGCTGAGCTCCGCCCGCTCCAGGCCGCTCTCAGTGCAGGGGCGGGAGGAGGCCGGCCCAGCGGCCGTCTGTCGGGATGCGCCGCCAGCTCGCCGCGCGGGTGATCGATGAGCAGGGCTCGGGGGCGGCGTGCGGGCGCCTGGCGAGCTCAGCTGGCGTGCAAGCGTGGCCGCCTGGCGCGCACCTGCCCTGGGGTTGCAGGGAGGCGGCCTGGCCGCGCACCCCGGCTGCACGGGCAGCCCGGTCCCCAGCTCGGGAGCCGAGCAGGAGAAAAGCGCGGCGCCAGCCTGGCCCGCTCCCTGCCACCGTCCCCCGCGAGTGACCTGGGGACATCTCCCTCCCCGCGGCTCGCCTTGTGGCGGGGCGCGCGGGCGGGCCACTGCCCTCCAGCCGAAGGGCGCTCGGCACCCACCTGGGCTGCACCTGCCCGCCCCGAATCGCGCAGCACCGGCGGCTCGTTGCGTTTCAGCCGCACCGCCAAGCTCTGAGCCCAGCGCCTCGGCAGCCTGGGGGCGCTGTGTGCTGCTGGGGGTGACACTCGCAAGCACCTAGATCGCTGGGGAAAGAGAGCTTCCTCCGGCTCTGGGTGCCTAGAGCCGCTACACGTTTACACCAGCCAGCCATTGGTCCGGCACGTCACCGCTCCGAAACTGCCCGCAGAATTTCACACCAAGAGCAAAAATATGTAACCGGACTAAGGCTCTGACTCAAAAGCAGGCAGGAAAGGCAGTTCATAGACTCCGGACTCTCCCCTTAACTCCCCACATGCTGCGGTAGGTATTTAGTGCTGGATGTTACTTAGAGCTACTCCGTTTTACACCCCTCTTCCCATCCCGCAGTACTTGTCGGAGCGTTGCGAGAAGGTGAGCTTCAGTTTCCCGAGGATGACTCAGTCAGTCATTAACAATCATTAACAATTTCCAGCTTTCAGCTAAAAATGGCATCAGAAGCCATGCCCTGGGGGGAAGAGGGGGAGACCTGAAAAATGGGTTCTGTTTCTGTCTCCGTTTCCTTATACACACACAGCTGATGTTCATCTATTGAAAACGTTTATTTTGAAAATAAAAAGGGTTAGTATTCTGCTAAAGGCTTCTGCGAAGACTGGATCCAATTTTCGAAGCCGGTTGCCAATATTTGTGAGTCATTTCCTTGGAATCCTACCTTTGGTGTTTATTTCCCTTAGAAGGAAACTTGTAAAAGAATAATGATAGCTCTTATTCTTCATGGAAAGTAGTACACAGCACAGGGGAAGACAACTCGCTCTTTGTTCCAAAACACTTTTTGTTGTTGTTTGTTTACTTTCTTCAGCGGACAAAAGCTAAGAAGGCAATATAATTAATCCCATAAAATATCTAATTTATAGTGCCAGAGACATTCATGTACTGCTGCACTGGAGAGAAAAGTGAGCCGGGAAAGCAATTTTAATTGGTGCTTCTTTAAAGAATGAATACAGAGAACCGCGCTGAGATTTTGGACTTCTGTGATATTAAACTGCTTTTGCTTTGTCAACCCACCCAGATTTGTTTGACCCCTTTCATTCTAGTACTCCAGTCATAATAATAATCATATCTAGCACTTTTTCAACTACAACAGTCTTTACAAAGGTTAACTAATTAGAAATACTAATTACAAAAAAAAAAGTATGTTAAAAATAACATTAATTATAATTTATGGTATCGGAAGCACTTTTCACCACTCAGCATCTCAAAGAGTTTTGCAACCTAAATTTCCCTTGACTTCAGTGGAAGCAGGGTGGAGGTCTATATACCTAGAAGAAGCACGCAGCCACCAGTTGGGTGGTGGTGACGCATATAGCAGTGGGTAAAGGATATTTTGGCTGAGAAAATTGGAAGAAGCATCTACTCTTATTTTTAAAAAAAGACCATGGAATCTTATTGTGTTCATAGAACCGGCAGGATCTTGGTTTTTAAGAGCTCATCTGGGGGGGAAGGGGGGAAGATGTGTATGATAGACTTAATGGAAGCTGGTTTTACACCTTCCAAATTCCCCTGACCAAAAAAAAGAAAAATTGCAAATTTGCATGCATTGTCATGTATTTGCCTAAATCCAGGTACATACCATCATAACCATTTTAAAGTTTAGCTGTAATGAATCCAGTGTGGAGATATTGACATACATTTGGAGGGAGCTCCTCATAGGTGCAATATACTATTTAAATCCCAATAATTTAAAGAAGCTCTCCTTGCCATTCTTCTTCTCTTTCATGGTGACAAGTAGTAAGAAAATGGTGGGGAGGAGTGACTGTTAGTACTACTTAATTATCACTTAACCCTAGAATATCAAAGGGAAATGCATGAAGTCAAACCACTTCAAACAGTTGTGTTCTGGCGTCTTAAAATAAGTGGTAATAAGATCTTAAGGTCATACCCTGGAAAGTCAAAAATCTAAAAAGTGCGTTTTTTTCCTATAGAAGTATTTGCTGTCTACGCTCAGGGAACAACACAGTAGCCCCAACAAACCTCCAAAAAATAACCCCAAGAAGTTGTCATAAGAAAATTCCAGTAGGAAGGGGGATTCAATGAAAAATCGGAGGCACATGGACATTAAATAAAAAGGGAGACAATATTCTTATAATTAGGTCTTGTGAGAGAGGCTGGAGCATCTAGATTTGGATAATCTAAATAAGGAGAGAAGTCAAGGAAGCTGAGGATGATTTAGAAGCATTTTCACGCCAGCACTATTTCTTAAAACACACAAACCACCCTCTGATTTCATGTGAATTCCCCCCGCACTGCCATGAGAGTCAGGCATCAGAAAAACTAGCGGATTGCTTGAGTTCCCCTGAATTAAGGGCCAAAAACTACAGGGAAAAACACCAGACTTGGCAAGTCTGTAGTTTATCTATCTCAGAGGATGAAGAGCTGAATTGACCCTGTTGGCGTGTAGCTCTGTTGTTCTGGCAGTCTAGGTATTTCAGACCTGACTTAACTCTTTCACTGCTGTTGGAGAATGCGTATATATGCCTAGCAGCTTTTATCTACATTTCCAATGCAATATGTATATGAATGAATGGAAAATCATTCATCTGACTGCAAGACCCTACATGATTTTGCTTCCACCACTATACTTTCCTCCTTCTACGCCCTGCACTTTTCTCCCTTACTTCTCCCTCTTTGTTCCACAGTCTGTTTCATACCTTCTATCAGGCTGCCTCTGTGGCTGAAAGATCTAACTTCTTATCTGTGAAGCACCTTATCTCCTCTCTTTCAAACTAACCTCTTGAATCAACCCCTGCTTACTTCATAATCCCCACACTCTCCCTCACTTTCACTGTTGTCAAGTGCTTTGCCTTGCGCCTTTTTGTTTGTTCGTTCATGTGTTAGACTGACAGTTGGCCAGTGCAGGGAACATCTGGGAATCTATATTTGTACAACAGGGTGTAAATGGTGATGCTACTATATATTACTATTATTTAATAATCATAAAGAAGGAGCAGATCTGCCCTTCCACTCGGATGTATCCCTCTCTCTTCATGCAATCCTATATCTTGGCTTGTGTCTCGGCCGTCTCTTCCTGGGAATCTTGCTAATTTAAATTTAACATGACCAAACCCTGCGCCACTTGACTCATTTTCTCTCGCTGTTGACAACGTCACCATTCTCCCTGTCACCCAAGCACTTCACGTAGGGAGGCTCTTCTTTGACTCCTCCCTTTCTCTTGCTGCCCCGAGGCTGTGTCCAAATCTTGCTGCTGCTTTATCCACGACATTGCTAGCATCTAGCCTTAATGTTCTGTGTCCACACAACAAACATTCTCCTCCAGGCCCTGATAATCTCCCGTCTTCGTCACTGTAACTTCCCCCCAGCCAGCCTTCTGACACCCACATCATTCCAGCGCCTGAGATCATCTCGCCTGCTCGTTGCCCTGATCACACTGAATCCCTCTGCAGCCCCCTTCTTGTTTCCCTGCATCAAGTTCAAGCTTCTTTTCTTCTCCTTCAAATACCTTCCCAACGCCGCCGTTTCCTATTGGCTCACTCCTCTCTTGTCGCGTCGCCCCTCCCCCACGCCAGCAATGAGCATTGCTTGCCCATGTGTCAGCGTCTCACATGAGCATCTCCATGCCTTCTGCCATGACACATGGAAAGCCCTCCCTGCACTGAACTGCAAGGGCCTTTCCGCTCCCTCCTTCAGACCTTTCTCCAGTGCTCACCTCTGCCTATTAAAAAAGAAGCCAATTAATAAGGGCTAAGCTGAAGAGGAGGAGGGACTAGTTTACACTTCATAGAGTTATATTTGTTATAAATGTATATACAGGATAAACATTGCATATATTTGACTGTATTTCTCTTCCCCCGCCCTTTGTATGGCACTAGGTTTCTTAGACTGTGGCTTTGCAGGTGGCTGTACAGTGCCCCATGGGGCTTTTGGGGGCCACAGCAAGTTAAATATTAAATAATAACCAAGCACAGCCAGCAAAATTTGGGCAACTTCATTTCCTAAGTACATGAATCAACAATTGTTTAATACAGCTCGGAAAAGCAAGGCGAGATGTAGCGTTAAGAATGCCTTTCTGTCCTTAAATCATCCTATTATGCTATGGAATTGCTACAGAATGTGTGGTAAACAGTGAGGCCTAGGCAGTACAAGCTCAGGAGTTGACTGGAGTAGCCACTCTATTTCCTGGTCTCTATTGATCTTAGTGAGACCTTGCAGCACTATTGTAACAAGCATTTTAAATGTAACTTCTGTTTGTAGAGGCATTCTAGAACTGTACAAAGAGCCCTTTTCATTGACATTGCATCAGACTTGTCACAAAATGAATGACATCATTAGAGTTCTCTCATTAACATCATAATGGCTCTGAAGTGAAAAATCCTAGCAAATGGAATAGAGTAGCAATGTATAGTAGTCTTACTATGTAACACTGCATGCAGAAAAAGTTTGACATTTTAATATTCAGGCTGCTGTAGATAGATGCCTCAGGGTGTCCGCCTACTGCATGCATTTGGCTGGCAACGTGGAAAAATTGTGGTAGCCTACGGATTAAGGGCTGGGTTCAATAAAAAATGCCACTGAAGCCCAAACAAGGCTCCGAAATGGATTTTTTTTAACATTGAATTCAGCCCTAAACGTCAACCTTTTGCTGCAGTTTAGTATAGTAAATGTACTGTGCGCTCAGGTATACATCTTTTATCCTTTTATATCCAGTGGTGTTAACGATTCATATGTTGTTCTGAAAAGTCTCAATGAAATAAATGGGATTTGGATTGAATCCATATATTGCATATAATAAATTAAGTGGGAATGTGACTGAGAGTCAAGGGGACCTGGATTCTATTTCTTCTTATGCCATTGATTTGCTGCCCCACTGGTAAATCACAGGTAAATCACTTGGACTAAATTCTGTCACCCTTAATCATGATGAATAGTATCTTAACCTGCAAGCAGTCACTCTGTAAACTCTATCTGAAAAGTATCCTAACCCGCGAGGAGTCTCACGGAAGCCCCTATTTGTGCAGCAAGGTATTATTTATCTTGAGTAAATATGACAGAAAGTGGTGCTTGGAAACATTTTTTTTTTCAGAAATGAATTCTGATTTGGGGTGTTTCAGGGTTTTGTTTTTTTGGGGGTGCCCAAATTTATACCCGTGTAGCCTGATTTTCAGAGGTGCTGAATACCGCAACTCTCTTTTAAGACAAGTGGAGTTGTGGGAAGCCAGCATCTCTGAAAATCAGGCCTTAGGTGACTAGGGCACCCCAAATTAGATGCCCCTTTTGAAACTTTAGGCTTCAACCTCTTGCATGTAAAATAATTTCTCTGCTGCCAAATTGGGGATAGTGACACTTACCTTTGTAAAATACTCTGAGATGGACAGAATAAATGCCATGTATGTATTTTGTATTATTATTTATGTTTGTTATAAAAAGTGTGGGAGAACAGATTTTGTTTATGGACAGTAGCTGTTTATAAAAGTTAAACCAACCTGGCTCTATTAATTTTGTATGTTGTAAATAGCAGGAACAGTTAATTTACTTTAAAAACTGTCTGCAAATTTTTATTTTTTAAGATGAATCTGTTTCTACTCTGAGAACTGTTCAGAAAGCATCCCAGCATGTTCGTCTTTCCATGTATGCTGTCTACGTGTTTGTGCTCAAACATAAAAAGACCTATTTGAAATGAATTTTTTTTAAAAAAAGCAGTAATGTAAACTTTTATTCCAAATTTTATTCTAATAAAAATATCTGTCAGAAAAAAGGCATCTGCGAGAGATACTGATTTAAAAGAAGTTATTAAATGCAAAGAAATCCTGACCTCCAAAGCAGCCGCGGGTCTCTTCCAACCCCTTTTCTCTAAGGACAAATGCTAAGTCTTGACATAGTGCCAGCGTCAGGAGCCTGATGTCTGACTGTGAGTGACTGCTCAGGGTAGATTAATGAGTAGATCAGTTCATGTGTGCTTTCCAATGATAGCATAATCTTTTTAGGTAGCATGTATTTGATTTTTAGCTGGTTCTCAGTCCTGGGTGAGCCTGGACTACTCCTGATCAGCCTGTCCATGTAGGGGAATTCTCATGGTAAATAAATAAGATACTGTAACTAATATATATAATGTAATCTACGAGATTAGGTCGTGGTCCATAATCCCCGGGCCATTATTTCTTTCTCCAGGGAAAGAAAGGCTTAACTGAGATATTACCCATGGTTTCATGAAGGGAATTTGAAATTGCGCCTTTATGGTTGGATTCTGTAGTCCTTCCTCGCCAAAACTCCCACAGACTTTAGTTGAAATCCCATTTGACTCCCACTACTCAGTTTGAAGTGAATGCAAATTTTCTGCTTGAGTAAGGACTATAGGATTGGGCCATTAATGTTATCTAGCAAGCCTGCACATGCTGGATGCCCAGGTCTGAAGAAAGTGGCACTCCTGGTGCATTCTTAAAGTATCTGACAGACGTTAATGATTTCTTTTTCTTAATCGCTCACTTCTGCTGCCTCTGATATCTTTCTCCTGTCAGGCAGAGTTTAATTGGTTGCATTTTTAATTGCTAGGATCTCATTCCCCCTCTCCGCCCTCTTACCATTGCCCACGGGCCTCCCCCTTGGATCCGTGTCTTCCTGCAGTAGCACTGACCTGAGAAATGCAGGAGGAGGCAACTAAATTCCAATTTTTTGGAGAGAAGAGGCGGGGGAGGGGCCAGGCTCTGGCTCAGTGCATTGTTCTGTGCTCCTGCGCCAAGAAGTAGGTGAGCTGGGGAAAGTGAGCTGAGCTCTTGCCCCTCTCAGAAAGTTTGCTCTCTCTCTCTCCCTCTCTCTCGCTTGCTTTGCGTTTGCGATGGGAGGCAGATCGCTGCCTGGCGCTGGCCCTGGAGTCCCCGCTCCTGTTTAATATTCTGCCTGCTCCGTTGATGTTGTGCTTGGCTCCTGTGGGACTGCAACTCACGGGTTGAAACTGGAGCCAATTTTCTGTCTTGATCTCACAGTCTTTTGACTGGAGGCAGATCCAGTTCAGTCCGATCGGGGCTAGTGGAAACAACTACCCAAGTCTCTCCGTGCCTCGCGTTTGGGAGCCGGGAAAGAGACGACAAACCCACCACACACAAACACACGCTGTGGCTGCCGAGGCCGGGCTGCTGAGAATGAGACCCGCAGACGGAGCAGGGGAAGCGAATGAACTGATGTGTTACATGCAATCTGTGAGCATCGTTCGGATCTGCTCCTTTTGATTTACAGTGTTTCCACGGAAAGGGATGGGACTGGCGGGGGGGGGGCTCGTGGGGGAGGGAGGGAGGGCTCTTCGACGCCTGTGATTTGGTCACTCTTTTTTAAGTCGAGAGGGGTTTTCCCGCTAACGGCTGAATAGTGTAATTGTAAAAGGCACCTGGCTACACGGAGCCGGGGCCGGGGAGGGGAGGGGGCGAGCCGAGAACAATAAGCCAGGGAATCAGCATAGCGCGAGCTGGAGACAGAGACGCCCCAGGCTGGACGTGCCAGCTGCAGCGAGCCAGAGACTAAAGTGGTGGACAAGAGAGTTTGGGGGCTGCGCGAGAGAGCGGCCCGGCCGACTGGGGAGCGGAATGAGGGAAGGACGAGGGGGCAAGGGAAAAGGCTGGTGAAGAAGTGACCGTCCCTCCTGGAAAGCCGTGCTCCTCCTCTGCGGTGCGGTGCCGGGGACTCGCCCATGCCCGCAGCTGAGCTCGCTGACCTGGGGGTTTTGTTCTGCTTGCAGGTCTGAGGCGCTCAGCAATGACTCTGGTGCTGTCCATGCAGAGATTCTGCGAGCCCATTGTCTCTGGAGGAGCTGCCGAGATCGCGGAGTACCAGACCCTGTGGGAGTCGCGCTGTTGCGGCAAGACTAGCCCCTCGGATGCCAGCCAGGCTCAGCAGCAGGCAGGCAGGGCACCATGTCATCCTCTGGCAGGTATGGCTCCCCTCCTGCCTCTCTAGGGCAGCTGAGCTAGTGGCCAAACGGTGGGGGTGGAGGGTAGGCTTCAGTAGCCTTAAGTGAAAAGTGCTCTGGGCAAAAATGAATGTCACGGTGCTCTTCTGAATACATAGCAGAAGCCGGTGCTTTTTGGCACAGAGCTGGATCCACTCGAACCAGCTTCTGCGTGCAGCAATTTATCCCGCACAGTAATGCCTGGGGGGAAATAGATGGCTACGTTGTCATTTCAATGTCACTGTCCGTGGAAGCATATGGATAGATTGACCCAGGAAATATTATACCATAGTCACTTTCCAGAGGGATAAAAGTCAGAACATTCTGGCTGGCTGTCATTTCCCGCCCCTACTCCTCTTAAGGAACCGTGCACATAACTGGTGATTATTATTATTGTTATTATTATTAACAAGGCATTTGTCATCACTACATTTCGCATGGACCAAAACAGGGCTTGGGCTTCCTCTAGAGATGGTATCTTTATTCTGCGGGGGTGGGGTGGGGGAAAGGACGAGGGGCCGAGCATGGCCATCTTTATTTAGAACGGTCTGAAGATAAAATATTATAAAAATGAGCATTGTAACTAATCTGGGTGCCTGTCAATAAGATATTGAGTAATGATGAGTGCTGCCATCAAATCTATTTGTCCACGAAGACATGTTACCTTTTTTTTTTTTTTTTCAGGAAGGGTAGAAAAAGACTTTTACCTTTAGTTGAGTATATCTGATCTATGCTACAGTCAGTTGTAATTTTACAGGAACATTTGTGGCTTTCCACTAGGACACAAAATTATCAAACAGAAAAAATCTTAGCCTACTAAATCTTATTCCAGGTGTATGGAATGTACTTAGCAACTGTAATATAAAATTTCTTCTTTAACTCATGGTCCCTGGAATCTGCACATGATACACTGGCGAATGCCGCTACTTGTTGGACTGCTTTCTGTAAACTCAGAACGAAAGTTTTATTAAAGAAAAAGGTACTGAGAATGTCTAAATGTGCTAAACGCACTAGTTTCCTATAGTGTCTATCAGAATGACCTTCAGTTGCCCATGCTATTGCATCAGATGAGTTATTTATTAGTAAGATAAAAAGTTTATTTTTGATCACTACAAATATATATAAACAAATATGGTAGACTTATCCTGTAGTGAGAGGGGAAATGAAAAGTATTTTGTTTGGAGAACCTCAGGCAAACCACATGTCATTTGTCATATCTGATTTATTACCCACAGGATCACATTTCAGGGGAATTTCAAATCCTATAACAACATCCAAGATCACATACTTTAAAAGGAAATATGTGGAAGAAGAGGATTTTCATCCACCACTCAGCAGTTGTACGCATAAAGTATGTTTTTTACTAGACGTTTTTTACTGAGAATTTCAGATACTTAGAAACACTTGCTTGACTCATTTCCAGAAGTTGAAATACTCCACCCAAATGATGAGAGTAATCCATCTGTTTGCATAGAAACAAATAGTTCACACTTTATTTTATTATTGTCATCACATAGTTTAAGAAACAAAGGGGTTTGTTCAGCTATAATAACAGTAAATATAAACACTGAATAACTTATTTTTCTCACATGTTTTATTCATAAACAGTTGCACTGTGTTTACAGAGGTTACCCTAGGGCTTTCACACCAAAAATGCATAATGTAAATTGGACAAAAGTAACTCTTCCAGGATTGCTAGACTCAACATACCCCACTGGGTCCTACATAGAGACAATTACTTGAAAGGGGAGTATATGCTACTCCAAATTTAATCTTACTTATTAAAAAAAAACAAAAAACCCTAACAACTCAAAAGAACAAATTAAAAACCCAAACAACATATTTTTTTCTAGAAAGGGGCTTGCCTGGAGTTATAGATTACATTTTGACATATGACCACATACATTGCTATCTAGCAATTCATGGGACATTTTAAAAAACTGTTTATGCTTTTGCTCAATAAGCACTCAATCCTGCAACGTACTGAGCTCCCTGCCATGCACCTTGCTGGATCATGGCTGATTTCTCCGGCAATGCTACATTGTGCATTTAATCTCTGAGACACAGATAAACCTTCCCCCAATATATTCTTTTATTGTAAAAATCTGTTTACTTTAATGCTTGTGAAAGGTACCACTTTGACAGCCCTGGAGACTGAAGCCCTGTCTCTGTCTATAGAATAGTTAAAGCAAGGACAGAGGCAGTGCAAGCTTCCCATAGTATCTTGTAGTGCATCTAAATCTTTATTAGGCGAGGCAAACTTTATGGGTGAGAGGATAGTTCAGTCTCCCATTCATATAATGGACTCACAGTTGAGGCAGGATTCCAGTGATGGTGGTGATTTCTGTAGACAGTTTCCCACTTAGAAGTGCAGAACAACTACTAGATCACTTCACAAAGACCTCAGAACAGCCATTACAGAGCACCAATTTTCAATTATTAATAGCATTGACTGGAATTACACCATTGTCCTAGAGGTGAAAGACTTCCCTAAACCATTCAAACTACTTGATCTATTTATTTGCTGTACAGAAAAATGTGCTTTATTATAATGTATTTTTAAAAGTAGCTATTTTAACCAGTTATTTTGTCCTGTAAGGATTGCTGTTTTTCATTCCTATGTCTCCTTTTCCTCTAAAAATGAATATGTCTTGGTCAGAAAGAAGCAAAGAACTATGTTTTGGGAAGGGATTAGTGTAAAGACTAGATATATAGGAGGTATTAAGTTCTGTGATAGGTCTATTGCATGTTACTGTTCTGTTGCTATTGAGGAAATGTATCATGCTGGAAATAGGTCACCAGTTTATTCTTTCAAGCACAAATAAGTTTTCCAGTTTTCAGCATTCCTCTGTGGGGAGAGGAGAGAGGGAGATGATTTTCCTCAGATTTAATTGAAGAACTCACACATTTTTATGCTCTTCTTTCCCCTCGCGTATGGTGTAAACTGTAAAGAAAGAGGTATGTTCTCTCTCCCCTCATCCCTAGGCAGACCACCTCTTCCCTTTTGTCTAGTCACAGTGGGAGTGATCCATTGGGTTGCTGTTGCTGTACAACCCTGGAGTCAGTCTCGAGAACTGGTGGCAGAACATTCACAATGGAGGTCTCTGAAACTTGCCATTGCTGGTCCCCCAGGCCACAAATCTGGCTATGGTCAGGTCAAAGTGAAAGGCTTGCCTGTTTGGTCAAGCCTTTGGACCATCTGTAGCAGAGTATGAGGGGCTCAAGTTAACCTATGTGTTTACTTTAATTTAAAGATAGAAATGGATTGTAGAAAACTAGTGCAACAGAGAACAAAGTTTTGGCTGTGAATTCATTTGAAAAATACTCCTAATTTTTACTGTTAGAATATACTGTATTCTCTTAACCATGGCCCCTGTGTGTCTCCTGTTCAGTGCAGGGCAGACAGGAGCAGTTTATGGAAAATGCTACAGGGCTGAGGGGAGCTGAAGTGTAGTAAAAGGAAACTGTATAGATTAAGTCCTCATAGCTATCACTTCCTCCTCTGCAAAAATTATGTGAAAAGGGGATATGGGAAAAGGAGATGACCAAGGCACAAACGGGAGGAATGAGAGCAGTCCGTGTGACGTGTTTCACCACTCCTACACAGATTACATTCTGTGCTAAAAATGGAAATTAGTTAATACTGCTGGCAGTAGCATTCACTACCGCCGCTGCACTTTGATTCCCATGGGAGTAGTAACCTGGCTATACTGCCCATGCTGAGAGGGAAACCCTAGCAGGAGCCTAGAAAGAAAAGCGAATATGTGAGCTTGTGGCCAGGGTTCTTCATAAATCCCCAACCTTTTCTAGGTTCCTGACCTTGTTCCCACCCATCTGCATTTCCCCTACAGCCAGGGACTGGTAGGTGTAATACTGAGCCCAACAGCTGCACTCCAGATGCCACAGATTGTTTTTACCACACTACCAACATTTTTCTACACAATAGCACTGTAAGAGTTTGGCTAATGGAGACTCCTCATTGTGGAGGCCTATTTCATTGGCAGTTCTGACATTTGTTCCATCTCGACTGTTGTTACTGGCTGACCTTGCTATCCTTAGAAGGCCCATGGTATGGAGAGCATGCAGGAGGAAGCCACCATTCAGTATGGTGGCTTTGGTGAAGCCCAACAGTGGAAAGGGGCCGGTCCCTGCACTATTACAATAAAAAACCACATCAGCTAAAATATTTCAGGGAAATTGCAAAGTAGCTTTACAGTTTACACAGGACACAATTAAAGAGCCAGTTTTTCACATCCAATGTTCGGTCACTCTAAAACCTGGATTTATGCATGCAAATAATGTTTGCCTGCACATGTCATATACTTAGCCATTTGTCTCCCTAGTTCGGGTGCACATCTGAAGTTCTGGCCATGAAAAATTGGCCCCTAAACACATGGGTGCACAAATTCAGAGGCCAAGCTGAGATTTTAAAGGAAATTTGGCCCACCCAAAATGTTAGATGGATTTACATACTGCCAATAGAGTGCTTAATTTTCTTATTGTATAAAGCAAAACACTCTTACTCCATTTTGCCTCTTTTGCCTCTTTCATTTTCAGAGAGTTTCTGTTTTTGAGGAGCGGGCACACATTCTTTACTTGTCTTTGGAAAAACTGAAATTTATCGATGATCCTGAAGTCTACCTACGGAGATCCGTCCTCATAAACAATTTAATGAAGAGAATCCATGGAGAAATTATCATGCAAAACAACTGGTGCTTCTCTGCTTGCTCTTTTGGTGGTCCCTCATCACAAGAGTGGTTCATGGCTCAAGACTGTCCTTATAGAAAACGTCTTCGGATGGCAAAGGAGGAGTGTGAAAAGTTCCATACGTGCTGCTTTTATCAAGAATGTGGCAATCACTATTTAAATTTACCCTTCTCTGTTAATACTAATGGGGAGAGTTCTTCTTCCTCTTCTTCCTCCTCCTCCTCTTGCTCCTCCTCCCCTATATCTTTGCCAAGTTGCTCCCACCAGGTGGATTATGGCATCGGCAGTGCCCCTGTTTACAGAAATGATGACCAGATTCTCGCTAATGAAATATTCATTACTAATGCCAAGTCTCATGGTAATCAGGAAAAGGCAAAATTAAATGATGAGAAAGGAGGTAATGAAACTGAACGAGATGGTGTCACTCTAAACTGTGAACCTATGAAAGGCAACCTTGCTCCTGAATGTAAAGGCAAATTTTATGATTATTTTGAGACTGGATGTAATGACAAGAGCAACATAAACGAATCTTGGAAAAAGTCCTTAAGGAAAAAGGAATCTTTACCAAGTAATAAAATGTGCTGCAGCAAAGGAAGTAAAATATGAGCCATCTTTTTTGCTGTAACTTTGAAGCATGCATGGCATGTTCGGTTATCTATCAACATTGTATTTTGAATGGATTTTTTTTATAGTTTTGTACAACTGATACAATCATGCCGCAGACATTGCATATAGTTTTAAATGACCGGAGAGCAGATTTCATTAAGCATCTGTATGATCTGCATCAGTGAGCTATTTATAAATATGGAGACTTCATAAAGAGCACAGTTGAATTACTGCTTACAACTATAGTTTAGCTTTTGTTACTGAAAATACCAATAAACCAGATGGGGAAAACATACCCTTTTCTATAGCTCCTCTCCCATGGAGTCTGCCATTAATTGAGAGGATCTCCATTATGTTTACCAATTAAATAGATGTTTGGTAAACAAACTGATATTACCAGCAAGGGTGCTCTGCTTCTTGTAACACAATATTTGTTGTGACAAAAGACTGGATACAATGGACTGGGATTAAACAGTTTCTACGCTCTCATACTGATACTGCTAAATTCACATATTTAACGGTCTTGTACAACTGACAAAGATAGGATGTAATGTAATGAAATACCTATTTATGGGAGCTTAACCAGAAGTACCACATACAGCTGAATCACTTGCACATTTTCAGCTCAGCTGTAATAATTAATGAGGCTTATGATGATTTGTTATTATATAGGGCAGGTTTTTTTGGTGCCTTACTTTTTATCTTAATTTTTGCCAGTGTGAAAATTAAGTATAAAATCCAAGCTACAGCAGGGATTTAACCTAAACAGAAAAAAAACAGGGTGGATCAATATTATTAGAAACCTGTAACCTTTGAAATACTGAGTTCAACTTCTATTCAAACATCTCTATTCTTCCTTTTTGATGCTCGATTGCTTTTTGATTTGCCATCCTTAGGAAGGGATTTAAGAAACAATAGAGAGATGTGTCTTCTAAACAAGCACTCGATGCTTGAGCATTTCTATGGCAACTGTCTGTTGCTGAAGATCTTTTTTTTTTAATTCTTCCATATAATGAAGTTCATGAACCAATGGCATGCTTTATACTTTATTCTGTTTAGCATAATTTCTCTCTTTTAGATTGCAAAAGCATGTGGGGGTTTTATATGACTTTTGCTGTTGATTTAAAACAAAACAAAAAGCACAATGTTAATAAAAGTTGTGGCGATAAACAAGATTTTATATGAAATAAATGTGTTTTAATTTTAAAAAAGATTTTTTGGAGAAACAGGGCTTGATGTTTCGATGATTAAAGACAAAATTTGGTCATTTTTAGGTACATCATTTTAAAATGCACATTTAAAAAACATACGTAATACATTATTCAGGGGTTGATTAAGAATGTCTTGAGTCCTGGATCCACCTAATTTTTGGGTTTCAGACCCACCTGAATAACTGTCAGAATGTGCTGTGCATACCAGCCAAATCCAAAACATAGATGACATCATATTGCTGCCTGTCCCTAGTTGGGACGTGAATCCAAATGACAGCTCTTTCTCCTTGGGTCTTGCCTTAGGAACAATTGGCTGTGCACCCTTTAAATTCTTGTGCTGGCCTCTGCACAGAGATAAATTTCACTCTATGGGTACAGTCCAGTTCTCATTTAACTCAATGGCATATCTATGGAGTTTAGTAGTACAGAATCGGGTTTTGATTCACTGCTGCATTGGGTCCTTCTTAGAATGTAGGCCATGGATTTCAAAGATTTCCTTCTCTGCATTTATTTTTCTTTCTGACAGGTAATATGTGTACCTGATAGTCAAGGTTACAAATTGGGCATCTTTCATCAGCACCTCCACTGGTCACCCTTGGAAGCTCGCCAGCTGCCTTACATACATAATTAAATAAAGTTACCTCACTATTTGCAGTATTTCCTATAGAAAGGATATTGAATGCTTAGAGACATTTTCAAAAAACAGAGATAACTTTGATTTGGTAATCTAAGACAAAACTGGCATGTTTGTAAAGGTAATCATTATAACAGGAATCCAGTAACAAATAGAGAAAATATGGATCACGCCTAATTTCTCCAAGACAGAAGCTTTTTTATTATTAATAATAATATTAAATATAGATCTCATTCATACAATGTATGAGTAGGATCACACGGTCCACAAGGACCAATTATTTAAAAGCTGATTTTCTTGTATTATACCCAATTAGTCTAGTAATGTCTGCTCTTTTTTCAGTATTTGATACATATTTGATGTTTTAAGCATAGATATTAGATTCTTGTATACTAATGTGTTGTTGTAGTAAAGTGAGGTTTCTTTGATATATATTTATTAAAATGACCAAAATTCATTTTGATTGCACATCTTTAATGGCTATTGGATTCTTTCCTCCTTCCCCCCACCCCAAAGAAATATCATTTAATCAAATTGTTCCAATGTTGAAAAGGTTTAAATTACAATCAGTTCTTTTACCACAGATGCAGACCAACACAGATTTCTAAATTGTCAATTTTTAGAACACTTTGGAACAGAATTTTAAGATATACCGACAAATGTAGAAGATTTATTTGCGGCATAAGGCTGACATCTGGGATTTTACAGGTATAGCTAATGACAGAATTGGGTCAAGCTTTGCAAACTATAGTATTCTGTAAGGGCCTAGTCATGCAGTGTGGTGAACATGTGTGAGGTGCTGAATGCCATCAAGTCCCATTGTGCTCAGCACTCTGTACAATCAAGCCCGTTTGAGAAATTTGCATCCAATGTATGAAGCCATAATGCCATGGTGTTAGTTCATGGGTCTTGTTTACACTCTGTTGAAATGTGGAATTATCTGAAACAACTCTATAATTATCTCTGTATATATAATGTATTTCTAAGCCACCTAGCACCTTGGTATGTCTAAATGTTGGACAGAATCTATACACAAATGCTATTATTTTATCTATTCTCTGAGAACAGTAGTGTGAATTTAAGTGTTCCTTTATGTCTTTCTCCTGACCCTTCTTCACAAATTATAACAGGTGCTGAAAGTAAATATGTAGAACTCATCAATGTACTAAACATTCCTATTGGTTTTTCAAAGGGACAAACTATTGTTATGTTAAAGAGAAAAAGAGGGAAATCTGAAGCAACCTGGGAAAACTGACAAAAATATAACAGCTATTGTTATAAGTTTTAGATTATATATTCATAGTGGGTTTTGTACTTTCATTTTTGTTTTGTAATGCTTTGAGTTATACTAAGGATATAAACCAGATAGGTCTTTTCCCTATGACTATTCAGTACCAAAGACACTTTCGTTCCTAGCACAAGTTTCCAACAATTGATATTTTCCCAAGATCATATTAATTCCCTTCTCTTTTATGTCTTATGTGGAGCATAATGCATCTTCCCCAATTTGATACCAGGCTATCTGCTTGAGAGAACTGGTCAGAACTTCTTATCTGTAGAGGAATTGTTTTCTTTTGCACCATAAGATACTTTAATCATAGAATGTAACACTGCCAAGCATTGAGACTTTCATCAGGCAATTCTATGCTTATATCTCAAGTTCTAGAAGTTCAATAGAAAATAGAAACAGAACAAGGTGTTTCTGTTGTTATGACTATTTTATTGTCATTAAGAATAAAAGTGCTGTTTTATCTCCAGGATCACTTTCCACTAGATTATACATTTCCCACTGAAATGTATAGTTTATTTCAGTTGAAAAAAAATACCGTACTGCACCTCTTTTCTAAAAGAATACACAGTAATACCATTGTATTTCGCTCATACTTATTGTATTTGTTAAAGAATTTACATTATACAACTTCTTTGAGACTAACTTTTGGAAAAATAGCCTGACACACAGTTGTTTAAGTGATTGAAATGTGAGCATTTAAATATTTTCAGAGGAAAAGTATCCATATCACTCAAATCACCATTATATCTGGATGGCAATCTCAGCAGAGAGGGCAAAAGCAGAACGAGCCATGAAAGCTGAACTATCCTTTCACTCCTAGAGGTGATCTCCTCCAGAGCAAGGCTGAGATACATTGCTGTTTTCATCTTTGGAAAAAGTGAATAGGGAAGTGTTATTTACCCTTTCGCATAATACAAGAACTAGGGGTCACCCAATGAAATTAATAGGCAGCAGGTTAAAGCAAATAAAAGGAAGTACTTCTTCACCCAACTCACAGTTAGCCTGAGGAACTCATTGCCAGGGGATGAAGTGAACGCCCAAAGTATAACTGGGTTAAGAAAAAATTAGATAGGTCCCTGATGGCTATTAGCCAAGATGGTCAGGAACACAACCCCATGTCCCAGGTGGCCCTAAACATCTGACTGCCAGAAGCTGGGACTGGATAACAGGGGATGGATCACTCGATAATTGCCCTGTTCTGTTCATTCCCTTTGAAATATCTGGCACCAGCCACTGTTGGAAGACAGGATACTGATCGAGACGGACCATTGGTCTGACTCAAAATGGCCACGTTTATGTTCAAATGTTTCATCAGCCCATGGTCATTCGTCTTTCTTTCTCTCTTTTATCGTATTTACCATCTTACCCAATCTGCCTTTGATTTAAAATCTTGTACTTCTAGCCAGTGCTGTGCCATTTGTTGCCATACTTACTGGAAGATCCAGTTCTGCACAGCAGACACAATGAACTAGATACATAGAACATAGATACAGGAGGACTGAATGTTTAAAAGGAGAATTAAACTGGGAGGCTAGATTCACCAGTACATTCTGGCTACTTTGTGTCAGTCTGACAACACACAAAGCAGTTGTAAACCCGGTTTAATTGTCTGGTGAAACTAAATTTACAGCTAATTTATGTTGCCAAAATGGCACAAAGCCAGAGGGTACTGGTAAATCTAGCCCACTATTTTAAGTGGAGAACCCAGGCTAATTCTGCACTTAGTTACACCTATGCAATCTCACTGACTTCCTGAAATAAAGGTGAAATCCAGTGCTGTAAAATAAAAATTGCTTTTTGTTACAATCACAGAAATACAGGGTTGGAAGGGACATCATAGGTCATCTAATACATCCCTCCACTCTGAGGCAGGATTAAGTATACTTAGACCAATTTCCATATATGGAAACTTGGGTAAATTTTATCAAAAGGAAGCATTCATTTCAATGGATCCTTTAAACTGCTATGAAATAACTGATTTTATTTTGTGTTTTATTAAATGAATATCACAGTTATACTAAGACTATCAAATGTATTTACTCGCTTGTACTGTCCACTCATCTTCATGCAATTTGTAAGAGGTGAAGCAATCCTTATTTTATGAAGATAAAATCCAGTATACTCAATTTAGTTATAAAGTTATTTTACAGTGGTGTGAAGCAGTAGTAATGAATTTTCTAGCACTATGTCTTCTAGAAAAACACCATCGAAGAAGTACTTGCAGAGAATCTTGCAGATGGTTAAAAAGATGTGAATTTTTCACGACAGCCAATGAGTCCAATCAAAAGCACTTAGAATATACAGTAATTTCCTGTGTTTTTTGACCATCACTTTTAACTTCTATGACAGATGGAAAAAGATGACTAAACTAAGGGAGTTTACACAAGTTCGCCTTGTGATGTTTGCAAACTATCTCTGTGAGGTCCATTTTCTCTAACATAAACATTGCTCCGGCATTCTGCCCAGAGCTTCTGCATCAGTCTATCCAGCACAGATTAATTTTGAAAATGTGAGATATGTTTCAAAGGCCATGTAAAGCAGGGTTTTGGCCTTGGTGAATTGAGCATAGATCAGTTTTGGGTGCAGAAGGACACATTAGGGGGCTAGAATGAGAACCTTCCCCCCCTTTTGACTCTCCACAGAGTGGTTAAAACAAAACTGCTGCAGCTGCGGGGGCAGGCTGAATTCACCACAGAGGGTCTGTGGCTTTCTAGATCAGAGAAGCCTGTGGTAAGGTATGGAATGTCTTGGATCAGACTTGTGAACCCAGCTGAGTGATCATGCAGACACGGCTGCATTCAGAGCTGTGCAGCCTTCTGTTGCTTTCTCAAGCTTTTATGCCATGGAATGCTGTAAATCATTTATGGTACTGTAATTGCAGCCTGGAGGCTGACAGTGTTTTAATGTCCCAGTTTTGCAAATGCCTCCAGAAAGATGGTGGAGACTTTATTCTCATGAGTCTCAGCAACTAAGCAAAGTTTTCCCACCAAAATCAGCTAGGCCCATAGGCCATGCATGCAAGTTTGCAAGCCTGTTTGAATTTTCAATAGTTACTGTATAAATTGGTGCAAAAGCTCTAGCATTCAAGTTCTATACTGAAGCGTAAAATGTGCCCAATGAAAAGGCATAAGATCTCAGGTTAAGTATATCAGGAAAAATCAATGAGAAAGGCTATTTTACTTGGAAAGTGACACCTTTTCTGCTATATGCAGTGCTGTTGTAGCTGTGTTGGTCCAAGGATATTAGAGACAAGGTAGGTGAGGTAATATCTTTCATTGGACCAACTTTTGTTGGTGAGAGAGGCAAACTTTCAAGCTTACACAGAGCTCTGTGTAAGCTCAAAGGCTTGTCTCTCTCACCAACAGAAGTTGGTCCAATAAAAGATATTCCTCACCCAACTTGTCTCTCTAATCCCTTCTGCTAGCTATTCCTCTCTGATAGCACCACATCGTTTCCAATTTACAACAGATAACATCTTTTCAGATGTACCAAGTGTGCAGAAACAAGACAAACAATCCCATCAAGATCTGTTCATTTCATTCTTCCTCTTAGCACAGAATTTTCCTTGAGGAATGCGAGGTAATGGCCATCCGTGATGGGGCATCCACACCACAGAAGGCCTGAATAGGTAAAATAGGCCAATTAGCCTATAGCCTGCACCTGGATGGGAGCCAAGGACTGATAAGTCCTAATGGCTGATGAAGCCCAGTTGAGGGAAGAGCTGGGATAGGCTTATAAAGAGAGGAAGTTGGTGGTGACAGAGGGTCTGCTGGGAGGAGGTCTACAGTCACAGTCTAGAGAGGCAGGAAAAAGTCCAGGGAAAAAGCAACAGGCTTAGATATTGAAGAGTCCATTGCTGCTGGATACAGTGTCCCTGGGCTGGAACCCAGGGTATTGGGTGGGCCCCCATTACCCTCCTGGTCACTGGTAAAGTGGCACAGATTGGGAAGTGGATTGGAAAACCATCTCGGTTTGCAAATAGATCATTTGGCTGGTGGGCCTTTGTTACCCCACAAGTGGAGGACAAGAGTGACCTGGCCAGAGGACTGAGTCATGAAGATGGAGTAACTTGAGTCCAGAGAGAGAGACACCACAGGGTGAACAACAAAAGGAGGGAGTGTCAGACCTAGACCATTTGAGAGCTAATCCCCAGATGAGCCACAAGGAGTCGCCACAGCGGTAAGTAGTAAACTCTGGGACATCAACTGCTTTAAAGGGCATGTGCTCTACATGCCTCTTACAGCAGTTAAAGGCACTGACTGTTTCCAAGCAACATGACAATCACATAGACTTGACCCAGACTTTTATTATTATCCAGTCATTTTTAACATATTGGCCTGAATCCTCAGCTGTGAATCCATGTAGCTCTATAGACTTGGATAAAGCTATACCAAAGTCATACCAGCTGACAGGATGGCCCATTAGTTATAATTTTTGTCCCCTTCTCCTCTTAACCTGACTTATAGGATAAACAAACAAGACGTTGCCCATAGAGCAATGCCACTTTCATTGCTTGCTGAGACAGATTCCTGCATGTCTCAGCTCACTTTTTGTATATATTGGAGTTCTTTTCCGGTGAAATTCAGAAATAATCTCCAGATTCTTTTCAAATTCATCTGGTTTATTTTTCAACCTTAAAATCATGTCTATATATGAAGGTATCGATGGCTATCTGTGCTGTGATCTATTCAGTCATTGAGGTGTACCCCTAATGTCTTTGAGACTCTTTGCCATCAGCATTATTTTAGGGCAAATTCCTGCTCCCCTTAGTCATGTGACTAGATCTACTGGGTAAGATCAGTATAAAAATAAAATAATAAATCTTCATGAATCACACTGAGGGGGGCACGTAAGTACCTAGATTAGATGAGGTTTTATAAATGGTTTTGCCACATTGCCTCTTCTCAATGCTACTGACAAGGGGGATAAAAAGGGGGAGGGGGAGAAGAGAAGAGGAAAAAAATTAACTATAGCATCACTATAGGCAGGAGGGCATCATTTTTCATCCCCAATGATCTCTCCATGTGGCAGTGAGTGTGTAACAGGAAACTGTTCTGTCTTTCCTCTCTGCTTTGTTCACAGGTGCCAAGAAAGACTCAGCTTTTGCCCCTCAAGCTTAGTGGTAATAAAAACCTTTAGCAGCAGGTAAAGAGGAAGGTAGCCTACTGGTTTCATTCCTTTTTGATGGGTTGGCTGGCTGTCTTTACAAGAGCAGCTGGGAAGAAATCATTAGCATAACAAAGAGCCATATTATAACATTGCACTGTGTGTTTCTGAGCTTTCAAATATCTTGACACATTTCAGGATGTTACATAAATCTGAATTCCAGGTAGAACTAGACAAATTCACAAAAATCCCCCTTCCTAAAAATCTAAAAAACAATTTGAACACTTATTGACACTGTAGCTATGATCATTGACACTAGCTCAGGATCCACTCCAGAGAGAGGGATTTGTTGAGCGAAAGTCTGAAGGCAATAGAGCTGCCCTATTAATATTCTTTGGTTTCAACTTAATCCGTTACATTGCATGCAGGGTATATGGCCGGCAATTTTGCTGGTCTGTTATTTTGGCTAAATAAACCAGAAACCCCAGAGACTAGGCTTTTTCTTAACCTGGATCTCCTGTAAACTTTCTATCCAGCGGCTTAGACCCTAGCTTTGGCACACCCACCGGAACTGTTACCACTTCTCTTTGTCTCTTGTGTTTCATAGCCAAGGTTTTTGACATGTCTCCTCTTGCCTGCGGTTGGGATTTTGGATTGAGTCAGTTATTAAAGCCATGTGACCCTTGTATAGCGTGCGCTGCAGTTCCTCATTTCATTTTAATCTGGCCTCTTTCTTATCATAACTGTGCTATATTCCCCTCTTGGGTGCTGGCATCACCTGGTTAGTGTCTTGTGATGGCTGTAGAGGTTGTTCCCTGTCAAGTTGGCCATTGAGGGTGATTACATATACTAGGAGTTAGAGTAGGAGCACAGAATGAAGTGAGAGAAGTAAAAGGATCAGTGGTAAGGCTTCTTGAAGCTGATCCTCCCCTGGGTCCAATGGCTGTCAGTTTGCAGTACACAGATGCATCATGCTCTCAGACTGAAGGATTTAAAACCTAAACTGCATATGAGATTTTTTTTTCTCTCCTATCCCTGGATCAAGAGTCCCTGACAGGGCAGAAGAGTAAATCCTAGATTAGGGGACTAGTTCTGTCAACCCTGTAGGCAGTATTGCAGCAGGGGGTTATGTAAGCCCTGTCACCCACTTGTATTATTTATTCATACGAAACCTGACTATACTTCACTAAGATGCTCAGTGTAGGGATAACCTAGTCAAACAGGGATACACGGAGGCACTATTGAAGCAAAGAGCATACTGGATCACGTGGCTCAGCCTTGGCTGTGCATTAAACAAGAGGATTGTTGAATCAATATAAAAGATAACTGCAAAATGTATAGATGAAGATGTGCTGTTCCTGGGCAGATGAGGACAAAGAAAAGACACTGCAGTATGATGTTATGGCTCTGAAGCAAGCATTTTCAGTAGACTTAAGAAGCTATTTGGCATGTTCAATTATAAATGATTATTGAAAAGACCCTAGTGTTTAGGCTTTACACATATGAATTATAATAGCTTACATTTTTTATTTTCCAGGCCAATATTTAACTTGGTGTGAATGGGAGATTGTGAACTTAAAATTCACCCTTCTGCCTAAATTTTTTTACCTACTTCATTTACAAATAACTCTTAAAATGACTAGAAGTGAAAGAGATTAGAGAAAAAGAATCACATTTTTTTTTCCGTTTACTGTGTCCACTTGACAGCACTTTGTATACAGTCGATTTCACTGTTTCCCATGTATGGTCAGTAAGCTTCCTCTGTTGTTGTTTGGATCTTTCACACAGCAGCAGAGGAGAGAGAATCTTATCTCTATCTCTTTTTTTTTTTTTTTTTTTTTATTAAAGGAAAATATAATTATGAAAGCACACAACTTGCCAGAGGTTTGTGGGGAGAGGGAAGTGTGTAATACCTGAGACTGCTTTAAAAACTTTTTTTTTTTTAAATTGACTTGATTTGAAGTTGACTGCTTCCTTTTGAAGTTGAGAGTACTTCTTAGTAGCTTCAGGGTGTAAAACCTTACAGGAACATTGACATTATTGAGAAAACAAGTATTAGAAAACCAGAAAGTTTGTTTAAGGTTTAACCTAAAATATCCTAAATATTAGAAAGTATGGTGTAGGACAGTAAAGGTCACCCAAACAACATTCATTCTACCCCTATACTGAAAAACCAGAAACACTGAGACAACCTCATCTGTCCAGAACAAATATGAAGAAGAGCTCTATATAGCTTGAAAGCTTGTCCCTTTCACCAACAGAAGTTGGTCCAATAAAAGATGTTACCTCACCCACCTTGTTTCCATAAAAAAAATATAGTTCATCTCATCAGAGAACAAAACCCAGAAGCACATACTCTTCATCATAGAGGGTAGCTGTCGCACCATGTCTGGATTGCTTGGAAGCAGGTTCAACTTCAGCTTCTGAAACAGTGCAGAACATGGTTTGTTTCTGTCTACTCTTATAGTTAACCTGGTTCAGCTGTACCCATTACTGATCCCTGTTGTCAGCAACTCACCCACCTTATATCAGCAAACAGACTCTAAACTCACTGTTTATAAGATACTTATTCCATGCTTCAATTAGCATAGAACTTAAAAGTCTGGGACCATGGCTGGTGACAGTTCAACAGCACATTCACTCACGCATCTGTACCCATACCTACTCATTGGCTGATCAACTCATAGTGCTTGCAGAGCTTCTAAGATACACAGACTGTCTCTGCACCCTGCAGGCCTCCTCCTCTCCCTCCAGAACCAGAGTGAAGAGACAGAAGTTATGCAGAGATTAAGAGCACCTGCGCTCTACAGGAGTCGTTGGGCTGAAGGTTTTAAACCATAAAGGGTGCCAGCCCTGCCGCATTTCTCATTCAGGCCAGAGCAACTTCGCAGGAGTGAGCAAACTTTCTAAGCTATCTGTTCCCTAGGTCAGCAGCTTGCATACCTGAGCATCTTCGAAGTCAACAAAGATTAGAAAGACTGTGCTTCTCAGGAGTCTCTGAAGTCTGCAGAAGGAGTGTTTGTGTTTGGGAATGTTTGGGGTGTATGAAATCTACATGTTCCAGAGAATCTTACTGGTTCTACCCACCCCTGGAAGTTAAGCCCACATATGGGGCTTATTAAGTCATTTTCTCCTTCAGCCTCTGCATTCCTTCTGGGTCCCAAATTCTCTCAGGAATGTGGACCTTGAGTCAGGATGTGAAGGGGGACGCAGCTGCTTTTTGGAGCTCCTACACACCCCTAGAGTAGAATTCCTGCTCTAGTGGAGCTTGACAGCTGCTGTAAGCTCTCTATTGTAGCCACTCTAAAGAGAACTCGCCCATTGGCTTAATTATTCCAGCCCTCTGTGAACTGCAGTAGCTATCATGGCAAGAGAAGCTCTCCCACCAGCATAGCGCTGTCCACACTGGTGCTTCAGTCGGTGTAACTTATATCACTCAGGGGAGTGGCTTAGTCATAGCCTCACTGTCTGTAGGATGAGAGCCTCGCACCTGCAAACATTAGGTGGTTGTCAGAAGCAGTTCCGCCCCCCACCTTCTGCAGTGCAGTCAAACCTGAGAGAGAGGCTAGTCTACACTACAGGTTATGTCGGCATCACATATGATGTTCAGGAGTGTGAATAAGCCAACCCCCTGAACAATATAAATTACACTGACCTAAGTGTGGACAGCGCTATGATGGCAGAAGTGCTTCTCGCAGAGTTGGTTTTGTTATTCTGATGGGCAAGCTCGCTCCCATTGGTATAGAGCATCTTCAGCAGATGTGCCACAGCGGCACAGCTGCATTGGTGCATGAGACCCTTATCTGTGAAGTGGGGGAGAAATGCCTTAGTAATTTCCCTAGCCAATGCCAGAATGCCTAGGAAGTCTGCCACGGTGCATGTGCTGATCCTGCTTTGTGGCATCAGTCAGAGCTATTCTTATTTTGACAGCACTCGTTTGCCTCTCCCCAATTACTGTCGCCTCCAAGCTTGCAACTCAGGATGCTAATGTGAGAAATAATTGAGAATTTCCATATGCAAATTCTAAGACTTAACTTTGAACAACTAAGGTTTGTGGTGTTGGAATATATTTCTCTGTATCAACAATAATAATTCTCCCCCCACATGAGCACCATGCCCTGAATACTTGCTCCAAGATGCTTTCCATGATAGCTATTTTTTTTAATTTCACTTTTTAGTAAGCATGGAATTTGGAAAATGTAGAAGTATGGGGATCAATACCAACTACTTACATAGCTTTTTGAGATAATTGTGGTGTATTTAGCTATGTAACTGTTAGCCTTTGTTTTCTATGAACAGTAACTTGAAACCTCTACCAACTCCACGGTCTGCACTACAGGCATTTCAGGTTCAGTTCAGAGTGAAACTGGCAACAGCATGTGCGAGGAGACATGCACCCTGTGCTCTCTCCTGGGGTCCTAATCTTTGTTCTATCTTTTTTTGGTGTTCTCTTAATGTAAAGTAAAGGTCACTGTGACTGAAACTAGATCTTCAGTCTGTGTACACAAAAACATAACAATAAAGTCTAATTCCACATTATTCTGTACAATTCAGTGAAGCATCCAGGGCAAATATTTGGTTATTCATCCCCTGTAAAATTTAATGTTGCTTCAGCATAATATAGTCCTCTGGAGTGAACATAAGAAAGGAATTTATTTTCCCCTGCCTTGCACCTTGTGTAGTAATTTACACATGTACCAAGTAGTTGTACAATGGTACCCAATCAGAATTCTTCTTTTACCTTACATCAGTGATAGCATTTTACAATCAACTTGTGCAGGTGTTAATGATTACACAAGATGCCAGGTTGTGGAGAATCAAGCCCAGAATATCCAAGCTAGAGCAAGAACCCACCTTCTGTATTCCAGGCGGATTCAGACAGGCTCTCACCCATCTCTTGCAGGTAAAATATCCTGATTATGTAGAACTGTCAAAACTAAGCATGTTGAGAGAGACATATACTTACCACTCCATCTCATTAAGTTACATTGAGTCTCTAGCACTGCAGATTCTGATCTCAGTCACACCAGTAGAAATATTAAGTATCTTATCAAGAGTCATCAAAAAGGAGCAGGAAATGGCATGATGAGAGTCAATCTACAAAATGCAAACTAATACAGTTGAAGAAAAAAATATAAATGTTTAATGGAAACTTGGAAGGGAATTCTATCCATCCCATGCTCATCTCTGTGATATCTGAACACAGAATCTGAGAGGAGGCATAAAACTAGTGAGCTTGCAATGGGACATGAGAGCAAAAAAGACAACACAGAAGCAACCTATTATATTACAGGGATCTGACAGCCTCTCTCTACATGACACTTTTCAGATCACCCCTGGAATACTATGGTCTATAGTGGGTATTTAACTATGGTAAATGTGACAGGATGGGACAGGCAGGAAAAAGTTAGTCTGCCTGCCTGTCCCATGAATCAGCAGGGCTTTAAAGGAAGAGGTGTGTCCCTTTTCCAAAGGCAGAGAGAGAGGTGCAAAGGGAAAGGCCTTGGGTCTCTGCAGCCTGTTCTGGGGAATAGCTTTGCTTTGTTTATTTTGTGAGCTTTTGTGTTTGAATTAATGAATCCTGTCCTGAGGAAGGGCCTGAAAGAGACTTGGGCATGGAGCTGAATTCTTCCTGAGCCGTTGAGGAAGCCTACAGTAAAAATGTTGACAAGCCAGTGGAAATACAGTGAAAAGCAACAAACCACCAATGGACTAGTGTGACTGATTCATGAGGAAAGACGAAAAGACCAAATAAGCACACCTTAGGTACACAACTAATGGATAACATTCTACTAATGTTTGGAGAGGGTAAACACCAAAGGGGAAGATGGACTATTTAGGACACTCCAATAGCTAGAAGCAATGGGATGAAATGAGCAAAGAGAAATCAAAGCTGAATATCAGGAAATGTTTCCTAACAGTGAGATCTGTTAGAGTGTGAAATAGCCTCAAAAGGAAAGCTGGGAAAGACTGTTTGCTTGAATCATTTATAACTAGTCCAGACAAGGCACTTGAGAATATGCTGTAAGGAACAATTCTGGATCTGCCCATAGGGAAGAACTACAATGACCTAATAGTACTTTCCTACCTTAGTCTCTACGATCCTGTAGTTAAGCACCATATATTACCTGTCAGATCTCCACTCAGAGTGAGGAGTGAGGTCATTTTCTTTTGTAACCAAACTATTTGTTAAAGTTATCTAGTAAATGGAACTTAATATTCCACAACATGGAACAAGACTGAATTTTATACCGAAGTTTAAACTAGAGATGGGATCCAAGCCAAAACTGCAGCCAAATTCTGGATCTGATATTGGGTGGAATTGAAATCCTGAATCTGAACGTGCCTGAGCATGGAGATTAAAATATAGATCTGAATTTTTGTTTGGATTCAACCTGTAATAAGAATAGGTTTGCGCTGAATCCAGACAGCTTTTAGTTCATGTCTGTATATAGTTTAAGACTTATGTCCTTACTGCAGGCTAAACGTGGGGTAACCAATCAAGAGTTAATCAATGCAAAGCAGCCTAGCCCACTAGAGTATGACCACACTGTTGATATGAGCACTTTGCTGTCATGTCTCATGTCCACACTGGACATGGGAGGCATAGACTGAACTGATGTTGTTCTTCATAGCAGACGATCCCCTATGCTGGCTATTGCTTCTGTACCAGGTCCACAAGGACTCAGTGGTGGGACCACATTGTGATGGAAACATGACATTACAACAGTGGGCCCAGAACTCTCACATGAGAAAAGCCACATTCCTGGAGAAGTGTGAGGCATGTGCCCTGGCCCTTGAGCAGCAGAACAGCCAGATGAGAGAGCCAGTAATGGCCCAGAAGCATATTGCTATTGCCTTGTGAAAACTGGGAACCCCAGGCTGTTATTGATCTGTTGGCAACACATATGAGGTAGGCAAATCCACAGCTGGCACTGTGGCCATGGAGGTTTCCAAGGCAATTTATACTATGCAGGCCCCCATGGCTGTCAAACTTGGAAATAGTCTTGAAATAATTGCAGGATTTGAGGTTCCCGGGCTGTGCAGGTGTGAGTAATGACAAGCATATACACCTAGCCTTTGCCTACCATTCAAGCAAGCAAGTATATTAACAAGAAAGAATACTATTCCATAGTCATCCAGGCCCGTGTGGACCACTGTGGCATAATCATGGCCACCTACATTGGATGCTCTGGCTGGGTGTGTAATGCCAGAGTATTCAGGTCTGGCCTGTTTCACTATAGGCAAGCTGGTACATTTTTCCTCCTCATGACAGTCATCAAGGGGGTGTCCTTGCCCACTGTGACTGTAGGTAACCACATCCTACCTGCTTCTGCCACCCTGGTGGTTGAAGCTTATCCTGACTTGTGCCCATTGGACAAGAGGCGGGTGAACTGAGCAGATGTGTCATTGCCACAGTGGCAGAACATGCTTGAGGCTGACCAAATGCAAGACAGCACTGTTTATGGACTCATTTGTATTATAATGTATTTAACACCATTCCTTTGACTGGGTCATGTTGTGTGCTTCACAATATATGTGAGGACAAGGGGGAGTGCTGTGGGGTGGAATGGATTGATGACGATGTTTTGGGGTCTACTTACAGACAACCACAAATGCACCTTGTACTGGCACAGGGTCTGGTAAAGCAAAGACTGCAAGGGATGCCTTGTGTGCTTGCATTCTTGAGCTGCATGGAAAGTAAACTAAGGCTGATTAATGGGGTTGTCTGGCACATTAGGACTGTTGTCTTGAAATCAAATGTAGGCTCTATGCATGAATTAAAGAGAGAAATATTCGCTTCCCTAACTTTATTGAAGCTAAACATGTGGGTAGAGCAGCTGGCCAAACATGGTTCACGTTGTGCAAAAAGCCACCAAACAAGTACAAAACATTGATTTGTGACAAGGTTTTGAGATATCAGATCGCCTTTCCTTGCACTGGAGCAGGCAGAGAGTACAGCAGATACTGCTGATGGGTGCCGTTCCATGGCCCTTTGACTGGGTCCCTCAGGCATTGCTGTCCATAGGTTGTAGGACATGGTAATGTCAAGGTGAAGCCAGGGGTTTGGGCACAGGTGGCATGGAGGTTTACTGGGACTGTCTCATGAGCCTGAATAATCTCTCAAAGATGTCCCTTTGAAATGCCATATTTCATTCCTTAATCTCCTCGTCATGGGGGAGAAATTCTGCCAACAACTTCTCAGGCTCCCTGTTCTCCTTCCTTCACTCCTCCTCCAGCTTCACATTATCCTTCTTCTCTTTTCCTCCTGTCTCCACTTTTATGGTGTGTGGTGGGGTTCCCCCCCTCCCCAATCACCTGGCTCAGTCTTTATGCACCTCCATGAGCAGGTAATCCCTGGTCCTTTGTTGCTTTGACCTCAAATTCTGAAGCCTTTCACTGACACTTGGTCATCTCCTTGCTGTCCTCTCCTCCTTCAGTGAATCTTCTGCTGTTGCAGAGGGTCCCTAGTGACACAGGGGAAAAAAGTTTGAGAGCCTAGAACCTCTATCATTTCATACTCCATGTATGCAGCTGCAAATAAAAAGTATCAACTTTTCTCTCTAAAGAATGCAGTTCCTTTTATTGATTCTCCTGCTCAGCAAAATTCTGCCTGGTGTGAAGCTTTGTAAAGGACTATTCCCAGGAAGTTGTGAGTTAATTTTACATTGCAGCTCTCCCAAAAGTGGGCATGGGCGACTCCAGGTCCTGGGAGACAAAGCAGCATTGGCAAGGATGTCAAAAACTTTTCAAGCTGCTGCTTATAAGACGTGGTCCTGCTTGAGATTCCAGAATGGAAAAGGAAGCAGTTATTATTTATTCAAGGTCTTGGGAAGGAGACCTTCCAGCTATGCAAGGAAAAATCTTTCTGCGTTTTGTGACAGACAAACTGATAAATGACTGGAAAGGAGAGGGAGGTTTGCTTTAAGAAGGAATCTCAGAAACTGCTTGGAATTTTTACTAAGCAAAAAAATTCTATTTTATTACTCTCCAGGAATGGAACAAAATCAGATCAGCAATAAAACAGCTTCTGTACTAGTGGGAAGGTGCCTTAACGTGTTGGGGTATTCTGTTACTGGTGCCTTTAAGGATTGTGTTACGGCAAGTTACATTTTGCCTGGAGCATGGCCACAAAGCTTTCTACTTTTCCATAAATGTTTTTCAATTAATAAAATGCTATTGCATTAAGCCATTGTAACCTACTGATTTGCAGGGGATGGGGTTCTCTGCTTGCCTGCCATCTTGAGTAGCATAGTTGGAACAGGAGGGAATGGAGAACGGCGGTGGCCAAGCGTAATGGCGTTGCATCTGCCCACAACTAAAATGGCAGCTAGAATTATAGGCTAAAACCCACCTAAATATATCATAATATACTGCAAAACAACAGGAAGAAATGCCCCAGCTGCGATGCTCCCCTGGTGTTTCTCTGTGCGGCTCATCCATTCTGGTGTTCTTCCTGGTCCAGACCAAGGAAGACATTCTGTGATTTGGGGACTGCGGTCCTCTCCCTTTTGGGGCCGGTTGTCTGAGGGGCTGAGGAAGTGGCCGTGTCCTCATGAGCATCAAAGTTCAAAACCCACATGATAAACGGGGCTTCGAGCCCAGCATGCTGCGCGGAATGTGGGCTGGCTCATTGTAGGGCAGGGAGCTTGTCGGGCAGCGCTGGATTTGGAACTATCTTGGGCCCCCCAACACTGCACTCGAGCCCCTTCATGCTATTCCTCTACTGCTGTCTGGTCTGCTTGATCCTGCTATGGGCCGGCAGCTACTGAGATGCACCTTTGTTCCTCAGCTCAAGCCACAATCTTTGCCAAAACTGCACCAAGATTCTGCTGTCTGCTTCCGGCTGCGTGGCTGCATGCTAATGCATGAGCTTCCTACTGGGCATTCTCCTGCTGTACCAAACACTGGAGATGGATGAAGTTCCATCTGGAGAAACAGCAAGCGGTGTGGGATCAAGGATGCTGAGCTGAGGCATTTGAAGATCCAGGGTCAGACCACAAGTAGATGGCAAGATAGTACACTGTACTGGGTCCACGGGGCATGTGAGAAGGGAACTGGAGACCCCTCATCGATTAATTGTTGTGCCTGGGTGTGGCTACATATCTTCACTGAAGTTACTTTGGCTACACAGGATAAGCTAACTTGGGGTCTGCGGCCTGCCCTATCCCTCAGGGCATGGTGGCTGCACCATGTGGCACAGACAGAGGTGTGTGGATATATGTGAACACAGAGTGTGTTATGGGGAAATCGTGTGGTTGAATGCAAGGTAAATCTACAGCAAAGACAAGGGCTTAATCCTAGTCTCTCATCACTATGATGTGGAAAGATGTTTGTTTTGAAGGCTGCAAAATAGACTGTCTTAGGGACAGTGGCAATTGTGTGCACATGTCCAAGGGCAGAATTTGTCTCTTATTTTTGGGAGCTGAAATCCAGTAGTATCTCTTGTGGCTACAGCTGACAAAAAATCCCAAAATATAAAAAATAATCCCAGTGTTTGTTCTGGTCTTTAAACTGTCCTAGATCTCCTCTGTGTCGGGTCATAAGGCAGGGAGACTTTAAAGAAGATGCAAGATAGGGATGTTACCAGGCCGTGCTGAGCAACCACAAAATTACTAATGATTTTATATTTGTATTACAGTAGTACTTACAGTCCTCACCCTATTTGGTCCCCTGACTGCCAACATTGTTCAGAACTCCCGGGGAATAGACAGTGAATTGAAACCACATTGGACTGTTTGCACATAAAGTCTCTGCCTTATGATCAATGGGTGTCAGTGCATGCTGTCTCTCTCGCCCACTGAGATGCATTGCCAATCCCAGCTCCGAGACTCAGAAAAATCAGCCACTGCAACCCAACCCCGCCAGTCTGACCCTGCCTTTCCCCTCTCAAGTGCTCCCACCACCAGTACAGCCTGACCCCCTGGCCCATGAGCCCTTACACCCACTCCTTCCCAGAAGCCTCAACTCTCAAGGGAGTCTTCCCCTCCCAGAAGCCCCTGCCTTCCCCACCATATTGGTGAGCCTTGGGTCTTCCTGGTCCCCGGCGCTGAGAAAAGTGGGAGCCACGTTAAGGGCCCAGAACGCAGAGCAGGACACAGGTGTTGCGCCATGCCAGCAGCACACCCAGCCATGTGATACCGTGCAGGTACTTACAAGATTGCTGTGTGGCAGCTGGCACTGCTGTGTGTGCACACAGCATACGAGTGTGCAGGAAAAAGGCACATTTTCGCTGGCAACCAGCAAAGCAGTTAAAACATTTTTTTTTAAAAAAAAAAATCAGCCAGGCTGGATATAAAAATGGTAGGTGGCAACCCTAAGTCCGCAGCTGACCTTTTGTAACCAGGCATGCTGGCCCTTTTAAGATGGATTCCAGGTCTAGCAGTGCCCTCTTTCTGCTTTTAGCCTAGAAGAGGCAGGTGGGAATTGTAGGCCTGTACAGTTAGTCAGGCTGGGAAGTTTGTGGGGGCTGGGAAGAGGAGCAGGTTAGATAAGTAGCTTTCATCTCTCACAAGGGGGAGAGATGTGGAAAGAGCAGAAGCTCTTGAATGGGGTAAAGAAGGCTGGGAAGGTGGCTCTGAGAGAGCCTGAGGAGGAGGCTGTTTGGATTTACTGGCTTTGTGGAACTTTTGTTGTGTGTGGGGGAAATCTGGTATTAAGAGCCCAGAATCGGAGAAAAAGTTGAAACAAGGTGGAGGAAATGGTCCTGGGCAAAGAAGCAGTGAGGGCTGGAGGCCCACAGTGAGCATCTCCTTAATTCTTAGGGAACTGAGCCCTTACCACGCCCATGTGGGAGCTGAAGGCAACCCCCAAGTGAGAAGCTTGCAACCTAGGTGAAGCCTGACTTGGATTGAAGTGAAATCAGATTCATCCTGGCCCCCAAAGAAGTACAGGATCTGAACAACATGATCTTTATCAAACAAGCGCCCCCCAGTAGAATCCTATCCCTTTGTGCACAGACATAAATGCCAATAAAGCCTGTCCAGCTCACTTAGTAGAGCATGGTGGTGGATTTTTGTGCTGTGTACACTGAAATGTAGTTTGCAGCTGTAGTGCAATGTGACTTTCCTGTCTGCAGGAGTTAGGAATCAGTGATGCTTTGCCATTGTCTTTTTCTATTATGTTTAGTTGTATGAGCTAATCAATAGCTTTATAAATATTCTTTAGCTTAATTTTCCCATGTCACCTATTTGAGTCCTTGATTCAGCAAGGCTCTTAAAGTTAGGCATGTGCTTAAGTACCTGGCTGAATTGGGCCCTTATTGTACACTTTTAGCTTTGCAGATAGTTAATCTTATACTGGATATGAGCACGAATCAAAATGCTGTATCCAAACACCTCTCTAAGATTTTAGATCAGGCTCTGAATTCGGTAGCTTGAGCACACCTCTATTTTGTAATAACACTACTGCTAATAAACCAGGATATTAAATGGCATCAAAGTGTGGCCATGAGCTAAAGATTTTGTCGATGGGGTTTAAACTTTGCATTTTCAAATCCAAAGCTTTGCACAGAGCAGAAATTCTAAAGTAAATGTAAATAGCATTCGTCTGGAGGATTAGCTGTCTCTTGTCCAGAAATGCCACACCTTGTAATTAAAGAAGAGGCTGTTAGTATGCGACATAGGAATGTGTAGGGTGTGGGCCATCTCGGATTTACAGGCTATAGCATTTATGAAAGAGGCTAAATCCTGTTTAGAGTTACAAAGGTGGTAAAACCTTTGTTTAAATATAACATTGCTTTGAAAATCTGGCAAACCTGGGAGCATGTGGTTGCAAGTAAGTTCTTGCTAGAGAAAACAACTGTAGGAGAAATTCAGTAGTATAAATCCAGTAGTTGCTGAACTGATCATTTCTCTTCATGTGCAGTCAGAAGATAACACTGTGCAGATTGAACATAAATATGTATATTAGTTGGTTACAGGGAGTTACAAAATTAGGCTGCATGTTATAGATCAACTTTATAATTATCCCTTTCAACCAAAAAGAATTAGTGAACTTTAGTGCCGAAATAAATGCAACAAAAGCACTTCAGTTTGTGTTTAAAAAAAATCTGATGAAAAACTGGGCATAAACACAGGGCTCAGGAAGTCACTTTGGTTGAGCTCTTTTTTTTCTCCATTGAGTGATTAGACACTGAAATACTTATAGCCTTGCAAAATAATATGTATTTACATTTGTCAGCTCACACCTAAAGATTCATGTTAAAAGAGGAATCCCTGTAGATTAATTCAGTGTATTTTATAACTAAACATCTGGCTCAATAAAAAATATAAGTTAACCAGAAAAGGTGGATTAAAACTCAAGGAACATTCTATCTGGGCTAGGCAGAATTGGCAAGAGTGGAGAACTGTGTTAGATATGCTGTTAGGGCACGAGAAAACAAGGAGAGATACTTGCAAATCCACAAACTCTGATAACTTGCAGTGGGTCTCACCATCGTGAATGCAAATTATAGAGGTTTTATTGCATGAGGATCTGAATGACTACATTTGTCTCTCTGTACTGGTGAAAGTTATTGATTCTAATAGAACCACAAAAATCCCCTCCTTTGAAAATGATCAGCTTTTGAGTGGAATAAAAGAAGAAGAGGAGTTTATCATAGTATTGTGAATGAAGGGTGCAACAGTGGATTCACAACTTTTAGGTCCAGAAGGGACCATTATGATCATCTAGCTTGACCTCAGTTGGATGTTTTCCTTCCATGGTACAATTGGTTGTGGTTGTGGCATTACAGCAATATTGTTTTGGGGCCAGATTGTGTCCAGCTGCTACTTGGGTGCACAAAGGGTTCAGATACTGCAAGAAATCTCTTCCTCTTGCACAGCAGCCAGCCACAATCACAGTCCACACACTCTCTAAGAAAAAACAGGGACCACTCCCCCAGTAAAATTCTGCAGCAGAACACCCTCGAAAGGGAGGCAAGTGGAATGGAAGGAGAAAAGCAAATGTCCCAAAGTTATCCACAGTGGCTTAGTGCAGACTTAGTGTACAAAGGGTAGGATACTTAAATATCTGAAGGGGCATAGCAGCAGATGTTCCCCCTTGAATGGCAGGAACTCCAGAGCTCTCTGTCTGGGATGGTACACCTCCTTACTAGCAACCTGCTTCAATGCCTCAGTGAGTAAGCTGTTTTCTAAATTCCAGCTGTGTATATGTGATTAGTCTTTAGCAGGATGTTTCAGGGTGTCTGTAATTGATTTTTGTATGCATTTGCAAAATCTCCAAAAAACTTGTTCACAAGCTGGCCTGACCCTGACCAACACAATTCTTCGTGTGTGTTAGTTTGCAGCCTAATTCTTGTATAAAAATTCCATGGGAAAATCCAAGAACGCCTGCATAACTGATTTGGTATGGCACTGGGCTTTAATTGTTTTCAGACTTCAGTTACGAAGGCCAAGAAACCAAAACCCAAATAATGTTTTATTTCTATCCTTTTGCAAACGGAGTCTCTGTGGAATGCATGACTATAGCACTCAACCCTGTATGTAGGAAAGCGTTTTAAATGTCCTACAGATGCCTGCTCAGTACCCTCCATATGTTTATTTGGCCAGACTGCTTTCATGCTCATGCAGTTCCACTGGTTTTGGCTGAGTAGCAAGTGGCAAAGTTTGAGTGGAATTTGGACCTTGGCTCAACACCCACCCAACCCAATACATGTTTGATTATGAACTTGAAAAGATATTTGGAATAACTAATGACAATGGGCCAAATTCTTGTGAATTTCACTGATACACCTGCTGTCTTCAGTGGAACTGAATGGCTCAAAGGGTTGGTAACAGGATAGGTGTCCTTTGCTAGCCTGGATGGAAGAGACTAAAAGTCATGGGTATCTGAAGACCCTATGTGTAATAAGTTGGTGGTCTTAGTCCACCTCAGTTGACAGTCCCAGTAGGCGGGGTGTGGGAACAATGTGTATAGTGAGGTGCTGAGAGCCATTGAATCAGACTTTAAAATCTGTATTTGATGAAAACCAATTCAAGCCAGGAAGTATGGCAACACCGCCAGCATGCCTAGCTCCAGCACCTATCCCAGGAGGGAGGTTAAGAACTAGATAATCATGGAAGCTGAACTATAGTCTGGAAATTGTCCTCCCAATCAAGGCTGAGCTACTTTAGCAAGGGAAGCTTCCAGTGTTGCTGCCTGTGCCATATCTTTTCTGTGGATAAAGAAAGCACTACATTCACCTGAAGTCTAAAATCCACAGACTTCATTCGGCTTTTTCAATTAAAGTTTTAGTGTCAGATCTCTATTTTGTTATTTGAAACAACATATGACCAAATCTTGAATTGAGACTATAATTCTGTGGCTACCAGTGACTATACAGACCACTTGAGTTTCATGCTGGTGGTTTATGTGAGCAGAATCTGTTCAGTGATTCGCAGTTGTCATATATTTTGGCCCAAACTATCAGGTTTCACTAGTGTAATCTTCTGGTTTCAGGTGAGTTATGCCAGTCTAGCCGAGGGAGGGCTTGGCTCTGTGTATACAAGTTCTTCCAGAATCAATCTCAATGTTTTATTAAGTCGTAAAGAGCCAAATTGTTTAAGCCTTAGTTTAGCAATATCTCTTTGCTAAAGTAAATGTGAGTCTTCCTCAAGGAAAATGGGATTTGGCCCAAAGAGTTTTAAATATATATTTGCATTAAAGAAGCCTTGGAGCCCCTTGTCAAGATACTGTATTGTTAGGGCAGGACAAATTCCAGGCAGTCAGTGATCTTCACTTTTCCCTTTTGTAAGCACAAAAAGAAGGTGCAATTAAATTAGGGGAGTCATTTTTGGCTAGCTTCTTGTGGTTTTCATTTTGTAAATCTTCTGTGTAGCCCAGCTAATCTGAAAATGGCAGGAAACTCCATTCTAGTTATTAAGAGACACTCAACATCTGCAGTCTAGCAGTACTGGCCAACTGTACGTTTGGGACCCAGCAGTCTAGGTACTGGCAAAACTGGTATCGTCTAACCCGAATATATTCATTTACCAGTTGATGGTGTTACAAGCATGTCAACAGAGCAGCTCTCAAACATGGCATATTTTAAAATGAAAATTAGAGCACAAATCAAATGCTCGATTTTTTTGTTTTGTTTTGCTGACCTACTTAATTAAAAAAGGGTCTAAAAATGGAAATGCTGTTTAGTTTAACATGAAGACAGAGTTGGGTTTTTTTCCAACATCTGTGTCCAGAAAGAAGAAAAATCCTGTTTTGACTGGCCTTTCTCCATCAGTCATTTTTTTTATTTCTTGTCTAAAGCAGAGTAAGTTACATAAACATTCCACCTCTTTCCATAAATTGGCTGCAGTTTCTGAACAATAGAGTTACTGTGAAAAGAAAAAAAACCACAGACACACCCCGAACTGCTGGTCACACAGCCAAAGAGAACTAAAGACACATTCTTTGAAAGTACCAAAAAGGAAATCCATGGTCTTAAGGCAAGACCTTTTATGTTATGTTTGGAAGTGTTCCTCATTTTTTTTTCTCTGCTTCTTTTTTAACTTTCTTAATGCAACGTGCTTGAGAAAGCAAAAGGGTATTAAACAGAACTTTATTCTTTCTTAACATGTTGATAATATTTGTCAGTACTCACTAACCAGTGAGTGGATAGTGACAGAAAATTGAATAGTAGAACCTCAAAAAGGGGAAAAAACATTCACAGTGTACTTACACAGAACTAGTAATGCTTCTGAGGCTTCCTGTGTCACATATTTTACTCTTAAAAATAGATAGGTTAAGACAAAAATGTCTGTTTTAATACTGGCAATGCTGAATTCTAGAATTTATAACACTGTGACTATTATCGTGTCCTTCACTCAAGCTCCTGAAAGTGCTTTACAAATGGAAATTAAGACTTATCACTACCCAGAGAGGCAGGGAATTATTATTATTATTATTGCTAATTTACAGATGTGGAAATTGAGGCATAGAGAGATTAAGTAACTTGCCCACTGTCACATTGCAAGTAAGAGGCAGAGCAAGGAATACTACCCAGGCATCCTGATTTATGGTCCCACTAGCCCACACTGACTGTCAGACAAAATACATTGTTATTTGCCATTGTCGGATGGTATTCCTAGTTGGAGACTACAGGTCTGCAGTCCCGATGAAAGTAAAATTACCATTGCTTTCACTGGGAATAAAGTATGTGTACAAACTACAGAACAGGCACTAGGAACTTGCTTTTTTACAAATGTGCAAAACAATCACAATAATTGTGCATATAGGTGTCTAACTGGTCTCTTGTATATTTGTATGCCCAGCTATCTCGATTGCATATGTATTCACAGTAACTGTGTGCAATTCTAAAATTGTTGCCTCATACGTATTCAGAATGGAGATAAAGGGCTTGTCTTTACTGCAGCAATTATCTCAAATTACTCCATTCCAGCTAACCTAGCTCATGTGAGAGCAGCCACACTACAAAACAATGCAAGCAGCACAGAATAACTGGATTAGCACCTGATGAATTGTGCTAACTCAAGCTATAAACTTTAACTGCATCCTCACAGCATTACTAACTTGAGCATCAGCAGCACTCGAGCCTCAACCCATGCCCCTAACACTCAAGATTCATCCCCTGATAGGCCAGCTAGCTTGAGTTTAAAGCACCACTTAACATGAGCTAGAGATTTTTGTGTGTGGACAGGGGGTTGGGCTAGGAGCAATGTTCACATTATGCCTTGAGCTAAAACTCCAGTGAAGACAAAGTTATTAGACTAATGAGTATATTTTACCCAAAAAGGAAGCTGTATTGAACAAATGTTCGATTATTTAAGAAATTATCTAGATTATTGAGCTACTGTCCAGTCACCAATGGAAAAGTATGTTTCTAAATATAAAAAATTCAAATAATGAAAACTACAGATCAAGAAAAAATTCTGGAAAATTAGGTTTGTTGGATTTTAGTAAATTAGATTCTACAGCTGTATTTTGGAGATTTATTCAAGAATAATTTCCTGTATGTTATTTGTATTACAGTACCACTCACAAGTCCCAGATAGGGTTGAGGCCCCATTATGACAAATGCTATATGAACACTCAGGAAGACACGGTCCCTGCCCCAAAGAGTTTACAACCTTGCCTTTTAAAATGAAACACAGCAAGTGAGGTGGGGGCAGCAGGCAACATTAAAATCAGATAAATGTTATTAAAACAAAGATATACATGAACTAAGCCAAGTTTTTGTACTCTACTGTGACTTTCGGGTGCAGTAAGCAGCACACAGAATGAAAAGGTTAATTTATTTTCTTCTGCCTGCCAAACTGTTTCTCTGTTTCACCCGTGGTGTCCAACTTTTCAATCCCTGAGTCAGTGTCTGAAGTCAAAATAACCAGCTGGGCCTCACAGAACCTCTCACTGTGGGAATGCTCAGCTCAAAATGGCTGCATTGTTTCTCTGTAATCTTATACTTAGTGTTTAATATCCTCAGCAATTCACAGAATTCTCAGGATTGTGTTTTGGTCCTTTACCCTTGGGAAATCCTGGGCTAAATGGTTTAGCTATAATGTTATAAGGGCAAATGTCAAAGGAGTAAATGAACTGTTTGTTCACTGTACACATTCATGTATTTGTAAAAAGATCATTTTTTCACTTAAATAGATTTGTATGACAAATTTGAGTATCTACTTTTAATTTCTTGACAGATGAGTCACTTAAAACAGAATCCCAGGCCCTAATAATATGAAAGATAAGATGCTGGAAGTACAGTATCCATCATAAAGAACACGACACACTAACATCTACTAATCCAGTATATTTTGTCTTTGATATTCAAATTGCCTCAAAATTACTCATGGACAAAGTATTCAGTATCTATTACAGTAAAAAGATCCATATATAGGCAAAAAAGAAATCTGACTAAGGAATACAGGAAATAAAGTAAAACAGGAATACAAGGAATAGGAAGAAACTGAGATGATGAACTTTCATATTTGTTTATCCATTCAGCTGAAGTCAATGGGAGTTTTGTCCTGAGGAAGGACAGCAAGATTGGACTGTCTGAAAATATTGCTAGAGATAGAAAAAAAATGTACATTGTCAATGAGACTTTCCAATCATCAACAATAAGAGGTAAAAAACACAAGGGATGTGTTAAGAATCAGGCTATCAAAAGTTGGGCAATTAGAAAATCTGGGACTTCAGTCAAAGCTGGGTTTGAGGTCTGGAGGTTCCAGGAGCACAGACAGCATTTCAGCTGACTCAGTTTGCCTATCCCTAAAGAGCCACAAGAATGCAGGGCCGAATTGTTTCTGGCTCTTGTGTGGGTGGGGGAGAGCTCAAGGAACCTTCCCAAGACTTGCACAGACTGCGTAAGGACCAAGAACAACGGCAGCCCCGGCACTCAGGGAAGTGCAGGGAGGCTCACCCCACACTCACCTGGGGCAGCCATGGCCCTTGCCATCTGCCTCTTCACACTGCCCTATGGAGCAGAACCAGTACTTTAGCAGGAGTATGCTCCATCCCTGGAAGGGGTTAGCAGCCAGCTTGCTCCTTGTACATGCCAGGGAACTGAAGGAGGAATACTGCCTGCATCAAGCAGAATGCCTCCCTGCTGTCTCACTAGGGTAGTGTGGAGCCACACCACCCCCAACATAGTATTTTGTAGTATTTAAAGACGCAATTCAGCCTGTAGAGAACTTTAGGCCTAATTTTATAGTCCTTACACCACCCAATTTCCCATTGATTTTAGTGGGAATTTTTGGAGTTCTGGATAGAGCTTCTGTACTGAGAATTTGAGAATAGACATGCTAGTGGATATATTAGCATAGTGATTTCTATTTAGTGCAGAGCTAGGAGCTGGAGGCCAGAAAGTACTGAGTTTTGTGACAAGATTTTATTATCAGGCAGATGTAGGCCATATTTTCCAGTTAGCTGTGTGCTGTTGCCCATGTTAATTTGCATGCACCTAATGCATAAATACCCTGTGCGTGCATGTGTGTGTCTGACAGAAGTCGTTATGACTGAGCAGGAGGAAGCAACCTCTAGAACTGGTGCTAGGACTGAAGGCTAGCCTGTTTTAGAACCCGAGGCTGGAGTTAGGTTGGCTGGAACTTCCCACAGTAAGATGTCTATGTCAGTGGGCTGGCCTATTGTGGCCATCTTTGCAGGGCTTCCTGTGACAAGACATTGTGGAAGGAGGCGGTGCACACTCTAGCATGGAAATGCAGAATGAGGAAAGGCTACGGAGGAAAAGCTTCAGAGAAAACCATATGAGTACAGGAAGGGTTAGGTCAGAGGAAAGGTTGAGCCTTGCAACACCCCAAAGCTGCAGGCTTCTGTTCTGTATCTGCTTGTATCTCCACTCCATACATACTTTCTAATGTTGTGTAATCTGTGTCTTACTTTATATCGAAGGCCTGCAGTCTTTAGGTAGAAACCAGTTTGACTATGGGTAAAATGAATACCTATTAGTTTGTAGCGAACTATCCATCTCTCTATTCCATTTGTGGGGGTAATCCTGGGATACCAGGTGACTGGGTATCATAGTGTATGTGCAAATTGTATAGTGAAGTAACTAGCATTGTGTATGCTGTGTGTGTATGTATATGTGTGCATAAAATAAGTGTGTGCAACTGCAGCACATAACTCTAGAATAACTGGTCCTTTTTATGAATTTTTCTCAAATAAAGGTAGCTCTCTTTTTTTAAAAAAGCACATTACATATACACTTCAAGTGTTTATTACTTAGGATGCATGAAAAAATCCATGTAACTTGCATTTTCCTTTGCCATTCATTTTTGCATGATTCCCTCCCCTTTGTCTGTGAATGTCCATTGTAAAGCTTAAGTGTGTAGGCTGAGTCCAAAAAGGAGCATTTTGATCTTAGAATTGTGGTTGCAGTAACTTAATCATAAGGACCAGTTACTGTACAATTCCTAAAGCCTTCCACAGCTATTTGCTCAGGCACTATATATGTAACATACAGACAAATTCTGTTTATTACCCAACACTCTGTCAGACAAAGTACACATTTTATGCAACTGAGAAATTAAATAGATTGTTTTAAATTAAATGGGGAGAAACAAAGAGACCAATGAGAACAGACACCAAAATATGTATAAAATGGCCAAGAGGTTGCAAATTCACTAAACTAAATTTAACAGGACAATAGATCTGGCAATGATTTTTAAATCAGGGAAATGAAAGTAGTTTTTCCAGTTTCCCCTGCTCTTAATACAGTACTCCAATAATCCTGAGTGTTCTAACTGTCCACAATCAAGCAGGCTCACCTGATAACAAGGTGTGGTAGGCTTGTATAATCCCAAGGCCTTAACAGGCCATCATTACCACATAAACAGCTGCACCAGACAATCCCTTCAACCTGTCTTATTTGTACAATATACCCAAGGGCATATCCCAAGGAAGTGGAGAGTGATCAGATATTCCATGCATCCACAATGTTATTCAAGTCCCTTGGTAGTTCCCAGAGAAGGAGAAGGCTATTGCCATTATGCCAGAAATTGATAGACATGTCAGAAGCCATTGCCCCAGGTAAGTGGTGGCTTTGGCAGTTTATTTTTCTGTTGTTGGTTTTCCTCTGTTTCATTCTCTTTGTTCCTACTCTGTGCCTAGTTTTTCCTGCAAACGTTAAGCTATATTCTACCAATTACTCAAAATAATACACCATGTCACATAGTAGCTGCCTTGTATTCAGCAAAGTACCAAAAAGCTACTATGAAACAGGTCATGATGTGAGATATTTATCAAAAGCCATTTTATAAGTCAACCCAAGCTACAGTGTATCACAAAAATTTGACATGATGCCCATGTCTGCCCCCCTCTGATTTGGCAATATCCTTTCTGAGATCGAGTCTTGTCACCTGTCTCTGAACTCCCTCTAATTGTACTGCAAGGCTTCTTGCACTTAGGGTTGCCAATTTTGGTTGGATGTATTCCTGGAGCTTTCATCACATGACGTAATCTTTAATTAAAGATTAAACTTCAATTCCTGGAGACTCCAGGACAATCCTGGAGGTTTGGCAACCCTATAGTACTTTCTTCACAGTGCTGCTGTTATCAGAGACAATATACTGGACTAGATGAAGTCCAGGTCTGGTCCAGTATGTTAAGTCCCTATACTCCTCTGTCACAAATTAAGTTAACAGAGTACAGTGCAGGCAGTTTGTGGCATATGGTGATGTTTGTGAGACTTGGACGCTAACTCACTTCATTGACATAGTAACTACTGAGCCATCTTGTCGGTTGCAGCCCACGAAAGCTTATGCCTGCAGAAATTTGTTAGTCTTTAAAGTGCTACAGGACTCTCCTGTTTTCCTGTATACAGACTAACCCGGCTACCCCTCTGCAACTTTTCACCATTGAAGTTCAGAGCTACTAAAGGCTTTTGTGGAAACAAAATCTTCCAGATGAACAGTCTGTAAGATTTATGTCCCCCTCCATTTCAAGAAAACTATTTGGCAAAGACAGACTTCAAGATTACTTTCCTACAAAAAAGTACTCAAGAAATCTGTGGGAATTAATTCTACCCAAACATAGTGGTATTGGGCTGCATCTGAATGACCGACTCTCTAAATATCATATTTCTGCATCACATAGGTTTTGTTCATTAGTCATACTTTTGTTCAGACCACTATGCCATAGTTACAGGGTAAGTGACTCCTCTGATTCCTCCCGGGTCTGAGTGAATCCCCTTGGTCTCTGGCCTCAAGCCTTTACTTCTCCTGGGGTGGAATTACACAATTGTCCCACTCTCAGACTCGTCCCTGGGTCCTGCGCTACAACCCCTGTAATCAACCATGCTTACCCAAGCAGGTCTGAATGTGTTTGGCACCTGCAGTTCTTCCCTTTGGGAGTTTGTGACCTGTGGTAAATAGTGACTAGACTGCCTTTGCAAACCAAAGTATTGTTTAATCTTAACAGTAGGAACAAAGCATAACATAAGAGAAATTATTTTTAAAACAACAAAAAGTTTGCACACGTCTATTTTACCTAAGCCGTTTCATCCTGTGAAGGCAACCTAGGAAGGCCTAGTTTCTTCAGAACTTCCAGTGTGGGTCTGTGTGTGTCAGTCTGTTTTCCCAAACAGATCCCAGACAACTGCCCCCTCCCTAGGAAGAGTCACTCTTATCCAGCCAGAAGCCCTCTCTCTCCTTTTCCTGGGCCTTCTGGCCCTGCTGCCCAAAACTAGCCAAGTGAGCTAAGCAGCATATCAGAGGTAGATTTCAAAGCAAATGGCTCTTGAGTTGTCTTTTAAGTGTTGGTAGATGGGTGGCTATCTGAAGCTATTGTACTCTTTCCTGCCTACCTGCAGTCAGCCTCTTCTTGAATTTAACCCATACATTCATACAGTAAACCCCCTTACCATAAGCAAACAAACATGTAGTATAAACAAATTATCAAAAAGCAGCCCCAGGTCCATCACACGCTATTCAACCATGTACAAATCTTTGAAAAATGGCACTGTTCTGTATGAAATCAACACACACAGAATATTTGTCATATCCTGAGTGTGGAAGTGATTGTAGCCAGGAGGTGTTGGCCTCCCTCGGAGATTGAACAGCGAGGAAGATCCAGGAGAGGGAGAGGGTGGGAGGAAGTAGCCCAGGGGTAGCCGACTACAGTCCAGCTGAGTCTGCGCTCGCACTAAGGCAGTGTGTTTTGGCTGGAGCCCTGCTGACCCAGTGACGGGACACCCATCACTGACAGGGCCCTGGGCTGGGATGCAGTGGAGATGGGTGGGCCTGCGTCCCTCTGCCCCCTTCCTACCCTGACCTAGGGGTGAACACCCACTGAGGACCAGAGTCTGTTCCCTGCTGTCTGCCCCGCCCTGCCTAAGGGCCAGGGCTTTGGGACTGCTTACTTGCCCCTTGGGGGAGCTAGAGACTGTTTTCCCCATTGCCTGCCAGTCCTGCTAGAGGGCTAGGCCTTGGACTATTGCCTCACCCTGCTGAGGGCCGGGCCGTAGACTATTTTCTTGCCCTGTGAGGGGCTGGATACTGTTCCCGCAGTTACGCCCACCCTGCCTGAGGGCTGGGGCTCAGCACTGCTGTCTCACCCTACAAAGAGCTCGAGACTGTTCCCTTTTACTGGCCTGCCCTGCCTAAGGGTCGGGGCCTTGAACTACATGTTCTCCCTACTAAAGGGACAAAGATGACTTGTCCCCCTAAGGGCTGGGGCCTGAAACCAGGCCTCACCCTGCGAAGGGCAGGAGATGGCCCTTTTATTTTGGACTCCCTGAAGGGTGCAGGCGCTGGGAGGTGTGGCCTCCCTTGGAGATTGACAGTGAGGGAGAGCCACCGGCGCTGCCCACAGCAGGAGACACGTTACAGTGATCAGTTTTGGTTTAAAGAGACAAGGTAGGAAGTATCTTTTATTGAACCAAATTCTGATGGTGAAAGAGACATGCTTTCCAGTTACACAGAGTTCTTCTTCAAAAGCTTGTCTTTTTCACCAACAGAAGATATTACCTCATCCATCTTGTCTCGCTCATATACTGGGACCAAAAAAGCTACAGCAGCACTGCAAACATTTTTGATAAGTCATTTGTCGATCTCCCCCAAAAAACCAAACAAAATTTGCTAGAATTTAAAGCACCACCAATGGCAGAAGTCTGGAGGATTTTAAATTATATTTATACTTGTTTTGTTATAAAATAAAACTTTATTTTGTAACTTTTCTTGGGATCTTATTTTCATAAACTTGCAATTGTCTTTTATATGCAAGGGGAAAAGAGAACCCTATGAGGACTGGAATTCACTCAAATATATGGGTATAACTGGCAAAAGCAGAACTAAAGTCCATGCAAATTACTTTCTGTTTTTTCCCCAAGAGAGCTCTATCAGTCACTGCTAGTTAAATAAGTAATAGACACAACAAGTGCTTCAAATAAGCTTTTTCAGGAGGGAGGGCAGTTCTCTCTGCATGTGATGTGAAATACAAGAGGTTTGGGGATTTTGTGTTAATTTGTCTTAGTATCAGCGTGTTAGAATTACATACCAGTTAGCAAAACTGTATCAGACAAGAGTTAAATTTTAAATTAACAGAAAAGGTGGGGTGGAATCTGTCTGCCTGGTGGATCATACAGGTCATTTTCCACTGAAACACAGGGCTGATGCATTGACATTGGGCCAGATTCTTGGCCTCTGCTCTGGCTCCTTTGCATTGCACACAGCTGTGTGAAAGGGGAAATTAAGCATTCCACTGACATAGCAAGCTGTACTACTCTTTCAGGTAGGGGTGTATTAAGGCATGAAAGAGGCATGGATGGGGAACGTTGAGGGGAGCAGTAGGTAGGGCTGGGCAATGCGATACTTTAGCCAGCCTTCAGATGGCAGAGTAGCTCCTACAGAGCTGGCAGAACTTGGAGCAGCCTGGCTATGCTGGAGGGCCATTCCCTCCCCATCCCCAATCTGGCCTCTAGTGTGTTGTGTTTTGTTTAAATTACGCCTTATTAATAAGAAATGTGGTCTCATATCTGTTTCAGGAGTGTGTGCAAGCTCCTGCAGCAGAGCAAAGGAAGGGAACTTGTAGGGAATCTGGTCATTGGTAAGGTAGAGATAACTGGTCAGAAAGCTTTCAGATACTTGTTTATCTCTCACCCATTAGTGTGGGCCTCTGAATACCGCTATTAACACTTACGGATGGAAGGCGATTACCTGAAAATCCAGCACTTTTCTGGAATACAATTCTAAGTGGTGCTGAAGACTTGGTAAGTGGCCCTCTCTTCCTGAGTCAGTGTTGAACCAGTATGATGCTAAGAAGCATGGTGTTGCAAGACGGGTCTGCTTTGGGATGAGATCTCGAACCAAGACATGGATCAATTTTAGTCATTACAAATCCCACTTTGTTTGCAAGAACAAAGAGTTCAAGACCCAGAGTTACAAATTCCAGGTCAGTTCCTTCATTTTTCTCAAATTTCCTAAATAACCTAAAGTTCCAGTGGAATGTGTTCCTCTTTACTGTCTGTTCTCAACCATTGGACTGTTCACCGCATTTCCCCTGAAGCAGCAGTTCACTGAGTGAAGTGATCCCTGCAATGTGGGTATCTATAGGTTGACAAGCATTATGGCCAGGGTTTCAAATAACTGGCATAAGTCCACAGACAGGTTGCCTCCTAACATAAACTGACCCTTTGTTTGGATTTTGCCCTCGTGGACCGCTGTAGGTGCATAGGAGGGAGTTATGGCTGTTTGGCCTCTTTTCTGCATCCCCACCTCTGTCAGAACATGGATGCATGTTGGCAGAGAGAGGAGGCAGGAAAGAGGAATTATGCTAAGGGCTGCTGTCTCTGGCTATTGCATAGGCTAGACGACAGTGTGAGAAGGAGCTGTGCTTAGTGGAAAGACAAAGAATGGTGGGGAACTAGATCACACCTCCCAAGGCCAGCAGCTTTCTCCAAGGAAATACTGCCAATCCTGGGGGTGGAACAAGCCTAGCAGAGTGCTCTCCACTCCAAGCATATATATATAGAGAGAGAGGAGGGAGGAAAAAGATAGTGAACTCAGGAGGTGGAGAAACTTGTGCAGGAGAGAGCTCTGTATAGTACTGGAGCTGGGGTGGCAATCCACAACGGTAACCTAAATGGCAAACCCTGGTCCTTCTATGAAGTCTGGTCTTTTATATGGATCCATAGCACTGGGATTCCCTTGTTCTGAGTGAAAGGCCTTGTATAAAAATCAGCCTTCTTTTCTCTGCAATATACCAACATGCTGTAATATTCTCAGGGAGAAATATTTTCAGTAACCTTTGTGTAGTTCTTCTTTGGAATTCAGGTTATAGGATCAATTTCCCTTTTTCTCCTATTAAATGCTCTAATTAGGTGCTGATCGATGGAGGTTATAAAGTTTCCTTTAAGGATAGTTCCTACAAATGTCTGGGTGATATTTTGCCTTAACTATGTTCACAATCCTACAAGCATTTGTTTTCCTTTCCCCTATCTTGACTTGACATTGCCATGCATATGTATATTCTGCTTTTCTTGTTTCTTCATGCATATCCTGATGTTGTGCTATGATAGCTCATTCTGGCAAGGATTAGAATAATAAAAAAGACATCTCTCTCAAAAAAAAAAGTCACAGTCCATTAAGAAAGATGTCAGGAGCTTATTTTTTTACTATGCTTGGTGCTTTCAGACATTTTATCTAACAATATTATCAGTTCTTGGATTATATTCACTTTGCTTGAGCCAGATGCCGACTGATCTAAATTTAAAACCCCTTCTGTGAGCACAGTGCCTGTTAGGAAGCAGTCAGTATGCATCTGAGCAATGGTGTTATTTTTATCGGCAGTTCGGTGACAGAACCTTTCAAACACTTTACTGCTGCCCATCACAGAAAGACAGGAGCAGGAGAGCCAGTGTGGATGGGCTAGAGGATATTAGAGTATAAGAGTGACTTCTTGACTTGGAAACAAATAGGGATTCATTCTGATGAAATGGAATTACAGTGTATTTATGACAAGGTTATTCTGTTTTACTAAGTCAGTGCAGCAAACCTCTGTTTTCCATCATACCTGCTTTCTTATTTAATGTCTGCATGCTCCACTACAGATGAGTAACTGTTCTTTGGAGGAAAAAGTCTGAATAGGAAATTACAGTCAAATTAAAAGAAATTACAATAAATCAAGGACATGAGGCCAAATCCTGGACTAGGCAGCAAAGTGAAAGAGAGCATAGATGCAGCCCAGTGATCCTGAGGGCTGGGATACTACACTGTTCCTCTGGGCCAGAGCAAGGTGCGTATCTGATCTGCTAGTGCTTGCTGATGAGTGCAGCTGGCTTATGGAGCTGGAGCTCCCTTGAAGACCACGTCCCTTAACGATGTAGTCTTTAGGTTCACACACCTTAGCTGGGCTTGCTTCTAGCACTGTGGAGGGGTCATGCTCTGCCGACTCTGTGCACAAGAGACCTTCTTGCCCTTCAAGCACACTGCACCACACATGACTACTATCTTTTGCCTTCAGAGAATACACATGCTGAACAGAGAATATCTATATACACAACGAGAATCCCATATACTATATCTTCAGCAGAAGCTGCTCAGTTAGAAGCCCCCTCTTTACTATCAAAGTCCTAGAGAGAAGAACTTAAACTTAACAGCACCTGTGGATTCTAAGGTAAGCTATGTAATTAACATCTAATGAGACTTGGCTGTACTTTATACTAGTGCCTAAAGGGTAACTAACTAATCAGTACCACTCCTGCCAAAACAGACTTACTGAAAGCAAAAGGGTCCAATGAGAGGAATGTGTTATAGGAGATCCCCATGTGAATGTGGAAAAAAATGTTCAAGAATCCTTACCAGAAAGCATACCTCCTTAGGTGAGTTACCCCCTCTAGAAAGAACATCTCTATTCAGCTTTGGTGAAATGCAACATTAAAATTCTTCTCTTACAAAAACTATAATATAACAAAGTGCCAAATTGCGCTGTCCTTAATTATGCAAAACTCTGCTTTTGTTCTATATAACCTTAGATGTAGTCAGCAAAATCTCCATTGATTAACATCTCTTCCAGACCATAAACGTTTACTTCTCTTTATTCTTAGAGTATTGCTGATTCACTGTCATTATCATAATATAAAAATTATTGAGCTTCAATCCTCACCAAACTCCCATGGTACCTTTCCTTGAAATCAGATTCTGTGTTCAGGCACTATATTAGCGAACTTCTATCTTTTAATTTTGAGCAGCTCTCGGATCTTACATATATAAGACAGTCCATGAAATTCACAAGAAACCTAGCTTCTGTAATGATTGAGAGTCAATATGTTTGTAAACCATAAGAAGTTGAGTCTACTATCTTTAGCAAGCCTTTCTCAGAAAAGCTAAGTTTCTTAATACATCTCTGTAGCAATGGATGGAAATCAACCAACTGCAGCAGTGTTTATTAACCTGTCCAAAGTTAGTTTTAATTAAGCTTTCATTATTACCAGTGTAAATAAATTAGTCAATACACATTTTTCCATATCTGCACTGATCAAGTTTTAAGGCTTGAATCAAAGAGACTTAAGTGTTGGGATGCTGAGTGTTGCAATGCCTAACTTTTAGCACCTATAAAATCACAGGAACAACACTGTGATCCACAAAGCCTGAGTTAGATGCCTAGACTCCCTGCACAATGAATGGAAAGTATATCATTCACAAAGCTAGCACGTTAAGTGGCTCACTACTTAAACTAGTCAATGAAAGCTGCAGATAAGAGGAGTATGTCTTAAGCCCCACCCCTCTTATGAAGATAGGGACAGGCTGAAGGGAAGCATTTATATCTGCTTGAAATCCACAACTGGGAGCCCTTCTGTGAAGATATGTCCCTTTCAGAACTGTATCTAGCTTAGCTGAATAGATAGCCACTTATGCAGTAACACCATATTCTGAGTTGCTGAGCGGAATCTATAAAAACGATATATTCTGATAATCTTAATGTCCTGATTGAATCTCCTTACACAAAACCCACAAACACCACATGGTACCAGGAGTAGATGGATAAGAGATATTGGAAAAGAGAGTACAGGACAAAGGGGTAAAGAAAATGAAGCAACCGAGAGCTCTGCTGGAGTTGAAGTTATCAAGCAATGTGGTAGATAACTAGAAGAGATTTCAACAGAAAGTCAGCCTATACACACAAGCAAGAAGTTTCATTGAAAAAGAAGATAAGCAGAAGGTAACTATTTTTTAAATATTGTGGGGCTGCAAGCACTTGATGATTATAATAGTATGCAGTTAAGTCAGGCAGAGCAAGCATGCTATAAGGTGGTTATGCAGAAGTTTGAAGACCAATGCATACCCAAAACCAATGAAATTTTTGAAAGATACAAATTTCACATGAGAACCCAGAATCTTTGAAGAATTTATGTTGTATCTCAAACTATTGAGCCAACATGTGATTATGTTGGACATATGGACAATTCACCGATTCAGTAATCCGAGATCAAATAGTGATAGGCATTTGAGGTCCAAAGATTAGAAAAGACTATTGGAGGATCTAGATTTCAACCTGGACAAGGCCGTAAGAATATGCCAAGCAGCAGAGGTTCCCCAGAACGGATTGACACTTTTAGAGGGAAAACATGACACTGCTTTGATGAGCAGAATCACAAAGCCTCAATGCAAAGTGAAAGCACAAAGGCAGTGCAGAGCAGAAATGTAAAACCAGCCTCCAAAAGTGAGTTTGCAAGAAAGGAATTCATTGAGGATAACATAAAGAATTGCACAAAGTGTGGAAGCCAACACAGACCTTGGCAATTCCCTGTCTTTGGACAACCTTGCAGCAAGTGCAAACAAATGTAATCGTTTTGCAAGAGTGTGCAAGTGGGAACACTATGTGTACAAAAAGAAACAATATAGGCACACTGCATACCAGAAGGAGAACAGTGCTAGCAGCATAGAAAAGGTTTTTTTAGGAGCTTTGAATGAAGTAGCTGCATCGAATGATTGGACTATTACCTTGAAAATGAATGGAACTTTTTTGACTTTCAAACTAGACACTATGTTTTAAAGAAGAAAAAAAACCTGGGTACATTGACAGACAGGTTGTCAGAAACTGGGATGGAGATGGTCAGGCTTAGAAGTCAGAGCTGGAATCAGGAGTCCAGGGTGGGATTGGAGCAAGGCTGCAGCAGAACTAGAAGCAGGACAGCAGCAAGAGCAGGGCTGGAAGAAAACTAGGAGCATAACTAGGACCGGAGCAAGAGCAAGGCTGGAGTAGGGTAAGGGTTGAGACATCTGTTGCCACTGTCAGGCAGACAAGATTTCAAAGCCCTGGAGTGTTGTTGAGCAGACTGAAGTGGTATGCCTCCTGTGGAGCTTATGTACTTGCTCTGGGAGTCACATGACCTGGTCCGGGCTTGTGGATTGGCTGGAGCCTAGCACAAGAGTGACTCATCACTTCACACTGGTGAAGTTAAGGGCTTGTAGTGGGGAGTTCATGCCTTCTCTAGGCATGTGTGAACTAGAGGTAATGTTAAAAGATAAGATTGAAATAATAAGATTTGTAATTGTGCCAGGAAAATATGTGCTTATACGGGGCTTGAACACATGTCAAGCTCTGGGGTGAGTATAGAGATTATACTCATTAGAGGGGCAAGGGGACTCAGGTATTGAACAGTTTCAGGATGCCTTTACGAGTATAGGAAAACTGCCAACAGAATATCAGTTAGAATTGACAGAAACCTAATTGTCCCATCATACATTTTCCTGGAAATGTTTCTCTAGACCTGAGGAAAAAACAAAGAGGAACTAGACAGATTAGTGGCACTAGAGATAATAATGAAAGTAGAAAAGCCTACAGTATGGGTTCATTCATTAGTTATTGTAGGAAGGAAAGACAGAACTCTTATGTTATGCTTAGACCCTAAAGAATTGAACAAATATGCTAGAAAAGTACATTTTCCCATGCCCACTAGGGAAGAAATTTTTAAATGACTGGTGCTAAACACTTCTCCACACTGGCTGCATCAGCAGGATATTAGCAAATCCTTTAGATGAAAGTAGCACATACTTTTGTACTTTTAGTACACCATATGGAAGATATAGTTTGTGCAGACTGTCATTTGGGTTAAGATCTGCACCAGAGGTATTTCATAGGACAGTGCAACAAATATTTGAAAGTATAGAATGTGCTAAGGTATACATAAATGTCATTCTAACATGAAGAAGAAGAAGAAGAATAGAAAAACCTGACCACAGATTAAAGAGAGCATTGGAAAGGGCTAGGGCAAAAGGATTAAAATTAAACAAACAGAAATATAAATGTTGGGGTCCAAAATATCACCTAGCTGGGAGAAATACTCAAAGAACATGGAGTTCAAACTGAGTTCAGGCAATTACAAACATGCGAACCAAAAGTAGACAAAAAAGGAGTGCAAAGATTCTTAAGGATGGTCAACTTTGTGGGAAAGTTTGTACCTAATTTGGCTTCTAAAAGCAGCAAACTTAGAGACCTCTTGCACAAAAATAATCAATTGTCATGCCAATCTAGACAAGGAATTTGAAAACTTGATACAGCTAATTGAGAAGGCTCCTGTCCTGAGACTTTATGATTGCAAGAGACATACTAAGGTGTCCACAGATACCTCAAAGGAAGGCATAGGGGCAACTTTACTACAAAAGTATGATGAACACTGGAGATTACTGGCATATGCTTCCAGGACACTCACTAAAACTGACTGCCAATATGCACAAATTGACAAGGAGGCATTAACTTTGATGCATGGTTTCAAGAAATTTCATCTGTTCATCTATGTGTGACCAGTTATCTTGAAACAGACCATAAGCTTTTAATATCCATTGCAAAAAAAAGGATTGCATGACAGTCCTCCCAGAATACAGAGCCTTTGTTTTTTTCAGTTGCAGTTATGGTTTCAAAATAGAATATAAACCAGAAGGCATTTAGTGGTACTGGACACACTGTCTAGAGCTTTTGACAATACTGTAGCAGAACATGATTCAGAATCTGATACAGCATGTGATTCTTATAAAGAAAAACTACCCAATCTCTGACAATATGAATGAACTGTGTTTGCGGGAGCCACAGCACAAGATGAGACCTTGCAAAGAGTGCTCAAAGCTATAAGATTAGGTTGGCTTGGACACTATATATCTAGTCCATATTTCCACTTTAAAGAAGAACCTTCAGTGATTGATGGTATTTTGTTTAGAGGCAACTGATTAATTGTCCCCTAAATGTTACAGCCTGACATGCTTATTAGAATTCAAGAAGGACATTTAGGAACTGAAAAATGCAAAAGAAGGTACAGAGATGTGTTGTATTGGCCTCAAACAAATGAAACAAACAGAAAAAAAGTTAAGAAATAAGAAACATGTCAAAAATTTCAGCCAAGCCTGCAAAAGAGCCTATGTTAGTACATCAGGAAGTTTTAGAAGTTTGGCATAATGTTGATATTGATTTATTCAGTTATGTTGGCAAAGATTATGTTTTGATTTTGGACTATTACTCACACTTTTCAGAGACTGCTTTACTGGACAATATTTTGGCAAAGCATGTAATAACTTGTATTAAATCAATATTTGCTAGACATGGTATTCCTGAAGTGGTAATGTCAGACAATGGTCCACCATTTGCAGGATATGAATGCAAATAATTTGCAAAAGACTGTGGGCTCAAGCAAGTGAGTCCTAGATACCCACAGTCAAAGTTGGCCTAGTTGAGAATGGTGTAAAAACAATAGATTACTAAAAAAGGGTGAAAGTATTTAATTCAGATCCTTACTTGGCACTGCTTAGCTATAGGGCAGCATCCTTGAGATGCAGGTTGTCTCCTGAAGAGATACTGTTTAACAAAAGTCTAAAAACTAGACTACCTAATTTTATAGAAAACAATAAAAATGTACATGATGATGTAAAAAGGTTAAGAAAGCTGATACAGAAACACAAAAAATATATTGTGACAATATGTCATAACTAGACCTTTTGAAGTTTTGTATATATGATGGAAATAATTAGGAACAAAAGGCAGTAGTTACTCATGCAGTGGCTCCAAAGTCACATGAAGTGGTCACTCCTGAAGAACAGACTGAAGGAACAGGAGACATCTATAATATGTTCAGGAAGAAAGGGAGGATAAGGAGGAAAATTCAGTGACTGAAACAAAGGGAAGTGGAGCATGCGATAGAGCAGAAGTCGGCTGAACCAACTGATGCAGAGATAGTCCAATTGTCACATAGATCAATCAGACTGCATAGAAAACCTCAGAGACTAACTGAGAATTGTTAAAACTGTAACAAGACAAGTTTAATTGTATATAGTAGTTGTTTTGCTTAATGTTGAATAAGTTCTTTGACTTGAAAAGGGAAGATGTGAGGATATGCCCTTTTAAGGGGTTGTGATGGGATGGTCACCCCGCACAGGAATGGAAGGGGTTAAGATGGCCAAGCAGGCGAATTAACTCCATAGTCTGTATCTGAAGGAGGAGTCAGGAAATGGGGGAACTAATTGAAAGCAGCCTCAGCTGTGCAGAACCTGTATAAAGCCAGGTAGCTGGCAACAGGCAGGGCTGCTGGGGAAGGTTGTAGGAAAGCAGGCAGCAGTAACTCCCTGGGAAAAGGGAGGAGGGTTCTTAAAAGTACACCTGGGGGGGGATGGGGAACCAACTGTGGTAGGAAGCAGCCTAGGGAAGGAGCAGTAAGGGTTGAGCAAGGAAGGCCCAGAACTGCTGAGCTGAAGGTCCCTGGAACCTGGAGTAGAGGGTGGGCCTAGATTCCCCTACCAGCCACTGAGGGAGTCACACTATAGGGCAGTGAGAGGGCAGACTGCCTAGAACTGCTAGGGAGAAGGGACTTCCCTACCCTTGAAGCAGGGAACACTGAGTGACCTGGCAGGAGGGCTGAGTCACAAAGAGGATGCTGCAGTTCCTGGGAGTGAGAGAGGTGCTCCAGACCAGAGGGAGAGAGAGTGAGGGTGTGGAAGGGGACATTGACCTCAAGAGCTAATCCCTAGAGTGACCAGGAGGAGGTGCCAGACCAGTGGTGAGGGGTGCACCCCGTGACAGGGTGCTTAACTGAATAGATGCATTAGAGTGAACTGTGAGCAGTTCTGGTACAGCCACCTAAGCAGAAACACCATACTCTGAGTTGCTGAGCTGAATCTGTGATAAATGATATATTCTGATCTTCCTAAAATCCTGAGTGAATCTCTTTACACAGAACTCACAAACATCACACCCTCTCCTGGAGTAGGCAGCTGACACACCTAAATTCTTTCTTGTGAGAAAGAGTGAGGTGCCTGCCTCATTTCACGCAAAATGGGTTGAGAGGAGGACATGGTGGTGCCCACCATAAACTTTTAGCCCAGTGGTGAGAGCACTCCTGGGGGATGTGAAAGATCCATGCTCAAATCCACCCTCAGGCTGAGAGGTAGGAAGGATTTGAACAGGGGTCTCCCACCTCTCAGAAAACTGCTGCAACCTCTGAAATATGGGATAGTCTGAGGTGGGTCTTTCTCAAGGTTCGTCCACTTCTGATAAGTAATTAGTCATTAGAGTAGTGAGACTGGATCCTGGGTTTCCCATGTGGGTGCCCTAACCACCAAACTACAGAGTGCTCCTTATTCATAATGCCTCTATGGCCTACTGAACCTTTCTTTATTTATACACAGTGGAACAGCTTCACCAGGACAGATTGAAGTTGCCCCACCTCAGACTATACCATGAGGTTTGTGGTCAGATCACTCTCCTGACAGGTAGGAAACATCTGTTCAAATCCTTTCTCCTTCTCTGTTGGAGAGGAGATTGAACCTGGGTCTTTCCACATCCCAAGGGAGTGCTTTAGCTACTAAGATAAAAGTTTTAATGGGGGTGGTGGTGGTGGCAGCAGAAGCAGATTTTGAATGGGAGCTGATCTGGTAGACAGCCTATGAACACACCTACTGGATCAGGCCCCTCATGTGAGTTGGGCAGATGAATGCCTATTTTTCCCTCCATTCATGGATAACTCTGGGGCTTAGGTGGGAAATAGGTGTCCAGAAGCCTAGAGTGAGGCAGCAGTGTGCATGCTCTGAGGCACAATATTAGTGCGTACAGGGTTAGGTGGCAGTTGAAAGAAAATTTTGTAGGTCACAGTGGAGCTTAAAACTGGAATTTCTGTACCTTTGTGGATCTGGGCTTAAGATTGTTTGAGAAACAGGGAATAGATTTTACATAAACTTGTTCACCATTTTGAAGACTAGGACCCAGGTCCTCCAACGTATTTTAGTGTCTAATTCCTACTGAAATCAGTGGCACTTAGGTGCTTAAATACATTAGAAAGTATTGGCTTAAAAGCATTATCAGTGTTTGGTCCTTTATTGTTATCCCCTGTGTGGTGGGGTGCACAGATTAACCACGGGTTAACAGGAGTCTGAGCCCAATGAAGCCACTGGAAGGCACCTGAAAGGGTGTTAGACATAACTGGTGATCACACTCAGATGGGAAGAGGCTGGGTCTTTATAAAGGAAGAAGCACAGGGGACTAAGGGAAGTGGGGTAGCCATGAAGAAAGAGACCTAGGTGAGAGGTAGATGGGAGTGGTCCTCTCTTGGGCTAAAGACAGAGAGATGCTTAGAGCTGGAACCATAGGGTCTTAATCCTGGGGCAAGAAGCATTTTATTCTGAGTCTGTAAGAAACTGGAAGTAGTGATGGTAAAGTCTGAAGAGTCTGAGGGACTGCAGGAAGGGATAGATTCCTACAGGAGTCCCTGTGGTGGGGTGATTCCAGGAAGACCTGGGAGGCAGCACTCTGAAATAAAAGCAAGACAGAACTATTTGGCATTCTGGGGGTGGGGACAAGAGTTGATCAAGCACAGGAAGGATGGAGGAGGTTCTGCTCTTTTGTGTTTGAGTTGGCAGAGATTTTAAAGCGACTTGGCTGGAGAGATGAAAAGAGCCTGCTGTGCTATGCCCAGCACCAACAGGAACATACTAGCAGTAAGTTGACTCTTCTACAAGCTGTAATGAAAGTCTATCTGTCACTAGTGTATGTATTTTATTAGTATGTATTTCAGTATGAGAATGATTATGGAGTGGGAAGCAATGACAAGTATCTGACCTCCCATTAAACCAAGTACTTACTACCTGTAGCTGCACAAATTCACTGGTTATGTATACTTGTCTACCAAATATTCATGATGCCTTTGCTCAAAGTACTTTTTCCTGAGGGAGCACTTCAGAATATTATGAGAATACATTGATATAAGTAGAAAATACTATCCATATACCCATTAACTAGGAGGAAAACGAGTATCTTCAAATTGGCTGGTTTATCTCTAGCAATAGTACTGTTTAGTGTGATGAGGGCAACCTAATATTCTTATAGGTAATCTGCAGAAAGTATTTGTCAAACTATTTTTATTGCTGTCAGTAAGCATACAAGAAAACATCATGCAGGTACACAGATTTTCTCCCTACAGAGAGTTTCTCTGAGATGTGTGTGTGATATAAAAGAAGTCTTAAGTGCAAAGTATTTTTGGTTAATGTTCCCTAAATGTTTTTGAAATCTGAGCCCTATGTTTCAGGAAAACAAAACCATAGTGCCCCCTTGCAGGTCTTTCTTTGCAGTGTAGACGTATCCTAAGTGATGTGCTGAAGATCACACAGCATGTTAGTGTCATCTGGGAGTATAAGGCAGGCTTTCCAATTCCCAGTCTCTTGCACTAACTACTCTACTACTACTATATATATATAATATAACCTCCTCAACAAGGAAAATCGAAAATAATTCATTGGAACTTAAAGCAAGTACAATCATCACTAGGTCCAATGCGTTGTTACAATAGGACTTCCCTCCTCAAATTTCCCCAATTGCTACCACTACTTAAGCTCCACCAGTGGTAGCAATGATGGGACTGCTATTTCAACCACTGGGTTTTAGCCATCCTACTATCTGGACATCTTCTGGATTAGGTGGTCAAAATGGCAGTGACCACCCATTTTTAGCCACTGCCGGTGGAGCTGCACTGGAGTTAGCAATGGTGGGAAATATGGGGGAGAGAGAGTGAGAAAGAAGCTAGTATAACCACAGCCCAAGAGACCAAGATAGCAATGCAGGTTTTCATTATGGTGCTTTTGGGCTTCAGCTGAAGACAGCTGTATAAAACGGTTGGTTGATCTTTAACTTCCATGCTTTTTAACTGGAGTCAGCTGGTATTAAAAATGAGTTCAAGCCAGTGGTGTCATTTAGGTTGGGCGGGGAGGCACTTGTGTCTCCCATCCCCCTGTGTTCCTGGGGAGCCTTGGCCGAGTTGTGGAGCAGCTTCCCCAGGTTGTCAATGAACAGCATCAGGCTGACGGGAGCCCAGAGGATGGGCTGCAGCTGCTTCTCTGAGTGGATCCCGGGGTAGCATCACAGAGCCCCAACTGTGTAGGAGAGATGTGACTGGTCCATGGTGCTGTCACTCACTGCAGTTTAGGGTGGGAGGGGGCTCCCTCTGCTGAACCCCACATACCTGCAGCAGAAAGCACTGACCCAGGTGAGTGGGGTGCCTGCAGGGCATGGAACAGGAGTGAACCCCCTGTGGACTCCCGCCCTGTCTCTGACCTTTCTGCTATCTCTGTAGGCGGGGGCCATGGACGTGCGATTGAGGGGAGGAGAAACTGCCCAGGGTGGACACTACCAGTTGATTTGGGACCAGTCCAGTGGGAATGTGGGTTAGGCACTGGCAGGTTGTTTGAGGGGGAGTATAGGTGTAGCAGCACCACTAGGTGATGTGGGGCTGTGTGGAGGTAGGGTTCACAGCTGGGTGGTGTCCGAAATCATCACAACGAATGCTTCTCAAATAGACTGACTTGAATTTTTTGAAGATTAAAAATATAAGAACTTATAAGGGCCTAAGCAGACAGTGGAGCCCTACCGAAAGTTGGCCTCCTCCACTGAAATCTGAAATGGTGCCCTTGCTACAAACCCTGGGAAGCTTTCTTTTGTTTTACTAGGACACCTGGTATCAGTGTAACTATTTCTCTTTACAGACCTGGGACATCCCTCAAGCCAGTCTCTCAAAACTTTGACATTTTTATGTATCTTGGGACTAAAGGATGACGAAAGATGCAGACAGTGACTTTGTCTCAGTGTTTGATGCCTTGGCTGTCCTAGCTTAATGGAATTGTTCAAGAATGGAATGCGAAGAGGGAGATTGACTCAACCCTGTTTCCTGTTTCAACATTTCCCCACACCTAATAAAATTGCTTAACATCAGCTCTAATGTAACAACAAAACATTTTTACAGATCCTCCTTCACAAACCCTGTGTTAAAGTTATGGTTTAACCCCGTGGTTCCCAACCTGTGGCCCGCGGGGGCTTTCAAAGTGGCCCGGGGCTCCCCTCCTGCTGGCTGCAGAAGGGAGCCGTTGCCGAAGGACCTAGGTGGAACATGTTTCCGCAGGGCTGAAAGACCAGTGCAGGCTCCTTGCTGCAGCCAAGGAGATGGGAGATCAGTAGTCCTCTCCCCCTGGCTGTAGCAGGGAGCAGGGCAAAGTGCTCCACCTGGGTCCACAGGTGCTGGGATCCCTGCTGGAGCCAGAGGGAGGAGAGCAGTGATCCTCCATCCTCCTGGCTGCAGAAGGGAGCCACTGCCTAGATACCCAGGTGGAGCACACAGGGCTACAGGATGCGGGCGGTTTCCCTGCTGCCACCAGGGAGACTGGAGATCAGTGAGGGGAAGGGGGGGGGAAGGGAGGGCCTGCTGGCAGAGACTGGAGGCCCTTCAGGGTTGTAAAAATTATATCTGTGGCCCTCAAGCCAAAAAGGTTGGGAACCACTGGTTTAGCCTCTTTTAAGTACAATAGGTAGTTGCCATTAAAAGTCACAGTTCTAACAGTTACCACAGAGTGGTGTCTGGGGGTATGTCTATACTGACGGCAGCAAAGTCGCTGCCACCAGAACAATTGAGCGGTCAGTATAGACCCGCTCAATCGATCAGGAAGTTGACTGAGTAAAACCACCCCCTCAAGTGGCGTAGCGCTGTGCCAACGGGAACATGGTTCTCGTCAGCGCAGTGCAGTGAAGATGGCACGCAGAAGGGAAGCACAGCAGTTGACGGGAGTTACACAAGCTACTCTGTGTAGTTTGTGTAACTCCTGTCGACTGCCGCCGAATCGCCGGGTAAGTGTAGACCAGGGCTGAGAATTTTCAGTTATTTACTACGGGTATGTCTACACTGCAGCTCAGGGTCTACTTTACAATGCATGTAGATAGCCATACCCTAGCTCTGTTCAAGCTAGTGCACTAAAAATAGCAGTGTAGCCAGGGGTAGCACAGGCACGGGCTCAGGTTAGTCATTAAAATACATATTCAGGGGGTCTAGGTGGGTTTGTACTCTGCCAGCTATCCCGAGCTGCTGCCTGTGTTACTCCTAGCTACACTGCTTATTGTGCCAACCTGAGCAGAGCTAGTGCATGTCTGTCTAACAGACTGAGAAGCATGATCTCAGCTGTAATGTAGACATACCCACTGTGGCATCTCTTGGAAATGTTGGCTTTTTTTTACTAAAAAGTCAGCTTTTGCAGGGCTGGAAAGCAAGTTGGGTATTTTGCATTTTTTGATATTGCAGTTCAACACTGAACTGTTGGCTCCTCAGTAAGAAGGTGCCTCAAAATCACTGTTTTCAGATGTAGAGTGAGACACAACTTAATTTCCTAATATGCATTACCATTAGCAACAGCAAGAACAGCCTGCTGTTACTGGTATACCCTTGAAGATGATACATAGCTCATCCCACATAGTTCAAGGGAATCATAGACCATAATGTTTTGTCTTAAAGAACTGGTATAAACATGCAATACATAGAAAAGAGAGACAAAAGTTCAGATAAAATAAATGATCCAAACTTGAATGGAATCTTTCTGTTTGTTTTCACACCTGTTGAATTCTGGCCAGACTACACTGAGAGAAATTATTCATGTGCTATTTCTTGCTGAGCCAGAAGAAAAGAAAAACACCAGGAATCATGCTCAAACGAGGCATCCAAATCCATTTGTAGGGGCAGGCGCCCAGTTCTGACTTCCTGGGAGATTAGGGTACATAGCACTTTGTAGGAGTTGCTCAGCAGCATATGAGGTCAGGCCCCAGATTTTAAAGTTTCAGCTTCCTGTGGCTCCAGTTTGTAGGTGCAAACCATTATAGGTCCAATTTATGTCACACAGGTCTTCACTTGATGCACTGGAGCAGTCAAGTAGCCAATCTAAATACAATCCAAAATTGCATCCATATAAGCTGTGGCCCCATTCAAAATCAGCCCCAAAATACCAGAATCTCTTGAGATTCCCCAAGTGCCAATAAATACATATTCTGGACAGAAAAACCCTCATACAGGAGGAATGAAATTCTTTAGGTGGAGTGCTATGAATAGTATAATTTCATATTGCATATTACAGATACACGTGTGGATGTGACTAGAGTAGGGTGAATAACTGAGTTATAGGCTCATTGGCAGTTCTGAAAAATAAAAAAAAATTCTCTCTTTGTTTGAACTATACCAAACCTACAAGGAATTTTTGGCGAATTAAGTTGGAAAAAATTTGTTTTGGGTTGAATAAAATATTTATTTTTAATAAATGCAAATTAAAGGTTAGATTCACAAAAATAAAGGAGGGTAGGGTGGTACCTCCTCATAACCTTTAGTTAAATGAGTAGGGCACTCACCTGAGTTATCAGAGACCCAAGTTCACATGTGGTACATGGAGTGGAACCCAGGTGTCCCTCCTCCTAGATGAGTGCCCTAGTCACCAGGCCATAGAGTCATTCTCACTCTCTTTCTCTGGCCTAGCAACTATTCAAGTATTTTATACAATGTGGAACAGCTTCAATAGGAGAGAGTGAGGGTCCCAACCCAGAATACCCTATGCTGATTTGTTTCAGCATTTCCAAAAAAAAATTTCACTTCAGCAGAAAAAGTTTTGCAAAATTGACACATTTTCCAAATTTCTTTTGGTTGACACTAATCGGCTTTTACAGCTTAGAAAAAAAATCTTTGTCCAAAAAATTTTATCCAGCTCTATATATGACACTCATGAAAAGCTTAATTTAAAAATAAAAGGCCCCCAAACCTCAAGTGTTATGCCCACATACTATGATCAAACAAGAGACTGGTATAATGCTTCTAACTAATTTTTTCTTTGACTGAGTGCATTGTCACTTGATACCCTGATAGAGACCGTAGTGAGGGGCTGAGCATTGGGAAACCTTAAAAAAAAAAAGTGTCTCCTCCTCCCCGCTACTGCTATGAGCGGTTCAGTTCAGCTCTTATTAAGTTTTTCTAATTTACCTCCAGACACTTACTTTTGCACCAAACACAATATTAACCATTGTTTGTCTGTCTTTTGTGTTGGGCCATTCCATTGCCTGCAGTTGTCCAAAATTATCCTTTCAATTGCTAATTGGCAAAAAAATTATCTTGTTTTGGCTAATAAATGCACTAACCTCTTGCTCTTGAATTCAGGACTTTCAGTGAAGTTTTTCTGGTGCATATACATTTAATGTATCTGGTGCATATACATACAATGTATCTGGTGTCGATACATTTAAATACATTGGATGCTCTTATGGTATTTGAATAGCTTCCATTCTTTTCTTTGTATAAAATGATATAAGAGGTATACATCTTCTGGCAATGGAGTATAACTGCAATTAATTTAATTTGTTACAACTCTTTCTGTAGTCCACCAAAATGTGCTTCTCTCCTCCAGGAGAAAAGCCATTTTCAAGCCAGTTGCTCAGAAAGTATCAAGTGATGAAGTACAGATAACACATCGAGCGTTTGTTTAAATGTAATGCTTATTACCGTAGTGTTCCGGGAAGTGCAGTACTTAGGCCTTTAACAAACTTGCTCTAGATTTATTTATGTATCAGGATTTATCTAGTTACTATAGTCAAAGAATTAAAAAAAAAATGTTGTTCTTAATCTGAAAGATTTAGGAAAATGCTGAGTGATTTAGCATGAAAAGGAGAGGAACCACAAAACAACTTAGAATCTCAAAGAAAATAAACAGTAGGTATTGAAACAGTGGAAACATAGAACAATATAGTATTACAGGCTGTTCTGTGATATTTTTTGTGTGCTTTAGATTTGTTCACAGGTAGCTCAGAATGTAGGTCAGAGGGTGGCGTCATGTACAAAGAAAGAGAAGCACAGATAAGTTAATACTCTTGACAAAATTATTCTTACTATAGGGTTTCACTATAATCAAAACCAGTTTAGCTTTTGAGAAAGTAGGTACCATGAAAACGAGTAACAGAATTAGCTTTTATGTTTTTCCAGGAATCTGAACCACACTTCCTGTCACAACTGTACATTATTAATACAAGGCATCTGTTAAAGCAAAGCTGCCCTAAAATGTGCACCAGAATTGTACATCTGTTTTAAATCACTTATTTTCTGACATTTGTGGTGAAAAATTAAAGCAAGATGTTGCCTTAACCCATTAAAAACAAATATGCTTTGGAGTATAACAAGTTTTCAGCATGGCTTCTTTAACAGATAATATAATTATGTTACTTTAGCAGCCAATACTGTTACTGTAAGGATTTTTATGTTCCTCTTCCCTGTCATTTTGGCTTCTGTGGCTGCAGCAATTAAGTCCCAATCACAAAGGGAAATGAGCAACTCTCTTGAAACTTGCTCCTTTTCCCAACTCTCAGTTTTTGAGCAAAAGCAGAAAGGGATCTGTTTTTCTCTGTTGTTGATGTTGGGCACAAAAGGTATCCTTTATGTGATGTAACCAAACTTCACTGGCTCCAGGGCAAAGAGCCTAAGGTCTGATTTCAAAAGGAAATAATCTTATGAGTATCACAGGTGTATAATGCTCTTCCTTATTATCTCTCCATATTAATACATAGTCTGGAATTTTCAATGATAATATTCCAGTATGAATCCTTTAAACATATAACAAGGATAACGGCCTTTCCTGTGGGCATGCAAGCCTGGCATTGATTCCAGGAATATAGATTAGGACAACAATGCTTGAACTCCTTTATAATTTCTTCTTCTTCTCCAATGGCTGGGCTGCAATGACTTTGGAAAGTATCCACCTAAACCGATATCAATATGCTGCTTGTGTTACTTAAAGCTAATCATCTTCCTTAATAATTGGTAGAGTGTATCAGAAATTGCCCTTGATTATACTAGGTGACTTAAGAGACAGCTCTAAACTGTGTAACCCTCTTGCCATGTACCATTCTTAAACATATTAACATGAGGATTGGCTGCCTACTACTACTGAGCAGTTGGTCTTCAAAGGTCCTGCACAGGTCTGACCGTGCTGACATTGATATCTTTCTGCTCCCTATTCCCCTCCATGCCAGCTGTACTCTGCCACTTCAGTTAGCCTTGATGCTCTCTCTACCTTTTTTTCCAAAGTAGTTTCATGCTCTCTCAGGCTGCACCTTGATTCCTGGAAAATCCCCTCACTAGGATTGCCACCTCCTGAGATACAAAAAACCCCCGGACATCCAAAATGATCCAGAGCCCACAAAACTGGACAGCTGGTAGTCTGTACAGAGCACTCGTACAGGCTTCCCAGGATAGCTACTTCAAAAAAGGGAGGATCCTGGGAAAACCTGGACAGGTGGCAACCCTCCTGCTCCTTCTCCCTTTCCCCTAACCCTTGAAACCTCACTATCTTTCAAATTCCCCTTCAGTGCTCACCATTCTTGGCCTTCCATAGCTCACCTCCCATTGACTTTAATGGGAGATGAGAGAGAGTGCCAAAAACACATTGTTAGTTCCAATATGTATGTAAAGAGCATATCTCCTGATCCTTCACTATTGTAACTAAATCCTCTGATGTTCTCTTTCCCTCCCCTTGTTTGTCATCATTTGCTGCGTTACGCGCATGGTGGATAGTAATACTGAGACTATGGGGCAAGATCCTCAGCTGGTTGACTTTAGTGGAGCTCTGCCAATTTACAGCTGCTAAGGCTCTGTCTCTGTTGTTTTTAAAATTTTTGCTCACACAGTTTGCTTCATTGCCAATTCTTTCATGGAAAAGCAGAAAAGTCAGTAGCAGAAAAGATCTGGATCCACAAGTGGGACTTGGGCATTATAACAGCACAATGCCTAACTTTTAGGCTCCTAGGAAACCATAGGAACAATGCTGTGAACCACAAAGCCTAAGTGAGATGCCTAGGCTCCTCTACAATGAGTGGGGAAAGAAAAGCACCTTAGAATGCAATCCACAAAGCCAGCACTCAAGACAGGGAGCTGCTGAAACTAGCTAATGGCAGATACCAATAAAAGTGATGTGTGCTAAACCCTACCCCTCTCTTGGAGTTCAGTGTTTCAGTCCAAGCTGCAGGGAATTGCCTATCATAGAATCATACAATATTAGAGTTGGAAGGGACCTCAGGAGGTCATCTAGTCCAACCCTCTGCTCAAAGCAGAACTAACCTCAGCTAAATCATCCCAGCCAGGGCTTTGTCAAGCCACAGCTTAAAAACCTCTAAAGATGGAGATTCCACCACCTCCCTAAGTAACCCATTCCAGTGCTTCACCACCCTCCTAGTGAAAAACTTTTTCCTAATGTCCAACCTAGACCGCCCCAACTGCAACTTGAGATCGTTGCTCCTTGTTCTGTCATCTACTACCATTAAGAACAGCCTAGCTCCATCCTCTACGGAATCCCCTTTCAGGTAGTTAAAGGCTGCTATCAAACCCCCCTCGTTCTTTTCTTTTGCACACTAAACAAGCCTAGTTCCCTCAGTCTCTCCTCATAAGTCTTGTGCTCCAGCCCCATAATCATTTTTGTTGCCCTCCGCTGGACTCTCTCCAACTTGTCCACAACCCTTTCGTAGTGGGGGGCCCAAAACTGGACACAATACTCCAAATGTGGCCTCACCAATGCCGAATAGAGGGGAATAATCACTTCCCTCGATCTGCTGGCAATGCTCCTACTAATGCAGCCCAATATGCTATTAGCCTTCTTGGCAACCAGGGCACATTGCTGACTCATATCCAGCTTCTTATCCACTGTAATCCCCAGGTCCTTTTCTGCAGAACTGCTGCCTAGCCCGTCGGTCCCCAGTCTGTAGCTGTGCATGGGATTCTTCCATCCAAAGTGCAGGACTCTGCACTTGTGCTTGTTGAACCTCACCAGATTTCTTTTGGCCCAATCCTCCAATTTGTCTAGGTCACTCTGTATCCTATCCCTACCTTCCAGGGATCTACCACTCCCCTTAGCTTAGTGGCATCTGCAAACTTGCTGGGGGTGCAATCTATCCCACCCTCCAGATCATTAATGAAGATGTTGAACAAAACCGACCCCTGGGGCACTCCGCTTGTTACTGGCTGCCAGCTAGATATGGAGCCATTGATCATTACCCATTGAGCCTGATGATCTAGCCAGCTCTCTATCCATTTTATAGTCCATTCATCCAACTCATCCTTCTTTAACTTGCTGATCAGAATACTGTGGGATACTGTATCAAAAACTTTGCTGAAGTCAAGGTATATGCTTTCCCCACAGCCACAGAGCCAGTCTCCTTTTCATAGAAGGCAATCAGGTTGGTCAGGCATGACTTGCCCTTGGTGAATTCATGCTGACTGTTCCTGATCACCTTCCTCTCTTCCAAGTGCCATAAAATGCCTTAAAATCTCAGCTCATGATTCACAAACCCAGGGAAGATAAGTGTTTGGCTGCGTAAATTGTGTGTGGGCCAGATCAAAGGCCACCTAGTTCCACACAAAACAGCTGGGGGTGGGGAGAAGTCTCTACCTTATAACTTTCATCCTAGTGGTTAGGATGCTCATCCCAGATGTGGGAGCCCCCTGTTCAAGTCCCCTCACCCCCTGATGAAAAGGGATTCAAATAGGGATTTACCACCTCTCAGGTAAGTGCCCTGACACTGGACTATGGGATATTCTGATTTGGGTTCCCTCACTCTTCTCCTGGAGTTGTTCCATTTTAATTAATTGAATAATTGGACCAGAGAGAATTAATGACTCCATAGCCTAGTGGTTGGAGCACTCAGCAGAGAGGTGGCAGATCCTTGTTCAAATCCCTTCTCATGAGGCAGAGGGTGGACTTGATCCAAGAGTTTCCCATATACCAGTTGAGTCCTAAGCCCTAGGCTAGAGATTATAAGGGAGGTTATCCTCCCCTTCCTGTCCCAACACCTTGTTTAGTGTAAAGTTAGGTAGCCTCTGAGCATGCTGACTGGATTGGGCCCTGCCCAAGACTAAGATGGAGGAGCACTTATCTTCCCCTGATCCATAAATCATTCTGGAGCTTAGGAGGGAGATAGGTACCCAGATGCCTAGAGGGAGGCAACAGTGAGCATGCCTAGAAGAGGAAACATAGGTGCCTAGGGAAATTTCAATTGCAAAAACTTAGGCACTGAGTGATTTTAGGCACCCACAGGGTTAGGTAGCATCTGAGCAGGTGTTTTGGGGACTACAGTAACACTTAGTACCCCCATGGAGCCCATCCAATTTTTTACTTTTTCCTACCCATTTCTTTTTTCTTATAGTTTGGTTTGTATTGGTTTTCTTATAGTAGGGTTTGACTTTGGAAAGTGGCACTGTAAAAAATGGTATCTTGGGGTTCTGTAGGTTTTGCTAGGACTTCCACAACGTATCTGCTTCCGATAAAGGTACAAAGATGGTACAAATTCAATTTGAAATCTGAAAGTCAGCTTTATGGCTGACGCATCACCAAGATTAAAGATTTTGCCATAAGAGCTAATTAATAATTCCATTGTTGTGGGAGTCAGAATCAAATCCAAATCACTGTTTTAGTAATGCAGAGCCAAAACAGGCATAAAGAGTAGCAAAAACACTTATTTTAATTAGTAATACAAGTAGACATGACTCTGGATACACAAAGGCAGACGCTCTACAGAGTAAAAGGTGCTATTTTTACAGTTCTCAGAGGAGAGCCACACTGCAAGATTTCACCCCCCCCCCCCCCATGCCATCCAGAATTTAATTCAGTTTAAACCTTTCTTTTCTGATTGACAGAGTTTTAACATTTTCGGTACTCGTTTCTAATCAGGAAAAGGCTTTGGAATGATCGCTTTCTATCTGAGTTGCATCAGCTTTGAAGCAACCGTCACCATAATGTCTTTCCAGTTAATGGATCCAGTTTGCTGTAAGCAACAGGTGATAAGGTCCTAAAACCTGCAGTTTTAAAAATTATATATTTTAATCACATCTGGGTGAAATGTTTTGGATTGTTGAAATGGGCCATCAAAATAGTTTTACATATGTAATCATATTTTGCAAATCATTTGCTTAGCAATTTTATATATTTACAAGAGCTAATGAATATAGGTACAAACCAGTTCAGAAAAATAAATGTGACATGATCATCATCCCAAATGTTGATCTATTTGGAATTTCGACTTGTTGAGCTTCAGACTGGTTCTGATAACTATCCACTTCCTTCTCACCAGCAACCCTTCTGCTTTACTGAAATTTATCTAAAAGGTCTCTGTGAATTTAGCAGTGAAGGCTATCTGCTGCCTTTCCTTCACTTTTCATGAGTTACAGAATGCCATTAGATCAAGTGTCCCAAGAATGCATTGCTTTTTCTGGCCCTCAGGAAAGCCCCAGTAGTGGCAACATTTGAAGATAGTAATTGGTCAGAGCCCACTGAGGTCAAGTCTGAGCTCCATGATGCAGAAAACACAGGAAGGGGTCCAGAAAAAGATCTTTTTGGCTAGGATGGTGGAAAAAGCAGACCTTCTCAACATACAAGGCTGATAAAGGCAAAAGTCCAGCCAAATTTGAGGAAATCTGCATTTGATGCAAGTTACCAAATGAGCTATAGTCCCACTTCCAACCTACCATTCTTGAGCAAAGTCACTGAGTGACCGAACTCTGACTGCACCTAAACTCCTTCAATATGCTGGACCAGTCACAAAAGAAGGTGGCCTGAAGATGATGTTCTTGGTACCTGTGGATGGTTATAAAGGGGCCTTCATCTCTCAAGCACCTCTAAGCAATTGGGTGCAGTATCACAGTCCTTTTTCACCCCTGGTGCCCCCTAAAGACTGACCTTGGTGGGTCTTCAGTGGCTTGGACCTCCAGCCAAGTCACAGTCCAAATGCACCCCTTTGGGGGTAGTAAAGAGTCTAATAAGCAAACAGTCCATTTGCCCTTACTTGGGGCCCTTTAAATTCAGCCCTCCCAGATAAACTCCATCCCCTTCTTGGGGTTGATGCCATTTTTTCTATGGTTGGTAGGGGAACCTTGGCCTGCCCACTACTCTGGGTTCAAACCCAGGGACCTATACAGCAACCACATATGGCTCACTTTGATTCAGTGCTGCTACTTCCCCAAACCTCTTCCCACCTGGCCCTTTTAGCTTCACCTTTATCTCAGGGTTAAAGTTTTCAGGTCCTCTTTCCCCCTGCAAACCCAGCTATGCAAAATGCAACTAGAAAACATGCTTTGGCTGTCCCTCAAGTTCCTGTGGCCAGAGAGAAGAGAAGAGCCGAGCCTGGCCCTCTGGTTCCAGCCAGGGACTGAACTGCTAAACCCCCACAGATCCTTTTATCTGGGTCAGAAGGATCCTCATGGGCTGTAGCTAGCCCTTCAAGGTCTTGGAAGACTAGGTTTCTCTAGCTTCCAAGATGGCTGCTCTAGTGAGGCCTCTCTAGGCAGGCCTGAAGGACCACTTTTGGTGCTCTTTTCCTCCCATCTTGCTTCTTGGGGTGGGATGTAGTAGGGCTGTGGGGCCTCCCATAGGGAGCCACAAAGGCCAGGTATATCACGTCACAATGAGCTTCTGGGCTTGGTCAGAAGTCAGATTTCCATGCCCATACTATCTGATCTCTCAGTAGTCTTCAGCTCTGCAGATCAGAAAACACTGTTGGTCAAGGTGAGGTTAGGCAAAGTGACATTTTTCCCTCTCTACATTTCATCTCATTATTCTTAGTTTATATCTCAGTACACCATATTAAACAATTTTTCTTCCTATATAGTGCTAATGCCCTTCAAACATTTTCTTATTAATCAATCTCTAATTGGATACTCTTCCTCCAGTTTGTCAATATTGCTCTAATAAAGTGGTGCATGGAGCTGAGTATAATACTCCAGGGGCAGTGACACCAGAGCCATAGAAAGATCTATCAACTCCGCTGCATACTAACATGGGGTACATCTACATGTAAAACATCCACAGCTGGTCTGTGCCAGCTGACTTAGGCTTGTGGGGTTTGGGCTGCCCAGACTTGGGGATCCTCCCCACTCATGGGGTCCCAGAGCTCAGGCTCCAGCCTGAGCCTGAACGTCTACACTGCAATTTTATAGCCCTGCAGCCACAGCCCTGTGAGCCTGAATCAGCTGACATGGGCAGCTGTGCCTGTTTTTTTGCAATGTAGACATACCCATGGTATCTGAATTGCATTGGTGTCTCATGATCTCAATGCACGTTATAATTTACTTTCTACGATCAACCTTAAATCTCTTGGCATTACTGTTCCTGATAGCTCTTTCTCATTAAATATTTGTCTTGGATTATTTGTCCATAGCTGTGCTAGCTTGTATTTATCTAAATTGAATCTATCACTATTCTTTGTTATTATCTGAAGCTAAATATTCTAGAAATGCAAAGCATTATAATCTCCTGGAATTTGAGCATTCACTATCTTACATTTAAAATTTGTTTAGTAAGTTTCCTGCTATATGACTTAGAGGTTTCATTTGCTCATTTTGTGGACAAGTGAAAGGTTATGTATGATCTTATGAAGACATTTTACTAGGCAGCACTGATATTAATTTTACTTCTTGCTAATTCTTTAGCTATGAATGCTCCTCTGAAAAGGTTGTTGGTATAAGCCACATTGGTTACTTAGTATTTATTACTAGATATTCCAACCAACTATAGGAACTTTAGTCATTATTTTAGCAAGTGTCTAGACAGGAATCAATCACTTTCAAATGTTCTGCTTTAGTGTTTAAAGTCTTTTCCTTATAATATCTTATTTGAGGTACTAGGGAAAGCCTTTCAATTATAATTTTGCCACTTGCTCACATAAAATCTGTTCCCAGGCCCCTGCACACAGTGTTGTTCAAATCAGTTACATCTGGATGCAGCAAACTTTTCAACAGACTGTGAAAAGGAAAGACATATTGTTTGGGGTTTACTCACCACTGGGACTAATTATTCTTTCTATCTCACCCATCACATTATAATCTTCAGAGGAAAGAAACAATACATGATCTCATTCAAATCTGAAATACACTTTTTGAGTCTGACAAGTTGGGCTTTCTCTGAAGAAGCTAGTATCTGATGAAGGAAATGGTTTAAAAAAAAAGTTTTGTAGAGAATTTACTGAAAATGACACGGTCAAAGAGTCATTATTAAAAAAATGTCTCATTATGAAAACATGTTGGAATATTTAAACTGGAATCTATTTTCTTACCTTGAGGTTTTCCTCTTGCATAACACACACACACACACACACACACACACACACACACACACACACACGTACGTGCTTTGTTATTGTAGGGTTGCTTATGAGTGCTGGGGTGGTGGAAGTGGTTCTTCTTCTTTTTTTTAAAGAGGTCCCAATTTGATGAAGGCCCCAGAGGCCAGAAAGCTTGTGCCTGCATGAAATGAATACATCTTCCCACCAAAGAATAGGAGGTTGATATTGACCTGGGAGTGCTGTGCAGGAAGAGGGCACAGCAAAGACACTAACGGAAGGCATTAAGCCTAGGTGTCCCCTGAGAAGCCTCAACCTAAGGTTCCACCTTTCATAGGAGCCCAATGAGTTGGAGCTAGAAAGCAGCAGCAGCAGCAGTGGCAGCCTTCATGAGAGCTGTGGGCAAAGCCTGTTAAGAGGATGTAAGCAGAATTCCACATATAAAATGGAAAAACATATACATTCTATAACTGCACCACAGGGCTCTGGTAGCTGCACAAAGTTTTGCTTTCATGATTAATGAAGGATAGAAACCACTGATGAATTCATAAGCTTGTAATTCACAACTGCCTATTTATTGGGAGGAGGGGGACTGGATGGGAATTACTTCCTTGGTAGGTTTACACAATTCCCATTTTCCCTACTGGCAGTAGTGTGTGCTGGTACAAAGAAAGAACAACTGCCTTGTTGTCCCCCTCTTATCTTTTTATAATAAACAGGAAATGGTCTAACTTTTAAAAAATATTAATGGTGTCCCAGAAATTTCCTATCTATCTTTTAATATGACATTTCATGATTTAATAAATCAGAAGAAGTTGACTGAGTTCTCTAGAGAGGAGAAGACTCATGGGCCATTTCCATGTAGCCCTGTTCATGTGAGGGAACACCTTGATCATTCCTAGAAATGCCTTTATGTAGGTTTGTCTGTGTGAGTAGAAGTGCCACCTCTCTTGTCCAGACCAAAAAAATGCTCTTCCACTTTAGAATTAAGGAATAGCTCTGTTCAGATGAAAAAAAGCAGTTTCATATTCTGGATTAGAAATAAAAGGGAAGCACCATCTGGACCCATAAAACATTCCTGCCTGTACACGTAAAATCAATCTCCATCTCTTAGAGTTTGTATCCAGGAAAACTCTGTCCAAGGTAGAGAGTGGTTCATCTGAGTCTGTGTATATCTGTGTCCATCTGGCTGAGGGAATATTATTAATTATTATTTAAGACCTGACAATGGGCATGGGAATGCTACACCCAATTCAAATTGAACTGCATTGGTCATGATGTGCTTTTAAGCCCAGATCACCAATTTTGGGGCACTGGTCTATTAAGAATAAATGGGGCCTGGGTCCAGTCTGACCAAAGATCCATTCACAATAAATCAAAGTCCCAGCCCCTTATAGAAGCTGTAAGATGGCTCCCTGCCCCGCTAATACTACCTCCTGTTACCTAGTCCCCTTGGGGACCCAGCACACAATCTAGCAGCAGCTTCCACCTTTGGATCCAAAATTTGGGCACAGGGTCTGGATTCATGGACCATGACTTTTATCCATCCCTGTTTATGGACTGTTCTTGGTTACACATAATATGATCTTACTCAGTAAAACTGGAATCCTTCCTGTCTCATTTTGATCTCAATCCTTTTCAGGGCTGACTGATTTGCTTTAGGTCCAACCTATATTCCAACTACCGGTAAGTGTAAACATGGTGACGCTGACTCTATAGAGTCAAGTTCAGCTGAACTTGTTCAAGTTCCACAAAATCAGCAGGAGCAAAACTGGTAGCAGAACAGGAAACTTTCACACAACCTGTTGTATTGGGTGCACCTACTTTCCACACTCATTTTTTCTTCAGTCACAAAAAATGATTTTTTTTTTATCCAAGGGGGGAGAAAGAGGCTAATGTTAAATAATGGGTTTGAGAACAGTCCTATCTGAAAAATATTGCTGCTTAATAGATCACATTTTATTCTCTTGAAATATAGTGCAAATCTCAATTCTTCAAAGGTATTGTCAAATGTTGTTCCTCTTTAGAATAACACTCAGGAATCATAGCTAGCAAATCTCTTTCAAAGGGACCATAGGTATCCTCTCTGAGACAGTTTTTACAGTAATATCATGATTTTTTATCTACTTATTCTCCTTTTTTTTTAAAAAACCACCATATACATTACCTTTTTTCACGCTGCAGTAATTGTGTACTTGCTTCACTTAATTTCTCCAAGAAGGTGTATATCTAACCTGTAATTGTTTGATCTGACTCTTTTCTGCTGATTAGCCTCCATGTAGAAAATGCATCCTTGTTGGATAGAAATGAGACCGTTACTGACAGAAAATACTGATGAATATTTTACTTATTTTAAATATGTATGTAGCAAAAAGAGCACCTATACCCTTCTCAAAACACTCCCAAGCACCTTAAAATAATTATTCAAATAGACTACTCCAGGAGTTACTTTTTGCCCATCCATGAATATAATTATTAACAGCAGCTAAATACTTACGAGGGTTAGAATTTCTCACCAGAGTCATCCTCCCACTCTCTCATGTCAGAAAAGCAAATGCGTCTTGCGGCATGACCTGCTGGTTGATAAAGTAGCACTATTATTTGAAATTGTTAAGTTTAGAAAGAGAGGCATGATGTATTGTTCACAGCACAAAATGGAAAGCCTCCTGATCCCAGCTCTGACAATGATTCCCTCCATGATCTTGGGCAAGCTACTTAAACTCTTTGTCTGTAAAATGATGGTGATATTTATTTGTTTATCAGCCAAGCTGACAGGACATTGTGAAACATAATGTATGGAAAGGACTTTGAAGATGACAAGCATTGTAAATCTAGGATCAATATGAATAGCCCAATACAATAGAGCAGTGGTTCCCAACCTCTTTGGCTTAAGAGCAACAGATATAATTTTTACTACCCTGAAGGGCCACCAGTCTCTGCCAGCAGTCTCCCCTCCACCCTACAGCCAGGGGGAAGGAGTTCAGCAAGGAAGCTCTCCTGTCTGCCAGACTGCAGCAGGGAAACTGCACGTGTCCTGTAGCTCCATGCGCTCCACCTGGTTCCTAGGCAGTGGCTCCCTTCCGCAGCCAGGGGGACGGGAGATCAGTGCTCCCCTCCCTCTGACTCCAGCAGGGACCCCAGTACCTAGGGACCCAAGTGGAGCGCTTTGCTGTGCTCCCTGCTACAGCCAGGGGGAGGGAAGAGCTGATCTCCAGTCCCCTTGGCTGCAGCAAGGAGCCTGCACCCGTCTTTTAGCCCCATGGCAATGGGCTCTGTCTGGGTCCTTTTGCAGCCAGTGGGGGAGGGAAGAGGTGGACCACTTCGAAAGCCCCCACAGGCAACTTTTGGGCCCTGGGCCACAGGTTGGGAACCACTGCAATAGAGCAACAGTGTTCTGCATTGTATTACATAATAAGCAGCAAAGATCAAATGCCTGTGGCAGTTATTTTTAAAGGAATAATGCCTCAAATTCCCAGAGCTTATACACTTGTCCCTAAGAATAAACTACTGTTTCTTTTTCTGAAAACAGAGAATGCTCAGGAGCAGTACAAACCAAAAATACAGTAAGAATACTGCAGCAGAAATGGTAAAGAGATATATTTATCAGTAATATCACTCTCAAAACCACTGCAGTGTGTTTCAACTAAAAACAGGTTGGCACAACAAGCAAGTGAATAGGGTAGTGCACACATCATTGCCTTTAAAAGTATAGGTTGCTGGCCAGCTTTTACTTCAAGGGTTTTTTGCGTGTGTGTGTTGGAAGGTGTCCATAGATCAGGTAACATGTCTGGCAGAGAACAAAGAAGGCCATGTGAAGTTAAAGGGGTGGCTGCAGGAGGCAGAGGTTTCACAAGGAAAAAATGCTTAAACAAAAGCAGTTACAATCACAAATAGAACAGGACTGAGTTTTTTAAAGCACTTTTATGGGCGTATTGGCTGCAATTTGTCAACACCTATGATTGAGTTGTCCTTTCTATACTATTTAATCTCTCTGCTGGAACTATATTCTGAAGGAATACTGTGAATAGACTAGCTGTGAATAGACTAGCAAGCAGACTTACTCAATTCACTGGCTGTGTCCAGTTATTTCTCCCTAAAAGGGAATATCTATCTTGAGTCTAAAACTTCTTGGTCACTCCGAAGCCTTGATAGAATGTTTTTGATTTTTTTTTCTAATTGTCTTTCTATAAACTTCCTCCTGCCACTATGAAAGTGCTAGGTACTTCCTAGCTCATGACAGCAATGTAAAGTAACATTTGAGATCTACTCCAAATCTATGTAGAGTTGTCAAGGAAGACATTCTGAGTTGAATGCACAGAGCACCTCAAGGTATCAATTCATTGTGTTGTATATCACATTGCTATTATAAAATTGGCAGTGGCACTCTTTTTTTTATTGTACAAGAACTTTATCCAGTTGAGTTATGCTAGTCACAGAGCAGATATTTGGAATTTCAGATAGTTATAAGTATTAATTTGAACACAATTTTTGCTATTTTTTAGCAGGCTTTATGACGTGATTATCCATAGATATGTTACTAGTATATTGTACAAGGGATATTTCGGGATATTTTGGGTTGAAAGGCGTAGTCTCAAATGTAGTCTCACACAAAGCTTCAGGAATAATAAAGATCCCTCTCACCATCAAATATTTAATATATATGTAGGTACCCTGTACTTGAGGGGCCTCAGAACTTAATTGGGAGTTTTACAGTTGAGAAGATTCTGGGAGACTACAACTCCCATGATGTCTTGGGGAAAAAGGGAGAGAGACTCTTCCTCTTCCAGGGAGCTCAGAAAAAAGCATGTGTGGACTCCATTTTCTTTTTGGGAGCTGGAGCATGGCTGAGGCTGGAAGCTACTGCTGACTACCACTGCGGGTCCCAAAGCTGCTGCTGAGAGCCTGCTGGAGTTTTGATTGAGCAACCAGCTTCGGAGGTTGGTGGCATTGTCGAAGCCAGGGCAGGGACTGAGCCTGGAGCTGCCTGAGGTGGGCCTGCAGTGAAGGTGGTGTGAGTGCCTCACCCCCTCCTTTTGTTTTGGGGTAGGGCTTGTAAAGGAAGGGGCACAGCAGAGAGACTTTGATTGGGTCTGAGAAGAGGCAGAGAGGCATTCTCTTCGAGCTGGGGCCAGGATTGCTGACATTTGGTTGGGCCAACTCCAAATCTTCAGCTTGATACCTTGGCTGAGCTGATACACTGAACCAACAGAGTGCTGTCTCCTTCTTCAGATCTTTAAGCGCGTCCACGCAAGCAAGGGGTTAGAGCTCTGAACTCTAGGGGAGTGTACACTCCGGAGGTGGGGTAAATAGTGACAGTGTAAAAGCCAGTTAGACAAGTTTAATTTATTACCGTATACTATATTTATTAATTGAGTTATTCAACTGCCCCTGTGTATTTAAAATAGTAGTGATATTTAATTTCAGTCTTATGCCATATTTCCTTAATTTGTTAAGTAAACGTGTGTTAACTCTAATTTAAGTATATTTGATGTATAATTTGCATAATTGGTATTTTTGAGTTAGACCCATGCCACAGATTATTATTATTATTATTATTAGAATAGGTTTAGTCCTGGAAGCTCCCAAGGCATGCTATTGAGCATGTACAGGGTCCAGCCAGGTGGAGGCACCGCCAATTATAAACTCCTTTAGGAGTAAAGGGACTGCAGCAGAGAGGTGGATAGAGGAGTCCCACCTATCCTACATCATCACTGGGATACTCAGGATCTTTGTTGTCAGCAACCTTGGGCATCTGTGCACACACAGGTGAGTGTTGCCTGCTCCCAAGTAACCAGAAAAAAAAAAGGGAGTTACATATATAATAGCAAAACAGAATGTCTTTTTCTGAGCGCTAATTTTATGTCACTTGGGAATGACATCCATGAAAAGTGCAAAGGCAAAGCATACAGTATGGGGCTTTAGAAATATCACAACTGGGGGAAAATGAAGACCAGCAGGAGGAAGCTGTCCAAATAAAACAAACATCCTGCCCTTTTGCACACATAAGCCCTTGTTTTCCAAAAGTATGTACATAAATAGGCACTTTCTGAGCCTTAATATAGTATTTGCTTATTTCTCAAGATGTTATTGTATATAAATATATTAAAATAAGAGTCCAGATATAGGCTTTCTAGCTACAGCGTATTACGGGTGGTACCTTAGGATGCAATCCTACAAAGTGTTGAGTACTCTGCCTAGATCTAGCAGTTCCCATGGTGGGAGTTCTCGTGCTTAAAGTTAACATGTGCCTAAGTGCCTTGCTAGATCAGGACAGAGAGGTAAGTGCCTTGCAGGATTGAGATCTTAGGTCCCCAATCATTTATGCAAATGCTTAACTTTACTGATGCGAGCCACTCCTTTTGAAGACATTAAAGGTTTGCAGGATGGGGGACTTGGTTAACTGTCCAAAGTACAGGACAGACAAACCTGAAACATTTGAAAAAATTGTTTTGGGAGAATTATGTTTATATTGAATTCAGAAGTTCCTCGAGGCCAAAATTGAGGATTGAGGTCCCATTGTGCTTGGCACTGCATCAAGACAGTCTCTTCCTCAAAATAGTTTACAGTTTGTTGAAATAAAATGTCAATGTTGCCTATGTTGTTGGGATGTATAGAGATTTATTCAGAAAATGATATGATTAAAATGTATCTCTTAAACTGCTCAAGAATGTCCTCTGGATTCTAAACACTCATAGAAAAAGTCGGCTGTTTTGTCACCAAGAATTTAAACTAAAAGCTATAACCATAATTTTTGCCAGATTTGCCAAAAAAAAGTGCCAAGACTTCTTCCAGACTCCTTTGTAGCCGTTTGGTAGAAGATCCTGTTTCCAGAGCTGTGTTGACTTCATTCATGATACTGATGTTCAAATTATACGATCAAACAAGCCTTTGGTGTAAGATCCATTAGAAGCACAGAGAAAAATACATAGTTGCCAAATTTAAAAGAAATGGATAAAATCTGCATGGAAAGAAATATATATTCAGTCTTCCAAAAGGGCATTACAAACAATAGAGAATTAATAAACAACTATGAAATATAGTTGACACTGACAATTTAAATAGTGTTAGCTCTTACTGATTATTTATGTGGCAGACAAAGTTGGTGAGGTAATATCTTTTATTGGACCAACTTCTGGTGCAGGTACAAGCTTTCGAGCTACACAAATCTCTTCTCCAGATCTGGGGAAGGAAGTAGAATGTCTGAGACCTGGTCTACATTAGAAAATTAAGTCGGCTTAACTATGTCGCTTGGGGTGTGAAAAATCCACACCCCAAAGCAATGTAGTTCAGCTACTCTGGGTGTATACAACACCAGACTGATGGAGGAATTCTCCATTGACCTAGCTACCTCCTCTCAGGCCTTGTGTACACTAGCACTTATGCTGGCAAAACTTTTGTCATTGAGAGGTGAGAAAAACCCTTCATCCTCGAGTGACACAAGTTTTGCCAGCATAAGTGTTGGTGGGAGACATTCTCTCGCCAACATAGCTACCACAGCTCATTTAGGTAGTTTTATTATGTCGGCAGGAGAACTGTCTCCCACTGACATAATGCAGATACAGCTGTGCTGCTGTAAGTTTTAATGGTATGTCTACACTGCGGAGTGAAGTCGATTTAATTTCTGTCAACTTTCACGTGCCAAACTCATGAAGTTGGAGGAGCGTGATCACACCACGCACATTGCATCGGGTGTTTGCATCCCTTGCATCGCTTGCATCGATAATCAAAGCAGTGCACTGTGGATAGCTATTCCACATTGCAACTACCTGTAGTGCCTTTTAGGAAGGTTGTAGTCCTCCCATGATGCAATGTGCTCTCCCCTCCCGTCCAAAACAAACAGACGAACGTTTTTTCATGCCATTTTTCCAAACCGGTTTCTGCAGCATGCACGCCATTGCCGGAGAGGCATGGAGCCTGCTCAGCTGTGCACTATCATTGTGAGCATCACAAATACCTCACGACTTATCCTGCAGTATTTTCAAGGCCGAGACAGGAGCTGCAGTGCAGAAAATTGAGATATTACTGAAGCTGCCCTGCTACAAGTCATAGTGTGAAACAATTCCCATTTGCTGTAGGCTGTCACGCAACATCTTCAGTCAGTGGAGCGCCGGTTCTGGTCCTGGGAAACAAGCACAGTCTGGTGGGATTGCATCGTTATGAAGGTGTGGGGTAATGATCAGTGGTTGCAGAACTTCCGTTTGCGAAAGGCCACTTTCATTGAACTTTGCGCAGAGCTGTCCCCAGTCCTGAAGCACATGAATACTCTCTTGAGATCTGCTCTGACAGTGAAGAAGCGAGTGGCCATCGCTCTGTGGAAGCTGGCAACCCCAGACTGCTACCAGTCAGTTGGGAATCAATTGGAGTCGGTAAATACACCATGGGGGCTGCTGTGATGCAAGTGTGCGGGGCCGTTAATAGACTTCTGTTAAGAAGGGTAGTGACTGGGAAATGTGCAGGACATAATGGATGGGTTTGCTACAATGGGGTTCCCAAACTGTGGCGGGGCAATAGATGGCACGCAAATCCCTATCTTAGCACCAGACCATCTTGCCACAGAGTACATAAACTGAAAGGGATACTTCTCAGTGGAGTTGCGCAGGCACTTGTGGATCACAGGGGACGTTTCACCGACATCTGTGTGGGGTGGTCTGGAAAGGTGCATGACACAAGCATCTTTAGGAACTCTGGTCTGTTCAAAAAGATGCAGGTGGGCACTTTCTCCCTGACCAAAAAATAAATATTGGCAATGTTGAAATGCCAGTAGTGGTCCTGGGGGATCCTGCCTATCTCTTGCTCCCCTGGATAATGAAGCCCTACACCGGGCATGTAGCGAGAAGGAGCGTTTCAATAATAGGCTCAGCAAGTGCAGAATGGTGATGGACTGTGCATTTGGCCTCTTAAAGGGAAGATGGCGCAGTTTGCTTACTTGGTTAGACCTCAGTGAACACAACATCCCAACTGTAATCTCTGCCTGCTGTGTGCTCCATAATGTGTGTGAAACAAAGGGGGAAACGTTCCCACAGGGTTGGGTCATGGAGGCTGATAGGCTGGCCACAAATTTTGAGCAGCCAGATTCCAGTGATACGCTGAGAGCCAACTACAGAGCGCTGTGCCTCAGGGAAGCATTGAACTGCAGTAATGTATGTCTCTATCAGTGCTGTTCCTTCCCTTCCCATCCCCCACCCTTGCACCATAGGTCCCCTCCCCTTCTTTCTCTGTCAACAATTCCTGAGCTCTCAATGAATAAAGAGGAATGTTTTTTAAAGCAGTGCAGATTTATTGGTGACCCATTACAGTGGGGGGTGGGAGGGAAGGAAGATAATTTAACATTCGCATAAGGCTGCTTGGCCATCCAGGGCAAAGTGTGACTCTGCAAACAGCAAAGCATGCACATTCCCAGTTCTTAAAAGGGCCATCGCCTCTTTCTGCTCCCCTCCACTCCACGTACTGCGCCCTGCTCAATCTCCTCCTAGAACTCTTGGGAGTGGCGGCTGGTAAGAAACAGCTGCTTGTTTGATTGTTTTGGTGGGGCAGCAGAGGTAGTCTGTCCTGCCGCTGCTCTTCCTGGATCTCTACCAGACATCTCAGCATGTCAGACTGATCCCTCATAATATGCAACATCTCCTGTTGCGTTGCATGCTCCTGTTCCTATGCTGATTTTCGGTTTTCCATGTCCATGTTTAGTTTCTCTGACAATGACATCCTCCAGGCTTTGAGCTCTGTGTCAGCAGCTGTGGGAGGCATTAATTAGATCATTGAACATGTCATCCCGAGTTGTTTTTTTCCGCTTTCTAATCTAGGAAAGGCGCTCTACAGGGGTGAAGGTCGAGGTATCCACTGTAAGGCAAGCAAAGCACAAAGTTGCCATTGTTAGCTGGCCCCCTGGACGAAAAGAAACATTACAAGTAAAAAGAACTCCCTTTCATATTCACAAGGCAAAGCCAGACCCGAATACCAATCAGTACCAATTGCACAGGTCGAAGTGGCGTTCCAGCCATGTAAGTAAGGGGCCTTTCATCCATTATAGGGAAGTCTTTGTAGCACTAAATTACCCAGTGTGAGGTGGTAGGTGAGAACCAATGGCGTGCAGACAGTGGATTTCTTTTTCCTGTAGTGAAGCAGGTTCTCCCAGGATGTTTGAATGGCCTTTTCCATAATGTAATCTACTTCTCTGGTGCAGTGTACTTGTTTAGTTAAGGCGATTTTAAGTGTGTTTAGCTGTGTATCTCGAACTTTCTCTTCAGAGCAAATTCTCTGGTATTTGAGTGCCTGGTTGTAGATAATAGATTTTTTTGGTATGTCTGGGGTGGTTGCTTTTATCATTTTTCCATGTGAGTTCATTTGAGAGAGTAGTGATTGTTTGGTTTCACCCACTTAGTTGTTATTGGGGCATTTGGTGCACTGGATGAAGAATACCACATTTTGCAATAAGCCCAGGAATCCTGAAAGGTGTGTTGGGGGGTGGCATTGATCATCATAGCTGGATCTGTGGAGGAAAGTGGTGATTGATGAGTTTCTTGTATATGGTTGTTTGTAGGGTTCCATTGTCCAGGAAATGGAGTGGGAGTGTTCTAGAGAGAGTTTGATGAATGGGCAGTTGCTGTTGAAGTTGTGGAAATCTGAGGAAGTTTACATCTTCTGTTCAGAGGAAGAAAATATCAATGTCTCTCAGGTATATTGTTGTTTTTGTGGAGCATTTTCCCAAGAATTCTTCCTTAAGGTGGCCCAGGAAGAGGTCATCCTACTACCCAGGCTTTTCCCATGGTTTGGACAAAATGTTTTGTTAAATGTGAATTTGTTGTGGGTGAGGATGAAATGGATGAGTGTGGTGATGTCTTTTGGGTGGATTTCTGAGTGTTGTGAATTATCTTTTGAGTATTTGAGGCAGGCAGCAATGCCATCATGGGAGATATTGCAGAGGGAGGTGACATTGATGGTGGCAAGGATGGTGTTCTGGGGGAGACTGTTAATGTTGCAGAGTTTCTGGAAGAAGTTGGCAGTGCTTTGGAGAAAGCTGGCCCTTTGAGTGGCTTAAGGATGGTTTTAATGAGTCCTGATATTTCTTCAGTAAAAGTACCATGGCTAGACCTGAGTGGTCTGCCTCGATTCCCTTGTTTGTGTATCTTGGGAAGCATGTAGAAGCCCCCTGAGAGAGATGTCTGGGGGATGAGTTTGTAGAGATTTTCTTGGAATTGTTTGGGAAAGACTTTGATGGTATCTTTAAATTCCTGTGTGAATTGTGGTGTGGGGTCTTCTTTGAGTACTTTGTAGTAGAGATTTGTCTGTTGGCCTCATTGATGTAGTCATCACAATTGAGGACTAGGATAGCATTCCCCTTTGTTTGCAGGTATGATCACCATCTGATGGCTAGTTTTCAGGGACTGTATAGCTATCCTCTTGGTGACAGGGAGATTGTGGTGGATGCAATGTTTGTTGAAAATTTCACAGTTGATTATTTATATGACATTATTTGACAATGAAGGGGTCAGAAGAAGTTACTTTTCAATATACAGGAAGAGATCTTTTTATCTGAACGTTTTTTATTAATTATGAGGTAATTTGAGATTTGTGTTTTTACTGCAGCAGTTTATTCCATTAATTGGGTTTATTTAAACAACATTGCAGTGTTTTCAGGAATGGGGCTCTGGGTTGTATACAGATTAGGATCCATTTCTTCAGCCTCTGGAAAAGATAAAGTCAGTGGGAGTCTTGCTATAACATGTAATAAGTTAAACTACAGATGAGTGAATCTTGGGGTTCCCTTCTACCTGAACTCCATCGCAATATTTTTAAAAGTTTGTTATGACAAATATTTTAGAAGAATGGGAGCCCAGACAAATCCCCTGGCTGACCCTCATAAAAGACCAATCTTTATTCCCTCAGGATGCTTTGGATACTGAAATATCTATATTTTAAAATATTTCATTATCAGTGCCTCCCACCCCTTTCTAAAAAATCACATGATATAGCACCATCCTGTCGATGGCACTTAGCAGCTGACACGCCATCTATTAAATCTTATAACGTGACGTTTTGCTTGACAGCTTTTCAAAATAAGCAAATGGTAGAAAGAGATTACTCATGTTTAATAGATGAATATATGGAATATATGGCTGTTGAATGGGCTGCTACTATTTAGATTGGGAAGGGTAGGGAAAAGCCCTCAGAAGATTCTGATAAGAATCCATGACTTTCCAGGGCCTTTTGTTCAACAAGACCATGTAGCATGTTTAAGAAGAAACCTCTGATATGTTGAGGGAGGCATTCAAAGATAAGCTGCTCAACTACATTATTGTATTTACCAGTATGTGCCACACTTTCCTTTAGCTAATTTTCTAATCCTCAGCCACACATGTAATGGTAATTTTCCCCAACATAAAACATGACATATCTCCAGCTTCAAGTGCTCTAAGATACAAGAGGAATACATGAAAGCGCAACCAAAGAAGTGAGGGTACCTGCCATACAGAAATGACAACTGTGTTTGTGATCCCAAGAAGTTTTTTATAAACAAAGTATACACACACACAGCTACAGGTGATGGACAAAAGCACTCGGAGCCCAAGCATAATTTTTTCGGGCCCAGTACAAACTTGTAACCAGGGCCCCCTCCCACACACATACCACAATCCCTCATCCCACACATACAATCTCATGAGCCATGAAAAAAGTTTGAATTCTGAAATTACTGTTACATATTCTACATTTCTGAAAAATGGCCGCTCTTTGCTATTTTTGTTTAACATAACACCCAGCCTGAGAGCCCTACAAGTTTGCTGACTATTTTGTAACTTTTTGGTCATTATAAAGGAGGTATATCCTGTCAGTGTCTTGATTTTTTTATTCTAATGGACCAATGTGACTGCAAACATTTTATAATTAGGTCCATTAACTTTAAAGCTTTATTTTTCTGGCCTTTTTCATTGCAAAATCATGAATTTAGCCGCCCAAAACTATAATCTCAAGAGTTCCAAGAAAGTTATCATTGTGTGGGTCACCTATCAGATTATGCCCATCAATATCTTTTGGCATTGACTTTGCTAGCTTCTGCATTTCTTCAAAAGTCAGGACACCAGACAGAACCATTTTTTGATGGATAGAATCTGTTATGTTTTCAGGCCACAAGCCTGGATCTTTGAAAAGACAAGAATCAGATAGTGTAGCACTACTCTCTCCTGCTTCTTGTAAACCTTCTGAATGTGGTGGTGCTAATGGTGATACTACCTGATTATTTTCAAGCATTAGATTGGAGTTGTATGATGCATGTTCTGGCAGCTTTTCTTTGTCATCAATTGCCAGTGTCACAGACGCAGTCTCTATATTGAAATCATTTTCATCTTGATTTTATTCATCTGCTTCCCTAGTTAGTATATTGCCTGATTGCAGAAAGGCCTTGTCTGATTTGAAAAACTGGAGGATAGATTGGTGTCCTTTAGCTTCTTTTAATTCCCTTTTACCTCCTTACGTTTCTGGCTGGCTGATTTGTATTTATAGACACCACCAGACATGGCAGTATGGGGTGTGTGTGTGACTGTGAGTGAATTAGACACTTACTCACATATATTTTGGGCCTGCAAATCCTATCAGAAGAAGCAGCAGGACTGGCTCCCATTGTCTTATGGTGCTTTGCTTTGCCCCTCCCACCAGCTGTTCCTCCCTCCTGCCTATGCCAAGAACTCTGGGACTGTTAGTTCTTGATCTTGTTATGATAGACCATGTCACAGAGAGGAGCACAAATCTCTCTGTCTCTCAGTCTCAAACTACAAGTCCTAGTTTAACTGCACAAGCACTAGGCCTAGCATCTCACTGTTCAAAATGTTGCTTGAGACTGCTTTAACACTGCTTCTGATTGGCTCCAGCAAATCTCACAAGATCTGGACAATAGATACAGGGAAATAAGTTTCTATAAATATCCTCAGGCATGATCTACAATTTAGCCTCAATTTTTTCCTCATGGTAATGGGGTTGCAGCCTGGGCCCGGCCCCCCAGGACCTCCGGGCCCCGGTAAATGTACTCTTTTTCCCCCCATGTGGGGGCCCTGAAAGCACTTAGCCATTCACCAAGAGCCAGATTTGGAGGTGGGAGGGAAGGGAGAGCCAGTAAACACATGATTATCTGCTAAACCAGCCAACTTTGTAAAATGTTAGCCATTTCAAAAGCCAAGTTAAACAAGACAAAAAAGGGGCAGACTTGTTCATTTCCCCACTGGAATTCATAACCCCCATGCTTGGGAGCTCAGGAGGGAGTGTATAAGTTACATGAATTGTGTCATATTTAACTTGGCTATTGCAATGACTAACTTGGCTCTTGTAGTAAACACCACACCTTTTTACATTTCTGACTCTTTCCTGCTTTAACGTTGCTGTTTTGGCATGTTAAGGTTTCTTTTCAGACTTTTTTTGCTTTTAAACATACACCTATAATCCTCCTGTGCTCTGCAAATCTAATGTACGTAGCTCCACTGGTGCTTACTGTAAGCTATCGTTTGGATGTTGTGTGCACGCAGCAGTAATGTATGATTTACAATAGGTGGATGAACAAAAACAGGAATCACAATCAAATATTGTCACCTATAGTCTTGAAAAGGAAAGTTCTATGGTGTGAATTTACTGTCCTTTCTGTGAAATTTATTTATTCTGCAAAGTGGTAAAATACATAGAGCCCAATGCTGAAATTCCTTAGCCTGAATAAGGACTCTAGAACTGGATTCAGAAATATTTATTTTCATGTTTCAGTTGCATGCTAAATGCATTATGCACAGTACAACTTTCTTTTTCAAAATCATAAAGTAACAGACCTTCACAGCTGCAAAATGGCCTCCATTTCATCCCCTTTCTCTTTTTCACTTATTGCCCCATACCACTAAGAAGCCTTGGAAAACAAGTGCGTTTTGCATTGTGTCCTGCAGGTCGCCAAATCCAGGCTCTGGTCAACCAACACCTAAATTGCAGATTAAGGACCCTTTCTCAAGATTGTTAGCCATTTTCATCCCATTTAAATTTGGGAGCTGTTAGCCCACATGTCTCTAAGGATCACAACTGCTGCATTGTCACATGGAGAAGATGTCTTTCAAATAGCAAGGACCCAAATCATTTGAGCTTTACAGATCAAAAAAACTAACATCCTAAGCTTCACCTGTAAATTAACTAGTAATCAGCAGAGAGCAGATGTGGAATGTACTCTTGGCAGGCAACACTGATAACAAGCAGGCTGTAGTGTGCTGCATCTAGCTGCAATTTCCAAATGGAGGAATACATCAAAGTGCTTGAACATGTATACCCATGGAGAGTGCAATAATCTAACTCTGAAGTGATAAGAATATAAATAACGTTGGTGAGGTCACCCTCTGAAAGAAAAGCATAGACTCTTCTTCTCAAGTGCATATGATGTAAGGCATATCTAGCAACCTCTGCTATCAGGAATAGCTGGGGATCCAAAAAAGTCCTAACATATCAAAACAACAACAGATAATCCCTACCATTCAGAGGTGCTGATACAACTTCTGCTTCTTCCAAAAGTTGCTACATCCATTCTATAACTATTATCTAACGTCTTATCTAATTAGAAAGGGTTTGCTGGTGTAGCCGTCTCTGCAGATCCCTGCTAATGATCCATAGCACCTTGTGGTCAATGGTAGTAAAGTAAGATGATCTAAACGAATCAGGAGGATGCTTTAATCTTTTTCTGTCATCAGATTCCCAACCAACAAGTCCAATGCAGTTTATGTACAACATCCACACCTAAAACCAAATGAACTGGGTCCAAGGAATTAAGGACTCCAGATACTGATGGAATTGTTTTGCCTCAATGTTCTCCCAAAATAAGGGACAAAGTGATAATGATGGGAAGTGTCTTGAGAGAGGTTTTGAACAAGGATTACAATTACTTATTTACAAGAAGCTGGCATGGCACCTTTCCATCCCTCACCAAGGCATTGACAGTGGATGGAACACCTTGGTTTCCTTTCACCAGCGAGGTGTGACATAGATTTATCCCATGGGCCACAGTTTGTCGCCTGTATGTCCCTCAGCTCTGAAGCCTTTGTAGGTATGATGGGCCAAGACTCCAAGCAGAAAAACTCTGATGTGTTCTCCCCATGCCCAAGAGAATCACTTCTACCATCACACAAGCATACCCCGAGTCCAGATTAAAGCAATTTTAGTCAGAAATAAATTTGACATGTACACAGAGCATGAAACATTCAGCTCTGTCATCAGATGCAAACAGTTTGGCTTAACTAGGCTATCAGCCCACCAGAACAGTTATGCTGACTGAAACTCTGAACATGCTATGGTGAAGTCTTCACCTCCTGTGTAACCACAGCACAAGATTTCAAAAGCTATTCACACCACAGTTGGTCCAGGAGGGACAGGGATTTCTGCCACCACCCTAGTTGCTTTCCTTCCTAATTCACCAGTTGCAGGTCATCTGAACATGTAACTCATGGAAAGGGTTCTCTTGTTCTTGTAATCTTAAATTGGAAAGATTGTGTAGTGTGGCACATAAACAAACCAAATTCTTCCAGTACCATTGATGTTCAACATCTCACTTCAGTCAGTTTATAGGTAACTCATGTATTTTTTCTATTAAAAATAGATTAACTAGGGAAAAAAATCTCTTCCATTTTGGAAGTCTAGACAGTAAAATCTTCTAGATGTGACCACTGTCAGGGTTGGTTGGTGTTCTGACTCAATTAACTTACTAGTGAATTTTTATCTATTAAAGAATAGTGGCTGACACCACTATAATATGTATGCATGGATTTCCCAGTCTTTCCCTCATAAAAGGTAAGAGATGTAATTTCACTGACTATAGCTCTTACTGCATGAACAATGTTAAAGCTGCAATACTATCTTTGCATGACACATCTTGTATTGTGCAGCCACCTACAGGGCTTTCTCTTTAATTACAGCAATCCTATACTATTGCAATCCAAACACAAACCTATGAGGGAAAACGTAAGCTCTGCTGACCCCTAGTGGCTATTAATCCCCCCCGAGAAATACTCTGCAAATCCAACGCTGATGTAGTTTTGGAACTGTTACATGGGCTTTGCTATCGACTCCATTGTGAGCCAATTTGCATCGTGCTCTTTTACCAAGAATTGTGCCAGATATATGTTCATTTCTATAGTTAACATGATTGATTAAAAATCACAAAGGGATCATTTAACACTATGTAAAATGGTAAATCCATAGTAAACCCTGCTGCCCCCCCACTCTTGCTAGTCTGAACTCACCCACTTAAATTTGAAAAGTTGCTCGCTTGTACGCAGTGCTTAATTTGTGCCAGGGCTTACCATGGCTTGTCAGTTTGTAGTCCTGGCATCTAATTGCTTGATCCCCCACATCTCTTTCATTACAAATTAAGCAATGCTTGTGTATATGTTTCCCTTCCCCTCAGTTTCTGATGTGGGAAGACTTCTGCAAAAAAGCTGGTTTTCACACTGGGCTGTGAAAATGGGCAGGGTAGGCTTAGCTTACCCTGATCTCATCCATTAGGGAGCTTGGCATAAAGGACCCTCTTCTGAGAATGCCCTGCCTCCAACTTCAGCATCCTCTCAGCGTAGCAGCCTGGGTTAGATGGCCTAGGTCACTGCCCACTGAGGACTTTAAAGATGAAGTACTGGCAATAGAGACTAGAGAGAGTGGAGCAGTGGGAGGATGCACTCTCTGCCTTTTTCCTGCTGAAAAGATGGAGCATGTTTTCCCAGTTGGTGTGGAGCCTTGGGATGACATCCTGGCCCTGTGAAGTCAAAGGCAAAACCTCCATTGACTTCAAAGGAGCTAGGATTTACCTAGAGGCAGAGACGATGACGCTAGTCAGGGCCTGCTCTTAGCTGCTCCTTTTACCACAATTCTTGTGATATTTGTTGTTTTCTTAAATCCCCAGCTCCAGATCTCATGTGACGCAGGAGCCACTTGGATTCTAGACCTCATGGCTGGGAGGAAAAGCTTGAAAATGTGCCCCCTGAAGGCTCAAAAACCAGGGGGGTGGGATCAAGAAAAAGATCCATTCCTTTTTAAAAAAAGCTGAGGGGGTTTGTTGTGGGCCTGACTCGGGATTTTGGAGTGTGTAAGACCGGCCCTGCTGCCATCCGGAGATGAACGCATGGGACATGGTGGCCTTGGCCTTTCTGCAAAGGGGCTGCTGGTCCCTGTGCTAGCACAATCCAGGCGCTGTCGGGAGGAGGGGCTTGGCTTGTAGCCGGGAGGAGCGGCCTGCAGAAACCCCTGCAGCTGCCTCCCCGGCATTAATTACAGAGGCACTGGGCTTTCTTCATGCCGTGGGCGATCCGTGCTGTCACACGCCTCCTCCCTATGGCTACATTGCGGGGCGTGCTCGGTGCAGGGCGCGAACCCGACAGCCAAGGTGCCCCCGGGTCTGTGACCCCCACACCCTCCTCCCGCTCTGCGGCGCCCGGGGGAACGTCCGCGCGCCAGCTCCGGGGCGGCTGGGCGCTGTGGTGCAGAGTCTGGAGCTGGCTGCTGCTGCTGGCTGGGCCCCGCACCCCTGGCTCTCTCGGCGGCGGGAGGGATTCAAGGGAACAGGCTGGGAGAGGGCGGCGCATGCCGAAGCCGGAAGCGCCGAGGGAGTGGCTGCTGCGGGCTCAATGGATGATGGATTGGAGCCGGGGGAGCTTTGGCTCTAAGGTCGGTGGTGGTGCCTCAGCCTTTGCTCCGCCCCGCCGCTGTGCGTGGAGAAGTGGTGCTGCTGGGCGACTGTGTGGGGAGGGCAGGGGGGCTTGTGTCTGTCGTGCACATAAAGCCGGCCGGGGGCGGGGCCCTCCGGGCGCTGCTGCGCGCCGTCTCCGCTCCAGCTCTGCAGTCTGCACCCCTCGCCTCGAGGCGGTTTTGCAGCGGAGAAGGAGGAATGTTCCCTGCAGGGGAGCAAATGGCGCGGTGAGCCCTTCTGCGTCCCTGCCCCGGGCTCCGGGGACGCCTTTGCCCTGTCAGTAACCCAGTTAGAGTCTGGAAGGGGCGTTGGGGCGGGGGGCTGAATACAGAAAAGGAACAAAAGGTCTGCTCGCAGCCTGCACTGCACGTTTGCCTCCCGTGAATGATCCCCACAGTATTGCCTGGGCAGGGACTGCGGCCGCTGCTCTCGAGCTGACTCTGAAGAGAGAAAGAAAAAAATAATTAGGAGGGGGATATCCTACGTTGCTCCATTGAAATACACAGAGTTAAAGGGGGGGCTTTAGGGAGCTGCCTGGACGTTAATCGTAACTAAGGGAGATGAATGAATCTCACAAGAGCAAGATCTGTTAGTTTTGCCTAGGTATAAGGCAATGAATAGGGTTGCATTAGTTAGCTGAGTGCACCTATGTGCTGCAGTGCGCAGTGGAGGGAGAATCTCTGAAGATACATTTTGCCTTGGGGAAAAGCTTGAAACATTGATTAAACAGTTATTCCTGCCCCTGATGGAGTTCATCTTCCTCTCTGAATACTGCTAAACTTACCATGCCCGGGATGGCTTTTATCCCTGGCTTGACTATGATATCTATTGATTTAGGATTTTACACCATGCTTGTGGCCAGGGTGACAGTTTTTATTTCTGTACATCTGGCTTTGGAACATATCAAATGCACTAAGGCTCTAGAGCTGCTGGAAGTGAAAGGGGTCATTCTGTTGACCTCAATGGGCTTTGGATCAGGCCCTGTATAGACTCTGCTTTCAAAAAAAGCCTCTGATTATATCGTTGGGAGTCTGCTGCCAAATGTTGAATTCAGATGCAATCGATTGATTGATCATTCAAGGTACTATACATCGAGTTGAACAGATAGTTCACAAAATAACTTGTGATGAATTTTGCTCCCCTCCAAATTGTTTTTGAACAGACTGAAAATTTCTCAGATGTATTCATTCAAAATTATTTGAGAGCTCTGCAGTGAATAATACTTGGTCTTCAGATTATTCTCCAAAAGTTTGTGGAGTCTTCACAATTTTACATTTTGCCTGTATTAGCCCCTCTTTGTGTCCAGAGTTTTGTTTTAAAACAGAACAAAACAGCTTTTAAAATTGTAATAAATTATTACAAATTAAGGCCCCAGTCCTTTAAGTATGTGCTTTATTTTAAATTCTATCAGTAGTCCCATTGATTTCAATGGGATAGCTCTCTATGTATATATATATAAGCATGCGAGCAGACCCTCCTCACCATGCAGAGCCCTATTGACTTCAGTGAGACTCTAGATGGTTCTAGAAGTCCATTTTTGTGGGTCAGATTTGAGGATTGGAGGCTATATTTAGATTTATAAAATGTGATGTATGTCAGTTAACAAATAGGCCAAGTTTTCAACGAACGTACCTCCTCTGCCTTTTCTGTTTGTTTGTTTTAAAATAAATGTATTCCAATTCTCAACACTCAGGATATCAGAAAACAAAACCACTATAAAACTGCATGCTGTTATAAATGTACTGATTAATAAATAGACAGTATTTTTAAAGTTGGAATTTTATTCATGAATGTATGATGGTGCAACAGAGAAACTCCACTGCTAGATGTTTAGACCCTAATCTTGCAATGAGGTCTGTGTGGATGCAGGAGTCTGGGTGTCTACCTTGAGCTCATTGCAGGATCAAGACTTTGAGATCAAAACATGCAGTCTTTACAGGGGCAGGATTTCAACTGGCTTAAATGGGAGTTTTGTTTGAGTAAAGACTGCAAGATCAGGCCCCTGGAGTGCTAAAATAAGAGAGGTCCTAAGACTAATTCAAGGAGAGATGCTTGTACCAACTATCTGAGTACCTGCTACTCTTTGTAAATTATATTTTTTGGGGGAGAGGGGGAGCAACTTCATTGCCTGATCATGCATGATTTACCCAGACAAAATTCCCTTTGAAGTCAATTTGAGTTTAATCTGTATGAATAAGGTAGGATTGGGCCCTCCGTGTTTTAATAATTTTTAAAATAAAAGCCACAAGCCCATTTTTAAAAGAAAGACTTTGCTGACCCTTATTTATCTTCACCCCACCCCTGCCTTATGTTATATTTCAGCCCAGGGATATTTGGAAAGGATTCATTGCCGTTTATAGATATACTCAAACCACAGGTGTGCAACACAATAGAGCATGCTAGAAACATACTCTTTCAGCAAGGGTTTATTAAATGGCATCATCACAAAGGGGGTATGAACCACGAACTGGGCATCGATTTGAGCAGTGTGATTTGTTGGGATTTGTGCTGGGAAAATTTTCAAAAAGCAATAGCTCTAAATATTGAGCTAAAGTGACTCTTCAGTGATCAACCGACTGAGGTTCACTTTCAGGACCTGATCTAAGGGTCCCACTAACATCAATGGGAATATTGCCATTGACTTCAGTGAGCCATGGATCAGGCCCTCAGCTCTACAGCATCTGCAGCAGTTCTCACATTGTTGCCCATGGATAGCCGCAGGCCTGCAATGATCTTCTTGATGGTCTAAAGAATGAAACACTCTGAGAATCAAGCAGTTGGGAGGGACATGGAAAAGTTGGATGCAAAAGTTTGAGCTGCTAACTTTTAAAGAATGAGACTTTATAACTTTAAGAAATATTTAAAGGCAAAAAATGGTTGCCTAATGTAGCAATCTCAGCACAGAAACAGTAAGAGTACTGCACACAAAAAAGATTCAAAGAAGGACAGATAATAATCTTTTAGGTACTTCAGATTGCAGTATATCACATTGGATTTATGATAGTCCAGCATTTTCAAATGAGAATGCCTTAGCAGAGTGAAAACTATTCTGAATTTTGAAACATCAGAGAGCTTGAAAAAGGTAACTGTGTAAAATAGCTCAAAATATCCATGGGACACAATAAAAGGCAGGTTTAGCATCCACACTTCAGAAATCTTCTTATTCTGTCTGAAAGCTACTACAACACAGATGTTGGATGTGCTTTTATTGTATCTGGCCTTTGAAAAGAGAAAATCTCCATTATTAAATTCTACCACAGAATGTGGTAGAAACGATATTCCCATTACACACTGGGGCACTGCACTATGTTCTAGTTTTACATAGTGCTGTCACTATACATAAATTTTGCAGCTTTGCGCTCGAGGTATTTAATAGTGAACCATATACTCTTTTCAGAAAGTAGGAACCCCTGATCCTGCAAGATTCTATGTGTGGATGGAGTCCAGATCATGGCATAGGTGTATGCATGGATTTTTTTTTTTTTAAACTCAGCTGGTCCCTAAATGTGTGGTCCATAAGTGATTACCGTTGTCACTCAGATACGTTCTTCAAATTGCCTAGGTCTTTGTAAATAGCGAGTCATTTTTGTTATGCTCCGTTGTTATTCCAAAAAACTGTTGGCATACTTCTTTATGACATAGTACTAATGAATGTTTATTTAGATAACTTCATTTGTAAAAGAACTCTTGTTTTATACAGCATACTTCTAGTATGGAATTTAGCTGATGGATTCTTGTATTTAATTGAATTGAAAGGTAGATTTAAATCTACCTATCTTATATTGTGTGTTAAAATACCATAAATTGGCCTGTTTTGTGTAGAAAGATAATGACTGAGTTACTTCCCACATTCATCTTTTTGAAAAGCAAAAAATATCCATAAAAAAGCCCATCATTAAAAAATAAACTGTTAGATATTTTGTCACTTTGAAAGCAAGTGTCCAGAACACTGAGAGGCTTAGTAAGTTTCAGCTTCAAACCCAAGAATAGTTACTCTGGAAAGGCCCATCCACTCCCAACATGTAGCATGTGAGTGAGTACTTGACAAGGAGAAAGGATTTCCAAACTGACATTTTGGGTTGGTGGGTGTCCTCTGCCATTTTCTCATATTGAATATAAAACAACTCAAGGATTCGGAAAACTGCAGAGTATGTCACTTGGTCACCACGAATTATATGTCTTTATTGCATTAGCAATATTCCTATGGCCCTGGTTGTTGCTATTAAATGCATGTTATACTGAACTACTTTGTATAATTTCCCTTACTGTTTTTAGGAAATAAAAACAAGGACATCATCTAGGGAAATTGGAGGCCAGAGACACATACATTACAAGGAGTGATGCTGCCACTATGGGAAATGTTTCTTTACCTGCTTCTTTCATTTGGCTTCCACTTTTATTCTTTCTATGAAGTATACAAAGTCTCCAGAGGTAAGTCTGTAAGACTGACATGTTACTTGCACACTAGAGTACTGTCTTTACCAATCCATAGGTCTCAAGGCATAACCCGGTTAAGGCATCCCCACCTTTTCCGAATCTGTAGGGCTCTGGTGGAAAGGCACCTACCTGTATCCAATTCACACTCTTTCTCCCTTTCTCAAGCCGTAGGGCTCCAGGCGTAACCTGGTTAATTGAAGTACCCACCTTTTTCCAATTCGTAGGGCTCCAAGTGTAATTTTCTGTGGGTTTGCAGGATCTTTTACCAGTGAAGGAGCCATACACAGTAATATGCTTATTCTCTATTTATTAACAATTACCAAAACAGAATAAGCATACAATGCTCACCACTCCCAGTAAGACAGACAAACTTCTCGTGATGGCCAATCAGGATTAGATCATCTGGGAACTCCAGTTTCTGCACAGTATGGTTGGCAGAGTGTTGAGGTCTGGCAGCTCTGATTCTTGAGCTGTGTCCTTGAGTTAGGTTCCAACTAACTTAGTTTATATGGCTAAAACTTGGGTCCTGCTTAGCTATACCGTAACCAATCATTTTAAACTAAAGTACTACAAAACACCAATCCTAGCCCATTACAAAATAGTTCTTTAACCAGTCATATCCCACTACCTTAATTGATTTAAATAGTGCATACTTAGTTATGCCTGAGACAGAAACAATCGAAGAACAAGACAGAAATTATTCAGATAAACAATAGGGAAGTGGGTACCATAAAGACAAAACAATAAGAAGTGTAGATTTTACAACCACAGCTGTTGAAAAAGTGATTCCTTATCAGACAAAATGCTATTAAACAAGGTTTTCTTTACACCCTGTAAGATCTGTTTCTTTATCTGGTGGTGGAAGGTACTATTAGGATAGTAGCACCTTCTTAACAGCCTCATATTACATCATCTTGATGTAATTTCAGGAATGTGAAGATGTGGCTACAGGCTACTTAGCTTATGGCTGCTGTCTCTCCTAATATGGCTGCTACTGCTTAGCCCAAGGACAAGGCCTAAGCTTAGCTTAAAAAAAACCCCAAGGCCTCAGACCTTACAGACAGGTTCCTTTTTTTTTTTTTAACTGCTTCTTGCCTTTGAGGTCCGTACTTGTCAATTATTGGCTAGCTTTTTTGTTTAATGCATTAGTTTATTTTCCAGACAGGCTCCAGCAGGATTTCCCTCTGAGACTTTTGAATTGAAGGTACCTATACCCTCTCTCTTGCTGTGAAGCAACAGTATAAAAATAAATGTGAGGAGGGTAGAAGCTGTGTAAGGAGTCTTTTGGCAAAGCTTATTCAGCACTTGTGTTTAAGATATTTGGAGGGCAATTGGAAAGGGCTATCTTGACATTTGCCTTTAATAGAAATATTGCTTTTAGTAGATCAAACAGCTCTTTGAAGCTCAAATTACAAATACATTATGTATGGGAATAAATATGCAGTTTTTTCTTTGTAATTTTGTAGTGTATTTCATCTGGGAAATAAGGCCTTGATCTTCTGCATACTTGCACAAGTGCTTAACTTTAAGCCTGTGAGTAGTCTTATTAAAATCAATGGGTCTACGGATGTGTTTTAGGCTTAGCACATGCACAAGTGTTTGCAAGATCAGGGACCTATATTACAAATTGTGAGAGACAGGAGTAGTCTGGGCAGAGGAGTAGAATCCAGGAGCTTCTGAGTTCTACTGTCTCTCTGACACTTTATTCCTGTGGCTTTGTACAAGTCACTCAGTTCAGTCTTGCAAACACTTATGCTCATTGGTCCTGATCTGAAGTCCATTGTAGTCTGTGGCACCAGTCATGTGAGTAAATGCTCCCTAGAGAGAGTTGCCCAATCAGAATTCATGAGGAAAGGGGGGTTGTATTTTTCTATATGCACTCATAAAATGTCCTGCTTTTAGAGCAATCACTCAAATTAACAGTGTTCTCCTATCAGTGTTTCATACATGAGCAGCAAACTATTCTATGTCTGGGAAGGAGTACATAATTGACAGCTAATCCATATAGATGTGTGAGTTATGCATGGCAAAAGGAATTTCTATAACAGCTTCTCTGCTGAAGTTGATAGGCATCAATCATTTGACACTGGACACATGCCACAAACATTGCTATATATAATAGTCTGAAACAACTTTGTATAAGACATTTTAATTATCCTTTTTTCCTACAACACAATAAATACTGCAGCTGCAGAACTATCTCCCTCTCAAAATGCCAGAACAAAGTATTTCAGGAATGCTTTTATTTCTCCTGCATCGGATTATCTTGACATCACAGAGGATAGCTGTTCTGTGAAGAGAAATACCTCTGGGGAGCCTGGCTCTGCATAGTGGCCCAGAAATTGCAGGACCCGTGTTGGTGATGGTTGAAGCTAAAAACTTGGACTGGCATCCAGGTTGCTGAGATTGTATTTGTTGAACCGTTTCCCCACATGCTCCTGGCTGAGGAATGGACTGGGTGTTCAAACACTGGTCTGAAACTCTAGCTGATGCAGTCCAACTTAGAGAGAGCTGCCTGGCCACTGCAGCAGCTGCAGGGACGTTACTTAAGAAGCTGCCTGAGGCAAAAGAGGTCCTTAGAGTTGAAAAAGAATCTAGCTGGGAGGATTGGTGGATGGAGGACTCCGTTCTGGGCATGGAAGCACCAGCCTTTAAGGGCCCCAGCAATCTGTGGGGCCGTGGGCTGTCTTCATTAGGAAACTTAGTTGTCCTAGGGCCAAGCCTGGATGAGGGATCTTGGGGCCTCAGCCATCTCACCAGGAAAATCAGGTTGTGAGAGGAGGAGGGCTGCATAAGGAGGGACGACCTCTTGCATAAGGCCCAGGGCATTGGCAAGCCTGGCAAGCATTGGGCATTGATTTTCATGTGGGTGCCCAAGACACCTGTATTGCAAATGCCCCTATATGGAATATAGTTATGGAAGACAACCAGGGGCTATCCTGGACTTTGTATGAGATGTGTGGGAGGAAAAGATGGCAAAACCAGAAAATGTTGTACAGTGCATGCTAAAGCTCCAGGAGAAGCTCAAAATCCTGGGGGCCTTACCCAAAGAAAATCTCCTTAACGCTCAACAGGCCCAGGAGCAAGCCTAAAACAAAGGGGCACATATGCATGTATTTAACCAGGGAACTAGGTACTCCTCTCCTGGGTTCCCCACCAGAGTCCAAGTTACTGGCCAAGTAGCAAGGACCATCCAAAGTAAGAAGTCAGGTGGGGCCAGTTAATCATGAAATCAGAGAAGCGGAGGACAAGGCAGGTCTACCATGTTAACCTACTGAAACCCTAGAAGGCCTGGGAAATCTTGTTTATAGTCCCTTTGCCCACTGGAACCAGAATTAGAACCCCAAGCATTTGCCTCTCAGGACTCTGATGCTGTGTGTGTGTGAGTGTGTGTGTGTGTGAGAGTGAGAGTGAGAGTGAGAGAGAGAGAACCTTCTTTTGAAGTGAAGGGCCCAAGTATGACAATTGGTGAACACCTTTTCTGAGGTATTTTCATCCCGGCCGGGACAAACCCATCTACTTTATCATCAGGTCCAAATGGAGCCAGGGCATCTGGGGGAACCCTTGGCTGCTTCCTTGAAAAATGCATGATGCAGTGAGGCAGGAATTTTGGAGTCATTGAAGAGTCTTGCAGTGACTAATAAAGCCCAATTGTATTGGTCCCTAGACTGGACGATGCCATCTGGTTCTGCATAGATTTTAGAAAGGTTAATGCCGTCTCTAAATTTGACGTATGCCCTGTCTGGCAGAACTACAGGACTGGGTGAGAGAGGTTTAATATATCACAGTGTTAGACCTGATTAAAGGATACTGGCAGATCCTGCTCACATCAGAATCACATGAAAAAAGAGCTTTCACCACCCCATTTAGCATATACCAATTTCAGACTGTGTTTTGGCCTCTCTGTGGCAACAACAACGTTCCAATGACTCATGGACCAAGTTTGCAGACCTTACAACTCTTACATGGCAGCCATTCTAGATGATGTCGTCATCTGTAACTCGGGTTGGGAGGCCCATCTAGAACAGATCGCTGCCTTTCTCTATTCCCTGCAGGAAGCTGGGCTGACCATGAGTCTGGTGAAATGTAACATTGGAAAGGAGCAGAAGACTGCCAACCTGGGATCTACTTTGGGGAAAGGCCAGGTCCGGCTTCTAGTGGACAAGGTCTAGAACTTTAAAATCTACCCATACCCAACCCCAACAACCAAAAAGCAGGTTTGAAAGTTCTTGGGTTCAGGGTTGTTACTGCCAGCCTGTGCCAGGGATCTCCATGATAGCGCCCCCCCCTTATGGACTTGATTAAGCACAGCAGTCCCAGGAAAGTTTGCTAATCTGAAGCCTTTGAAAGGCTTTCCTTTCCTTTCACTCCTTTGCAGAGTCCATTGGAAGACCAGCTGTGCAAAGAGCCTGTCCTGTATAGCCCAGATGTTTCAAAAGGGTTTATTTTGCAGACTGACACTTTGGAGGTGGGCCTGCGGGCAGTGGAATCACAGGAGGTAAATGGGAAGAACACCTGAGCTATATGTTAGCCTCAAGCTGTTTCTCCAAAGCCAGCATACCCAGAGATAGAAAACAAAGGGCTGGTGGTGAAATGGGCTGCGGGTTCTCTCTGATATTACCTGCTTGGAAATCCGTTCATGCTTCCTTGATGTAGTTGAACATCGTGAAAGATGTGAACTCCTGGCATTGGTAACTATCCCTCCAGCAGTATGCCTTCCAGGTATAACATGAGGCTGGAAAGGCTGACCAGAATGCTGGTTCCCGCCCCCCACCCCACAGAATGTGGGGAATAGATAGTTCCTCAAATGCCATCTCAACTGGGAGAGTGTATAATAGGTTATACAGAACTCACACTGGGTAACATGGTAAATGAGCTAGTATGAGCTCAGTCAGCCCTATCCCACCACACTTCTGAGATATGTCAGAGCTGGAGGGAGGAGCTTAAAAGGGGAGAGCACAGCTCAGTTTGATAGCAGACTAGAGAGGAGAGTAGATCTGCAGTCCTCAGCTCCTGGGGAAGGGCTGGCTCAAAACCAGAGCTCCTCGGATGAGCAATGGCTCCTCCCTGAAGTTAAGGAGGGCCTGATACTGATCCACTTTTAGTGGGACTATTGTTCTATAAGAGCCTGTGAGCCCAGTAGGGTCCGTGGCTTCTCAGAAGCCCTCTGAAGGAAGAGAGCCTTACTGTGCTCATAGGATAGTTCACTTGTGTTCACTTTTTTGTGTGTGGCTATGGACAGCTCCAGAAGGGACAGACTGCGGCGCAGGGGCAGACTGTGGCTCTCAGCCAGAATGCTGAATCTCTTGTAACTGGACAGTGGTGGCAGAACACCCATATGCCACAGAGCGGAGGCCAGATGAGTGCAAAGAACCATGCTAGGTCCCAGGGAGTGCCCTGAGAAAAGACCATGGTGTAGTGGGCCCCCCACTACAAAAAGGATGTAGACAAGTTGGAGAGAGTACAGCGGAGGGCAACAAAAATGATTAGGGGGCTGGAGCACATGACTTATGAGGAGAGGCTAAGGAAACTGGGCTTGTTTAGTTTGCAAAAGAGAATAATGAGGGGGGATTTGATAGCAGCCTTTAACTATCTGAAAGGGGGTTCCAGGGAGGATGGAGCTAGGCTGTTCTCGGTGGTGGCAGATGACAGAACAAGGAGCAATGGTCTCAAGTTGCAGTTGGGGAGGTCTAGGTTGGACATTAGGAAAAAGTTTTTCACTAGGAGGGTGGTGAAGCACTGGAATGGGTTACCTAGGGAGGTGGTGGAATCTCCATCTTTAGAGGTTTTTAAGCTGAGGCTTGACAAAGCCCTGGCTGGGATGATATAGCTGAGGTTAGTCCTGTTTTGAGCATGGGGTTGGATTAGATGACCTCTGAGGTCCCTTCCAACTCTAATATTCTATGATTCTAGGACACTCATCTTGTACACTTTTTTATTTACCTAATAACATTGAAAGTGCACCAAGTTCACTCTTAAGTCAACATTTCCTTTGCTAATTCTAGAAAACTATGACTTTGAGCATTTTAAAAGTGGGCATTTGGGAAGAAATGATTCCTCTCTATTTGATGGCATATTTTAATAAAATTGTTATACAAGAGACTTTTATGTAAATAATATATATAACATATATATATATATATGATACTCTTAATGATGTATAACAAGGAGATGAAAAAAGAGATTGTGGACACTCATTACAAAAACAGAAGAGTTGTTTTAAGATTAAATGAATATTATATATTATAATGTGTTTCCTCTGCAGATAATTATGCAATAGAATTACCTAGTGTGATACAGTACAGCTGTATTCATCTGTTTCAATCTATTTACTTAAAGCTATCTTGTCTAATTATATTTCCTCTGATAATGTCTCACTGTAGAGGGTTTTGCTGCACATTAGTTCTTCTCTTGTGGTGGTGGTTGCTGTGTCTCAGACTGAAAGGAATAAGGTCGGCATTTAAAGCACATAGTGGTCTTTAAATCATGTTTTTGCACACGAACAGCTCTATTACAGGTCCATACTCATGTCAAAGCACCTGCTCCCTTTACTATTATCCTTAAATGAGTTGCTGCAAAAATTCAGTGAACTTTGTGGGAATCGCAGTTTGAACTAACATAATATGTTCCATTACACATAAGTTTGTTATTGCCCTTTCTGGGTTTTATGTTCAGTCAGGAATGTGTCATCTGACATGCTCTAACTTTGGAATAAAACTCTTTCACAACTATATTTACCAACTCGCTTCTGAACAAGGGAATCATTTTTAAAGTCTTCCATAATGTACCCAGTAGAATGAAGAGTGAGTTGAAGTTTCTTTATGAATTGCTGGAACTAATGAAATAGATTTCTGACTGATTGCCGTAGTACTGCTATTACTGTTTTTGCACAGGGATTTGTGTACTTAAGAAGCCCCATTATCTATTTTCTTCATCAACCCTTGGTACATTTTTGTTTGTTTTGTGTGCTTGTTTTTTTCTAATTTAAACTTCAAACCATTTCATATCTGAGCAGAATAATGCATTAAATCTCATTGTGTGCAGGGGAAATCACCAGCTGACATAATGATCAGTGGCCTCATTTTTAGTAATTTTTCTTCTCTGATCACTTTTGAAAACCACTTCATGAAACTAGAACAAGATGTATTTTAATATAAAAATTCCTGGTGCCCCAACCACAGTGTTAGTAGGAGAGTGGGCAGTCAATTTCCTTACTCCTGCATCTTTACATTAGTGGAACTAAAGAATCCTTAAGGTTTAAATATCTTGGGATAGGTGAATGGGTTTTTTCAGCAGAGGATAGTGAACCCTGTAGTTAATGTCTTCTGTTAACTTTGTGTCTCCCATGAAAGTTTTTACAGGAGCATTTAATAAAGGTGTATTTATACTCTTATATATTATGAGAGAAATTTACTTTTTATCTATCTTTATGTTGCTTTTCTATTATCTAGATTTGTATGTGCACTCAGGTGATGAATACAATTTTAACATTTAGAAATAATTAATAAATAGGAGTTGGCACTTGGGGTATTCTAATGCAAACCAATTTACAGTTAAATGGTTAAAAAGTGGTTAGAGGAAATAGTGATAAGATTAATTCAAGATTTATTTCTCTAATTAGTCATGTATTTTATGCTAAGTAAGGCCCCAATCTTGCATACTTACTCCTGTGCTTATAGATATTCATGTGAGTAGTCCTACTGAAATCAGTGGGACTACTCACATGAGTAAAATTAAGTATGTGTGTAAGAATATGCAGGATCTAGCTGATTATCAAGATAGTAAGCTGTAGCACTTTAAAAAAACTGATTCTTCATGACATGTTTTCTGAAAAGGTTTATAATAGGGGTTTGCAATCTTTTTTGCTGGGACCCCTTTACAAATATTTCAGGCTGTGACGACTCCCTCATCCCCAAATAATGAGGACCCCGCATGCTATGCCACCCTTACTTCTATGCAGCTGTTCGGGGTAGCACTGCTTTCAGAGTTGGGCACTCTTTGGCCACCCACCTCTGAAGGGCTTGGGCTGTCAGCCTTCTGACAGCCAGAGCCCCAGCATGTGTGGGGGGTAACAGTTCATGACCCCACTATAATAACCTGGTGACCGCCAGAGAAGTCACAACCCCAGTTTGAGAACCCCTGGTTTACAAGCTCTTTTTTTTTTTTTTTTTTATAAATTGCACTGTTATATCCAAGTCCTGTGTCTTATTTTCCCCCACTAGAGGGCGATATCAAACAGATTTAAAACCCCTGGAAATGGAAATCAGTATATACTTTATATTTTTTAATTAGTAAAATAAACCCAACCTATATCATAACATTATAATTTTATTTTAGATTATAATTCCTAGCACCAAAATCTTTTTTTATGGAAAGACAGTGAAAACTAGTCAAGATTTAATTAGCACTTAAATACTCAGCTATCGTATTCAGAATGTGCCCCATGGATGGCTCTTAGGGCGTAGGGATTAAAATAAAAACATGCTGTTCTCACTTCAGTTTGCTAATATTATGTTGAGTATTTTTGTTGCCTCTTTGTTAACTTCAGGTAGACCAGGACTTACTTTGTGAATGACTACAGTACCAATCTGTACTTTCTGCTTAATTATTATTCTAATTTATTATTTGTTCTGTGGTAGTACTCAGAGCTCCAATCAGCATCAGCACCCACTTGTGAAACGCATAGGAAGATGAGATCCCTGCTCTGAACAGCTCATAGTGTAATGCCCCCGCCCTGCAAGCTGTTCTGTATGCGTGAACTCCCACCTGCACACAAGGCTTCACTGGCTGGAGGTTCTGCACAGTCACAAGAGTTCACCCACGTGAAGTAGTGTGCAAGAGCCAGGTTCTAAATTCAGTCAAGATGCAACAAGTAGATGCAACAAACAATAGGAGGAAGAGGGATAACAATGATAAGATCACACAGTTACACAGGAAAGCTGTGTGTACTCTTAATGGCCAAGTAGTGGACAATGTAACTTTTGCCCATAATTGCAGTTTTGAAAGAAGAGAATCCATTCTGTCATGGTTTCTCTAGGAGTCTGAATATGATTTAATTAAAAGGTGAAATAGAAACCGTTGAAAATCATAGGGAAGCCGTTTGAAGAGAATGCCCTCAGCTCCGTAGATCTTGTCAGTTAATTAAATTGATTTAACAAATGGAAGCTGACATGAGCCACTGGAGTGGCTAGAGTTCTAATCCTGGCTCTTTCACTCATTTCTTCTCACCTTTCTGTTTGTCTTCCCATCTGTAAAGAAAGGATAACAACTGATCTGCTTACCTCATGGGGCTGTTGCAAGAACTGATTGATTAAGACCTTAATGTCTCTGCAGTGCTCTGAGAGTAAAAAGTGCTTTCTAAAATGCTAAGCATTATTATTGTTACAGGAAGACAATATACCTATGGAACAGCACATTTCCAATGCTGCTTCTACAGAAGCTTGCTCCCATTCCAGTACAGCCTGTAAAAGTACCTTAACAGGTGTTCTTTACCCAGTAGTACTGGATTAGGAGGCTCTTAAAGTTGAGGGAAATTTTCCTGGATAAGAAAAGACTATATCTCCCCCTCACCTTCTGATTTATCGTATGTGTCACGAAGTCAGAGGCAGAAACTTTGTTCTGTTGAACTTTAGATAGATACTGAAGTTTCACAGAAAAATTGAAGTGTGACTCATCAGGGATTTACCCTTTCACTTCAAGATTTTTCTCAACTAAGCATATTTAAACACTTGAATTTCTGAGGCAGCCTCTCACCAGCCTGAATCTGAACTGGGCTTTGAAGACAGTTAGTTTGATTGGGATGCAATTGTGAGAATAGTTCAGCTGGACTGCTAGATATGCCATGGGTTATATCTGCTTTTTGCAGAATATATGTCCCCACCTTTTTTTAAAGAGGTCTCTAATGGTATTTAGTGATCAATGACTGAATAGTTCATAGCTTAAATAGTGTTTGGGGGTAAGGGCAGAGGGGATGTGTGTGTGTATTTAATCTTAAATCATCAGTTGTGGTGATATTTGTTTAGCTAAACCAAAAATAATCCTCCTCCTCCCATCTCTCATTTTTTAATACACTGGTAAGCATAAGATCACACTGGTGATTAGATTTTGGTTATGGGAGTGATTGGCTTTGTCTACACTGAAACAGAGTGTTAGCCAAAGTATTTTCATGCTTAGTTTTCTTTAAGAATAGACTAGTGTGCATTAAGGATGAAAGGCCGTGGGGACGGCCTCCAGCTCAGCAGAACCGTATGCTCTGCTCTGTGGGGGTTGAGTGGCTGTGCAGCCAGTACACGGAGACTCAACTGCCGAATGTATGGTGGGGTTGGGTTCCACTGCATGTCAGCTCTGCATGGATCAAATGCAGTGGGGGTTGGGACAGGGCCAGCGTCAGTGTGTTACCCACACACTTTAGGGCACCCGGCCTTTACCCCAATGTGTAGGGCCCAAGGCATAAACCAGTTAAGGCACTCCCACCCTTTTCTAATCCATAGACCTCTGGGGGAAAGGCACCTACCCATACCCAATTCGCACTCTGGGTCAGGGTCATCCATACCCAATTCATATGGCCTAGGGTGTAACTTGGCTAATTTAAGTACCCACACCATTTCCCAATTTGTAGGGCTCTGGGTGTATTCTATTGTGGGTTTGCAGGACCTTTTACTAATGAGAGAGCCTTACACAGTAATATCCTTACTCTCTGTTTATTAACAACTACCAAAACAGAATATATACGCTAAGCATACAATGCTCACCACTCCCAATAAGGCAGACAAACTTCTCCTGGTAGCCAATAAGGATTAGATCAGATGGAGACTACAGTTTCTTCATGATGTTATTGGTAGGGTGTTCTGGTCTGGGAGCTCTGATCTTGAGCTGTGTCCTGGAGTTAGGTTCCAAAGAACTTCCATTTGGACCTCAGTTTATATAGCTAAAACTTCGGTCCTGCTTAGTTATACCTTAATCAATGATTTTAAACTGAAGTACTACAAAACACCAATCCTAGCCCATTACAAAACAGTTCTTTAACCAATCATATCCCACCACCTTAGTTGATATAAATATTGCACAATTAGTTATGCAACAGACAGAAACAACCAAAGAACCATAGAGAAATCATTCAGATAAAGAACGGAACTGTGGGTACTATAAGACAAACAATGCAGAAATGTGTATTTCACAATCACAACTGTTGATAAGTGATTCCTTGCCAGACAAAATGCTATCAAATGAAGTTTTCTTTAAACATCTTGAGATCTGTTTCTTTATCTGGTGGTGGGTACTATTAGGACAGTAGCACCTTCTTAACAGCACAATATAACATTGATGTAATTTAGATGGGGATGTGAAGATGTGACCACATGCTTCTTAGCTTATGGCTGCTGTCTCTCCTAATACGACTGCTACTGCTTAGCCAAAGAAATAAGGTCTCAGACCTTGCAACTGGTCCATGATTGTATGCATATATTAGCCAGAAATTGGGGATGTGCAAGGATCAAAGACCAGGGACTGCAGCAGTGGCCTTTTTGTTCATGCCTGAAGACTGGGGGTGGATTCTGCCCTCCTTACCATTGTTGATTTCTTCTTGCGTAAAGAACCTCTCTTCCCACTTACTGTATGTTTTTTTGAGGTAAAGACATAGAATTTCATACTGTTTAAAACTAATAGTGCAGGCCCATTGTTTTTGTTGGGGAGCTGTTATTAATGGGGGATATTATTCCTGGCAGAATTTGAAGAGGAACTTGACAGAGAATTTGAATTGGAAAAGGATACTCTGTTTTGGGGACTTAAAAAGGTAAGGTCAATCAATATTACTGATCATGTTAGTCTGTAAGCTTAGTATAAATTCATACCCCTAGCAATTCAGTGGAAGTCGTCTTAAAGTGGGATGTGGCCAACTTTTATGGGTACTAATATTCTGCTCCTAGGGAGAACACTTGGCACAAATTACTAGTTGGGGTTGTTCCTGCTTTGAGCAGGGGCTTGATGATCTCCTGAGGTCCCTTCCAACCCTAATATTTTATGATTCTATAGTCTGTGAATTATGTATTGCATGTACTATAAGGTGTGCTCCCTATCCTCAATTGACACTCTTACAAGAGTATTATTTTAGAGGTAATTTAAAGAGTTACTCAGAGTTTTATGGAGACTGCTCTTTGTCTCCCTCCATCTCCCAGTATTCTTATCAAGAAATTAAAGATGTATGGGTTGGATGAATGGACTATATAAGATGGATAGAAAGCTGGCTAGATCTTCGAGCTCAATGGGTAGTGATCAACGGCTCGATATCTAGTTGGCAGCCAATAACAAGCAGAGTGCCCCAGGAGTCGGTGCTGCGGCCGGTTTTGTTCAACATCTTCATTAATGATCTGGATGATGGGGTGGATTGCACCCTCAGCAGGTTTGCAGATGATACTAAGCTGTGGGCAGTGGTAGATAAAACGGAGTGCAGGATACAGAGTGACCTAGACAAATTAGAAGATTGGGCCAAAAGAAATCTGATGAGGTTCAACAAGGACAAGTGCAGAGTCCTGCACTTAGGATGGAAGAATCCCATGCACAGCTACACACTGGGGACTGACGGGCTAGGCAGCAGTTCAGCAGAAAAGGACCTGGGGGTTACAGTGAACAAGAAGCTGGACATAAGTCAACAGTGTGCCCTTATTGACAAGAAGGCTAATGGCATGTTGGGCTGCATTAGTAGGAGCGTTGCCAGCAGATCGAGGAAAGTGATTATTCCCCTCTATTCGGCACTGGTGAGGCCTCATTTGGAGTATTGTGTTCAGTTTTGGGCCCCCCACTACAGAAAGAATGTGGACAAATTGGAAAGAGTCCAAAGGAGGGTAACAAAAATGATTATGGGGCTGGAGCACATGACTTTTGAGGAGAGGCTGAGGGAATTAGGCTTGTTTAGTCTGCAGAAGAGAAGAATGAGAGGGGATTTGATAGCAGCTTTAGCTACCTGAAAGAAGGCTGCAGGGAGGATGGAGCTAGGCTGTTCTCAGTGGTGGCAGATGACAGAACAAGGAGCAATGGTCTCAAGTTGCAGTGGGGGAGGTCTAGGTCGTATATTAGAAAAAACATTTTCTCTAGGAGGGTGGTGAAGCACTGGAATGGGTTACCTAGGGAGGTTGTGGAATCTCCATTCTTAGAGGTTTTTAAGGTATGGCTTGACAAAGCCCTGGCTGGGATGATTTATTTGGGGTTGGTCCTGCTTTGAGCAGGGGGTTGGACTAGATGATCTTCTGAGGTCCCTAGAGCACTGTTGTCATGTGCTCCCAGCCAGATGCCCTGCTTAACAAATGAGCTGCCATACTCAGCACCAGCTTCAGTTTCTGCATTGTGTTAAGGTGTCACCCTATGTAGAGTGCATTGCAATACTCTTTTCTGAATTTGGTGCTTCTGTACATTGCAAAAATAGTCCTTCATTAATGACATGTACTCTGTGGCACTGCTGGCTTTTGCTATCTTCTCCATGCTCAGCTCTAGTTGGAAGCTGCCAACCCAGTCTATCAGAGCGGGGATTCTTTCTCTGATTCATGCTGGTTACATCAGCATACGACATTTTGTTCCTGTAGAAGAAGCTATATGTGATGCAAGTGGGGTAGAAGTCAGTGAGTTGGATAAAAGCTAGTGTGTTCTGGAATAGAAATGATGGAAGTAATTTGGCTTCTGCGTCATCTGTACTTGCTTTCCTAGTCAGTTGTGGGAATTTTTGTATATTGCTGTCTGCCTGTGTTACCTGACACGTAACTGGTGATGCTATTTCCAGGAGATACGAGTGAAGCAGGTGTCTGTATTCAGTGCAGTATACTCTTTCCTATGCTTGTGTTTTCATCTTGCAGTGTGTTTGTGCCTGTCTCCTTTGTGCCATACAATAACCTATTTTTAATTAATCAAGATTTAATTAGCTAGCTGTTCACCTAGGAACAGAAGTAGGAAGATTTGTTAATAGCAGATAGTAAGGTAAGAAATATAATATTACACATTACAACGTAAGTCTTTTTTATTTCAGAAATGCTACAGGAATTATATACTATATTGACTTCAGCCATTTCGAACAAATTAATCTCTTTCATTTGTGTAACATTTACAAGTATTGGTAGAACTATTGAACAACTTAAAATCAGGCAAAAGAGATGAGAACTCCCCGTCCTTCCCTCCCCCCACCCCAAATGGGCCCAATCCTACAGATCTCTCCCAGAAAGACTCCTAGATCTGCAGCTGGTGAAATCAGCATAGCTTCTTTGACTTCAATGGAGGTACGTTATTTTAAACTGGCTGAGGATCTGGCTCCTGATGAATTAGCCCATAGCTACCACAACTATCATAAAAAATTAAATAGTAGATTTTCAACCAGCCTGATGCCTGGCCTTCCAATTTGTGGGTGCGATTGGTGCCCTCATTTGCGTACTTGTAATATCTACTGTAGTTGTTGAGATGAGTAGTTTCGACTCTAGCAACTCAGATTTGTTCCTGCAATTGAACTGCAAGTTGAAAACTTGGTGCACATTCTGCCTGCTTGTCTTCTGTAAATTTACTTCTCAGTGTAAAGTGTCTTGCATAACTCATTTAGGCCCAATTCTGGATCTCTGTACGAAGCTTGAGTGAAGGGACTCCTCCCCTCTAATCCAGCATGTGGAGCAACAGACCAGCCATTTGACGGCTTCTATGGAAACCCTTGGGGTTCTGTGGTGGCCACACTGCCCCAGTCCTGCTCAGGCCCATGTACCTGTTCAGTTGTGGAAACACTCACTATCTCTGCTCATCCTTGGTCTCTTCTCCAGAGAGAGTCCTCCCTCCGTGCCATGGGTATAGAAGAGGGCTCAGGATTTGGCTTTTAAGAACAGAAACTACATGGGCTTTGATGATACAGCCATACCAGTATCCAGCAGAGCCCCTTAGTGTAGATGCAGTTTATACTGACAGAAAGAGTTTTTGTGTTGGCACAGTAACGCCATCTCCCTGAATGTCATTAGCTATGTTGACAGAAGCACTCTTCTGTCAGCATAGCTGTGATTATACAAGAGGTTTTGCTAGCATAGCTATGCTGGCTATTGGGAGTGTTTTTTCCACACTATTGACCGAGATAGCTATGCTGACAAAACTTTGTAGTGTGGACCTGGCTGTAGGCACATCTCTTCCGTAGGTGTGTGGCAAACAGCCGGCTTCACCCACATGGGTCTCACGCTTTTGCCTCTTGTAGTGGGCCAGGGAGTCGCCCGTTACCCCATCTCCCCAGGGAGGGGGGTAGGGACCTGGGCTCACCCGCTCCTCCAGGTCCCAGTCCAGGGGCCCTATGAGTAGCAGCTATGTGCTGCTGGCACTGTGTTCACAGCTGTAGTCTTTTCCCTTGGGCTAATTTCCCCCCTCAGTCCTTCTGGCTTCTTGAGCCAGGTACCTTCCTCCGCACTCCTGTCTGCTCCTCCACACAACTCTGCACTCCTGCACACAGCACTTCTACTTCTCCAGCTCATGACCTATCTGTCTGGAGCAGAGGGTTTTTATGAAGCACCTGACTGGTCCTTAATTGGCCTCAACTGCTCCTAATTCCCCCTAATGACTCTGGCTAGACTACAGGGAATAAAGCCCGGATCTTTCTGGAGATTACATTCCTCCCCTCTACCACTCTTCTGCTGCTACTGTTGGGGACAGTGCTGACCTGGGGAGTCCCTATTGCTTCCTTTGCTTCTTGGAGCCCCACTGGCCTTCCTGCCTCCCCCCCTGACCCCCAAACCTTCCCAGCCCTACTCCTGCCCCACGCCCCCTCCCCTGCCCACAGCAGCTTCCCTGTTGCCCCTTCCCCTCTGGCCCCTGTGCTCCTGACCTCCCAGTGCTCATGGCTTCCCTTTAATTGACCCCCTCCTCTTTTTAGTTGACCCCCCCCTGCACATTGCAGTCACCTCTGTTTATTTAGCTCCTGCCCGCCCTCCCCCTCTCCGATGCAGCCGGAGGAGCCAGGTTTCCATCTTCGGGCTGGTGAGTGCATCGCCTCTGTACCCCTGCCTGGCTTAGGCCCCCCCATCTTCCCTTGTGCTGGTTTCCTCCTCCCCTGCTTTCAGCCTACTAGGGAGGAGCGGCTGCCCCCACTCCTCCTCCCTCTCCCCCCACTCCTCTCCCATCTTCATGCCCCTCCCTCTCCCCCCACCCTCACCCCCTTCCTTCCCTCCCCGCTCCCCCCTCCTCCTCCACCTCCTTACCCCCACCTCTCTGACCCCACCCCTTCCCCTCCTAGGATGGCGGGTGTGCCTGGAGACGGGACCCCCTCCCTGGATGCTCCCACCCCTCCCCCTCACCCCGACACTCCATCCCTGCCCCTGGCAACCAGCCTCCCTGCCCCTACTGGGCCAACAGGTGTCGGTCCCGCGGCCCTGGCGGTGGCCAACTCAAGGGGTGACTCCAGGGACTCTGTTGCCGCCACAGCTACTGCCCCCCCCCTGCTCCGGGGGGCACACTCTTCTCCGGGAAGAAGGGCCAAGGGGGAAAGAAGAAAAGCAAGAGCCCTGCCTGGACGGTGACGCCGCCCGTGGTGGGGCCCCCTTCCCCTTCTCTTCTCCCCTCCCCCACTGTCCCCTCCACCAGCTTTGGGGGCGACCATGGGCCCCTCGCTCACTGCCTCATCACCTGCCCCGACTGCCACCTCCAGCACCATCCCTGGGGGCCAGGGCCCCTTTACCACCCTTACCAGGAAGCACGGGGTCCGGTGTCTCCTGGCGCCCGCCTTGCCCCATGTGGAGACCTATGTGCGGGCGCTGGTGCGGGTGCTGGGGCCCACGGCTGTGGTGGCGGCCTCCAAGATGTACGGGAAGGCGGTGTTCTTCCTGGCATCCGAGGCCGCCGCGCAGGAGGCAGTGGAGACAGGCCTGGCGGTGGGGGGCGTCCACGTTCCCGTGGAGCCCCTGGAGGACCTGGGCGTACCAGTGGTCCTCATCTCTGTCCCACCCTTCCTCCCCAATGCCGCCCTTCTGCCTTTCCTCTCCACCCTAGGGAAGCCCCTCTCCACCATCAGCCCGCTTCCCCTCGGCTGTAAGGACCCCGCCCCCCACCACATCCTCTCGTTCCGCCGGCAGGTGCAGTTGCAGCTGCCACCGGTGGCGCGTGGCGGTGAGTCGCTCGAGGGATCATTCCTGGTGCCCCATCAAGGGGCCCAGTAACGGGGGAGACCCGGTGCTTTCTCTGCCGGGCAATGGGGCATGTCCAGAGCGACTGCCCTCTGGCCTGGCAAGGTGGGAGGCCCGGGACCCCCAGGACCCAGGGGTTGCCAGCTGGGCCAGCAACGGCGCCCCCAGCTGTTCGGTCCCTGTGGCTGCCCCTCCTTCTCCATCGCTGGCTACCACCTCCGCTTGGGCCCTGAGGGCAACCCCCCCTGGCATGCCCAGACGAGCGGGTCCTGCTGACGCCCAGAGCAGTCCGGCGGGGCCTGCGGAGGAGAGGGAGCCAGGGCTGCCACTGTTGGGCATCGGAGGGGGCTCGCCCCAGGGGGAGGCCTCTCCTTCCCCTGCTGTCCCGCCCCTGCCTTCCCAAGCCCCGTCCACTGCGCTCTTGCCCCCTGATCCTGCCCCCGCTGCCTGGCCCTCCGCCTCAGAGGGCTGGGTGCTCGTGCAGGGCAAGCGCGGCAAGCGCAAGGCCGGAGCCCAGCGCCCCCTCCCCCTCGTCACCGAGGGGGATGAGTAGCCCTGCAAATCCAGGAAGGGGGCTGCTGGATCATAGACCATCACTCCCTGGTGGACGTCTGGTGCGACCATCACCCGGACGACGTCGTCACCTTCACCTTTGTCCGGGTGGGAGAAGACCGGTCGAGCCATTCCCAGTTGGACAGCATCTACCTCTCTCGTCACCATCTCTCACGGGCCCACTCCTCCAACGTACAGCCAGCCCCATTCTCAGATCACCACCTGGTGACCGTGAGGCCTCTCTCACTGCAGAGAGGCCGGGGCCGGCCTACTGGCACTTTAACAACAGCCTGCTGGAGGACGTGGGCTTCATGGTGTCCTTCCGGGAGTTCTGGCTGGCCTGGCGGGAGCAGAGGCACGTCTTTCCCTTGGTGCGGCGCTGGTGGGACATGGGGAAGGTGCGCACCTGGCTCTTCTACCGCGACTACACTCGGGGGGCCAGCTGGCGGAGGGATGCGGGGATAGTGCAGTTAGAATGGGAGGTCTTAGTGCTGCAGAGGCGTCTGGCCGCCAGCCCTGAGGATCCGTCCCTCTGTGGAGCGTGCTGGGGCCCTCGAAGACCTTTGGGCTTGGGGTGCCTTCGTTCGATCCCACATCCATCTCCTTTGGGAAATGGATCGCGGCTCCCGCTTCTTCTATGCCCTGCCTTCTGGCAGAGGACGGCGTCCCGCTCACGGATCCGGTGGAGATGCGGAAGGGCCCGGGCCTTCTATGCTGGCCTCTTCTCCCCGGATCCAACCGACGCTGCCGCCCGCAGGGTGCTCTGGATCGAACTTCCCACGGTCTGTGCAGGCGACCAGGACCGGCTGGAGCTACCTCTCACTCTGGCCGAGTTCTCGGATGCCCTCCGCCTCATGCCCACCAACAAATCCCCGGGCATGGACGGGCTGACCGTGGAGTTCTACCGTGCGTTCTGGGACGTCCTCGGCCCGGACCTCGCCACTGTCTGGGCCGAGTCCGAGGACAGCGGAGCGCTCCCCCTCTCGTGCAGGCGAGCCGTGCTCACCCTGCTGTCCAGGAAGGGGGACCTCCGGAACTGGCATCCCATCTCGCTCCTCTGCACGGACTATAAGATTGTGGCCAAAGCCATCTCGCTGCGGCTGGGGTCCGTGCTGCAGGACGTGGTCCATCCCAACCAGACCTACACTGTCCCGGGCCGCACCATCTTCAACAACCTCTATTTGGTCTGGGACCCCCTGGAGCTCGGGTATAGGGATGGTCTGTTGTTCGCCCTCCTGTCCCTGGATCAGGAGAAGGTGTTCTGCAGGATGGACCACGGGCGTTCAGCTTCGGGCCCCGCTTTGTGGGTTTTCTCTGGGTGCTGTTCGCCTCCGTGGAGTGCCTGGTCAAGCTCAACTGGACCCTGACTGAACCGGTCAGCTTTGGGAGCGGCGTGTGTCAAGACTGTCCGCTGTCGGGTCAGCTGTACACTCTGGCCATCGAGCCCTTCCTCTGTGTCCTCCGCTGGAGGCTGACGGGGTTGGTGCTCCGTGAGCCAGAGCTGAGGCTGGTCCTGTCAGCGTACGCCGACGATGTGCTTCTCGCGGTCCAGGACCCGGGCGATCTGGCGCAGCTGGAGGCCTGCCTGGCCGTCTACTCGGCAGCCTCCTCTGCCTGGGTCAACTGGGCCAAGAGCTCTGGCCTGATGGTAGGGGCCGGGTGGCGGGCAAGCTCCCTCCCACCTGCGCTTCAAGCCATCCGGTGGAGCGCGGGTCCGCTGCTCTATCTGGGCGTTTACCTTTCTGCCACCCATCCCTCCCCGGCAGAGAACTGGCAAGATTTGGAGGACAGGGTGTCTGGGCAGCTGCGGAGATGGACAGGACTGCTCCGATGCCTCTCCCTTTGGGGGCGGGCTCTGGTGATCAACCAGCTGGTCCTGTCCATACTCTGGCACCGGCTCAACACCCTGGTCCCGCCCCCGAGTTTCCTGGCCTACCTCCAGAAGACAGTTCTGGAGTTCTTCTAGCCAGGACTACACTGGGTCTCTGCAGGGATCCTGAGTCTCTCCCTGGAGGAGGGCGGGCAGGGCCTGTGCTGCCTCCGCAGCCAGGTCCACGCCTTCCGCCTCCAGGCTCTGCATAGACTCCTTTATGGTGCAGGTAGTCCGGCGTAGAGCCACTTGGCGCACGCCTTCCTCCGCCGCCTCCGAGGGCTCCGATACGACCAGCAGCTCTTTTATCTCCATCCGAGGGGTCTTCCGCGAGACTTCTCTGAGCTGCCAGTCTTCTACCAGGACCTCCTCCGGACCTGGAGGTTGGTCTCGACCTCCGGGCCCCTTGCGGTCCCCGAGGGGGAGGATCTCCTCGCAGAGCTCCTGCTACACACCCCCCAACTTGGTGTGCAGGTGGCGGAGACCCCCTCGGTGCGACGGAGGTTGGTCCTGGCGGGAGTCACCAAGATCGGAGACCTCCTGGACTACAACTGGGAGGACTGGGTGGACCCCCAGGTGCTGGCTCGGCGCATGGGGCTCTCCACTCTTTGAACCCCCCGGCGCGTACTCCAGGAGGTGAGGGCAGCCTTGCCCCCTGCTGCTTGGGCTTACCTTGAGCGGGTCCTTCGGGAGGGTGCTTCCCGCCCGCCCCTCAGTCCGACCCTCTGGCACTTTTCGTCGGGCCCTGGCCCCATGAGCCCACCCGGCCACCCCCTCCCCACGCATCGAGCCGGCTGCACGACCTGCAGCCGGTCCTCTTTTGGACCGCGCCAAGGGCCCATCTTTACACGCTCGTACTCCATACCCTTCATTTCCTCGCCCTCGTGTCCCACCCTGATACCAAGTGGCGGGACCTGCTGCCACCTGTAGAGGGCAAGGACCCCTGGTGGGCCAGTCTGTATTCCACCTTGACCCCACAGCCCGCTGGGGACATCAGTTGGCGGCTCCTCCATGGAGCCGTGAGCACGGGCGTGTTCCTGGTGCGGTTCACCCCTCGCCCTGACACCTGCCCCTTCTGCGGCATGAGGGAGACCCTGGCGCATGCTTATCTGGAGTGTGCCAGGCTGCAGCCCCTCTTCCGGCTCCTCCAGAACCTCCTGCTGAGGTTCTGGCTGCACTTTTCCCCACACTTGTTTTTATATGCACACCCACTCTGTGGCCCCACAAAGTCGCGGGATCTCCTCATCAACCTCCTCCTGGCCTTGGCCAAAGTGGCGATCTATAACACCAGGGAGAGGAGGTTGACCCTTTGACCCTCACGCCCCTTCCTGTTTTTTCATTTGTTGTTCCACGAAATCAGTTGAGTCCTGGGTCCGGTGGCTCCTCCCCTTAGGCTGGGGGAGGGGCCTTTAGTGGTGGGCGGGATTGCGCTCGCCCACCCACCCTGGCACTCAAATAGACCACTCTCCTACTGCCCCCTGCCCTTGCTAAATCACAGGTGTTATAGAAAGGGGAAGAGATGTCCTTATCTCTGTTGTTCTCACTACTCCAAAGGAGTTTTCATGTTTCATTCCCCCCATTTTGTGTGTGTGCATTTGTTGTTGTTTTTAATGCAGCCTTTGGGTAGTTGCAATTTTTGGCATAGCATCCACTCAGGACATTGTTATTTGTGCACTGGGCTAACTAAGGACTTGTTTAAATTGTGCATTTGTGTTTAGGTCAAGACTTCATCTGTAAAATGGAGTTTACTCTCAAGCCCATATACAAAACTGTACTAAAATACACCTTAAACAAGAGCCTTCTGCACGTCCTCATGCTGATGTTCATTTAAGATGCTGAAAGGGCAAAATCCTCACTCCTCCGGTCATGTAGGAACTAACAATAAATAAATTCTAAATTTCTGAGTTTAGGACCCAGAGACTAAAAGGTATAAAGTTTAAGGGGATAAGTGAGTCTGAGATGTTCCTATTAATATGAAGAGCTTGTGTTTTTACTTGTAATGTTTTTTCTGCTTCTTTCTCCTGGTTAGATTTCTTACCTGACATATTAAGAACTTGACACAGTACAACAAAAAAACAGAGGCAATTGCATCTATGGCTGCAGAATACGAATTTTAACTTCCACAGAAAGCTGCAATTGTAAATTGGAACATATAAATGCAAGTCTCTTATTAATTCTCAGAGAAGAAGCATGGCTAAGTTTTTGCAAGACTGGGGACTAAGGTCTCAGTCTTGCAAACAGTTCTGTGCATGTGGACCTGTGTGCTTCCATGGAACCTCACTGAACTCAGCAGGGCTCAGAGTGCAGGATCATGGCCTCAGTGACAAAACAGAAAGGAAGGATGGTCCAGTGCTTAGGGCACTAGCCAATGAGTTGGGAGACCTAGGGTCAAGTCCCTGTTCCCCACAGACTTCCTGCGTGACCTTGGGTAAGTCACTTAATCTCTCTGGGTCTCAGTTTCCCACCTGTAAAATGGAGATGTTTACACTTCCTTACCTTATGGGGTGTTGTGAGAATAAATATATTAAAGATTCTGAGGTTCTCTGATACTATGATGTTTGGGACCATTTAAGAATGTTAGGTATCTGTACTGGCCAGCAAGTATGGGGAGGGAAGCCCAGGCTCTGACCATTCCTCTACACCTCCATGCCCACCTGCTCCAAGGAGGGAATAAGCAGGCACATAGTCCTGTGTGCCTGGACCCAAATGCAGGGTAGTCCACTTAACAACATAAGGTGGGTTCTTACTTTGCTGTGCATGCACCTAGCCCAAGTCTCAATCTATTTCAAATGAATTATTTTATTCATTTTGTATTTGTGACTTAAAATTGTTATCCTTGACCAGTGGAAGAGCTGGAAATCTTAAACACTAGTTGGAGGGAGAGATTTCTGGCAGGACTACTTCTGGTAGAAAGGATTGTGCAGTGCGTTGAGATTCTCTGAAGAAATGTATTTATTTATTATTTGCAGGGGTGTCCCTGGAAAATGAGCGTAAAGCTGAAATACAGCTATCTGCAAAACAAGCTCTCCCAAACATTGTTGGGCTCTCTCAGGGGGTGACTGGGGCTTCCTAAGAGTGATTGATTTGCTGACTCTACTGGGCCTTAAAATATGGCACCTGGGTTGTAGAGGAGATCAGCAGGTAAGAGCTGCCTGAGACCAGGAGGTTGTAGGAGGTCCCTGAACGAAGCTGTAGGTGGTTCCTGGGGGAAGGCTGAAGGTAGAAAAGCAGCAGTGTGGTTTGCTGACTGACCTCCCCCCCTGCCAGGGCAGGAGAGGGCTAAAGGCCAGACAGTAACAGAGGGAGTTGCCTACTGACATCGGAGCTGAAGCCGAAGGCCAGAGAGGGCTGAAAGCAGGGGAAGAGCTGAGGGCCTTACCCAACAACATCTCCATGCTGGAGAGCTGGAATCAGTGGAAGGGCCTATCTGTTGGCTTGTCTGGAGCAAAAAGATTAAAAGACCAAAAGAAGTATGGGATGTTCCCTTGGTGAGGATGAACTTCCAGCTGAGAGTCTGTGTGAGTTCCTGCTGGGAAGAACAGGGTTGCATTTCAACTGGAAGGGCTGGGGTAGCTGTCCTGGCAGAAAGACTGGATAGGGCCAACAAAAAGCCCAGGTGAAACTGAAGATGGAGTGCAGAATAAGAGGCATCAAGAGGCTAGATATTTTGGGATTTTAAGGACTACATGCATTGGGATGATAAATGGAATACATTTTGGGACTTCAGTTATGGATCATTTGGGCTAGGTTTCTGTAATAAACTGGACCCAAGGAGGCGTGTTATTGAGACCAGGAAACTTGTGTGGAATTACTGGGGATTCCGAAGGAGGGAAACCGAAGCAGGCATATCTGTTTGCTGCTGGAGGATGCTCCAGGCGGGGCCGCCCCCAGGACCGGCTCCGCATCTATATTAGCCTCTCTGAAATTCTCCTTAAGCAGGGAATAGGTGGTACAGTGTGCTAATGTGCTGCTAGCCTTTTACTCCTGGAGTCTTGAAGTCAAATCCTGGTGTCAGTCACATGTTGATATGACATTAGTGATCTGTAAAACCAATAACATGTTTGTAATACTTAGAGGTTGTTTTCTCCCAGTTATCCCCCCATTCCCATTCTATGGAGTGTATGGTTGGCTTAGCAGGTGCTTAGTTCTAGCTTCTGCTATTCATCTTCCCACGTCAAGAGTACTAGACTTTCAGAGAATTGTGTGTTTGTAAATAATGAATGTGATTTTCTGCATCTGAGTGGTTGCTTCTCTGAAGATAACATTGTTTGGGGGGAGGATGAGCCTGTGTTGACTTTACACTTAACTCTCATTGTGATCTCACCTAGCACAACGAACTTTATACAGAGAAATTGCTAGTATTAGAATGGAAGCTCCAATAGCATTTAAAATCTGGTCTCTGAACAAATAGCATGCATCCAGTAATGTGCCCGTTTAGATGTATGATGTAGGTTATGTTTCTCCTGTTGTTGAAATGGCTTTGCCTTTTAAATATGTGTGGTCTGGACAGCAGGGGGAGATGTGATATTCAAAGTATTTTTTATACACATGTTCTTCAGAAACTGGTGATACAAAGTTCCAAAGGGGTAGCTGTGTTAGTCTGTTTACAGAAAAAACAAGGAGAGTCCTGTAGCACTTTAAAGACTAACAAATTTAATTTCTACAGGCATAAGCTTTCGTGGGCTGCTACCCACTTCGTCAGAAATAGAAATCAGATGGGGGTATATATATACATCCAAGGGTAAGGAACAACAATGGGGAGGGTAGGTGTTAGCAAAGTCCATTAAGTTAGAGTAGATGAGGCCTATTCACAACCATTGATTAGAAAGTGTGAACAGTGACAATTACTTCTTGAAATGAGAGAACCATTCCAAGTCCCTATTTAGACCCAGATTGATTGTGTCAAGTTTGCATATGAGTTCCAGCTCTCCAGTTTCTCACTGAAGTCTGTTTTTGAAGGTTTTTTTGTTGAAGAATGGCAACTTTCAAGTCCGCTACAGAGTGTCCTGGGAGATTGAAGTGCTCTCCGACTGGTTTGTGGATGTTTCCATTTTTTATGTCTGATTTGTGTCCATTTATTCTTTTGCGTAGTGACAGTCCGGTTTGGCCAGTGTACATGGCAGAGGGGCATTGCTGGCACATGATGGCATATATTACGTTAGTAGATGTGCAGGTGAATGAGCTTCTTGTGGTGTGGCTGATGTGGTTAGGACCTGTGATGGTGTCACTAGAGTCGATGTATGGGCAGAGCTGGCAATGGGGTTTGTTGCAGGGATAGGTTCCTGGGTTAGTGTTCTTGTTGTATGATGTATGGTTGCTGGTGAGTATTTGCTTCAGGTTGCTTACTTGCTTCCTTGCCTACAGACAGCCCCCCAACCTGAAATGGGAGTGTCACTAGGGTGTGGTTCTGGATTACTAGCAGTTTTTAATTGTTAGAGTCTCTGGCAATGCCCCAGATTTACAGACCCAGTCATGCCTGGACCTCATATTTGATTTAGGTTGAGTTAAAGGGATGGCTTGCAGGACTGGGTCTTAAGTAGTTATTTCAAAAAAAATCAGGCAGTAAAAGAATGAGCCTGTCTTCCTTGAAAAGTTAATGTGAAGTATTGGCATTGGCTGTAGTTGACTATGGTTGAGAATGGTGGAGAAATTGGAGGAGAGAATGGAATATGATTGATAACAAATTGCACAGTGGGGAAGGAGCTATGTCATATTCTTTGAAGCTATATAAAAGGTTGAGTGGGATTTTGTTTCTGAAAATCGATCTGGAGTTTATCCTGGTTTGATTGTACTGCCATTCAAGGAATGTCCGTGGAAACAGTCTCTGTGATCTGCTGCAGGATTTTGTGTTTGGTGAGCCTTATAATGGAAGTTTTGCAATTTGCAATTTAGAATCGTATTAACTTTCAGTTAATTGAAAATTGTGTATGTGCTTTTCTTGGTCTGGGTAGACGGTTGTGTAGATTGTTCTATGTGCTGCCTTATGAAGTTCTCTTTCTTCACTTAGTATAAGCATAGTGTTTATTACCGTGAGTAGTCCCATTGAAGCTGATGAAGTCAGTTGGAAACATTATGATTAGCAGTAAGGCCATGTCTCACCTAGGAAAATAAGTTGTGTTTCAAAAAAGGTTTTGGTTGTGATCAATTCTAGGTGGGAGGTGAGGAGCCAAAATTGAATCTAAAAATATTATTTAGGCATTTTCTTTGATGAGGGAATTTTATAAAATTAAAAAACTATTCAAATACTGGAAGATCATCAGAGTAATTAAGCTGAATTAAGTTAAGGCTAATATGCTGCTGTGAGTTAGTTTGATACTATGTTTTGCTTGAGTATGGGTGGTGCATAGGTGTGCTGCCCCAGGAACAGTCCAGGCTCAATCATAATTCCTTCTTTGTTTTTCTTCTGTGCTCCATGGGAGAGAGTCATCTGCACCACCTTTTTACCAGAGAGATTCTTTCCTCATGCTAGCTCAGTTCTGCATACTGGTGCACAGGGTGTGGAGCCACCGCTACAGAGTATACACAGTTGCTCTAAGGACTGCATGGGTAACATAATCAAGTTTAAAGCAAGTTATTTGCTGCATAATTAAAATCCACACTTTGATCTTTGAGTGTTCAGATACCTGTGAACATCCATTTGCTACTAGAGTCTGAAAATTCCATCTGGTAATCCTTGTGATCATTAAGAGCCCCTAAAATCCGGAATCATATTCTCTACTGAGCCTGTGCTTCCTCACTTGTATCAAAATTTTTCAGTGCTGAGATATGTATATGTGTACATGTGTGTGTGTATGTTTTATAGCTTGAAAATGGTTGACGGTTTGGTAGGAAAATTAAAGAAGGGTCACCGTCAAGTCAAATTTGGCCCCAAATATATGTTTTACAAAATGTAAGACCAATAGACATTCTAAACAAATTGAAATCAGTTGGAATTGTGGATGCTCATCACCTCTGAAAATCTGACCCTGCCACTTTAAAAGTGTGTGTACATTCCCTTCATACCATGCTCTGAGTTATTGGATCACAAACCTTTGTGCTTTATTGAAAACTTTCCCTCTGTTTCATCAGTATGCTTTGCTTCCCCCAGTTTTGAAACATGTATCAATCAATTCACTATGTATTCTAGGATCCTGCAGACTTTGAATGGAGCTTCTGGATGGAATGGGGAAAGAGACGTATAATATGGCTTCTGCTTGGCCATCTAATAGTATCACAGATGTCAAGGCTCTTCATGGTAAAGGTATGAATGCATCTGTTTCTCAAGAGTGCACCTTATGTTTTTTAATTAGATGTGAGACCTGGAAAACAGAACACTTACATTATAAATTGTTGAAAAATATATTCTGTAGAATGAAAAATTCTGACATTGTATCATTTGCAGATGTAATCCTTTAAGGCCAAGTTCTGCTACCTTTACTCAAATGAGGAAGCAATCCGATTTAACTCAATATAAATAAATCACATCTCATTGTGAGTAAGGTTGAAACAATTGGGCCAATAGTTAGGGACTTAATACTTTATTGTGAAAATACTCAAAAATGATGTTGGACTTGACTGGATAATGAGGACCTGGATATGCGGGATAATTAGGACCAAACCTGAGATGCTTTATGCAGGTGCATGACAGCCAAAAGCAGCATGTGTCTGCATGGATTGGCAGTAACATCACTGACTCAGTAGAGTGTAACAATGTTCCCTATATGTGCTCTGGAGAAGAGATGTCCATGGTAGGTTTTTTCCGTTAGAAAATGTAGTTCAGTCGAAACTGAAATTTTTGTTGGAAAATGTTGACTTTTTTTTTTTAAATAAATTATTCATTTTTCCCAAAGCGGCATTTAATCAAAAGATTTTGTTTTGTTTCGGAGTGCTTATTTGAACCAAACAATTTTTATTTGAGGAGTTGATTCAAATAGAAACAGTTAATTTAAAATTGTTGTTTCAACTTAAAATATTGTTTTAAGGTGAAATGTGAATTGAGACTGTTTCAGTTCCAATTGACATTTCACTTAGATATTTAATTTCACAATGTCAAAACATTTCATTTCAACACTTGCATATCCATTTTTTTTTAAATATTTCATTCTACAAAAATTGATTTTTTAGTTGGTCCTGAATCAGAACCAACACAAATATTGACATTTCCTGCAGGATGCAAATTCTGTTTTCTGACCACAACTCAATTGGGAAGACTTTTCATCTCTTTCAATCTTTAAAGCTGGGCTGCCTTAGTTCTAAAAACTCAAATTTTCAGAACTCGGAGGGCAAGAAGGATTGTAAAGCAATAAAGTGACTAAACTATATATAAAAATGTAGCAATTTTAATGTCTAATATCTGGGACCTTTCATCGCTGGAAGTAAGAACCATTAGAAAGTTGCTTGAAACTCTTGTTCCTAGTCCAATAGGGTAATGAGATTTCAGGCATTAAATAGACAGTTGTGCAGGACTGAATATTATCTATTCGGAATCATTGTAATTTTGGAGGGAAAATCTACAAATGAGGGGAAAAGGTAGGTTGATTTAAGGGGGAAATAATGGCTGTATAAAGCTTATCAGTGGTTGTGTTTGTCCTATCAATTTTCAGTGGCAGTGCAAGAAATGACTTAAGGACTGCCAAAGGTTGGAGCGAATATAATGAATTTGTTCACATCCCTCCCCCCCTCACATAATTGTATAAAGGACATGATAAATAAGGAAGTAAGAAATGCTCGGGCATATGATTTCATTTTGGGAAGTGTTTTATTCCTTCCATCATAAATTATTAACATCTTTTCCAGTCACTTCTATCCTCTGTATCAAATCAGTCCATCTACCAGCTCTACCTGTTCTCGTCTATGCCATCACCACCCATATTATCTCTGCATATTATCACCTTATGCTGCCATGAAAATAAATCCCCCCTCTCTTCCTGCCACAGTCAGTTTCAACTCCCTCATTATCAGTTCAGCTCAGCTCAATTTCCCTTCCTCAGTGTCCCTGCCATGAGATTAATTCAACCTTCCATCACTCAATCATTCCTTTTTCTTGAAAATGGCTGAACTATTTTGGCTGAAATTTCCCCAAAAATTCAACCTGAGGCTGACATCCAGCAAGGAAAATTTCAGCCCAAGAAGTTAACATTTGGCAAAAATATAAGTAACTGAAAACAGGGTCAAATAATGGGAAATGTCAGGTAACCTTAATAGGTGGTGTTACCAACTCTGCCTATATTAATTTCAGCAATCTAGTATTTAAAAGTGGGGTGTCCTTTAATAAATCATATTCCTGGTTTACAGAGAAAGGAAGGGGACTAATTTACAGTTCCTTAGCATTAATCAAAGATGAAATTATATAGAGCTTTGAATCTGAAGTTGAATCATAATCATATTGTATCTCAGAAAAGAATAATTTAATAACTCTATTCTTCTTTTATTGGTTAACTTCATTACACAGGCTGGTTTTTAAAACAACAAACAGAACAAACAAACAAATAAAACCTAATTTCTTTCATTGCTACCTTTCTTTATAGGATGCCAAATATTTGTGCTTTGGGAGCAGTGTAGAATGTGTAACACCAGGTATTTCAGCAGTTTCAGTTGAAAGGTTTTGTATAGCTCCTATGAGTCCCTACACAGATTGCCTCAGGTGGAATGGAGATGTGACTGCCAACAGTTATGGTTCATGGAATTTCTATTGGAACCATATGGGAACACTAGGCAGTCCCAGCGGAGATCTTGCTATGATACTGTCTGTGACCTTGCATCACTTTTTCATTTCTTTTTGCTAGCTCTTTCTCAGAACTTGGGTGATCTTTTGTAAATTGAAAATGAAGTTAGAAGCATTGATACTGTGGATGTAAGAAAAAGAAGGGAAATGTAGTGAATCAGTTGTTTGAAAATGGGAGGTGAAGAGCAGGGAATGTTGTAATAGTAGTAATCAAAATAAGAAAATGTGCGTCACAGGAATCATCATAGCTGAATAGGCCACTGATTCATCTTGTCTCTAAGAGTGGAACACCTCAAATATTTAAGAATATCTTCAATACAAATAATTGTGTAATAATGTAAAGGGGAAATGTTGTTTTGTCTCCAGCTAATGATCGGTTTCTGCCCTGAAGCATTAGGAATGAAGGTCCTGGTAATTTTATCCTAACTAATGTAACTAGATGTACTGTGCTTATGCATATAAATACAACTGTGCAGGTGCTCTGCAGGGACTTTTCTTCTAGGATTTTGGGAACCAGAGCAAGGTGTTACAGAAGATCTTGGGGGTGGGGCGCCTTAGCCATGGATCCCCTGGTCCTTCTTTGAGTGCTTGCTCATGTTCATTCAGAATTAGGTATGTGCATGCCGCATGCTCCAGTTCCACAAATTTTCCCCCTAGTGGTATCTGTAAGACCAGCTCTAGCGCCCTCTGCAGTGGTGCGCATATGCGCTCCTATATAGGGTGCTGGCGGCCCCCCTCCCTCTCACTTCCTTCTTACTGCTCATGATGGTGCTGGAATACTCTCTTGCTTCTGCAAGCTTCAGTATTCCTAGTGGTTCTTTGTTTTATATAGTGTACATAGTTGTTGTTTCAGAGTTTATTATCTAATAGTTAGTGGTTGATTAGTAGTTTACCCAGGGTCGGGGCATGCCCCGGTCCCAAGTTTTAAATCCTGCGCTTCATGCAAGAAGCCTATGCCATTGAGCGACCCACACCAGAGCTGTTTGAAGTGCCTGGCGGAAGCCATTCTTCACAAGAAGTGTAAGGTCTGCAAAGGGTTTCGCCCTCAAACCAAGAAGGACTGGGACATTAGGCTCAAGGCCCTTCTCATGGAGTTGGCACTCAGACCGGTGTCGGAGCCGCAATTAGACTCGGCACCCAGTACGGTGGCATCGCCTAGAAGTGCTTCTCCGGTGTTGGTGCCCGCATGGCACCGTTCGACATCACTGGCACCGAAAAAGAGAGAAGCATATGCTGAGAAGGAGCCGAAGTTGGCTAAGAAGAGCTCGGGCACCTCAGGGATAGCTGATTCAGCCCCGAGAACACCTCCTCCCACAAGGGCATCGAGCCCGACTCCAGTACCATTGCCAACTCCTGGGAGAGGCAGAGGCCCACGCTGTTTACTGGTCCCTTCTACACCTCAGCCCTTTAAGGCAATGAAGGACCTGTTGGCTCCGCCAGTGCTGTCTGCACTGCAGGAGGGTAGGGCAGGGCACAGAAGCTCAGATATCTAGGCTGGAGGCCAGTCAAAAGGGAAGCCAGAGCTGGTTCCACCACAGCCTCTCCCTTCCTCGCCGGTTTCACAGCGGTCACCAAAATCTCGGCACTGCTCCCCAGTACCACATCAGCATGGGTTGGGGTCGAGTCTTCGGTCACTGGGCGCCAGGTGCCAGTCACTGGAACATCGGTACCGATCTGAAGAACACCGGTGTTGATCTCTGGAACGCCGTCACTCCCCAAGCCCCCGGCACTGCTTTGGGAGCCCCCACAGGGAATCTCCGGAGCCCTGATACCGCAAAGTCACTATAAGAAGCCTAAGGACAAGACGCGGTCAAGACGTGAACAGCGCTTGGATTCTCGGCACTACTCCCCACCACCAGAGCCCAAACACTTAAGAAGCGGTGCAAAGAAGCACGTGGCATCAGCGCCCCCTTGTTCACCAGCTTTTAGTTCCTCGGAGTCAGGAGAAGAAGTGGCCATCCCTCCGAAAGGGCAAACCCCCAAGAAACCTACTGGGTTTCCCATGCTGCTGCAGATCGGAGGCTGGCTGCAAGAACATGGCCAGGTCCCTGGCAATATTGGAACCCGTGGGAATTCCTTCAGGCTGCGATGCCATATGCTCGGTCGTCTGTGAGTGCCTTGGTACCGCAGTCATCTAAGGGCCTGGCTGCAGCACTGCAGGCAATTACTGGGTCAGACCGGGAAGAATCTCTTTTGGCCAGCCCCTCGGTAACCGCCCCGATCAAGGAGGATGATCCAGCCCCCCTAAGATTCCTGCCTTTTCATCCTCCTTGCTGGATGAGGCTGTGGCGAGCCCCTCTCACGCAGCCCCCGGATGATTACAGGGCGCACCACGACTTGTTAAAGTGGGTAGCAACTAACTTGGACCTCAAAACAGAGAGAGTTTCTGAGCCAGTAGATGTACTCTTTGGAGTCCTGGCTTCTGCGGCACCCTCCAGAATAGCCCTCTCAGTGCACGATGGGGTACTGAAGCTCACCAAAGCATTGTGGCAGACCCCAGCGGGCAGAGAAGAAATATTATGTGCCCGCCAAGGGGTTTGAATACTTATACACGCACCCATCCCTGGATTTGCTAGTTGTGGCAACAGCTAACGAGTGTGACAGGCAGGGACAAATGAGCTCAACACCCAAGAATAAAGGGGCCAAAAATTAGATTTATGTGGCCCCAAGGTGTATTCAACAGCGAGCCTGCAGCTGAGGGTGTCCAACCAACAGGCACCAATAGGCTGTTACCATTATAAATATCTGGCAGTTGCTGGAAAAGTTTGTCAGCTCATTCCTGCAGTGCTCAAAGCAGGAGTTTGAAGCAGTCCTGGACGAGGGGAAGGCAGTAGCCAGAGCCTCCCTGCAGACGGCATCAGACTCAGCGGACTCGGTGGTATGGGCAATGGTGTCAATGACGAGAACATTGTGGTTGCAATCGTCCGGTCTTTCGACGGAGGTCCAGTGATCCATCCAGGACCTCCCGTTTGATGGTTCTGCCCCCTTTGCGGACCAGAGTGACTTCAGGCTGGATGGGCTGTGAAAGGCTCAAGGGCCACTTTGAGATTGTTGGGCCTCTACACCCTGTCTTTGTCCAGGAGGCACTTCAGGTCTTCTCAGTGGCAGCACTTCAGGGGTCAGGCACGGATGGAGCCCTACGGGAGGAGGCACAAGAACTATAAGTGTAATCAGGGCAATTCACCAGCCTCAACCTCGAGATCAGGGCCCAGCCGACATCCTTCAAAGGGAAAGTGAGATTTTGAAGGCGCGCCGAAGAGCGGCCTATTGTACTCCATTCAGGATCCAAATTCCCGATTATTTTCTTCCCACCTAGCATCTTTCCCCCCCACTTGGAGGGCCATAACTATGGACCGATGGGTGCTAAACACAGTGGCCTTCGGCTATACCCTCCAGTTTCTTTTGCTCCCGCCTTTCCGCCCTCCCTCCCACTCCCTTTTCAGGGACCCATCTCATGAGTAACTTCTTGTTCAGGAGGTGCAGGCCCTGCTGCGTGTGGAAGCAGTGGAAGAGGTCCCTCAAGCATTGAAAGTAAGGAGCTTTTACTCCTGTTACTTTCTGATCCCAAAAGCCAAAGGAAGGCTGAGGCTCATCTTAGACCTGCATGCTTTGAACAAATTCCTCAGAAAACTGAAATTCTGTATGGTTACCCTGGTAGCTATCATTCCCTCCCTGGGTCTGGCAACTGGTATGCCACTCTCTATTTAAAGAACGCCTATTTTCATATTGCAATCTTCCCGACCATAGGAGATTCCTGCGATTTACTGTGGGCACCCAGCACTACCAGTTTGCGGTCCTCCTGTTTGGCCTCTCAACCGCACCGTGTGTATTCACCAAATGTATGGCGGTAATAGTGGCCCACCTCAGGTGCAGGGGAGTGCAGGTTTTTCCTTACCTGGACGACTGGCTGATCCGGGGTCAGTCATGGGGGCAGGTCAAATACAGCATCGAGATCGTGAGGGACACCTACTGGTCACTGGGCCTGTTAATAAACGAGCAAAAATTGATGTTTACACCAGTTCAAAAGATCGAGTTCATAGGGGCAGTCCTGGACTCTACACAAGCCAGAACGCTCTTGCCCAAAGACAGATTCTTAGCAATGTCGAGGCTCATAGTTCAACTGATGGCCCACCCCCTCACCATGGTAAGAGTGTGTCTCAGTCTCCTGGGGCACGTGGTAGCATGTACGTACGTTGTCCGGCACACCAGGATGCGACTTTGGCCTCTCCAGTTGTGGCTTGCCATGGTTTACTTCCCGACCAGGCACTCTTTGGACAGAATACTCATGATCCCCCTGACATGTACTTACCTCCCTGTCATGGTGGCAGAAACCTCGGCATGTAATGGCACGGGTACCTTTCATGGCTCCCAGAATGACCCTGTTGTTAGTATCAGATGCTTCGGATGTGGGCTGGGGTGCACACCTCAGTGCCCTAAGGACTCAGGGTCTTTGGTCCAGGGAAGAGTCTTCTCTCTACCTCAACGTCAGGGAGCTCAGGGCGAATTGCTTGGCCTGCAAGGCATTCCTACCGCACTTCTCCAACAAAGTGGTGAGAGTTCTGACAGACAACACAGCTACCATGTATACTGTATCAACAGGCAAGGGGGAGCCAGATCTTTAGCTCTCTGTCGCGAGGCTTTGCATCTCTGGGAGTGCTGCATGAGCCACAACGTCCATCTGGAAGCGGTGCACCTACCTGGTCTGAAAAATACTCTGACGGATCGTCTGAGCAGGACCTTTTACTCTCACCACGAGTCCTTGTGAAGATCAAGTGGGACAGAGCGTGAGTCATCCATAGCCCCGGCATGGCCCAGGCAACTTTGGTTTGGGATGCTGTCAGAACTCTCGATGGCCAGGCCTTGGTCACTCCCCCTGAGACCAGACCTTTTCTCTCAAGACCAAGGTCATCTGCTGCACCCGAATCTGACCACTCTGTGCCTGATGGCATGGATACTTTGTGTTTGAGCAGGGATGAGTGCCACTGCTCAGCCCAAGTTCAGAGAATCCTGTTGGAGAGCAGGAAGCCATCTATGAGGACATCCTATTTAGCCAAATGGAAACGCTTTACCTGCTGGGTAAAAGCTCAAAACATCTTGCCAATGAAATCCCCTATTCAGATGATCCTGGACTATCTGCTTCATCTGAAGTGGGATGGCTTGGCAGAGTGGTGCTCCAGTCATCATGTCTCTGAACTCCTGCCCACCTCCAGAGGCATTGCTTGTAAGTCACCTAATTCTGAATGGTCATGAGCAAGCACTCGAAGAAGAAGAAAGAACGGTTACTTACCTCATAACTGTTGTTCTTCGAGATGTGTTGCTCGTGTCCATTCCATCAAACCACCCTCCTTTCCCTCTGTCGGAGTTCCATCAAGAAGGAACTGGGGGGGGGGCCAGGGGCCCGGCAGCGCCCTATATACGAGCGTACATGTGCGCCACTGCAGAGGGTGCTAGAGCCGGCCCTACAAATACCAATAGGGAAAAAATTTCCGACATCGGTACATGCAGTGTGCACACACCTAATTCTGAATGGACTTGAACAGCATATCTTGAAGAACAACAGTTACGACATAAGAAACAGTTCTATTTTTGGGGTTGGAAAGCCTTGTGTTCCCATTAGAAGGAATACTTTTGAAAGCATATGCAATTGTTAGGTCCTTGTTCAGTTTGTCCACGAGAGAGGATCTAGCCCAGTAAATATCTAGGATGGAATGTATTTGCTAACTTGATTGTGTAAATATCATTGATGCTATTAATGTAGAATGGAAAAGAAGCCATGAACCTAATTATAATCAAGGAATATTTGAGTAACTAATTTACAGTCACGTTTGTTTACTTATAATTTTTAGCCCCATGTCTAGGTGTGACTAGTTCACTGGAATTCTGTGTCATGTGATTCCTTAACTGTGTTGTTCTGTCCTAGAGACATGGACTTCAGCTTTCTTGGGATGCTCTGGAGGAAGAAATTATTTAAAATATGGAAAACTAGAGAAAGGGATTCTAACTGTTGCACTAAACAGTGAGGCTAGTAGGAAGCTATGTATCAATATTTGAGTTGAATGCTCATGGAGGAGCCAGAGTTCAGATACTCAGAGTTCAGAAGAACATCACTTTTATGATTTTGTGAAGGGGTCTCTGCCACTATTGTGTTAAAGTGATTCTCAGTGTAACACACTCCATTTTTTGCATGCAGAATTATAATGAGTAATGATATAAGCTTGTATGCATTGTTTGGATTTCAAGTCATCTTAAATTATATAGGAAGCAGCAAGAGAGTTATTTTCACAGTTGGAATCACTTCAGTGGTTTCTTCTTAGCATCTTGTTGATGCCATTTTCAGCCACAAACACTGCTCAAAAGGCAGGGAGAGACAGACCATCCAGACAAGCAGCTTCAAGAGCTTCAAAGAACTGCTGACGCACATTGAATATGCCAGGATAATGTCTGGATGTTTACTTTATGTATTACTATCCTAACCTTAGAAACCCTGGAACCCTCTTGGGAGATCACAGAAAAGTCCATAAAACTTCCATGTTATGTTTCAGGATTTTAAACTGACACTTGTTTTTTAAAATATATTTGTATTGCAATCAATACATATGCAAACTTTTTTCCTTCAAAATTAAGGCAAATAATACAAAAAAATTATTATAATTATTATTTATATTATGGAACACCCAGAGGCCCCAGTCAGGATGGGGGCTCTGTTGCACTAGGTACTGTATGAACATAGATGAACTTGAACCTTGCCCTGAAGAGTTTACAGTCTAAATATTGTTGCTATACTGGTGTGTTGTAATATGAACCCATTCAACAATTCACTGTGAGAGTGCATGTGCAAGGTGTCTTAGAACCTTTGAAGCTGATTTGGTTTTGTTAACTATAACGTAAAAGTGTCTTCTTATAGGTTTTCTGGTCTGCCAGTTTGAGATATTTCCTGACTGCTGCGCATTTAAATTCATAATCCTAGCACATTAATACAGTATTTTGCATTTATTATAAACACATGGAACAGATTACCGTGCACACACATTTATGTATGTCTGCCTAGCCATCTGCATATGGAAAAGCCTATAGATAAGGCACAATACTGCATGTAATAATTGTAGTTAGAAAGTGCGCTCTTTGAAGTACTCATGGTGATTCGCAAATAAGTTAAAATACAATCAAATTGGAATAATTAAGCAAACAATATTTGGTGTCATGAACAATGTAAAGGGTGTGTGGAGAGAAGAGTGCTCTGAATATAATTAAAAATTAACACTGCTTTTCAGAGAGATTTTCAATTTTAAAGCAGTGAGGACAGGGCTGAGGTAGAAGCCCAAGGGGAGCAAATTCTACAGCCTGAGTGCCACTATAGCAAAAATTTGATCACCTGCTGACTGTGTCCCCCACGTTGGGACTTTAAAAAGGTGGGTGATGTTAGTGTGCCGGTCCCACCAAGGTGAGGCTTATGAAGAAGGTCTTGAATATGACCAGGTGCCTGTACTGATTTCTCTTCATTTAGCCGTGGGATCTGTGTGGCTTGCTAGTCACATGTTCTTCCCATTCCGTAAGGGGACACATCCTCCTGTTTAAAGGGGAGGATAAGGGACAAAACTGTGAGAACATGCAGTTTCAAGGAAAGCCTGCTCCTTCCATTGGGTTTTCTCTGGGAGGAAAATACTAGGCCCAGTGGTGGGTGTTTGGGCAGATCCAAGTGTGGCTCCCTAGTTTGCTGGGCTGGCAGGCCTCACTCCTTGTTGGAGGAGAAAGCATCTCCTGTTTTTCTCTAGCTGTCCCATGGCCGATGCACAGCAACACTGATTGATTGGCTCCTGAAGGAGCTGTGTTCAGCTCTCTTCTTTGAGTGTTTTTAGTAGTAACAAATGGTGGAGGCCAAAAGTTAAATACAGGAATCAACTTGTTGTGTAGGAGGTGGCAGCTGTGCAGCTCACCTGCACACAGCACACTACAAAACAATGAGAGAGAAGAAATTTGGGCAGGGACACTCGGGCCATTTCTCTAGGCATATAAATAGTGCCAAATGATCTTTAATGTTCATGCAGAGTGGAGAAGGCTTCAAGGCCCTGACACAAGAAACTGCATAAAGCTCAAAATCTCTAACTTTAAAAAAGAAGTGATTAGTTGATCCTATCAGAATTCAAACCTCTGGTTCCAGGGAGTTCACACCTGATATTTAGATCATAAGGCATTTTTTAAAGTACAATTATATTTATTTTTGTAATATCAGTAGTATTCTCAGGTTGGTATTTTCTGTCTATTTATTTTTGCCATTTATTAAAAACATGGGTTTGTTTAGATAAATGTCTTTTTTTTTTTTTTTTTAGGGGGAGAGGCTAAATTTAAAATAATAAAATTAAAAGTTGTTAAAACCCCCTTTTATCTTTCTCTTCCAGTACAAACCCTGGTGTCTAATGGCATATGGAATGGTGGCCTGCTGGTTTCTATTAGGAGTCAATGGCTTGGCAGTGATTTTGCTACATATAGCCATTTCATTTTCCGTGGCTCAGTTTCAGACATCAGTGCTGACGTGGTTGTGTTCACTACTTTTGTTATCAACTTTGCGCATACCAGCTGTGGAAGAAGCAAAGGTAATTTTAGATCAAAGTATGTTATTTATTTATCATGATCTTGGACATCATTTTATTGCAAAACCCTTATCAGCAGAATCACTTTTAGTTTCGCCTAAGCAGAGGTGGGTTCAAAAGAACTTTCTACGTGCTAAGGTGCAGTAGGTGTTGCTACAACTTTTGACTGTAGTGTAGCATCTAATTTGGATATTTTAATAACCTTGCTGAGAGCTCCCTCTAGTGGGCTTTCTCTAATATGTATTGTCATGGTCTGTTGTGACCCTGAATACTAAAAGATAACTAGATGCATAAGGAGGTTGTTACTCTATAGAGTTTCATGTTGATATAAACTGAGAGGTGAACCATGAGGCAGATAGAAGAGCCTTGTTTTCCATTGCTGCTTGCTTGTTCTCTTTTAAACAATAGTTGAAATGATCGAATGCAATAAAATGTCCTGTATATGCAAACTAATCTGATATACCCACTTTCCTTAAGTCCTGGTTATATTTTAATTAAAACTGCTATCTGTAGATTTCAAAACCATTTATCTATAGCTCTGCTTACTTCTTTGAATGCTTGTTCATGTCGATTCCAAGTAGGCGTATGCGCGCTGCGTGCACAGTCTGACAGAAAGATTTTCCCTAGTGGTACCTGTAGGGTCAGCTGTGGAGCCCTCTGGGGTCATGCCTTCATGGCACCCTATATAGGGCTCTGCTGACCCCCCCCGCCCCTTCAGTTCCTTCTTACTGCCCATGAGGGTCGCTGGAACAACAGTGTTCTCTTGCATTGCAAATGCTTCCCCTTTGCCTTTGTCTTGTTGAGTACCTGTAAAATAGTTAAGAAATAGTTGTGGGATAGAGTACTCCTGCTTATCGGGCAGTCTCCCTAATTTTTCTTCCCCTCCCTGCCCTGGGGACGGGGCATGCCTGGCTTCAAGCCTTGTGGTTCCTGCAAGAAGCCTGTGCTCAGGGATGACCCGCACTCCTCCTGCCTCATGTGCCTGGGAGAGTCACAACAGCGGGATTGTTGTAAGATCTACAGAGGCTTCTGCCCCAGGACCTAAAAAGAGCGAAGCCAGAGACTGAAATTCCTACTTACGGAATCTGCCTTCCGTCCAATGGAGAGCCTGGTGGAACAGGCCAGGCACCTCAGCCTCAGTGAGGAGTGCACCAGCATCAGCGAAGGAGGCGCTGCTTCAGAAGGACTCTGCACCCAAAGAGCCGCAGCATCGGCATACTTCCCTGGCACCAAAAGGCCTATCCACGCCCCAAGCTGGCTGCACAAATTGCAGCCGGTTCTTTTTCGAACCGTGCCGAGGGACCATCTCTACATGCTCGTGCTCCATACCCTTCAGTTCCTCGCCCTCGTGTCCCGCCCTGACACCAAGTGGCAGGACTTGTTACCACCTGTGGAGGGCAAGGGCCCCCGGTGGGCCAGTCTGTTCCACCCTGACCCCACAGCCCACCGGGGACATCAGTTGGCAGCTCCTTCACGGAGCCGTGAGCACGGGCGTGTACTTGGCGCGGTTCACCCCTCGCCCCGACACCTGCCCCTACTGCGGCGTGAGGGAGACCCTGGCGCACATCTATCTTGAGTGCGCCAGGCTGCAGCCCCTGTTCCGGCTCCTCCAGAACCTCTTGCTGAGGTTCTGGCTGCACTTCTCCCCGCACCTGTTCCTTTATGCACATCCTATCCGTGGCCCCACAAAGTCACGGGACCTCCTGGTCAACCTCCTCCTAGCCCTGGCCAAACTGGCTATCTACAAGACCAGGGAGAGGAGGTTGGCTGGGGGGGGGGTGGCGCTCTGCGACTGTGGGGCCTACTTTCGTTCCCTCATGTGTTCACGCATCCGGGCAGAGTTCCTCTGGGCAGCGTCCGCTGGCTCCCTTGACACCTTCCGGGAGCACTGGGCGCTGTCCGGGGTTCTCTGCCCGGTGTCCCGTTCCGGTTTCCTTTGTTTGACCCTGTGACCCCCATGCTCCTCCCTGCTTTTTTCATTACTTGTCCCCCGACATTAGTTGTATCCTGGGTCCAGTGACTCCTCCCCTTAGGCTGAGGGAGGGGCCATTAGCAATGGGTGTACTTGCGCCCACCCACTTCCTAGGTTACAAATAGGACCAAAGGCCTGGCACATGGAGGGCAAGGCATCACTCCCACTCTCTGGTGCCACATAAAAAGAAGAAAGTGGACCGAGGACGTTCATCAACAACAAAGTCCATGAAAGCCATGAAAACATGACTCCAGGACACTCCACTAGGGAAAAACTTTCCAGCGGATTTTGCACATGGGGCGCATACACCTATTTGTCATGTTAACATTTATAGTTAGAATGATTGTCTGTATGTATTCAACTCTTGGTGCACATTGCCTTATGCGCTAAAGATAAATCTTTTGCCAGTAGTGCCTGTTGACCAATGCCTGTGCCTGCCTCCTGAGGGAATGAAAGGACCGAGTAGGGCCAACTTCCTCTGTTCCTTCTAACTGCCCTTGGCTGAGAGATGAAGCAACTAGTTTTTCTTGAAACTCCCAGATATTGTTAGTGATAGCATTAGTGTTAGGGTTAGCTTTTTATAGGTTTTAAGTATTTTTACAGGAAGGTTTCTTCTGGGTAATGTTTTAAAAGTATTTTTCTATCTTAGCTGAACAGAAATCTCCTGGTTTTAAGTGCTTGCTGGTGGATTCTCTGTATCTTAAAGTCTTTAAACTATGATTTGAGGACTTTAATAACTCAGTCATATGTCGGGGGTCTATTACAGGAGTGGATGGGTGAGGTTCTGTGGCCTGAGTTGTGCAGGTCAGACAAGATGATCATATTGGTCCCTTCTGACCTATGAGTCTATGAGATACGACCGTTCTCCGTAATGATGGCCATTCTAAATGTTTGTTTTGTTTAGGTGCAAATGCTGTATTTGTTTTTCAAAAATGCTCAGTAACTGAGAGAAACTCTCTTGAAGCTGTTCCCATAAGATAAATCTATGAGACTTGCCTCAGATTTAGGCATTCTGGATCCTCCGCCTTTGGAGCCATCATCTTCAAAAAGTGCACCGGCACCTACAACCTCTTGGGTTTTTGCCTCTTCCACTTCTTCCAAAGAGGCTCCTACTCTGAAATCTTATCTGTTGTTTCTGAAAGATATGCAACCCCATCTTCTGTTGTCATACAGGCACATATTACTGGATCATTGTGTACATTGCTCCACCCATCAAGGCTTAAACTGGCAAATTTCCCTTCAGTATTTCTTGCACACTGTTCAAGTTCCTTCTCATACACTGTATCTAGCAACCTTCCACCAATGTCTGCTCTACCAGGTGGAGTGTAGCCTGGTCGTAAAGACTCAATCATGTCAATGAAGTGTTTATTGTTAACAATGCAAAAAGGATAATTTGTGGCATAAATGAACCAAGCAATCTTTTCATCTATGGTGTCTTGCTGGTATTTGCTGGTCCTTACTACAAACCCATCCAAGGTGGTGGTTTTACTGGATGATTGAAATCTTTTGCTTGCTACTGATACTTTGTTGTCTGAAATATGTTTAGTTGCAGCACTGCTGCTAAAAGTACCAACGGATGACTCTGAAGTTGTTGCAGATAGACAGTCATAGTCAAAGTCTCTTATGCTTAAATGGGATCCTGAAACAAAATTCAAAAATGATTTTGAATAATTGTTCTTCTCCGTTCTTCTCACTCTATTATTCAGTTAATCATTTACATTTTTTTTCATCAAGAATGCAGATCTGATTCCAAATTACCAAAAAAGCTAAGACTGACTGCACTTAGAGTGCACTTAATTTTGGAGTAAGCCCCATAGAACTCACTGGCACTTCTGTTTTTTGGGAAAACAAGTATAGGATGGGTTTCCCTTGGGAAAGCTGAGTTAGGCTGAAGTAAAACGGAATAGATTTATGGCATCACCATTGTGTTCTATGGCCATGATGTTCCAGAATAAGAGGCATGTATTACGTAATATAAAATAAGAAAATGACACCCAGTGGCAACTGGCAACACTAGATTTCTCTTACTGCAGCTTTCTGTATCATATACTTGGGTGATAGTTAACTAGGTTTAGAATCTAATTTAACAAGCCGTAAGGATTAGCTAAGCTAAACTTTTTTTTCTGGCAACATCCAACATAGCAAACAGCTTGGGAATTTACTTGTTAAATCACACTTATACTAGAAGGCATAGAGAGAGTCTTGAAGAATGATGCATTGCAAAGTGAATTATTTAAGTTACTAACCAGGTGATCCACATTTTTCTTCAGACATATCCACATCTTCATCCACATCATTTTCTCCCAATAAGCAGTTTTCATTATGATGATTCATTCTTACAGCTAGGCCCTGCATATCCTTCTTGCACTGCTTACACTTGACACGTTTTCCTTTTTTACCCAGGGAAGGAATTTCTTCAAAATATTCCCAGATAGTGTCTCTCTTATGCCCAGAAACCATGACAGTTTTTCTGTAGCAAAAGTGTGGGGGAATATAGGAAGCTGTGTGTGCACTGAATAATGTCTTCCCTTTTTCTTTCCAGTCCACTCCTGTTCCTTTCTACTCTGCCTCTGTCTTTTGTCTCTCTGTCTTTAAGACAATGTCTTAACTAATTCCTCTGCCTTGCTTGGCCCAGCTCCACCACCACAAAAGCACAGAACAGTAACAGTCCTATCCAGCCCGTCTTTCTTTGCACGTCTTTAGTATGCTGAGACACACAAACTGAAACTGAACGTTCAGAACTTTTAAGAAGCAAGAGCTGGTAGTTAGGCTGGACAGACTAGAGCCATTAATTCATTTTTATGAGACTGTATGTATAGGTTTAACATGTTTGTATGAGATTTAATTGTAACTGTTATTTTTTAAACAACAGAGAAATTTAGGATTTTACTGATTTAAAAAAAAAAAATCAAAAATATCCAATTTAAATAAAAATTCGATTTTAAAAAAAAATGGATTTTTATCCGCCCTGTTTTAAGGTATCTTGGTGTGTATGCTCCTCGTTTTAAGAGAAACAGTATAGATAGCAGCTATTGCCAAGACAGCTTGCACAGACTCATTTTTATTCTTACCAAAGACGAACCACCAAAGAAGAAGAAGCAACTCTTCCATAAAAGACATCCCTCTGTTTCATCCTCAGTTATGTCATAGCACCCACCACTGTCCCACAGGCAGCACATTTGACTGTCTTGTTGAGAGCTGTTCTGAACCAGTTATTGTGGATTTTTTTTCATTCCCTATTCTGTTTGGAGATTGACTGATTTGTTTTTGGGAAGCCTGGAACAATATTACAGCAGATCGAATAGAATATCCAATCTGAATAATCCATTAATTCCAGATTATCCCTACTCTCCACACACCTTTTCTGTCCCTTTTTAGGGCCTCCTTTCATGAGAGGCTTCTGCAACAAAAAGTTCAATCTCTGTTATCACTTGGAGCCACAGAAAAGGATCCTTTTCAGTTCAGGGGAGAGGGCTTTTATTTTTATTTTCCCTGATTCCCCAAAAGAAAGGAGAATGGCAAGCAATTCTGGATCTGAGAAGACTCCATACAAATTCAGAATGGTGACTCTAGCTTCAGTAATCCCTTCCTTAGATCAACAAGACTGACTTGCAACTCTCAACCTTTAGGATACAAATTTCTGTTTTTTGGTCCACCTGGATCCCAGACTATACTTGTAGTTTGTAGTGCGAACACACAATTTCCAGTATAGAGTACTCCTGTTCAACTTGTCAACAGCCCCAAGGGTTTTCACAAAATGCCTTGTGGTCATAGCAACCTTTCTCAAGAAGCAGAACATTCACCCTCATCATGATGACTGGCATATGCAGGGTACCTCCCTTCAGCAAGTCTTAAGTCGCATACATTATATCCAATCTCTGGGGCTCCGGGTAAACTAGAAGAAATCTTTTTGATGCCATGACAGAAAATAGAATTTATAGGAACTCTTTTGGACTTCCTTAAAGCCACAGCATACCTACCTCACTCCAGGCTTGTAATCATAGTCAGAGGTTATAAATCAATTGTAGAGCAACCCTCAGACAGTAATGAGATTGTGTCTGATAATGCTGGGGCACATGGTAGTGTGCACGTTTGTCACTCTCTATGCCAGATTTCATCTTTGTTGTTTGCAGGGCTGGTTGAAGACTATTTTCATACCAAAAATGCATCACATAGACATGCAATAAGGATTCCACATCAATACTGTCATCTGTAGTCTATTATCTATGCAAGGGTGTCCCGTTCTTGTCTTCTCTTCTCTTATTGATACTTGTAACACACACTTAGATCATCATCAGACTCAAGATCTCTGGTTGATTGATGAATCCTGTCTTCACATAAATACTTTGAATCTGAGAACAGATTGCCTAGTGTGTGCAGTGCTTTTTACCTCTGTTCCAAGGCATGTCAGTACAGGTGATGATGTACAACACCATCATAACATTATAAGCAGACAGGGGAGAGCCAGATCCTCTCCTCTCTGTGCCAGGAAGCTGACCATCTGTGGAACTGGTGAAGAAGTCATAGAATTTCCACCACAGCAATTCATCTAACAGGTTTAATGAACACCTGAGTGAACTGGTTGAGCAGACACTTTTCTTCTGAGTACGAATGGTCCATAAAAGACTCAAGCATTAAACAACTCTTCCGGAGGTAGCGTCATCCAACAATAGACTTGTTTGTCACTGAGTTGAATACCAGATGCACCCCCTTTTGCTGGAGAGCGGATTGGAATCAAGGATCCCTATCAAATGCCTTCCTAATACCATGGTTGCAAGGTCTGATATATGCCTACACACCTATTTCCTTAGTACCATGTATGTTGAGAAAGCTGAAGCAGGATGCTGCAATGTTGACATTAACAGCACCAGCTTGGCCTAGACAGTTCTGGTTCCAGTCCTCCTGAGATAAGGACTCCAGGTACGTTGCCTCTGGTCCCAAACTGGACAATGGGAAGACTCTTTCAGACCCAGCGTTTCTGTACCTTATGGCCTTGGATGCTTGTTGCTTAACTAATGTGGAGAAGTCCTGTTCCAGGTAATTTTGATCATTAGTAGGAAAGACTCAACCAGACTTACTTATGATACCAAATGGAAAAGGTTCACAATTTAGGCAGAACACCACCATATCTCTCCTTTCCTAATGGATGTTAAATTTATTTTGGACTTCCTTCTCTACCTAAAATTATCTGGACTTGATTAGCTCTATAAAAGCATACCTAGCAGGCAAATATGCTTACCATCCTCAGATCCACAAACACATAGTGTTTTCTCACCCTACATTGTCTAGTTTTCTGGAGGGTTTGGTATACATATGCTCTGTGGTAGGCAACCCCTCTCCCTCATCTTAATGTTTTATTAGCAGGTTTGATGGGGGTCCCCCTTTGAGTCACTAGTAGGGTGATCAGAGGTCCAGATTTGATAGGGTCAGTCCTGATATTCAGGGCTTTGTCTTATACAGGTGCCTATTACCTGACCTCTGTCCCAATTTTTCACCCTTGCTGTCTGGTCACCCTTGTCACTAGCTACTGTTCATTATAGTATCTTTCTATGAAAACATTTGGGTGGCCATTACTTCTGCCCATTGAGTGGGAGAAATACAAGCTTTAATGGCAGATCCACCTTATGCTAAATTTCATAGGGAAAAGGTTTCTCTGAAGGGTTATACAGACCCCTCACCAGTAGGAAAGGGGTTAAGGAGTGGTTTTGGACACAGGTGGTGTGAACTCAAGCAGCTTCTTTTAGAAATGTTCACATCACTGAAATTTGTAGATCTGCCACCTAGGGTTCAATTCAGACATTCACAAAACATTGGTGTTGTGTTATCCTCCTGGGGCTGTGGAGGCAGGGCAGCAGGAAAGCAGTAGTCAGGAATAGTCAGGAAAGCAATAGGGACATAGCCATATTCTTAACATTAAGAATGTGCTTGGAACTTAAACATGTTCTTCACTTAAAGTTAATGTTCTTAACTTTAAGCACATGCTAAAGTGCTTGCCTGAATCGGGGCCATAATGAGGATTGTTCCCTAAAGAAAAATTTATATGTTGAGGTATTCTATCACTCCTTCTTCCACAATCAAAGGCTGTGATTGAAATTCTTCCAGATATTTAGACTGCCCTTTAATCATCTGAATTTTAATCTGTTGCTCCTAGTTAGATCCCTTGCACAAACCCTAGACATTCCACTCTCTTTGGTGTTTACACCCTTTGAATACTTTAACTGGTTTTGCCTGTATTTAGTTTTTATTCATGAGCTAATTCCTCTAGACTCTTCATCATTTCTGTTGCTCTTTTCTGAATTCCCTCAAATTTGTCAACATCTTTCTGATACTGAGGCACCCAGAACTTAATATTTTTGCATCACATCCATCAAAAGGATGACTATGGTATATTATCTACCTAAGCCTTTGCGTAAGAAGGCTATAGATGTTTTTTTTTGTTTTGGTTTGGTTTTTTTTGCAATATGTGTTACCTACAGCTGTTGGAGTTTTTGGATTTGAGCTCTAGCTCAAAATTAGACTCAGCATGTCTGCTGTTTCTTGAAACATGGCATTATTCATGGAAAATAATGGGTGTTATCCCTAGTCATGTTGATTGGTGTTACATGCATAAAACCCTCTGTGTCACGATGAAATTATATGCTTTAATATATAAACCTTTTTTTGGTGGAGCATGATATATGATAAACAAGTGCTTTGCTAATGCTCCAGTAAACACAACTCTACTTCAAGAGAGATGTCATCAGACCAATTCAAAATGCTGATTTTTGTTTCATATCCCAGAGTTGCTAAGTAAGCTTGGCAATTTCTCTTTCATGACTGGTTTCTGAACTGGAAAATGAAGGCTATTACTCTAACAGTTGGATTTATGCCAAAACAAGGGTCGCTAACTATCCTTTGACTGGCATAGATCCAGTTTTGCTATCTTCATCCTCTGCTTCCTTTCACTTGCTCTATGGATTTTAAAGAAACTGTTCTTCACTTCTGAACAGATTTATTTGTTCCATTATCTTCTCTCCAAAAGGCACTTTTATTAGGACTGACAAAATCATTTTTCTTTGGTTCCAATGCATGGTATTAGCAGGATAGGATCCTATCAAATTGGGGATGGGGGTGGGTTGGAGGGCTAACAAATCCTCTACAGTACAAACGTTACCATCCCAACTCCGTTCACTGAAATGTGGGCATTCACCAAGTCTGTTAATTACATTGAGAATACCCTGCCCTTTGCCTTCATACTTAACTCACCTTTGTGTGTCCCCTTCCCCAGTACAGGAGAACGAAAGGAGCAGGCACCTGCTGCCACTGAGCTGCCTTCCCGCTGCTCCACTGGCCCACCTCTGCACAGGCAAGGAGCAGCCTTTCTCTTCAGGAGCCAGCAAGCCTTGCAGCAGCCCGCATTGGGGTGGCCGGAACTGCAGTCCAGTCATAGCAGCCTAAGCTACCAACAGTGGCATCTGGCGGCAGCTGCTGCCAGAAGATTTTGCTCAGCCTGAATCCCTGATATGCCAAGGAAAAAAAAAGTGTAAATAGTGCCTTGCCCGTATGCACCAGTGCCTCCCCAGAGAGGCACGGCCCACAGTTTGAGAGTCTATGTTAACTAAATAACTATAGTTACTGATGATGACCTAACGACCAGTAAAGTGACAGTAAGAATGCTGATTGTTTGTTTGATATCAAAATCCCATCATGTTAAAAACATTGCTGTCACGCCATTGTCTGTTTTGCTCTACAGAGAGGATGGTATGGCACTGAAAATGAGTACTACTTGCTGGTCTTCACCCTGACTGTTCGCTGCCTCTGCTACACTAGTTTCAGCCTAGAATACTGCTGGCACGGGTCTACCCAGAAGAGGTACCACTCATTCTTTTGGATGCTGGCCTATATGTTCTACTATCCTGTATTCCACAATGGACCCATTATGACCTTCAATGAATTTACTAAGCAGGTAACAGCACTTTCAAGATGGAACAGCACTTGGTTTTCAATATACCTGATGTGGACTGAGGGCCAAATTCTCTGAGGTGCTGGGCATTTCCTGCAAGCTTTCCAGCACCCTCCCACATCACCTTTAATGAGGGGGTTGAGGGTGCTGAGCACGTTGATCAAATTGACCAAAATGGGCACTGAAAAAAGGAAGACAAAAGCTTGAAAATTAGATGGGGGCCTGAGCTAAAACAACGTATTATTAAACAGCTCCCAGACCTCAGAGGATTTTGCTTCTGGATCCAAATTGAAGCTCAGTCCTATATCTTGAAAATAATCTCTGAAAAACTGCTAACCAAATTGGTGACGTCTTTTCAGCCGCCAGATGTATTCAAACTGTATTAAATTAAAAAGGGAAAGAGATTGGGTAGGTGGGTGGGTGGCGAGGGGGGAGGGAGCAAATTCTTTCATATTTTGAGCAGTGTTGTCCTTAATTAGATGTACATTTTGGATAGACAGAGCCCAAAACCCTTTTTAATTCATTACTTTGGATAATTCTTCTTATAATGTATTTTAAAATGCACTTTGCAGTTTATTTTGCAGTTACCTATGTAATAAAAAATTGTCATTGGTGAGATTTTTCAAACAAAATATGTTCTTAATGTTAATGAATTTTCATCCTCCCCTTTTTTGAATGGCTTGAAATACACTGCATACAGGAAAGAGGGGGACACTGAGAACACAAGCTTAGATATTACCTTTTTACACATCAGCCATTGAATAATAATTAATTCACAAAAGACTAGTAGTTAAAAAGAAATATATATTTCATTGATTGAGTGACAGATTGAAGGAAAATATCCAAATAGGTCTAAAAATCTAGTGATTGGGGTAAAGACAGGCTGACTTAAATGCTGAACCTTAGTTTTCCACATATATTTTTATTTATCTTCTGCATGAGACTGTGAAGTCTTGGAGATACATATATTTTAGTTCCTTTTTGAAATAGATACGTATTTTTTCAACCAACTAGATACCTTAGAAAACCCACAGTGGCAAAGTAGTAATTTTCATTCATGCATTTGGTGATTTGAGTGTCCAGTGTCCATAAATGAGTGTAATATATAATTTTCTCCTTCCTGTCTGTCTAAAGGGTCACCGTTTTCCATGTAGTCTTTAGAAAAACAAAATCATTTAGTTGCTTTAAACAATACATCTGTCACTGAATTTGATAACATCAAGGTATACAACGACGTAGAGACAGGTTAGTTTTAAGCACATGAATGAAGGAACCTCTGACAACAGTTAGTAGATATTTCTGTTATGAATATCACAATACACGATACACTTATTCAAATGAAGAGTGATCAGAAAATGAATAAACTGCTCTTTATCATTGTGATGTTCCCCTAGTGTAATCTGGATTGGTGAATGGCTGAGTCATCCAAATCTCCCACCCTTGGAGCCCGCTTTACCCTGCTCTGCTGTGAGAACCCTCCTGGGTTCTTCACACACAGCCTCCAGGAAACAAGCTGCTCCTAATTGAGTGAATGAGTGCTTCTAGCCAGCCACTCTTTGAATTATACAACAGAATGACTCCAGTCATACCCCCAGATGCAACCCTAGAACCTCCGTCTTACAATGTTCAGTGCTGCCAACTGAACAATGTAAGCTCATGTAAATTCATCAATTTAACAACGAAATTGATATGCACCAGCTTTGTTATTTCTAGCGAAATCTCCCACATGCTTCCTGCAGCACCGACACTGCTTCTGCCTTTTCATTTGGTGTTAAGTGTCACAATCATTTTCAGTTTTTCTTGTATGACAACAGATTCATCCATCTCCACTGTATTTCTAACATGACCATTATCATAGTATCTAGATGCTGAAAAAAAAAATCCAGCCCCACTTTCTTCCATACAAAGATGGGACTTCCAACATTCCAGTATTGTTAATTTTCTGAACAGCAGATACCAGTGTAAGAGAGATTTTGGTGCTTGGACTCAGCTCAAGCTTATACACTAAACAAAGCCAAGCTGAAAGTCAGCTAGAAAATTACACATAAATAAGAATGAAAAAACTTTCATTAATATTCCCAAGAAAATTTGTGATTCTTATCCTTATCCTGAACCAGATGGTTACATTTTGTAAAGCCAAAATTACTGGAAAGTCTTGTAGTCTCCAGATTTGGGGGTCCGAAGAGAGGGAATGTTCTTTACATAGTCATGTTTTCTGGACTCTCTACTATATGTAGCATATGAAAAATAATAAGAAAAGATAAACCCTTCCCACAGAGTAGGTGCAATGGAAACAGAAATTATAGGGTCATCATGTGTAGATGAGTGATAAAATATTCCTTCTTCTGTTTGCAAATCCTTCATTTTGCTATGTTAAATGTTTCATAGCTGGCAGTTGGTGAGTACATATGGGACTACATTTTCCCCTGATTCTGGTTTGAAAGCCATTGATAAATATTTTGAACAACTGTTTTCCAAACTTTTGAAAGCTGAGCCTCACTTTAAAAAAAAACAAAAACTGAAACCAGTCATGCCCTGAAATGCTGCCATGTGTTATTAAAGGCCATCTCATCTTAATTTATACATCTCCTGCACCTCCTTGGCTAGTCTTTTGTGCCCCCATGGGACTCTGGGAAATACTGTAATTCTTCACAATATGATTCTTTCACTCCTTTTCTTATGTTTTGACCAGCAGCAAAATAACTAACAATGTTGACATTTAAATGCTCATCATTGGCATATGAGTTACCACCCATTCAAATAAAAGGCACAATTCAAACCTCAAAGCTGCTGTTTCAGGTGCTATACAAATTCATGAAGATGTCTCTGTATTGGCTACGCTTGTTTCATGGTTTGAAGCTTTTCTTTGAAAACTTAACAGATAGAGACTAATTTTTCATTAAAATGAAAGCTGAGACTATGGAGAACAATTAGGCATCCAATTTGGCTAATCATTCACACCCCTTACTCTGGGAAATACTGGATATTGCTACCCTGATCAGGATAGTATAGGAATAGTAACAGGACAGAGACTTTCACCCCTAGGCAACCACTTCAGATAAAAGCCTAGATTGGTAGTAAACAAAAGTCATTAGCTGTCTTGGTGGTGTCCTATGATTCTCTGATAGTTTACATGAAATGAGTGGGTGATCTCAGATCAGTTCTCTGAATGGCTAGCAGGCTGCACCACAGAAATCTTCACCACTATTGGCACCAATTAGCATCTTTGGTAAGTCTCAGTAGAAATAGCATGAAGGCAATAGTACTCTCGAAGCACAGTAATATCAAATCACATTGGTGATATGGCATAGGTAAGCTTGCACTTTTGTTGTGCATGTGCATGCTATGTCTGATCTCCTGATAAGCATAGACTTCAGTTTTCAGTCAGTCACCTTCAATAACCACTATATTTATTGAAAGCACTGCAAACAAACATTTCTACCCTAGGCACTTGGTGTGTAGGTGCACTGTGAGGGACTGATAATTATAAGGCACAAGGCATGTGCACTAGTAGCATAGACATACGAACAGGTCACCAAATACAGCAATCAGATAAGCTTTGCAGTTAACATTTTATAGACGTCAGCATACTTATTGTGACACACCAGGATACTGAACAGAGTCAAGAACATGGTCTAGCATTTATTGTTTAAAACACACCTAGACAATGCATAAATATAGATCTGAATACATAATTGCTGTGCCTCCACTACCAATAGAGTATATGGAACCTCAAAGCAACATGTACCCTCAGAAAAGTAGTATAGACTTGTGTGGTATGTTTAACGCTTCATTTGAAAGAAAATACTAGGGATTGCCTCTGTGCTCTTGTAACTTCATAACTGTAAGCAACATGTGTGGATTTGTTCAAGTAAATGCATTGTAACCAGCTAGATATTACTCCTACACTTAACTGACGAATGTGGTTAACTTTTGATGACGGGCTTATACTTCTGATAGAGTCTCTCTCTCTCTCTCCCCATCCCTACCTCCCAAAAATGAATTTTATCATATTAGAGTGAACTTGGGAAGGCCCAGTGATGGAATAAAGATGCTTACCACCTGGTGCAGTGAAGAAAAAGATTCCCTTACTAAAGAGATTCATGATGAAAATACAGTTAACAAAAGTAGAACACCCTACGCTTTTAAGAATCATTAGAATTGAACTAAATTTGGTATCTGTCTACAGCAAAAGCTGTACATGGGCTAGCCAGCATGAGTTAGCTTGAATGCAACTAGTGTGGGTAACAATAGCAATGAAGACAGTGCTGCATGGCCTTCAAAGCAGGCTAGTGAGAAAAGAATGTACCCAGAGTCCATTCCAGCCTTGTACTACCTACACTGAAGCCCACGCTCTGGTATCTTCACTGCTATTGTTACTTTTGCTAGCTTGGGTTCAAGCTAGCATAGATAGGCTAGCCCATGCACAGCTTTCCTTTCCTTTCCTTTCTGTGAGTATGTCCATAAAATGGGCACTGAGGTTTTCAAACCCAATGAAGACATCTGGACACTCATTTTCCATTAAAATTAATAGGAATCAGGTGTCCGGTTCCCCTTTGTGGCTTTGAATATCTCAGTCCAAGTCCCTAAATGAACACACTCAGTGGTACTGCATTGAACTATGGCAGACGGAATAGCTGTAAGAATTAAAAGGGCAGAGTCAAGTGATTTTCCAACACTTTGAAGAAACTTTGTCTCTTCAAAGTACTCGCTGCCAGTGAGATGTCATTAAGAGAGATGAGTCAGAAGAGCAATAGCATCTGCAAAGCTCATTGAAAGATGTAATGAGTTATCTGGTAATTTTCTAAGCTTCACTAAGAACAAGCTAATCATCTGTGCATCTATAAAGCCCTTTGCAGGAGAAGAACAAAACTGGTGGGGGTAGAAGGAGAGAAAATTCAATTGAATAAGGTATTTCCCTTTTAATGTTGGCTTAGATGAAGACCGAGGAAATATATCCTTATTGTATATCATTTTATAGCCCCAAAAGCATGCTATCACTTCAAATTTTAGACATGAGACAATGAGTCAGAGAGACAAACAGTAGAGGCAGATGGGATGCTGGTTACTGCAATATGATTGGATTTGAAATATGCATTTGTATATCTTGGTTATTCTGCAAAATTTGGCTTTTAATTTAAAAAGGAAGCTAAGGTTATTAAATAATTCATATTATTGATTTGTTGTAGGTGTTGCAGAAGAAGTGCATTTGTTGGAGGGACTTGTCAGAATAAAGAGGGGATTCTGAATATTCATTCATTAACTATTAAAAAAAAAGAATGAGTATCACAGAACCTCTTTATCTTCAGCGTGAGAAGAATAGTGCTGTTTAGCATGCTGGAAAATGGAGTTATATAAAATGAAAAATAGCAAAGTTATCCTATGGCAGAGTTTTCAGTATGCTTTTACTTTGTGCTTTACTTTATGCTATGAAAAATGGGATCGTTTGACCTTTTGTTAATAGTAGTATTTAATTTTTGTATTACAGTAGTGCCCAGAAGCCCCAACCAATAATCAAAGCCCCATTATGATAGGCACTGTACAAACAGGTGCAAATACTTGGCAGTTTCTGTAGGTCAAAAAGATCAACTAGCCTCTACAAATTCACCTGCAGAATTTGTGGGTGTCACGTGTGAAAATACATGCAGCCCATGTTAGAACCTAACTTCCCAATGTGTACATGCAGACACCCATATTTGCATACATTTGTGGAGGCTAGTTGAAACCTTGATCCTTATACCCAAAATTTCTGAGGGCCCGTCTTTTGTACAGTATGCAAAATATTCATGTGCAAACCTGATTTAGGTGTGCAAATGTGCTTTGGCTTCTGTATGTGGCTTCATGCATGCACAAATAGATGCATGTGAAAATTTAACAGGCACGCAAAAGGGAGGCATTTGAAAATTTAAGCTGAACATCTGTAGTGTTCTTTGGTTTGCCTGCTGTATTGTGTGTGAATCTGGAAGACAATGCTGGTTTCCCACTAAACAGTAGATTATATTCTAGCCTACTTCAGGGAGAAGATGGAATTAAATTTAGTATATGAATGTGTTTAATACAGTTAATGTCTGGTGGGCATCCTAGGAAACTTGCCAACTGCAAAATTTAAATCTTCTCCCATATGACTTAAACTTGCATGATCAGCACTTGCTGGGCAAATCCCCATAGCTCTTGCTGACCTTGACAATTTAAAGGAGTAAAGCATTTAGTTAGACAAATTGATTTTGAGCAATAAATCCAGTGTAATAGGTACAAATAGGAGAGTTTCGACATCACACAGTTACTTTTTTTCCTTCTCCTTTCTTCTCTTCAACAAATATTTACCACAGCCACTATGTGGAAAATCCCATTCTCCTTCCATGTTGTAGTTCCCTTTGGCTTTTCCCAGCATCTAAGGATATTGATAAATACAGGATGATTAGAACTTGTCTCACATCTGGACTCTCTTAATGTTATAGTGCCTGGGAACAACTGATAGTGTTTGTTTTTCTACAGTAATTCAGTTTTTATAGGGCTTGAGACTAATTAATGATCATCCATAGTGTACCCTAGTCCTGTTTTCCAGGTACCAAATCCTTAGCCCAGTCCACAGCTTGCTTTGCACTTGGGTGTTTTATAGGGTCATGGAGATAGGATCTGCTCCTCTGTAGAGCAGCTCAGGGGCAGCGGTGAAGTCTGTAGCAGCCTCTGAGGCGCCTGCCTGCCTGCTCTGTGGACCCCGTGGCCAACTTCAGCAAATAGCTCCTTTCACCCTTCTGCAGCAGAACCTCGCTTGTTCTCTTGGTTTAGGGCCCTTCAAGTGATGTGGAGTACATGTGAGCATGTGTGCATGTATACAGGAGGAACTACCAACAATCACAGCAGGCTTTGGAGTTGGAAAAAGCAGCACCAGCATCCAAGAACATCTTGGGTAGACTATGGAGTTTGTAGTTTACATTTAAATGATGCCTCCAGAACTTAAAATTCTTTCCAGTTGTGATGTGTGTAAATATATATGTACATAACATTAAATGTAGTATACACATAATGCATTTAATGTACACACAAAGTAAAATATATATGGATGCTTATATAAATCACTTGATCATTTAAATGCAGCCACCACTGGCATATGCCAAAATTGTTCTTTGACAATGCCTGACTATGTTACACAGCACATTAAGGCACACCTTAGTCTCTGAGGACAGTGCCAAAACCTCTAGAATTTAGGGCCCTTCAACCAATTTCCAAATTTCATTGAAGTAAATTGAGAGACTCCCATTGCCTTGGATGGGCTTTGGAGCAGGTTTTCTGTAGGAGGTCACCTTGAATGAAAAACTTACATTTTTATTGCTAGATGTCCTCAGGCATTGAAAAATATAGTTTAAGACCCTTGCCTAGTTTTCTTATGAAAATGCTTTTTCCTTAAAATAGATGATCTCTGATTGGTTATGTCTTCCACTAAAAAGGCTATTTAACTAAATGTTTCAAAAACAGTTAATGCCTTTTTATGAGAAAGAGAAAATGTTGTTTAACAGCTCAAAACCTATCCCTAAAGGTGAACTGAAAGAAATGAATGAGAAAAGTAAATATCTTGTCTCTTAATTTGCTTTATGTTAGTAGCTTTTTCCTGTCAGAATTTTTAAATTCCAGGATTTTTGTAGGAGTCTGAAGGCAAAGTGCTTTCATTGGAAAAAATTAACCCAACAGGTATTAAAGGGAATAAACTATTAATTGAGGGTATTGTTTATCTCCCTGCAGTGACTTCTGTTAGCTTGTATCAATGAGAGGAAATTCAACAACAAACTTCTGTGGTTAAATATGCATATAAGAGCTGCGTGTTAGAGCTGTAGGTTTGTTTTGAGGCTGTTCTCTAGGTTAATGGGCCAATTATGCCACTTCTGCCTACTGTGGGGTTTGCACTTTAAACCCAAACATTTCTTGCTGGCCACTGTTAGAGACAGGATACCTGACTAGATGGACCTTTTGGTCTGATCTAGTCTGCCAGTTCCTACATTCCTGTGTTCCCATGTGTGAAGAGACACTAAAATGAGGGACATCAGTGGTAGATACATAATGAGAGAAGCACAAAGTTTTCTTTTTACATGCTCTTTGAGAAACTTGTGTTTATTTCTTAGCAGATAGTTTTTTGCTTGATAAGGTACTTGGGGTCTAATTCACAGAGCCACATACAGGTTTCACTAAAATGAAACTGTTATTCCACTGTATTCCTCTGATAGTGACAGTCCTGTAGAAATTAGAGGCTTATAATTATACCAGTCTCTCCTTGAGCAATCTCAGATATGGTGGCATTCAACATATATGGTGCCCCCAGGCTCAGAATTTGTCTGGCAGTGGGGTGACAGGGTATCTGAATTAATAGTGGCGAGGGGGAGGTGTAGGGTGATACATCTCCTGCCCTCGCTTGGTATACGTAGATACCCTGGAAGGACTGAATCATTTGAAGCGTCCATTAAAGCAAATAAAAAATGTAAACAGATGCAAACATGATACCTGTTTCAGGGAGCTGCATTGTGGGATAGGTACAACAAACAAGAGGCCGTGCAGCACTTTCAAAATACGCTGCATGTGTGGTGGTAATCACCATGCACCTGAGTCGGGATGGCTAATGTGGAAGCTCTGCGCTAATGTGGCTTGCACCACTTCAGTTCTACTGGTTGAAGTTGCAGAAGTATAAGTATGTAGTGCAGACAGGGTCTAGAGGGGAAGTGTCCCTTTTTCTCCATTTGAAAGCATGTGAGAAGACCCTCATCAGACAAAAATGGAACTGAATTTAAGTACTGTTTCTAGTCCTATGGGAGTGACTGAAAGCATCTTGTGCATACCACTCACATTCTTCTCACTGTTTCCAGAAACTCCATTAATAACCGTGACTTGTTTTGAAGGATTAAATCGAGAATTCCCCAAATGCTACACTGAAAACAATGCTCTTGACAATACAGATAAATACAAAGAAATTAAATGTTAAAGCTGGCATAAAAAAGTCTATTTGAATGAAATGCCTGGTCACTTGTACGCAATGTAACTTATTTTGATTTCTTCCTGTAGATGAGGAGACAAGAAGCCTGCAGTTTGAAGAGCAACCTTTGTATTTTACTCCTGGGCATAGTTCGCATTTTCTGTTGGTGGTGGTTGGCAGAACTGATGATTCATCTTATGTATATCCATGCCATATACAGTAGTTCTTCACATCTGGAAGCGGTGTCCTACTGGACCTTAGGTCAGTGTAAATATAACGTACTTTGAATACATTAATTAATTACTTATTCATTACCTATTCAGTGCCCAAAAGATGCTTTATAGACACATAAGGAAACAGTTTGCTTCACCCAAAAAATTATAATTAGAACCATATGAATATTTTCAAGGTTTGGTGAAATCTTGAAATTCAAAATTTAAAACAAATGTAGATGAAATATTCACTCTGTTTTTAGATCGACTGCAGAACTGATTGACATTTTTTGTAGTTTTGAGGAGAAAAAAAGGAAAAACATTTTGAGAAAACTATCACCATTTTTCCCTACCACCTTGGGTTTTTTTTCCTCCAGCCTGTTCTACTTATAATCTAAAAAGATAAAATACATCAAAAGGATAGAGCAAGGGATTCAAGAAGAAAACAAGGTGGCTGGAAGGCAATGATCTTTGTGCATACTGTTTAGTTCATGATGTTGTTCTCTCTCTCTCTCTCTCTCTGTGTGTGTGTGTGTGTGTGTGTGTGTGTGTGTGTGTGTGTGTGTGTGTGTGTGTGTGTGTGTGTGTGTGTGTGTGTGTGTGTGTGTGTGTGTGTGTGTGTGTGTGTGTGTGTGTGTGTGTGTGTGTGAGAGAGATTTTTAAAATAACTTTTCCCCTAACTCTTTTTCAGTTTCTTGTTTTTTCTCTTTGGTGGCTGTATGATGATTTGATTATAGATACTCAGATAGACACGGAACAAGCTGTAGACAATTACATTCACAGATGCTATGATCTTCTGCTGTTCTGATACATGTACAATTGGGGAAAACCCCCAAACTCTTAAGCTTTGGTTCAGTAAAGCCAGACTTGTTGCTCACTGAAGCAAAGGAGATGCGTCTCCCAACATCAGCTAGTTAGGTGAACCTGCAGTAAGTACACGAGAAGATCTAGAGGACAGTGGTACACAAGACCATTCATTATATACAGTCCTATATCTTATTTTTGATCATCTGTGATCTGAGTTATACAGGAGATCAGACTAGATCAATGGTCACCAAACTTTTTGGGTCACATCCCCCCCTTCCCTCACCTGGTCTACGTCCCCCAGGAGTGGGGCCAGGGCTGCAGTTGGGAGCTGTGGTCAGGAGCCGGGGCCACGGCTACAACTGGGACTGGGACCACAGCTGTGGTCAGGGGCTGGGAGCGGAACTGCGACCAGGGCTGGAGCTGTGGCTGAAGTTGGGGCTAGGGCCAGGGATGGGACTGAAGCTGGGGGCAGAGCAGGGCTCGGTGGTGCTCCCTCCATGCTCCCCATGGGGGCTTGGTCCAGGCCCCTCTGCGCCCTCTGAATGTTCCTCTATGCCCCCCCTAAGATGATCACAATGGTCCCTTCTGGCCTTGGAATCTAAGAACAGTAATTCAGCCCAGCAGCTGATGCCAGTCTTTAACAGTCCTTGGCCAATAGGTGGAATCTGTGTTCACAGGAGCAGGTTGTGTATCCTCCAGCGGAAGGCAGTGTTACATGTACTCTCGTAGCTACTTTGGTGTATATAGCGGAAAGATAGTGCCTTTCCTCCATGCTTTTTTCCCCTCCTCTAACTCAATCAGCATTTGTAAAGGAGATTCTGATTTAACATTTCTCCTTCCAAACTAGAATTCTTCCATCAATTAAATCTGGTAGCTGCTAATGTCGTCTATATTCAGATGGTAAAAGCGTTGCTGTGATAAGTGATAGAACTTATTAAATCAAATGTTGACCAGTTAATAAGTGCAAGACTCCAAGATTAAGGGACAACTATTCAAAATGTGAGGAGAAGTGAGAATTATCAACAGTATTCAAACAGTAAATAAAAAATTACTATTTGAGGAGCATCTCAGGTTGCTGATATATTCATTTGATGCAATCAGTATCACATTCTAGTAACTAAAATTCATTTAGAGCTGGTGATTAGAAAATGCCTAAAATGCAAATTCAGATGATGAAAGTCTATTTCAAAGCAAGTCTTGACTATAAGACTTCCTTAGTCTGATTAAAATAAGATCATCTGAACTTAAATCATTGACCTTTGGAAAGCCTACTTTTAGAAGAGGTGTGATCAGTGGGGGGATGGTACACTCTCAGAGAGGGATTACAAGTGACACTGTAGTTAATGAAGACAGATAGTGAAACAGTAGGGTTCAATTGAGTTTTCATGGCTGAATATACAAATGAAAAAATGTGACATTTTTTCAAGTGTTTTTATTCTGTCCAGTTCTGACAATGAGGCTATTTGTTTATTACAGTAACTGTGCTTCATCTCTCCTTAAAGTCAAATAACATTAACAGATTTGACACATGAAATTTTAGGCTTAAACTCCATGACTATGTCCTCTTAAATATTTAAATAGTATTTAATAGATCTGTTTTCCTCTGATCCTGTCTCAGTTATATAGAGCTTTACATATCCTTTTACTGTTCCTTGTACAGGTCCAAATGTACCTTTATCTCACATTCCATATTATTGAAACTGCTTACATCAAAGAGGCACTGATGAAACAGACCGTTGATACTAAAGTAGTGGTTTTCAACATTTTTCATTTGCGGACCCCTACAAAATTTCAGATGGAGGTGCAGACCCCTTTGGAAATCTTAGACATAGTTTGCAGGCCCCTAGAGACTGTGGACCCTAGGTTGAAAACCACTGTTCTGTGATTACAACAAACTTTCATGGACATAGTCCATGGGACTCCCACATGGTATATTAAGGTTCCCGTGCCACTGTTTTTTTTCTTTCCCATTTTATGACTGATATCACAGTCTTTGGCAGACTGAAAATTGTATGTGTCGTCTTGTGTATATCAGGTGTTGTATCACTGTCCCCATTAACGTATAAACTTCAAAGTGAAATGTGAGGTTTATATTGCAGTAAACTCTAAATAGGTCATTTAATGGAAATATGTATAACTTGGGAATGTTACAATTGCCCTTCCAATTTTTCTTGAATATTTTGGAGTGATATACAACAAAGCCTGTCAATGTGAATAAGAGCAGCAGAGCTTAAAATTTTAACAAAGGATTGCTTAGTAAATCTTGGGAACACTTTGCCATGGTCAAAATTATGCCTAAGAGGAGAACAAAGCAGAATAGTTTTTTGGACATAAAAAAGGTTTAGTATACTGTCCCTGCAAGGTACAGCTAAAAGCACATACAGTAACCGTGTTTATTTTTAAATGCTTTGACATTTTAATATTTGAACAAATTTCTGCTGTACCACAGAGGTACTGTAAATGATACACAGTAGTTTAAAAAAAAAGCACAGAAATGTTAATATTACCAAGAGGACATTGTCCATTATTAATTGTCTCTTCCTCCCTTGCACATTCACAGAACTAAGAAATGAAATAACACGTGGGGTGAGTGGGTTATTCATCAAGACAAATTTTGTCTCCTTTGTAGCAGGAAATAAGCAAGTGAGTTTCTCTAAGCAGTAATGCATGGAAAGATATATGAATATTCTAGATACCTGCACACTAAAGGTATGTTATGAAGCCCAAAGGTAAAGGTTCAAATGCCATCCAACACCCAAGAGGTGTTTACACTTTAGTGTTAATGAATTTATTGAATTGTGCTGTTGCTTTTAAAATCTGCTGATTTGTTGGCTGAGCCCTCATGTATGACTCAACCAGATATATCTGCTTCGGTGGGAACTACAGCAGATGATCCGATGCCTCCTTTCTGAGTGTTCTTTGTTATATATCAGTGTCAGCCCTGGCTGTATTACTATAACAGTACACCTTGCTGGAATTAAGACACCTCATTCCTTCTTGATTCACTTGCAACTCCACAGCCTTATCCATTTCTCTCCTCCTTCATATCGGTCTTCATGAAAGCCAATGCTGAGGGTTAGGGTTAGGAAACAACTTCCTTTAGGGGCAGATTATTTCATAACAGCCTACTGCAGCGTTTCTTATATGTCTCTCTGAAGCATCTGGTTCTGACCACTGTCAGAGAAAGTATGTGGGACTGGGTGGAGTACAGACCTTATCTGGTATGGTAGTTATGTTTCCAGAGCACTTTGCTCACTGTTCCTTTGCAGAGAATTGTTCAGCTATCTAGAGCTGCCTGTTGCAAAATAATAACAAACACAGAGAACAGTATATCAGGTAATGAAGTCTGCCTAAGGGACAAACGATACACAGAAAGCATCTTGAATTGATATTGTTATTTAAATAGAAGTGCTGTGCAGTATTTATTTAGCCTTTCAATCTCTTAAATTATTGTTGCTTGCCATTATATTTACAACTCTCAAACTTCAGGTTAATTACATTGATGGTAATAATATTGGAAAATGTGCATAGATGGTGAAAGAAAATAACCTGTCTGTTCATTCTTTCCTTTCCCACACTGTTTTCCTGTATTACTCGTCCACCTACACCTCCTAATTTATAGCTGGTGTCCATTTATGGACATGAACTGTCCCTGGCAGCCACTGTAGCACTGAGCAGTAATGCAGAGAGCCTTATGGATCAGTAAGCCATAGAAATAGTATGGTCAGCAACCTTCTCTGAGGTTGAGCAAATTACATTCACAGTGCAACGAATCTTTAATAAGAAGGAAAGCAAGTGTCATTCTGCATTTGGTCTCTAGATTTTGTGCATTTAAAGAAAAGATTATTGGGAGGGCTGCACTAATTGGACAGCAGCATTTTGAGCTTTTCACATTGATTATTTTTAGGGAACCTTATCTGTTATAATTGGGAAGCAAAAATTCATTCTTTAGACTCTTTAACCAAATTGCACATAATCTATAGCTGTTTTGTTATACTTTTCCTTATTTGTGTTTTATTTATTTATTTGGATTTAAATACAACAATATAAAAGAATGCTGACCTGGGGATGCATGTGCGTTTGCCATTAACAAAAAATACAATTAAGAAATCATTATAAACCTAACTCAGCAGCACATTTCCTTTCCGCATCCCTGTCACAATCTACAGTCAACAGACACACATCAGAATTTACCACACCTCATGATCCTCCCCAAACATAAATCCCACTTGCCTTAGCCCTCAAATGTCAGCTCAAAGATGTGCTCTGTATCATGTCTGGAAGACCAATCAGTTTGGGCTGTTTTGAATAGGGGAGTGAAAGGGGAGTGAATTCCAAAGTGAGAGTTCTTCCCAGAAAATGTGCTGCCATTAGCTCCTTTTCTTTGATAGAAGAGGGACTCCAGCTCAGGCACCTTCGCTGATCTCAACTGCAACTATATGTCTCGGGGAGAAAGGAGTCTCTCTGGTAGGAATGTCCCAGGCCATTCAGGGCTAGTAAAACAACACCTCTACTCATGCAGCCAATTCAGATACTTGGAGCACTAATCCCATGTGATCACAATGAGGTATTCTATTTAACAAGTTGTCTACCTCATGCTGCTCAGAATGGCTGTAAGAGGTAGCCCCCCATAGAGCACATTGTTATATTCCAATTCAGAGGTGGCAAAGCACTAATCATGGGGGCAAAGTGCATGTCCAAGGGGAAATGTTGCACCCTCCTGGACAGACACATGAAAGAGCTAGCTCTGGTCACTTCTGATACTTGGTTGTTTAAGAGCAGCTGAGACTCTAATCAGATCTCTGTGCTGAAAACTTTGATTACAAACCATTTTCAAACACCCTCAACTGAGGGGTGTGACTTAGCCTCTGTGAACTCCTCCTGATAATTACTTCAGTATGCCAGAATGACCTCAATCTTCTTCAGATTGTCTCAGCAGTCTTGCTCTCATGCATACCCCAATCTTACTCAGATGGTGGGAAAGACACTCTGCTGCACTCTTTGGGCTGGGTGAGAAAGAGCCATGAACCTGGGTGCCATCAGTGACTGTCACATTAAAAATTCTTTGGCCCATATCTCCTCATTGACTCTCCTAATGGCTTTGCATACACATGAAGTAAGGGGTGGCAGAAGAGATCCTTGGGCGATCCCATGTCAGAATTCTCTCAGCAAAAAATATGTTTTCTGTTCCCTCCAGGGACCTCATGGTTCATTTGGTTTAAGCAGCTCAGAAAGCTAACCAGATCATCACTCTCCTAGTAAGTCATAACCTCTCATAGCCCCATACTAACCCTTGCTTCCAATTCCTCCCCGATAACATTGAGTAGAAAAACCACTGCTGAGCCAAAGAGGGGTTATGATTCTTCTTAAAGGGACTTAACACCATGATGGTGCAGTTTTAGAGAGGGGGAAGAGTTGATCTTTGATGTCCTGGTGGCTGTCATCCATAGATCTTCATTATGCTACACTAGAACATACATAACAAAAATCTCTGCCCTTGAAGAGCTTGTATAAAGCACATACAGGTGCTGCAGTAATTCAAACAGAAGATTCAACAACAGTAATTCAAGAGCAGTAATTCAACAATATGTGGTTGTTAGCACTGGGGAAGAACATCAGAAATCTGACCCAGGTTTACAAGGTGGTGTAAAAGAAGGCACGGAGGTGGGATTGAGTGAGACAAACAAAGGGTGCAGCTAGGAAAGAGGGCAGGGTAGAGAGCAGGGGGGGATGGACTAAATAATAAAGTGATGAGTATTTTTACTTAAGTATATTCAGCAGAGTAACTCTATAGGTTTACAGGCAGCATGTGTTGTAGAGCACTCATGGGTTTAAATGGACTTTATACGTGTGTTTGTGGAGGAAATAATAGAAAAAGCCAGAAGGAGGTGGTAAGCACCATGGATTTTCCCATGATAAACGCCACAGATCGGGACCTCTATATTAGAATACTTGGATAAGTATAAAAAATAAGTGACACTATGGGGCCATATCAATTGTTTTTTAAAAGGTACAGAAATCTTTACTTACTTGACACACATTTATCCCAAGAAGGCATGATTTTCAAAATCAGTTGTTTTCAATTGTGCACACAAAAATGGAGTTACTTTGCTGTGTGTGCAAATATTTGTGCATGTGGCTCACCAATTAATGTTCATGTTTATCTGATTTTGAAAGTCAGGTCCAGAATATGTAGCAGCCCCACCCTCTTGTGTCTGCAGTGTATCTCATGCCAATAGTGTGGATCTGGCTGTGTAAAAGGATAGTTCATAGATTTGAAGGTCAGAAAGAGCCATTGTGATCATGTAGTCTGAGTTTCTGCATAACAAAGGCTATAGAACGTCACCCAACCCCCCCAAATGATTCCTTTTGAATTAGAGTGTATCTTTAAAAAAAAATTCAATCTCAATTTAAAAATTACCAGTGATGGAGAATCCACCATGAGCCTTAGTAAATTGTTTCAATGGTGAATTACCTTCATTAAAAAATGTACAACTTATTTCTGATTTTAATTTGTTAAGCTTCAACTTTGAGCCATGGGATCTCATTATACCTTTGTCTGCTAGATTGAAGAGCCCATTATCAATTTTTGTTCCCCATATAGGTACTAACAGATGGTGATCAAATCATTCCTTAATCTTTTCTTTGTTAAACTGAATAGATTGAGCTTCTTGATTCAGTCACTATGAGACATGTTTTCTAATTCTTTAATCATTCCTTTGGTTCTTCTCTGAATCCTTTCCAATTTATCAACAGTCTGATTGAATTATGGGTACCAGATCTGGAGACAGTATTTCATTATTGATCAACGAATACAACAACTCATCTCAATATATATTTTCTAAAATATTTTACATTTTAATTTTAATTCTGGGTGTATTTCAGTGTAAGATGAAGAATTGCAAACACTGAATAATCAAACCACAATATACAGCAGTGCCTCGCTATCCTGACATACTGAACAACTTTTACAGCAACAGTGACTGTGATGCTATTAGTGTTGAGATCTTTTAAATTGAAATAAATAATTCAATATCTCCTTGTAATGACATAGGGCACTTTGAACAATATTCATCCTTAGGATATATTGACACTGCAGCTGGAGATGTAATTTCCAGCTAAGGCAGATGTACATGTGCTAGCTGTGATTGAGCAACCATGCTAAAATAGCTATGTAACTACGGTGGTGAGGACTGTGACTACAGCCACGCAACTATGTCCTTAAGATCTTAGGTGGGATTGTACTCAGATGGCTAGCCCACACTGCTGCTTGTGTCATGGGGGCTACACTGCTATTTTTAGATGGCTAACTTAGTCAAAGTGAGCACATATATGTCTATCTGAGCTGGAAATTTACCTCCAGCTGCAGTATAAATGTGGACCTTAGACCCTGGATTGGCAGAGCGGCCACCCAGTAGCAGCTGTAACCAGCTTGTGTTCTATTACCCACAGCTCAAGTGGACACAGACCATAGGAAGTCCCGCCTCAAGGGGTCTGACAGGCAGCAGCCTCATGGCTCCTGATTGGCTCCCTGCCCATATAAACCCATGGGGCATTCCAGGAAGCGTTTAGGCAACAGCACAGATCTTCTGTAGTTGCCATTCCTGCTTTTGAACTTCTGGTTTCAACCGTGCCTTGATTTGGACTTCACCTCCTGACCCGGGCCCAGACCCTGGAACCTGGCTTGTACTCTGACCCTCAGTATTGACCCAGGCCTTGAACCTGATCACAAACAACTCCTCTACGCTATTCAGAGCCTCAGGTTTGACCCTTGGTCTCAGCTGCCTTTGTTAGGATTCTGACAAGATGTTTTCTAAGGTGTGTGTGACATTTCCCAGGGTACAATCTGAACTGTTGAACAGCTGTATCTCTTCAATTCTCCAATCTGGGGTACCTTTTACACTGTTTTGCTGTGAGAACAACCTCTCCTGGCCAGTTCACATACAGCCTCTATCATGCAAAATCACGCCCAGCTGAATTACATAAATGCTCTGGCCAACCACTCATGAGTTGCATACAGGGCATCACCAGCAAATTCCCAGTCCCAGACCTTCCCTCAGAAATGTGCGTCTTGTACTGTCCAGCTCTCCACTGGACAATGCAAGCTCATATAAGGTCTGTCATATCATCAATGGAAAATGATGTGCACAAACCTTGTTAACTCAAGTGGAGGTTCCCAGCACTTCAATCCAAACACACACTGGTTTAGATAAAACAATAAAACAAGTTTATTAACTACAGAAGATATGTTTTAAGTGATTACAAATAAGGAGGCATAAAAGTCAGAATTGTTTACAAAGAAAATAAAAGATAAAACACTGATATCTAACTTAGCAAGCTAAATGGATTTAAAGCAAAGATTTTTCTCACCATATGCTCTTTACAGTCGTTACTGGCTGGAAGCCTCCAGGCCAAGATCCCTGCCCCAGTTCAGTGTTTCTTCAGGTGTTGTTGCTGCCATAAACAGAGAGGAGTGGAGTAGAGAGGTAATTTCTGTTGTGTGTGTTCTGTATTCTTATACCATTCTCCCCTCTTTGAGGATTATCTCCAATCCTGGGGTTCAGGTGACAGCCAGTCTGTTTACATGGGAACCCCAGTTGTTCTGTTATCAATATGTTAAGTTCTTGCTTTCCCACTTCTTTCTGCAGAAGAATGACCATTTAAGTAGGTGATTGTCCAATTCATTATGCTAATGCCTGGCTGAGCTGCTGACTAGTTTTTGTCTCCGAGGAACTGGTTTGAGCTTGCTTTGCTAAACTTGGAGCATATTATAGCAGTGTTATACAGTAGAATCCTATAACTTTACATACAATGTTGATAAACATATATTACCAGAATAGTAATGTTCAGCAGATTATGAGTTTTCAAATGATACCTCACAAGGCATACTTTGTACAAAATTTATCATAATTTTGTAAAAAGTGTGAACATAAGAATACAGTCTGTTACAGGGTGGCCTACCTTTTTAGGTAGACATAGCTACAGCACTCAGAGGTGTGAAAAATTCACACCTCTGTGCACCATAGCTATGCCAACCTAACCCCCCAGTGTAGATGCAACTAGGTCAATGGAAGAATGTTCCTATCAAAGTAGCTATTGTTTCTTGGGGAGGTTGTGTTCCTACAGCGATGGAAAAACCCTTCTATTATTGTAGGCTGCTTCTAAACTTTGGGGTTATGCTGGCATAGCTACAGTTCTGTAGCTATACTGCTATAGTCCCCATCTAAGAGGGAGAAACTGTATTGGCTTCTGCTAGTCTGTTGAAATGCATGATTGCTTCACTTTACTAGTTCATTCATGTGTGTTTACTTATAATCTGATTCCAAAAATTGGGGGTTATAAAGTGTGGACTTCTGTATACTTGCAATACTCCACCTTTAGCCCTCTCAGATCTTTATTTTTAAAAGGATTGGTGCGTACAATGGTGACTTGACCCTTCTCCCTTTCAAGCTCAGATAAAAGCTTGCCATTAGTCTCTCAAATTACAGGAGGTAGTGACAGTCAAAATTCAACTGAAAAAATGGCAGGGAGGGGATTCAGATTCTGGAAAAAGCCATGATATAATTTTTAAATTGTTCTGTTTCATCTAACTTGATTACATTTGTGTGTATGTGTATATTCAATGTGCATGTGTGTCACACACTGGTGAGCACGTGTTACAGGTTCTCCCTCTATGCCTGATCCACAGAGGATCTGAGTTGTCACAGTCCCCAGCTCCAGAGCCTTGGCTCTTTAATTGAAATTGTAACAGCTCAAGCTTTTGACTCTGGAGGTCCCTGGTTCAATCCCCTGTGCATCTACAAAATGATAGCCTTCATATACAGGTGTGCAGGCATACATAACAGGTACACACATACCATTTCTAAGAACATTTTGTGGACCAATTTACATCAGCTGTGGGTCTAACCCACTATTCTTTACTATGTACTATCTTTTCTAGTGAAGCCTATGCACTTGACAGGTTCAATTTATTATCATTGCTATACTCATTAAATAGGCTTCCTGACTAAATTTTCCTTTGTACTTCACAAGTGTGAATCTTTTTTATATAAAAATAATGTAGAATAACATAATCAATACAAGAGGTTAGCAATGACATTTTATCTGAAAGTTGGTTTATTACAAATAGGATGTTTTGTTGCCTTAAAGAGTGAAACGTCACGTACATGCGTAATAATAAAAGCGAAGTCTTCATAATGCTATGTGTAAATCAGAGGGTAGAGTATTGTGTCTGGTGTCTTATTATCATCTTTCTAATAACCTCCTGAACAGGAAGGGGATTTCTGAATTCATTCTTAAGAAGCGTGCTATTGAAATGATGGTGTCTGTGCATCATCTAAATGGTAATGAAATACTAACAAAGTAATCTGTTTGCTGGTTTCTTTTCATCCTGCAAGATGATGATGAGAAAGTGATAAAATATTTGTCATCTGATGTCTGTTTTGAAAACTGGAAACACAAACACAAACCAGGGAGTTTAATGAGATTTTCTTCTTTAAAACACTGGGCAGTTTATGGCTTTATAAAAAGGAACAGCAAAAAGCTGACTCCTTACAAGCCCTCTCGCAGATATTGGTAGTTAACCCCGCTTTATTACAAAGCACAAATATCCTGTATTTTTTTTAAATCACATGATAATTGTTGATTATTTAGTGCTCAATCCTGCAAATATTTACATAGTGTTTTTACCATCCAAATGTAATGGGATGACTCAGGGTAGGTAGGTTGTTAGAGCACTGCCTTGCTATCCAGAGTTAGTTACTTCCCTTTGGGATCATTCTATCCACATGGTGCTGCATTATTTCAAAACAAGCGCCCAGCATTCTGGGTAGACATCCTGTGGTGAAATGTATCTTTGTTAAGCTCTACCCATTTTTGGATTTTTTTCTCTGTGGGGAAAACTGACAGAAATTTTGGGACTTAGGGTCAAACTAAATAAGTCTCATGATTCCTTTCCTTTCATCCCATCAATAATCTTTTTTTGTGAGACAATGCCATTTTCAAAGAGCAGTCAGGCAACATATAGGAAACAGGGAGCTGCAATCTTTATGGTGTTTGTTATGAACGGACGTGTAGCCACGCAGGCTCTGTAGGGGGTTAATTTTGGCCTGAGAGGCCAATTACGTTATCTGGCTGTACCTGGAGGGAGAGCCAAGCTTAACTGAATACGAAGCCCAGCTGGGCAGGAGCAGGCTGGTTAGTGTAAAGCCAGGAGAGCAGAGTAGAACAGAGCATCTACAGTCATTCTCTGAGAGCAGAAAACCCAAGAGGGAGAATAAGCCCTGGAGGAAAGGTTAACCCCAGAGGAGTTGTGGGGAAAGAGTGCCTGAGAAGGCACGGTAAGAAGAAGTCCAGGGAAACAGCAGCAAGGAAGGGAACTGTGTAGATTGTGGCTGCTTGTTACAGGGTCCCTGTGCTGGAACCCAGGACAGATGGCGGGCCTAGGTTTCTCTACCAGCTGCTGGAAAATGGCACAGGATTGTTGGAGATGCCAACTGGACAGCTGGTCTGGAGGGACTTTGATACCTCTGGGAGAGGGCACTGTACAATGGCCTGTCCAGAGGGCCAAGTCACAAAGAGGGAGCACCTGGTTCGAGAGTGAAAGAGACAGGTAAGCAAACAAAGGGCAGTGGGGTGCCAGATGAGAGAGAGCTAATCCCCAGGCAAAGCTGCAAAGCGGTGCCCCAGCAGGGAGTGAATCCCTTCACTGGCCTGTTCCTTGGAGTTGGGGAAGTGAAGGTTGTATTCCAATAAGCTGGGTTCTCAGAGGGAGAGGGCTGCAGGACATGGATAGATTAGGATGGTGTTTGTGAATGTAGTGACACTATGTTCTGCAGTAGCACTGTTTGCCTCTCCATCATCCCCAGCAGCCAGTTCCTTGTCGTCATCATCGTCCTTGTATCCTGTGTAAGGAAACCTTCCCTCCACTCCTTCATCTCTTTCTCCCTCTGTTGGGATGCAGACACAAGGTGGTAAATGCGTTGTCATTCCTTGTCCTCTTTCCCTTCCCCCAGAGACTGGCCAGATGTTCACTCACTGATAGCACCACTCTCTGTGGTCACCACAACATGTCAGGTGCTGTGGAGGGAAAGAAAAAGCTCACCTTGTTGTCCAAATTCTAGTCTCCATGCCTGCAATGGTCAAATGTTGTTTTTTCCTCAGTTTTGGAATTTCATTCCCATATGCTTTTTTCCTAGCAGGGGTGAGCTTGGAGATGTTTTCAGACATTCTTCCCTGTTGGCAGAGAGTGCTAAGGAGAACAAGCAAGGCCAGGCCCATGATTGCATGTGTGCTTTTGTGGCCTGCCAGTGGGTTGTTTGAGGGAGCAGCAAGGGAAGGCTAGCAATTGCATGTTCACCAATTCTGTTCAAGGATGTTGTCCTAAGGTGTGTCCCTAAAAGGCAGAGAAGGATCTTGTTCAAAACACAAAGGCCAACCAGGCAGATACACCTTGCTGCTTTTTGCCAGGATGGTGCCCCTAGAGCTGGAGCAGCAGTGGCAGGGAACCACAAGCAATATGGGCAGTGCTGAGGGAGCTGCATTGCTGTGCAATCTGCATGCCCAAAACAGAGCACTATCTTTTGCGTTAAGTTCTTTGTATTTTTTAACATCCACGGATCAGCATAAAGTGCACTGCAAAATAAATGGAATTCTGCAGTAACCCGCAAGTGGGGGGGGGGGGGGGGGCTGCATGAATGCTTTAAAATCCTTTTTGAAATGTCTTTGAAGCCTGATTTGGGTGACTTACCTCTTAACTCAGATTTTCTTAAAACTGAGAGTGTTGTTGAAACTGGGAGCCAGAAATACATTTCTTGTCTCTGCTGCTACTAATAATGTGCTTCTGTTCAGTGCATCTCATTTTTAACCCACATGGTGCCACCATCTTGAATGGAATCGGGAAGGAGAAGGAGCAATAAGCAGCATGGTAGGAGATGGGGAGGACCTGGGGTGCTTGAGCAGTGGTTGTGGGCTTGCATATTTCTGAGAAATAAATGCTACTAAGTTTTTAAATTCTCCAGCATAGCTGCCATTCTGAGCTCCAGGTGGGGAGAGAGTTAAAAAGCCAAGGAGGCAGAGAGGAGGTTAGTTTATCATGGTGGTGCCCTGGTAGTACTCAGAAGTAAATAGTTGAAATCCCCCAGTATAGTTGTATTGTAATATATCACATAATACTTAGAGGGAGAAGTCTCCTCCCCAGATCAGGTCTCTGCTGTGACTCCGTGGGCCCTCTAACTGTGATTCAGGGGTCTTCAGAACTGTGCCTGCCTTGGGGTTCATTGGGTGGACAAGATCCTGGATTGCAGGGTTAATCATCTCTGGGCTTGCATCCTGGCTGGCGTCCAAGGGTGAGTCCTAGGTGGAATACACAAGAAGCTGTGGTTTGGTGGTGGAACCTCTACCAACAAATATGTTCTAGCTCCTATAATATGCACAATGTGAGTCCTCACCAGGCCTTCTTGTTGTCCCTAACTTTCTCACAACTCAGCTGAAGCTTCTTTCCACTGTTGTGGCACTGGCTAAGGCCCTGGGAATGCCCCCTCTCCTTCATTTGTTAGCTGCTTGTAGACTGCAGTTCAGGTGGGCCTGGACACACTTATACAGGGGGAAAGGAAGTTCAGGGTCTTTGCATGGGACCATGTGAAAACACCGGGCAAGGCTGCTGTCTGATCGGTATGCAGCTCTGGGGGTGTGAACTCACCGTGAGCTGGAATTGCAAAAACGGGTATCTGGCTGTTCGCCAGCACTTAAATGGGGGAAATAACATCTGGTCAAGATGACCTGGGGCAGTAGAGGGCACACTGACAGACAGGCTGACCCAGGTAGCTGGCAGAGCAATGTGGAGTGGAAGTGGGAGGACTGCCAGATGTGAAACAGTTGCTTCAGAATGGGGATGTGTACACACCTACCTTGTGGAAAAAATCATCCTGATTCTCAGTAAATCTGCTTCCAAAGTGGGATAACACCAAGTGATATGGATTAGAAAGCTAGAGGATTTGAAACAAATACTTGTGTGTGGCAAGGCAGTCTATTCTGAAGCAATTTTCAAGTGTAGCCAAGCCCTTACGTTTGTAACATTTGCGGCATTGGGGACTTAACTGCTAACATTTTATGTATTGCCAGTATAAATTCAATCTGAACAAAAGGTCAGTGTCTGCTTATTGTATTCATTCGGAGTTTGGTAAGTTATGTATTTGGATTTACTCTATATAATTAGCAATTTGAAGAAGATGGGCCTTTTTCAGGTCTCAGGGTAACTGACATCAATAGAATTGCATTATGTAAATCTGGTATAAATGAGAAACGAATCAGTCCTACTTTCTTCTAAGTAAGCCCTATGTCAATTATACTATTTAAAATAAAATTTTATTTTTCATAAATTGAGCATGGAAAAACCATAGCATAGGATGATGAGGAATCACAAAAGTGGAATAAGTACATAGCTGAACATTACCATGGCACACTGACATAGATTTAGCTATAGGCTTTGAAGTGGCCTGCTGATGCCTGGAAGGCTTGGTAAGTGCCTTTTGTAAATCTGCCCATGTAAGACACCAAGCTGCTGATTCCTATTAAACAGGACTCAGGGTTAAGAAAGACAAGGCGTGAGCAAGTGAGGAAATCCCTTGGAAGAAGCTATTGTGGTTCTATTAAAGACTCAGGCCTTGATTCCCCATTGTGTTACATCAGTGTTATGTTGTCTTAACTGCATTAATCTCTTAAAACTGTGTAACAGAGTAGAGAATCAGGCCCACGGTAGTTATTAACTTCTGTCGGAAGGTTAATATTGGAAAGCCTTATGTTAAAGGACATATTTCACCTGTTATCAGAGTTCTGAATATGTAAATTAATAACCAAGTTTTGCATTTAACCAGAGTAACTGTGACATGGACCTAGATCAGTGAAACATACCAGGGGCGTGGCTGTTCACTGTGGTATACTCACTGGGGAACCTGGTGAATTTATAGGTAAAAATCTATGAAGTAGTTAATTCTACCAAGAGTTATGTTAACTCCCTTGCATGACTGCTGTGCTCCTCAGAGATGGGGCCTAGTGCACGGACATGAGAGGCGGAGGGAGGGAGTTTTGATGCTGAAAGGGATATGCATGGAAGGGAGAACTAATTATCTATGAGATTTTCATTTCAAACTTTTACACACTACAGCCTGCCCCCTTCCCTCGCCCCTGACACACACACACCATCGTGTTAGGCTACAAAACTTTGCAGGAGAGAATGTGGCTCCAGCTCCATGAGATGACCCTCACAGTTCTTTGAAGTATTTCCCTCCTCCTGTGGGCTTTTCCATGAGAGAGGAGCAATGTATTGAAAGTGGGGGAGATCAAAGATATCACAACAACCTTATATTTAGAATCTGGGAGATTTTAGACACCAGATCAAAGCTGTTTGAAGATCTGTTCATTGTTTGACTTACACTTCATGTCAGTATTCCTTTAAAATGTGGTTGTGTTCAGGAAAGTGAGTTTGTTTAAAAAAAATAAAACCCCTCAAACCACACTGTAATTCTGTATATCCACACCCCATGTGTCTTCCCAGTCAGACCTGCCCTATTTACCGACAGAAACAACTGCTTGTAACTGGCAACACTGCCAGTGTAGCTGTTCAAAAGGGAAGTCTGGTCTGTTCTTATCATGCATCACCAATGAAAATTGCCAGCTACTCCTGAACTTACTTAGTTGATGATGATTTATGAAGCAGATAAAAAGCTACGTGGTTTGAAAGCCAATTTGGGATTTTTGTCCTGACACTCAGAAAATGTTCTCTTATTTATATTCCTTAGAAATCCAAAGGTAGATGATACTGCTAATGTGTGGAAGATATTTAGTATCAACTTTAAATCACGTTTTAATTTTAACATTTAAGGTTAGATTCACTAGTAGTACACTTCTGCCTGCTTTGTGCTACTTAGAAGCAATAATTTTGAGTTTTGATAGAAAGTTGAATACTGAAATATTTTGGCTGGAAACCAAAATATTTTCATCTGTAAACCAAAATACATTGATTTGGAAATGCTGTCACGATGTCTCATGGGAAACGTAGTTTAGGTGTCTCAAGCTCCCAGTCTGCTTAGTTTAATACAACTTTGTCTAGAGTCAGGCTCTGTTGTCTTGAAAACTGATAAAAGACATGCTCATGAAGAGGTTGTGATGTATGCAGACATTAGGATATTGTAGGATGCATTGTTATCCATTATTTACATTCCTAATGTATGCATTATGAATGCAGCACATCTTGTTGAGGATACATTGCATAATGTGCTGTAACTTTCATAAACAGTTTGTGCAGGTGGCAGTCATAACTTAGGTCTTAAAATAAAAACTGTCAGAACAGAAATGAGAAATTGAATCAGATGGGAATCAAACCAGACAGCTAGCATTATAGACCACTTTAGTAGTAATCTAATTTGTTGCTTGTTGGCTGATATCCAAGCTGTACTTTGGTTCTTTGCTTTACTCTGGGGGGAAAAGTGTGATTGAATACTAGGCTGCTATATTCCATGAGGAAAATACTGTAGACTTCATTTTATTTATAGAAGTCTGTAATTCTGGGTTGATATCTAGCTTTAACATCACTTTTTATCTCCTATGCCTCAATGCTTTCTCCTATTATATCACCGTAAAATTAGTATGTGATATTAGAATTTAAAATTATTTGATTGTAGGTATGAAATCCTAGGCCCATTGAAGTCAATGGGAATTTTGCCATCGACTTCAGTAGGGCCAGTATTTTCCCCCTAGATTAAAAAGTCATTTAATTTATAACAGTGTCTACATTTTGAGTACCATCCAGAGCCTATCTTAGTCAATAGAATACCAAAAGTACATTGCACAAAAAACATACATATACCTTGTACTTTCATGGATTGCATTTCTGGAGTCAGGCTGATCAACTGCCCTGTGTGACCGGCCCCTTTAAGAGAGAGCAGGGTTCAGTGAACCAGTGATGTGTTAGGTGCTTCCCAGTAGGGCTTAAAGGAATCCAGGAAAGGTACAGGTGAAATCTGCCTGAGGAGAAAAAGAAGACCCCAAGGGGGAACAGGAGTCACAGAGGAGAATTGATACAGAGAGCCACTGTGGAGAACATTATTGGTGAGGACCAGCTAGGGCTGGTGAACCACTAATGAATTACAGGAGAGCTTATGCAGAGGCCTCTCTGAACACGGGGAGCAACCAGCCTGGTTAGGGGAAGCTGAGCCTGAAACAAGAGGGTTGATGGTCGAGAGTGGATTCCAGGAGTGGGGGTGAGGGAGTGGGCAGGACTTCACAGGCAGAGAGGTCTGGGTAAGTGGGACATTGCAGGAGGACCCCCTTGTAACGTGCCTGAGTGGAGGATTGTAGGAAGCTGAGGCAAGAACCAGGGGTTGGCCCTGAACGAACGTTCCCTTCAGGACTCATGGGCTAGGAACCCTTGGTGAGTGGAACACTTCAGGGACCCTTATCATGCAAGACCTATCTTGGGGCTACTGGAGAAGTGTTGTGGGAGAGATTGAATTTGGGAGCTCTCAGGCTGGGGGCCTGGGGAATGGGGCCCTGGAACTAGGGCAAAAGAGTATGGGAACAGACTGGAGATGGACTCTTGGGAAGATGAGATAGAAATGCTGTCTTGGGGCAAGGGAATGTGGAAAACTGATGTGAACCTGTTCTTTGGGATTTTGGGAGAATGGTTTTATCATGAGGTGTGGTTTTTTTGTTTGTTTTTTTTTTCTTTTCACTCTGCCACATGACAGAAAATTTTCCTACTCTGGGATAGGTTTTGCCATGCTCTAAAAGTTGGTGAGCATTTATTCATGAAAGTAATCTTGTTAAATTCAGTAAGACTGCATGCAGGAGTAAATATCAAGCTGAGTAAAGATCTGTGCCTCCATGTTTAGTATTATCAACCTTTGTTTCTTCTTGAAACTTGTTCAAATAAACTTTATTTAATAAAATCATCTTAAGGGCAATGATGTACCATCTTGCAGTGTTGCCAGTTCTGAAATATTTAAAAAAATCATGAATTGGACCCTAAAATAATGAGAAATGAAGAAAATAATTGTGAGATTCTTTTTATTTGCCTCCTAGTTTTTCAGTCTTCAGAATACACTTTTCAAGCTTTACTCCATAGTCATGAAGGCTGCAAACTTGCTTTTTTAATTGATGAAAGCTGAGATTCTTCTTCGAGTGATGGTCCCTGTGTGGATTCCATTGTGAGTATGCCATGCACTGGAACTATTGAAAGCAGTGTCTGTTGACCCATGTGCACACCTCGTGTTGCCCCCAGGGTGCAGCTGAGGTCTTATATGTCTGCGTCGGTTGATGCCCACTCAGTTTCCTCTTACCACTGCATGGCTAGAGTTGGAACATCATCATCTCCTTTTCAGACCTGAGTAGCAAGTAAACGTTTTCATTGTTAGCAGTAGAATAGTTAGTAAATAGTTAGTTGATCATTAGCAAATCATTAGTAAGTCATTAAAAAAAATCTAAGATAGAGTTAAATAGATATCTAAGTTCATTTTTCCCCACTCCCTGTTCGTCTGAGGGACTATGCCAAAGTAGACGGGCTTCAAGAGCTGTGCCTCATGCCTGTGGTCCTTCTCAGTAAGCAACGAACATTTGTGCTGCTTATATTGTTTGGGGGAATCTCACATTGTGTTATGGTGCTCCATCTGCCACTACTTCCTGCTCAGAACGTGAGAAGTGAGGCAATTCAGACTTAGAAAATTCCTTATGGAGGAAGCTATGTGTCTGTGTGCGCACCAAGAGGTGGCATCAATGAAACCGCTGGAGCACCCACCCACACTGATGGCACTAGCGTCGCCAACCGTATCAGTAGTGGCGGAGCTATCAACACCGTTGAAATCACATAAGAAGAAACATAGTCACGGGCACAAGAGTGGATCCCCGAGAGGAACCACTTCTAAACGCCGCATTCCTTCCCCGAGACATGACTAGCTGGGTGAGACATTGTGGGCGAATTCAGTAACTCCGACACCCAAAGGAGCTAAGGTTGACAAGAAAACAAAACATTTTGTCAGCCCATCCATATCTGAAGCCCTCTGGAATACCTAGTACCTCGCACTCCAGGGCGGCTATCCCCTTTGACTCCCACAGCAGAACTCTGTAAACCTGTGGAGGGCTCAGCTCATAAGAACCCTCAGGATAACATACGGCCACCGTCTCCAGCCGATGAACCGCTTCTGTTACACCATCATCTGGTGCGAACATATCCTATGGTTCCACCGGTACCACATACCGTCCCTCAACCTCGGCCGACAATACAGCCATAGGCTCCGCAACCTCCAACGGTTCCGCATGTACCACTGGCACCGCCACTACCGGTGCTGTCGGAGTCTGACTGCTCATCTGAATCACAGCACCATTTCTCCGCACAACGCAGTCCAAGACGGCACTATGCGTCCTCACAAATGCCACCACAGCAGCAATGGTTTAGATATCCGCAGGACTTTTATGCAAGCTCAGATGTATCCCACTTGCAAGGATGGGACCCTTTTTATGACTGGGCAACAACCTCTCTTCCCCCATCAGTATATACTGCACCATCGGTATCTGGGGAATACACAGGAGCCTCGGTACTGCTGGTACCGTTTACTCCGTCAGGACCGATGGATCCACCACCCCCAACGGGAGCCTCGTCGTCGCCGGATGACTTCATCATTTCACCATCTGCATCACCATCGGACGATCAGGGCCAATATCAGGAGCTGCTATGGAGCATGGCGACAACCCTAAAACTAACAGTGGAGTCTAACACAGAGTCGCAGGATGAGTTCCTAGACATCCTTCAACTGATGAGCTATTCACATATTCACTGCACATTAAGTCATAACTTATTTGTCCTTGACAGATGCACCAGTAGGCCACGTAGTCCTACAAACTCTTACACCTATTGAGCCCTAGCAGCCCATCTCCATGCTGGTTAGAGCTCGCTATGCTTCCCACATAGGGAATCCACATAGGGACCAGCACTTGAAGAAGAAAGGGCGGTTACTTACTGTTACTAATGGTTCTTTGAGATGTGTGGTTCCTATCTGGATTCCATTCCCATCCCCCCATTCCCTCTGCTATAGGCTTGATACCTGTCAGTAAGAGGAAACTGAGGGGGCATGAACCAACGCAGCCACATAAGATCTCGGACTTACCACGTGGACAATGCAGGGCATTCATACAGGTCAACGGACATTATTTGGAATAGTTCTGGCTCTGACGCATGGCGTGCATGTGCTCCCCTGTCTTGAATCCAGATAGGAATCATACATCTCGAAAAACCATCAGTTACAGTAAGTAACCTACCTTTCTGCAGGCCGTGTTCATGTTGTGCCAGGAAGGGGTATTTTGGGAAGATGTTTGGTTTTATAAGGATTCCCCCTCTTTGATTTATTAGTGCACACTAGTAATCTGATGTTGTTGGGCCCTCTCTGGGCCTGCCAGGATTCTACAAAGATAGCAGTAGTTTGTACCCATTTTGGAGAGACAAGTGAAGAGTGTATGTAATAATACTGTATAAACTGTATATTGACTTTTTTGGCAGATATCAAGATTTATTGTCCCTTGAGGTAAATATTTATCTCCTGGGTCAATACATCTTGATCAGCTCAACACAAGTCAGTAATTGCTTATCATAGCAATCCAGAATGAGGTCCAAATGGAGATTTTGAAAGTGGAGTTACAGATGCTTTGTTACGTCCCTGTACTAGAAAGAATACCACTCTTTATGTGCATTTAAGGTCATAGATCCTATGTTAAGTGTATTATAGCTCTTATATTATATAATGTATGTATCATAGAGCTTATTAATCAAACAAATGTTTCCATTTTTTGGATAATGAATCATTTGATAGAGATAAAAAACAGTACGTTTTTAAAATGTGTTTTTCATGATCTTATTTTTTGTAAGGCATTGGCATGTTCTCTTTCAGGTGGCCTGGCATTAGCTCAAGTACTATTTTTTTATGTGAAATACCTGGTTCTCTTTGGTATTCCTGCTATTATTATTCGAATGGATGGACTCAAACCTCCAGCTTTACCTCGCTGTGTGAGCACAATGCACAGTTTCACTGGAATGTGGAGGTCAGTAAGTTTCATTTATTATTGATATATTGCAGTAATTTTTTAGTGTATTGATGATAGGGGAGTGTGTGTGTGTGCGCGCTCCGAACCATTCTTTTATCTGTTCATTTTTTAAATGTTCTTCAGTCTGATTACTTTTTTCATGCCACAGAGATAAAGGGAAGCCTGCCTTTCAGGATTTTCATCATCTTAATGATTAGAATTAGATCCAGGCCACTTGACTCCACTAAGATGATTATTTTTCCCCCTGGATATTTATGAAATATGATTCATTTTTCAATCTTGGTCCAAAAAACACACTTCAGTTGAAAATTCATCCAGAGAAGGATAAGAAATACTTGATAAGTTACCCTGTGAGGAAAGTTGTGGATTATAACACTTTAATAGGAAGAAAACTGTATAAGAAGAAGACCCTCCATAGTGTTAGCATGTTAAAAGCAATATTTGTTCATATTTTAGCATGAAATTCTGGTCTCCCCAGGTGTGAGTAAAAATTAGAGGCAATCAATCAAAATGAAAACTGTGGTTGTGAAGCTTAGAAATTGCTTTAAATAATTAACACTCAACTCTTTGGTGCTGGGTCTCCCTTTTCACTGTGTGTTTGTACAGGGCCTAGCATAATGAAGATTGTGGTTGGGGACTGTAGATACAGTTGTAATACAAATAAAACGTTTTCCTATGCCTTTTCCATTCCCTTTTCTTTAAATTAGTAGACCTGCATACTATCAGGACTGATTTGGATGATTTTTTTTCCTACCAGAAGCTAACCATAACAAATAATGTACCCGGGTTTTGCTTTGTGGCAGTAGAAAACATTAAAAAAGGGAATGGTTTATGTGACTGAGGTTGGAGGGGGAATAAATATGTTTTAAAATAGGTAAAAATCTGAGCTACTAACAAGATACCTCTTTGGATTAGATTCTCCTATGAAGCTGTGAACTGAATTTCTTCGAGTGCTTGCTCATGTCGATTCCAAGTAGGTGTGTGCACGCTGCGTGCACAGTCATTAAAAGGTTTTTCTCTTGGCAGTACCCATCGCATCGTTGCAGGCATCCCCTTGGAGTCGTGCCTCCTGGTGCCGTATATAGGGCCCTGCCGACCTGCTGCCTCTTTGGTTCCTTCTTACCACCTGTGATGGTCGTTGGAGCTTCTGTCTTCTTTTGCCTCAGCAAGCATTTCCTCAGTGTTCTTCTGTTGTGATTCCTGTAAATAGATAGATTTGAATTAGTTGTTAGTAGTTAGTTAGCTAGTTAGCTAAAGTTTTCTTTGGGTGGTTACCCCCACTTCGTCTTCCTCCCATCGATCCCAAGGATTCAAACAGTGTGAAACCTCCCATAAATCTATGCCAAAGGATGATTCCCACGAATCCTGTCTGAAGTGCCTGGGGGAATCCCACCAGACCGATCACTGTAGGATTTGTAGGGGATTCCATCGTAGGACCATGAAGGAGAGGAACATTAGACTTAAAGACCTCCTCATGGAGGCACCTTTCCATCCCCAATTGGCTCCAGGCTGCTTGGACCTGGCACCTGGTACGTCGGTGCTGAAAAAGACCTCTGCACGGAGAGAACCCTGGCACTGGCATTCCCTGGCATCGAAGATGAACCCGGCACCATTCCCACTCTCTGGTGCCTCACAAGAGGCAACATCTTGAAGAACAGCAGTTATGAAAAGGTAGATAACTGGTTTTTTGAGCCTTCAGACTGAAAAAGAAATCTTTTGGTTTTTTTGCCAGCCTGTGAGCTGATAGCAACATCTTTTGACCGGGCAGGACTTTGAAAAGCACAGTTTGAACCAGCAATCAGTGTTTTCCTGCTGTTTCAATTATTACTTTGTGGAATCTGAGCATTGCTCTCAAGGGGTAAACTAAATTGAACATCAGCACAAATACAGATGATGATATTGTGTTTGATACAAATAGACCATGGAAGAATTGTTATTGACTGTGAAGGTAGAGATAGTGGCTGAAATGTGTTTTAAGCCTTTGGTACACTTTCAAAAGTATTTATTAAATATATATAATTACATCATTTTCAAATTTTATTAGATCATTGAAACTTGTGTTCCAATAGGTAACGAGATTTAGATTTTCTGATCTTACAGTAGAGGAAAAACGTGAATTTTTTTTTTGCCAAAATATCTCATTCACTGATGTGCATAGGGAACAATCACAACCAGAAATAATTAAATATGATATTTCACAGGTAGAATTTGTGTGTTTGAAAATCAGTTCACGTCCAACTGATTTGATCTGTTGCTATGAAAGCCATCTGAGTGGTAGCATTTCCCATGGCTACTAGTGAATTATGGGTCAATTTCAGTTATCTAAGAAATCTCACGTAGCTTGCCCTCTGCATTCCCTGAGTTATGATTCTCTCATACCTTTACAGTTAAACTCATGAATCACTGCTATCCACAGGGCTGCAATCCTTTTTATGTGTTCAGTGCCTTATGTAGAAATATCACCATCAGAGGTGGAAGGTGGAATAACAACCTTTGTTTTTAGTTTAGGGGTATGATTATCTCAGGAGTACCAGATCATCCCACCAAGAATGTAAGTAATGTATCTCGGCTTCATCAAGGATATCAAAAAGGGTTGGAAAGCAAAATAACCTGTGTTGTGAGATCACGGGAATAGTTACTGTCTAAGTCTGATAAAAGTTCTGTATTTAATTCGTGTGTTACCAGGTTTCAATGACTACTCTCAACACTGTGTCAGAAAATAGCTTGAGTAATAGTATTAATAGTATGAGGCCTGTTCTTAATGGTGTGCAACATGAAGACTTGCACCAGAATCTGTCTTTATGGAATAACAAAAATCAAAAGCTGGCAAAGGCTCTTTGGGTTAAGGTGAGGAATAGATTATTACAAAATAAAACAAATACAGAATATAGTGGTGACAAACAGAACAACTGTCAGCTGATAGATGCATGCAGTCTTTTGATATAGTAGTGTATGGGGCTAGAGAGAGATTAAAAGGACAATGCTAATGTCACATGCAAAGCAAGGTTATTAACTGAGTAAAATTTCACTACGTATTGCGCTAGGTAGGTGGGACAGATTGATTTGTTCTTACACCAGCTTCTGATGTCCTTAAAGCACAGAAATGGAGGTGCTTGGGTTGCAGACACATGCAGGATTTCCTAGTAATGATTGGTGCTGGCCTGTTTCACAGTCTGAGGTAGCATGTAGAACGTTTTGGAACCAGGAAGATAAGAAAAATGCCATGGTCTGTTGTTGAAAATATTAGAACTCAAGAAACAAAAAAGACTGCAGAAAAACAATCCATGTGCTCCCCATATGACACTAAACAATTATTCAACAGTGTCTATTGCAAAATGCATGCATATGAACAGAAAACAGTTATTAAAAAGTATGTTATCATATTTGACAGTAGACTGTTGCTAATTTTCACTTTACTAGTTGTGACAAAGCTCTTCGTCTACCTCAGTGGGTCCAGCGCTTCCTTCTAGCGGTAGGTCAGGGAAGTGCTTCACCTTTCAGTGTTTCTTCCACCCTCTAGTGGTGGGGGAGGGTAATGCAGCCTCTCTAAGATGGCCGCTCACTGATGGCTCCTGGTCCTGTCTCTGGTTCTCACAGGCCCTTGTCTCTGCTGGGGCTCTTGCCCCTCCAGTGAATGGCCGGTAGGGGGTGGGGGAGACCAGTTCCACCCTTGACTCTGGGCCCCAACCCAGGACCCTACAAGTAGCAGCCTCGTGCTGTGGCTTCAGGAAAGCTGCTAGCTTCCCTGGGTTACTTCCCCGTGTCCCTTGACTTAATGTCCACACCCTGCTCAGACAAGGGCCCTTCCTGTTTTCCTTGCCAGGGGAGGCTCTTGACCCCTGACAGCCCCACTGGGTGTGGTAGTGCCGAACCAAATGTCCAGTTCTGTCTTCTGCTTCTGGCAGAGTCTTTTCCCTCAGGCCTCCAGGCCTGGGAAAGGTCCTTTGCCCTCTTTGGGCAGGGTTTTTCCCTCACCCCCACAGGGTTCTCTTCTGCCACTGTTCTGCTCCTTCTCCTAAACCCTCCTGGCTCTTGACAGCATCTTGCCTGCTGACACACTCTGGTAGTTTACCTTACTCTCACAACTTCAGCCACACCCTTTCTCTGGAGGGGAGGCTTTTAACAAATCTTAGGCAGGGCCTTGATTGGCTCCAGGTGTGTTAATTAACCTGGAGTAACCCTTGCTCAGCTACCAGGGGAAAAGGGACTTTCTGCCCCTTCTGGTGCTGATCCATTGGCCCTTGAGTGAGCCCTGTCTTGTGGGGGCCAGTCCCCTTGCACCTTTTGCTGCTGCTGTTGTTTGGGGGCTCTGCTGGCCTACCTCCCTCCCTGCGAGGAGTGAGAGACCCCACGCCTGCTGCTACTACCACCTGTGGGGGCCCTTCCTGGCCAGCTGGCTTGCTGCTGCTGTTACCCTGGACTCTACTGCTGCTGTTGCTGCCTGGAGGAAGAAGACCATTGCTGCTGCTGGGGGAGAACACTGAACGGATGAAGAAGTCTGTGGAGGGGGTTTGTTTGTTCCTGGACTGAGTGACATCTCTGTTTTGTGATGGTAGGGGCAGTTCCTGTTGTTGCTGTGGGGAGAGGGGGGAGCAGCATGAAGCCCTGCCCCCAATCCATCTACTCCCCACCCCACCACCACCACCATTGCTGTTGCCCTCTCCACCACTCCTAGCCACCCTCCATCAGCTGCATCGCCTCCTCACCCCTCAACTCAGCTGTTTGCCTCCTGACCAGCTGGGACTGCTGCAGCAGCAAAGACTTTATTTCCTACTACCCAGGTGCACGTGCTTCCTTTCCCTTTCTCCCCCCCCCCCCCTTGGACTTGCCCTCCTTTCTCCAGCTATGTTTGGCTGGAGGGTCCCCCACCCTCCACTTTGCCCTCTGGCCTCTCTCAGGCATTTCCCCCCCCCTTTCCCCTCGCAGCCTGCCCCGCCCGCCTCTTGCTGCCCACTCTGTCCCTCTCTCCCTGCTATGGTTCTTCCCTTGGAGTTTATTTGGTTTCCCTACCCCACCCTGCCCCAGTCCTTCAGCGTTTGTTGATTTCCCTGCCCCATCCTAACCCCTGTGATTCCCTTGTTCTCTCCTACCCCATCCACGGCTTGTGGTTCAGCTGTCCCCCCACCCCTCTTTGCTACTTGTTCCTGCTCCGCCCTACCCTACCTGCTCTGTGCGCCCATGCTCCCCAAGCACCCGTGAGCCCCCGCAGCCCCCTGGTTTTTTTGTTGTGTCCCCGCTCACTGCACCACCTGATGCCTTTGTAACCCCCCACACCCAGTGCAGCCGGAGGAGTCGGCACCCCTCTGCCCCAAACAAGGCCCTTGTGACCCTTCCTTATTGGCATCCTCCTCTGCCTGCATCCTAATGGGGAGGAGAAGTCAGCCATCCTGCCCCTCTCCCTCCCTCCCTGCCTTCCCCTTTTCCTCAGTGCTTGCCCCGTGACCCCTCCCTGTAAGTACCCTACTCCCCTCCCTGCGTCCCAGTGAGGAGGAAAGGTCAGCCCTTTCCCACCCCTTTGCCTTTGCCAACCCCCTCCGGTGCTTGCTCCTGTCCCCTTTCTCAAATGATTGGGGAGACTGGGGGGGGGAACTCCTCCTCCGGTCGACCCTGTCCCCTACCCTCAGCCTGTTCCCCCCCTCACCCATTCCCATGGCTACTACTATGACTGATGCTGCTGCCAGATCTAATGCCATCACCGCCCCCACTGGGGCAGCGGCAGGCACGGGAGGGACCTCCACCTCTGCTGCTACGACTTCCTCAGCCGGCAGAAAGGGCCGGGGGAAAAAGAAGGGCAAGAGCCCTGTCCAGAAGGCAAAGCCTCCCAGGGTGGGGGCCACTGTCGGTGCTGTGGCACCGCCATCAGCCACAGCTCCCATGCTCCTGCCTTGACCCCAAGAGCATATGCCCAGGTAGCCACCACCCCTCCAGCCACCGCCCCATCATCTGCCCCCTCCCCCCTCCCAAGTAACATCTCTAGTGGACAGGGTCCCTCCCACATCCTAATCAGGAGGCATGGCGTCCGTTGCCTCCTGGTGGCTGTCTCGCCCCACATGGAGACCCTCGGCCATCCCGGCAGCCTCAAAGATGTATGGCAAGGTCGTCTTCTTTCTATCATGAGAGGCCGCCCAGGAGGCGGTAAGAGAAGGGCCTGGCAGTGGGTGGCATCTATGTCCCCCTAGAGCCCCTGGAGGACCTGGGTGTACAGGTGGTCCTTACCTCCATCCCGCCCTTCCTCCCTAATGTCGCCCTGCTCCCCTTCCTCTCCACCCTGGGGAAACCTATTTCTGTTATCAGCCCTCTCCTGCTGGGCTGCAAGGACCCTGCCCTCCATCATGTTTTGTTGTTCCTATGGCAGGTCCAAATCCAGCTGCTGCCGGCGGTGGCACGTGATGGGGAGGCTCTCAAGGGGTCCTTTCTGGAGCCCCATACAGGGATCATTATTCTTCGGGGGAGGCCCAGTGCTTCCCCTGCCAGATGGCAGGGCACATGCCCCCTAACCCAGTACTACCAGTACTTCCTCCAGACCTGAAGGCTAGTCTCAGCTGCCAGGTCCGTTGCCGTCGCTGAAAGGGAGGACTTCCTTGCGGAGTCCCTGCTACACAACCATCAGCTCCGTGTGCAGGTGCAGAGGCCCCCTCGGTGCGACAGAGGATGGTCCTGGTAGGCACCACCAGGATTGGAGACCTCCTGGCCTACCCTGTGGCACATACTCCAGGAGGTGAGGGCAGCCTTGCCTCTCGCTGCTTGGGTTTACCTCAAGTGGGTCCTTTGAGAGGCTGCTCCCCACCCCTCCCTCAGTCCTAGCCCGCTGGAGCTTTTCATTGGGCCCTGGCCTCACGTGCTCCCCCAGCCATCCTCTCCCCACGCATCAAGACGGCTGCTAGACTTGTAGCCAGTCTGTTTCCAAACCGTGCCCAAGGACCATCTGGACATGCTTGTGTTCCACATCCTTCATTTCCTCGCGCTTGTGTCCCGCCCAGACACCAAATGGTGGAACCTGATACCGCCTATGGAGGCAAGGACCCCCGGTGGGCCAGTCTCTATTCCATCTTGACCCCGCGGCCACCGGAGACATCAGTTGGTGGCTCTTTCACGGAGCCGTGAGCATGGTCGTGTACTTGGCGCGGTTCACCCCTCGCCCTGACACCTGCCCCTTCTGCGGTGTGAGGGAGGTTTACTTTGAGTGCTGGCTGGCCTGGTGGGGACAGAGGTGCCTCTTTCCCTTAGCACCCGCCCACTTCCTGGAATTCAGATAGTAGGACTCTCCGGTAGCCATCTAGTCTAACCCTGTCACATAGTCCAAAAATGATTGTCTTCAGAAAAAAATCAGGAGTCACTCCTCAGCTCTCATCAAGAATACAGCTGCTGAGCGTGGTAGTGAGGTTTCATATTACTAAGACGTAATTGTTTTTACTAAATGTTTACTAGCATTAAATAATTGAAATTAACTGCATTTGTGAAAATAATGTGATATCTAGCTCTGGATTTATGCAAGAAGGACAACAGCTCAATGTCAGACCAAGATAGAGTATCTAGCTGGCTTTTAATCACTGCATTTCCAAATTTCAGACCCAGGGAATCAAACTGCATTTTGTTTAGCAAATCGGCAAGAACATTATAACATCAAGCACGTGATTAGAACCAGTGTTGTTGGAGGCTTAAAAATGCTTAAAGAAATCCTTCTAGGCTAGTGCTTGCTATACAGATTCTTAGGCTACAAGCAAATTGTTCAGCAAAACTAGAAGAGATTGAATTCCATTGAGGCTTTGAAGAGCTTTACGCTGATACTCAGACATTTGCTCTGGTTAGAAAAGTGTCCTCCTAGTGGGATACTGATGATTAAGAGTCTGGAAATTAGGGATCTGATAGATAAATAATATATACTAGAACACCTGCTAATTTCAATGTGTCATTACCAAGGATGATTCCTGCTGGAGAATTCAATGGAGAAGCCTGTTAAACATTTTCCAGAATATAAATTACCCCAAATGCTGTTTATGAGAAAAAATGTTTCTTTCATGTGTCCATCCTACTTGTTCAGTGAGTATGACACACCTGTGTATGCTAAAGTAAATGATCAGAATATCTTGAAATCCTATGAAAACACCATAAACTTCCTCTTACAGGAAGATATTTATTGTTTGGGATTACGGTGTGGAGACACGGGAGCACAGCTCCTCCTTTTCCTTCTTAGGTGGCCCAGGTGGGAAATGCTTCTGCCTAGCGACCAAATCTGCTGGCCTGCAGGGCAGAAGCTAAGCACTGTGATTGTGCTGTATTACTAAAACAACAACTGGAATGTTACCTGAACGATGCGTATTGACTTGCTTTGTGATGAAAAAGTAGCTACTCTAGCTCTGGAAAATTCTGCCAGGAGAGAGAGTGTGTGTATGTATGTATTTTGGTGATATCATATAGTTGCATCTGGGTTATGATTTGAAGGAGATTGCGTTTAAATTAATCTAGGTCATCTGCCTCTTTATTGTTAATGGATTACTTGCCTTTATATGAGGAGATCATATTATGTACACTAGATTTTAGGGACTTGTTTGTAAATTATAGCCTAGACATTTCTGTAGGATAGTAATATTCCTGCCTGTAAATGTACAGTATAAAACTGGTCTATAAATAAGAGTGTAATGTCGCTCTCTACCTTTTTATCTTCCCTCACTATCCTCCTTAAAGGCTTCTGACCTTTGGAAGCAGTTACCTCTCCAGCTGTCTTTTATGTCGGCTAGAAAGGACCATATGAGAAAATGCTTCTCCTTTTCATACCTCCCACTCAGGGGACAAGGCACCCAAATACTGATGCTCTGAGAGTGAGCCTGATAGACCAGCCTGATTGTGTGTGACATTTTTTTAATGATGAACAACAAACAATTGAAACTCAGCCATTTATAAGCTGCCTCCTCTGCTTTAGGCTTTTGATGTCACAGCATGGACTGCAGTTGTAATATTGGAGGGTTTATATTGTAACAGAATCCAGTGCTATGCTTTGGATTTCTCTTTTGGAGCTAGAGCATTCTTTGGCCATGGTTCAGGCTCATGGAATTAATTGATTGTTGCTATGAGGTTTGAGCGATTGGACAATCAGGGCTAAATTCTACTCTCACAGAATTTGGCTCTCAGAGTCCATGGGACTGTGAAAATTGTTGCCATGTAACTGGTAATTGGGATGTATCTGGGGAAAATAAGAAAAATGCATCTGTAACTGATTCATCATAAAAAATTTTGTATGAACGAGATGATCCAGGGTCATTTTAGGGGCAAATCCTGCCTATCCTTTCATGTCATGGAGAGGCTGCGTAGGGGAATGCCAGACCTCAAGTGGCAGCATGGTGAGGAGCTTGGGGGAGGGGTGGGAATATGACCCGTTCATTTAGGATCTGCTGCTTGACTCTGCCTGCTACTTTGTGAGCACTAGGGCAGCATCTGCAGCTACATCCCAAAGACAATAATAATAGCTGTGCTGGTGTCTTTTGACTTGGGAGAGGATTTCCTGTGGGACTCAGAACAGGTACACTGTACAAAATTTACTTGCCTTTGTATAAAAAAATAAAGGTTTGACCCCCTATAAATGACCTAGCAACTTTCTCCAAGAAGATCAGATATTTCTGGGTGATCCGTTTTGTATCTTTCCTTTAACTCTGGCTCACTGTTCTTCTGAAATGATTTCCCTCCAATGGGACTTAACCAACAGTTGAAAGTGAAAGACGAGAAAAGGCAAGACAAGCTTGTGCTTCCTTCCCTGTTTTCCAGGGATTATAAATGTCATTTTCATGCTGTTTCTAGTTTTTGATGGCCAAGGGCTAATGGTGAACTGGTTTTCCAGTTTCTCCCAGATGCCGCATTGAGTAAAACTGTTTTATAATTATTTAGAATATTTTTCAATTTCTGTCCTGCTAAAATGAGTGAATCCTCACTACTTTCATTTAACGAAGTGTAAACATCAGAACTACCTCCGCACAAAAAATTCCAAACTATTTTTTTCATCTTCAGAAAGCAGATGCTCCACTAAATGTAGCAAAGGATTACTTACAGAAAAAACTTGGATCGGAAAGAATTACTCTTACAATGCTGAAATGTTCTGGTTTAGTAATTAATCCATCAATTAACGGGAGGTCGTGTTTGAAATCCATAAATACAAGAAATTGACCCTACCAAATTGAGAGGGAACAAACCCAAATACTTTAAAGTCTAAGACCACATTAAACCCTCAGTTGTGAACACATGGAGTCACTTAATTAAGTGAGGTGTGTGTGTGTCAGAGAGAGAGAGGGACAAAGAAATAATTGGACCTGAGATCAGTGGTAGAAACTATATATGAAAAAACAGTTTTCCAAGGAGAGCTTGTGTGTGCATGTACTTGTAATTAATCAGGATATGCTTAAAGAATGCAGAGGTTTTTTTAGACGCTTGCAGTTTTGCAAACTGTTCCTATTGTAAGACCTATGTCCAGAAGCTACAGAGCGGAAAGAGCTTTTTACTTCCTCTATTGCTGACAAGGGAAAAGCGGTGCCATAGAGAACTTCATTTGCATGGGGCTACCTATCAACAATTCCTTTAGTGACACTTGGGGATTCACCATAACTCATGAACTTAAATTTTGAGGGGTAGTGGTCTCCCAGAGAGGCCCAGAAGGAGGAAGTAGATCTTACCTTGTGGCAAAGAGCTCATTTCCAATGGGCCTGGACTCTGCTTAAAGATCCTAAGTGCTCTTGGCTCCCCTTCTGTGGGGGCTTTGCTGTGAGAGAGAATGCAGAGGACAGCAGCAGAGCTGAGTGGGCCATGCCTATCCATCACCTTAACACTGAATCACTAACTGGGTTGGATGGTGATGCCTCCAAGTGAACCAGCCTAGCTCCCTTGGGACTGGAGGCAGATCTGCAAAGAGATACTTGGCTCATGGCAGACTGCTGATCCAAACCATAAATGGGGTTTGGTGGACAGATGAGGTGGAGCGGCCCAGGGACTGTCAGCTATGGGACACGCACTGGCAGATGTATAGGGAGTTACTCAGATTACTACCAAAGTTACTGGAAGTGGGGCCCATTTTACTCTTTATGTTCATATATATTCTGTTGCTGTGTTTTCCCAAATTTGACTATGTTCTCATTCCCCTGTAATGATTTTCTTGTTTGTACAGTCTTGGGGTGCTTGCAAAATGGGGAAGTTCTGCCTATTCAAGGCACCCATGGAAGCTACATTAATTTTCCTAGGTTTCTTGATGGGGCCTAAAGCCAGTTTAGGTATTTGTCAAGAGGGACTATAGATATATTGAACATGGCCCTTTTTGCTGACATTAACCCCCTGGTAGAAGGGTTACACAATAATAGTATGTCATAAAGAAAGTAATGTACTACAGTTGCTGTTCCTGAAATTTATTCTGAGATAATCATATGCTAGCAAACAAATTGTAGAGTTTTTTTTGTTGTTTTTGTTAGGTTGGTTTACGTTTTTGGGAAGAGAGTCAGTATTTGCTTTGGAGCTGCTGGAAACTCAGTTGTTTCCTTCCCATTGAGTTTCCCAAGGTTTCAATACCTTCTGGTTTGGTTCTAGATAGCAGAATTCAATGTCAAATCCCTCTGTAACCTGACCTCAAATTATCTGAGTGGTGGGGAGGCTTGTTCCACATGTGTGCTAGTTTGTTAGACCTCTTTGATACCGGCAGCTGTTGGGTTTATTCCTTGTGCTGAATAGTGAATTTCTGATTCTGTTCTCATCAGCTGTGGTAGGAAGGTGGTGGAGAGAGTAGTATCTTCAAGGCAAAGAAAATCTAGAAACACCTAAGTGACTCAACAGCTAATACCCATTTTCAAAAGTGGCTTAGTCACTTAGGGTCAGATTTTTAAAGGTACTTAGGCACCTAACTGCCATTGAAATCAATGGGCATTAAGCACCTGCATGCCTTTTAAATATCTGGTCCTCAGGGGATATTGAAAATATTACTGCTAGTCTGTAATTGTACCATTTGCTTAGTTAAACATTAAATGAAATTGCAAAGACCTTTTAGGAACTATAATTGCCTCATGGAGGAGTTTGGCTTAGGGAAGCACAACAATTAATTTTTTATTCCTCTTGAGACAGTTATTATTCCTGTCTCTTGAGATCCATTTCTTTTCCATAGCATTTGAGATTTTCAGCTCATTTACAATGATTACTGAGGTAGGATGGAGACAAACTTTCATTATGCTGTTATCATCTTGGAGGCAAAATGTAATCCTTCAAGTTACAGTGCATCACTCCATTAGTGAAGAGAGTATGTGTTTTAATATCTGATGTAATCATAAAAGGCATGCACTGAAAAAGTGAATTTTATAGTCTCACCATGAATTTAGTAATTTGAGGTTGCTGTTTATTTTATATTTAATTAGATTTCAGGCCTTCAGCCAAGTTATTAAATAAGTTTACTATTTTTAAAATGTGTAGCATGCTGATGACAGAATCATTCCATAATTTCTCTTTCCCACCCTCCCACTCTAAATCCTATCTCGAAAACATATGTTTTTCTAGAAGGAAAAATAAATGGGAGTGAAATCTTGACCCCCCCATTAAAGTCAATGACGAACCTGCCACTGACTTCATTGGGGCAGGATTTCACCTTATTTCTCACCGCATATCGCACATTTCTTTGTAGGATTAGAGTCATTATTGACATGATTGTTACCTTCATTTTGAATGAACAGAAGGCAGTGAATTAACTAGAAAATGTAAAAAACAAACAAAAACCCAACCAGTTAAATCAAGTCAATATTTATACGTTAGGATGAGGTAGATAGTAGAATACTGAAATTTGCTAATGGCCCATGGAACATTAAAATGGTAAAAGAAATGAGTGAAATTCTGGCTCCATTGAAGTCAGTGGGAATTATTAAAATAGAAAGGTCTTAAATTTAGGATTATGTACTGATAGATGGTAAAGAATGGACAATACTGAATACTGGGAGAAAAAAATGCAGTTTGTTCTACTATGTATACTAAGTAGGGGTGAAATTCTGACCCGAGTGAAGACAATGGCAAAACTTGCATTGAATCCAGTGAAACCAAGATTTCATCATAGGATTCTAAGGCCCCTATCCAGGAAAGCAACACTGGTTAGGATGGCACTTAGACAGATGCTTGGCTTTAAGCGCATACATCAAAGTTAATGAGACTTAAGAGTGTGGTTAAAGTGAAGCATATGCATACATGTGCCCTGAATAGGGATGGAGCTAGGCACTCTTTTAAGTTATTTCCTGAAATGAAGCCTAGAAGTTAGAATTGCTCAGAAAACAATATGCGTGTCATTGCAGATAGCTCGAAAAGAGCTCACTCAATATTGGACTATCTTTTTAATGAAAACCTTGATATAAGATGTTTACTCAACTGAAAGACTACTCTGAATGTTGCCAAGATGGTTGTCTTGAATTAGTGGTGTTTTAAAAAATATTTAAGTGTCTGTATCAGTCATTAGTCGTCATTGCCATTCAAAATATAGAGCTGGATGGAACTTTTGGTGTGAAAAAGGTGAGCCAGGACAGTATTATTCTAGCCTTGCATTAAGGATTTTCCAGTTCCATTGACCATTACTGGATCTTTTCAAATATCACTAAGCCTTGGAAAGAAAAAAGTTAGTTTTGTGAAATTACAATTCCTCAGCATGCGGGTGTGCATGTATGTAAATGGTGTGAAATAAATACAGCTTTCAAATATTAACTCAGCTTGTCAGTATCAAAATACTCAACCTATGTACCTAAAATTTCATGGTGATTTAGTCACAGAATTAGTACAATATTTTGAAAGTATACTGACTTGTTTTTAAGTAGAATGAAAACAATATTTTTTTCTGATTTCTTATCTGCTGTATTTTTCATTAACTATTATTAAATTTTATAACATAGCTTTCCTATGTAAAGCATTACTTTGAACCAGTGTGTCACTTGAGTAAATGAAAGCCATTTTTGTTCTGCTCTGGTTTGTCATTCTCATTGATGTAGACAGTAAAGTTAACTACTTTTGACATCAATTAAATTAGTGTGCACTCCAGTTCTTCCTACCTACAGTACAGCTTAACTTGCTGATTATATTAAAGCTTTGAAGGGCTCGTTAAATCTTTTCAGTAGAGAAAAATCTTTTATTTATCTCTTTGGAATGTAAAAAGGAGTAGTAATGAAGCCCATAATGCCTCTCAACTCTAAACTGCATAATTATTGTAAATTATTTGCTTGCGGCTACTGCTTTGTTACTGTCACTTGAAATCCATGGGCTTTATTCACCAGTAACCCCAGCCCAGTAGACGCAACATGTGAAGATTCCAAGGACCACCTGCAATTTGGCACCCCGTTGGAGCCCATTCATCACAACTAAGTTATTTGGCACTGGATCTGCATGGTTGTGACTTTTCCCTGCTGCTTCAGTCCCTACCTTGCCAAGGACACCAAGAGTGTGTCTACATTGCATTTTAAAACCCACAGCAGCGAGTCTGAGAGCATCTGTCTACAGGCGTGGGGTCGTGCTAAAAACAGCTGTATAGATATTGTGGCTTGAGCTGGAGCTCTGATATGAAACCTGGAGATGGGGTGGCGCTTCAGACTCCAATCTCCAGCCTGAGCCCAAACGTCTACACAGATGTTTTTAGCGCTGAAGAATCTAAGTCTGTAGACCCAGGCTCTGAGACTCACTACTGCGTGTTTTAAAACCTGCAGCAGTGACATACCCTTAGGCTCTGTCTCTTACCAGTGATCATAGCCTTATGCTGAGAGATTGGACTGAGTGGGTGGAGGGGTTTTGCTGACTATTGTGTGTGTGTGCGCGTGTGCATGTGTGTGTGTGCGCGTGCGTGTGCAGGTCACACAGAAACTGAGAACAGATAGAACTGAGAGGGAGGCAAAAGCCAAAACCAAAAAGGCCAAGCAGTAGCCTGTGAATACAGTGTGATACAGAAAGAAGCTAGATAGAGTGCTTTGGAGTCCAGTGCTAGCTAAAGAGACTTGGGGCTATAAGCTAAGACATTGCTCCTTTTTGTTTTTGGTTCCTCCTATGTTCGGAGGAGCAGAACTTTGCATGTACCTTGTAAATAAATAAGATTGTATCAAAGAAAATACCAGACTCCATCAGTTTCTACTTCCAACTGGAACATCCCCAGGATCCTGAACGTTGACTAGCCGCTTGGGTCAAAAAGTGGCAACAGTTTGTTGAAAATAGCTAACAGCTTTTAATAAACCCTGCTGTGGGAAAGGAGAGGGCTCAATCTGACAAGCATTGGGAGAGTCTGACAAAAGAAACAGGGTGAAATCCAAGCTCCACTGAAGTGAGTGGGAGTTGTGTCATTGACATCAGTGGGGCCAGGATTTCGGAAAGGTTGGGATAGCTTTCTGAAGAACCAAGGAAGGTGTAACTACGGTTATCTTTCTTGTAAGAGATTATTAAAAGGTTGGCAAAATACAAAAGGAAAATGTTGGCTACTTAGTATAAGGAATTATCTGCAAAAATGTGCCACAAAACCCAATAGTGAAGCCAGTTTTCTGACTACTCTTCTGCCACCTCCCACAGTGACTGAATCTCGTTGAGAGATTTCTGTCTGGCTGTTTAAGTGATCCCTCTTCCTTTGTAGGAGGAGATTGGTAATGATTTTCCACTCAAGAGAATTAAAATCTTCCTCTTCATCAAAATGACAATACAAAATCACTTAATCACAGATGGTGCAGCTAATGATTTTCCACTCAAAATAATTAAAATTTTCCTCTTAATCAAAATGACAACGTAAAATCAATGACGTGATGCAGCTAATCAGATAACTCATCCTAGTATTTTAGTTTTAAAAAATATGAATCACAGCAGATGATCCAATCACAAATGAACACCCCTGCATCAGAATGGCTACATAGCTGCTGAACTACATCACCCAGAATACCACGTGGCTAGAGTCAGAAGATGAAATTCTGGCCCCATTGAAGTCAATGGGAGTTTTGCCATTGACTTCAGCTGGGGACAGTATTTCACCCAGGGCTCCTACCACCTTGCTAGACATTAAAAGCCTCAGCTTCTGGCTGTGTCTCCATTTCAGGGAATGCTTAACTGCAAGGAAAAAAGGGAGAATTCCAGTGTTCTGGCATTGAACTCAGCGGAACTACTCACATGCGTAAAATTAAGCATGTGCATCAATCACCTAAAGAATCATACAGCAATGAGGAGCAATCTTCAGATCAGTGAATTCCAAGAATCAAGAATACCTGAAAATTTCATAACTTATTGAACAAGAGAAATTTGGTTGCTCTGAAGACATGGGAAACCAAGAGACAACTTTATTGTGGGAGAAAGCTTTCTAATGTTTAACATAGACAGAACTGAATGATGGTATTGTTAAATCACTCAGGGAAGAAATAGAATAGGAATTCTAAATAGAAGGATTTTACTATGAAACTGAAGTGTTTAAACTCCAGTAAATTCTTGAGCATGTGTCAGGGAATATGATAAAGTTGTCTTTATGTAGTCAAAGTCCTATTTATTATGACCATAAAAAGAAATTGGTTGATGGACATGATATAAAAGCTAAGGACAATCTTCATATTTTTCTTTCTCCTATGGTTACATTTATTACATTGAGAAGAAAAGAAGGCAGCCAGTACCAGAGTTTGCTGCATTGCAGATGGCTTAAATATTGGGATCACCACTCTGAGAAAAGATACACTCCAATGAAGCTAGAGATCTAGGCTCAAGCTGACTTTTAAGATCATGATGTTTAGAAGTACAGTGAATTCCCTGAAGCAGGAATTTTCTCACATAGTTGAATCCTGTTTTCTTTCATGTTAAGTATTTGTGGTAAAGTCTGAAAAATGTCCTTCTGATTAAGATAAGATAACTTTTGTTGTTGTTAATTGTGATAGTACCTTGAGGCCCCTTTGTGTAGTCTCTGTACAAAGGTATAACAGTGGGATGATCCTGATGGCTCATAGAGCTTACAATCAAAGCATAAAGCAAGAAGTAACAGATGCAGATGGAGGAGCACAAAGTGAAAAGGAGATTATTAGAACAGCATGATAAGTATAACACACCAGCTGTGATTTTCTTTCTATACTACTTATTCCATAGCCAAGGATTGATGGGCTAGATCTTAAAATCCAAACTCAGCCAAAATTCAGTGGGTGTTTTGCCTGAGTAAAGATCGTAGTAAAAAGTAAAGTTCCAACAGGTCCCAAGCCTGTGCTGAGACCTGCCGGCGCTGCTTCCTGTGAGGAGTTCCACTGACTTCAGTGGTCTTAATAAAGATTGCATTTTGCATTTAACTACATAATTCTCATATTTAGATAAATATTTGTCGAGGATTTTTGTGTGTGTTTGGATTGACATAAGTTTTTGGCATTATCTCATGCATCCACAGTTTTAACCAATGACTGGAAACATGTATTTTAGAGCTACTTTTCACTGTAAAGACTATCAACAAATGTATATTGTCTTGGCTTTATAATTATGCTGGTTTGTTTGGCTCTCTTTAATTTATTTGGCTTTTATAGTATATATTCTATCTTCGAGTGATTGCTCATATCCATTCCCATTTAGGTGTGAGTGCGCTCCCTGCACAGTTTCCCGGAACTTTTTTGCCCTAGCAGTCCCAGTAGGGTCGGCTCAGGCGCCCCCTGGAGTCCCGCGCCCATGTCGCGGTACATAGGGCACTGCCGACCCCACCGGCCCCCAGTTCCTTCTTTCCGCCCGTTGACGGTTGCTGGAACATTGCCTCTTGCTTGCAAGTCGCAAACCCTTAGCTACCTTTGCTCTTCAAATTGAGAACTGTTAGTAGATACTCAGAAAAGCCCTCAGGGGTTTTTTCTCTCCGCGTTGGGTCATGCCTGGCTCAACCGGATTCAAACCGTGCATCGAGTGTGCCAAGCCGGTCCCTGTGAGTGACCCTCACTCACGCTGCCTCCGATGCCTCGGGGAGCAGCACCGCAGGGACAAGTGTAAGATCTGTAAGGCCTTCAAGCCGCGGACCCAGAAGGAGAGAGAGGCGCGGCTGAAGGCGATTTTGATGGAGTCCGCTCTACGCCCGGACCCCGTACCAGCGCGGTCATCTGCGGCACCGAGCGTCTCCTCGGTGCGGAGTGCTCCGCCGGCACCGACTTCGTCATCTAAGGGGCCGGCACCGAAGCGCCGCAAGGAATCAGCGCACCGGGACTCCTCTGCACTGCCGCCCCGGCACCGGGGGAGTCCGGAGATGCCCCAGCCACGTGCCGTTGAGAGTACTCCGGCACCGGCATCTCCACGCAAGGAGCTCTCCCCGACTCCTCGGAGTGGGGCAGAACCCTTGCAAGGGCCGTCGACACCGGAGGCGTTCTCTGCGGCACGCGCCCTCATGGGCCTGCCCACGCCTCCGTCTCACCCTCGGCCGAGGATGGGACCTGCGTCTCGGGGTAAACCCGCAATGGGTGGACCCGGTGGGTGGCGGAGACAGGAGTCGAAGTCTCCCCCAGACGGCCAAGGAGGGTTGAGAGTGCGGCCTCCCCTCCCAGCTCCGGCACTGAGTCGAGCTCCTCAACGTCGCAGCACTGTTGGAGGTCGAGGAGCTCACGGGGGACAACGACTCCGTCCTCCGTTGACAGCCCGGCTCGGCGCCGCAGCTTTCGGCACCGGTCTCGATCCCCGGCACCCAGTCCAGCGCGGATCCCGGTGTCTTCGGTGACACTGCCAACATCATCGGCACCGCCACCACCACTGCTGACTTCGGCCCTGCCAGCTGCTTCATCGCCGGCACCGGCGTCCTTGGCACCGGCGTCCTTGGCACCACCACAGCCGGCACCGCTGTCTTCGGCACCGACACTCCCGGCACCGACGTGCAGCTCATCCCGCGCTCGGTCCCGTTCCTTGGGTCAGCACCGATCCCGGTCCTGATCCTCTCGCCGGCACCGATGGCATCGCTCCCGATTGCCAAAAGGGGGCAAATGCCGTCGCAAGTCGTCAAGAGGGAGGAGACGCTCGGGCTTGAGCAGCTCCTCTTCCCGCCGGCACCACTCACGACGGCATCAACACTCGTCGTTGTCGTCGAGTTGACGGAGCCGTTCCCCCAAGCCCAGGAGCAAATGCTGTTCCAGTGGGTCTGGCTCCAGATCGTGGTACCGGGCAACTCACTCGGCACCGATGCCGGCTCCGGCTTGGCCCCAGGGACCTTGGCAGTGGCTTTACTGGGGCCCCTGGGGTACACAGGTGGGACAGGCGATGGCTTCGCTCAAGTCATCGGCGGCACCACCACCACCTCCTCCAGTGTCCCACGCGGGGAGGGATCATCCCTTGGACGAGGGATCCGATCCGGAGGAGGGCCCCTCCGCAGGGCCCCTTCCTCAGTCCTCCTCCTCATCCCCCGATGATGTCACCTTCCGGGGTCGTAAGGGCCCTTGGCCAGACTTTCGAGCTCACCAGGACAAGCTTAAAAGAGTCGCTGGCAACCTGGGATTAGACCTGAAGGAGCTCTCTGAGGAGGACGACCCCCTATTTGGAGCCTCAGGGATGGTAGGCCCATCTAGAGTGGCCCTCCCTATCCATGAGAGGGTGCTCAAGGTGGCCAAGTCCCTTTGGCAGACTCCAGCCTCGGTTCCTCCCACGGCCAAGGGAGCCGAAAAGAAGTACTCCGTCCCTATGGAGGGGATGGAGTACTTGTACATTCACCCGGCACCGTGCTCTCTGGTTGTCGATGCAGTCAACCAGAGAGAGAGTCAAGGGGGTCAATCCAACACCCCAAAGAATAAAGACGCCAAGAAACTGGACCTCTTCGGCTGCAAGGCCTATACAACGGCGTCTCTGCAGCTGAGGATCGCCAATCATCAGGCGCTCCTAGGGAGGTACAACCTCAACCTATGGTCCTCGCTGCAGAGGCTCGCCAAGGTCCTACCGCAGGTCCTGTCACAGGACAAGACCGCGGATTTCATGGCGGTGATAGAAGAAGGGGTTGCAGTGGCAAGAGCAGCCCTAAACTCTTCTAGCGACGCGGCGGACGCCGCTAGTCGGGCCATAGCATCGGCCATTACTATGAGGAGGGCCTCGTGGCTCCAGTCTTTGGGTCTGTCCCAGGAAGCCCAGCGTACCATCCAGGATCTTCCCTTTGATGGAACCGGACTCTTCTCGGACAGGACTGACGACAAGCTGCACGCCCTCAAAGACTCGAGGGCCACGCTACGCTCCCTGGGGATTTACACCCCTCAGGCTGCAAGGCGTCAATCTCGCCCTCAGAGCCAGCGGCAGCCTCAACTACCACCGAGGCAGCCCCCCAGACCTGCTCAACCCAGGAGGGGTTGGGAGAGGTTTAGAGGCCCTAACCGCCGTAATCGTTCGGGGTCTTCGGCGTGGACCCATGGCTTGAATAAGGGCCAGAATAATAAAAAGTCCTTTTGACGTTGCGCAAGGGGGTGGTATTCTTACTTACCCCCTGCCTCTCGACCGACCCTTTGCCCACAGGTTGTGACCGTACTACTCCCGCTGGCAAAGTGTCACTTCGGACCAATGGGTCCTTGGTATAGTCCACAGAGGCTATGCACTTCAGCTCACGGCCTTCCCCCCGGATTCCCTTCCTGTCCGGCCCCTCCCCAGGGACCCATTGCACGAGCAACTCCTCACTCAGGAAGTCTGCTCCCTCCTCCAGCTGGGGGCGGTGGAGGAAGTCCCTCTAAGGGAAAGGGGACAGGAGTTTTACTCCCGGTACTTCTTGGTCCCCAAGGCCAAGGGGGGCCTGAGGCCCATTCTGGACCTCCGTCGTCTGAACAGGTTTATCAGACGCCTAAAGTTCCGGATGGTCTCCCTGGCCTCGATTATCCCTACCCTAGATCCAGGGGACAGGTATGCGGCCCTCGATCTCAAGGATGCATATTTCCACATTTCTGTCCTCCCAGGACACAGAAGGTTCCTAAGATTCATGGTAGCTGGTGTCCACTACCAGTTTACAGCCCTGCCTTTTGGTCTTTCGTCTGCCCCCAGGGTTTTTACGAAATGTATGGCAGTGGTGGCAGCGCATCTGCGCCGCAAAGGAGTCCAGATATTCCCCTACCTGGACGATTGGTTAATTCGGGGCAGGTCTTGGGTCCATGTCAGGAACAGCCTGGAACTCACGTGCGCAGCTTGCACCAACCTGGGTCTGCTTATCAACGAGCAGAAATCCATTCTCACCCCGGTGCAGCGCATAGAGTTCATTGGGGCCACGCTAGACGTCACCCAGGCCAGAGCCTTCCTCCCGAGACCCGGCTTCGAGCCAATGGCTGCCTTGATAGACGACCTTCACAGGTCCCCCGCGACGACAGCCAGGCGATGCCTTCAGCTGTTGGGACACATGGCGGCCTGCACGTATGTGGTGCGGTTAGCTCGCCTCAGACTCAGGCCCCTTCAGAGGTGGCTAGCCTCTGTGTACACCCCAATCAGACATCCTCTCAACAGGATAGTTACTTTACCCCCACCAGTACTGACTTTCCTACTTTGGTGGATGGATCCGAGGGAGGTGTTGAAGGGAGTTCCCTTCAGGGAGATGGTACCGTCGGCAACCTTGATCACCGACGCCTCTGATGTGGGGTGGGGAGCGCACATCACGGGCAACCTCAGTACCCAAGGGCGCTGGTCACCAACCAAGATCTCCCTGCACATCAATGTCAGGGAACTCAGGGCAGTCCGCCTTGCTTGCAAGGTCTTCCTCCGATTCCTCCGGGGCAGAGTGGTACAGGTCCTAACGGACAACACGGCAGCCATGTTCTACATGAATAGGCAAGGGGGAGCACACTCCTCGGCCCTATGCCAGGAAGCCACGTTGCTCTGGGAATTGGCGGTGAGGCACAACTTCCATATAGCTGCCTCTCACCTCCCGGGGATCAGGAACAACGAGGCAGACCGCGTCAGCTGATCGTTCCTCCCCCGGCACGATTGGTCTTTACACCAGGAAGTGGTGGATTTTGTCTTCCACAGGTGGGGGGTTCCCCATCTGGACCTGTTCGCAGCGGCCTGGAACAGGAAATGCCCGAGGTTCTGCTCACTCCGAGGGCGCGATCCGGGCTCTGTTTCCGATGCGTTCCTGATAGAATGGATGGGGGCCCTCATGTATGCATTTCCCCCCATCCCCTTGCTATCCAGAGTCCTCTTGAAAATCAAGAGAGACAGGGCAGACATCATACTGATCACCCCAGCCTGGCCCAGACAGCACTGGTTCAGCATGTTGCTGGACCTCTCCATAGCCACGCCCCTGTCACTTCCGAGGCGCCACAACCTGCTTTCCCAGGACCAGGGTCGCCTGCTCCACCCAGACCTGGACTCCGTCCACCTGACAGCGTGGAGACTCTGTGGCTAACAGAGGGAGAGAGGGCCTGCTCCATGTCAGTGCAGCAGGTCTTGCTCAACAGCAGGAAACTTTCCACACAGTTGGTATACAGGGCCAAGTGGAAGCGGTTTACGTGTTGGGCTCAGTCCCGGGGCATTCTACCATGCTCCTCGCCAATCCAGGCGATTTTGGAGTACCTCCTTCACCTGAAGTTGCAGGGTTTAGCCCTGGCCTCTCTCAGGGTACACCTGGCGGCCATCTCGGCCTTCCACCAGCCGATGGAGGGCAGATCCCTGTTCTCACACCCCATGTCATCTAGGTTCCTTAAAGGGGTGGAGAGGCTATATCCCCATGTCCGTGACCCGGTGCCTCCCTGGGATTTGAACCTGGTCCTCGCCATGCTGACAGGACCTCCCTTCAAGCCCTTGGCGACATGCCCGTTGCTCGTACTCTCATGGTAGGTGTCCTTCCTGGTGGCCATTACATCAGCCAGAAGGGTCTCTGAGATAAGGGCCTTAACCTCAGAGCCCCCCTATACAGTTTTTTACAAAGATAAGGTCCCACTGAGACCCCACCCGGCCTTCCTCCCGAAGGTGGTATCTCAGTTTCATTATAATCAGGATATTTTCCTCCCTGTGTTTTTTCCCAAACCACATGGTTCAGAGGAGGAACGGAGATGGCACTCTTTGGATGTCAGACGAGCCTTGGCCTTCTACCTAGAGAGGACCAAGCCCTTCCGGAAATCGACGCAGCTATTTGTGGCGGTGGTGGACCGGATGAAAGGCTCACCTCTCTCCACCCAGTGCATTTCCACCTGGATCACAACCTGCATCAAGACCTGCTATGAGCAGGCAAAGGTACCACTTCCAGGGGCTGTAACGGCGCACTCGACCAGGGCCCAGGCCTCATCGGCGGCCTTCCTGGGAAGAGTGCCCCTGCAGGACATCTGCAGAGCAGCGACCTGGTCGACGGTACATACCTTTACGTCCCACTACGCCATCGTACAGCAGGCGAGGGAGGATGCGGGGTTTGGCAGAGCCGTCCTGGCAAGGGCGGCACAACGTTAACTCCTACCCACCTCCAGATATGGCTATCTAGTCACCTAAATGGGAATGGATATGAGCAATCACTCGAAGATAGAAAACAGGGTTACTTACCAGTAACTTGTTCTTCGAGATGTGTTGCTCATATCCATTCTGCACCCACCCACCGTCCCCCCCGTTGGAGTCGGCAGAAAGAAGGGACTGGGAGCCGGTGGGGTCGGCAGTGCCCTATGTACCGCGACATGGGCGTGGGACTCCAGGGGGCGCCTGAGCCGACCCTATCGGGACTGCTAAGGGCAAAAAAGTTCCGGGAAATTGTGCACGGAGCGCACTCACACCTAAATGGGAATGGATATGAGCAACACATCTCGAAGAACAACAGTTACTGGTAAGTAACCCTGTTTTTTATGATTTAATCATCATTGTTATGCTTTAATTGTGCAAATACCTTAGCAGAGATGGTAGGTGCATTATGATATGTCTCAAATCTGAGTCCTTATTGCACATCAGGGAGGGAGGGCGGGGGAAACGATCTCAAATTGCATATAGGTAATAGACATGCAAAAGTAACTTTAAAATTTTAGGTTTCCTAGAATTGTATATAACAACAATAAAATCAATTGAGGGAATGCATTACTTTTTAATATTTATAGTATTTACCTTAAATATTCTTACTCTTGGAGTGCTCGTTCCACTAACATTTTTTATAATCCATTAATTAGGATGTTAAACAGACAACAAAGTCCATACTCAGGTTTAAAATCTGCTTTTCTCACAATGATCTTATTCTGCAAACAAGCCCCTAAATTATATGTCTCAAACGGATGTTTCATAGTTGTAGAATTTTGTAATTATTCATGTTTTGGAAGCTTTCATTCTTCAGGGATTACCAATTAGAAGATTGCCACAGGCAGCACAGCAAAGGAAATTAGCAAAAATAGAAGAAGCAGGAAATGTAGTTTAGAAGTGCTAAATCATGGGGCATCTCCTGTAAAGGGAATCTTCTCTTTTGTGCTGCCTTTTGGGCATTACTGCTACAAGTCATTCCCTCAGAAAGAGGAAAGAGAAACAATCTATTACAAGCAATGTGTCACTGAGAGCAGCTATAGTTCAATAAACCTTCTGGTGCCAATGCAAATTATTCTCTGTGGAGAGGCTTTTAGTCAGCAACTCAGCAGGCAGAATGCCAGATTTAGTCTTAAAAATATGTTCTGTTTATGGAAATGTACAGTAGCTGGTTGTGCAGATGTTGCCTTCCTATTAAATTTAACTTGACTCCTCTGAGTATAGGTGAATAAGTTGGGATTTCTACTGTGCAGGAAAAGCTGCACTGTTTTAATCACATTTACAATGGGATGTGTGTGTGGGGGAATCCGCTGATGAAATATCATAAAGGGAGAAGTGGTGAAGAGGCTGGGAGAGGCTGAATGCACAGGAGAGAAAAATATTGATGTTACATGCTAATTAATTAAGTGGCCAAATTCACCACTGCTGTAAGTGGTAACTAGCTCCATCGAATTAAATGGAGTTGTGCCTGATTACACGAGGACTCAGTTTGCTCTAGTAAAACATGGGATAAAGTTACATTTGAAATCTGTTCCTCTCTGTAAAATTTACAACTTTCCATTTAAGTTCCATCCTTCACTTATGGAGCAGAGGCTGAACAACTGTTGTTAAGGTCCAGTGGGAGACACCTGGCTAAAATACCACACAACTCCATGGAAAAGTAGTCTCTCTCACACACATACACACACACAAATATATGTAAATAAAATTTAAATCATAGCATACTTTTCTGTATGCAAAGGGCTGCTTGTGGGGTTGTTGCCAGTGTGCAGAAGCTTCTGGAAAGTGGTTCATAAGATATACATAGAACTGACACGGACAAGCAAAAAAGGTCTGCTTTTGAACAAAAGTTGTTGAAATTTGTTTGAGAAGTACACAATCCTAGCTCCTAGGATCTACATAGTTACTAAATACACAGTTTATCACTCAGAGGTCATGCTATTATAGGAATGAGGGATTCTTGAACACTTTCTCAAAAGTATTCAACATTTACATGGTATCCACTAATATAAGGGGAACGTATGCCCTTTTCCCATTATCTGTATCTTTATTTTCCATCTGCAATTGCTGTTGAGGTCAATGAGAGTTCTGGATAGATTGCCAGTTTCAGGTCAGTTACATATTTATTGTAGTCTCAGTACAAGAAAATGACCAGTCTTCTGTTTTTTTTATATTTCCCTCATGTAGTACATTATAGCAGGGCAGACTTAAATTAGGTTTGAGTAAGAACCACTTTTCAGATTGCAATTCCATAGAGCCTTTATGTTTCATTTGTTCTGCCATTTGAGCAGCGAAATAGATTTTTCACATTTTAGAATGAGAAGATCAAGCATTTGCCCTCTGCCCCATCACCCGAGGATGTGTAGTGGTATTAACAACAAAAGCTATCAAGATGTGCTCAAGGCCATAAGAAGTGTCAGAACCCAGACTATGTACATGAGCAGATGGTATTGAGACAGCGCATTCATGAGGAAAGTAACCATTTCTTATCCAAGAGAGTATAGTCGGTCTGATTCTCATCTTTCTTCTAACAGTATAACTCCATTGCTTTCACTGGAGTTACTCCCTCTTTTTACAATGGGGCTAGTGAGAAGAGTCAGGCCTTGCTTCTTTGTTTATCTTTGTGTAACATATTTAGTCGATGGAAAAGATTTGCATTATGATTGTATTCCTTCTGATTATAATGGACATCTTTGTTGAAGACTATGGTTGGTGAAATGCTTCCCAGATTGTGCTATACTTGCACCTCGTTTTTATTTTGTTTCCAGAAACAGCATCCAACCCATCAGTCCTAGGGAGAAATTCACTGAATGAAGCTATAGGGATCCTTTTTTCACAGCAAATTGAAGTAGTTTCTGAACAAGAGAGAGAGTGTGGTTTGAAAAATATAGCATAAGAATCTAGGGTTTGTTAATGCAAGTAATGCAATCATCCTGCTAAAGGATATGTTATCAAAATTGAGTTTATTATTCTTTTAACAGTTTTAAATTGAGCCGGTCACAAATAGCATGATCCAGAGTGGTGCTGCACACCCACAGTTTCTATTGCCTAGAGCTGCAGTGACTGAAAACACAATTTTCTGAAAGTCAATGGAACTGTAGATGCTCATCATCTCTCAGGATGACACCCAATATTTCTGTGTGAGTTTGGGTTCTCAGCCTAGCACAGTGGAATCCTAGTCTATGACTGGGTCTCCTAGACACTACAGTATTACAAATAATGAATAATCTAGAACTGTAACACGTACAAGGGGGGGGGAAAAGGAGGGTCAGACCCTCTGCTGGTATGACAGCATAATTCCACTGAAGTCACAAGAGCGATACAGATTTACACTAGGTGAGGATTTGGCCCACAATAAGCAAATATAATTCAACAGGTAAAATATACAGTATTTTAGTGAAAGACTAGTTATAGAATCAAACTAGGTATCCTGAATCAAACTAGGTATCCTTCCAAAATAAAAAAAAGTCTGTAAGGGATTTCTACAAATGAAATAGAACCATCAAAAGTAAGTTCAAAGCATCCATGGCACAATAGAGGCTGACCTACTGACTGCACTATAAATGGAATCTAATCTCAGTTTTGCACATGTTTGGCTTTCAAAAATGTATAATGTTTGCATCACAGGAACAAAACTAATTGTTTTTTATGAGAATTGGCAACATGGCTTTTTCACAGAATGTGCTAATGCTTCCGATTTGAAGGTTAGCTTAGCTTCCAGTATAAGTGCATTTCTACTTTTCCCCATCTCTTTAATTTATTTAATACAGTATATATACGATATATATGGCAAAAACGAGAGCACTTTAAAGACTAACAAATTTAATATTTGTAGGCATAAGGTTTCGAGAGACTTCAGCTCTCTTCAGATGCAGTATGATATATATGATATCTATGAAGATTCTGTTTAATTGTGTGCTGAATACAAATTTGGAGGCAGCTTAATGTTGTGCAGCTTTAGCTTTCAGAGCAGAAATTGCAGGTCTGAAATAATTTTTAAATGTGTCTTCAAGATAGAAATACATATTTTCAGATAATTAGAGATTTCAAGGATTACATTTTGATAACTGTTTTTAAAGCCCTTGTCAGTGTTGAACAAACAGTCCGCTGGCCAGTTCTAATTTTTAATTAATGTACTATCAGAGAGAGGCTAGATTGTTAAGGATTATAACAATATAATCTTTTGTTGAAATACAGCGGTAGATAGATCTTATTATTAAAACAGCATTAAAACTGATTACGGAACGTGCTTTGTACCTGCTCTCCCTTGTATATATTGCATTAAATAAATTAAGATGAAGAAAACAGCAATCAAATCTTCACTGAATAAGATTACTATGAAATGGAAACAAACACATCCCTATTTGTCTTTTCTTCCACTGGTTGGGCAAGATTGTGACCCATTCAAAGGAGGTCTGCTATACTCTTAATGAGCAGGGATTCACATCCATAACTCCTCTAAAAATCAAAAAGCATATGACATGGTACTGAATATAAGTAGCATAGTAACACTGAGCAGTATACAGAATATTATAGATAGGACAATATTAGTGTATTTATCCTACTGTGGGAATTTTTCTTATAGTTTAATTAAAACCTTTCTTACAAAAGCCCATTTCTGGTGTGTTGTGTTTTATGCACATTATCCAAAATACATTGGCAGTGCTGGGTCCTGTAACTGGGACATACTGTGAAAGAGTCAAGAGTCTCAATGGAAACTTCAAAAAATTCTGACAAAAGCTCAGCAGTGAAAGAGGTGTACAAACCCCACATTGGACCCAAAAGGGTTAAAGGTCAATACAAGGCCCAGGTAGCCCTCTCCCTCTAGACCTGCCAAGCATGGTCCAGGCAGGGAGTAACTTAGCTCAGAAGGAGGCTGGGGAGAAAGACAGACCCACTGTGAGTGCTCCTGAACAAGGGTGCTGAAGAAGCCTTCCTGTGAGGAAGAAGACTGCCTACTGAGCCCGGTTGGGGCTGAAGGTTTAGTTGTCTTGTCTTTCTTTTCTCCTCTTTTGCTATCCTATATTGGACTTGGAGATGGAGGGTAGGAATTGACCCAGGGAGGCAACTCTAAAGGCACTCCAGAGAGCCTGACAATGTTGGCTCTCATAGAGCCCTGGGTTGGAGCCAATGGAATGGGAGGGCCCGGGCTCCCATACCGATTGCCCTTGTTGCAGGAGGGTCATAAACCTCATTCTCACCTCACTCCCCCTCTAGTAAGCAGAGGGTAAGGATGTTGAGAACCCTGAGGTGAAGCTAAGCCACATATAATGGTTAGGAACTGGACTGAAAGCCTTTCCCGCTGGAAGGCGTGAGACTGGAAATTGGGTGCGCATATGGCCACCTAGCCTTCTGAGGACTCTATTAGAGGGTTAAATAAAGTTTATAGCAAATTATGTAACAGCAGTCAATAGGCTGTGGGTGCAGTTCTCTCAGGATGGAAACAATCAATAATTTATCATAGATGATAGCTTTTAGTGCATCCAAGTTGTGCATCATGGGCTTATTATTGTACATGATATCATGTCTGATTGCTAGGTTCAGGCAGCGTTGAACAGGAATGTTTATAATATTAATTCAGTGCAGTATGATTACTTATTCTTTCCTTGTGATTTACAGAAGTCCCCTCACTTTTGCCAAGTATGAAACTGAAGAGCTATTGTATAGTCACCTTATTTTCCTCTTTTTCTAATTTGATTTGTGTGCAAGTAATTTCATACACTGTGTGCGTTTCCCTTGCTGTTTTATTGTGAAGTCAACTGTGTTTGTTTCAGAAGTGAACTAGGCAAACATACATAGTATTTTAACAATATATGAACAGCAACATGTGTCAGTGATATATTTTTGTCATAAGCCAGTCTCCCCAAATCCCAGCTCTTGTCTGTGCAGAATGTTGCTCTCCATTTTCTTACATGTTCAGAAAGGTACAGAGGCACATCTTCAAACAGTGCCCAGATTCTGATCTTATTTACAAGTGGTGTAATTCTATTTACTATAGTAGAGTTGCTCCATCTTTACACTGATGTCAGTTCAGACTCTACTGGAATTATACCAGTGTAATGAGAACAAAATTAAGGTTATGATGGTCTGTGGATCTATGCTGAATTAACCAGTTTAGGTTCTGACTTTACTTTTTTCTCCTTTTCCAATTATTGGAATAAATCATTAGTCTTCCTATGCTTTCATTTTAACTTTGCAACTATTGCATAAAATCTTTAAACTCTCTTAACAGAAAAGAGGTTATACAAAACAAAGTTTGAGTTATCTGTTCTATGTTTTTAAACACCATACATTCTATTATTGTGAAAAGTGTAGCCTTGAGACTATTGGAAGCTAAAAGTCTTCAGTTTATCCATAGAATAGGTACATCACAAAGGTAGCAGCAGTCTTCCTGCCTATGTGCCTTAATCTTGTTTTGGATGGGACACACCTAGGAGTGTGAGGACAGTTCAGTCTCCATGCTTGTGGCCTGTCCTTGTCCTCTGTCTTGAGACTTCCATACAGGGACCATTCAGAGTCAAAAGTGGTGGCAGTATGATGATGCATATCTCTACCCACTTGAAACTAGACTGACATTGCAGCTTTTTTCCACATAAGGCACCCAAGAGTTATCAGATGCTAACAGCTTTGGTTATTACCAACCCAGGCTGTTTTTGAATTGGTGACCTCATGTTGGGAGATTCAATTATCCTATTACCATTCTCTGGAGCCACAGAGTGCTCTTCTCACCCTTGAACTCCAATACAGATACTTAATTTTTGCTACTAGCCACAAAGGCTTTCAGAAAAATTAAATATGCATTTTATGCATCATTAAAATAGCAGACTCTAGCTGCATGTTTAATATTTATTAACTATTAAAATTTTAGAAACGCGTGGAAAGCAAATCTTGATATGTGCCCAAACAGGAAGAATTTGGAAATGTAACATTAATACTCTTCATCTTATCTTAAAAAGTTAAAGGTGAGGAATGCTTTCAGGAAAAGGCAGTGAGAGTGGGGATATGAAACTGAAGATGCCCATGATGATCAAGTCTTTGGTAGAAACTCGAAGAATAGTATTGCTAACAGCTGCTATATGGGGGAAATGGGATTTAGATTTTTTTTTTCATTGAATCAATGGGAAGTAATTCCATTTTTTGTTAAATTTTATAGTTTTTGAAAGCTTGATATGTATCTCTGTCAGGATGGTACTGATAACAGCATCACTGATTTCCCTGGTTGAATCACATATTCAGTGGGTCATGTCAAGCATTAGTTACCTTAAAAAAAAAAAAAAAAAAAAAAAAACCTTACCTGTTGTGCTCAGCATGAGTGAGCAGTTTTTTCAAATTAAGTAGCGCAGCAAGAGTTAATTGCTTAAAAAAGTCTTTCAATTATTTTATGGCAAAGAATTTAAGTCAGGGTATGTCAGGGATAAAAGCCCCGTGGCACAGCTGCAGCTGGCCCGGGTCAGCTGACTTGAGCTTGCAGGGCTCAGGCTGTGGGGCTAAAATATTGCTGTGTAGACACTCAGGCTTCATCCTCGCACGGTCCCAGAGCTCAGGCTCCAGCCTGAGTCCAGACATCTGCATAGCAGTATTTTAGCCCTAGAGCCCAAGCCCTGATAGCCCTGGGTCAGCTTTTTTTATCCCCATGTAGACATACCCTTAGTCTCAAACTAAGTTCCTTACTAGAAGTAAGACTTTATTTATAGTGTTGACCTTTTTGACCAACTTGGCTAGTTGAAGTTTGGGGCTTTATAGGTTGTTCCATTTGGGAGCAGTTTCTTAGCTTACAGGTCAATGCTTTATTCAGCCTGTATCCCTGACCAGAACCGCTCTCTAGGCTTCTCCCAGGGTCACACCACGCTTACAGGCTGCTGCTGCTTGGCTTTCTTGCTCTGCTTCAGTCTCTTGGTCTCTTGTTCTCCATCCCAGCTTGTCTTTTTCACCCACAGACATGCTCACCCATCTGGTTAGAACAATACCTGTGGAACTATATTGCCCACGTGGTGGTAGTTTCTGGACAAGCTCTATTAGGCCTTGTTTTAGATGTGGACCCTTAACTGTCTCTTATAATGAACTTAAGTGAGGAAGGGTGTGTCCATACATCAGTGTCAATGGGGTTTTAACCCAGCTCATAAACAGTACTTGTATAGCTGTGCCATTATTTACATTCAGCCAGTCTGGGAATATATTGCAGGTCTCCTACTTTCCTTAGAAAAGTATATACTGATACCAAATAGTTTTGCAAAATTTAGATGACTAGGTTTCCTGCAATTTTATTGATTTGTCAGCTAGAGATCATGGGCTGGATTCTTCAGATTTGGCTGAAGGGTGTTTTGGTGCAAATCCAGAGAGGGAAACAAAGATGTCTCTGAGTCACCATTGTACTTCCTGGGTATGTCTATACATCCTGTGGAAATGAGTTTCCCAGCCCGGGTTGACAGACTTGGGTTAGACTGGCTCATGCTAGTGCTCTAAAAATAGCTGGTAGACAATGCTTTGAAATTGTGGCTTGTGCTGGAGCTCAGACTCTGAGGCTCACCCCCCTCCTTAGGTTTTAGAGCCTAAGTTCCCACGTGAGCTGCAATGTCCACACAGCTATATTTAGCATTGTAGCATGAGCCTGAGTCTCTCTACCTGGGCTGGAAGGGTCGTTTCTGGGGCTGTGAAGACATACCCCTTCAGTCCTGTGGTCTCCAGGCACTGCTCTTGTCCCTGATGCTGGTCTAACTTGTACGGGCTGTAAGTAGTCCCTGGGGTTACTTCACCAGCTAGATGACAGATGGATACAGGGCATCCCCTCCAGGCACACTTTTCCCAGCCATATGCCCTGTAAGTCAGACTGGGAGAGGAGAGTGGCATTGGGGCTACCACATAGACATTCTAAATCATCTATCTAAGGAATCCTATATGCAAGGGATTGTGCTGACTCCAGCTTTGTTGGAATGGCACAAAGCAGCCCTAGAGAAGGAGGAAAGGGGTAGTTGCTTTATGTTGTAGTTCAGGTAAAAAAATCTGCCTTCATTTATAGCTCTTTACTACATGAAGCATACAGACCTACCAGTTATGAAGAGGCTAAGAGAAAATGTATGTAAACAACAGGACTCAAATTTATACCTTTCATGAACTATACCATCCTACATGGCACTGACTTATCGAACAGACATCGGGTCAAGGAAATTCTTGAACTTGACTATAATGTATAATGTAATTTATGCAACTTACATGAAATTGTATGTTCTACTTCTTTGGTCTATCTTAAGTATCGATTCTAGATGAGCAGTGTATAGTATCCAAAAGTAATTTTATTATAGCTAATTAATTTTTTAAAATTAATTTGAGGTTGAATGGTTCTATAATACTCATCACTGTCGTATCTGAGGACTTAAAATATGTTCTATTTTTTTTCCTACAGAAGTTTTGATGTTGGACTGCATCATTTTCTTATCAGGTAAGCTACTGCTATCATTACATTGCAATAGAACTCCTGTGAACAGCATGTATCTTATTTGAGGCGGTGCTGGTAGTGCCGCCTATTTTTAAGGCTGTATGACAATTTTCCTTTTAAGACCTTGTATTCAGTTACCTAGAACTTTGCCACTAAACTGTTCAGCCTGAAAATTTCCATGTTGGGGGTCTGCTTCAGGATGATTTTTGAAAATCTCAAGAAAAATGGTTCAGCCATATCTGAGAATGAGATGAGACAAAAATACATGCATTGTTTCGCTGTGTTAAAGATGTTGTTATAACTATTCCATTGAAAAGCTCCATGCTTTGGTACAAGGACTCGACATTTCACAGGGGATTGTCTTTATGGCAGGAGTGTGCCTTTTGTTGTCCCTGTGAAAAACCTGCCTTAGTCAATGCATAACACAGACTGTGCTCAGGCAATAAATCAGGGTTAGGTAGAGAAGGAGGCTGTTGTCTGTAGGACCCAGCCTCGTTTGTTGAAGAAGTTGGAAGGTGTGTAGTGGATGATGCAGGGGATTGTAGAAAGAGAAAAGGGGGTCTCATGGTTAAAACAGTTGAATGCCACCCTGAAGAACTGGATTCTGTCCCTGCCTCGGCCAGAGAGCTCCTGTGTGATGCTGGGCAAGTCACTTAAACCAAATTTATAACAGGCGGCCACTAATTTTAGTGTGTTCCTCATTTTCTGGGTGCCTCCCTTGAGACTGGAGGTCTGATTTATAGAAAGGCAAAGCACTCAGAGCTGCAACTGAAGTCAATGGGAGCTGTGCTTTTGACATATAAAGTGGTATATAATACTAAATACTCTGAAAAATCAGGCCCGAGGGGTCCCAAATTGGGCACCCAAAATCAGTTGACACTTTTATTTTTAATATCTGTATGTGTCAGTTCCCCATGTGTAAAATGGGGTTCATACCCCTCATCTCACAGAGAAGTAAATGAATGTGAAAATAAATTAATTCATGTCTGTGAAGCATTCAGCTGCTTTGGTGATGAGCACAATAGGAAAACCCATGCAGAAATTAATAATCCGGTGTTCAGAGCAGGGTTTGAATTCTGCAGTAAATAATACATGGGGCTACACATTGAAAGTTGAGAACAAATAGAAATATTGAACAGCTGCTTAGTAAGCACCATCCATCACTGAATGAAACAGGGGTCCTGTGGAAAAAAGAGTATGTGAACATGTAATGGAAGTCTTTATCTTCCTACATTCTTGCAAGGGATCTGAATTAACATTGCACACACAGCTTTAATTCTGGGATTTCCTAACTTTTGAGTGCTTGACTTTGCAACCTTAATGTTCTTGTTAATGTAGTTTTTTCGATGTAATAGGATAAAGTTCAATAGGTAGTTCTCTTCACTGAAGCCAGATGGTTAAAATCACTAAGCATGTTTGCATTTTTAGTGCACAGTTAAAGTTTTGAGAATATTGTATGTTGTGATGACGCTAAAAATGCTGCAAATATAATTTATGTGTACATTTCTACTACTATAATTTTTACTGATCACTGCATAGTTATTTTTAGCAAAAATATGCTACTAGTGTAAAGGGGATTGTCTCCTTAGACTACCAACAATGGGATCACCTGAGAATACAAATAATCTCGCAAGTGAGATGAATATCGTATCTACTGTAGATGTACTGAAAACAAGTCGATAGCAATGCTTCTGTCACAGGACAATCACTTTCAATTACTTCATACTGAGGAGTATAATCAGATATTACTTGTATAAAAATATACAACAGTATTTTACATCCCATTGAGATGTAACATTGGGTTTATTTGTTTGTATAATCACTGCACAGCAAGCAGCCACTGAATTTGAATGAGCTGAATGTTTTCTTTCTCATTTGATGCCCCATTCTTTAATACTACACAGAGAGCCTCCTGCAGTAATTTGTTGTTCATCATTAATGACAGGATGCACACTGTTGATTTTTGGAGCCTTAGACAGTTGGAAGGCAGTGTGGTCTAGTGCAGTGTTTCTCAACCTTTTTGAAAGCAGGGACCAGCTTGCTACCTTCCTGAACTGAGTCAAGGAGATCGCAGGGACCGGCACCGGTCCATGGACTGGTCGTTGAGAAACATGGGGCTTTGGACTGGGAGTCAAGAAATCTGGGTACTATTCCCATCTTTGCTGTGTGACCTTGGGCAAGTCACTTCCTCTCTTTGTGTTCATGTTGTCTTAACGTGTAAGACACGTGAACTGACATTTTAACTATAAACTCTGGGGCAGAGACTGTCTCCTCTTATGTGTTTGTACAGCACCTAGCAGAATGGGTCCCCGACTTTCAGTTGGGATTTGTAGGCATTACTGAAATACAAATAAAAAAATAGATGCAGAAATTGTTAAAATCTATAAATCCTGAAGTTAAAAAAATGTTCAGAAGATGCTACTTTTTCTAAATATAAGAACTACCTACCACAGTGCATCAGGAATGTATGAAAAATAAAGTGTAGGACCAGCAGAGGTAAAATCAATCCCAGCTAAAAGGACAATCCATGCCTAATTACTTATTAAAATGATAATTAAAGAGGAAAAATAAATTCTGAGAACATTGGTACACACAGTAGGCTTGATTGAGTAAACCACCTGCCTTTTAAAGGCATGACACAGAAATTTCAGCTATACAAATATTCTTCAATAAGTTTAGTTATATGAAAAAGGAATTCTCTTTTGTGGGTGTAGTAGGTGCTTGAGGTGCACTTTTGATATTATTTTTAAATAATCTAGGTATAAAGTCCCATCTTTTAAATGTACTGGGGGACAAGGGAGTTGTGGTGGAGTACATTCTACATTAGAGAGAAACTTAACTGCCAGAGATTCCAACCAGTAGGAGTAGCCAAAGCAGGGACAGCTGCACTGTTGGGGAGAGGGCAAAATGGGGTTTATTTGGGACCACCCCTTCACCCACCAAGCATTCCCCACCAACTGTGCAGGGGACACCACATACCCTGGAAACAAGAGGACTCAGATGATGCATCCCTCTGAAAAAACTTCAGAATAGGAGCCGGTCAGAGACTCCAGCCAGTAGGAACAGAAGTAGCCAAAGCAGGGATCTTTGGATGTTTAGAGAACTCTCTACATTTTTTATTGGACTTTCTCTGCCTTGTGCCTACTGGCTGTTTGCTGCAACCTTCTCTCTCACAGTGTCATCACCTCAGCTTCACTCCAGACCTGTCCCTGGTACTTCCTCACCCTTTCCTTTCCTTTCCTTTCCTTTCCATTTAGCTGATCCCCCTCTTAATTTAATCTACCAGGGGAAAAAAAAGGAACTAAGATGGCATTTGCTGCCATCCCACTGTTCACTCTGAAGGGGTGTTCTCACCCTTCCTCTGCCCCCTGTCTGTCTTGTCTATTGTGACTGTAATCTCTTTGGGGCAGGGCAGTCTAAATTATTTGTAAAATGCCTAGCATGATGGAGCCCCGGTCTTGGTCCTAAGGCACTAACACAATGAACATTGATTGATTGATTAATAATATTGTTTACCAGGCTGTGATGAATTACTTTGGAGCCATATTCCGACCCTCCTACGTTTTGTAGCACCTTATGTCATGTAACGATTTGTGGCGTTAACTAATAGTTTCAGAATCTGAGCCTTGGAGATTATCCAGATACATCATTCCTGTGGATCAATGTGGTAAGGAGTCTGGCAGTGCATGTAGCTCTACAAAGGAAAAATCAGTTATTTCATGATGAGACCTGTAACTGGATTCTTCTTTTTCAAAAATTACTATCATATTCTACAGTGATTGTCCAAAAACATTACAGCTTACTGCAGTGTTAGGGGATGGGATGACATAACTATCAAATAGTGCAGAACATCTTTATAAAGGCTCTTTCTAAACGTGTCTGTTTTCCCACTGATGTTCTTTGTTAGGAATTAAATGTTATCTTGTACTGATTTTTTATTTAGATCATTTATGATCTAGTTTATTATTCTGAGGAAAGTCAATGTATGCTGGGTGCCATTAAAAAGACAACATTTGCAAACAGTTACCGTACAATGGCATGCAAAATATCATAGTAATTTCTTATTTTAGGAATAGGGAAATAAGAAGTACGACTGAGGTATTTAAGGTACCACAGTATGGCAGTTGTGTTGGAAAATATTGACTCTTTACTAGTGAACTGTTCTGTGAGAGAGCCTTGTAGAAAGATTAGAATGAACACACCCTTGGAGCTTTGTCCATGCTTCACATAGACTTATTTCTGAAAAGAGAACAGGGTTTTTCCATGTTTAGTGTTTAAATATATCAGAAGGAGTGAAGTATGGAATGGGAGCATGATTAAAAGAATGACTTCTTGGCTCAGCACTTCTACAGCACTTTGATTGAAAACTTTTTGGGGCAAGGACTTTTTGTTCTGTTTGTACAGTGCTGAGCTCAGTGGGATCCTGATCCATGCCTGGGGCTCCCATACTTCACTGGCATACAAATAAGTAGTAGTAGTAATTATAACAATAATAAGTATTTATATTTTCTCCCCTACTATAGGAAAAAACTTACATGTCATAAATGCAAGCAGCATTCTGTGGTCTGATGGGCGAATTTGCAAAGCTCAACATACATAAGAACAGCATTTTTCAGCAAGACAGAGAGACTGCCTAATTTTACTAGTGCATTAAAACTGTTTTATAATGTCGGTGATTACCAAGGTGTTGGGGAGCAAGTAAACCCTGTTGAAAACAGGGCATTTGATTAAATGAGATCTTGAGCATGTGAGAATGTTTACTCATAGAATGCAAAATTATGCCTCCTTTGGGGCAGAGCTGTGCCTGGGGAGGTAGCAGAGGTGCCTTGCCTGAGCAGCAGTACCTGGAGACACCATGCCTCTGAAAAGTCTGCTCAGAACCAGCTCTTGCTTTACCTTTGAAAACTTGCATTCCTTCCAGCGCAATTCTGTTTTAGCACAGAGCAGCAGGACCACAATCACCATTCCCTCCCAAACATGCCGTCTCTGGAGCTGCTAGCTCTCCCAAACATAGCTGCTTCTCAAGTTCTAGGAGGGAAAGATTTCTATCGTAATCCTTTTCTTTACCACACTCACACGGAACCAGCTATAATTGGCTCATAGAATCAAATTTTTAATAAGTGTATGCAACTCCCATTGGCATTGGTGAGAGCCAGGACACCTGTATTTGAGGGCAGAATTGACCCCACAAGAAAGAGGCATTTAAACATCTAAATATGACTTTATTATGAAGAACCAGAGGATTAAAAGAAAAAGTCTGTTCGTCGGTCTATTCATCTTCTATTTTCATTCTTTTGTGGATTCCCACAGGGTCCTGCATATTTCAGTGCTACCAAAAGACTAACAGAAGTTTGATAATGAACCATCTGCTGGGTTGATAAGTGGCTTGTTCACTGAATTTAAAAATGAGGGAGTCCCTGATTGATCAGCACTGTTCTCTCAGAAGGGCGAGCAGGGGATCAACATTGTGAAAAATAGAAAAAGAAAACTTCCTGTCACTTACACTTGCACACAATGCTCTCCAAAAGACATCCAATTTCCTTATTAAAGTTTGTAACAGTCTCTACCTACTTGCAACTTTTCTGGGAAGTACAGCCACTCACTGAAGCTCAAGAACCTCTAAGAAATATTTGTACTACCAACAGCTGAACGTATCTGTTCCCCACATGACTGGTGAAAGCCAAGAAAAAGCAGCAATGCTTCCCATGTCTCCTTCAGAGATGCAAACCTCCCAACTTCTCTGAAAAATAGTATAGTCCTATCCAGTCCTCAGAGCTAGCATCTGATGCAAACTATCTCCTCTATTCCCAGGCCTGTAGTCTCATTCCTAGGCAAACTAATTGAGAACGCAGTGACCCCATGCTCCAACAGCATGTGACATCAGCCAACATCTGGATGCTTTTGAATCAGGCTTCATGCTGGGGCACAACAGGGAGGCAATCTGTCACTAAAAGTTGGCTTCTTCCTGACAATGAATAGAGACAGCATATCAGAACTAATGCTACTCAGTCTTTCTGCTGTTTTTGACATAGTTGCCACAGGGTGTTACTGACATGCTTACATGATTATAGCTGGAATAGACAGCACAACACTGAAGAGGCTCCAAGCATTCCTTTTCAAACAGGACCAAGAGAGGTAAATGGGTAACTGCTTCTCCTCTCCAAGAGCATTCAAATTTGGAGACCCACAAGGTTGTATCCTTTCTCCCCTCCTCTTAATATCTATATGAGGCTAATTGGAAAAGCAAGACATTGTGCACTCCACTGCCAACATTATGCTCATGAATGCCCATCTGTATATCTCATTTTCCACAGTTGCATCCAGTGCCATCAGAAGGATGTCACAAGAGATAAGTTCTTGGACGAAGAACAGCTGGCATTCACCCATCCGCCAAAGTGGTGCAAAGCCTTATGGTCCTGCTTGATTTGTCACTGAGCCTAAACCATCAGGTGCTTCAGTAGCACAACATGCTTTATTTCAAGTGCAGCTTGCTAGGAAACTTCCTACCCTTCCACTTGGAGAAGAATTAAACCATGGTGATTCCTACATTTGTCACATTCAGACTGGATTGCTGTAACCCGTGGTATCTGAGACTGAATGTGGGTGCAGTGCAGGGGCTCTAGCTGGTGAAGCATGTGTCTGTCTAAAACCAAACAACAAAAACTATGCTTTGATTCTCTCCTCTGACACCCTCTGCTTCTGATGTCAGTTTCAAGCCTTGTTACGGATATTCAAAGCCCAGTAGTGTGTCAGGATATAGCTACACCAGTGGCCATTTCTCTTAATGTTGTCCCTCCTGGATATCTGTGCTCCTCTGGAACAATACAAAGTACCAGAGGAAGTCAGTGAGAAGAGCTGGAGATCAAGTGTTCCCAGTCAAAGGGGTTCAGCTGTGGAACAAACTTCCAGAGGAGACCAGAGTAATCCAGAGTCTGATCACTTCCAGGCTGTGTTGTAAAACCCTCCTCTCGGACAAAGCATTCCCACCATACTGAGGATAATGATGATTTAAAAACTTATCCCCACGCAGAGCCACCTGTAATCAGGGACGGGTGAACAGAAGATAACTCTGGGAAGCCCATTGTGGACCTCACTATGTAGATACCATAGGGTGCACTGACAGCTACTGTAGACAGCCTTAAGATAGAGCCTCACGTTGAAGCTCTGCAATTGAGTAAATTAGGTTGTTGGCACATATTAATTCATCATCTACAACATAATCTTGTTGCTTAAAGAAATAGTTTTAGCAGTTTTCAGGATGCTGCTGAATTGCTTCATGTGTAACTTGGATGTCACATTAGTGGGAAAATGCACATTTTACTTAAAAGAGGCAGTGACTAAACATTACATTTATCCTAGAAAACATTCATAGCAATTTTTCCTTCCTTTGCAAAGTGGGCTTTCAGCATACGACTTTGGGGTATTGGTGTAAATAATTTTAGGATGTAAAATACAGAACACCAACCAGTCTGCCCATATGGAGTCCTGCATGTAGTAGCCATTGGCTGTAGCTCTTTTATCAGTTGTTATAGTAGTTACAGGTCATATTTGGCCATGAAGCTGAAATTTGGCCACTCCTAGTGTACTGTGACATGTTGCTGAAAAGTCTTGTATATTAAGATGTGATGAAATACTGAGTGGGTGTCATAGGAAAGGTACAGATCAGCTCACTAACTTGATTTGTATTTCCTTTTTTTCCCAAGAAATTGTGAAAAGTTTTGCAGCAGACATATGGGATGAGAATTTCAAAAGTGCTTGGCATTGGTCTAACTCTGCTCCTGTTCAAGTCAATAGTAAAACTCCCATTGACTTCAAAGGGAGCAGAGTTGGGCCAGTGTTGAACACCTCTGAAATCCCCATCCATAAAGTCCTGTCTGGATCCCATTGAAGTCTACAGATAAATTCTCATGGATTTCAGCAGGAGCATCTGTAGGTTCACTGAACATCCTTTTGCTGGGATAGAGTATATTAAATTAGCTTTTCTTGATTTTTTCCTAATGTAGATTATGTGAAAGAAAAACTGAATATTGAATTGGCTAATAACTTATTTTAAGTGTATTGTAAATATCCAGAATCGATATAGATGCTTTCTCAAAGTGAGGCAACATCTAGTAAAATCAAAATTGCTATTAAAAACAGCTTGACTATTCAATAATGAAGAATGATGATAAATCCCTTTGCTGCTATTATGCTCCCTTTGTAGTCTTCAGAGAATTAAATCTAAATCACAATTTTTAGAGAAGCGGAATACAATCTGTTCGTGCTATAATGAATTAGTTATTGAGTATGTTGCAAAAATAAACCTAGGTTCTGTATAAACAAAAGCACATCTTTATGTAAATATCATATAAATGTGACATTTAACTTAAAAACAGTTGGCGCAGGGAAGTTGGGATTAACAAGATACAGCTCTCATCATGCTTATGCGCCTCCTCAACTCTGAATTAAAACAGTTTGTTTATATTGCAGCGTATTTTGAGCTACTGTTTGTAAGCAGCAAGTGTACAGCTTGCTGAACTTGAGATGTATTTTTATTCAGGTCAGGTCATTTTGTAATAACAATTTTACTATATAATTTGATGGAGCTAGATGGAGTGTGATAATTCACCAGTAGTATACGAAAGTATATGCCGACCCATCTTTGTTCAGACAAGATTGTGAAGGTGCCGAACTCATCTGTGGTTGATAACTCCAGTGATGTCATGGGTTAATGCTGATCCACTGACTTCAGAGGAAGTTTTGTCTGAATAAATAGACTGCAGGATTTGGCCTGGAGTTTACAAATGTTCTTCATTTTGTAGGTCATCACATCTCTTAGAACCAAAGTTGCTGCATTCCAGAATTTCAGAGCTTTGGTTATAAGGTAATAATCGATTACTCCAGGCCCTGGATTCTGCAAAGCACTTGTGCATATGCTTACAGTTAAAGCTAAGCATGTGCTTAAATACTTTGCTGAATCAGGGCCTGAAAGAATGAATGAATTTTACTTAATTTTAAATTTCTTTTAAAATTAATCCTTTTGTGTCTCTGTTTTGCTGTTTTTCAGAAATTGTGACCCACATTTGGCAGGCTGAGCAATGTGGTTATTGCTTCCAATTAGTAGGACACAGTTGGCATAAAGCAAATCACAGACCAGCCAGTTGGTTTCCCAATTATTTTATATGAGAGCAGAGTTGTACATTTTAGGCAAGATGTAAAAAGCAGCTTGTCAAATTTGTATGATGGTTTACTGGCAAGGTTGAGATTTAGACACAATTGGAAAGAAAATGCCAGTGGAAAGAGAATACTGTTGTCTACTACTCTGTTTCTGGTAAATAATCCCTAGACAGTGCATCTGCCATAGCCAAAGTCTTACCCAGCATATGGTTTAGGTTGAACCTTTGTACTTTCAACAGCTACCACTTTCACAGTTACATTTCATCTTTATTTTTAAGGATAAGTATGTTATAATTTACCTTCAGTACTGTTCCTCTCAGGGCATCTCGGAATAACAAATTCTTAAACAACTAAAGCTTTTTTCTCTGTCTAGCAATTACATAAATAAATCATTAGTCAGTAATATTTTCTGTGAAGTATCTTTTCCTCAGGGGAATACAGGTTTTTTCAATTTTATGTAAGTTTGAAGCTGAGTCTGAGAGCCTGATGTTCAGGAGGTAGCCATGTTGTCTCAAGTTTTATTATGGAGTATTCTATTTGCTTTACTTGTTATGCAACATTGTTACCAGGAGAGGGGGCCCTTGCATTAACATTTTGGAGAATAACTTTGCACCTTGTTGTGTAAGTATGGCTAGATTTTCAGCTTCTGTGGGTGCAGCTGAGAAGTGGGAGTGCAAGGGAGTCAGATGCAGCTTCTCGATCCTGGGTCCAGATTTTAATCAGCCTCTGTTTTGGCACAGATTAGAGCAACATGGGGGCTGTTCTGGTTTTAACAATGGCAGACTGGACCCCAAGGGAAAGTATAATTGGAAAGAAAATGCCTGTGGAAAGAAAATTATTCTGAGGGCCAGCTGGAGCTCAACATGCTCCATCAACACCCTTTCCCTGATAACCCACTGTCACAGATACTAGTGAGTGCCCCTTCCTGGCCACCCATTAGGACTGGTGTGATGGGAATCCAAGCCTCTGCCTCTGTACTTCCCTGGGGTGTTTCAAGTTTCTAGCGCCTCAACAGGCTGCAGTGCCGGTTCCTCCCTTCGCCTCTCTGGCAGGTTTCCTGGGCACTGATTCTGTTTGTTGTATCTTCTCGGAAATGGGGCTCCTCAACCCACCTGCCCTAGGTCCCGGGACGAGCACTGACCTGCTGAAATACCCTAGTTACTGAAACACACTCCACCCCAAAGGTGTGAAGATTTGTATTTACAGTGTAATTCTCTCAGGCATGCAGTAGTTGTGAAACAGTCCACACATACGCACAGTCTAATGCCTTTATACTCTTTTATAATCAATCACGTAAAACACAGGAGAGTACCGTAGACATCAAAACAATAAACCTCTGAAACTGCAATCTCTCTCTCACCCTTGTGAGCTCTTGGGGAACCATCTGGGTTCAGGAAAGCAGGCATCCAAGGGATCTACTCCTCATGCAGGCTTTTGCATGTTAGCTAGACTCTCTTCCTCACAGAGATACTGTGACCTTTCTCTTTGCTGCCCCATGCTTCCTCTTCCTGTCTACCTCCTCCTTCCTCCCACCATTCTTGTGTGGCTCACAATTTAAGCCCACTTGGCTTCCTTTGTTCTATCTTTCAGGTAATTTTCCACTGCTCCTGCCTCTCCCCCGCTCCCTTTTCAGAGGAGTTATGTCACCGAGTCCTAAGCACTGGTTCTTTGTGTCTTGACCTAGTGTGTACAGTACAGGATATGTCAGCAACAGTGGATCCACATACTTATAGGCATTAATGACACAGCAGAATTTCATAATACAACTCCACAATATCAATCAGAATTCTTTAGTTGTACAGATATAGCCCCAATTCATCATGCCCCCAACTGTCACCACCTCTCCTTGTACACTGGATGTTATAGGGGGTGACACAGGAGCCCACAATGATGACTCTGTGCCCCATGGGGATTGTCCCATGCTGGGGAGAATCTGGAGCCAGGGAAATATGACCTCCTATGTGTTCTCCACCACAGTCACATATCTGATTTTATTCTCTGCAAAAGATCTACTAGCCAGGGGGCAGCATGTAAAAAGGGGTGTGATTATGGATGGGGAAGATTCTGAGAAGTGATGCTCAAAGCAACATGTTTCCTTCCACCATGAATTGAAATTCTGTAAAATAGGATATCTTCCTTTAAAGGAGTCACTAAGAGTGCCCCCGGGGGAAGCCAGCCACTTGTCCTGCCCTCCAGAAAAAAGAAGGCAATTCTGTTACCTGAGGGACTGATGTTCATTATATGGGCCTGTCCCTACAAACCTATACTCATGTATTTGTAAATACTGTGGGCACCTAGATAATATGGTAAAGGGGACATTACAGATACCAAAGATAAATTATATTGTTGTCACTTTTGTTTGGTATAGTAGAAGTGCCCAACAATCTCTATCAGATCAGGGCTCTAGTGGGCTGTGTGGTGTACTGATTCATAGCAAGAGATGATCCTTGCCCCAAAGAGCTTACAATCTAAGGCCCTGATATTACAAGCACTTATACACACGTTAGAATTTAGGCACTGTGAGTAGTCTCAGTGAATTTGTAAAGTTAAGCATGTGCATAAATCTTTGCAGTTTCAGTGTCTACATTAGGGTCAGGTGCAATAAATTAGTGTAAGAAGTGGGAAAGGATGAGGGAGGAAGTCATGGTGACAGACTGGCTGCTCAACCTGTACAATCTGCTGGTTGGAGAGGTTTTGTGTGTGTGCAAATCTAGAAATAAACGAGCCATGGAATGATGTCCGTAGCTTCTGCTGGCCACCAATCTAGCTATTATTGATATTTAGAGATTATTCCTGGCAGTAAGGCCTATCCCCTCTGTAATTATTTGCAGAATTGACCCCAGCTTTGCAATTTTGAACCCTGTAAGAATTACCATTTCTGTCTCAGTAGTGTGCTATAAAAGCAGGACTTCCTTTTGTTTCCACTGCATAAGAGGATAGCTTTTAATGTATAAACTGCTGTATCTAAAACATTCCCTCTGAATTGATTCTCAAACTTGTCATGCTCCTGAAATCACTGATTGAAATTCATGAGCAACAGATACTGTGGTTCAAGGGACAGGGCACTGGACTGGGAGTCAGGAGACCTAGGTTTTAGTTGCAATCTTTCAGCTGACCAGCTCTGTAGTTTTAGGCAAGTCACTTCACTTAATGGTTCTGTGCCTTAACTTGCCGTCCTCAAATGGGGATAATGACCTTCCTTTGTAAAGTGTTTTGGATCCATGAGTAAAAAAAGGGCCATATAAGAGTTAAGTATCAATATTTATTATGAGCTTTTTGTGTAAAACATGCAAATGTGATTGCAAGACAGAAGGACCAAACTGATAAAAAACATGACAGAAGGTAACTCTGCCAACTCTTAGTCTTCCTGCCTGTAGGAAGCCGCTGTGGCCTCCCATGGAGCCAGAGCCTGAGGAAGGACACAAGCGCACTGATTGGCTCAACTCACACCCTGCCCCGGAGTCTGCCCAGCAACAAGGGACCCGGGCCGTGATAGGACAACCCAGCCAGGCCAATTGGCTGCCGCAGGGCGGAGCCCCAACAGGAAGGGGAAGTACAAAAGCCTGGCCCCTGAGCTCAGTAGGCCCCAGACTGCTGCCAGAGGCAGATGTGCTGCCGAGCCAGCAGAGGCCTAGGCCAGAACCTAGCCGCCGCCGCCGATGAACCCCGGCCCCACCTGGGCCCGGGGATTGGATAGGGCCCTCAAGGAGCTGGACAAGGCAACCCGACCAGGATGACTGGGCCGAGTTACCCCGGCCCCGAGCCCGGGGCCGTGCTCTGGAACCGCCTGGCTGGGCCGAGACCCCAGAGCAGCCCAAGTAGCGGGCACCCCCGGAGGCCGGGCCGGATTTGGAGGAACTGCCGGCCGCCAAGCCCCTCCCTGCAGCAGGACAGGACTTGGAGTTGCTGCCCGAGGCTGAGCCACTCCCCACCTACAACGACCTGGAGGAGCTGCCCCCTGAAGAGGAGCTTCCTGCCTTACCCCCATTGATGAGGAAGGACTGACGGCGCTACACCAGGTGGACTATCCCCGTGCCACGGAGGAAGCAGGTACTAGGGTCAGTGGGGAGGAAGTAGCCCAGGGACAGCCACAGCCTGTGGCTGAAGCTGCCTTATAGCCGGTGTGTTGCGGCGGGAGCCACGCCGGCACAGTGGCAGCCGCTTCTGCCACTGCTAGGGCCCTGGGCTGGGACGCAGTGGAGATGGGTGGGCCTGTGTCCCCCCCCCCTTTCCCCTTTCCCTAGCCACCCCAGGAGAATTGCTCTCCTGATCCCGCCTGAAGCCGTTGCCTCCTTTGCTGACCCTGCCTAAGGGTTAGAACCTAGACTCCTGTTCGCTCGCCCCGTCTGAGGGTGTGAGCGATCCGCCTCTGCTCACCCCTGCCTAGGGGTTGGAGCCCTAGACTCCTTGCTCACTCGCCCGGACTGAGGGCCTGAGCGATTTGCTCACCCCTGCCTAGGGGTTGGAGTGATAGACTCCTTGCTCGCTCGCCCTGCCTGAGGGCCTGAGCGATCCGCCTCTGCTCACCCTGCCTAGGGGTTGGAGCAATAGATTCCTGTTCGCTCGCCCTGCCTGAGGGCCTGAGCGATCTGCTCACCCTGCTCAAGGGTTGGAGCACTTGACTCCTTGCTCACTCGCCCTGACTGGAGGCTTGAGTGGTAGACTGAGTGCTCGCCTCACCTACGGGCGAATTGCCTAGACTGATCTCTCGCCAAACGCGAGCCATTCCCCTGTGTAGGAAGCCGCTGTGGCCTCCCATGGAACCAGAAACGCTTACACCACCACACACTAAAATTTAGATTAAAAAAGAAGAGAGAAAGGGAACTGAAAAGAAATAACCAATCCTTTCTTTGCAGTCTATTTATACTGCTCATCATGTTTACTAGGCAGTGGTTTTCAACCTTTTGTCATTTGTGGACCCCTAAAATATTTCAAATGAACCCTTTGAAAATCTTAGACAAAGTCTGCGAATCCCAGCTTGAAAACAACTGTACTAGGGCAAATTCTGAAAAATAAATAGAGAAATACCATAAAAAGTGCATGCATTCTTCAGGAGATGAGAAAAAATTGTCAGGTTATGCATAAGTCATGGCAATGTTTTCTCTGCAGAGTATTGGATACATAATATAATAGAGTTCTCTCCAAGTTATAATAGCTACTGTAGGAATTAGGTCACATTTTGTTCTTAAACTATGAAACAGGGTCCCTTTCAACATGTATGGGACTTTCCACTTGAAATATACTGTGACAAGTGTCTGATAGATATATTTTAGGGAATGAGAGGTCAAAAAGTGCAATTTTCTGTTTATCTCTAACTGCCTAAAATAGGAGGGTAAAAAAAAGCAGTGTAGGCTTCCTAGTATAGTCCTAGAGGCAATTACAGTATTTCAGTGCAGTGGTAAAGAAAGCGCTAAGGCTATGGAAGCAAAAGGATAGTGCTTTTATCAGCTGTGGCACAGGTTTACAGCTCTTTGTTTACTTCTTCCTGAAGCAGCCTCAACGTTTCCCAGCATGATTTGGAAATTGAGAATGTTTTTTTTTTAAAGTAGACCTCAGCTGCATGTCTGAAAAGTATCTGAGCTTTTCAGGCAGCATCAGGTGTTACATTTTATGTAAATAGCAAGATGAAATGAGTTCAGTGGAGTTACTCTAAATTTACACCAGTGTGATAGAAAGCAGAATTCAGCCTAGACTGTTTTAGAGCAGGTCAGTGTAAGTAAGTAGTAGATATTTTTTACTATTTGCTTGTGAATTTTCCTAAGTTTTAGTGATATTATATATTTATAACATTAAATATGATGATAGTTATCTGTAAGTGTAATGGTGAATAAGAACTACCATGTGTCCATGATTTTTAAAGAGGAAATCTTGAGTACTTTAAAGATTGTTTTATAATCCTAGACATGCTAAAAGGGTCTGCCTTTTAAAGCAGGATTAAAATATTGCTTTTAAAATATTAAATATAGAAATTTATGATCATTTAATGAAGCATCCTATTTTTAAACACTGGCCGTAAGTTTTTGAACAAGGATAAGGGGTAATTTGTCAATATCAGTGATCAGAGTATAACCTCCTGTAGTGTTTGTCTTTGAGGCCTGTCAAGTGTGTGGAAAATATTTTTTTAAATATATTTAAAATTTATCATTTGCTAAAGGGGTGGGAAAGAAGAACCCAATTATACTCTTAATTTGACTATGAATTCACATTAGTCGCAAATATGAGATTTCCATATACTTTTGATGTAACTCTCTACCATCACCCAATTCATTGGTACACAGATTGTCTCTAAAATCAGAACAACAGAAGGCCTTTTTTATTATCAGGATTTAAAAAGAAAAGAAATGTAATCAGTATTGGATACTCTTGCATCATATACCTTGCATGTAGTTCTTTCTTTCATGGTGGCTAAATACTTCATAAGTGTACATACACACAGTAACAATGAAATGCAGCGGCCTCTGAACTAGATGGTGACAGCCAGAAATATAATCATCATTACACAACAGTTGGGAAGGAAGAATTTTTTTGGCCAAGGACACAGCAGCAAATACAGCTATTAAAAAAAGCACCAGGGGATCCATATCATCCATTCAGTTTTCATGGACTTTCCCAAAAGTGGACTGTCTTTACCCTGGACAGCATTTGAAGTTGTAGTTCTTTGTATCTAGGTATAGTGAAACCAATGCTTAGATCACTAAGATTCACTGAGAGTAACATTTTGAAATATTCAACTGGTCTGACAAAAGTAGTATGGTTCTTCAAGAAAACCAGAATGGACACTAGGGGTTTCCTGCTAGGAATTTCAAAAGAGATCAACAAATTGATGCATTGCTGAATAATTGCTTTTTTGATGTGCTGAGTACAGAATTTGTGCCCTGGAAGACAAAAAGGTGGAATAGGTTTGGCAACTCTTAAGGTCTTGATCAGAGCCCAGTTGAGGTGGATAACTTGCTAAGACAAAATGTCGAGGGCATCCTTTTTTTGTTATACATATTTGAGCACTGCTGCTACCTCAGATGGGTGATTTCACAAAAAAGAATAAGTGCATATCTGGCTTGCAGTTTCTGAAAATAAAGCAGACAACTGGAATGAAAATTTTATCTTCCTGTAACCTTGCAAATTTTGGTAGGTGGTTTGATGGATGTATAGAAATCAGATTTAAGATAGGACATATTTCCTATTTTTCCTTCAGTCAAATTATCTGATCCTAGGAACCAAGAGTAAACTTTTCAGGTTCTTAGTCTCTTTCCTTTCCCTTTGTTTTGGAGTAGAATGGAGATGCACATACCTCTTACTTGTCTTTCAAGAGAATTGTGCTCATTAAAAGAATATAAGAGCTGCTGAACTACAAGGAGCCTTTTTTCCCATTCTATTCAATTACGTTTTTTCCATAGACTTTGGAATGTGAAAAGCATTTTCTAAGTATTTTGCTGAATTATGTAAAAGAAACAGAGCACCATTGTTTCAAAATACAACAAAGGGAAGCACATTAAGATAGTATAGGGTTTAAAACTCTTACTGTGCAGGGGTGACCAATGGTATATTGATAAAATGGATTAAGGATTTAGGTGTTAAACATTTTATATTCTTAACCCTGGTCATGTTCAGTTTCATGGAAGTTAGAATACCTCTACTACTGGACAGATTGTGAAGAGGCAATTTTGGGGTTAGGTAGCAACTTTGTCCCAGGATACCTGAGTTTTAGAAAGCAGTAACTGATACTGTGTAATTAATGTTGTTTTCATTCAGCGTTTTATGTGATGTTTTCATATGTCTTGTATCCTGGATTTTGATGTAGCTCTTATGTGTGGCTAACGAATGGTAAGTGTACCATTTATAGTCCATATACTGTCCTGGCATTCAAATTATGTGATTTGGTTTAAACAGCTGTAGTTCATTCACACTTAGTTCTGCCATTAGTGGTGCAAAACATCAGCTAACAACCCAGTGTTAAAATACAATAGGAAAATTTGATTCAGATGCTATCAAATAAGCAAAACCAGTGCTTCCGTACATGCTATGGAATAATGTAGTTTTGTGAATAGAAGACAGAACTGTGAACTTGGCTGAGTTATCAGCAGGAATCTTAGTTTTCCATGATGATAAAACCCCAAAATTCTCTGATTAAAAAACACAAAAATATGCGTTTTTCCATGATTAAAAGGAAACTCAGATTTTTAGTTTCCCTAGCCACACTATATTTAGGTATCAGTTGAACACAATGTTTTATGGCTATATTTACAATTTTAAAGCAAGTTGGAGGCCTACCTTCAATGTGAAACTTGTTCTTGCCGAACTCAGTGACACAGTCGTTAGGGGTGATTTTTAACGTTTTTGGCATCTTTTCATAACTTTAATTACTCACATCTGGAGGCTGAAGTGAATTTTGAGATGAGTTAAAACAAGAACCCCTATGTGCTGTTGAGTAACCTCTATATGCTGGAAGCAGTTTATTGGAACATGTTTAGCTATGTAAATTTAAAGTGCCATTCAAAAATCAACCACAAGAGGGGGAGGTTGTGCTCATTGAGTAAGTTACATTAGTATTTTCAGTAAAATTTATTTAATAGTTAATATATGTTTTTATTTTTTCACAAAATGTAAAAACTAAAGATTCTCTGTAAAAATGCAAATTCTGTGTTTTTCCAAGGGAAATGGATTTCTAGGATCCCTAGTTATCAGTTTCTAGGCATACTTCAGATACTTGGTATATCATCAGAATGAATAACTGAATAATTCTGAAGCTGTAGGAAGCATATCCCTTCTTGATCATTATTGGTGCTCCTACATGCCATTAATATTTTTGCTTTTTTATGCTAATTACGGGTGTGATCATATAAAAACATCTATTTTGCACTCACAGGATTAAAGGCATAGATTCAGGTATGCACAATACTTTACACCGTTCTTCTACTGCCTGAAAATGCTGTACCCAATAATGTCTTAGGATACTGATATGCATGGTTGTTGTAGATGTGTTGGTCCCATGATATTAGACAGACCACATGAGATACTTAGCATACTGATGGCAGGAAGACAGTCCCAGCTGAGTCTGTCTCTAATTCTATTTCTGCCCCTGCTTCTGATACTCTGGCTCTGTTGTTACTATTGTAAACATAATTTTGAATACATGCTGTGATGTTCTGGATATGCAGTATTGAGAAATCCATACATGCATATATATGTGCACTGCCCAAGAGGAGAAAGCTAAAATGTTCTGCCCAAGAATATCTGTAATTTTCATGTCAGTTTTCCAAAGTGCCCTAGACTTCTGGAGAAAATATATGCAAATGTGGAAAAATTCAGCGACATGGAATATTTAAAGAAAAAAGAATTGTCTGGATCATCATAAATTGTAAACACTATTTTGGATTATGGGCAATATTGCCCCAGAAATCAAGAAAGAAGGAAATTGTTGAATATTACTGAATGTTTAGGAAAAGTATCTGTTAAATATTTCTCAACTATATTAATACTGTTCAACTCTTCTGAATGTTGTAGAAGGATGGTGGATCCAATAAAGATGCTATTGGGAATACTGTACCATGAAAAAAATCTTTTGGTTAGAGGAACCAGTGTAAAGACACTGTGACAAGAACAAAGAGGAACTCAAAAGAAAGATTTGAAAATGCAAACAAATGTTAAAGAAATAGAAACAAATTGGTAGTCACTTTATAGAAAATATAGAAATATAATCAGGACTGTGAAGAGGCTGGTTTGACAGCTGATTTGCAGCACAGTGTTGAGGGAATGCAAGCCAGATAATTAAAGGCAGTCATTGTTAGTCTACTAGGGCATGTCAAAAAGCTTCTTAGCCCTGTCCGTATAATACTTCATTTAGGACAGCCATAAAGGAGTGGTTGAAGATAGTCTTACATTAGGATAAGCTATGTTCTTGTGTTCAGCCAGAAGAAATCTATATCCTCAAAATTCTTATAGTGATGGGTCTTCATGGAGCATAAGGGTTTCCTGGTTTTGATTCTGGAGGTCCTCTCTGGAGCTGGCAGTAGCATGGAGCTGTGTCTTTAATTCCTCTAGCCAATGATGAGAAATCATTCTAGGATACAGGATTTTAAGGTGTAAATAAATAAAAATCATCCAACGATTTGAGTGAAGACCACAGAATTACAGAACAATCCTTAACCTTTTGCTGAAGCCTCTGAACATAACTAAGAGGATCTTGTTAGCTATCTTAAAAGGGTTTAAATTCAGTCCAGGAGCAGTAAGCTCAAAGGTGCTGCAGCAGTGTGCAGAGCCAACTTTGGTGGTCAATTATACTTAAAGAGCAATGTGAGAACTTTCTCTGATCCATGGCAAGACATTTAAAATTCTGCCATTGCTCTTACGATAAGTAGTAAGTAGCCTTTCTATGGAAAGGAAGTGACAGATGCGATATTGGTGACAAAACTTGTATCAATGCCTTTTGAGACGCTTTGCACATCCAGTGGAGGATTAGTTCTATGCAATGTAGTGCTTGGTAGCATCAGCAATTGATAGATGCTAATACATCCTTTAAAATTTCTTTGAGAGTCAGCTGTATAGACTGGTGTATTGTATAATAGTTCTGTAATGTAGCCCTTAACTATTTCATTTCCTTGTGTTTATATTGTCTTTATTTTTAAAACTACATAAACAGTAACATGGAGATGTTTAACAAAGATACCATGCAAACCTGCTTCATCCTGTCAATTTAATCAATAAATATTGTATGTGTATGTGTGTTTTGTGATTCACTTGCAGAAGGTGCCAATCTGATAGCACCATAGACTCAGGTACCTCTTCACAGAAGTAGATATGGCATTTGCTGTGTGGCAAGGGTAGTAGCCTACAGCATCCCACCAATGTGCCTTAATTCTGACAAAGACTGTCTAGCTCTAGGGATGAGTGGAGAGTTGTAGAGAGAGAAAGGGGTGGTTTGAGCACAGGACAGAGATCCAAGTTACTCTAGAATTGCAAGGCTTTTGGAACCATGATAAGTGCTATGTAAGAGTCTAGCTAGCTAGAATCCTGGTTCTGCGGCTAACTTCCTTGCTGCTTTTATGCTGTCAGTTGATTTCACCGCTTCTGTTTCTCCATTTAATTGCAAAGAACAATGAGGATGGAAAAACATTCAAGGCCAGAGTCTCTTGTGTAGTGTGGCCAATTTGTACTACCCCATCACCAGATTCTGGCCACTGAACTGACATATTCAGCCTTGAGAAGAACATTTCAGAGGAGAGGAATCCTCTGGTGGCATAGAGCTGAAATAGAGATCTTTATGCTACCACCCCCATCCTACTTCTGCTGGCACAAGAGTATGTCTGGAGTAATAGCTTAGATGCCCCCCATTTGCACTGATCCCTGGCTGGTCTGTTGGACCCTTAGGGCTGTTGTATGCAGTGTTGTTGTAGCCATGTCAGCCCCAGGATATTAGAGAGACAAGGTAGCCAGTAAAAGATATTACCTCACCCACGTTGTCCTTTAGGGCTGTCAGAGACCAAAGTGAAGCAGCTTAGCCTGAGAGCTGAGCTAACCTACCCCTTTGGGCCAGCTTTTCACACAGCACACTGCAGGTCTGTAGGAATGCAGACATGATATTAGGCCACCATTGTATATGTTCCCAACTTTTAAGGTGTGCTACTGAGCTGTAGACAAGGACCTATCCCTGTGAACAAGCTAAATGTTATTACTCTTGTTATTATCAACAATATAGAAGCTCTTTGCTGAGAGTGCTAACTCAGCAAATTAGTGCCAATTATATTGGTGGTTTTGTTATGCATTGTTGTTCACTGTGAATTGGACACATTGATTTTTTTTTTAAAATATTTTCGTTTTAAGCACCTACACGTATGGTCAGTATAAAGAGAAAGTATATATACATACTTTAGTTGTGGCACTGCAAGAACAGAATAGTACAGAATAACCTATAGTATAGCATATTACAGATGCTTTGACTGGCACAGTTCATTTCTATGTCCCTACTGAACTGGAATCTTGAAGTTTGGAATACTTACTCATTATGGTCTGCTAAATTGGGGGGTGAGGGGTGAGGAGGATATTTGAAATCAGACCGTTTCATCATAACCCCCCCTGAAATCATTAGTTATATTTTATTGGATTTCAGCCGTTCAAGTATCATCTTGAGTATTAGGGTAACATAAAAAATTATATTAATTTATTCAGGCAGGTGGTTGTGGTGTTTAGGGTGCCTCCAGTTTGAAGACATGAAGGTTATCTGAGGTCACCAGTCCTATTTTTCAGATTTTAGCCTAGAAAAGTTCCATAGATATATTTAGCAGAGAACAGCTAACAGCTTATTATGTGACATCATTTGATCTCTGTTGATTTGGGCTGGAATTTTACTGTATCCTTTTCATTTTACAACAGATACATTGGCTGTGTAGAGATTACATATAAATTAATCACCACTTTATATGTAGTGGCAAAAAAGGGCTGGCAGTTGATATTGGCTCTCCATTCAGTATGGGTAAAATTCACCACTATGGAGAGGGCCAGCTCCAGGGCTATGCACCTTTAAATCCCATTTCAGATCTTGGAATAAGATTTACCTGGAACTAACGTGGTGCTTAGGACTGGTGCACAATCATGAATTTCACTGTTTGAACTTTCAATCAGTAAACAGTCTTATGGAAATTTGGAACAGTTCATCTTCAAGTGCTTGCTCATGTCCATTCCATTGTAGGGTGCGTGCGTGCCTCCGTGCACAGTTATCGGAACTTTTTTCCCTTTAGCAGTACCCGTAGGGCTGGCTCCGTCACCCCCTGGTGCCTGCGCATATGCCGTGGTATATGAGGCACTGCCGGCCCTATATCCCCTCAGTTCCTTCTTTCTGCCTGTGACAGTTTCTGGAATTGCTACGACTTGCATTGCAAGTGTTCTCAATCCCTTTTGTTCTCCTTAATTGTTTGTTGTTTGTCTTAGTTAGGTAGATTAGTCATTAAGTTTTGTTAATAATAGTAGTTAGTCACTTAGGATAGTCCCGGCGGGGGCTTTGCCCGGAGCGGGACATGCCCTGGTCACCGGGCTTCAAACCTTATGCCTCCTGTGGGAAGGCCTTTCCAATGAGCGACCCGCATGATAGTTGCCTAAAGTGCCTGGGGAAGCTCATTGTAAGGAAAAATGCAAGATTTGTAAGGTTTTCAGACCTTGAGCCCAAAAAGACAGAGAGATCCGTTTGAAATCCTTACTAATGGAGGCTGCACTCAGACCGGCCTCCGAACCAACCTGTTCTACCTCGGTACTGAGTGTGGCATTGGTGCAGAGTACACCATCGGCACCGGCCCCGCCTCGGCACCTGACTTCTTCCTCTCCGTCAAGGAAGAAGCAATGAAAGCAGCGCACAGAGTGAGACCGTTCCCCTGCACCATCCAGGAAAGCGAGGTCGAGCATAGGTCTGATGCAGTCCCACCATGGTCATCTGACAGTGAGTTGGCGTCCTCTCAAGAGGACAGCCACCGAGAGAGTTGTCGCCACCAGCAAAAGATGCCGGAGCATCCCTCTGCTCAGGCAACCCCTGGATGGCCTCAGAGGCAGTGGCCACCCCAATGGCCGTATTGGGAATCCTGGGTGTTTATGGTGGGGCCAGGTCCGCAGTTGTTCAGGTCGTCTGGGGTGCAGTCCACACCACCGGCACTGGAGAGGGGCCACCATTTAGCCTTCGACAACGATTCGGCCCCCCCACGAAGGGGCCTCTGTTGGGGCCCTCGTCAGTGGGAAGGGATGCCACCACCCACCGCGCCCCTCCAGTCCTCCTCTGCTTCCCCAGATGAGGCGGTCACCCAAGGATCATCAGCGCCCTGGATGATTTCTGGCTGCACCAAGAGCTTCCCAAGAGAGTGGCTTCCAACTTGTGGTTGGAGGCAGAGGAACTGAAGGAGGCGTCAGACAGTCTCTTTAATGTCCTGGCACGTCTGCTCCAGCCCGGGCTGCCCTCCCCGTGCATGAGGGGGTATTAAAGATAATGAAGGCCCTGTGGCAGACCTCTTCATCAGTGGCCCCAACCTCTAAGGCGGCCATTATTATTATGTCCTGGCCAAAGGATTTGAGTACCTTTTCATCCACACATCTCCCGGTACCCTGGTGGTAGATTAGTGACAGCCTGGTTCCACACCCAAAAATAAAGACAACAAGAAATTGGACCTGTTCGGGAGAAAGGTTTATTCGATGGCAAGCCTGCAGTTTTGAATTGCCAATCAGCAGGCTCTCCTGGGCATGTACAATTTCCATCTCTGGGACTCTCTAGAGCGCTTTGTGGACGCTTTGCCCCAGGATCAGGTGCTGGACTTTAGGGTATTGCAGTGGCCAGGGCAGCGCTGCAGGAGTCTTTGGACGCATCAGACTCAGCGGGCAGAGCCATGGCCTCTGCCATCTGCATACACAGGGGCTTGTGGCTGCAATCCTCAGGGCTGTCCCAGGAAGTTCAGCAGTTCATCCAGGACCTCTGTTTGATGGGTCATCCTTGTTTTTGGACCAGACAGATGCGAAGTTGCATGGTCTGAAAGACTCGAGGGCCACGCTCCTTAGGTCTTTATATACCCCAGGCCTCTAGCCGCTAGTTCCGTCCTCAGGGCCAGCAGAGATACAAGCCACAGTGGTTCACGATCTACAGACAAAGGGACAGAAATAGGGGGTCTAGGAAACATCGACCAATGCCAGGGTCCTCCTCAGCCCCCCACAAGGATCGTCTAGGCAATCCGGTAATCAAAGGCGGTTATTTTGACGATGCGCATGAGGACGGCATTCCAGCCTGTTCCCTGGATCCCTTCTTGAACCGCCTAGCTCCCTTCCTATCCAAAGGGCCTAGGTCACTTCAGACATTGGGCCCTTGGCATAGTTTTGGCAGGCTATGCCCTTGAGTTTGCTTCTATTCCTCCCAACATCCCTTCTTCCCTGTCTCTTAAGGGACCCCTCCCATGAGCAACTCCTCATGCAAGAGGTAGTGACCCTTCTCAGCCTGGGGGCCGTAGAAGGGGTTGCACCGGACATGAGAGGAAAAGGGTTTTATTTGGGGTATTTCCTCATTCCCAAAGTGAAAGGGGGTCTAAGGCTTATACTAGACCTGCGTCGTCTCAGATTCTGGCGCACTAGATTGGTGGCAGAGCCCCTGGACAGTGTTGAGAGGTGTGCCGTTCGAGGAGCTAGTCCCCTCGGTCACTCTGGTATCAGATGTCTCGCACTTAGGGTGGGGGCCCATATCAGCGCCAACCTCGGCACACAAGGGGTCTGGTCGAGGGAAGAGAGGCACATTCACATCAACGTGAGAGAGTTATGAGCGATGCACCTAGCCTGTGGAGTGTTCCTCCACTTTATTGCAAGGTGGTGCAGGTACTGACAGACAATACAGTGGCCATGTATTACATCAACAGACAGGGGGGAGCCCGTTCCTCAGCCTTCTGCAAGGAAGCAATTTGTCTATGGGACCTGGCACTGAGGCACAATTTTCACATAATAGTGTCTCACCTCCCTGGAGCGAGGAACGAAGAGGTGGACTGCCTCAGCAGGTCGTTCTTTTCCCTCCACGACTGATTGCATCATCCAGATTTGATCTCTATGATTTTCCAACAGTGGGGCTCTCCCCCTGTGGACCTGTTTGTGTCAGCATGGAACAGGAAATGCTCGCAGTTCTGCTCCCTCCGCGGTCTGGGGGTCAGGTTGATCTCCGATGCCTTCCTGTTGTCGTTGTCGGGGAGCTTCATGTATGTGTTTCCACTTATTCCTCTTCTTCACAGAGTCCTGCTGAAAATCAAGAGGGACAAGGTGGACTTTATCTTAATTGCACTGGCCTGGCTGCACCAGCACTGGGTCAGCATGCTGCTGGACCTATCGATTGCCCCCCTGCTGGAGCTACCGAGATGGCACGATCTCCTGTCCCAGGACAATGGTCGCTTGCTACACCTGGACCTGGACTCCCTACACCTCATGGCATGGAGGCTCCATGGCTGAGTGCAGATGAGTGAGCCTGTTCGACACAAGTCCAGCAAATCCTGCTGGGTAGCAGGAAACCTTCCACACAGGTCATGTATCGGGCTAAATGGAAGCGATTTACCTGTTGGACAGAGTCCCAGGGGATTTCTCCTGGGTTGTCGCCGTTACAGGCGATCCTGGAGTATGTATTGCAATTAAAACTCCAGGAACTAGCCATGGCCTCCCTGAAGGTCCAACTAGCAGCTATATCAGCGTTCCAGTTCTCTCCCACCCTGTGACAATTAGGTTCCTGAGAGGGATGGAGAGGCTCTATCCGCAGGTCCGTGATCTGGTGCCTTCCTGGGATCTCAGCCTGGCCCTCTCGTGGCTCACGAGGGCCCCCTTCGAACCCATGTCTACATGCCCTTTCCTGCTGCTCTCTTGGAAGATGTCTTTCCTGGTGGCCATTACCTCGGCAAGAAGACCTCCAAGATTAGGGTGCTGACCTCAGAACCTCCTTATACTATGTTCTATAAAGACAAAGTTCAGTTGTGGCCGCACCCGGCCTTCCTGCCTAAGGTGGTTTCCCAATTTCATTATAACCAAAATACTTTTCTCCCCATGTTTCTTCTCAAACCGCCTGGTTTGGAGGAAGAGAGGAGGTGGCACACACTAGATGTTAGACGGGCATTAGCATTCTACATAGAGTGCACGAGACCGTTCCGGAGATCTGCACAACTCTTCGTCATGGTGGCTGATCGGATGAAAGGCTTACCTGTTTCTGCCGAGAGCATCTTTTCGTGGATAACTTCCTGCATCAAGTTCTGCTATGAGCAGGCGAAGGTGCCACTTCCGGGGATAATTACAGCCCACTCAACCAGACCTCAAGCTTCGTCCACAGCTTTCTTAGCGAGAGTGCCTGTGCAAGACATCTGCAGGGCTGTCACCTGATCATCTGTTCACACCTTCACGTCCCACTAATCCATTGTCCAGCAAGCGTGGGACGATGCGGTGCTGCAGGCAGCTCATCCATAACTCTGGCCCAGCTCCAAGGTATTGCTTGAGTCACCTACAATGGAATGGACATGAGCAAGCACTCGAAGAAGAAAAGACGGTTACTTACCTTGTAACTGTTGTTCTTCGAGATGTGTTGCTCATGTCCATTCCATGACCCACACCCTGTCCCTGCTGCCAGAGTTGGTGGCAAGAAGGAACTGAGGGGGCGTAGGATCGGCAGCGCCTCATATACGTGCATATGCATGTGTGCAAGGTTCCAGGGGGTGCCAGAGCTGGCCCTATGGGCACTGCTAAAGGGAAAAAAGTTCAGGTAACTATGCATGGAGGTGCGCACACACCCTACAATGCAATGGACATGAGCAAAACACATCTTGAAGAACAAGAGTTACAAGGTAAGTAACTGTCTTTTCTTGCATTTGAGATCCCACACAGCTTTGCCAAAAATAAAATATTCAAAAAATTCTCTCAGAGCTGATCAACAACACTGAAGCTGCAGTATCTAAAAGTAGAACATGAAAATGAATTTAGTTACCTGGTTTAGAGATCCTAACAGACTGATACTGGAAGTGCCTATAATTTATAAGACCAGTGTGTGTTTATCTTTTTGATAATTCTTATGTTGCAAAACATTGAAATAAACTCTTCAAAATAAATAGAAATGTAAAATACTTATTTAATCTAGGAAGTGTACCTAAAATATTATAATACCATGGTGGTACTTCATATTTTGTGTTGATACTAGATTAACATCTAAAGAAGACTCAGTATTTATTAGTATGGAAGTTTTCTGTCTTAAATTCAGCAAGGGGAGTCCATGGTCCATTTGTTTTGCAAATGAGCCAAATAATGTATTGTAAGGTTTCTGTTACTTATATGAATTATGTTATTACTAGACTCTCAGAAATTAGAGATGGAAAATAACTATTAAATAGTCTCATGATGATCACTGTGGCAGTGCTGCTTTGTTGCCTATGGTATATTTGTTGTTGTTTTTGTTGTCTAATTTTAAATGTCTCAGGTGTTAGGGGTTCCGTCCCTTTCCTTTACAACCTATTTCTCAGTCTAATGATGATAGTTCTAGTTGTTTAAAATGTACATCAACTATCTTTGCAAGATCTGTTGCTCCTGATGATAGTCTAGAGGTGAAGATTTGATGACATTTTGGACTGGCTGAACAGGTCTCTGCACAAGTCAAGAGTGGGGGCTGGAGAGCAAAAGCTTTTGCAGCTGATGCAGGTGTCAGTGGGTGCTATCTCCAATCCTTGCTACATGTTAGAGAACTCTTTTATGAAGGCTGCCAGACGCCCACAGGGACTATTTCAGCTCCTGGGAATTGTCTGGACACAGATGCTTTCTGCCCACACATCCCCATGTCCTGATGCCATGCAGGTGTGGTGCTGTAAGAGCCACCACCACACCAGTGCAAAATAGGTTTAACAGGAACAAAGATTTAGCCTTATTTATCTATAAAAAAATGCCTCTCTCAGGTCAGCGTTCCATTATTTATACTATTCCAAAGGTGGTCAATAAAATTACCATTAGTAGCTATTGATCTTCAGTAGTTAAGTCAAAAAGTCATTTCAGTAATAGCTATGATGTGTTGAAGGACAGTGAGTTAACTACTAAAGAAAAAATAAAATAAAAAATAAGCACCTGCATCATGATTTCGTACATGAAAGAAAGACCTATGGAATGTGCAAAATCAAGCTCCTATTGACCTTAAGATGCCATATGACGATTAGATTTTATAATAGCATCATTGAAAGTAGGTAATGTCCTATTTGGTTTACATTAAATAATTTGAAAGTCTCAATCCTTGCACGCAGATGTGCCTATCACAAAACAGTAACATTGGCTTCTTTATTGACAATACTTTAAAAAGGAGTTGTGCTTAGAGTAATAGTATTTTAAAGGCATTCTATCCACACATAATCAAGCCAGTTTCAAAAAGTTAGTTTCAAGTACAATGAAACTCCTTTTATACATTCGAATTGGGACTGGGGCCAGATTGGATAATCAAAAATTCGGATATTCAGGAGAATGGGTGGAATTTGTACTGAAGTTCTGAGCCCCAGGTGGTGGGACTGACGGCCCAAGCTACACCTCCTGGTTCAGTTTATCTGGAAAACCAGATAAAGCATGCTTGGATAAATGGAGTTCTACTGAGCTCTGCACATGTCTTCCAATATTCTATGGTTTTACAACCTAATTTTCCTATTTTAAAATGTTTTTTTCCTTTATCTTCAAACAAGAAAAAACTGACCAACTCAACATGGGAAACAGTGAAACTGATTAAAATGCAAAGTGCTACCAAATGCCCAAAGTAAACAAATAGAAAAGACAGAGGATATTTTTCTCCTACCTCTTTCATGTGTACCTCTTAGATATGACTCATAACATGAGACCCGGTACAATGATTTCAGACAGAAGTATTTATTTTTTTTCCCAGTTGATGGTATCTCTTCAGGAGTTAAGAGGCAAGTTAGAAAAGTAACAACTGCTTTTTAGACACATGCTTCTGCTACAGAAGCAAGTGTACTGGAACATACTTGCTCACTCCAGAACTATATCCACACAGCTCGTCTGCAGAACAGACTGATAAATAATTTAATCAGTGAAAGACAAGATAGTATTAACTCATCAGAATAAACTCTGATTTGCTGGTCAGCATCCTGAGGGCGGGACACACTTGTCTAGGTGGATATAACTCTAGTGGGGTACCATACACCTGTAGAATTCTGCCAAGCACTGATTGGACACAGAAAATTGACTGCTCTCTCTCTCTCCATCAGCAGAGGGCTCTCAAGGGCAGCACATGGGATACATATGCTGTAATTACTTGTACTGTCCCTGATCAGTCTGCAGGACTGTCAGCATGGAACCTTTTTACCAGCACTAAATTAAGTAAAAAAACATGTTTTTTAAAAAATAGTACTACATGAATAAGCAGTGGCAATTTGTTTAAATGTACACTGAACTTTTAAGCTATTTTTCACATGGATGAAATCAATGGATGCTTCTGTTATTAAAAAAGAGAAGTTATTAGTATCACTGTCTAGAGTCAGCACTTCATGTGTTATCTGCAATCACTTTTTACATTGTTTCAGAACTTGAAAAAATAAATCCAAATAGTTTCACATGATAATTGCTTTTTGTGTGTTAAGTTCTTACAGTATTCTTGGCCTGTTACAGAAAATAAAGGAAATGAGGTCCTTGCCCCAAGGATCTTAAAATCCAAGGTCCCAATCTGGTCATCAGATCTGCTAATGCAGACATTTATGCTGAGGTGTGCAATGGTGGACCCAATTGCAGGATCAGGGCATATGCAAACAAAAAGTAGATAAAAGTTCAAGCACATAATGCATCACAAAGATCTCCGTCAATAGATGTTTTTGAGAGTGGGTGAGACAAACACCTGTCAGGTTTGGTCTAGGTTTCTTTGTCCTGCCTCAGCATGTGGGCTTGCATTAGCTGACCTCTTTAAGTTCATTCTAGCCCTATGTTTCTATGACTCTATGATCAGGAGACATTTAAAAAATATAACTGCATTTCTTTGTGTGGTGAACTAGCTCTCCTAGACTTGGTTATAAGTTGAGTTAAGTCTGGGGCAGATTTCATTTTCTATAGTTACTAATAGGCTGAAAATAATTTATTTTTTTAGAATGCAGATGGATAACAGTCTTTTTAAACAAAACCTACTGTAAGGCATTCAGTGAATTACTACCATAATCCTAAAAAAAATGATACAAATGTGTTGTGATGCAGACATGCATTGTTTGAAGCTCCTGTTCTCTATTAGAAATACCTCACTTTTGTTTATTGTTCTTATTCTGTAGACTTTGAAAAAATAGTTTGGTTTGCATGGAAGGGGTGTAGGTCTCAATTAATTTACTCAAATAAAGATAGTATTCATAGAATAAATATAAAATTAGAGAATTAATGTTAGCTTAAATTTGGTTAAAATATGTGTTTTAAAGGCCCTAACTAGAAAGTAAAAGAAAGGCCTTGAAAGGATTGAGTTATAAGGCCAGAAGGAATGAAGTGGGGAGGATGTCTTGTTCAAAGAATAATTAATGAAATAAGGGGATGTTTATACAAAGAAGACCTCTGACTGGTAGGAGTGATGGTTTTAAATATAGATGTTTTTAAATAAAACAGAGAATCTGTCTTAAAAAGAGCCAACCTTCCCACCCCACATACCAGTGTTATGTCAAAAATTAGGCCCTATGTGAACCTAGGTGAAAAGGATAAGTTGTTGGTTAGCAAGAAGAAGGGGACAAGATGGGGGAAAGGAGTTTGTAACTCTTATCTGGATTAAGACTGGAAATAAGGGTGAACTGTTGCCAACTGGGTTTTAGCTGAAATCGGTAATTGGCAATGATGTTGCTTGTTTGTTAAAGAGTATAAAAAATTAAGCTTTTAAAGGGTGCATTGCTATAATACCTGCCTGACAATGTTGGAGCTGACCAATATGAGTTTAAGACCCCTGGGTTTAGCCTGTTGGTAAATATCTTGATCAAATGCTTATAAATGTTTCATTACTGTTTGGATGTAGTAGATTGCTTATTTAGGCTTTTTTAGACATGTTAGCAATTTTATAAGCACTATTCTGCCTTTGAGTTTAATAAAGGAATTTATGGTTAAATTAGTGTAGTGATTATATCCTGCAGAAATATTAATTCCAACAGCATTGGTACTAGGGAAATGGAAAAGGTTGATGATGAAAGAACTCTAATGTCTCTCTATATACATACACCAGACTTAGTGAAAAAGGCTCTTTTTTTTTGTTTTCTTTTGTTTTAGGATATCTAGGCTGTAATTTTTGGTGAGCCGTATGATTTTGGAAAACTATCTAATTAATCTTCATGCTTCTTCTTGCTTTGTACAAATGAATGAGTGACAATGAAGCTTTTAAGAAGATATAGCTAGTTTGCATTCTTTATGGGATAGACAGTTTGCAATCTCTCTCTTTCTCTCTCTCTCTCTATATATGTATTAGTATGTGTGTATGTATGTGTGTGTGTGTGTGTGTGTGTGTGTGTATATGTATATATATATGTATGTATTAAATTAATTTATAATTGAGTTTCATTTCAGTCCATCTGTGCTTTTTTGGGCGGTTGCTGCAAAACAAAAAGTATCTATTAAATATTTATACCCAAGCACCTGGCAACTTGGAAATGTGCATTTCTGCAAAAATTCTGCCAACTTCATGAGACTGCTCAGGCCATAATAGTAATTGTTAGTGGCAGATGCAAGCAGGGGAGCCTTGGAGCAGCAGTGCAGTCCTGATTGGAATGGAAAATACTGCTTGTCTGCTGACTTTATTGTAAGATAATACTGTATTTTCACTGATTAATGACCCATTTATGATCTTTTGCCCTTTTATAGGCCCACATCTTGGAATTGATTGTCTCTTCCTGACTCAAGGGATATGCTATATCCAGCATTCCCCCCCCCCCCCCCCATCCTTTTCAAAGCTGCTCCCCAGTGTAAGGCCATCTAGAAGAGGAATAGTCACTTGTCGTGTCAAATACAGGAACCTAGGTCCCAGTCCTCCTCCAGCTGAAGTCAATGGGAGTTTTGATATTGATGCTGATGGGAGCAGGCCCATGGGCTTAAAAATCATTGTTGATCACATTTTGGTGAGAAACAGCTGTACAATTAAAAATATCTTCAAACATCCTTATTCCAGCACATAAATATAAATCAAGGACAGTGCACAGCCCAACTAAATGGGCTTCTTAATTGTTGAGGGAAGTGCCAAATAGGAACATTGACTATCCCTCTTCTTTGTTGTTAGTAGCCAGTGTTCTGATTTAGTACATCTGATATTACAGTGGTGCTCCTGGACTTCTGGTAACAGCAGAGCAATTGTCTATTCCTCCTATATTAATTGTCCAGGACAATTCTATAACTCTTTCTTTCTTTTATTCATGTGTTTGCTTTCTTTCTGTTTTATTCTCTATGTGTAGCATAAGGTTGGTTATGCATGACTGGTCCTAGGAAGTAGCCACAATGTACTACATTTCTAATTCTGTAGTCTCTTAGAATAGGAGATATAAGATAAAGTAATATGAGCCTATGGAGCTGTGTGTTTGCAAACTACTGTCATTTTGGATATGAAATACTTGTTATGAATTGTGAAAGATTAACAATTGAGCCTAGCAGAACCATCACAATATGTGATGTTTTCCACATCTGTTGTCTAATATTCTCAAAGTTGCAGGAATGTAGAAATCAATAGGGCCGTTGTTCTCTGTGTATGTCCTTTACAAGTGCTGCCTCTGTATTAAGGAGTTTTAGAGAAAGCATTGGCAGTTGCTGTTTTTATCATCAATGGATTACTGTGCTTAAGAAGCCACTTTGAGATCGTTAGCATATGAATACTGCAAGTCTCAATACCATTAAATTAAAGGATCTCACAAATAGCATAATTTAAAAAACAAGTGACTCCTTTACCATTGGTGCCTCTGTTCTTCTACATTGCACTGTGTGGCACCTACAACTCTGCCTCAGATTTACTGCTTTGTGTAGGTTCCCAATGGTACCTGTGATGCCCAGATACCTATGACCCTGCCTTAGTCCAGCATATTTTCCTGGCCTTTTGTGTAAAGAATGAATACAATTCTGAGCAAGACTTTGGCTTGTCTGCCTGTCAAGTTCTGGATCTGTAATGTTTTTGTTTTCAGCAATGTGCTATGTGCCATTGGAGATAAAATGGTAATGTTGTTGGCTAGCGAGATGCTATAATGTTGACTGCTTTTTTTTAATCCCTCATAAAGGTCGTGAAATAACAGAGGTTTGAAGGGGGGTGTTTAAATCTTGTTGTAAGGTTGATTTACCATGGCATCTTTCCATTAGGAGAAGATTAATTTAAATAGCTGAAAGATCTGAAAGGATATAAATGCCCAAGACCAGACACCAAACATTCTGGTACGTTGGACCAAAGACAGTATAGCAGGAAAAACTTGGGACTCAAATTCCTGTGATACTTCCGTGAGATATACTGTAGACTGATGAGATTTATTATGATCAGAAATCTGCAAAATGGCTTTTATGCTTCCAAAGCCAGGCAGGCAAAACTAGATTCAGAGAGTTATAGTCCTGTCATCTTTGCTTTTTGGGCTAGAAAGAGAGTCACTTGCAAAGGAAACAAAGGATTGGTAGTCGGAGGCAAAAAGTTAATTAACACAATTTAAAATGGATACTTCAGGAACTATATCTCTTCCTAAAGTATTCATGATGTGTAAATAATGCAAGTAATGTGGATTTACTATATTAATGAACCTGAATTTGTAGAAGAATAGGTTCCTGAAACACTAACTTGGCCTGAAAGACCAATAATTGCTATTAGTTTATTTTGTATCATTATCTAGATAACAACATAGTGTTGTGTGGACTGCGGTTATAGTAAATATATTGCTACAGTAGGTGGCAAATACATTTTGTGTTACGTTTTCACAAGATAATTAAGGAAAAAAACAGTTTTGATTACTTGTTTAGGTCATATCTTGTTAGTAAGCCCCATGGCATAGATAATGAACTAGGCACATCTAGAAAAAAAGCATTTTAAATTCAGTAGATTTGTAGCACGTAGCTAGTAATGGGCCTATAGAGGCTGACCTAAAGGCAATGGGAAAATTCTCTGTGTAAGTAAATCAGGATTAGGCTGAGATAATCCACAACTGCCCTTCTAAGTGTTGAAGGTGAAAGTGGTCAGATGTCTATAATAATAATAAATAATAATAATAATAATACCTAGCAGTTATATAGAGCTTTACTTTTTTAGATCTCAAAGCACTTTACAAAAGGAAGTCAGTATCATTTCCCCCACTTTACAGATGGGGAAACTGAGGGACAAAGCAGGGAAGTGACTTGCCCCAGGTCACCCAGCAGGCCGGTGGAAGAGCCAGGATGAAAACCCAGGTCTTCTGAGTCCCAGCCCAGGGCTGTTTCTGTTTGACCAAATTGCTTTTTCTATACTCTACCCCTTTCCTGGATTCTATAAAGAAGACTGTGGGGGTTGGGCTATATGACAGGAAAGTGGCGGGGAGTAGATGATTTTGGGCCTGAAGGAGGTAAGCCATGATGGGCCTCCACATTATCCCCTCCCCCAGACCAGTGTTGTTTCCCAAGAACATAGCCTGATGTGGAATGAATCCTCTCTTTTGCTGAGCCAGCCCTTTTGAAGGAAGATCTTGTGGGCAGCAGAAGCCAGAGGGGGAAAGGGGGTCACTGGTTAAAGTTGGTGTGGAGGCACCAGGAGTACCAGAGCAGGTGAAAGGCAAAATTTCCTGAGATGTGCAGGGCTTGGGGTGGAACTGCAACTAATTCCAGGATGGTAAATCCTGCCCCTCCACCGAATGATTTGAGAGAGACTCTGAGGAAAACCTTGTGGGTTTTTTCTCTTTCCATCTCCATTCACATGGGTTTTCCCATGAGAGGGAGGGAGCCTGACCATAGTGAGATTTACTCCTGTTCTGTACTAAAAGGATCTAGAAGCTGCAGTATCAGTGCTTACAAAAGATACAGGGCTTAATGCCCTGTGGTCTTGCACCTATTGTAATCATCTACATATGTCCCAAGTGGGTCTAAAATGCTACTATCATCCTGATCTGGGAATATTTTACACCCACTTGGCCCAGGTGTAAATGATTGTACAGGGTACAAGGCAGTGGAGAATCAGGCCCGCTAACTCTTAGAGAATAATCAGATGACATTGAGGATGTACATAGTATTTGGAATACATTTTGACACTTTAGCAGATTGGGCTTCTAAGTGGCAGATGGCATTAAAATGTCAAAGAATTAAAATATGCATGTCAGGAATAGGATTTGGAACAGTAAAAGTGATTACTCGACAGAAAAGCTTTGTTTATATGAAACAAATTCTGAGAGGGTTTTAATGACATTTGTTACCATAATTGTCTTATGTACAGCAGTAGATACAGAATTAAAGCTCAATTTCTAGGACTGGTATCTAAATATTATGGTTTTAAGCTAGCTGTTTTCATTCTTCTCTTGATTTAACAATCCAGATAATTATATATATGGAAAATAAAGCATTTACTAGATGGAGCTATGTGTGTTTGTCTCTAAAAAAGTACCGGATGAGTCTTGAATTATGCACACTCTTTATACCTTTGGTTTATTTTAAAAAATTGCTTCCTTGAGTGCTGTTAGAAATGTAACTCCCTAGGTTCTACATTAGCTCATATGTTTTGGGAGTGTCCCTGCATAAAGGATTTCTGGTGTGAAAGGGGTCAAAGGGCCAATTTGATATTGGATGCTAAGGTGGAGCCCTCCCCCTTAAGTTTCATTCTTGGATATATTTGTGATACCTGGAGGTTACCTGGTGACAAAATGGCATGGTTCCAACATGCAGCTTTGGTTGTTGAAAAATTAATCCCACCTGCAAAAATGGAAATGTCAGTCCCTGCCAGATACTGATGCCTGGCTCAGTGATATGGCTGACCTCTTGGCACACGCTCAAATGGCATTCTGTGGAGGAAATGCCCAAAAAATTCAAAGCAATTTGGGCTGTCTTTTTAGAGGTCTCTGATTAATGTAGATCCTGAAAATAGATATGTCACTTCTTTTCCCACCACTCTCTTTATCCTAGCCTGCTTTATTTACTTTGTGTATTATGATGAAGCTGGGATTTTGGTATATTTGTTGTATTTGGAAAAAATTAATAAAATTCTAAATTTAAAAAGTCTTTCAAATCAATGAGTGTATTGAGTATTGTACTAATGGATGGCTATCCAGGAAGGTAATGCAGCACTTTGTTGTTAGTTTGTTTTTTTTAATAACTGAATTCTTAGATTATCATCTGCTTTATCTAGTTACTTTTAGGTGGCCTTTTCTTTCTCTATACGACACACTCTTAAGGTAGTACCACGTTAAATATCGACTCATAAAAAGGAAGCAATGTTAAGAGTATAGAATTGAACCACAAAAGCAAGAAGAGTTAAACTTGTTACTCCATCTGTAGCACAACCCATTTTATCTAGGTATTGTGGCACATGTGGGCCATACCCTGTATTGCTTTAATAGCCAAAATCCCACTGATTTCTTTGTGAGTTTAGTGTGAACAAATAGCTCCTGCTTTGAACTACCTGAAAAACATAAACACCAAGTAATGTAATCCAGTGGTTCTTACATAGCTAGAATCAATTAGGGGCACTATTCATGTATCACTGGATGGTTCAAGAAATAGATTTAATGGCACACTGAGCCTAATCCATTCCAGACCAGGAATGAGGAACATTGGTGGGACAATGTGGGAAAACTTGTATTATTGCTGCCCTGCTTTGTAGAATGAGGATGTTGGTTTTGAGTATTATCAATCTGCCATCTTTCACAAACTAAATGAACTGTAAACATTTGAAATGTTAAAACCTTTCAGTTACTTAAAGGCTAAGAAGATACAGATATAGGTCCCAATCCTGCAATCTAGCCTTTATGCCTGGCGGAACTGCATTGACATCACTAAGAACACATGGTTCTCTCAGCATGTTAGAATGCAGGACTGGGGCCCTGAAAAGCTCAGTAATATGAACGGATCAGAATTTACGTCTCTTCACCAATCCTAGGTTTCATAATGAAATCCAAAACCAGTATTATTTCCAAGTAGTTACTGAGAAGGTTTTCTGAATGATGAGGAGATTAAAAATACCTAAGGACCAGTAAACATATTAAATAAGTCTTTTATGGTTATTTAATGTATAGCTCTGTCGCTTTTAGTTCCTTAGTGATCTGGGAAATGATAATAGATTGAATATAATGTAGTCCCGTGTCTAATGATACATTATATTAATGTAGCTGTTATATTTGATCTATTTTGACTATTAGTAGCCTCTAGATTTTGAGAAGTCTGATTCTTCCCCCCCCCACCCCCTCCTGTCTAATAAAAAGTATCTAGATGTGTTCCTAAACAGTACGAAGAAACAAGGAGAAGGATGTTGTGATTTTCACTGCAGGTTATATAAACTATAAGAACAACAAGACAGACACCTCCAATAAAAACATCACCAGCATCTGTATTTTAGGTACTTTTTTAAAAAAAGCAAATTCTTGACATGACAGAGGTACAATCTCTGAAGATATTAGGGTCCGTTGCATAAATCCTTCTTATTTTGCAATTCATTAAGCTGACAGACATCTACTATGTGGCCTTTAACATCAGTTGGGCCTGGTTCTGATCTCACTTGCATGCATGTTACACTGACTTAAATGGAGTTACAACTGATTTACATTGGTGTAAATGAAGACCGGATCAGATCTTTTAACTGCTGCACATTCAAATTAATTTTGAATGGTAAAAACTAATTTAAAGATGACTTTCAATAGTGATAATAAAACGTCACCATAGATCATGGTAAGTATTGACTTCCTTCACAAACCAAGATAAGAAGAGCAGTCATTAATTGTTAATAGGATCCAGAACTTTTCACTCCTTGGTCACTGATTCAAATCCAGCTCAGGCCAGTAGAGTTTCCCAGTAGACTTGTTCTCTAGCTCCTGGTTGGGAGAGTAGATGTAGCTGATATCTGGGATTTCCCATGAGACCAAGCAGTGACCACATTGCTGGCTATTTGCCATTTTCCCTTCCTTCTGTGACATGGAACCTGGCTATGGGAATACAAGTGAGGTAGTGCAGCCTTTTTAAAGAACACTGAGTTCTCAGGTTGAAGGATGAGGGAGACAGCTACCCTCTTCCATTCTCCTCTGCTTACATTTGGACAGAATTGAAAAAAAAAAGAAAAAAAAAAAAAGAAAAAATTAAATTAGTGCCTTGGTTCCTGAACCCAAAAGATACCTGTATGCCAAAAGCAATTATGAGAATTTAAAAGACATCCCACATGGCATAGAGATTGGGGTTGCACCAACAATCTGTTGAAATGTTGCCTCATTAGAAGCAAAGATTCATGTGGTGGCACAAGGCCCACTACACTGGCATCAGCTAGTGGCGTTGTTCCAGTCACAACCACCACCACAGCAGGAATAAGTCATCTCCAGAACAAATTAAACTATGAGACGTATCCTGTCTGCATTGACCATTCAAGTGCAGTTCACTCAGACTTGATGTAATTTAACAGCTTACAAAAATAGCAGCTGTGAATAAAAATATGCCAGAGTGATAAAAAGCAAAAGAGTTTATTGCAATTGCAGCACAAGATACTACGGACAAAGCTTTTGTATATTTGACTCTGCTAAGGTTTTAAACTCACTCATTCGTTGTCAGATGATGCTCACTGAAAGTCACCTTTCTTGATATTGCTGTTATTCTTACATATCTTTGTAAAAAGTAAAATGCAAATACCAGAAGGACCCTAAGTTTAAGAATCATAAAGAATCTACTCTGTCCATTATTACCTAATGCAAACAGGAATACTGTCAAGGACAAAAACTACTTGACATAAAGCACTTTAAGACAGCATGTGTATCAACAGTACTTTCTTGGCCAGATGGCAGCCTTTAAATAAACGAAAACAGCAAAGACAGAAGAACTTTCCCGACCACTTAGAATTTCCAAACCACCGAAAGAGAAATTAACGTAAGGGATGTAGAGGAAAAAATAGAGTGAACAATTTACACCAGCCATGAATAGTAGTGTGTGATAGATGAGTGTCATTAGTGACTTTATGTTTTGATATCATATTCCCTAGTGAATTATAAGGAGTGCATCTCCTTCATACATTGTCTTTGCTTTGTTTGGGCTTGTTTTATGAGTCTCATTTGTGAGTATGCGTGATCAGTCATGGAAAAGGCTGATTTAGAGGTAAATCCTGGAGCAATCATCCTAGGTAAATCCTGGGGTAAAAGCAACCATTAAAAGATTCCAGCCAATTAATTGGATCTAATCCTAAATCCTGACACATTTGAAATGTTGCTGTCAGGTTCAAATCAAATTCTTCTCCTAGTATTCTGACACCAAAATCCCAAGAGTGCATCTTGCCCTGTATCAAATCCCAATTTCCTTCACTTTATCTCACTGCCTTAAGTGAAATATTTGGGAGGTTTCTCAGTCCAAAGTGTGAGTCATGTCAGAGACAAATGATATGAAGCCTCTGCAAAGCAAATTGAATGAGACTGCTATGTGGGCATAGCCCCCAAATGCAAAAACCCTGGGGCTGTCATACAAACACATTGAACCCTACTTCTAGATATTGCAAAAGAGCCAGATGGCAAGAAGGACGAGCTGTCTCGCATGGGGATAGAATGCACATTTGGGGGGGGCTTATTACTTCATTACTGTCACCAATAGCAGGGCTAAGAATCAAACTGTAATGACCGATAGCAAAGTGGTATGTAAGTGTTTTCCAGAATTTAATTAGTAGAGAATAAAAACTGCATATGACTGACTGTGTGTGCTTTAAATTGGAGATTAAAATGTTTTAAAGTACAAAACAGGAGGATAAAAATGTCCTGTGAGATGATTTTCATAAATTTGGCATTTAGAGTTAGATTTGTTGTGAAGCTTACCATGATCTGATTTTATATTGTATGGCTATTTTCAGCCTCAGGATTTTGATTATTTAATAATTGCTGATGACATAATTAAATAAAACCTGATCATCACAATCCTAACTTGTGCCTTTTAAAACGTCTATACTGTACAAGAATTGATTTATGTGTTATCCAAACTTCATGAGATCCAGCATTTATCCCATGTACCTTTATTTTGCACTGGGTAAATAATCTTGAGAGAACTGTGGATGAGATTCTTGGTCCTGTCTACAGTGGCTTTGTGGAAAGTTGCCCTAAAGAGGCAACTGGCACAGGGGAATTTGAAGGAGGTGTAACGCAGATCTAGTTTGCTCTATGTCATTTACTCATTCCGTCTCTCCTCCCCTGATGTAGGGAGCATATTTGGGGAGGCCTGACAGTTGTAGGGTCATGGATTCTGGCTGATCTTCCTCTATGGAGTCATTAAAAATAAGCATAATTTATATCAGCCATTAGGTTCCTCTAGCTTGTGTCAGAGGTCAGTTCAATTCCTCATTTCTGCCATGATTAGAAGACGTGGCTGTGTGTTTTAGAGATACCTTTGGCTATCTCTCCTCACCTATGCCAAGCTCATGTTCTCTGCAGCTGATGATTGATTCTTGTCACTTATATTACATAAATTAAGGTTGCAAGATCCTTGTAGCCTATTTACCTTAAAGGTTTTAAAGTAAATTTAAATACCCCAAAGTTAAGAAGTTTGCATATTGCTTTGGTATAATTTTTGCAGGTTCTTCCTTATTTTTCTCAAGCTCTTCCAAGTATCTTCATTGAGAAAGAGAACTGAAAGATAATAAGCACTTCCTGTAAATCAAGCCACTTATTAAATGCTTAAATCTGGATTTAGTTGCCCAACTTCAGACATTGCATATTGAAAAGTTTGGCCTGTGTTGTCACTTACTGACATTTTAATATATATATTAAATATATATATAAAATAAACTAACACTGAAAATTCCAAAACCAAAAAACTTGCTTGAAAAAAACAGGTCACTTTTATTTAGATAAATCTCTCCATAATGTTTTTGGTCTGAATCATAACTTTGTGATGCAACGTCATAAATACAATATTGCGTTGCTGATCATATTCAATAAAATACACATTCTATATGCAAAATGTAAGCTTTAATGCAATAACTTTTTATAAATAATTCACTTAGGAAGGAAAAATCAAATGCGCAACTACAAAATAGGGAATAACTATTTAGGGGGTAGTACTGCTGAAAAGAATCTGGAGGTTACAGTGGACTACAAACTGAATGAGTTGTCAATGTGAAGCAGCTGCAAATAAAAGGGTCATATGATTCTGGGGTTTATTAACAGGAATGTTATATATAAATCACAGGAGGTAATTGTCCTGCTTTACTCAGTACTGTTGAGGCCTTAGCTGGAGTACTCTGTCCAATTCTTGGCACCACAGTTTATGAAGGATGTGGACAAATTGGAAGGAGTCCAGAGGAAAGCAACAAAAAATGATAAAAAGTTTAGAAAACCTGACTATGAGGAAAGGTTGAAAAAACTGAGTATGTGTAGTCTTGAGAAAAGAAGACTGAGGGGCAACCTGGTAAGTCTTCCAATATGTTAAGGGCTGTTATAAAGAGGACAGCGATAAATTTGTCCCCCATGTCCACTGGAGGTAGGACAAGAAGTTATGGCTTTAATCTGCAACAAGGGAGGTTTAGGTTAGATATTAGGAAAAGCTTTTAAACTGTAAGGGAAGTTAAGCTCTGGACTAGGCTTCTAAGGAAATTCATGGAGTCCCCATTATTGGAAGCTTTTAAAAACAAGTTGGACAAACACCTGTCTAAGATTATTTGGTTCTGCTACAGTAGAGGGGGCTAGACTTGATGACTTCTCAAGGTCCCTTCCAGACCTAAAATTATTTGATTCTAAATGACACTATGCCTGCATATAGTTTTAAATGCACAGTGGCTCTGAAAAGAGCATACCATCTGAGTTTCAAACTCATGCTGCATTTCCTATGCATGGCATAAACAATTATTGAACATATGTTACATGTTTTAGAACTTTATGAACAAGACGTAATACATTTACTTATTTCAGCTTATGTGATAGTTTACAAAATGCCTAAATCCAAAATATTTTTTTACTGTTTTATTTTTTACTGTATTTTAGTAGTGAATTGTAGACAGCCAGACCTTTTAATCTTACACCTCATTACTGGAAACCGAAAAAAACCTTTGAAACGCACAATGTTGTCTTTGCTTATTGCTTATTTTCTTGAAGATGACCAATAATTCCCTTTAATTACAGTGCCCATTATATATCAATTAACAATATTCTCTGCACTGTACCTGTTGTTTTATCCTCCGCTCTAAAACTCCAGCTGATTATTGCCTTGTAGGAGACTATAGTTAGCAAGAATGGAGACAGTGTGTTTGATTGATGTGCATGCTGTATTGTGGCTACCTTGGAAGTGTTTGTCATGTTCCTGTACTTTTATTGGCTTTTCCAGGATGCTCTGTAGGAAGTGTTGATGGATCTTGATGAACATGTTGGCGCCTCACTAAAAATGTTCCTGACTATACTGAGCTATATATATTTTCCCCATATGGTTCTCATTGCCTGTTTCTTATTAATCAATGCACTTCTTTTTTGGTTAATGCTAGTGATGTTCTCAGTAGGTTGTTTCACAAGCTCACCACCATCTTGAGGAAAATGTTACACCATTTACAAATTATTAATTATTAATGATTAGTTACACCTCTGGAAAGGCAACGTTGGGAGTATTTGTCCCTCATCCTTCTAGTGAAAGTAACAGGAAATAATTTAATTAAATAATTTAGTCTCCTTATTTTGTTTGATATCCCCCTGACTTAAGTTGTGCTAGTAAACCCATGGATTCACATGCATACTTCCCATGGAAAGAATATGTTTCATATTTGTAGATAGTATACCACGTATTTTTTAAGTGTATTTCACGTATATACGGACTATGATATAAGAAAGGAACTTCCTTTATATGTGTGATCATGTACTGACTCTCATAAATCTAATATGTAAAATATGTATAAGATTTGCATATATTTGCAAATTGGATAGTTGAACAACTTCTGTTATATGTAGGTTTTTTAAACTTGCTCATTACTTGGTGTCTGTACCCAAATCGGTCTCATTTGTGGTCACAGTGAAAACAGTTGGTCACAATGTTAATTTGCCTGGTATTCATTTGTTACCTTTATAAGTACTTTATTATTTCATAAATGTTATCTTTTGTTAAGGATTATTTCTGGATTGGAAGGATTATCTTGGGGCTAATATGCAAGACTGAGGTCTATGTTCTATTCCTGGCTCTGCCATAAACTTCCTGTGTTACCCTGGACCATTCAGTGTCTCAGTCTCTCTCCCCATTTGTTAAATAGGGATAATTCTTACCTTTCTCACAGGGGTAAACAGAGGTGTTATGAGGATTAAGTCATTAATATTCTCCACGCCTATGTTGAGGCTATATGACATGCCAGAAGAACATGCCTATTAGCCTTTGTTGAACCTGCCAAGTCTCATCTTAAGGAACTATTTAGAATGTTAAACGGCTTCAGTGCTGGGTGCCTACAGCCCATAACAGAACTGAGCACCAATCGGTATGAAGAACTATCAGCCTACTTCACTGAAAATGTCATTCGGGGAGGCTTCACCACCCGCATGGATCCTGTTCCCCTTTATCAGAAAACCAACACCTGCCTGCCTTCCTGGAGTTTAGGACATTCACTTTTCAAGAAGTAGTAGCCACCCGATAGGGATTTCAGCCTAAGACCTGTGAATCGGAGCCAATACATGCCCTTCCTGGCTTGTGAAAGAGAGTCATGAGCACCTGGTACCACTCATGACCAAAACAGCCATGCATGATTCAAGGAAGGAAACTTCCTTCCATCCTTCAAACACACAATAGTCCAGACAACAATGAGAAAACCCACCCTGTATACGTCAGTCTGAGCCAACTAGTATCAATCTCAAACTTCCCATTCCTGAGCAAAGTCATAGAAAAGCTAGCCAAAGGCCAACTAGAGACTCATCTAATTGAAGGTAATATTCTAAACCTAGCACGATCAGGATCCAGGCCAGTATAGGGGGCAGAAACAACTTCAGTAGCACTGATATACGAGACAGTGCTGCTGGTGGATGGTGGGCAACCTTCCATTCTCATCCTCCTGGATTTCTCTGCAACACTGAATGCTATCGACCATCAGATACTGCTGTCCTGCCTGAGAAAGGTGGCAGAGCTCCAGGAGAATGTATTAAAATGGTTTGAAATCCTATGGGAGAGAGACACTCAATGAGGAATGAAGGGAAACTGCACCTCTGCTACTTGAGCGCTTGCTTGTGTAATTCCATGCAAGAATCAATTCTCTTTCCGGTGCTATTCAACATCTACATGCAGCCACTAAGTGAACTGGTCAGATGACATTGACTCAACTTTTAGCAATATGCAGATGATACACAGTTCTACTTATCCTTCCCCACATACAGTCATACTACTATCCCCAAGATAGCCCAGTGCCTGGATGAGATCAGTTCATGGAAGAACAACTGGTTGAAGGTAAACCAAAGCAAGACTGAAGTGATGCTGGTGGGCAGAGTAAAGCATTTTGAAAAGTTTGCAGTCCTGGTGCAGTTTCCTTTTGATTGATGATACACACCTACAATTGGTCAATTTATTCTGTAGTTTAGGAATGCTCTTGGATTCCTTGATGATGCTAAGCTGTCACATAGCTGCATCTGAGAGTAACACTTTATGTCATCTATAGTTAGCTAGGAGACTCCATCCCATTCTGGTGGACAGTGACCTGGCCTCAGTTATTTATGTTGCCGTCACCTCTCGGCTAGACCTGGGCATGAAGCCTTCAGCATTTAGGAAACTCCAGCACATCTCAGGAACACAAGCTACCACAAGCAACTAAAACTTGTCCTCTCCTATCTACACTGGCTTCCCCAAAACATCAAGGTCTCAAGGTTTCAAGGTCTTGGTCCTTATCTTCAAAGTGCTCAATGTCTGGGACCCAGAATATCCTTAACCTCCAGGATGATGACCATATTAACAACCCGGTTTCTCAAATACAATGGAACTTTCTACCATATAGATAAAATGTATATGTGCAGGAGACTAAGCTTTCTTGGGGGTCAGTTCCAGACTGTAGAACAAACTCCCCCAGGAAATCAGATCCATCACACGGAGTCTGGTGCAGTTCTGGAATCTTGCCTTTTCTAACAAATACACAGCAGCGAGTAAATAAATAATAATAAAACCCTGCCAAATTAAAACACTATACAGCACACACATTTTTCTCCCTGAGGCGAGGACAGGAGAGAGAACAAATCATATGTGACAGATGTTAGTCATGTTGCTTAATGACTGGTACCAGAACCTATAGAATGGAACATGCTTTGAGAGCATTAAATGGTTGGCATTACAGAAGTGCATGTCATGTTTGGAATACATTGTAACATTCTTGGTATATACAGAAACTAACCTAGACAAATATATTTTAAAGTGTTACTCAACTTCAAATAGACAAAATTATTATCCATGGCAAGATGAGAAGAAATTTTAATGATGCAAATTCTGTTCTTTAGAGCCATGGCTAAACTAATTGCTTCTTTTGTTTGCCTCATTAGCTGCCTTGTTAGGAAGCATTTGTGTATACAAGTCAGAGAATAGATAGGAAGCTTTATTGAACCCCTAGTGAGAGAACTTGGACCAGCTGAACCTGATTAGATCATATTTGAATATTTTTTCTTTATGGATTTTGTTATTAACACCAATGTGTATTTTTTTTAAAAAAATCTCTCGTGCTAATCACACCGAGCCCCCTTCCTAAGGGGAGAGAATTTCTCTTCTGAAAAGTCATGAGAAAATTGTTTTCAAGAATCAGTATTTGGTATCAGAGGAGTCAGCACATAGCTGATAATTAAGTAATTTGAAGTGTCTAGACATTAAAGTACTCCCACCAATTGTGTCCCCATTGTTCATTCTCACCCATATAAACAGGTAAGTACACACACATTAGTAGTAATAATAGTAATACTTATTAATTATAATGTGTTATAATTTCTAATTGCTGAACAAACTTAATTAATCCTGCCTTGCCTTCGTTAGTGCATCTTCACTGACTCAGAACACATTATTGTTTTGGCATGCACGGCTTCAGCTTAATGTACGCAATAAATTTTTAGCTAACAAACACAAAATTTATTTATTTTCTCTAGTACAAGAGCGGTGATTAAAATTTACACACAGCAGGTCACTTGCACTTGAATAATTATGGCGTAATTTGAAAATATAATTACCATGAGGATGATAAAACCATTTCAGTTCTATCATGATTGCTGATATATACCTAATCTCTGTCTCTGTGGTCCCATTTCATCCTTGCCCCTGTCCTTTGCAAGTTTGGTTTTGTGCTTTAGTTGTGGAAGAACAGAAAAGTGTTAAAAGAGAACAGAAAGAAGGCCTTTGCCTCCTTTTCTCTTGTGTTTTTTTCCTTTCTTTTTTCTCCTTTCATTTGATTCTTATCTATTACTCTTTTTAACTTCATTCGTTTTCTGGGTTGGAAACCTTGCAGTGAGGGAGAGCAGTGGGATATGTGTACATCTCTGATATGACTCAGCCAGGTACTCATCTGTCTTGCTTTTGAATTGATTCATAGATGTCTGGGTCAGAAGGGACCATTGTGATCATTTAGTCTGACCGTCTGTATCACACAGGCCATAGAACTTCTCCAAAATAATTTCTAGAGAATATCTTTTAGAAAAAAAAATCCAATCTTGATTTTAAAATTGTCAGTGATGGAGAATCCACCACCATCCTGGGTAAGTAGATCCAATGGTTAATTATTGTCTCAGTTAAAAATTTACTTTTATTTCCAATCTGAATTTGTCGAGCTTCAACTTCCAGCCATTGGATTGTTTTATACCTTTCTCTGCTATATTGAAGAGTTTGTTATTAAATATTTGTTCTCCATGTATGTACTTATAGACTGTAATCAATCACCCCTTAACCGTCTCTGCAAAACTAAATAGATTGAGGTCCTTGAGTATATCACTGTAAGGCATATTTTTGATCCCTTAATTAATCTCGTCGTTCTTTTCTGAACTCACTCCAATTTATCAACATCCTTCTTGAATTCTGGGCCGCAGAACTGCACACAGTATTTCAGCAGTGGTCACGCCAGTGCCAAATATGGAGGTAAAATAACCTTTCTACTACTACTTGAGATTGCATTAGCTCTTTTGGCCACGGCGTCGGACTGGGAGCTCATGTTCAGCTGGTTATACACCATGACCCCCAAATCATGTATACATTTACATTTAGTTGTATTAAAATGCATATTGTTTGCATATATACATTTACATTTAGTATTGTTTAATGCATATTGTTTTCTTGCATCCGGTTACCAAGTGATCCAGATTACTTTGAATCAGTGACCTGTTCTCCTCATTATTTACCACTCCCCCAATTTTTATCATCTGCAAACTTTATCAGTGACAATTTTATGTGTCCTTCCAAGTCATTGATAAAAGTGTTAAATAGTGTATAGCCAAGAACCAATCTCTGCAGGACCCGACTGAAAACACCCATGTGATGATGCGTCCCCATTTACACTTACATTTTGACACCTATCAGTTAGACAGTTCTTAATCCATTTAATGTGTGCCATGTTAATTTTTAATCATAATGTCATGCAATATCCTGACAGACACCTTACCAGAAGTCTATTACATCAATATCATTGCCTTTATCAACCAAATTTGTAATCTCATCAAAAAAAGATATCAAGTTAGTTTGACAGGATCTATTTTCCGGAAACCCATGTCGATTGGCATTAATTACATTACTCTCCTTTAATTCTTTATTACTTGAGTCCCATGTAAGCCACTCCATTATTTTGCCCAGGATTGATGTCAGGCCTATAGGCCTATAATTAACCGAGTCATCCCATTTACCTTTTTTAAAAATTGGCACAACATTAATTTTCCTCCAGTCTTCTGGAACTTCCTGTTTTCTCCAAGACTTATTGAAAATCAACATTAACGGTCCATCGAGCTCCTATGCCAGCTCTTTTAAAACTCTTTGATGCAAGTTATCTGGACCTGCTGATTTAAAAATATCTAACTTTATTAGGTTATTATTTAACATCCTTCAGTTATACAAGTGAAATAGAAAAAGTGTTATCAACGTATGATGAGACTATGTAATCTCCCAAAATACAGAACAGAAATATTTATTTATGCCTTTTATGCATTATTATTGATAATTCTACCATTTCCATCTAGTAATGGATCTGTGCCATTGGCAGGATTCTTTTTGGTCCTACTTTATTTTAAAAACTCTTTCTTATTGTCCATAACTAAGCTGGCCATACATTTCTCCTTGTGTCCCTTTGCTTTCCTTATCAATTTTCTACAATTCCTAACATCTGATTTATATTCATTATGATCAAGTCCTCCTTTCTTCCATTTGTTGTATGTTATTTTCTTATTTATTTTATAGCTGCCTTGATTTCCCCCCTAAGCCAGGTAAATTTTTAAAAATTAATATGGCCTTCTTTCTCAATTGTGGAATTGTGGCTTTTTAAGGTGTTTTTAAATTATTCCTAATTATCATTCACAGTTCTTCTTTGAGTGCTGGTCCCTATGTGTATTGCACATGTGGGTATGCATACGCACCGTGCGCCCATCTGGAGATTTTAACAAGCAGTGTCCGTTGGCCTGCACATGTGCAGTAGATCTCCTCATGCTCCCAAGTGACATCATAAGAGTCAGTGCAGGTCAACACCCTGTCAGTTCCTTCTTATCATCGGCCTGAGTCAACATGTAGTGTCCTCTCTTGCTTTAGCCTTTTAGAAAATCTTTTAAATAAGATTGTAAATAGTTATTCTTTTAAACTAGTCCAGTTAGTTTTTAGTATAGTTTGTTTCCTTGGGCTGGGGATTCCCTCCCCTCTGATTGGGGACTATGCCAAGTCCCAGGCTTCAAAAACTGCATCTCCTGCCTTAGATCCTTCTCTGTGAGCGACGAACACCAACACTGCTGCTACTGTTTGAGTGAGACACACATTTCAATGAAGTGCAGCATTTGTCTCTCATTTCCCCCAAGAACTCATGGAGCCCATTAACTTTACCTTAGAAAACAATGGAGAAGGCCATGAGACCTCTCTCTGATCCAGGCCAGGGAGACTTCCCATCCCTCTTCCCCTCACCAAATGAGCAGCATGTGCGTAGGAGCAGAGCAGTTGGTTTCCAGGGCTTCCGATGAGAGCAAGGGACACTCTCAAGGGTGCAAGGACAGATCCCTATCAAGGACTATCCAGAAGAGAGGTGCTCCTTCCCTAAGCCCATTGAGGTTGGGTGAACCCTTACACATAGACCCTAAGGAACTAATTCTGCAAAATATCATCAGACTGGATGGTGAAGCATGCAGAAAGAAGAATCCATTGGTGATTCCAGTATCGAATCATAGGTACCATCATCCGCAAGTGCAACTCCGGACTTTGTGGTACCAACTCATCTGCCCAAAGAAAGCACCACAGCTAAAGATGCTCTGGTTCCCTCAGTACTGACCATCAAAATCCTCAGCACACTGGGGCTCATGGAGACCTACATGGCACCAGAGGATATCTTTCTCCCCTATCCCTATTTTTTTTTGGCCTGGCCCTCCTGAGGGACACTACTATGCTGGAAGATATTACTACTTCGGTGTTCCAAGAATTGTCTTACTTACATACATCAGGCAGGATTGGCCTGGTACTGATGGCTCCGCCATTTCAAAAGAAGGAATTTTCAGATTCAGTTGAATCTGATGAACCAGTCCCTCCTTCATCTCCAGGGGGAGAGCCACGCCCAAACAGGCAATCCATGATTTACAATCACTATCCTTATGGGCATGATCTCCCTTGGAACCGATGGTTCCTCATGCCGTGGGGTCCCCCTAATATGGTTGGCTCCTCTTTTTGGCCTTATTGGAAGCTGTGGGATCCCTGTACCAGATGTCCTGGACTCACCCAGGAGTCTTTGCACTCTTTTCTCCCATGTGTCAACAACCAGTTCCATCAGTGTATGAGGAGGAGGATGTTGAACCGGAACCGCAGGTACTGATGGGAATCTCCTCCTCTCCCCTGAAAAAGGCAGTCTCTCCCTCTTCCCTTTCCCTACCAGATGACTGTTAAACATTCTGCAATCTCAGGGCCCAACTAAGGTAGCCCTGCCAGTTAATGAAGCCATATTGGAACTGGCAAGATTGGTCTGGCACACCCCAAAGTCTTGCGCCCTCACCCTAAGAGGGCTGAGAGGCACTATTTTGTCCTGACAAGGAACTGAATTTCTTTTCTTCCACCCTCCTCCTATCTCCCTGTTAGTACAGGCTGCTATGGAACGAAATAGGTCACGATACTTAAGAACCACCTTGTCAGACAAAGACGCCAAGAGACTGGACCACCTGGGGAGAAAGATCTTTTTTGTGGGTTTGTAATGCTGCATTGCTAATTACCAGGCCCTACTTACCAGGAGTGACTTTAATAACTACTGTAGACTGACAGACCTTCAGGACAAACTTTCCTCTATGGACAGAGCACAGTTCCTCTTGCTTTTAGAGGAGTCAGGTTTGTGGTGAAAACTGTCCTTCAGGGTGCAGTTAATGCAGCAAATACAGCATCCAGAAGCTTGACCATTGGTATTGTTATGAAGAGGGATTTGTGACTACAATCCTCAGGATTCTCCAGGGAGGTGCAAAATACTAGCCAAAATATTCCTTTTGACGAGTCCAACTTCTTTAATGAGAAGACTGATGGCTGTCTCCACTCAGTAAAGGATTCAAGATCTACCCTTCACTCCCTGGCGATCTACACACCTGCCCCAGGAAGGAAGCATCAAAGGTAAACCTATAAACCAAGACCATTACCAGAGTCCTGACAAGCCTCCTTACAAGTGACAGTAGACACAGAGGCCCTACTTTTTGGCCCCCTCTACCACCATGACTGCGACCCATTCCCAGCCAACTGCTAGGAGCCATTTTTGACATTTTAATTGAGACCCGCTTGCCATCTCTGACACCTGCCCCTTTTTCTGTCACCTTTGTAGGCTGTCTCACTCTGTTCACCTGCAACTGGGAGCTAATTATGATGGGCAATTGGGTCTTGTCCATCAGGTATACTTCACAGAGTTCCTTTTCCCTCCTGATCCTCCTTCGGGGACCAGACTGATGAGGTGATTCTTCATCAGGAAGTGGAATCCCTGTTGGACTGAGAGGCAATAGAGCACATCCTACCTCAGTACTGAAGAAGAGAGTTCTGTTCTCTGAATTTCCTAGACCCCAAAAAAGACAGTGGGTGGAGGAGACCCATTCTGGATCTTCAACAACTCAACATATTTATTAAGAAGTCAAAATTCAGGATGGTTATGTTGGCTTCAATAAATCCCTCCCTTCAAGAAGGGATGTGGTTTGCAGCTTTCAATGTGAAAGATGAATATAGACTTTCTCCCCTCCCACAGGGGTTCCTGTTGTTTGTGGTGGGCTGGGAGCACTTCCAATTCTGAGTCCACCCCTTAGGACTAGGAACAGCATCCAGAATGTTTCCCCTGTGGTGGCGACCCAGATGAGATGTCAGGGCCACACAATCTTTCAGTATCTTGATGATTAGCTGCTGTTAGGTCATTCTTGATAGGAGGTCAGGTCAACTATTCAGTTCTTCATTCAAAGTCTCACAGCCCAAGGGGTTTGCGTGAACAGAGGAAAGTCTGTTTTATCCCCCACAAGGACAATACACTTTAGAGGGCAACGTTGGACTCTGTTTCTGCAAAAGCTTTCTTCCCTGTAGAAAGGTTTCAAATGATGCACAACCTAACTTCTTTGATTTCCTGCAGACAGAGGACTACAGTGCGAATGTGCCTATCACTGCTAGGTCATATGGTAGCCTGTACTTATGTGACACCCTTCTCTAGGCTTCATGTATGTTGCCTGCAGGCCTGACTCTATTTGGTCTACTTGTCCAACAAACACCATATCAACTCCAAGATGGCCGTTCCCACTAGGATCATCACCTCCTTCAGTTGGTGGTCAAACCCAGACCAGATATGAGTGGGAGTTCCCCTCTCCACTCTCACTCCCAGTGTCACTATTGTAACAGATGTGTCCCTTCTGGGGTGGGATGCCTACCTGAACAGTCACACTGCACAGGGCACATGGACCTTGTGGGAGGCCAGACTACATATCAATATTCTGGGGCTGCAGGCAGTCCATCTTGTGTGCAAAGCCATTCTCCCACTCATTTGCTCCTTCCACATCCAAGTGATGTGGGACAATATCACCACTGTGGTCTACATAAACAAACGGGGCGGAGACTGAGATCTCTCCAACTTTGTCTGGAGGCAGTCAGGCTTTGGAACGGTTGCATCAGGCAGAACATCACTATCCAGGCACCATACCTCCTGGGAGTTCACAACTCCATAGTAGAAAACCTCAGCAGGAACTTCTTGGTGGACCATTAGTGGGAAATCCACAAATCCTTTCTGCTGGACATACTGATGTGGTGGGGCACAACTCTGTGTGATCTCTGTGTCACAAGTGAACAAAAACTTCCTTTATATTGTTCCATAGGAGCCATAGGTCGTGACTCCCAAGGTGGCGCTCTCCTACTATTGTGGACAAGTGGTCTCAGAGATGCCTTTCCTCCCATTCCCCTGCTTACAGGTGCTGAGAAAAATATATTGTGAAGAGGACATTGTCTTTCTCCTAGCACCTTACTGACCCAGACAGTTTTGGTTTCCAGAACTTCTGTCAGTGTTAGCCCACCAGACTCCTGATTCAGGACGGGGCAGGATCAAACACCCCAACTCCGGCTCTCTTCACCTCCTGGCCTGGTGTTTTGATGGGTGTTGAAAGCAGAGCACTCTTGTTCATTCCCTGTCCAGCTATACTTACTCAGAGTACAAAAGAATCAACCAAAATTAGTTGTTTGGCTAAATGTAAATGCTTCTCCTCCTGGATGCAGCACAACTAGTTTCACTCAGTTTCCCCAAGAAGTGGGTGGAGGATCATTTTAGATTACCTCCTGTCGCTAAAGAACTTTGGTCTCTCAATCAGATCATTATGAGTCCACCTAGCAGCCATTAGTGCCTTCCTCCCTTCAGTAGGTGGGTGCTCTGTCTTTATTCACTCAACTATGTCACAGTTCATGAAGGGCCTTATCAAAGTCTTCCCGCCAGTCATTAAATCAACATCACTATGGGATCTTAATCTCACACTGTCAAAACTTACTAGTCCTCCATTTGAACCCTTAGTGACATGTTCTGTATCCCACCTATCCATGAAGGTGGCATTTCTAGTGGCCATCACTTTGGCCAGCAGGGTCAGTGAACTGGGAGCCCTCCTGACAGACCCCCATCACCCCCATGTTATTTCATAAGGACAAAGGGGTTGCATATGCTGATACAGCAAATATAGTGCAAATAAGTGATGGCCACATAAAGACCACCTTATACCGAAAACCCACCGATCGCTGTACATACTTACATGTCTCCAGCTTCCACCCAGGACACACCACACAATCCACTGTCTAGAGCCAATAAGGAAAACAACAGAACGCCACTGGCCATCACCTACAGCCCCCAACTAAAACCTCTCCAACACATCATCAAGGATCTACAGCCTATCCTGGAAGACAATCCCTCATTCTCACAAACCCTGGGAGGCAGGCCAGTCCTCGCTTACAGATAGCCCCCCAACCTGAAGCAAATACTCACCAGCAACTGCACACCATACAATAAAAACACTAACCCAACAATAGAATACAATAGAAACCCAACCTAACCCTTGCAACAAACCCTGTTGCCAACTGTGCCCGCATATCTACTCAAGAGACACCATCACAGGTCCTAACCACATCAGCTGCACCATCAGGAGCTCGTTCACCTGCACATCTACTAACGTGATATATGCCGTCATGTGCCAACAATGCCCCTCTGCCCATTGGTCAAACTAGACTTTCTCTATGCAAAAGAATAAATGGACACAAATCAAACATCAGGAATGGTAACATTCAAAAACCAGTAGGAGAGCACTTCTATCTCCCTGGACACTCAGTAACTGACTTGAAAGTTGTCATGCTTCAACAAAAAAACTTCAAAAACAAACTCCAGCATGAAACTGCAGAGCTGGAACTCATATGCAAACTTGACACTATCAGACCAGGTCTTAATAGAGACTGGGAGTGGCTAGCCCACTACAAAAAATAATGTTCCCTCTTTTGACATTCACACTTTCTCATCAACTGTTGTGAACAGGCTCATCCACCCTGATTGTATTAACCTCATTAACACTCGCCCTCCTCACTGTGATGTAACTCACCCATCCTTGCATGTGTATATATACCTACCAAACTGAAGTTTCCACTTCATGCATCCGACGAAGTGGGTGAAAAGCTTATGCCCAAATCAATTTGTTAGACTTTAAGGTGCCACAGAACTCTTGCTGTTTTAGTAAATACAGAATTGGCCTGTAGGGCTCAGATTTTGTGACTGGTAATCCTGATGTTTTTTCAGATAGTTTTTGTTCAGACACAATGACTGAGATGAAGTTTGATTAATGAAAAATGCTAGGAAATGTAACATAGCTGAATGGCCCATCAGTGAAAAACAATAAATCTGAGGAGCATAAATTATCACCTAATTCATAAAGAGCCTGATCTAGATCCAGTGGAGGTGATCCAGTGGGAGGCTTTCTATTGACCTTAATGAACTTTCTGATCAACCTCTCAAGTCCTGATTCCGCAAATTATTTAAACACCTGACTAATTTTAAGCACATGAATAAACTCACCCCTCTTCAGCAAAGTTTTAAGCACACGCTTAGCCTGAAATCAGTGAAACTTAAACATGTTACAATTAAAGTTCAATTAATTTACTAAATCTGGCTTCACCTATAATGACTTTAAAGACCAGAAACAACAGAAAACCAGTGTTTTACTGTTACTATTCCTTCACTGTCAAAATGTTAAATCACAGCAGTACTATCATTTAGAATCTTCTCAAATATATACAAGAGACAGGTTTATCTTAAATGTCAAGCACTCTGAACAAGCCAATATTTGGTGTTGAATATTATCTACAGCTCTATCACATTTTAGTACTGAGCTGTTTGTATTGCGTCATTGATCCTTGTGGGAACTTTGAAAAAAAGAGATAAGATGATCTGGTCAGAATAAGGCTGTACTGATTTCCCCCTACCCCCCTTATTTCTTGTTATACTGATTTTGGGAAGAGAAGGGTTTGCATCTGATTAAAATAAATCTTCATTCTTAATCACTAGAGATGGAGTCCTACTGAAATACCACGTCGAATCATTCCTGAACACTGTGGAATTTCAGATTTAGATGTAACCAGAATATTGATCAAGCACATCTCTATTTTTTAAAAAGAGAAAGAAGTGCTTCATAGTGATTGCCGTTAACAGGTCACACAGTAAATAAAAGCTCCAATAAACATCTTTATATTTTTTGTGTGTGAGAGAAACAGTGGAAGAGAAGCAAAGGGCTAAAGCATTGTGAGAGATTTTTTTAATCTATGTATCCTTAGCATTTCTTGACTTGATTTTCGTGTAACAATATTCATTTTATCAAGACTATAAACTTAGATGTGGATGATACTGTGCTGTGTGTAGTCATGTTTGTTTCTGCAATCTACCCCTCAAATAAAAAATGTGCTGGTTTGATACTACCAACCATGATCTTTCTTGGGAAGGTTTCATTGTGTGGGCATTTATCATACTCACTAGCTAGTCTTTAGGGGTTTAACTTAATGTGTGCTTGAAGAGCTCAGTCATCATACATCCACTTATCTCTTCTAAATCTTATATATGTTATTTGCCATGTGTTGTGTTCACAAGATTAAAGATCAGTACTAAGAATGTTGATCACTATGACCATTTTCTTTTTAATTCTTCCTCTCAAAACCACTAAGTTCAAGCACAGAACAATAAGGGTTTTCTTTTTTTTTATGTTGCTATTCTCATTTGGAAGTGAAAGAACTTAACAAGGGCAGTGGCAGGTACAAGATTACAGAGAATGTTGTTGTATTGATTAAGCTTCTGCTTTCTCAGGCATAACAGGAGTCACAAGGATGACAAGCTTCTTTCAGATGATGTATTAATATTTAAAACTGAACTTTACTTCATTAAAGATAACAAACAATGCAATCTTGGAAGTCTAGAATCCAACACTATGTTCTATTACTTAAGTACAACGAACAAGGAGAAACATTTCCTGTTGTGCCAAGATGTTAGGGTGTTCATAGGGATTATTAGTAAGGGAAATGTAAGTTTGTAAAGGGCCTGATCCAATTGGAATCTTGAACACTGCATGCAAATCTGGTCACTCCATCTTAAAAAAGATAGATCAGAATTGGAAAAGGTACCAACAAGGACAACAAAAATGATCAGGGGTATGGAACAGCTTCCATATGAGGAGAGATTAATAAGACTGGGACTTTTCAGCTTGGAAAAAACATGAATAAGAGGGGGATATGATAGAGGTCTATAAAATCATGACTGGTGTGGAGAAAGTAAATAAGAAACATAACACAAAAACTAGGCGTCACTAAATGAAATTAATAGGCAGCAGATTTAAAATAAACAAAGGGAAGTATTTCTTCACAGGCCACAATGTTAAGCTGTGGAATTCCTTGTCAGAGGAGGTTGTGAAGGCCAAGACTATAACAGGGTTAAAAAAAGAACTAGATAAATTCATGAAGGATAGGTCCATCAATGACAATTAGACAGATGGGCAGGGATTGCTGTTTGCCAGAAGCTGGGAATGGGTGATGGGATGGATCACTGGATGATTACTTGTTCTGTCCATTCCCTCTGAAGTGCCTGGCATTGGCCACTATCAGAAGACAGGATACTGGGCTATATGGACCATTGCTCCGACCTAGTATGGCCATTCTTATGAATCAATAGGAATTTTACCATTGTCTTTAATAGCGCCAAGATTGGGCCTAGAATTTAACAACTTGGGGTGAAATCGTGGTCCCGCTAAAGTCATAGTTTAAAAAGCCCATTAATTTCAATGAAGCCATGATTTTGTCCTTGATTCATGATACGTTAGCCTCCTAAACACAAACTCTGCCTTAACATCCTGAATAGGAACCTCCATGGAACCTTCAGTTGTCTCCTCCCCCTGATAGCTGCATCTTTCAAATTATAACAAATAAGTGGCATTTTATATTTATAACACCCATTTCTTCCCCACAAATTGGTAAATTACTAAATTATTCTCTATTCACCCAAAAAGTGAGGTAAAAGAACATTGTATATTATTAACAAATGGAAATTTACCTAGAAGACTGGAAATTCTCTATGAAGTTTGTCACTGAATATTAATTTTCACTAATTTATGGTTAATTTGTAAATGTAGGATTACTAAAAGTGAATGAATGTGAACAGAGAGAAGTGGTATTTGTGCTCTGGGTCTTACAAAGGTTACACCTGTGGGGGAGTGGATGGCACCTACCTACTATTTCCTGTAGTTCTCAAGGGCTAAGGTTTGCTGAAATAAGACTCTTGTATCCTCTTTGGCCTTCTAGCCTCTCTGACTCTCCTATGCAATACCAGTATGTTCAGGGTAGAGAGATGCTCGCCATCAGGAAGGGGACCCTAAGTAGGGGCTTTGGCAGCAAGTAGCTTAGGTTGCAGGGATGTGGGACAAGACACATCTGGAAGAATAGATGATATTTGGAAAAAATTATTGTGACAAACTTTCAACCCTAGTGCTCAATTGACATTGTGAATGCAAGGAAAAAGGCTTCAGACATGATATTTTAATGAAACCTGAGATTAACACTGACACCTAATGATTTAACTGCCAAATTGTTGATGAAATGTTTTATCCCTGCAGCTGTTCACACCGAACCAGCCAGTTAACTCAAAAAAAACTCTTTAGCAATTTTTTTTTCTAATTTTAAGAAATTTCTTTTCAAAGCTAGCCTGTGCCCTGGTTTTCATGGATTAATAAGCATATAAAATTATAAGGTTTAAAGTAAGCTTTTTTGAGTCATAGTTATGGACGCTTGTTAAACTTTGGAAGCAGTATAAAAATGTACTTTCCTTTAACTCAAAAATTGTCAGATCAGGTTCCTTACAACTTGCCAAAAAAGGTCTTCCCCGCCATTAGATTGCTATTTCCACGCCTGAGGAATCTTCTTGCTGAAGTTGAGGGAACTGAAAATAAGGCTTGTAATTGTACCCTATTTGCAACCTTAATTGTTGAGTCACTACTTAGCAGCTCAATAATACAGATCTATGATTACGTGACATTGTGTAGAATTGTATCTTCTGGTCATTTTCCCCTCTGTGCTTTCAGCAGTATTTGCGATTTCTGGGACGTGACCACAATCTTTCTTAGATAACTCTAGCACATGAAGATTGCCACAACTTTTTCTATGGGAAGGGCCTCTTTACTAGTACATAGGTAACATTTTCAAAAGCATTTGCCACTAGCTTTTTGAGATGCAGTGTAGGTGAACTAAGACGACATGTAAATATATTGGAAATAAAAATATATTATCTGTTTGAATGCACTGCATAAATGCCATTGTAAACATCATGCAAACCGTTTGTAGCTGAAATCTTAAAAAATGTTGGTTACAGAAATATTGTCCTACAATTGAGTTCTGCTTTACTTTATGTAGGAGGCCTTTGTGTACAAAGCTAGATGCTTGAGTGACATGCTCACTCTTCTCTAGAGGTTAGAATTCTTTTCTTTTGCCAAGAAGTATACCCCAATTCTGATTGTAGCCTTGATGAATATTGATAGGGTTGATGAGGCAGTGTTGCTTAGTGGATAGAACACTGGACCAGATTTCCAAAGACTTACATTTTATTCCCAGCTCTGCCAATGGCCTGCTGCGTGACTGGGCAAGTCACTGCATCTCTGGGCCACAGTTTCCTCATCTGTAAAATGGAGATGATGATACAACCCACTGTTGTAAAGTACTTTGAAATCTAAGAATGAAAAGCTCTAAGAGCTAAGTGTTATTATTCCTGACATCATATGTTCTCAGTGCCCCTTCACTGATAAAATTGTTTTCTAGGGCATAAATTTTCTTCTGAGTTACCACTACCCTTAAAGTGTATCTTTAGTTGGATACCCATGGAATGTAAGATTTTTAAGAGCTCTGATTAGCAGCTTCACCTAAGACATTATTGGAAGTTTTTGAATACAAGTCTTCCTCTGTAGGTATAGGTGTGGGTACTTAGAAGGGTATTGTGTGCATGTTCAGAATAAGGATCCAACTTAGTCAGTCTTGATAGTGCAGTATGCACGAGGTCTCTTCTCTCAAGGACTGCGTATACAGTATTTCCTTGATGTTCCCCCACTCTGGGGAGTAATCATTTCTAAATTAATACATAAGTGGAAAATTCATCCTGATAGCTAATTTGTGCAATAAATAGCATCTTTCCTAGCTGAGAGAATAGTATAAATAATCATGCGTGTGGATACTGAAAAGAATAAAACTGGGCAGTTTATTTACAGTCTATTATGGAGGTCCTCCCCTGCATAGGAAACAAAGAATTTGTAGTATCTTGATGTAATCTGGGTTTTTCAGAAGAGAACTGCATAATTCTATGTTTGAGGCACTGGTTTTCCATTAAAATGAAAATTTCATAATTATTACTTATGTATCTACTTCAGAACTTTAACAAACAGGTATGCCATTTTTTTCATTAGAATTTAAAAAAACCAACTAAAACTACCTGCCAAGTTCACTTTGTTGAATCCATTTTACTAACAAAGCTACTGATATATGAAACAATATATTCTTGTCTAAGTGCCTTGCTAAATGTAAATACTTCTTCATAAATGAACACACACACGCCCCAATCCCACAAGATATGCAATCACTTAACCGAAGCGAACAGTAGTGAATATATGCATAAAAATAATGGTACAAAGACAGAATTGTGTATTACATTTCTTTTTATTGAACCAACAAAGAGCTGTATTGCTGACTTAAAATCATTAAAAGCACAAGAAGTCTTGCTGCCTTGATCAACATGCCCTCAAAACACTGTAGAAATGGTTATTGGCTAAAGATGGAGCAAAGAGAACAAATATCATGGGGAAAAAGGACTTGAGATAGAAAGAAGATATGCAGCCAGATTTTGTGACTGTTGGATTCAATGGCAAAAGTCTCAATGATAGCCATGTAAGTAGGGTCAGGTCTACATCTTAAAGGCAGATGAACCTGCCTTAGCTACCATCCATCCAAAAGCTCTCATTGATATCTGGGTAATTTCTCAACGTATATTCTGTGTTTAAAAAAAACGAAATCCAAAACTTCTTATTCTCAGATCTGCTATTGCTACTAGGAATATTTTAGCAATATGAATTAATTTCTTTCATCTGCTTTATGCATATGGATACACTGAATAAAGGGATTTGAGATGAGGCTCTCAGGGACTATGGTGACGAGAGCTATGCAAGTATAAAAATAGAGAAACCGAGTAGTGGTTTTTTTAAATGTTGACCAAATTTCTCCTATAAAAGTTATCTGCACTTTTAATTCTTTGCAACAGATTTTCAAAATCAAAACAACACTACAGATTAGATCTACCATAAAAAAGAGAGAACTTTTTAAGTTACTTGTTGAAGAGCTTCATGAAAAATGAAAGCCTGAGTGTATCAGAGTTTAATTTACTAGACAAGTTTACAGTTTGTCTGATTCAAGAGGGAATAGAAGGTGTAACTTCTGTAATGTAAAATAAAGATTACTGCCTAGTCTTTGATTTTTTTATTTCCACAGTAATTTTACCAGCACTGGACTACCTAAGATACCTTATAAATCTTGCACTTTTATAATGAGCCCTGCCTGTAGGTGTGTTGTGGAGATTACTTTTAGATAGTAAAATGCTCAGGAGATGAAAAGTACTATATATTTCCAAGTCTTTATTATTACTATTTTTATTATTTTTTTATTTTGGAATTCTGTTTACTGTATATTTTGTTGGAATAAATTCATCTGTGTCAGAACTTTGGTTGGGAACCCCTAATGTGTGTTGCTTATTTTTGTTTATTATACAAATGGGATGTGGGTAGACTAGATATTTCTGAGATAAAACAATGGTCAGTTACAGAGGACGTGTGTGTTCCAATGGTTAGAGCACTAGCCTGGGCTGTACAGATCTTGGTTCAATTTCTCCTTTGCCACAAACATCTGGTGTGATCCTGGAGGAATCACTTGTTCTCTCTGAGCTTCTATTCCCCATCAGTAAAAAATGGGGCACTTCTCTGCCTCACAAGGGAAGGGGCAAGGGGGAGAGTGTTGACGATAAATACATTAAAGGTTGTGAGTTTCTCAGATGCTGTGGTGATGTGGGCCAAATAAGTACCTTAGATAGTCTGCAAAATAGTGTAATAATAATTTTGTTTGTCAGTAGGTCTATGTGTGAGTGTTTGCATGATACCGTCTAAGAGATACACTGCAGTTAATTTATTAACGTCAGTATTCATAGATTCAATGGCCAGAATAGACCATTGTGCTAATCTAGTCTAACTTTCTGTATAACATAGGCCATAGGACTTCCTTGAATCAGTTCCTGCTTCAAGTCCAATATTTGTGATTGAACTAGAGCATGTCTTCTAGAAAAACATCCAGTCTTCATTTCAACACTCTCTTTCTATTCTGAAATTGTTTAGCTTCAACTGCCAGCCATTGGATCTTGTTATATCTTTACCTGTTAGATTGAAGACCCCTCTATTATAAAATCTGTTCGGGGTGTATTTGTAGACTGTGATCAAATCACCCTTTAGCCTTCTCTTTGATTTGCTAAATAGAGATCCTTCAGCCTGCAAGAACTTGTTTTGAGCCAACTTTGCCATCAGGGCGGGAAGCATCAAGGAATCGGCAGTGATAGAGGTCCACTACATATACCACTTAACCCCTCCAAATTTGGGTAACTACCTTTGAAGAGACTGGGAATAACTCATATCCTGATGAAGTGAAGTGGAGAGAACTAGGACTCAGTATCTTCCCACAAAATAAAATGCAAAGCTACCAGACTCTACCAGCCAATTGTTAGGAAGAGAGAAGTCAACCTTCAATCAACTAAAAAGCCTCCCAAAAACCTGTAGAAGTTCTTCAGCTTTATGGTCAAATTGTCACCTCAGTAACAAACATGAAACTTAACTGAATTCAGTAAGATTGCATAGTATATAGCTGAAGCTAGAATTTGGTTGTTAACTTGTAATAGGCTTTTCAGCTTTAAATCAGTTGTTGAGGTTTAACTGAAAAGATTTGTTATATGTGTAATTGCTTAAGGAAATCAATGCATGTTAGATTTTAAAAAATGTGGACTTAGTATTCGCCAAGCGACCTGGAAAAACTCTGAAAACAGACTTGTAAGGACTCTAATAAGAGAAATTTAAAAGACCTTTTGTCAAATGACAAGTCTTTATCTTGATTGTAGTTAAAAGGTACAGTGCACTGAATCCCTTGCTTAAGGCAGCATCGCCTTGCTGTATTGCAATTTATATTGAAACAAAAATGAGCGATTTTAAATAAAGAAAAAAATGCATATTTATTTTGTTAGTATTTAACCATTTTTGCTTTCCTGCATTTTTATTTAGTTCATCATTTTAATAACGCTAGAAAATTAGAAAGAGAATCTTATTGTCATGTGTAATCTTGCATCCTTAAACTCAAAGAAATGGAAACTGATCATTAAACAAATAAAATATTCTCATAGATGGCTGACAAATAATTCCAACAATCTCAAAACTAAATAGCAGTTTCTGCTTTGAACCATACCATGTGATACTTCAGTTTTCTTCAGTGTTACTGGTAAGTCTTCAGAGTTTACTATTGATCTGTCTTCAAAAATCTCCTGTATTTTTTGAGGTTTTTCAGGTCAGACATTTCACTTTAGTGTCATTATTTTTTTTAACTCCTTGAAGATATAATTTCTTCTGTCATTTCTGAGCCTGCTAGCTCTGAGTAGTGAAGATGAAGTGGATGCAGTTGAGAAAGCTTCTGATTCTGTTTGAATAAAATCACCCATCTTGCTGTTAGAAAAAATCTTTAATTCTTTCCTGAGCACCATTTGATCCCAACAGTTAACCTCTATCATCTGTGGTGATAGTAGGGATTTTCAAAGGAGCTTAAAGAATTTAGCCACCCTACGCGTATTGAATTTGAATGGGAATTGGGCAGCTGAGTTCCCGAGGTTCCTTTTGGGAATCCCAGTATATAACATCAGCTGTAGTACCATTGATATGTTACAACATTGTTACTTAATGCCTATATAGTAGTTATCTTTGTAACAGGATCTAATATTTTCTGGTATCCTTCAATATGACTTTTTAAACAATATATTTACATATTGTATAATAATTTTTAGCATTGATACACAAATGTTAATTAATCCTAACAAAACTCCCGGGAAGTGGCTCAGTATTAGCCGTCCCAGTCTTCTACTGTAGAAGAGAGGAAGCAAGGTCCAGTGATTAGAGTGCTAGCCTGGGCTGGGGGAGACCTAGGTTCAATTCCTGCTCTGCAACAAGCATCCTGTGAGACTCTGGGTAAGTCACTTAGTTTCTCAGCCTGTTTACCATCTGTAAAATGTGGACAGTAGCACTTCCCTACCTCACAGGAATGTTGTGGGGATAAATACATTAAATATTGTGAGGTGCTCAGATACTACAGTGATGAGGGCCATATAAGTGCCTGAGATAGAAACAGAGAGCCAAAATGATTTATCAAAGGCTGCAAAGGGAATTAGTATCAAAACAAGGATTAGAACTTAGGAGTTCTTAGCTCAGTAGACCTTGCCTTGCTCTTCAAATAACATTTTAAATAATCAGTATTTGGAGAAGGCTGCAGTGTGGAAATCTGTAATCCCCATGTACAGTGGGTGCGTCAGTAGAGGACTTCAGCCTTCAGTGAATCCATCAACTTTCTCGACTCTATTCACAAATTTTAGGAAGAGATGTTTCTGTGCATTAGAAAAGTCAATGTAGGTTATAGAAGGATTTGTTAGCATGGAAGAGGCCAAAAGTCAGTTTAGAATATAAAGGAAATATGAGTTGGGATTTTGCTTCTGTCATGTTCAAATAATTTTTAAATTATTTTTTTTAAATTATACTATGTAAAGGTTGTTTATGGACCATTTACACTGTTAGCTGTCTTTTCAGTCGTCTTCACTGTGCTCATCATAAATCAATTTATATTGGTTCAGGCACCTGTTGGAGGTTGTAAATAAAATATTAAATATATATATACTTTTTAAATCACTGAAATATGAATGAACTTAAAAGCCATCAACTGCATTCACCTACCCAGACTTGCCACAAATCTTGCCCCTTCCACCTATAGAGTCTGTCTTTCGAAGTAGACGCTGGACACTTTCTGGGTAAACTAATCATTAGAAGTTCAAACCTTGATCCACAAGTCAGTCACAGAAATCCCTTTGGCTTCAATGGGAGCTGCTTTTGGCTGTAAGAGATTGTGTTAATCAGTTCCAGTCTTATTTTTAGAACCAGACATGACATTTATTAATAGTCACTCCAATTTCACCACCTATTTTACAGAGTTTATCAACACCACAGTATGGTTCAATACATGAAGATATATGGAGTTAGCTTTCTTAATACTTTTGCTGAAGAACTAGAAGTTAGTGTGCTCATTAAAAAGATGCTCTAATATTGCTTTTAATTATTTGAAATTTCTTTTCCTGGTTGCTGTATCAAAAAGGCAGAAAACTATAAGAACACAAAGGACACAAGGACTCACTATTTGGTTACTTTTTAAATAATTGCTAAACAGAAGTTGTCTGACTATTGAACAGGACTTAGTAATGATCTGCAAAATAAGAAGTCTTCAGCAAGGTGATTGTTGTTAGGGGAAGATGAGTTAGTTAGTCCCCTATTATGCCTGTGGTGTTTAGGGCAGTGACAAAGCTCCTTCACTTCTGTCTGTTTCTGGGAAATCTTTCAGTGGTTCCCCAGTTGTACCCCAGGGTTTTCAGTTCAACTTCCACAGCTCTTTTCCATGTAGTTTTTGGGCAGCCTTATTTTCGCTTGCTTTTAGGTGTCCATCTAATAGCTATTCTGGTGATGGAATCAACTTCCATCCGAAACACATGACCAATCCATTGCCAACACTTTCTGGTAATGACGATGCTCATATCTTCTTAGCACTGTATAAATAGTTCTTGATTTGAGATTGTTGTGGACCAAAAGAAACAGAGGATTTTTCTGAAGCAGGCTGTATGAAATTAAGACAGCTTGGACATGTCATACTGTGTCATTTCACAGCATTCTGAACTATAAAGTAGTGTTGAAAGTAAACAACTCTGATAAATCTTGAGTTTGCTGTATTTAAGCCCCTAAAGGTGTTCCAGACATTTGTCGGAGCATAGCACTGAATCAGAGTGGTATTATTGTGTTGTTCTGAATCAGAGTGATACTATTGTGTTACAGTGGACAAGAAGCTGGATATGAATCAACAGTGTGCCCTTATTGTCAAGAAGGCTAACAGGATATTGGGCTGCATTAGTATGAGTATTGCCAGCAGATGGAGGGAAGTGATGATTCCCTTCCATTTGGCACTAGTGAGGCCTCACTGAAGTATTGTGTCCAGTTTTGGGCCCCCCACTACAGGAGGGATGTGGACAAATTGGAGAGAGTCCAGCAGAGGGCAGTGAAAATGATTAGGGGTCTGGAGCACATGACTTATGAGGAAAGGCTAAGGGAACTAGGCTTGTTTATTCTGTAGAAGAGAAGAGTGAGGGGGGATTTTATAGCGGCCTTCAACTACCTGAATTGGGGGGGAGGGAGAAGGGGGTTTCCAGGGAGGATGGAACTAGGCTGTTCTCAGTGGCAGCAGATGACAGAACAAGGAGCAATGGTCTCAAGTTGCAGTGGGGGAGGTCTAGATTGGATATTAGGAAAAACATTTTCATTAGGAGGGTGGTGAAGCACTGGAATTGGTTACCTAGGGAGGTGGTGGAATCTCTATCCTTAGAGATCTCTAAGGCCCGGCTTGATAAAGCTCTGGCTGGGATGATTTAGTTGGGGTTGCTCCTGCTTTGATCAGGGGATTGGGCTAGATGTCCTCCTGAGGTCCCTTCCAACCCTAATATTCTATGATGATTCTATGATTTCCTTTCAGTCTAACTCTCATAAGTCTACTGCTGCTTCCACTCAAGCAGGGACCACTCCACTCCCATCTTCAGAAGGATGGCAACACCCTTGTAATGCTGTTCATCATCTTGTCCAGAATACAGCAAAGTTTCTCCCAAGCTGTTGTACATCTTCCTGATCCCGTTCATTTACTCAAACTAACACCCAGGATGTGTAGTCTGTAGCATCTCATCTCTGCTGTGACCTCAGCTAGCTTCCCTGTTTTGTACATAAGTTCCAAAACCCAAGTTTGATTTTTGTCTTGGTGTTAAGCACTTCAGTCTTTCGGCTTTCACCACTGGTAGTCGTATGGGTCATTGACTCTTGAAGGCCATCACACACTGTTAATGGGTTGATTTCTCCACCACTGTTTCCGTAACATATTTTGTTTTTTACAAGTCCACAGGGTTGTTAGCCCTGTGCCTAACCCCCAACCTGGAGGACCAGGATGTCTGTTTTTGCTTGGCTCCTCCCCTATAGACCAATCTGACATGGTTGAACCTACCAGGAGCAAAAAAGCCCCTGCCAACACAGATTCTGGGGATCGTTAGGGCATGCAAGCTGTCCCACCATGACAAGGCACAGACAGTAAAGGACAGGGCAGAAGATGAGCATACTACAAAAACGCGATGTTCATAGCATTTTTCCAAAATGCTTTTTCAGAAAAGTAGTATGCATACATTGAAAATGTTTAACACATTTCCCTGACTTTTGTGTGTGTTTAGGCTAGAACCATAACACCAGTTAAAGATGCCAAAATCTTTTGAAGTCTTTTTGAAGCCATGTAAGGCTGTGACTTTTTTTTAAATCTCTCAAGATAAACAGATTTTGGCCAGGTTAATACTTGGATGGGAGATACTGGATAATTTTGCTGATACAGATGATAGCAGTAGCCCGCTGAGTCAATAAAGATCAAGTGCTCAAAGATAGAGTTAAGGGACACTATGCTAATGCTTTTCAGGGGACAGAAGAAATTGAGGTCCTGACTGATTAAAGATATCACTTTAATAAAAGCAGCGCTGTTGATCTTGATATTGGTCAAATTAATATTACTGTATTCTGCCCAATTAAATTTTACCTGCATTCTCAACTGAATGGTATTTTCACTTCCTATCCTCAAAATTGGGTAGTGTTGCTTTGTGCTATTGTAACTGCTGTGTTCCACTCCAGAGGTGACTGCATTTTATTGGTGTGTGAAGTTATTCCATTATATGCTGCATAGTTTATAAAGTGCTTCAGCATGAAAGATGCTTTGTTTGCCTAGAAATCTCCATGCCTATGCAATATTATAAATTGTCCACAGTACTGAGAGGGAACTATACGTTCTAAGGAAGGTGAACAGAGATGGATGATGGAGGAATGAGCTTACCACAGAAAATATTTATTTTTTAAAACTTTAGCTTCAGAACAATTTATCATATGCTGACTCTTTAAAGTTTCACAACCTTAAGGACATACAACCTTTAAGGACCTGTATCCAATGATATTTCATATTTAGGTGGTACCTGTTGATGTTCAGGATGTTTCCTACAGTATGTAATAAGCTCTTCCATTTGGCCCCCTCCTCTCATATTTCTGCATCTCCCACAGGACATACCCTTATTTTCTTCTGCGGTGAATGTCAAGTACCAGTTATATCAGTGGCTCCCAATCTTTTAGATTCGAGGGCCACAGATAGAATTTTTACTACCCTGAAGGGCCACTAATCTCCACCAGCAGGCCCCCGCCATGTAGCCAGATGGAAGGAGTTCAGCAAGGAGGCTGCCTCGCCGCATGCATCCTGTAGCTCTGTGCACTCCACCTGAGTCCCTAGGCAGTGGCTCCCTTCTGCAGCGTGGGGGACAGAAGATCAGTGCTCCCCTCCCTCTGGCTCCAGCAGGGACCCCAGCACCTAGGGAACCAGGAAGAACGCTTTGTGCTCTGCTGGAGCCAGGGAAATGGAGCACTGATCTCCCTTCCCTCTGGCCTAGGGACCGCAGAGCCTATGGACCTAAGCGGAGCGCTTTGCTGTGATCCCTGCTATGCCAGGGGGAGGGGAGTGCTGATCTCCCATCCCCTTGGCTGCAGCAAGGAGCCTGCACCGGTCTTTTAGTCTCTCGGAAACATGCTCTGCCTGGGTCCTTAGGCAGTGGCTCCCTTCTGCAGCCAGCAGGAGGAGAGCCACGGGCCACTTTGAAAGCCCTGTGGGCCACTTTTGGCCCCAGGGCTACAGGTTGGGAACCACTGAGTTATATCTCTATCCAAGCCCTTGTTACTGCATAAGGCCTGTTTTTCTAAAGATTGATACTGAGTCTTAACTGATTTTCAAATTTTGCAAAGCAGGTATAAATTGCTACCAGACAAGTACAGAGGTGATGCATAACCGTTGATAGTGTGTGTGTTTGTGGGGTCACATATTTTGAACCTATTCCCCACAAAAAAAATATATATATATATATATATATATATATATATATATATATATATATATAAACCCTGGCAGAAATCAGGATGGTGGAGCACGTGTCACCCATACATCACCTCTGCCAGAATGATAATGTTTTACATCCAATTTGCACTGTCTTTGTACAGAGATAAATGGCTGCACAAGGTGAAAGAGTGTAGAGAATCAGGCCATTAACATTTACTATCTGGGCCTCATTTTCTTCATTTGCAAAGCAGGATTAATGATATTTAGTACAGTATCCCCTGGTATCACAGGGATATTGTAAAGTTAATTGATGAAAGCTGGCAAAATGCTTTGAGACCCTTGAATGCAAAGTGCTGAAGAAGTGCAAAATATCGTCATCCCTCTACAAAGGAATCCGTAGTGCCTGAACACTCAATTTCTTTATTTTCACCCAGCAGGTTACCTTGCACTGCTACCCCTCACCCCTGCTTGTGTTAAATGAGGGTAGAATTGTAGTTCCTACTGTACGTATTGCATTCAATGTGCTCCTCTATCAGAGGCACAGCAGAAAAGGTAGCAGTTTCATGCACCATAATGAGCTTATATTGGGTGTCATGTTCTTCATCTTCAAGCTCTTCTACCCACTGTGCTGTGGTGGCATGAGGCAGCATTCCTTTGTGCTTCCTTTGAAATAATAATGGACATTATGGACAAGCAGTAGAAATGGAGATGCCTTTTGCCTCATGTACATGGCACACTAAGCAGCAACCAAGCAGTTAAATAATTTGGAGTTTGAAATTGGATATTTTTCCACTGGGATGTCTGTGAGAGCTGCACTATAACACACATGGAAGAAACAAAAAACAAGAAGAGTAATGGAAAGAGCTTGATTTGGATTTGGTGTGTGAAGCCTACATTATTAAAGTGATGCTAAATCAAAGAAATGAGATTTTTCGTTTAGTTCTAAAAGCAGTAAGGGCCATGCTCATTCTTAATTCTCACAAGAGTGAATTTCATGGCCTCGGTCCAACTCCTGTGCAAGTGTCTCTGTGCTCAGGTGCCTTCCCTTTTGTTTGACACTTTCTTATTCCAGTGGAACATAACTGTTGTGTGATGTTATGGTCGCAGAGAGAGGGACAATCTTTCAAATAGGTAGGGCCAATCCCATAAAGGGCTTTGAACATCAAGACAAATGTTGACCTGGACTCTACATTCAGTAGGGAGCTAGTGCAGAGAACGGAACATGGGTGTAATGTGTTCATGGCAACCTGTGTTTCTAAGCAGATGTATTACTGCATTTTGTACCAGCTAGAGACCTTCCAGGTTTGTGGTTTTATTTCTAGATATAATGATTTACAAAAATCAAGTCTGGGAGGATCACAAATGCATAACTCTCTGTGGCTAGGTCCAAGTCTGGCAGGATAGGCCAAAATCTTCAGGCCAGTTAGAGAGAGAAATGTTTTGGTTTTTGCTATTGTGGCTGTTTGGGCATCCAGTTGCACTAAGGAAGCCAAAAGGACTCCAGTGTTGCAAGCAAATAGAACTATCTGAGGCAAGATAGCTTAAAAGAGGCAAATTCTCTGAAGCACATCTTGTCTTTTCTTTAGCAGCACTTTCATTTTATCAGGGTTCAGCTGCTTTTCGTGTATGTGCTGATTTTCACTAGGCACCGAGAGCTGGGAGATGGAGCAGTTTACATAAGGTCTAAAGGAGATGTAGATCTGGGTATCACCTGTATCGTGCAGGCATTTTTGGCCCTTTTTATCTCACCAGCTCTCCCAATGGCTTTACAGGGACAAAAGTATGGAGATCTGTGGGACGCTGCATCTGAGGGCTCTGGGTGTGGAGGAACAAGCGTCTCATACAACCCTCTGGGTTCACTCTGAGAGGAGCTGCACCTTTGCAAATCCATTGTCTTTAAATTGTGCCCTCAGTGTCACCTGTGCAACTCTGTTGTCTTCAGTGGATTTAGCCCAGTGTAACTCATTGGAACTTGGTAAACGTTCTTTTGATGATGCCCTATCTACTTCATTCTCAGTGAGCTGCTTAGTGCTGTACAGGAAATTTTTGGCACCAAAATAAGTAATCTGACTCTGAATACACACAAGGAACAGATCAATTGAGTAAGAAAGTGCCAATGCCAATTTTATACAGTCAGTTTTCATAAACAACTAAAAAATTTTAGAAGCTTCTGTTCTGCTTAAAAAAATAAGCTTTTAAAACAGGGGAGCTATGTGCTTGGACTCAGAAGAGCTTTGCTTGAGGGTTTTATTGCCTTCAGAGTTAAAGTAGGAGCAATGCACACAGCTCACAGAAATGAACTTCTTTCCCATCTAATACTGAAGGGTATGCGTTTGCTGAATTTGAAACCCTGGTACAGTGTCCCTACGTTTGCATTTTTTTATTTTGGTGAAACATTTTTCAGAACACAGAGTTGCAGTTTTCTATCCATTCTCATTAATTTTTAAATCTATTTAAACATTCAGAGCACTAAGCTCTTTATAAACCCTTATGTGAATTGTACTTAATATAGTTAAATGCATGTGAATAATTTTAAAGAGAAACTAGATAAAAATCTTTTAAAACCCCTTACTCATGTTACTGATGGCACCTTGGATGATCAAATCTAAGATAGTTTTACAAATGAATTAATTTTCATCATGTACACTGTTTATCTTTTGTAGTTTAAAGTGACATAACTTGAAATCTAGCCATTTAAAAAAGAAAAAAAAAGTAATGTGATTTCATATACCACACCTGCCCCTCTAGCGCCACAACAGTTTTTATGATTTTACAGTCACTTTTCAATTTTTTTAATTCTCTCCTATGGTACTGTGTGAAAGATCCGCACAAATAATAGGGATGGCTGATTAACCCTATCTATCTTTTTAAAAATTTGTGATTTTTCTTCAGAGTGTGTGAGTGTGTGTGAGAGAGAGAGAGAGAGAGAGAGAGAGAGAGAGAGACCCATCCCTTAGCAGACGTCACTAGCACTTGGGAAGGAAGAAGACCAGAGGACTTGGGGTTTGGTTGTGGGTGATGTTGATGGCCTGTGATACACAGGAGGTTTGACTACATGATTTGGTAGTCTCTTATGGCCTTAAACTCTGACTGGAAGGAGCCCATTATGGACCTAACTATTCAGAACTTACTTATTTGTGATATGTTTGTATGCTATGGTGATGACCTCTATAGAAAACCCTTAGAGACAGAAAGAGAGGGAGAGAGACACCTATCAGTGTTACTAACTCTCACAATTTTATCACAAATCTTGTGGTATTTGGTGTTTCTCTTAAATCCCCACCTCTAGGAGTCATGTGATTATGGGAGAATCCAGCTTTTGTTTAAAAAAACAGCTCTCATGGTTGTGGAGAAAAGCTAGAAAACATGAACCCTAAAGGCTCCAAAACCAGAAGAACTCCAAATTTATAATTTTATAAAATCTCATGATTTTTAAGTCAGTCTCATGATTGATTGGTGTTTAACTCATGATTTTTGAATGCTTAAGGTTGGCAATACAGCTATACAAAAGTGTTTTCAAATGCATAAAGTAAACAAACTGGAGGAAATGAGAGACTTTTTATGAATGTTTTGGTTATTATGATATTAGATATTTGCTTTAACACTACTGGTGAACATATTTTCAAAGAAAAGTGTGACTTTATTTATTTATTTTAAGTTGATGGCATCCATTTAACACCACTTCCATGATGAAGCTCCTCAGGTTCATAGTAAATTTATCTTTCTGCTTTTCCAGTGTTGCAATATTTGCTTTCTAAACATCCAAGGGGCATGTTTAGTTAGAAAAACTCTTGTGAAAATGTTTTTCTTGGAGTTCATTAAAAAACAGCAAATGCTTTATAAAAATGGCTTAATTGAAATTTAAAAAATAAAATAAAACGTCAGCCAGGTCTATTGTTTATGTAGAATAGCTCCATAAGTGCACTATGATGGGGTGTGTATTCCTCACTGGTACTCAAAGGGTTAATTGGAGCTAGAGCGCAATTAGTGCACCTGGCTGCACTTGTGGGTGGGCCAGGCTCCAATAGTATTAGGCCCAGCTGGGAGGGCAGGATGACTAATAAAGAAACGATTTCAGGGAGTTGGAGACCCAGGGGCAGTGTAGGCCTTGGGAAATTCTCCTGAGACAAGACCTCTGGCAAAGGGCAGCAGAGAAACATGGACACACCCACAGCATGGGAGAAAGACAGACAGAAGCTGGGTCTCTATGGGGAAAGCCTTGGGAGGTGCTACTCTATACAAGAACGGCAAAGAACTCTGCAGAGTCCAGGCAGAGGCGAAGAGTCTGCAGGGAGGGACGCAGAGTCTCCAGAAGGGACTGAGGAAAGGGCCTGCATATGGGCCAAGGTAGGAAGTGGTCCAAAGAGTCTGAAGAAGCAAACAGGTGCATTCTCTAGAGTCCCGGGGCTGGAATCCAGAGTGATGATGATGGGGGGAGACAGGGACTGGGTTCCTCCACAGGCCCACCAAGGAAAGTGGTGTGAAAAACCCCTGATAGAAGGGACATAAGGACAACTGAGCCCAGAATTGGGCCAAAGACCTGATGCGAATTTGTTGAATTATTGTTTGGTGGGACTCCCTCTTACCCCAAAAAGGTGCGGGTGGGGGAGACAGTACACATAACCTGGCCAGGGGGCTGGAGTGGCTGTCGGTAGGAGGCACTTGAACAGAAAACACTTCTGTAGCAATTGGGAGAAACAGCCTGCTACAGCCACTAGGAGACACACTCTTCTACATGTGCAAAGTTCTGTGCCCCAAGTCATATATGCCTCCCAGAGACCCTGCCCTCAGCAGCCTGCATTTGAAGGCATGACTGGATTTAAAACAGTGAAGACAAGAAAGTGTTCAGTGTGATCATCTGGCTTCGCAGACAGTGAGTTTCAGAAGCTTTGGGAGGTGAAGAGAACAGGGTGTTGGTGAACTTTGGCTCTTCCAACCAGTTGCTTGAAAAAGGTATGATGTTGGGGGTGGACAAAAGAAACAAAACATCAATTTTGAGCCGAACTACAGAGTATAACATAAAGACTTCAGGCCCAATCCTGCAATTGTTACTCATGAGTGGTCCGTATGGCTCCAGTCCTGCAAAGATTTATGCATGTGCTTAACTATGCCCTGCTAATAATCCCACTGACTTCAGTAAAACTACATACAGTGCAAAGTTAACTGTGTGCATAAGTCTTTACAGGACTGGGACCACCACGAGCAGATCCACTGAAGTCACTGGAACTTCTACTGTATGAGTTTGAAGGTTCAGGCCCACATTTGTACAACTTGAGTGTACCTGGAGTCTGATCAGAGTATTAAATAGAATATTCTGAACGGACTTGACAGTGTTTCTACTGAGAGGCTGGTGTCTGTTTTTACTTTAAAAATCAGTTTTCAACTCAGTCTTCAATAGTTTTGCTGCATGTTGGCATCACTGCAAATCTCCAGAAGGTTCTTTCACCTCACCAATTTAATGTGGTGTTAAGACAGCCCTTCATAAAAAATGACCCTTTTAAATTTTAAAGCTAATGTGCACTTTAGGCAAGTCTGTTAAATTATCACAAGAATTTCTAGTAAGAAATGAAGTCCATCTAGGTTACAAAGCATTAGGGAAAATATGCTTATGTAAGCACAGTTTCCTATGTAAGTAGTAGATTTTAGTTCAGTTTTCCGCATAATGATATATTTCCCAGTAGAAGTATTATGAGGTGTTTATTTCTTCAGTTGGTTAGTCAGAAACCTAAGTATTCTCTCTTTACTTTCCCCCTATATAAACATCCCTAAAGATGTTATGTCTGACATAGGTTTGTGTGTTACAATGGTGGTAATGGGCAGTACTTGGAAAAGCCATTTCAGGTTTAATATACCAGTTCAGTCATTTCAGCAAATGAGGACCTCCCTAGAAAATCCTATTATTTTCAAAGAACTTTAATTTTTCTTATATTTGGATGGAATTATCTCAATCTTAACACTCATTGTTCATCGCAGAAGGAGTTTCATTATTGGAAGATTGTTTAGTTTTCATTTAGCCATATTTATGAAGGGAATGAGTCTTATCTTCCTCTTATTGAAATCAATGGCATAACTACCATCGACTTCAATGGAAGCAGGATCAGGCTTTAACACATTGTTTTCTGCAGTGTGAAATAGTCCTCAGCCTAATGTCTCACCTGCACTGATGTATGGTTAAGTGCTTCCATTATCTGAGAGGGGAAATTGTTTTATAACAGCTGAACAGGTTGTGGGCTATTCCACTTACCCTCTGAAAATTAATGATAACAACTGCCATGTAGACATACAAAATAAGCCAGTGGCCCATGTCAGCTGTCGCAGGCTCATGGGGCTCAGGTTGAGGGGCTGTAAAATCTCAGTGTAGACCTGAGAGCTTTTAGATCCTGTGGGCTCTAGTTCAAACCCAAAAATCTACACCACAATTTTACAGACCTGCAGCTTGAGTCCCACAAGCCCGAGTCAGCTGATTAGAGCCACCTTCGGGTGCTTAGTTGCTGTGTAGACATACCCAAAGTGATCAAAAAATAGTAACCTGAAATATTTCTGACCTGTATAGTTGTTGACTCATGGCTTGGAGTCACTTCCATTCAAATAGCTTGCTCTCTCGTCCAACCTGCCTTTTATGGGTCAGAACCTAGGCCCTTTTGCCTCCCAAATGAATAATCAGAGTTGCAAGGTTGGTAGCCACTGAGACCTAGATGGATTCTGAGGAGAGAATCTTAGTGTCTGTGTAAACACTCACCTCTTCCTGAGACTCTAGCCTGCTGCACTACTGTAGCATATCTTTATGGGAAGCACTGAGCGTACAGAGTGGTTTCCTGACTACAGACCTGTCAAGTTTTCATAAGCAAAGCGAAGGTGATCTGTAGAAGGGGAAGGTCTAGGGCTTGGACTTGTTCTGGGTGTCATCCAGAGCTGGAGAAAGAATCAGATTATTTTGTAACTAGAGCAACAAAAACACCTTGACTTCATAGATTGAAAATATTGTAATAAATCACAATGTTTATAAAACAAAAGTTTCCCTGTTCTCCTTTTTTTCTCCCACCCTCTTCTTTTCATTTTCTCCTTCTCTTCTCTGCTTTTCCTTTCCTATCTTGATACTTGTTTTTCTTCAGATTATTTGTATGTCCCTGCTTTCCTCAAGGCTAATTTTCATACATTTTTTCCTTCCTTGTTAGACGTTTAAGGTCATTCTCACTAACACCCTCTCTTTCTCCCCTCTTCCCTCCCCCCCAGTAGCTGGATTTTTTACTGTAGATGATTTCTCTCTCCTTCCCCAATATAAATGCTGATGATGAGTGAGTCAGAGGATGAGAGACTGGCATAGAGTATCTGTGACGGTATTACCTCTAAATATGGGTGAATTGGCAACCAGTGACTTACTGAGTCAGCAGAGGATGGTCCTCAGCAGATTAATCACTGTGGGAGACTGACTGGCTATACCATCTAGAAGGATCTCCTGGCTGACATTTGCGATGGCCCTCTCTTTTCCTATGGGAATTGGGAAGACATAAACCCCATATATTTAACAAGAGAGCTGGTCGTGAAATGATTTCCCCTCTCCTCCCCGTGTAAAATTGCAGTGAAAACAAAACCAAACAATATATTTCTTGTCAGTTGTAGCATAATGGGGTGTCCTAACTGGAAGGCAAATCCTTCCCCTCTTCTTTAGAGGCTATGTTATGGATGAACTATGATGTTTCTTTTTTTTTTAAACTCCTTTTATGGATATTGCTGCTTTTATATGTATAGGTAGATTACCTGTAACAGAAACATATGCTATTATTATCCTATTAAACATCAACATATAACTCTTATAGCTTTGTTTTATGTAGGCTAATTGAATATCCCAGGTGAATACTGGAAAGTTTGTATAACTAGTGTTATTTGTTTGTTTTTGTGTGTTACTCTTTTACCTGAAATCCTCAGTAAAATATGTTTAAAAACATAAATAGCTGATTTATTGTAAAAGATGAAACTACTGGAAATGCATTATATTCTCAATGTAATTTTCAGATTCTATAAATGGTGTTGTAGCATAGGGTTTGTAAACATAAATTAGCAATTATGAAGTACTAATATTTCTGCACTGTGATTTTAAGGAATTTATAAAACTAGTGCATGACCTCTGCTGTACTTCAGCTGCATCAGAAGATATTGTCATTGTTAATTAATGTGACATATGTTTGTTTTAATAGATGGGCAGTGTCATGTCTTGGGAAAGCACACTCATTAATTTATGTTGCAGTTTACATTTTAACTGGCGCAAACGTGACCTTTTCCCTTTTCATCATACAGAAGGTGAAGTCCTTTAGCAGTTTTTGCTCAGATAAAACTCTCATTGATACTAGAATTTGGCTCAGGAAAACTAATGTGTATGGAATTATTTATTTGTCTGAACAGGAAAGTTTTGTCAGTTATATCGGTATATTTATACCGATATACTTAAATTGATATAAATCTATATGCGGGCACACTTATTCTGGAATAAGAATGGCTTTTTTTGGTTTATTTTACACACCTTTCAAAGTGTGATAAAAGGTACTCGCCAAAATAAGAGTGTCCACACAGGCTATTATACCAGCTTAACTGCACTGGTTTAAATTCACATCTTAACTTATGCTGGTATAACCTTCCCATGTAGAGGAGCCCCAAATAGCAAGTCTCTTCTAGTTCTCTTATTCCCATTTCCTCTCATAGCATAGTAGTCTAAGTTCAAAATATTTTGTAGTACTTTCCAACATAGGAGATGGAGGGAGAGGCCAATTCTAAGGCTTTTGTTTCAGTTTTGTCTATGTGTCAGCAGATCTAGAACTATGCAGATTTCATTTAGTGAAGGAGTGTTTTATACATGTTGTGTTACTGCTAAGGCCACTTGAAGCCATACAAATTTGTGCGATCATGTTTTCATATCTCCCATGCTAAATCAATTCTAAGATGGAGGACTCCCAAAGAACACTTAAATACTGCAGGAAGTTGTTTTAGCCATTTATTAGTAAGCAGTCTTTATTCTAAATCAGTCCTCTTTTGATACCCCACCTTTGTGTAAGGGAACACTATTTTGTTGGAGTGTGGTCTTTTGTATAAGAGGTGAAACCACTACCTAACCACTTGTGATCTCATTACACTCCTAATAAGAATATGGTTATATTTTGCCTTGTGCCTGTAGTTTAAAGTGAGTTAGTGTATTCTTCACTTTCTGTGGTGAATACAAGCATAGTGGTGCTGGGCTCTGTTTAACCCCAGAAATGGCTTCTCAATACTGAATAGTGATCTGTGTGTAAGTTGGTTCACTTGCAAAGTACTATGGGATTTTTCAAGATGAGAGGCACTATATAGGGTAAGCCATTAAAAAGTGAATATTTGCTAGGCATTACAACAGAATTAATGCAGGTATCTTATTCTGTGGTAATCTAAGATCCCACTATGTAATAAGTGTTGGCAAAAGTTGATTCATAGATCTAAAGATCAGAAGGCTCTAGTCTAGTCTGAGCTCCTGTATAACAAAGGCCTTACTGTTTCACCCAGGAATTCGTGCATCAAGGCATAAATTCTGATTGAACTAGCACATATTTTTTAGAAAGACATTCAGTCTTGATTTAAAGATTATAAGTGATGGAGAATCCACCATATCCATTTGTAAGATGTTCCAGTGGTTAATTACCCTCACTTAAAATTTTCATTAAGGACGAGCATGATATAGATGTAAAATTTATCATCTTTCTCCTCATCCCTCTTTCGGTCTGCCATCATAAAGGCTTCACATCAAGTCCAGCCATTTTTCATATCAGTGAGGGCTGGATGGATGATGCCCTCCAGAGTCTATCCATGTTGCTTCTAATTCAGTCAGAAAAGGGGCAAAACATAGAGTGAAGGGAAAAAGACCAAGTGCAGAGGAGACATAAGTTAGTTTGGTTTTTTTAGAAAAGGTATTACTTAATAGAAAGTGTAAATGCAAATCGATGCACTAAATAACCAAATTTTAAAAGATTTGTTTTTTGTAAAGAGATGGGATAAAATGTATGATGGGGACAGAAATGAGCCTGGGGCAGCCCTGGCTGGCTGTTTTTCATGCTTCCTCAGATTGTTTTCTGTGGTTCCACCTATGACTGTCCTGTGGGTTTTTTTAATAAAAATATGGTCATCTTGGTTCAGGACTAAGCTCAGTTGTTAATTCTAGATCCTCTGCTTAGTAGTATATAGAGTAGTCACTAAATTGTTGGGCTAGCTATGTGGGTGCATCCTCATTTATTTTATCAGCTGAAGACATCCTACAACTTGATAACAAAAAGCCCAGTATAACAAGGATAAAATGTAGGCTTCAGCTCTGCTTCACGTCACAGATTTGGCTTCCATACCCACACATTCTATTTAGCAAGAATATTGATGGCACCGGGAGCTCTCTATGTCCAAATATATGCCACAAACTTATGAGAGCTGCTGAAGCTGGAGATTGACCCACTTATGGAACACTAATCCTGATTTCTCAGAGACAAAAATGTGTTTAAGGAGGTTATTTGTAGGCATTGTTAAAGTTAACTGAGCTTAGAACTGAACTAGTGTATAAGCAGAGATAAAAGCTACTGGGGTCAAATCCATCTGTGCTTAGATATGGTGGTGGCAAAAGACAGGGTGAGTATCCAGGGATGGAAGAAATGTCTTAAATGCTGAAGCCCAAAATTTCTTCCCAGATGTCAAAAGGTAAAACCAGTTTTAAAAAAATCTAGAAAGAGTTACATCTGTGATTGTGTGTGATATAGGCAAGAGTTAGGAGTAAGTGAACATTCTCATTAACACCTGCTTTAAAGCTATGTATCAAATTGTCCCAATGCAGCTGTGGAGATACTATCATGCAGATATTATGAAATGCTTAGTGTCAGGGTGACTCAACAAAGACAGTATTTGCTCCTAGGGTGCCTGCCTGCACATGGAGTGTTGTGGTGAGGTAGCCATGTTAACAGCTAGAAACCCAGATTTAAGGAGTATAAATTTTTACATTCTGAGTCAGCACTAGGAATCAAGTCTGCTGAATAATTATGCATCTGGCAGTAGTACATGCACAAATACAGTTTTTGTTGGATAGCTTCATTATTACCCTAATTAATATTAGCAGTAGCAGCAGCAGGGTTAGTTCTAGTATTAGATATGTGCTATTGTTAAATCCTTAGGGCCAAATTCACAGCTGTTGTAAGTAGTGATTATTCCATTCATAATTGCTAATGTGGTTTTGCCTGCTTAGAACAGCTCTGAATTTGCTCCTAAGTGTCAAGGGTTCATCTTTAAATATGGTACAAAACTGCAGTTGGCCTTTTTGATACACTGGTTCTAGAGAACCATTAAGAAACTACATTCAAGTCTAAATATGTCAATGTGATTTTTTCATCCCCAAAGGGGATGCTTAAACGTACAGTTAAGGTCAAATTTAAATCCTTTCAATCCGTGAATGTATGCTCTGTTTGCACATGCAAAAAGTCTTTTACAAATGCAGATACTGGGTGAGCAAACTTAGAGGTTGGCTGAGCATTTATCCCTTAAAGTTTTGTTTTTGTTGGTACAAGCTGTTGTTTTGTTGGTTTACATTATGTGGAGAAAAACAAATGTTCTTTATAAACAAAGAGGAAAGATGAGGAGTAGCAGCAATTGCAAGTACAAATAATGTTGTACAGTTTCTGAATGTCTAATGTTCCAAGATATTTGGTTTGGAAGAATCAGTTGTGCAATGTGGTATGTGAAACTAATCACATTCATTAGCTCCATGACTAATCATGTAATGACTCTGCAAGGTTACTCAAGGAGTCCACCAAACATGCTGATAGACCTCAGGAAGAGCTATACATTCCTCCATTATGTTTTTTCTTTTCCACATCTGGATATTTGAGATATTAAGAATCTTAGCTGTCTAGTGCATACGGCAAAAGAAAACAATGCTATCAGGGCTATTCATGCTCACTTTGAGTATTATGTACCCAAAGTTATTATTGAAGAACATTCAGCTGATTTTAAGGGTCAGGTTTTCAAAGCATAATGCAACCTGAAAACAGCATTTCCAAATTGCTGTTGACATCTTTTACAAAATCTAAGCTGTTTTTGCGGTTATTGCAAACATCACTGAAATATATGGGAACAGTTGCATAGATCAGAATAGCATCAAACAAAATCTTCCCCAAATATGGACCATATGCTTTGTGACTCTCCACAGCAACCAAAAGCTTTTCTGAAAATATCTTTGGTGATGGATGGCAGCCTGTAGACAAAGGATCTGGGCTAGAGCTAAGCAAATAATTCACAACAAATTATTCAGCAAATTTTGCCTTTCTTTCTGTGTGTGGATTGTCCATGAATGGATCATGACATTCTCAAATGTACAGTATTCATTATTCAAAATTAATAACTTTTTTTAGCAAATAAACCTTTGTCTGACAATCATTCACAAATTGAGAATAATTACAATTCTCAGTTCTTCTTCGAGTGATTGCTCATGTCCATTCCATTATAGGTGAGTGCATGCCACCATGCACAGTTCCTGGAATTTTTTCCCCTTAGCAGACTCCATAGGACCGGCTCTGCTGCCCCCTAGAGTCCCACGCGCATGCTGCGGTATATGATGCACTGCCAGCCCTATGCCCCCTCAGTTCCTTCTTTCCGCCCGTGACAGTTGCTGGAACTAGCCTTGCTCTCTCCAAGTGCCATTCCCCTTTGAACTCTTTGTTGTTTGAAGTACTTTAGCTAGTTTAAAGTAGTTGTTATGTAGCGTTAAGTGTAGTTAGATAGGTAATCCCTGAGGGACTTAGGGTGGCCGGGTCATGCCCTGGTCGCCTGGGTTTAAGCCGTGTGCCTCCTGCAGGAAGGCTTTCCCGCTCAGCGACCCCCACGATCGGTGCCTTAAGTGTCTGGGGGAAGAGCATAGGAAGGATAAATGTAAGATATGCAGAGCTTTTAAACCGCAGACCCAGAAGGACTGAGAGATCCGGTTAAAATCCCTGCTCATAGAACCAGCACTCTGCACAGTGTCCAAGCCATCCCGCTCCATGGTACTGAACATCACCTCAGTGCAGAATGCACCACCGGCACCGGGATTGACTCGGCACTGAGCAGTGTCCCCGGTGCCGAAGAAGAAGAGGCAGCGCGGGGAGCATGGACACTCCCCTCGCTGTCGGTATGGGCAGGGTCGAGTGTGGAGATGCACCGGCCATGGCCTGCTGAGTCTTCTCCGGCGCCTGCATCTCTGAGCAGGGAGCCTTCTCCGACTCCTGGAAGTGGGAGAGTGCCCCTGCCGACGCCGTCGACACCGGCGGCATTTCAGGTGGCAAGAGCCTTGTTGGCCTTGCCCACGCCACCTCCGCCGAGGGAGAAGGCGTCAGTGTCCCGAGCCGAGAAGGGGGAAGGGAAGGGGAGAAAGGAAGCCGAGAAGGGGCCAGTGTCGAGCCGGCCTGCTTCAACTAGGGATGCGGAGTCTCCGTCTCGGCACCAATGTCAGTCCCCAGCACCAGAGGCAGCGCAGACCAAGAGGCGGCACCGTTTGAGGTCTGCCAGGCGACGCTCAGACAGCTCCGGCTCCGCATCCGCAAGGCCGAGTTCGCCCTCACCAAGGTGGTGCAGAGCCCGGTCACCGTCGGAGGATTTGGCACCAAGGGGCCATCCCGCACTGAGGCAGTGCGGAACCCGGTCGCCATACGAAGACCCCGCACCACGCAGTCCCCAACGTGGAACCTGGTCGCCAGAGTCAGGCTTGGCACCACGGAGTTCGGAGCGGCACCGGTCTTGGTCACTGAAGGGTAAGCGGCAGCATAAGCACTCGGTGCCGAGACGACACTCCGGTACCTCAAGCTCCTCGGAGCGCACCTTTACTCGTTGGCACCGTTCGCAGCAACGGAGGCGGTTCTCGTTGTCCTCTAGCTTGGAGGCATCGAGAGAACGGTCCCCGGCACCGGACGGCACCCGGGACCAAGGCTGTGCACGGCACCACAGGTCTAGTGGCTCGGGGTCCCACAGGGGGGACAGTCGTTGGGACAGCTGATGCCCCCACAAGGTGCCACAGCCCGTGGCGCAGTCAGTCCCAGGGTCAATGGCCGCAGGGTCAATGGCTACAGCAATGGCCTTATTGGGCCCCATGGGGCATCCAGATGGGACAGGGGCCACAATCTATCCTGTCAGCGGGGCTTCGGTCCGTGCCTCCGGTTCAGAAGAAGGCCCATACACACCACTCCTCGGACGAGGAGTTGGACCCCATGGAGGGACCCTCTATGGATGCATTCCTTCGTCAGGTGGGGGAACACCCCGCAGGATGCGCCTCGGCAGTCGTCTTCCTTTTTACCAGACAAGGCACTCTCCCAGGACCATATGGCACCACTGGAGGATTTCAGGGTGCACCAGGAGCTCCTCAAAAGGGTGGCCTCTAACTTGGGGCTGGAGGTGAAGGAGTTAGAGGAGGCCGATGATACCCTCTTCAGTGTGCTGGCGATGGCTGCCCCAGCAAGAGTGGCCTTACCTGTCCACGACAGGGTCCTCAAAATTGTAAAGGCCCTGTGGCAAACCCCTTCCTCGGTCGCCCCTATGTCAAAGGTGGCTGAGAAAAAGTATTATGTCCCGCCCGAAGGATTCGAGTATTTGTTTACTCACCCAGCCCCGGGAATCCTGGTGGTAGATGTAGCCAACCAGAGGGACAGGCAAGGTCAGCCAGGTTCCACTCCCAGGAACAGAGACAGCAAGAAGCTGGATTTGTTTGGGAGAAAAATTTATTCAACGGTAGCCCTGGAGTTCAGGATTGCCAATCGTCAGGCCCTCCTGGGTAGATACAATTTTAATTTGTGGGACTCCCTCAGGCGGTTTGCTGAGGCCCTGCCCCAGGACCAGGCCGCAGACCTTACCACCATCCTGGATGAGGGAATCACGGTGGCTAGGGCAGCGCTCCAGACAGCCAGCGATACTGCTGACTTGTTGGGTAGCACCATAGCCTCCGCCATTGCCATGAGAAGGTGCTTGTGGCTGCAATCCTCGGGCCTGTCCCAGGTGGTGCAGCAATCAATTCAGGACCTCCCTTCAATGGGTCGACCCTATTCTCCGATCAGACTGATGCAGAGCTGCACAGTCTGAAGGACTCCAGGGCCACGTTTCGCTCCCTGGACCTGTACACGCCCCAGGCTTCCAGGCGGCAGGCATGGCCCCAGGTACAGCAGCAGCCAAGGCCCCCATCTAGGCCGTTTCAACCCCATAGAATTAGGGACAGGAATAGGGGGTTCAGAAGTAGGAATCAACCCCCCAGCTCATCCTCAGCCCCCGAACAGGGATCCCCCAAGGGGTCGGACAACAGTTAAATAGTTTAGCCCTGCCCCTTGGCCTATCCGCTGGTAGCGGACTCCCCAGGCAAAGGTGTTCCGTTCAAGGAACTGGTCCAGTCGGTCACCCTAAATTCTGACGCTTCTGCTGTAGGATGGGGAGCCTGCATCAGCGTCGACCCAGGCAATCAGGGGCTCTGGTCAGAGGAGGAGAAGCTCATGCACAGGAACATGAAGGAGCTGAGGGCCATTCGCCTAGTGTATGAGGTGTCCCTCCGATTCCCGACAGCCAGAGTTGGGCAGGTGCTGATGGATAACACTGCAGCGATGGTTTACATAAACAGGCAGGGGGGGAGGGAGCCCCTCGGCCCTCTGCAAGGACTCCCGGGAGTGGGGAATGATGAGGCAGATCACCTCAGCAAGTCGTTCCTAGCCCGCCATTACTGGCTGTTGCACCCAGAGGTGGTGGCGATGTTCTTCCAGAATGGAAGCATTCCCCAACTGGACCTATTCGCGTTGGCCTGGAACGCGAAGTTTTCCAAGGTTCTGTTTGCTCCGGGGTTGCATGACTGAGTTGATTTCCGACACATTTCTCATGAACTGTTGCACCCAGACCTGGATCACCTGTACTCCACCGCCTGGAGGCCCTGTGCCTAACAGAGGGAAAGAGAGCCTGCCCGGTGCAGACCAAACTACTCCTGCTTGGTATCAGGAAACCTTCTCCACAGTTCGTGTATCGGGCGAAGTGGAAATGGTTTACCTCTTAGGCAGAGTCTAGGGCAGTCTGCCCAGCCTATCGCCTTAACAGGCGACCCTGGAGTACCTGCTCCAGCTAAAGCTCCAGGGTCTGGTGCTGGCCTCACTGACGGTTCATCTGGAGGCCATTTTGGCCTTCCATCAGCAGCTACAAGGGAGACTACATGTCGGTCAGGTTCCTCATGGTGGTGGAGAGGCTCTACCTGCAGGTCTGTGATCTGGGGCCTCCCTGAGGTCTCAACCGGGTCCTCTCAAGACGCACAGGGGCCCCCCTTTGAACCCATGGCTTCAAGCCCCCTGCTTGTGCCTTCAGGAAAGGTAGCCTTCCTAGTGGCCATTACTTCAGCTAGGAGGGTCTCCGAGCTTAGGGCCTTGACCTTGGAGCCCCCTTATACAGTATTCTATAAGGATTAAGGTACAGTTGAGGCTGCATTCAGCCTTCCTGCCCAAGGTAGTTTCCCAATTTCATTGTAACTGAAATAAATTTCTCTCCGTGTTTTTCCCAAACCGCACCGTTCGGAGGAGGAGAGGAGATGGCATCTCCTCATGGGTTACATTATGCATCAAGTTCTGCGACCAGCAGACCAGGGTATCTCTTCCGGGAACCATCACAGCGCACAGCCAAAGCTCAAGCACCATCGCCCAGCAGGCGACAGAGGACATGGTATTTGGCAGAGCTGTGCTGATGGCAGCTCACCGGTAACTCCGACCCACCTCCAAGGTATTGCTTGTTAGTCACCTATAATGGAATGGACATGAGCAATCACTCGAGGAAGAAAACAAGGTTACTTACCAGTAACTGATGTTCTTTGAGATGTGTTGCTCATGTCCATTCCATAGCCCACTCCCCGTTCCCGCTGCTGGAGTTGGCAGAAAGAAGGGAGTGAGGGGGCGTAGGGCTGGCAGTGCCTCATATACTGCGGCATGCGTGCGGGATTCCAGGGGGCACCAGAGCCGGGCCTATGGGGTCTGCTAAGGGGAAAAAAGTTCCGGGAACCGTGCACGGAGGTGTGCACTCACTTATAATGGAATGGACATGAGCAACACATCTCGAAGAACAACAGGTACTGGTAAGTAACCTTGTTTTTTGTTTGTTTTACCGCATTGGATAATTTCTGTAACTAATTGACACAATGCTAATTATTGCATTGGTTAGTTACATAAGTCATCCAGTTAGGGAAAAGAAACAGTATCCTATGGTTTATGTAATTGCCAAGAGATGGTGAATTTTAGACTGTAGATTTGATGATTGTAAGCTTTTTGGTTCAAGGATTGTCATTTTTTGTTAGTTTCGGCAGTGCCTATCTTAATGGGCCCTGACTTGGTGGAGGCTTCTAAGTGCATTATAAATAATAACAACTAATAGTTAATAAAATGCAAGGTTCATCTTTAAATATTGTGCTGCATTGATCATACGCTACCCAATATAGCACAAATTCTTAATGGCCAATTCAGCATTCAATCATAATTTCATAATTCACTTGAGCCAAATAATTGAGCATTCAGGTTTAAAATTAACTTTTCACAAGTATTGAAATGTTCACAGAAAGCAAATGAGAGGTTCACAAAGAAGGTTTAATCAAAATACATTTTCAGTTTCAAACTAATATTCAAAAATAACATTTCCTACTATCCATTAAACTCTAGTAAGAACATTCCACGTCCTGCATATATATAAGTAAAATCCTGAACAAGTAAATGCCCTGTTTGTCTTGATGTATGGCCCCAATTCAGGAAAGTGTTTTAAGCATAAACTGAAGCCCATCCCTGTTCAGCATATCACTTAAGCACATACTTAACTTTAGGAACATGCTTAAACACCATTGAAGTCAATGAGAGTTAAGCCCATGTCTAAAATTAAACACATATTTAAGTGCTGTGTTGAATAGGGATAGACTACTGAATTGGAGCCAATAGGGATAAAACCTGTCAAGTGTCCCATAGGAGTTGCAAATGTTCTTCATAACTATTCCTGGAATCATCCAATGAAAAATGTGTTTACAGTACAGATGTTGCTAAACCGTGCTCGAAAGAAGCGAGAAGTATTCGAAGACAATGAGTTTGTTATTGGGTGTCTTCATTTTTTTTAGATCGTCACTTGTAACAAACTAAGGAAATTGTTATTGGATTTGAAAGTTTTTTTCCATAAATAAATGTCACTTTTAAATATCCCAGTAATTATGTTTGTATTTCTGTTACTGCCGGAATTTGAAGGGTAACATTTACATATTTTATCTAATTCATTAATGTTCGACTAGTGAGTTAAAATGATGATGTGCTGTGTAAATGAAGCAGCTTGCCTGTTGTAGATAAGCTGACTTCAGCCGTTCAGACTTGTACTAAAAGAAGGGTGCCCAGTTCCTTGGAAGAGACAACTATATAATCACATCATGGTCTCTAACAGTAACATGATGTGTAACGAGCAAAATATAGAGTCTAGTTTTAAATAATACTAATATTAAATCAGGTCACAGCCAGGAAAAGTAATGTAAAAAGGCAAATGTTATTCCTTGTGTAAGAGGAAAGAGCACATAATGCTATGAATTCAGGACAGTGTCAGTGTTGTCTATATATTTCTTCAGATAACATCGTTCATGATATTTAGTACTTGTACTACAACATTAACATTGTTTCCGCATGCAGTAGCTGGATTTAAACAAAAACCCAACTGTTGAAGTTTCTACTTTTTTGAAAACCTAGAATGTGTCTGAGTGATCTAATCCAATTGCTGAAGTAGTTTTTGTTCATATTCTAACATGCATATTTTCCATTTTAAATATTGGTAATGCCTTGGCTTGGCCCTTTGGTCAAAATGTGACCTGCCAGTGAGAAAAACACAAGGGAGCGCTTTCTGCTTTTCCATGCGAACCCAGTTCTTGGTATCTGTTGCTAATGGAATTTTTGGCATGACAAGAAGGGTGTTTGCTCATCATATGGCATCCACCAAGGACTGTTTTGCAGCCAATGGGGTTGCTGCAGGTTGTTTGAACTCCTGCAGAATCAGGACTCTGCCTCTCATGTCCTGTTTCACACCCTGACTTTCTCAATTGAAGCAGGAAGTCAGTGAGTACCGTGAGCTCTGTGGGGTGGTTTCTTGATGGCTGTCAGGAATGTAGCTATTGCAATACATGGTAGCTGGAGGTGTAGAGTGGGAAGGCTGGCTGTATGGCAGTTTTTAAAGAGACATTGTGGTGGCTGTACTGAATGCATTTACCTTGCATTACATTTATCTTGCATTGTCTCTTCTGTTAAAGTTTTGTTCTTCAATTTCACTTTGTTTTATTGATAAATGCACAGCTTGCCTGAGTTTTGGCTGTCAGTACTGTAACTTCTTCTGGGTGTGGTGATGGTATCATACAATTCAGTTTTTCAAAACTGCTTAAGATTAGAGAGTCATTAGAAGAGAAACAGGAAAGTAAAAAATTAGAATGGGGACAAAAGGAGATTGTAGCAGGAATCTGAATACTTACATCCCAGGATCTCACCAATCCAGTGGTGGTGGTCTGACATTCTCACTTGTCTGTTTACAGATTGCATGTACCAAACAATGCCTCCAAAGTGCAGAGATAAAGGTGTTGTCTTTGTGATAAGATCTCTGGACCTCAAGTATCCTAAATATGTCACTGTACTCCTCTTCCTAAAATATCCAGAAGGGACATGGCCAACTGTCATTCTCCCACCCACTTGCTATGACTCCAACTTTTTTTCTTTTCATCAACAATTTTAGGTGAAGATGATCTTTTGACACTGTTTACCCACTTTCGGTCAGCAACACTTTTAATCACCCCCAAAATTGTAGACCCTGTTTTGCACTTTTAGTAAAGTGCAGCATATTAACACTGAATCTTAAGATGTGTCTCCATCCTTCTCCTGGCATGCCTGTGGTAAATATCTACTCCAGTTACAAACCATTAAGAAGTTCTGTCTGGAGTGTGATTTATCATGTAGACCTGGAAGTGCAGTAGCTAATTAAAAAGTTAGTATTTGCTAATAGTCACCAAACAGTGGTTTCTGAGCTGCCACAGTTACCCCTCTTCTTAGAATAAGAAATCATTATAGGCACTCTGTGATAGATGTTAGCAAATGTTAACTTTTTAATGAATATAGTTGGATATTAGAGTAAAGTGTAACACTTATAGGAAGTAAAGTAACAATCTGAGGCTGTGATATTATTCCTGTGGTACTTCAAAATAGAATGATGTCCAAGATTGTTCCACTTTGGTCATTAGCTAGATAAAACGGAAGGCTGACATGCTGCAGTACATTGGTACATATGCATGTATAAACACAAGATGTATATACACAAGCACATAGACACACATGCACAGGTACTGATATATTTACATTGCTGCTTTGGAATAAAATTAATACATGTATGTGGAATTGTACTCTGAATTCCTCATCACAAAACCAGAAGTGATGCTCAAAATCCTACAGTTGATTAATAACATCTTCTAAACAATCATCATTGGCCCCTTCTATTTTGTGGTTAAATACTAAGAATGGCTATCTAATGAATTTTAGTAAGGAAGAAACACTGATCAGAATGGAAAACTGGTGAAAAGTGAATAAAACCACATCCTTAGAACATAAAATTGCTGCAGTTATTGTCTCTTGATTAACAGCAAGAGTCCAAAGAGGAAGTAAGGAAAAACAATAATAAAATATACAAAATTGCTTTTTATTAAAAAAAATTTGCAACAATTATATCTTCCCCAGAAATCTTAAAGGTTAGTAAACTGAAGTCTAGCACCTTGTTTTACAGTTCTCTGATGTACTGTACAAAACTGTCCCCTCTTCCTCTCTCTCTCTCACCTTTCCATTATCTTTTGTTCAAGTTTCAGAAATATCCATTTTATATGAGACCTAACATTGAATTCTAAAAATTAAACTCAGCATCTGCTGCTACAGAGAATGCAAAGATTGCATGCTATACTATAAGAAAGTTTATATAATCAGGAAAGATGGGATTATGTAGCCAGGGTATGCTTGCCTCTTCTCTACTGAATTTGACCTAAGGTCAAGTTTCTAGTCTGTGGTGGAAGAGCTGTGAAAAAGTGATAACATAGGAAATACAGCATCTGTTATAGAACTGAAGCGACACAACAGGCAATTAAATTCTGGTGGTCTGATCCTGCATTCTTTGTTATACCCAAAATTCAAGTCTACAGGAAATTTAGGTACACAGAGAAGGTGGCCCTAGGTTCTCCTTTCTATTTTTTAAAATTACTTTGCAGATGTAGCTTTTTATCTTCCTGCACTGCACTGGCATTATATTGGATTTCACTCCAGGAACTTCTTGTATCCACTTTTAGGCTGGAGTAATTGCAATGTAAGTTATTACCCAGTTACTTTTTCTGTTTAACTTCTATTTAACTTTTTCAGAACTTAGATTTAAATTGATTTTTTTATCAATTGCTGTTAGTTCACAGGCTGAAGCTGATGTGCCATCTCTGTGTCTACACTGGGTACAATCATTCACTGGCTTACTCCTCAAATTTTTTTCTGTGATTGTAAACGTGCCCTTCGGGGGCAGTGTCGGGGTTTCCCCTCTGAGTCCTCTCTGGAGGGGGACCACTCTTCCTGACTCTCCCCGGTGGGGGGAGTCTAGTCCTTCGCCCCGGCCCCTAGGCAGGGCGGGCGAGCCGATAGTCCTTCGCCCCGGCCCCTAGGCAGGGCTGGTCAGGCAACAGATAGTCCCGCGCTCGGCCCGTAGGCAGGGCTGGAAAACAAGCAGTCTAGTGTTTGGGATGGTGAGGAGGGTAAGGTTCTCCCGGGGTGGCTCGGGAAGAGGGGAGGGGGATGCAGGCCCACCCATCTCCACTGTGTCCCAGCCCAGGGCTCTAGCAGTGGCAGGGGTACCTGTCACTGCGTTGGCGGGGCTCCGGCCGCAACACGCCAACCGGATTGCCCCGTACTCAGCCTCTGTTTAGGGTTGTCCCTGGGCTTCTTCCTCCCCGTACCCACAGGTACCTGATTCCTCCAGGTCGCCGGGATGGGGTAGTCCGATCAGGCCCTCCTCATCCACCAGTGGCAGCTCCAGCAACTCCATGGGCTCCTCCTCAGATGGGAGTTCCTCCAGGTCCTGCGGCCCCCAGGCCAACGGTAGGGCCAGTAGGTCTCCGGGTCCCAGGCTCAGTGCTGCTCGGGTCTATCCTCCTCGGGTTCCCTGGCAGCAGGCGGCCTGGGCAGGTCCTCCTCTGGCTCCCGGGCAGCGGGTGACTCAGGTGGGTTCCTGTCCAACTCCCAGGCAACGGGGGACTCAGGCAGGTTCTCCATCAGTCCCCAGTCTGGGTTTGAGACCGGCCTTTCCCCTTCAGCAGGGGCTTCAGGCCCAGCTCTAGCATGGAGCCTCCAGGGAGAGGCATCCTTCTCCCTTGGCCATCCCCGCCTGACTGAGCTCACAGGCCAGTGTTTTAAAGGCCTGGCCCCGCCTCCCTGCTTCCTGTCAGGTGATCTTCTCTTAGGCTCTAGCAGCCAGGGTGGGTTTGGTTCTCCCTCTGGGTCTCTCTCAGAGGGGAACCATCCCTCCCGGCTACAGTGATAAAGATGTTTTTTAATGGTAAATGGATACTGATTTAAGCATTTAGAAAGGGATTAAGAAACTATCTTCTCAATCATCACTATGCTTATGAATAAGCAAAGTTCTTTTGGTAATGAAAAAGCACTTTTACGGTGATATGTGTTTTACAAGCCACCACTATACTCATCAAATCTGCACAAAAAGACTGGAGTAGAGCCTCAGGTATGGCCATGAGATGACCTGTCTGAATGACCTAATGTGCAAACAGGACCATTCATTGTGAAATGTAAATACACTTCATTCATAGTGTTAATATAATTTATGCATGTTGTATGGTGAGTTATGTACATGTTTCCTGATCTGAACAAAATAAAGGCTAATTCTCGAGTGTCTTAGTGTAGGTTACATGAGCTATTCAGCCTGCATAAAAGAGGCAGGCACAATGGCACACGCAGCTTGGGAGGAGTGCTTCAGCAATCTGCAAGCAAGTACTGCAGCCTGCCTGGAAGTCTGTGGCTTACTGCCAAGTATGTTGACTAGAAGTCAGAAAGTGCTATGTCAGCATTTGTCTTACTCATATATGGGAGTGTTAGGGAAGGAGGAGGCTCTGTTCTCTCTTCCCAGTCCCCCACACTTGGGTAGGCAGCATGCAGCTCTGTAGCGACAGGCTAAATGCTACTAAATATAGAGACCGTTTTTGGTTCACATGCTATGTGCAAGGGAGCACAGTATTTTAAAGAACAATATTGAAAGCTGCATGCAAGACTTTAGCCACACAATTCCCACTTTAATCAATGGGAATTATGGACCCAAAACATCACTTGACTCTTTGAAAATTCACCTGAGAGTTTTCTGAACAAAATTTAAACTAATGCTGCTCAATTTACCAACTGCTGGCATTAAACACTAAAACTCAGAAAACTGTGCCCATTTTTTCTCACCCTAGCAATCTGAACGCTCACCTGGTGCGAGCCATTTGTGGCCAAGTAAACCAATCTGAAATTGAAAAAGACGGTTTTTAATTAAAACTGGCATTTCTAAACCTCTTACTGATAATGTCCACCTTGGCGAAAATAGATTTTATTTGTGCTGACAGCAGCATAGGAGCCCAGCATTAGAGATTATAAAACAGTTTCCATACTGCTTGAATATCAGGAAGAAGACTTCATTGCATGGAAAATGTTCATCATCATCTATACATCAAGGGCCAGGCCCAACTCCCAGTGAAGCCAATGGAAAGACTCCTATTAATGTCAGTGGTTATAGAATTGGATCTTTAATGCATAGAGTCAGGTCCTTGAACTCCTTGTTGGCCTGTAATACAGGATTTATTATAAATGATGTCATACTTCCATAAGATGGTGTAACAGGTATATGCTCCCTTTTGAGTTCTGAGGGGAACCCTCCTGAGCAAGTCATGTCCTGTTTCAGCTTTCCCTGTAAGAATCCCAGTGGGATGAGGATACTACTATCTGTGAAGGGGCAGAGGTGGTCTTGGTGAAACAGAGATTTATAGCGGTGTACTCTGCTGATGCTGTCTATAGGGCCTAAAGCTGGCATTCTGTAAGCTGGGTAGCCTGGAGCCACCTTTCTCTACCAACTGATGGATGAGGCTGGCTGGTGGTAGTTACAACAGTCCCTCTCTGAAAATCAGAAGCGTAGTCCACAGAGGAAACCAATATTAACAATTTTAACTAATAGCAAGGCATGATGGGAAATAGAGTATATAAACAGTAGCCTTTTCACAAAATAGAGAGAAACCAAGAGGGATTCATGCTGTTCTGACAGTCTGTCCTGGAAACTGTGGGTAAGAAAAAGCCCAACCTTTCTTCTCTTTCTTATTTTGTGTAATCCTTTGTTTTGTAATGATTTTGGTGTGGACACCTGTGCAGTGTTTAAAACAGTCAGACTATGGCTATGTCTTTTGTAGCAGGTTGCAGTAAAGGCCCACAGGGGGTCTTTCTATTTAGATTCCAAATACTTGACTCTTTGACCTGCGACAGATAGTTTGCTGCCATATATAGCTGAGACAAGGCAATTTAATGACAAATGTGTATTATTTAAAAATACAATTTGTATGTAATGAGAAAAGACAGGACCAGAGTAGAAAACAGACAAACACAATATATAGATATAACTGTTGTATGACTATTGATAGAAAATACATTTTTATTTATTTAGACACACTTTATGAAAGTGTCTGAATGCAAAATCAATATAAATGTAATAAGATTTTCTCTGTAGTGAGTGCTCCATGTATGCACAAAGATATATTAATGTTAATAGATTGTCTACAGTGAGATGGTAGCATTTGAAAATTATTGCATCATTTTTTTCATTTACATTACCTTTAATCATTATTATCATTTACATTAACTCTCATCCAATGGTTGGGCCTGACTTCATAGATTAAGAGTAAAATGCTACATTCAGCTACGTAATAAGCTTCTAAGCTTACTCTGGGCCTAGAATTTGGTAAACGAACTGCAAAATTTCCCTGGAGAAGTGCCATTGGTTACATTGCAGAATATAAACAGATTGGTACAGAATGTCATGTCACACTGAAAAAGGGATGACTAAACTGAGTTGCCAGTGGTATCTTTTAAAAAAAAAAAAAAGTTTGTAACTATAATGTATACTTGCCATTAACATACTTGAACAGAAATCATACCTTCCTTAGATGAGAGTCCTCCCTGTCTTTTAATGTTTGTGCCTGATCCTTCGAAGTGGAGAGTAGAGAGGGAATTCCCCTTCCTCTAAAGTCAGTGGGAGTTGATGGACCTCAGTAATGGAAAGATTGAGCTGTTCCATTTCCTTCCTTTCTTCCTTCCTCAGAAATACTTCATGATTATGTTATGGTTGGTATTTTAATACAAAATAAACATCTGGATCATAAATCCTAGAGTCACATGAATTACAGAAAATGGCTATGTATAAGTTATTTCCATCTCTCTCTCTTTCTTTTGTACGGTACCATGAAAGGTGAGTACCCGGGCATGATGAAGATTATTAAATACTATAGTATCTAGAAAACATTAAGTATTTTCTGTGCAAAGTTTTGAAAGAAATTAAAATTTTTCATTTATTTAAAAAAGTTTCACAGAATTTGTTGTCAAAAAAAAGTTGATAGACTATAGTTTTGTGTAGTGAAAAGGATGTTTTTTTTTTTTAAAATCTAACAAAATTCTATTAGTGCAATGAAATACTGATTTATAAAACCATTAAGTATGTGGAAAAATCATCAGACATTGCATAAGTAAAGAATATGCAAGTTAGTTTTAAAATAAATGTATTTAATATTTTATTGTTTTTAGGGGAAATCTTTATCCCAAATTCATGGGAAGTGGATTATATGAACTTCCTTCTTACATAAATTGATTTCCTTCTTTGTTAGTTTTAAATAATATTCCCCTTGTGAAGTGGGAGTGGAGTTTATTCAATGTGTTCATTTAATGCAAAATTTCATTAGCCATAGACCTATCTTCTTGACAAATGCTGCGTGTTAACATTTCATGAAGTTGTCTGCTGCCTTGCAGAAACTACGTCGAGTTCTGCAAATGGAAAATGTCAAGTCATTAGTCAAATGAGTCCTAACAATACACTAAAACCAAATTTATTTTTGCAATGGATACATTACTCAGATTTTAATAAAATCTTAATAACATTGCTTACTTATCATTTCCCCTGCAGGTATATCTACATCCCAATGGGAGGATCCCGCTACAGTGTGTTTGGGATGTTGTTTTCCACAGCAATCACTTTTGCTTTTGTAAGCTATTGGCATGGGGGCCATAACTACCTTTGGTTCTGGGCAGCACTTAACTGGCTTGGAGTAATTGCAGAAAATGGAGTCAAGAGGCTACTTTCTGTTTCACTTGTTCGAGACTTAATTGTAAGTTGAATCCCTTTGTGCTTCATGTTCATTTGACGTTTGTTTGGTTGTGTTTTTGTGGGGGAGGAGGGAGGGGTTAGAGCCCTATTAAACCTTGTACTTAGTGGATACAATGGTTGGTGCGTTTTCCCCAGTCTGCCTAACCTGCATAACTGAAGATGTGCAGTATGTCAGCTAACCAGACTGTGAGGGCTGGCTGTAGTGCAGACATGTTCTATGCCAAGGTAGTGCGAGCAAACCATGGCCAAATTTATATATAGTCAAAATTAAGAGGTAGCGTATCATCTGAATTCTAATTTCACTCCGGGTTTTCATTTTGTGCTTTATGCTATTTAAAAGTCATTATAAATTAGGAATGTGTCTTATTTAGTTACATCTCTTGAAGTAAGTGTGTTTGTAGCAGCCTCCCATAACAAAATGCATTAGTGTGATGTACTGGGAATCATATGGCAACAAACGGTTGAGTAAGGATAGCAGATTTGCAAATTTGTCCTTAAATAATACAGAAATGTCCACTAATTCTTTGTATAGTAACTTTAGACCATCATTAAATTGTTTTAAAATGGAACTGCTTAAGCCTTCTGTGACATCCAATCATGTAGTAATATGCAAAACCACCTATTAATTTACAAATGATGTGTTTAGTTTTCCAGATTTTGCTACATATCACCCAATTTTAAATTACCATTTGAGAATAAGTAATCCCTATATATTAGTAAACGTTACAAATGATAAACATACTTAACATTTCCCAATCTGTACAAAAGTGTAGATTATGATTAATTCACAACCTGTTTATTAATTGTGCATTGGGACTTCCTAGTATTTGTTTTCCATTGCCCCCCCACCCACCCTTTCCATTGTTGCTGTTTGTTTTTGTAGCAAGTCCTTTGTGTGGCTAGGGATAAGGCTAGTGATCTAGCCAATGAAAGGCTGTGCTACTTTATATCATCTATCCATCAGAGTACTGTAAAAGTCTAGCAGCTGCTTTATTCCTTCTCAGAGAATGAGCATCTCAGATTCATTTATCTGTCCTCTGGAAACACAGATTTGTTATTTTCATAGAAATGTGGGTCTGGAAGGAACCTCGAGATCATCAAGTCCAGCCCCCTGTGCTGAAGCAAGAAAAGTAAACCTAGACTATCACTGACAGATATTTGTTCAACCTGTTCTTAAAAACTTGCAGTGAAGGGGATTCCACAACTTCCATTGGAAAACTATTCCAGAATTTAACTACCCTTATAGTGAGGAAGTTTTTCCTAATATCTACCCTAACTCTCCTTTACTGAAGATTAAGCCCATTACTTCTTGTCCTACCTTCAGTGGACAATGAGAATAATTGATCACTGTCATCTTTAAAACAGCACTTAACATATTTGAAGACTGTTATCAAGCCCCCTCTCTGTCATCTTTTCTCAAGGCTAAACAGGTCCAGATTTTTTAACCTTTTCTCATAGGTCAGGTTTTCTAAACCCTTTATCATTTTTGTTGCTCTGAACTCTCTCCAGTTTATCTACAGCTTTTCTAACGTGTGGTACCCGGAATTTGACACAGTATGCTAGTTGAGGCATCACCAGTGCCGAATGGTCTGTAAATAACTTCTATCTTGGCGTCATCTGCATATTTTATAAGCATTCTCCATTCCATTATTCAATAATTAATTAAAATATTGAATAATAGCAGGTGGCTATTCCTTATATCCCTATTATCGTCTAGGTGCTTATAAATTGATTGATAAATAATTTGTTCCAGTATCTTTCCAGGTATTGAAGTTAGTCTGACTGGTCTATAATTCTCCAAGTCCTCTCTTTTTCCCTTTTTAAAGATAGGTACAATATTTGCCCTTCTCCAGCCCTCTAGGACCTGACTCGTCTTCCATAAGTTATCAACAATAATTGCTAACAGTTCTGAGATTGCTTCAGCTGGTTCCTTAAGTACTATAGGATGAGTTTCATCAGGCTTTGTTAACTTGAATCTATATAACGTATCTAAATATTCTTTAACCTTTTCTTTCCCTGTTTTGGCTTGCATTCCTTCCCCCGTGCTAATATTAATTGTGTTGAGTATGTGATCACCATTAGTCTTTTTGTGAAGACAGATGCAAAATAGGCATTAAACACCTCAGCCTTCTTGATGCCATCAGTTTTTAACTCCTCTTCCCCACAGAGTAGAGGACCTCCACTTTCTTCATCTTTCTCTCGCTCCTAATGTATTGAAAGAATGTCATCTTATTGCCTTTTATGTCCCTGGCTAGGTGTAACTCATTTTGCATCTTAGCCTTTCTGATTTTGTCCCTACATTCTTGTGCTACATTTTGTATTCCTCCTTAGCAATTTTAATGTGCGTATATGTTGATTTCAGACCTGCCAAACATATGTTTAGGGTCTTGGGACAGAACAGTGTAAAAGGGATAGTACATATTGCTGGGGTTTTAAAAGAGCCTAAGAGAATTCAAATCCCATTGAAATTGGTAGGTTTTTTTTGCATTGAGTTAATCCTTGGCAAATCCTTTATGCATTTTATGAACTCTAAATTCAGCATCTCCCAAACTACTGCAAGTTAACCCCTCCCGCCCCCTTCTGGAAAATAAACTCAGTTGCACTCCCACTGGAATCCCACTTGTGGTATTAAAGACCTACCCATCTTAATGTATACATCTTCCATGCCTAGCAACCTGCTAATACTTCAGATCCCTGATACTGGGAAATGTAGATGTGAGTCTTCATATTATGGTACTTCCTCTTGTTTCTCTCATATGTCAAAAATCAGTGAAATAGCTAATAATGTTGACATTTAAAGTATCCTTCTTGGCATCTGAATTAGCACCTACAGAAATGAATAGAGAAATTCACACCACAGACCTGCTGTTTTGGGATTCCTAGTAAAATTAGGCAAACACGCTACTTTGGTCATACTTGGGTCACATTTTGAAGATTTTCTTCACATTAATAAGAGCTAGAGACTTATATTTTTAAATTAAAACTGGGATGTTGGGGAAAAAGTGAGTGGTGTGTCCACATCCCCTCTTCCCAGCTCACTCCTCCTGGCCCCCCAGGTTGCATCCACACTTTGGTAAATGCTGCCTTGCATAGAGCTGAAATCTGACATTAATTATGAGGTACCATCTTTATTGTCTCTCAGTAATTTCCATAGATTCTCAGTATACAACTACAAAAATATTTCCTAACTGCCAACCATGCAATCTCAACCTGGGATCTGAAAGTCAAGTATATTCTACTTCAAGAGCTTGCACATGTTCATTTCATGTTAGGTGTGCACATGCTGCTTGCATAGTCACCGAAAATTTTTCCCTCAGTGGTATCTGTCTGGTTAGCTCTAGCACCCTCTGGTGCTGTGCACTCATGCTCTGGTATAAAGGGTCCAGCCGACCCCGCGCCCTCTCAGTTCCTTCTTACCACCCATGACGGTTGCTGGAACTGCTTCTCTTGCTTCGCAAACTCTTCTCAGTGGTCTTAGTTTACTACATTTCCCTTTTTTCCATTCCTTCCAGAAAGGTAGATGAAACATTAAGAAACATTGTGCAAAGAAAGCTGGTTGGTATCCAGGGCATTTTATTAGAGTAAAATAAAAAAGATCTGTGCAGACCCATAGGCTTTTGGCAACTCTTGTTTCTTTTTTTCTCATAGATTCCCATTGCTTAAGACACTTAAAACTAGACTGAACAAAGTAGAGTTTTGTGGCCAACTATCCTAAATTAATCCCTGATAGCTGGAGAAAGGTCCGAGTCCTGCTCCATTTGAAGTCAATGGCAGAATTTCCGTTGATATTAATAAAAACAGTATCTGACCATTTAAAAAAGCAAAATTATAGGATTTTGTGATTTAATTTGCTTTGTTTGAAGTAAAGAAAAAATACATTGAATTTATTTAAGGTATAACAAGTTGGCTCCCATTAAGAGATTATTTTTAATAATTTATTACCTCATGGTCTTTACTATATTTTTTGGACAGTTTCCATTATAAAAAATAATAATTTATAAAGATTCTGTCAGCCATTCTTGGGTTTAAACGGTTCAGGCTAAATAGATTTTTTTAAATTTTAATTGAAACTATAACATTTACATTCCTGTTCATTCCACATTAAAATACAAGACTTGTCTCTCTAGCTAGGAAAGAAATTATTTTTTATTGAATTAAGTGGAATCTGTCTTTAAAAAAATACTGTAGTTAATGAATTTGCCAATGAACTGTACTTTACTGTACATTACTGTAGTTAATGAATTTGCCAACTGTAGTTAATGAACTAGCCAACTGTTGCTGCTGAGGCTATGTCTACACTAGAAACATAAGTTAACCTATATTAGGTCACCTTACACCCACCATAGTAATTACTGTGGTGGTTCATGTCCACACTATTGTCCTTGGGTTGATGATGCGCGTCCTCACCAGGAGCACTTCCACCAACCTAAAGAGGGGCAGCGTGGGAAGATGGAACCCCGTCTCTCAGCTCCGCTGGCAGTTCCCTGCTGGGAACCTAGCTGCCCCACAAACTCCCGGCAGGCTGCCACCCCCCTTCCTGTACTCGTTTCCTCCAGAAAGCAGAGGAAGCCTCCGGGACTTCTCCCCTCCCTGTTCCCTGCCAGAAGCAGGGGGAAGCCACCCAGGGCTTCTCACCCCTGGGGAGCAAGGTCCCCGAGGGGGAGTTGCCCTGGCTTCTCGCCCCCCCCCCTCCCCCCCACACCCACTTCCCGCTGGGAGCCAGGCAGCCTTGTCAACTTCATGGCTCACTGAGCTCTGTCTCCCTGCCATGAAAATGACAAGACAGCCAATAGCTGATGTAAGGGATGCAGTGTCTACACAGACACTGCGTCGCCCTAACTACATTGACATAAGCCTTATGCCTCTCATGGAAGTTGAGTTATTATGTCAGAGTAGTAGAGCACTTACATCGGTGGGAGGAAGGCTGTAATGTAGACACTGACATAATTAGGTTGACATACGCTGCTTTATGTTGACCTAACTGTGTAGTGTAGACCAGTGATCTTCAAAGGTGGTTTCATGCAGAGTGTATTCCATTCTGCTTGTAACAAAGGCATCATAAGTGAGCCTGGTAGCAGCACAACCTATTTTTAAGGTTGCTTGACACTTTCCATTATAAGACTCTGGTTTCAGTAGTTCATAACTTTGCCAAACTATAACCATTTGGGCTGAAATTTCTTCTTTGAGTGCTTGCTAATGTCCATTGTCAATTAAGTGGGTGTGTGCCACAGGCACTGGTGCTGGAATTTTTTCCCCTAGTGCTTACCCGTAAGGCGGCCTATTGCCCTTCGCAGCCTATATATAGGGCACTGCTGTGCCCCCTTCCTCTCAGTTCCTTCTTACCGCCTGTGACAGTGCTGGAATGTTCTCTTGCTGTTGCAACTTTCTCCAAACCTAGTGTTTTATTCTTCTTCTTAGTGTATGTAGTTACCATAGTGTTAGTTTAAGTATTAGATTTAGAAATAATGAATAGATTGGTAAGTAATCCAGGGAAGGGGCATGTCCCGATCTTAAACCTTGTGCTTCTTGCAAGAAACCTATGCCATTCAGTGCTTAGAAGAAACTCACATGCAGGAGAAGTGCAAGATCTGCAGGAGTTTCTGACCCCGAACTAAGAAGGATCGGGACATTAGACTCAGAACCTTGCCAATGGAATTGGTTCCTAGACCCACATTGGAACTGCCGTCAGACTCGGCACTGAGCACATCGACCTCGACGGGGAGTGCTCCCCCAGCACGCTCGTCTTCCAGGCACCGATTAATATTTCCAGTGCCGAAGAAGAGAAGGTGCACCAAAGAAGGTGCACACCAAATGGGGGTGCTTGCCAGCATCAAAGACAGGTAAGAAGGGCACAGGAATGTTGGCAAGACCCACATCAGGCCCTGAAGGGATCAACACCAGTCCAGACATCAAGCCCAGTCCCGGACCTGCCACTGACTCCAGGGAGTGGCAAGGGCCCTTGACACCTGACGGTGCCCACCACGCCTGAAGCTTTTCAGGCAATGAAGGACCTTCTGGTGATTTCTGTGCCACCAATGACCAGGGGAAGGAGGCTGTTGCATAGGGAATTGGCACCCATGCCCTCGGTGAGCTCTTCTAGGGGAAAGCCCCCATTAAGACAGTGATCCCCGTCCAATGCGCCAACGGTCACTGAGCCTACGGCATCGATCCCCGTAGTCGTAACATGAGAGGTCGGGCTCCCACCTTTATTGTCTGGCTACTCAGTGCTGGTCCCCAGAGTGACGGCATTGTTCCCCAGAGCACCACTGATCCCCAGAGCCCTGGTACAGTTCTGAAGACTCCCATCATGGATCTATGGAACGCTGGCCTCACTCACCAAGCCCTTACAGGTCACCAAAGAACAAAAATTGGCCACGAGACATCCAGCACTCAGACTCCCAGCACCACTCTCCTTAGTGCTGGAGCACCGGTGCACATGGCATGGTGCGGAGGGGCTATTGGCGTCTGTGCCCCCATGGTCACCCAGTGGCTCCTCAGACTTGGAGGAAGAGGAGTGACCTTACTGAGAGGACAGTCCTCGAACCTGATTACCAGCTTCCCCATGATGGCCTCAAGGACCGTGGCAGTTTTGGAACCTGTTTTTTCCTGGTTTTTTCCCCCTAGATGGCGGTCCCACAGCTCACTCCCTTGCAGGAACCTCGGTGCCATGGTCCTCGATAGCCCCCGACCTGGCACTAGACCTAGATGTGGAATCCGATCAGGAAGGGGCACCCACAGACAGCCTGGCAGGGGGTAACCCGACCAGGGAAGAGGACTCTGCCCTTTCACAGTTACCAGCTGCCACTTCCTCTTCACCTGACAAGGTGGTAACAGGGCCCTCCACTGCTGCCCCATTAGATGACTTCAGAGCCCATCAGGACCTGCTCAAGCGTCTGGCAGCAAACCTAAACCTCAGGGTGTAGGAGTTAAAGGAGACCTCGGATGAGCTCTTTGGCATCTTGGCTACAGCAGCTCCATCCAGAGTGGCTCTCCCAGTGCATGAGGGAGTGGTCAAGCTGGCTAAGGCACTGTGGCAGACCCCTGCTTCCCTACCCCCACATCCAAGTGGGCAGAAAAGAAATATGTATCTGCCAAGAGATTCGAATATCTCTACACTCATCCCTCCCCTGAATCACTGGTAGTAGCAGCTGTCAACAAAAGGGTCAGGCAAGGCCAAATGGGTTCTACCCCAAAGAATAAAAGGCAAAAAAGGTTGATCTGTTTGGCCATAAGGTTTATTCTACAGTAAGTCTACACCTGCGTGTGTCCAGCCAACAAGTGCTGTGGAGAAGCTACCACTTCAACATATGGCAGTCTTTGGATAAATTCTCCGACTCCTTGGCACTGGCCTCCAGGCAAGAATTCAAGTCCATCCTGAGGGAAGGGACAATGGTTGCTAGAGCCTGCTTTCAAGCAGCCACAGATGCAGCTGATTCCACAGCAAGGTCTATGGCATTGGCAGTTTTGATTAGAAGAGCTTCCTGGTGCCAATCATCTGGCCTTTCAGTGGAGGTCCAACAGTCCATACAGGACCTCCCTTTTGATAGCACAGCCCTGTTCGCTGACCAAACTGACACCAGGCTGCATGGGTTGAAAAACTCAAGAGCCACGCTGTGATCCCTGGGCTTGTACACCCCATCATCCGTCAGAGGCACTTCAGGCCACATCAGCTGCAGAGGTGCATGGGACTTCCCCACGAAGGGCCCTACAAAAGACAAAATAGGAGTCACAAGAGGCGTCAAGATCACTTGTCGATGACTGCCCCCCCTCCAATATGTACTGAACACTGGACAATTTGTATTTATTCTGTATGTGCAGAGTTAAATATGCCTCTCCATTTGTCGTAATATCTGTTGATGGTAAAGATCTACTAGGTCATCTAGTCCATCTTGCTGTCAGTGCAGGCTTTGTTTCCTAATTTACTATTGTGCTTAAATGTGCCAAATCACAGCTTCCCTTAAGAGATTATTTCACATACGTATAGTTCTCACTGTCAAGAATTTTTATCTTGATGTTCAATTGAAATTTCCTTTTGTTGACTTCATCCTATTGCACCTTTTACTCTGCTCAGTAGTGCTTCTCCATCATTGGCGTTACACCCACCAAATATTTGCCCCTCATCCCTTGTTGGAACCTCCCCCAACCCAACCCAACCCAACTGCTCTCCTCTGCTGCCTTCTTTGTTTTCCCAGCTGCTCTTTGAGCCTATTCTCTACCGACATTTCACTAATGGACTCTCTCTGTTTCCAGTCCCTCCCACACACCTTTTTATCAAGATACTCAGACTCTTAGACTATAAGGTCAGAAGGGACCATTATAATCATCTAGTCTGACCTCCTGCACAACGCAGGCCACAGAACTTTACCCACACACTCCTGTAATAGACCCCAACCTAAGTCTGAGTTATTGAAGTCCTCAAAAAGTGATTTAAAGGCTTCAAGGTACAGAGAATCCATCAGCAAGTGACCTGTGCCCCATTCTGCAAAGGAAGGCAAAAACCACCAGGACCTATGCCAATCTGCCCTGGGGGAAAATTCCTTCCTGACCCCAAATATGGCGACTCTGAGAATGTGGGCAAGACTCACCAGCCAGACACCCAGAAAGAATTCTCTGTAGGAACTCAGAACCCACCCCATCTAACATCCATCACAGTCCATTGGGCATATTTACCAATGGTAGTCAAAGATCAGTCAATTGCCAAATTGGGCTGTTCCATCATACCATCCCCTCCATAAACATATCAAGCTCAGTCTTGAAGACACCTAGGTTTCTTGCCCCCACTGCTCCCTTTGGAAGGCTGTTCCAGAAACTCACTCCTCTGATGGTTAGAAACCTTCATCTAATTTCAAGTCTAAACTTCTTGATGGCCAGTTTATATCCATTTGTTTTTGTGTCCAAATTGGTGCTGAACTTAAATAATTCCTCTCCCTCACTGGTATTTATCCCTCTGATGTATTTATAGAAAGCAATCATATCTCCCCTCAGTCTTCTTTTGGTTAGGCTAAACAAACCAAGCTCTTTGAGTGTCCTCTCATAAGGCAGGTTTTCTATTCCTCGGATCATCTCAGTAGCCCTTTTCTACACCTGTTCCTGTTTGAATTAATCTTTCTTAAACATGGGAGACCAGAACTGCACACAATATTCCAGATGAGGTCTGACCAACATCTTGTATAACAGTACTACATCTCCCTATCTCTACTGGAAATACCTCACCTGATGCATCCTAGGACTGCATTAGCTTTTTTGATGGCCACATCACATTGGCCTCTCATAGTCATCCTGTGATCAACCAATACACCCAGGTCCTTCTTTTCTTCTGTCACTTCCTACTGATGCATCCCCAGCTTATAGCAAAAGTTCTTGTTATTAGTCCCTAAGTGCATGACCTTGCACTTTCCTTCATTAAATTTCATCCTATTTCTATTTCTCCAGTTTACAAGGTCATCCAGATCTTGTTGTATGATATCCCGGTCTTTCTCTATATCAGCAATACCTCCTAACTTTGTCATCTGCAAACTTTATTGGCACACTCCCACTTTCTGTGCCAAGATCAATAATAAAAAGGTTAAATAGTATTGGTCCCAAGACCAGTCCCTGAGGAACTCCACTAGTTACCTCCCTCCAGCCTGACAGTTCACCTTTCAGTATGAAAGTCTCCCCTTTGTAGTCTCTGCTTTAACCAGTTCCTTATCCACCTTCCAATTTTCTTATTAATCCCCATCTTTTCCAATTTAACTAATAATTCCTCATGTGGAACTGTATCAAATGCCCTACTGAAATCTAGATAAATCAGATCCCCTGTATTCCCTTTGTCTAAAAAATATGTTGCCTTCTCAAAAAAGGTGTTCAGGTTGGTCTGGCATGATCTACCTTTTGTAAAACCATGTTTTATTTTGTCCCAATTACCGTTAACCTTGACGTCCTTAACTATTTTCTCTTTCAAAAATTTTCCAACACCTTGCACACTGCTGAGGTCAAACTAACAGGCCTGTAATTACCTGGATCACTTTTTTTCCCTTTCTTAAAAATAGGCACTATTTTAGCAATTCTTCAGTCATATGATAAAACCCCTGAGTTTACAGATTCATTAAAAATCCTTGCTAATGAGTTCGCAATTTCACGTGCCAGTTCCTTTAATATTTTTGGATGGAGATTATGTGGGCCCCCCAATTTAGTCCCATTAAGCAGTTCAGGTTTGGCTTCTACCTCAGATGTGGTAATTTCTACCTCTATATCCTCAATCCCATTAGCCCCCCTGCCACTATCCCTAAACTCTTCATTAGGCTCATTAAAAACAGAGGCAAAGTATTTGTTAGATATTGAGCCATGCCTAGATTATCCTTAACCTCCAGGACATCCTCAGTGCTTAGCAGTCCCACTTCTTTCTTTATTTTCTCTTTATATGGTGTGACGGTTGGCCGGCTACCCATTAGTGGATCACGTGCTTCGCTCCTGTTGGGGGGCCAGGAAAGTGCCCGTCACCCCGTCTTCCCTGGGGGAGGGGGTAGGGACCCGGGCCCACCCACTCCTCCGGGTCCCAGCCCAGGGGCCCTATGACCAGCAGCTCTAGACTGCTTGCTCTGTATTTTGGAGCTGCAGCCTCTTCCCCTGGGCTACTTTCTCCCCTCAGTCCTTCTGGCCTCTCAGGCCCTCTGTCCTTGCTGCCCCTTGCTGGGCTCAGTACCTCCTTTTTGAGGTTCCTCCACTCTCCCACACTTCGCTACTCCAATCTGCTTCTGCTACTCCAATCTGCTCCACTCCTCACTGCACGACACCTCTGCTTCCTCCAGCTTGTGCCCTGTGTGTTTGGGGCGGAGCCCTTTTATGGAGCACCAGCTGATTCCTAATTGGCCTCAGCTGGCTCCTAATTGCCCCCTCATGACTTCAGTTAGGCTGCAGGGAATAAAGCCCTGATCATCCTACGGCTGATATATCTCCCTTCGCATACTCTCCTTCCACCCTCTGCCCTTGATATATCACAATGGTTATAGAACCTTTTACTCTTGATTTTAATTCCCTTTGCAAGGCCCAACTCTATATGTCTTTTGGCATTTCTCACTTTATCTCTACATGTTCTGACCTCCAAGAGGTAGCTTTCCTTGCTGATTCCTCCCATCTTCCACTCCTTGTAGGCTTTCTGCTTTCTCTTAATCACTTGTCTGAGATGCTTGCTCATCCAGCGTGGTTTACAACTCTTGCCTATGTATTTTCCCCCCTTCCTTTGGATGCAGGCTTCAGATAGTTCCTGCAACTTTGGCTTGAAGTAATTCCAAGCCTCCTCCGCCTTTAGATCCATGAGTTCGTCAGTGAAGTCCACTTCTCTAAATAATTCCCTTAATTTTTTTAAGTTAGCTCTTTTGAAATCAAAGACCCTAGTCACAGATCTATTTTTGTTTATCTTTCCATTTAGTTTGAACTGAATTAGCTCATGGTCACTCGAACCAAGGTTGTCCACTACAAGCAGTTCTTCCATGTGGTCCTCGCTACTCATCAATACCAAATATAAAATGGCATCCCCTCTTGTTGATTCAGCAACTATTTGGTGAAGGAACTCTACTTTGATACACATTAATGTGTTTTTAAAAGTTGCCCAGCTCTTTGTACCCACCTAATTTTCATTTTTTATGCTCACTTTAAAAATGACATGAATTTGTATTGTGTTTGGCAAAGTTTTTTCAAAATCTCCAGCCATTCCTCTATCCCGTATGCTCCCCCAGCTGCTCAGACATGCCGTAGCTCCCATTTTCAGTATGCTTAATTGCAGATAAAATAACCAATAACTGTTAGTAAAAATGTGTCATTTCCTTTCTCTCCATCCCATCCACTCCCCATCTTCATTCAGCTCTTCACCCATGTTCCTGATTTTATGTAATGCCATCATTTTTGGCATGTAAGTACAATGCATATGATGCAGATTTGGAAGATGCTTCAAGGTATTACTCCTCAGGCTGCTAAGAGCTATTATCATTGCAGTGCCTGGGGAAAAGGTTTGAGGAGGTTGTCTGTCATTCCTAAGTACATCTCCTAAGGGAAAAACCCACGAATCCTACTCAGAACAACTAGATAGCTTGTATTGCTGCCTCATAGAGTAAGCGTGGTCTTGGCAATATCCTTTGGTCATAATGTGGGGTTGACCGAGCCTAAGCTCAGGTCTCTGGTGACCGCTAGTAAAAAAAAAAAAAAAAAAAAAAAAATGTCAATAAGTGATCCAGGAGTTTGGGATTTGATTTTCCAAGTCTCATATTCAGTTATATACTGATACCACTTGTGCAACTATAATCCTGATGAAGTAATCAAAAACTGTCCACATATATTTCGCCTTCTAGCTTGTGTTATGACCTTTATATCAACAACACATTGCAAAAATATTTTATTCTGTACATTGTACAACCAGGCAAACTGGAATGAGAGTCAGCTGTCTGTCATCATTATTAGCATCAAATGCATTTAATGTTCCATTCTAACATAATACGAATTACAAACATCAGTCTTCTATTAAAATCCCTTACCAATTTCAAATGCTGGAGATTCAACTATCTTAAATCGCAATCACACTTATCCTTCATATCTTGGTGGCTGGGAATGAAGGATCAAGCAGGGATTATGTGTCCCATTCATGAAAATTCTTTGCTTGATGTATTGAACACAGGCCAATGGTTCAGTATAATTTCTGAATAAAGTACACAGCCTTTATCTCACTTTAAAAATTGTCATGGATAAGCTGACTGACAGATAAAAAAGAAATTACGCAGACCAGATATTGAACAAGCTAGCTAAATGGATGTCATCTTTCCCAGAAATTGTATTAAGCATTCAGCTCAATTATAATTTAAAGGAGAGTAAACCTGCAGCATAGCAATGGTAAATCAAGCACTATGTATTTATACCACACCCATCCTAGTGTTGGTATGTGAGAGCCTTATTCCATTGTGTGCACAGTCCTATAATATATACTTTGTTATGTTTAAACTCAGTATTTACCACAGCTTCCAATGTTTTCTTACCTTCTGCCTTCATTCTTGAGTCTCCAGAAAGGCAGTTCCATGTAACAAAAGACAAGTGTGGGAAACGGGTGTTGTGCTGCTGTGTAAATTCAATCACATTAGGACTCCTCAAACACTGACAAGATGATCATTCCTGTTGAATAGGCATGGTTAAAGCACTCTAGCCACCTCAACAATCTCGATAGACCCATTGGATTTACACGGACGTTTGCTGTAGCCTGTCCCCCCACAGACTTTTAAATGAGGTGGATTATGACACTATTTATTTGTCTTTATAAAACGTCCTTCTGGGGGGAGATTATTGAGAAGGTTGTACTGAGCCAAATCTAGCAATAGCTGCTGTCCCCAGATTACTTTCACCCAACAGAGTGCAGCAGTAGTTCATCTTTTCTAGAGTCTGGCTGAGATGGAAGTTTAGGCTGCACTTATTTACACCAGGGAGTGGACTACCAGGATGAGGGGAAGTGCAAAAGTTGCTTAAAGCAATTTTTTACACACTTCTCTTACGTTGCCTCTTATGTTGCCCTAGAGGCCATGATAGGTTTATATTTACAGATTGGAAAAATAAATCAAATGTAAGGGCAACCCGCTATATACTCAAGATTTGTGAATGAAAGGGGCCAATGAGGATGGATGCAAATATAAGAATTTTTTGGTCAAGTGGCCACAACTTTTTTGTGACTTAAACACCAAACAATTTATTAAATACCACCTTTCTTGGCAGTAGGAAAAGGGGAAAGATGAAGATTTCAGATTCCATAATTGGACATCAGCTTTCAAAGAAACTATACAGCTGAAATCAGAACTTGTAGCAACTGCTGGCATTTTTGTTGCAGCAGTGGAGTAGATCATCCAGAGAGTGAAACAGCACAGAGAAGAGCTTTTAAAACAGCTTTCATGGAGACAAACTGTCAGATCTTGAGAACAATCAACAGAGGGAGATATTGTTTTAAATCACTAGTTTTAGGTTTATCAAGACTGACAGTCCTTTCTCACTAGTAAATTACTTCTTCCTCTGTATTAATTTGTACACCATAACTACTCAGGTACTTGCGTGGCTGGATTTTTATGGATGACATGAGACATTTAAAAAAAGTTTTTTTCTATCTTTGTTACAGATATGTAGGAAGTTGAAAGATTTCCAATAAAAGCTTTCCTGCTTTGTGGATCAATTCCTAGCAGACTAATGAAAATTAACTACAACATAGCCCTCAAATGGTTCAGTGAATCAACTGTTTCTGTGCTGAAATATTTTTTACCTTGTAAATGACCAAAGACACATATTTAAATAATACAGGCTGTCTGTAGTATGTATACCACTATTGATTTTTTCCTATCTGTAAGGGTAATCCATTTTTATTTATAAATGCATACAGTTATAGATTTGAGTTTTTGTTTTAATTAAAGAACGTTATACGTGCTATAGCCATTCCACCTTGGCTGTGAACCTATTAGATCTCATAAGGTAGGCAGCACTGGGCCTGATCATTACTTTGGTGGGAGATCTGACCAAATTCCAATTTGGGTGATATTTTGCCTATCTCAAGTCCACCTATAATTTTATCTGGATCTATTATACTACTTTGCTTCCTGCTCTCTACTGCCTTCGTGGTTGCTGTAAGTGTTGAGTCGCTACTATATTTCCACCTTGGAGTGGAGGGTGAGTGCAAGAGAGAGAGAGAAAGAGAGAGCATAATGTGGAAGTCATGATCCACCCATGTGCTGGAGATAAGCTCTAGCTCAATCAGAAGTTATGGGTGTGATGAGTGAAATTCTATGACCTGTGTTATACAGGTCAGACTACATGATCATAATGGTTCCTTCTGGCCATAAAATCTATTAATTTATGTGGATAAAGAGCAGGACTTTGTGTGTGTGTGTGTGTGTGTGTGTGTGTGTGTGTGTGTGTGTGTGTGTGTGTGTGTGTGTGTGTGTGTGTGTGTGTGTGTGTGTGTGTGTGTGTGTGTGTGTGTGTGTGTGTGTGTGTGTGTGTGTGTGTGTGTGTGTGTTTTCTCAAAATCCTGCTCTCATATGTGCATAGATGGACCTTAACTTCTATATTATGCTCTCACTATATGCACAAAAATTAGTCACATCCCTAGGAGTTCCACTTGTGTCTGAGGAGAGAATTTGGGTATCGCTTGGACTTACTTTGCGATGAAGGGCACAGTTTAATTGTAAAATATCATTTTATTAAGTAATTCCACAATATTGGGGTAATATTTGTATTGTTATAGTCAACACATTTCTTTCCGTGATGATATCATTTTGGGCTCAGATTTTCAAAGGAAATTCCCAGCCTTTATATTCAGTGCATTTTTCTCCAGAGTTGTGTGGAAGAATCACCATTATTGGTTACATTTCACACTGCACCTCATTGTTTCATTGTTATGTGTGTATGGTGTGTTGACTCACTTTTTTTCAGAAGAATATATGCCTGCATTTCTCTCCTTAGGAAGGCTGGCTGACTCATACATTAGATTGGCAAACATGCGGTTTACAAAAGAGTTACCATTCAGAAAAACATTGTAATTACATTTTCAGGCCTGTATATTCGTTTGAAATACTGGGCCTCCATTTTCAGTCATCTGCAAATGTCTATTTTGATGTTTACAAAGCTAGCAATTTATTTCCCTAGTAAAACTTTTAGGACCATTTTGTACAAGTTCCATGTTTCTGGTGTCAGTGCACTAATTCTAGTGCAATACAGCTATTGCAGATAAATTTAATGCTCTTTGATGGTGTTACAGTAATAAAAGATTCACTCAGCATCTTTGCCACAATATCCTGACTAAAGATCTGTATAGCTGTGAGAGGCTGAACCTTTCCTGGCTATTATCCGTAATGTCTAAGGGGGTTGGGAGTGTTCACCACTTTGCAAGAATTTGATTCAGATTTTGAGAGGTTGAGTCCCTAGACAAAGACTCTTTTGTAGCCTGAAAATGTGGCGTACAGCATATGTTGTTCCTTATGCAACACTGTATTTATTCAATATTGCTTTCTTAATTTGATTTGCCATAATGTCATCTTTGTATTTCATTTTAACAGCTGAAACCTACAGCAGAACAAAACTTTTAAAAATTGTAAATCCAGTATTAATTTACAGTGTGGTAGTCTGTTCAAGGCTTATTGTGGTGGTGAACTTGACTTGCTGCACCGACACCAGTGGCAAAAACTGTCTTGCCAATTTAAGTAATTATACAATATTTAGGTACACCTCTGAAATGAATGTGAACACTGATGTCACAATTTACAACTTAATTCACTTTCCAATCAAAGTATTCGTTATTTTTAAAAAGGAACTTATTGTACTAAACAATTCTGGTTTAACTTTGGTATCTGTCAGTGAATGCTTATTAACTAATCAAAAGTGAATTTATTATGAACTAATCAAAAGTGTCAGTGGCTCTTTAAATCCTTTATATTTGGACAGAATCACTTTAGTCCTTTGAAACCAACAGGCTATTAGAATCTATTGGGTACCATTGTCCATATAGGAAGGTGCATTTGCTGCTAAACTCACTAGCAAAATGCCTCAAGGAAGATAGAGAATATTAAAAAAGGTCTATTACATTAAAATAATTGTTAAAGCCAATCTTGAAGTTGTTACTCAATTGAAACTCCCAAAGGATTCAGTGGAAGTTTTGCTAGATTATAAGGACTTCATGATTTGTCCCATAATGATTAGGCCTTGAGTCTGAATGCTTATCTGCCATCATTACATTGCATTTCCTAATGTGAGTTGTAAAAATGGTATTGCAACAACAGTAACTCTGTATTTTTTGAGTGTTAACTCTGCGTTAACCTTGTCTGTCTTTTTGTTTCTCGTCAGGATCGTTTTTTCTCACCGAGAATATGTCGTCGACTTCACGCTGCCCTGGCAGCTGTTTCCACTTCAATGTTGATTTTATCCAATCTAGTGTTTCTCGGAGGAAATCAAGTTGGGAAAATATACTGGAACAGAATCTTTGTGGAAGGCAAGTTATTTTGACATGCTGTAGGTAATAAGGCTTTCAAATGTTTCTTTGGGAATGCAAGGCAGAATCTGGCCCACAGAGTCTAAATAACTATAACTGGATTGTTTAAGAGTTGTTCTTCTCCACTTAGGGTGTCAGTCCTTCTCTGCCATCAGAGGCTGAAGGAGATAGTTCCCCTTTTTGTGTGCCAGGCTCACCTAGAAATGAATTTACACTAATGAACAAATAGGTAGGAAGTGATCATTTGGCCATGCTACAAGTTTTTTCCCCAGCTTTAACATTTACACATCACCTACATTGATACAAACACTATGTTACTAAATCCAACACGGTTTATGCTTTCTATGAAAGGAACCCCATAAACAAAGTGAGACCAAGGCTCTGTGCCCAGCAGGTGCTACCCCATACAGTCAGAGTTGAGCAATTATAATCAAATATCTCTGTGGTAGATCTGCCTGGTGGATGCCCTGGTTGGTTCAAAGAGCCTACTTGGGAATCATCTTAACAGAGTGAATCTCTCTCTATAAAGGCAACCAAAAAAGAAATGGATCCACAAAAGTTAAACACAATCAAATTGCATGAAGATAGGTAACATAAATATTTGAGACTAAAATGTGGTGAAGCATGGTTTGTTTTTTCTTATTTTGTCAGCACTCTTAAAGCCAACAATACAGTGCATCTTTGCTGGTTATTATTTTCAAGGAAAAAGTTGAGAGGGTTCATTTACTATATGTTAAACTGTGTTGTTTTTCTTGGTTAGTTAATGTAAGTACAACTAGAGAGACAAGGTGGGTGTGGTAATATTTTTTTTTTTATTGGAACAACTTCTGTTGGTAAAAGAGACAAGTTTCTTCAGAGCTCTGCGTGGCTCAAAAGCTTATTACCTCACCCACTTTGTGTCTCTAATATCCTGGGACCAACACAGCTACAATAACACTTCGGACAGCAATGTAAGCAAAGCTAAGCAGATACATCAAGAAGATTGAAAAAGATAGAGTTGCTATAAGTATTACTTATTGGTACATGAAATTAATATGCATCATGGCTTCTGTTCCTTAAAATGATACTTACTGAAAGGTCATCCATGTTTAGAGTTTTCTGTAGAGGATTTATTAAAGATCCTTTGAAACTAAAAATATGCCCTTATTCATCAAAAGGCTTATTAGTTTACATAAAGTTGTATTTTCATCTTCTGAAGGCATTCATCATAACATATCGGAGTATTTACAGTAGTTTCAGTTAAATTACATCATTGACTGTAGGTTGTTTATCTTATAGTTCCGTGGTTAATTGTGCCTTTAGCTCAGGGGAGGGTTTCATCAGTACAGAATGAGATATTACTGAGTGCCTAGTGTAAAGCAAGAAGGATTCTTTCTCCAAGAATCAGGCAGCAAAGACAATAATTACACTAATCTGTTATTCCAAACTTTATTTTCCATGATAATTTAATCACATTGTCTGTATTTTTAAAAAGCTGAAGGCTTTTCTTAGTAGAGCTCACATACTTCTGTTAGGAAATTCAGTGTCACGTGTTTCACATCGGTATTCTAGTATCATGCACATGACTCTGAGTATTTGCTACTACAGATCACATCTAAAAACTATACTGCACTGACAAAGATGGATAACAAACCAAAAACAGAAAGTGATTTTAGATTTTGCTGCCCTTGCATTCCTTATCTGTTCCCACATCTTCCTACTACTGAACACGTCACATGTTGAATGCTGCCTTATCCATTGCAAATCTAGATGAGCTATTCAAACTCTCATTTAATTTAAAAGAATTTAAATTGTTCTACCTAAGGGAGACGTAGGCTATGTCTACACTGACAGCGGTAAAGTCACCATTGTCAGATCGACATATCTGGATTAACTGAGCGGTCAGTGAAGACCCGCTCAGTCGATCCAGAAGTCGACGCTGTTAATCCACCCCCGCGAGTGGCGCAGTGCAGTGAAGATGGCGCACAGAAAGGAAGCATAGCAGTCGACGGGAGTTAAGCAAGTTCTCTGTGTAGTTTGCGTAACTCCCGCCGACTGCTGCCAAATTGCCGGGGTAAATGTAGACCAAGCCATAATCATCTACAAATATTTTTAAGGTGTAGACTCTAGGGGTGAAGAGAAATAATTTAGATCCCACATGAACCCATCCTTTGAAACATTTAATGCTAGATTAAACAAAGCATTAGGGTATATACTATTGGGGCATTCTTGCATCAGCCTAGAGATGAACTAGATGACCTGACATCTTTTTTGTCTCTAATTTTTGAGATTAAATGTGTAAAGTAAGAGATTTTAACACTGAATGCTTTTGCCTTATTTGGAAAATTACTTTTTTGTACATTTGAGTCCTGTACAATACCAGCAATGTAAAGTTCACGTGTGTGGTTTTCTCTTTTGCCTTGTGATGTTGATGGACTGTGGATGGAAAGAGTTGTTGCTAGGACATTGAGAGGAATCCAGTTAAAAATGGAGGTGATCCCAATGGTCAAACCTAACTTGGGATCTGTTTTCAAGGGGGCTCAAGCCACCTCTCTTCAGTTGTTTCCAAAGCTGTGCCCCTTCATGTAGCAGACAAAGCAGTAGGCTGGATATCAAGTTCCAGGACAAACTTGGGAGGTTTTTTTTTTGTTTGTTATTGCTTAAGTCATTGAATTTACAGTAGTCAAGGAGTTAGACTTCAAAATCAAAATTGTGTGATAAGTTTGCTTTCAAGTAATAAGGAATATTGCACAGTTGTCCAGAGAAGTATAAGATTTAGGAGAGTCTTAAGGGATTGGGGGGAAGTATACTTGAGTACACTGATGTGCTAATAAGACAGGCTGGATGAATCTATAAACGGTTTGGTACAGTAACTATTGGCTTTGTGTTGGAAAGAAAAAAACGTTAAATTCATTTGGGATGACAAAATAAGACCAAAAGTCATCTTCACACTCTATCGCTTTTTAACCTCTGCAAGAAATTCACGCTACCTTGGAAAGCCCAAACAAGTCTTTGCATTGCTTATACCATGAGGTGGGGCTTGCTCAGGAGGGGCTCTGGAATGTCCTCCTAAGCTAGGGCATCTCCACATTCCATGCAGTCTGTGGAGCAAGACTTGGTAATAGGCCGGTTTGGGAGCGGGCTAGGGAGGCAATAAGTTCCATGGGTATAGTGGGTTGCAACCCTTATATAATGGTCATGGGGGGAGGGATGGTAAAGAATTATCTTTCAGCCCATGGTCTGAAATAGCAGCTGGAGAGAAGCTATGTTCTAGCCTTTCAATCTGTGCAGAAGTAGCAATGGTGAATTACCTTCCTGCCTCCAATCCCTCAGATTCCTTGCACAAATTTCAGGTAATCATGCTTTGTGTGTGTGCCTGTATGGGCAAAGGGGAGCAGTTAGAAGGAGGCAGAGACATGAATCTCACTCCTGTTATCATCACAAGGTGATTGTTTGTTTGCAAAGTATTCAAAATGTAAATGATGAACCTGAATGAGTTAATAATTCTATATATTTCAATGCAGAACTTAAAATTACAGCTGCAGGTATTACTGAATTGTCTGGTCCAACAGGTAAAATAAATCTTGGAATGGCAATATGTAAAAATCACGCATTGCATGGCAGTCTGTGATAAAAGCCTGTAATTGTGGGTTTTTAATGCAGAACATCTAATCATGGTGATCAGAATGCTACTTCAAAGAAATCTGAATTCTGTTCTTAAATTACTTTTCAAACTAGATTAGATAGTTTGTGTGAAAGCTGCTGGACTGAAATATTCTCTCCACAGAACAGGCACAGCATGAGCAGTTGCAGTTCAGGCTTCCTCAACACAGGCCAACGAATGGCACTTCAACCTTTAACTCGATGGAACAACAGTAGGGCTGTGAAGGCATATGGCAAGAGGGGTCTGCCCAGACATTTCTTTTCAGGATAAGGACCTAAAGTAGTAGGAGTTTCATTGAGTACACTAGGAATACTTCTAATGGACCCAATCCTGAAGTCCTTATCAGGCAAACGACCATTGTGACTAGTGGGAGTTTGCTAGAGTAAGCGCTAATGGATTGAACTCAAGGTGCAGTGATGGCTGCTCTGCAACAGCACTCTCAGCAACTCCCTGTATGGATAGCGCCCCTTCTTAGTGAAAAGCAAAGCTTATTTAAAAACTGCACCGGTAACAATATTACTTCTACTTTCTGCCCTGTGCAGATGGAAGGTAAATTCAGTTATCTTTGTCTGAAAAATGAATTTCTGTGATCATCAATACCTTCTTTTACAGCAAAATCATTAAAGCAGGTGTCCATATATATCTCTGGTCTCAATTCAAATGGAAAACCAATCTTTGGACTGCTCTTTTTTGAATGGCAGTAATCGTGTGTAGCAGTGAACTACTACGTAATAAATGTTGTTATTAATAAACTATGAAGAAAGTAAAGGGTTTTTTGCAATAAATATTGGTACCAGGATACAGAAGCCAGTAGTAGCTGGTACAATTGTGAATTTTCCTGTTGTCTTATATGCATAGTACTATTTCACGGGGTTCTGAGCTATTGGACAACGAATTTTCAGCACAGCATATTTTTCTATTTTGCATTTTACATCAAATGAATTAAGGAACACATTATTGTATGTAAATCAACGGTTCATTATTGTTTTATAAATATGGTTTTTGCAGTTGTAAATAACAATCTGTTGTGAAAAATACCTTAGAAACCACGAAAAAAGGAGGCATAGCTTAATTAGGAAGGTGGTACAAGAATTTTACATGTTGCTTGAGACACTGTTTGCTGGGATCCAGAAATATTTGCTCAATTTCACATTTGCTAGTTTCCTTTAGCATTGTCAGCTAGACTATATGGTGACACATAAGAATATTTAATTGGTCAGATTTCTGAATGCAAGTTAAAACGGTTGTACTATACAAAACCAAACCTGATTTCTCAGAGGCTGAAGGAAACAGACTAAACAATTTTTTTTTTTTTTTTTTTTTGGGTAGCTTCTAAATAAGACCATGCATAAAGCCGGTCAGAATTCAACAGTTCACTGGAGTTACAGGGCAAAATTCTGGCTGTCTCCACATGAGTGCACTAGGAAACAGAGTTGGAGATTCATCCAGAGCCTCATACCAGCGCAGGCAAAATATAGACTGCATATCCCAACTAGGTTGCAAGTGAGTCTGATTCCTTACCCCAACTTCCATGCGTACTGCTGTCTGGCAGCTTGCAGCATGAGCAGTGCACACTGCACCTTTCTGCACTTAGTGTGCTACGTGCTCTCGCCGTGCACTCTGAGGCATTTTGCATTTGTCTGTTCTGTGTAGACAGAATGCCTTCAAGCTCCTCCACACCTTTACACCATCACCACCTCCCACAGCATTTCTCGCAGCAGCAAGATTCCATGATGGTGTGCAGTGAGTAGTTTCCATTCTATGGCCATCCAAGCATGCTTTAGACAAAATGACAGCTGTTACATCATTTGGTGTAACAAAAGTACACATTAGTATAGAAGGTTGTCACAGGATAGATATTTCTTGCTTTGAAAAACTTTTTTGAGTCTCTGCTTCAGTATTTATTTTGAGTAAATGCTAGCTGACTTGGTATTTGTGTAGTAATAGGAGACCATCATCCTGTGACAACATTCAATTCAAATGACATTATTTCTTAATTACGTTAAATTGCACTAGTAAAAATTATTCTCACAGCCTATATTTGCTTAATTTTATGGAAATAGTGTGATGAATTAATCTCATTTTGAGGGGAATCGCTGAACGTTGTGACCATGCAGGGCATGATCCTCCCTGTGGGAGTTTTACCATTTGCTTCAGTGGTAGCACGATCAGGTATTTTCTTCTGCAGAAAATCACTTGATAATTACTGGTTGCTCCTCTTCTTTGTGCCTCAAGAATAATCATTTACAATAGCATGCATTGCTATTTATTGTTCATATAGCGTCACTGGTCTGCCTGGGACTTTAGAGGCAAATAAAAAGGCCAGGTCCCTGCCACAAGGAGGTTGCGAACTATGGGCTGAGTCCTATAAGGTGCTCAGTATCCACTGACATGTGTTAAGGATCATAAATTCTCATTCACTTCGGTAAGGGTTGAGGATGCTCAGACTTCCTAAGATCAGGCCCTACATTAAACCTATTCCATTATGTGGACAGGGTTAGGTGGTAGCGAAGATATGAATCTTTGGAAGTACTGTACACTCCCTTTTATCCAAATGGCCTGAGGATCACCTGAAACTTTCAGATAAGTGAGCTTTCAGATAAAAGGAAGTCTTATTTTGAGCTGCCACTTCACTGCATGTAGCTCTGTTAGTTAATCACCTGCTAATAATTTCTCAATTAGCCTCTTAGCACTTGTTAGTGCTAATAAACGGCTTTGTACTTTAATGCTTGATGTGTTATTAAAGAGTAAAAAAATTACTTAATTGAGTTTCTTTAACCCCAATATTGTATTAAAAGTATGGGTTTAAATACAGTTTTGGTGTTTATAATAAACTCAACGTTTTTTACTCTTTAATAAAGTACAACACATTAAGCAGTAAAAGTACAAAGCTGTTGATTAGTGCTAATGGAAACTAAGAAGCTCATTGAGGAGTTTTTAGCAAGTGATTAACAGGGCTATATGGAGGACACACCATGGATTTGGATAACTAGCATTTTTGAGTAAAGGGAGTTTGGATAAACAAAAATGTACTGTAATGAGCCACACAGTACAGAGGGAAGCAAATGGGTATGTAAAGTCCCCAAAGGGAGACCTAGTCTGTGGGATGTCCCAGTATCTGCATGGTCCTTTGCAGTTTACCCAGTGGATAAAGAGGATCCCCTGAATTTTCCAGCCATGCTCCATCTCAATATGCCCTGACCATATTCCTTCCTGTTGATGGGAAGATGGGACTAATTCAATGGTTGATCGTTTGTAAAATTTAGAACGCATGTTTACTCAAGGGGCTCAGCTTTTTACTTAACTCCTGTGGGACAACTATCAGGGGATCTCCAACATAGATTCTCAGTATGTTGTCAAAGTAAAGCTGCATGAAATGTAGTGGCTTTTGTTTGTAGGGATTTAGGCAAATCATTTCTTCAGGATTGATTTGGATGGATTACCACCTTCATGCTTACTTTGATTTGGGATTTAAATAAACCCCAAAACTCAAAGGGAGAGCTCAATCAAAAGAGCTGAGTGTCACTTGGTTTCATGTCATTACCCTGCACCCCTTGCTCAGTGGCTTCATACTGATTTTTCCTGATCAAGTCTCAGTTGTGCAATCGTCTCACTTGCTTTGTTCTAAATTCCTCTCTGTGATTTTTCCTCCGACATTCTGGTTCTTCTCCAGACCATCCTATTCACTATTATAGAATGAGAATTTACACTTGCTACTGTGTTACTCAGAAACGTAAAACCAGCTTTTTCAAACTGCTGCTATGAATGCTATATTGATGGATTACATAAATTGAAGAAATATTGCATAGCTGCATGTGTCACCACAGGCAGATGTCATATTCTTTCAGATGATTCATACCTCTTCACAAACAAAAGATATTTGTTCTTACAACTGCTTATTTTACAATCTAATTTGATGGGCACATTTCCCTGGTTCTTGAGCTGGCAAAGAGCCAAGAAAACCGAACTTGGCTATTTCTTCTGGCAATTTGCAATGAGTTAGAGAGCCAGCAGTTTTCCTTTGCAGGTGAGAACTTTATAAAAAAAAAATTGACTCACTATTTTTAGAGTTTAAAAAAAAGGCATGTTCTCTCCCAGATTAATTAGGATACTTGGTCCTCTGTTGAATGGAATTACTTTGGGCAGGCATTCTGTTTAAAACGGATATGGAGCATTGCAATTTTAAAGTTAGAAACTGTGTGTGAACTGAAGTCTACAAATTTGTTTAAAATCATAAATCCTGATCCTGCAATCAGATTGATGCAGATAGGTCCTGTACACCATTGTAAAGATCCATAAGCACAACACATGCATAGAGATCTGCCTGCACTGACTTTTTTGCAGGATCAGGGCCATAGTTAGTAAGTTCTTATTTTGTACATCATTTTAAATGTTTCTGTGTGTACAAACTACTACAACCAGAGAACAAAAGTACAATATAATGTCCATGCAAATATTGTTTGTATTAATTAATTAAGAATTAATTTTGTATGTGCTTTGTATGTGTTTCACGTTTTTGTAAGTAGGACAGCACAGCATAGACAGAAAATGGAGGGCAGTTCCCACATCCTTTGTGTCCTAGACTACTGGAAGCATCTTGTTCCAAAGCACTAAGAGTGAATAATGAGGCACATAGCAATCAGTTTTATAGACCTATGCAAACATTTTCAAAAGTGCTTAACAAATTTAGGCCAGGTCTACACTACTAATTGCTGGCATAGCTTTGACAGTCAGGGGTGTGAAAAAGTGTGATCCCTGATGGACAGAGATGTGCCAGCAGAAGCCCGTAGTGTAAATTTAGCTATATTGCCAAAAACTGATTTTTCCACTATAGCTTATTTTGCTGGAGGGTGGAATAAACTATAATGTCAAAAGTGCAGTTTTGCTGGTATAAACTGTGTCTATGTTGGGAGTGCTTTGTTAGTATAGTATACAGGTATAGCTACACTGACAAAGTGCTCCTAGAGTAGACCTGGCTTTAGGAGCCTAAGATCCATTGGTGCTCAGGTGGTTTTGAAAACTTTACCCTATATCTGCACTGTGTATAGTCAGAGTGGATAAAAACCATTTATTTAAATTGAATTAAAAATCAGATTTAAAATAAAATTAAACTAGATTTTGTTGACTTTAGTTTTTTAATTACATTTTCATGTACAGCAATAGTATCAATGTGAAGGTTAAATTATCTATAATTCATTAGCATAATTTAAACCAATTTATAAACAATTCTAAAAAGTATTGGAGTGGAGTAATGTTTTGCATTGCTTTGTCTATGCAGTTTTCATCAAAGAAGCTTCCACAATATTGCCCCCCAACAGTTCAAAAGAGGTGAGTCAGACCCAAAAAACCCATGAAACTGGCTTTAAAAATAGTTTGTTTGTTTTTTTAAATACATGTTAGGTTATTTTTATTTGCCATCTGAATCTTTTTTTTTTTTTTTTTTAAACCTTCAAGGGTCATGTTTTCCAGCTTTCTTCTGCAACTATGAGGGGAGAGCTAGCAACATCGTTTTTTAAATGAAAACTGAGAGTGTCATATCACTTGACTCCAGATACTCACACTTTCAGGAAAAACGCTGAGTATCTCAACACTAATGATTAAATCTCAAGAGATGGCAAAGCTGATGGGTACATATTTTACAGACTGCAGCCAGTTTTACTGAAAACCGTAGATGAGATTTTCAAAAGTGTCTTAATGATTTTGGAGCAAAAGGTCCCACTTACTTTGAATGGACCTTGTGCTCCGAAGTAATGCATACAAATGGACAAATGCATGTACCTCGGACTGTTATTCTTCCCTAAAATCTCATTATTGTAGTTACTTTTACAGAAACTTTTACCTAGGTTGTTGTAATGTCTAGCTATGAAGACCAATTGAACTATGTCTTTAGGGGAAATCTGAGAGCCTAGAACAAATTGCCGTTATTTGTTGATCAGGATAACAGACCTGCCTCACAATAACCTATGACAGAACACGATAAGAGCATATAAATAGAAACATAATAAGTTTTTGTACAAATTTTGTGGGAAAACTTTGTTTTTTTGATCTGTCAACATATCTGAGGTGCCTTGCTCCACTGGGTGGCTGAAGGCACTGTAATCCATGTCTCTGCAATGATTCCTCCAAAAGCCCCATATACACATTGAATAAGAGCAAAAACAAGTTTGTGAGAGTACTTTCGGGGACAAAAAACAATTGCTTAAAACTACTTTCTGGGATTACTCAACAACGAAGGAATAGAGCAACCAAAAAGCAACCCATTCACTCCTCTGCAGTCTGTAGGAAATCAACAAAGTTTTGTAATCCTACAATCCAGCCTTAGTAATGGGAAATGTTCCGCTGCACTTCCCCAGGTGCAGGACAGGAACTGGATTGTGATGTTGAGAGTCAAAATCTGATCCCTATTTGCTCCAGGGGAGAAGTCTGTGGCAACACTTTTTCTTCCCTCTCTGCTCCAGTGTTCTGGCTGGCAAATTGAGATAGAGAACTGACCCCACCCTACTGCTTCTCCTCCCCAGCTGATGCTGGTTCTCATGAGGCAGGTAACCCATGCAGGGGGTTTTGGGCATTGCTTTTGCCTTCTCACTCCCCTGAGTGAGCACTCTGTATAGCTCATGACAGTGATCAACAGGATCACATCTCTTTATATAGTATTTGAACTGCTATGTTATATTTGTTAGGGCAGAATGTCTATTGGCATACCAATACATGAATATCTGCACATGGATATGCTAAAACATATCTAACTTATTCTTAACAATATTAATCTAATCTAAGACGTCCCAGGTCTTAGAGAGCAGTTTACATTGTCCCAAGCACAAAGCCATCATTTCTTCTTTCTAGTTTGAGATTTCAGCAGGATCCTTATGTTGCCATCCTTTTTTTCATAAGTAAATACCAATTTTTTTCATGAATGAGTACTGATTTCCTTCTCTTGGTCTCAGGCCCTTTTTCAAATCTTCTTAACTAGTAAATGTTTCTTTTTACCTTTTTAAAAATGCTTATGTAGTGAACAATTCACAAACAAAGAAAGTAACCCTGTAAAAGTGAAAAATTGAATACCAGTTGTATTTAATTTTGGAATTTTGTATACTTCCATTGCACCTTTTGTTTTCAAACCATATTTATTCTCTGTAAAGTGAATCTAAAAATTGCCTGGTGGGGCTCCATAATTATTGCCTGTCAGTGACTTTCAGATCAAATTCCATCAGTTTATATAGCTAGAGAGATTTTTTTCCGACTCCCAACCCTGCAAACCTGCCTGGGATCTGCAAATCAAGCTGTGTTCTTTCTGACTCACGCCTTGTCAATAATAGAGGGTTTCTCAAATGTGCTTAACAATACTGTTGTGTAGATGGATGAGTCATGAAAAAAATTCTGTTCATTCTCCCATAATTGTATTGGTTCTGCAGTGCCATCAGGAATAAATAATACTAATAACTTATTTTTTCCATTAAAGTAGTGTAACTAGTTAAGAGGCAGAAAGCCAACAGCTCTGAAGAGAAAGTAGGTGCCATTATTACAGTGTCCTTTTTCTCTCTCTAATCAAGCTCTAGTATCCTAGACAAAAATATAATTTCCAACTTTAGACTGTCTAGCATCTATCTTCATCAGTTGTTATTAATCTTTTTATCAGTTTCTTGCACTGTAAACAAACTTAAATACATTCTAGATCTCAAATACCTAAACCATTATGCTGAGCCGATAGCAGTCCAAAATTAAGTCAGCTCATTTGCTCATAGTACTATTTCCCAGCAGCAAATTATATTAGTATCTATACACTCAATTTTTTCATCCTGACAACCTTTGTAGCCTCATGCAATTCCCTGCGGTTGGAAATACGGTCCTTTGATATCTAGTATAGTGATCTGCGAGTATCATAAAACTCACACAGCTTTATATAGCTTATCACAATTGTGAGCCTTTCAAATCAAGCAATACTAGAGAAAAGTGCTTCTGCAAGTTGTACTTGGGTAAATTCAGTGATTGTCTGTGGAGTCGTCAACTCATATCAAACCTAAATCAGTGGTGACATTATAGCATCACAGAGGTTTTAACCAATTATATGCTGTTTATACAAGGGCAAGGGTACTTTCTTTTGAAAACTTTTAGAGAAGTGGTAGGGCAGTGGCTTCGCAGTAATACCATGTTACAAATCTTATGTATTCCTGGCAAAAATCTAAACACCACAGTCCAAATCCTGAGAAGTGCTGTGGACCTGCAGCTCTCATTGATTGATATGGGGGGGTTGCAAATATTCAGTACCCTTCAGGATTTGGTGTCACAGTGCAATGAAGCTCAACACTTTTTTTACTACTGATTGAGCAAATTACAGTGGAAACTATAGCATTAAAACAGAGCTAGAAAAACCTGTGAGCTACTCTAAGGGTATATGTACACTGCACCATGGATGTGATTTGCAGCTCATGTGGACATACCTGCACTAGCTGTAATCTAACAGGCTCGATGAAATTAGCAGCGAGGAACTAGTGGCATGGGCTGCACAGCACCATCTGACCCTCCTGGGTAGGTACTCACTTGTGCAGTCCTCTCTGAAGCCTGATCCATAGTATGCTCACTGTTATTTTTAGTGATCCTGCTAGCTTACAGTTAATACGGATACATCTACAAAAACTGCAGATCACACCCTTGACTGCTGTGTAGACATAGCCAAAGTGAAATTGTGCTGGTAAACCCAACACCTCAGGGCAAGGGGGTAGACATCGCCTACCCTGGTTTGAATTAATTCCATATGAAAATCACCTTTAGCTCTGTTCTGAGCGTGCCTCTATCTGTTAGTGTTCCCTACCTAGATTCAGATAGTACCAGCTGCCACCAATACAGGGCAAAGCGTCGAAGTGAGCAGTTCCCATACAATGCATTGACTGAGCTGTTCAGCACAAGCCATTTGGCAGGTGACTAGTTAAGAAAAGTGAACATACTTATGGTAATTGTGATTAGCTTGTCAACAGTTTGAGCTAGAAAAAAAACTAAATTTTCTACCAGTATTATTCACCATGTCCACTAACAAGCATAGAAATTGACAAAATCTTGTTTATAAACATCACAAGTACTATGAGGAATTTACCATCTCTGCACTATGCTAAAATTACCAAGGCGTCTGTCCTCTCCCACTCCCTTTTTCTCCTAAACCCTGCAAAGACTCAGATGAATGGGGCCCCTTTGATTTGATTTTGCCCTTCATGTTCTGAAGCAGAAAGCATTTTTGTCCAAAGTGTTTAAATAGTAAAGCTAAGAGACTGGTCCCATGCCGCAAAGTTTAGATCTGGATCCAAAATTTCCCAAAGCTTGGGGTTTTTCAGATTGGGATTTTGGTTCAGGCCTGCCTCAGCATTGTATATTAGAAGCTTTAACCCTTTAAAACACTTTAATTCACTTAGGCTCGATCAACCCTGTGAGGAACAGTCCTGCATTGGAGCAGTCTTTTTCCCCATCAGGAGGCAGAATGCCCTTATACCTCCTGATGTGGCAGAGGCAGCCCACTTGGTTACACCATTTTATACATTGTGGCTTGCTGTCTGTGGTGTATCACTTGCTAGGGGTGAGTGGCTGTGGCAAGAATTGTGGATCCCCCTTCTCTCTCCTCTCTTTGGGCACTATCTTCTCTTTAAGGAGTACAGTAAGGAAAAACAGTTGTATCTGGCCTTCTTGCACACCACTAAAGGTGGGGAGAAGGTTAAATATATATAATTTGCCTTATACCCTGAAGGATTCCAAAGTAATTCATAAACTGATATGTCAACTATACAAGGATCATGGCAGCCACCAGTAAAGTGAAACCACCCCTGCCACATGACATCTGTTTTAATGTCGCACAGCAGCAGTTCACAAAGATGTTGGACAACCATTGAGAATATATGGTGTATCATCAACTAAAACTGCAGGTGGATATTAAATAGAGTTAAATTATCATAGTTGGTGGGGAAACCAGGATTAACATGCCTATACTGTGAGACTTGCCATGGGGTATATTAACAGTTCCAGCCATCAGGACCTCAGTTTTATATCTCAGCACCAAGGCTGCACCTCCAGCAACACAGTGTCCCTGCACACTATGCTGTGATGTGCAGCAGCTGCACTTTGGAAGCACAAGCTTGGCCCAGCTCTTCTTATCTTATGAGACCTGATGGAATTACTGTAGAAAATAGAATGGCTGCATAAATAGAGTACTTGGCTGTATCAGGTTAATGGCCCAGTTCCTTGGATGATAGGTCCATTTTAATTAGCAGCCTGATTTAAAAAAAATGGAGGGTGAGAGATCATGTACACACAACAATTCCTTGGTGAAGGAATAGATTAAACTGAAGAAGAATTACAACGAGAACTAATATAGTAAATTCATCTGTAAAGCGCAATTGAGACACTGTCCTAAGTGCTCCCACAGCTAGCTAGTGTTTCAATTCTGAAACACTCCCTTGATTCTGTGATGCTTACTGTTTCATGAATAATTAAATTGATTTAAAATATTGGCATTGTGCACCCAAGGAAAAAGTCTAACCACAGCAGGAAAAATGTCTCTCTCTCTCCCTTCCCTTTTTCTCATGTACTTATTTGTGGATTCTCTGATACTGGAAGAATACACACTGAGACCCAGTGGTGATGAAAGGTGAAAGCCCACTGATGTGGTCTTTTAGTGGTGTTTTGCCCAAGGTTTTATACATTGCTTAGTTTGCTAGCCAAACAGTTGAAGGGGGGTTACTTCCATTAGCTTTATTTCCTATCCCAGTTAGAGGGTAAGCACTCTGAAGAATATGTTAACCTTCCTTGTTATAACCAGATCAGAATTAGTCACTGACAGTTCTTGAGCTTCCTGCAACTATTTTCTGGCAAGCTCATAGAGGCAGTCAGATTTATATGCTAAATTCTGCTTCCATTAGGGCTAGCGGTGAAACACTAATCCCTGAGTTGTTTGTAGTCACTGTAACCATCTAGCAGTATTTGATCACCTTAAGAAGAGTGCATCCTTTATAACTATGATGATGATAATAAATTGTTGTTTTAATATTTTTAAAGCATCTTTATATTTCTGCAATCTGCACGTGGTCAAATTTTATAATACTGATGGCCATGCACTCAACAATATAATATTTGGCTGCTGATTTACAACTCCCCACACAGACTTACAGACATACACTTCCTCATCCATTTTGTTAGACCTATAGCTAAACCTTATTTTCAAATGTAGTAATGTCTCCACAAATTCTCTCTGAGACAGCCAAGAAATCCATTGGTATGAGGATTTCTTTCTTTATGAGGTGCAGTATGAATTACATGTAAAAGAAATTCTTAAATTCTGGATTTCTGAGCTGATTGTGTAAAGATTATTATTATTCTTGAAGCCTGGGGTAGATAGAAACACCAGGGCATAATATTTATGTTTGATGGTTATTACTTTTCCCCCTCACTAGCAGCAAATAAAAGTGGCTGGCGAGGTGGTATTGTTCAGGTTGGAAAGTGGCTTCTACAGTAGTTTTTAATTTTAATAGAAAAGTTTGAGTGTGTAAACCCATTATCTCTAGGTTAAAATTCAACATATGGAGAGAAATAGTTTGCAAATAATCAAAATTTGTTTAAACTTGAATATTGTGGCCATCAGTCTTTGTTTTCTCTGCAGCTGAAAAACACACTCTCTGTAATAAAACTGTTTCAAGCATTCTCTTTTTACAAATAAGCTGTATATAACTGGTTTGAGAACCATTGTGCTAGAGAATCTTAACATTCCACTAGATAGTATTAACTTTGGCTTTATAACATCTTAAATTGCCATATTTGTTTCAGACATAGGTCTATTATGTACCTATTTGTTTTAGTTTCTTTTAAATCTTTTCAGTATAATGCATAACAAAATATTTCCCACTTAATTGCATTTTTAAAGCTGCAGAACATACTACAGAACATGCATATGGAACTGGAATCTGCATATGACATTTATCCCTTTCCTACACCTCAAACCTAAGGTAAAAAAATCTGACTTTTCACTCTAGTTTCAATGTAGGGTACTAATTGTCCATCTCTGCCCACCTAATGAATCTCCCAAGTGATCAATGTTTAAAAATGATCTAGCTAAAACCTGTTTGAAATGTGAAAAATGAAAGGACTGAAGAGCTCAAGAGAATTGCTAATGGAATGTGGAGCCTTTTACCTTAGCTTAGGTTCAAATTCTTTCCAAGTCAGTGGTGACTACAAGTTTATACCATCTGATGGCTGTTTACTCATTTGTGGTATGTGAACTGTGGAGGTTGGTTCAGTTCAACTGCTCATGGACAGGTTTGTTCACGTCAAAAGTTGTATCTTGTAGTCTCAGCAGACTGCTGAAGCACAGAATAAGAATGAAGATTGAACTATCCTGCCATCCTTGTACATGTCCTAATTCTCACTCTCCTAGTGTAACCACTGTCACACGGCCAAGCAAACAACATATTTACAATATGGTTTATTGATTATACAAGTTATCTCAGTATCTAGTCACATCAGCCATATCATATATTGTTAAAAACATCTAACATCTCCATTGCTGGGGAGCATGGTTTTCAAGATACATATTGATTGAGTTATTTACTCTGCGTGGGCTAACGCATCAGGGGAATAGCGAAAATGTTAATTCTTCGGGTGCTGACCCTGTGGATATTCCACTTTAGATGTCGGTGCATTCCTGTGTTGTCAATTGTAAATTTTTCACAGCAGTCCCTATCCAGGTCACACATGTGCAGTGGCTGTCTCATGGCGCCATTGGTGCCTAATCCACTACACAACCCCCCTCAGTTCCTTCTCAACCATGCTGCCTGAGACAGAGCTCTGCAGCGCTGTTGCTGACAGAATCAGAAAAACTATTTTATTAGTCATAGAGAGAGTTTATCAATAGCAGTTTAGTCAGAATAAGTTAGTTTTAGAGTAGCTTAATAAGTCTTAGTTAGTTTAAAAAAATATTTTTTCTTTGGTTTTTTTTCTAGATAGTTTCCCTTCTATGAAGGAAAAACTATTCAACAATGCTTGGTTCCCCAGGTTTTAAAAGATGTGGATCCTGTTGAGATGCAATCCCCATCTCAAATGGTCACTCTTTGTGTCAGGTGCCTTGGGGAAGGACACATCGCACAAAAGGGCATACACTGCACGAACTTAAAAGCAAGAACTAGGCAAGATAAAGACCTCAAGCTCATATTGATGGAAAAGTCTTTCAAACCTATCTCCAAACCGGGACAAAAAAATCCCAGGATAGTCCAACAAAAAACAGGAGAAAAACAAGTCTCAGTCCTCCATAAAATCAAGGAAAAGAGTCCCAACCCCGCCAGATAGAGACACTCCTAAAAGGAAGCAGTCTCCAGCTAGGTTGCTACCGTCAGTTCAGACTGCCTCATTAGTGAGCACTTTCAATGCTCTGTGCACTTCCAGCACCGTCCATACCAGGACCTCAGCTGAGTCACAGTGGAAAACAATAGAACCAAGAGGCAAGTTCAACTCTGCCTCCATGGCACCGTAGGCACTGGTGAAAATGGCACCTATACCCCCACCATCGACATCGTCAACATTGACACTGACTGAGATAGCACCAAAAAAAGCTAGACAAAAAGCAGCGGCACTGCCCACTATGCCAACCAAGACAACCACACCAACATTGATGGTATGGAAACAACAACAGAGGTTCACAGTGGAGGATAGCACCGTACTCTCCACACCGCACTCACCACTATTTGGTACCGATGTTTCATGAGAACATACGGCAACAGAGCTTCCACAATTTCCCATCATTACATCATTCTCAAGCAATGAGGAAGACTACCTGCAGGAAGGTGCCTTTTCACCACACCACGCCTCCCCCATTAAACACAAATCAACTTCTACCACTCAGTTGAGATCACAAATCAACAGAATGATGGAAGAATGGCTCAAACAACCATGGATGTACCCTCAAATGCCTTTTCCTTTGCAATGGCCTCCATGGGATCTATGGGCTACTTATAGGGTTCCGCAAAGCTGTCGTGTAACACCACCCTGTGGTGAATTAAGATCATCACCACAATCACCCAGGCTTGAACCATCTGTAGCACAGGAAGACCCAGTAGATGAAACAGACGAAGAGACGCAGCAAGACACGACACCATTGCACGATTCTTCTCTGACACCTGATGACGCAATAATCCCATCGCCTCCTACCATGGCGGATGACTTCAGGCAATTCTAAGAGCTTTCTAAAAGGGTGGCACAAAGCCAAGAGAGACCCTAGGAAGAAGTCTCAGAGAACCAACACAAGGTCCTCCAGAGAAGCAAGAATGCACATCAACATCCTAGAGCTCTGAGCTGTCCAACTCACATGTCAGATATTCCTGCCTCTCATCCGCACCTGGCATGTGCAGCTCCTCTCAGACAACGTGAGAGCAGTTGTCTACATAAAAACAGGATGGAGCCAGGTCCCCAACCATCTGTGTGGAAGCCATTCGCGTCTGGAACTGGTACCTCAGACACGGGATCACGTTCCACACTGTCCACCTTCTAGGTGCTGACAATGCCCTTAGAGACACTCTCAGTCGGTCCTTTCACAACAACCATGAGTGGGAACTCCATGACCCCACTCTCCGCTATATCTTCCACCAGCAAGGGGAACCCCTGCTGGGACCGTTTTGCAATTGTGGATAATACAAACTTCCCCTCTTCTGCTCCAAAGGGGCTCTGGGCAAGGGCTCTCAAGTCAACACACTTCTACCATGGACACTGGAGCTCCACTATGCCTTCCCACCCATACCACTCCTTCCACAGGTCCTGCACAAGGTGAAGCAAGACCTGGCAGTCCTCATCCTCATTGCCCCCTTTTGGCCATGCCAGTACTGGTTCATGGACCTCCTCCTCCTCTCAGTTCACCCTCCCATACATCTTCCCCATCTCCCAAACCTCCTCACACTGTCGGATCCAACACCCCAATCCAGAACCACTTCACCTTACAGCATCATATTTGGATGGGGCTCTCATGTAGACAACGCGTGTTTATGACCTCTATGCAACATCCTTTCGCATAGCAGACGACCATCCACCAGAACATGCCATCAGGCTAAATGGAGATGCTTCACAGCATGGGTGTCCTACCAACATCTTCCACTGAAATCTATTTCTAGTTCTGCTGTCCTAGAATACCTTCTCCACCTGCAACTCTTGGGCCTTGCCCACTCCTCCATCTGAGTTCACCTGGTGGCACTCAGTGCCTTCCTCCTCCCTGTTGATGGCTTCTTGACCTTCAACCATCCGACCACCATACGCTTCCTTAAGGACCTTCTCAATGCCTTTCCCTCAGTCCGTAAACACATCCCTCCTTGGGACCTTAATCTCATTCTTTTGACACTCAGAAAACCACCCTTCGAGCCATTGGCCATTTGATCACTCACTCACCTTTCCATGAAGGTAATCTTTTTGGTGGCTGTTACCTCCGCATGGTGGGTTAGTGAACTGGCGGCCATGATGGCTGACCTGCCATTTACGGTGTTCCACAAAGAAAGTCTCCCTAAGACTTCATCCTATGTTTCTCCCTAAAGTGGTTTCTCCATTCCATCTCAACCAATCCATCCATCTCTCAATCTTTTACTTTAAACCTCACCCTTCCCCTGGGGAGTGCACATTACATTCGTTTGATGTTCACTGGGCACTGGCCTTCTATCTCCAACGCACCTGCGATTTCTGAGCCTTGCCTCAACTCTTCCTTGCCATTGTAGAATACTGCCGAGGCCGAGCTCTTTCCTCCCACCGTCTCTTGAAGTGGATCTGCCATTGCATCTCTGAATGCTACACTCTTTCGTGAGTAATGGACATCACTGCCCACTCCACACGGGCACAAGCCACCACCTTCCTTGCGGACATCCCATGGCAGGATATTTGTAGAGCAGCCACATGGTTCTCTAGCCATATTTTCATCGCTCATTATGCCATAGCCCTGTTGGCAGCAGCAGACTGCACAGTCCTACAAACTGTCACTTCTAATGAACCCTCACTCCCACTTCCAAGCTGAATACTGCTCGCTAACCTACTCACATCTGGAATCCACATAGGGACCAGCACTCGAAAAAGAGAGGGAGGTTACTTACTGTAACTGGAGGTTCTTCAAGATGTATGGTCCCTATCTGGATTCCATTCCCTCTGCTAGGCAAAGAGTCCATATCGGTAAGAGGCAACTGGAGGGGCATCGACCTGCGCGGACTCATAAGACCTCAGGCACACCAGGTGGCTGAAGCACGATGCAAATGCAACTCAACAGACCCTGCTACTAACAGTTCCGGCTCCGGCGCATGGCACACATGCAGACCCCACATCTGAATCCAGATAGGGACCAAACCTCTTGAAGAACACCCAGTTACAATAAATAACCTCCATTTTTTACTGACTGTGCTGGCAATTCTACCTTTATAGGCATTGAAATTGATTTTCCTCCTTTTGATAGAGTTTGAACAGTCATCTGAAAGGGACATGACATCACAACTTCAGCATGTAGGATCAAAGGTTAGTAGGTGCATCAAGACTGCCAATAGATTAATAATATTTAATATGTCTATAGAATCGGAAGCATGCATTTCACTTTACAAAAATAATGGAGAGAGGGAGCCTCTGCAAGAAGAGTGTCTTTCTCACATTGGTATGACTCCAGTCAGGTCCTATGTAATATTTACTGATCACTACCTTTAGTGGGAGTGTTGTGCTGTTTCTTTATAAGTCAAAGTAGAGTATACAGAAATACCTTAGTTTGCTACTTTCCTGATGCTGCATCTGACACTACTTTTTAATTTGTGTGAATTAAATGGTGGTGAATCTTTTCTAATCATATATGGTATTGTTGAGAATAATTAATGTACAGTAGTGTGGGCTGATTAAAAGCATCAAGGCACTAACCTTGTCTATAACTGGAAACAAACAAACAAAAAAATTCCAGACCAGATTCTCCGCTGCATCCAGAAGAAGAACTTATTACTGGCAAAGTTTAGAGTAGTCTGTAGGCTGCTCTAACTCTACCAGCTGGTAAGAATCCCCCAAGGGTTGTCTTCCAGTTGGAGACTGGAATGCATTGTGCTCCAGCCACAACCCAGACATGCTCTGAGCTCCTAGAAGCTGTGAAGGGATCACAAAAGAGCCAACTACACTGGCTCTGTCCCTCCTGAAGACTCCCATACTAGGAATCTTTCCCTTCTCATTTACTTCTAAATAACTAAATGTTAGTGTAGCATACATTTCCTTTTAATGTGTCCAGTTCTTGAGCAAAACTTTAAGGTAAAAGCTCATTCAGTGTTAATGCCTGTTTGGTGAAGTTCCCTCCCATCTTCCTTTCCACAAATTAAAAACTAAAGATTAGTTCTAAAAATTAAAGATGGACCAGAACCCAAACTATTTATCCAAACCTTCCCTTGTGCAAAACATTGCAAGTTTAAATAAACCCTAACCCATATTTGACAGTCCTTGGTTTTTATTTTGCAAAAGTGAAACCTCGTTGTTGTTTTCCAAAACAATCTGAGTTTTGCTGATATTTACCAAAAATTAAAGCAGATATCAGATATTCCTGCTGAGATCAATCATGGCATTTGGCATATCCCTTTTTCTGATTTTTCTGTCCCCTAATTTCCTCCATACATAAACCTTATTGCCAGTTGAACTGGCTCCATGAAATCTAACAAATTTTAGCTTATCGATACCTTACCTTTTCATTCATAACTGAAATACAGTAGAACTAATCTTCACCCTTTTCTGCTTGTGATGAAATACTGTCTGCATTAATTAGAAAATGCTGAAATTCTTTATGTTGGCAGACAGCATTCTTGCAAGGCATGGAAGCATATACAGTGCACTTATCACTTTGCTTTTTTGTCCATATTTTAATCCTTTGGAAAAAGGTAATTTAATGGCCAATTTTTTATGAAATTTCCAGACAAGTGAAGCATTTGTCTATTTTTATTCTCATTAGTTTCTCAGTCACCTACTTTTGTCAGTGCAGATCTTTCAGGCAGTAAAAATAAAACATTTCTACAAAATAGTTAAAGGTAAAAAATAGTACTTAAAACACATCAGAATTCACTCAGGACTGTAGAATGTATGACACACAGTCTTGGGTGAATGGCAGATTAATGGTATAATGTTCCAAAATAATAGTAACAAATCTGTGGCCACTTAGAATTTTGCAATTTTCATTATGTTGTACACTTTAGGGTCATTTAGAACTTGATAGCTGCAGTCCTCCTGTTCCAAATAATTTCCTATATCTGGGAGCAGTATGGGATCTAGGATGCTACACAGTATAAATGTATAAATACAGATGAGATATTTTTCCACAGTTAGAGCTGGCTGAGTATTATTCCTCTAACAATGTTATTCCTCTGCAATGAATATTGCAGAACTTGGCCAGATGCAGGCGAAGTTGAATATCATACAAATTATTAATCAAATAATGTATTTAACCGTACTGGCAATATATTTCTTGAATAATGTATTGAAAAGAAAGTAAATCAGTAATGAGATTCAAAAAATGGGATGGGAGATTTTGGTTTAGTAGATCACTATCACAAATGTATGTTATGTCCACGTCTAACAGGATACAAATGCTTCTTTTAAGTTGAAATATTTTCACGATATTTGTAGTTAATATTGACCTGCAGATTAAAACTAAGACTTTTTACAAAAAATCCCTGAAAGATATTACAGAAACAAGGAGAGTTACAATTTTAAGCATAAACGGGACAATATACATACTTTTGAACTCAGTGTCTCCCCAGTGCTGAGCAGAGAAATTGGTATGGTATGTATTGAAGGTAATATTAGGACTGCAAAATGCTCACATCCCTTTCCTGTGTTCCTATGCAGGTGTTAGGAACTTATTTGGTTCCCGTCATGGCATGCTGTAGTGGAAATGTCATACATTCCCATATTAATCAGACCATGGCAGTAAAACATTTCTGCAGGTGCTTGTTTATTTTCTCATTCTGCAGCAAACATGAGACTAACCCTTGTCAAAAGTTTAGGAATGTAAGAATTGTCACTCCGGATCAAACCTGAGATCGATCTAGTTCAATATCCAACAGTGGTCAGATCCAGATGTTTCAGAGGAAGGTGTAAAGAACCTTCTTCTGAAAGGTTTTTACACTATGGGTTGTAGATACATATGGGATTATCTGCCCCCATTAAAAAATATTATGTCACCCACCTGGGCTCCCACAGTAGATATCTTGAGCTGTAATAGGTAGAGAGTGTCTTAAACCTTGAAGCATGAGGTTTAATACCCCTTTCAAAATTTTCCTTATTATTCTACAACCCATTCCTTATGCATCCTAACATCTTGTTTGCTTTTTTGACTGCAGATGCACCTTAAAATATTAAGCAGAGGTCTTCATTCAACTGTTCAGAATGATGCTCCAGTCCCTTTTTTGGAGTTGATAGAGTTAATTTAGAATCTTGTAAGGTGTAGGGATAATTTAAATTTTCCGATGTGATGTGCATTAGTTTGCATTTGTCAACACAGAATATCATTTGTGATCAAGTAACCCATGCACCTCACTTGGTTAGAGCGCTCTGAAGTCCCTCACAATCTTTTGTAGCCTTGAGTAACCTAAATAATTTTGTGTTATCTGCACATTTTGCTACTTCACTATTCACTTCCCTTCCCAGAACATTAATAACTACATTAAACAACACAGGGTCTAGTACAGAACTTGAGGCACCCCACTGTTAAACTTCTGCCATGATAAAAATTGACTATTTAATCCCACCCTTTTCTTAATGTCTCTTAGCCAATTTATAATCTATGACAATATTTTGACACTCACTCTGTGGCTACTTAGCTTCTTTAGTTGCCTTTGTGAAGGCCATTGTGAAAGGACTATTGAAAGTCTGAATGTTATGTATGTCAACTGGTTCTCCTTCACCCACTAATTTATTGACATGTTCAAAGATCTAATAGATTACTGAGACAAGGTTTTGCTTTGCAGAAATTCTGCTAGTTAGACCTATCAGATCATGATCCCCCAGGTGCTTTATTATTCTATTTACAATTATTTCAACTAGTTTGCCTTGTACAGATGTAAGACTTACTGATCTGTAATTCCCCAATTTTAACTTTAGTTTATTAACTTCTTGCTCCTTGTAACATGAGGACAGGTTCAGCTTTTGCACCGTTTACTCTGTGGTCCTGTCTAGACTATGAAGATGAGGTGTATTTCACACTTGTGCTGAAGTAAATTACACCAACTTCAGTGACCAAATAAAACAACTTTTTGGTAGCTAAAAAGTTGATCATTAACAAACTTAGTGATGCCTACAGATATTCAACCATTAACAAAGTACACTTGCAAAATATTTCCATATTTAGTTAAAGTTAAACTCAGTGAACCAGAATCGGGTTTTAGTTACACTGGCTAATTCGAAGTAAACCAACTGATTTGTCTTTACACAAAAGTTGTGTTGGTTTAAATAAAATTGTTTTTAAAATTGATTTAATTAAATTGGTGCAAACCCCTGTGCAGACCCACTTACATCTGTATAACCCAGGCTGACATGGATTTTGCTTAAATTAATTTAAGATAAAACAATATAAATCAGGTTTAAATTAAATTGAGTGTCCACACAGAATTTTGCACTGGTAATTAAAGGTGGATTTTTTTAATTGCTTTAATTAAACTGCTGCAACTTTGCGTACAGACAGGCCAACAATTATTTTGGATTTACAATATCTATCTAATCTACCTACCACTGTCAAATCTGAGCACTTCGCAATTTTTAATGTATTTATCCTCACAGCACCCCTGCGAAGTAGGGAAGCGCTGTCATTCCCATTCCGCAGATAGGAAACTGAGGCACATGCGAGTAATTTGCTCTCTGGGTATGTCTTTGGATTTGTCATGCGCCCCATGTGGACACTCTTATTCTGGAAATTAGAAGAGAATTCCTAACCATCAGAGGAGTGTGGTTCTGGAGCGGCCTTCCAATTTAAGTAGTGGGGGCAAATCACTAAAATAGGTTTAAGATGGAGCTTGATAAATTTATGCATGGGATTATATGACAGGACTACCTGTGATAGCAGGGAACTTGGACTTGATGACAAGGGAGATCCTTTCCAGTTATGTGCCCTATATTCTAGACAGGGAGCTATTCTGATCAATTTTCCTGTGAAAGCAAGTTGTCCCTTCCACTGTGGCCTTATTCTACTGATAGTGAGCCACAAGTATCAGTGAGAGAAATTGCCTCCAGAATTTCGCTGCACGCCCCAGGCCTCTGGCAGTTCGGGCTCCAACTCTTTCTTAGCCTCTTGTTAGTAGTAAGGTGCTTTTTGTAAGGGACAGAGTGAAGGGGAGAATCAATTTGCCAAGAATTGGAAATTTTGCTCCTCTAAAGAGGCAGTTTCCTCTATGGCACTAGAGAACAGATGGATCTGAGCCATTCCTTTGACTTTTCTTGTCTGAGATAATTTGGTTTATAACAGATTAGGGGGATAACTGTATTTGTCTTTAACTATAAAATGTGAAAAACAGGCTATGTCTGTGATGTTGTGGAAATGTGTGCATGTGAAGTTTGGAGTTTCTGGGAGCTGTGGTTTTTTACCTGACAGGACACACAAAAGGCAAGATTGTTAGGACTAGATTTCAGAAAGGGCTCTTTTCTAAACATTTCCCCTGATAACGTTAGTAGCTCTTTTTCAAAAAGCCAACAACAAATCCTGACAAAAACAACCAAAAACCAAAAGAAACCTACCACCATTACCCAGGGAATGTCCTCATTGGGGATCCCTTGGAGTTTGAGGATGGTTGTCTTCCATAAAATGATAGCCAGGGAATATGTATTGGTCCCCTGAAGAGCTTTTGTGGCAGATTTGTTGACTAACTCCAAACATTGAAATGTAACATGGAGGGATTTTATTCAAACTTTTAAGCGCAAATATAAACATAGCTTTACCTATGGCATCACTACTGACCTGTGAAAATTAAGCATCTTTGTCACAGATATGCAAAGCATAATTATTATTATGGACATGGTGTTATCTTCTTAGAACATTTATAAAATTAATGTTTTTTGGAAAGAGTGTTTGCCTAAACCTGGTATATCTTCCTGGAGCTTGACGCATTAGAAACCAAAATTACATGATGAATGTTCAATTTCCACTGGCTTCTCTGCCCATAAAAAGAAAATTATTGTGGATGAGAGTGATTTTTTGGGTCATTTTCTGAGCAAAGGTCCATCATCCATACTGTATGTATGAAGTGTTTGTCAGATATAGAAGTGGTTCCATTCTTCAGCTATAAACTCCTGATTCCATTGAATTCAATAGTAAAACTCCCATTGATGAGAGACTGCATGCAAAATTTCAGAAATTTCTACGTGATTTTATTTCTTCTGCAGAGACAAAATCCAGTTCTGTGGCATTGGAAAAATAAATTAGCATGTGAAGAATAAGTGCTTTTATTTTAGGAGTGAATGTTTTATTTTAGTAGTGAATAGTTAAAATCTTGATCCCATGCAGTCAAAGCAAAACTTCCATTGAATTTTAGTGGAGCCAGGATTTTACCCCATCTCTTAAAAATAAATAAATAAATAAGATAGGATGATAGGTGATAGATATATAGATAATGAAAGAATGGTTTAAATGAGAAAGGCTTAGCACCACCTTAAGTGTAGAATTGCTGCCAATGCCTCCATTATACCAAAGCTACAGGGTGTCTGATAGGTACAGGTTATCTATTTTTAATCTCTTTTTTTTGTAATGACAAGAGGCCAAACAAAACTAGCAGACAAAACCAGTATTCCTTTTGTTCAATGAACCCTTGTGGTATTTGACAGAATTTGACGTACAATAATAACTGTAGCTCTTTAGCACTATTTGGGAATTCCTTTTTAAAGTTTCTAATGTTTGTTTCTCTCTCCAGTGTGCCCAGTTCTAAAGTATAAGCTCCTACATATGAGTGACTTGTCAGGAATGCTTACCCTCACAGTGGTTTGGTAACAGCAACAATGTTGTGCTGCAAAGATACAGTAACTGTACCCCAGCTCAAGGTACATCCCCAGTGTTCTCTGTGACCAGAAAGTAATTACTTAAAACAAAAGAGAATAATTTGTCTGACATGATTGGTTTGTTTTTAAACCAACAAATGCTTATTGCTCCTATTTTTCATCATCAGACTGGTTGAAAGTTATTGTCCTTTAATATTTGTTGCATTAATTTACTAACGATTAATGTTGGATTTACATGCTGATTACTAGAATTGCTCTCTCTTAAATTTTTCCTGCTTCTCCACAGCCCACTTCTTCATGACTTTTAAAAAAAACAGCCCATGATTTGAAAAGTTAATGAATTTCCTTGACACCCCAGAAGGTACATAATCCAAATCAGTTAAGGCCCCTGCAGCACTGCCCTACGCAGAAAAATGAGAAAATAAAATCAAAGCACAATAAGTATACTAACATCACAATTGATGTGCCATTCACATCTGTTGTTTTACTAGTGTAGCTCTTCCAGATGAAAGATTCATGCAGGGACAACGCTCCAGTGTCTGAGCTCATGCTGTGCATGTATTAGTAGGTAGTAAAGTGGGTAAATATTTTAAAGTAGAAAATGTCCATCTTTCAGCAGAAATTTGAATATTGAAAAATTTCTGCTGAAAACTGAAATATTTTAGTTTTCAGGCATTTGGTTTCCCTGATAAAAAATCAAAAATTTCTGTGCAAAGCAGACACTTTTTATGTTAAAAATTAATTTAATCAAAAACCCAATTTTCTGTCAACAGTTTTGAAAATTTTCAGCCAACCCTAACAGGAATAGGACATCAGGGAGGGATACACACTTCATTGGACGGCCGCCAGCCAATGCAGAGGGCTGAGGGGGTACTCTCAAAGTTTCCATTAGTAATGAGTGCAAGAGCATCTAATGAATGTCATGGTATCCTTCCTAAAACTTTATGTTGAGTTGTCATTGATCTAGATCTTCTGGTTTACATATGTTCCATTTTCCCATATATTCCTTTACATGCTACTTACTGTTAATTATAACTTACAAGATTTTCTTTACTTCCTAATGGCCTAAATCTCTTCTCTTTATTTCTAAAGAGATTTAAAAAATTCTTGAATATGCATTATATAGCATGAACATTGTAACACATTATTGTGAATTATAACCAATCACCAGAATTCCTGATCATTTACCTGTTGTAGAATTCAGTGGAATTCAAGAGCAGACTAGCATAGCACTTGATCCTTACATGTGAATTCAGAGGGAGCTGATGGCAGTCAGCACCTGGAAGGATCTGGGTGCACACAGTGGTGATATTTCAGGATGAAAGGAAGACATGTAGCTCATTTAATTCCTGTTCTTAAGTGTAATTATCTATTAAATCATCCATTGAAGAATTGATAAACCATCATAACCTGGAGGTGATGGAATCTCCATCTTAGAGGTTTTTAAGGTGCGACTTTACAAAACCCTAGTTGGGATGATTTAGTTGGGGTTGGTCCTGCTTTGAGCAGGGGGTTGGACTAGATGACCTCCTGAGATCCCTTCCAATCCTAATCTTCTGTGATTCTATGGTAACCTCTAACCACCACAAGAAACACTTGAGTTTTAAATATATAAAAAGTAGAGATGATCCAGAATTGTTCAGATCCAGAACATGATCCAGATTTGCTTCACACTAGTGTCTGGGATTCAGGTTGAAGCTGCATAAGAGATTGTGATGGTGTAAAAATCTCACAAATTCTTTTCATATGACTTGAGCCACAAATGATGGAAATGTTGAGATTGCCTCTCTTGGGCTGAAATGGTGTTGAAGTACTGCTCAGTCCTTTCTATTTTTTAGATCCAGTCTTGAACCAGCATTGTAGGGATGTATTTGGACTCAAGGTTCTGCTTTTGGCTCTCCTGTAATAAAGTTAGACATTTGATTCTTTGATAGATTTATCCAGATTGAATTAGTCTTCAGATGATTTAAAGGGTTTAGCTATGGCTCTTTTAATTTAATTAAGCTTCAGATGACTTATAGGGTTTAGCTATGGCTCTTAGAGCTTGTGATTCAGCGAGGGTTGTGAGGAAGAGGAGGTGTAGTGCCCATGTGACAGAGGACAGAGGCACCTTTACTAAAGCCACAGCATGCACTGTGGCAGTGCAAGCCTCCTGGTACTAGCTAGTGTGTGTATGTAGGAGAGATGGAATCCAGGCCTTGTCATCAGCCCACCCAAAGAAATACTCTTCTGAGGATACAGTGCTTCTAGCCAGCTTGCCCTTGTGCTAGTAAGCACAAATTGAGGAGTTATGGCTCCTCCTTCATGGGTGTGCTGGAGGGGGAGGTTTACTCTCCTTTCTTGCTAGCACTCCCATTTCAGGACAACCATAACGTGGACCAGCAGTCTCAGCAGTTCTTGTTCAGGAACTTCAGCAATAGGTTTTAAGTAAAGCTGAAAGATCTGATCTATCATTTGAAAGTTAGTGAAAGATGAGAAAAATGCTACTGCAGTAACACAGCACTCATAACTCTGAGGGGTCTTAAGATCAGTCTGTAGGGAACTGGAGCACCTCTGTGTCTCCTCTAATACTGGGCCATTAGGCCACATGAAACCAGCTGAGTAGATTTTTCCTCTGGCACTTCAGTTTTCACTTCAGCTTGTAACTTTATGTATTCCTACATAACAGTGAAATACAGATTTAATTCTGCTTTAGTGATGCTTGCAGCTGAGTGTAGAAGATAAAACTGCTTATCTCTTCCCTTTTATTGTTCAGCATTTTTAAAGTTGCTGCCCATTTGGGATGGGGATAATACAGAGATTAACAACTTTATCTTTATGAACACAACAAAAACGAGTAACTGAGAATTGCGAGGTTGAGGCCCACATTTCAGATACCCCCAAGATGGATGTGGTATAAGAATGTAGACAGTGTCTGGTAAAAATCAAATGTCCTCATCTCCTCTTCCCCCCTGATGTTTTCACCCTTCTTCCCACTTCCTCTATACTGCCCTCTCCTCTCCCTTTTGCTCTCCTGTGTATCTCTCATTTTCCCTTAACCTCATCTTCTGCACTTCTCTTTTGCCCTTTCCCACTCTTACTGATCTGCATTTCTCTTTTCCTCTTCCCTTTCTCACTTTTTCTTTACCCTTCTCTGCCATTAATTTTTTTCCCTCTCGCTTCACCACACTTTATTTCTAGACATCAACCCAAATGTGTATGTAGAGAGAGTTTTTTAGAGCCAGGCCTCCTTTTCTCTTCATGAAAGTGCAGAAAAACCCAGTGTTGTTTCTGTCAGAAAAACCAGGAGAGCAGTTAATGCTGTGCAAATAATCAATAACAGTCACTTCTGCTCTGCCCCAGGGGATGAAGGGAGCTGAGGTATGGTGCATTCGTGCTCCAAGAGCAGCAAGGATGGAACTTTCCTTCCCACAGATCCTGGGACTTGTTCCTGCAAGACTACAGGCTGTTGAGGGGAAATATATAGTGGAAAGTTCACCTCACTGAGTTTCTCTGAGCCTTCTTTCCCCCTCCTTCAGCAGTGTTTCATTCTGGGCCACCATTTTTATCATGACAGTGATGCTTTAAAAACTTGGTGTCATCTCGGTGCATTATTTTAAATTGATTAAAACCATTTCTCTGGATGCTGAATTTCAACAGAACCTCTCACCCAGTTGCTATTCCTTTATATTTTCTTAAATCTGCTGGACTTTAAAAACAAACCAGTGGCTTCTTCTGGTGCCGTTAGAGTGAAAGTCATTTCTAGAACTCCAATGTATTTTTAAAGCAATGATTTAATAGAGGAAACTAGTCTGGTGACAGGCTGAGATTCAAGTCTATAGTACTCCATGGCTCAGTTTCTTTGCCCTAGCATACCAAATACGCTGCAGCGGGTACCCAGCATAGCAGCAGAGCCACTCAACTGGAATTTTATTGCTTTATACATAACATCTTTGCTTCTCACAATTACCATAAAGATGAAGCTCTTTAGTTACTCATGTCAACTGTACAGAAAAGTTTTAAATTAGCTTCCTCTTTTATGTGGCTGAAAGAACCTATGAGAACGCAAAGTCTCACCTTCATCACAGCGCTTATTGTTCACAAGCTGATAAATAGTAAAATGTAAAAAGAAGTGTCATGGTCAGTAGGGTCAGAATGCTGGGAAAAGCTTTGTCAAATAGCTTTGGAGTAATGTGCTAAGCATGGTATAATGATTTTCTAATCAGGAAATTTTAAATATGTAGTAAATGCTTTATATTGTCCTCCTCTTGGTATTTGGTTATTGAAAGAATTTAAGACTTTTGTATGTCCATTTTTTGTTGTTGATGTCTGTTTCTAGGTTAACCTGTTCCAGCATTCCTTTTCAAATCAGATTTCCTTTTTATCACCTTCAATTAGTCTGATAGGTCAACAGCACCCTCTCTCTCTTCTGCCTTACACCTTAGACTTAAACCTTGTGGAATTTAATAAAATATAATCTTTCTATTGGATGCTATCTGTTATATGGTATAATTCATAATATTCTGGTTTGAACAATCCTGGGGTTGTCATGTCCACTTCCTACGACAGTTCAGAGGTAGTCCTTATTCAAACTATTGCATTGGTGCTTAAACCTCACACTTTAAGGACCCACCCAACATTTTTACTACAGTGTGTTGTCTGCAGAGCTAGGAGCTGCAAATTCTGCTTCTCATCTCTCTTCCACTCAGTTTTCAGCTACTAGGACCATTCGTGGTCCTCTTTGTCTCTACATCTACCCTTGTGGCTACTTCTCTTCTCTTCCTGCTGCAGGGGTAGCAGCAGTCCTGCTCTAAGCCAGCTGGCTAGCTCAGCATGGCAAGGTCATATGTCACTCCTGCTGCATGGAGCAGAGAACAGCTCTGGCCTAAGGTGTGGCTGGCTGTATGTATTGAATCAGAGGTTGTGAAGAGTGACTAGGTCATATCTGGTATTAGACTTCTTGAGGCCTATGCTGTCTTTTCCTGGGATTGTTCCTTCCTTTTGGGACTGGAATAGTTGATGTGCAGTGTTCCAGGAGGAAGCACAAGAAGGAGGGTGCAACAGGGGAAGCCTCCTGATTCATACTGAGAAAGTAGGGCAATCGGTTAGTTATCTTAGGTGCCTGTACACAAACACAAGAAGCCTGGGAAACAAGCAAGAAGAATTGAAGTCCTGGCATAGTCAAGGAGCTATGATGTAATTGAAATAATCGAGACTTGGTGGGGTAACTCACATGACTGGATCACTGTCTTGGATTGGTATAAACTGTTCAGGAAGGACAGGGAGGGGAGAAAAGATGGAAAAGTTGTATTATATGTGAGAGAGCAATATGACTGTTCAGAGATCCAATATGAAACTGGAGAAAAGCCTATTGAGAGTCTCTGGGTTAAGTTTAAAGGTGAGAGCAACAAGGGTGATGTCGTGGTGGGCATCTGTTATAGACCACCAGACCAGGAGGATGAGGCAGACGAGACTTTCTTCAGACAACTAATGAAAGTTTCCAGATCACAGGACCTGGTTTTCATGGGGGACATCAATCACCCTGACATCTGCTGGGAGAACAATACAGCAGTGCACAGACAATCCAGGACGTTTTTGAAGAGTGTTGTGGACAACTTCCTGGTGCAAGTGCTGGAGGAACCTACGAGGGGCTGTGCTCCTCTTGACCTACTGCTCACAAACAGTGAAGAATTGGTAGGGGACATAGAAGTGAGTGGCAATCTGGACAGCAGTGACCGTGAGATAGTCAAGTTCAGGATCCTGACAAAAGGAGGAAAGGAGGACAGAAGAATATGGATCCTGGACTTCAGAAAAGCAGATTTTGACTCCCTCAGGGAGCTGGTGGGCAGGATCCCCTGGGAGGCTAATATGAGGGTGAAAGGAGTCCAAGAGAGCTGGCTGTATTTTAAAGAAACCTTATTAAGGGCGCAGGAACAAAACATCCCAATGTGCAGAAAGAATAGCAAATATGGCAGACAAACAGCTTGGCTTAACAAAGAAATCTTCAGTGAACTTAAACACAGAAAGGAAGCTTACAAGAAGTGGTAACTTGGACAGATGACTAGGGAGGAGTAGAAAAACACTGCTTGAGAATGCAGGAGTGAAATTAGGAAGGCCAAAGCACAACTGGAGTTGCAGCTAACATGGGAGGTGAAGGCTAACAAAGGTTTCTACAGGTATGTTAGCAATAAGAAGATGGTATGGGAAAGTGTGGACCCCTTACTGAATAGTCAGCTCCCAGATTACTGCACTAGGCAGGAAGAATGGGGAGACGGTGAGCAGCCCTCAGTGGTGAAAGAACAGGTTCAGGACTTTTTTAGAAAAGCTGGACATCTACAAGTCCAGGGGGCCGGATGCAATACATCTGATTGTGCTGAGGGAGTTGGCTAAAGTGATTGCAGAGCCATTGGTCATTATCTTTGAAAACTCGTGGTGATTGGGGGAGGTCCCAGATGGTTGGAAAAAGGCAAATTTGGTGCCCATCTTTAAAAAAGGGAAGGAGGAGGATCCAAGGAACTACAGACCAGCCTCACCTCAGTCCCTAGAAAAATCATAGAGCAGGTCCTCAAGGAATCCATTTTGAGGCACTTTGAAGAAAGGAAGGTGATCAGGAACAGTCAGCATGGATTCACCAAGGGCAAGTCATGCCTAACCAGCCTGAATTGCCTTCTATGATGAGATAACTGGCCCTGTGGATGTGGGGAAAGCGGTAGACATGATATATTTTGATTTTAGCAAAGTTTTTGATATGGTCTCCCACAGTATTCTTGCCAGCAAGATAAAAAAGTATGGGTTGGATGAATAGATTATAAGGTGGACAGAAAGCTGGCTAGATCATCGTGCTCAATGGGTAATGGTTAACAACTCAATGTCTAGTTGCCAGCCAGTAACAAGTGGCGTGCCCAGGGGTCGGTCCTGAGCCAGCTTTGTTCAACATCTTCATTAATGATCTGGAGGATGAGGATGAATTGAACCCTCAGATAGATACACTGGAGGGTAGGGATAGGATATAGCATGAGCTAGACAAATTGCAGGATTGGGCCAAAAGAAATCTGATGAGGTTCAACAAGGACAAGTGCAGAGTCCTGCACTTAGGACGAAAGAATCCCATGCACTGCTACAGACTGGGAACCAACTGGCTAGATAGCAGTTCTGCAGAAAAGGACCTTGGGGTTACAGTGGACTTAGAAGCTGGACATGAGTCAACAGTGTGCCCTTATTGCCAAAAAGGTTAATGGCATATTGGGCTGCATTAGTAGGAGCATTGCCAACAGATTGAGGGAAGTGTTTATTCTCCTCTATTTGGCATTGGTGAGGCCACATTTCGAGTACTGTGTCCAGATTTGGGCCCCCCAGTACAGAAACGATGTGGACTAATTGGAGAGAGTCCAGCGTATGGCAACAAAAATGATTACGGTCTGGAGTACATGGACTTATGAGGAGAGGCTGAGAGAACTAGGCTTATTTAGTATGCAGAAGGGAAGAGTGACGGGGGATTTGATAGCCACCTTCAACTATCTGAAGGAAGGTTCCAGGGAGGATGGAGCTAGGCTGTTCTCAGTGGCAGAATAAGGAGCAATGGTCTCAAGTTGCAGTGGAGGGAGGTCTAGGTTAGATATTAGGAAAAGCTTTTTCAGTAGGATGCTGATGAAGCACTGGAATAGGTTACCTAGGTAGATGGTGAAATTTCCATCCTTGGTGGTTTTTAAGGCCTGGCTTGATAAAGTCCTGGCTGGGCTGATTTAGTTGGGGTTGGTCCTACTTTGAGCAGGGGGTTGGACTAGATGATCTCTTGAGTTCCCTTCCAATCCTAACACACTATGAGTTGGGAAGTGGGTCCAGCTGAATGGGGGGATTGGCTCTGTAGTGCACGAGGTGCTACAACCATGGCAGATATGCTCAACCGCAGCTGGCACTATAATCTGGTCAAGTGCCAGTCATCATTCCAGGCTGGCCCAGGGCACTCTCTTACAGGCAGATGTGAGGTTGTGCGTGAGCTCTTACTTGAGTATTTCTTCAGTCAGGGCATCAATGAGTCCAGACAGACCATTAGTTGCCGAAGAGCACCCTTCTTTGGATGGTCTAATTTATCAACAGAAAAGCCAACAAAGAATATAAATAAAACTTCAAATCCTCCCCCCATGTCTTAGCTGGGTCTATTTGTTCTTTCTGTTCAGGCTCTTCCCCAAAGGTTCTCTCGGTTCCAGTCTCTGCTCCTGGTGTTAGACTTCTTGCCTACACCAGAGTAAGATCTTTCTTTGGAGTCAGGACTCAGGGAGGTCCTTCCACTGCGATTCCTCCTGGGTCAGCAGGTGAACCTTCCCAGGCCAAGCTTCTTGCCGGTTTCTGGGAGGACCCACTGGCTGGGACGAGGCCTCTTTGGATGTCTGTTGACTGCAGTGCTCCATCTAGGAGGCTTACCTCACTAGTAGAACCTGTTACAGGATCCCCATTCTGGTGGGTTCACCAGAGAGCTCATCCTCTAGGCTCCCTGCTCAGCCCTCTGACTCAGGCCTCTCTTGGGAGTCCTCTCCACAGGAGCTTTTTGTCTTCCTTGGGAGTTTTACCCCTAATTGAGACTGGGTAACTTTTATAAGGTCCAGGTGTTCATTTACTAATTAGCTATCTGGAGCAGTGAGTTTCTCCCCAGATGGGGCCTGTATGAGATGGTCATGGGCTGACTGAGCTGCAAGGCCTCATAAAGGAGAGCTGCCCCATGACAGTGCTGAAAGGAGCCAGAGCTGGTTTAACCTGTTGCTGACAGGGTAGGAGTGCTGGTGGTGTACTGCTTGTTATACAGAAGAAGGATATGTGGTAGCTAAGTGACATATATTTCTTTAATATTACCTCTCTGTGATGTCACAGCCCTATGGAGGTAACTCTCCACCTCTGTTTTCCTGAGGCTGTTAGAGGGGAATAGGGAGAGAAAATAAATGAGCTGTGTTGCATTGCCCCTGGAGCCTCTCTCTTAAAATCATAACGCCTTAGAAGTGGCATTGGCTCTATTGCACCTTGCCTGGTGGGTGGGGAGAGCTGCTTTGCCTCCTAAGTCTGCTGCATGAAAGGAAATGAGTTTCTCCCCTGCTGGAGCTTGCTTTGACTCCCTACAAAAGCAAAGAAAAAGGAAGGACCTAAAAAAAATACAAGAATAGAACAGCCAGGAAAGCCTTTGTGGACAGGGAATGATCCTTACTCTCATTTTCCAAGTGAGATTCAGATGGGGGAGGTTATGGACTGGGAGGCGCTGAACAACTTATTTGGAAAAGATAGTAAATGTTACTAAGTTAGGCCTGTTAAAAATGTGAAAGTCTAAGGTGTTACTGTAGAATTTTGCAAATTTGTGACTAAACCAGGGCCATGACACACAAAATCCAGGGTACTGTGTCTGAAAATAAACAGGTAAATGTAGTAAATTACAGCTGATAAAAGCTATATTAGAATTAGAAATCTCATTACAGCATTTAGCTAGTAAATATTTTCTGGTAGGTGGGGCAGAAGCACTGGGGATTTACTGTTGAGAATTATCATGTTTGCTAAGTGAGAATTAGCACCGTTCTGTTCTACTTCCTATCAAATAAAATGAATCCCTTTTACCCATATGTATAGTATGAATGTGCTCTGCAGTGTTTCCCCATAACAACTGGTTTACCTCGCCACTTTACGCATTTCTCTTTGATCTATGTTTTAATTAGAGTCCGCAGCAGCAGCATCCATTGTGGCAGATGGAGCTCGGCGGGTGGCTGTGCCACTTCGCAGAAACACAGCTCAGCAAGTGCTGACCATTGTTTATAAGCAACTTGTGTTAACTCAAGTATTCTGGTTTCCTTGCTGCCCCCTCTCCCCTCCCTCTTTGTGGGGTCTTTTCTTTGCAGACAAAAGGGAGTGCTCTGAACCAGGAAAGGAGAGAACTTTACTACCTTCAACACTCTTGCTACACTCCTTTGTGACGTTTGAAGGTGACTGACGTTAGCAGGGCAATCTTCAACAAAAGATTCATTTTGTAATCTTTGATGATGTATCTCCAATAGCGTTCGGCATGTCTCACAGTTCTTTAATTAAACAAAATCAGATAGGGGAAAAATTAGTTTTTCACCATCGGTTGTATCATGATGTACACATGAGTTTACTGGCTTGTCTAATGCCATTTCCCTGTTGTCCCTCATTAACTCCATTACTTCCTGTTGCCATGCAGTTTTATTAGAGGACCATCATAGTTTATTGGATGCAGCTAAGGCCAAATTTTAATAAATCACAGCTAATTATAAATGCATCTGGAAACATGATGTGCTGTAGAACAAAATTATACAATTCCCTTCTCTTTTTTGTTGTAGTTCAGTGAATGTTGTGCTAGGAGGTGCTAAATTGATGGCTTTCGGGAATGAGACATCCTCTTTTATTTATTTTACTGTTTTCTAAAGCATCCATCTCTAGTATTTGGATTGCAGTTCAAAATAAAAACTAGCATTGCAAGAATACTCTCAAACAGTCTAGGAAATCCCTCCAAAATTGGCCAAAGACACAAACTCTGGCACAAAGAGAAGCCAAACTGACCATAGATGAAGATGGATGGCTTTGTGGTTAAGGCGCTGAACTCCATGTCAGGATACTGTGACCTTAGGCCAATCACTAATGGTTCAGTTTCTCCATAAGGCCTACCTCAAGTGTGCAAAAGTCTTGAGCCAGACCCCCACCAAATCATGGTATCTTAAAAATAATTGATTTTAAATTCCTTTTAATTTGCCTTCTGGTTTTTCAAACTTGAGGATGCAGTCAGGTTCCATTTTCAAGTTTTCTCCAGTAAAACAAGGGCGAGAAATTTACTTTTTAAAAAAAAATTTTTTTTGTAATGAAAGCTGAGATTTCCATGCCTTTTTCCAGGATCTGAGGCTTTTAAAAAAAACCCAAAACCTACCTTCCATAAAATATTATTTGAATCTTGTAGTTTACAAGCTAACCTGCAAGATCAAAGAAGTCAGGCGTTACCGATTCCCTTCCTGTCTGCCAGGGAACATGTTTCTAGACGCAATTTCACATGAAGGCCAAGTAAAGAATAAATTATAATAATAAAGTCTGGAGCCAATGAAGGTGTGAATGACCATGGAAGGGTTCCCACAAGTGTACTTGGAGAATACCTAGTTTTTCTACATAGAATGGGGAAATCTAATGTAGTGTGTTTTTATTAAGCAATCCTCGTTTTCCTAATCAATGTAAATTTCTTAGAGGGTCAGTGCCTGGTGACATTTCAAATTCAGTGGAACTTTTATAATTCTGTCCCTACACAGCATTTGCTTTTCGGTATTGGCAATCTCAAGATGAGTGCAGGAAACACACTAAATGAAGCAGGCAGCAATAACTCCCCCCCAGAATGTTTAGCCCATATCGTCTTCTCAGTTTTGCAGACATTACTATGCCAGCTTCCTACCTCACCCCTCAGATTTCCAGAGTACAAATGTTATAATACCTAGATAGCTGTTAAATAGTATTAGATCTTAAGGTACTTTACAAAGGAGATCAGTATCATTATCCCCATTTTACCAACAGACAACAGAGAGGTGACATGACTTGCCCAAGGTCTCCTGCAAGTCAGGGGCAAAGCTGGGAATAGAGCCCAGGTCTCCTGAGTCCTAGTCCAGTGTACTGTCCACTAGACCACACTGCCTTGTCTGTATTTGTTTTTTACACTTAAAGCTAGTGCATTACGCACATTTGAAATACTCTTCAGAAACTTGTTGCTTCTGATAAGATTTTATTATTTTTCTAAATGGTGATAGAAAAGAAGCATGCATATAATGCAAGAAAAACTAGGGTTTCGACCAGTTTTAGTGAATTTTTCCCATTGTAAAATTCAGAGTGAAGGAGATTACTTAAAGCCTAACTCTGCTTTGGTTATACTTCTATGCACAGACAAATTAAGAAAATGTATGATGCGGGTAAAGTGACAGCAGCACTCAAGCTCTTAAAAGACCATTCTAAAGACTATGATGGCATGACATAAAAATTCAGAAATTGACCTCCCTATAGATTTTTAGATCAGAAAACTATATTGATTCTCATGCAAATGGTTTCCTGTACTACAGCTCCTTGGAGAAAACCCTAAGTACATAATAATTTTATACAAAAAACCTACACCAAAAGAACATTAAGGTTGCAAAGTCAAGCACTCAAAAGTTAGGACATGCTTGAATTAGGTTGCCTGTGCATAATCACATCCTTTTTTAAAAACATGCCTCATTCAGTGCACAATATGGACAGCACTTACCAAATGAAAAGATATTCAGTATTTTGTTTTCTCCTTGCTGTTCAGTGTGTACAACTAGGACTTATTTACTGTTCTGCATACTATTCAAATCCTCCTCTGAAGTCAGAACTATTAATTTTCTCATGGGTTTTTCTATGGCATTCATCACTATATTATCTGAGAGCTTCACAAACATTAATGAATTTATTTTTTACAACACCTTTATGAGGTAAAGGGGTGGTACTTTCCCCATTTTATAGATGAGAATTGAGGCTCAGGCAGATTAAAGTCAAAAGTGTCAACTAATTTTGAGTCCTCAATTTGAGAAGACAAGGGCCTGCAGAATGCTTAGCACTGTATAGCACTTTATACATTCAAAGCCCAGCTCCCGCAACACAGTCCATCCTGTGCACTGAATGAGACCAGAGTCATGTGGGAAAATATCTGATCACATAATTAAAGACTATATTGTATGCACAAGGGGAGGCAAATTAATGTTGCATGCAGGAGCAGCAATTGCAGAGTAAAACCTAGTGTCAGCACCTGCAGCCCTGGGTTAGAGAATACTCCTTTGGTGAATTGAGCTGCCAAAATCTAACAAGTCCTTTCCGAGCATATGCAAACTTCAGTTTTTCAAAGGCTTATATCTTGGCCAAATTTGAGCAGTTTTTCATGTGAAAACCAAAAGACGCATCTCTGACACAAAAGTCACCCTGCCAAATCTCATGCCTTTGCTCCAAAGGGTTCTAGAGCTCCTCAGATAAATGGTTGTAAGGGGTCTTTTTTTGTATGGGAAAAGCAATATATTTTTCCCTAAGCACATCCTCAGAAACAGCTGAGCCATTTTTGCTGAAATAGTTACATTTGTTTTAGCCTGAGATAGACTCCTACAATGAAAAATTGCAGCCTGAAGAGTTAAAGTTTGGCAAAGTTATAAGCAGCTGAAAACAGGGTCTTATAATAGGAAGTGTGGGCAACCTTAACTGTAGGCAGTGGTACCAGCTCTGACAATAATAATAATGCTGAGTAGCAAAATACTTTAAAAGTGGAAATCAATGTCAATTGTCACTAAATGCTAATATGTAGAAGTACTACCGCATGTAATGCTAAATAAAAGCTTTTCTTTATGTGATGTAAATAAAATATATTAAGGTGTTTTCATAACACAGTTTAATATTTAATACAACCTATGTTCTACACTTGTATTTTTATAATATCTTATGTTTCTACTTTTGAATTTATATGATTTGCCCAATGCGCTGAACCTGATCATTTTTCATTCCTATGGTGCCCCATACAACAGATTGTAAAATTGCTGAATAAATCAGGAGAGAACAGATTAGAAAATGTAAAATTTCTCTTCAAGCTTATGTACTATGCTTGGAAATCACTAGAGGTGGGATCGAAATGTATTGAAAAGGACATGATAAATTAATGGGGTTTAAGCAAAATGCATTTCATGACATTTTCCTTTTAGTGGCTGTGATTCTGTAATGGTCAAGGGAGGATATAGGTGAATGTGATTGTCCCAACACCCAGAGTTTACACATTACTTATTAATACCAGGTGTCTTATAGAGGGTGTGTGTTTTTATCCTATCATGGAGCAGTGCAGAGACTGACATGAACCAGAAGTTGTCAAGCATAATTACCAAGTTAAATTCAAGTAAAGATTGATTGATCCATGCTCAGCAAACAGGATATCCAATACAGCATTGCACAAAATAATGTTTCCTGAAATAATGGCTTCCTGGAGATTAAAGGGGTCTCTGCAGTTGTCCTTATCGATACCTGGCTCCCATTAATTAATTTCAGTGAGAGTTAAATATGCAAAGGGAAAGAATAGACTGCCATCTACAGTTTTCAGTCTTGGTCTCCAGTAATATCCAGGGAGTTCTGAGGGTTTGTGTATTAAAGGAAGTAAAGGTATGTCTGCACTGCAATTAGACACCCGTGGCTGGGCTGTGCTAGCTGACTTGAGCTTGTGGGGCTGTTTACTTGCGGTGTAGACATTTGGGCTCAGGCTGTAGCTGAAATTCTGGCACCCTCCCACCTCATGGGGTCCTAGAGCCCAGTCTCCAGCCTGAGCCTGAATGTCTACACCACAGTTAAACAGCATTGCAAGTCCAACTCCCATGAGCCTAAGTCATCTGACATAGGCCAGGTGCAGGTTTTTAATTGCAGTGTAGACATCTCCTTAGTTGCTGTAAGGATTATGAGGAAATTGAGTTGTGGTGAGCGTGTTTAGAGCTCGTAAAGAAGTTACTACAGACAAGGGACTTGAACTTATGTTCATTAAGTCAATTAAGTCAATGGGAGACTTGCAATTGACAAGTCTGGGAGCAAGATCAGGGTCTAGATACACAAACTGCCTCCTGAAATAGTGAAAAACAAAGTGCCAGTAAAATAATGGAAGTGTGATTGTGAGGTCTGTCTACTTAGTTCATTTATCATAAATATTTTGTGATCTTCACCATTTTATCTCCTGGAAACAGTAAATCTCATCCAAAGTGGATTGAAATCTGTAGACAGATTCCCCGTCAACTTCCCTCATTAACAGTGTTAGGGACACTGGAATAGTGGATAAATGAGGAGGTTGGAAAGAAAACCAGAAAAGTTTGTTTTTGTTTAAAGCCCTTAAAAGATGTTTCTTTTAAAGAAACAGTAAGCTGAGGATCTTCATTTCATTCTCTGAGGCTATATGCTACCACTGATTTTAAAAAAAGTAACCTGTGGCTTCAGTAACAGTTTTGTGTGTGAATCAATGTCAAGAATAAGGCCTTTGTGTTCATTGCACTGTTTCCTTTGTTTTTAGCTGAAATATTTGTCTACCAAATTTCATTCTTGAGGTTTATCAAAATGTACAATTGTGCATATTAAGTGATCTATCTCTACTCAGACTCTTAGGGGTGCCAAATGCAAATTTTGGAGTGTTGTATTATTATGAAAACCAATATGTGTATAAAGTTTTATTGCACATGATTGACAGTATTGTAATATTAATAATACTTAATATTATCATTATTATTATAAACAGTAAGCCTTACAACAGCCTGTGAGGCAGACAAATATTTTTATTCCAGTTTTATCAATGGAGAGACATTGAGGAGCGGAGAGTTTAAGTGACTTGCCTAAAGTCATATGGTAAGGTTCTATCTGAGCCAGGAGTGGCATGTGTATCTCATGATTCCTAATGCTGTGCTTTATTCCCTATCTGGTACTTAAATGCTATGGAGCAGTTTTAAACAAACAAATGTGACCTCCCTTTTAGCATCCATAATTTGAGTGCACAGACAATGCACTTGCAATTATTATTGGGTGCAGCATAGGTCAACTAGATAACCACATTCCAGATTTTTGGGCTCAATCCAATATTCAGATGTCTAAATGCCCTAAATTGTGCCCACAGCATTTTCAGGCATAAGGGGTGAAAGCCTGGCTCCATTAAAGTCAATGGCAAAACTCCTATTGACTTCAGTGGGATTCAGAAATGGAGGACCAGATCAGGCTGTGTTGAAAAGCAAGGCTGTGTCTCCACTTCCAAAACCATATAGTGGAGAGCCAGCCCTTATTTTGTCAAGGTCAAGCAATCATCATGGTTTGTTTGTTTTTTCACAGAGATGGAAGTAGGCTCAATTTGAAATAATTTACCTACTTCTCCCAACACTTGAGAGCCTATGATGGAAATTAGATGATATTAGATATTAGATGAAGAAATTATTGAGAACAACTAATTTTTTCTTTAGTTCACTTTGTAATGACCTGTGAGAAGTGTTTAACATTGGGACTGATCTAAGACAGTACTCAGGAAGTTCATCAGCATAGTTTGTAAGGTTTTTGGCTTCAGGAAATGCCCCTCCGGTTTTCTGAATTCAGTGCGCTATCTGGTAATATGCTCTGCAAGCAGTTGTTTTGTTAATGCAAATAGGTGAGCTGAGAGGAAGCAGCCCTGTTTTGTATCTCTTCATGGATTAAATGGCTTGTAAATCTGATAATTAATAAACACCAAGACTTTAGGTATAGCATTAAAGTATTTTCACCTATCCAGTAAAGCTATCACTAGAGATAAAGTAAGATAATACAATAAACCTATAAGTCCATTCCACTTTGTCAAATACCTTTTTATTGTCAACAAAATTTGCAGCTGTTGGAGTGTTAAAGTATAGTCTCATGATAAAATTTAGTAACTTGGATGAATTTTTAGTGAATAGAAATCCTACATGGTTTCTTTAAATGTTTCTGCTCACCATTTTCTTCAGGCAGTTGTTTTATATACTGGTGTGGTTACAGTCTTGCAGTCAGAAATGATCAAGCAGTAATTTAGGACTACTCAGAAGTAACTGTACTACCTATTGAATTACCAAAACTAATTCCTGCAGCATTCTGAAAGTCTCCATCCTAGTTCTCAAATCTGACTTGCTTATATTGAGCTGTCTAATGAGATAACAGTCCATATTGTCTATGTATTTATAAATTCCTATATAATGCAAATGCCAGTAATCTAACATACAGTGTTATTTACATGTATCTGTTAGCTGATTTGAAATACAGGTTATAAGAACTTGGTCCTTCCTCAAAGGTTTTGATTGAGGGTTGTTGGGAGTACAGTGGTGAGCCATAGGCAGTACTGCTGAGCAAGGTTCTTTGCTACACATGATCCAAAAAGGTGAAGTAAGCTGTGGGTAGCAGATGCTATAGGCTGATGAGCTGCCAAGAATGCTGGGCACGCATCCCGAGCCATTGGGTAGCTAGTTATGAGAAATAGTGTTTCATGGGAAGCATTTCTGTGTCTCTGTTAGTCTTTCATGGTAGCCTCTGTTTTCACTTTCTCCTGAGGTTCTTGTACATACTCAGCTAAAGTGCTCCTTTAAGGCACCAGTAGGAGTAGCTTCGGGTAACGAAAATGGCCACCCTGCACAGGATTGCACTACAACCGCAGTACCGTGACTATGACTTCTATCCACTGTTCCCCAGTGTCTTACTTCCCACCTACTCACCAGTGCTCAGTTCAGTGTGAGCATTGATGTTTACTTACATTGCTGAACACTGTACACATTTCTCCACGCTACAAGGGGCTTCTCTTCGCAGATGCCAAGCAAAACTGAGTGCCGGTGCTTTGGCTTATTGTTCTGTGTTCATCACTGCATTGCAGCCTGCAGGATCAAGCCTTAGGTCTTACCAATACTGAAGACATGGGTCTTGAAACTTATTTACACAAAGGTCCCTCTACTCTGCTCTGGCAATGAAAAAGAGCCTTGAAGTTGGAATCGATTACCCTTACACCCACTGTAAGGTCTTCTTTCCTGCCAGAGTGGGGTAAAGGGACCTCAGTGTAGATGAAAATCAGGCCAGTGCAAGTTAGCCTCACTTCACAGGTGTAACTTTGGAAGACAAAGTGGAAATCTGGATGGAATAATGCAGTCCTGAAAAAAACTCTTTCCAATTTTTTTAAACAAGACACTTATTGAAATTGATCTTTTCCCTCAAAACATTTTGGTTTGAACAAATAGGCGTTTTTTGGTGAAAAAACATTGTCTCAAAAAATTCCCAACTAGCTCAATTGGTAGTGTAGCTGGTGTTTTCAAACCCCCTGTGTTGAAGCCAATGCATTTTAAAATACTCTTGCTGCAACAATATGAGTGGTAGGTACATGTTGTGCTTGAACAGCTCTTTCAATGAGCTCAACATCAGGCTCATTGTTTGTGAGGAACATTCAGTCAAGTCACAAAAGTGTTACACTTCCCCATCCAGGGCACTATCTTTTTAGCAGTAATTCAATTTTTGTAGCCTTCTTCCAAAACTCATGATTGTATATCTGGCTACCTTGCAATTTGGTATGTCTAAGGTCCGCTGATCCAGTCCATGTACTGAGTCTTTGGCCTCCACTCCATCTTTCATCATCACAAGAGCTGTCCACCAATTTAACTTTCCAGTCTCCACTGGGCATAGCCTAACCTCTTTTAGCTTGTCTTCAGTTGGGGCAACCCACATTAGGACCCTCAGAACCTTATTTTGTTTCCTGTCACAGACTGTCCAGCCATTTGACGGTCTCAACATCTTCATTTCTGTGGCAGAGAGTATATTGATTTATTTTATTTTATTGTGGCTAGATAAGTCTCTGTTATGTATATTAGGATGGGTCAAATTACAGTTTTATACACTCTACACCTTTTAAAGTTTATTAGCATCTTTTTATCACACAAAACTGGGGTCATTTCCTGTCATTTGCACTCAGCAGCTTTGGTACAGTCTTGGACTTCACTCAGGAGGTCACAATTGGGGATTGGTCCTGTTTTGAGCAGTGGGTTGGACTAAATGACATCCTGAGGGCCCTTCCAACCCTAATCTTCTATGATTCTAGTCAGCAACCATTGATCCTAGGTATTTAAATTCTTTCATTCTTCTAAGCTTTCTGCCTGTAATATCCTTTTGGGGGTGGGGAGGGGGAGTCCTCCTCCCTCAGTTATCATAGCTAACATTCATTCTAAATCCTGCTTGCTCAAAACGGTGTTGCTACTATTCATTTTTGATTTGCAGGGTCTCACAATCTTCCTCACATTTCACTAAGTCATTAGCAAACAGCATATTCCAAGGTGACTCCATTCATATACTCTCACTTATCACATCGAAGACAGCTACAAACAAAACAGGGCTCAACGCTGACCCCGTGGTACAGGCCAGTGTTTACTGAAAAGTCTCTCCTGTAGCCCCATTTGGTTTTGACCACAGTAGTCACTCCATCATGCATATCCTGGGTAAGATGGACATATCCTTCCATCACATGTCTCTGTTGCAAACTCCACCAAACTAATTCTCTTTGAACACGATCATATTACACCTTCTCCAAGGCCACAAAGACCATGCCCAATTAATGTCTCTTTCCTCTGAACTTCTCTATAGGATTCATAGAGCAAATATGGCCTTAGTTGTGCTCCTTCCCAGCATGAATGCGTACTGACCCTTCCAAATTTCAACTGTTCCATGCAGACACTTTTTGATAATCTTTTCACAACCTTTCATAACATGGTGACTGCAAACACACACTTTTCGAAGAGTGAAAGCCAACTCCGAACTTATGCCAGTGGAGGGCAGATGTCCAAAATTGATTTCTTTTTAAGAAGAAGAAGTGATAAATGACAAATAATCAATTGTAAGGTAATACCCTCTGAATGCATTGTGAACCTGCACAGACTACTTCTTATGAACTTCTGAATGCAGAGACCTAGAAACATCTGAATCTCTGGGCACCAGAAAGGCCTAAATGGTGGAAAGTTAAAGATGGGAATGAAAAATTCTTTGCACAGACTTCCTGATTACACATGGGGATATGTGTAAGATAACTGGTACAAATTAGAGTTAATGTTGCTGGAAAAAGCACAGGAAGCTCAAGGAATGATGAAACTGGATATGAAGGGAGGCTTGGTGGTGGAATCTTCAGGTTAAAGAATCCATTGAGAAGAAAAAGTTTTTTAAAATGGCAGGTCACTGGCTAGAGCAGAGATAAGATGACATATGGAGGCAAAATGCCAAAAGAAATGTTGCAACAGCTAAAGCTTTAGCGTGTGATGAGCTGTATAACCGACTTAGAGGGTATGAGGGAGAGCATACCATCTACATTTTGCTAAGATGAGAGAGAAAAAGCCAAGGGATGTGAACAGATTTGCTTGTATTGCAAATGAACATGGTATATTGCAAATGAATGGTGAATCAATCAAGACTGGAGTGATTATTTTGAAAAACTGATGAATGAGGAGAACCCAAGAAAGGAACTAAGAACATGTAAGCTGATAGATTGCATACAGGAAGAAGAAGTTGTAGAGGCACTTAAGAAAATAAAAAAAGGAGAAAGCACCTGGGCCAGATGAAGTAACAGTGGATGCGCTGAAGTCATTGGGAAGGGAAAGCATCAGGTATTTTACAAGTATGTTCAGTGATATTCTTGAGAAAGAGAAAATGCCAGATGAATGGAGAAAAATCCTTGTGATGCCCATTTTTAAACATAAAGGAGATAATATACAGTGTGATGATTATTGCCCAATTACACTGATGTCACATGCTATGAAAGTATGGGAGAAGATTATCGAAAAGCATCTCCGGGGAACAGATGAGATTGTTGGAACAATATACAGATGTTGGAACAATGTACATAATTTTAAAAAGCATTGGAGAATTATTGGTTCCAATCTATGAGAATGAATTTCAGTAAATCTCTAGATTACTCTTCATCACTTTAATCTTTCCATCTCATCTCTTATGAGCCTGGCATTAATAACTTTCTCACAAACACATGTTCTTTTGTATATTGAATTTGATTCCCCCTCCACAAGATTTTTTTTACAGTGTAATTCCTCAAATAACCAACATTGCCCTAAACCTCAGGTGTCTTCCCTTCAGCACATGCACACACACACACACACACACACACACACATAGCACAAATCTTTCTTAGATGTGTAAGTAACAGTTACTGATCCTTTGGTTTCTACTGGTTGAACAGTTGGGTGTCATGTTACTATGTACTCTTAAACAGTTCCTGTATTTCACTCCACAGTTTCATTAGTGAATGAAGTGTTAGCCATGTATCGTTCGTATATCAGTTTTAAGTTCCATTCCTGCAGAGGTCCAGGATAGCAGATCCCAGTGCAGGTTCAGGATCTTAGTTTATAAAATTCTTTGGCATCCTCTGGAATGAAAGACACTATATAAATGCACAGTATTATTACCACCTATCTTTGCAGAACTACTCCCTATGCTGATAAAGAGAATCCATCTCCCGATGCAGCTGAAGATGCTGTAGCTTTGATGCCTTGAGGCAATGCAGAGTTAACCTTACAGCCATCAGTTAGTGCTGAAAAGTCTAAGCAAACATCTCACCTTTTGGAACTCTGCCCCAAACATCCAGTGTATTGGAAGTAACATATATTAAAATTCAGATGGTGTAATATTTTATAATCAGATCACTTTTTCTTGACTTAAGATAAAAATATATCATGAGTGTTGTATCAATACATGACAAAGATGAGTGTAATTGTCACTAGTAAAGACTGAAAATAAACCTTCAAAAATTATTTTTTACAAATCCAATCCCTGACTCTCCCATGCTCTATTTGATTATTAGACATGTCCCTGTTACAAGCTGCTACTTCCCACTAATGCTATTATTTTTTTTCATTGATTTATCAGCAAGTGAACAAGAGTTGTAGTTGAATAATTTGAATTGCCAATTCCATAATTAATCTGACCATTTTCACCACAAACACAATATCCCTGACAGTGACGTAGAAAGATGAGAGTTTTATGGAGGACAATCTGTCTTTTCCTTACCACAGATTAAAAAAGGGGGAGGGACCCACACATTCATTGTGGACGAAGAGGCAAGTATATGCAAATCAGTTTAATCATTTCCATTTATCATTTTATATGTAATTTTAAAGAAAAACCAATTAAAGTAATTAAGGTTATTTTGCTTGGTTCAGTACTTATTCAAGTCTCCTTGAATATGTAATCAGTGTCATTAATATGATGAGAGAGGTAAAAAAGGTTGTTCTCCCTCCCCCCACAACCTCCTATTGTGTCCCTGAGCATATGTTTGTTAATATGTTAAACATATCAGGAATTATGGCTGCACAACAAAGTTTTATGGCTGTCATTTTAAAATATGGTCTCTTATAATACCTGCCCTGGGAGAAGCAAGTCTGTTTCAGCCTTCAAGATTGTTTGCTTCCGTACATTTCAAAATTGCCAGCTAGAGCCTAAGGCTGGTTTTTAATAGTCTTGGTGTAACTACTTAGTTTTTATTTTTTAACTTTGAGTGAAGTTAGTGCTTGTTGAAAAATAGCAGAATTTCAGACCTAGAGACTGAAATCCGCTATGCCTACAATATAGCAATACAAACTTTGCCACACTGCTCCTTTCAGCCCTTGACCTGTCAGGGCTTCCTCTTCTAAGAAGAGAACTGTTCAATTTCTGGTCCATTCAATTTTTGTAATCTCCACTGCCAACCCTGATTCTGGTTCGTGATAGTGACACTTGTCCACTAAGAACTGGACTGCAACTACCAATATATTTCATGTAGGTCAGCAAATAGCTATCAGATGGTAATCCACTTCAGCCACTACTAATGTTAACCGCATGTGAAACAATGACCTATTGCCAATCCAGCTACTCTTTATTGATATGGAATCTAGAACAAGATCATATCTGGAAACCAGACCATCTCACCATTATGTTAGTATTTTTCCTATTGGGTAGGATCCCTTGGGAGGCTGATATGAGGGGGAAAGGAGTTGAAGAGAGCCTCCTGTATTTTAAAGAAACCTTATTGAGGGCGCAAGAACAAATCATCCCGATGTGCAGAAAGAATAGCATATATGGAGGTGACCAGCTTGGCTTAACAAAGAAATCTTTGGTGAGCTTAAACACAGAAAGGAAGTTTACAAGAAGTGGAAGCTTGGACAGATGAGTAGGGAGGAGTATAAAAATACTGCTTGAGCATTCAGGAGTGAAATCAAGAAGGCCAAAGCACAAATGGAGTTGCAGCTAGCAAGATATGTGAAGGGTAACAAGAAGGGTTTCAATGGGTATGTTAGCAACGAGAAGGACAGGGAAAGTGTGAGCCCCTTACTGAATGGGGGAGGGAACCTAGTGACAGAGGACATGGGAAAAGCTGAAGTACTCAGTGTCTTTTTTACCTCTGTCTGTCCAGACAAGGTCAGCTCCCAGATTACTGCACTGGGCAGCACAATATGAGGAGGAGGTGAGCAGCCTTCAGTGGTAAAATAACAGGTTCAGGACTGTTTAGAAAAGCTGGACATGCAGAAGCTCATGGGGCCGGATGCAATGCATTCAAGGGTATTCAAGGAATTGGCTGATGTGATTGCAGAGCCATGGGCCATTATCTCTAAAAACTCATGGGATCTGGGGAGGTCTCGGACAATTGGAAAAAAGCAAATACAGTGTCCACCTTTTAAAAAGGGAAGAAGGAGGTTCTGGGGAATTACAGACCAGTCAGTCTCACCTCACTCCCTGGAAAAATTGTGGAGCAGGTCCTCAAGGAATCCATTTTGAAGCAGTTGGAGGAGAGGAAGGTGATCTGGAGCAGTCAGCATGGATTCATGAAGGGTCGTTCATGCCTGACCAACCTGATTGCCTTCTGCAATGAGATGGCTGGCTTTGTGAATGTGGAGAAAGCGGTAGACGTGATATACCTTGACTTGAGCAAAGCTTTTGATATGGTCCCCCACAGTATTCTTACCAGCAAGTTACAGAAGTATGGGTTGGATGAATGAATGATTAGGTGTATAGAAAGCTGGCTAGATCATCAGGCTCAACGGATAGTGATCAACAGCTCAATGTCTAGTTGGTAGCCGGTAACAAGCGGAGTACCCAAGGGTTCGGTTCTGGGGCTGGTTTTATTCATCTTCATTAATGATCTGGAGGATGGGGTGGATTGCACCCTCAGCAAGTTTACAGATGACACTAAGCTAGGGGGAGTGATAGATATGCTGGAGGGTAGGGTTAGGATACAGAGTGACCTAGACAAATTAGAAGATTGGGCCAAAAGAAATCTGATGAGGTTCAACAAGGACAAGTGCAGAGTCCTGCACTTAGGACTAAAGAATCCCATGCACTGCTACAGACTGGGAACCAACTGGGTAGGCAGCAGTAACTTCTGCAGAAAAGAACCTTGGGGTTACAGTGGACAAGAAGCTGGATATGAGTCAACAGTTGCCCTTATTGCCAAAAAGGCTAATGTCATTTTGGGCTGTATTAGTAGGAGCATTGCCAACAGATTGAGGGAAGTGATTATTCCCTTCTATTCAGCATTGGTGATGCCACATTTGGAGTACTGTGTCCAGATTTGGGCCCCCCACTACAAAAAGGATGTGGACCAATTGGAGAGAATCCAGCGTATGGCAACAAAAATGATTAGGGTCTGGAGCACATGACTTATGAGGAGAGGCTGAGGGAACTGGGATTGTTTAGTCTACAGAAGAGAAGAGTGAGAGGGGATTTGATAGCAGCCTTCAACTACCTGAAGGGGGGGTTCCAGGGAGGATGGAGCTAGGCTGTTCTCAGTGGTGGCAGCTGACAGAACAAGGAGCAATTGTCTTAAGTTGCAGTGGGGGAGGTCTTGGTTGGATATATGGAAAAACTTTTTCACTAGGAGGGTGGTGAAGCACTGGAATGGGTTACCTAGGGAGGTGGTGGAATCTGCATCCTTAGAGGTTTTAAGTCCCGGCTTGACAAAGCCCTGGCTGGGCTGATTTAGTTGGGGTTGGTCCTACTTTGATCAGGAGGTTGGATTAGATAACCTTCTGAGGTCCCTTCCAACCCTAATCTTCTATGAATCTGACATGAAGATTTTTTGTCTCTTTGCTGTTTGGACTGTCACAAGGGCTGGAGCTAAGAAACAAAAGGAGAGATTCCCAGTGTCAGCTTGGGTTAGTCCTAAAAAACATCCAGTGGACAGATTATTACCTCTCTGTCATCTTTTGGAACCATAGTCTGTAATTCATATGTGCTTATATGTTTCTTGCTTGAAACAGTCTTCATTTCTTTTTCCTAGTTAATAAATTCTTAATTTACTATAGAATTGGGGACCAGAGTTGTCTTTGGCGTGAGATCTAAGGTACAAATTGATCTGGGGTAAGTGACTGGTCTCTTGGGACTAAGAGCAATCTGCATATTTTGTGATTTTTTGTGTAAGAGACCATTTATCACTAACTCCAGTTTACTTCAGTGGCAAGATAGACTGGAATGTCAAGGAGACAGTCTGTGATTCCATGGTAAGATTGTTACAGAGCTTCAGGAGTTCACATTTGTTACTGGGTTGGTGAAATCTAATTATAGAACATACCACCAGTTTGCAGTCTCTGCCCCGGTTTCTGGGAGTTTGCCCTGAGGTTGGCACTCACGATTGTAAACCACTCCAGACAGCAGGACACAGCTCACTTCAGATGTGGACAACATAACTGTTGGTTTAAATCATGAGTGTCCAACCCTTTAGCGTGAGGGGCCATATTGCAATTTTTTTCTCACTTAGGAGGCCAGTGAGCAAGATTCAGATGGGTGGAGCGCTGCTTCTGCGCTGGGCTGGCCGGCACCAGACTGCAGGGGAGGGTACAGGTGCCAACTTCTATGTTTGCCTGTGGGTGCCTGAAGGAATGGGGGTGTTTGGAGGAGGGGGTAGGGGACATGTGATTCACGTGTCTCCCCCTTGCCTGTAGCCACTGTGCACTCCCCACTGCCTGCCCCACTTATGGGGGAGAAGGGATGGCTCTGTCCTTCTCCCGCTGCACCCCTCCCCCCCAGCACATTTGGCTGCTCTCCTTGGCAGCTGGGCGAATGGATGGAGATCCACTTCCAACCCTGGCCCCTCCTGCCTGAGGGGCTTGGCTGAGGGATGTGGCTTCCCCTGGCTGACTGGCGGACTGGTTCCCAAGTGAACGGGTCTGGAAACTCCAGAGGAGGGGGAGAGAGAAGGAGGGAACTGGGAGCTCTGGTTCACGGGACCCCTGCCCCCGGCAGCCAGCCTTGATGGGGAGGGGAGACTGTTTCCTCCAGCCAGGCTCTGGCAGGCAGCTGCCACACTGCACAGAGCAGCGTCCCAGCCGGCAAGCGTTGCTGCAGGGTGCGGGCTCCAGGGGTGCTGGGCTGGCCTGCGTGAGGGGGCCTCAGGCGGAAGGGGAGGGTTAGCTTCCCAAGGGGAGGAGACGAGAGTTGCACTGCTGCACAGAACAGCGTGCAGCAAGGGGGCTCGGCTGCTGCTGATCCCACCCAGCAGGGATGCTTCTTAGTTCTGGCTGGATATAGGGGGTGGGGGGCTGCTGCCATATAGCAGCCTTTGCGGGCTGCATTCTGGCCCATGAGCCGTGGATTGGACAACTCAGGTTTAAATAGTTGATCTAAAATGAGAAAAAGATAAAAGTGGGAAGTACATGGTAATTGGAAATCAGTGTTGCATATTGTTTACCAAACTTTCCTAAGGAATACAGTGCTTGGGACAGAGTGATCTACATAGTTAAAGGCCAGCTTTGTGCCTAAAAGCAAAATAAAACAACTTCATTGAAAAATGCTAGCCACTTGAACTGAGTCTTGGGAAGAAGAAAACATAAAGCAATGCTTTCACTATATTTGCTGCTGTATGGAATGTATGCCCAGTTAGTAATAATTAAACTCATGGGTGGCAGTAAAGTATATGTGCAAATTGAGAGTGAGGAGAAAATTGCCTCCCAGCAAACCTTTTTATACAAGAAGACTGTTAAATTGTCCCAGCTGCTTCCATTCTTTTATCCCACTATAATCCTTTCAAATCAACATAATTTCTGTTCAGTGTGGCAATTTAACTAACAATGCTCAATGAAGTTTGACATTCCAGTCATAAAATTGGCACATTGCAGTTTTGATTTAATATTTACTGGTTGCCTCAATTTATTATAATAAAAATTCTTAAGACCTGATCGTAGCAAGGAACGTCTGTCTGATTCAAAGGATACTCTGAGAATTCAGACTTGTAATAATGAAATGCTGAGACTCAGCATTCTAGCTAAATCTGTTGTGACAATCCAGTTTCATGCATGAGAGTGCATTAAATTATACGAACTTGATCAAATGAATGTAGCCTATAAATATTGATTGTGGAGATCCACTCATTATCAAGAAAAATGTATTGATTTTGTGTGCAGTGGGATCATGGTGCAAAACGATATAAAATTAATGTTGTTACAAGCTATTATGAATGGTGCCACATCTTGGATGCGTTGCGACATCAGTCCAAAACTGATTAGAAGTGTTACAAAAACTAGGAGGTGTGTTCTCTTGTTCTAAAAGATGCCTCTGGCATTTCTATGAATAACTGAATTACTTTGTGCTAGATTTTTATCCCAGAGCTGAAGCAGAAGTTTTAGGATTGTTTTATATATTAAACCATATCAGATTCTTAATTGTAATGGCCAAAAAACAATAGCAGAAAAAATAAATGAGATTGGGGATATTTTTCTTTCCAGTCAGAAGTCATTTTGTTTAATAAACTGACAAATACCAAAACCAATATTTGTGTTACTGAGAAACACAGTACGTCTCTTTATATAATCTGAGGAACTGTAATTTGGTTGGATTGCAATAGCAAAAGATTGTCTTGAAAGAATAACAAGAATGACTAACACTATGCAAGGTATTTTTCCAAAGAGTAAAAATTAAAAAGAAACATGATGTGCCACCTGTCAGGGCTGGATGTGAAATCCAGCCTTGTACCTGAAATACTGTACATTTGAAGATAACAAGCCAATCTCACAGACCAATAGTAGTAACATTCTAACGTAATGTTTTTAAATACTGTGAATCCTGCTCATAAAGCATACTGAGACATAGTGAAATTCCATTTAGGTCATGGATGTGTGAACTAGATGAGATAAAATACGAGCTGCCCCTCTCCTACCTGCCATGCATTTTGAAAAGCATTCAGAGTACATTTTTCTTAAAGTTCTCATATGTTTGAATAAGACTTTTTTCACTTCTGGTTTCCAGCAATGGCCAGAACTGAGAGGGCTGAAATTCCACAGTAAAGCCTGTTTTCGGGTACAGGGTCAGATTTATGAGGCCACTGCCTATCATGATGACCAATGTTATCACATTGGTTCCTTGCACTCCCCCATCAGTCTATCTATATCCATCTGTTGTCTCTTTTCTTATACTTAGATTGTAAGCTCTTTGGAGCAGGGACTGTCCTTTTTTTTTTTTTTTTTTTTTGGTGTCCAGCGCATAGCACAATGGGGGCCTGGCCCATGACCGGGGCTCCTACGCACTACCATAATGCAAATAATAATATGATACATGTGGTCCCAAGCAAGGGTTATGATTTCCTTCCCAGTCTCTCAGCCAGGGGAAGAGGTCCCAGAATGCTCCAAAAGATCACATCCATTCTTTGAGCCTAATTCTGGCCCTGTCATGGTATTTTTATCTGAGATAGCAACTGGAAAGGTTACATTATCCCAAGAAAGCCCATTAAGAGCTGTTATTGCCTTGTGTCATTCTATAGCAAGCCCATGTAGGTATCTCAATTACACTGGCCTCTCAATGGCAGCTATAGCTGAGGGTGGCCATTCTGGACTCTGTGGGCATACCACCAGACCCAGGGGTCCCAATCCAGCAGATCGCACTCCTTCATCTCAGACTTCACGACCCAACCATCCTATTCTGCTGGAAGCCTACCACACAGCACCAGGGAAGGCTCCATTCCCAGCGCTGGGCCTGACACTTACCATGCCCACCACCTGCCAACCCCAGCATCGTGGATGAGGATGGGGCACCATGCGACCCTTCCAGTGCCGAAGAGCAAGGAACTTTAGCACCTCCCATCAGAGTGTCTTCTTCCTTGTCACCCGATGAGTCTGTGGAGGGAGCAGCACCTGCACCTGTACCAGATGACAGCAGGGTGCACGAAGAGCTACTTTGCAGTGTAACTCTAAATATGGCCTCCAGGCAGAGGAGGTTGTGGAGGGAGCAGTCTGGACATCCTGGCCCCAGAAGGTTTTTCCAAAGTCGCTCTCCCGTTAATAAAGACTATCCGGGAGACCACGAAAACCTTGTGGTAAACCCCAGCCTCTCTGTCCCCTACTACAAAGAAGGTAGAGAGAAAGTACTATGTGCCTTTGAAAGACCATGAGTACTTTTATACCCATGGTCCTCTAGAGTGACTCGTGGTGGCGGCTGCAAACGAGCATAAGAAACAGGGACAACAAGGCCCCACACCGAAGGCTAAGGATGCCAAGAAGTTGGAGGTCTTTGGAAGGAAGGTGTACTCCACTGGAGGGCTCCAACTTTGTATTGCAAATCCTCAGAAAGTACGCTTTTAATTCATGACAGTCCATGGAAAAATTCTCAGAGTCAGTACCATCGGACTCCAGTGCATAATGAATGAATTCACTGACTTGATGAAAGAAGGTAAGGCCATAAGGCTCTGCCTCAGGCAGCGTTGGATGCGACAGATGCAGCGGCTTGGACAATGTCATTGGGAGCAACCATGAGATGGAGCTCCTAGCTCCAGGCCTTGGGCCTCCCTCACGAGGTCCAACTAATGATTCAGGACCTGCCGTTTGAGGCCACAGCTCTGTTCTTTTCCCAAAACTGACTGTAAACTGCATATCTTGAAAGATACCTGGGCCACACTAAAGTCTTTGGGATTGCATACATTAGCACACCAGAGGAAACTTTTCAAGCCGCAGCCCCTGTCTCATTTCTACCAAACCCAGTCGAGGCAGGACTCCAACCATAAAAGGGACAGGAATAATAGAAAGAGGCTGCCACAATCCTCGAACCAGGGCTCAGGTCAAGTAAGGCAATACTCAGGCCCAAGCAAAACTTTTAAGGGTGTGCCCCAGTACGGTGCACCAATCAATACATCGGATCCACCCTTCCTTTTGTTTTCAGATTCACTATCTCACTTCTACTATATGTAATCCCAGATTACATCAGATTGATGGGTTTTACACACAGTGAAATTGGGATATTCATTCCAATTTTCATCTTTCCTGCCTTCCCACACCCACCACCTTGTCCCTCCTCAGGGACCCCTCTCACGAGCAACTTCTTCAGCAAGAGGTGCAAGCTCTTCTAAGAGTAGGAGTAGTGGAAGAGGTTCCTTGGTAGTTAAGGGGAAATGGATTCTATTCCCGTTATTTCTTAATCCTGAAAACCAAAAGAGGCCTTCATCCCATTCTTGACCTGCTAAACCTCAAAAGATGCATGAAGAAGCTGAGATTCTACATGAAATCCTTGGTTTGCATCATCCCCTCCCTGGATCCAGGTGGTTGGTATGCCGTCCTCAACCTTAGGGATGCATACTTCCATGTGGCCATCTTCCCAAGCCATAGGAGGTTTCTCCACTTTGTTGTCAATCAGACCCATTACCAGTTCACGGTCCTGCCTTTCAGCTGTCCACGGCATCTTGGGTATTCACCAAAAGCATGGCTGTAGTCATGGCATTTTTGTGGAAGAGGAGAATGCAAGTGTACCCTTATCATGACTGGTTGATCAAGGGACATTCCAGAGTGCAGGTGGAGGAGGATTTGAGTCTGGTAAGAACTACCTTCCACAGGTTAGGCCTTTTGATCAACGAGCAGAAGTCGATGCTCATGCCCGCCCAGAGAATACAATTCATCAGGGCTGTGCTAGACTCTGATGAGGCCAGAGCATCCCTCCCAGAGTCTCGTTTTCTGGCCCTTTGTGTTTTATTTCTTCCTGATCAATCTGTCTCATATTATTTTGGCTTATAATCACTTAAAATCTTCCTGTACTTAAAAAACTTATTTGTTTGTTTTATCTAAAGCAGTGCACGTGGTTTGAGTGTGTATAGAGACTTCATTTAGAGTGACAGACCTGGTGCATATTAATTTCATTGTTAAATTGACTAACCTATGAGCTTGCAGAATTCAATAGGAAGCACTGAACTCTGTAAGACAGCAGTTCCTTGGGTTGCATCTGGGACTGGGGATAGTGGCTTGTAGTCATTCTATTGCAGAATCCTATGAGTGGCTGGCCAAAAGCACTCACTCACTAATATAGGAGTCGTTTATCTACAGGAGGCTGTGAGTGAACTGACCCAGGAGTGGGTGGTTCACACAGCAGGGCATGTTCAAGATGGGCATCAGTAGTGAGGGATTGGTTACATACCAGTCCAGATTGCAGAGGGGAATGTCACACCAGGACATCCAACCCACCCTGGCTTCAGTTCTGACATTCTGGACTATTTGCTACACCAGAAGGAATAGGGACTATCTGGGTTGTCCACCTGAGGGCCATTTCAGTGTTCCACCCCTGGGTAGCAGGATGCTCGGTCTTCGCTAACCCATTAGCTGCGTGTTTCCTGAAGGGTTTGGACAGGGCTATACCCACCTACGTACTCACCAGTTCCTCAATGGGACCTTAACCTCATTCTTTCAAGGCTGACTGGATCACCATTTGAACCCCTAGCAACGTATTCACTTTTCTACCTATCCTGGAAGGTGGCCCTTCTAATAGCCATAACTTCCACCAGGACAGTATCTGAGCTCAAGGTGTTCACATCAGAACCTCTCTATACAACTTCCTTTAAAGATAAGGTCCAGCTTCACCCTCATCCAGCTTTTCTTCCAAAGGTAATTTCTCAGTTCTATGCAAACCAGGACGTATTCCTCCCGGTTTTCTTCTTGAAACCGCATGCTAATAGTAGGGAGCGTAGACTGCTGGATGTCAGGCGTGCCTTGGCTTTCTATATTGAGAGAGCCAAGCCATTCAGGAAAGCAACTCAGTTCTTTGTAGCACTGGCAGACAGAATGAAGGGACTAACAGTTTCTTCTCAAAGGATTTCATCACTTCACGCATTAGGACTTGCTATGATTTAATGAATGTGCCCACCCTGGCAATAATGGCCCATTCCACGAGGGCACAAGCGTCCTCTGTAGCAATCCTTGCCAAAGTCCGAATCCAGGACATTTGTAGTGTGGCAGCATGGTCCTCTATTCACACCTTCGCCGCTTACTGTGCTATTACCCAACACGCTAGAGACGATGCCGCTTTTGGCAGAACAGTGCTTCAATCTGCAGAACTTTGAACTCCAACCCCTCCTCCTATGATCTAGCTTGGAAGTTACCTACTTGGAATGGACGTGAGCAAGTACTTGAAGAAAAAATGGTTACTAACCTTCTGTAATTGTTGTTCTTCAAGATGTATTGCTCACGTCCATTCCAAAACCCATCTGTCTTACCCCTCTGTTGGAGCCAACCTGCAAGAAGGAACTGAAGAGGCGGAGGGTTGGCATGGCCCTATATTGGGCGCCATGAAGGCACAACTCCAAGGGGCACTAGCACCAACTCTACGGGTACCACTAGGGGGAAACTTTCCGGAGGACTGCATGCAGTGCACACACACTTACTTGGAATGGACATGAGCAACAGATCTCGAAGAACAACGGATACAGAAGGTTAATAACTGTTTTTGGTTTGGTTTTTTTTTTTGTCAGTGTAACTTTGTGTGGCACAGAACTAGAGTTTTTCATTGTGAAGAGTACTGAATCTTATCTACTGCTTCCCTCTTCTGTAATGTTTAAAATTTGAAAGAAGATTGAAAATGTCAGAAACAAATGAAGTCAATGAAAACTGTCAACTGCTTTGGCCACTGAAAAAGAAACAGAAAACTGCATACAGAACTAAAGATCAACATCATATTCAGTCAGAGAGGTTAGATTTAAGTTATACATTTTGATTTTAAATTACACAGCAAACATTTCACTAGTAAAATATTTTGGTGCACTGGAAATGGAAGGTCATTTGATGATTATCTGTTCTATTCATTCCCTCTGAAGCATGTGGCATTGGCCACGGTCAGAAGACAGGATACTAAGCTAGATGGACCATTGGTCTGACCCAGTATGGCCGTTCTTATGTTCTTTTGTTTTTATGTAAGATTAGCTACAACATATTCCAATAGTGAGACACATGGAGGTGATTAGCATTACAAGAGGGATTGCTGGTTATTACATGTTTTTTTTTCCTTATCAGTTATACATAGGAAAGTTCCATGCTTTGCTCAACTTTATATTTTGGATCTCACACACTGAATTTTTACACACACACAAAGGTAACAAATGTCTGGAACTTGTATATTAAAGGAGAAATCCTTGCTCCATTGAAGTCAGTAGCAAAGACACCATTGACGGCAGTGGGGACAGGATTTCTACTTAAGAACCTGCTCAAAAGCCCATTGAAGGCAATAAAATCTCTTATTGACTTCATTAGGCTTTGAATCAGGCCCTATCTGACTGTCTTCTATTATATCTTACAATAAATTTCACAAGACCTTTACCATCTATGTGACTTTCAGACTTGCTCTTAGAGGACAGCATGGAGAAGAAGGTAATAGATTTTCAGATCACCTAAGTAGGGAACAGTGAAATATTGACTGAGAGAAAAGATCATTTCAGAAATCTCAAGCGGCAACCTGAATATTCACAACCAATGTAGTCAGAGCTTTTACTCATGCATACGTTGCTAAGTTAAGTGGGCTCCCCTTTGCTTTTTCCTTACAGTGAAATCAAATGCAAGCTGAGAACATATAGTACATGTTTGTATTTTATTAACTCAATCAGTAATTCAATATATATTATAGGTAGGACTGGTAGCACTGCTTGTTATTAACATTGCCCCCAAGCTTCCCATTTCCCTGTTTCCAGTTGCTTATAACTTTCCCAAACTTTAATAATTTGAGTTGATATTTTCTATGCCAGGTGTTTGCCTCAGGCTCATTTTTATTTATTTATTTATTTTGCAACATTCCAGCAAAAACTGTGCAGCCATTTCAGAGAACGAATCTAGGGGAAAATCCGTTGTTATGCCCATGTTAAAAAATTCTGGCAACCTTTTCTTTGAAAAGCTGTACAACCCCCATGATTTACAGCAAGGACTTGAAATTTATCAGGATAGAGATGGCCTTTGTGTTAGGCTTGTGTCTTGTGCTGTCCCCATGAAAATATGCCAAAATTTGGCCAAGTGATAAGCCTTTGAAAACTTGTCGTTTGTACGTTCTTAGTAGACTTGCTAGAGCTCTGAAGCATAATTCCCCAAAGATTCCATCCACACAGAGCACACTCCAGCTACCATGCACTGAATGAGGCTGGGGTTCTGTAGAAACTTGATTATGTAATTGAAGACTGGATCATAATGCATACTTGAAAGGGGAGTGAATTAATGTTGCACAAGCCCACAAGCCTGGTGTAAAATCCCACAAGAAGTATCATAAGAAAATGACATATTTCCAGAATAAAGGGGGAATCAATATCCCTGCTGTTTTCAGGCTAAATCTTGCATGGTGTGAAGCATTTTAACTACCATCTGAGTCACTGAGAGCTGTGATTGCTTAGCATCTGCCCCCTACAGCCCTGTTGTGCTCCCAATGAAGTCTGCAGCAAAACTCCCATGGATTTCATTGGTGCAGATTTAGAACATATGACTTCTTGTCTTGGGTAAACCAATTATCTACAAAGACCAAAATATTTAAATCAGGGACTTATTAGGCTAATATGGAAATTTTGTCGGAGCTTAGCTTTTATTTTCTAAATTGCACTTGCACTGCTGTCAACCTTCCATTAAGTTGTACATCCATTCAAAACATGAGAAAACGGTGGTAGGGTATTATTCTCAAGAGAAATCTTCTCCAAACAGCAAAGCTGTGTTACAAAACAAAAAGCTGATTTAGGGGTAAGCTGCATGCTGGATTTCACAAAGCCTGCATTTGAAGTGCTTGCTGCTCTGTATTGTGCTAAAGATATATTGCTTGCCACAAAAAACTGCTCCAAGTTTTGCAACATTGATTCACTGCAGGAAGCGATGGTTTTCAATTACTGAGCTGCTTTAGCCTGTGCAGTGGCAGCAGTGCCTTTCATCACATATACAGTTCAATGCGCTGTTGCCTTCTGTCCTGTGCCATTCAATAAAATATCTACAGGACCCACATGCCATCTTTACTCAGCAGCAGCATATAATGAACTTTTAGAGCCTGGGAAATGTGCTCATGTTTCCCTCTTTGTGTGATGCAGACACAAGCTGTAATTAGAGTGAGAAGCTTAATAGATAATAGTTAAGCTTTCACCTATTGTTTTTAAGAGGTTAATCCTGAAGACACTGGGTAAACTCAAGGTATTAAATATTATAAAATTTAGCAGCTTCCTAAGGACTGTCTGGAGCTTCCTAGGAGTGTTTTAGAAGACAAGGGAGAATTCAGTTTCCAAAGAGGCATGATCAGATAAGGACTCTGGCCAGGTAGTGGTTAATCTTTCATCCTGTAGTCTCTAAAGTCATGTGGGTCATATTCTTGGACACACTTCATGTCCATTTGCTGGGGCATTTGATATGATCTTATAGCTTTGCCTTTTGAACAACTGAGGCCATTGCCATGATACAGTATTCTGGGAAGAAAAGTAATTCCCCACCATTCATAGGACTTTGAACAAAAAGCACAGCCAGTGATTTCACCACTGCCCTGCCATTTCAGAGCTGTTTCCTCTAATGAGTCTAATGGTTGAGTGGTAGAGTATGAGTAGCACATAGTTGCTCAGGCATTGCATGAACAAGCCAGCTGACCTGGTGCTTTTATGATGCTAACTGTGCATCTGACAGGATGGTGTCATCTAAAATAAAATGAATACCCCCTTATTATTAGTATGACAATAGTGCCTACATTATACTTGCCACTTCCTAACATTTAGGAAGACACAGTCCCTGCCTCCAAGAGCTTACAGGCTAAAAATGACACCCCTCTTCAATTATTCATTGCCACAGTTGCTGAAGGGAGAAATGGGTGTGACTTTCAGCCAACATGAGGACATCAGTGATACCAGCTGCCAATGGAGAATGAGTTCAGAGCAGCAGTGAAATCACTACTACCTCTTAATCATGTCTTGTGGCCTCTTTCCTGCTAGCCCCTATGTTTTGTGGATGTTTTGTGTGCACTTTTCATGCCTAAACTACCACCCCATTATTGTCACACCCATGAATGGAACTGTATTGGGTATTACAGCACCCGTGGAATCTTTTTTTAAATCATAGTGCATTCACTGCCTAATACAAACAGATGGTTATGCCATATCCCCCATCTGACTGCTGATGGGTGAAAATAAAGAAAATAGCTGGAGCCAGGAGGAAGAGCTAAGATAGGGTAGATCAGTTCATCGATTATTTTGGGAGGAGAAACACCATTGCTATAAGTATTAAGGTTGGGGCTCATCATTCCTGGTTTCTTCCACAAAGAAGGTGCGACACGCCATTACTTTTTTTCAGCAGGCATGGGGAAACAAACCACTCTGATTCTTTCTTTTGTCTTCTCCCTTCATCTTATTTCATTTTAAATTCCCTTCATCTTATTGTTGTTGACTGCAGTGGAGTGGTCCATGCAGTAGACGGGTTCTGTCAAGTAACTCTTGTTATAAATAAATAGTGAAGCGAAATTATAGCGCTGTGGTCAGTTCTGTTTCTGCATAATATGATGATGGGCTGCCATTTTTCTCCATTTAAAATTCCCAGACACAGGATAATATGGTGGCCCCAAGTTTCATATGATTTGCAAATCGTGACACTCAAGCATTATAGAATGTGCTCTTTTCCCAACCCTCCCAGCATGACATCATCCAGGAAGCCCCTGCAGAGTTCCAGAGCACAGAAGGGGACATAGCCTCCACAGTACTCTCTCTCCACCTGCTCTGTAGGATGATAGTGGTACTGCTCTAAGGGGGGCAGCATCTCTAACTAGGGTGGAGGAGAAGGAGAGAATACTTGCTTTAATTGTATCATTTTCCTGTATTTCTCATTGAAAATCTAAAAGAACCCAGCATTCAATGAATGCAGTGAAGTCAGTCAAATCAGAATTTGTATGAACTAGGCACATCTCAGATTGTTCTATAGGTGCTGGGCTGCAGGCAGGTCAAGTCCTCCTGAGTACTTTACTTACTGAACACAAATGCATCTGCTTTGCACTGTAATGAGCACTGCAACTGTCCCTCACAGCAAAGCTGGCTTCTGCATTACTCTGGAGAATGCAACACAGCTCCTTTAGCATTGATAAAAGGTGCTGCAGGAGAAACTGAAGAGGAACAGCCAGTGCTCATGTTACCTGACATTCTTAGAGGAAGTGGACAAATTGCCTGCTGGAAGGGTGGATAGTTTTTTCAATTCCCACCCCACCTTTTTTCCACCAGGAGTGCCTGCTTTAGTTGTCCACACATCCCCAGACCCACTGACCATGTGTCTCCAGCACTTTTTTCTTTCTCTGCTCCTGAAGGCTCCCACTTCTTGCACGCATTCTATCTTCCTTCCTATTTAAAAGAGAAAAATGCAGGTTACTCACTGGTAGCCATGGTACAGCATTTTCCAAAGTGTGGGTTGTGCCCCCTTGCGGGGGCAAGACAAACCAGCAGGGACCAGTGGGGTGTACTCTTGGGCAGGCAAGACAGACCAGTGGGGTTTGTTCCGATTGTTTTCCAGAGTCTCAGCTTTTTTTTTTTAATTTACATTTAATTTAAAGTTAGTCATTAGCTGTTATGGTAGTAAACCTTCACCTTCCCCACTCCCTTCTCCTCCTCTTCCTCCCTCCCCCCCCCCCCGCAAAAAGACCTGAGTGTAACCAGTAGAGCAATGCCTGCCTGAGTTTGCAGAGACCCTGAATCCGTAGACCTGAGGTGTGAACCGCCACATATATGCCCTGCTAGCTAGTGTTTTGTCAGTATTATTAACTAAAGCTAGCTAATTTAATTTCTGTTCCTCTCTCCTGTCTGTACTTATCCCAAATAATCTGTATTTGTAAATCTTTCCTATAGTGTGAAGTTAATGGCAGCTGAAGCATATATGGCACTGTCAGTTATAAATCAGATTTAGACCTGGGTCCTGCAAGTCTCTCTTGTAAATCAATGAAGGTGAATTGCAAGTCCTGCAAATTCTCTATACTTCCATTTCCTTTGGACTGATGGCCTTGTATAGTCCTGTACTTAGCTCCGACTTTTCAGGCTACGTTTTCTAATACTTCCCCCAAATTTATCAATTAGGGGGTTGGTAAATTCTTTGGAAAATGGTTTCTAATTTAGCATTTCTTGGTCCAAGACATTTCAATGAGGGAAGTGTGGGTATGACTGAATGCACTTGCGGATCAGACTGTGTAGAGTGTGTTAACCATTTTAGATTGTAAAACACTAAATCACATTATTACAGTGTAGCTATAAAGGTTATGGGAAGATCTACCCACTAATATGCTGTGCCAACACAACTTTGGATATATTTTGAGCATTAATTACTAGGGAGAAGAGAAGTTTGAACTTCACAGGTTAAAAAAAAAGGCATTCCTTCACCTTACCGTTTGCAAAATGTTTTATGTACGTGTTGTCTTCTAAATTGATTCCAGCATTGACAAACGATATACGGACATTAGTCTGTACTGGCACCATAGAGTATCATTTTAAATCCATTCATATGAGAGATTTATGTTATAAACAGAGTTGGTAGCACAGCCTATTAATAAAGTTGTCTGACGTCCTATTATAAGACTTTTTCATTTGCTTATAACTTTGCCATAACCATTTTGGCTGATATTTTCCATGCAGGGTGATTTTTTTTTCTTTCAAATTACACCCAAAATAGTTCAGCTATTTCCAAGAATGAGGCTGACGAAAACAAATGTTGTTTTGCCTATGTTAAAAAAATGTGAGCAGACTTTCCTTTGGGCTGAAACAGAGTGAGGCACTGGAACTGGCAGCAATGAGCCTGTCTTTCCTATGCTTTCAGCACCCTCCTTCTGGGTCCAGGCACAATGGAGGAGAAAGCTTCCTGATTTGAATGCAGCAGGGACAAAAGCCGGGCCTATGGGGCAGGGAGAAATTTGTGACAAGGCTCCTAGGTGGGAGGACTGGGACTAGAGGCTGGTAGGGAGGGGAGAGGGAAACAGAGACACAGTTGGGCAGAGACCAGGACTGGCAGAGCAAAGAGACTTGGACCTGGATAGCAAAAATTGAGATTGGCTGGGCCGAGATATTGGGACTGGAAGCCAGGGGGAGACAGGCCTGATTGGGCAAAGAGACTGGAAGCCAGGGAGGGAAATGGGAAGAACTGAGATTTTATGAGGAGCTGGAGACGAGACTGGGACTGGCTGGGCAAGAAGACTGGAACTGGGACCCAGTGGGATGGGGAGAGGAGGTGGAGAATAGAGTCAGGGTGCTTTCTTTATATTCTGTTCAATGAATAAGGAAGGGGTCCTATAGAAGAAATAGTATGTGATCGTGTAATTAAAGACACTATCATAATGCATATATACAATGGGGCCTAATTAAGGTTGCACAGACATCCTTAATGCTGGCATTTCTTAGCATAAAGTTCTTTTAATATAGGTTTTGTTTGTAATATGTAAATATGTCTGTATGTGTGTAAATAGTTAATTAATAGCTAAGGCGCCAGCAGATGGCACTCAAGAACACGGAGTATTGTTCCTGAATTTTGTAGGCCCAATAAAACCTATTATTGTTCATTGCAAGGGGCTTCTTATGTGCAACTCTTAACATGCAGCTCTTATTAGGTACCACTCTGCCTGACTGTATTTGAACCAGTGTGTTGTGGGAAAATGTAGACAGGAAATAGAGTGCTTGGAGGACACCCTTAGACCAGCACATAGAGCAGTGGACTCAGGGATGTGTCACTACTCGGCGAGCTGAGACGAAGGAGGACTTTATACTGTACTCGTTAATGTGCCTGTTTATACTGCTAGGGAAAAAGTGTGCCAGATTCATTACAGGAAGACAGCCATGTGCCCAGCTAGCCTGTTTGTAGTTGTACAACCAAACCATGTCTGCAGCTGGTAAATAGTATCACAGCAAATGCCAGCAGCTTTACAGCTGCACCAATGGCAACAAGATTGTAGGCAGAGTTCAGGCATTTTTACCTGAAATTTTTACCAGCAGGTCATTGAAACCTTGTAGCAAGAAAGAAGCTAAGGTCGTTTTTTAAATTTTATCAATCCTTAGTGCATTTTTAAATAAGCAGACTGAATCTGACGAGGCCTGTCTTTGTACACTGTGTATAACATTAGTATTGGCACTATATAAAATCTGCCTCCATCCCCTCATATCAGTAACGGCACAGTAGGGTATATAACAACTTTAAAGGCTTTCCTATACTAACTCTTCCTTGCTGTACTCCTGTTACTATAGTAACTGCTGACCCATCAGTCCTCCTGAAATTGATACTACCTAAGTAATGTACTTAGCCAAGGACTGGTATTTTATGTGCACTTTTGTCACTGAAATAAGAGTAAATCATAGAAAGAAGTTTAATTTAATCTATTATTTTATTACATTTGTACCAGTTCTGGTAATTGAAACATTTACATTTCTTACAATTGTGGATGTATTTTTAAGAGAATCCAAAAATCAATATATATTTAGATACATTGCTGACATTTACTTACTGCAGGGAAAAATTCACTTGGTACAAGCAGTTTCTTCCATCAAATGGGTTCTGCAACAGTAGTTTCATTAATTATTCAATTCATCGTTATGCACTGCTGCCTTCACTAAAGAAGTTGGCTACTGACAGCATTTTATTTTTAACACTCTACTCAGTTTGATTGAGGTAAAAGTTTTGGGTCCCATTCTAGCTGTATTTAATTTTTATTTACATGTAGTAAGGTTTCTGAATTATATCCTGCAGCTTCAAATGAGCTATTGATTAATTTGCACTGTACGTGCAGACCTTCAACCTAAACTAAATGTAGATCTTTATCCTTTGAAATATTGGCATATGAATTTTGGGAAAAGCAAAGGACTGGACCTCTCTCTTGCTGATTTAAATTCACCCCTTGTTAGTAGTGACCAAGGGTTTTTATTAATTGAAGATGGTTTGGATTAACATGTGTTCAGATTAACGTGTGGTCTCAATTCAGTTTCTAATAGATAAATGTCTATCTCACAAAACTACTACAACAAATGAAACTGATTGGCAAGGAATGAGTGGGCGATGGATTCCCACTGCTGGAAGTGGTCCCTCCAGGGCAATTTTGAGGCTCAGGGGTGAGCAGTGTAGGGAAACTTGCATTAAACATATGTTTTTTCACTTCCGATGGGTCACTTGAAACTAGGAACATTCATCTAACATCAGAGTTTTCAACCTTTTTTCATTTACAGACCTCTACAAAATTTTGAATGCAGATACGGATCCCTTTGGAAATCTTAGACATAGTCTGTGGACCCAGGCTGAAAACCACTAATCTAACATTTTAAAATGTTTTTATTAAAAATTCTCTTTCATCCTCTTCCCAGAAAATGGGCACATTAAACAATGACAAAACTAAGTATTGCATCTACTCCCCCTCATAATATTACAAAGGACTGTTGGATTCAGACAGTTTGTTGTTAAATATATGCCAGATAAAACACAACCCTTTCCTGATTACTGGGATGTATGTTTTTGTATTGGTTGGTGTTACCTGGCTGCCATGCTCTGCAGGAATATTTTGGTTTTCAAATCTGTGTGCTTCACTCCTGTTCCCTGGGGCCCTATTCTCCTTCAGAAAGCTGCTGTTTGTTTGCCAGTTTACATTCTGTTTATCTTCTGCCATTTCTCACCCCATTCTTTCTGACTACCAGAGACTCATTTGATCACTTTAATTCTTTGTTTGGGCCTTTGATCTTTATTTTTCAAAGTCCTGAGTTGTGAATGTCTAATTAGGTCACCATTCTTACTCAAATCCTCCCCCCTCCTCCTCCCCCCCCCAATCCTTTAACTCTGCCATGCACAATACTTCAAACAAGAAATCAGAACAGAAACTCCACAATTTCTGAGATTCTCCCATCACTAATTGTTATGTAACACTAAGCACCATTCAGATCAGGGCTTGGTAAAATCAGAATTTACTTTATCTTGCTAAATAAGAAAAACTATTGTCAGCCTAAAACCATAAAGAACATAGGGACTTTAGCAAAGGAGAACATAGAGAATATTGATATATTTATAATGATTTCTGGCTTCCAGAATAATTTATTTAAATGAAATGCAATTTGAAGGTAACCAAGAGGATGACTCAAAGACTTCCTCACAATTTTTTGAACAAAGTACCATATTTTGTTTTGGTTTTAACTATTTAAAAATAAGTGGATTAAGGATTCTGCCAAGAAATTCATTTATTTAATCCGTCCTCTCTATTAAAATGAACAGTGAAACTATTTTAGAAACTGTTTGAGTCCAACTGACTCCCTTACTTCAGTCCAATATTTACTGAAACCATGGAAGAAGTTATTTCCTTCATGGCTATCCTTGGGTTCTGTGATTTAGTGAACCCTGAGCTAATCCCCAGTGCATTATACTATTCTAAATTGAAAACACTGACTAATTTGAACACTCTTGAGCAACTTGACACTTTCTGTGTGACCTGATATCAGGGATCTTATACATAACTTTGAATGGGCAAAAATCAGATCTCAAGAGCAGAATTTTTAAAGCCTGGTAGGTACAACAGGTGCCTGTGTACATTCAAATGGGCCTGTTTAAGTCCTATTTTTAGATAGAATTGCAAAATAGTATGAATATAGTGATTAGTAAAATAAAAATGTTTATGTAGATTTTTATGTGTAATTCAGGCACCAGAAAATGGAGATAGGTACTTGTCTGCTCAAATGCCCATTTGCATGTGCACAAAAGCGCCTATATTTTGCCCTGCTGGTACCCAAATTGTCTGGACAAAATCAGGATATGTGATGCACAGTGATTTCACATGTATTTTGACAAGCTCATTCATTTTATCCATTTTTGCAAACTTAACCCTGAGTGTGTAACTCAGCAGCAAGAGAATTTTATTTAAAAAATTCACATTCAATCATGCCTTTAACAGCATAATCTCTTCTCCAGGAAAAAAGAAAAAACAGCCATAATCTTACCGTCTCTTCCCCACGAGATGCAGAATTCGCGTTGAGAGAAATACCCATTGTGAGTGTAGCTAGGGGCTTAATCTCAGAAGGGAAGCTATACATTCTCCACATTATAGTTTCATATGGATCTGCTGCTAAAGCAATAAAGTGGAAGCATCTGGCTTCTTATTATTGGACTTCTGTAGTCCTGATTCCATTCTTCCTTACACCAATATCATTGTATTGACTTCAGTGAGGTTATTCTTGATTAAACCAATATAAGAACAGAATTGGGCCCTTCGGATTATTTATGTCATTTATAAATGACCCATTAACATGTTGCTTCATTGCAGACTCTACCAAGGAGGCAAGAAACCAGCTGAATAATAATGCAGGGTGGATGCATATAAGCAGGTCATTTGCTACCTTGAAATCGAGAGCTACATTCCTATTTTCTCTGAGCAGTGTATTTACATAAGCACCATTAGTGGTCTTGTTAAACCCCTGCAGAAGTACATTATGTTACGCGATTAATTTGGATTTTAGCAGGGAAAGGTCAGATAATACCCAGTAAAATTAGCAAGGCATAGAGTAGCTCATGGAAGGCTTACATCTAATCACAGTGAGATGCACTTAAATAAGGCAATTAAAATACTGGCATTACCTTTTTAAGTGAAGCATAATCTTACTTACTATTTTTACTTCTTGGTTGTTTTGATGTAATACATAAGAGATGGTGGTTGCTTTTTTCTTTTTTTCCTGGAGAAGAGATTATGCTGCTAAAGGCACCTTCGAATGTGAATTTTTTAGGAAATATTTTGACAGACATAATTATTATTTACTCATAGTTCTTACACTGCTGATATAAATTATCTTAAGTGCATCTGATAAAATGGAAGGAGGCCTATTATGCACATTGCAACTCAAGTTATTTGGGATTCTGAGAGATTTTCTTTCTTAAAAGGAGAAAGCGAGAGGATTGGTGCTAGGATATGTGTTATACTTAGCTCTTATTTCATTTGTAGATCTCAAAGCATTTTACAAAAATTATCATTATTATTTCCAATGTACAGGTGAAGATAATGAGGCACCCAGGCTCAAATCTCAGATTTTGGCACCATTGCAATTCACAAAATCCTCACTCAGCTGCCACCTAACCCTGTAGCTGTCTAAACTCAATCACTGCCTAAATTTTTGCTGTAAAAGTTGCCTGCTATTCTGATGTGGGTCTCCCTCAATCTCTCCTGTTCTCCTTCGAGTGCTTGCTCATATCCATTCCCAAGTTAGGTGTGTGTGCGCTCCATATACACCAGTGCCGGACAACTTTTTTCCCATAGTGGTACCGTAGGAGCTGACTCTAGCGCCCCCTGCAGCAGTGCGCACATGTGCCCACATATAGGCGCTGTCGGCTCCCCCTCCCTCTCAGTTCCTTCTTGCCACCAGTGGCAGTACTGGAATACTCTCTTGCCTTCGCAAGTTCTCTTGCTAAACCTAGTGGATTATTCATTGTTCTAGTTAATAGTTTTGTTATAGTTGGTTCCAGTTTGTTAGTTGTTAGAATTCCAGGGTCGGGCATGTCCCATTCCCCGGGATTTAAACCCTGCGCTTTGTGTAAGAATCCTGTGCCGAGGAGCAACCCGTGTCAAAATTGTTTAAAGTGTTTGGGAGAAGCGCACGTCCGTGAGAAGTGCAAAATCTGTAAAAGTTTTTGCTCTCGGACTAAAAAAAAACGAGATATTCTTCTCAAAGCCATCCTGATGGAGTCGGCACTTTGACCGGTGTTGGAGCTCGGCAGATCGAACTCGGCACAGAGCATGACAGCCTGGGTGCGCAGTGCCCCTCCTGCGGCCTCTTCCTCAACTCGGCACCGTTCACCATCCCCAGTGCCGAAGAAGAGGCCAAAGAAGACTCGCACGGAGCAGGGACATTCCCCTGCACAAAAGTCTAAGGGGGACCAGGCGAGACCTGTGTCAGGCCGCCAGTCCTCCCCGCCTCAGAAGGTCCCGGCACATCCATCGCTTGGGCTCTCCTCACCACTCTCCGGTGCCGGAGTAGCAGCATGCTCCACGCGGCACCGTGAAATATTCGGACTTGGCACCTCCCTGGCTATCGGATAACAACACCTTCTCCTCAGGCAGCGAAGAGGTTATTCATATGAGGCAGACTGCGGCACCGATGCCCAGCTTCCCTACAGCACCGTTAATGGAATCGTGACCACAGGGTCAATGGCCCGGACCGTGGCCTTGCTGGTGGGGTTTTCCCTCAGGGATTCTGCAGTCTGGTTCCGGGAGAGGAACATCAGTACTGCAGTCCTCCATCCCTCAAAGTTCGGCACCACACTTGGACACGGAAACCAACCATGAGGGTTCACATGCCTTGAGCCCAGGGGAATTTACCCTTCCCAGAGCAGAGGCCCCTCCCCCATGAGGCTGTCATGGGCCCTTCATCAGCGGTACTACTAGACGACATTAGAGTGCACCAGGACCTGCTGAAGAGGGTCGCCTCTAACCTGGGCCTTAAAATAGAGGAGTTGAACGAGCCAGTGGACAAGCTCTTTGGGATACTGGCTTTGGTGGCTACGAGTAGAGTGGCCCTCACAGTCCATGAAGAGGTGGTTAAATTAGCCAATGTGTTGTGTTAAACCCCAACCTCTCTGCCTCCCACGTTGAAAAGGGCAGAGAGGAAATACTGTGTTCCAGCAAAAAGATGCGAATACCTCTATACCCACCCTGTGCCAGGTTCCCTGGTGGTCACAACTGCCAATGAGACAGACAGACAGGGGAAAGTGAGCTCGACCCTAAGAATAAAGAGGTGAAAAGACTGGACTTGTTTGATCGGAAAATACATTCCACAGTTAGCTTACAGTTATGAGTGGCAAAGCAACAGGCGCTGCTGGGAAGATACCATTTCAACATCTGGCAGTCACTAGAAAAGTTTGCAGATTCTTTGTCACCCTCCTCCAAACAGGAGTTTGAGGTTGTCATGAAGAGGGGAGAATGGTAGCCAGGGCATCTCTGCAGACGGCTTCCAATGTGGCAAACTCTGCAGCCAGGTCAATAGCCTCGGCGGTGTCGATGAGACAGACCTCATGGCTGAAGTCCTTAGGTCTCCTGTCAGAGGTCCAGCAGTCAATTCAAGACCTCCCTTTTGATGGCACAGCCCTCTTTGCCAAGCAGACAGACTCCAGACTGCATGGCATGAAAGACTCAAGGGCAACACTGAAATCCCTCGGCCTCTATACCCCATCTTCCTCTCGGAGGCACTTAAGCCTCCGCATCAGCAGTGGTCTGGGGAATACTCCCTCAAAGACTCCTATAAAAGGAAAGACAAGGGATATAAGAGACATCACGGCACTCGTCATCCACCAGCCCACAATCAGGCTCTAGCTGCCATAATTGGGGTGGAAAGCAGGCCTTTTGAAGGTGTGCCTGAGAGCAACCTCTCAGTTTTGCCCGTGGATCCAGCCTCCCTTTTATTTTCCTCTAGTCTGGCCTGCTTCCTCCTGGCCTGGGCCACCATTACCTTGGACTGATGGGTGCTTAGCACAGTGGCCATTGGCTATACCCTCCAATTTGCTTCACTCCAGCCCTACCCCCTTCCCTCCTCGTCCCTCTCTGGAGCAACACAGAGACCCTTCTCATGAGCAACTTCTTGAGCAGGAGTGAGCACTCTTGCAGGTGGAGGCAGTGGAGGAGATTCCCCAGGGCCTACAGGGTTGAGGTTTTTACTCCTGTTATTTCTTGATTCCAAAGGCAAAAGGAGGACTGAGGCCTATCCTGGACTTAGGGCACCTCAACAAGTACCTCAGAAAGTTAAAGTTTCATATGGTTTTCCTAGCCATCATCATTCCCTCTCTGGATCCAGGTGACTGGTATGCTGCTCTCGATTTAAAGGATGCATACTTTCACATCGCAGTGTTCCCTGGCCACAGGAGATTCTTATGTTTACAGTAGGAGACCTCCATTACCAATTTGCAGTGCTCCCCTTTGGCCTTTCAACTGCACCAAGGGTCTTCACCAAGTGCATGTTGGTAGTGGCAGCATTCCTCTGAAGGAGAGGGGTGCAGGTGTTCCCTTACCTGGACTATTGGCTCATCAGGGGCAGGTCAAAGTCTCAGGTCCAGGCCAGCAACACGATGACCCAAAACGTTTGCTAGGCGCTAGGTCTCCTAATAAATGAGCAAAAATCAACATTAGTTCCTGTGCAGAGGATAGAGTTCATTGGGGCAATGTTGGACTCATCCAAGGCCAAAACATTCCTTCCAGAGGAAAGGTTCTTGGCAATGACAGATGATATACCCGCATTTCATCCCACCCCCTCATGATAGCGAGGGTCTGCCTCAGCTTTCTGGGCCACATGGCGGCCTGCACCTACGTGGTTCCCCATGCCAGACTGCACCTCAGATCCCTCCAGATGTGGTTGGCATTGGTGTATTCTCCAGCCAGGCACCACCTGGACAGGATACTTACAGTTCCTCCAGAAATACTTACCTCCCTGGTGTGGTGGGCGGATCCACGTCGGGTGCTCTCGGGAATGTCTTTCGAACTGCTCCAGCCATTGGTAACACTGATTTCCAATGCCTTGGACCTGGGATGGGGAGCTCACTTGGGTTCCCTAAAGACCCAGGGCATGTGGATCTCAGGGGAACTGCGGCTACATATCAATATCAAGGAGCTCAGCGTGATTCATGTAGCCTGTACGGTCTTCCTGCCATGTCTTACCAACAAAGTGGTGCAGATACTCACGGACAATACAGCCTCCATGTATTATATCAACAGACAAGGGGGGGCCCAATCCTCGGCCCTGTGTAAAGAGGCCATGAGCTTCTGGGACTTTTGCATCACTCACAGCATTCACCCAATCACAATGCATCTCCCCGGAATCAACAACTCTTTGGCGGACTAACTCAGCAGGTCCTTCTGCTCTCATCACAAGTAAACCCTCCATCCAGAGGTAGCAACCACATTTTCCAAAGGTGGAGACCTCTTTGCCACCAGGAACAAAAGGAAGTGCCCTCAATTCTGCTCCCATCCAGGATTCAGTGTGGGCTCTATCTCAGATGGCTTTCTCCTCTCCTAGTTGGGGAGCCTCCTGTACACCCACTCGCCAATACCTCTGATCCACAAAGTTCTCCTGAAAGTGAAGAGGGACAGGTCACAGGTCATCCTTGTAGCACCAGCATCACCCTGACAACATTGGTTCGGGATGCTTCTGGAGCTGGCGGGACCCAGGCATTGGACCCTGCCGCTGCAGCCAGATCTCCTGTCTCAAGATCAAAGTCACCTGCTCCACCCGGAGCTGAGCTCCCTACATCTGACAGCTGAAGTCAATCAATGGGATTTGAGGATGTGAGATGGGCCCTGGTGTTTTACATTGACGGAATCAAACCTTTTCATCGTTCAACGCAACTCTTCGTGGCTGTTGCGGACCGGATGAAGGGACTGCCGATTTCCTTGCAGCGTATCTCGAAGTGGATTACGGCCTGCATCTGAGCCTGTTATGAGCAGGCCGGAGTTGCACCCCTGGGGCCCTTGACAGCCACCGAGAGTGCAACGAGAGTGCAAGCCTTATCTGCGGCCTTTTAAGCTCATGTCCCCATCCAAGACATCTGCAGGGCCGCTACCTGGTCATCGGTGAATACCTTCACGTCCCACTATGCCTTAATGCAGCAAGCTCAGGATCATGCTGGCTTCAGTAGAGCAGTGCTTCAAGTAGGTTACGTCCATGAACTCCTGCCCGCCTCCAGAGACATTGCTGGTGAGTCACCTAATTTGGGAATGGACATGAGCAAGCATTTGAAGAAAAAAGAACGGTTACTTACCTGTAACTGTTGTTCTTTGAGATGTGTTGCTCATGTCCATTCCACACCCAGCCTCCTTCCCCTCAGGCAGAGTTCCAGCAAGAAGGAACTGAGAGGGAGGGGGGGAGCTGACGGTGCCTATATGCGGGCACATGTGCGCACCGCTGCAGGGGGCACTAGAGTCGGCTCCCATGGGTACCACTAGGGGAAAAAAGTTGTCCAGCACTGGTGACTGTGGCGTGCACACACACACCTAATTTGGGAATGGACATGAGCAACACATCTCGAAGAACAACAGTTACAGGTAAGTAACCCTTCTTTCAAGCTGTTCCACTTTAGATACATAAAAAAAATCATTAGAACAGGGGGACTGGTTCCTGAGTCTCTCACCTCCCAGGTGAGTGCTGTAACCACCAAGCTACAGAGTCATTCTCATGCTTTTTCTGGGCCAATGACTATTTAAGTATTTATACAAAGTGGAATAGCTTCAGCTGGAGAGACTCAGAGACCCATATCAGACTATCCCACAGCTCACTGATTAGGGCACTCTCTTGAGAGATGGGAGACCTCTATTCAAATTCCTTCTCCCACATCAGACAAAGGGGGAATTGAATTTGGATGTCCCACATCCCAGGTAAGTGCTCTAACCACTGGGCTAAAACTTATAAGACAGGTAGCCCCACCACCACCTCCTCCAAGAAACACCTTAGATGCCTAAGCTTAAAGAACTTAGGCACCTAAACCAGAGTTTGTGGATTCCAGTGATTTTCTAGGTACCTAAAAGTTCAAATCCGCAATGCTACATTGCAGCATAAGTACCTTTATGGATTTGGGCCATAGAGCCTTTCACCTCTAGATTAACAATTGGTGTACATCTAGCTCTGATCAGTGGTGATCAAAACTGATGGATGCTTGATGGTCTCATTTCAGTTCCCCGTGGACAGGCATCATATCACAAAATACTTCATCACAGTTGGCCATCTCAGCAGACAGCCCTAGTACTGGACTGGAGTGAAGTTTGAATTACTCTCTCACCTTTTGAGGTGGTCCCACTGTGCATGGTTGCTGTACAGAACATTGGCAGAACATTGTGAGAAGTTTGCACTGCTGCTGCCCACACCTACAATTCAGTTTGTCATGTCTGTGGGAGTCTGTGTGGTGATCATTGCTGGCCTCATAATCAAGCAAATATGATTTCCTAATGTCTCTTATTAATTTGTGGAGGAGCCATTAGAATTTTTCCCATATCTGCTTTATGCTTTAGAAGCTCGTGAAGCATCAGCTTGTGAGATACTGTATGACATCCAAATTTCTTTTCAATCTTTATGGAAGTACTGGTCACAAATCCATAGTGAAAGCTGAGTTCCATTTTGTACTTAAAGCAAGCATTCAACCTCCTTGTTATGTATGAAATATAGAGTGTATCCTCCCCAAACATACAGCACCTGTTCTTTGAGTGCAGAATGAATTTTCTGAGAATTTACAAATAAATCCATTAATTAGTTTATGAGTAAAAATTAATTAAATACTGGGACACTTAAGAAATTAAAATCTGTGTCAGTTTTTTCTTGGTCTTCCAAGGTCTTAATAAGAGAATATCACAGAACTTTCAATTTTTACATATAGTTAAACTTAATTAAAATCTTCAACATACTAAATTACGCAAAACCTAAGTTATTAATGTTGTTGTATCTAATTGCTATGTTTATATAGGCTAGGACAGAATCAAGTCAACAACTCAGTTTATTGGGGCCATTGTGATATCATAAATAATTCAACCACACACTGCCCTTTCTCTATGGCTAATTTGCATGCAGCCATTATGTTGGTTGTAATGCATCAGTGGTGTGAGGGAGATTGTACACATGTCACTGGTTCCCATTGGCTGACTACTAGCCCCAACTCTCAGTGCTCTTTAAAGGTTTTATGGCTGTGGTCATCAGTGTTTGAAAGGCTGACTCTGCCCTGTAATGACACCTTGAAAATATGAATAAAGTGTCTTTAAAGATCAGTTTAATCTAATCTGAGACAACATACACTAAAATGCTTTAATCAATATCTTATTGCTATTGCATAATGTCACTACACGGCAAGTAACAATTGTTTGGGTGCCTTAATGGTGCATTTCCATCCCTTAACATGTTTGCATTTCTTTTAAGCATAACCTCAATTTTGAATTTCCTGTGATAGTAATGCTTAGTTTGGGGATAATTACTACATCCCTGTAATGTTTTTTACTCTTAAGTTGCTGTATTCTTACTTTTAACCTTAACTCAGCCTTAACTCTATTTTAATGTGGTGTTTTGTCTTGGAATTTTACATGAATTTTACATTTCTGTATGCAGAGGGGGAAATGGGAACTCCATGCTACTAATACGAAGGTGTTTCGTGTACAAGACTTCTGTGTTAAGATACAGTTGATATAACACTACAGTAGCTGGTGGTGAATGATGGTGGGGTTTGAAACTATAGCAAAGAACAGAATCATCAGATACATAGATGAACACGATTTGTTGGGGAACAGTCTGTAAAGGGAAATCCATGCCTCACCCATCTACTGGAATTATTTGAGGAGGTCAACAAGCATGTGGACAAGGGTGATCCAGTGGATATAGTGTGCTTAGATTTTCAGAAAGCCTTTGACAAGGTCCCTCGCCAAAGGCTCTTAAGCAAAGTAAGATGTCCTGGGCTAAGAGGGAAGGTCCTCTCCTGGATCAGTAACTGGTTAAAAGATAGGAAACAAAGGGTACAAATAAATGGTCAGTTTTCCAAATGGAGAGAGGTAAATAGGGTGTCCCACAGACGTCCGTACTGGGACCAGTATTGTTCAACATATTCATAAATGATCCGGAAAAAGGGGTATACAATGAGGTGGCAAAATTTGCTGGTGATACAAAATTACTCAAGATAGTTTAGTCCAAAGCTGACCGTGGCACAAAAAGCGGGAATGTGCTAATAAAGTCTGTGGATGACACAAAGTTGGGAGGTATTGTCAATACAGATAAGGATCAAGATATCATACAACAAGATCTGGATGACCTTGTAAACTGGAGTAATAGAAATAGGATGAAATTTAATAGTGGAAAGTGCAAGGTCATGCATTTAGGGACTAATAACAAGAATTTTTGCTATAAGCTCGGGACACATCAGTTGGAAATGACAGAGGAGGAGAAGGACCTGGGCGTTTTGGTTGATCACGGGATGATTATGAGCCACCAATGTGATGTGGCCATGAAAAAAGCTAAGGCGGTCCTTGGATGCATCAGATGAGGTATTTCCAGTAGAGATAGGGAGGTGTTAGTATCATTATATAAGGCGCTAGTCAGACCTTATCTGGAATATTGTGTGCAGTTCTGGTCCCTGATGATTAAGAAAGATGAATTCAAACTGGAACAGATGCAGAAAGGGCTATTAGGATGATCCGCAGAATGGGAAACCTGCCTTATGAGAGGAGACTCAAAGAGCTTGGCTTCTTTAGCGTAACCAAAAGAAGGTTGAAGGGAGATATGATTGCTCTCTATAAATACATCAGAGGGATAAATACCAGGGAGGGAGAGGAATTATTTAAGTTCAGCACCAATGTGGACACAAGAACAAATGGATATAAACTGGCCATCAGGAAGTTTAGACTTTAAATTAGACGAAGGTTTCTAACCATCAGAGGAGTGAAGCTCTGGATTAGCCTTCCAAGGGGAGCACTGGGGGCAGAAAACCTAGCTGGCTTCAAAACCTAGCTTTATAATTTTATGGAGGGGATGGCATGATGGGACAGCTTAATTTGGCAATTAACTGATTTTTGACTACTAGTGGTAAATATGCCAATGGCTTGTGATGGGACATTTGACATTACTACAGAGAATTCTTTCTTGGGTGTCTTGTTGGTGAGTCTTGCCCACATGCTCAGGGTTTAGCTGATCACCATATTTGGCGTCGGGAAGGAATTTTCACCCAGGGCAATTGGCATAGGCCCTGGGTTTTTTTTCCCTTCCTCTGTAGCATGGGGCACAGGTCACTTGCTGGTGGATTCTTTGTACCTTGAAGACTTTGAACCATGATTTGAGGACTTGAATAACTCAGTCATAGATTAAGGGTCTATTACAGGAGTGGGTGGGTGAGATTTTGTGGCCTGTGTTGTGCATAAGGTCAGACACTAGATGATCATATTGGTCCATTCTGACCTTAAAGTCTAGAAGTCGGAGTTACAAAGGGTTTTCACAAAATTGGGTAATTGGGCAACAAAACGGCAGATGAAATTCAATGTTGATAAATGCAAAGTAATGAATGTTGGAAAACATAAATCCAACTATGCACACAACATGATGGGGTTTAAATTAGCTGTTACCACTCAAGAAAGAGATCTTGGAGTGTGTATAGTTCTCTGAAAATATCAGCTCATTGTACGGTGGCAGTCGAAAAAGCTAAAATAATGTTAGGAACCATTAGAAAAGGGATAGATGAAAAAACTGTACATATCATAATGCCACTGTTTAAATCCATGGTACGCCTTTATGTTGACTTCTGCATGCATTCTGTACACCCTATCTCAGAAAAGATATATTAGAAATGGAAAAGATATAGAGAAAAGCAACAAAATTATTAAGGGTAAGGAATAGTTTCCATATGAGGAAAGATTAAAAAGATTGGGATTGTTCATCTTGAAAAAGAGACGACTAAACTGGGATATGATAAAGATCTATAAAATCATGAATGGTGAGGATAAAATGAATAAGGAAGTGCTATTTATTCCTTCAGATAACACAAGAACTAGGGGTCACCTAATGATATTAATAGGCAGCAGGTTTAAAAGAAAACAGAGCATTTCTCCACACAACACAAGTAAACGTGTAGAGCTCATTGCCAAGGGATGTTGTGAAGGCCAAAAGTATAACTAAGGTCAAAAAAGAATTAGATAAATTCATGAAGGATAAGCCCATCACTGGCTGTTAGCCGAGATGGTCAGGGATGCAACCCTGTGCTCTGTGTGTCCCTAAGTCTCTGACTGCTAGATGCTGGGTCTTGACGATAGGGCATGGATCACTTGATAATTGCCCTGTTCTTTTCATTCCCTTTGAAGCATCTGGAAATGGCCACTGTCAGAACATAGGATACTGGGCTAGATGGACCATTCATCTGTCCTAATATGGCCATTCTTATGTCATTACAAGTAAAAAATGCCTTAAAATCTTTGTTTACAAGTGGAGTTTTTCCATGTTTAAGTAGATTATGCAGAGATTATATGTATGGATTTATAATCACACAGTTGTTCCACAGCATGCCATTGCTCTGAGATGTTATATTATCATAGCAAAAACATTTATCAAAAGGATAGATTCTTTGGCTTGTTTGCAGCTGAAAGAATATTTGGAAGAACATTTTTGAAAGGATGGCACTTTGTGACTGTAGTAAAAGTAGCATCATGGGGTTCCATGTTTACAGCGCTTCATTGATTCCATGTCAAATGTGTACAGTTTACAGCTAAAAAGATGTGTTTTCCTGACTTTTTCAGACTTGCAAATTAATCCCTTTAACCAGAAACTTAAGATGGGTTCTTTCCTTCTTACTCATCCATCATCACTAGCAAGCCAAATTCTAACCCCTTTTACACTCATAGGTAGGTCCAGATTCCATAGCATTGATCCAGATTCTGAACCTTGAACGGGTTGAACTCCTTTGATTTCAGCTGAGTTTTACACCGGTAAGAGTGAAATCAAAATCACATCGATTATCTACAGTTCCATTCTAAGGTATTTACTGTCTCAGTTGGTGGCATCTCTTACTACTGTAAGCAAAATAATTTTAAATTTCTTGCTTTTCATAGGAAATCAGAAGTAAAAATCTTTAATACAGCTTTAAAGTGGATCAGCTAAAGCCACAGAAAGTCAGGAAATGTGAAGTTAAGACTCCAGCAACAACTTGGCTGCATTGCACAAACTTACTATTTTCTATTCCTGTTTTTCTGCTTAAATGTGCAGTTTAGCATATTAGAGGCATATCATTGTGTCATTTTTAAGCACAAATCCCCATTTATTTCAATGGACTGTTCTGCCTCAACAGTAGCATGCTATGCCCTTATGGGCTGAAGTGACATAACCACAAATTCTGTTGACGTCAATGGCAGCTGCAAGTGCTCAGCCCCCTTGAAGATCAGCCCTATTAGTGTATTGTTATAAAATGCATAATGGTAAGTATATAAGATGGGCTGAGTTGCCATTAAAAAACAAACAATAACAAGAAAAAGACAGCTCTAAGCTAATATCATCTCCCAGGTTTCCCAGTGTGTTCTTTTGTTTAGCCACACATTTAGACTGAAAGTTTATCTGGGTAGAGACCATTTCTTCCTTTATGTCTCGTACAAGGCTGAGCACTCAGTCAGTCCTCAACAGCTAGACCACAACAACCTTGCTTTCAGAGTCTTCACTCCTGTGTTTGGTGGATATTGCTGTGCAACCCCAGTATTACACTGATCCAGTATTTTTGCAGTTAATATTTGAATTGTTCAGTAGGAAAAGTGAATTCACTAAAAGAGGAGAAGATTCCACTGTAGTTGATTTTCAGGAAAGTAATTATAACACTGGGCTGGTTATTTCTTGTGTGTGTTCATTTACTCCCAGTTGTGCAGAAATGGAATTGTCTCAGCTAGTCAAAGTGTAATGCTGTTCAGTTACCACTTGATAGCTGCACAGTATGCCAGCCTCTGTGCTCTGACAGGCTATTAACTGCACACTGCCTCCCTTTGATTTGCCCCTGCATAGGCATAGGCGCATCACAAAATGAACATTTCCAATGCCCTTCCCCTCCTCCCCCTCAGTTAAATAAAAGAAACAGCTTTTCAGCCCCCTTGCAGAAGTGACGCCAGGAAAAACTGCTGCTGTCGATGGTTACTCTGGATTTATCTTGGTGTCGCCAAGTTCAGAATCAAGTTGAAGGTCTTTGAACCATCTAATCATTAGACTTTTAAGTATGACAACTCCTCGAGGGCACTTCCTGTTAACTCAGCCCTAGTGTTCATTTAGGGCAGGTAAGATGTTCATATTGCCTTATAAAAGTAAGCTTCAAGCTGTCATCTAAATAGTTGATGAAAAGCTTCTTACATTTGTAATCAATGAAGAGTAATTTTGAGTAAATCTAGTGTTTAAACCTCCTTCCATATTCAGACAACATAGTGAAACATTTGCTATGCTAACTGACAGTGCAAATAACATTCAGCATCCTTATTCACTCTCCTGTCACTAGGATAGATTGATTTCTTAATTTTAAAGACAGTCCTTGTCAATAACGTCAACACCTTACATAAATGCATTTATTCACAGAAAAGTGATATGATCTTAGCTGTTATGAATTATGGTATCCTCACTGCAGATAAGAAACAGGAGAGCCGTGACTTTATCTAAGAATGAGTAGTGAGGTTCTGTGTAGCCTGCTAAAAGAAATCTAAAGCATTCTGAAAAAGCCAGAAGATTATAGCGGTCATCTTCAACCACCTTGGTGCAGATGAACGTGGTTATTCTGTGCTTTACCAACCTCAGAACAGAGACTTTGATTGGGGACCATCCATCTTCAATTCATCTCACTGATCATAGTGTTCCTCAGTAAACCACAGATTTTAAAATGCGTCACGATGGTCTAATTAAAATGTATATTCTGTCTCACACACCCACACACAAAACCACATATCTGATATCAAATGATATATCTGGATTAAGACAGGAAATGGCCAGTTACAATTTAGGCACAAGCTATTGTTATTATATTAACAGTGGAGTTGGATGTGTTTTGGCTCTTGCCCTAGAGGTTATGGCTTTGGGCCATTTGAGACCAGGTTCCAAATGTAGACTTTCAGTAGTGTTGTCTTGGGTCCCATTCGTCTAATCTTTTGCACTGCATCTGGATCCTCCCCACAGTAGTTTCCAGGTCTATTAGCCCTGCATTCTGTTGGGATGCTTTCCATGGTATATCTGTGCTCTTCTGAACAGTTCATCCCTACCCACACTTGCAGTTTAAGTATCCTCAATGTATTAAAGAGTAAGAAGTACAGGCTGGTGACTTTAGTGGTAGTGTTTTGCATCTCCACACAGATTTAATTCCTGATCTCTCTCTCTCTCTCTAAACCAGGTAGTTTGAGGGGGGAGGAGGGGAGGAGAGAGAGAGTTGCAAAGACAGAAAGATAAAAGACATACCATTCCTCATGTCTATCATTCACACACGCACACACAAAAGCAAGATTTTTTATTTCTTATGTTGTGACCATTCCCTCTCCTTTGTCTCCGCCTTACATTTTACACTTATTGCCATTTTCATTTCACACAGCTTGAAAGATGTTCATAGACTAGCACTTCTCCCATCCATGCAACACAGGCATTTTTACCACCATGCCACCTACTCAGAACAGGGCTAGATCACATGACAGTATAAACCCCAATACCCAGTTTACACTAGCACTACTGCTATCACTGGTGTAGCTGCACCAGAGCTAGACCAGAGCTGAAAATGTTTAATGTGTTTTATCATATAACACTGGCTGGAGTGGGAGTGCTGTAGGAAGCTGAGCCCAAAGCAAAAGGACCTGGGGCACCAGGCCTGCTCCACAAGCAGATGGAGCTACAGCTGTTTCTCCTCCCTCCTCCTCTGGTGCAATGTCTGTCCTGGGCATGCATAGAAAGAATAGCCCCTTTGCTTTCTCCTGATTTTCATGCTCCACAAATTTCTGTGGAGCCCCACTCCACAGATCAGCAGCAGTGCTGCAAAAGCTGTCCCTGTCCCTGGAGCCCTGACTGGCAGGAGATGGGCAAATGGGAGAAGCTGGTCTCTCCACCCTTTCAGAGCTCTGGTTGGCTAGAGAACTGCCGTCTGTCCTGGGATTGGAGGCGGGAACTACGTGGGAAGTAGAAAAGGGAACATGTAGCAGCAGCTGTTGTGGCAGGGGCAACAACTGCAGCAGGCTGATAGTCAGAGCTATGAGCTGGAGGATAGGCCCAAGGAGCAGTCTGAGCCTGTGGCCCCCTGTGAACCTGTACTGTGCTGCACAGGATGAAGAGCAACAAGAGCCCAAAGGGCAGGAAACCCCTCATCGGTGACTGAGGGACTGATGCTTGGAGGCACTGGGACCGTGTGTTTGCTGATAAAGCTGATTATTCATTACGGATAACAGCATTGGGTGAATTCCTGCCTCCCCAAAGACTAAAGGAGGAGTCTCCACCGAAAGCAAAAAGTTGAGGTGGGTGGTTTGGAACTAATCACCAAGACTTAGGCAGACACTGGTAAAGTGCCCGATTAAGAAGCATTAATACATTCATAGTTTCACAATTTAAACCCGGAGATTGGAAATCTCAATTTCCAGCAGCAATAAAACCAAACACAGTAAAAGTTCTGCTAGATCTTAAGAGCACAGTTATAAAAGTGACGTGCCACTAGAGTCAAAGTTGTGCAGAGCTATTCCGAGTTCCTAGTATGCTGATTTTTTTTCAGGGCCTGTACTGTAACACAGATATAAAGAACAGAGAGCAAATTCAGGAGTGAGTCTAAGTAAGTCTAAACTGGTGTTAAGTACACTCTCCGCTGACCAAAACGGTCTACATCACTCACCACCTAGCACACTCCAGTACAAATAATTAAACACAAAAACCTAGGCATTACTGCAATAACAACAAATAATTCATTAAGAAAATTCATAAAAGGAGAATGCAGCCCACCTACCCAAGGTTTCTAATCAAATTCTGTAGGCACTATATAGTTCACTGGACTGCAGCTGGATAAATTCTGGAGGGGATTATTAATTGGCTTGGCTGGAGTCAATACTTTAAACCTGCTTTCATCAATGCCAAATTTCAGTCCAGACCAAGCACAAGAGGTGTTGCAGAGGGTGGACAGGTGTAAACGATTCATTGGTAATGGCTGGAATGGGAGTGGCTATATGTCTAGTTAGACCCTGTCCCCATTAAGGAAATTCACACTGCTGTTACTATATCAATGTAGTTATTGTGGTATAAACTCTTAATGTAGATGCAGAACAGCAGTGCAAATAATTATGCATCTTATTTCAGGATATTATCAGTGCCAATATCCTTAATGTAGACAGAGCCTAACTCAGCATTTAGCGCGCACAGGCTTGAATGCTGTTTTTCCTGGTACTGTGTTCACTGAAAATATGCCAGTGATGCTGAGCTTTTTGTAAGGACATCAGCAATGTTAAAACCGAGGAAAGGACACTTGACCTAACATCCTGGTTTCCTTTTGCTTTTTATCCAGTTTGATCCACTAACTCCCCCACAGTGCTCTCTCATCTTCCCATCAAGAATTCGCTTTGCACTCTGTATTTCTGCCCTCTGGGACATCCTATTCAGTAATCTGCCATCTGTGTAAAGTTTCACTTATAGTTACAATTGAGTGTGATTCACAGCAGGGGTTTGAAACCACGTCTCTCATATCTGAGCTGAGTGCCCAAACCACTAGGATGGATATACACACCCACCCTTTCTTCCTCCCGACTTCAGCTGGGTTATCTTTTGTGACAGGTATCAGGTCTTAGGCATGCTCAGAGCATGCCTATGATATTGGACCTCACTGGTGAGAATCCTGCTTCAGTTTAAGCTAGGGCTCTGGACAGTTCAATAGCTGTGTAGCCGAATCAGGACTTAGGCGTCTTTGTGCAGGCCAACTGGTGGAAACTTAGGCACGTATGGGTACTTAGGTAGCAGCTCTTTATGAATCTGGAGCTAAGTACCTAAGTATTTTTAAAGATACCTTTTAAAGGTATTCAGGTGCTTAGCTCCCACTGATTTCAATTGCAGTTAGGTGCCTAAATACTTTTGAAAATTAGGACCTTAGGATCCTAAATCACTTAAGCACTTTTGAAAATTTTGCCCTAGATTTCATTTCTTGCACCCCCAGGTTCAAGTCTCCCCACTCTGTTGGGGGGAGGGGGGCAAAGGATTTGAACAGGGGGTCTCCCATGTCTCAGGCAGGTGTTCTAATCACTGAGCGATGAGATGCCCTAATGAGAGACTAAGTGCATTGTGGTGTGCCTAGGGTCCTCAAATCCCATTGATTGACTTCAGCTGAAAATACTCAGCCCCTCGCAGGATTTGAGCCCTTCATCTTCATCACTGTAGAGGGCAAGGTGACTTGAAAGGGTTTCATTTTGGACATAAAACCAAAAATGTATAATTTGAGGTTATTTGAAGTCAGATGGTGCGGGTATGACCAGCCTGTTGGGAGCCTGCTTGAAGGATGGCACCCTCCTTTACTTACCAGAATCAAAGTCCAAAGTATGTTACATAGGTTGCTTTGAAGATGCATGTTCCTATCTTATCCTTTGAGAGAAAGAAGCCTCCAGAAGCATTTCATAAGGAAAGGTGGGAAGTGCAGGGGCAGTAGCTTCTCTGAGAATTGTTGCTGTCAGAATTAGTTGCATTGGATTTGCTATGATTGGGTAACGAGCACAGGGCCCTGGTTAGTTATTTTAACTGTCTCTAGTGCATAACACATCAGCAACACACATGGTGGAGTTTGAAACCAACAAGCTCAGTGGACCTCAGATTAGAACTGTATAACAGAACAATGTCTGCTGCATCATTGGTTTCTAACTGGGGAGGCTGTTGAAAGGGGTTGAGTGCTACGCATTCAAAGTACAACAGGCTGATGGCACATCGTAGAATTTCCGCACAAAATATATAATCTTTTTTATCGCTTTATTGAGAAATTTGTTTCTGATTTTCTGTACAGTATATTCCTGCCTTAGTAACAAACTTTCCCTTGATTCTGCAAGCCTTCATCAGGCAAGCATTTCTTACTAACAAGAGCAGTCCAGTTGACTTCAACAAGATGAATTGTGCAGGTAAAGATTGCAGGATTGGGTCCTTTAGTTGCAGATAGTATAAATTAACATAATACTCATCTTTTCTATTTTGTTGTTCAAAGAGGTGCAGCCATGAAAATGGTGACCTCCAATCAAAAATCAAATGACTAAAAGCTATCGTAACACATAGATACAAGCAGGGTGAACTAAGGTTGCATGGGTAAACTTATCTCTGCCATTTCTTAGCTACTGAGTGGTTGACTTTGCAGCCTTAATAAGTTAGTTTTTTGTATGTCATTTTATATATAGATACAGATATCTGTATGCTTCTGAGAGGATAACTGGAAATGGTTATACAGAGAATGGCATTTTGTGCAAGAAGATTTTCTATTTGGTCCTTCAGACCAAAACTTTTTCTGGCTTCAGAAGAAAAAGAATGACAGACAAAAATAAGAGCCTTCTGAAATATCTTTGGAGGTAAGGTCAAGATGAAAGGGAACAAAAGAATTCAGGGAATATAACTTGCAAAGCTAAAGTAAGAGGAAAAAGAGAGTCATTCCTTTTAGAATTTAGATCAGGTACCTCATTATGTTTTGTCTGCCTGGGTTTGCAAGGACCAAGTGTTTTAAACAAGGCAAAGGCACCCTTGAAATGACTCTTATAAAAAAGTGGCTCATGCTTCCTTTTATTTGATTACAGAAGTTACATGGTGACACATAGGTCATCAGTATAAAATTAATCCAGAGATGACATCATTCCCAGTTGATTGTCAAGCTTTCCTCCGCCCTCCTCCCCCATATAAATCTGTCCTTCCCTGGAAACTCAGAAGAACACAAGAGCTTGTTTATTGCTGGATATGTAATACATTTTAATAGACAGGGAGGGAGGGAGGATGGATGGATGTATCTGGATGCTATTCCTGGCTCTGAGACTGACTTGAAGGGCCTACTTCTGCAGTCATTTACACCTGTGCTCCTCCACAGAATGAAATAGAGGAGCACAGATGTAAACAAAGGCAATATTTGGCACATAGGGGAAGTCACTTAGTACCAGATTTTTAAAGATATTTAGGTGCCTAAAGATGCAGTTAAGCACTTAGTGGGATTTTTGAAAACTCTTAAGTGCCTAACTCCCATTGATTTCAGGAATTAGGGCCCAGATTTTTAAAGGTGTCTAGATGTTGCTGTGCTCAGCATTGCAAAGCTTAACTGATTTAGAAGCCTAAACCTCATTTTCAAGAGATTTAGGCACTTAGGAATCTAAATTCCGTAAATTGTCAGTGGAATTTTGTCTCCTAAGTGCCTAAATCCCTTTTGAAAATTATATTTCTGCTCCTAAATCCATTAGGAATTGCAACACTGAGTGCAGCAACACCTCAATACCTTTAAAAATCTGTGTCTACATGCTTTTGAAAATCTGCTAAGTGCCTATTTGATCTTTATGCACCTAAGAACATAAGAATGGCCATACCAGGCCAGACCAATGGTACATCTAGCCCAGTGTCCTGTCTTCTGACAGTGGCCAACGCCAAATGCTTCAAAGGGAATGAACAGAATGGGGCAATTGTCAAGTAATCCATTTACTGTCATCCAGTCCCAGCATCTGGCTTAGGGACACACAGAGCATGGGATTGCATCCTTGATCATCTTGGCTAAAAGCCCTTAGTAGACCTATCTTCCATGAACTTATCTAATTCTTTTTTGAGCCCAGTTCTACTTTTGGTTTTCACAACATCCCCTGGCAATGAGTTCCACAGGTTGATTGCATTATATGAAAAATTACTTCCTTGTGTTTCTTTTAAACCTGCTGCCTATTAATCTCACTGTGTGACCCTTGGTTCTTGTGTTATGTGAAGGGGTAAATAGCACTTCCAATTCACTTTATCCACACCATCCATGATTTTACAGAGCTCTATCATATCCCCCCTTAGTTGTCTCTTTTCCAGGCTGAACAGTCCCAGTCTTTTTAATTTCTCCTTATAATGAAGCTGTTTCATACCCTTAATCATTTTTGTTGCCTTTCTCTGTACCTTTTCCATTTCAAATACATCTTTTTTGAGATGGGGTGACCAGAACTGCACTCAGTATTCAAGGTTTGGGCGTACCGTGGATTTATATAGTGACATTATGATATGTACAGTCTTACTATCTATCCCTTTCCTAATGATTCCTAATATTCTTTTAGCTTTTTTGACTGCCACTGCAAATTGAACAAATGTTTTCAGAGAACTATCCACAATGATTCCAAGATCTCTTTCTTGAGTGGTAACAGCTAATTTAGACCCCATCATTTTATATGGATAGTTGAGTTTATGTTTTCCAATGTGCATTACTTTGTATTTATCAGCATTGAATTTCATCTGCTGTTTTGTTGCCCGGTCACCCAGTTTTGTGAGATCCCTATGTAACTGAAATTTCCCACACAGTTTTTCCTCGCAAATTTTATCCCATTAACATCCAAATTTCATCATCATCAACATATCATTAATCCAAGTCCTGCAGTGATCGGGGCATGGCGAAGCGACAGGTGGAGATAACCGTTGGCAGTCATAATCCTGCACATAGGCAGCCTTGGGACTAGTAGCCATTTAGCTCTGGGGCAGCAGAAGTTTGGCAGCATCCCAGGTGACTGAGCAACCGTTTTAGGATAGCACTCTCACCGTTTTTAAGGGAGGGGGCTAGAAAAGGTGCCCTAAACATTGCTTGCCTCATAACATCTGGCCAGACTACCACAGCTGGCAGATCATCCTACAGTAGTCTAAAACAAAGAAAAAGAAAAAACTCATTCAAGGAGCATGGAATTTTTGCACCCTTATGAATGTAGGTGATGCACAAAGGCCTGAGAGAAGAACAGCTCTTGTCTCCAGAGAACTTGCCTGCTACAATATTGACATTGCAGCACTGAGTGAGACCAGACTGGCTGGAGAAGGTTCCAGCAGTGAGCTAGGAGGCAACTACACTTTCTTTTGGAAAGGAAAAGCAGAGGATGAAGATAGGATCCATGGAGTTGGATTTGCAATTAGAATATCTTTCCTGAAACAGCTTCCTGACCTTCCTGTTGGCCTGAACAAATGGCTCATGAAACTTCAATTCCCCCTGAATCCTTTATGGCAATGGTTCACAACCTGGCCAGAAGTGGCCCACAGGGTCTTTCAATGTGGCCTGCAACTCCTCTCCCACTGGCTGCAGAAGGGAGCCACTGCCTATATACCCAGGCGGAGCGCATTGCCGGTGCTGGCTCCTTGCTGCAGCCAAGGGGATGGGAGATTAGCGCTCCCCTCCCCCTGGCTGTAGCAGGAAGTATGGCAAAGTGCTCCACCTGGGTCCCTAGGTTCTGGGATCCCTGCTGGAGGCAGAGGAACAGGAACACTGATCTCCCACCTCCCTGGCTGCAGAACAGAGCCACTGCCTAGGGACCCAAGTGGAGTGCGCAGTTTCTCTGCTACAGCCAGGGAGATGGGAGATTAGTGCTCTGCTCCCCCAGCTCCAGCAGAAAGCAAACAATTCTGCCTGGGTCCCTAGGTTCTGGGTCCCTGCTGGAGCCAGAGGGAGGGGAGCAATTTCACATGCACTCCCCCTCTGTTCAATAAAGAGCATTCGCTGGCAGGACAGAGTGACCAATATTAAGGTCCTGGAGAGAGCAAACAGAATCAGCACTGAGGAAATGCTATTGAGAGCACAACTTAGGTTGACTGGACATGTCATCAGAATGGAAAACCACCGTCTCCCAACATAGATCTCATATGGGGAGCTGAGGCAGGGCAAAAGAAAGAAGGGACATCCATATAAGCGCTTCAAAGATAATTTGAAGAGTGGTCTTCAGTGGACTGGCATCAATCTCAAAGAACTCGAGCAAGTGGCTCAGAACAGGACTCACTGGCAGTCTCTGGTAAGATCAGCATGTAACAGGTTTGAGCAGGACCAATGAAAACATCTCCAGGCTGTATGTGAAAGGCGCCATAGAGTTGCATCATCAAACCTCACAGATACAGACTTCCCATACCCTCAGTGCGGCCAACTCTGTGCATCGGAGTTCAGACTTCAGATTCATATGCATAGCCATAGATAAGAATTGCAATAATACTGTCGTCATCATCGGTGATGGACTACCAGCAACAACAATATGAATATGTTGGATAGCACTGATCCCAGTACAGATCCTTGGGGGATGCTGCTATTTACCGCTGTCCATTCTGAAAACTCACCATTTATTCCTACCCTTTGTTTCCTGTCTTTTAACCAGTTACTGATTCCTGAGTGGACCTTCCCTCTTATGCTATGACAGCTTACTTTGCTTAAGAGCCTTTGGCAAGGGACCTTGCTTTCTGAAAGTCCAAGTACACTATATCCACTGGATCACTCTTGTCCACATGTTTGCTGATTCCTAAACACCTTTCAAAATCTGGGCCTTGTGGCCTGATCCAAAGCCCACTGAAGTCAAGTCTTTCCATTGACTTCAGTGTACTTACCCCATCGGTTAATTTGGGAAGAAAAAATACCTTTGTAACACACTTTGAGTTAATTGGAAAAAAGGTGCTACCTTCTATAGGTGTAAAGAATGTTACTGCATTCTGGCAGGAAAGGGAGTAGTAGTTTTACAAATTGGGAATGAGTGGTGTCACTCCCATTTCTTGCCATCCACAAAACATGTACTGTACAAGTTGTAATTGCAGATTCTCTAAAGATGTTCAAAGAAATATGGTCCCCAGTTTGAACTCTGCAAGTGAATCCCTCTTTGCCCCTCTGTCTTTGTGTCCCATTGTCATCCAGCTGGTTATCTTGGCAAACCCCTCTTTTTCATTCGTCCCTTACTGAATTGCTATTGGTAGGACATTTTTAAATTAAAATTAAGAATTTTAATTGTTTTGATTATGTTGTGCTGAGTGATGTAACTTAATTCTGACAAGAAATCTAGAGCAATCTAGCTCAGGTTTTATATTTAGAAATCTGAAAGGAGACTCTATCATTTGAGATAGAAGAGGCAATTTAACAAACTGCTCTCAGGTTACAGCTCGTAAAAATGATACTGGTGACAAATTGCAGCATTTCAATATATTTAAAACTTGGCAGTCTGATTCATTCCTGCATTACTCCAGCTCTTTGTTGGCATAACTGAATTGGTTCAATGAAGTTACACTGGCACAATGCTGAACTAGAGGAGAGGTGAATCAGGTCCATTATTCAGTTCATATGAAGGATTTTCCAATGCCCTATTCAATCCGAGAAACTCACTGATAGGGAAGCCAAGTGGAAATACTATGAGCTCGACACTACCATTTTTTCCTCACTTAAACTCCATTGAGTTATTCCCAGTTACATCAGTGTAAGTGGGATCAAAATCGGGCCCCACATCTGGTTGAAGTGAGACCTATAAAGAAGGTTCATTAGTAAAATTGCTAGAGACCAAATTTGTTAAAGTAAAACTCTGACTAGAATCTGCAATTAAAGGCCTTCAAACAAGGACTCAGTGGTTCCCCTCCTGCTGTTTCTAATCAGGAATATAGATTTCAGCAAAATCACTCAAGGAAGAATCGTTAAGGCTGGGATTCCATTTTTAAAATCTTACAAACACATTCTCTTGGGAGATTTCACTGAGTCAGCCAGACGATTGGGGGAGCATGTATCCATCTCCTAAGACTGGAAACACATAGACTTTAGTTTTCAAATGTAGAAAATAGTCCCTTGCGTAGCGGTCAGATCTTTCTTTTTCACTCTGAGGTGGCATGAGGGGCAGGGAGGGAAGAGAAAAGGAGTGAGTAGGGCTGACCACAGAAAGTCACAAAAATCAGGTCAGGAGCATGAGGGAGGGGATATAGTTAGGAAGAGGATAATTATGAAAAAAGAGCAGGAAAGAGTGAACTAGAAAAGAGAGCAGTAAAGAAGGTACAGCTTCGTCAAAGCTAGCACCATTGAAAGTGAGAGTGTGACCAGGGCTCCGGAGTTTTACCAGTGTGTTATAAACTGCTCCAAGCAAGTTTTCATTATGGTGGTCAAAAAAGCTGAGTCCTGTCAGCACCTTGTATCGGTACAGCTGCATCACTGCTGAGATAAGGTACAAGTGTGTCTAGTTTGGATGCAGCCTGAACCAGGGGGAGGATCGCTGAGTTCCACTATGAAGATTTGATCCAAAAGGCTAGTTCAGGGAAGGATTTAAGATTATCACCAGCCATATTGTATTCTAAGGCTCCACCCCTGCAAACATGTATGCATGTGCTTAACCCTATGCAGGTAAACAATCCCCCCCAATGTCAAGGAGATGACTCGTGCATAAAATTAAGCACGTGTGTAAATGTTGCTGGACTAGAACCTACCACAACCTTTTATTCCTCATCATCCCCTAATGTGGATTCCCCATCTGTTGGATTTTTTACTCTTTAGTTAGAAATCTGCACAGAACTCTTGACATTACAAATACCTTCTTGAGACGTATGGACCACCGCAGAGCCAAGGATGCCTGCTCTACTTATTTTTGTAATAGATGGTGCTGGAGCGAAGGTAACTTTTCCTGGATTTTATAAGCAACTTTGAAAGGTGGAACTCACATTGTGTCCCTTTGTTTCTGTTTCAGACTTTTCTTAAGGTTTAAAGTCTGTCGCGTTATTATGGATTTTTTTTGTTTTTGAAGGTGTTTATTTTGTATTCACTCAATATATAAAGCTAAATTGTAGATGCAGATGTTGAAATAAAGACATTACTTGAGAGGCCTCCTGCTTGTTCCAGGCTATTCGCTGTATATAGATTACATACCTACAAAATTCTTAGACACACCCAGAGTGATGCCAGGGACTGAAATGCAGTTAGTCTGGATTTATATGGGTGTAAATGGCAGCAGAATATGGCTCCTTTTGTTTCTGATTTATATTTATAGTGGAATCATCTCATAATAAAGTGCTTTTCCCCAGTAACAAATTTCACTGTATGCTTAGTTGTACTGTAACAAGAGAGGGCCCACAAGACAAGAGATCCCTCCACCCCCCCTTCACCATTTGGATGCCACTGACATTTGCAGGGAGCACTAGAGGGGGTGTGGGGGGGGGGGGGGGGCCGCGGGCGGGCGGGCTGGCTGGCTGGCAGGGGGTTTGGACACTCATTTTGGAAGGCTATATCTTCATTCTCAGCAATGAGCAACTGAAGCAAGACTGGTTCCCTTTCTCCCCACCCTTATCTCTTCTTTGGAGCAGCAACATTGTGAACCAGAAATTCCTCTTTACCCTTCCCCAACTCCATTATAGTTGCATTTTCTTTTCTCTCCGCCCACCTGCACTCCTGCTCTTTTGGGCTCAGTTAGTGCAAAAGAGGCTCAGGGCAGGATGATCCCTCGTAATGCAGTCCTTACCACCTATTTTTTGGTAGGTGAAAATGGCTGCAGTCTGTGGGGGGTGGCAATAAACCTTGTTATAGTGGAGTGAAAGTCTATTGAAATGAAGTGAAACAATTCAAGACTTTCACTCCACTTCACTGTAGGTGGAATTTTACTATAATCAAAGCTCTCCATAAAAGATTTTCACTGCATATCAATCTATTCTGCCTTTCACTGTGATCATACTCTAGCCAAAGCCTTATAAATTTAGGGTGTGCTGTGAAGATGAGTGGAGCTTAGTAAACTCTCAGTCTCCCTGGGCCAGACTTGCAAAGGTATTTAGGTTCCTAAAGATGCAGATAGGCATCTAGTGGGATTTTCAAAAGCACCTAGGTGCCTTAATTCATGGGAGTTGGGCACCTTAGGTGCTATTGAAAATTCCACTTGCCGCTTATCTGCATCTTGAAACACTTAAATACCTTTAAAAATCTGGCCCTCTATGGCTATTTAACGCTTCTGCCTCAGGCTTTGTCTTCACTGCAAAAAAGATGGGGCTTTTTTTTTTTACACCAAGATAGCTATTTTGATGGAAAATCCCAGTGGAGACAAGGCACAGGTAGCTTTTACATCAGTGTATCTAGTCATTGTTAACCCCAGGCAATAGAGGGCATAGAGTTGACCTTGAATAGCTACAGTGAGTAGAAACTACAGTTCATTGTTTCCAATAGGATTTTACAGAGAGGTAGCTTTCTCAGTGAAGACAAAGCCTCACTTTTCCCAGGAGTGCTGTGAAGATCTATCAGTTAATATTTATAAAGTGTCTTGAAGATGGAAAGTACTGTGTAAGTTTCAAGTATTATAGTCTGTTTTATATTTTACTGAGAAACAAGAACTTCAAAATTAGGCTGATATGAAGCCTTTTCAGGGTGAAAGTGACCCAAGCCCTACAGATTTGCTTGGAGGTGGGAGTTTAATGAGTTCAAATCTTCAGTGAAAACACGTAATGATTTATACATATATATATATTTATATATATGGGATGATGGCAGGAAAGTTTTCCAATTTTGTGGGGAAAGGAAGCTGGCTGACTTGGATTTGCAGAGTGTACCTATGTGAAAAATCACAGCCCATCTTTGGCTGTATTTTCATTGGGGAAAAAAGTGTGTCTTACAAGCTAGATACCATGTTGTAAAATTCTAGTGAAGACTAGGCAAATCAAGGTAAACCGTAGACACCTCCGGCAGTTCCCCAGGGTTTACTTTAACCAGCTCAAATCAAGGTAAAACTACTACTTGCCTTGTTTTTGCTAGGATGCTACAAGACAGCTAAAACAAGAGAGCTGTATTGTTGTAAAAGATGCACCTTTTTTACTGATGAAGACTTCTGAACTTCTGAGAACATGGGATAAGGTTCATGAACATGTCAGTCCTTAAACCTCATTCTGAAAGAGTTCAAGACTCAGTGTCAATGCTTTCCACGGTCTACTCTGAGACTCTCTGAGAGTCATGACTATCATTAACAAGAATGATAAATAGAAATACAACTAGCCCACCTCCCCCTTGAAATTATTTGAAAATATATGAGGTAGGTGTCTGACATCTGTAAACCGAAAAAACATAAGGAAGTATTTCACCGTAGATTTATTGCATATGTGTGTGACACTGACAATGTGGAAGCACCTGAGTACTCTAGTAAGATTTAATTGTAAATTCCTGTATTTCTGCTGTTGGGAGCAGCACAGATTATCCTGTATCCTCATGTTACTACTTTGTCGTCATGTTGTGGCTTTGTACTCTTTTGTGTTTAGGATGTTCCATCATTCACTTAGAAGGTAAATTTTCTACTAGGGTTTAGTTCAGTGGGTGAATACCACCTGCAGAAAACAAGTTTATAACATACCTGCTTAATTTGGCAGGTTGTTTTTTGGATATTAAATAGCGATGAGCCCAACCCAGAACCTTACACCCATTGCCCCTGAAGTTTGGGAGAACCTGGATCTATAACAAGCCAAGCCAAGCCAAATCTAACCACTTCTGAAATTTGGAAACCATCAGATCTGGTTTCAAATTCTGTGGCTTGGCTCTATCTCTAATATTAAATGTTTAACAAAAATAGTCACGCAAACCCATCAAGTGTTCAACCCAGAGTCATGTTTTCTTGATATATTTCCTTCCACTTGCTGTATTCATTAATTAAATGAATTATTCTGACTGGTGTTTTCTTTCTTTCTATTCACAGGCTGGCCCTGGGCAACCCTGTCTGTTCTTGGATTCCTGTACTGCTATTCTCATGTTGGAATTGAATGGGATCGCACTCACTGTGTAGACTAGCACACGGTTATACAAAGGTATACCATCATGACCTGTGAGTTAAGAAAAGAGTAGAACAGATTATTATAAAACCTTTCATACAGTGAATACACACATTCTGATTTCTCTGCAGTGGTCTCTCTGCGGGAAAATATGCCATAGCAAATATATTTTGCCAAACTATTTAAAAAACTGGAAGCCAGTTTAATTTATAATTGTTTGTGGACAAATCACTTGAAATATAAACATTGGTTTCTTAAAGTATTTTTGTCTTCTTAGACACTATTTTTATATCAGAAGTATTTGAAGTTGTATGTATGTGTTATGTATATGTACTTCACATTCTTGGAACAAACTTTTTTATCTTTTTATTTTTTTTTCTGATATGGATTAAATTTACATACATTGCAAATGAAAGAGTGCATCATATTCTTCCATTGCATAATTCAGAAAACCAGAATCCTACCCAAATTACCCTTCATACACTATATCTCAGAACAATACTTAGCTATTGAAAGTGCAGCCTGAACACATGTAAAAAAGGAATAAAAGATTTTTCTTTTAGCCATTTACACATATTCCCTAGCTGAATGCTGATAGATAATGGGTCAGCAGAGAACAAGTCACTATGCCTGTAGAGAGGGATTTGTGTGTATCCATAGGGGGTACCAGATGACAATATTCATATTGAATTTAGATTTAGAATTATGGCCATATAAAAAGTTTGAACAGAAGCCTGCATCTGCCTGAAACCAAGATGTATAATAGCACAACCTCAATCATCAACCCAGGCTGGTGATTGTTGGTCATACCAGGGCAGATGGAGTTTCAACAGCCCATTTCCCAAGCCATGCACCATCCCTTGTTGGCTTCTCCAAATGTCACTTGGGGAGAGTTGACCTGACCCCTATGCCAGTCTTCATGAATTGCCTGACTCCAGCTCCTTATCTGGCAGGTTGGCATTTGGGGAACAATGAAGTGAAGGCCAGTGCTACCCCTAAACCAAAGAATAGTGAAACCAAAGCACCTGCCACCTTGCCTCAGTAGGGAACTGAGTAAGGAAAAACAATCTCCTGTTGCAGTCTCCATTCTTTACAGAATCAGATGCAGGTAGCAACCCATACTTCTACTGTGACATCTATTGAGCATCAGTGCCCAATGCACTATGGAATGCCCTCTGTTTCTGGATCCTATGCAGGGACGCAGGGGTGGTTGTGGAACTTGAACCTACAAGATAACTTGCAGCAAGGAGCTGGTGCCAACCACTTTGAATGATCCAGCATTCAATTTGTGTAGTCTGTCTGAACTTAACCTTGTAAAGCTCATCCATCCCTATTTAGAAACAAATTAACGCTGTTTAAACCTAAATGAAGGCTGGGTCTTGTGGTTAAGGGTCTGGCCTGAGATCTGGGTTCCAGTCCTGGCTCTATCACAGACTCCCTGTGTGACCTTGAGTGAGTCATTTAATTTCTTTGTACCTCCATTCCCCATTGGTAAAAAGAGTTATTAAACTTCTTACCAGGTGTTGTGAGGATACATTATTTAATGTTTGTGAGGTACTATCGTGATGCCAATGGTAAATAGGGTAAAAAAAAAAACCTGTTTTCCCCCATAAGAATTTAATTATTTCCCTTTACAATCAATTTTAGCTGTGTAGCTGATGGTTGGAAGTACGAACTATCCTAAAGGCTATTTGGACAGATAAGCCATAGTTTGTCTGTCTAATCCATTTGGTAATTGAGAGGGTCACTGCAATCACTACTGAAAAGGTATGCCCTGAAGGTGGGATTTTCAAAAGCACCCAGCATCAGCCTAATTATTGGAGCAGAGTTAAGCCAATGCTGGGAGCTCCCACTCTTAGCTCTTTGTAGTTAATACTAGGGTGAAAAACCATGTAGTTGTTCTCCAGCCATGTAGATTGTTTTAGGAATCCATTGATCTAATGTAGGATGTTTAGTAACTTGTATGCATGCATATCATTTTTTACACTTAGAGATGGAAATGATAGATCTAGACTATGCCTCATTCAAGAGCAGGATCGTTCTGTGTAGTATATGTTCTAGTGCTTTGTACTGTCTAGTTCAGTTGTATATCTTTTTCTGTTTTAATAATAAAACTCAGTCTTCAGTGAAGGTGGATGGACAGATATGTGGCTTGCAGAATAATTTTTTGCTATATAAAGAGGAAAAAATGTTGTTTATTCTGTGCCAGAGGTCCTGGAGAAACACCAATTTTATGAAAAAAATGTTAACCACAGGAAGGATTAGATCTGCTTCTCATGTACCATACTTTCATCCCAAAATTCTTACTGCTCCTGAGTTTATAATGGAATTTGCAAATGCCAACACTTTAGTAATCTGAAATACAAGAACTTGAATTTTTCTTTGGTAACTAGTTATCACACTTCCTCCTAATGTCATTTGGCATAAGCTAGCAAGTGGGATCCTTTGAATGGCCACCAGGATTGTGGACACACTTACATCACGTTAGGCTTCCCTGAAGGAAGATCAAGGAATCTCCAATCAACTTTTCTTAACCTTTATTTCAGTTCAAAGTGTAGGCAGAGATTTGGGTTACTTTGTGTCAAAACTCATAACCTAATGAAATTGTCACATATGCCTATCCTATTGTAGCTTGTTGTTATATCTCCTTAGATAGTGAGATTACTGGGTTCTTTCCTCTATAATAATTACTTTCATGCAGTTAGCATGCTTGAGGAACTCTGCCAAGTCTTGCTATTTGTGATCACCGTCTCTTGAACTAGACATCATTATATGGTGTGGGATAGTTGTGACACACTGCTCCCCGATATACATCTTTATGGTGTAATTGTGTTGTTTAATGCAATGTCATGTAAGATGTTTTTGGAATGCTCATGGCATACTGAACATTATTGCTATAGTAATATGTTTGTTGCAATGTTATATGTATGGTTATAAGGCTTCGCAATGTAATATTCCCAAATATGTGTCTCATGGCTTGAGACAGATCTAGGCAAAACTCTACAGAGCTGAGGAGCAATTCGCACCTCATTAGAACTTGTATAGAACACCCCAGCTCAGTATTCCAGGAACAAAGGACTGGCCTAGACGTCAACAAACAAATCCACAAAGGACTACAGTGCCTCACCTGACCCTGAAGGGGGGGAAACGAAGCCCCAGAGGGAAGAAGGAACGTTTTAAAAAGGAGAGATATTTTGCTGCTCTTTCTCTTCTACCTCCATCTGCAATCACCACCAAGCAACTGAAGTATTGACCTGAGGGGGAGCCTGACTGAAAAGGAATCCAGCATTTGGTGAGTTTGTCAAGTTGCTGAATGTGTTACGCTTACTTTAGAATGCAATTTGCTTTTTATTTTCTCTTGATCAACTCTGACTTGCTTTCCTCTGACTTAGAATCACTTAAAATCTTTCTGTACTTAATACATTTGTTTGTTTTATCTAAAGCAGTGCATTGGTTTAAGGTATGTTAGACACTCCATTTGAAGTGACAAGGCTGGTGTATATCAATTTCTTTGATAAATTGACAAATATATGAGCTTGCAGTGTTGAGTGGGCAACACTGAACATTGCATCTGGGACTGGGGGTGTTGGGTGGGGTCATACCAGTGCATAATCCCATGAGTGACTGGCCAGACCCACTCACTTAGTTGGGAGCAGCTTGCCTGCTGTAGGTTGTGCATGGGCTGACTTAGGAGTGGGGGTTCACACAGCAGGGCAGAGTAAGATGGGCTCCAAGAGTGAGGGGTTGGGGTGACCCAGCAATACAGCAGTCCAGATTGCGGAGGGGAACATCACAGCCTGTTGCAATATATGTATTCAACAAGTGCAGGGAAGGATCTGAAAAATGTGGTTGTCCTGATCTCACACACAACTCCCCATCCCCCAAATACTTGGTTTTGAGTTAAGACAACACACATCATCATTCCTGATAATAATTGTATCTGTAAGATTATGCTAGCCAGTTCTGCCTTGATTACAGATGGCAAGTAGAGCTTTGCTCACATGTCTGTTTCACATCTGAGAACTAAAAGCAGCTTAGTTGAACTAATCTACTTAACACAGGTCAAAGGAAGAAAAACAGCTTAGCTATAAGAATCTAAGGCAGACTTAGTCATTCATCACATTAGCAAATGCCACCTCCTACCCCAGCATACTTTCATATATTTCCAAAGATAACTATCTTCTGTGGCGTCTGCCCTTTGGGCCAGTTGCTTCTCTGATTCGTTATCGCTAGGCATGCCCCCTAGGTTCCTGGAACTGTCTAAGTAATAGAGTAAAGGGATGGAACTGCACAGTATATCATAACTTTCTACTGTCTTATACTTATACTCATCTCCTCTCCCAACAGAGTGCAATAGCTCACTCTCCTGTCAGCCATTCTGCTGTCTACTGCAAAAATAATTCCCTAGCCTATTATTAGTCTAGTCTTCTCTTTTAATCCAATGGGGACAGTTGAAATACTGCTCCCTATGAGGCTTGCAGAGGATGCTCAGTCTGTGAAATCTTGTGGAGAAGTTGGGGAAATCTGCATTACAATAGATTGTTCCTTCTGGTAAGGGACCTGTGAGAGCTACTGAGCGTACTGCATTTCTCAACTGACTCCCCTCAAGGCTTTTGATGCCTAGGGGTTTGTTTGCATGTACTGAATTTAACACGCCTTGCTGCTCATGAGGTTCATTTTTAGCCTCATTATCACATTACACCTTATTTTTCTTACAGTATACTAAAAATCAGGACCGTTTCCTTTGAGTTTCTCCGCATTTAGTTCATTCAATTTGTATGAGGCGCAGGATTCATTCAAGATGTCGGACAAGTTGATACGTCCCAACTGCTTGCAGAGGTGACTCACCAACAACAGGAACTTATAGCTGATGGATCACTATAGCTTGTGCATCCTGTGGTTTGGGGCAAACCATGACAGCGCCAAGCATAAGAACTTTTTAAGGATGTCACTTCCAGTTTTGAAAGCCCAGCAGGCTAGAGAAAAAAGAAACCCAGTTCTACTTGCTCAGATCTCTATAAATTAGACTGTGTGCAAAGGCTGAGCTGAGTAATTTTAGGACCACATTTTCACACTGCCTCTACTTTTGCACCTGTAATTTGACTTCCCTAATCAATCATAGCAGAACGAATACAACTTTGGCATCTACATCATTGCCCTTTGAATTTTGGCTTCTTGGGCGTGAAGTTATTGCTCCACTAGGAGTCAGGCTCTTCCTCTGTATTGAGCTTATTAGCACAGGGAAGTGATACTCTGTTACCACACATGTTAACTGAGATGATGTTAAACGTGTTAGCACTGAGTGTAAATAAGGACTGCCAGGTTTAATAGCCTGTGAGCTGGTTGCAATTAACCTTAGGACCAGGTCCTTTTGAGACAATAAAAGTCATCCCAAACATTTTACATTCGTGAAGGATTCCCCATCTCTGCCTTCCTTAAACTGGGATTCCCAGCAGGGTGAGCCAGAAGCTAGAGCCAGAATGTGAGTTCTTTATAAGTTTTGACCACAAGTTAGGGGGACCATATGTCCCGTTCTTCTTCAAGTGCTTGCTCATGTTGATTCCAAGTAGGTGTGTTCACGCCATGTGCACAGTCGTCAGGTTTTTCCCCTAGCAGCACCCGTTGGGTCGGTGCAGGCGCCCCCTGGAGTTGTGCACTATGGCGCCATATATAGGGCCCCACCGATCCACCACCTCTTCAGTTCCTTCTTACCACCTGCGATGCTCATTGGAGCTACTTGTCTCTTCTCTTGCTTCGGCAAGCATTCCCCTAGTGGTCTCTATTGTTGAACCTAGATTCGATTCAGTTGTTAGTTTTTAGTTAATTTTCTGTTTGGGGAGTCTCCACCCCATTAAGTTTTCCTCCCACCCAGGAATTGGAGCATGCCTCAGTCCCAAGGATTCAAACCGAGTGCAACCTGCCATAAGCCTATTCCAAGAGGCGATCTCCACAAATACTGTTTGAAGTGCAAACAGATTGCTGTAGGATTTGGAAGAGGTTCCATTCTAGGACCAAGAAAAAAAGGAACGTCAGGCTGAAACACCTCTTCATGTAGCCAGCCCTTCATTCCCAAACACCAGGCCAGTCAGACCCTGCACTTAGCACCTCAGTGCAGAGTGTGCTGGACTCAATTAGGGAGCCTGTGGTGCTGAGGAAGGACTTGGCCCCTAGAGATACTCGGCACCACCTTTCCCCGGCGCCAAAGTCAGCCCAGCACCACTCCCACTCACTGGTGCCATACAAGAGGCATAAGAAAACCGACAGAGAGTGCTTGCTTGCGGGGGGAGACAGCTCTAATGGTGTGCATCCCCAGCTGAGGCAGCCAGCCTCTACCCCTCTGGAGGCGGCACCATTGACTCAACCCGCAGAGGGGTTCGTCAGTTCTGGTGCCCGTGGACTCCCTCATAAGGGAGAGCCAGATGGAAGAATTAGATCTCCCTTCTAACCTGGACACGTTTGAGGCAGCTACAGACCTTGTCGCCACGATGGCACAGCAGACCCTCACCAGGCCAGAAAGAGTACTGGGCATAAGATCTCCAGCACTGCAGCAAAGCACAGTACTGTCTAAAGACAAACCGGCCATGTTGCGGCACCAGTCGACTTGTCCTCAGCATTGCTGTCCAGCACTGTCTCACTTGGCACCGCTGTGGTCTCCATGTTCGGAGTCACGATCATCAAATTCAGAGCCGGAGTTTTATATCTCGAAGCATAGCCGGCACCTGTCCAAGTGGCACCGTTACAGACAGAAGATGGGATAAGCCCCTCTCATGTGTCTTTGGCCAACGCAGTGGCAGGTGCCAGTGCAGTGGTCTTTTTGGACCCCATGGGCATACTGCCAGGCTCAATGGTCCTAGTCTAGAGGTCTGCAGTCCTTCTTCTTGGAAGGACGGGCTCCCCTACCACCTGAGACTTGCTTATCACCATGTGGCACCAAGATTGGCACTGAGGTAGGAACAGAAGGCGATGCAGGGATCGGCACCAGGGATGACCCTGGCACCAAGCACGAGATCTCCACGCAGGAAAACACTCACAATCCTGAGGGTCAGGAGGGCTTGGCACTGCTTAGAGCATCATCATCCCCCCATGAGGTGGTGGCAGGAACTTCAACTGCTCCACCCCGCATGGACAACCGGGCCCACCAAGGGCTGTTACTGAGAGTTGCCCAGAACCTAGGGCTCCAAGTAGAAGAGGTGATGGAGTCAGTGGACCCACACAGTGGACATTTTAGGACCAGTAGGCCCCTCAAAAGAGGCATTGCCTCTCATAAAAACCATCCAGGCTACTAACAAAACTCTGTGGCAGATGCCTGCCTCTATCTCCCCTATGGCTAAGGGGATAAAAAGAAAATACTTCACATCCTTGAAGAGTTCCTCTTCACTCATCCGCAGCCAGGATCGCTGATAGTAGCAGCTGAGAATGAGAAAGAGAGGCAGGAGCAGCAAGGCCCATCACCCAAATCCAAAGACTCAAAGAAGTTGGACCTCTTCGGCAGAAAGGTCTACTCCACCAGAAGTACTCCAGCTTCATATCACAAACCAGCAAGCGATCTTGAGTCGCTATAATTTCAACTCATGGGATACTATGTCGAAGTTCAAGGAGCTGCTTCCAGCCGACTCCAGATCGGAGTTTGCAGCAATTGTAGAGGAGGGCAAGGCAGTGGCAAGGACCTCACTACAGGCTGCCCTGGATGTGGTGGACTTGACCATTCAAAGAACGTCATCTGCAATTGCCATGAGGAGGAGTTCATAGCTACAGGTGTCGGGCCCCCCTCCAGAGGTCCAACAAACAATATAAGACTTGTCCTTTGAAGGCTTGGGGTTATTTTCAGAGCAGACAGACTCCAAGCTTCACAGGCTGAAAGATTCAAGGGCAACATTGAAGTCTTTGGGCCTTCATATGCCAGCCCCTCAGACAAAGCACTTTAAGGCCCAACCTCCCCTGTGGTTTTACCCTACACAGTCTAGGAAGGACTATAGAAAGCAGGACAGGAGTAACAGGCATAGGACACTTCCATCCCCATCCAACTAAGGGTGAGGATCAGCGAGGCAGTCCTCCGGCTCCAAGCAACTATTTTGCCAGATCCTGGATCCTTCTCTCTGCTTTTTTAACCATCTCTCCTATTTCTATCAGGCATGGGCCCAAATAACCCCAGACTGATGGGTGCTATGCATGGTAAAACTGGGATATTCTCTCCAGTTCTGTTTCTCCTCTCCCTACCTCACATCCCCCATCTCCGTCCCTCTTCAGGGGCCCCTCTCAAGAGCAACGTCTCATACAGGAGGTGCAAGTGCTCCTAAGGCCAGGAAGAGTGGAGGAGGTTCCTCAGGAGTTATGGGGAAAGGGATTCTACTCCCGGGATTTTCTAATCTCAAGGGCCAAAGGAGGTCTTAGACCCATTCTCGACCTGCAAAATCTCAACAGATTCATGAAGAAACTGAAATTTTGCATGGTATTTTTGGACTTCATATAGGACTTAAGGCGTTTTCCTATCACAACGGCGCTAAACTGCTTGGGTCAGTATGTGAAGCTGCGGCTCAGACCTCTCCAGGCTTGGTTGGCATCGGCATACTGACCAAACAGAGACAAAGTGGACAAGATAGTTTCGCTTCCCCATTGGGTTATCGAGTCCCTCCTATGGTCCTCAATCAGTATGCATGTGAGGACCCTTCTCCAGGCCCCAGCCCTTGATGTCTCTAGTCACAGATGCATCAGCATTGGGGCGGGGAGCACATTTAGGGACCCTCAGGACTCAAGACCTCTGGTCCCAAACAGAGCTCTTGTTTTACATCAATGTCAGAGAGCTGAAAGCAGTTAGCTTAATCTGCCAAACCTTCCAGGTCCATCTGCAAGGCAGATGCATATCAGTCATGATGGATGACACAATAGCAATGTTTTATATAAACAGACAAGGTGGACCATGCTCCTCTCCCCTATGCTACTAAGCCCTCAAGTTGTGGGATTTCTGCATAGCCCACTCCATACACCTAGAGGCATCTTCCCTTCTGGGATCCCAGAACAAGCTGGCACACCATCTCAGCAGGTCCTTCTGCAACCACGAGTGGTCTATTTGCCTGGACTTCATGAACAGCATCTTCTAATGGTGGGGAGCTCCCTAGGTAGATCTCTTCATGACAAGACTCAACAAGAAGTGTCAGCAGTTTTGCTCATTCTTGAACCACAGCCTGGATTTGAACTCAGATGCGTTCCTCCTTCCCTGGGTAGACCACCTGCTCTATGCATTCCAGCTCTTCCAGTTCATTAACAAGCTCCTGCTCAAGGTCAAGAGGGAGAGAGCATCCGTCTTACTGATAGCCCCCGCTTGGTCCCAACAACACTTGTACACAATGCTACTGGAACAGTTGGTGGGCGCTCCAATCACCCTGCCATTGGTGCTGGACCTAATCACCCAGGACCAGGCCACCTCCAGCATCCCAACCTTGAGTCTCTCCAACTCACAGTGTGGAAGCTTCATGGCTAAACCCCATAGAGTCAAAATGCTTGGAGCCTGTTAGAGAAGTCCTTCTTGGCAGCAGGAAACCATCCACCAGAGCTACATACTTGGTCAAGTGGAAGAGATTTTCGATTTGGGCAATGCAGAAGGGCACCTCTCCGATGCAAGCATCGATACCCTCCATCTTGGATTATCTGCTGCACTTGAAGCAGCTAGGTCTGACAGTGTCATCCCTAAAAGTTCACCTGGGCCTCTGTACATGATTTTCTATAAGGACAAGGTCCAGTTGCAGCCTTATCCAGCTTTTCTCCCTAAAGTGGTATCTTAGTTCCATATAACCAAAGCATTTTCCTCCCAGTGTTCTACCCCAAGCCACATGCCAACAGCAGGGAGCAAAGTCTCCCCTGCCTAGACATCAGACGAGCATTGGCTTTCCTACACTGAAAGGACAAAACCATTTAGTAAATGGAACTAACTCTTTACCGCGATAGCAGACATGATGAAAGGTCTCCCGGTGTCATCCCAGAGAATTTCATCACGTCCTACATTAGGACTTGCTATTGCCTGGCAAAGGTGCCAGCTCTGGCACTAACAGCGCACTCCATGAGGGCACAGGTCTTCTTGGCAGCATTCCTGGCTCATGTCCCGACACAGGAGATTTGCAGTGTCGCGACATGGTCGTTGATCCACATGTTCACCTTGCATCATGCCATCACCCAACAGGCCAGAGATGACACAGCATTTGGTACAGCAGTGCTTCAATCAGCGATCCAGTGAGCTCTGACCCCTCCTCTTATGGTCAGCGTGGGAGTCACCTACTTGGAATCGACATGAGCAAACACTCGAAGAAGAAAAACGGTTACCTACCTTCTCGTAACTGTTGTTCTTCGAGATGTGTTGCTCATGTCCAGTCCAAGACCCACCTGCCTTCCTCTCTGTCAGAGCCAGCTGGAAAGAAGGAACAGAAGAGGTGGCAGATCAGCGGGGCCCTATATACGGCGCCATGGAGGCATGACTCCAGGGGGCATCTGCAACAACCCGACAACTTGCCAACGCATGACCAACTCATGAGTTGGAAGAAGAAATGGGACAAATGCCCAATTTCGCCCAAAAAGTGGGGCGTGGGTTGCGGAGGAATGTTCAGGGGGGTGAGTGGTGACTTTTTGGGGGGAACGGGAGCGTGGTCAATTTGTCTCCTGGGGTGTCATTTAGGGAAGGCGGGGGGGGGCAAACCTCCCAGCATTTCCTGCAGGAAACTGAACTGCTGCTTGGCACTCACCTGCTGGAGAAACTTAAAGCCCTTAACTGTGCTCTAAGAAGTTGCTGCTGGCTGACAGGGTTGTCCTGAGGAGCTGGATCAGCAGCTGCCCCCTTTCTCTGGGGTCTGGGTGGCTAGGAAATATAAATTCCTCAGCTGTTGTGGCTGCGCTGCGGGCAGGAGCTTGAGAGCTGTCTGTATTTCTCTCTGCTCCCCCACCTTTGCAGAGCTAGTCATTTGCTCCTCTGCCCCCGCCTCTCACCGGCTGGGAGCAACCCTTCCCCGTCCCCTCACTGGCCAGGAGTTACGCCCCAAGCCATACCAAAATCTGAAAGGGTGGCCCTGCATCCTGGCCTTCCCCCACCTCCCCAGGGCTGCTCACTAGCATCTCCTTGGTCCCTCCCTCTACCTGGAGCCTCCTTCTTGCCCCTCTGCTATCCTAGCCCCCAAAAGCTAACTGGATTGTAGTTCAATAGCTTTTCCACCTGCCTCCGAGCCCAAAAGTATTCATACACTCGCACCCTGATTTGCTGGCCAGATCCCAGCCTATACCCATTCCTCTTCCACCCTGCCCCCATCTCTGCTACTTGGCTCATTGGGGGCACAGAGGACCTCTCATGGGGGCACAGGAAACTACACCAGGAGGCCCAGGCCACCCACACATAGCCTGTTTTCAGTTTAGGGAAATATGGTCACCTTACCATTTTCCCCTTTAGACTGGATCACATTGATTTACGTGCAAGTAGCCTTGGGGAGTGGTGATTTCAGACATCGTTCAAATGCTCTTTAAATGTAATGCCTACAGTATATGACCTCCTGAGTGACATTCAGCACATACGTTTAAAAAAAAGAGAAGTATCAATTGTGACTTAAGCAAAACTTCTAAATAGTGTTGGGTAGTGATAGTGAATTACTGCTGGCAGCTGCATCACCTAACCATTAAAAATTCGATGAACAAATAATATAGCAATATAACTTGGCATATGACCTGTGAAGTTTAAATTGTCAAGAAAGACATGCTCCAGAGGGAGTGCTAATACAATGTTAATGAATTTTTATGGACCAAGGGATTTGATATTCCCTGCACTAGTGCATTTGGTATTTGAGTCCTTTTTGGTCTCAAAACCAGGATGACAAATAAAAGTAAATTAAATTAAATTACCTTTAAAGATCAACAGCTGTTGGTAAAAGAGTTTTAAGGAAAATCCTGAGCAAGGGTTTGGGGGAAGTCACTGGGAAAGAGTCCACTTGATTTGAAAAATGATGCTACTAGCAGGATTACCCAAGGGGTTAACATTGTTTAAGGATGGCTTACAGAGGGAGGTTATCAAAGGCATAAAAGAGTTCAGTGCCCAATTCCTTTTGGAAGCTTAATTCTCGTTTGTGCCTTTGAAAAATGTCCCCTACTACTTAACTGTGTAGTAGTGTAATTTGAAAGAGCTGCCCCTAGGAAAGACTAGCATGCAAGGGTTATGAGAGCCCCACACTCAAAAGATATGCAATAATATTTATATAGTGATTCCATCTTTACAGTTACAAACATTCACTAGTTAACCCTCTCAGCCCCCTGGGGCAGTAGGTAAGGACTGGTATTTGTTATTGTCATCTCTATTATACAGATGACGGAACTTGGACATAAATCAGACGTCTTGCCATGGCCAATGTCTGAGATGGGATTGGAATTCACAAATTACTGGCTCCTCCTTCTGTCCTCAGCCTAGCGCCCTCTCCATGCCTGTATCAGAACAAGAGCTTGGAAATATTAATGTAAGTAGGGCTTTGGTTTTCTGCACCCTCACAGAACAGAACGTGGAGGAAGGTTGGATCTGTCGGGGTATCATCACAGATTTAGAACACATTTCTCTGCCCCCATCATATATATAGCCTAAAACTGATAAATTAAAAGCCTACAAAAGGGGGGGGGGCAGTTTAACCTGTGCAGAAGTCCAGCCCAAGTCCCACTGCAACCCTCAGAGCAGGGAGTTTGGGGTGCAGTTCTAGTGCAGATGGTGGGAGAGAATTGAAATAAGTCTTTCCTGGAGCTACAATGCTGTCTAAAACCTTTGATGCTCAGCTTCCATAAATCATCTTAGGTGCTTGAGGATCTGGCCCCATATTTGTATACAAGTACAGTTCATAATTTGTGTCAGGGCTGAGCCCCAGCACCTCTAGGCATGGCAGTTCATAGTCCCAGTGCCTCTGAGCTTGCTGCATCAGTTATGAATGTAAAAAAAATTGCTTTAGCCTCAGCACCTAATTGCTTGAACCCTGGCATCTCTTTCATTAAGCATTGGATAGGGAGTTCTCACAGGTGGAGGTAGAAGACATGTTCTTCTCAGTACTACTCAGGTCTCTCCTGGGTAAAAGAGCTTCCTCATCCCTCATCTTTTCACAGACACCCAGGCTGATGATGTGTGTGCCCACACACATGATGTGGTCTAAGCACAGGAACTGAAACAAAGAACTACTTCAAGCTATTATTAATACAGTAGGGCCTGTGAGCCCTAACCATGGACCAGGACGCTGAAGTACTGTACAAACAAGGTAGTCCTAGACTCCCTGTGTGATCTTGTGCAAGTCACTTTACCTTTTTATGTGTCAGTGACCTCATCCTTAAAATGAGGATGATGATAATTTACCATATAAGACTGTTGTGATGCTTAACATGTTGGTGTTTATAAAGGGCTTAAGGATGTCAAGGGCTAATCAGTAGTATCTGATCCAAGAGTCCCCTGTGTGTAGAGAAGAGACAGGGAAGGTTTCTTTGTACTGTTAATTTACAATAGACATGATCAATATTTTTATGGGAATGGGAGCTCTGCAATACAAAGAAATGAAACCAAAGTTCCAGTTGCTGTTCTGTGTATCAAGTCTATTTGCACCAAATAGGGTTGGGCTTTGAAGACTCAAACTAAAAAGTGTTATTGTAAAAGATGTTACAAAAATTATTTTTTTCTTTCTTTCTTAACGGTAACCATGTTATGTGGTCAAATACCATCACTGCATTTAAAGTGTCACTATCTACCAATATAGTGTGGAACATGTTGGTACATTTTATTTAACCTGGCCCCAGTTGTGGGTACTGACCACTTTTTGAAAAGCTGGCCCTTAGATTTTAAGGCTTGTTTCAATTTTAAAGTACTGTTAGTTTAAAAAAATCTGTAAATAAAAATAAAGCAAATACAGCAGGCAGGATTATTTTATATTCAACACACGTGGTACACTGAAAGGCTAGGCACTAATTGTTCTGAAAATGTAGCCCATTGCAAATGTGAGAGATTAAAATCTTTTAGGGACTAATGTAAAATATGAGAAATTTGGAGTTTAAGAAAGAGCAAGGTTTTATTTAAGGTTGGAAGTGTTTAATGGTATTAAGGTCAATATTTGGCAAGAAAATTTGGATTCTAAAACATAAAAGTTTGTCTGCTTAAAGCTATATATTATCTACGCTGGCCCCACTTTTTATCATACACTGACGTAATATTAGGCTGTTCAGGAGCTTCAAACAGATGATTTATAATAAGTTTTCTCCATTACAGTCAGCAGTGAAGTTTCTTTGAAATATTTTCAGCTCCTTTAACTGCAAAAGGAATGTCACAAAATCAGCTTGTTAGAAGGGATTGTGAGTAATCCACATTTTCATTCATTCTAAACCTTTGCTAACAAAGAACAAACTGTTGTAAGGCCATGTTTGAGCTATTGCTTAGCACATAATGCCTGTTGCATTTAATTCCAACATTCAGCACATTAACAATACCTAACATTTTCCCCCCTCCTCAGTTTAACCCACTGCTTTCCAAAGTCTGCCTTGCTTATGAAAATCACAACATAAAACCAAATTTTCTTGCCTAGATAGTTTATTCCATCCCCGTGGGTAGCATGTACCAGCTATGAGAACATGGATGTGGATGCATGACTGAGTCAAAGTGTGCCCTCAATGCACACATACAAATGCCATCGACTTTATTGAGATTTACATGGGTATCTGAAGGCAGAATTTGGCCCTCTACTAACCACTTTCCTTTCGATTCCTTTCACATGAACTTACTAGAAACATTCATCTGTAAGGAAAACTGCATCAATTAATAGAACAAAGTTTGACAAAGCAATACAAATATTGCTAATACAATTCTTACTGTATGTCATTCTAGCAGTGAAGCAAGTGATATTCTTGTCTCTTTTGATTCATACACATCTCTCTTACCCTGCTATGTAGTACAAGCTAGAATTTTAAGAGCCAAAGGCTGAGAATTCAAAATTACAGATAAAACTTCAAAAACTAAGTGTTTTAAACTACACCTGTGCTAGCTGAGGGCTTGAATTTGAACTTGATTAGGAGAAAAGTATCTGAAGACAAAATGGAGGAGAACATGCTATTCAGCCCAGGAGCAGAATGTATGGTATATGCCTCTGTTTGACTTGAACACAGATGTGTGCGTGCAGATATGGTGTAAATGGGGTTTTCTTACATACATTTGGAAATCAATCTATTCCCATGCCCTAATTGGATCGCTACACATTTGAATCACATTCTGCTTCCAAAATCCAGGACTAGCTCCCCATCTAGTTTCTTGCAGGTAATATACACCCTCATGTAGATTATCATTATATGACAACTAGAAAACCTCTAGCTGAACAATATTTATGTTTGGCATAATTTCTTATACCCTTTGTCCCTGTTGCAATCATACATTGCATATGGCTCATCAGTAACAAAGACCATCTGGGGAATTATAGCCCATCAGCCTCACTTTGATACCTGGAAAAATACTGGAACAAATTATAAAACAATCAATTTGTAAACCCTAGTGGATAATAGATGTATAAGAACAAATCATGCCAAACCAACCTATTTTCCCTCTATAACAGAATTACTGGTCAAGTGGATAAGGAGGAGCAGTAGACATACATAGTTATATCTTGATTTTAGTAAGGCTTTTGCAACAGTCCCACATGGCATTCTTATAAGCAAAACTAGGGAAATGCAGTCTAGATTAAATTGCTATAAGGTGGGTGCACAACTGGTTGAAAGACACCATAGTTTGCTGTCAATCTGGGAGGATGTATCTAATGGGGTCCTGCAGGGGTCAGTCCTGTTCATTAGTGGCTTTGGAGTGGAGGGTATGCTTAAAAAAATATGTAGATGACACCAATATGGGAGGGATTACTAGCACTTTGGAGGACAGGTTTAGTATTCAAAAGGACCTTGACAAATTGGAGAATTGGTCTGAATTCAGCAAGATGAAATTCAATAAAGATAAGTGCAAAGTACTTCACTTAGGAAGGAAAAAAAATCAAATGTACAACTACACAATGGGGACTAACTGGCTGGCAATTCTGCTTTAAAAGTGGGTGATAAATTGAGTATTAGTCAACAATGTGATACAGTTGCAAAAAGGCTAATGTACTTCTGGGGTGTAATTCAGAAGTGTTGTATGTAAAACGCAGCAGGTAATTATCTTGTTCTACTCAGCAGAGGTGAGGCCTCAACTGGAATTCTGTGTCCAGTTCTGGGCACCATGCTTTCAGAAAGATCTGGGTAAACTGGAGGGAGTCTAGAGGAGAGCAACAAAAATGATGAAAGGCTAAGGAAACCTGACCTGTGAAGAAAGGTTACAAAAACTAGGCGGGGGGGGGAACCTGATAAGTGCTGTTTTAAAGAGAGCTGATCAATTGTTCCCCATGGCCACTGAAGTTAGAACAAGATGTAACGGGCTTAATCTACAGCAAGAGAGCTCTAGGTTAGATATTAGGAAAAGCTTTCTAAATATAAAGGGTAGTTAAGCACTGGAATAGGCTTCCAAAGGGAGCTGTGGAATCCCCATACTTGGAGGTTTTAAGAACAGATAGGACAAATGCATGTGACAGATAGTCTAGGTTTACATGATCCTGTCTTAGCCCAGGGTGTTGGCCTACATGTCTTCTCAGGGTCCTCTCCAGCCCTACATTTTTATTATTCTAATAGATAAAACTATTGTTTGTCTTGCAACTTTTTGTGGTTGGGGATGCAGCATTCCATAGCATGCCATGTCTCGGTGGAACACAAGGAATAGCACAAGCTAGCTTTGTCAGCTCAGACATCCCATAACGTGGGTGACATGCCTCAGTGCATAAACCAGAGCACCTTCCCTTCACTGAGAGAGGTACCAAATGTTCTCAAAACGTTGCAGTCCTCTGTTTCCTAAACCGTTTCCATACAATATGTTTTCTCTTACTGTTCCTACCCAGTGTTCATGATCTCTTCAATTCAGATTGTTTTGACGTTAAAGACAATTAATGCTTTTTTTGATGTTCTGTTAGTAACCTGAATGCACATATTCAAGTAAAGACTACTGCATGCATGTGAGTCAGTGAAAACGTTTGTTGTTTTATGGCTTCTTTGTCCTGCAAAATGTCAAATACTCCATGATGTGTCCAGGAGCTAGATTTTACATCAAATAAACAACAGTACACTGATGCAGAAAAGCATTGGAGCTGAAGTAAATTACCAAAGTAAAATTATGGCATTAACACCCCATCACCAAACAAACACCATCAAGAAGATCAACACAATCCAGCAGCCTCCCTCCATTTCCCCAAATTACTCTGGAAACCAAAGCTTTCACCTCACCTGACAGGATGCCGCTAACTGAGAGTTGTGTGAAACTGCAGATGCTACAGTGAGAAAACCTTTGCTCTTGTCCTCAGAAAGTGTACCCCCCCCACACTAACCTCAAGCTCTGTGATAGGTGTGACAGTAACAAATATACCTGCAAGTAGGGTGCCCAATAGAATTTAATAACAACATCTAGTTTTATAGAGCACTGAGATTGACATTTCCATGATAGAGATGAGCTGTATAAAATTACTTATGGCAAAGGCACAGAGCTACTTACTATGCATCACAAGAGGCTTCCAGGAACTGGCCATTCCAGCTTGCACATAAAATAGATCATGTGTATAAAATCTGCCACAGCTATACGTGTTACTGATGGCAGTATGTGAGCACAGCCCATCCCGCTCTGGAGAGCTCATGGCCCCATATTTGAGCAGAGATGCAGTAGCCTAAAGCATCTTTGGAAACACAGGTATACTCTGGGCAAATAACCTTTGGAGGAGAGGCTGTAGCTAGCCACAGAGGTTCTTTCATTTTTGAAGGCCGCAGTATGAGTATCTCAGCTCAAAATCAAGCAGTGAATGCCTAGCACGTTGCACCTGCAACATTGAAAAGATGCTGCAATTAAAGACGACAGGATTTTTTCACTGTGGGATTGACAAGGGTGGCAAAATACACAATCAGAACAACAACAAAAGGTCCACCCCCATCAAATGAGGAATGAGCCCCAGAACTTAACTGATTACAGGGGACAAAGATTGAAAAAAACGGATGGGGATTGCAGGTCACAGTCAAAACAAGGGATCCAGTTTGACAGTCCTGAAGACTGAAACCCTCTCCTTAGCCACAGAAAGAGTGCTGTTCACCAAGAGCAGTAGCAATACAAGCTTCCCCACTCCGCTCCAGCAACATGCCTCAACCCTGACCTAGAAGGCCCACCTGTAGGACTGAGAAGATAGTTCAATCTCCTAGCATGTTTGTCCCTTGTGAGTGTGTCGCTACTGCGACAGCCAACACGGGTGTTTATTATAACCAATTGTAATAATATTACAGACTCAGCACCCCAAATCCCAGGCTTGAACTGCTGGAGACAGACAGGACACTCTTGGCAGAGAGAGACTATCCGGAAGTCACTTTGTCTTGGGGGAAACCTGCAACATTGGCCATTTTTAGACTGCAAAGTGCATTTTTCACTTTGGCTTCTTAATTTGAATCCATAGCCAGGCTACTGTTTTCATCAGTTGATGGGGAGGGGCAGCAGCTTCATGGTGTGTTTTAATTGTTAGAAACAAGTGTTTTACATTCTGGTAAGCTATACCTAGATCTGACAACAAGAAATGCAATATACATAAATCTACAAGGATACGCGTCCTTTAGCATTTGAGACCACAAGCTCATTTCAAATAGGCCACCAACCAATCTTCAGATGGTAATGACTCTCAGTTACTAGTGACTTCAGTGCAAGCTGGCTAAAAGCTTGTATTCGATTCCCAGTCCACACAGCCTCCTAGAAGCTGAAGGAAAATAATTGTCTGCCTGACTATAGTTACTCCATTTTTGCAGCTTCTTTGTTTATAAGGCAATGCCGTTTCACTCTGTGCACAGATCATGGAAAGTTCTTAGGAATGCAGAAGGAGAGAAGCCTCGGCTAAATTCAGCAAGCTCTGCAACCTTGATAGATAAGTTGTAGTTAGCTGCAAAACATCTGTAAAAGTATCTTATGAATAATAATATAGACCAATAGTTATAGAGAAAATAGGTTTGTGCCCTTGTAAGGGGGATATGTATGGTCTTGTTTAAGTAGCAATAAGGTATAAAACTGTCTGTAATCCTTTGTTTGGGGTCTTTTTCCACTGTCCACTTGTGGGCTTGGGAATTAACCTTCTGCAGAATAAACTCTTTTGGAGACTGCCCAGCCTGAAATCCTGTGTGGGTCTCTTATCGGTGCAAGGTAACGAACCACACTTGGAATCTTTTTCCAACAAAGCCCAGATTAGTTTATTTTAAAATTATTTTAATTCAGTTTACAGTGATCCTGGAACTGTTCAAGTTACTATGTTGTTATATGGTGCACAAAAAAACTGAAATCTAATAAAAAAACCTGAGTAATTTGTCATCAAAATAATAATACCTGGCTTTAATGTGATCTGTATGAGCTGTAATACAGTTGACTAAGAATTGGCATTCTCTAGAACATGCCAAAAATATATTAAGATGAACACACTGTAATCAGCTACCTAACAACTAAAAGGGAAATCTAGTCTAAACTTTTGACAAATTTTTTTTTGCTACTCCTCTATGCAAATATTTAACAAACAGAAAAGCACACACACACACAGTTGTAATGTATAAAATAGTTTATTACTATAATAAATAAAATTAAACTTTTTTTTTTTTTTTTACAAATCGTATTTGTGCTTGTTTAAAAATGTTGATAAGGGAATATTATCATAGGTGACCGGAACTGTATTTGAACATTCCAAAACAGGAGATATACAGTATATCTACTGGCAGCTTCTCTGCTGACCACAAAAATAGTATCTACTCCTCCTTTCTTTTTTTTTCTTTTTTTTTTAAATTCATGCTTGATTGAACAAAGTGACAAATGCAAAGAAAAAGAAACAAGAGTATTTAGGGGGTTTCTGAAGAAATGAAAACAAGTGAAATACATTTAAAAGCGCCAGAGCAACTGCATAATGGCATATCAATAAAGTGTCCATGCAGTGGTGGCTAAATATTTAAATGCAGACAGATTTCCAACAGATGTACAAATATTGATTCTATGTAGTACAGTAATAACACATTCATTAGAAAAAGTCATTTCTTTATATAGCAGTTAATCCTGATACAAGATTATTGAACTTCTCAGCTACAGCTAAAGTGATTCTTTTCCTAATTTAGTAATGTATTCAGTGGTAACAAAACCAAAAAGTCACCAGGTTTTCAGAACAATTTCATGAAAACCCAAGCTACTTCATTGACATTGGGCATTTAAATCCAGTTACAGAGACGCTCTGGGATTGCACATCAAACATGTTTACACAACATTCAAGAATCAGTTTGTAACAAGTAACAGCTGCAGGTATATTCACATCAGCTTTACTGAACTGTAAAAAAAAAAAAAAAATTAAACACGAACACTTCAGCGATATGATGTGTCATCTCCCTGATATACAAAAGTGTTCAGACAATGATGTTTTGTTCGGGGAAAGGACTGTTGGAGTAATTTATTTAACTAAATAGAAGGCAGTAAGTAACTACCTACAAGTGACTTCCATTAGACGTAGAAAGCTAATCAAAGTGCTTTATCTTTAGACAACACTGTAAACACTACATAACATTAAAAAGGGAGTTTAGAACTGAATCACAGTTTGCACTCTACCACTTATGAAGGGTCTTAAGGCTAAGTGTTGAATGTTTTATTGCAGAAGCTTTATTTTTAATTAATTGAATCAATGTTCACCACAACAATGTGGTCTAGAATACGAATACAGTAATCCACAGTACTTACTGTACCTCACATTGAATTTGTGGGGCTTTCTTTGAGATGTTTGTCGTTATTACTCAGAAGTGCAGATGAAATACAGACTTTATTATTGCCTATACACTCACAGGAAATAGCCTTCGGCTACTGGCTTCCTTTGTGTCGAAGTCAAGAATTCAGAGGCCAACATGGCAAGTGCATTTCTGCCCCAGTGCCAGAATGAGAAAATAGAGGTGCAGTGACAAAAAAAAGTTTAAGAATCAAGTCATTCAAAGAGGTCACTTTGCCCCATGGTAAGTATAGTATTCTCAGCACCTTTGAGACAGCACCTGGTACCAGAAAAAGAACACATTTATTCTGCCCTCCATCCTAGGGAATAAACCATAAGAACCAGTATTAGAACAACTATGCTTTAGTGAATGGTAACAAGCTGTGCATTATGAATCAGGTTCTCAGCAATAATGCCAAAACATTTTTAAGCCTCATGTGTGTGTTTCCAATTTCTGGCTGTCACAATGTTTGCCAGATCTCACCACAATCACAGTAACATAAGAAAGTCAGGTTAAGAAACTTCAAGCCTTGCAGAGAAACCAAAGATGCCGTGGCCTGAAAAGGTTAATGATCAGTAGAAACATACCAGAGTAGAACATTTCAATGGATTCCTACTGGGGAAGACCTTAGTTCCCTTCTTGAATCTTTATCATTAAATGAAGGATGTAACGTTTGACTGATATACAATCCATAGACTTATCTATCCATACATATATTATATATATATGTGTGTGTGTGTGTATGTATAAATGTAATCATATACTCTGAAGTTTATATAGTAAAGACAAAAAATCATGTTTTACGTTATTCCACAAACTGATCAACACTGAGTGAAAAAAATCACCAGGATATTCACAGCAAATAGCTCTTTCAGTTCATTAAAGTGACGTACTGTAGAAGCAGAACATCACCTTCGCAGCTGTTAAACTGGATGTTCTCTGGAAATCGGGACATCGCTGTGAATGAAATTTAAAGCAAGAATGATGTTTTTAATAGCATACATGTAATATCGGACAGAAGTAAATGTATCTGAACACAAATTTTTTTAAAATCATGTAACGCCTAGAGTAATTTACATAATTTAAGTACTAACTCTTAAAACCTGCCATTTTAACCAAAAACGTATTATTACTTTATCTGAACTACCTGCATTCAATTTCAAACCTAATTACAACTTTAAAGTAAAAAAATCAAGTGTAAAACTGCTTTCTGCAGAGATGAAGATTATTCAGCAAGTTGTAAAACTGCAGCAGCACTGTGCCAGAAGAGGGTGAACATTGTTATTACAGTATTTACAAATGTTTGGTGGTTAATAGGGTGAGAATTCGAGCTGCAGGGTTTATCCATTTCTAAGATGAATAAAATGAGGACATTTTTAAAATAGTTTGAAAGAAAAAAAGATCACAAAAATGTATCCAACATATAAGGCAGCAGAGAGAAACAAAATCAAAGAATAAGAAATAACAATTCAAAATCCTGATTTGGCCTTCAGGAACACATAATTCTTGTTGATTTCATGGCCCAATGGAAGGCCTATGTGTGTATCCAAAACCTGAACATGGTCCTAAATAAACACTTCCTAAAAAACACTTTTACAATATATGGGAGTTATTAAGGGTTGTCACCGTGTCCTACAACTAGTCTCAGTAGTTGACAGTTCACATAGCCTTAATGGGCCAGCATCTGATCTCAGTTACAGCTGTGTAAATCTGGAGTACATCCACTGACTTCAGTACTGATTTAAAGTTGATTTTGGAGAGTGTTGAAATCAGTGGAGTTACTCTGGATTTACATGGGTGTAACAAAGCTAGATTTGGCCCACTTAGTCCATAATTCTAAAGCACATTATAACTTGTGAAGTCTTCACAAGCCGTAGAATGCTGTAAGTGGGTTCTGTTCTTCCCACATCATTTAGGATAGCGCTCATGACTTCATGACTGTGTAATACAAAGGTGGAGGACTTCAGACAGTAATAGCATTTAGCCACAAGAAATGATGATGCATGTGCATTTAGTTTGACCTCCCAGGAGGTACCATAATTATAGACCTATTGAGTTTTAGCCCTGCCATTCCAACATTAGGCACTCAGCGACACCAACACCAAAATATTCACTAACGTTTCCCTGAGAGGCCTACACAAATGTCATTTGGCTGACTGAGCAGATTGAGCAGATATCAGCTAGAAAGGGACAGATAACTGTGATTGTGTGTCTAATTCTTCTGTACCTATGTTGTAGTACCAGTTTCTTCCCCAATCCACCAAATAGAAACATGGATATTACATTTTCCAGTAGAAGATGGATAGGTAAAATTTTCAGGAGTGCCGAAGTCCCTTTAGGAGCATTTTTTAAAATTTTACCCAGAAAAACAAGTGTTTGGAAGATGAGCTAATGAACCAATCCCAATTTGAATGGATTTAGAAATTAGACTCTTTACCTGGGGCAAAAGAATGTGTTGGGGCTTTCAAAACCCTGAATCCTGATATAAATTGCTAATTAATTGTCTCAAAGAGTATGATTTAGGCTTTAAAAATTAATATGACTTGCCCACTTCCAGCTTCTGGCAATATTTGACAGGGATGACTCACTTGTTGATTACCTGTTCTGTTCATTCCCTCTGAAGCACCTGGCATTGGCCACTGTCGGCAGACAGGATAGTGGGCTAGATGAACTATTGGGCTGATCCAGTAAGTGTCAGTGTGGTCTTATATCACATATGATTTAATAGGTATATTGATTTTAGAGTCTATGAAAAGTCACTTAATGGTCTTGAACTGAAAAGTGTGCATGTGTTTGGGTTTATTCTGTTAATCACAACACAGCTATTCCTTGTAAATTAGATATAGAGCAGCAGTTACAATAGGTCTGCAAACATACAGTGAGTTTCTTTGTTCAAATAAAGCTTTCCTTAATACTGTATGTCTTTGGTACATGACAGATACCAATTAGCACCAGAGAAAGCTAACCATGGAATCCTAAATAAAGTAACAAAATGGCACCTGTGTAAAATTCTATGTGAGAGTCACTGATATGTTTTTATTTTTTTACTAACCTAAAGAATTGTTTCCACACAGCTGCATCTCAAGAATACTGCAGTTAACAGCACTATTTACAGACACTGTCATCAGAAACCTTTCAAATGGGTTGTTTTCCCTTGCAACCCCATTATCTAATGTGAAACAAACTTTAAACAAAGATCACATCTCCTTTGGGAGTAAGTTTGTACTGTCAGAAGGTAAGTGATCAAAAGTCAGCTACTCCCCTCTGTGGAAAGACCCCTTGTCTATCAGACTGAAAGACCAGAAAATATTATATCACACATCAGATCACTAAAACACTGTTAAATACAATGTTAAAGCGTTTACTGTAACTGTATCCCTATATATCAAGGCCATGATGTTGGCTAAACTACCTTATCTAATGATTAATAAATGATACTATACTAGCTTTGGTAAAGTGCTTGTATCTATGTCCACTAGCATAATGAAAACATATGGTTTGGAAACAGTCCTCCTTTAAGAAGCAGACTTCTTTTTTGGTTGGGGGGCATTCCTTGGTGCTTGCATATACTAAGCATGGTCCTTTTATTTACCATTTCCATTGAGGTTCTAGCTAGGATAGCATAAGAACAATAACTTTACATGTTGGGAGAAGAAAAAGAATTGCAACAATCTAAATTCTTAAAAAGCCTTGTGAATGCCTTTGCTATGAACAAAGAACATCATCAAAATAGAAACCTCTGAAGGATACGTCTAACTAGAATAATAAATGCAGATTTCTAATAAAAATAGAACATGAATGGCACAGTATATTTTCATATTGGATTGCCAGCCTGATGAATGGAACAATGACACTGATACATTGCAATGCCTTATATCCTAAGATGCACCCATGTTCAAGCATACTTCATGCACAATTCTTTGTCCTCTGGAGTTTATGTTAAAAAAATTAGGTATTGGAGAGCAAAACTAACAATGTACAAGGGTATCTTTATAAATGGTTCGTTTTTGAGAATGTGAAAGAGCTCATTCTTGAATACTGTGGATACCTCTGAGGATCTTGCCAAAAGCAATTACTTTAACATCGTGTGCTAGATTTTTAAATAAAATGTAGGAATGTTTCAGTTTTCTTCCTCAACTGATTATACATAATACCACTCACAGATACTTCTGAAATTAAGTAGTGTACTTTTCTGTTGAAAAGAAACCATGTAAACTTCCCACATCTTCACAATATCATTGCAGAATGAGAATATACTGTGACATTTAGCATGTTGTACAGGCAATCAAGACAGCATCAGCCAAAAAAAAAAAAAACCCAAAAAACAAACCCATTACTAGAGAATTTAAGCACCCTGGCAAGTCCTTATTTATCTATATAAAAACTGAGCAAGTTTCCTAAGGCATGCGCCAAAAACCTCTATGAGGACACCTATTGCTTGCAGGAATGGCTGCTGTTTTAAAAATAATTATCCAAATATCATGAGGGTTAAACAAAAAAGATGCACCACTGAAAGGGGGGGGGTGGAGGGAGGAAAACTTTATAAACTGTACCCTTGCTGTCAAACAGATTTCAGTGTCAGCCGCCATCTTGACATGAGGTTGCAATTCCTGTTACTGTACCTTTTTAGAGACAGGAACATGCTTAGTGAATTGGTCCCTCACTGCTTTTCATCAAGAAAGGCTAAATTTAAAATGTCAGGGGGGTTAGTTGGTTGTATGTTGTTGGTTTTTTCTTTGTTTGTTTGTTTTTTTAAAAAAAAGAAATGTCTCAGCTTGCTCCAAAAATGTCCTTTTCTGATTCTGGAGACTGGGGCCTTGATATTTCAAACAGTTCCTGTGGTGACTGAGAGCTTCTTCTTGAGGTTAATATCCTTAGTATCTCAGCAAGCTGTTTTTCTATACTGGTCATTTTTGTGTTTAAAGCCTTGATGTCCTCTTTCAGTTCTTGTTTTACTTCAAGCATGGTAGCCTGAAGAGTCTGTTCTGGGATAGGGTAAAAAGAATGCTTGACCTCTGTAAGGACAGGACTTCGGTCCTGAGGGCTCCTTGTCTCTCCAACATTGTCCAAGCGCAAGTCACTTTTTGTAATGCCACTGTCACAAGAGTCTGTCTTCTTCAGTGTAGTCTCTCCTGAAGTTTTAGTTCTTTCTGGTAAAGTCTCCATGGATTCTGCTTTGGATACTTTGTTCCAGTCTTCCCCCTTCCCACAGGCATCTTTGAATTTGGCCCAGCCTTTGCGTCTTGGGTAGTCTCCGGACACTTTGCACCCTGCATAGTCTGATGAGGGGGCCTGCAATTTAGCATGATCGGACACACCGGATGTTGAAGCAGATTGGTATGAAACAGGGGTTGCAGGGCTCTCCCTTACTGTTACAATGCTAGCTTTCACAATAGTGCGTGAGTGCTCTGCCAAAATGTTGCCCTTTTCCACATCCAGGTCATCTGGATCCCTCCCCCTTTCTGCCGCTAGTCGGGCTTCTTTCTGTTGCCTGAATCTTTGAAACAGCCGACGGACCGGGTGGTCAGGTGGTAGAATCAAAGGCGCTTCATTCTTCCTTTTCATCCTCTCTTCTTCTTCACGTTTGACATCACTGATCTTCCGGAATACAATCTGCAGAGAAGAAACATATTTCACATAGTTATGAATTACATACAGGTCATGGTGGGGAGGAAAGGGGATTAGAGAAGCTTGATCTCTTTTAACACTATTAGAAGTAAACTGCTGCTAACTACAGCAGCTACACACACATTTATCTTAATGTTACTGAAATACCTTAGATGGCTTATGTTGTGTGCAATGTGGGCTATCTTGGCATTTAGGAGCATCCAACATCCATTATATGATTCCAAAGGTACTGGAAAATAACCTTGTCAGTTCCGAGAGGTGAGATGAGATGGTGTTATTCTAAATGTAACTATAATAATCAGAGTCATTCATTTTAATATGTATTATTGCTTCTGGGCTTTGGGGTCCATCAATGTACTCTTTTTTCACTATTACAAATAGCCATTCTCATGTTTTTCAGCATTCTCATCCTTGAACTCACTTACTGCACATCACATGAACTTTGTTTTAGTACAACTTGGCCAGCTAAGTGGCTTGTACTACAAAGACTAATTCATATCCATGCTCATTTACTGCAGTCTCTGAGGTACTTTACAGAAATTGTTGAAAGATAAAGGTTGATAAGTTACTTTGGAGGATAAAAGGAGTTTGAATGGTATGGACAAAATAGTAGGAGGATTCTCTTCCGAGTCTACTCTGCTCATTGTAATGGTGGGGTTGCTAGGAAGCTGATTATTAGAGCTAGTTGGAAAAACATCAACATTTGAAATATTTTGACAAAAGGACATATTTTTCACAAAAAGTAATCCAATTTTTGGACTTGCTTTAGTAATAACAACTTCCTGACCCTGTGGACTGGTCTGTACCAGCCCCCAATCTAGAGGCTGCTCTAACTTACAGTACTGGAGGATGGTCCCATACTGCCCATATTATTCCTAGCCATAGAAAAGAGATTTCTTCCCTCGACCAACAGGCAAAATATTCCCCTCAGTAACGTACTCTTTATCGCTGTTAGTATTTTCCAAACAAGAAAACACAGTGCACTCAAATCTGGTATTCAAGTAGTTCAGTTCCAAAATGTGATGTACATTTGAAGAGACCTATAGGAGTTAAGTACCCAGCTCCCACTGAAAGTCAATGGGAGTGGGGTGCCTAGTCCCCTTAAGCACCTTTTAAAAAAACCCACCAGTCTAAAGTTATTGTAAGCCAGTAAAAAATATCCCTGAGGTTCTAAATATTAATTGAAACTAACAAAATAAATAAACCCACCTCTCTCTCTCAGAGGAATTTATATTAAACCAATCAGAAAAGGCACTGTTTTAGCATCACACACAACGTGAGTGTTTTGTGCTTGCTCTGCTGGCTCTAAAGCTCCTTGACATTCTTCTCAGCACTGTGCCAGCATGCAAAAAACAAAACAAAAAAAACCCCAAAAAAACGCATTGCATTAATTGCTGGGTGTTTAGAAAGGAGAGGAAGTTGGTGGTGGGAGAATCATTGAGCATTTGCCAAATGGGAAAGGATGAAATTAGTAGGAAGGGACATTTTATTTTCAAGCTTTAAATGGGAGGTTAAGCATAAACTAAGAATGACAAAGTATTTGACAGCGTCCTTTCAGGAAATAACATGAATTAGGAAACTCTGCTTGGAGTGGATCCATAAAAGTGGGACAAGGGAGTCTAATTTGCAAAAGGAGAGGCATGACAGCCAATCGGAATAAATAAGTAATGCAATGCTCCAAAATACGGGCTTGTCCACAGACAAAAGTTGCACCGGTTTAACTGAAGGTGGTGGGACATTAAACCAATCCAGTTAAACTGGTGTAACTTTGCACATGGATGCTCTGACATCATTTTAAACCTGACTTATACTTAAACTTTATACATGTACCTTTACTTGACAGAATGTACACAGATAAATTGGTGATGAGAAATAAGTTGTAATCACAACTACAACTAAGAAGAGCATATCAACTGTTGGCAGAGCTCGACATCAGGCCACTGTTCCCACGGCAAACGGAATGTCTCCAACTGTGTAAGGACTGGACATTGTGATTCAATATGACAGTCAGATCTGACTGAAGCTGCTACTAGTGCACCCCTCCACACACACAAACACACGCGATGGATCAATTGGTGAGAATTCTGGAAAGCAACAGTACATCCAAATCCTAGTTAATGCAAGTCCTTGCATGATGCACAAAAAGGTATGCATGACTGCTGTGCTTCAGTACAAGAATGAGTGGAGGCTATGAAGAGGCCCAAGAAGATGGATGCTATGGGGAAGATATTCAAATGTGGTCAGTACCCAGCAGCTCCCACTGTTTTTCATTTAGGTACAAAGATAGGACCTGCTGAGTGCTGAACTCTTGAAAATCTGGCCATTGGCACAGTCTTCCACACGGCGGTACGGTCTCAAACCCCAATGCACATGTATTCCTTTACTCTGAAGAGCACAAGGGTGGGGACATGTATGGAGAATGGGATTGTCTAAGACAACAGCTTAAGCATGAGCTCATCCCCATTATCCTGATGAAGAACCTAGCTACCGGTTTCCATCTGGCAGATACAAGGTGGGTGAGGTAACATCTTTTATTGGACCAATAATCTTTTATTGGCGAGAGAGACATGCTTTCGCGTTACACAGAGCTCTTCTTCTAGTCACTTCTTAGGCATTTCTCTATCTACCAGGCAGTCACACAGCAACACTCTCATTAAAGCAAAATCTGATCCCCTGGATTCCTGGCCCTTTCATCATCTTTTGCTGGCATATATCGATGCAGTACCCTGCACCCATACTGTGCAGAAGCAAACCCAAAAGGTGTTTGTCTGGGGACTCCCACGTAGGGTGTTGTGCTGGCTCTTTTAGCTGAAGACATGGGTAAGAAGTAACTTTCTGCTTTTTACATTTGTAAGAAGGATGTACAAATACATGTCAAAATATATCCTTCGCTCTGGCAGCTTTTCCAATGCTGTGCTTTCTCACATCTGCTCCCTACTTATGGGTTGAACAGTTCAGCTCCACTGAAGTTTTATGGTAACTGCAAAGCTAAGTGGTAATTAAAGAGGCTTTTTTACATGATTGCATTTGGAATTTTTACTTGTGTTTGTTTTAAAGGAAAGATTCAACTTTTTACAAAGAACAAATGAAATTACTGCTTTGCGTGGATTGTTTCCTGATCATTTAGCACAGAGGAAGATGCACACACACATGCATGAACGAGCTTATGGGTTTTAAAGGAAGATGCAAGATCTGGAAAGGGAGGTCACTTTTATTTCAGCTTGTCCCCCTCCCCCCAGCATTTTGCATTGATTCCTTAGTGCAAAAGGGAAAGGTGCTTTTACAGAGTTGTCTTACCAGGTGTGTAACACAGCAGCATGCAGTGATGGATGCAAATAGGAGACTAGAATAATTTAGAGCATATGATTTAGCATTGTCTAAACTTTCTACTCACCCAGCCTTTTCTAATCAGTTTTGAATCAGATTCCCCAGGATCTGTGACATGCTATCAGACATGCTTATTAGCTAGTTAATTAACTGAAAGGATGATGATACTCTACTATAGATTGAGTCTATTGTATTGAGTCTATTGTATTGTATTGTATTGTCTATTGTATTGTGGTTCCTAGCAGCAACCCTTAACCCTATATTTCAGCCTCTACAAATGCTACATTGTTTTCTGTATTTATTTTGCTAGCATTCACAATGAATTATAGTGAAAATATCACATCCATATGTTGGAAGATTTCAGCATTTTTGCTTAACTAAAAGGAGATTATTGTAATTGCTTTCATGGGTGATCAAATCTCATGCTCCTGTATGTAAGTTAAGTGCCAGAACAGATGCTCCGTCCCTAGATACCTATACAGAATTGCACAATTCACTAGATGGATTGAAAAGATTTCAGCCTTGCTGTGAAACCGCTGGTTATGGTCAATAGCACAAGGCAGGCTACTTAACTGGAGGGACCAGCTGTATGAAATCCTATGCTCCAATTAAAAAAGGGTATTCTGCTAAATCACACTTGTGGTTAGATTGTACCTTTTGAAACTACAGCCCGAACTGGGGAATGGGGAATGTGGAGCAGCCACTCAGCAGGAGCTGCCCCTGGAAGCAATCCAAATGACTCAGCCTGAATGCCCCTAGAGCAGGGATCCCAAAACTTTCAGCTGCCAGTGCCACATAGTCTTGCTCTTATGGTGGGCCGGAGCGAGTCAATTATAGAAAATAATATATACATTTTGTACATAACTCAAGAATTTTCACAATAGGAGAAAATATTTTCAAGTGTGTTATGAATATAATATTTTTATTACAGTTTGTACAAGAACAATTAGCTTGCCTTTGCATGGTGAGTAACGCCTTCTTAATTAGTGTGAACAGTAGGCTTTCTTCTGGCTGGCAAGAAATTTAATGTCAGGCTCCATGGTGGACACACAGTCTCAAAAACTGATGCAGATGTCATCAGTGATTCTTGATCTCATCCGAGATTTCAGTAATTTCATTCTTGAGAAGGATTGCTCACAGATATAGGTGCTGCCAAAGACGGTGGACATTTAAGAGCAGTTTTTTTAATGTGTGGATAAGTCTCATGGGGAAGCATGGCATAGAAGTCAAGAAGATTGTTTGATTTAAACAAGTCTTTCAGGGCATCACTGGCTTGTAATTCGGCCAACTCAAGCTGATAAGAAGGCAGGGCTTCATCTACATCAGCTTCAAATGGATTTTGAAAAAGGCGAATGTCTTTGGCATGGCCATGTAGTTCACAGAATCTCTCCTGGAACCCAGTCTACAACATTTCCAGTGTATCAGCACACTTTTCTACTGGAAATGGGATTCCTGGTGCTTAAGCGGACATCTGTTGAAAAGTAGGAAAAATGAGCCAAGTTTTCTTCCTTCATGTGTTTTACAAGCAGCCTGAGTTTAACTTTGAATCCCTTTACATGTGAATACATGTTGCATATGAATTTCCCCTTGCCTTTGATCTGTAGTTTAAGGGAGTTCAAAAATTCTGTTACATCAGTCAAAAAGGCAAGGTACCATTTCCATTCTGGATTGGTCAGCTCTGGGACAGTTTTGTCCTTTGTCAAGAGAAATGTGTTAATTTCAGGAAGCAGTCTGTAAAAATGTTTCAAAACTCTGCCCCCACTCAGCCATCGCACTTCCATGTGGGACTATACATCTCCATACACAGAGTCAAGATCAGAAAGAAATTCCTGGAACTGTCTATGATAAAGACCATTTGCTCGGATAAAATTTACACACAACACAACAACCTTCATGATGGAATTCCACTGCACTACTTTGCAGTATAATGCTTGCTGGTGAATTATGCAGTGGATTTGTACTAGACATGATCCCACATTCATCCATTTCCTTGTTTATGTGGTCAATAAGTCCCTTTGTTTTATCCACCATCCATGGAGCGCCATCAGTTTTCACACTTGTTAATTTTGCCCAGTCTAATTCCAAAACAAACATTGTTTTGCAAAGTTTTACAAAAATATCTTCACCTGTCGCTGTACCCTTGAGGCTTTGGAGACCAGCAAGCTCCTCAGAGATGTCAAAATTAGAGTCAACTCCACGGATAAAAAGGAGAAGCTGTACCGTGTCACTGTCATTTACATCATTACTTTAGTCAAGTGCAAGTGAAAAAAAGTCAAAGTTTTTTGATTTTTTTTGCAGCTGGACAAACAAGTTATCCCCCAATTTCTTCAATTCTTCGCATAATTGTACTTGAAGAGAGACTTACAGAACTGAAGACATCTTTCTTCTCCAGGCACACCTCTTCAGAGACTGTAGTCATGCACCGCTTAACAAATTCTCCATCTATAAAGGGTCTCCCGCTGTCCGCAATCAGTTTAGCAACATAAAACTGGCACTGAGGAATGACAGATTCTCCTCTGATTTTAGTTTTAAAATGTTTTGCTGCATTGATAGTCCATTTTTAAGTCTTGCAATTTTGTTAGATCGCACCTTTCCTTGCAGACTATCAAACTTTTCTTTGTGACGAGACTCAGAATGTTGACAAACATTGTATTCCTTGAATACAGACACAAACTCCTGGCAAATGAGACAAACGGCCTTTTCCCTGCACTGTGAAAAAAATAATCATTTGTCCACTCTTGGTTAAACACCCTGCATTTGGAATCGATTTTTCTCTTCCCCTTCTTAGACATATTGCAAGTAAATTGAAGGCTTCAAATGTAATTTGTTCTCTTTTGATTCTCTTTCTTTCTTTTCTCCACTTTCTCTCCTCACCACTCCTTCTCCACTTGTAACTCCCAAACCGGAGCTCAATGTACCCCCTTTTTATATCCTCGGGCTCGGCTTCCCACTGAATTCATAATTCTGCCTATGATAATCCGAGCCCAGGAAAAATTATGCAGCCACCAATTGTACAGCAAATTGTTTTTTTAAAACAAAACTGGCTACCTGCTATTAAAAGGTATTACCAAATAATAAAACCTGACAACATATGAATTTTAACAGTTATATTACAAAAGAAAAACAGATTCCTGTTTAGAAAACAAGCATGAATACACGATCTGACCCACTCGCTGGTGATTTTACTGGCTTACATTATACGTTATGTTATGAAGGGCCGCGTGTAATTGTAATGCCACTGAACTCAGCTGGCCGGTCAAAATGTGTCGGCAGGCTGGATGAGGCCTGTAGTTTGGGGACCCCTGCCCTATAGGCTCTGCTGGAGAATACGCTGGAACAAAGAGCTCTAGCCCCAATTTATAGTGTGTGATGGGACTAGAGTATCCTGCTCCCCTGCAACAGTCCAACCTTGCTGCCACTATGGAAGGGAAGCCAAAGTCATGGTCCTTTGGGAAGTCTAGTGCTACTGCTGGCATTAGACTTGTGCATGCTTTGCACTGCCTGCTGGATTTCAGGTTGGGCTCTACACAAGGGCAGATGGAGTAGGCTCCTCTTCCTACATGGGGTTGGCCACAGTCTGCTCTCTTTAGTTAAAGAGGGAGTAGAGAGAGGTGAGGCATTTTGCTTAAATAAATGAAAGCAAATGAGAAAGTTGTGCTTGATGTGTTCCAAGAGTCTATCCCCCCTTTCATTATTATCCATCTGAGTTCACCAGAAGGTTGTGCTTGTCATACCTGAAGCTCCGTTAGTCACACCTTCATAACCTTACAACTCTCTACTCTGTGTAACTCATCTATAGCAGCAGCAGTTTTCCTCCTTATACCAAAAAAAAAAGCTACTTCTAGGTCTCTCAGACACATGTTGCTTGTATGGCTAGGCCCATGAACGTCAAGATAAGCTTAACATTTGTGTCTATCTGGGATGCTTCCAATATGCAAGTTTGGTGGATGATTTTCCCTCTCCCACACCTTCACCACAATCCCCACATAGTTCTTTTACTCCAACTCTGCTTGCAAGATCTGAGTCTCAAAGGCTGGGTCAGTTGACTAGAGCTTACAAGGCTCAGGCTGGAGCCAGATCCCAAACATCTCAGACTCATAGACTATAAGGTCAGAAGGGACCATTATGATCATCTAGTCTGATCTCCTACACAACACAGACCACAGAACCTCACCCATCCATTCCTGTAATAAACCCATAACCTATGACTGAGTTGCTGAAGTCCTCAAATAATGATTTAAAGTCTTCAAGGTACAAAGAATTCACCAGCAAGTGACCCGTGCCCGATGCAGCAGAGGAAGGTGAAAAACTCCCAGGGTCTATGCCAATCTCCCCTGGGGAAAATTCCTTCCTGACCCCAAATATGACAATCAGTTAAGCCCTGAGCATGTGGGCAAGACGCACCAGCCAGACTCCCAGAAATAATTATCTGTAGTAACTCAGGACCCACCCCATCTAACATCCCATTACAGGCCATTGAGCATATTTACCGCTAGTTGTTAAAGGTCGGTCAACTGCCAAATTAGGCTGTCCCATTATACCATCTGTTCCATAAACTTATCAAGCTCAGTCTTGAAGCCAGCTAGGTTTCTTGCCCCCACTGCTCCCCTTGGAAGGCTGTTCTAGAACTTCACTCCCCTGATGGTTAGAAACCTTCATCTAATTTCAAGTCTAAACTTCCTGATGGCCAGTTTATATCCATTTGTTCTTCTACTCCTCCTCAATTAAACAGCCCCTTAACCGGAGCCCCGTGAGCCTGAGTCAAGCTGGCACAGGCCAGCCGCAGGTTTTTTATTGCAGAGCCCAGGCCCCAGCCTCAGAGCCCAGGCTCCAGCCCAAATGGGAATGTCTACACTGCTATTTATAAGCTCTCAGCCTAAGCCCCGCAAGACTGAGTCAATTGACCTGACCTCTTAGACTTGGTGCTGTGGATTTTTTCTTTGCGATGTAGATGCACCTTAGAGACAAAGGCTAAGATTTTTAAAAATGGGGTCGTGTTAGGAGCCTAATTTCATATTTAGGCCTTTAACCAGTATCTGATATTTTAAAACGTTGAATACCTAACAACTGCTATTAAAGTCAGTGTGAAATGTGAGGTGTACAGCACCATTGAAAATAAAGCCACTTATTTAAAAGCCTCAATATAACACCTGCCAGTGCAACTTTCAGTGGGACTTGTGCTCCTAACTCCTTTAGGTACTTTAAAAAAAATCTCATCCTTAGGAACCTAACTTTAGGCTCTTACTTTGGAAAATCCCAGCCATAGTGCCATGGGCAGTCAGATACTCCCATGACGGGAACAGCTTTACATATGACAGATAGTGATAGCTTTTTATGGATCATAATTTATAAGCAAAGCTCCAAAGTTCAGAACTTAATTTCAGATCTTATTCCCACTTTAACTAAACCTTTGAGAAGTTAAAATTATTTCCCAGCCACCATTTTCTTCAACCCCAAATAGCAATGGCAAAGCCCTCACACCCATGTAGAGTATTTTGATGATATAGCCAAACACATGATTCCTTTGCGGGGGGAGGAGGGGCAGAAAAAACCCAACAAAAACCCTCTTGTCCTTCAACCACTCCCACTCACGAGCTCTCTGCTCCCTAGCTACGCTTCCCATCCCAAAGCCGGACTAGGCATAAACTTGTTTCATAACAAAAAACTGCTCCAGTTCAAGAAGCAGAGTAGATGCCAATAAACTAGAAAGAACTTTGGAAAGTGATTTTGGGTTCAAGTTAACTTATTTTTCCCAAAATTTATTTTTCTTCACATTTTAGTGGAATATCACACATCAAATGATCAGCAGGGAAAAAAAAAGGGAAAAAGTTTTCATGTATGGATTATACCAAGAACAAACAACATCCCTGTCTAACAGACCAAGGGAAATATCAGATTTATGAAGCTCTGAGTAAATATCTGCAGTTAATTACTAAAAGAACCACCGAAGAATAACAGTCTGATTTTAACAAAACCCTATATTCCCCTTGACAGACTCAGCAATCATCTAAATTATTTCAGAAATCAGAAATCCGTGACTTGTATTACTTTCCTACATCTTACATGACTAATACTGCAAGAGCAATAACAAAAGCAGATCTTTTATTTACACACAGTGGGGAAATTACCAAAGAAAAGCTTTTCAAGGACTTGTTAATGAGTTTCAAGGGAAAGACAGAAAAAATCCTATCTGTGTACAGCTTGGAGGAGCTGATCAGAGAGAAGAGGAAAACTAGCTGACCAAACAGTTACAATAATAATTGCTTTAAAGATGTACTTCATGGATGCCCATACGTTATCTTTAGATAATTAACCCATTTAGAAATAGTCTAAGGATCCAATTTAGCACTCATTGAAGGCAAAGGCCAAACACCTCCTGATTCTAATAAGAGTAAAATTGGTCCCTAAATACATGAGCAATAATCCTGATAAGATATATACCGAATTATGTTACTATGCCTTAGACATTATAATTTAGTACAACTAGACAAGTGAGGTGGGAAAGAGAGAAACGGACCGACAGACACAGACTATAATGGAGAAATAGATAAAATCCTCAACTTCCTCGTATTCATAACCTGCCTCTTTTTTTTTTTTTTTTTTTGTTCAGGGGCTAAAAACCATTACTGGAGAAGTTTAGCTTTAGAAACTCTGTTCCCTTTCTCCTCCTCATAAAATGTGAGACCACCAGGAATTACTTATTTGAGCCACTTTGCAGTGTTGTTATACCCATGTTGGTCACATGATATTAGAGAGACAAATCTCTTTTATTGGATCAACTTCTGTTAGTGAAAGAGACAAACTTTCAAATCACTCAGAGCTCTTCTTTAGGGCTGTGTAGCTTGAAGGCGCATCTCTCATCAACAGATATTACCTCACCAAGTTCTCTCTCTTTATTTTATCCAGGACTAGAATGTCACACAATCCTTACATCAGCAAAACGTTTTGTCAAAGTTTTTTTCTTCTTGTATGGCAAGGCAGATCCAACAAAAGGGAGTCCTTTGGCTTTTACATGTTCTTTCTTTAGTGGTGTAACAATTTGTTCTATTATTCAAGACAGTGCTCGTATTGTACATGGTGCTTTGTTGACAGAAGAAAGACAATGAGCCAAACTCTGATCTCTGTTACGCTGGTTTAAATCTAGCCCAGAATAACTCTACTGACCTCAATGGACTTACTTTGGTATAACAGGGTCAAAATCTGTCCCAATGTTCCTGCTCTGAACAAAAAGGAATTTTGAGTAGTTCAGTCCACCTCAGTCCCTCCCCCATTGGACAAGATAGTCAGAGATGTACTTTGATTAGCCCTTCAAAGTCCCCCATTTGACAAGAAAGCGTAATCATCAACATCAAACTTAACCATGTTAGAGGAGAAATGGCCAATCCTATAGCCGCAGTCCTGCAAAGGCTGGGTACATACCGCATTTCAGTTGGACTACTCATAGTAAGTAAATATAAGCCTTTGCAAGATCAGGGCCTACATTATTAGAAGAGAGAGATGGATATCCTCTTTTTAGTGGAATTCTAGAATCTCGATGATTCCCAGTCTGAACTAGTTTTCAAGGTACTAACATCTATCTGCTATCTTCTTCCCTTTAAATAATCATATGAGACAAATCCTGCAGTATTTATTCAGTCCATACTGAGTAAATATTCCATTGGAGCGCTTGGAAGTACTGTATTGCCTAAGTAAAACTGAGAGGAAAATCTGAGTAATGGCTTTGAGAGCTGAACCTCTGATAAAACAGCCTGCTCAGACATTTACTTAAAGAGAGCCAGATATACCGCCATTGTGCCCTGGTCTGCATATGCACAAATGGGAACTACATCTTGCGGGAGAGAGTATGATGTAGCCATTAATGTGAAACACTCAGTAAGTAGCCTTGGCATGGCTTTGCAGCTTGTCCAGTTTGAATGAAATAACTCAAATCCTATGCCCTGGTGTAGGCAGAAAGAGGGTTTTACACACAATTTTACATTGTTGCATTTGGCATCTGGGAGTTCATTGTTTTATCACTCCAACATGTCACAGGAGGAGATAAATCAGGCCAGGCCAGGTTTGCTAAAGCTGGTGTGAGTTGGCTGTATTTAAATTAATGTGCCATGCTGTATGAAATTCAAGTTTTGTGGCTGAAATCTTGGAACTGCATATGGGACAGAACTTTGAGGCTGGTCAGTCTCTTTTTTTTTTTTTTTTTTAAGTTAAATTCAATACAACCCACCTTCCACTTGTGAACATATATTTTACAGCGACAAAGTGGGAGAGGTAATAACTTTTATTGGTCCAACTTCTGTCCAGTAAAAGATATTACCTCACCCACCTGGTCTCTCTAATATTGTGGGACCGACAGGGCTACAACAACACTGCATATATTTTACAGACACAGTAATCTGGGCAATGGAACCTCTACTGACTTAATCAAATACCATTGCCAGCCTCAAAGATCAGCACAAGTATAATCACATCAGCAAAATGAGCAACAATCCTGCTTTCTCAGGTATCAGGGAGAGTAAGCTACTTCACATTTGCCAACATCAACAGAACTACTCCACTGACAATATTTGACATTGTAATGAACTGGCTATTGTGTATAACACAGCCCTCTACTGGATGGAATCAGAACTATTCAACAGTGTGTCAGACTATACTAGACTGTTAACATCTAATGAAGAGTCTGTGTGTCAAGTGGAGAAGACCAATTATTTTGAAGCAGGAGGATCCAAATTCTCTTCCCACTGATTTTGAGACCCTGATCCAAGGTCCACTGACTTCACCTGGATCCTGCCCTGGGTCACCATAGTGTGTAACATACTGACAGTTGTGAAGTTCCTAGTTAGCCATTGATCCGTTAGAACAGTAACACCCCCAGCTTCCCACCCTCCCACCTCTATAGCACACACAGATTGTGCCAAAACTTGTCATGCTATTTGCAGTTAACACTAAGGAAGAACTGCCAGTAGTCTGCTAGCACGCTTAATAATTCTCTTTTATACATACAAAAACACCCACAGAGTCTGGAAGCCCTAGATATCATAAACAATTAAAAGCTTAAATTACTTGATGCGGTCCTCATAGAAAATGGACTTTTGCATAAGGAAAACAATCACCAAGAAACCATTTATTACTACACAGCCCGTCTAGCATCTGCTGGGAGTTAATGAAAATATCTTCAGGCTTATGTTACACTGAAGAAAATTGAAGCTGATCTGTTAGAAAATGCCAGACAGACACTGTGACAGCAAGAAAAATGCATAAAACACTGACGTTGTTAAAGAAAATTAAAGCTGCATATAATCAACCTAATACAGTATTGTAGAGAATCATCATAATGATGCTTTATTAGGTACTTAGGAGGCAACAGACAGAAGAAAAACTAGAGCAAAACTGAGACCTTGTGCCCTTTAACAACTTAGGTCTGGTCTACACTGGCGGCGGTTGATGGGAGATATGCAAACTACATAATGTAGCCTGCGTATCTCCCGTAGATGTACTTACATTGACATATCGTATCATCTTCACTGCACTGCATCAACAGGAGACTACCTCCCCTTGACATTGCCCATACAGACCTGCTCAATCGATGCCGCTGCATTGATGCCTGCTGCCGTGGCAGTGTAGACATACCCTAAGTATGGAGTTTTGGCCGGAGGGGGTTATTTGGGGCAAGATCGCTTCTCATAGGTCTGCAATACATCTCCATTCTATACTATACTGCTGCTGCTATTCCAGGGTTAGATTCTGCTCTTAGTTACATCTCAGTGAGCTGAAGCCTGTTTCTATGAGAAGCTTTATAAGCACACATGGCTCATCCAGAGCAAAAATGGGTGAGGTTCCACCAGGCAACTAACTGTTAGATGTGCATTTAAGCTTGCAAGCATGCAGTGGTGTGCTGTGTAGATTCTCCAGTGCATCTTCTGCAGTTTTTGACCCTATATTAGTGTTGCCCACTATGATTTGTCTCAGCTGTTTTGTGCATGGGTCTGATGGCATCACACGAGCACAAATCCAAAATAATGCCATTGAGGTCAGTATGTTTATTCCAGATTTACATGGGTCTTAATGAGAGTAGAATTTGGCCCCCAGTTTGTAGCTGCTTCTCAAGGGACTTATTTCCCATGTGTGTGATGGTTTCGTGGAAACAAAGTGGATGCACATCACTTTCTTCCCCAACAACCCCCATGAGAAAAGCTCTGAAAAGCTAAAGGAAACATAGATATGAATGATCCTGGCAACATGGCTCCAAAGGAATCATGTTATCAGGGTTCCTGATACTCAGGGAAGAGAGACCTAAAGCTAGTGTCTGAAGGTGCTGGGCCAACATGTGTATGGACATGGAGCTCTGGTAGATCCAAGGATTCTGGGTGTGGACTCCTCTGTGCTGGGGGAGCAAACCCTGTCCTCTAGACAGAATGCTTGGAGCACCTCCCTTCTGAAAAGTCAGACCTCTTCACATATCACGGATCCACAGGATCGGGGCTACACCCACAGCTTTGAAACAGTCTCTAGGAGGAACCTCTTCCATGTGCCAGACCCCCGGGGCATCTCACTCTTCCTCTACAGTGAGCCATGCGGCTTCGTCGCCTCCTTATACTGGACCTCAAGACTTTCAGTACTCCTGCTTCACACCATGAGCTCCATTCAGTGAGTCCAACTGAGACAGACTCATGATAGAGGCTTGTGCGCTCTTCAGTGGTTAATGCATCTCACCCAACATTTGCAGCAACACTCACACAGCATTGTCAAAACAGTGAGGTTTATTCGTTAACTGGAATGCAGCAAAGGAAGTCCTGAGAGTGGAATAGGGAACTGAAGGTTAAAGCGTAGTCTATTCCGGTTAGCCCAAAGCAGTAGTGAACACCTTGCTTCAAGCTCTGTCTGTCTCTCTCCTTCTGACCCCCTTGCTCAGTCTTTGGGTGACTCTCTCCAGCAGCCAATTCTTATCCCCCCACTTCACACTTTCTAGTCCTTTGTTCTCGAGCCAGGGAATGTTGCCCAGCCTCCTGTGGAGAAGTGAGGAAATCTGTATCCCTCTGGGGTATTGGTTGCTAGGGGTCAACGTCCTGGAGACAGGATTTGCCATTGTCTTCTCAAATGCTCCATTGATTTGGGAACTAAGACCCAGGCCACACCTATGTCTCTTAGCCTGCTCTGAGAGCAAACAGACCTTTCCCACCCCAACTGGGTAACAATGCAACATATAGGGAAAACTGAGGCACACAAAATACAACAAAAATTCCCACTTTGTCATAACTCATAGAACAGAATCATCACCACAAAAGTGTGTTGGGAAGAAGCTTGAATTCATAGTTTGATGATAACATACACAATCTGATTTAATATACATAACTCATACTAATGCTGAGCTTTAGTGTCCGAAGCAGAGTGAATGAGCTAAATGTTCTTAGCCTAAATTTCATTAGCTTCAGTGATGATGCAAGTTTCTTCTTTGTGAGATGATATTTAGCAGGCTAATTAAAAATGCTATAAACAGTGACTTGAATATTACTGTTCAGTCATGTCACTCATATTTATTCAGAAGTTGTACACAACCAAAAGACTATTCCTTTATTTCCTACTTCTAATTCTGATTCATGTTTACAGGCTATATTGCATTTCCTCCAGAGAATAATGTGAAAGAAAATAGTTTGATCAAAATACTGTTGGAAATAAGGTAACGTTATATCTATATCTATATCCATATATAATGTGATTACTGAAGAAAAAAGAGCTAACGCTAGTATAACAATCTACAAATCACCGTTTCTGTAACAAAGTAAGAGGCATCAAGTTGATTTTTTTTCTCATTAAAAACAGGTATTCAAATATTTCTGCCAACATTACAGTAAAGCATCAATACTTAAAACTTCAGAGCCTGAGCATCAGTTCTGATAGGTACCCACAGTAAATAAGGATTAAGTATAGCTGCTATTTTTCTAGTGCACATCTCCTTCAAACTTACAAAATAATAGCAAATATGAATAAGCTGATAAAATGTGTAAAAGTTACAAATCTATTAGCACTGCATCATTTGAGGAGGAATAGAAACTGCCGCACGATGCTAAGAAGCTCAGCAAAATCCTTTGATGAAAACATGCTAGACCTAGTCGGGAGGGGGGTGGATATTTTTATAGATGAGAATGGAAATGCATTTTAAATTACCTACAGTATTTTCATCTTTGCAACATACGTACAATGGTTAGAGTTCGATAACATTTTTCAGCAAATAGTAAATTCTCAGAAAATGCCTTTTTTGGGGGGCACTGAAGCTATTCATGAATTCAGATCAATTTGACAAATAGTTTCAGCTACCCCAAAAAGAAACCCTAAAAACAATATTAAAAGTGTTGAAATGATTCATTTAGAAAAATGTAATTTCTCTGGAACTTTCTAGCAGACAGATGAGGTTGCCATAGCTTCCATCATGCTGTCTCCACATCTGTACACCAAAATGTCATCAGCTATGATGCTGATTCCTGCAAATCCTGTCAGTATGTCTTGTTTGCGACATTGAAATTCTCCCATTGCAGGTTTGATCCCAAATGGCATCCTCAGCCATATATATTTATCTGCTGATGTTCAAAGTGTGGTGAGGTAGCTGCTTTCGTAATATACTAGCACTTCCCAATACACAACTTTGGCATCAGTTACTGAGAATACCTTTCTTTTGCAAAGTCAGGTAGAATTTCTTTAATCATATGCATTTGGTACTGAGCTCTTTTTAGTGCTGTGTCATCCACTGAGTCATTGCTTGCTTCCTCAATTTGGTGAATTTTTTCTTTGTTTTTCTTATCTGCAAGCTTTGCCATAAGGATTTGTCTTGCCACAGCTATTGCAGCTGACACTATATAAGGGGCATTTTCCATTATGTTTTTCTCCACAGTATCCACAGTTCTTTTTTTGCTTTTTGTTTATCGTTTCTGCTTTGTGTTTGTACATTTGCTTTTGCACAAATTTTGGTGCATTTTCATGATTTCCCTATACTATGAGACGAATTATCTCTGTGTTTGCTCCACTTATGCTCTGCATTTGGATGTGAACTTGTTCACTAGCTATGCACGTTTGTAGCTCTTGGTAGAGTTAGGCTGGGCTCTCTGAGCGTTCTCGTTTGAGCTCCTGCATCTTTCATTCCTATTACTAATCTATCACAAATTAGTTCTATAGAGCTTAGTTGTAGCTGTGTCGGTCCCAAGATATTAGAGAGACAAGGTGGGCGAGGTAATATCTTTTATTAGACCAATTTCTATTGGTGAGAGAGAGAGCTCTGTGTGGCTCGAAAGCTTGTCTCTCTCACCAGAGCCAACTCACTTCTAACATTGTATACTGTGCAAGCATAAAAAGATAGAGCCAAGACAGTTTCAACATTCAGACCTTATGCCTTCCTCCATGTATACTGTCCTTTCGCATCAAGCACTTCCTGAAAGTAGAGTTTTCTAAGTTCCTACAACTGACCATATTATAATGCCCCCTATTGGGAAGCTATTTAATTGTAAAAATTATAGTGTCAGAATGGGATGCTAGCGTTGGAAATAGGGGCAGTTTGATTTTGCCTCAAGTATGCTTAAATGATCCAACTATTACATAAAGCACTAAAGCAGTGAGACTGGCATGCTAATACCCAACATCACTAGTAATGTCACTTTCCTATGGACATTCTCATTTCCATGCACATAGCATCATCACCAAACATTAGGGCTGATCCTAAAACCTTACTCACCCAGAATCTTCCATTGAACAATCTTCCACTGAACAAGACTGGTGGCATGAGCAACAGTTTACAGGATCAGATTTACGGTAATTTATTGACATTTTTATCAAAGTAACCCCTCATCATTCCATGGCAGCAATGGAACACGCACTGCTCTAGTTACAGAAGAAAACTAATTATTGTAAAGATAGCAATAGCATTACATTTCCTAGGCGGCAACGTATTTGCTTCTCAAAATAAACTATTAATAACAAATGCTTCTGATAATCTAGGAAAACTGGTTACACGTGTAAAATAGAAAGCACACATTAAGTTGGCATCTGGTAAAAAGGCTGTATGGTGATGGGACAGAGCTCTCCCATCGGCATAATAAAATCACCTTCATGAAAGGCAGTAGGTATGCTGGTGGGAGGAGGTCTCCTGCCAGCCTAGTGCTGTCTACACTGGCTCTTAGGTTGGTGTAACTTACATTGCTCAGTGGGGTGGCTTATTCACACCCTGGAGAAACTTAAGTTTACCGACATAGCCGGCAGTGTAGACAAGCCCTCAGACTTCAGTACTATATCTGCGATTGCCAAGATGCTGTAGATATTTGGTGAAAATGATCAAAACAAATTTAACCCACCAATCATAAACAAATACATCAGTGCGTGTTCAAACCAGTGAGATGAGAGAAATGCCTCCTCTTTATATTTAAAAGGCTTATTTGTATGTAGTGCAGGTGTTACCAGTAATGCTGGTCAAAAATTTTCCAACAGAACAGTTTTCTGTCAGAAGCTCCCTAAGCTCCCACGTGTGTAGACTGTTGTTTTAAAATCCTTTTTCTCAAAATGCTTTGTTCCTACTGTTAAAATAAACAGTACGTTGGTTTAGAAGGCTGTCTGATCTCTACGTACACCGGTGGTCACAGACTCCCACAGGGAAGAACCTCAGGTGCCAAAACCAGCTGGATCTGCTGGGTAAGCAGGGTTGATACACAGGGTACTGTAGCCCAGTGCCCAGTCTAAGAGTGGCAGAATTAGGGAATTCCACCTCAAAAAAGGTAAAGGCATGAGGCCAAAGACTGGAGGTGGGGAGGGGCCCTGAGAGAGAGAGACACCAGGCAGGGGACAAAGGTGCAGCTTGCCCTGCAAATCATGACACTCAGTAATACAAAATATCACATAAAGAGCTGAATGAGTAGTAGGGTGACCAGATGTCCTGATTTTATAGGGACAGTATTTGGGGCTTTGTCTTATATAGATGCCTATTACCCCCCACTCTCTGTCCTGATTTTTCACACTTGCTATCTGGTCACCCTAATAACTATAGAAACCAAAACTTTGAATTTCCTGTCAGTGTTGCCAACTCTCATGATTTTACTGTGACTCTCATGACATATTTTCTTAAAGCTCCTGGAGCCAAGGGATTACAGGAGAATCTCATCTTTAATTTTTTTTAAAAGGTAAGTTTCTAGCCCTTGGGGTTGACTAGGAATGGTGGAAGATGTGATTGGAGTGTCCCCACTGGCTCAGATACACAGAATGCAAAGAAAACACCAAAAATGATCAGAGGGGTAGCCGTGTTAGTCTGTATACAGCGAAAACAACGAGAGTTCTGTAGCACTTTAAAGACTAACAAATTTAATTTCTGCAGGCATAAGCTTTCGTGGGCTGTAACCCACTTTGTCAGATTCAAGTGGGTTGCAGCCCACGAAAGCTTATCCCTGCAGAAATTAAATTTGTTAGTCTTTAAAAGTGCTACAGGACTCTCGTTGTTTTTACCAAAAATTATAATTTCTCCCCAAAGTCTCAGAATTTTTAAGCCAATCTCATGATGTTGGGGGTGGAGGGAGAGGAGGTGGGAGGCCAGCTCCCGAAACTCTACTTCCCTTTTGCAGGAGGTATGAGGCTGAGGGAGGGGTAGAAAAATGGAGATTGCATGCACATACCCTCTCATCAACCAAGAGACAAGGAGGAGGAGTAGAATACCCTGCCCCCTTGCAACAAGCCAGGAGGCTAGGGGACAATGCATGAAGGAGAGATATCCTCCCACTTGCAGCATCAGAAGTTAACTGTTTTCAGTCATTATCCGTCAACCATTTCATGCCTATTGCACTTTCCAAAGAAACATTGGGGTGGGATTTTCAAAAGCACCTCAGTGAGTCAGTAACACTCAGCCCACTGGCTTTCAATGAGGCTTGTGCTCCTAATTCACTTAAGTGCTTTTGAAAATCCCACTCATAACCAATCCATGCAAACATTGCTACAGTAAAGTATATTTAATATTCTATTTTCCTTGATCCATAATGCTTATGCGACTGATGAAATTATTCCCTATGAATGAAATTCACCCTGGCGTAAAGGACCTTTCACAGGTTGCCTGAGCTGAAGTGAATTCCTCTCTGCATATATTTCAATATGTTAACATGCTTTAAAACTTGGTGACATTTAATTAAAAAAAAATTACTGTAGCTCTGTGAATAGGAAATAAACCCTATTCATTAGGCAACCTAACTTACCTACATACAATAGCTGTAAGCAACCTACAAAGGCTCAGCTGAAGAACCAATTCCAATCTGCTATTCTGTCCTTTTTTCATGTTGAGGAACACTTTTGGGTTTTCAATAAATATGAAGGAAACAAAATATTAGTGACTGGATGAAAATCAGGAATAAAAAAAGTACACTGCAGCAGAGCTTCTGTTATACCCCCAGTGACTATCACATCTCTTCAGCCTTAATAATCCCAAGCTTAAAACCTTCAGGGGAAAGAAAACAAATGTCTATAGCAGATTCTAATCCTATAGTTATAAGAAACTGCTCTTAACTAACTGCTCTAGTGAATAGCCTTCTGACACTCTGTTGAGGTATAGTTCCAGCTGACTCTCACTGGTGAACCTCTCTTCCTAGTCTAGTTTCAATGCTGGCAGCTGTCTCCTATAAGGCAAATCCACAGGTGAGCTAATTCCACAGGCTATGGAAACAACAGATCACCCCAAATATTGGCATAGACCATCCTTTAAAATAGCAATAATTCTAGAAGTTGTTTAATCTATTTTTATTGTAAAATGAGGCACCTCACTGTGCTGAAGAATACAGCTATAAATGCCTAAACGGGTAGACGTTTGGTACTTGTAATAGTGCATTTCATATAAAGATCTCCAAGTGTTTCACAAGCAATTAATTAATCCTAATAACATCCCTTTGCATTAAATAGGTACTACAAATAAATAATAGTGACGATGGTGTGTATTAGAGTAGTGCCACAGGCTGTATTGGTGGGGAGGGGATTGAGGATTTTTTCCCTCTACAGAAAAATGCAGCAAAATGGCATATTTCATGAGAAAACATTACCACGCACATACATTTTAATGGCCAATGTCAGGCAAGTAATGCTTTCTGAGCTGCTAGAAATGTTACCTGCAGAAGAGTTTCCACTCTCTTTAGAGGTTTGAAAAATTCTAGAATCAGTGGATAACTTGGAGTATCCATTGTTTAGCAACACAGAACATTTATTTAACTTAAACATTCTAAGAAAACAAGCATTTACTGGAACAGTACTGTTTGCTATGAGACAGATTAAATACAAGCATTTAAAATACTGTGATGTTGGGTGTTACAAAAATAACAGATTATGGCCCCATATTTGTACCTCTGCATCTGCTAGTGCTTCCAGTGAACTTAATGGGACAGTTTGTGTCCATAGAGTTAAGCATATGCCTAAGTGTCTGTATAATCCACTGGTAAGCATGTGGTATAGGCCCCATTTGAGCCCAGTTGCAGAAATATGTCTGTTCCAGTCCCAGCTAAAAGGCAAAGAAGCTCATCCTGATCCCCACAGCAGTTTGAATGCTGGATACATTTCCACATACGTAAGCACCACCATTTTGGCCAATTGGGGATCTCCAGAGATAAGAGCCTGTGGCTGCTAGAACTTGAGTTAAAGCTCCCTAGCTAGGGCTGTGACAGACTCGCATCCCCTTCAGAGCAGGCACAAAGGAAGACTTTTAACACTCACCCCAGTGGGTTACTTTTGCTGGGTCAGGACCAAACTAGACATTAGATAATATAATTAGATTGGCTGCCCTTCTCTCAAGCGGCTGTTTTTTTCTTTTCCCTTCTCCCCCTGCTACTCATAGATACCTGGTCTCAGGTTCAGCCTGATATAGCCTAATGTCCGGTGAGCTAGCGTTAGCCAATGCTCAGCTCCTACAACTCTCATCCCTTCCACAGAAAGTCTGATTGCTTCCTCACATTAACCAGGCCTGGGCTTTTCTCTGCACATGCTCAGTAAACTAGCAGAAAGTTTCAATGTCATGTTTTTCAATATATTTTATTGAAACTGGATCAGTTTCACATTCTCTTTGAAATCTGTGATGCCCATGAAAATAATTCAGCTTTAATGAATATCCCCATTTGACAGATAAGGAGATGAAGGCACATACCTTGGGTTCCTGTCCATCTGCTATTCAACATATGGCGGTAAAATGATCTCATTACGTCACACAGTATAAATCAGATCCTGTGAGTTCTCTCACTTCCTGTAAATCGATGGGAGGACTGAGTTCCAGGCACATGCACAGCCATGGGGCGAGAACGAGGGGACATGTCTCCATCTTTTATTGGCCTGTTGGTGTCCTATCTAAACCAGCTAAAGCGATCCCTCTAGGTAATGTTGAAACCAAAGGTACCGGGGGAATGAGGATATGAAATATATTCACTTTCTAAAGCCTGAGGCATCGCTAAACCCAGTGTATGACCGTTGTGGGTCAAATTTCTAAAGAGGCCTCAATCTGGTCTCTAAAAATTGTAGGCAGTTTTTAACATCCAAGTTTTAGCATTTGAATTTTGAGGAGGGTGCATGCATTGAAACCTGAATGTGAAAAATTGTACCGTACCTATCCTATAAGAAGGAAGCTGCTTGTGAAATAGTAACCCTATGAATGTTGTGACAAAAAAGGCTGAGATGCCAAGGACTGAATGGATGTAGCTACTGAACAAGCATCAGCCTTGAGGTGGTCCCCTCCAGGTCAGCATTAAGGCATCTGGGCAGGGTTGTGGGGGTTAGGGTTCTATTGCCCCTGCCCGATGCCTATGTGCTTTGTAAAGAAAGAGAGAAATTCCAGCTCCAGGGCTACCAAGCCGTCTATCTCAGCAGCAATACTGTCTCAGACATTCCTACAGCCAGCTACTGAACAAAACCCTGGTAAGCTGCTTAAATGGCATTACACATTTGTGAAGGGAGACTGCAATTCAAGAGAGGTGCAGTCTCTGGGGAATGTACAAGATATGCTCCCCTCATTATCCATCTGCTCTCCAGTCCTGTGCTCTAACTAAGCCTCTCTCCTCAGTCTTCTTTGTCCACTTCTCCCATGCTTGGCATTGTGTTTGGAAAAGCATCTTCTCACTCCTACTTCAAGTCTCCTATAACTAGAGGGGCCTCATAATGAGGAGGTGGTGGGTTCACACCACAATTAAATCTCCTCTATTGTTTCTTCAGGCAAACAAAATACACACTTTGTGGCAGACATCTTTCTTTTCCCATTTCTCTTTAGCAGACCAATGGACAGCATAGCAGAGGGTAGGGCGGGTGAGAAGGAGCAGGCAGTTCTTGCCCATTCAGTGTAACCGCATCGTAAAATGTGGCCAATAGAGAGAGGCTGGTGACTAAGAAAGCTTCTCCCTCTATTAAGGTGTGGAGCCAGGCTGAGATCAGAGCACGCTTAGGCTGTCTTTTCAGTCTTCTTTGAGGCAGAGAGCAGCAGGAAGGACACAGAGCAGCTGGCTTTTTTTCAGGCAGGAAGAGGAAGGCAGTGAGCAGATTGGAATAGGTGCCTCCTCATTTTCAGGATGACAGCAATGGTGGGATCTACGAAAGAGGAGCTGTGGGAGGGGATAGAATGTATTGATTGGGGAAGTGGGAAGAGCCCACATTTGGTAGGTTGGTTGATTGATTTTATTTGGGAGATAGAAATGATTGTGTGCATGTTTGAGAAAAGTTAGCTATCTATTTTGGGAGGGGGACAGGGTGCAGGGGGAGTAAGTATCCAGTTGCCATTTCCAGCCTCACCACTTATTTTCTGCACCATTCACCACTGCCTAAAACCAACCTTTGGCCCAGTCTTCAGTCCCATCACACCCCTGGTTTTTTGTATGTTAGGGCTGTATATAGAGTGTAAGCTATGCAGGGAAGGGGCCATGTCAAAATTGTTTGTTTTTAAAGTATTATGCACTTTATATGTAATCAATAAAATAGTAGAGAAAAATCATTTGCTGGCAATTCCCATTTGTTGTAGTCTCCCCTCTCCTATCAAATGTCAGTGGATTAAGGGTTATATAATTGGGGCAGGATCTCCTTGCTTCCCAGCAGATTACACCATAAAACCGCCTTCCCCTTAATCTGGTGTTGTGAACCGGGAACAAGAGAGAGATGCAGGACAATAGGTTGTCTTCACTTTCCTGTTAGCTCAGGTAATCTATACTCAAGTTAACCTCTCTTAAATTAGCCAAGCTTGAGTGAAAACAGCCACACTGCAAAACACCACTCAAGCGGCACAGAATGATTGTGTTAGCAGCACAGAGTAACTGCATCCCCACTGCATTACAGGCTCCAGCGTCAATAGCACTCCAGCTTTCACCTACACCCAACAGCTGACGAGCTTGAGTGTAAGGCACGGCCAAGTTCCACCCACAAGAGACTTGTGTGTGTGAAGGGGGGAGGGTCGGGTTTGGAGCGACATTCAAATTATCCCTCAGGTTAGCACTGCAATGAAGACAAGCCCAGTGATGTATGCTTAACTCCTGTTGATGTAAGGAAAGGATGCGTGTTCCAGAACAGACTCATTGGTTCTATGTGGGCATTTAGTCCCTTTGATTTTCTTCTTCTTTTGAAATTGTTCACAAACGGAATACATTTTCATGGAGATTTTTCACACGGCATTGTGAATTACTCTGCATCGTGCACTAATCAATTATTATCCAGGAAGCAAGGCACTTGGTAAATCTTACATTTAAACATGAATGGAAGTCAGGGCCTGGACCAGAACAGCTTTCTGAACACGGCAAGGACTAAAAAGAACCAGAGGCTGGATAGAAACAAAGGATTTACCATATGGATCAGACCACTGGTCATAGGAAGATGGAGAAAAAGCAAGGAATGTAACTCTCCGCCTCATAATATAGCTCACTATAAGGCATTTTATCTAATAGGGAATAACCCCCAAGCCAAAATGTAGTAGGCACCACGATGTACAGTATGTGCTGAAGTTCTTTACTAGGACATTAAACCTACTTTAAACTAAAGCCTACAAAGCTGGCCAGGAGAAAAATACAACTCATGGAAATGAGCTCCTTCCCCTCACTTCTATGTTCCCTATATCATCTATTCTCTGTACTATTCTGGGACCACTCAGTCTGAAAAAATTATTACAGCCTTAATCACTGCCTGAACCAGCTCAGGTGGCAAGATGGATGACCTTAGACCTGATCTATGGGCTGAGACATGAAAACAGCTATCCTGGGAAGGAAATGACTTCCTCAGCGACTGAAGAGTGCAGCTGGTAGCTTCTTTCTCATTAGCTAATCACAGGTACATCAGTCCTGAAAGACAATGTTTTAACATACTGGCAGCAACCATTTCATGGACACACCTAGCGTGAGAGAGGAAGCATACAGTACTACCCAAGACAAAAGGCCAGATTCTGATCTCAAATCATCAAGCAATGCCAATGGCGTGACTCAGGAATTACACTAGTTTGAATGAAATTGGAATCAACCCATTATCTCAAGGTGTGAGTATTGGCCTTTGGCTATTTAAATTGGAAAAATTTAAATGAGAGCCCAGGGCAAACAAGTTGTTGAAACATTCAGTGTAGCGTCCCTTCCTGACCTTCTCTTCAACTCAGAGAAGTTAGTGAACCTGAGAAGTACAAAGTAGCCAGTTATGAAGCAGTAGGAGAGGGAGGGGAAACTTCAAATGTAGGCAATAGCACCAGTTTTGTTTCAGGCAGAGCTTCTCACATTTTTTCATAGTATGACCATATCTTAATCAAACAATTGCTTTGAGGACTATCTTCCCCACATTTATGATGATATAATAATTTCACCTGCCAACAAACTCACTTGTGCCTCTTAGACACCTAACTCTCATTGGATTTCAATGGGATTCGTGGACCTGTCTCCTTCAGGCCCCTTTGAAAACCTCAGATTATGCCTCTAAGAGATGCAACATAGAACTCACAGCCCGAGGAGAGGAGAAGCTAAATTGGCCTTAAGTCACCTTTGTGGCCTCTCAGTTCTGCACTCTGGTGTAATTTAGACAACCTTGGAGGCCATTATGTCAGTCTGCCCCAGGCTGTCCTATGGGACACAATGCTGTCTGGAATCTCCAGCTCTGTGGCCGGCCCCAAACTGGCCCTTGGCACACTCCCTACTTCAAGTGTTGTGAGATGAGCCCCTCAGAAGGGCTGCTATTGCAGCTGTCTCTGCTGTGCCTGCATCAGGGGTAGCCTCCCCTAGCTGGATATGGGGCTTTGAGGGCTCCTTTGTGCCATTCCAGCCTCTTCACATGATGTAAAGGGGCTAGAGCAGGGGTGAGGATTTCACTCCAGGTGTGCAGATGTGTTTGTGCAGACCTGCACATTTGGACTGCAATAGGTGCCTTTGCACAATATCTTAATCCAAACAAACAACCAACAACAGCTTTCCAGATTCCAAACATGCAGTCCAAAAACTGTTTCAAGCAAATGCCTTTTCTCCATATCAAATAATGCAACTGATTATTGTTGGTGGAACAACTCTGTATACCACATAAATAGTGGTCTTCTGGCAGAGATAGACAATCTCTTCTGCCTCGAGGTCATATTGTCTTCTTTAAACAGGGGTGTTCCATTCCTTATTCATCCATTTGCCAACACCTGTTGGCGTACAACATTTTAAAGTTCATTGTGTTCAGAGGAGATATTGAACTGTATTTTAAAAGTAGTGAACTCTTCCCTCTCCCTCACAGATTTCTCTAACATTAAGAAAATATTGGAAAAATGTTCGACTTTCTAGTAAATATTTGGACTTAAATACACACAGCTGGCAAACAAATTGTGCACTTGTTTTATATTAATGCAATGGCAAATTTGCTTTATATTCAGGTGGAAACCATTTGGCTCAGCAGCTTTACTGCCTGGCATATCAGCTATCACTCCCATTATTTCTTATTTGCCTCAGATGCCTGTTTAGCTGAAATAGATGAAAGCACTACAATCTCCCAAACCCTGCTTTTTCTGCTCAGTGATAGCGAAAGTACAGTACAGGAGCCTATAATATCCAATAATACCTGGAGGAATCAAATATTTTTCAGCTATGCACCTCTGCCATTTATGATGTTGGGATTACTCAGAAATTTACTTTATATTAAAATTAGCTAGAAGTCCTTCTCAATTTCATGAACAAATCAAATAGTCTGTTCTCAAATCTCTTCCATTTAGCCAAACAACAAAAAAATAGTTCCAGTCTCTGATGGGCATTAATATAAATAGCTGGATCCAATGTCCTAAACAGGGATTCTCTTTTGTACTAATTTTCTTCCTTTCACTTAGCATTTGCTCTTTTAATACATGGCTTTTTAAGAAATAATCTGCTTCATTAAAATGATTATTCCCAGAATAAAGACTTGATTAAAATAGAGTTGGATTCAGAAGATGTTGCCCTTTAAAATAACATCATTAGAATGTTTTAGTTTAAAAATCTGTAAATCTAGAAAGTCAGGCAGACATCCAGCATCAACTTAACTATGCTTCCATCCTAGCCTTGCCCACTTTCTAATGCTGGGTTGGAAGTCCTTATGAAATTGCTATCTGCCTTACCATGCACCATATGAAACTAAAGCTGAGCATAGTTGTTTTTATATGATTATGTAGTTTGCATCTAACCTTCCAGCCTATGTCAGGTACACAAGTGATTAAAAGCAGATCCTTTTATCCTTGTTACTCAAGTTTCATGCTGCTAAGTGCCCCAGATTTGAATAACTGATTGCAGGCTGGTTGTCTGTTGGTGTGATGTACAGAACCCAGAACTACTAGCCAGAGGAACAGGAATTGCACTGGGTGTCTCTTGATCATTGTAAGTTATTTCATGCAATGGGGAGACTGACCAGGTAACATGCAACTTTCACCTTTGCCTGTCCCAGCAGAAAAGGAACTGAGATAGGAAAAAGTAGGAGGGTTTGCTATTTAATAAAAATTTCATCGCATCATATTGCATTTCATTATCTCATGGAACCATTATGCATCAGGTACAATCACCATCAAAGCTCGGATGAGACATCATTCAGAATGACAAAACACCCTATAAATGATAGAATGCCCAGACACCGGGAACAGCAAATAGCTGTAATGACCTGAAAAAAGCAGGGTCTGGCATATGCTGTTCTGTTCTACCACAGATCAGGAACTGAGTGAGATTTTCAGTTTTCTATACCAAATCCATCTACATTTGGTTTGGCTAAATTAGCCACTTCCTCATCTGGAAACATTTGGACTTTGTCCATACACCGGTTATTTAAACTGCAATTTGCAAAATGAACTTCAGCACACGTGTTGAAGCAGTGAATCATTCCTCTAGATTGTATAAATATCTTAGATATTGCCAGGCATTCTACTGTACAGTACATGGTTCTCAGAGAGATTTATTTATATTCAAGAACTGTTCAAGGACAAGCTACTGCAAGCAATTACTGAAAGTAAAGAGACTAGTGAGGAAAAGAAAATACCACCCTTCCTTCATGCACTCCAAAATTGGTTTTTTTTATAATGTCAATAACGAAAGCTACCCTATTAGTACTGTTTTCAAAATTTCTGTTGTAAGTGTTTATGAACATAATGGGCAACAGGGTGAGAAAACTGAATGTCTACTCTCTTGCCAGCTTAATGCAACAATTCACTGTCCAGTCAGATATCAGCGATGCCACCTGACTATACTCCAATTCCAGCAAAGCCCCTTAAGTCTGAACAAAATGGAAACGCCTACAGGCAAGACCATTCTACTTCTCCTTAGGTTGCTCCTGCAGAATGCAAATGCATTCTATGGTGTGGCTGTAGCAGTTTGATGACTACCATAAAAAGTGTTAAAAGGGATACTGAAGACAAAAATTCAGAGATTTAAAGGGGTTTAAGATTCAGAGCCCTCCCGTGTTATCAGCCTTGAATGATAAAATCCTTCCCATTTCTAATCATCTAATTTACTTTTCACCACATTCGTGCCTTTTGTTTACACTTTTCACCTAATTCAGCTTGAACAATGAAATTAGACTGGTCGGTTTCATTTCTTTTTCTGGTCAGTTCTGGCTCATGGGATAGCACGAAGCAGTGGTGTTTGGGTTTCTCCCAAAATATAAAATATATATAATTCACACTGTTAAAGTATTTTGAGGTCAGAGATGACAATTTTATATATATATATATATATATAAACATGACAATTTTAGGGGACACAAATATTTATTACTGTAGTATCTCAGCACCACCCAATTTTTAATGTATTTATCCTCACAACATCCTTTTACAGCAGGGCTACGTAACCATTTTCTCCACTGGGGAGCTGAGGCACTTAATGAAGGTCACACAAGAAGTCTTTTGCAGACGAGGGACTTGAATCCAGGTCTCTCAAGTCCTAGTTAATGTCCCACCTACAGGTCCCTCCTTGCTCTGAAAAGGCAATTCATAGATCTTGTAAAAACCCCTATTTATTACAGAAAGCCTAAAGCCTGATCCTGCAATCAGATCTGCATGAGCAGAGCCCTCCAGTAGGGGTCTGCACAAATAAATGCAGTGGTCAGTCCTATTGAGCTCAATGCCAGACTGGGGCCTCAGTGGATGGCATCCTTTTAACAACACTGACATGTCAATTAAAACATCATCACCACACAACTGGATGTGCTAGCATGTTTACTAGTTTAAAAATGACACTATGCTGATGAGATCCATTTCAAGGTTTTATTAAAATTAATAAAACCAAAAATCAGCAGAATACAGACAACTATCAAAGTGCTTATTTTTAACTGTTTAAATAACTTTAAGGCAGTGTGCGTCACAAACAAAAAGCTCAGAAATTTAAATGCAAGACTGACATTCGGGCCTCAACTCAAGAAATAAATATCCCATAAAAATCCCATTTTCTGGCCACTTGCTGTCAACTCTGTAAACATTTTGAAATCTAAATGTCCCCTGCTCTCTGTCTCATACAGAAAATTGACAAAGAGCCAACATGAAAGTAACAGTTGGAAGGAACAAAAATCAGGAACAGTGTAAATAAAATAAGGGTTGGTAGTTTTTGAAAGTGGTTTGTTGTAATCTTTAAATATTGAACATTTTTCTAAATGAGCCATTTGTGGTAAATCTAATTTTATTTTTGAAGCTGGTTTTTTCACAGATGAAAATGTATTAAGCCAAGAATAAAAAAGTTTTATTTATAATCTCCAGAATGCGCAATATTTTTCAGCACAATCAGCTACTGTCCCCATCAGGCTTCCATTCTGAACCTCCCAAGATACCCCATGACAAAAAGCATCCATGAGTGTCCAATGGTATAATTACATTGCAGGGTAACAAGGGTATGTCTATGTGAAATTTTCATTTTAGCTGAAAGCCTAATGAGCACTGTCAAAACATCAGTCTCATGCTCTCTATATGAGAGGCAGACCCAGCTTTGTTATTAACTCTTGGTTTCTAGCATAGGGAAAAGAGCTCAAAACTGTGAAATAACCTGACAGAAACTGACAGCCACAAACAAACAAACAAACCCACTAGATGCCTAATGTGATCAGGTTTCTGCTGCTGTGGCTCAAGCATCATCATAATGTGGAAGATGTAATACAATAAAATACCTCATGAGCCACCTCCAGCCCAAAACATTCTGTGCTCCACTGGATTCTAACAGCTACACTCCCCCACCGCTGCCACCCGTTCAACACAGAAAAGAAGGAAATGGCAGATCTTTTCTATTTGGCCTATTTTGTTATAGCTAAGAAAAGATTAAAGATGTAGGGCTAGATTTGCAAAGGTATCTAGGTGCCTTAATATACAGGTTAGGTTCTTAACTCACTCAGGCATTTTTGTAACGCTCTTTAGGTGTAAGTCTGGCCCCAGGTGACTAGACTCCAATGTGGGTCATGCATCACGTTTAGGCACAATTGACAGAACATCAACTATTGCACTCAGGCAGCCACTCACCCTCAAGTCCCACTATCAAGTCAGAATGTTTTACAAACTGAAGACACCTCATACACTACTGCATGGGCGGTAGGACAGAGAGGTAAACAAGGTTCTTCTTGGACTGTGAGTTTCATAGGCCCTAAAAGCCAGTTCTTGGTACAGTCAGCCTGTGGAATTCACGGACACTTGAGAACAGCAGTGTAAATACTACTACAATTTCAGGAAAGGAAGCATAATTTTACGACTATTTATCATCTCAGGTAAGTAGCAAATGCTTAGAAGACCTGAACTTCGCTGATGATACTGTGCTATGGAGCAACAGCTCCGCAAAACAAAAAATAAAGAAACACCTTGGCAAAAATGGCTGGCCAAGCAGGTTCAAAATCATTTATGCCAAAACCAACATCTTTAAAACACAGACGTGTTCATTAAGATGTAGTCAATTGTTTGACTACACTTGTGTTTCATCATGAAAAACGTTCGAGGGACCAAATGACTTAAATTTATTGTCCCTCCTTTCAAGAAGCAATTCTTATGTCTCCGCATGTTCAGTTCACCTTACACAGAAGGCGTTCTTCCATAATACTCATTTCAGTGAGTAATATATATAGTATGATTTTGCAAGTTACAAAACTCTTTACACGTCACTAAAAATTCAACCCACCAGTACGTAATTGTTCCTTAACTTGTTTTGTTCTGTACTTTTCTTATCTCTGTTTTGGATACCATATTCCAAACCAGTTGCCAATGAAGGTACCTGTGCCAGGAGATAGAACGAATGTATGTTGATTTTGACAGATTTCATAGTTTCTAGTGCTAAAGCTGTTTTCAGTTTTGCAAGATCGTATGGGATACTTAGCATGAGTGAAAAGGGTAAGTATATGTAACCCTTCTGCCAGACCCAGTCGGCCGCAGCAAGGGCCGGGTTCTATATCTAGGGGTCCCTGTAAATGATGCAACACCAACTGGCTCGAGCCCCCACCCAGTCACCTGGGAAATTACACACTATCCCCTGGGCGCCCTCCAAAGGGCAATACTTCCCCTCTCGCAAGCACAGAGTCTGAGTGTGGAAAGAAACCTTTTAATAGCAAAACAGAGATAACACCGCACTGGTTTGGGAAACAGTGCGAACAGAGTTCATGAACTCAATGAGCCCAAACCCATCCCAGAGTACAGGGCGTGTCCTTCGCCTCTCCCTTCCTTCTTGCCCCTGTACTGACCGTTGTAGTTGCAATATCCACCTCTCAGGTGTGACTCCGCCCTGTCGGCTGCAACGGTCCAACACAGGCCTGTCCAGGCCCCCACTACCGCTGTCTCCTATCGCCTGTGGGCCTCACTGAGTCCCCCACCGCTGGCAACAACCACGCCAATCTCCCACCGACTGCTGGCTGGGCTGGCACCGACTGTGCCCGGCCCTTCCACCGACCGCCTTGGGCTGGCACTGACTGTGCCCGGCCCTTCCACCGACCGCCTTGGGCTGGCACCAACTGTGCCCGGCCCCCCCTCCGCCGACCGCTGGCTGCCTGGCACCGACTGTACTGGGCCCTCTGCCAACTGCCCTGGGCTGGCACCAACTGTGCCGGCCCCCCTTGTTGACTGGGCTGGCACCAACTGTGCTAGCCTCCCACCAGAGTTGCCTGTTGCCCACTCAGCTCTGTTAGTGGTCAGGCAAGGTTCAGCTCCTAGTGATTTCAGCTCATAGGTAAACCTTCTACTGTCATACAGGAAATGTCCCTGCTTTCAAGAGACAAAAGACTCCAAAATGAGTCATTAAGTCTACCTTTTAACAATGGGAGGTGAGAGTCACTCCCTGCCTGGGTCAGCCCTCTCGCTTGGCCCCTGCAATCTCAATAGAAGACTCCTCCACCTCCCCCTTTTTCAGGCTGAAACATCGGCCTGCCACCCTTGGGGAGCTCTGTTTAGTTTAGGGTGAAGTGTTCTATCATAACAGACTAAACCCAGTTTTGCTGACATCTGTTCATACAATTGCAGGACAACATTTCATTACCCCAGCAGTTAACACAAAGTGGTTTGTAACCCAAACCCAGCCATGCTAACCATTTCCCATTATGCTCCACACCTAGGTAAATTATGCTAAGTACTTAATTGTACTCATGCAGATACCAAGCCTATGCAAATGATGTGCCCCCCTTTATTCAGACACTCAGACCTTGCTTACATCTAATACCATTCAAATGTAAAGCTTTGTGCTGACATTGATGTATAATATAATGTCTAATACATACTGAGATGGTTTGCATACATCTAACATACACATATTGCTAACAGATGTCAAGTAGTAATATGATATTAGAAGGCAAAAATATTGAGAAAGTGGAACAGTTCATTTACCTCGGTAGCACCATATAAGACATTGGAGACCTTAAAAAAGAAGTGACAGCCAGGATAGGAAAAGCCTCCACAGCATTTTCTAAACTCATCAACATATGGAAATCAAAGATACACAGCACCAAAACAAAACTGAGAATTTTTAACACAAACGTAATCTCAGTGCTAATATGCAGCTGTGAGCTGGAGATCTATTAAAATGTTAGTTAGAAAAGTAGATGTCTTTGAAAATAAGTGCCTATGAAAAATTCTGGGCATTGGATGAAATGGTACTCCTCTCTTTTCTTTCCTTTCTGTTTTCTTGTTTTAAAAAACTTTATTAAACACTATTCACTGATAATTTTAATTGTAATGAATTTTGATATTCTGATTCTGTTTCAAATATACTGTTGCAGTTTATACAGTTTCTCTTTAAGAAAAGGATGCATGGCTCTTGCTGAGTCATCCTTGCACTTAATTGTTGTTTCAGAAACAGATTATTTCTTTATCCTGGGTGCATGTAATGGATTCTATGCTTTCTGTTTTAAGTTACAGACAGAATCAAAACAGACCTTGGCTATAGTATACACAATGCTTGAAACGTTTCAGAAAATGGCCATATGAGTGGAATTAATGGAGCTTAGAGGATGTCTTTGCAAGATATATGGCCAGAAGCATGGAAAGCTGCTCATTTTCAAATGGCCAGGAAGGCAGGGTGTGTCAAGCCTAGTTCTCGAGTTGCAAGTTACTGGCCAAGGGCGGAAAAAACTAAATAGCCTTTTTGAGATGTTCAAGGCATATTGCAACTCAAAACCCAAACATCATACTAAAAAGATTTTCTATTACAGAAAATCATGGGCCACCTGAGCCAATGAGCATGTCATGAAGATACAGTGATAGTAGTAGACTGTTCACAGATAAGGACACGTGCGTCAGGATATGAATGTAGACGGTTGAAACTCAAAAGAAATTTTAAGAAGATATTGCTGGAGGATGCATTAACATCAGAAAGTTAAAGGTGACCTTCAAAAGTGAAAAAAAAGTAGGCCTTGTGATCTTTTTTCCTCCTTTCTTTAGAAAAATGGTCTTGAGGTTCCTAAAGCAGAGCAACGTCACAATTGGGGTCCAAAAGGGAAGTTAGTGACAGCTTGCAAAATTAGATTGTAGCTCCATTACTGCACTGGCTGACTGGCCATCTCTCTCAGGTAACTGTTTTAAGGACATGAGGGATGTGATGATGTTATCCAGTAAAATCCACGGCCCAAAGAAGTAGAGCTGCCCATAAACTGCTACATGCTGGGTGTGAAGCAAGAGTCCTAATCTTCTGCAACAACAAAATAAGTTGGCCATTATGTAGAAGCACTGTACCTGACAACAAAAAGACGACAGCTCCATTGTTCATCTAGTCCACTTTGTAGAATACATTTGCTAGGGCCTCTGTGTTTAATCTTTGAAGAAGTTTTATCCCCTTTGATTTGATCTTTCAGCTATGCTTGTATTGTAAATGTGGGGCATTTATCTCCAAGCTATATAAATTACTCAGATGCTGAATATAACTTAACTTGTCTCTGTGTGGGCTATACCAGTTCTTTACACTGAAGGCATACAGTGAGATCCTGACTCTCACTCTTGCCCCTACATACCAGGTAAGGGCAGAAGTGATGAAATGAGGCCTTAAAAATCTGTGTTTCCCGCTAAGGGAGAGTCCACTAGTATAGGCACTGATGAAGATAGTTATAAGACTGCCTTCTGAGTACCCTCTCACAAACCCTGTTAAAGGGGATATACCGCACACAGCTCCAGAGATTCTCTCTCCAGCTCCTAGAGCAACCAGAATCAGGAAGGCACAAAAGGTGGCTTAAAGTTCTCATTCTATTCTGATCTCACACAGATGAGAATCAGGTGTAACTTCAATGAAGTCAATTAAATTACACAAATAGAAAATCAGTGAGACGTCAGATTCAGCCTCTCTGTCTTCAGCAGTAAAAACTGACAAATAAAAGACAATAGCTGCGTAACTGTGGAAGAAGTTCTATGCTCTCTTCTCACTTCAGAGTCCACAATCTTATCTGTGGCTGTCAAGTAGGTTTATAACATTGCTTGCGGCCATAAACTTAAAAGCCCCTAACGTATCCTTTGAATCTTTTACTTCCAGTATCTTTTGCATATAAACTAAAGTGGGGAGACAAAACAGCAAAAAGTCTTGTGCGTGTGAGTAATGTTGAAATTCTGTGGCAGAAGGAAGTTACCTGCAAGCCAGCAACCCGTCTGTTGCAGCTTTACAATTTTTATAGCTGAAGCTTCAAAGGAAAAAGGCTTAATCTCAACTTTAAGTGTCTTTCTTTTAATTTTCCAATCTATTAACTCCTAATTGTGACTTCACGTCTGTCTGAATGCAGTAATTTTTCTGCTTTCTCTGCTCTTACTCCAACACTCACAGTGCTACCTTAATGGACAATGATGTTTCAACCAACAGTGGATTGATAGGCCTTTCACATTTACATTTTGTTCAGCCTAACACTCGTATGGCCCATCCTAGGTAGGTAAAAAAGGCTGACTCAACTTCAGCGTCCCAATCAGCTATGCTATTGCTTCTCTGTCACATTAGGTTTTGCCCTTTTTAGCTGAGGCATGCTGAAAGCCTGAAAGTACCTTCAGGCTTCCATTGCAGATCTTTTGAAGCTGGATGTATTTAATGCATTAAGGTGAAAATCCTTGACTGTAGTGTGCAGCCCTTGCCATCAGAATCTGAGGTGGAGATCTTCGTGTGAGATGAGGAGAAACAATCCTTCATTCTAGGCCACAGAATGACTTGGGCATGGCAGCCACTGGAATTCCCCTTCTGCAAGGAGGCCTGTGCTCACGGGGCTCAGGCTAAGCTCGGGCTGTTTAATTGTGGTCTAGATGTTTGGGCTCAGGGGCCTAGAGCCTGATCTCCAGACTGAGCCCAAATGTTTACACCGCAAATAAATAGCACCTCAGCCCAAGCCTGAGCCAACTGGCGCGGGCCAGCTGTGGGTATCCAACTGCAGTGTACACATACCCATGGAGTCATGTATGAACCCCTTGCTCAGGGTCTCCAGTTCCTGCTCTCCATCCATAGAGGAACTGTGCCGGGTCCACTGGGTGAGGCTCCTCCATCAGTGTGGATGGAAGGGGGCGGGGAGAGCAGGGTGTGGCTTTTAACAGGCCATCAGCATCCTCTGCATACAATTAAGTAAGCTATAGTGTACTGTCCTGAAAACAGGGCAGATCTCCAGGCCCAGGTGTCTTCCACTTTTGTCTTAGCAAAAACACTAGGCTTCATCTATAGTACAGAATTTTTTTCGATGCAAGTTACACTGACAAAAAACAACTATAATTATATTCACACTGCGTTCTTCTGTTGGCAGAACACACAACCACAGTTGGTGCTCTCGCATCGGCAATGAGAGCAGTGCTCTGTGAGCAGCTATCCACTGTGTTACTCACCACCTTCTGCAGCAGGAGTTATGGGATGGTGGAGTGGGGATCGCAGTGCACCATGGGTGCAGGCTCAACATCCCATGATGCAGGGTTTTTTTGTCCTCTCATTCCATGAGCTTCTGACTGTGTTTCATGCCATTTTTCAATGGTTCCTGTTTACTGTGTGCCCGCCATTTCTGCCTGAAAGGATGGCTTCTGCACTGCTCTCTATTGTTGTGGTCGCTGTTATGAACACTCTCGCAGCTGGTTATGCAGTATATCATGAACTCCCAATCTGAACAGGAATCCAAGGTGCCTGACTTGCTGTGCGCCATGGAAAGAAACAATGCCAGATTACTTTTGGCATTCACAGAGCAGCTGCACACAGTAGATCATTGCTATTAGGTTCGGGAAACAAGTACTAAGTGGTGGAATTGCATCATTATGTGGGTCTGGCGTGACAAGCAGTGGCTGTAGAACTTTCACATGCAAAAAGCCACCTTCCTGGAACAGTGTATGGAGATCGCCCATACTTCAATACAAGGACACCAAAATTAAAGCTGACTTCTAGGTGGAGACGTGCATGGCGATCGCTGTGTAGAAGATGTCAACTCCACACTGCTACCAGTCAGCCGCAGATCAGTTTGGAATCAGGAAGTACACTGCTGGGGCTGCGTTAACACAAGTGTGCAGGGCCATTAATCACATCTTGTTGCAAAGGACTGAGTGTCTTGGAAATGTGCATGAAATAGGGAATCCCATTGCCATGAAGTCTCCCACTAATTGTGGCATGCTGACAGATGGCACCCATACCCCAATTTTGGCACTGGACCATCTTGCGATGGCATACATAAATAGAAAGGGATATTTCTCTATGGTTTTGCAGGCGCTTGTGGCTCACCATGGTCATTTCACTGACATCAACACATGGTGGGTTAGGGAAGGTACATGAGGCATGCATCTTCAGGAACACTGGCCTGTACAGAAAGATGTAAGCAGGACTTTCTTTGCAGACCAGAAGATTCCAATGAGGGATGTTGAAATGTCCATTGTGATCCTGGGAGACCCAGTGTACTCCATCGTTCATGAGCCTTACACAGAAAACCTGCACAGCAGCAAGGAATGCTTCTACAATAGGCTGAGCAGGTGCAGAATGACAGTTGAATGTGTGTCTAGCAGATTAAAAGCTCGTTGTTGCTGCCTTTATGGCAGGTTACACCTAAATGAGCAAAATATTCCCCTGGTCATAGCAGCCTGCTGTGTGCTGCATAATATTTGTGAGGCTGAGGATGAAAAGTTTCTCACGGGGTGGAGATGGAGTGCCTGGTGACTGATTTTGAGCAGCCAGATACCAGGACTATTAGAGGGGCACAACAGGGGACTACTCGAATCAGGAATGCTTTGAGACACCATTTGACAACGAGCACCAGTGAAGTGCCTTTCTATAAAGCACTCTGCCATGCTTTGTAAACTTGTCACCTTGCATGAAAATTGTTATGATTGATTCCTGGCCACGATTTGTAGTCTGCAAATGTTCCAGTTGCCACTGTGTGTTAACTCCAGCAGCACCAGTGTGTGTAGGAGATAAAAAAAGATTATCTTTCAGAGAATATGATTTTATTAAATACCAATTAACACCACACAGAAAACGCTTGATGGAAAAGGAGATAACAGTGAAGGGCAATCTCCTGAAGTAGGTGCTCATAGCTGTGTGTAACTCCAGCAATCATTTTGGAAAAAGTGTCCAAAGGGGTGGGGTGAATGGAGTACTTCAACAGGCCAGGAAGATGCAAGGAATATGTGGCAGGAGTTTGAGGAGGGCATGAAAAGCAGTCCTGTATGAGCTGCGGGGTGGCGGAGCAAGCACGCATGTATTCTTCCTGCAGTGCAATTAGGCATGGGCGGCAGGTATCATAGGTGGAGAAAGGCTTAGCCTTCCCAAACAGCCAGGTGTGGCCCCACCCATGCTCCACCCTGGGGCCCCACCCCCTCCTGTTGCATCCTGCTCTTCCCAGACTAGTCAGGGTCAGGCCCAGGGGAGCACTGCAGCAGCTCTTCCTGCCCTTGCTCAGCCTCTCCCGAAGCAGGTGGGGATGGGGATGGGCAGGCCAGCCATTGGTTAGGGACTTGGGGCAGCCCTAGGGGCCTCCCAGTCAGGACTCAGGGCAGCTGGGGCCATGCCTGGCCGGGGCCTGGGCTGCCCAGTGTTCAGGTTGTCTGGAGCTGGGGCTGGAAACTTGGGCTGGCTGGAGTGGGGCTCCTCAACAGCTACAGTAGGGGGCTCTGCGGGGGGCTCAGGAGCATCTCGGACTGGCAGCGAGGGAATGGGTAGGAGAGGCATGGCCTCAGGAAGAAAGGGCGGGGCACTGGATAGCATCCTCTAATGGGGGGTTCTCCTGCTGCCCATGTGATTAGGGACTTTAACATCTCCATTTGCTCCTCCATTGCTTTTATCATCTGATCCTAGCCTGCTAAAATTGACTCCTGGCTCTCCTTCCTCTCCTGCCTATCTATTTTATGATTTTCTTTTACAGTCTCTCTCTCTCCATGCCCCGTGTTCTTCTTTTCCAGAATCTGAGGACTGGAGCACCTCTTGAAACATGTTGTCCTTGTTCCTCCTCAGTTGCATCCTTATCTGGCGGAGGTGGTCCACTGGTGTGTAGGGGGTTCTTCGAAGGCCACATCTGCAGTAGCACAAGACGCAATAAACTGAAATATGATTATTAGTGCACTCAGAACATCGAAACATTATAGTAAAATACACCTCTTCCTCACTGTCCCTTGGCAAGCATACAGCTCGACGAACACTCTGAATATGGAGTTTGGCCCGGAAGAGGGGAGGAGGGATGCTCAAGATGGAGAAAAGGCTCTTGGTGGTTTTCTAAGAGGATCACTGAAAGCGACTAGGAACTAGGGACACTATTTCCACAAGCGAGGGTCATTCAAGCAGATATCTCATTCCTGAGGATAAGCAAGGATGCAAGGGTGCACTGCCTGCATGCATGTGGCTTCAGACTGGGTCCCTATGCTGCTCACCTGTGTACCACTTTGGTCTCTGCCCAGGTGATTGTTGATTGGCGCAGGATTGTTTCCTACAAGGGGGGGAAGGAACAAAGCAGCTCTGCGAAGTAACTTCAGCAGAGGATTTGTGAGAACCTCCAGGAAAGTTTCCTGGAGATCTCTCTCAAGGATACCCATGAAATCTTGGTGTGCATTAACACACTGTTCTGTCGCATTGCCTAGCTGCATAGGGGAATGTGAAGCACATGCAACCACAACTAATCTTGTACATTTCTATCCCTTAACCCACTTCTAGAATATAACAAAGCAAGGACAGCTCTACCTCACATTACCAAGCAGCATCAACTCAAAAAGATCACTTACTAGGACTCTCCTCTGCTGCATCATGCGTGCCAGAGATGGACTGCTGGGACTGGCTCGAATCCTCCTGGGTCAAGAAAAGATCCTGGCTCCCCACGGTACCTGATGACCCTGTTGACTGTCCCATTTTGTCCTCCAACTTGACCTCCTTGTCCATCACTTCGTCCTCGGGGTTGATTCCACTGTCCGCTGTCTCCAGGGCCCCCTACCCGCAAAGCATCCACGAGGCTCTTGGCAGTGCAGGAGGGCTCACTGCAGAGGATGGTGTCCAGCTCCTTATAGAAGCAGCAAGTCTTCGGTGCAGCACAAGAGCAATGGTTTGACTCCCTCACCGCACACGGTCTCGTTCGTAGCCCTTATCCAACATGCCATGAGGAGTCTGACGGTAGGTATTGAAGTTCCTATGGCTGGAGCAGAGCTGGGACTGTACAGCCTCCTCTCCCCACAGAGCCAGCAAATCCAACAATTCAGATGTGTTCCAAGTGGGAGAGCATTTGCTAAGTGGAGCCACCATGGTCAACTGGGAAGATGCGACGTGAGCTCTCCACACCGAGCAAACAGGAAGTGGAATTTCAAAAGTTCCTGGGCCTTTAAAGGGGGAGGGACTGATGCCTGTGTACCTGGCTCTAGGGAAGCGGAGTTCGAACTGCTGACCAGAGCAGTCAGGATGGGCATCATGGGACACTTCTTGGAGGCCATTTACAGCGACATAACCAAGCGCAGTGTCTACACTGACACTTTGCCCATCTAACTTTGCCACAAAAAACTCTACGCCTCTTGTTGAGGTGGTTTTATTTTGTCAGCAGAGCAGGAGAGTTTTGTAAGCAGGCAGAAAGGAGCATTGTAATGTGTACACCTCCACTGTTTGATAACAAAAGCTCACTTTTGTCAACAAAACTCTGTGGTGTAGACAAGGTCACAGAAGGAAGCACTTTGACCTGAAGTGTGAGGAATCATTAATTTACAGGGAACTCTGTTAAGCCAGCAGATCTACACCCTAACAATTAGTAATTGGAAATGAAAGATTTTAGTTTGTTAATGCCAACAAAAGTTGGAATAACTGGCTCTCCTGAGCTTCCTAAATATATGGGTTTTTTTCTAGGCACATATGATTTTACATACCAATATTTGTCAACTAATTCAAACATCTAAATGCAAAACCTAACACTCAGAAATGTTGTGGCAATTTATAATATGCCTTTGGTCCATAAACCAAAGAACAAATTAAAAGATTCACAAGGAAACCATGTAATTTCACCTGCTACAGGTGTAATCTTGTTTCACTATTGCTCCTGTGAGTCAAAGAAACACAAGGCCCATTTTCCTTAAGCCAACACCCTTGAATCAACACAGGTAAAAAACATCACTCATGATTAATAAACTGGGAAATATAAGCACTACTAGAAAGCTCAGCCTTCTGGGATCAGCAAAATAGATACAGTTCTCAAATTCGTTTTGTAACACCCTATGTGATCAATCACAACCTAATGGAAAGTGCCTGTGCAAAATGGGAGATGGGGTTGCAGTATTTTGCAGGACCTGCTTTTCATTTCGTTTAAGCCATAAAACCAAGGCTATGCAAGCCAGAAGCTGGCAGTAACATGGCAAAGCTAGATGACTTATCACAAGTGAAAAAGCATGTGTACAAAAATCCTGTTTCTTCAATTACATGAATGAGCCATTGCCATAAAATACTGCACTCCTTGCTGAATAATGCCACAATATAGAACAACATAAGAACAGGCATACTAGGTCAGACCAATGGTTCATCTAGCCCAGTATCTTTGTCTTCCAACAGTGGCCAATGCCAGGTGCTTCAGAGGGAATGAATAGAACAGGCAATCATCAAGTAATCCATCCCCTGTCGACCATTTCCAGCTTCTGGCAAACAGAGACTAGGAACACTTCAGAGCATGGTTTGGCATCTCTGCCCATCCTGGCTAATAGATATTGATGGACCCCATGAATTTATCTAGCTCTTTTTTTTAACTCTGTTATAGTCTTGGCCTTCACAACATCCTCTGGCAAAGAGTTCCACAGGTTGACTATGCATTGTGTGAAGAAATATCTCCTTTTGTTAGTTTTAAACCTGCTGCCTACTAATTTTAGTGACCCTCTAGTTCTTACGTTATGAGAAAGAGTAAATAACACTTCCTTATTTACTTTCTCCACACCAGTCATGATTTTATAGACATTTATCATATCCTTCCTTAGTCATCTCTTTTCCAAGCTGAAAAGTCCCAGTTTTATTAATCTCTCCTCATATGGAAGCTTTTTCATACCCCTAATCATTTTTCTTGCCCTTTTCTTTACCTTTTCCAATTCCGATATGTCTTTTTTGAGATGGGGTGACCAGATCTGCATGCAGTATTCAAGATGTGGGCATACCATGGATTTATATAGAAGCAATATGATATTTCCTGTCTTATTATCTACCCCTTTCCTAATGATTCCCAATGTTGTTATCTTTTTTGACTGCCGCTGCACATTGAGTAGATGTTTTAGAGAACTTGCCACCATGACTCCATGATGTCTTTCTTGAGTGGAAACAGCCAATTTAGACCCCATCATTTTATATGTATAGTTGGGATTATTTTTTCCAATGTGCATTACTTTGCATTTATCAACATTAAATTTAATCTGCCATTTTGTTACCCAGTCACCCAGTTTTGTGAGATCTCTTTGTAACTCTTCACAGTCTGCTTTGGACTTGAGTATCTTGAGTAGTTTTGTATCACCTGCAAATTTTTCCACCTCACTGCTTACCCCTTTTTCCATTTTATGAATATGTTGAACATCACTGGTCCCAGTACACAGCCTTGTGGGACACCATTATGTACCTTTCTCCATTCTGAAAACTGACCATTCATTCCTACCCTTGGGTTCCTATCTTTTAATCAGTTACTGATCCAGGAGAGGACCTTCCCACTTATCCCATGGCAGTTTACTTTGCTTAAGAATCTTCGGGGAGGGACTTTGTCAAAAGCTTTCTGAAAATCTAAGTACACTAGATCCACTGGATCACCCTTGTACACCTGCTTGTTGAGCCCCTCAAAGAATTCTAATAGATTGGTGAGACATGATTTCCCTTTACAAAAACCATGTTGATTTTTCCCCAACAAATTGTGTTCATTTATGTATCTGATCATTCTGTTGTTTAGTATAGTTTCAACCAATTTGCCTGGTACTGAAATTAGGTTTACCATCCTGTAATTGCCAGGATCGCCTTTGTCCCCCCCCCCCCCCCCATTTTTTTTTTTAAATGGCATCACATTAGCTATCCTCCAATCATCTGGTACAGAAGCTGATTTAAATGATAGGTTACTTGCCACAGTTAGTAGTTCTGCAATTTCACATTTGAGCTCCTTCAGAACTCTTGGGTGAATACCATCTGATCCTGGTAACTTTTTATTTTTTAATTTAGTAATGTCACCTAAAAAGAATGGCGAATCTCCCTCACATCCTCTGTCATGAAGATCAATGCAAAGAATTCATTTAGTTTCTCGGCAACAGCCTTATCTTCCTTGAGTGCTCCTTTAGCATCTCGATCATCCAGTGACCCAACTGGTTATTTAGCTGGCTTCCTGCTTCTGATATATTTACAAAAAATTGCTATTATTTTTTGAGTCTTTGGCTAGTTATTCTTCAAATTCTTTTTTGGCCTTCCTAATTATATTTTTACACTTCACTTGCCAGAATTTATGCTCTTTTCTACTGTCCTCTATAGGATTTAACTTCCACTTTTTAAAGGATGCCGTTTTGCCTCTAACTGCTTCTTTTACTTGTTGTTTAGCCACGGTGGCAATTTTGGTCCTCCTACTATGTATTTTAATTTGGGGTATAGATTTAAATTGAGCCTCTATTATGGTGTCTTTAAAAAGTTTCCATACAGCTTGCAGGGATTTCACTTTTGGCACTATACCTTTTACATTTTGTTTAACTAACTTCCTCATTTTTGTGTAGTTCCTCTTTCTGAAATTAAATGCTATCATAGTTAATTGCTTTGGTGTTTTCCCCCATGCAGGGATGTTAAATTTTATTATATTAAGGTCAATATTACCAAGCAGTTCAGTTATATTCACCTCTTGAACCAGATCCTGTGCTCCACTTAGGATTAAATCAAGAATTGCCTCTCCTCTTGTGGGTTCCAGGACTAGCTGCTCCAAAATGCAGTCATTTAAAGTGTCAAAAAACTTTATCTCTGCATCCCATCCTGAGATGACAACGTGTACCCAATTAATATAAGAATAGTGGAAATCCCCCATTATTGTTGAATTTTTAATTTTATAGCCTCTCTAATATCCCTGACCATTTCACAATCACGAGCACCTGACCAGGATGGTGATAGGTAGTATATCCCTACTGCTCCATTCTTATTAGTCAAGTATGGAATTACTATCCACAGAGATTCTATGGTACATTTTGGTTCATTTAAGATTTTTGCTTCATTTGACTCTATGCTTTCTTTCACATATAGTGTCACTCCCCCACCATTATGACCTATTCTGTCCTTCCGATATATTTTGAACCCTGGTATTACTGTGTCCTATTGATTATCCTAATTCCACCAAGTTTCTGTGATGTGTATTATATCAGTAGTCTCATTAAATATCAGGCACTCAACTTTACCCATCTTAGTATTTAGTCTTCTAGCATTTGTGAATAAGCACTTAAAAAATTGTCACTTTTTACAGCCATTATTGATATAGTTGAAAGGGACTCTTTTTCATTTGATTGTTTCTCATCTCCCATCCTCTCCTCCTTACTAGCATATAGAGAATCTCCATTAGTAGATCATCCCTTAAGGGATGTCTCTGTCTGAACCACATGCTCCTCCATACCTGTCGGCTTTCCCTCAGCCCTTAGTTTAAAGGCCAAGTATACTGTGTTACCATGTTATAAATAATTCAGGGTTTAAAAGCATCCTAGCTGATATTGAAAATGCAGAAGGCACACAAGATTGCTCTTTGGGCAAAGTTTGTGTAAACCTTTTACAGCTTAAGTACATTAGACTGTGCTACCTTTCACATTATGCTGCCAGAGTGTGTGTTATTCTCTCAGCCTGTTCTCTCAATCCATATAATCTTTCATTAACTGATCTTTTGAATTACACATCAGGATCCTGGATTTTTGGCACAGGCAGTCTAAATGGGCTTCAGAAAATGTTGCTTTCAGTTGAGAAGCAGATCAGTGCATTTAGAGGTCAGAGAATTACAAAGGAGCACATTCTGTGCTCCAAAGCCAGAAAGAGGCCTCTTATTATTTATTATTTGTATTGCGATAATGCCAAGGGCCACAATGAGCTTCTGGGCCCTATTGTGCTAGATGCTATACAACTGCATAGTAAGAGATGAGGTCACAAGATACATTCTGGTGAAAGCTCCAATCATCTTACATCATGATGTTGATGCATCAATATTTTCAAGTTAAGCATTTCTTTCTTACTAAAAGCAGCATATGTCTCTTAATATGGAGATTAGATACAAGTTTTCACAGCTATGCTTAATTAATTTTAGCATTTGGCTAGTGAAGTACATTACATATAAAATACCAAGGATGCCATTTAAGAGTCATACTTTTTTGACATTAACTGTAGTTTGATCTCTAGTCCATAATTATTAACAAGAAGCATTTCATAGGGATGCAACTTTTCTGCCCTCCCTTCCTAGTGACTTACAAATTTGACCATGACTCTTTGTAAAATGCAGAGAGGAAGCAGCTGGTTTTGAAAATGACTGAGCTTCATTGGCTGTCATTAAACCTACATTTTTTTCCCCTTAACTCACTTTTTAAAATACCTACAGTAAAGCAAAATCTCTTGATCCAATAAATTCTTCCATATTAAATATTTTTTCTAATCTCTGTTTATGGTCTAGACAGACATGAAAATACTTTGAAGATCAAGGAACATCCGTATGGCCACTAAATGTACAATCTGTCCATTCCTTCCTACAAAACTCAGAAATATCAACACTTTGGCCTGGCCTTTCTCTCTCTTCAATGTAAGACTGCAAACCCCTTAAACTGGCTTAGAATCAAAATCTCTTATATCATCATCATTACTGTTGATTATGTATCACCCCAAAGAGTGCTGGTAGCTTTACAAGTACATAAGATGACAGGCTAGACTGTGGCCTGAGTTGTTAGCCATATGAGGGACATATATGTCATGAAGACACCCCACTGCAACCTCCCCAGGCTTTCAGTATGGTGTATAGGGGCAAATTGTGGGTTTGCTATCCCCTTCTTGAGCAGGTGGGTGGGGAGTGTGTGGGGCCATGGCTCCAACTCCTACTTCAATACACCAGCCAGTGCAGCACAGCTGGTGCTGTGGGGCAGGAGCAGGGATAGTAATCTGCTGCTAGTCCAGACCAGTAGTAATTTACTGCTCCCCTGGAGCAAAGAGGAGTGGGGACATGCCTCTCTGAGTCACAATTCTTTCCTGAGGGGATCCTATGGTAGTGTAGCTATGTGCCACTCCTTACAGGGGGCAGATTGTGCATTTGGCCTTTCAAGCTAAGGGCCATATTTTGTTAGCCTTACTCATGTTAAGCACAGGCATGGACCCCTGCAAATAGTCCCATTGCAATCCATAGGACAACTCGCCGAGTGGGGTACTACACAGCATAAAGTGACAGCTATATGTCCCTAACAGAAAGGGGAAATGTGATAAAGAGTAATGAAAAAAATCTGTACCATTTCCTGCTTTCAATATATTTGAAGAATATTTCCTTCCTTTCCTTTATATCCAGTTTCTTTATATAGGTTTTGTTTTTGCTATTTAGTAGTTTAAGCTCAAGCCCATTTGCTTATATTACTTCTGATACTGAAAATCAGTCCTAAATGTATTAAGTAAATGGATAATTTTAAGCCTGTTATAATAACTATTGGAAGATCAAATTTTAAAATGTACCCTTCAGAAATAATGACTATTAATACAAGCAGCGCATTATCAATTTACATTCATTATTTTGCTTGTTTAATTACCATAAATATCCCGATCACTGTTACTACTCGGTGCTTTTTGCCAGCTCCTGGGATGGCACCTAACAGTTATCTCCAAAGCAGGTGCCAATAACAGTGAGTTGTCAGTCAGTTAACTTTGGCGCATTAAAGGCCTTGTCCTGATAACACTGATTTAATTGAAGGCAGGATTAAGCCCTAAAGTATACTTCAATGGGAGCAGGATTAGGCCCTGAACACCTGGGTGGGATATACACACACATACACACAAGCAAATATATAAATTAGTGATTCAAGAATCGTGTAGCAAATTGGCTATTGTGATATTTATTATAAAGTAATAAATAAAATCAGTCATGTGAAGAGGCTCCCCACGCATGTATTCTCTTTCAAAGGCTCTGTGTATGTGTAGTATAAGCAGATATATTTGAGGCGAGAGAGAGCGTAATTTACTATGAGATATTGTACCTTCATATGTTCATGATGGCCCAGATGGTGACTTGTCCTTTGCTGGCGAGCCAGGACACTTACCCAACAGTAAATTCTATGTCGGAGCTGAGCATAATCACAGTCCCCATGCTCCCTGAATGCAAGAACTACTTGCTAGCCTGGGGAGGCAGGGAGAGATTGAGAGAGGTCACGGTTTCTCTCTCATTCTGTACTGGTCCAACTCAGGCGAAAACACATGCTGCACTGCACCCTCTGAAAGGCTGGTGGGAACTGGTGCTGCAGTGTGCTGTACACTCTCAAGCACTCAAAATCTGAGGGTAAGTCTATGCTACAATCAGGAAGTGGAATTGCAGTTCACACACACATATCCGAGCTTGTTTGATCTAGCTAGATTGAGATTAGCTCAGATATGTCTACTTGAGCTGCAATCCCAGCTCCTGAGTGCAGTGTAGGCATGTCCTGAGTCAGACAGAATTCTTCTTGGGGCTCCCACCTCAGCTCCTTAACAACACTTCCCAAGGCAGGCTGTGGCTTCGGGCCAGCATCTGTCCTAAAAGGGAGAGAATCACAATTGTAACTATATTCATGACTAATTTTTGGTGATCCAAGGACACCTCATTCTTCTGAAAAGAAAAATAAAGATTTGCCAGACAGAAAGGCTTTTAGGAATATTTGAGAATAAAAAATGTGTTGTGTATAAAATACCTAGTACCAGTATCACATAACGAATAGATTATCTGGCCTGTCCCATCCCAAAGGAAAGATGATGTCCCAGCATCCTTTAACTTCAGAATAGAAGGGCAAATCTCTGTCACCTCTGATCAACTATAACTGTAACCCTGCAGTGAATGATGACAGCAGTGAATAGAAAAAATTACCTGACAGCTCATATGCACACAAGAAAGTGCACTACAGAGGTGAACTATTTAAGAGAGTGCAATCTTCTTGAGAGATGTTTGGAATCACAGTTCCTGCTTTCTCAATATTCAATGACAGTAGCAGAACTAAAACATTGCAAGACATTGTAGAGATGCTTCCTTGGCCTACAGCGCTGTGCCAACCTCCTGCTGTGCCTCCTTTCACCATGACATGAGCTCAGTTTTTCTATCGTGTTTTGTGATGTTAAAAATGACAGATTCAGTGAGCTCTATTTACAGGACTAAGTGTTAGGGACAGTTCTCTTATCACCCACAGGAGCTCTATTAACATCTTTCCTGAAAGTTCACGTCCCATTGTGTAGCTCTTCCCTGTGAAACTCATTTAACATTAAAAACAACGAGAGTTCTGTAGCACTTTAAAGACTAACAAATTTAATTTCAGCAGGCATAAGCTTTCATGGGCTTCAGCTCACTTCTTCAGATGCAGTTGGTAGAAATAATACAGCAAATATAGGCAACATATATAGGAGGCAATATATACATATTCAAGGGCATTGACAACAATAGGGTAGGTGGATGAAAGCCGGGTACTTGAGGCCTAATGACAACCATTGAGTAGGAGGTGAGAATGGGTGATCAGAGCAAATTACTTCTTGTAATGAGATAGCCATTCCAAATCCCTGTTTAAACCCAGTTTGAATGTGTTAAGTTTGCAGATAATTTCTAACTCAGCAGTTTCTCTTTGAAGTCTGTTTTTGAAGTTTTTTTGTGATAGGATAGCAACTTTCAGGTCAGAGACAGAATGTCCTGGGAGACTGAAGTGTTCTCCGACTGGTTTATGGATGTTGTTATTTTTTATTTCTGATTTATCCTTTTGCGTAATGATAGTCCAGTTTGGCCAATGTACATGGCAGAGGGGCATTGCTGGCACATGATGGAATATACAACATTACTGGATGTGCAGGTGAATGAGCACCTCATGGCGTGATTGATGTGTTTAGGACCAGTGATGCTGTCACTAGAGTCGATGTGTGGGCAGAGCTGGCAACGGGGTTTGTTGCAGGGATAGGTTCCTGGATTGGACTTCTTTTAGGGTGTATGGTTGCTGGTGAGTATTTGCTTCAGGTTGGTGGGCTGTCTGTAAGCCAGGATAGGTCTGCCACCCACTGCCTGAGCGAGGGATGGATCATCTGCTAGGATAGGTTGTAGATCTTTAATGATGTGTTGGAGAGATTTTAACTGGGGACTGTAGGTGATGGCCAGTGGTGCTCTGTTGTTTTCTTCGTTGGGTCTGTCCTGTAGTAGGTGACTTCTGGGTACCCATCTGGCTCTGTCAATTTGTTTCTTCACCTATACCGAAAACCAACTGACCGCAATACCAGCTTTCACCCTGGACACATTACACGATCCATTGACTACAGCCAAGCCTTAAGGTACAACTGGATTTGCTCCGATCCCTCAGACAGAGACAAACACCTACAGGATCTACATAAAACATTCTTAAAACTACAATACCCACCAGGAGAAGTGAAGAAACAAATTGACAGAACCAGATGGGTACTTATAGATTTGGAATGGCTATCTCATTACAAGAAGTAATTTGCCCTGATTACCCATTCTCACCTCCTACTCAATGGTTGTCATTAGGCCTCAAGTACCCGGCTTTCATCCACCCACCCCATTGTTGTCAATGCCCTTGAATATGTATATGTTGCCTTCTATATATGTTGCCTATATTTGCTGTATTATTTCTACCAACTGCATCTGAAGAAGTGGGCTGAAGCCCACGAAAGCTTATGCCTTTTGAAATTAAATTTGTTAGTCATTAAAGTGCTAGAGAACTCTCATTTTTGCTGTATACAGACTAACATGGCTACCCCTCTGGAACTCATTTAACATTCTAATTACAGCTATTTTGAGGGAGTTAAACTCCCACGGACAGAAAATTGGGAATCTTCTCATGTTTTTAATGCACATTCCAACACCACCAATGAGCTGGAGGGAGACCCTTGTTAATAGGGCTAGCCTTTGCTTCACTGAAAGAGACCCTAGCCCATTCCCTCATGCCCCTTCCCGAGGAGACAGGCAAGTTTCACCTATTTGCCAAGTCAGGCAACAGAGGAATTGCTTCAGGCAGACCTGAGAACAGAACCCAGGTCTCAGGTATATCAGAGCCAAGTCTCATCAACACCACCTTTCAAGATAAATATGCCAAATCCATGTGCCTAACTATGCTGTCTCTGGCTACTAGACAACACTCTGCTCCTCAGAACAGAACTCAGGAATCCTGATACTCAGCATTCCAGTGCTGTCTTACAAACCATTGTGTAACCCACTTCCAAAGCATGCGTCACATTCCTCCTCTGGGCCGGTTCCAACAGAGGACAACAGCCAACCCATTCTCACTTCTGTGGCAAGTTTAAAATCACAGGGAAGGCCTTACATACTCCTGCAGCATCATGCTGAATTTCTCACACACAGGGACTATTAGCCACTTTCTCCACATGATGTGTATACTACAAAGATGGCCCTGAGATCTATGGACAAATTTATTTCCCTCTAAAAAAGTGAGTGGGATAGATCTTTTTGAAACCCAACCTCAGCCTTTTCCTCATGGTCATTTCCAGAACCATCAAATAACCCACTTGCAGAACTGCTTGGATTGAAGTTGCAGCATCAGAAATGCCCCCTGGCTGGGGAGGAGATGTCAATAGAAAAATAATGCAATAGCAGACATCCTATCATTTTAGACCTATTCGTGGAGATTTATTTAGGTAATTAGACTGCTGACCCCAGGCAAGAAAAGAAATAACTTGTTTGTAAAATAAATGGAGTCCTTTTGTTTTAATGACAATTAGAGGTCCATTCTAGAGGGAATATGTTATCCTTTGAAACATACATACCAGATTACAACAGTAGAAGTTCTTCATTTGCCTGCTGCTATACTGTTAAATAATTTCATACATCATTTTTATATATTGTTTACTGTGCCATTAGCTAGATTGATTTGCTTACAGATATCCGTAGAATATAAATCTTAACAACAGAATTAGTTCCATTTGTTTTAATTTAGCAGTGTTAATTTCTTCCATACAAATATACTCAGGATTCTGCATAGTAATCACCAGGTATAATTTCCCAATCATGAACTAATTATTATAGACAGTGTGCAATGGCTATGCACAGACAAACAATCACAGGCAGATGTCTACAATGCTAATCATAAATGGCGATTATCACACCTACCTTTGCTGGCTCTTTTTACACTGATGCTGTCTGAACACCACAATCAACTAAATGCACCCTCTGTACTATATGTGACCTCCTGTAGTACTGTCAGTAAAGATTCAGTATGAATAGGCTATCATGGTGGAGTATAGTAATGCATTTTAAGGAAGAACAGGAGAACACGAACCTGCTCATACAACTTTGTGATTGCTGGGCCACAGTATAATGCGACAATGTAAAATGTCTCATATGGAGAAAACATATTATCTGTGCCATCAGGTGTGGTGACAGTATCCCCTCCACAATTTACTAAAAATCTCCTCCCTTTACAGAGGTGCTCGGGGAGAAGGAATATAAATTGACACACAGAGAAAGAGAAAGACAGGAGACAACCTTTAGTAAGGCAAGGCTTCACATCCAGGGTGATCAGACGGGGTTGAACCCCTACACTGGGCGAGTTTTCTGTTACTCTTTTTCTGCTTACGTAATCCACTACTCCGCCATTCTTATGCTGACTTATTTTGATTTCTGCATATATGTGTTATCTGTTGAGGAAACTGCCTTGCTTACGGCAGCTATGTTTTGCTGTTAAGTCATTCTACCAATTTGCAGCTGGTCTAGCGATGTAAAATGAAGCAATCTCAGTTATATTTATTACTCCACCACGGACAGTCATCTGTCCTCCAGGTCCTTCCCCCTGAATTCATCATCAGCCTTGCACTGATTTTTACACAAGTTGTAAAGATGAAATGCAGAAGTGCCATCCACACAATTTTTAAAAATGTATTCCTTCTGGTGCTTTGGCATCTCATACTGACAGATAACAAATCATAATTGTTGGCTGCACCAAGCACTTTTTTATATGTCAGACGCTGCAAAATTTCGTATCAATCTATTGCTGTTCTGTACCAGATAATGGCTGACAACAGTGTCAAGTGAAATTATCTACTTAAAGTTACTTTTACTCATAGCATTTTGTAAACAAAAAGGAATCAGAGGAGCGTTTAAACGAAATAGTTTATTACAACATATACTGTGGTGTGTATATATATGCCACAATCCAAATCCCTAACTGTAGCAACTGATTAATTAATGAGGTATCATGCACTGAGTTCCTCACAAATAAAAAAAGTTTTTTTACGAATATGCTGTGCCTTTCAATCTGCCACTGGTTAACCATTCATAAGAAGTGGCTGTTTTCTGTCCTTTGCTTTGAGGCTCTTTTACAGAGTCTCACTATCTCATACCCAACTCAAGCTAAAAGTGGTTCAAAGCACCAAAATTTAGTGACACAGGTCTTATAGAATTGGGCTTATTGGCTTTGCCAATATCACTAAAGAAAAAGGCAAGAGAAAATTATAGATATAGCAAAGCAGCAGCTGTCTTTCTAGATCATGGGTCCTTCCTCTGGGGGTTGCAACCATTCTGCCCATCCCACATTGCTAAATGGAGGGGCTGTCCCAGTTTGATGCCTGCTAAATGGTAGGAGGTTGCAGGGGAGTTCTGATATGGCAAAGTGAGAAACCGCAGGTCTCATCTAGATGAACTCCTCTTAAAATACTTTAGTTTTGCGTAGGCCCCTACATCTAAAATAAAAAAAATAAGAAGTGTTTGCTATCTATGTTTAGGATCAACAAAGCACATCTTCAGCACATGACTGCACAAGCAGTGTGGTCTGCTCCGCTACTGTCTCTGGCATTACACTGCACTTGCTCAGAGGACACAAATATTCCCATCAGAAAGAATGATCTGCTAGTCTGATGGACAGTAAACTCTTCTGCTTCAGTCTGGATTACGGTCCCAGTTCAGCACAGTTCTTAAGCAAGATCCTAACTTTAAGCACCTGAGTAGTTCCACTGAAGCCATCTATTCTCCAGTTCAGAACAGAATTTAAGCAGGTGATTAAATCCATCCTTATTCAACCAAATACTTAGATGTGTGCTTAAATTCCATTGTTTTCTACGGGTGTTGGATCAGCCTTTGCGAATAGGGATGAACTGCTGAATCAGGGCCCTATACATTTTCTCACTTTTTAAATTTTGTTTTTAATGAAACCACTGATGGAAGGTATGGATGGCATTCTGGACAGAATGAAGAAATCCCTTCTAGGGGCAGGATACAAAGAGAAACATTTCTAAAGTGTTTTTGCTGGAAGGTTGATAATCAGAGGATGCTACAGCAATTGCACCTGTCAAACTTTCCTCTTGATAGTCAAGTTTTTCAGTGCTGTGTTTGGTGTCATGGTGAGGGGAATATTTGTGAGGGTGTTTTTGATCAACTAAGATAAAAATAAATTTTAAAAGTCCATGTGTCCTGCCACTCCTGCTCAGTCTTCTAAAAGTCTTTAGGCTTAAAATCTACTGCAAGATTGAAAAGAACTATTATTATTAGTAAGATGAAAACAATATAGATGGTGGTTTCTTACTAATATAAATCTGCTAAAATACAAAACGTATGGATCTCTGAAGTCCAAAACCCTGCCAGCAATTTATTCCTATTAAATAAAATAATATTGATAACATCTTGCACTAATATTTTGTAAGGCTCCCAGGTACTTCACAAGAATTACTTTACTCCCCACTGAAGTTCAATCACCTCTGGAGTGAAAGTAGGCAGCTGTTTAGCACTGCACTGCAATGCTTTTGGAAAGTTTATAACAGGAAATGAAAAAAATACCATATTATCCAGCTATAAATTTGGGAGGAATTTAGGAAGACAGAATACAATTACTTAAGTTGTTACTTCTACACTAGTGAAAAGTACCATGGTTTAGGGAACATGTATGGTGCAGATGTGCTTTATAATAGTATGACTCTTCCAACAGTACTGAGAGCCATAATGCTTAGGCATTGGGTTAAGAAGGAATAGCATGTCCAGATAGAGTGGTCAACTTTCTAATTTCTGAAAACCAGACTCTACAACATGTATGCGGGAACTTCACCCTGTGCTGCCTCTTCTTCCAAGGCCCCACCCTCTGCTCCACTTCTTCCCCACGGTCCCACCCCCTGCTCCATTTTTTCCCTAAGGCCCCTCCCTTGCTTCACCTCTTCCCCTGGCCCCCACATAACTTAGATTGGCTATAATAGTCCACGAAGTACTAGTAATTAATTTCCCCAAGGTCAGTCTTATAAAGGGGACAAAAAGCAGAGCCAGATAATACAGTCTTACACAGTGTGTTTTTATCATTCACTGGTCTAACTTTGATCCCAAAAGTCAGCAGGCAAGTGAATTTAAGTGTCTGAGAGCTTCAGTTGCCTTTGCTGGTATCAACAACCACATCAGGATTTCAATGTACAAAAACGTCCTTGAATAAGTATATTGGCCAGTGTATGAATATGACAAACTCATAACAACTCAACAGGATAATTTAGGGAGGCCTCTGAAGAGGGTTGGTAATTTAGCACAGCAGAATAAGAAGACATACAATCTGCTTCTCAAATTAAGAGACTACAAAAGGTTCAAATGGTAAATCAGGAAAAGGATTACAATACAGACTTTTCCAAGCCAGCTGTCTAGTATCAGAACAAGTCAGAATGCACATTTGGGCACAAAGCACTGAGACTCATATAAAGCAATAAAAAAAGGAGAACAAAATGAGAGTTTAATAAATGAAGTCTCATGTAGTTTAAATACTCAAACCCACAAACAGAATTACCCACGACATTTGAAAGGGCACCTTTAGCCTGTTGTGAGACTGGCACAAATACTGGCAAACAACTGTGTGGGCAGATTTACCAAAATTAAAAATGTCTTATGTATAAAAATGATACCAACACTAATAAAATCCATTTCACAACAAATCCCAATTTCAGCAGTGTTAGTGACTGGGTATAGAAGAACGCCTCGCAAAATTGACCATTCCAGGTACAAAATCTACTTGCTTGTTCTTAACCATGTTGACGATGATGGAGAAAAAAAATCCTTCCATTTTAGTCAACTGTCAATAGTCACCAGGTAAATGGACAAACAGAATTTTTCCAGACAGATAACAGGAAACAATTTTTTGGATCTGCAACTCCAGCTTGTTATAATAATGTTTAATCAAGTAAAGCAAACTGCATAGTAATATTTTGTAAGTGTCCTTTACTTCACAAGGTATCCATTAAAGAGAAACTGAATTAAAAGTGGAAGAGGATGAGTTTTAAAGTGCTTACAAGGTACATACTCATTGTTAACTTTCTGAGCAGCTACTAAGTTTAGAGTTTAAAAAAATTGATGTAATGGGTCTTTTTCCAACAATTTTTCTGTATTCTGCTTCCTATGAGGATCCTAAATACCCTACCAACCTACAGACTGGGTTAAATTCAGCCCTAGTGCAAGCAGTCACATTGAAATCAATGGCATTGTGACCATCTACACCACAGATGCCAGAAACACAAGAGGCTGAACTTTTCCCCCATCTGTGGCTTTAAAAAGTTATTAGGGAAAATAGGCTTAATACAAGTGAAATCAATGGGACGGCACCCATTTGCACCAGCAGATAATTTGGCCCATTTTATGTGTCTCTCTCGCACACCCAATCTTATTTAATTACAAAAACCCACAAATATCCATGCAAAATATGAAGGGGTGGGGTGGGTTGTGGGAAGGCAGTTCAAATGAAGAAATGAAAAGGGAAAATCTGCCAAATCAAACCCATTCACCTCTGCCCCCTACTTCTACATTAAAAACATAATATGGTCAACTATTTCATTTCATTGGTGAGACCATCCAAATCAAAACAGTGCATTCAACTCACTCCCTCATCTGCCATAATCCAAGCAAGCATGAAAGGCTCCCCGTTGAGATCTTTGAACATCTTCCATGGAAAATAGCGACTTTGCATAAAATGGGGTGTATTTGGATGTCAGGTTAGAGAGAGGCTGCTTATCTTCCTCCTCACTCACACTGAGTGAGTAAGGGGCAAATGTGGAGATTCAACATCTTCACACTTTCACATACTAGTTAGTATATAAATGTATTACTGCCCTATGCTGTTGTAACACCACAAGGGTCTGCCTTTCTGTGCTTATAGCTCAGATGTGTGTATTTCTGCTGCAGAAGCACCTAACTTCTATGTAAGACTTACCACTTATCAGCAAAGCTAAATCAAGATTCATTACAACACCCTAAATCCTCTCCTAACAGGCACCTATAGCAGTGAAAACAGTTCTAATTCTGTTATAGGTTTTGTTACTGTGATAGAGAGCCTGGTCTTCAGACCATATTTCATAATTTATGATTAAAAAAACCATCTGCTATGGGGATTTTAACAAGAGGCTAGAAACTAGCTACACCAAGCCAAGGGTGTCCTTGAAAATGGTATCTGAGCTAGGCTGTGGCTGGCTATCAATCACAGTTAAGGGATTCTTTTCTCCTCCATGGACCATCTCTTACAGAATTCAGGGAATTCCAAACTCTACTGTGCATACAGGTGACCGGAGAAAACTGGTTTGGAAAGCAGGGGGCTGCTCTAGGTCAAGGGAGGCTTGATTGGATAGGTAAGTTGACCCCTCCTAACAGGCTTTATATAAGATATCTGGACACAGAAAGGAGTTGCTATCTAGTCAGCAAAGGAAGCTGCCCATCTGACCAGATGGTCAGATAGAAATGTCAGGAGATGCAAACTGTTCACTTTTTGTTCTTTTTCTTGTAATTAAGTTGAGAATGCCTTACCTAGAAGTTGGTCAAGAATTTTCTGTCAAAATTGTTTTTCAACAGAAAATTTGAGTTTTTGACTAGACAGATTTTGTGAAAAATGTCTGCTTTCACAGAAAGTTTCAATTTTTCATTAAAAAAAATGCCCCAAAAGTGAAATATTTGAATCAGGAATGCCACCACAGTGCTTCCTGGGAGTTATAGTTTGGTTGCCTCGTGACTCCATTATCCCTTTTGGGGCAGGCTTGCCAACTGTTCATGGTACTCCCATGATGCACAGCCTTCCCTCACAAAGAAGGAAGATCAGGTGAATAATGGGGAGATGTAATCTGATAGAGGAGAATGGGAGAAAACTACAACTCCCATGAGGCACTATAGAGGCATTTCTGAATAGAACTATTTAAGTTTTCAATTTGTCGCCAAAAAGTCAAAATTTGCTGCAGGGAAAGGAAAAGCATTTTCTGATCAGTTCTACTTATCTAGTTTAGTTCATGAGAAGGGCAAATCTAGATATGTTAAGCATGCCATTTCTTTTATTAAAGTGAGAGAAAATGGAATGAAAATTAATCTTATTTTGTTAAAATTACTGCAGTACAGGTAATTTCCTGTGGCCTCTATGGAATGATGTTGAAATTTAAAATGCTTCTGAAACCAGCACATCCCTCTCAGTTTTGGCCAAGGCTCATGGACAAAAGGTGTTCTTATCCCAATGAGTCATATTGCCACAAGGCAAACTTGCAAACATAATGGGATAGTCAAAAGACCAAGGACAAGATGAGAGTTGCTGGTCCTAATCACAGACAAAATCTGTTCTCAGACCTTCAGTGAATTTCTACCAGCCTGTGGATCTAATATAAACAAAGTTTGTCTAAGTGTTTGCCTTCTGAAAATCTGATTATCGGTAGAAGACTTTGTTCCAATTATGCCAAGTCAGGGGCTAGCGGCTTTCCTTCTCGTCACTACACATCAACTTCCAGCCATGTCCATAACAAAAGAAATTACAAATCCCATAGTGATTGTCTGCAAAGCAAACTTTTGATATGCAAATTCAAGAACATAGTACAGTTTTAACATCATGATCTTTCAAGGGCAAGGATAATGTGCCAACAGTTCCTGAACTCTAATTTTAGGGGGGAAATAATAATACATTATTTACATGACATTACAGATTTGATAATACACAGGAGATTTCTCTTGACTACTAAGAAAGTAGATCTTGTATAATGCTTATTACCTTTTAAGAAGTTTGCTGGGACACACATGCCATAAGTCATAAAGAATTGAAAAAAACAGAAATAAGGTCAAGTTTTATATCACAGTGTCTTAAAAGTTGTATACCTGTAGCTATCTTTAAGTTATTCATTATTAATCACAGCGTGGTACAATCTATCCGTTCTAACTGTTTATAAACCTCCATGTAGCAGATTCCACTGCATTAAGGTCCAAATACATTTATTTTTAATGCATTCAGGATCAAGCACATTTTTTGGCTTGACTGTTGATAGATCTCCACAGCATAAGAAAGTGTTTGTATATGACTGAATTGAAGCATCGGTGTAGCAAATGGACAGTTTAATAACTAGGTGTCATTTACTATGTTTCACTGAATTTATAAAAATTCTAAATTCTGAGGACTTGTCTACACTGCGGGCTCCGTGGCGATTGATGCAGCGGGATTGATTGGGCAGGTCATGAAGATCTGCTCAATCAATGGGAGATGGGGCTCTCTGGTCAACGCCATTAGTCCACCTCTCCAAAAGGAGTAAGGCTGTGTCGATGGGAGGGCATCTCCCGTCGACTCAGTGCTGTGAAGACGCCGCGATAAGTCAACATAAGTACATCGACGGGAGATATACAAACTACCTTATGTAACTTGACTATCTCCTGTTGACTGCTGCTGCCAGTGTAGACCAGCCCTTAAGATGCTTAGATTGTATACTCCTCGAGGCAAGGTTTGTGTCTTCCTATTTGCTTGTACATCACCTTACACAATAGGATCCTGATCCTAATTGGGGCCTCTGGATGCCATGATAATATAAATATTAACCAATAACAAAATCTACTTCCCTCACCTTCTGTCTGTCTAATATACTTTTTTTTCCTGCCAAAAACTACTGATTTGGCTTGACCAAAACAAGTCATGAATTTGTGTCAATTTTGACAAATTGTTTCAGTCGGGGGAAAACAAAGATCAGAAAAAACAGTTCATTGTGACATTTCCATTTGGGGTGCCAGATTCACAAGGAGATGCAGCCTGCACTCACAAAACAGAGGAGAAAGAGATGGTGATGGTCCCCTTATGCCTAACAGCCCAGTGATTGGGGCACTCACTTGGGATGTGAGAAACCTAGGTTTGAATCCCCACTCTGAAGAAGGGACTTGATCTCCCCACTCCCAGAATGCCATAACCGCCAGACTATAGATTCATTCGCACTCTCTCTGGCCCAATGATAATTTATTGATACAAACTGGAACAGCTTCAACAGGAGAGACAGAGCCCCCACTGCAGAATACCCTAGATAGCCTGGTGGTTAGGAATAGAGACCTGAGTTCAAATCACTACTCGGGAACAGGAATTCAAACCTGAATCTTCCACATCCCAGGGAGGATGCCTGATCCAATGACCTGTTGGATATAACTTAGGGCAGCAACACTATCATAACAGTTTTGCAAATGGTGCCTAAGTCCCCTTGTGAATCTAGCCCTTGATTTCCAAATGTCCTTTGCTTTTGTTAAAAATGGCTAAAATCAAAATGAGTTCTTGCAGAATTTTTGATTTACAAAAACAATTTTTCAATGTTTCAGAACTGCCAGTGAACCAAAAAATCAATTATTTGTACAGCTCCATTCACCACCTATATTATTTCAGACTTCTACAGATTCTGCTCAGAGCAGAATTTGAGCCTTTGCAAATGGCATGACAGAGTACCAGTACTAGTCTAAAAATGTATGCCATGTTGTACTGTAAATATATCTTTTCTAATCTAGATATTAATATATGACACCATCTATTTCAGCCACTCACCACTCATAAATATTGAAATATACTCCCTCATAGCAGATACACAATGAAATTCATATTAACATCATAGGCTACTTTGTGACCTTTATAATTATGGAACAGGCCTTTATAATTATGGAACAGGCCTGAAGCAATAGACTTTAGAAATAGCAGAACTCTACAGAAATTACTCTAAGAACTTACAGAGTTTAACAGGGAATAATATTCTACCCATAGGTATTTAGACCACGCTTCTATAAAAGGGATATAATTCTCTATTAAATTGTATAGAATGATTCCGAAACCCAACACACACAACCTATATCAAGAAGATAATCATTTACTTACTTTATAGGCCTTTTCTAGAAGAGTGGACTCAGCACTGAGTAAAGGGCATTGTAGAGCCACACATCACTCTGGGGAAAGTGTGCAAGTGCAAATGGAGAAAGCCTTACCATACACGTGCCTCTATTCTAGAAATTAGCTTTTCATTACGTTAAATTACCAAACCTTTCTAGCATTTTCAAACATCTGGAATATTCTGTTTCTCAAAGTGGATTATAGAATGCCTGTTAAAAATGACTAGAGGATAAAAAAAAAACAGACTTCTGGTTGAAAAAATGTGTTTTGCACAATGAATAATTTAAATGGATACACTTCACTGCCTTTCTATGCATGAAATGCTAATGCTTTTGTTAGAACTAAGAGGCTCACAGTTAAACCGGATTATAAACTACACAACTCTTTTCCTAGCTGGTCATAATTTAAATATGCTAACTTAAAATATTGCCAATCAATAAGAAGGTAAATTGCAAAGGTAATAAGAAATGACCATTTTTGTAATGTAAAGCCTTTTCTACCTCCAAAATACATTTAAACCATACAATACATTTAAACTAGCAGACTAGACTGCTGATTTCAATGAATGTTTAGCTGAGATTTCTTATTTTCTAGTGCAAAATCATCAAGAATAAGACATTTTTACTCTTATGATAACTACAGTATGGAACAGAACATCCCTTCACTTTGACTTTTCCTGTCATGGGTAAATAATAGAAAATAATTTACTCTGTTAAATGCCTGTTTTCCCAAAAATCTTAGCTAGCGCTGCCATTTTCTCGAAGACATCTCCAAATCTCACTGCAAAAAAGCCTTGTTAATATTAGTTATCAACACATCACTGTCTTGAGTTTAACTCTTTTCTGCCTAGAGGAAATATTTTTTAAAATTCCCTTCTTTAAGTTTTATCATCTCACCAAAGATATTCAGTTTTATTAAGCGGTTATTTATATTGTCTTTATTCCATTAATAAATATGTTTGAATATATTATAAACTAATTTTTGCATTAAAAACTCAGTATTTGTAAGTGTTGACCAAAGAGACTGTTTCAAGTGGTTATCAAAAGAGGATACAAATTCCATCACTATAATACACCATCTGCCAAGGTGATAACAGATTAAAAGTATGCCAGATTTATCCCTACAGTGCTGTAAATGATGGATTTTGCCTCTTTTAATGGAATTAAATTCAAAATTTAATTTTTTTAAACTCAGCCTAATTTGCCCTATAACACATTAAAGGTAGATACACCAGTATGCATAATTGGTTAATGTATCTTCACTGTACTACGCCAGACATCCTGTTTTCAAAGGCAACATTAGAGCTGCAGTGCCATTTGAGTGAGTCACACCCCCTATTATTCATAGAATCATAGAAATGTAGGGCTGGAAGAGACCTTAAGAAGTCATCAAGGCCAGCCCCCTGCACAGTGGTAGGACTAAGTAAACTTAGACTATCCCTGACACATGTTTGTCCAAATTATTCTTAAAAGCTTCCAATGATGGGGATTCCACAATCTCTCTTGGAAGCCTATTGCACAGTTTAACTACCCTTATAGTTGGAAAGCTTTTCCTAATGTCTAACCTAAAACTCCCTTGGTGCAGATTAAGCCCATTACTTCTTGTCCTCCTTAGTGGACATGAAGAACAGTTGATCACAGTCCTATTCATAACAGCCCTTGAAGACTTATCATCAGGTCCCCCCGAGTCTTCTTTTTCTCAGACTAAACATGCCCTGTTTTTTTAAACTTTCCTCATAGGTCAGGTTTTCTAAACCTATTGTCATTTTTGTTGCTCTCCTCTGGGCTATATCAAATTTATCCACAACTATCCTAAAGTGTGGTCCCAGAATTGGTGAGAGTGGTCCACCTGAGGCCTAACCACTGCCAAGTAGAATAGGTCAAATACCTCCCTTGCTTACATACAACACTCCTGTTAATGCACCCCACAATGATATTAGCCTTTTTCACAGCTACATCATATTGTTGATTCATATTCAATTTGTGATCCACTATAACCCCCACTTCCTTTTCAGCAGTACTATCAAGCCAGTTATTCCCCATTTTGTAGTTCTGCATTTGATTTTTTCTTCCTATTTGAAGTACTTTGCACATCTTTACTCAATTCAAAGCAATTCTCCAATTTGTCAAGCTGTTTTTGAATTCTAATCCTGTCCTCCAAAGTGTTTGGAACCACTCCCAGCTTGGTGTCATCTGCAAATTGTATAGGCATAATCTCCACTTCATTATCCAAGTCATTAATGAAAATATTGAATAGTATCAGACCCAGGACTGACTACTGCCTGATCCCACTAGATATGCTCTCCCAGTCTGACAGCAAACCATAACTAATTTGACTTCGGTCTTTCAACCAGTTGTGCACCCACTTTATAGCAAATTCATCTGGACCACATTTCCCTAGTTTGCTTATGAGAATGTCATGTGGGACTGGGTCAAAAGCCTTACTAAAATCAAGATATATCATACTTACTGCTTCCTCTCTATCCACTAGGCCTATAAACTTTGTCAAAGAAGAAAATTAGGTTGTTGTGGCATGACTTCTTGACAAATCCATACTTGCTATTTCTTATAAGCAGGGATCCTAGTTTTCCTGATTAAAAAACAAAACAAAATTCTCTGATAAAAAAACCCTAAAATCCATATTTTCTATGATTAAAATGAAATGCTGAACTTTAGTTTCCCTAGCCACAATATATATAGGTATCAGTTGAACACAATGTTTTATTGATATATTTTTAATTTTAACCAAGTTCAAAGCCTACCAGTGGCATCAATCATTACAATCAAATAAAATTAATAGAATTGCAATTTGTAATCTACAGCCTGGCTGCATACTGTGCAGAACGACACATTACCATCAATGTGAAATTTGGCCTGGCCAAACTCCATGACATGATCTTTAGGGGTGATTTTTAAAGTTTTCGGTGTCTTTTCATAACTTTAATTACTTGCGGCTGGGAGCTGAAGTGAAATTTGAGATGAGTTCAAACAAGAACCCCTGTATGTCGTTGAGCAATCTCTATATGCTGGAAGAAGTTTACTGGAGTATGGTTAGCTATGTAAATGTAAAGTGTATTAAAAATCAACCACAAGAAGGGGAGGTTGTGCACATTGAATTAGTGACTCAGGTACTTTCAAGTAAAATTTAATTAATAGTTAAATTTTTTTTTATTTTTTCACAGAAAGTTAAAACTAAAGATTCTCTGTAAAAAATGCAAATGCCGTTTTCCATGGTAACGGATTTCTAGGATCTCTGCTTATCCAGTTATCCTTCAGCTGCTTATAAATTAATTATTTAATAATTTATTACAGTATCTTTCCAGGTATCAAAGTTAGGCTGATTGGTCTATAATTCCCCAGGTCTTCTTTATTCCCCATTTTAAAAGATAGATATTATGTTTGCCTTTCTCCAGTCCTCTGGGACCTCACCCATCCTCCACGAGTTCTCAAAGTTCCTAGATTGAATCAGCTAGTTTCTTAAGTACCCTAAAATTAATTTCAGCAGGCCCTGCTGACTTGAATACATCTAACTTATCTAAATATTCTTTAATCTGCTTTTTCCCTATTTTGGCTTGCCTTCCTTTCCCTTCATTAACATTAACTGTGATGAGGATCTGGTCACCATTTATTGAAGACTGAAGCAAAACAGGCATTAAATATCTCAGCTTTCTTGATGTCATCAGATATAATTTCTTCCTCCTACACCTTTTTCATCTTCTTCTTGTTCCGAATAGAGACTCTTCTTATTGCCTTTTATGTCCCTTGCTAGGTATAACTCATTTTGTGCCTTAGCTTTTCTGATTTTGTTCCTGCAAGCTTGTGCTTTTCTTTTGTACTCCTCCTTAGCAATTTGTCCATGTTTCCACTTTTTGTAGGATTTCTTCTGGATTTTCAGATCATTAAAGAGCTCCAGAAGGAGCCACATTGGCCTTTTATTATTCTTCCTATTTTTCCTTTGCATTGAAAGTTTGAAGTTGTGCCTTTAATATTGTCTCCCATCAGAAACTGCCAGCTCCTCTGAACTCTCTTTCCCTTAGATTTTCTTCCCATGGGTCCTTACTTACCAGTTCTCTGAGTTTGTTTAAAAAAAAAAAAGCAGATTTTAAGTCCATTGTCTTTATTCTGCTGCTCTCACATCTTCCTTTTCTTAGACTCATGAAATCTGTCATTTCATGATCACTTTTACCCACATTGTCTTCCACCTTCAGAGTTGCTACCTTCCTCCCTGTTTTTCAGAATCATCTAAAATGGCTGTCCCCCTCACTTCCTCCACTTTCTGGAACAAAAAGTTGTCCCCAATATATTTCAAGAATTTATTGGAAATTTTGTGTTTTGCCATATTACTTTTCCAACAGATGTTTGGGTCGTTTAAGTCCCCATTACTACCAGGTCTTGTGTTTTGGATATTTCTGTTTTATGTTCTACAAATGCCCCATCCACCCTCCTCTTCTTGATTTGGTGATCTATAATCGACCATTACGTAATCAGGCAGAAAAGGATGTAGACGCTTCAACTCAAATTGTTCATGAAAGCAATTATAACTAACAGGCAGTTTGTAAATGGACTGTAATAATTCAGGAGTGATGGAAGCAAACACAGAAAGAGCATTTGCAGTGTAGGTTACCGTGACTTGGCTAAAGCGGAGGCTTGACAAAATAAATAAGTAGACTTCTACTGAAAGAAGACACTTTGCCATTGATGGTGAAAGCCAAGTATCTAAGAGGCTTGGGGCCAATGTATCACATTTATGAGTAATATCAATATGCTTCAGGTGTGAAAAATTGTGAAATTCTTATGGCTCCCTTCTGGCGCTGCAAATTATGTGGCCCAATTCCCATGCTACAACACTGACCCACCAGAATTCAGTCTATGATCATCCAACCCAAGTATATTTGCACAGGCAGTTCAACCTCATCTCTCCGATAGCCATAAGGTACATGTGGAATAAGACCAAAGGCGACTCCAGCGAGCGTACTTTTGCATCCAGGACCTGGGAGGGCTAAATAAAAATTACTGAGAGCAAGCCAGTTGCCAGTCAACCCAGGACGAGTTTGAAGAACATCATGTTTTTTAAAAAGTAGATGAAAAAAATGAAAAATATTGATAGAGGGCATATTGTCCTTGATCAAACTGTGAAGTGTCCCTTGCTGGCAAGAAAACAGGATTAAAAAAATTGCTAGCTTTGCCAGCTAGGGCAGGCACCCAGCTGGCAATCAGATTGCTCCATATCAGTTAATCCAGCTCAGAAGAACCCTATTACTTGGAAACTGTTGAGATTTTTCTGTATGCTTTTTTTCAGATGGCTCTTATTTTGTGCTATTTATACTTACTGATTATGAAAGTCAGATGATTTTGTCGTTACTACAATACATTCCTAATGCAGGCTGTTGCGTAGGACTACACAACACAGTTGTGTGAGTTCTTGCTTGGATTCCAAATAAAGGGGTAGAACTTTTAATGACCATGAACAATTAAAGTCACTTAAGATTTTAAATCTGATGCGCATAAAAGCATACTACATTAACATACAGAAGTATAGAAAAACAATCCAGCAAAAGGAGATAGTCCACTCCATTGTAAACCAAATTTTGCCCCCTCCAACCTACAAAATCCCCAATAAACACCTTTTCAAACGTGAAATGTGGTACATGTGGGCTGTGACCAAGCATACAATTTTTTTAACCAAATATGAGATTACTTAGACAAGCTATTTTAAAGATGATAAGCAGAAAAAAATGGTTATTAATCAAAGTTTGAAAATTTGTCTAGTGCTTTTTGCCACAGCCTACCTACAAAACAGCTTGTTCTAAAAACTTCAAAGATGTTGGGGATACATTGTCCAGAAGATCAATTAAGACACACAGAAAAGAAATATGAAGAAAGGAACTAAAACAAAACAAAATCGCTGCCTTATTTCCTCTCTTCCTGCTGACAACAGAACTGTCAGCGTTCCGAGGTCAGTATTGCCAACTCCTCAGACTGACTTAAAAAAATCACAAGATATTTCAAAATAATAAATTTGGAGTTCTTGTTTGCCTTCTTGCTTTTGAGCCGTTAGGTTCCACATTTTCAAGCTTTTCTACCCAACCAAGAGAGCCTGAAACTTCCTTTTAAAAAGCTGAGATTCTCACATTCACTTGCCTCCAGGAGCTGGGATTTAAAAACAAACAAACAAATAAAAACAAAAAAACCCCGCCAAATATTGAGAGACTCACATTTAAAAAAAAATCACAAGAGTTGGCAAGACAATTCTTGACATTTTATTGTGAAATCTTGCTATACTGGGGATCTTTCCTGAAGCCTCAGTTTCTGGAATCATGGCCAACAGCTAGCTGAAGGGCATGAAAATGGAAACACTGTGCAGGACGAGGCTAGATGGAATATGGAATAGGAGTTCTCAGTGTTATTCTTCAACCCTAGCTCCAGCTGTTCATGCAGCTCCACAGACCTCTTCTGATCTGCAGGGCTCCTACCCTTGCACCATAACTCCAGTAGGAGGGAGGAAGTGACAAGTCCTGCAGAGCTTAGGGGACAAATTAGAGTTTCCTCTCAAGCCCTATTAACATGACATCATCATCATTTATGTGGATGTTTCCCTGGTCAAGACTTTGGTGTGAGAGTGTGATATAGGCAGGGAAGGAGGCAAATAGGTCATCCAGGACCTGGAGACCTACATACAGACAAAGTCCTGAAGTATAGTGTGTGATATGGTGAAGGCAGAAAGCAGTAGAAGAGTGGTGGATGGGAGGTAGGTGAGCCCCAGAATGCTCCAGGCCTTGTTCCCTGCTGACTAACTCAGAGCCACTGGGGGCAATTAGGAGCAGCTGAGGCTGATTAAGGTTCAGCCAGGTGCTCCATAAAAGGGGTCCGCCCCAAACATACAGGGCACGAGCTGGAGGAAGTAGGAGTGCTGTGCTGTGGTGATAAGAGTACTGAGCTGTGCAGAGGAGTGGACTGGAGAGCAGAGCTCTGGGGTGGAACAGTGAGGAGGAAGGTACCGGCTCAAGAGGCCAGAAAGACTGAAGGAGGGGGAAAATTAGCCCAGGGGAAGTGTGCCCATCTGGAAAACAGTACCAGCAGCACATAGCTGCTTCTCATAGGGCCCCTAGGCTGGGACCCGGAGGAGCGGGTGGGCCCGGGTCCCTACCCCCTCCCCTGGGAAGATGGGGTGACGGGCAACTTCCTGGCCCACTACAAGCAGGAAGGTGCGAGACCCACTGGAGGGAAGCCGGCCATCAGCCGCAAGTGCTTGAAAAAAATATGTAAAAGAGAACATTTGTTTTGTTTCTTAATGGAGGTGAAAGGTATAAATCTCTCAAACAGAAAATGTAAACCAAAATGAAATAGAAAAAGCCATCATATCCTTAAAACATGAATAATTCAAAGGGAACACCAAGGAAACTACCTTGAACTAGGTTTGCAGACATATTACTGACCACTCCAACAATTTAACTAAGCCAGTCTCAAGTGGGTTTACAAAGGCAAATAACATCACTAACATAAAGATCCTTCAGGGTGAAGATGCATTTCTGCATTATGATTGGATTCTGTGCAGTGTTCGCTTTTCAGTATAAACTAGAGGCTAAACATCAGCAGATGACAGAAACAAATGGAGGAAGGAAGAGCAGTAATACAGGAAGAGCTTTATTGTTTATGTATTGCTATTTTTTGGATGGGTCGCACTCCATTTGGCAGTGCCAAGGTAGATCAGATTTTCCTTCAAGTACTAATAAATCTCTCTCTCTCACGCATGCACACACACCACTTTCTCCTCTCATAGGCTAAGTTAAAGGTGCGTCTGGTTTAAAGAAAACATCAAAATAAACTATTTTTATTGTATTTTTAATTCCAAACTTTTTTCACTTTTGAAGGTGCCCAGTGAAATGACATTGTGGCTCTTTAAAAAAATCTTGGCGAACGCTATGATAAAAGACCATGCAAACAAATCAAAGGGTAAAAAACTTCAGTGCTGCAGATAGATGAGGTCAATTAAGCCCTTGAAAACCGATGCAGATACTGAGCTTCTATATTAAACTGTAAAACGAATGGATTAAAGTAAAAGCAGAGTGTTATAAAATGCTAACTATCATGGTGAAGAACATTTTGAAAGAAAACAAATCCATTTTAACTAACCCCAATGACTTTTACATCACAGGGAACTAGTCACTTGAGTTACTCTTCCCAGATCCCAACTACCATGCAATATTCCTCCCCAACAATACAAAGCTCTTTCTTATTACAGCGTTGCATGGGCCATGAATAAAAGCACAGTGTTTGCCATGAATAAAAGCCACATTTGTACTTCTGTACCTTCTATGACGTCTGGAAAAAGTTCCCACTTTTCACGAGCCCTCTCTTTCTATACATGGAGCAGCCCTAGAATAAGGTCTATAGTTATGGAAAATATCTGAGAAGATAACACAAATTACTGCCACCCGGAGGCTCTAACACATTTGACAATAACAATTCATGGACGTTTTAATATCTAGTTATTTTATGAATTCACCAAAAAAGTGCCAGCCACATCATGGCACTTTGGAGAGCTCTAAGATAAAACAGACTTCTGTAAAGCACTACATACCAATATTTCCTGTGTGTAGTGATTAATAGGTATGGAGGGGTCAGGTTTGTCGGGGAGAAAGCACATTTTTAAAACAATCAGATGCACAAGCACTCAGTCCATTTGGAATCTGGCCATTCACATCCTCAGTCTGAAAGAGTAACACTGGAATTAGCATAGTCCCATACTTCACATTACATCATCCAGTTACCAAAGGTGCTTCCATACTACACTGTTCATCATACTGCATTTAGAACTCTTTTGGGATGACAAAAGAAGGGAAATGCACAACACAGAAATCATGTTTACTAGAGGTTGTCTCCTCATGAATATGGTTGAAGTTCACAGGCAGTGTAGCTAGGGTGCAATATGGAAGACGGTGCAGAGCTGTTAGGGGGCGATGAAAAGAAAGGGGAAGTAAAGGTTGGAGTCACTGTCAGAATGGGAAGAATAGGGGAGAATATGAAAGGAGACAAGGGTGGTGCTGAGTGATGTAGGGTTAGTCATCCATGCCTGTCACCGCAAGGCTATATTATTGGAGTACTTGCTGTTCATTTAGACTCTCCCACTGCTTCAGAACACAGCTGCCTGTCTTCCAAGTGAGGTGAGACACTACAAGCATATAAAACAGCCAAATTCAAGTCTTTGCCCTGGCTTCCTTTTCACTTCTGGTTGCAATTCAAGGTATTGGCAATGATTTCTAAAGACCTGAATGGTGTGGAACCCAGCTAACTATACCCCGTCATAGCAATTAACATTGCTTCCAAACACTCTGTAACAGGCAAAGGGGCTTTCTCCACATGAGGGCATTTGTCACTGGAATTTGCTCCATTGGCAGTCAACCAAAACTCCAGTCTAACAACATTGTAAGACATTCTGACTTCATTTAATTTTTGTCCACTTTTTGTTTGTTTGTATTATTCTTGAAAAAAGGGCTGTAGTTTCAATGTTATCCACTGTAGATGGGTTTAACTAATTCATTATTGTTTTATTTAGTTACTAAGTGCTTAGCTACTATCGTTAGATGCTTTTAAAATGAATAAATTAGTCAGCAGATAATGCAGTGAGTGGCCTTTTCATTTCAATCTTGATGAGTTACATACAGGTTTAATTAATTGGAGGTGTCAGAGCTTATCATTAGGCAAGTGGTCATATTCTGTAAATAAATATCTAACCAGCATCCATGAAACACATTAATTGCTTTTATTATGAGCATTATCGTTTACCGTTGAAGAAAAGTATGTACAACACGATGCCTACTATGTTAGATTATCCTGAAACAAGTACCAAAGGCAAACTTAATCTCAGGTCTTTAGAATTTCATTCTATATGGTTTACTAATTTTACATTTTTCCTTAACGTTATCTCCCTGACACGCCCATATAAGCACTTCTGATGGGAAATAGCAAATCACACAAATTGCCCATACAATCCTGGGCAAGCAATGTGAAAATTGGCGAGAATAGCAATTAATATGCAATATAAAAGGTAATTTAAGCATAGCCACAAAACAACTGTTTTTCATTTGTTTGCACTTTAGACATTAAACACTGATATATGTAATATGCTCCTAGAAATAAATTGGTGTCCAATGATAAGACAACTGTTCACATTTTAATTTCATAAAAGACCTTCTGGGATAAGAGAGAGAGAGAAAGCTTTATGAACATAATAAAGCATCATAATTTAACCTTTCAAAACTAGAGCGAAGACAAGCATAGATTCCACCTCTTTTATAATACGAGCAGATTTCTCAAAGGCTAAAAACTGCAAACAATAGACCACCCTGGAATGGAATTAGATTTTTTAAAAGGGAATGCAAATATGATCACTAAGTGATACAGATCTGCTCTTTATTAAACAGACACTCTCAATTGCACTTTTGCAGAGTACATTGGTTTCTATACAAACAAGGTGGGTGAGATTATACCTTTTATTGGACTAACTTCTGTTGATAACAGAGACAAGCTATTGAGTCACAAATAGCTCTTCTTCAGGTCTGGGAAAAATACTCTGAGCGTCACAGCTAAATGAAGATGGAGTAGATTGTTTAGCATAAGTAGTTAGCAAATACTGTAAAGGGATCATTCCAGGCAGTGTAGCCTGTTAACACCTCTGCAGTCATAGGACTTTTAGGTCAGACTAGATGATCATTTTGGTCCCTTTTGACCTAGAGTCTATGAGTTCCAGTGTGGGGTTGTAGTTGACAACTAGGGGGCAATTTATTTACAGCCAGGCACTCAGATCCCATAGAATATGCTCCAAAGAGGAAGTCCAAGATATACACCTTAACACACTCTAAACTGCCTTCACGAAACAAGTACACTCCACCAACGAAGTAGATCGCATTGTGGAATAGGCCACCCAAATACCCTGAGAGAACTTGCCTCAATACAGAGATAAAGCTCCCTTCGACTGCACGCCCCTAGTTGGTCTTCAAACAACCACCCAACCTCTCCAAGCTCATCAACAGAAGCAAGCTCCCTGCAGATCAAGACACACCAACTCAAAGTGGCATCTGACCCTGCCAGAACAACAGATGCAAAACCTGAAGACGTATCTCCACGGCTACAATGATCAACACCTCCCCAACACATCTTTCAAGATCCATGGGTCCTACACATGCCTATCATAACATGTGGTGGACCTCATCCAGTGCACTAAATGCTCCTACGACGACTATGTAGGTGAAACCAAATAATCACTACATTCTTGAATTAATTCATACAGGAAAATGATAAAAGATAAAAACACCGTATCACCAGTTGGTGAACACTTTTCACAAAGTGATCACTCTATATCTGATCAATCAATCCTCATCGGAAATCTACATAACATTTTCAAAAGATGAGCCTGGGAGCTTAAATTCATAACTCTGCTAGACACTAAAAATCATGGACTGAACAGAGACACTGGATTTATGTCTTATTACACAATCTGTAACCCAATATCCCCCTTTTTGTCCTACGACTGCAGAGGTATTAACAGGCCACTCTACTTTGAATGGTCCTTTACAATATTTTCTAACTACTTATGCTAATCAATCTGCTTCACCTTGCATTTAGCTGTGATGCTTGGAGTACCTTTCTGAGACCTGAAGAAGAGCTCTGTTTGACGAGAAAAAGCCTGTCTATCTTACCAACAGACGTTGGTGCAATAAAAGATATTATCTCACCGACCTTGTCTCACTGATCTTTTCTGTCAGTTATACTTACTCTTCTACATTGAGAAATCTTTTCAATCATCTCAAGAAAGTTCACATCTACTTACATACTTTTCTCATCTCTAAGCAAAGCAATACAAGCAAAGCTTTGACTTGATAGTTCCAGATACAAAAATGTCAGTGTGGTAATCTAGAAACAACCACCAAACCCCTAAAATAACAACCTACCAAGAACATTTCTTTTTCTGCTCCCAAAGTCATTTGGCTAAATTCCACCTGTGTTACATCCTGCCAACCAAAATAATTTCAATGTAGTTCCTCAAGAGCAACATGGCACACATTGAGTTTTGTCCAAAATTAAGTTTTTGTGAAATAAATTCAACCAAATTTTTCATTTTTTGAACTTTTTTTTAAATGGCACACGCTGGGAAAACACATTTTTCAGTATTTTAAACATTTCTCATTTTAAATTTGGGGAAAATGCTCGCCTTCTCTCTAAAAATAAACTTTTCCCCTGGAAGAGCTGGATCGGGGGAACTTTTAAAAAAAAATGCTAATAAATTAAAAAAATTATTTTAAAAAGTGTTACTTTTCACTTTTAAAAGTAAGATTTTCATTGTTAAGTGTTAATTTAGCACTGTAGTGCTTTAGTGAAGATGTTACTATGCCAGTTTTCCTACGCAAAAAGGAGTTTCTCCCGTTGGCAAAGTTAATCCATCTCCCCTAGAGGCAGTAGTTGTGTCAACAGGAGAAGCTCAGCTCTTGACATAGCAAGGCTTAAGGCTGGTATAACTACATCGCTTGGGGTGTGGATTTTGCACACCCCGAGCGACGTCATTATACCAATATAGGTGTATAGTGCAGACCTATCTGTACTTTCAGAAACGCACTACTGTTTGTTTTCCAATTTTTGCTGGTTGAAAGACAATCTGTCAGTGAGAAAAAGCAGTTTTCCCTCTGCTCCACTTCCTTCATTTTTTTTCTTAATTATTTTCCAATGGGAACATTTCAAATATGGATTGTTTTCCTGTGAAAATTTCCATGGGGGGTTAAAAATCACTTTTTCTGGTCAGCTGTAGTATTGAGTTTGTAGTCAGTTATTTGTACCGCTCCAAAGCAAACCTGATTTCAGCTATTTGTTCATAAAGCATTAACTGCCAAAAAGATAACCATCTTTAAAACAACAGCACTTTTCTCACAGAAGAACAAAGTGTCAATTAACCTACAGTTTAGTAAATGTTTGTGTAGAAATAAAATTGGCCTGTGAGTTCAATATAGCTAGTAAATGAAAGGTTTGCTTTGAAGCAGTTAGAGACTTTGTATATTTTTGTAAGAACTTAGTGCTTGATCCTCTGTTTACTGACTTCAGTGGGAATGTAGCCATTGACTTGAGTGGATGCATGGTCAGACACTTGCGGAGGAAAGATGAGAGGTTTAGATCACAGTAAAAACAGATCAGGCCAAATTCATCCCCATTATAACTCAACTAACGTTACACCAGGGATAATTCAGTTTATCTTGTTTCCCACCAATATTAGCTCTTATGCAGCAACTTCACAAATTAAATTCTTCAGGTTTGTTCTGTGAAGTCCAAATAAAGTGTAGTGTTTGTCCTAGGGAAACTGGCAAGAGATTTTAAACTACTAAACCAGCACCTTAAGTCAACGAGAGCTTGTTTTAAGGTCCCTAAATTGGTGCAACTGGAAGCAGGCCCTCCTGTCAATCACTCTAGAGGCAATGCTGATTTGGTGGCAGGGAGAGAGGTGGACCATTCGTCAGCAGCAGTTAAGAAGACAGATTAACAAGCTTTTCACAACTCTAAATGTAATACCTGAAAATGAAAAAGGTCAGCCAATAAGCAAGGTTTGATGTTAACCTAACAGTGAGTGACTGTTTTAAAAATCTGGCTGCACTGTGAAAAAACAGACAGGTGGCAATGACCCCAGGGGAACACCTGCTCCTCTGTTGGTACACACTTGCACGCAACATATTCTTGGCAACTGATAGATATAGATGTTAGCTCATGTTTATAATGCAGCCAAAGGGGGTGTGATTGGTTGCAGCACACACAAAACAGAAAAGCAAAATAAAACTTCTGATCATAATTGTTATTGATCCCATTTTCTCATTAGGAGCAAATGAAAGAGCTAAACACGAAAACCCAGCTAGATACTTCCAGCCTGTGTGATGTGGGAACATCTATTTGTCATATATTCAGCAATCCAGGAGGATCTGGGCTTCAGCAACGCTGGCTGTGCCACATGTTTCATCCTATCTTAAATGCAAATAAAGTCCAGGTCCTCAATGTAATTTTGACATGCTACAATATATTAATAAATGGTACAGAGTAAAATTACAATAGTTTCACTTCAGTTCCTTGTTCATAGGCACTGAAAAAATACTGGGGATTTGCCTTCCCATTTACAAACTTGTCGAAATTAAAGACTGGAAAGACCAATCAGAGCAGCCAGTCCATTTCCCAATCAGTGCAGGATTGTCCCTGACAGAGTATTCTCCAGTGCTCTGCCCAGTCTAATTTCACATAGCTATTTCCACTTCTTTTGGGATGGAATCCCAAAGGATAATACATTCCACCACTAGCAGCCAAGAATAATCTAGGAAGTTCTTCCTGTTACTGGGCTCAGCACTGAATAAATAAATGAGCAAACCCCAAGGAAAAGAATTTTGCACGCTTGAACCCATACTGAAACATAGCAGGCACAGATCTTCATCCCTTGCAATTTATGAAGGGGCAGCTATCTATTTATCCAGATACTTATATGACCCCAGCATCTGAACATCTGAATGCCTGCCCATGGCCAGCTACTGCTGGTTATGTGCAGCGAAGAGGTGGTAGCAAATGAGGCCAACATGCAGAGTTTGAGCTCTCCACTCAATGCCATATCACCAGTGATTGAACAACATGCTAATTTCCATGCCTCTACATTTCTCTGTAGAGACCTGGGGAAGTTATTTCTATGGTGCACATGCTTGCATTGTGCGTTTGCAGACATACAAGTCCTCCAGGGCAATGGCACTTCAGAATTTGGCTCATACCCTTTAAATGTTCCTTACAAATTTCATCCGATTGCTCTTGCTTAACTCTCCTTGAACTATTTCAAACAACTCCCCTTTCTCGGTGTTTCCATACCATTCGCCAATCTTCTGCTAGCGATTTTGTTGTGAACAGAGAGGACAAAGGTTGGGTATATGGTACTTGTCATGAAACCTGCTTGCATTTCCCAACCCTAGCAAAACAGATCTGATTCCATCTCGATGTACTCACCCATCCAGAGACAATCTCCCCATAATAGGAGATCTCTGTTGCCCATGATGCTGAAAAAGGTATTTTATTTCTTTAAAAAAATAAATCTCACTATTATATAAGGAAATAAAGGAAAAATAATTCTCCTTTGATACACCCCCTCATCACTCACCACAGCCACTGCATCCTTCTAATTGGAATTAGGGAGAAAATGACTGTAAAGGTCAGCAACACAGTGTAATTAACAACACAGATTAAAAAAATATCCCTCTGCTTTCTCTGCCCCCTGTTCAGTGATTTTGGCAACTATTGCTAAGTGACATTATGCCTACGCTTGATCTAGACACGCTTTGGTTTTTGTTTTTAAAACAGTGAGTAAAGTATTAAAAGCATAAAACTGGAGACAAGAGTAGGCTACAAGAGTAATTTTCTGCCTTCCTGACGATGTACAGATTACCTTTGGCCTCTTACTTGCCTAATTATTTGAATTTAATTGCTGTCTGATGAGCTGAAAGAAGGTGCGTTTTCATAGCATTTCTGAAATGTGCGTCCAGAATCCAGTTAAAAAATAAAAGCATACATAGATAAAAAGCAAAATGGGATATGACTTTGTACTCACATCTATTTTAAAAACATGTGAAATACGTGGTGTGTGAAAAATAAAATATGCTTCAAGTGGTTTAGATGGGGGACAGCTTGCCTACTCTTCAGTGCTGTATACACTACAGCAGATCAATATTAATGCAAGATGGGGGAACTGATGATGATGCCCAGAGAGATTAAGTGACTTGCCAAAGGTCACACAGGACGCCTGCAGCAGAGCAGAGATTTACCAGATCTCCTGAGTCCCAGGTTAGCACCTTACCCACTTGATAATCCTTCCTCTTCTAGATTCCCTTAGTATCTTGCTCCTTCCCCTCATTCTTCTTGCTTCTCTTTCTGTCCCCTCAACCTCTTCCCCTCTTTCACCAATCACACAACCCCCTGGCCATACTACTCACCACTGGGAGTTCTGCACATGAACAAAGGGCAGTAGTATATAGCATGCAGGGACAAATTTCAAAAATTTGGTGAGCACCTAAATTGAGTCAAAGCAACAAGCAAGCATAGATACAAACATAACCTGAGCACATGCAGGCACACACTACTCAGGTTATTAGTGCACACATTTATTATAGCCCCCCTACTTTTTGAAAATGTGGCCAATAAGGTCCTATTTGTTAGGTGTTACCCTGGTTTTAAAACCATTCTAAGCAATTTATCTTGCTCCATGTTATCAACTTGTTAGAAATCTGAAAACCTTTGTTAGATCACTTTAAATTCTTCCCTTCTCTACAGAGAATCTCTCTAGCTTTACTTTGCCATACACATGCTAACCCCACATCCCCCCACTATCCCAGTCTGTGCAGTCTCCAGAGTAATAATATCCTTCTCAATTCTAGATGCCTAGTAAAAGCTGCAGCTTCTTTTGATTTGTTCTCAGACTCTTGATTTCTCCCCCAACCCCTCAAGCCTCCAGTTTATCATTTTTATTGCAGCCATGTACTGGGTTGAAAGACTTGGGGAAAAAATCCTCAAATAAAGCTTTTAAAAAAAAATTTTCATAAAGATTTTGTTGCTCTTCAGAGCTTTTTTCAGTTTGTCTACCTATATCTTTAGTAATTAGGTGGCCAGAACTAAATGTAATATTCCAGCTGCATTTAAACAAGCTTTATACAAGAGGGATAATTATCTCCCTGCTTCACTGTATGTTATCTCTGCATGTAGAGCCCAGACATCAATGTCTGGTGGCGGATACTCCTTGTTCATTGAAATTTTTGTCTCTCTCCCTCCCCTCATCCCCTATACACTACAAATTCATACATAAATGCATGTTTGTTTCAAATTAAATTATACTTTTCACTATATTCTGGATTTTCCTTGCCACTTATGTTGCCCTCACTGCTCAACAATATTTTACAGTTTACTGACATTAAAGAGACTTCTAAAAGCAGAAAAAAGACATTTCCATCCTATTTCTTTGAGGTTTTGTGCATGTATATTATATAGACCAGACAGATTGAATACAGTTATGGTGCAGTCTTTTCACAATCATTTCTCCCCTACCACATATGGAAATGTGATCCTTGCCCCTATTGATTCTCTACACTTTTCTTCTCTGTACAGAATGTGAAATAACTGCTTAACCAATCTCAGATCCATTTCCTCTAAGTCCCTTCCATCATTTATAGTGCATCAATTTTTCCTCTTACCCTCTGTTTACTGCAAACAGGACCCACACAGATCAAGTCTAATACTACTGTGATCACTAAATCAAAAATGCTCCCTAACTTTGTTTATTGCAACAACAATCCAAATTAATCCTACTACTCATTACTCAACACTAAGGTATGGTGGTATTATTTTCCCCATTTTACAAGTGGGTAAACTGAGGCAGAGAGTGGTCATGGCCAACATTTTCAAAAATAACCTGATTTGGGGCATTTTTTTTTAAAAGGTGTCTGACTTGAGACACCTATGGCTTCATCTGCAGAAGTGTGGAGCACTCCCAGCTGAAGCTGGGTGAAATTTTTCAGCCAAAACTGTTTTCTTAGAAAAATGCAGATTTGGGTCAATCAAAAAATTTCATGAATTTGGGTCAATACCAGTGAATTGTTTCAATAAAAACAAAAACTAACAAAAAAAATCCCCCAAAAGTAAAAACATTTAATTTCAACATTGTTGAAACAAAATGTTTCAATTTTGGGATTGAAATGACATTTTGTCTATAATTTTCCTTCAATTTTAAACACCCCCCTTTAAGACTAAATCATTTTGTTTGAATCAAACATTTTTTACTTTTCAATTCATCACAAATTTGAAAAAAAATTGTTTTCAGGTCAATCTGAATTTTTTTTTTAAATATTTTGAAACTGCCAGTAAACCAAAAATTCCTTTATTTGCACAGAGCTATTCATAGCTCCTCTGAAAATTAGGTCCAAGATATCTTAAGCAGGTTACCCATAAATAGAGAAACCCAGAATCAGAGGTATCTTGAAAATTTTGGCCTGAATGATTTGTCACTGAGAGCAATTGTCAGTAACACAGCTGATTATTCTAGATTAATTTCAAAGGCATGTCCAGAATATCCTCTTAGATTTTCAAACTAACTGTGTGTGGAAATAAACTAAGCATCATTTCTAGAAAGTTGTTCTTAAATTTGGCTTTCGAATCTATGAATTTCTAAGACAAACTAATGAAATAATCTAAAGTCAAGTATATTTTAATAAATAATGGCATAGCTGATTGGCTTTCCAAGAAAAATACACCAGTAAGCTTCACTTGTCATGCCAGTAAAATGCATTTTGGAATTACAAATATCTTTCTGCGGTTTGCAGAGCCCAAAATAAATTGACAACATCAGGAGAAGAGCTAAGTCAAATAATATTTTATCATCAGCCATTTCACTTCTTTGCAGACACTTTTGCAAAGGCCCCTGATTGGCCAGAATTATTCGTTTGGTTTCTGTGGCTGCCTTCCATATTTTGAAAATGCTGTTATTTGTACTCAAAGAGGAACCAGTCCATAAACCTCCCACTGATGTATTCAGCAGAAACACCTGCTGATAACTTGAGTGGCATACTTGTTCCGAGCAAGACCTTGAAACATTTCCAGATATTGCAGAATAAAAACGAGGTAGTGTTCAAGTTACACCACCAATGATTGTGAATGTTGACTCTCAGAACTGATATGCAATTAAAAGGACATACTCCACTTTAAGATTGCATGTTGTAAACAAATTTCTTTATCTGTCATTAATAAAGACCTAACTTATTAAATGTGAAAGAATGTTTACATTTCTTTGGCCTTCAATTTCTCTCAGCCTAGGTAATGAAAATTAGTGAAATAATTTTCATGTTTTTATTCATTTCACTTTCAAGTTCTTAGTGCTGTAATGTTTGTCTTTCAAACACTGCAGGAGAATGTCTATTTAAAAACAACTGCTTTCACTTTTCTTTGGATTTTTTAGCCTTTAATTTCCGAGAGCTTTTAAGCATGTGCTTACGCCCATCTCTTTTCAGCACTAAAGTATGTGTTTATCATTAAGCTCATTCTGAACTCTCAGTTAAGGCAATGGGAAACATTTGAAGTTAACAGGATGTTGGCACAGTCAACATTTACTGCTTTCTGAAAAAGGATGCTTTCCTGAATTGGGGCCTTAATTTACAGAACCTTTTCTATTGGTCTAAGGATTTTATAAAAGCTTGTTTTTACAAAATGTAAATGTGGAGTTGCACTTAAGTGTCTATATAAGATAAGATAAATTAAGAAGGCACATAAGAAGCAGAAGTATAAACTGATACAGTTTGCAGTGTTGTTGTAGTTCTGTTTGTCTCAAGATAGTAGAGAGACAAGGTGGATGAGGTTACCTGTCTAAATATTGCACCCTCAAATCAACTACACAAACACATGATCCAGTTCAGATTTAGGGAACAAAGGAGTTCACATAGTCCATTTAAGACTGCGAGAAGAATAAAAAGCACAAAAATGGGAGCTGGTGTGTGGAGGAACAGTATTTCACACAGTATAGATTAGTACTTTTGGAAAGGAAAAAAGCAGCCAAAACCAAGGAATTTAGCCTTAATAGATATACTTTGTCACGGCCCAACGCACAGCACTTAGCACATCTTGTTGTAGAAGCTTGAGATTCAAATATGATGATACATATTAATGACAACATTATTCAGAAAAAGCAAGAAAAAACAGGTCTTCCTGTGAGTTCTTGGTAGGGTGACCAGATAGCAAGTGTGAAAAATTGGGATAAGGGGTGGGTAATTGGTGCCTATATAAGACAAAGCCCCAAACATTGGGACTATCCCTATAAAATCAGGACATCTGGTCACCCTAGTTCTTGGGGCTGTAAACTGCCTACTGGAAAGCCTCATAGCAAGAAGTCACAAAAAATTCTGTGGATTTTTTTAAGAACTTGTGAGTCGTCTATTCGTTCTTAATGGGACACTTGCAAGTTCTTGAGAAGGCCCCAAAAGTCCTGCAAATTTGCTCACAGTCTCCCAAACTTTCCTGTCAGTGTCTTTCTTTGCTCCATCGTACTGCATTGTCTGTAGTTAATCACAGCAAGATTTCAGAGGAAAGCAGCAAGATCCCATGATATGTGTATGGTTCATGAGTCACCACAGTTTGTGCTACAATGAAAAAGCACAATAATAGGATAGAAGATTGGTGTGTAACCCCATTATGAATCCTGATATAGTAAGTAATGAGGGAAAATTCAACCAGATGTCTTTGTGGCAGTGTGACAATGAAATGCAGTGGAAGAGAATAGGATCTGCGACTACTCCAGCTGATGTACAGAGAGAAACAGAGGAACAGTTACAGGGAGAAGGATATTTGTACCCTTGGTCTCTAGAATGATGAGGCTCAAGGGATATGCATCCAACCCATAACTTCCAACTATTGCTCACAAGTGTTCTCTTGGTATGCCAACAAACCTTCCAGTATGGCAACAATGCCATAAAGGAGAGCAAGGAGATAAGGGGAAACTGCCAATGTCATTATACCTAGGGATGAATTGGAGACTCAAAACTTCATGAAGGCCCACAGGCATTCCTCTAGGTAATTTAAATAGTTGGGCTTGCAGTCCAATGACATGGATTCAAAAGAAGAAGTACATGCTAATGGAAAGGTGTGGCAACATAATGGGCACGGAGAGGCTTCAGAGCCATGGCCTGGTCTACACTGGCCACAGATTTCAGCGGCAGTCAATGGGAGATACGCAAGCTATGTACAGTAGTCGACTGTGCTACGCCGACGGGAAATGCCCTCCCGTTGATGCAATGCTACGCTACTTGCCGGGGTGGATTTACAGAGTCGACTTCCGGGTTCGATTGAGTGAGTCTTTACTGTCACTCAATCGAACCCGCAAAATCAATCCTGCACTGCTGGAGGTGCCGCCGGCAGTGTAGATATAGGCTATATGTCAAACGATGAAGCCAAACCACCATGACATTGCAAGGAAAGAATGCAACTGAGCTACACTCCTCCACACTGAGATAACTGATGGCAATGTATTTATAAATCCAAAGCTGGAAGAGTGAGTGCAAACAGAAGTAAAGGCCAATTATCTCACTACAGAGCTCTCCAGCTAAGCAGAAGATTATGATTAGAACAGGACATTATGAGATTTTTTTGTAATTTGAGATTTGAAATGACAGCTTTTAGTGGTACATCACTATGGGGATAAGGCCATCTAAAAACAGCAGCAGAATGCTAGCTTAATCTGCATCTTTCTATTCTAATAAGTGTTAAGTTGGCACTTCCAGCAAGCTCTGACTGGCTGGTTCTCACCAGGATTTTGCTCATAATGGGCCAATCCTAAAAAGTGCTAGAAAGGAAGGATGGTCTTGTGGTTGAGGACCTGGACTAGGAATCAAGATAGCTGGATTCAGTTCCTGGCTCTGACACAGACTTTTTGCCTGACCTTGAGCTAGTCACTTACGGCCAGATTTACATAGGTATTTAGGTGCAGAAAGATGCAGACTCATCAAAGGCTCCAGCCTTTGTAAATCACACTAGGCACCTATGGAGATCAGTCACCTCACACCCATTGACTTTCATGAAGAGTTGGGTGCTTTGATAAATCCCATTGCATGTTTAGACACCTAAATACCTTTGTATATCTGGCCTTTCGTTTCTGTGCCTCACTTCCCCATCTTTAAAATAGGGATAATTTTTTCTCTCCCCCAATCTTTGTCCATCTTTTCTATTCTGTAAGCTCTTTGAGACAGACACTGTCTATTTCTAATCCTGGACAGTGATTAACAAAGTATGACATCCTACCCCACCCCAGTCTCAGAAGTGCTTCTTAGTGTTATTGAAATACAAATAATAAATCATCACCACAGCTGCCCTCAATTCCCACTGAAGCCACTGAGAACAAGGAGTGTTCAGCATATCAGAGACACTCAGCATCTCACAGGATCAGATCCTTAAACTGGACAAAGAGGTGTATGGACAGAAATGCAGCTATGGAAAACTGACATCTTTCCCTTTGTGTCTTTGACTCACATCTGCTCATTTTAGTGACTAACACAAGCTTATTCTGTTGGCACTGAAGATCCAATGCAGCTGTGTGAGAGTGACGAGTCATCCAAGTACACTTTCTACTAACTCCAGTCAGCTAGGAGACACTGCCCCATCCTGGCTGGCCTTTCTCTACTTTTAACTGCATTACAGCAATGCAATATACTTTGTCATGAAGCCTCCAGTGCTTAGGAAACTCCATTTTGTAGAGAACGCTACTGCACATCTCCTCAGAAACACAGGCTACCACAAGCACATCAGACCTGTCCTCTACCCTCTGCAATGCCTTCCCAGAGACTATCAAATCAAGTTCAAGGTCTCAGGCTTTATCTACAAGGAGCTCAATGCCCTAGGCACAGGGTATCTAAAAATCAACTAGAACTCCAGGATGAAGACCATGGTCAACAACTTCTCTTCTCTGGCAGAGTGGGATAAAGCTCACCTGTGCAGGAGGCAAGGCTTTCTCAGGGCCCAGCCCAAGACTCGTGTGTGCGTGCACGTGTGTGCGTACACTAAACACTCCCCTGCACATGCTTCTCTTCCTAAGGAGAGGGTGGGTGGTGGGGGGGGTGGAGTGGAGCCGGGGAGTGGGAGGAGGAAGGAAAGAGCATGCTCCGACCGGGGTGGGGGGAAAGTGAGCTCCTCCTGGGGCCAGGGCAGAACAAGCTCCTGCCGGGGACAGGATGGGGGCAGGGAGGGAAGAGCGAGCTCCTGCCAGGCTGACAGAGTGAGCTTGCCCATGAGGAGGAGTGGAACTCCCTTGTGAGCAACAATGGAGGGGAAAGAGCTCCTCCCAGTGGTGAGGGGGGTGGAACACAGAACCTGCCCCTCCAAAAGGGGTCAAATTTAAATTCCTGCACATGCCCCTGATGACAGCTCTTAGTTACGTTGCTTCGTGTACTACTGGAAAGCGTTCGGGTCATGAGTGTAATATAAAAACCTATATAGACTAGACTAGAATTCTGGATTCTGTTATGCCCCATCAACAAATCTGTCAGCCGAAATCTAATAGCAGAAACTTCATTAGTGAGAATCTAACTCGACTTTCAGGTCCCTGGAGGTCTCTGCAGGGCAGGCAGATACGAAAACCCTTCTTTTTCCTGGTAAAGGGAGCATATTTGAAATGAAGGTATTGAAAGATGATGAAGCGAGACACCCACTGTTTCATTTTTTTTTTTTTTTTAAAGAGTAGAATCATATTCGAGAAACAACATATGAGAGGCAATGTATTTGTGGAAGGTTATAGTATTCCTTGAGTGCAGCAAAATTAGCCACCTGAAAAAACAGCACTTGAAACAAAATTCACTAATTATGAAATGTGATTTATTCCTTCAGGGGTTGGTTCATTTACTGGGCATTGCAAACATCTCTATCACATACTTAATAATATGCAGAAAAGCTCATTTCTGGCCAGAGTTCAAAAAGCCATTTCACAAAAACTGCTTAGTGATGAGATCTCATGGAAAGAACTCAATAAATGTCTCATTCTATCTTGAAAGGTGGGATGTCTAATAGGGAGCAATGAGAATGAGAATGTGTCTCCATGATTAAAGTTTCAATCACAGATCATGAAAGATGAGCTATTTAGGTAGGAAAAGGCAAGTCAGAGAAGACTTCAAAATGATTTCTCTGAAGTTTCCAACATTATAGAAGAAACTTACACGAGAGATTAAATGAAGGGAATACAGATGAAAGAACTATCGGGAGGAGGGTGGAGAAGAGAGAAATTAAGAAAAAAATAGTTGGATGTAATGAATTAAAAACAAAGTACCAGGATTGCTGCAGAAGATGAGACATGTCAGTCCTTTACAAAGCAGCTAGGAAATTTCTACACTGAGAGTACAGAGGACTGCGAGGAGAATACAGAAATTGGAAGAAAATGGAAATGGGAAAAAGAGAATAGAGGAATAATGAGAGGCATTTTCTTGTTTGACTCTGCTTTGCCAGTAGGTGTCACAGCAGTCAATGTTATGGTTATACATAAAGTCTTGGGTTACATGATTATCTACCTTGGAGAAAACCACCAGTGCATATGTAATAGTTAAAATAAATCAAAGTGAATATAAAGTCTATAGTCTTTTGTGTGGCTTTGTGTAAAGTATTTTAAGGATCCTTAAAGGGCTTGGAAAACTTGCAAAGCAAACAGATTTCCAGCGTCACTGAATGTCAGCAAACACGTCCACTCTTATACCTACACTTGAGGGTTTTGTTAGGCATTAAATAATGTATGCTGGCAACGGGTAAAAAGAAAAGATGCTTATTACCTACTCCCCTGATTGTATTAGTGGAAGCCTAATTGGCATCAGTGCTCTGGTATGTTCCTGAATGTGTCTGGCACCACGAACTCCAGTTACTAAATGCAATGCTGTCTGCAGTGCTAACAAAAAGCATGCACAGTATGATGCCTGGAAAATAGACAACTTAAGTGCACTTTATGACAGAATATTTTCAGTTTCCTCAAAGCTACTGTACAGCATTAACACATTTGAAAAAGCTTTCTGATTTACTTTCCCTATATTCCGGTAGCTAAAACTTTGGCCCATACGCTTCCCTACCCCTAATCAGCACTAAAGGGAGCAGTCAGCGTCCAATCATGTTTAGAAGTGGCAGAGAAAAAGCAAAGTGCATGGTGGTCTCCACTGTTATGTAGCTGTCTCTACGCTAAAGCTCAGCTCTGCACAGATATGACAGTCATAGCTATAGAGGAGGTGGCGTGTATGTAGTATTTTGTAGTATTTTCCTCTGGAATATATTGTAATATATTATGCAATTTCCAGTGTATATTTCTCCTACACTCAGCAGCACTAGCCCCTCCTCCACCACACACACCCTGCTTTTGCACACCACAGGGCGGTTTCAGTGCTTGGTGGGAAGGGAAGTCAGCCAATGGCAACATAGCAGTTGTGTTACCAATGCTGTGCCCCCCTGGCCCTGTCTGCAGACAGCCTGAAGGCAAAGGAGTACACCTGTATGCAGTGGTGCTGGGACAATTTCTACAGTGGGGATGCTGAGAGCCATTGAACTAAACTGGAAACCACTTCAAGCCACAGAGTGCGGCAGCACCCCCAGAACCCCTAATGCAGCACCTATGCCTGTATGCTCCAAGGTTATGAGGACTTCTTCTATTTTGCAGATGCCCATGCTACATAAGAAATTCTGGCCATGCACTCCCTCCTGTTCCCCACGCCGATGCCAATTCTGAGGAAATGATGAGGCAAATGAGTGACTCCTCAAAAGCCACACAGTTGTAAGACTCAGTGCTTGCCTTTTGAGCATTTTCCCCTAGTATAGTGTTAAGGGCAGCATATCTGACCCTGGACAAAACAGATGTACAGTCTTCGTCACATCTGCCAGTGGCCTCAAGGGCAAACGCTATGACAACTTCCTCTGCAATCTCTATATCCCACCATTTTCTGTAATTTACCCCAGTCTGAGCACTCAAGAAGGGCTTAGATATTTGCGGCAGGTTACTCCACTTTGGGGAGAAGAACAATTGCATGAAAACTAAAGCTGTTTCTTCCTAATCCATTTTTATTTACAGTATGGTCATAGTCCTGATTTACTGTTATAAACAATGATGAACAACCACCACCAGCATTTAGGCCCAATAAGAACCTAGTAAATCCATCACTCTAGCCTCCAGCTAATTTCTTTCACACAAACTGCCCCCTACTGACATGTAAGACCTGTGTGTCTTCAACCCCAGCCCAAACACAAAACCCGTTTAAGAACGGTCTCGGGCAGTTGCTCAGAAGCTATCTGGAGGTTGCCTGGCTTACCCAAAAGGGAGGTGTTTTTATCTTAATTGGAAAGGAACGTCTGCTTTTGAATCAATAAGTTGGAAAACTAATATTCTGAGGATTTAAGTATGGAGTTGTTGAGACCAAAGCATGCAGGGGTCAGGGCAGCTGAAATGTCACTTTTAGTTGAATGCATTCATTATTTCTGGGACTTTAGCAGTTTTGTTACACTACAGTGATAGTCCTTAGAAACGTGCCAATTATATAGTTAAGATAAGGATACCTTGGTAACGGCAGTGGTTCTCTTGTACCCACCTTGCGCCTGTTAGTAGAAACACCTTGAATACTGCAAACAGGGACGCTCGCCAATTACAGACATATATTTAGTTGGCTATGGCAATTAACTTGTTTTTTTAAAGGTCACCATTGTCGTGTAGTATGCTTGTATGATTTAAAACTGTAAAACATTTTGATACAATTTCTTTGTAAGATGTCATACATAGTATTGTTTGGTGATCTAAATGATCTTTCACTATGGTATCTCTGATGTCAATTAATTTTGGGAGTGCTAACCACCTCTGGAGGTGAGGCAAGCTCTATTTAGATGCCAATATATGGATTTAGGATGAACTTTAGGCTCCTACATTATGAATTTTTGGCAAATTCAATGGGACTTAGACACATAATTAAGTGCTTTGTTCAGCTGGGACCATAGAGATTTCAGGGAAAATTGTTTCCCCATCATGCTCAGAGACTTTTTCAGCACTTTTTGATGGGCACAAACCCCAGCCAATCCCTGCCCTTGAACCTGGATACTCCCCCCACTAAGCTAAAACTTTTGCTAGATTTCTTTCTTCATCCTGGGCCCACATCCTCAAGGCTGTCCCTGTGTCCAGTTAAGAAAAAAAAGAAAACAGAACTCATAAAGCAGAGTTTTAAAGATTGGGGGGAGCTACAGAATGCATACAGTTGGCCAACTGTTCAAAGAAACGTTTAAACTTATATAGAAATAAAAAGTAACTTTTATTGGCCTACTCTACCATGGCACCAGTACCTTCAAGTCAGACATTATGTTTCTCAGCTTTCTGTATAAAACCTCTTTTCTAGAAAACTGACCTTAATTGACCAAAAACCATTGCTTCTATTAGGAAACAAAAAAATAACTAATTTATATCAATCTTTGCAGACAACTTTCCTAGGAAAGAAATGTCCATATCTGACATGATGGGGAAAGGATTTAGACAGACAAATTAACCCAGAGGAATGGGCTTTGAACTGGAAAAAAGAACCAGCAGCCTCAGTCTGTAGAATGAAAAAAACATTACTTTCAGGAATTGTTTTACTTCATACCAATCAGGTTAAAAAATGCAGAGAGCTTGACTGGGGATAAATGTTGGAGTTAATTGTTGTGAAAAGAGAGGTTTTATGCATATCTGGTGGACATGGCATGAGTACTGAGGTATTGTTTGTAACCAAATATTACAAATTGTTGGATATTTATTACCAAATGATCTATTGGCAATCCACCTGGGGCTTCCTGTGGAAATGGTCACATTCAAAGAAATGAAGAATTAATCTCTCATCTGCTAGTAGCTGTCAGACTACTGATATGATCCCACTGGAAAAAGAAAAATAGCTCTAAACTACAGGAATAGTGAAAAAAATCTGAGGTTGTTATGGAAAAATTAATGCATCAATTACATGCCCAGCAAAAAGAAGACAAAGGACAGACACTTGAATAAATGATAACCATATAACCAATACTCAGACAAAGTAAATTTGCCTGCAAAAAAAGAACCCCAGCACACCTGTTGGTTAACATTTAATTGATATGCCTGGTTTGAGAATTATGAACTGAGTCAGTAGTTTCACTCAATATAATAAAATCACCAATGTCCTTGATGAGGTAAACAGGCTCACTGTTATATGGTAATACCCTATTAAATTGAGAGATTGGATGATATTACTGCATAATGTTCTCTAAATAGAATAAATAATTATCATTTTGCCCTTACATTTTAGGGAAGGGAACCCAGCTGACATGGAGCTCACCTGGCTTCCCCAGATGCATCTCAATAAGGGAAGGTACTTCAGATATTGGGGGAAAGGGCGCTCATATTCAACTTGCTCTTACCTACGTCCACTCCAAGTGCAAGGTGTACTTCTTTGACCTTGCCTTCTCTAACACATACCCACACCAGTGTGTACATTCAGATAATTAAAAAAAAATCTCCCAAAACAAAACTCTACAAAACATGACAGTGCACACACAGGTTGCCCTCCCAGGAAAGGATGGGCGAAAACAAACCATACTTAACAGATGTTAGTCGCCTCATTTAATGCATGACGAGAGATGCTCAGATGCTACGGTGATGAGGGCAGTAGAAGAACCTACAGAGCACAGAAGAATAGAATGCAGAAGAATAGAATCTAAAAGAATTGAATCTCATATATTGCTGAGAAATTGTGGCCCAAGACGTTAACTTAAGGAAATTATAAACTGACGTTCTAATATATTTTTTCGAGTGTAACCAAATAAATAAAACCACTTAGGAGAAAAAGGGTTAATACTAGCACTTTGAGAAACTGAAAATAAATATCTGGCAAGCAAGAGATTCCTCTTTTATTCTTTCCAAGTTAAATAGTTTAAGAGGTCAGTTGAAAGGCACTCATGGTTCCTTTAAAGTATTTAGGATAGTTCTCCACCTAGCTGAGGCTCCCATGAAAACCTGCTGACCTTTTGAAATATGAGAAAACTTCACTAAGGACTAGAAACCACATACCACAGAGTGCTTCACAGTATTGTGTTCACTCATCAAAACACTGATTTCTGTGAGAAGCTGTTCAAAAATTAGACCTGTCACTTAAAATACGTCTACTATATTGCTTTCAGAGGCCCCTGCAACACCACACTGAAGAGCTGCAACCAAGTGGAGGCAGGCATACTTAAACGTGACAGGTCTGAAAAGCCTCTGTGTTCTAAATGAAATAGCTCTTCTGAAGAGGAGTCCAAGCTTTGCAACTCAATCTCTCGCAACAAAATTTACCCCAGATCTCAGAAAAAGCCTATTCCTTGAAAAAGTAAGAGTTTCAAGACACATCACAGCGAGACTCTGGTAGGCAATATTAGAAGCAGAAGCAAGGAAGAAGAAGAAGCCAGATGCAATCCTGATGGGGGAATTTGGGGTGTGCCAATGTATTTCAGATTAGCCTGCCCATCAGGGAAAAGGCAGAATGTTCCTATCAGTGCTCAATAAGAATAGCTTGATTTTAGAGGTCTAGTGAACAGCTTATTTCAACTCTGTTGTTCACTTATCTGCATTGGAATGCAAAACCAAACCAAAATTAAATCATTTTTCTATTCCTCTAAATGGCTTGAAATATTTATGAACAATTGGAGGTTTTATTATACTAAATCTAACCAAAGAATATTTAATGTACTGGATATAAAACGAACTTCATCAATTTACATTACATCATTAGAACGAATATCTCTCAAATTCTTTCTTGTTTTTTTCCTACCTCCTTTCTTTTCCTAGCTATCAAGAATAACAAGGATGCTGAATACAAGTTACATCAGATGTGTCCCATGTGCAAAATAGGAAGCCTATTTTTGACTAATACACTCAATTGGAATGTCACGAGCAAGATAAATATTGGGAATGAGGAGACCACTGAGCTAAGAAAGATTGAAAAACTAGTAATGTTGGTTCCAATCCTAAAATTGTTGAGAAACTCAGTGATGTGCTGAGTACTTCCAGCTCCTACTGAAGTCCCAAGGGAATTAAAGGTGCTTCGCACTTTGCCAGAGTCACTCAAGACATCTCAGGACCATTAGTCCCATCACAGGCTAGTATCTAGTCTTCCAGCCTTTATTTTTACATTACCATTCCACTACAGAGAATTAACCATTTAAATCCTGAAGCACTCAAGAGCCATTCCACACCAGTGCAGCAGAAGTCTAAGTATTAGAGGTCAAGTGCATGCCACACCCTTTGGGTTGACACTTCCAATATCACTCAGCAAGATGAGGTTGGGGGCAAGGTCTATTACCTTCATTCAGATGGAACTCATTGACTATGTATTTAATCGTGAAGTGCACGAAACAGGTACCTTACTAAATATGCTTATTGTATCTGGGAGGAATATTTTCTATTTGCTTTCAATGCTCTATACAGACCAGTCACCAGGACCATAACTAATGGAAGTGGGGGAGGGGGAGAGAGGAAACAAAATCTCACACACATATAGAAGTGGGTGCGCAATATAGCAGATTACATCTGCCAGCAATAGGCAGCTGTGTGTGAACTCAGGGTTACTGTGACTTGACTCAATGAAATGAAGGAAAATATCAATAATTTAAAAAGTTCATCTGCTTGTGTGTCTTCTCCCAAAGCAAAAGAGAAAATGCAAAGAAGAAACAGTTAGTTTTTCATGCCCAACATGGAACCACAATAGTCAAACTATACAGAATGATAACAGGCACAAAGAATACAATACATGCTTCAGCAAGACTCTTGTTTCTCAGAAGCACGTTGGGAAGCTACACTGTTTGTCAGGCTTATTAAAATACCTTAATGATGCAAAGAAGCATCCTGGATAGCAAGCCACCTTTGGTGGGAACATCAGTTCAACAGAGTGATGTGCTGCCAACATTTTAACAAAAGGCTCCCTCAAAATCGTTCCACCTCAGTTTTGTTTGAATGTTTCCTAGGAAAAAATTCCTCCCACTCCGCACAAACTCCTAAAATCAAATCAGACCTTCCACTCCTTCCTCTTCCAGATCTATCAGTCTATGTCCAGCCTCCCTTCTCAACTTGATATGCTTTCCCCAGCATATGCTTTCTCGGTAGCTCAGTATGCTTCTTCCAGGGGATGGAGTGGGGAAGCATTTCCTCCTGCTGGCTCACTGGGTGAACAGTTGAGGAATATGAGTTCTCTTTGATCACAGAGGTGAGTTGGTTTCCCCTTACTGCTGGTGGCCTTTCCTCACTGGTATGGTATCTGTCTCCAGTTATTTGTCACTCTGTTCCAAGGCACTATTACCTCTGGTGATATCAAATGTCTCCACTGGGAGACACCAGAAGCTGCTCCTGTCTTTTTCTCCCCTTCTCCCCTTTGGATGCAGTGTTCTTCTGCTGGTCTATTGAGAGGGGTTTCCCTTTAGGGCAGTGGATCTCTCTGTGCACGTAGTCTCCAATGAGATGTGAGTGTCTCTCAGCACACACGTTCCCAATGGGACAGAGTTGTGAATTTCTGGTGTTTGTGCAGCAAGTAGTCTCTTTGTGGCTTCTTCTTGCAGTCTTGCCCTAGCTTTCATTCCTATGCAGTTGCTTCTTGCTCTGCAGGGAATGGAGGGATCAGAGCTGCCCCTGCAACCCAGATTGTAAATTGAAATGGTCCTAATGTAACCTAATCTGATCAGTTGGTTAGAAAACTTTTAAAGTGCCCCCACTTGTTGGGTTTAAGGCAACACAGAAGTACAATCTGACAAGTTATGGAATTCATCTATTAATCAGGTGTCCAGCTATATTTAAGAGCATTCATTTTTATTATTAAAAGGCCTGCGAGGGGGTGCCTTTCTTTTAGATTATTTTGTGATGCATGCACCTGTAACAGGATAGCAGATGCCACGGCCCTGCACAGAACTGCAGTGCTCTCTGTTGGGGCATCCTGCCATCAGGTGAATGACTCCTACATAAAGATGTGGTGTAACTACTAGTGAATGATGCAGGTGCATTGTGTCACATCCAAACAGGACATAAAAGGAGTTGAAATGTCACTCCTAGAGGCAGAGGAACTCGGGTCTGGGATGGAGAAGGTGTTGCAGGGAAACCCTAGGACCAGCCAAGCTTGGAAAGAAAATTTAGACTGAAGTTTATTGTTATCCAAGTTACCAAGAAAAGCCAATGCCCGAGAAGGGCACGTTTGGTTTAAATACTTTCCATCCACACCTGCTTATTAGCGATGCTGCTATGTGATGATATTAATATTTGCTTATATTAAAATAACAACAGTATGTTATCACATGCATCTTTTCAGTTTACTATACGTGTTGCTATAAACACTCAAACTCAGAACTACCAGTTGCAGGAAGCAAAGTTTTGAAAAATTGTTTTTAGCATTAATATAAATAAGAATTATCACAATTCCCCAGGCAGCAATGAGATGATAGATCTTTGTAGTTCAGCCAATTGTAAACAACACACTTCCTGCACCACTTCACCTACTAATATCCCACCACCAGTGTAAATCAAAGTCTGTTATTTCACTCTTCATAATAGAATTGGTACAGGTTGATACCAAAATGTGGCACAGTGGGTAGAGCAGACAACTAGGAGCCAGGAAACCTTGGTTCTGTTCCTCACTCTGACATTGAGACTCACTGTGTGACTTTGAGAAGTCACTTTAACTCTTTTGGTTTTAGTTTCTCCCATTTATAAAAGTGGCATAATAACTTACCCATCTTTGTGAAGAGCTTTGAGATCCTCAGATGACAAACACTATATTCAGGGATCTCAAAATGCTGGGTAATAGAATTCTGGCCAATGCATAGTTACTTCAATTAGCTATGAAAGATGATTTGGCAGAGGCCTCATACTTCTGTCATGCAATCCCCTTGGTCAACTCCAAGGTGATACTGATGGCCTCAAGAGGATGCCCCCATCTGGAAAAAGGGTTAGTCCAACACAGGACTTTTGGGAAGCAAAAAAGAGGGAAATTTAGTGCGCGGAAATTCCCAGAACTACTGCCACTACCAAAACATTAACAACTCATGATACTTCCAAGGTTATTTCTCCATTTAATATCTTTGTATATTAAGAGGATAAATAAGAATGGTGAAAAATACAGACAAATTGTTTCCTCTTTCCGAAATATAACATTACACATAATTCACTAGCTTTTTGAACTACCCTTCATGGATGCAAATTGATAGTAAAGCAAGGTCTAGGAATAAAATATAAAGGTCACTTCTAAATCATGTTGTAACTGTCAAAAGCAAATTACAGTTTTGAATCTTACTGATAAAGAACATCACAAAGCTTTTATGTTAAATGGATAGGATTGTTCCCAAATGACATTCCAACTAAAAGCTTTCCATGATTACTTCTCTCACTTATTCCACTGCATTTGTCATTGGATAAAACACAACGAATGCCCCCTCACCCCAAGATAGAGGGTACTCACTGAAACCTTGTAAACCAATGAACTGCTAGCTACAACCTTCACCATCACTGGCAGCTGCACAGGACTCGCTGGTTGATGATTGATTTTAAATGGAAGCAGGCAGCGGAAATCAAAGCCTAATAAGACATCTTTAGGCTACATCACAGGTTCTAACAGCAAAGCCAATAGCTGTTCTTTGGAGCTTAGACTCTGTCCCATTGCCCTGCTCTTCTTTCACAGTTTAATCTTTGAGCATGAGCTATGTATCATTTTCCTGCCGGAACCTAAGCTATTTTAACAAGTGTGTGGTGGAAGTAGACAATGATTTTGCGTTCTTTAATTAAGATAATAACTCGCCATAAATGATACCTCATCTGGTACTGCTGAGTTAGTGAAATCCTGAAGAACAATTAATGAATTACACGTATCTTACTTGGGGAAGAACTGTGCATGTCACACTTACGTGATAGCTTAAAGTGCAGTTAGAGAGTCTGACACCATGATTTATTAAATTTCTAGGTAGCTGAAAAAAAGAGGAAGTCCTTGGAGATTAGAGGAGATTACTTACATATTTCTGTTCTTTATAATATGTAACCTTAGTAAGACAAGAGCTGCATCTGCTATTACTTTATTAAATGGCATTGTCTTCAAGGTTTTTAAAAAGAATCAAGAAAAATGTATCCTAAAAGGGTACATAATTCTGCCTTTTCAGCACAAAGACAGCATTTTACAATATTTATTCTAATTATGAAATGAATAGGTGAGAAGATTTCTTGGAGTTTCTGATGTCAGCTGTGGGAACCAATCATGAAACAAATTTTGTACACAGTGTGTTTATCGTATGGATAATAGGGAAGGGGCTGACCAGAGGTGAAAATGTTTGGGAGCGTGATAGAAAGGGACCCAGACTCTTAAAAAGTCCATTTTCTTTTTTAGAATGCCATCCACATAGGGCACCTTGTTCATGTTGAGTAGCACTTCACTCAGATTTCATTGATTTCAACGTGAGTGGAGGGCTGCCAAATCAAGCCCATAATTTATCTTCCCACTGGAAAAAATAAGTGGGGAAAGAGGAAAAAAAAAGTGTGTGAAAGTGAGGAAAAACATGCTTTTCACGCTTGTTTTCCAGTTGGAAAATGGCAAGTATTTCCCAGAGTTCAAATGGACCTATTTGTTGTAAACGTTTTGCAAAACTGCTAATCAAAATTCTATTTGAAAATGTTATTTAAATTGTTAATGAAATTTTTCATTTAGCCAAAACTGCTGCATATGTTTTTTTGGGAGGGCATGGAAAATGTCAATAAATAATTTCAATTAGAAGTTTGAAAAAGTCCAATTTTTTTTAGCAAATTTTTGTAAAGGCTTTTTGGTTTTTGTTTGGGTGGTTTTAGTTATTTTTCAGAAAAAAAACGTTTAGAATCAAAATATTTCAACCAGTTCTAATCAATACTTGATACACCTTGTACAAAATCCTAATCCGGGTCAAAGGAAGGCTTTTGTTAAGCAGAACCAGAATTTGCCTGTTATCCTTGCATCTTTTTTAAATTATTGTCAAATATTCTGCTTCCTCTTGTCATAAAATAAACTAGGAAACGTATGAATTCTGAACAAATTCTGTCATCACAATGTACATTCCTAATTTGGTTTTCAGAAATCTGCCAGATGATATCAAATACTTCAAAGTGATACACAAAGGGGGTACCATTAAAAATTCAGCATTTCATATGCTCCAGGTCCCCATGATAACACAAAACAGGGAATATCATTCTACTGTAAATGCTTTGGGGTGGTAAGCGCTGAGTATAAAGGCATCCCATGATGAGATACAATTCATGGAATTTGTAGAAACGATAATTCAAAAGACCATCAACACCTGGTTCACCATCATTTTCTTCTGGTGGTGAAGAGCTACATCTATTAAAACAGTTATTGCGTCCCAGATTATTTACATTGTATGGAGGTTTCCTAATTAATTCCTGATAAAATTTTTCAACAATTTAAATAATCTCAAATATTTTTCCTCTGGGAAAACAACCCCTGCCTCTGCATAGCATCAAATAACTATTTATGGATGACAATTCTACAGGTACTAAACTAGTGTCTAAAAGTAAAACACTTCTGATCATTCGTACTTAGACTAAACACGATGAATGCTGTAGATCAAAATTTTAAAAGTACAGCAAAGACCATTTCGGATAATTTATATAAACATTTCATTATATGACTGAACTGTTCATACATTCAGTTATGGACAATATTGATGTTAAAATGCATCTTCTGCATAATACAACCAACTTAATACTGATCCAGAACACAAGCTTATTAATGCTACAGAACTAATATGTGTATATATTCAAACTACATAAAGGATATCATTAGTACTTGAAACCAGCTCCTCTATAATGTAAACTAGGACCCTAAGGCTCAAAAATATAAAACATTTTAAAATCATGATAAAGAGATCCTTAGAATTGAAAAAATCTGGGAAATGGATTTTTTTAGCTGACTTCTTTGAGAGACAATGGCGTTATTCTTCACTCAAAATTAGGTAAGCTCCCAACTCTTCTGAAAAAATAATTGTATGCTTATTTATACAAGATTCATTCGTATTTCAGACTGGACCAAATCTTTTCTCTAGCGCACAGCCTGAGTGACTGGACTTTGAGTTAATGAGACCCATGAAGTTTCAGGAGAGGAGGTAAAAGAAATCCAACCCCCAAGGCATGGAGAAGCACTGGCTTGACAGTTCTATGGCAATTTATTGTATGTTTGGGTGGATGTGTAATATTACCTTACACTTCCCATCACAAATTCAAGCAAGGGTCTCAAAGTGGTTTGCACACAAACCTGTGGTCCAGGAACAATTACTATACTCATTTACAGGTGGGGAAAAAAGGCACAGGGAAGTTAAATGACTTGCCCAAGGTTACAAAAAGTCTGACAGAGCCAGGAGTATAACACAGGACATTATTTTTGAGGAAATATTAGAAGAATTAAATATATATAGGAGAAATGACAGAGGACATAATAGCATACAAATATTTGAAGATGGGAAAGGAGGTGGGAAAAACAAGGTGGGAAAGGAGGAATTTTGTTTCGTGGAAAGGGAAGCATTTATTTGTTTAAAATGGAACCAGCAAAAGATCTGGACAGCTGTAAAAGTTCCATCAATAAATACTATTCATTAATAAAACATTAGAACCCTCCAGAATCCCCCCTAAAATGAAGATTGTCCCATCACACCCTTCCATCCACTCAGCCCTCTTCATCAGAAAGAACAAACCTGGGAAATCATATAGACCTTGTGGCATGAACTGATGGTTGGCAAATACAGGCTGTGACAGATCAGTGGGAAAGCAATGTGCAAGTCATGGACCCCTCTCTGAAGACACCCAGCTCCCAGACCCCTCACATTTAAACCAAGAGGTTATTAGCTCAAGCATCTCTCCCAAGTCACCTTCTGCTATGTCCCATAAGAGAGTAGAAGTGGTTCTGCTCAAGCTAGAAGTGACAGAAGGTGAAATTAGGTTAAATATCAGGAAAAGCTTCCTGACAGTGTGATTGATTAATCTGTGGAAAAGAGTCCCAAGAGAACTGGTAGGAGCCCAATCAAAAGTACAATAGAGAACAGTTCCGCACTGGCAGGAAGATGGACTGTTAGGTCTTTTCCATCATTGCTTTTTTTTAATGACACGATCTCCCCATTCTGAGTCCTGAGCTTTAAAGCACTAGTTCATGCCCGCTCTACTTATATGCTGATAGTATTCTACACTGCACCTTTTCAGCCTGCTAACTCTTCAATATAATTTGTATCTACATTGAATTTTCTAAATCTATACTTGCTTGTTTTCTCCCTATACCTCGGACACAAATTTGTGATTATAGGAAAAACTTCCCACCCCTTCCATCTAGACCTTCCAAGCATTCATAATGAGTTTATTTGGCAACAACATTAAAATGCTGAACCAATGCACCTGTGAACTGTGTTGTTCTACTGCATTCAAAACCAGCTGTTTAATTTCCCATCCAAGCTACAATACCTCAGGTTTAAATGGCATAGTAAAGTATTCAAGGCACATAGCACTAAAGAGACCAACTTAGTAAAACATGCAAGAGCATCCTCTCTTTCTATCACATGATGAATAATCCAAGGTATAACCTCATTTATGGCTGCATCTGAGTGGAAGGAGAAAATGCACCTTGCCCCAATACAGCAGGAGTAAATTCTGGGTATGAAACATGCACACATACAGAAAACAAATATTTTCTAAAAACAGAAGGGATGGGAACCATTCAACCAACTATTCTAATGTTAGTTATCCAATAACTGAATGCTAGTGAATGTTGTTAAAGATCTAGGGCCAGAAAATGCCTTATCACAGAAAAGCCTATAGGGGGAAGGGTAGAGTTGCTGGGAACAGTGCAAGCTTCCCCCCATTAATGTTCCTCTGCACCTTTCCTTTAAAGAGAAAAGATGCTGGAACTCCTAATGGGAGCATGAAACCCAACAGCATCATAAACTTTGTGGGGGAAAAGTAGGCTCCCTCCCTGGAGATTGTGGGTTCTTCCACTGTGCACCCATGGATCTTTTAGCATAGTCCCTTTAGGAGCTATACTGCCATTGGCTGAGCTCATGTCCCCAGGAGTGCCTTTACCCCCACTCCATCTCCAAGGGTTCAGAAGCAAAGCTAATGCTGCTTTGAGCAACTTTTGAGCAAGTTTGCTGTATTTTTTCACCAGGAACGCATCTGGATCTGGGACACAGTGTAATAACTCTGGGTCCCAATGCTCCTGCTGCAAGATATGAGAAACTGTCTGCAATGAGAGACTAGAGCTCCTGGAAGGTCATGGTCACAGGAGGAGCAGGTTCCTTGCCCTCCCCAAACTGATACCTCCATTCCAGCCAGACTCTGAAAGTGCTTGCAGCCCTTTCTGGAGATCACTTTCCTAGCTTCCTATTAACAAGGACTTGGCACCCCAGAGTCTACTGGGGACCCCTAGTGGGGAAATTGATAAACAAAAATAATGTAAAAAAAAAATAAATTTTTTTTTGGCACATCAAAAATTGCTGTTTAATTTGCCAGGAGCTTTCATAGTGTACAAATGTATTTAGAGGGTACATACAGTAGCTATCTTTCAGCCAGTTAAGCACTTTGACATTCCCAGATGAAAGGTGCTATGGACGTGCAAAGTACTATCATATTTACATTCTGAAGTTTGTCACAAGAATAATTAACATTAGATTCTGTTTTCTGGCTATGATTTCTTTTCAGAAAAAAAATAGAAGTGTTAGAAAGCCACAACCTAATGAGCATTTCCTATATAAATTGGACTCAGTTATTTAAACTGTGATGACTTCACAGTAATTCATAGATTATGTATAAAAACAAATGTTTAAAATTCCAATTTCTGAAAAGTCATTTTCCGATGGATCTGACGCATTAGCACTATAAAATAAAATCCCTTCAATGAACCCCCAGAAATGTATATTCTTTAATGTTATTTATGATTGCTCTTCTGATTGCAATCAGCTTTCTTTCAAGTAAAAAAATAAAAATAAATAAGAATACAGACTGCTACCCTAGAATCATTTGAAAACTTACTTCCACTATCAATCAGCGTAATTTTTCCACTGACTGCAACCCAATTAAAATCCAATTAGTTCTATAATTTGATGGAAATTGCTATCACAGAATGCAGTTTGTAATAAATGCATCATGGAAAAACCTGACAGGGAAGGAAGGGTGTTTTGTGCTTAAAGATGATCTTGTAACACAGGCCTGGGAATCAGGAGCATAACCATGCCTATCAGTCAGTGGAAAGACCCACAGCTTTGGACCAGACATCTGATTCTCAAATTGCTGATGTAAAAGTTCTAACACAACCTCTTATCCTTCACCACAATATTTTTAAACAACCATAACTCTGGCTACTTCATCCACAGAATCAAGGCTATTGACTCTTCAGAGGGTCCCTATATTGAGAGAGCTTTTGTAGGGTACGCAAGATTATTGTAACGCGAGGACAGCTTAGCATGGCAAGACTAAACCCGAAAACCAGCTGCAGGCTTCATGAGCAATGGTAGGCCTCTCAAAGGCCAGGCCTGGAAATACCCTTGGAATGAAAATAGAAGTAGGCTGACCACAGCAGCAATAAAGTAGGCTGTCCAGCGCAGCAATAAAGCTGCTGACCAGGTCAGCTTTAGCAATAAACAACTAATGTCATCTTATTGTGGATTGGTCCCTAGCTAACTACCAATAGAATAACAGAGACTAAGTGTTAAGGCCCAATCCCCAAAGGGATTGAGATGTAACCAATCAGCTTGTCGCTCGATTTAGTGTAGTTTAGGAAAAGTAGTATATTAGGGACTCCCCGGGGCACCGCCTGTCGAAGCTCTCCGTGGATCTGTCGAGGCGCTAGCGGATGCCTCGGGCAGATCGGTTCCCTGGTTGAAACTCGCTTCATAGGGTGGAGAATGGGCCTCCCCATCCTCTTTGTGGTAAGCACCTGATTCCCAACTGTTAACAGCTTGCAATAGTTTAAGATTTGTAACTCTCATAGCTTAAAGTGCTGCTTGAATAAACTGCCTGTACGGGCACTTCCTTGTCTGGCTGCTCTTTTCTCATCACTGAGATCTAAAAATATGAACCCTCCGTCTCGGCAGAGCACAGTTTTATTAAAACCACAACATCCAAGGACCAATACCAGGTGATCTTAACTGCAACCATATAAGAACGGATGTTAGTTAACATTCCTGTAGCCTTACATTTTGCCTTGTCCTACAGGCAATCAATGTCTTTATGACAGACACTCAGTGCCATTCAGTGGAATTCACCCTGTAAGGTAAGGGATTCCCTGAAAAACAAATAGAAATTACATCTCCAGGAGTTAGCTTGTTAATTTTGTAATGATAATATGTCATTGTTGCTTTGATATTGTTTACAAAAAAGGGGGGGGGGGGCTTATACTTATCTACACTATATCATACTTGGGACCTAAATTAATTGATATTTGTAAAGTGTGCAAATGGATGGAACATATTATTGATGTGTAAAGTATTTAACTTTCAACATGCCAAGAGCAGATCCAGAGTGCCAAGAATTAGCCAGCTGAGGTTAAATTCTCCTCTCACACTTGGTCATCGTTTTACAAAAAGGCTGAAAAAGGGTTTTGCTATGTATTTAGCTATAATTAGCTAGAAGTTTTGTGGCACTTGATAGTTACCATGGAGAATTTCTTAGGAACAAAAGTCTACCAAAAATACATGTTAGGTGATTATGTACCTCTTTCTATTAAAGTATTATTTTAAAAAATAGCTCCAATGTACTCTAATTAATCACAATTTCATATTCTTCTCTCTTCTACACTGCATATTAGCTGAACTATATGTACTACCTTTGTAATAAAATTCCACAGTGGTGATTCACTGAATTATGTAGGGAATTAAAAAGGGTATATTTTGTTTTTACAATTTACACCTGACTCAGTAAATCTTGGATTTAAAACACACAAGAAGAAGAATTGAGAAACAAGCTGAAGGGGAGAGGGAGAGCAAACAGATCAATTAAGTCAGCAAATAATTCCAAAATGTATTTGTAGCTAGAAGAAACAACTCCTGATAAAATCATACGTGCTTATGTTATATTGCTATTGCAACTGCAGAATTACAAACTTGTAAAGGTTTTCCTCCCATATATCAGATTTCACGCCTTTTCCTCAGTCTCTCATAACTGATTAAATAATGCCCCCTCCTTTTGTAATTATACTGCCACGATAAAGCAGCAGCAGTCAGTGAATGTCGTTTATCGACAGTGCAGAAATAATGAGCAACTGATCACAATAGCATGGCAACTTGCATGTATTTTTCTGAGGTCACTTTTTTATAAATTAAAATAAAGGACTTTTCACGTGCCCACATCTGATTATACACCTATAGCTGTGACTTTTTGACTTTAGACTCCAGCAATGTCACTGATCAACTGACACCTACATCTTTATGAAAGAGCAAGAGAAATGGCAAAATTCAAAACAGTAAGTATTCCAGTTAAGACAGTCTTTAGAAGTGCTTATTTGTAGAGTCCAGATCTTAAAAATGAAGCTCCTTACCCTTTTTCTCAAGTTGTAGGTTAAGATGAGGTTCCTGGAGAAGGAGTGAGAAAAGGCTGTATAGAACTCCAGCACTTTCTGTAAGGCATCCCTTTTAATCACATGAAGGTCACAGTAAGTCAAGGCCCTTACATTGGCACAGGACTGGGCAAGGGTAGCTTCTTTCCAGAACACATCGCCAAAAACATCTCCTTTGCCTAGAGAAAAACATGCATCATAGTATCATTATTGCAAGGTAAGGACTAAAACAATGGTCACCAAAAAGCTGAAATGGCCTTATTGGTCACTCATTGCAAGTTAATGTACTGTTGTAGGGCACATTATACATATTCTGAGCTCCAAACTGAAACCCAATACGTCCACTTTATTACAGCCTCATTTCTTGCAAGTTACGATTTTTTTTTTATTTCCCATTTTGATCATTTACTTCAGTGTCTGTGTTAAAACATGGGAGTTCAACAACAATGCCACAAAAACAAAATCATACTAATGTTATGTGATAATTTCCTTCATATCCACCCATACAGACATCACACAAGACTACTAAAGATCAGTGAGTTATTATTTTTCCAATTATATCTTATACGACACCTTTTCAAATACAAATCATGATAAGAATGTGTTAGGTGTAGTGAGAAATCAGGCCTCACAAGAGAAGTGAACCACCAAATAGGCCTCTGTGTCACAGAGAATTAAGAGAGAAGAAACATCTAAGAGATCAAGAAAACTTCTCTACCAAACCAGAACTTCTGTGTGACTCCATGAGCTTTCCTTCCACTTTCTTCTTTTGCACTAAAGTATAAATGTTTTCCTCTTGAGTGAATGACACTGGCCTTCTGGTACATTTGTACTGATAAACTATATTTTAAAAGCAATGCTACGTTCTTTTGCAAAATCCTGTTTAGTACCTTGTAACATATGAGCCAATTTTATCTCTGAACTCTATGGAAGAACGTAGACTATATTTCAAAGGTCAGTATGTATTGAACTCATCCTTATAAGATCCAACTCCATCTCAACTGTAGGCACATTTTTTCTTCCCAGGGCCAGTGTCGGCGACATTAATAAAGGTACCATACCGGTTAGTTCCCTCTCCTTCCAATTCTCTGTCCTCCCCTTAGAGAGGATCATGCACATTATTAAAACTTATTTACGTGCCACCTGCAGTATAAATTTACCACTTTATTTGTACGATCTCAAATTCTAACAATAGGGAATCAGCAAATATCATGGTAAAATATCATGGTATCTAGATACGCTGGTGCAGTAAATAGCTTTATTATTTTATTATTATTATTAATAATGGGGCTAATTGTTACATGATATTTTTCTGTCAAACATTTGTTTCTTGGATCAAATTGCATAGATCAAGATTAATGACTAAAAAATGGCCCAAGACTCATAAGAAGCTAGCATCCATGCACTTAACACAGACCTTCTCCCAGAAGGCATTCATTCACCACAGTCGTTGAAATGTACTGATTTTTATGCACCATGAGAAACATGCGTTTCACTAGATAAAAGGGGATTGTTGACCTTTCTAATAAATGTGCCTTGAATCCAGAATGACATGTAATTAATTGGACAACTGTTTCAATTTAATGCCATGTAACACTATCAAGTATGTAAGTGTGCCACCACAGGCAGGATGTCTGTCTAGTTGCCTGAGCAAATAAAAAAAACAAAAACAAAAACAAAAAACACTGGAAGGGACTCAAATCCCAGCGCAGCTCCTAAATCCCTCACTGGCTCTAAGCAAGTTTCTTAATTTCCCTAGATAAGTTTTCTCATTTATAACGTTGAGCTAGTTTACTTATTAACCAGTCTCACTGAGGCAGGAAGATTAATTTATAATCACAAGCATTATATGTACAGGCTGAGTGTCATTATTATAACAGCACATACAAGAGAATTTCCTCCTCCACCCCATTTCTTTTTTTAAACAATGAACTAGATCTTCAGCTGGTCTAAGTAACTGACCTGGCTCCATTGAAGTCAATGGACTTATGCCAATTTACGTCAGCCCAGGATGTGGTCCTACATCTCTAACATGTCAAGGTTTGATTTTCAAATAATTACTTGTGCAAGCTCCACACTGCTGTATTTCACTCAAGAGTGCATTTTTTAAATGATCCTTTTCTGCAATTTACAAAGCCCAGTATCTACCTGAGGCTGTCAGCTTCAAAATAAAGTGAAGACAGCCGGAGGAGTGGAAATTTATGACAAAAATTGTCAAAAGAGAAGGATAGGGAAGAGTCCCATGGTACCAGAAACTTACTTACATACATGAGTTAGATGCATCAGGGTGGAACAATCACTTTTCTACCCACAACAAAGAACCACCTAACAAATTCAACATCCACACACATCCCTTCTCATTCTCTCAATAAAGCCAAGTGATCAATCACCCAGTAAAAATGAGCAAGACAAAAAGGCTGTTTTATATACCCAATATCTATAATTTGAAAAGAAAGGTAAAGCAAGGAGAGAGGGAGCAAAATGGGCCAGAAAGCTCTTTGGCAAAGAAAAGTACAAGGATAGCAGAGAAGAAAACATACACTAGGTCTCTGTTCACTTAAGCCCCCAGTTCCCCCTTGACTCTTGAGGAAGAGAATCTAGAGAATAAATTCAGAAGCATATTACAGTGTGTTCTCCCTCAGACCCCTAGTCTGCTGCATTCCAGACGCATGCAGGGACATCATCCTTCAATTACTCCTAAAGCAGATATCTAAGCTTTTATCATCAATCATTTATATATCTCCTGGGGATTGTGGGCTGGGGTCCTCTTCCACTTTCAGCTCACTACCGCCCTGTGGAAAACCAAATAATTCATTGCTTGGTTTTTGTTGTAAAGCATATTTAGACTCTGAAGAGTGATTCAGTAAAACTGACCAGATAGTATGCTGTATTTATTTTCTTCCTGTGACTCCATATCAAACCTGCTGATCATTTTACATGTCAAAAGACGATTTTTCCAACCACCAGCACTGCACGCTCAACTTTCCGTTCTCTCTGCCTCTCAAAAGCAGCGTTAGTAATGAAGATGCTGTCATTGGAACTTGGCTGATTATTTTGTTGCTACTGTGCTAGAGAGAACAGAATCCAGCTCACCATAGCTATATTGCCCTGAAGTGCTAATAAAAGTAAAACTTGGTTTGTTCAATAGCGCAAGCAGACATTATTCAAACCCATGCAGGCAGTAGATTCAGTATGCTGAGTGATGTGTCCAAGTGACATGCTGCAAATTTTGCATCTAGATCTAAATTTACAACCCCACAAAATTCAGAAAATGCTTGGATCCATGATATGCTTTTGCCTTGATCCTAACATTAAGGCCTACCTGCAAGAGAGATACAGGGCTCTGCATCTGAAGGCTTGCTCCAAAGCCTATTAAAATTAAAAGGAATTTTTCGATCATCTTCAGTGGGCTTTTGACCAGGTCTTCAATGTGTGTCAAACAGAATCTGTATCTGAGAACTGCACTGAAGTCAACAGAGCTACTTAAGATCTGCACCAGCTGAGGCCAGAATCTGGCTTGATGTCTGTTCTTTGTTACCCAAGAGATTAAGTGTCATTCAAACTACTGAAAATGTCCAAGGACTCTGCTTCCACACACTATCGAGATGATCCAAAGAGATGCTAAAAATGCCATCTACTTTAAGGCTGCTGTGTTTGATGGTACGCTGAAATGATCTAAGGCTACTGTGGTGCAATTTTGTGGAAGCTTCCTGATGCTGCTCTGTATATTGTCTCAACAGCAGAGCAGCACTAACAGTGGTCTAGGATATCATGCTTCAGCAAATATTGGTGTCTTTGGCCTGGTCTACACTGATAATGTAGGTCGACAGAATGTGGCTTCCAATTGAAGTATGCGTCTCCACTGGCATGTCAGTTCCACTGACCTAAATCACAGTAAAATTCAACTTAATAAAATGACCTCCGCAAGTGGCGTAGCGCTGAAGTTGAATTGTATGGGCCGAATGAGCGTCAGTGTAGGCAGAGCCAATGGAAATAGACGTCATTGCCCTCCGGGAGATATCCCATAATGCTCTGTTGTGACAGCTGCACCCTGGCCACATAAACAGGAAATAGCTCCTCCCCTCAAGCCCCAGGAAATTTTGAATTCCCAATTTCCTATTAGGTCAGCATGGAGAGAGTTTGCCAGGCTGGAGTCAATCTGAGGTCTTGGATCTCATCGGTCTGTGGGGAAAGGAGTCTGTTCTGGCTCATCTCCGAGCAAGCAAAAGAAATTTGGATATCTATGAGAAGATATCTCATAGCGTGTTGGAGAAGGGGCACAGCACAGAAACACAGCAGTGCCACATTAAGATCAAAGAGCTGAGGCAGGCTGATCAGAAAACTAGGAAAGCTAACAGTCATTTCCTCACCAAAAATATGTCGCTTTTACAAGGAGCTGCATGCGATTCTTGGCGGAGATCCCACCACTATGCCACCACGCAGCATTGATACCTTGGGGGAATCCGAGGCCAGGATGAAGGACGACGAGTCTGTGGATGAGGAGGAGGAGGATGAAGAAGAGAACAGGGGGCAGGTGAGTGGGGTATCCCATCTCCCGGAAAGCCAGGAGTTGTTTGCTACACAGGAACAGCCCCGCCAGATGCAAGAAACGGTACTGACTGGGATGCTGGTGAAAGCACATCTGGTGAGTATGTTCTGAAAATTGCATTTCTTAGGTTATATCCCCAGTCCAGAATCTTGTACCAGAGGAAAAAAAGTGATGTGTGTGGTGGTGGGGCTGTGCTCCATCGTAGCCGGTGTGCTTAAGCATTGGGTTCATCCCAGAAAAGGTTATTTATGTGGCCTAAGATGCTCCAAGAATCCTCCATGGATATCTCCAGGAAGCTTTCATGTAGGTACTCTGCAATCCTTTGCAGAAGGTTTCTTGGGAGGGCAACCTTATTTCTTCCACCACGATAGGACACTTCCCCCGCCACTCTGTTATTAATTGTGCGGGCATCATCGTGGAACACAGCATAGCAGCATAAGGACCAGGCCTGTAGCCAGATGCTTGAGAAATCCTCCCTTTCTGCCTGAGTAACCCTCAGCAGACTGATATCACTCATGGTTACCTAGGGAAGATGACGCACATTTACGTTACCCACCCAAGACAGTTTTTTAAAGTGTGTGTTATTCCACAGATGGGGATGATTTCTTGGTTCAGCACAACGCAAGGCACTCAGCAGGATGTTGTTGCTATGGGCCTCTGGCCCCTGCAAATGGGTGCCCATTTTTTTTCCTACAGAGACCATTGGCCCCTACCCACCCCACACCCTTTCTACCGCCTCTTAAAAGCCTGATTTAGGGAGGTCAAAGGGAGCCCGACATCCATGCTGCTCCAGGAAGCATGGACTTGGGCAGCATGGGCACCAGTGATTTCCCTAAAATAGATGCACTAGCCCCTTACTTACTATGGCTGGAATGGCACTCCGACCCCAGCAATAGTCAAACAATGGTATGCAGTTGTAGCCTTCCCTTGGGAATGTTCAGGGGAGTTATTTTTACATTGCAACATTGCCGAGTCCCCAGGATTCTTCCTCTGTATCCAAACAAGCGGAGGCTCAAATGACTGCAAAATGAAGTGTGATCACAAAATGGGAAAGGCTATAGCCTCCTGTGGTTCTCTGTTCTGAGTAAGTATTTGGCTAAAACACTGTTCTGATGTTAAAAAATATCTCCTCTGTCTCTATGCACTTTTCCTGCTTTAATTGTGCCCCACAGTTTAAATGGGGCACAACCTGAGACAGTAGGGCCTGATTCTGCTCTCACACCAGCTTTATTCATGTGCAACTCCATTGACTTCAGTGGCACGACTCCTGGTACGCAGAGATGTAAGCGAGACCAGAAATCAGGCCCTGGAGGGCTTCATTTTTTTGTGTAGCTTTAATTAAATGCCTCCTCAAGTCGAACATAAAATGTAAATGTTTTCCTTATGTTTACATGAAGAATATTGGATTTCAGAGGAACTTCTGAAGACAAGTACAAGCACCAGAGCAAAGAGAAAAATCTTTCCTCTTGACATAACTTTAAGGCAGTGAAAAAGTATCTGAATAGCAACTGAACCCAGGAGACCATTTTCTAGTGAGAATGTAGCATCGGGGGTAGGGGAAGAGCAAATACATCATCTGTCCCACAGATCATTTGCACAAGTTGGCAGCCAGTGCAGGGACATTTGGCCTGGTCCTCCAACACAGTACCCTTGGAAATGGTTGGCATATGAAGGAATTTGCAGTTCTAGGCCAGTAGACTATGACTTTGAAAGTCCAAATTGATGCGGTAATAAGAAGTAAATCACTACACAAGTATGGAGTTGATCTATATTATTTTCTACTAGCCAAGGTTCCATTCTGAATTCACAGAAGAATAGGTATAGAAAAGAGCTCCTAGGATGATCGGGGGAATGGAGAACATGTCTTACGAGAGAAGGCGAAGAGAGCTTGGTTTGTTTAGCCTTGCAAAACGAAGGCTGGGAGAGGATCTGATTGCTCTCTATAAATACCTCAGGGCGGGAAACACCAGGGAGGGAGAAGAGCTATTTAAGTTAAAGAACTGTGTTGGCACAAGAACAAATGGATATAAACTGGCCACGAATAAATTCAGGAAATTAGAAGAAGGTTTCTAACCATCAGAGGAGTGAGGTCATGGAACAGCATCCCACTAGGAGTGGTGGGGAGCAAACCACCTAATGAGTTTTTAAAATGGAGCTTGATAAATTGTTGAACAGGTAGTCTGAGACAGCAGGGGACTGGCCTCAATGACTCAGGAAGTCCCTTCTAGGCCTATGTCACTATGATATTTCTCCTTCCTTTCCCTCCACTTGACCTTAGCAAAACACTAACTACAGTCCATCAATGGGAAAGGGGCTGTAGCCAAACTATTACCCTTTCAGTTTCCTTTCCACTCGCACAAAAAGCCATTTAAATCGATAGGCGTTTTGCCACTGACTTCAGTGGGGCTGGATCAGGCCTTTGCTGCCAGCTGCTTCTTCCAGTTACAGCTATTGAAATCTATTACAGCTTTGTGCCTTACAGCTTCATTGTCCTTTTCCACAGTCCCCCCAAACCTCAGGTAAGGTACTGTTCTCCCCAAAAATACACTGAATACAAGGCACAATTGCTTATTCAAACATGCATGTGGCAGCGATGGCTCTTGTGAGATCAGCAGAAGATCCATGAAAGGAATTTTTCTTTGTGTGTGTGTGTATCTGAAAAACCTTTACTCCTGGCTGCAATCTCACACAGGTAGCATGAAGGAAAGTTGTTGTTTATAGTTTTTTCCTTATTTATACTTAGGAGCTCAGATACCACAGTGATATAGGCTCTGCCACCACCTTCATCACCATGAGCAGTAACACATTAAGTGACAAGTTCTTTCTCTTATCCCCTCTCCAGGGAGGCAAGAACTGCGTATGCAGTAGAATATTTTATTTTGGTAGGGTTTTTATTTAAAATTTATTTTATAAAACCTAGCAAGTCCAGCTAGATACACTAAAATATGTATTAAATAGGGCTGTGCAAAAATAGTATTATTTCATGACACGTCTTGGAACCAAAATATATGCAACTTTGCTCTATGTCACTTTGCTTTTCAGAAGATATTTGTAAAATGCGAACTTTTAAATATGAGTATGCACATTTTGTCATTTTGCAGGTTTAGTTGTGAAAATTCATGTATGTTGAAATATAATTTTGAACAATCTGAGGTAGTTGCTCAAGTATATTTACTCAAAATGGTGCTAACTTTTGAGTTTCAAGAACCCTATAATTGACTGGATTGAAAGATCTGCTCAGGGTCTGATTTGCAGACAGAAAACAAAAATATTTTTACAGTTACATTAAAGGGCAAGTCAAAGAAAATAGAGTGCTAGAGGACAAGGTAGATGATGTATCCCAGCCTCACATTAACTCCTCAGACAGAGGAATCACTTTGTAATTTCATTGTTTTTCCATATAAATCAGAACTTTATCTGGACAATCCCTACTCTAGATTTTCCAAAATTAGATAAATTGACAACGTAGCCGCACAGCAAGAATTGGGAGCAAGTTTTTTATTTGGGGAACAGATAGGCATACATTGTGAGCCAACTATTCCAAACACAAATATGGTCTGCCTAGCGTATAGAACAATGGGATACGCACAAACTTCCTAGTCACTTCACTTCAGAACTTGGCTCAAAGTGACTTAGTAGCCAGGCATAGCTCACAGGCTAAGCAAGGTTGAACTTTGTCAGCACTTCAGCCCTGATCTAGCAAAACACTTAAGCATGAGTAATGTGAAGTCAAAATAGTTACTTCAACATTTCATTGGAGTTGATAGGTCTAGCCATGTGCTTAGAGTTATGCATGTGCTTAAGTGCTTTGCTTGCTGGAAACCTTTCTGGATAACCCCCGAGTGCTGCAGGAATTGGTTCCCTTGACTGAGTAGGTTGCACATCTCTTGAATCAGTACTCAATCAATATCCTGGCATGTGGTTAGCTAGGGCAGGAACTGGACTGGTGAAGATAATGTCTCCTGGAGTAGGCACACAGTGAAATAGTGATGTTGACCACTTATAGCCAGCACAGATTCCCTGACATTGTGCACAGGAGTCAAGGTTTTAGCTTCACTGTCAGCCCAAATTTCAGGTAGGATAGTGTTTCCCCTGTAGTTTCAAATATTTACGCTAAAGTATCTTCAGCTTCTGAAAGTGTTGGGTTAAGTACAATTACCGGCAAGTGATTTACATATTTGCACTCTCAACTGCTTATTATGATGCTCGGTTTTGTTAACACATGAAGTTGGTACTAACCGTGTTTTTAATAACAGTGTGTACTCTCGTGAAACTCTCATGGAGCTTCCTTTTTGTGTGTTTCTTTTCCTGAACGCTTAATGCAAAGCATTAACATTTGGCTTTACTTCCTGTCCTAAATTGTTATGTGCAGAGATGCTGTGCCTTGTTAAACAGCTGATTCTTTCCACACCAGAACTGGCTGCACTCGAAGTGGTGTGTAGAAATGAACCCGGTATATATTCCTGGTCCCACATATTCATGAACAAACTGACGTAAGGCTATTCAAGTAATAAAAGGATAATTATAAAGTACTTAGATATTACATAAGTCTAAAATCTGTTATGTATGCTCCATAAACCCATTGCAGATCAAGCCATAAAGGGTATAGTTTGTACTTTAAAAAACAAATAAATGTCATTTGTATAATTATATTCCTGACATAACCTAATAAAGGTACTATATATAGCACTATGTCTTGTGGTATGCAGTGTTTTCTTCAATATATGTGTTTAGTACCACTTACTTTCATAAGAATATTTTGTGATCTGCATCATCAATTAGCTTTTCTCTACTAAAAAAATATCCTGGACAGAGAAAATTGTGCACTATTGCTCTAAAGCACTGCTCTGAGCTAGCATCCTATAATATTAAGAATTTTTGTTGCTATTATAATTCATTTGTTTACCTCTAAGAGAGAGAGAACAGAATACATCTCATGACTCAGATCACTGTGGCAAAATCACCATTTCCACTGAGAGTTTCAGTTTGCAATACAAGAAGTTGCAATTTGTTCCTATGTTGTTGTTTTTTCTACACAGTTGCTATAAAAATACTATAAATACTGGCTGAGTTTATGTTGGTAATTAAAAGCCTTATCTTTGGGAATTACCACATTTTTGAGGACTCAGTTTCATGCAACATTAAAGCTGAGAAATCATTAGAAATGCACTTTGCATCTCACAGGATCAGGCCTTAGTCTACATACAAAGGTTTTACTGGAATAGCTATGTTGGTTAGGGATGCGATTTTGGGAGAGGGAGTCAACATAGCTATGCTGGCATAAGCCCAAGTGGAGATACAATTATACCAGTATAGCTTATTTCACTTTGCTGAGCTGGAATAAGCTATAGCAGAACAAGCATTTTTATATCAACATAACTATGTCTACACTAGCAGTTTTTGCCATTTTAACTGTATCAGCACGTTTAAAGTGGCACAACTTTAAGTGTGGACAAGGTCTACTTGAGCCAAAAAATCAGAATTAGGCATGTAAGTGATCAAAATTGCAGGCCCACAGCTGTACCCAGAATTGTTTGCATTTGCCTAAATGGAGCAGTGTCTGATAATCCAGCTCAATTCCCATGTTATTGGATGTGCTGTACTGATATTTATTTATTTTTAATCAAAACATACTACAGACTCCAGCTTAGGCAAACCCGACTGAAGTCAAAGGGAGACTTTTCATTGACTTCAATGGGCTTTGTAACTCGGCCTCAGCAAGGAAGCCTCCGAATAAGATTCAGGGGTATCTTTCCTGCTGGTAAGTGAATATACAATATGAGATATGTACACACGTACATGTGTCTGTATATGTGTTTTCAGACATTGGCCTGCATGACATCAATGGGAAGGTTTTTTTCAGTGTTTCCCTCCTTCCCCCTTTGGCCATTCTATTTCCTTTTCTTCTCCTTTTTTTTCTTCTGGCCACTGAAAAAAGGGTGGGAAAAAAAGCAAATTAAATGTGGGGGTTATTTTTGTCAAAACATAAAAAACTATTTTTGAAAGTATCCCCAAAATATACTGACCATTTTCAACCACTTATATTTGGAAATATTCAAGTATGGTGATCAGCAGTATGTACAGACTGCTATTTGATATCTGACACACCCATCTAACTGTAAGCCAAATCTTAAAAGATGCCAAGTGTATAGAATTTGCAGGTCCCTCGACACTTACAACATTTGGGCATGGAGTAGCACACCTTCACATTTTGGATACTGTATTTGTACATCATTGATCAATACTTTTGCCCATGTCTGACTAGAAACTGCCCATGGGTAACTATTATAGCTGTGTCAATCCCAGGATATGAGAGAGACAAGGTGGGTGAGGTAATATATTTTATTGGACCAACTTCTGTTGGTGAGAGAGACCAGCTTCCAAGAAGAGGAGCTCTGTGCGGCTCAAAAGCTTGTCTTTCTCACAACAGAAGCTGGTCCAATAAAAAACATTACCTCACCCACCTTATCTCTCGTGTGTAACTAGAACACTTGTCAGCCCTGCAGTAGTGTGCTGTTTGCAGCAGTACAGTCACTCTTAAGAGAATATTTCCACAATTAATGGTGTGAATCTGGCACCTCAGCACATCCGCAGGACCAGGGGGTATTTTAAGTAGAGTTGCATACATTTTGTTATGAAACAAATCAACATGATACTCATCTGGTTTCAGGTGTCAAAAAATTCAGCCCAACTTCCTAAAAGAACTGGCTGAGATTTGTGAACCTGGCTTGTCTTTGTAGTAAGACCCTTTCTCTCCAGGGGCTCCAAGGAGCAATTTGTCAATTGAAATGGTGTAATACCAACACATTATGCACAGCTCTCCTTTTAAACAATCTGCAGTCTTAAGCAAGGAAGGGATATTTTTGTGACAGATTACTTCTGTATTTCATGCTCTACCAGAAATTAAAGACAAACAGTTGATTTCCAGACAAACCCTCAAACCAATACAGAGGCTCCTGATACCAACTCTTAGCGTTTTTTCCTAGGTATCTTAAGCATGTGACTAATGAGTAATGGCTGCCCTCTTTCATTCCATCTTCCATTAGAAAAGCAAAACCTACATATAAAATGCCAGCTCCTGCTCCCACTAAGACAACAAAAGCAGGATCAGCCTCATGATGTGTATTAGTTTTTACATTAGACTCTTTTCTATGACACATCCCAAACAAAAGACCAATCAGATCTTTCCCTCAGTGAAGTTCACTGAATACACAATTATGGAAACCATAAGCTAGTCTGAACTGTCTGCATCACAGTTGGCAATCTGGCAAGAGACAATTGGGAGCGGCCTGCAATTCTGAACAGATCCACTTACAAAAATGGCATTCAATATCAATAGCAAGAGATGAAACTTGGTTTTAATTAATCATTCTGCTTTCAAAATAAACAACAATGAATTTGAACTTATGATGTTCACTTATTGTTCAAGTTATAAAGTGCCATCACATTTCACAGCAGTGCAGTGACATTAATTACTTTGTTATGAGATGCAGGAAACCCTGCTAATCTAAATCCAGCATACACAATTTATTTCTTGATACTTAGAAGACAGATAGTTTTCATTCAAAATCATATAACATGGAAGGAAATAAACATTTTAAACTCAGATGAAGAATGAAGAAGAGATATGGGGTAACAATTACAAAAGTTAGAAGCCTAAAACCCATTTTCAAAAGGGACTTAGGCTCTTTGGTCACTTAGGTACTTTTGAAAAGTTATCTGTGCTTCCTAAAATGTTTTAAATACTTATTTTGATGGCTACTTGCTTTTGTTCTCGGTATATTTTAATGCAACTCTAATTCCATTTTCATGTTTATCAGTATAAATCAGAGTAAGGCCTTATCTACACTAGAAAGGGTTTGCCCATATAAATATATTCAGAAGTCCTCCCAATAGAGACAGTTTACACCAGCAGTTTATATTACTAGTTGATGTATCTATGACAGTGCAACATTCTAATGTTGACCAGGCCTAACCCAGTCACTGTTCCAGATTCAGCTGTTGGCAGTGGAATACTATGTTCCCGTGATGGAAAGGGTACAGCAGCACAAACTATCTGCACACCCCATTCCATCCATGAGAGTGAGCCACTCAACACAGTACAGGGGCTGGCCATGGCGTGAAGCCAGATAGGTTGGAAGCTGCAACTTCCATGTAATGTGCAAGATGGGAGACAATGCTGGTGGGCTTCCCAACAGATTTTAAAGCTGCCTCTCCCTGATGGAAATCCTGCATTGCCACTTCCCCTTTCCTCAAGGTAGATTACCCCTCGGGGATAGCCAGTTGGCCCTCAGTGTAAACACCTTGTGCCATGAGAGGAATCTGTCCCACTGAGATCAGAATCTTCTGTGCCTACATCTGAACAAATGGGTTATGGCTAAATGAGTAAATTAAAGCAATTTCAAAGGAACATTATAAGAACAATTCTGTTTGTGTCCTTTAAGATTGCAATTAGATCAAATTAAATCAGCAGGAATTTCTCCACCCAAAGTAAATGGACCATTTAATGTCCTTCTGAAACAATGTGACACATCAAGCTCACGTGATATTTTGAGAGAAAGTAGTCTCCTCCTCAGGGTTATAGCTTTGTAAATAATAAAAACTTGAATTCTGAGGACATGCAAACTTCACTTTTCTCCCATCCAACAGGTTATCTTAAATAAAGTAAATAAATGTACATCCTATATACAAACAGAATCTATCCCCAGTGATGGTAAATAAAGCAGCCAAACCTGGGTTGCTAATTCATATCCATTTACAAACTACAGCGATACAAAGTCTTAAATTCATCTTTGGTTATATACTGACTCATTCTGACAATTTCTTCCATTATGTTATGTTCCTTCAGCTCTGATAGCAGTAACAGCAACAATATATAGGATCTATACTGTGATTTTTCCATTGTCAAAGTGTGTGGTGCTGCAGCCGTGGCTTGCCTCCTTCTTGCTAATATGTGGCCACTGGCTCCGTTTCCCTCTTCAATGCATTAATTTAGCCTTCTGGCTAAATCAAAGCTACACCCCCTCTGGGGTGACAAAAGTCCAGCTCCTCCCTCCTGTGATCTGAGTCCAAGAGATGAGGGTCTTTTCCCCCACATCCTCTGCAGGAAGCTCTGGCCCCAGACCCCAAGAAAAAGCAGCAAGTGCCTGGTCCTGTTCTCTAAGGATTGCCTTTTTGCCTAGGATTACTTTCTGTGCTTCCTCCTAGGATTCTGCTCTCTCCAGAACCTTGTTGCCATTAGCAACTTCAAAATAGAAAAACCACCACCACCCATGACTTTTCTTCTCCAGCCAGACAGCTCTGTGCAGTTCCTCCAACAGCCACCCAGACCAGAAGAGACCCACCACCTGTTCCTTTCAGCTCTCTTCTTGCACTGTGAAAAAGGAGCTCATATATAGCCCTCATTCCTTCTTGGGAGGCTTATGGCTCTGGCCTAAAAGTCACAGAACGCCTTGGTTCTGGGCTGAATTGAAAACAAGGCTGTGCAGGGCCTTTAGCTTACCTTAAAGGGTCAGCATACCCAGAATATATACCACAGGCAAATATAATTAACCCATGTTACAGGTGGGAAAACTGAGACAGGGTATTTATGAGACTTGCTCAAGGCTATCAAGGGTCTCGGTACTGGAGGCGGAATCAAATATCAGCGCTTCCTGGATCCCAGTCAGACCATGGCTCAATCAAATAACAGGTGCAATTTTGCTGTCTGTTATGATATCAATTATAACTACTTTCAGCTATGTCTCATATGCTTGATTTAAAAATAAAAATCTCTTCAACAGTAACACTGGGGAAGTATCTCCAGCACATATCTCCAGTATATCCTGAGGAGGACTGCAGCAGTGCCAAGTGCCCTCAAACTCTCTTCATTCCTGGGGTTGTAGGCAACCAGATCTGCCTCAGAATTGGCTGGCACAGTCCAAGGAGGGGCCAGAGACAGGTTAGGTTGGGGAGGAGGGTTTCTCTTGCTTGGCATCTACTTCTATAACTTCCCCCATTTCTTCTGGTTACCTGGGCGGATGCGTCAGCATCCCCACGCTGACCTGCTCTGTGGCTGCTGCAAACTCACTCCATGCCTCTCTATCCCTTAAAAAGGTGCACACCTTCCTCCAGCAAGCCAGACAACACATCCCATACTCCCCCCCCCCCTTAATTTGCAGTGCAGTCACTCAACAAAAGTCTATATGGTCCCCCTGCTGGGGCCCCTACGGTCCAAGCTGTTCCCTGCCAGTTGAACTTAGGGGAACGAAGCAAGCAATGGGATCATCACTTGCATTCTTAGGGCAAATCCCTCTCAGGGATCCAACGGCACAGACTGTATAACTTAGGAAAAGTTAGTATCTGTCCTTCTGTTTATTTTCTTGTTTACAACAGATACTGCTTAAATACATTTAATTTGAGAGTAACACACACATGGTGTTTCAATAATATTTGTATACTATTTCTCAAGCACCTGCCAATTGCATGAGTCAGCAAATCTATTCCAAACCTTACAGCCAGACAAAAAATGTAAATGTTCTAAAATGTGTCTTTACATTGGCACATTTCAAACAAACCTGCCAGGAACTGAGTAAGAGAAGAACACACAAAGGGAAACGCATGTTGTCTTACTGAATTATGAGGTTGCATTAATCACTCTGCCATGAAGCTTCATCATTTCCTGATCTTTTCACAGAATGCAAACAATTCATACCCCAACTAACATTTGTATGTAGCACGCACAGATAACGCAAAAAGCACAATACCTACCCATTGAACTACAAGTCTCTATAGTAGCATTATACTTTCCTATTTGAAATCTAAGACATGCATAGGCAATTCCTTTATGGGGAAACAAAGTGCATTTGTAGAGCTATACACACTTCCACACTTGAGACCAGGCATCAATTCCTATTAACCCATCAATCCCAATGGGGATTCAATCAGTGCGGGCCCTAATGCTGTAAGTATTTTAATGCCGCTGAACTGTACAAATCAGGGACTTAGCCATTAGTGTCTTTTGCTAAGACAAAAATAAGAAAAAAGAAAATGCACACACAAGTAACATAGGTTAGTTCAAACACGGAATGTGAGAACATAATAGATGTTTGGAGCTTAGACAGTGACTCTGAGGATCAAATGCACCTAAACTGCACCCACACATGGACAAATGTGGACTGCACACAGAATCAGGTAGCTGGATGAACAAGCAGGTATTTATTAATACAGTTCCCCTGTTGGCATAAGCAAATACCCAGTTGTTTTCTGCACATCTTTGGGGAGTTGGGGGCAGGGGCTCAGCTTACATGCCCTCATTTGAAAATGACGTCCAAAATTTCCAAAAAGTGAGTGCTTAAAAAGTTAGGCACTCAATTCCAAATTTAATCACTTAAAACAAAAGTGGCCTGATTTTTCCAATCATCCACAACTCTAATTGACTTCAATGGGAACTGGGAATGTTTTGAAAATTAGACCCATTTTATTCATTTTATGTATCCAATTTGGGAAATGTTGGCCTTAGTCATTAGCATCAAGGGCATTTATGGCCTCATCATATTCAGTGTATCCTCTGCATCCAGTAATTGCCAGTAGTATACAGCTTTGGCTGAGCAATGACAGTACTTTTCTATTGTTTTCCACGGCCTTCTCAGGTTAAGAAAAAGGTAGGCAGTTTAGTAAACGAGAATCAATGGCTAGAAAAGGTTCAAACAGAATTTAGACACACAACTTCCATTGATCCATGGAATTCTTTTTATGCCAGTGTGAGCTGTGTATCTAAATGCCAAGCAAATCTCTGAAAATGTAGGGATATCCATGAACTACAGAAGTGCTACATAGTTCTTTCACTGCTTATTAAATGACCTGGTGTAAGTAGTTTGAGTGTTTCCTGAATGCTTACAAAAGCTTTTATTTTTATCTTGGGAATATTTCAGGGGAGCTAATTAAAAACAAAACTAAAAAACTTTGCTCAATTAAATGTTGTAAAAAAGAGCCTTTAAATGAAAGAGATATTAAGAGTTTCAATCCTTAACCAGACACGCAGCCCACCATAATCAACGAGACTACTTGTGTGAATGAGAATAGATTTACTCACGTGAATAAAGAATTGCTATATCAGAATTTACTGTGGTAAATATTCCACAGAATTTACCAAACACAGCTAAAACATTTTGCTACACTCTAGAAACTGTTAAAGCAAATAACTGGCCCAGACCATTGCCCGTTCCAGTGATCTCAGGTTAAAATAAGTATCCACCAGACCAATTTCTCAGGCCCCATTGCCCAAGGCTCTGCAAACCTCCTGCTTCCTATCCCTGATCAACTCCCAAATATATGTAGGCTCTTGCTGATCCCTAGGGCTCTACTACCCCAATCCACAACCCCACCTTTGAATATAAGAGATTGGGTCCAGTACAGCTAGCAGCTTTTACTGGGACAGTTTTGCTTGCTTCCTTCCTTCAAGTTTTCCAGAAAGCTTGGTTTTCCCTGTTAGTCCAGTTTTCATGTCAAGCAAGTCAGATTTAGACTATATTATTTCTTATTATTTACTATTACTACTAAAAGAAAAAAAGATAGCATTCTTGTTCACTCTCTCTCATCTAGGTGTTTCTGTACCCCATCACTATATAATGGCTTTTATAACAAAGAATTCTACTGATCATTTGATTATCTATTTATAGAAGTTATTTATAAAGATGTAATTTTGTTCCTATGTGGTTTTCTATAAAAATCAGAAAATATCTAGACTACATCTGGAGAGAGAGCACGAGTACTGTCATCTGACAAAGCAACAGGAAAGTGAGATTCCCAGCTTAAGGAAACATACTCACTAGTTCTCATTGAGCTAGTGCACAAAAAAAACCAAAAACGAAACAAAAAAAACCAAAAGATTGGAGCCAGAATAGAGTGACCTGATAGCAAGTGTGAAAAATCAGAACAGGGGTGGAGGTAAAGGCACCCATATAAGACACAGCCCCAAATATCAGAACTGTCTCTATAAAACTGGGACATCCAGTCACCCTAAGCCACAGTAACATGGGCAGCAACAAGAAAGCATGCTCTGTACTGATGGAATCTTTGGAGATTTTAGCTGCCAAACTCTAACAAGTCTCTACTGATTTTTCAAAGGCTTGCATCTTAGCCAAATTTGGGCAGATTTTCATGGGGAGGGCAAAAGATGTGTCCCTGACATCACAGCCAACGCCCTGCCAAATTTCACTTCCCTGCACTGAGCCTCTAGAGCTCCTCAAGAAAACATTTGTAAAAGTTTTACAACGTGGGCCAAATAACATATTTTCCTCTAATCCTGTTCTGAGCTTAACCATTTTTGCTGAAAAATTTCCAAAGAAATTCAGGTAGACACCCAGCACTGAAAATTTCAACTCAAAAGCTTAGCAAAATTTTAAGCAACTGGAAAAAGGATCTGGATAATGGAATATCGGGCTCTCTGTGCCACTTATAATACTCTTCAAGGCAGGGATTGTTATTTGTCTGACACTTTCTGTTTACTGTAAACGTACTGAGTATACCTATGGCACTAAGTAATGGTGTGAGTGGAAGGGACAGAAAGCTATAGAAAACTTAAAGTATTTGGCTGAAACCCAGAGAGAAAATGCAGAGAACCTAAAAATACAATTGGCCAGATTCTGTCCTCTGATTTCAGTAGGGCATATGCTTGACTGTCTATGGCTGCTGTATACATGTAACCAAAGGAATAATTTAGCTTTAAATTGTACTCCAACACAAAAGATGATCCTAAAGAAGATCAGAGGACCTAAGCATTGAAAAAGTTGCCTAATACTATATGCAAAAGCTACCTGGCTACCTTCCCTCCAACTAATCTCCACTCTTACCTTACCTACATACACCTGGTCTCACACCTGCCTATTTAAAAGAAGGAAAAAAAAACCCTTAAACATACAAAACAATCCTTATACAAACAGCAGCCTTCCCTGCTGTCTCACCCCTTTCCCCACATCAGCCATAAACAAGTGTGTTTATGGTAAATTCCCTAATTCCAGGGAACTTTTGTCCTGTATTTCTGTGAAGTGTCACACATAATTTTTGTGCTATATAAATGCTACTAGTGTAAAGTTTCTACGGAGTAAAAGACATAAGATACACAATCGGAGAACAGCAACAAAAATTTCCATCATAAACCATGAATCCTGCAAATTACATCAATTTTTTGACTATTTACAGCATATGGGGCAAAGAAATTAAATGCATGACATTAATGATCCTTATCTGCCTTTCCTTCTCCTTCTAATTACCAGGGAATGCATGTTAATTAGATGGCTACAGAAAACACCCGATTCTTCTCGTCTGCCTTGTATGTAATTTTTTCCTACGCCAGTCCTTGCATCAATCCATTTTAAAGTCAAAGTCAATCACTCTGTTCTGAGATTCTGAATTTGAACTGAAACCACACTTTCCATTTGGAAACTAGGTAGATCTGATTTATAGCGATATTATGCAAGAGTACACCGAGTATTCCAAATACCAAGGATCGGCGGCAGCACTTTTAATATGCTGTTCTTTGCAGATAAATAATTTCAGTGCTAGAAAATGTTGGCTATAAATCAGTTAAAATCTTTAGAAGATTAAGGGTGGCTTGCCTTAAATTTAGATAATGCTGTACAACATTCACATAGTAATTTAGAGATGCAACTTATTTCTCTATTGCAAAGGAAGATGTATTCCTAATTGCTAAACTTGTTTTATTAATTTCTCTTTTTTTGTTCCTGGAATAATGTGAGGAGATTATATTTCCTCCAATGTGTTCATTAGTCAAAATTATCCTATACAGTTTTCACGAATTTCATTTATTCTTTGGGTTCCTATCTGATGCCTGATATTTAAAATTCAAGATGTGTTGTTTAGTTATGATTGGTGACATAAATCACATCTGCTTCCTGGCTGAAAAATACATCAACAATCATGTTTCTCATGCAATGCAGAATAGATTTTTTTTCCCCTCAGTGAGTACTATTGCTCCCTATATGTGTTGCATGAATGTTCATGGAAAGCAAATACATAAGGGGAGCAAACATAGCTGAAGCACATTGTATTTAAGTTTGAATGATTGTTTGCGGAAAACTGTGTGTGTTATTCTCTCAGCTCTAGTGACAGTCTTAATGGCCTCATAAGTCACTCAACACCTAGGCCTGGCCCACACGGGAAATGTAGATTGACATAATGCCACTTACATAGACCCCCTAAAGTATGCATCTCCACTGGCACATCAGTTCCACTGACCTAAATCGTGGTAAAAGTCGACTTAAAAAAACCATCTCTGCAAGTGGCGTAGCACTGAAGTCAAATTTCATGGGTCAAATTAGCATCAGTGTAGGTAGAGCACAATGTAAATCAATGCCACTGGCCTCTGTGCAGTATCCCATAATGCTCTGTTGTGACCGCTCTGGACATTTGCACTCTGCTGCACCGTGGCCATATAAACAGGAAATAGCTCCCCCCCTCTAGCCCCAGGAAATTTTGAATTCCCATTTCCAGTTTGGTCAGCGTGGAGACAGCTTTGTAGCTGAGCTGCTCATAGTGACTGCATGGCCCAAACATGCTCCAGCATGGAGTCGACCTGAGGTCTTGGATCTCATCAGACGGTGGGGAGAAGAGTCTGTTCTGGCTCAGCTCTGAGCCAGCAAAAGAAATTTGGATATGTACAAGAAGATATCACTTGGTATGATGGAGAAGGACTACAAAAGGGAAGCGCAGCAGTGCCACATTGAAATCAAAGACCTGAGGCAAGCGTATCAAAATGCTAGGGAGGTGAACAGTCATTCTGGCTTGTTATCAAAGACGTGCCGCTTTTATGAGGCGCTGCATGCGATTCTCAGCGGTGACCCCACCACTGTGCTACCATGCAGCATCAATACTTCCAAAGAATCCCATACAGGATGAATGAGGAGGACTGTGTGGACAAGGATGAGAAGTATAAGGTGCAGGAGAGCAGGGTATCCATTCTCTCTGAAAGACAGGACCTGTTTGTTACCCCAGAGCAGTCCAACTAACACAGGACAGCAGAACTGATCGAGATGCCGGGGAAGGCACATCTAGTGAGTGTGTGGGGCAAATCTCATTTTTGTGGTTATGTTCCCACTCCAGCGTCTTAAAAGGAGTTTGTGTTTTTGAGGGGATGGGCTTCCTGGGTATTGGAAAACTTCAACAGAGGGTTAGCCCCGTAACAGACTATTTATGTGCACAGGTATGCTCTGAGAATCCTCCGTGGATGTCTCAAAGAAACTTTCATGTAGGTAATCCTACTCCTTTGCAGAAGGTTTCTGGGGAGGGCAGCCTTATTTCTTCTGCCACAGTAGGAAACTTTACCCCACTACTCCACTATTAAATGAGCAGGCATCATTGCGGAACACAGCATAGCAGCATAAGGGCCAGGCTTGTACCCTGATGCTTGCAGTAAATCATTCCTTTCCGCCTGTGTTATGCTCAGGAGACTGATATCACACGTGGTCACCTAGGGAAGACGGCGCAAGTTTACAATACCCGACCAATATAGTCACTGCATCTTATTCCCCTGCCATGGACGGTGTCCCTGGGCACCTACACAAGACAATTCCTAGTCATGGTATTGTTGCCATGGGCGTTAGGGGTCAGGACACTAGTTGCCCTATGTTTTCTGCTGCTACACTTCACCCACAGTGTCCTCTAATCTGTTTTGCCCACCTCCTCCCAAACCAGTCCTTGGGATGTTACAGGAAAGCACAGTGATCCCTCTCCTTGCTCAAGTGTGGATTGTGGAGTTTAAGTGCTAATGAGACCTCTCTATAATGGATGCAAGGGCCCCATGCTTACCATGTCTGGAATGCCACTCCGACCCGTCCGATATATACAGATTGGAATGCAGGTCTGGCTTTGCCTTGTGAACATGAAGAGGAGTTCTTTTTACATTGTAACATTTCTTTTACTACTTTGGGTCAGCTAACAATGGCAACTTTGTGCTTTGCTTTTCTTACAGTCGACATCTTGGCCTTCAGCCCACCTTGCAGAACTCCCATTGAGAGACTTTTCCAGATTAGGAAGCAGAGAAAAAAAGATGCGGGATGACATGTTCAGTGAACTAATGAACGCCTCCACGGCTGCTGACACAGAGCTCAGAGCATGGAGGATGTCCTTGTCTGAAAAACTAGACAAGGACATGGAACACAGAAGATCAGCACAGGAGCATAATATGCAACAGGAGATGTTGCGTATTGTGGAGGGATCAGTTCAACATGCTGAGGCGTCTGGTAGAGCTCCAGGAAGAGCAGCGACAGGACAAACTCCCTCTGCAGCCCCTCCAAAACGCTCAATCGACAACCAGTTTCTTATCAGCCCCCAACCCCAACCGCTCTGGGAGGAGGCTGAGCAGGGTTCACTACGTGCTGCATTCCACACCAGTGGAGGCAAGCAGAAAGACACAAAGGCCCCTTTAAGAATTGTACACAACCACAGTTGCTTACCCATTGACACTTTACTATATTAACTTATCTTCCTTTCCCCCCACTGAAACAGGTCACAAATAAAACTTTGCAGCTTTAAAAAACATCTGTCTTTATTTATTCATAGCTTGGGCGGGGAAAGAAGGGGAGGGGGCCACTGGTGCAAGGGTGGGGGATGGGAAAGAAAGGCACAGCAGAGACATACATTACTGCGGTTCATTGCAAAACCGGTTTTTCAATGCTTCCCATAGGTGAAATGTTCTGCTGTTGGTTCTGAGCATAGCGCTGGAATCTGCCTGCTCAAAATTTGTGGCCAGCCTATCAGCCTCCACAGCCCAACCCTGGGGAACTTTTCACCCTTTGTTTCACACAGATTATGGAGCACACAGCATGCATCTTTTCACTGATGTGAAGCCTAGCGAGTAGACAACTCCATTTGGCTTTTAAACGCCCAAATGCACATTCTGCACTTGCTGAGCCTGTTATTGAAACACTCCTTCTCGCTGTCCAGGTGCCCAGTGTAGGGCTTCATTAGTCAAGAGAGCAAGGGGTAGGCAGGATCCCCCAGGATCATTATTGGCATTTCAACATCCCCAATATTTATTTTTTGGTCAGGGAAGAAAGTGCCCGCCTGCATCTTATTGAACAGACCAGAGTTCCTAAAGATGTGCGTGTCATGCACCTTTCCAGACCACCCCACACTGATGTCAGTGAAACATCCCTTGTGATCCACAAGGGCCTGCAACACTATTGAGAAGTATCCCAGTTTATGTACTCCCTGGCAAGGTGCTAGGATAGGGATATGCGTGCCATCTATTGCCCCCCTCAGTTTGGGAACCCCATTGCGGCAAATCCATCCACTATGTCCTGCACGTTTCCCAAAGTCACTACCCTTCTTAGCAGAAGCCTATTGATGGCTCTGCACACTTGAATCACAGCAGCTCCAGCGGTGGATTTACCGACTCTGAATTGATTCCCAACTGACCGGTAGCAGTCTGGGTTTGTCAGCTTCCACAGAGCGATGGCCACTCGCTTCTCCACTGTCAGAGCTGGTCTCAAGCGAGTATTCACATGCTTCAGGACTGTGGACAGATTTGCACAAAGCTCAAAGAAAGTGGCCTTTCGCATACAAAAATTCTGCAGCCACTGGCTCATCATCCCACACCTTCATAACGATGCATTCCCACCAGTCTGTGCTTGCTTTCCGGGACTAGAACTGGTGCACCACCAACTGAAGATGACGCATGACAGCCTGCAGCAAATGGGAACGGTTTCATTCTATGGCTTGTAACAGGGCAGGCTCAGTAACATCGCTATTTTCCGTGCTGCCACTCCTGTCTTGCCTTTGACAATACTGCAGGATAAGTCGTGAGGTATTTGTGATGCTCACAAGGATAGTGCAGAGCTGAGCAGGCGTGTGCGTAGCATAGAAAAGAAGTGCGAAAAAGCATTTGCAGTTTGTTTGGGACGAGAAAGGAGAGGGAGGGAGCACGTTGCATCATGGGAGGATGACAACCTTCCCAAAAGCCTGTGCAGCTAGTTGCACTATGGGATAGCTACCCACGGTGCACTGCTTTGAATGTCGACCCAAGCGTGGCGAGTGGGAATACAAGAGCCCGACACAAGGAGTGTGGTGTGATCACACTCCTGCCACTTATAAAATTCGGCGGGTGAAAGTCGATTTAAAATAAATCAACTTCACTGCAGTGTAGATATATCCCTAGTAAAGAGTGGGAGGTCCCAATCCTGCAAAAGGCTTACACATTGTTTAAACTTTCTGTGCTGACTTCAGTTATATCTATATATGAGACACCGCATGTGTAAAATTACATAAGCACTAAGTTTTCACAGGAATGGGACCTTCTACTGTTTACGTGTACATTTATATTTAGGATATCTTTTAAAAAGAGCCCAGGCATAATTCAATTGATTGGTTGGGATGAAAGAATGCCTGAACAAAGTCACCAGAAGAGGGTGATTCAAAAGTGTTTCCTGAATATTAACAGAAAGCAGTCTTCCTGGACCTGCTTCAGATGTATCTGTCCCATTTGAATAATTCGTGTGGACTAGTATGAAAACAGGCCAAACAGAATTTAGGCCACACTCTTCATGGGTGGGTGGTGTATTCCTGTTTAGTGAGGAATTCTCTCTTTGAGTCAATGGTTAGAGCCTGTTTTTGAGAAATTCTACCTGCAATGTTAACTGGATGCCTGCCATGCCATAACCTCAGCTGAAAAGGAAGGGGTTAAGATCTGACAAGCCAACTTTCATTTCAGATATAACAGAAAAATTGTACATGATTTCTACAAGTTAATTAGGAAAAAACGGGTGGTGCTTTTTTCTACACTTACAGCACCAGACCCTGTATTCCTTTAGCAGGCTCAGCTCCCACCAGATAAGGCTTGCAGGCCATGTAACAATTTATATGTGAAATATGCTTTTGAAATGCACTAGATTTAAATAAATAATGCTTGGTCCCTCTGTAGTGCCTTCTATCTAAGGATGTCAAAGAACTTCACAAGTCCTGTAAGATAGAAATTTTTTTTTATAGATTTTATGGATAAGAAAACTACAGTGAAGTGAGGTTAAAGGGGAAATCATATACCTGCCTCTTTGGAGCCTCTCTTGACAATGGAATTAATGAGGTTCTGCTGTGTTGGAGGAAGAGAGTCCCAGGACTGCACAGGAAGGGGCATATCCCGTCTGCTGCACGGAGCTCAGTTTTTGGAGATACTACCGGATGCGACAGTGCAGGGTAAGTGGGGCAGGGCCAGAGAACTATTCCAACCTGACACAGGAGAACAGGCATGTAACAGTCTGCAGAACCTACTCCAACCATCGTGCTGGAGTAGGCTCCATGGAAGGCTCTACAACCTGAATTGGAAGTGGGGAGAGGAGTTCCTCAGGTTAAAACCACACAGAAAATTTGCTCCTATGCAACCTGTCCAATTCCCACAGCTAGTCCATGGCAGAGCCAAAGACAGAACCCAAATCTCCTGACTTTTGCCTCAGTCTATTAGTCTCACAAGTAAAATACAGGGGTCCACTCAAACTGCCAGGGAGTAGGAGCTGGCTGCAAGTTTAATTTAAAGGGGTAGGGGAATATCAAGGAACTCAATCTATTTATTGTCCCATGAGAACAGTGATAACACAAAAGAATATTTCTATTTATTTAGACACCGAGTGAGTGGCCTTATTTATTTACCCAGAACCTTTTCTTCAAGGGCAACGTCAGTTGTTAATGCATTGGGGCCTTAGGTTTCCTTAACATTCATTTCTTCAGGAATCTATGCTGTCTTCTCTTAAATACAATAGTAAAAAGTTAAACAAGGATAAGTAGTGATGCTAACATGAAGGAATTTGTTTAAATTTTTAAAAAACAACTGAATGGCCTATTTCAATTGCTTTCATTTAAATTAAACACAATAATAGATATGCTGCTTTCTTCTGATGAATATAGTAAGGGGCAAACAGGGTAGCATGATACAAAGTGATACTTCAGCATAAGACATTGTTTCACATTACCCATGTTAATTACTGGAGTCAGCATGTGAAAACGGAATAAATGTCTGCCTGGATGTGTGACTTCAGGTGTAGCGGAGGTTGCTCAGTATCTTACAGGACTGAACTATTATATATATATTTTACAAGCACTTACACACTTTTCTATAAAACCAAATAGACTTTTTTAACAAAATAAGTTACTTTTCACTGCCTTGCATCATCTTTGCTCATTTACACATGTGCAAAAATGAGTGTAAAACATTAGCAGCAAAGTTCTCCAGTCCACTAAACTGACCACAGTACTTATACCAGACTGCTCAGGCACATCATAGCCTTATTTTGCCAGTAGAAATTTCTTGTACAAGACTTGGGTATATTTTTTCTCAAAGATTAAGGTTATTGGGTTGGTGGATATTTTTTGTTTTTGTTTGTTTTTTAAAGCTGGTATGAGTGACAGATACTGGTTTAAGCCACTGTGGGGCTGTGTCTTATCACATAAAGGTCAGAGAGACTCAAGGGATAAATATCACCTTTTCAATGCTCTAGCCACCTCTTGATTTAGCTACATCTACTGGATTATCAGCCTTTTCTCCTAGCTTTACTTCAGAATGTTGTTCCCATCACTGCAAGCTCTTTGTATGGTTTTAATGCCTCCAACCTAGAGTGCCATTCCCAGTTTAAATCCTCTACATTTTCAGATTATTTTGACTTTGGGAGACAGACTATTGTCTTGAAAAGGGATTGTAAATGACATTAAGGTTTGCATACTATAACACATACCAGGTTAAGTGAGACGGCGTTGTCTGTAAACCTTCCCCTAAGTCATCCCACAAGAATTGCTTTTAAATTTAAAAATATTCATTTTGTTATTGATACACTGAAAACAGAACCTTTTTCAACTGAATTTAAACAATTATAGGTACAACTTTCAAAAGCATTCAGCATTGACCTAACTCTGCTTGCACTGAAGTCACCATTAAAACTCCCATTGACTTCAACGGGTGCAGAGTTAGGCCAATGGTACTTCTCTGTATTAGCAATACTTCCTAACTTTGTGTCATCCGCAAACTTTATTAGCACACTTCCATTTTGTTTGTCAAGGTCAGTAATAAAAAGGTTAAATAAGATCAGTCCCAAGACCGATTGCTGAGGAACTCCACTAGTAACCTCTCTCCAGCGTGACAGTTCACCTTTCAGTAGACCCATTGTAGTCTCTCCTTTAACCAGTTTCTTATCCACCTTTCAATTCTCATATTAATCCCCATCTTTTTCCAATTTAACTAATAATTCCCTGTGTGGAACCATATCAAATTCCTTACTAAGTCTAGGTAAATTAGATCCACTGCATTCCCTTTGTCTCAGGCCTGGTCTACACTTACTGAGAAATTCGGTGGCAGACGTAGAGTAGAGTAGCTTGTGTATCTCCTGTCGACTTCCTAAATTCTAATGAGCGTGGCATCCCCACTACACTGTGCTGATGGGAAATGCCCTCCCGTTGACTCAGCATTACTCTTTTTCCAGGGGTAGATTTATTAAGTCAATTTCCGGATTGACTGAGTAGGTCTCCACTTCCGCTCAATCAATCCCGAAGAATCCATCTGACAGCGGCCATTTGTCGTGTCAGTGAAGACATACCCTAAGAAATCTGTTATCTTCTCAAAGAAGGAGATCAGGTTGGTCTGGTATGATCTACCTTTTGTAAAACCATGTTGTATTTTGTCCCAATTACTGATAACCTCGATGTCCTTAATTACTTCCTCTTTCAAAAAATTTTTCCAAGACCCTGCATACTACTGAGGTCAAATTAACAGGCCTGTAATTACCCAGATCACTTTTTTTCCCCCTTTTCTTAAAAATAGGAACTATGTTAGCAAGTCTCCAATCATACGGTACAACCTCTGTGTTTATAGATTCATTAAAAATCTATGATAATGACCTTGGTAATGGGCATGTCCCAGTTCCTTTAATATTCTTGGATGGAGATTATCCAGGGCCCCCAGTTTAGTCCCATTAAGCTGTTCGAGTTTGGCGTCTACCTCAGATGTGATCATTTCTACCTCCATAGCCTCATTCCCGTTAGCCACCCTGCCATTATCTCTAAACCCAAACCTCACTGAAAACTGAGGTCATTGAAAACTGACTCACATGAGACAGGTAGGATGCTCTTATGGTTCTGTACTAGGTTCCTATGTGACCTTGAACAAGTCACAATCTTTTCTCTGCCTTTGTTTATTCATCTGTTAAAGGGGGATAATAATACAAAGATATCTCACCAGGATATTGTAAAGCTAAATTAATTAAGGGTTTTAAAGCACATTGAGACTTTTGAATGGAAGGTGCTATAGAAATGTAGAAGATTAGTATTATATTAGGTATGCACACATGCACTATAAACTATGAGACGTACCCAAAATAGCAACAACTTCATCATCCTGGATTACTTCCAAAGACCCTGAAACCACAAAGCAAAGGCTGTCCACACTCTCGCCAGCATGGTAGATCAGATCCCCCGGGGCACAATGTACAGTCTGAAACTCCATGGCCAGGGCTCGAAGGCACCCATCGCTAGCCAGTCTGAATGCTGGGTGCTCCTTGAAAACTTTGCGGTTCAGATGCACACAGATGTCTGCTCGCATATCCTTCGGGCAGATCTGTAAAACCTAAAAGGAGATTAGATGATCAGTTTCTGTGCAAGAGTCCTAGAGCATTATATGGGCTCTGTGCCTTCATTGCGCCATCCAATTTTTTAAAAACTATAGCAGATTTTAAGAACTACAACATTCTTCTCATACATTTCCAACCTCAGTATAAAAACACTCCATAACATTAACTTAGCCTTCTTTACAATACCAGAAGGAAAGTAATGTTTTATCTCAGCAACATGCTCTACTGGATATTGAATTACTAGGATAATGCTGCAGGTTTTTAAAATAGTGAAATTAACAGCATAGCAATGCACAAAGCTTGTGTAGAAAAGCCCGTTAATGCCATGGGCTTGTAGCTGATGGATATTTTATTCTTAATAGGCAAATTCCATGAAAAATCCACACAAACTATGCATAGTGCATCACCTACTTGGAGTGTACATGGTTAGGGGAGTCATGGATTCCTTTAAGCTAAGTAATCAGAAAATGCATTAACCCATAGTGACTAAAAACACAGAAGTATAAACACCTCAGCTACTGGCAAGAATGAACAGAGTCCTTTGTGTGTGAGAGATAAGTGGGATTACACAGTTTTCTTGGTAGGGAATCTTTAATGTCCAGGGATCACATTTCTTCTAGTGCACCATCCTAATGGGTTTCTGTTTATCAAGGCTTTTTTTTTTTTTTTTTTAAATGAACATTTTGCTACCTTTACATGTATAATTGTGCCACTGCCTTAATGATCCCATTGTGTGTAATATCACATCTACCTTGGGAGACTGTTGATATGCCACAGACCGGGGTGAAGTGGGGACAATGGATTTGCCAGTGTACAAACATATTTAAAATTACTAGTGAAAACTCTGGAATTGTATAACATGAATAGGAATTTGAGATCACAAAGGTTCCTGCACGATTAATCTCTGATGAACAGGATATCAAGACTCATTATTTGAGAGAAATATGTTTAATTGAGGCAAACCCCATCTACTCATTTTTCTCAAAAGTAACTATTTCATCCAACTAAGAAACAACCTTCATGAGTTTCAAAGTTACTCCCATACATCCTTCCTTTGATGGGAGGAGGATGGTGGTTTCAGTGCAAAAGCTCATAGGGAGTAAGGGCAAAAGTAAAACAGGAAATAGTTAGATTATCATCAGAGACCATAGCAAGGGACCATTACAGAACAATACTAAATTCCAAGGCCCACATTTTCAAAGGCAGACATATATATGGCATGTTAACTAAATGCATCCATCCCTGCACACACAGCTTCTGATCTGTGTATGTGTATCTTCCATCACTGGCCAAAGCCCAGGTAGCAAGCTTTGTTCATGGGTCTTCTACAGCATTGAAGGGATGGAATTCTACAACCAAGGGTGCAGTGTGCCAGAGGGAAACTAATCTACCGCCACTATAGCAGTCTCCTTAACTACCACCAGTCTGGAGGCAAGTGGATCTGTTGCAGATCCACTAAAAGTGTCCTAGTCCCATCCCTAAGGAGCCATACTACTACAGATGCAGCCCCAGGCTGAGAAATATATTTCCGGGACGCTTGGACATGGACCCTATTTGATCTCTCCAGTCTGCCCACGCGGAGTGCCATAATCACAGTAGTTCTGCAACTTTTCAGGCTCTACTTTCCCACATTAGGAGTGAAGGAATAACATTTGGCCTGTACATACACAAATGAGATAGTTAGCTGTGCAGTTACCCAATTTAAATTTGCTGTTTATCTTCACATACATGTCATATTTGCAGAAATTTGCCATTCAGATGTGGGCCCAGGAAGTGTGCATGCGTGCACACATACACTTCACAACTATCTCATTGTCACATACATATCATCAGGTGCTGCTATAACTGGAGCAGTAAAGGAAAACTCTGATTTTGCTAATTATGTTTTTATGAAGTTATACAATACAAATCAGCAGTTCTGATGGCAGTGAGCTGACAAAGTGGTTTGAAGTGAAAACTGGAGTCAAATATATGCATATTCAGTCCAATACTTTTTGCTCTATACCTAGAAAACTTCTTATCCAATTCCCTTAATAACAAGATGAATCACCTTGGCATTGTAGACATATTATCATGATAATTATAGTAGAAAGTAAGAGCCTGAGACATGAGGCTAGCATAACCGGCCATGTATGAGGTTTGAGCTAAAGTAATGGTCAAATATGTTATAAAGCAAAGTTAGCAGAAGTCAGGCTGTGAATGCTGGCAGGCTCATGATAACTGGTAAGAACAGAGCTGGTATAACACACACACATTCCAAAGAAGTGCTAGGCACAAGCACATTCCAGAAAAGTACCAGGACATCCTAATACCCCAGAAATAACAAGGGCTCACTGACCTCCTCAAATGACACTATAATGGATAGAAATGTGTGAATAGAAAGGTTTTGACCGACTCATTCGGTACAAGGTAATGGGTGGTATCATACCACATCAAAGGGTGGTACCTTGCTACATCAGGGGGTGGGGCAACTACACGTCAGAGGGGCAATACACAACCTGTTTGTATCAGTCAAAATAAAAGAAGATCTCTGAGGAAGCATCTTTGTCTGGCGGAGTGGGGAATGGAAAGTCCCGCCATTTACTGAGCCAGTACCATTGTAACAAGCATACCTGTGTTAATGGTCCTGTAGAATCTACAGGATACTAGGACCATGCTTGCCCAAAATAAACCTGACCGGATGCCTTTGTTGCTCAGCAGATCTGTGATCATGTCGAATCACTCGATCGTGGAGTAGTGTCTCAGTTATCTGCGCAGAGCTGGGACAACATACACGCGGGGAGCACATGCATGCAGCCAACAACTGACAACAATAATGTCTACGGAGGAATATAAATTAAGAAGCTGCAGCTAACATATGCACAACAGCCACAGAATGGGGATTAAAACTGAATGAATAAAAGACCAAACTAAAGGCAACATAAAAAATCAAGAAACAGGCTAAACTCATCATTAACAGTGTAGAGAGCTTCTGCTACTTGAGTTCTATCATAGCATATGACAACCGCTATGAAGACGACTTTGACAAGTGGATAGCTACTGTCAGCGGAATGTTCACATACCTGAATAAAAACATTTGGAACCTTAATTGACCGTGTCCATGACAGCTAAAACCAGATTATATATAATGCTCATCATATCCACATTACTTTATGATTATGAAACATGGGTACAGTGAGTAACTACAATCAAAAAGTTGCCAACTACAATTGTTTGGCCATGGTGCTAAAATGATCCCATACTGGCTGCCTAAAATTGTTCTGTATGGAAATAACGCATGGAGAGAGAGGCAGTGGACAGCCAAAGACACAGTTGTATAACATGGCATATGAAGACATTCAGGCAACTCCCCTACAGGGTCAATGGCAGCTCAAAACAGAAGTGGATGGAATCTGCTCATAACTTTGGCCCTACCCAATCTTGGTGTTAGAAGGAGGAGACCATGAGGATTTTCCAAAATGCTCCTGGCTCCCCATATCTAATAGGAGATTGTTGTATTCCCCACTCCCATTTTAGAAAAAATGTGGGGATTGCCTTCAGACTTCCATAGAAATCAAGTGTGGCCTATAGTGGGTTTAACATATTTGTGAGTTCCTGAGACTATAGTAGCCTTCCATCAGTATGAATATCACAAAGGAGCCAAAAGTGGATCATCATGGATTAGTTTGCATTTGCTACTGGTTCATCATTAAACTTGATTAGAATGACATTTGCGAAGCCTGCAGACTTGCTTTTGCTTTTAGTTGGTTATTCATTCCCAGATTTATGCACCAGTTCAAGTACCATATTACAAAGATTGATTCTGAGGATAAGTTCACCTTTAAATATTTGTTTTACTTGTAAGGGGTTGCATTACATTACACGCTAACAATGGCAGCTGTGCAGGGATGTGGAATTGACACCATGTTTTATTCATTATTCAGCATTCTGGAAGTTGTGTATGAATGCAAAAAAATCAATGGAGCTCAGACTTGAGAATTTATGGACTGGTTGAACCATTAGTCAGTGGTATATTTGTTAGTCCTTGGTATAAATGTTGAGGCTGATTTTTTTGGTTTTACAGCCATAAATACTGGTGCCTAAGCTTAAAAAATGTCAGTTACTGAAACCTACATCATATGCTCTTTGGTATTCTAATAACTGTAGACTTTTTGAATTAAAATAATTCTAGAAGGTGAAATGAGTCAGATGTGATTTAATGTGTGTCTTGCTATCTCCAAAGGCATTCTCAAAAGTACACATCAAGCATTTCCTTTTTAAGCAGGGGAAGTCAAGAATGAAAATGTTGAATATTTTAGATGCAGAATTACTTTTTGTTGCTGGAGCAACCCACTGTACCATGGGATGTCCCCCAACCATCCTTTCCAGGTGGCTTTACATCATTCCCTGTAATACCACAGAAAGCAGTATTTGTGAGGGTATGGTCAGTATAGCTGCTAGCCAGTCATGTCCAGCATTTTAATATCATTCCTCCTGGAGAACTGCTGCTCTGGCTAATACTCCCAGGATTTGCACTCTGGGATCCAGATGGCTAAAGAGCCCTGTTAGGAAGTCAAACAGTATCGTCTTCCCATGGGACTCCAGACAACCCATCTCCAGGATGCATGTGCTCAGCCCATCTCTAACAACATTTTAAGTGCTAGAGAGCAATGAGTTTGTTTGTTTGGCTTTAAATCGCATCATTCACAATTTTGAACAATAAATTAAACAACCAACCAGAAGGCTGGTGATTGGAAATTTGTTGTGATTTCCTGAATTAACAGCCTTGGAACACACACACCAGGCTCATTTCTCTACTAACAAAAGGAAAACAATATCTACCTCTATAAAAGCAGGCACCTAATACAAAGGGAATGAAGAGATTTTTTCATTTGGTGAAGAGGTATTTATTATCTCAATACGCACAATGGGAATTGTGCCTGTAAATCCAGTGAATCAAGGTGAGAATACTCCCCTAGTAAAAGTAGCTCCCAGACTATCTTCCATTACAAGAATATCTAATTTATATTAATAACTTATACCCTATAAGTCTATATTGTAACCAAGAGCTCTATTAATAAGTAACAGGAGCAGACTGTGCTCTTAGTGCACAGGCCCACATAGTTGCAACATGCTCTTCTCTCTGAGGTCAGTCAGCTCCCTTGAGTAGCACAACCTTGTTTCCTCCTCACCTCCTTTTGGGTGGCATGCATCCCTTAGGGCACAGACTAGGTCCAATCCTTACACCCTCTGAGTACAGAGTCTACAGTTGTGCCTGGCACTTGCATGGATACTCGGATATGGTCAGCGCACTTTCTAGCCCTACAAGGATATAAAACCAGTTACCATCAATACAAAATTTTGTTTCTTTGTTTGATATAATCTTGGCATCTCAATAATTCAATAGCTAAAATATCAATATTGGGGATTAAATGGTTAGCAAACTTGAATGAGCTTTCAGGAGGCGACATATTTCCTTCAGGTTGCATTTGCTCACCTTTTCAGTATCTATCCCCCTAGACATTGACCAAGTGGAAACGATATAGTCCATCACACGTTCACTCAGACCTTTTGGCACTTGGTAGAGTTTAAGGAAGTCCCGGACACTGTTCAGCATTTCATGGTACCTGTTCGTGTTGGCATACATTTGCTGGAAGATGGTTGTCACATTACCAAAAATGGTTGCATACAGAAGTGCTGTAAACAAAAGAAAAAAGTAAGATAGGTATTTTCCTAAAGTCCCAAGGAGCAGCAGACTTGATAGCTACATAATAATATGTTGTGTTGGTTTGTCTGGCCTCTCGCAAAGTCTATGTGTACCATTGCCCTTTGACATATGGAATGGGAGGCCCACTTTGCCTAGTTAGGCTGGTCAAATTTTATAAAGCACAAACATTTAATGGGTCACCTCTAGCACTACAAATTCAGGATGGCTGTAAAATTTATGATGTTGAGCACTGGGAGGTGGAAGGGAATTATTGAAATATATTCTATACATTTGTCTTTGTCCATCAAAAATTCAGTAGCATAAAAATCAATATAAAAACAAAACATAAGATAAAAGTATTTTAAGACAAATAGTTTGACAGTAAATAGTTTAAAATTTCATCTATGGTCTATTGCTCCTGTGTTAAAATGCCATCAGTGACAGATTTCCCAGCTTTAAGTGCATTACTACAGTAGTCAGTCGAACCGTCATTATCCACCTCAGGGTGACAACAACAATGTATCAAAGCACAAGATGGAATATAATATACAACTACCATGGGTCAGTGATTTATAAATGCAAGTGTAATAATGCAGGTTTTTATGTATTATGTTTTAATATTCTTCAGGAAGAAGGAACAGCAAGGTCTCAGGCAAGAATGAGAATTAGAGCAATCCCCTTCCCCAAACACAGAATCTGGGATATGCCTTTTGTCTACAGTCAGTTTAATTACAATGGCCAAATAGTTTTTTATTCAAAAATTGTTAAAGTGATAAAAAGAGTATTTTTTATTTCTTTTTAAAAAGTCAGAGACAGACACACAGTGTCTGAAAATCCACTTAACCTGCTTTCTAATGGCTTGTGGAGTGCTGGAGGTGCCGTTCATGGTCACAACATGAGGCAGCCCTTCTCAAGGTCTCTTACCTCACCTCTGCATCCCACCCAACCCACCGGTATGTAATTATCACTGGAAAAGAGGCTTAAAAAGCATCATGGAGCATACCGAGTACCAGATCAGCTCAGTCAGAGGAAAGCCAAGAAACCATCAGAGTAGATTGGACAACTGAGGGAACGACCAGCCAGACGGGGTATCCAAGCAGTGAGAGAGCCCTGGCTGAGCAGTGGGTACCTGCTTCTAATCCACCCCTTCGCCTCCCCTTTCTTCTGCCTCTCTATTTTTCATTTCCCTGCTACTTGTCTTCTTTCCCTTATCGCTTTCCTTTTTTGCTCTCCCTCTTCATTTCTCAGAAAGGAAATCTCTTTATTTAGACCAGGACTACAGGACCTGTTTAAATGGTTTTACTCTGTTTAGCAGGGCTGGATTCAGGTAATCTGGGGTTCTAAACACACCGTCACTTAGAGGCCATCCTTTGGTCCTGTCCCCACACCTCTAGGCCCACCCTCCCACAACTGTGGCCCTGCTTCTCCAAGAAGTGGCAGTGGCATGAACCACCATCATTTTGGGCAGGCTGGACCTCCCCAGTCCTCTGTCTTGAGGCAGACTGTTGTCTGTCCCAGAGGAGGAAGGACTCGACCCTCTTACACACCTCAGAATGGGGGCCCTTTCTAACACCAATCTACCAGAGCCATGATGGGGTGGTGGCTTCACGGGTTTCCATGAACGCCATCCCCGATGGGCTCATGTTTGCAGTGCTTCTCAGTGTAGGATGTCAGAAATAACAACCTTGTGAGGTGAATAGGGTAGCTCTCAAATCAGTTAGGGGTACTGCTTCAGTCTGCCTACAGACTCAGGCAGCATCTGTTACACTTGTTTTCAGGGTTTTGTTCACAACCATGAGGCCTAGAAACATAACTTTAAAAAAATGAAAGCTCATATTCTGATGTCATTACATGACTCCAGATGCCAAGACCCTAGGCACAGACCTACAATAGTCCTTATGTCTCAATCGAGCCAGGCCTTTCAGGGGCTTAGCACATGTAGATAACAGCATAAATGATAGACTACGGCTGTTCATTTTAACCGCAAGAAGGGGTCACTTGTGAGGCATCCTAGCTGTACAGGCAGTGTTCACTCTGACAAATAGGCTTCGCCACTTGGGTTAGGTTTAAAGCCCTGCACACACAGACACAAACAGAATATATACCAGTGATACCAGCTGTTTATAACTGCGTTGGTTGCTAATAAGCCAAATAAAACACTACAAGGTTTTATGCCTGATAAAGGCTTTCATAATCTTCTGAAGCTACTTGAAGGACTGTCCTTTTTCCTAGTCCATTGAGATCAGAGGAGTAGGTTCCGTCTAAATTTAGTCCAATTCAGGGCCTTCTCAGGAGGACATGCTGGACAGAGAGAGCTGCCTCCTTCAGGATATGTAACTGTTTTCAGAACTCATAAATCCTTCCTGCTTGAACCAACTTGCCCCTTTTCCATCTGCCCTTCTTCACAGATGGATAGGGGGCTGGTGCTAGGGGAATGTAACTGAGCCACTCTACCTAGTTTAGTCATCACTATATATACACAGCATCCAGGTGCCCTTTTGATAAGTATGGGTGCTTAATAAATTATTTATATATTTATGGGCCAAATCCTGAGGTCCTTATCCAGTTTCAACTCAGTCACACACCTATTGGGATCCATAGTTCCTTAGTATAAGCACTGTTTAAAAGCTGAGTGAGGTCTTCAGGATTTGGCCCAACATAACTATATGTAACCATATTTACATACATATGTTTGCTAACTTAACCAGGTACAGCAAGCATAGCAGAACACCATAAAGAAAAGACAGACAGGAAGTCTTTTGAGCCAGATAACCAAGAGTTGGTTGGATCTTGGACCAACTCCTCATCAGTTTTTATTTAGTCCTTACACTCACAAACCTTCCATTAAAGTCAAGGGGTGACTCGATCACACTAAGTACCTGCAAGAGGAACAAAACTTTGGTAATGGGCTCTTCAATCAAGCAGACAAAGGTATAACAATGTCCAATGACTGGAAGTTGAAGCTAGACAAATTCAAATAAATAAGGACAAAAATTTTAACAGCGAGGGTAATTAACAGAGCTGTGCAAAAATTTTTTCAAAACCTGTGTTTGCTGAAAAATGCAGTTTCCGGTTGACTGAAAATGGCCAAAAATTAAGGTTGAATTTGGCAAATAATTTTGGCAGAAAAAAAAAAATGGGGGAAATTTTTTTCCAAAAAGTCAAAATGGTTTGTTGCAACATCTTCTAAGAGAAATGATTCAATTTTTTGCTTCACAACGTTTCATTTAAAAATTTAGATAGATTTAAACACAAAAAAGGGTAAAAATCATCCCAAAATAAAACATGTTTCAGGCTGGATTGGATGAAATTGGGGAGAGGGAGGTGTGTAATTTCAGCAAGAAAAAACAAAAAACAAAATGTTTTTGGATCAACCAGAAACAATTTGGATTTTTTGGTCCCAACTGAAAAATCAATTATTCGTCCAGCTCTAATTACAAGCCACTGGAACAATTTACCAAGAACTCTGGTGGATTCTTCATCACTGACAATTTTAAAATCAAGATCGGATGTTTTTCTGAAAGATATGCTCTAGTTCAAAACTAAAATTCAGGGAAGTCCTATGGCCTCTGGTATGCTGGAGGTAAGACTAAAGGATCACAGCAATCCATTCAGCCTTATAACCTATGCATCATTAGGAGTTTTGTCTGAATTTGCATTGAATAAACACTGAAGGACGTAGGGCATTTGGCCTCATTAGTAGTATTTTCCTCATTCTTTTCACATTTCCTAAAGGAGGGAAGTTAACAACTTTCTGGTCTAAAGCTTTGCCCCATCAGAATGAGGTTGTCTCATCAGTGAAATAATAGTAGGTAACAAATCCATTTCCCCCCCTGGATATGTTGCATGTTAGCTTTTACACCTACAATAATTACTTTATATTGTAATACACTACATTATGTTTTAAGATCACAAAGCATAACATAACTAGGAGAAGCAAACAAAATATATCATTTTAAATAGGATAGCTAATCAATATCCAATTGCATTGTTTCATGAACTATATCCAGTTGTTGCTGACAGCCAATACCTATTTGATTTCTCTGCTGGTGGTAGAAATACATAAATATTTTAAAGCCAATACAAGAAGCAAAAGATATCCTACAAAATATGGCAAATAGGAGTATGGTTATTTTTTTTATTTTTTTTTGGAAAGGTAGAGTTATGCTTTCAAGGGCAATCTTTTCCTTTAGAAATATCTCTATAAATATTAAAGATATGACTAAATTAAAATTAGCATTAAGCAAATAGCTATGGCACCAGAGGTATGCTTATGTCTGACCTAGCATGCACTTAATGCTGAAAAGAAAAAGTGGATCTGGGTCCTATTTACTTAGTTAGCATGGCAAAGCAAAGTCTTATCCAAGCTGACTCAGGTACATAATGGACCTATAAAAAACAAGCCCTTGCCCCAAATAGATCAGTGTTTAATCTGGGCCTAACTTCAGATCCGGATCCAAACTGTATGTCTCTATAAAAAGGAGCCCAGACAAAATCATGGATCCAAAGACACCCATAATGGGAGTATTTAAAGAGCAGATTCACACTTTTCCAAATAAGCCCATTAAAGAGAGAGATTCAGCCCTCAAATTTGGATATTATCTCAGATCCAGATACAATGTTCTGGTCTATCTTGGCTTTCATAGACCCAGATCCTTTCCCCATCCCCTGCAGCAAGTCCACAAACGGCTGCATGGGAGTTGCAGTAGATGCTGATGCCTCTTTTAAAAGAGGGCAATCCAAAGGTTCCATCCTCCTTCTCCAGGCATGCTCCTACCCCTCAGTTCCCTCTGCACAAGGACATTGAGGCCCCCTATTGGAGGTGTGGCTTGTCAGAGGTGCAGATCTCCTGCATCAGCTCTTCAAATCCAGCCCCACTCTTCTGCTGGTGAAGGCCCTTCATAGCTGCAAACAAACAGTGGGCATGATTTGCCACTTAACGTACTTCCTAAATGGCTTTCTTCCACCAATCAAAATCAAGATTTCAGCTTGTGCTGCAGCACAATATATTATGCAAAAAACAATAAAGACTAATAATTTTTGCATGGATTTTGCCATGGAAGTACAAATTACTTCCTATTTATTTGTAACATTAAGGTTTGACTGAGCTAAGCTGTACCTAAAAGCCTGTGGAATACAAGTACCACATCTCAAGGAGAAAGATGAAGAAATGCTTTTATCAATACATTTCATATAAAAACGATTTAATCAGCAGATTTTATATTTAAAACAGTACCACCTTTTTCCTACTAGATGCTCTTCTGCTCCCTGCTAGGCATGTATAAATAAGACCCTGAATATCATGGGCTAGAGTCACTTCTGATTCTTGCTAGTTTATCTGGCATATTCCTGAGCACTGGGTCCCTAGCAGTGGGAAGTCCACATGGAAGGAAGCTGTGATGGTCCAAGGCATCTATAAATCCTCTTCCACTGGAGAGCCTGCAGCCAGCAAACGCAATCCCCAAAAATGAGTGGCACTGAGTAGGGAGGAGGCATGGCCAATCACCGAGGTTTGGTATGGATTCAGTATCACCTGGGCAGCTTCCCCTAGTGGGCCTGTAATGGAGCAAACACTGTATGATATCGCCTATGGAACAGTGACCCCTGCTGGCTCAGGGACCAGGAATTCACAACCCCTCTGCCAGCAGGGGTAAATTGAACCTCATGTCTGAGTTATTGTCCACGAAAATCAAGCAATGTGAAATTTGGTGAAAAACAAAATCCAATACTTCATTTTGATTAGTATGATGTGTGCACGTTACCAGACATTTCAATTGCTAATTGCAGCCACTATACTCCGATATTACAATTACCTTGCTAAGGGAAATTATTGCTGCATATATGAATTTCCTATTAAAAACATTCCAAATTTTATTATCTTTAATTTATCATGAGTTAACCATTTTATGGGATTAAATGGACACAGAAAGGATGAGGATTCTTTCAGTCTGGACTGGGAGAAAATATTAGCATACTGCACATTGACATGTAATGTTTCTGCAGATGATAGCTAGTTATATTGCATTCACTTCTTTCTACAAGAATAATGAAACGAATCCATAAGATGACGTTCAACGCCACAGAAGGAAATCAGAATCAAACTTCTTCATTTCAAAGAGTTGGGTGGCAATACAAATTCTTGTTTTCAAACTGAATGTTACTGATTAAACACTAAATTGCAGTAGGGCTGCCAACCCTCCAGGATTGTCCTGGAATCTCCAGGAATTAATCTTGAATTAAATATTATGTCATGCGATGAAACTTTCAGAAATACGTCTAACTAAAATTGGCAACTATAAATTGCAGGCTAAGTGGTGGCATTAAGCCATTGCTCTGTATTAGTGGCCAGGAGCTGCACTGGTCCAGTGGAAGCTCTTTGGAGGCATTGGGCCTGATATACTGTTGCTTTACAGCTGCTTTGTGCCAGGTCTGCATCATCTCCTCAATAGCCCCAGGTGCGTGCGGAGTTTTGGGGCAGAGCAGAAGTAGGCCAGAGGAAGGAGGAGAAGGAACTGAGCAAAAGGGAGTGTAGTTAGGGTGGATCAACAACCCAGCAGTGGCCTGTAAAGGGACACAAGTTAGGACAGCCAGAGGGTTTCCCCAGCCTGCATCAAGGTCTGAACTAGCCCCCTGCAGCGTCTGAACAGGAGGCACAAGCTGCCTCCCCTCCATCCTCTCGCCTGCGCCAGCACAGGAGTGAATCTGCTCCTCTGTGTCATAATAAGAACAAGAGAGAAGCCATATCCACCCTCTAGATATAAGCAGGGTCTGAATGAGCTCTCCCCTGACAGCTCGTGATAAGCTGGGGGAAAGACTTTAGGAGCAGACCATGTTTGCATAGACATACCTACTCTGCCTAGGTGCCCAGCAGATGGCGCTGCTTTGCCAAAATGACAAATTTTGGCTATTTTTGGGTGGCAAATCACTCTAGTATTCGAATGCAGGGTTAATGAAATGTTATCCTTATTGAACGAGTAATGGGCAGCAGAACTGTGTTTAGCATGCCCCAGTTGAGAATGTCACTTTGAACTGAGCCTCACTTCCTAACCAGAAGGCAGGGGTGCCAAATCCCAGTGAAGATGAGAGCGGGTGGAGACAGGTGTCCCTACCTGGTGGTGTGGACTACTTGCTGAAATCACTCAGAGCTGGGATAAGTGGCAGAACCTCAGAATGTGATGTCGTGGAAGCAGCAAGCCGTGCCAGCTGGTGCCAGAAGACACAATGGCCAACAGTGGCACACAAAAGCAATTGATAGCTGAGAGATGGTGGCCATTGGCGGCGGCAGAGAAACAGCGGCAACAGTGAGACAGTTGCTGAGGCAGCAGCAGAGGCATTGCTCAATGCCCCCCTACCCTGGGGTGGGAGGTGAACCTTAGGAGTACACTTCTGAATTCTGTGTCATCACTTACCAAGGACCACCAACCGTGATCGGGAGTGTGGCAGAGGGAGAGGGAAGTGATGTGTAAAAGGGACATTTGTTCATTGGAAACTGAAGCAAAGAACACTACCCAACACACTGTGGGGTAAGGTTTGCTTATGGTCACATGCTTTTGCATGTGGTTGAGGTGTTTTCCCAAATTAATGTTTGATTCCCTTTACCATTTAATAGAAGTTCTCTGTTGTTATACACAGACTCAGTGCTCACGGGTGGGGAAGTGTTGCCTCTTACAGGCACCCAGGCGTAATTTTAGGTTTCCCCAGATTGCTGGGTAGGGGCTTGAGCTGCTTCTGTTTTGTATTTTTACGAGGCACCCTAAGATATTGAACCTGGCCAATGCTGCTGCCAACTCCACCTGGCAGAAAGGTTACCTATACTGTTCATTTGTATTTGCACCTACTACACTGGACAGCAAACAAACCTACCTCTTTCAGCAAATGTCATTTCACACACAGAGCTGTCAGGCAAGACAGAATGGCTTTTTGTCTTCCAGTTACATTTTCTCTGACAAAAATAAAATACATTGCCCCCAACAATGTGGCAACCCATTAACAATGCAGTCTGTGTCACCTCATCTAAGCCAGTATTGTAATAACATCAAAGAAAAAAGCACAGTAATTTCTCCAGCCAGTTACTCACACTAATGAATCATGAAGGTCAGGCATAGGTTGCAGAGGTCACCTAATAATTTGCAACTTTTAATCATCTAACAAGTATAAAAAAAATTCAAGAGAAATGTATGGAAATGGCTACCAAAGTCACACACCACTCGGGGGGTTTGATTTCAAAACTGTAGAAGTCAGAAGTTTCTATTGAAGTAATTGTGAGTCTCTCAGTCTTCACAATTACAGATCTGAATGCTATGCATGGTTCCCAAGATGAATCATCAGATTGATTATGATTTGTTTAAAATGTACTCATCCCAAGCTCTTGCTGCATGTATAGACTATATTCATAAAAACAATACAGCAACAAATGAGACCAAAGTCCAGTAGTGGAAACCCTCCTGGATTCTCCCACCAGTCTTGCAATTCTACTCTGAACTGAATTTTCTACCTGTCTTGGGAAACCAGCAGTTGAGAACTGTCAAAGTGTCCTGGAGGATCTGTCTACAGAGAACAGTTCCACTTGATAAGTAACAAAGACTCATATTTATTGACTAAGCTGCTCTATGTTGAATACTTTTCAAAGAGTTTACAAGCCAGTAAATGACTTCATGTATAATGTATGTTTCATGAATAAGTTTCATCCTAGATTGCTAGAAATAGTTTTAACTCAATAAATTGTTGAGAGAGTGCTGAAACTGGAAAATTCATTGCACTAGTTCAGCAAAACATTACTTCTCACAGGACACTGAATGCAATGAAAAATTAGCTGAAAAAAGCAAGCCTAATTTGATGGGGGAAGAGATGCTGTGCTCCTCCATAGAAGGAGCCAAGCATGCTGCAGTCTAAGTTGAGAACTGCTATAAGTTCACTCATACTTGTGAGTTCTACAGGTGGAGAAGTGCCCTCTGATAAATAATGGAACAGCAGAAGCACACTGCACTCCCCGCCTCACCAATGAAAACAGCTGCTCTACAGAAGGATTGTCAGTAAAGTTTACACCACTAGTAAAAATATAGCTGATAGGGTCTGAGAAAACCAGAGCAACAGTGATGTAGTTCTTTTCTCCCTTCTCCTGACTCCAAAGAAAGCAACAATGCAATCTATTGAAAGTGTCAGTAACACAAACAAGGATACAAACAAGGGAACAGCTGCTCTGAGAAGCCACTTAAAAAAGAAGCAGCGGATAGAGCGGTTGAAACATCTGTGCACCTTAAAACAGGTTCCCAGCAGTGCAATAAGGGAGAAGCAGAGGACTGAACCTCTCAGGAACAAAACCCAGGTGCACCTACCCATAACTCTTTCTTCACACACATTTCTGAAGACAGAATCAGGGAGGCTGGTACTGCAGACAAGATGGCACTTTGCCAAATAACCATCTTTCACCACAAAACTTGAAACCATCTAAAATTCTGCTAGTTTCAGGCTTAATATGGAAAAGAGTCAGATGAGTTTTGAGCAAAACAATTTGGACCCTGGAACCTTTAAAAAATACTGAATTTTGGTGTTTACCTAAGCACACATTTTTCAAGGCCGAGTTTCTTGATTTTGTTTTGGACACAGCAGGAGGTCTTCTGAGCCCCACAAACACCTGTGCAGTGGGAGCTCAACTAAAAGCTCTAGTTTGGTCTTGCTTCCACCCATTGGGTTCAAACGAGCGGGAGAGAGAAAAGCAGAAGTTAGGAACTCACGCAAAATCAGAATCAATGTGCACCAAAGCCACTAGACACAGATCTAATACTAGCTTGCCACCTTTCTGCCAAGATGGCACCGATGAATGAGTAAGCCAGTACTGAACCAATGCCCAATGCCTTGCAGTGCATTTTAGATGAGAGAGAAAACCAAGATCCTTGATTATGTATCTGTGATAATCAAGGTTCCCAGGGCACCTGTACAAGGGGAGAGACAGCCCTTGATTTCAGTGCCATGATCCAGTTCCAATTCAGGGACAGCAGAAGCTCACTAATTTACAATAATCACTAGAAGAAACATTGCAAAAGACTGATGTTTTTGAAGGTAAGCAAGGTACAGGTAATTAAAAGAGCAAAGATACTGCCTCACAAAATATACCATGTTTGTTTGTTGTGACAGCTGCCGTTTAACGTTGATTATTTTTATGCTGAAAGGTGCTAATGGCTGCCAGCAGGTGGGTCTTTGATCCAAAAACAATCACAGACCTCATTAAAAAATAGATTCCCTAATCAAGGAGTGCAGTTGGAAAAGTTGTGTGTTCCCACTTTAAGACTGTAAATTAGAGCACATAATATCTGCACCTCTACTAAATAAACTATACTCATACAGTATGAGAGGGAGACCAATGAAAAGTGCATCTTGTACTGGAGCACAAATAAATGTCAACCTTTAGAACAAGAGAAAACTCAGCTACCAACTCTCTCCTCCTTGCCATCGGTCATGTCACCCATCCTGCTCACTCCCTTCCCTTTCTGTCTCCTGAAGGAGAGGACTCCCTCATTTCTCTAGCTACCACTTCTCCATTTTGAATCCTCCAAGCACCAAAAGAGGGCCTTATGCCCACATTCCTCCTAGCAGACCCAACCTCATGCTGCAGGTCCTTCTCCACTTACTGCTTGTGCATCAGGAAGTCTTTGTTCCGTCCCTGCAAGTGCTGTTCCTGTATCTCCATGCTTTCCCTATCAGTAACAGGAAGGAGCAAGACAAAGAGCGGGAGGTAGGGCACAGGATGAGGAGACTTCCCTGTAGACAGGTGTAGGTCTTTTGGATGAGATGCAAGAGAGGTTCTAACCACTCATGGTCATTAGAGACTCTTTAGTACTTTTCATAACGGCAGAGCCAAATTCCAGCTCAGGTGAAAAGTTATATGGCTTTATTAGCCAATCAATCAATCAAACTGCCCCTTTATTCAATGCCATTTTAGAAGAACAGAACATATGTTCGGTAGTGTGGTGTCAAAAGCTTTCTGAAACAATAACTGAGATCATTGGCATTCTGAGATTAGGCCAGATTCACCGCTGGGATAGTTTCACAGACACTAGGGGTGAATTTAGCTCAATGTATTTACTAGCAGATTTAATCATGCAAAGAATTATTAAAGTGGAAGAAGATCTGATTAAATTCCCTGCAATTTAGAAAGAAGGGGCACTATTGTACTGTTTTGTAGAATTTTATGGACAATCAAAATGAAATTGTCTTGAAAATTAAAGTGGATTTCCATTTCATTTCCCAGTGCTAATGAACAGATCACCATTTAAATGATGACTGGGTCATTTAAGGGCATCATTTTTCTTCTACAGTTTCTACAGAATAATGCATGGGCCATTTTCAATTACTTGACCTAAATTAAATCTCCAAATATTAATGCTAGGTTTTGCTGATTTCTGCCAAATACTAACACTTTTGTTCTGAAGTCTGCTATATCCACACAATTTGACTGAAATAGGAGGAGGACATCATCAAATCAAACTTCTATCTGAACAGTTTTGGTTTTTTAACCTCTGGTTGTTACATAGTTACCCCTCAGATAACAACAACAAATATTAAAAAAAACAAAATTTGTCTTTATTTTTAGTTTGCTTTTTGTATTGGACAATACAGTCAGTTTTGCTGTTTCCCCTACATAGTCAATTTCCCCTGTGGTTTGAGAGAGTTTTTCCACAAAGCAAGAGGAGAGAAAAACATTTTTTAAAAAGAGGAAAGTGTGATTGTAAAAGAAAGAAAAATTGGAAGTGGGATTCAACGAAAGGCGGTGTCAAAAACACCTTTTAACTCATTTTTAAAAACTCTCTCGCTTTCTCTGTCAAATACAGTCTGTGGGATTGTGTTTGTGTCTTTGCTTTGCGCCGCATCACAGTGTATCTTTGTGCACCACATCTACTGTCCATATCCATGTTGAGTTTCTCTCTTATTGCTTAGGTTTAGTGAAGTTTTTGCAGCTTTTCTTCATCAAAAGGTGCAATAGGAGAATTTGTAGCTCAGTAACTAGAGTCATCGGTTCATTCACTCTGCATTGCTAAAACATTTACTCCATAGTGTAAAATGCAGAATTTCACATTAATTCTACTATTTGATAAGTGGTCCAGACCTCATTTATTTGATTTACCTCACCTTAAAGGAGCAAGCACACAGTATTTTACAACAGATTCTTTTTCTAAATATCCAGCCCTTCTGGGTGCTGACTGATTGCTGTGAGGTAGAGGTTTCCCCCCACTCCGAGATCACCTGCAATTCTTAGCCAATATCTTCAGATATGAAACACTCAATGAGTAGTCTCGTATAGCCCAATCCTGAGAGATGCTGAGCACCCACTATTCCAATTAAGAAGTTACAGATACTCCTTACCTGTTAGGCTCATATCCCAATTTAACAATGCACTTAAGCACCTGTGTACCTTTGAACATATGAGTAATCCCCATCTCTCTTCTACAAAGCACTTAAGCATGTGCTTAAAATTAAGGATGTGTTTTGCTGAATTGGAGACTATGCACTTAACCGGATAAGCTGAAAGCTCACAAAGGGATAGTTAAAAATTTCAGCTCCACAAACTGAACTATGAGCTTGATGTAGGAAACATACAAGCAATATTGGCTGTCAGGTCTTTCTGAACATGAGAAAAAGATGAAAATAAGACCATTAAATAAAAATTGGAAAGCCCTGACTGCTTAGGAACCTGGAAGATTACACCAGTGGTCAGTGAAAGTTCATGGATTGTCCCCATTCAGTAAGAAATTTAAATTTAACAAAATTTAAGATAAATAATTTTCCTTTAGTCTAATTTCATTTATGAGTGATTCCTGACTGACTGCTTTTGGGTGTTTTAGATGATATCCTTGCATCTCTGACCTGGTCTTTATTGCTACCTTACCAGCCCATATATGTGATTTTGTTCAGTTTTCCACTCACATACTTATTAAAATAATTAGCTACAGTGCAATGTGTGTCCCCAACTCTGTATATACCTACTAATAGCAACTGCCATTTGTCTTGTGAGTAGTGTATGTGGGTCTTATATGTTGTGGCAGGGCCAGAGTTAGAGCCGCTGAAGAAAGAATTCACAGGAGGCCCCAGTTAAACAAAAATAAAATATAAAATAAAATAAAAACCCCCTCTCTAGTTTCTGGGAGCGTTTTTGTTTTTTCTTCACACACCCACTACACAGGGTTCTGTACAACCAAAGTGACTCAAATCAGCAAAGGCTTTGGACACATTCCTTCCAGGTAGCATAGCAATCTAAACAATATAAAACCCTGCCACATAGATGGTGCAAATCTAATGCCTCCAGAACAACCTGACTTGGCTCCCAATCCATAAATCCTGGTCTGTCCTTGGGCTAGGGGACAGTCTCTTTTAGGCTTCGACTTCGTCTTCATTGACGAAAAGGTGCATTTTCACCTCAGAGTAACACACACGTTCTCTCTGCTGCTGTAAAATCATAGTAGCGACAAGGCACTGCAGTTTCACCTTAAGGTAGATAAAGCCAGGTCAACCACCATTGGGGAAGAGGGACAGTACTAGCACAGCTCTCGCCTAGCTACCTCACTGTAAAAACTACAAGTGCCTCGTCTCCACTGAGGATTTTACAGTAAGACACTTTTTTTTATGTTAAAAAAAATAGTTAAGGTGGGGGGAAGTATAAGTCTAAGTATGGAAAAATGGTAGTCCCTATCTTCCTTAGGTAGGCTGCTTACCACCGCTAGTACCTTGGAAAAAACCCACAGTGCTGTCAACAGGCCAAAGGCTAGAACCTTGTACTAAAAATTGGTCATTGCCAACATTGAACCTTAGGAAGCATCTGTGGGCAGGATGTACGGCAATGTAGAAGTAGGCATCCTGTAGGTCAAGAGCCAAGAACCAATCTCCCTGTTCCAAGCTGGTATGATGGTAGATAAGGTGACCATCTCGAAGCATTGTAGTCTGACAAACTTGTTCAGATTGCAGAGGTCCAGAATATGGCGCCACCCTCCGGATTTTTTATGAACCAAAAAGTAATGGGAGTAAACACCTTGGCCACTGTGTTGTGTCAGAACTGATTCTATGGCTCCCAATTGTAGAAGGTGGTTCAGTTCCTCCCTGACAATCGTGTCATGAGAGGGGTCCCTGAAGAGGGACAGGGAGGGGGTGGGATGGTAAAGTTAGAAAGGGAATGGAATAATCTTCCATGACCATTTCCAAGACCAAGCGGTCCGAAGTACTAAGCTTCCAGGATGTTAGGAATGAAGCTAGCCTGTTGCCAAACTTGTGGCATAAACCAGAACAGAGGGGGTGTTCTCAGAACCTTGACCACACCTTCAAAACTGTTGTTTGCTAGAAGGTGTACAGGATGTGGCCCCTTGTACAGTGGACTGTCTACAGTTTTTGTGGTTATTCGAAGGACATTGGCGCTGGTTATCAAATTGTCTGCATGTGTAGTATGGTTGAAGTCTGGATCTGGAAGAGAGCTGATATTTTCCAGATCTTCTCTTCAGTTGCGGGGTTTATGGAGCTGAGGCTTTTGGTGCCGAAGGTCTCGTGGATGCCAAAGTCTTCATGGCAGAGGATTTAGACGGTGCTGAGATTTTTGACAGTGTCAATGTCGGTGCCAGTGCTTTCTTTGGGGTCAGAAATGTCATCGGACCTGGAGCTGAAACAGGAGGCTGCACTTGAGCATCATAAGTAGAGGAGGATGGTGTTTGTAGATCGGCACTAACGTGTCTCTCAGATCTTCCTCTAGAGACTGAGGGGACAGTTGTTTTATCACCGTTGTGACCCCTATCAGAAGCCATTGACACCTCGGACGTAGCCAGAGACGGCATTCTGGAGGCTCGAACCTCAGATGCTGAAGAAGGGGTGGCTCTCTTCATAGCCTCAGCCCAGTCAGATGATGTGTTTCTCTTGGTCAGGCGTGAGGGTCTTTGGAAGATCTTGCTGATTGTGCTGGTCTCTCGGGGGAGGACTGAGAGCCTGGGTCCGATGCTGGACGAAGGGACTTTTCCATTAGGATGAGCTTTAGTTTAAGTTCCCTGTCCTTTCTCACCCTTGGCTTGAGGCTGAAGCAGTGGGAGCGCTTATGGAGAATATGTCCCTCTCCCAGGCAGTGTACACATGTGTGGCTATCTGTTAATGAAAAGGTGGCCCCGCGCAATAGGCACCTCTTAAACCCAGGAGAGCTGGGCATAGGGATGAGGAATTAGCCTCCCTATAGGTAAGGTAAGGTAAGATGAAATGCTACTCTAAACTAACATATATAGTATATGTTACTACATGTATAGTAGAAGTACAGTAGTTGAGAGGGAAAAAATGGTTTTGGGGGTTTTTTGTTTGTTTTTTTTTTAGGAAGAAAGGATGGAGAGAAAGAAAGAAAAGTAGGAGAGAGAAAACAAGATCTAGCTATCTAATTTAAAGGTAAGTAATGAGGTTTCTGAGGAGAAAAACAGGCTCTGCTAAAGTTCCACTCCAGACCATAGGTGGCAGAGAAGGAACCAAGGGCAGCCGGACCACACAGCACTATTTATACTATCTGCGCGATGCCTGAGACGCGGGGAGGTGCGCATGTGCGGTCCGCCAGGCACGGCTATTGAAAATCTCCGACTCTAGATGCAGAGGCACTGCCACATCTACAGTGGAGCACCCATAGGGGCATCACTCGAAGAAGAACTCAAGCTTTTGTGTCAGTGAAGACAAAGCTTCTTAGCCTAACTCAACTCAGCTGTACTGACTGCTTCAGTTCTGAGAGGCCTTGCCACCTGGGCCTCTGAAACCTCTACTTGAACTTAACAATAATAAGCATGCTGCTGTCTGCCTTGGTAGGGCAGACTCTTAGGAATACTGCAGGGCTAAAGGCTGCCCTCCAGCATGCACCAAGTGACCATATGCCCTCTCATACATACATACATTTTTGTCCTGAGATTGTAGCGAATATAAATATCTGCATTCTGGAGGATGTTTACAAATGACTTCAAACAAATCTGAGGCCTATTGGATCCATCTCTCTTCAAAACCAATTGATTTTTTTTCAGTCTCTAGGTGGGAAAGGCTGAAAATTCATTTTAACTACATTCAGAATGCAAATACAAAGCCACCAAATATTTTAGCATTTAGATTCACCCAATTAAGAATTATTCAATTTTTGACATGGCTAATAAGCCAGTGAATTCGATGGAGATTTAAAAAAAAAAAAAAAAAGGACATTCCCCTTTTCAAGATTCATCTGCAGTAGTTGAAAAGACCCAGTCACTCAAATGATTTTTTTATGAGTCACAATCTTCCCACACACATTACTGTTAGATGTACTTAGAGCCTAAAATCAACAACTGCATACAATGTATAAAAAAATATAAGATGGAAAGACGTCGAAGAGTTGACAAACAACTATGTTGAGTGGCTTCTTTTGGTAGTCTGTTGTACTGAAAAGTGAAAATCAAATTAGCAATGACGCTTGGGGCACTTGGGGGAAAAAAAAGGAACCAGAATCATCTGCTTTGGTTTTAAAGGATAAAGTTTGCATAACTGTGAAAGAGGGTTGTACCCTTGCCTTGGAACTAATGGACAGTTGCTTCTGTCTGTTTTTACACTAAAGACCTGATCCTGCAATCACTTACACACATGCTTAACTTTACTATTTGAAGTTAATGGGACTACTTAAGGTAGTAAAGTTAAGCACATGCTTCAGTGTCTGCAGGATCAGAACCTAACTCTATTGCATTGAGGGGCTCATGTTGACAAATTTATTTTAATACAGTACATTGAAATTAGAAACAAAATAGGCGAGGTAAAATCTTTTATTGCGCCAACTTCTGTTGGTGAGAGAGACAAGCTTTCGAACCTACACAGAGCTCTTCTTCAGGTGCTTCTTCTTCTGAGCAACCAGAAATTGGTCCAGTAAAAGTTATTACCTCACCCACCTTGTCCCTAATATCCTGGAACTGACACAAGCTACAACACTGCATACATGCATAGAAATCATAATGTGATTTAATTGCATATGTTCCATGACTAACCACTAGAGGGAATCTGTATGTATCAAGATCCCTAGCAATGGAGCAGTAGGGTGTGGAAGAGCAAGAAGTAACTCAACAGTTGAACAAACAAGAAGGTTACTTAGCTTTCTGTGCTTGTCTTAACTGGCAAGTTCCTGAGTCCGGATGTCACAGATCTAATAGAAATCACCTAACATTTATGAAAATGAACAAAGTATCTTAAGAACCAACAACTATGAAAATTGTCTTGGTCACAGAAGGATGCCCATGAAAATTCATATAGCCAAAAGTAATGTAACAAACTACTACTTGCAAACCTTCCAGATTTGGGGCATTGGTTTTGGGAGATAAAGCAAGAAGGACAAAGAAGCGAATGAGTACATATAAACAATATATTCTAGTTCAGTGATAGAATATTGGGCTCAGTGCAGAAATTACTAAGTGAAATTCTCTGGCCTGTAAGAGGGGAGACCAGAAGAGCACAATGGGCCCTTTCAGCCTAAAAAAATAAAATCTATGAATCTAAATTGCAAAGTTTGAAGCCCTGCCTGTCCAAATCCTCCACTACCGTTACTAAAATACTGAGTCTAGCCTCAATCCTGAGGCCACCACTGTAACTAGGGAAATTTCTGTCTTTCCTCTAGTAGACTGGACATACTGTTCATGAGGGGGTATATTCATAACAGGAGTTGTTGCAGTTTAAAACCATCTTCGCTTTGCATTAGCATTTAATCACCTACCTAAGTAGTTTATTGCCTTCTGCACTCCTCTGCCATGCACATTATCCCTTAAATAGAATGCCATATCATCATCCCAAATTTCTTACAGTCATTAGAAGCAATGTCAAGAATTTACACTTCATACTGTAATTGACAAATGTAACAGCATGAGTTTGGCAAATATATTTCATGTCATTTGGTGGCACTGAAGTTATCAAATTATAAAGCAATAAAAATGCAGAATCACATTTTAGCACTTAAGTTTGTGGCAATAAATCTGCCTGTTCATGTTTTAAGTGTTGACAATATGAAGCTAACGAACTGTTAATGGGTTGTGCATCTTAACATCTATATTCTTTTCTTCATTTTAGGAAGGAGTCTAATGTAGATGGAATGCCTTATGAGAACTCAAAAATTGTGGCTGGTGCATAATTAATATTTGCTATCAGCTATTAGTAATTCTGGACAGCACACTCAGCTTTGATCTGTTGTAATCAGCCAGCGTACAGGCACTGGTAGCAAAACATTTTAATAATCCAAGATCATTTGATATTCCTGAGGATATTTCCCATTCAAAGCATATTCTTTTCTGCCTGTCATCAGTATGCCGCCTATGAGTTAGCAACATCATTTGAGCATGTGAGCCCTTTGTGGTTATCCTTAAGCACCCTAGGAATGTACATGCATGACGACATTCAGGGTTCAGATTCTGGTTTTGTTCTTTTGAGTCCCATCTCTCTCGGATTCCCCAAGAGCCCATCTATCTAACCTACCCTTCTTTAATGATCAGATTCTACAGGCTTCCTCTTGCCATCTCCTATTACTATTCCTCTGGCTTCTTTCCTAATCCTACAATAGTCTTCTGTCCCCCCCACTTCTCTATTCAATCATCCTGTCTCTGTCTCCTGCCTTTCAGAAATCTGTCATGGGACTTGGTGATTCAGCCAGCTCTCTGCATCATAGAGCCTTCAAAATTTAAATTACCAGCTCATCAGGCACAGCAGAGAGACTGCCAGGTCTTCTTGATTTCAATATAGGATCCTAACAATTAGGAGGGAGTCACGTAAATTGGATGGTAGGAGGAACTGGGAGAATCTTCACAGGTCAGGGGAAAGAGAGGCTGGACAACTGGATGAGATAGTGGGATAAGAGAGGTAAGGCTGAGTATTGGGGAAAGGGGAAGCTAGGTCAGGTTAGAAGCTCAGGCAGAAAGAAAGAACAGACATAGGTCATATGGAACCCAAACATATAGAACATCTATGGCTGAGATTTTCAAAGCCTAGCCCTGGGACCTTAGTTCAGGTCTTTGTTATAGCTGCACTACACTAAGTGAGAACCATGGTGCTCAAATGGATTTTGGATTATTCGGTAGCAGTAAGTTACGGTGAAGCAGGAGCTGGCAGAATTCAAACAGGCAAATGTATGGGAGGTTAGAGGGTTAGGAAATGAATTAACAAAGAAGTAATGTGCACCAGCTGTAGAAAAGTAATGCCTAGGTTTGATGCTGATGACAGCAAGTTCCCCAGAGGGAGAAGAAAGAAAAAGGTAGAATAAGCAATGTAAGAGACAAAGCCCAACTGCAGTCAAACAATCCTCTGAAACCTCTTATGGCTCTTAGGCTCCATATTCAGTTCTGTATCAGTTCAAAAGGAACACGCAAGTCAAGTGGCACTTAAGGAGAGAGAGACTGACTCTAATATGCTTAGTAGTTGTAGACTACTAACACCTAGAGGCCCCAAGAATGAAGTCTCATTGTGCTGGGCCTTGTACAAAAACACACAGAGAGGCTCTGCCCCAACGAATTATTGTCTAACGAATAAGAACAATAAGGGTGGAACGGGAAGCAGAGGCACAGAGAGGAGACATCACTTGCCTACGGTCACACTGCATGTCTGTGGCAGAGCTGGGAGCTGAGCCCAGATCTCCTTACTCTGAGTCCAGTGCTCCATCCACTAGACCATGCTGCTTTCCTAAAGTACCTGCTTCACTTTTTGGCACTGAAGAGGATCCCTTTTGCCTTTCCCAGTGCCTCTAGAATAGGCTTGCCCTTTGCCCAGTTATGCCATCCAGACAGATGGAGGAAAGCAAGATAGCTTGTAAACATTGTGGAAAGTAACTAGCATTGATTTTCTTTGAACATTTGGCTACCTCCAGAGGAGGGGTGGGGGAGGGGATACAGATTTGTCTGTGGATGAATTTATCCTTCCTTTCCCTAGGACAAATGGATCTTACTGAATGCAGGAAGTGTTTGAGTTAGGAGAATGTTCACTAAGATCAATCAATGAGATAACCAGGACTGGGTAGGAGTGTGGTTAATGAGCTTCCCTAAAAGCTCTGTTTGAGAAGTGTGTCAGTGACATGATCACAGTGCGAGATGTTTCTCTTTGCTTTGGACTACATAGGTCAAAACAGAGAAGTCTGCTGGCTGAAATAATGATAGCACAAGGAGAATGCTGCCTTCATTAAAGGCTAAACATATAAACTAAAATAAATTGCTCATTTTGAATTTTTTAAAAAGCAAATAATGTATGAAAAATTACAACTTACTTTAACTTCCTCAAAAGAATAAAGTTTCAGGGATAAAGCAAGAAGATGACAAGAATGAACACTGTAGGTCAAGCCATGGGAACAGCACAAGCAGCACATATAGACGGATAGAAAGACTGTGATAAAAACATGGAACAAGAATACAAAGGTCCAAACCAGTTCGCTCATGAAAAGGCCAAGTAAACAGGTTTTCATGCAGAGAAGAAGGAATCCTTTCTTTAAGGCCACAAAATGACAGCAGAGGGCTTCACGTAATAGATCTGTGTAGCCAAGAGCAGGGGGAGATCATTACACCCCCCGCATCTTAGCTGTTTGAAGCTGCTCAGGTATGGAATGTTAGTAGCAATCCCAGGGAAGATGGTTTAGCGATCAGTGTGAAGGTGATGGAATAAAAGAGCATGATCAAAATTCATTTATTTCATGGATCTGCAATTTATCAGATGGCTAGCACCACAAACATATCTGTGGTATAAATGATGTGCTTAAATAGGAAGTTCTTTCTAATTTGCTACTGCAAATGCATGCCATAGTTCCCATTTCAAGCTCTGACAGAAGAAAGTGATGTAGGGTCTTGGCACACAAGAGAGATCCTAGCCCCTGGCTCCAACTCCCTTTTGTCATCACTTACGCTCTCTCTGCCTCAGTTTCTCCAGCTCAAAAAAATGGGAATAATGCTTGCTGTATGGGGCTGCTGTGTTATGCTGGGAATGGGTGGTCACAGGGGGATTTAAGGATTAATTAGTTAATGTTTGTAAAGCACTTTGATGATGAAAATGCTAATTAGTTTTGTTCTATATTATATTATCTTTGTAAAGCTTGACAGAGTCAAATCTCTAATTGGACTGATGTAAGAGAATGGAATTATCTTATAAATTAGCCTAAAACCTTTGCCAGACTACCTGATGTTTCTCACACACACACACACAAAGACTTAAATTTACAAATACCAGAGAATCTTAAAGAAAACAACATTAAAATAAAAGTCAACCCACTAAGAGAAGCTTTAATTACCAGAGGTTGCATGTTGGAAGTGTATATGCTCATTAAAAAAAGCAGTGCAGAAGGATGCTCAAGGCAAATGCCATTCAACTTTGTTCTACTCTAAAGTTATTTAATCTTCATAGTCAGTCACAAGGGATCAGACTCTCTATGCATGAAAGAATCGGCTTCTGTAGGCTTGCTGCTGTTCTGCCTTCTGGGAAGTTATTCACTGCATAGGCTCCATCAATTTAAAATGCTTCCCAGTTATGATGAGCATCTCTTACAAACCTAAAAGCCTGATATTGTGAGCTGCAAAGCATTCCCAATTACCACTTAAACCAACATGAGTTGGGGACGCTGAGCATGTCAAAAGACTGGAGCCCTAGAGAAGAGACAAACTAGCCATAAATAATCCAAGTATTCTGTAAACAGTAACGTTCAGTACTTTCCAAAACCCGGCCCAGTCCTGCTCTTATTGAATTCAACATGCATTTTGAATTGATTACGGTAAAATTATCCTGATTTCACTGAGGTTATTCTTTCATTAACGCTCTGTCCACAGCTACACATTAAAAGCCAAAGTCATCCCTGGTGTAACTCGACTGAATTCAATATTTACAACTGGGGTACGTGAGAGTTTAAGAGCCTAATTCTCCACTTCACTGCACCTTGTGCAGTCATTTACACCTGCCCAGAATGAATGTAAAATGCTATAGGATCAGCATAGTAACATTATATACAGGTACAAATGATTACACAGTGCAAGGCAACAGAAAAATCTAGCCTTAGGATGGGATTTCTAGTACTAAAATCCACAGTCTAGAAGATCTGACCCATTTTTTAAAAGCAAACTACATTGGTGTCATTGTTATAAAAGATTCTATTTGCAATTCACTCTGGTCTCTCTTGGTGGGGTAAACAGTCTCTTATTGCTTTCTGTACAGGTACCTCCCCAAATGAAACCTTTTCATCTCTCCCTGTTTGTGGGAGGAATAATCCTTTTCAGAGCATCTGCTTAACACTAATAGCAGATTTATCTGCAAACTCTTTCTCTGCTGGAAGCATGATGTCGTGTGTGTGTGTATGTGCGTGTGTATATATATATTTCAGCTGTTAACAGTAAGAAATATTTTGCCTGTTCACAGATCAGCATCATACCACACCTTTGAAGTGTCATTTAGGATCAAAGGTCTGTCATAAAAGAAAAAGTAACAGAACAATGTTAGGCTTGAGAAACAACCCTACTCCAGCAAAAAATGTCAGAATTATTGTCAGAATTGTTTCTGTATCCCAAGTGCAGCCTCAACAACTGCCTTCTGACTCACAAAACTTTCCATGAGCTATATTTAGAATTGGCAGAATTCAATTTTTTTTTTTTATCATTTCAACAGATAAAATATTGACATTTATTTTTAAGCACGTTTTTAGATTTTTATTGATTTAAATGTTCAGTGTTGCAGGAAATTGGCGGTGTCAGACAATAATTATTAAATAACAGTAAACACTGAGATTCAGCTTTTTAACAGTTAAAACACAAATTGTCAAGATGTCAACATATACGAACTAAATATCCTTAAATCAAACTCTGTTAAGTTTTCAAGCACCATTTTTCTTACTTTACCTATCTGTAAATTTTGATTAGCATCGAAGGAAATATTTTTATCCATGTTTATTTATATTTTATTTATTTCCATTGGTTTGTGTGTACATGGTGAAATCAGCAATAGTTCCTCCAAGCCTAGTAATAGTCTGTCCTTGATCTGTGTACACAGTACCCAGTGAGGTCAAGGAGAACAGCACACACTTGAAGTCTGATTTTTCAGAAGTGCTGAGCACTCAACTCCAGTTGAGGTGAATGGAGCTATGGTTGCTCATCACCCGTGAAAATCTGGCCCTAAAAAGTCTCTAAGGAGCATATTCACAATTTGTCCCACATGCAGAACTTTTCCTGACATCAACTGGATTTCAGTGCTCAAAGTGGGAGGAGCCTGTGCTACTAAAATGGGCTCCTAAGGAGTTGTATACTAACATATATTAAACCTCATGACTAGCCCATGTTAGTACATCTACAAGGCTAGATCCTCTGCTGGTAAAAATCAGCCTACTTCCATCTAAGTCAACGAGGCCACAGCAATTTATGCCAGCTGTGGAATTGGCTCACATTTTCCAAATCATCTGTAACATTACAGTACTCAGCCTTGCTGCATTCTACATGGGCCTGATCCAAAGTTCATTTTGCTCACTGGAAAAACTTCCATTGACTTCAGTGGACTTTGAATCAGGCACTGACAAAGGATCCTACATGCTACCATACCCAAGACAGGTAGAGGATGTTTTAAGAATTACAGCTCAAGCATTCATCCAGAATTTACTAAAACTTTGCAGATTTGTCTCAACAGTTTTCTTTTCACGAACGTTACTATTTGACTACAGAGTTTTCATTTAGATGGCTTGGATTCCAAAGGCTAGCATAATTGAAATGAGAAAAATAAATTAAAGTGGCACTTGTCATGGCTCCAATAACTAATAAGTGTTTTATATTACAACCATTGTACTGGTTTCTGATCCATTGTAAACATAGATCAGATACAGATTTTTTTTTGGCAGAGGAGTTCATTTTATATACCTTTTTTTAAAAAACAGTTTTGAAAAAATATCAGAAGTTTAAACACTGACTCCTGCACAATAAATTCCCTAAGGCTTTGCAGCTTGCAGACAGGTCAATTCCTGCAGCTTCACCTGCATAGGTAGACTCCTGTGCCCACACAGCCCCACGGGCCCTCATGAGGGCACAGGGTTTTCTTTTACAGGATTAGAACTTTAGAACCCGATCTGACTCACACTTCTGTCAGGTACTGACTCCTGCCTGCTACTTTCTAGCATTTACTGCTGATGACAGCCTACATACTAGAAAGGCAGGGAAGTTTGACAAGCCCCCAACGAACAGACCATACTGTCCTGGAGGTGTGATGCAGGAACTAGCATACTCATCTCATCTAGTGCTTTCTTGAGCTCCAGGTAGAGCTCCTGAGCTGCTATTTCCGCAAGGCATTGGGACAGAGCCAGTCTCCTTGTGACTCTTCCCATCGCCTTACACATCGCCTGTCCTGTCACTTTGCCAAAGCTTTCCCACATTAATACTCTTCATAAGAAAACCCTACTTAAATTAAAGACTGATTAAAGACTGAGAAATACTGGTATAAATCTTAGTGTGGCATTAAATGTTTTATAAATAACTGCAAAAACATATTTACAGTTCTACCTCACTAATGAACTTCAGTGTTGAATCAGTGGCAAACACATATTGTTTGAAAACAAAGTATGGGAGTTATTATTAATTTACACACTTACCTGCCAGGACCAAGTTCAGGGTTCTGTTTCCCCTGCTGGAACTGATTGCATCAAAACTGCCTATAAGGGAAGGAAGCAGCTCCACGGTCTGCTGCTTTGGGCCTTAGGGGCTGGCTTCAACTCTTCCAGGAGAAATTCAGAACTCTGAACTCAGGTCCTGGCAGGTTGCAAAAAGAGTTTCCTTTGAAAATGTATTTGATAGTACAGCAAGACCTGTCTGAGGCTCCCACCCAGAGGGCTAACAAAAAACTGTGCTGCTTAGTAAACACAAGGTCTGTAACTAAATGTCAAATACAATTCTGCCAGAACCTTGGGATACTTCAGTGGTTGTCTGAGGGAGGGAGACGACCACATACTGGAGGAGTTCTTAGTCTACAAAATGCTGGATTTTAAGTCAGCTTTGTCTAGCTCCCCAACTAGCTAGCATGCCTACCATGCATTTCAATTGCCCCAAATGTACCTCCCAGTGCACAGCCTGAGCATCTGGGAATCTACTTGGAGCTGAAGGAAAGGAATCATTCCCTTCCCTAAAATAGGGAGCAGCTGAGCAACCTTGCAGCTGCTACTGTGGGCTGGAGCTGCCCCTGTCATCAGACCCACTCTCCTTCATGGGGCAGAGAATGCCCAGCAAATTCACACAGCAGTATATTCATAAGCCCAGTGCTGTCTGCCCCCTCCTGTCTGATATCCCAGCTGCATGCTAGGCCACATGTAGCTCAAACAAAGCTGGGCCCTATATCTCACTGGAGACACCATCTCCTCACATAGACCCCCCCCAAATTCTACCTCCTCCTCCTCCCTGCAGTTACTTTCTGTGGGGGTGCTGGGCATTCATAGAAAAGGCATTCAGATTCTCCCCACAATGGCCTATGAACTTAAGCTTTTTTTAAAAATAAAGCAATGAAAAGAACACATATTGAGCTCTGTGCAACAAAGCAAAGGAGTCTGTTTTCCTTTCAGTATGTAAGCGCATCCCACATAACACCCATTAACTGTAATGTAATTTGTGTGTGTGTGTATTGAAGGGCAAATTGATTGGTTCTCCCTGCCAGCCCTGAAGATTTACACCTTCAGCAGTTTCTAACAATAGCAGTGTCACAGATCAATCGATAGTAGTTAAATTCTACAGGAGGATTTGGGTTTTTTAAGGGAAAGTGTAAAATCGAGACAAATCCCAAGGCTGTCTTTTTCATGACTGTAGCTCACATTGACCACTCCTGTCCTCCCACTCTCTGCTGTCACAATTTTTCAGAATGACCCTCACAGAGGGGGCAGCCAGAGCGCAAATGATTAAACAGCTGCTGTCTTGGACAAGAGTTTAATTAATGTAATCAAAACCATAATGAGGTTAATTGCAGCAAACAGGCATCACCAATTAGCTCACAAATTGCCAACCTAGCATAGCTAACAATCACGGGGCCTCCAATTAATAGTACATGCCCCTGCCCCTTGTGTCACACATCAAGAGGCAGCACAAAGAAATGGGACTTTCTCCCCAGTAATAAGGAAGGGCTTGAAAAGCAGACAAAACACTACAGTGTGGAGGGTCATGACGAGAAAGAGAATACAGAGTTCCAAATGTGTGATAGCAACATTATGTACAATGTCAATGCAGCACAGCTGTCTCGAAACCAATGCTCACACCAGCATAATCACACTCCTGCTTGGTACACCTTTCATTCTATGCAAGACCAGGGCAACCTCACTTGGGCTAGGCCGAACACAGATGTGACCATCGGAGAGCTGTAGGAGGCAGCGTTTGGCCCAATTATGCCTACCGAAAAAGGAGCAGCATATTCCAGTATATTATTATAGATGTGCTGTTTGATATTATAATGCTTAGAAGCTGCAGTTGTGGAACAGGATCCTATTTAGCTAGGTGCTGTGAAGACATGTGGAAGAGAACGGTCCTAGCAAGAAAAGCAGGGTTGAGCACTGAGCTGTGACTAAGGAGTCTAGTCCGTGACAAGTCACTTAGGCCCAGCTCCTCAGGCGCCTAATTCCTCTTAGCCCAGGCCCAAGTTTTCCATATGGCTACCAGGTGAGAGTACCTCAGTTTGTAGGTGCCCAACTTGAGACATCTGTCATGGGCCTGATTCCAAATGTGAAGCACCCACAACTCCAGTTCAAGTCATAGGATCTGTGGGCACCCAGCACCTCTGAAAAATTAGGTCTGAAAAACCTGATTCTTCTCAGCCTTGCACTTGATATAATCATCTATACCTGTGCAAGTGTGTGTAAAATGCTACCAAATCAAAAAGGTAGCATGTTACACATCCTGCACAGCTGTAAGGGACCACACAAGAAGCTAAGTAATGGAAAATCAAGCCCTGAGGCTCAGATCCACAAAGGGATTTAGGTCATAGCTACACTACAAAGTTTTGCTGCCTCAAGTTCTGTTGGCGTGCAGCCGCCGCAGTTAGTATATCACTTGTGGGAGTGCACACTTGGCTTCGAGTGCGAGTGCTGCACTTACTCACCAGGCGTACTTGCATTGGTGCACCATGGGGTAGCATCCTAGTGTGCAACCTGCCTCCATCCACTGTACAGTCTTTTAGGAATTTTGCCAGTGCATGGTGGGGCAGAAACAACTTGCCCAGGGGTGACTGGGAGCAGGAGGTCAACAGCTCTTCACTATTATCTGGAACATTGCAAGCACAGGACACGCAATTCTCCAGTATTTGCAGAGCTGCAAGGAACATGACAATTTGCTGGCATTCAGTTTGCTGCGGTACATAACAAGAACCAATTCAAGATGGTTGTTGGCATTCACGGAGCAGTTGCAAATAGTGCAGCTTCATTTCTGAGCTCAAACAAACAAGGACTGACTGAAGGGATTGCATCCTAATGCAAGTTTGGGATGAAGAGCATTGGCTGTGGAACTTTCAGATGCACACAGCCACATTCCTAGATCTGTGTGCTGACCTCACATCAACGCAAGGACACCAAGCTGATAGCTGCTCTGACCGTGGAGAAGCAAGTGGCAGTCACATTGTGGAAATTTGCAATCCCGATTGCTATCGGTCAGTGGGAAATCATTTTGGAGTGGGAAAATCCAGTGGGGGGGCTGTAGTCATGCAAGTCTGCAGGACTGAGACCCAGCAATGTGCAGGACATAGTGGATGGTTTTGCAGCTAGGAGGATCCCAAACTGCAGTGGTGCAATAGATGGCACACATCTCCCTATTTTGGCCCCAGAACACCTTATGACAGAAAGGTACATCAACAGAAAGGGCTACCTTTCCATGTTTATGCCAATGCTGGTCGATCACTGGGGACGCTTCACTGACATCAACGTTGGCTGGTCAGAGAAGGGTGTATGACGCTTGCATCTTTAAAAACGTAGGACTGTTCAGAAAGCTGCCAGCAGGGACCTTCTTTCCTGACTGAATTACCAGTAATGTTGAAATGCCGATAGCAATCCTGGGAGATCCAGCCTACCCCTTACTGCCCTGGCTTATGATGCCACCTCAGCAGCACCAAGGAAAGATTCAACTACAGACTCAGCAAGTGCAGAGTGACAGTGGAATGTGCTTTATGGTAGATTTAAGGGACACTGGCATTGTTTACTCAAGACTGGATCGCAGTGTGAAAAATATTCCAATGGTTATAGCTGCTTGTAGCATCCTGCCTAGGGGGAAAGCTTGCTGCAGAGGTGGAGCAGCTGTCTGCTGAGTTTGAACAGCCAGACACAAGGGCTATCAGACGAGCTCCGCGCAGGTCTATATGGCTTAGGAAGGCTTTGAAAGAGCACTTTAATAGTGAGCCACAGTAATGTGCTATAGTATACTGTGCTCAACCTGGCACTGCAGTTTGGGGGCCTGTCAGGAATTGTGTGATGCTTGCTGCACATTTGTGCATATATTTCTGCCAGTGCATCTATTAATGTTGGGGTGCTTGCTGTACAGTTATGACGACTACACTGTTTGGCACTGATCTGATGCGTTGTGAATGCACAAGACTGCTACTTTCACTGCCAGTAGGGATTATACATCATGTGGTGCAAACTAATCAAGATGAATAGTTTTCAAAACAAAAAAGTTTTATTCACGGACGAAAACAACTAAAAAAAAAGTCTGAAGAATTTAGAAGTATACTTACCAAGATGGACAACCCAAGAAAAGGCCTTTTAAAAAATTCACAGGTTTTTATAACTACAGGGGAGGGCTTCCAGTCTCTCTGACCACTGGCCGTGGAGTTCACAGTTGTGACCAGAGTGGTCAGTGTTGGGCATTGTGGGACCGCTGCTGGAGGACAACTAGGCTCGACATTAGTAATGCAGTGTCTACATTCAATGCCGTGTTAATCGCTGTACGTTGACTTTGGCTCAATGCCGCTTGGGGAGCTGGTGTTTCTGTGTCAGTGTAATGAGGCGCTTACATTAGTGGGAGACAAATTTCCATGTAGACATGTGCACAACTAGTCAACAAGGCGGCTTATGTCGACCTAATTTTGTAGTGTAGACCAGGCCTTACAGGTGCCTTGCCACCCTCTGGAATCCATAAACCCTGGGTTAGGTGCTAGGCTCCCTATATAATGAATGGAGAGAGAGAAGCACCTGAGAGCGGGATCCACAAAGGCTGGCATGCTAGGTAGGGAGCCACCTAAGCTAGCCAATGGAGGGGTGTCTCCTCATGCAATTAGGCACCCATGTCTGGGCTGGAAGGAGGTGTCTATCTCTGCCTGGAATCCACAGGCAGGAACCTTCTCCTGGGGACAGGTGCCTAAGTCATTTAGTGAAAGAACAGCTGTGGTGCATACTTAACTGTACACAAATTGAGGAGGAGACAGTGGTGGCCTCCCTTTTAACCATTAGCTTAGCAGTTAGGGGACTCTCTCGGAATGTGAGAGACTCTGCTTCACTCCCGCCTCTGCCTGGGGAGGAGAAAGGAAGGATTTGAATAGGCTCTCCTACTACTGAGGCGAGTGCTCTAACCACTGAATTATTGACTATTCTGATGTGGGTCTCCCTCAATCTCTCCTGTTAAAGCTGTTCCACTTTCTTTAGCTAAATAAATATGCATTGGGCCAAAGACAGAGTGAGAAGCACTCTGCAGTCCAGCGGTTAGGATGCTCATCTGACAGGTGAGGAACCCTGTTCACATCCCCTCTCCTCATCAAACAGAGGAGGAGGAGGGGGGGAGGGGCGGGAATTGAATCAGGGTCTCCTACATTCTGGATAAGTGCCCTAACCACTGGGTTAAAAGTTATAAGGGAGGCCCCTTCCTTTCCTCCTCCTCCCCCTTAGATTTTAGGCATCTAGAGAATTAGGCTTTTCAGGGGTTTTGAGAATCTCCATGATGCCTACACTTTAGACTTGGAGGCAGCCCTTTGTGGATCTGGGCCTGCATGCAGCAAGTTAGGCACACAAAAATAGTGGACATTTAAAAAAAACTTCTCTGTCCCTAAATGACACTACCTGTAGTTGGGAGTGATATTTACCCAGCTTTGTGAAATGCTTTAGGATTTACAGATGATAAATGATACATCAAGTGCAAAGTATTACTGAGTCCCTTTTACTGACCAGGTGACTACTACTTGACAAACGTGTGTTCTTCCACACCACCAAGACTTTATAAGTAAGAATTCACCACACACTGCATCCAAATCCTTGTGAGAGAGAGACTGCATCTTCCACACAATAAACACTACAATATTCTGAAAGCATTTCTCACCTGATCCTCAGCTGCTATAAATCACATGGAGCTACATCAATTTACACCAGCTGAGGATTTGGCCTAATGGTTTCCATTAAAATTGGTCTTTTCAGGGTGTTTGTTGGCAGCCACCATCCAAGATTATCTAGGACAATGCAAGTACAGGGCCCCAAATATTATATGTGATGACCCCCTCTTATGCTGTTAACATCAGGGAGGAGAAACATTTCATAGATATGAATATGAGATAAATTCATCCCTGGTATAAATCCACAACATCAATGCAGTTAAGTCAGGGGGATGAATGTAACCATGCACATTTTGTTGTTCATCTTCTGCTAGGCAGATTGCATAGGTGTAGAAGTGCAGAGTAGTACGAAAGCTGGATTTTGTTCATAGGTGTCCATGAATATAATCTGCAGCAATAAGGCAGAGTGGGTGCACTTATCTGCCCCATGCAGTGCAGGAGGTAAGGGCTCCTGTAGAATCCTTGCCTCAGAGAGCGCATTGTAATTGCAAGGTGCAGTAAGCACCATGCAAAAAGCAACCCTACCTTATTAAGGGCCAAAGAGCCTGATTCACTGTTGCCCAGCGTCTTGTGTACTCATTTCCACCAGTGCAAGGAGGCTATCAAATGCCAGCAAATCAGAAAAATAGCACTTTTAACCAGATTAAAGGACAAAAGCTAGGTGCTAAACAAGTGGGAATCTGGTCAAAAGTGTCTCTGGCCCTCATGCAGTTTAGCTGTGGAGGGAAAGTAAGGAGCCCTTCCCCCCATTTTATGCCCCAGGCAAAGGCCTGGGACAACTGCAATCCCTGCACTTGGTGATATAGAGATTTTTCACTTTGGGCACAATTTGCCCCAAAGGGAGTGTGGAGGATGAAGGGCCATGCCAACTCCTCCTATGTGATAAGCACAAACTTGCCAGGACTATCCCCTGGGCAGTGCAGCCGCTCCATACACAGCGCCTGACCCCCAATCCTAAACCACAGTACGTATCAGTCAGCAAGCAGAAACCATTTCATCTATGTAAGGAAGTTTTTTGTTTTGGTTTTTTAAACCATTTTTGTTTCCTTCAGAGCATCGAGAGGTTGTTATTAAAAGCCCTTGCTTTGTTAAACAATAATGGTGTGTAAGCATGGTCTGAATGAGCTCTCCCCTGCTGAGCGAGCAGAGGGAAGGGGGAGGCAAAAGGCTTCAGGACCAGACTATTTGCAGGAGCACACCTACCCCACCTAGCTGCTCAGCACGATGGGACTGCGCTTTGCCTAAGTGATGACTTTGGCTGGTGTTGGGTTACAAATCACGTTCGTGTTAATTGCAGGGGTAATGAAACGTTGCTCCCCTTATTGTATGAGAAAAAGGGCAGCAGAACTGTGCTGAACCTGTCCTGATGGAGGGATAACCCTCATCAAACCTGAGCTTGGTAAACAGGGGGCTCGGATGCAGACCCTTGTGAAAAGCAGAGGGGGTGGGGACAGGTGTCCCTGTTGGGAGGTGGGCTCTGCCTAAGAGTCCTAGGCATGGTTGAACTGGCTCCTCCCCCCTGTTCAAAGATAGAGTTAATTTAGGCTCCATTAGGAGTCTTTTGTTTTGTTAAGTGTTCACTAGAGCTGAAATCACTTGAGGGACAGCTCTTTCAGCCTGCTTCAGCAGTGAAGTTCTCACAAAGAGCTGACAATCACTATGAGCTGGGTGCTATCCCAAAGGACCCACCAGCAGAGGTCGCAGTAGAGAAGCAGGTAGAAGCAGAAGATGATGATGTGCATCGGTGATGGCTAGCAGGATGGCCAGCAGAGCAGGGAGCAGCTGGCAAAGAGGACAGAAGCAGAGTAAGGAAAGGGCCTTCTCCTCCCACCCCTCATCTCCCCAACCAGGGTATGAGGTGAACTCTGCAGCTGTACCTCTGAACTCTGGGTCTGCACTAAGGACAACAACTGTGAGTGTGGTGGTTGGAGGGGAGAAAGGCATTAAAGGAACTTCTGGTTGCTGGACTTAAGAAACTGAGGCAAATGGAAACTGCCCAATGTACTCTAGGGTGGGTGTTTTGCTCCTGGTTTTATGCTTGTGAATCCACATGTGGCATTTTCCCAAGTTAATTCTGGATCACTTTTCCACTTATCAAGTTTCTTTTCTGCACTCAGTTTCTATGCATGCAAGAGGGGAAGTATTGCCTCTAGAGGCACCCCTGATGTGGGGTATAATTGTCTCAGGTTACTGGGTGAGGTCTCAAGCCAGTTGTGTGTGGTACTATCAAAAAGAAACCCCTAGATATTGAACCTGGCCCTTTTTGCTGCCGATTGATTCTGACTGGCAGCAGGGCTACATTTGCGCAATTCAGTTATCATTTTTCAAACCCTTGTAACTCAGCTAAACAAAGACAAGTTTCACCAGGATGCCATAAAGATCCTCCCTAAGGCCTATCTCCTTGCCAAAATTTCAACTTTCTAGCCCCAGTCAATTTTATTATGTTCACAGCATACAAACAGAGAAGGCAGATAAAAACATAAAATACTCTTTCAGGAAGGCTTTAGTGAACACTACTTTATTTCTTAAAATCCAGAACTATAATACACAAGAACCAAAAGAGAGAAAAAGCAGACTGCTCCCTAATGCAGAGGCACAATTCACCCCACCTCACTGCAGACTGGTTCTGATTGCATGCTTCCCAATATTCATGTAAGCTTGACCAGAGAACCCCTTACAAATAAAAGTGACAGCCTACACTTTCAACACAGTTTTCAATACACAATAGATTTGACTCTAGGACCATTAAAAGAGATTAACAATTTGCTTTATAAAATGGGAACTTGTATTTCCCCTCTCCCCTCCACCTCCCCCTGGTCCTGCTGCTCAAAAGTGGCTGAATCATTTTTGTACAAACTTAAAAAAAAAAAATCACTCTCACACAGACCAGGCCTTGACAATTTCAGCATAACAGATGAAAGATTCTGAAAGTTAGGAGCAACTGTATTGGGGAATGTAGAATAAATGCACTCTTAGGCACCCTTAACTATAGATGTTGCTAATATTCTATTTGCATAAATATCAGGATGACAGCAGATAAATGAGGACAGTAAAAAAAAATCAGGAGTGGCGGGAACGAATAGTAATCCAAAAAAAATTACATAATATACATGTTGTCAATGTGTGGCAGAGACCAGACATAGAAACAAAGAGCTTTTTACAGATGTCTTTTTTCCTTAAGTAGAAAGACACTGGTCCAATCAAGCTGCTTTGAATTGTTGATCATAGTTTTTATGCTCTGTTTACTTATCTGATTGTAATTTTCAAAGCCCAACGCCTGAATTGCAATGCACCAGTGTATTCACTACATGGTGATAAGGCATAGTAACAGCATTGGGATTGCCCAAGGAATACAGGAGGAGGAGTACTGGTTTGTTGTGCCACAGATAACAGCACTAAACTCATCAGTTGATGCCAGGAAGCTGCATTCATCTCCTTTGCTCGAGAGACCATATTTCTGGCATTGCAGTTCTTTCCTGGCTAGACCAGACAAATTAATTGTATATTAGCATAATCCCCTCCGTTTGAAAGTGCAGTTGTTTCACAGCTGATTAAAGGCTTCAGACTGGGGAATCGGCTTTATATTACTACTTTTTCCTGTTAATGTAATTCATTTGCCCATTCACATTTTAATTTTACAGCACTATACCGCTACATTGAGGTCTCTCTTCAGCACTTCCATTGACTTATAGTTGTGTACATAGCTAGGCTGTGTAACCATGTGATTTTATTAATGTTATCCTCCCCTCTTCTTTATGGCCAACATTTTCCAAAAGGTCCATTGGTTTTGAGCTGCCCAACTTTTGGGTACCCAGTTTGAGACGCCAAAGGCCTGATTTTTCAAAGGTGAAGTCAATGGGAGCTGCAGACGCTCAGCAGCTCTCAATATCAGGCTCTCACCATCTCAAGTTGAAAAAGCCAGAAATTAAGGCACACAAAATAAGAGAAAATTCTGGCCCAAATCACTTGCCGAAGGACACAAAAGAAGTCCAAGGCAGAGGGAGGAATAGAACCCAAATCCAACCTCCAGGAGCCTGTTTGTATGCACAAAAATCTGCCTGTTTGAACATGCAAAACCTTTTTAAGTTTGAAAATGACTCTAGCTGTTCAATGAGAAAGGGTGGATGGGTTTTCAAAACAGACTCCCTGAGCTGAACAAACTCAGGAGAGATTCTTTCTGGGAAAGATGTTTTGTCTCTCTGTAATTATAATAGCTGGAGGAGGAGTAGGTCCCAGTGGCAAACGCTTGAGGGCCCTGAGTAGTTTCTCATTTACCCTAGGGGAAATCAAGAGAAACTTCATTTGTCAGTGGAGTTAAAACTGGTGAGAGAAGAGAATCAGGTCTGAGAATTACGCAGTTTTTTAGGACTAGTGTCAATCATCTCCCCTCAGTGTGGCTTATTTGTGTGCTGTCCTCGGATAGAGTACATAGCTAGGAGTAGATCATGTAGCTATCCACCATCAGCTTCAGAACCAGAGCACACGACAGCAACCCTTCTATTCTATTGAGTCTAGGATCAGGATACTGCGGAGACTCAGAAAGCAATCTGCTGCTTTTCAGATATAATTACAGCAAGCGAGTTCTCTCATTTACATGTAGTTACGTTCCACTGAATTGTTAGACGCATGCATGCCTGTAGCATTTAAAATGACCTTCAACTAATGGGTATTTCAAACAGTGGATCATCTGGGGAAAAAGAAAAGTCCTGCTTTAGTTGGGTAGGGATGGGCCTACCATGCAGCCAGAGGCTGGATGGCAAGCACCTACCTGGCATGTTGAAAGATAAGAAGAGCAACACTGTATAGCCAAGTGCCAACTAATTATTGAGGAGTGGAACTTTTCTGTGATCAGTCAACAAAGAATTTGGCCGTACATGACCGAGGCAAAGATTGCTGTGCATCTTCTATTCTATGCACTGCTGCATAAGAAAGGGTGCACACACAATAAAATCTTCTTTGATCGTAAGGTAGTGTGTATTTTTGCAATACTAGGCTATAGATAGTAAGTACAATAATGTAAAGTTATTAAGTCAGGAAAAATAAAATAGAATTGTCAGACAGTGCTTTATGTTTTCGCCACCGACATCTCCTTTGTCTGCAGATCTACTTATCACCACTTCCACTGCATTGCCCATGTACCCTAGCTCTACAGAAATCCTCAGCCATACCTTCGTCCACTTACCTGACTACTGTGACGGGCTCCCCACGTCCCCTGCTTTCTGAATTCAGTATATTGAGATCATCACTGCCCCCTTTCTCATACATACAATTTACTCTATCTTCAAGCTACTCCACTGCTCCTCCATTTCAGGATCCAGTGGAAAGCTGCTTTGCTGGGACTTAAAACCCACAGGGTTTTGTCATCCTTTGTCTCTCATTGCTTTCTTGCTCACTCCCTCTGTTTGTATAACTCTGACTTTCCTTCACTCCCTTGTTCCAAACGATCACCATCCACAGGTCCCCAACCTAGGTCCAAAAGGGCTCATGGGAGCAGACACATTGCAGGAGTGAGCCTGGTCAGAGAAGGATGGACCCCGGCAGCACCACGACAGCCACCAGAAACATCAGACTCATCCAAATGGGACCTCCACCTCCAGATGGATAATCATAGAAGATTAGGGTTGGAAGGGACCTCAGGAGATCATCTCAAAGCAGGACCAACCCCAAGTAAATCGTCCCAGCCAGGTCTTTGTCAAGCCGCACTTAAAAACCTCTAAAGATGGAGATTCCACCACCTCCCTAGGTAACCCGTTCCAGTGCTTCACCACCCTCCTAGTGAAAAACTTTTTCCTAATATCCAACCTAGACCTCCCCTACTGCAACTTGAGGCCATTGCTCCTACTTCTGTCATCTACTACCACTGAGAACAGCCTAGCTCCATCCTCCCTGGAACCCCCTTTCAGGTAGTTAAAGGCTGCTATCAAATCCCCCCTCATTCTTCTCTTCTTCAGACTAAACAAGCCTAGTTCCCCTCAGCCTTTCCTCATAAGTCATGTGCTCCAGCCCCCTAATCATTTTTGTTGCCCTCCACTGGACTCTCTCCAATTTGTCCACATCCTTTCTGTAGAGGGGAGCTTACAGTGTCATCCATATCTAAGAGAGGGACTCAGAGAAGACTGTATTTTGGACCTACCATTGCCACTTCAAATATTTAGTTATTCCATTTAGCCTTACTAATACCCCAGAGACGTTCTAGCATTTCATTAATGATGTGCTATGAGATCTCCTGGACCAGTTTGTGGTGGTGTGTGTGGAAACATGAAGTTTGTCACAAAGGCAGTTTGAGCATGTAGCTGAAGGCTGAGAGGACGTTAGGAAATGTGCTGACCCATCAGCTAGGCTGGTCAAAGTTTTCTCGGAAGCTGAATGAGATAGCAAACTACTAACTACCTCTTTCTTCTTGACTGAAGTTGTATTTTTCCAATTTAGAAATAAGCTATGCACATGCCTTCTTTTGTAACCAAATACGGGAATGTAACCAAATATGGGAAGTTCCTTGTACAGCTGTTTGTGCAACTCACCGTTATTTCTTCATTGTGTTACGCATGCTTAATGCATTTTGCTGTATAACAATGATTTTGTAATAAGTTTGTATAAAAACCCTCACACGACGCAGATCAGGGGCACAGTTCAGCTGAAGATGTTGCCCCAGGTAATTACCTTGTAATAAAGGTCTTTTCCTTGCCCACCCAAACAGAAGTGAAGACTCTGTTTTCTTCTACAAGTGCTTATATGATATATTGATCTTCTCAGGTAATCTGGACCATCACAACACTCATGTCCACACTATCTTGGAGAGACTATGACAACATGGTCTGTACAGTAAACTGGAGAAGTATGCTTTCAAACAGACATCAACTAAGTTCTTGGGTTTCATCCTGTCACCAGAAGAAATCAAAATATATCCACACAATGTCAAGGATGTCCGCAAATGGGCAACATGTATGACCTATACCATTTTTTAGATTTTGTGAACTTTTACCAGACGTTCATTTCGAATTTTTCAAAACAAGTTGAGCCCCTTACTGCCCTACTCGAGAAAAACACCCAGTTACATTAGTGATACAAGGCCTAGCACACATTCGATCTGTTGAAGCTTGCCTCTGCACAGTACTGGCCTACCCAAATATAACGCACATTTTCATTGTGGAAGCCTACACCTTTAGTAGGGCTATTGGGGCAGTCCTGTCTGAAAGGCATGGACCCAAGAAAATATTGCACCCCATCAGCTATTATTCAAGGAAGCTTACCCCTGCTAAGCAAAACTATGAGATCTTGAACAAGGAGTTCCTAGTAATTAAGACCATCTTTGAAGAATGCTGACACTACTTGGAAGGGGACCATCATCCAATCCAGGTATTCACTGACCGTAAGAACCTGGATCACCTGCACAGGGCCAAGGCCCTAAACCAAAGACCGCTCTGTTGGACTTCATTCTTCTCCTGGTTCAATTTTATCTTGACTGACCATCCTGGGACCAAAAATGGCAAGGTTGACACCTTGTCCCAAAGATTTGGCTCCAACCCATGTGGCCCAAGTCTGGAACTAGCCCACATTCTCAATTCCCATAATTTCCTTAGTACGACTCACTGCAAGGGCCTGCTCATGCTCAGCCACTCTACCTCTATCTCCAGAATTCCACCTGACGAGTTTGCCATTATCAACTGAGAACCACATGACAACTGTGAGGGGATCACATTTGTAAGGGATTGCATTTATGTTCCCCAGGACCTGCAAGAGTGGCGGCTCTTCAGCTGTGCCACAACTCCACCTTGCAGAATACTTAGGGCAATCTAAAACCAGACAATTAACATCTCATTTCTTCCCATGGTCCCCAAATGTACCCCATGATAAAGACCTTTGTAACTTCCGGCCAGAGGTGTGTGTGCACCAAGATCCCACGTCAGAAACCCTGCAGTCTCCTCCAATCTATAGACATCCCATCTCCGCCGTGGGAGACCAATTCCTTGGACTCTGTGGTGGAACTTCCAGAATTCAGTGTTTTCACAACCATCCTGACAGCAGTAGATTGCTTTTCTAAGATGGCCCATTTCATTCCCTGCACAGAGTTACTTTCCGCAGGGGAAACCACCTGGCTCAGGACAAACAATGTAATCTGTCTTTATGGTTTCCCGTACCACATCACCTCAAACCAGGGGCTATGGTTTACGGATTGCTTCTGGTGTGAGGCCCTATATTTATTAGGAGTCTAGGCACACCTGTCCTCTATCCTCAGCTGAGCAGCCAAACAGAAAAAAATCAACCAGATCCTTGAACAATACTACATCAATCGTCATCAGGATAACTGGTCTTCGTTGTTACCCTATGCAAAGTTCTTGTGCAATAACGTGGACCACGCATCTACAGGCCACAGCCTCTTCTTTATCAACTTTAAGTACCAGTCCCAATTTCACTCACAACTACCCACATCCTCCCACTACACATCAGCCTTAGAGCTAGTAAAACACAGCCATCACACCCAAGAGGAGGCAAAGGGACAATGAAGGACTACAAAAAGTACACTAACAAACATAGACAACAGGACCCTCACCTACCCTGTAGAACAAAAGATATGGCTTTCTACAAAGCACCTCCACACTGACAGACTCTCTTGGAAACTAGACTATCAGTTCTTTAGGCCACACCAGATTTGGCAATAAATCAACCTGGCCACCTTTGAGCTCCAGCTGCCTCACTCCCATATTCCACATCTCACTTCTAAAACCACACACCAAGAACCCATTTCCCCATACAGCCTAATCACCACCCCCAATGGTGTAAATACAGGGTCAGGAGGAATACATTGTTCACAAAGTCCTCAACTCTAAGATCAAGTGGGACAAATTATGGTATTTGATTGATTGGGAAGGTTACAGCCTAGAGGAACACACTTGGGAGCCAGCTGAAAATGTTCACACTCCCATCCTGGTTCAGACTTCCTTAGGAGCCACCCTGAGAAACCTGGACCCACATCACCCAGTGGGCACCTGCAGGGATGGGAGTGATGTCATGACCCACAGGTCTCAAACCAGGGCCTGCAGGATTCAAGGGAGCAGCCAGCTGACAATTGCTTATCTGAGACCCTTGAAGCCCATCCCCAGTGAGAGGCTTCATTTCTGAGGTTCAATTGGCAGAGTGCCAGAGCAGCTGATTGGCCTGCTGGCTCTAGTTAAGCCAGAAGCAGGAATAGGAAGCAACTAAATAACTGGGCTCCACCCTCCTCTGGACAGTGTGCCTTGTTTTACCTGTTCCCTCAGCTTGACTTCCTGGAATCTGCATTTGGTTCCTTATCTCCAGTTTGGCTGAGAGTCAGGCCAGTTTAGGATACCAGACGGCCTACCTTAGACCCTCTGGTATTCTGTCCTGGCCTGACTCTGGTTCCTGACTCATGGTTTTAATCTCCAATTTGTCTCCTGCTTCTCACTTCCTGGTATCCTGACCCAGTCACCTCGACTCTTGTCTCGTGATGGCAGACTCTGGCTCCAATTACTGGGTCTGGCCGCCCATGATCCGGCCATGACACAAACACTTTCTAGTTTTGGGGTAAGAGCCTTGTCTTCTGCAGCTCCAACCATTGGGATGGCCTACTTCTGTTTCTCCACAGACCCTCCATCACATTTCAAATCTCAGTTGGAAACATATCACAGCTGGATCTTGTCATCCCAATAAATAGTTGTGAGAAAGAATTGGTGAATACTTCTAGAAAAGAAAGTATACAATGACATCAAAATGGCTTTTCCCCCCCATGTTTGTTTAAAGTGCTCTGGGCTAGAAGTTCTCTCCCTGATTCCTTTTCATATCTCCACAGGTCTAACAGTGCTGTATAATGAGCTAAGTCATACAAAGTTCATCTTCTCCTGAAGTTGCTGTTCTTTCTTTGTAACTACAAACCACCACCAAACAGCTTGAGGCGTGCAGCAGTATTCAAGCTCACCTGCTTTCCCTGCATCCCAGAATCTCTAACAGGTCCAAACAGTTCACTGGGGGTTCTATTTCAAATACTTTTAGAGCCAGGAATGAGTGCACATCACTAAGCTATGAAACCATTGGATCTTAGTAACTTCCTCCCTTCCCTCTTGTTTGTTGTTACATTGCTATCGCATCTGTTTCAAATTAATCCTAAACTCCTTGGGACAGAGAGTATGTCCTCATATATGTTTGTATTGCGACTAACAAAATGAAGCTCTAGTCCTAATGGAAGCCTTTTTCTCTACTCCAGTACAAATAAAGAAATAAAAGGACCAGATACTGAATCTTAGGTACGCCATTGTAAACCTCAAGTAACTCAGCTGAAGTCAATGGAGTTACCTAGATTTACATTGGCACAACAGATCCAGAATCTCACCCATTGTATACAGAGTAACATTGAATACGGACAATGCTTATGCAGACAATTAACCACACTGACCTAGAGTAACAGAACTCATTTCACTTCCTGCATAAACAGGTATCTCAAGTTTCCTCTTCATTCTAGGACTGTCTTTCGTGATTCCAGAAGCAGCCAGTCTAAACACAGCCACGCTTAAGCACACAGTTAGAAATGAAGACAGGTTTTGACATTGGAAATATTGCTTATCTATTGGACAACAGTTATCTAATGAGCAAGACAGCCAAATTACATTATGCAGTATGCCATTTTTATGGAAGCTTAATAAAAAAAAAGTGAACTTAGTTTTCCATTTCAGGCTGTGTCTGCACATTTGATTTTTCTGTTTATACCCTTACTTGAAGATAGGCGACATGAGAGACAGACTCAAGAAGCTACCGCTTTTCATCAAGCACCTGTCAGCATGTTTACTAAGGATCAGGAGGAGGCCACAGTGCAGTTCAGCAGCTGTGCAATACTGAAAGGAAGACCTGTTTATTCCATTGCTGGAAGGTATGACCATCCATTTGGTTGGTAGTATCAAGAAGTATCACTAGCACTCTTGACAATGGCATAGATATCTCAGCTGATCAGGTGCCACTGTCTCTGTATTTCCAAGTAAAAGAAGTGTTTTGATTAATCTGTGTGGCATATCTTTTGAGTACACAGTGATATCTTCTTTTATACCATTTCATTGGGACAAAGGATACACAGAGCTTTTCTTTTTCCTTTCTGTCCTTCCAGAAAGCTCCATTCAGTGGTCAGATAGCATAGTTCAAAGGAATTAAACACATCCATGGATTTCAATTGTATACCCCTATTTTCTCCTCAAACACTTATAGCATTTAAATGCTGGCACTTGATACTCACTTATTCCAAATTCTCAGAGACAGGAGGCTGACCCAATGTGTCCTCCCTTCAATGCTGCAGAAGCTCTTCTGTTCATGTGGAGTTTCTTGACTTTGGGGCAAGGCTAGACAGAGAAGTGCTACTCTTGACAGTATCTTGCCACATGGATTTCCTAGGATAAGAGAATCCTAACCCTGCCACCAGTGTCTTGCATGGAATCCATCTCTATGCTGTCCAACCCGCTTTCAGGGCAAAGTGCAGGTGGGGAGTCCATGGTATCACAGCTCATGAAGGATCCCTGTTGTCATGTGGCGTAAGGTAGCCTGAGGAGTAGCACAAAGACACTATATGTCTCTGTACAGATGCCCTGCAATCCACCAGCTTTACCTGTAAAGCTAGGCCATTCCCCTGCCCACTGCGCAATGAGACAAACTCCACTCCCAAAAAGGATGACTTGGTGGAGCCTCAACCACCTAGAGACCATGGAGGTGTTGGCCTAACTTCAGCTCTCCCATGACTTTTGATGCAGAAGGGCAGGCACTAGTAACTCTGAGGGAGACTGAGCACAAAAATCACACTTATAGTCAGATCTACAGTAGAAAGAATACAAGGAAAGATATTAGATTATATTGTATTAGTATTTCAGTAGTGTTTAGAGGCTTCAACCAAGATCAGGACTCCATTGTGCTAGACAACTCTTCCCCCCTCCCTCCCCACAGTCCTTCCTTAAAGAATTTACAATCTAGATGGACAAGGGAGACATAAGTGTGGGAGGAGAAAGAGGTAAAGTGACTTGCCCAAGGTCACCTAGCAGGTTAAAAACACAACTGGGAATACTCATAGAACTTTGGTCTCCAGGGCTATAGCCACATGCTCCCCTTTGGGGCAGCTGCTCACACAGCTTCCTGTGGTTCCAGCTGGTCCAAAAATTGAGATCAAATCATAGAAATGTAGGGCTGGAAGGACCTTGAGATGGCATCTAATCCAGTCCCCTGCACTGAGGCAGGACCAAGTAAACATAGGCCCATCCCTGACAGGTGTTTGTCTTTTCTTAAAACACTCCAATGATGGGGATTCCACACCCTTCCTTGGTAACCTCTTCCAGTACTTAACTGTCTTTACAGTTATTAGGAAAATTTTCCTAATATCTAACCTAAATCTCCCTTATGGCAGATAAAGCCGATTACTTTCTTATCCTATCCTCAGTGGCCATGGAGAACAATTGATCAGAATCCTTTTTGTAACACTTTTAACATATTTGAAGACTTATCAGATCCTCCTCCACACCAGTCTTTTTCAACCTTTCCTCATTGCTCAGGTTTTCTAAACCCTTTATCATTTTTGTTACTCTCCTCTGGACTTTCTCAAATTTGTCCACATCTTTCTTAAAGTGTGGTGCCCAAAATTGAACACATTACACTAGCTGAGGCCCCACCAGTGTCAAGTAGAGCAGGCAGTTATCTCCAATGTCTTATGTACGACATTCCTGTTAATAGGCCCCAGAATGATGTCCCACATTGTTGATTCATATATAGTTTTCCATTGGAAAATGCCATTTTGACAAAAACTGATTTTTTCTCCCACAAAGTTGTATCTATTTGGACAAAATTTCATTCTGAAAAAAAAGCATTCAAAAGGTTTTGACATTTTCAGAATAGAAAGTTTCAATTTTTAATTTTGAAATGACTTTTTCACTTGGAAATGTACTTCATGTTTTGTTTTGTTTTTAAATAAAAAATAGTCTAAAATCAAAATGAAAAACTTCAAGTTTATCAAAATGAAATCTGTCGCTTAATTAAAATTTTCAAAATTTTGCCTTTTCTTCCGGGATCTTATTTTTTTTCCCAAAAAAGAATCTGAAATTTTTTTGGAGGATGGAAAAATCTATTTTCTGACCAGCTTTATTAATATTGTTATACACATAGAAGTTAGAGCCAACGTAAGAAATAATTTGCCTTCAACATGAACAGGTAAAAGTAGCATAATAAATTAGAGAGATAGCATGTAGCTCAATCTCCCCACTCCATTAGCCTCTAGATTCACTCCAGCACCTAATTAAAATAGTCAAATTACTTTGAGTAATTATTTGGTAATTTCACTACAATTTTCACAGGGGAGTCCAATTCTATTTGGGTTACCGCTCCTCCTCAGTAAAAGCTCATTTACCCCTTCTCCTCCTTCTTCTATCATTGTAAATAAATTACTTGTAATAGATATTACTGCCTGCAAAGAGTGTAAGAAAGCAACTTTCTAAAAATTTAGCACTAATAGTCTCAATTTCTTCCCCTATTCATTTTATCATTTCCACAGAGAGGGAGGGAAAGAGGTATCTATGGTGTATGGTACAGAAAACTATTGAATCAGAAGAGTTTGGTCTACATTCAAATTAGAAGACAGTTTGAGATAGAAATGAAACCCGCTTTATATCTTTACTAGCTTTGTACTTATAGGACCATCTTGAAGTCCTCACTGTATTTTTACTCAGACAAGTTTCTCAGTAGAGTCAAGGGGTGGGATATTCAAACACATCTAAGTGACTTAGAAGCACCGGTTCCAATAAAAGACAAGGGACTTGTGTCCCTAAGTCACTTAGGTGCCTTTGGAAATTCCATCCAAGGTGTAAGAACCTCAGGATTTGGCTTATACTAGGCTCACTAAGGGTATGTTTACAGTGCAAGTGAAGATGTGTTTGTAGCACAGACAGACATACCCTAGATTAAAAGCTATCAGAAGTGGGTATGCCTATACTGACAGTGGCAAAGTCGCCGCTGTCAGATCAATCTTTCTGGATCGATTGAGCAGTCAGTGTAGACCCGCTCAATCGATCAGGAAGTTGACGCAGTAAATACACCCCCTCAAGTGGCGTAGCGGTGCGTCGACAGAAACGTGGTTCCCGTCAGCGCAGTGCAGTGAAGATGGCGCGCAGAAGGGAAGCACAGCAGTCTACAGGAGTTACACAAGCTACTCTGTGTAGTTTGCGTAACTCCCGTCGACTGCTGCCAAATCTCCAGGTAAGCATAGACCAGGCCTAGTTAACGCGAGTAACAATAGTCATGAAGACATAGTACCACAGACTTCAGCAGAGACCAGAAACCAGAGTACAAACCCAACAGTCTTGTGGGCTGACTAGTCGGCACTGTAGCCTATGCCACCACGTCCTCCCTAGTACGGTTACCCATGCCATCTAAATTAAAACTAGCAAGGGTTTCCTAGCCATGCTATAATTACAACGTCCTTTGCCATATAGGCATACTCTTACCATATGGGGCCTCAATCTCCATTGGGACCTGTGCACACAGTCATAAGACATATAGTAAACAATAATAAATGCAGAATTCTTCCTCCATGGGTTTCATCACTGCTCTCTTTTGTGCTAGGGAGGTAAATCTGCACCCTGAGCATAAGATGATGCAATTTTACACACTGGTCCTCATCTGTTGTAGCGTGGTTTCTGCTAACACAATAATTATCAGCGCCAATAAGCCTGTACAGCGCCAAAGAATTGATTCTATCCAAGTGCCTATATAAAGAGGAGCAAGCTCAGAGCTGGGGCACTGATTTGTCCCCAACACTATGAAAAAGGGTTGTTGTTTTTTTTTTTATAATGCAGGAAAATAAAAAGAATACAGGAAGAACAAAAGGTAACAAGAAAGAAGCAAGTTGCTACAGCAAGTAGGTGAATTTATACTTGATACAAAGTTTGCTGCAAAATGTCCATTAAGTTGTTTGTCTAATCTAACAACTATATCAAAACAGGCTTAGAGTTTATGGAGTCCTATGAGTTACAAATGAGTGGGTTGGAAGGACCCAAGGCTTTCAAATGTCACCAGGGAGCAGAAATTCTCTAAGACCTATGTTATTTTTCATACTTTTATTTTTATTTTCTATAGCAAAGCTCCACACTCCCTACTTAGTTAGGAAAGTCACTTTAGACTTAATTCCAATGGTGAGAATGACACTGCAATAGGATTTCCTCTTGTTTAGTTTGTCCTTTTAAAAAATCACTTTGTCGGCTAATTTATAGTGGTCACTATCTCCAGCCTCTGTTTTGTAGGTCTGAAATCCTCCAGACCTTTCAAATCCCATTAACAATGATCATCAAAGCAAACTGTAATCATGAATCATCCCATTCTCTGGATCTGACCAAATTCTTTAGGTGTGTTTTTGATTTTGAGGCTAAAACTGACTAAATTCTTCTGCTTGCCCATGAAGCTGAGTTGAGGAGTTCACCTTGGAGGTTTACAGGTGCTATTATGGTGCTATTACAGGTGCTATTATGGCTTGTTTATGGTAGAAGAAGAAATAGTCCCAATTCACCCTCAAGGAAGTGAGAAGTGACTCAGACCTTAAGACATCAAATTTCCAATTGTTTCACTCCCTGCGACAAGACATTTAGCATTTTAGAACCTGCTGGCCATCTTACCCCTTCAGTGTAAGAACACCACACTGTGTCTCTGATGATTTTTCATACTGCTTGCAATGAAAATTAGCGGTCTGTGCATAAAGAGCAAGCTGCTAGGTACTGACATTTCCAAATATATTCCATACTTTCTTAAGAGAGCAGAGCTTGTGCCATCAGGCTGCAGCTGAAGGCAGGATATTTCTTGAGACAAGGACTTAACCTCCACTCTAGAATTTTTCTGAAGTTTTCAGAGCTCTCAGCTTTGAGAGATAAATAAAGGCCTAGAGGATTTAGATAGTGTTGTGGGTCATGTGCAGTTTATCATTTTAATAAACTGACAAATCTGCCTTTAAAATATGAAAAAGGCTAAATGCAATGAAACTCCATGATCTGACAAGCACAATTAATTCTTATTCATTCTCAAGCTACATATACAGCACACTGATAGCTCATCAGAATGGTTAGGGACAGCTCATGACCCATAAACCACTTAATTAAATATTACAGTGCTAAAAACTGTTGCTATTGCCTGACATTTTGTAGCCTGTAGCAAGCCTGGCTGTGTCTGGTAACAATTAGAAAGTAAAATAACCAGACTGTTTTAAAAGCTTATTTGGAAATAAAAGGTGCTTGAAAGATGCTCAAGGTTTTCTATCACATACTACATATTGGATGATAAGCGACAGAAAATCCACTGGATGTGCTATTTTTCACAGAAAATTTTCCTTTTCCTTCTTGACATCTTTTCCTTATGCTGAAGTGGATCTGTGACTACAAGTTAAACTCTTGTAATGCTCAAACATCAGCCTTGATTTCCATTCATCACAGGGGAAATCAAACGTTGCCTGGATTTAGGGTCTCTGAATACAGCTGGTCTGTTATGAGATACTGCTTGCCTTTCAACCCATTCCCGTAACACTGGTACCAGGCCAGCTTCTGATTCATTCATGCCAGTATAAATCTGAACTAACTCCACTAAAATCAGTATGGTTATTTTAGACTTCTACTGGTAGAATCTGGCCAAGCTCATTTGGAAATATAATGTGAAGAAGCAGTTTAAATAGGAATCACATACTGGCCCCCAACCTTCTATCCTCACCATACAAAATACCCCTGGATACCAGTGAGCTTATCAAAGCGCACGCGCGCACACGCACGCACGCACACACACCCCCACCCCACAAGAGTACTACTGTTCTAGTTGTATAAAATATCAGCATGTCTCTGGTAGGGCCTTGTGGGAATTTTTTCTGAGTGAGGACAGCAGGATCAGGCCCAAATATAATAAAAAGGTTTTTTATAACAAACAAATCTCATGTCCCATGATACGCCCTGGTTATCTTCCTTAGATTTGCCTCCATGTCTTTTCCTCTCAGCTCAACCCTCACGATGTGGATGCATCGCACACTGCCTCTCAAATGTGACAGTGCTGCTCCTTCAGCATCTGAAGAGTCAAAGGGACTTGCTGCACTTGCTGACAAAGTTGGAAAAGAGCGGACATATTTTAGTGCCTTGAACTTGTCTGTGGGGGAAGGCAAATTTTACCAATGATGTGAGTGAAGGCAAACTCCTGGGTTAGCTTAAATATCCATACAGGACTGTAGTATGAAGGACACCAGGTCAGTGAGACAAAGTCATGGACTGGATATCTATCCATTAAGACAACAATTGAATTATCCCATGTCTACAGCAAAGGTAAAATATGGCTTTGAATCATCTCCTGGCATTCAGAAAAAAGCAGGTTTTAAATTCAATGGCCTGTTCCGTTTTTGTTGCACATCATCATCTCCTCCATATCACTGTGATACAACATACAGAACAATAAGAAGACATCCATCCACGTTCATGTAGTAAACACAGTGGAGTTAGGAATTCAATGCACGGATAAACAGGCATTCAGAGCAGGAAAGCAAAATAAATAAGTACATAAGAGACAGGAAGTTATGTTAAAGTGGCTGACGTGTTTCAATATTTTCCCATTTATTTTGCCACAGTCCTTTAAGAAGCTGTCTAATGTATTAAATTTACATTCTGGAGGTGATGAAAAGCTTTGAGAAGCTCAGCAAACTGACGGAATTTCTGACTACAAAAAGTGATCCTAACATAACAGGCTCTTTCATTGCTAAAGAAAAGGGAAATAGATATTTGTTGCCTGACTCTAAGTAGTATGAAGTAATTCACTCACTTAGAATTAATTTACATTTGCACAGATCATGCCAGTGAACAAAGTACTACTGAGGGTACAATAAAGTAAAAACCAGACGTTTTATTTCTATGACAGCTTCAAAACAATCTTTGCATATTGATAGTCATTTCTGTCATGTACAGGGCCCAAGCATAATTTTTTCGGGCCCAGAACAAACTTGTAACACGAGCCCCCTCCCACACACATACCACAATCCCTCATCCCAAACATAACAATCTCATGAGCCATGAAAAAATTTTCCTCATGGTAATGGGGGTTGCAGCCTAGGCTGGGCCCCCTAGGGCCTCTGGGCCCTAGTAAAGTATACCCTTTTCCCCTCCTTTGTGGGGGCCCTGGTCAGCAGTATGGAGATCAGCAATATTAATACAGTTCTCATCAGCACAACCATCGTTACCCTGGTGTCATCACTTCTGGTCTAAAACCTGTGTTTTAGAATTTATAACCAAGTCACAGAAATTCACAAGAGGCTGAAACTTGGGTCAGGCAGTCTCAGCCTGGCAGCAGCAATCTGGTTGAGAGCTGGTTGTTTGCAAAATTTGAAAGCATTTGATTTGGCATTTTCTATGTTGAAGGAGGACTGAGCAATAGAAGCTCTCTCCTTTCCAAACCCTTTTAAATTCCTGTTGTAATTTTTAAAAATAATACGTTTCAAAGTATAAGCTGCCACGTGGAAATGTTTTACATGTTTTAAACCTTTGTTTATTTCTTAAATTTTGAAATGGCAAAACTCCTTTGTGAAATGTATAATTAAATGCAAATCTTAGTTAAATGCAAGCTCCTAATATAAATTTCCTAATATCATTACTATATAAATATTAAAATGCTGTATGTACCAACCCGGAATCTAATGACCCTGCTAATCTGTCTACTAATAGATGAAGCAATTTAAATACAAAATATTTATATTAATGGGGTATTAATTAGCTAGTTATCTGAAAAATTCAAGCAACTCCTTCACCCAACTTAGGAAGACAATCATCTGTCTAAAATTTGTTAACATTTTTAAAAACTATTTAAGCTAAGGAGTCTCTACAAATTACTGAATTGCAGAAAGACTGTTTTGAGAACTAAAAACTGCTATATAAAGAACTGGCGCATTTGGACATTTTGAAAAACTAAATTTTATTTCCTGTTTAACGCTAGTAAAACTGAAAGAATCTCTCAGAAAATGGAGTGACTAAAAATAAAGCATTAACTTTTAAAGTTAATTTTATTTGAGGTTTTCCCACCACAAGAGAACAAAGACAATTAGAAGTTTGTTGCATATTTAGGAGCTGAAGAAGTCTACAAAACCAAGGCATGGAGCCAATGAAAGGATGACATCAGTCAACTTTTGAATTTAAACAAGCCTAAGAGAGACTTGTGTTTTCCTATAATTTCACAGAACTAGGACGAAAGATGGTATAAATCTCTGAAGTGAGCACGTTCTTGCTCTCTCTCTGCTACCCTATCGAACACACAGCACTCATCAACACATTCTGTCCATCTCTACAAACAAGCCACTTCAGACAAGTAAGAAAAACAGAGAAGACTTATGAAATCAACCCAAGAGCCCCTCCCCAAGATTTCAAAAATGTATTGGTGAAAGGAAGTTAACTAAGACACCACCAAGGGATTGGATTTAAAAATTCTTGTAGTAATTTCATTGGGATATTGAAATGCCATTGTACTTTAAAATATTAACAGTTTCTTCTTTCAATCACCAAATGGTGAGACCCTGTATTCCTGTAGAGGAACTGTAAACACAGAAATAGTGGGATTTAATTGGATTTACTTTTTTTAATATTCATTAATCGCCAGTTCAAAGAATTCATCTAAATAACTGATTTTAATACTTTCTTTGATTTCATAGGCTTTAGTTAAGACTGTTTACTTTGCCCAATTTTAATCTCTCTAGTTATTAACAATAACCAGACAGGACTCAGCTGCCATTAAACTGTTTAGAAATGGGCAAAAGAATTTTTTTAAGTATCTCTGAGATAGTAAGTCAGTACTCCCAGTAATTCTGGGACACCAACGGACTTTGGTCTTAACTTACCACAGGAAGAACATCCTCCAGAGGCATTTCATTCTCAAGGGTATAATCTCTGTTAAAAAGCACTCCCCAGAAAGACATACAGAAGAGACTGTAATGGAAGTAACCATTGACTGGCACTTGTGTTTCATCATTTGTGTTGGTTTTGTTTAATGTTTTCTTTCTCTTTCTTAATAAAATAGTATGACTAATAATTGTGATTATTTTGCTTTATTTTAATCCTAGTGTCCTCTAAGGTATGTAAAACAACTGTGACTAAGATAGCTCGAATTACATCCCTAAGATGGCAAGTAAAAGAAATAATTAGTCAGCGCTGGACTACCATTTCTTCTTTCACTAAACCCAATATTTTTAGTAATAAATGAACAAAACAACAAGTAGTAAATAAAATACTTTGTGGCCATTAATTAAAAATGTACTCCTTTCCACACCATATGTCTAGTACCTGGGTAGTTCCCCTTTAAATAGGTTGCAAGCCCTTTAGAAGCCTTCACTATCCTCTTGTGCTTCAGAAGCAACCAGAAGCCTGCCAGAGCAGCAGCATACATGTGCACATGCAAAGACATCCATACACACAAATGCACAGCTGGGCCTTGCCTGTTCAGTAAATATGGTTATTTGAACCCCGCCATGCCCGTGTGGTTCCTTTATATTATGTACGTTGTATAAAAAGTAAAATCCACAATAGGTACCCCATTGGGCTGGGCACTATATAAACGTAAGTAAAAGGACAGTTACTGCCCTAGGAATCCTTCCATTATCAATTACCATCTGGAATGGTCCCATGAAGGAGAGTGGGAGGACTGTACAGCATTCATATGGCCTGTCAGAGCATGTGCACATGTGCCACGTTTTCTGCCTAGTCTAGGAGCAGAGGATTTTAAGGCAGCTTGCTGACACACTTCAAAATTTGGCACTGATCATGTTCCTGTAACATGCTCTGAATTCAAGCAACTATCAAACCACTAACTGTAACCAGAAATCAAGGGTGCTTCTAACTCAGGAAAAGCTCCCTTATTTTGTTCCTTAGGTGCTTTAGAAAAATCTCACCACAAGTGCAATAGACCTGCAATTCCCAAACTTACTGAGTTGCAGTTACCAATTCACCCCATTGTTACCCATTCACATCCATCATGACTTGAGTCTCAAAGAGATGGAATGGCCAAAAAAAATAAAATGTTCTTTTGTTTCTTCCTTCCTTTTCTTGCATCACAAAGAGATGGGCTATAACCTGCTCTGATATACATCCCACAGGCAACTCCAGGGTAGAAGCTCCATCCACAAGATGCCCTGACCTGCACTGGAGCAAGAATCAGGGAGCTGTTGCAGGCTCTCTGAAGACCCTCTAGTTGCAGCACCAAGCCAAAACTTGGCACAGCACTGAATCTGGCCCATGACATATAGTTTGAATCAAATGATTAAAGACAACAGGTGAGTCAAGGGAGGATGGCATCTGAAAAAACACCTTACATTTTCTCAGCAGTTATACTGAAGCCTGCACGAGTTCTTCAGGTATTTTGACAGACATCAGCAAACAAACAGTGAAGCACACAGCAAGGTAACAAGAGAACAAGCCTGACAAGAGTCAGGGCTCCCCTTCAGTCTAAGCCACTATTGATGAAAAAAATTAGTGATTCCAGGTCTTAGAATCTTGAAATTGCCCTACAAGTCTGCAAGAGTTAGAGAGATAGAAGCCACACAAACCTAGCAACAATAAGAAGCAGCAATGCAACCACTGTTAATATTAAGCAAGTGTCAGCTGGATTCAAACTTCAGAAGCTAGCAAGAGGTCTGAAGCTCTGGCATTTTTTAATAGGACGTTTGTTGTAAACCTAGGCAGCCTGATGGAGACTGACTCTCTAAAAGATCATTTTTTATTGCAGGGCTTCCTTAATGTTTCGTGCCCAGCTAGGCCAAGGACCTGATTTGATTTGAGCACACCTGTTCCTGATTTGAATGAGCACACCTGCATGCATGAGTTAAACTTAAAGCCACTCAGCCATATGTAGAGAGAATTCCACAGGCATACCTCCCAACATTTCAAGGGACTAAAGCGGGACGCAGTGCTCCTCAGGTTTGGCCCACTCACTGCTCTGTAGCTGGACACAGGGGGAGGGACAAGCCAAATTTGACTGGCAGTGCGACCCCATGCTCCAGGTCGCAGCGCCACTCAGTTTGAGGACTCTCAAATGGGAGGCCAAGGCAAACTGCCCCTTTTGGCCCCACTCCCACCTGACGGGCTTGAAAGGAGGAAATGTTCTGCTTTAACCTGGACAGAGGCTCAGGGACTGGGAGAGGGTCAAAGTGGGACAGGCCCATGAAACCTGGGACTGTTGGGAGGTCTGCACATGTTCGACTCAACATGCATTTAGCATTCTTTGTGAATGAAAGACGGTAGCAGAACCTGAACCATGAGTTCTCTGTAGTGCAGCAGTCAGAATGAGCCATGGAACTCAGTCTGAAGACCCCCAGAGTCCGGGATTTTGCACACATAAACCTAGCCCAGTTATGTACCCAATGGAAGGAGGAGTTTGAGCTATACGCAGACCTGGCCCTGAGGGACAAGACAACAGCAGGAATGACATTTGTGACTTATTGACTGCCTCACAGCAGTCCCAGGAGATCTGAGGAATGATTGCTCCCCAAAACAAAACAAAACAAAACTGTCAAGCAACACAGGTTTTTCAATCCAAAGGGGATGGGATAGACCCCAAGTTACTGCCTCTCACACACTGCCTGCTACATGCAATTTTGAGGACTTGACAGACTCCCTGATTTGGGTGGGATTGGCTGCAGCACTTGGAATCACCACCAGCAGGAGGGGCTGCTCTGGGAAGGCGATCTCATAGGAGACAGATGCTTAGACATGGGACATACAGCAGAAACCTCAAGAGAAAGGATGAGAGTGCTAGAAGGCACACCACTGCCAGAAATACATGCAGTGAGACAACAGCAAAGGAGAGCAGGTGGCCAGGTTTCCATACCCACAGCGAGATGCACTGACTTTGGGAAAGAGCACAAGTGGGTAAAGAACTGCTCCGCACTAGGCAACATTGCAAAGAATGTGGCAAATTGAACTATTTTAGCAACATGTGCCAGAGCAGAGGAAGGTCCCAGCAAAACTCAGTCAGACTTGACAAGAGGCGGATGGCATAACAGATAATGGTGATCTTGAATCTCTCCTCGCATCTGAGATCATATCAAGTTCACACTGTCAGGTCAGGAAAGCAACAAGGCACACCACCAACCCTCCATGCATGCAACAACCTTAATAGGGAACTTCCCAGTGTGATTTCAACTGGGTAGTGGGACTTGCTGCACCCAATCCTCAGCATGAATTTGATTTGAACACACCCATTACAAAGAACAGGTACAATCTAATAATGTACAGTGAGCACATAATGCAGCACACAGAAAAAACATCAGACAGTATTAATTACTGAAGTTTGCAGTGGTGGGTGATACACACCACAGACCCCTCTTGTGGAATACAGCCATACAAGCCAAGGTTCCGATCAGGATGCAGTGTCAGAATTTTATAACTGCAGTACACAAAGAAAAAGGGGGCATCCCAAGGAAAATAGAGACAATTTTAAAAGCATATGGGGATGTTTGGGTGACAGGAGCCTTGAAGGAAAGCGTCGACTGGAAGTAGACCCTACAGTAGAAGATGTGAGATTACCAGAAAGGAAAATTCCAGTAGCACTATATAATTCAATACACAAGGAGCTTGAAAGTCTGCAGAGCAGGGCCATCATGGCACCGATAGAAGCCAGTTAACCGCCTGGTTAAGAAATATGCTGGTGGTAAAAAAGCCATCAGGAAAATTATACATCTGCATAGACCCAAAGCCACTGAATCAGGCATTGAAAAGATCCACTGCCCATAATTGACATCTTGCTAGAACTTTCCAAAGCCAGAATATTTATGGTCTGTGATGTGCTTTCAGATTTAGCACATAGGCCTGGATAAAGAGTCACCATGCTGACAACCTTTACAACACCATTTGGTCAGTACAGATGGTGGCCCATACCAATGGGCATAAACCCAGCATCAGAGGCATTCCAGAGAAAAAGATTCACCCAACACTGGAAGGACTACTGGGGTGAAAATAACTGCAGATGAAATCCTCACTGTAAGCAAAGACAGCAACGATACCGAAGCTGAATGAGACCACAACAGTAAACGACAAGCTATTCTACAGCAATGCAGGGACAAAAACATAAAACAACCCAGAAAAAAAACCCCATGATTCTAACAGCATGAAGTGACATACACTGGACATCTGCTCACAGCAGAAGGACTGAAAGCAGATCCAGACAAAATCATGTCAGCTCCAGTGGATGGGAGCACTTCATTGGAATGATATGTTTTCTGTCCAGGACACAGAAACAGGCAGTCAAGATAGCAAAATGAACCAAGTGACCAAGATACAAAAGCCAAGTCCCAACAGAAGAACTGTATTTTCAGATTAAAGATGAGGTGAGTGTGCAGGACGGAATCATATTTTCAGGACAAAGAATTGTTGTTCCCACCTAATTACATGAGGATTTCATGCAAAAATACATGTCTCACACCTGAGTCTGACAGTGTTCCTACTTACGATCAAGAGTGTGTTTTTTGGCCAGAAACAAATACTTCTTGATAGAAAGATGTGACACCCGCTGGTCCTGTGATAATCAACTAAGGCCTTTGATTCCAGCAGTCATGAAGCATTATGGAAGGTGCTATCTAGGTTTGGTTGTCCACTGAAGTTCATTCATGTTCTCAGGCAACTTCATGATGGAATGACTGCCACCATCCTCTCTAATGGATTAGAGACGGACCCATTCACCATCCATACTGGTGTTAAACAGGGCTGTGTTATTGCCCCAACCCTTTTCTCCATCTACCTTGTTGTAATCGTGATTCTTATTCATGACCGCCTTTCCTCTGGAATTGGGATTGAGTATCACATGGATGGCCAGTTTTTTGATCTGCAGCATCCTCATTCTAAAACTAAGGTTATCAGGACTCTTATTACAGACCTTCTGTATGCGGATGACTGTGCTGTCCTTGCACACACAGAGGCTGACTTGCAATCCACCCTAGATCTCTTCTCAGGCACCTATCATAGCTTAGGACAGAGGTCCCCAAACTGTGGGGCACGCCACCTTGGAGGTCATGGAAGAACATTCAGGGGATGCGGCAGGGCCCAGGCCAGCCCCCTCGTGGGCAGGAAGGGAGCACCACCCAGCCCTGCTCTGCCCAGAGCTCTGCTCCAGTCCTGCCTGATCAGCCACTGCCTCAACCCCTGGCCTCAGTGCCCAGCACCTGGCCTCAGCCCCTGGCACCCGGCCCAGCCTTGGCTCCCGCTCCCCCAGCCATGGCCCTGGGCTCAGCCTCAGCTCCTGGCCCAGCCCTGGCCTAGCCACAGTCCCAGCTCCCAGTCTTGGTCCCCAGAGACCAGTCGCAATGCTAGCCTTGGTCCCTAGCACCCGGCTCCCCAACTTCAGCTGCTGTAGCCCCCAGGATCCAGCCGCAGCCACCTGGCTCCCGGCGTGGCCCGGCCACTGCAGCTGCCCCCACTCCTGGCCTCAACCCCCAACTGTACCCCACTCCCAGCCCCAGCTGGGGCAGAGCAGAGACAGGTGCAATGTAAAAAATTTGGGGACCACCGGCTTAGGATTTTCCCTCAACATTAGGAAGACTAAGGTGCATCCCCAGTAAAAGTTGCCCCCCTTCTCCCACAAATTGTCATTGACTGAATCCCTAGCAAACATTGAGCATTTCCCTTAATTTGGTAGCCATCTCTCCCAGACAGCCAATCTTGATTGGAGATCGAAAATAGATCTGTTGTGCCAGCGCATCCTTGGGAAAGTTGCTGTCATGTCTTTATTGACAGTTTCCATCCATAGAGCTCTAAGATCCTGGTCTACAATGCAGTAGACATCCCCACTCTTCTTTATGGGTGCAAGACATGGATGACACTTCAAAGCCATCTTAAGCGTATGAAGTGGTACCAACAGTGTTGCCTTAGGAAGATTCTCCATATCAGATTGGAAGACCATCGCACCAATGCCACTGTTCTCTCTGCAGCTAACATCTCCAGTGTTGAGGTGAAGAGTATGAAACATCAACTTCGCTGGGCTGGTCCTTGTGTGTGAATGACTGATACTCATGAAGCAAGTCCTCTTTTCTCAACTTAGTCATGGTAAGAAGACCCACAGAGGGCAGAGGAAATGCTACAAGGACACCCTGAAAGTATATCTTAAGAAGGGAGGCATTGACCCCATTAATTTGGAAGAGTTGGCTTGCAAGAGACTGCAATGGCATCACATCATTCATCAAGCCTCAGTCTGTTTTGAAGAGAATTGCCTTGCTTAGAGGCCAAGAAACAGCAGAGGAAGAAGAAAAGTGTACAGCATTCTAGCCAGCAGTTGTGCTCTCTCCAAGCAACCACCTGTCACATATGTGGAAAATTCTGTAGAGCACCAATTGGACTCCTCAGCCATCTTAAGTCTCATCAGTGACTTCCCCCTGGCAGATATCATCCTTGTATTAAGGGATAGCGGATGACAACGTCATGAGGATTTCATGGAAAAATACATCTCTCACACCTGTCTGACAGCTGTCCTACATAGGCTCAAGAATGTATTTACTGGACATAAATGAATACAGAGCTCCACTCCTCGATAGAGAGGTCTGACACCCGCTGGTCCTGTGATAAATTGCCAGCAGAAAGGACTTACCACATGAGCTATCCACCCAATCATGAGAAACAGTGAAAGTGGACTTATTTACTTTCAAGGAAAAGCAGTACTTGATTATAGTAGACTACGGGGGGCATGGATCAGTATTCATGTCTCCTCCCCCTCAATACCCACCCCAAGCCAGGGAAGTTAATGATCCAACCAGCGGACCAAATTCGTTGATGAATTCTGGTCACGTGCTACCTGCGGCACATTATGCATATGCTGAGAAGAAGATAGTTGACTACTATCTAAATTTGTGGTAGGCTGATGTCCTGCCTGATACAAGAAGCAAGTCAGTGACTGGCAAACTGAAGGCCCACTTTATGAGAGATGGCATTTCACATACTGTATTCACTAACAATGGATCTCAGTTTTCCGCAGAAGAATTCAATGAATTTGCATGCAAATGGGAGTTTGAACATCGCACATCCTCCCTCCCCACAGGCATACCCACAGAACAACAATAAGGTAGAATCAGTTGCGAAAACAGCTAAGAGATTGTTACACAAGGCTACTTCTTCTGGTTCAGATTTCTTATTAGCATTTTTGGTACACAGGAATAGCCCATCAGAGGGGTGCCAAAACAATCCAGAGCGGGCACTGATGGGACAAGGGAGCCTGCTACTAATGGGGGAGACCTGTTGCAGCCAGAAGGACAGGGAGGAGAAGAGAGCCAACAGAGAAAGCAGGTACTAGAGAATGACAGGTCAGTCCAGGACCTACCAGCCCTAGAGACAGGCACTCCTGTGAGGATCCAACCATTACAGAGACATGAGTCATGAGGGGTGCAGTGGCACCCAGGTCATACAAAGTGACTGTGCAAAAAAGACAAGTGATCCAAAGAAGCAGAAGGAGACACTTACAAGACAGCAGACAACACCTACTGAAAGTCTACAGAGATACAGTGGTCATCACAGAACCAACCAGAGACACAGGGAGATGAGATGATTTGGTCTCTTCAACAGGTGACCACACCAAGAGTGACCTGTTTCCCTGTCATCGGTCCCTGAATCTAGCAAACTATCTCAAAGACTATGTAACCAGTTGAGTCTGTGGTACAGATGAGACTCCAACTTGGCTATGTGCTAGCAAGCTCTGGCTGAAGGGATCCAGGCGGGGATCTGGGAGTCAATTCTTTGTTTTTCAATGTTTATATTAAAAAGTTTGTAAAATAGGGAAGATGTGTCGATCATTGGAACTGGAGTCAGAGAGCCAATGATCCCTGGAGAGATTGTTATTGAAGGAACACTAGTGGAACGGGGAAGCAGGGAGACAGGCTGGAAACAACTCGCCACATAGACAAAATCCTCCACAGGACTTGTTCAAGTTAACCTACATTCAACCTCTTCTTTATGAATGAAACATGGGTGTCGAAGCCTCTTCAGCCCATTTTCAGAACGTGGCTGAAATCCAGTCTGGAAGAGAAGTCGGAGCCAATGATAAACCTGATTTAAAACAAGGCATCCAGCCTCCAGGCACCTGAGAAGTGTCAGGATGTGGTGACGGGGAAGGAATGTGTCAGGAGCCTCAGTGCACTGAGGGAGGATGGTTATGGTCACTATGCCTATTCAGCTAGCATAGCCTGCACAATTCACAAGGCTGCTCTGCAATCTCAGGCCAGTGTCAGTCAGGGGGTAAGCTGTGGCAAAAATCTATCATCTTGACACCTTCCCCTCTAACCCAGATAGAGATGCTGGCACCACTAGCCAGGTTCTCCTCCTAAGAGCACTAGACAATAAGTTACTACAAGCCAAATGCTGAGACGCTGTACGTGGGCATAGCTCCACTGAGGTTCTGGCCCTATGTCTCTTCCCCAGGTGGGACCAGTAAGGGGAAGTGGCCACCCTGGCCTCCTTTCCCCTCACTCTAGCACACACTGCAGAGCCACCACAGCAGCACTCATTACATGTACTTTAAAATATTTCTACCCATGATGGTCTAGATAATGCTTGGTCCTGCCATAAGTGCAAGGGACTGGACTAGATGACCTCGAGGTCCCTTCCAGTCCTAGAATTATAGGATTCTATACTTGGCACATTTAATGTATTTATTTATTTAACAAATCCATGTGTAGCAGAGCCTGGTTCATTTCTTCTAATGGCCAGGAGACCCATGGCAGAATCATCAAGCAAGCAAAGCATCAGGATTCAAAACACACCAAGGCCATTACATCATAAGATGCTCTATGTATTTTGGTAAAGGTGGATTAAGCTTTAGCTGCTTAGGATACTTCTTGATAGAAAATGTGCTTGAGTGTATTTTGTAAGAGTATCCTCTCCATAGTGCTTGGGCTAGTAAATCTTCATGTGAACAAGGGAGAACATCAGGTTTTGTGCAAGAGCCAGCAGGTTTGTAGCTCAGCAAAGTGAGAATTAATGAGATTCCATTGTATTTCTTTTTTCAAATTTCTTTTTTCCACCCAGCAAAGAGGCCAGCCAGCTCTAAGCACCACAGAGTGGGGAAGCAGCAAGTTACAAAATTGCAGTTTGCAGCTTCTTAATCCTGAAGTCCGTTTTCTGCCGGCCCTATCCATACCAGCACCCCAGGAGTCATGCTAGGGGACATGGCCAGAGTGCAAAATGCTCTCACCACATCCTCTCTACCAAAGATTGACATACAGCGAGGTTGGTATCGCTACACCAGCCAAGGATGTCCTCAGACCACTTAGGGTGTGTCCACATCATATATGGGAACAAGCCTCCCAGCCTGGGTCCACAGATTTATGTAGGTGGGGCTTGTGGTAGCATGCTAAAAATAGCTATATTGACGTTGCTTTGATGTTGTGGCTCAGGCTGGAATTTGGGCTTTGAAGCATAGGGGGCAGAAGGTTTGAAAGCCTTAGCCACAATGTCAAAGAACATCTACATAGTGATTTTTAGTGCACTAGCACAAGCCCCACCCACATAAATCTGTGGACCCAGGCTGGGAGGCTCGCTCCCAGATGCAGACTAGACATACCTGGAGGGCAGCTTTCTGCTGCCTTCGGCCAAATGCCATTATCCAGTTCCATTTACTCAACACTTTTTCCTGTATCCTACTTCTAGCTCTTATTAGCAAGAGTCTATGCATAGCCAAACTGAACAAAATTAGCACAACCATTGTTACTCTGTTAAATGTTCCAAGAGTTTTGTTTCTACCTTTCTCTAAAATACCAAGTACCCCTAAAAAGTGCTAGAGGGACTGTATGATGCTAATGTTGCATAGGATCAATTGGGAGATATTTTTAGTCACTTGCCTGCTTTGATTGATGGACTCCCCTGGCTGAAATCCATTATTGCAACATATAAGCATGTATTTCCGAGAATCTGACCATTCAGCTTCCACCTTCGTTCTATTTCTAGCACCTCTGTCTGAACATGTTACTTTGACTGATCTGAAATTGGTTTTCAGCCTCATATTCAAACATATGCCTTGTCTTTTCTGAAATGCAGCTTTTACTTTGAAGGAACAATTCCTATTCCTGACTTCCTACTCCGAGAAAGTTCCCACTGACCAATGGGGATTCAGCTTATGTAAGAGTCAGGCCCTTTGATTACAGGATCAGGACCTTCAACTACAACTGAAAATACTGGAAAGCAGAGCTAGAGAAATTGCACTTTGGCCTTTGTAATCTGAACTTTGAGCATCTAAGCACTGTTGAAAATAAACATCTCAGTATACTGATATATGTCAAAGGTAGAGAATACAGAGCACTTAAACTTGTGCATCTCTCCTACATATGCATATGGAAGAGAACACCGAGATAATGCTCAGCTGTGAAGGCAGTACATAAAAAAAAAAGCCTCTGATATCCACTGTTTCTTGGCTGGAAAAATGACTGTCACTTTAAAAAAAAAAAAAAAAAAAAAAAAAAAACAACCAAAAACCGCAAAACCTGACAGTTTCACTGAACAAAATATCTGAAAACTGTTACTCAAAGGCATACATCACCATGGGGAAGGAAGTGAAACAGCATGTTTTCCAGTATTACAATATACAGTGAACTCTCTTTTTTTCACAGCCAAGAATTGCTTTAAAATTGCCTGTTTTACTGGGTGATCTTACAGAGGGACTGACACTACATGGAAGACAAGTGGATTCCAAGTAGTCCTGTTACTGTCTACACATGTGCAAAAGGACAAGCAAAATTTAATTTGATTAATCTGCAATGATGCAGAGAAATTAAATCAAAAGCCTTCACCTCTATCAATAGCTTTATCATCGGTCATTAGCTACAAATATTAATTCATAGATCATAAGGTGAACATATGCAGGCCAATTTATTGACAGACTTGGAAAGCATTTGTTTTATAGAACTATCACTTACCACTTCAAGATCAGGAGTAACTACTACATGGCAAGGTGAATTAAATGTTTTATTAGAGGGATTTGCAGTGTCACTAGGACGCTATTTATGAGCAGATACCACGGAGTCAAACTGTGAGATAACCATTCTGGTTTATACAGTTCTGTGAATTAATGAAAGATAAATCCAATCCTACATGCATCTACATGTGTGCCTACTTATCTGTCTCACTCATGCATTTCTAAGCACTTCCTTATATTATGTATCTGTCTTAACACCTACATGCAAATACTGCACGTGACTAGTTCCTGATCAGTTTTCATCCACTCATTCAAAACTTCCGCTGGCCCCAAGTTAATAGTAAGAGAACATCTCTCTCTACATTTTGTTTGAAACATCTGTCTCATCCATGGGTGCTCTAGTAAAAAGGCACAATAGGAGTGCGATGTAATAAACATATTGATTTTTTGGTAGCTACATTTCTGTGTACAAAATAAAAAGCAAATAAAAGGGAAAAATGCAATGTGGTTGATCTTACCTAATTTTTATTTCTTTATATACTAACTATAGGCGTCTCCTATCTGGCAATAGCAATCTATTTATAAAGCCAATGGTCAGTGTGATTACAAAGAATAATTAGTTTATGGAGATTTATAGAACAATCTTGTTAGAGGCAGAAATGTAGTGAACAATGTGGAGAAGGGTATACAAACAGGCCTGCAGAATAGAAAAAATGGGGTTGGCCTGTGGAGACTGGAAGAGGAGAGATTTTTATATTACACATACACACACTTTGAAAATGTAGTATGTTTTTAGTATACAAAGTATAAATAACATATGCTTTTAAATGCCTTAAGTTTCCTTGCCCTTTCTTCCAATACCAGTGTCGCTTATCTGCTCAGCCATAGCAGATGCTCTGGACCTTGCAGCTCAACTTCCCAGTTGAAAAGAAACTAGTGATATAGAGTCTATGTATTATATTCTAAATGTAACTTCATTCGTTTACACATAAATATCTGCCCAGGAACAGAATATCAAAGGGCATGAGGATCAATCCCTGATTTCAGGGATAAAAGCAAACCAAAACACACCTAATTCCCAGAAAGTAACAAAGCCTCCATCCAGAAAATTGATTATAATCAGAGAACAAGGAGAGCCCTACCGACCCCAGCCCTAACCCAAACTCAAGAACCCCTGCCCTTTGTAACCCACACACTAGGCCAGGCAGACCCTACCCTTTCTAACCCTACTGTAGCATGGGGAGCCCTCCCTCTGAAACCCAAACCTCACCTTCAGGGAGCCCAACTAGCTCCAACCCCTAACCAGACCTCTCAAAGCCCTACCTTTTGTAACCCTAACCTAACTGGGAGCCCTAACCTAATGAAGCTGGGGGAACCCTATTTTCTGTAATACTAACCATCACCCTAGCCCGGGGAGCCCTATTCATTGTAACCCTTACCATAGCCTGGGAAGCACTCTCTTCTGTATCCCTAAATGTAGGCCAGAGAGCCTTAGTGTTCCCAGGCCTCACCTTAGACCAGGGAAACCCTACCATATGTACCCCTAACCCTAGTGCAGAGAGCTCTCCATGTTTTAGAGCCCTAATGCTAGCCCAGGGACCTGTACCCTTTATATCCCTAACCCTAGCCCAGGGAGCCCTAGCCCAGGGACCCTACCCACTGCAGCCCTAGTCTCAAGAGCTGTACAATTTGTAATGCTAAACCTAGGCTGGGGAGCTCTAGTGGCCTTACCCTCACCCAAGCACAGCAATCCATACCATTTTTAATTCTAACTCTAGCCCAGGAGCCATGCCCCTACAACCCTAACTCAAAACACAGGAAGCCCACTCTTCAGCAACCCGAACCTTGCCTGGGAAGCAGTACCCTTTTTAACCCTAACCTTTGCTTGGGGAACAGTACTGACCCAAGCATAACCCTAGCAAAGAGTTACAAAGAGTAAAGCTCCCTAACCCGGAGAGCACTACCTTCTCTAACTGTAGCTTGGGCAGACCTGCCCTCTGTAACCATAACCATAGCCCTGAGAGGCCTACCATCTCTATCCCTCACCCTAGCCACAAAACCCCTCACAGCCCCAGACCTACCCTTAGCTCAAGGGGCCCTTTATACCCCTAATCCTGGCCCATGGATCTCTACCCTCTCTGTAACATTAACCATAGCCCAGGGAGCTCTACCAAACCCATGCCTCACTCTGCAATGGGGTGCCCTACACCCTTTAACCCTACACCGGGAAACTCTGCCCTCGGGAGACCCACCATTTGTAACACCCTAAACTGAGGAACCTACTGACAGCAAGTCTAGTGAAAGTCTGGGGAGCCCTACCACTTTCAACACTAACTTTAGCCAGGAGAGTGCTGAACACTCCTACACCGGCCCCAATCCTAAACAGACCTCAGTATTTCTACTCTTCGTCACCCTAACAGTAGCCTAGGAAGCCCTAATCTCAGTAACTTTAGTCCTAGTCCAGGAAGATTCTCCCTTTGTAACCCTGAACCCTAGCCTAGGGAGCCCTAATGGGCCAGAGCTTACTTGATCCCAGGGAGTCATACCATTTATAACCCCAACCTGTGTAACCCTTGTATTAGCCCAGAGAGACCTACTGGCCCCAGGCCTAACCATGTCTTGAGGGCTCCCCAAGCCCTCTCCTTTCTAACCCTAGCCCTAGCCCAGGCAGCTCCTAACCATGCCCCAGGGAGTCCTAGCCTTTGTAACACCTGTCTTAGCCCAGGGAATTCTACAGACCCAAGCCACAACCCAAACTTGGGCAGCCCTTCCCTTTCTTAGCCTAACACTCACCTGGAAACCCCTAACAGCCCCACATCTAACCTGAGCCCATGGGTCTGTACCCAAGCCCTGGGGATCCCTATACTTTGTATACCTAACTTTAGCCCAGGGAACCATACCGGTTCAAGACATAACCCTAGCCAAGGGAACCCTACCCTTTGTAACCCTGACACTAGCCTGGGGGGCCTACCCTCCCTAACCATAGCCCTAATAGCATTAGAGTTGAAGAGGTAGGGCTATCCCTGATACCCCTACCTGTCCCAGTCCTAAACTAGCCCAGAGGGCCCTAATCCTCCCAAGGGTAACCCTGCCCTCTATAAACTTAACTCTAGCCTATGAACCATTCCCAGGCCTAAACCTAGCCTGGGAATCCTATCACCTGTATTCCTAACCCTAGCCCAGAGAGTCACACAATTTGTAAGCATAATCTGAGTCTTGAGATTCGGACCATCTGTAATCCTAACCCTAGATGGGGGAGCCTGACCAGTCCCACACCTAAGACCCTGTATAACCCTTATCTTTCCCACCTCCCTACCCCCGGGATGCCCTACCTGCCCCAACCCTGACCCTCCCCCCAGGGCACACTATCCTTTTTAATCTTCTCTCTATCCCAGTCTAAACAACATTTTTGTTTCATGGGAGAAGTCAGAGACAGAGATAGATGTGGGAGCGAAGGGACTAAGAGAGGGATTGTTAGTGTGGAGGCGGCAAGGAATGAGATGGGTGTTAGAAAAGCCTTTGATTAGTTGTTTGAGAAATATCTGTATTTTATTAGACCCTTGTGAGGGTTGGGGACAAGTAGCTACTTCCTGATCTCAGGGAGCATTAAGGTGTTGTTTCCAAAGATCCATAGTGTGAAGGTTTGGAACAGACAGTACTTTAGGGTGACTAGATGTCCTGATTTTATAGGGACAGTCAATATTCAGGGCTTTTTCTTATATAGGCTCCTATTACTCACCAACCCTGTTCTGATTTTTCACGCTATCCGTTCAACCTACAGTACTGGGACCTTGACCACTGAAGGAAAAGAAATGGGTGCTACTAGTGTTGCCAGTGTGTGGATTCAGGGCAATTCCTAGATCACAACGGTGCAGGAGTGTATAAGAAAGCAAGGAGAGCTGCATAATATGGGGTTTGCGGACTACAGGCTGATTTGTGTGTAGAGAGGTTGCTTGTTTGGGCATTGGGTGTTGTCCACTCTGCAGCATCTATCCAGTGACTTAAGAGGTTGTGGTCTACCAGACATTGGGGTGATTCATTTGGGCCTTTGTGATCTGGGCCTTATGCCTGGTGTGCACCTCATATTATGCATGGGATCAGATTTGAAACACATCAGAGATTTGTGTTCCAGAATAGTTTTCTCTGATTTGGCTGTGCCTCTGAATAGTTGCAACAATATGAAAGCTATTAATAAAAGCGTTGGAAGAACATTAGTTGGGAAATTGGAGGATTTGTGGCTGTTCAGAAAACATGTACTAAATGGCATAGAAACATTACAAGCCCTCAAACCTCACTCAGAGATGGGGGCATATCTATTGGACAGAGGATCTTTCGTTCAAACATAAAGCTGACAGTGTTTTGGAACAGAAATCCTATCTGTGATTTCTCTGGCCCCGCCACAGACTCCACCCCCCAATAGCTGACTAGGCCATGGGCAGTCAGGCCCAGTGATGGAAGCAAGAGTTCAGCCTATTGGCTAGAACTGGATCCAGAGTGGGCAGAGTCCAGGAAGCAAGCAGAGGGTCAGTACTGGAGGGATAGAAGCCACATGCTGAAGCCAGAGGCTAACCTGGAATCGTAAGCCAGAGGCAGAGCAAGGGATCGCTACCAGAGAGACAGAAGCCACGTGCCAGAACTGGAGGATCAACCAGAACCATAAGCCACATACAGAGCTGGGGATCAAAGTTGGAAATGTGAAGCCAGAGGGGAACAGTGGCTGGAACAGAGCAGAGGCTGGAAGTAGAACCAGAGCAGAGCTGAAACAAGGGCAAACGCAGTTATGGGCATGCTTTGCATTGGGCAGCCACTGATCTGCAGTAGGAGCCAGGCTTATAAAGCCAGCTAAACCAGCAGTATCAGGGGCTCTGTCAGTTCCAAGGCAGTGCAGCTGGGTTCACTGGTTGCCTAGCAGCAAAATTAGCCAGAGAGCAGGCCAGCAACTGGTCCTAACTGATCTGATCCAGTATGGCATCACCTCCCAGGAGACCTTGGGCTAGGTTTTTTGGAACAGGCCCAGTGGAAGGGGCGCAGGAGTTCCAGGGCATGGACATGTTCTGGGGGTTCCCATGAACACTCCTCTGGGCCGCATCCCTCCCAGTCAATTAGACATTGAGTCTTCCCCAGACTTGATGGGAGCCAAGAACCTGCTGGATCACATATTCCTCTTGGCCAGGTACGGTATCAACAAAAGAGAAGGAGCAGTGCAGTGTGGGAAGGGACTCTCGATGAAAGGTTTCAGAAGGGAGACACGGAACATGAGGTGGATCATGAGTGATTGTGGCAGCTGCAGTTGAAAGGCTACCAGGTTGAGTTGTTTCGTGGCTGCATATGACCTCAAGTCCTTGTGGTCCAGCTTTGCAGATGGACGGGTGTAGCACAGATTTTGGATGGACAGCCAACCTTATCCCTTACCTTCAGGTTGAGAGTCAGCTGATGGTATCAGTCAGCAGGGCACTTGTCTTAGCTTCTTCTAACTGGTGCCTGAATTCTTGAGGTACTTAGTGGATGCATGCGGCTAAGTCAGCAATGGTGGGCACTGGTGAATCAAGGGGGATTTTGGGGTGATAGAGGGTGGAATCCAGAATTCACAAAGAAAGGGATCTGCTAGGTTGTGTTGTGTTGCTGGAGTTGTTGTAGGTGAACTTTGTGAGGGGAATGAGTGCCAGCCAGTTGTCCTGGAGGCAATTTAGGAACCAGTGTAGGCACCACTCCAATACCTGATCAACTCTCTCTGGCTGACTGTTGGTAGTAGAATGGTAAGCCATTGAGGTGTGAGGTTTGATAGCCATAATAAAATTTAACATCCATGTGTGGGGGAAGACACCAAAGCAACCTACTATGGTAGCATTTAATTTCAGAAAGGGGAGCTACACAAAAATGAGGAAGTTAGTTAAAACAGAAATTAAAAAGTACAGTACCACAAGTGAAAGCCCTGCAAGCTGCATGGAACCTTTTTGAAGATACCATGATAGAGGCTCAATTTAAATGTATATCCCAAATTAAAAAAACCCAGTAAGAGGATCAACGAAGGGCCACTGTGCCTAAACAACACAGTAAAAGCAGCAGTTAGAGGTTTAAAGGATGCCTTTTTAAAGTGGAAGTTAAATCCTATAGAGCACAATGGAAAGGAGCATAAACTCTGGCAAGTGAAGTGTAAAAATTAGGAAGGCGAAAAAAGAATTTGAAGAATAGCTAGCCAAAGATTCAAAAAGTAACAGCAAAACATTTTTTAATTATATCAGAAGTAGGAAGCCTCAAACAACCAGAGGGGCCATTGGATGATGCTAAAGGAGCACACAAGAAAGATAAGGCCATTGTGGAGACACTAAATTAATTCTTTGCATCCATCTTCACAGCTGAGGATGATTCCCAAACCTGAGCCATTCTTTTTAGGTGACAAATCCAGGGAACTGTCCCAGATTTAGGTGTCAATAGAGGTAGTTTTGGAACAAATTGCTAAATTAAACAGTGATAAGTAACCAGGACCAGATGGTACTCACCCAAGAGTTCTGAAGGAACTCAAATGTGAAATTGCAGAACTACTAACTGTGGTACATCACCTATCATTTAAATCAGCTTCTGTACCAGATGACTGGAGGATAGCTAAATGTGACTCAAATTTTTTAAAAAGGCTCCAGAGATGATCCCAGCAATCACAGGCTAGTAAGCCTATCTTCAGTACCAGGCAAATTGGTTGAAACTACTGTAAAAATAGAATTATCAGACACATAGATGAACATAATTTGTTGTGGAAGAGTGAATGTGGCTTTTGTAAAGGGAAGTCATGCCTCACTAATCTAAAATTCTTTGAGGGGGTCAACAAGCATGTGGACAAGGGTGATCCGGTGGATGTAGTGTACTTAGATTTTCAGAAAGCCTTTGACAAGGTCCCTCAAAGACTCTAAAGCAAAGTAAGCTGTCATGGGATGAGAGGGAAGGTCCTCTCCTAGATCAGTAACTGGTTAAAAGATAGGAAACAAAGGTAGGAATAAATGGTCAGTTTTCAGAATGGAGAGAGAGGTAAATTGCAGTGACTCTAGAGGTCTGTACTGGGACCAATTCAACATATTCATAAATGATTTGGAAAAAGGGGTAAACAGTGAGATGGCAAAATTTACAGATGATACAAAACAACTCAAGATAGTTAAGTCCAAAGTAGACTGCGAAGAGTTACAAAGGGATCTCACAAAACTGAGTGAGGGGGCAACGAAATGGCAGATGAAATTTAGTGCTGAAAAAATGCAAAGTAATGCACATTGGAAAACATAATCCCAAGTATATATATACACACATATATACACACGCGCGCACACAAATAAAATGATGGGGCCTAAATCAGCTGTTACCACTCAAGAAAGATCTTGGAGTCTTTGTGGACAGTTCTCTGAAAAGATCCACTCAATGTGCAGTGGCAGTCTAAAAACCAACAGAATACTGGGAATCATTATGAAAGGGATAGGTAAGACAGAGGCAAATGTGATATTTTCTTTCTAAATCCATGGTACACCCACATCTTGAATACTGCGTGCAAATCCGGTCGCCCCATCTCAAAAAAAAGATATATTGGAATTGGAAAAGGGCAACAAAAAGAATTAGTGGTATAGAACAGCTTCCATATAAGGAGAGATTAATAAGACTGGGACTTTTCAGCTTGGAAGAGACAACTATGGGGGATATTGTATGGTAAAGTCTTGACTGGTGTGGAGAAAGTGTTATTTACTCCTTCTCAGAACACAAGAACTAGGGGGTCACCAAATGAAGTTAGTAGGCAGCAGGTTTAAAAACAAACAAACAAAAATGAAGTATTTCTTGACAACGCAGATTCAACCTGTGGAACTTGCCAGAGGATGTTGTGAAGGCCAAAACTATAAGAGGGTTCAAAAAAGAGCTAGATAAGTTCATGGAAGAGAAGTCCATCAATAGCTATTAGCCAGGATTGGCAAGGATTCAGAACCATGGTCGGAAGTGTCCCTAGCCTCTGTTTTCCAGAAGCTGGGAATGGGCGACAGGGGATGGATCACTTGATGATTAAGAGGGAATGAACAGAACAGGTTAACACCTGGTATTGGCCACTGTCGGAAGACAAAATACTGGGCTAGATGGACCATTGGTCTGACCCAGTATGGCCATTATGTTCTTATGCTCAGGAAGTGCAGAAATTCCTGAGAAAAGCATGAAACAAACCAGGACCCCCAGTCAGATATTATACTTGTTGGCAACCCATGAAGGCAAAAGATGTCATCTTTGAACAAATGTTTTTTTTCCTGGGCAACAAGGAGGACCCAACCTGGTATAAAATGTGCCATTTTTGCCAGGTGATCAACCACTAGAATTGTGGTGTACCCTTGGGAGGGTGGTAGCTCCACAATGAAGTCTGTCTACACAGTAGCCCAAGGCTGAAGTGGAGTGGCCAAGGGCTGAAGGAGACTGAGCAGTTTCACACAGGGGAGGTTTGGTCCAGGAACAGAGGTCACAGGACCAGACAGTTCGCTACCAAAGCAGGGAGGGCCAGCCACCAGAAACTCCTTGACACCAGGACTTGGGTCTTGAATCGACTGAAGTGACCTGCCAGAGGAGCATCGTGCTGGATCCATGGGACTTGCAGACTGGGTCAGCCATCAGGTACATAGATGCATCCTTTCCAATACAGAATTCCTGAGAGGGGGTGAAGATTGAGGCAATCTGGACGTTGTCATTATCTAGGGCTTGGTGGATCTGACTGCAAAGGGGTCGCTGGGCAGCAGGGAACGTATGGAGGGCAGCAGATCACAGATAGTGGTACTCAAGATGAAATTGATTGAGAACTGTGGATGAGGTCTCGAGGTCAAATTTACCATATTCTCTCTTTCGAGATTATGCATCTGCCTTCCCATTCCAGGTCCTGTGGCAGTAGGTCACCAAGAAGTCAAATAGTGTGAAGAAAAGGGACCAATGGGCCTGTCACAGATTTAGGTGCTGAACGGTTTTCAGGAATTCCAGGTTTTCTGGTTGGGTGAGGACTTGATTGGGAATCTGGCACTCTCCAGGAGATACTGCCATTCCTCCAAGGCAGCTTTGATGGCCAGTAGCTCTTTATTGAGGAAGTCATAGCTTTACTCCAATGGGACGAGCTTACATGAGTAAAAAGCACAAGGGTGAAGCTGACCATTGAAGGCTGCCATTTGGGAGAAGACTGCTCCCTGCATGAAGTTTGAGGCATCTGCTTCTATCATAAATGGTTTCCCTGGACTAGGGTGAACTAAAATGGGAGCAGTGGTGAGTTTCTGCTTTAGGCACTCAAGACACGTGCTTCTTGGAACCAAGAAAAATGGGCTCCCTTCTACAGGAAGGCTGTAATTGGGGAACCATCATGGAGAAACTCTCATTGAACCATCCGCATTTTGGACTTCACCACTTACTATAGTGCTCCCCCAGGTGCCACCCAGTCATTAATGGCTGTCACTTTGCGGGGGTCCATGGCCAGTCCTTAGGGGAGGAGATGTAGCTAAGAAACTCTGTGTCCTGGTCGAACTGATATTTGTCTGGCTTGGCATACAGGAGGTGTTGCGTTTCTAAAGCACTCTGTGCATGCTGGTTACGAGGTGGTTGCTCATTTGAAAAAAAGGAAAAGTTGTCATCAACAGATAATAATGAGCTTATCCAGCATGTCCTAGAAAATGTCACTGATAGAGTGCTGGATGGCTGCAGGAGCATTATGGAGACACTGAACAGCATCACTAGGTATTCAGACACTGGCCTGAGTGGGGTCCATGCCAATGAGGTGGGCTCCTAGCCTTTTTATTGAGCTGCTCAAACTGTAGCCAATGGGGCAGTGGGCACTTATGCCTGGTGGTGGAAGCAAGCGTTCAGCCTATGGGTTAGAGCTGGTTTCAGGGTGGGTAAAGCACAGGAAACAAGCTAAGGGCCAGTACTGGAGAGACAGAAGCCAAGTACCAGAGCAAGAGGGTAAACTGGAATCATAAGCTAGAGGCAGAGCCAGGGATCGAAGTCAAAATCTGAAGCCAGAGGGGAGCAGGGTCTAGAACAAGGGCAAGCACTCATACAGACATGCTGTGCATTGAGCAGCCGCTGATCTGAGGTGCGGGCAAGACTGCTAACCCAGAAGCCTGTGAGGGACAGGGGTTCACTCTCTCAATTCTAAGGCAGTGCAGCTGGGTTCACTGGTTGCCTAGCAGCGAAGTTAGGGAGCAGGCCAGCTCCTAGCTCATCTGGGTCCCTGACTTCCTCCAACCCTTCTGAAATACAATGCAATAGTTTTCCCTGGTGGTGACACATTTGTGCTTCACTCCGGGCACTGCCTGTGAGTCGGGTTACAGAAGGAATGGGAAATAATGGCAACAGAACTGTTTGTATACCAAGGAGGGAGGACTACAGGGAGGGATGTTCTCTGCCTACTGTGGCAGGAGGAAAACAGGGAGGGGGGGGTGTCATGCCAAAGCAGGGCTAGTGGGGTTCAACTGACGGCTGGCTGGTTCTGTATGCAAATTGCAGGGTATGATATTTACAACACCTCTTTTCCTGTTTTTTTAAAATAAAAAAAGCCACTAGGCAAATCCAATGACAGCACACTATGTGAACACAGAGTTAAGGTTGCTTGGCAGCATGCCATCCCCCTTTCTTTCAGAACACGGAGTTAAGCAAACACTCAAATTTCTGAAAACCAAGAAATGTATAATCAGGATTGCCCATGCAATCTTGACTCAGCAGTGCCTCATTAACAGGCACATCTTTATTCTGCCAACCCCACAGCTGCTGAAATGTAAAAAGTCTTCACCTCCATTCACTGTCACCTGCAGGATTCCATCTAACACTACTAAAGGCCAAAAAGAATAAAAACTAGGACATCCACACTACCATCCTTCTGTCGCAGTGGAGCTGGCAGTAGCCAATGGGTATTATGCGCATACCCTCCAGGTGCAGTCAGTCATTTCAAATGCACCTACACTAAATGGTGGAGGCAGGAGTTGGGCCTGCTTGGTAAAGGCGTGTTTGTGATACAAGGACACAGGTGGATTACTCTGAGGTGTGTGACAGAGCTGTGATTGTGATATGAGGAGATCTATGTTTTGTGCATCCTCTCGTGTGCATGGAGGACATAGAAGAGATGTATGCACCTTCAGGATGCAGGGTGCATCGTTTCTCTGCACAGTTTTGTCGGTTACCTCAGTAGCAGGGCACAGGGTTTTAAATTACAAAGGGTATTGTCAACAGTGAGGTGGAATATGAGAGGATTCTAATGCTTTAATGATGGTTAAGTGAAAGTGTAGGATAAGATGGTGTCCTGTGAGTAAGTGTAAGGGAGTTGTAAAAGGCTGTGAAGTGGTTCTTAACTTGTAAACTTGCACTATTCTTTCTGAGGAGTTGCCTACTTGTGTGAGTATACACTAGGATGTGGAAGTTCCTGAATCTCGTAGCACATACTCACAGGGGCCCCTGGCACTATGTGCCTATTGAGATATTGCTTGAAGAGGATAAAAGGTGACATGAGCAACCTTTTCTCCTTCCCCCCTCTTTTGTTCTTTAATAGGACAAGAGATTCCTCGAGGTGAGAGAGAGTGATGTAAAAAGGAGATGAAGAACTTTTACATTTCAGCTACTATATGCAGAGTAAAGCTATGTGTGTTAATGGCACATATTGGGGAATTGCTGAAAGAGAGCAGAGTTAAGGTTGCATAGACAACCCTAACTGCATTTCTTGATTTTCAGATGTTTGAATTTTGCTTAACTCAGCATTCTGCAAGGGGACAACATACCACCAAGCAACCTTAAGGCACAGTTAGCGTAGTTTTTTGCCACTGAATTGCTACAAAAAAGACCTGTAAATGCTGCCAATAGTGAGTGCCCTGTGGCAGACAAAATTATAGCATTAAATTCAATGTAGCAGCTAGCTGGGCCTACAGGTTATTCTGTCTTAATTGTCAGACAGCCGTGATAATTTACTGTTCCTGAGTAGGTTTGGGTTAAGCTCCCAAACCTATTTGTCACAAGATGTAGGGAGGCTAATTATCACCCCCCAAAAAACATTAAATTTACTTCCAGGCTGCATAAAGTGTAATTGTAAAATTTCTCATAGAGGCATGTGTAAAACCATAAAAAGCAACCTAGCTTGCATATTGCCTGTTTTACTGCCTTGATTTAATTAAAAAAAAAAAAAAAAAAGCAATTTAGGAAAAAAGAGATAAAGCAAGCTGCTGATTACAGTTTGAATAGAAAGGGATGCAGCTGATGACACCTCTCTTATTTTACACCTTTATTTTATTGAGAATGTTATATCAAAAATTTGATCCAACATTCTAAATCTAAACTTCAGCCAGAAATAATTGTGCTTATACAAGTGAAGATATCCTCAGATGAGGATACTCAAGTACTTTAGATATTATTCAGGCCCCATAAAATTGTTATATACAGTTGTAGATGAAGACCAGAAAGGACCATTATGATCATGTAGTTGGACTTCCTGCAAAACAGAGGACAGAGCCCCCCCATCCAATAATTTCTGCACCAAGCCCATAAAGAACTTCTGTTTGAGCTATCATGGATAAGACACCAGTCTTTGTTTAAAGACTTCAAGTGATGGAGAATCCAGCATGCCCCTAGGCAAGTTGTTCCAATGGTAGTTACCCTCACTGTTAAAGATGTTTCCCTTGCTTCTAGTCTGAATTTGTCTAACTTCTGCTTCCAGCCACTGAATCTCATTAGGCCTTTTTCTGCTAAATTAAAGAGAAGTCTGCTGTTAGAAATCCCTCCCCCACGTAGGTACCTTTAGCCTGTGATCAAGTCACCTCTTATCTTTCCCTTGGATATCAGATATTGTTCCCAGATCCATTTTACAGATAAGTAAACTGAGGCACAAAAGGATTGCCATCTTAACGTCATACAGCGAGTCAGTGGGAGTGCTGGGAATAGAAGCATGAGGCATTAACCTAAATAGAATAATCCCTTTTGGTATATATGTTCCCAGCCTCTACCATTGATGAGTGCTATAATTGACAAGAAACCTGAATATTAGAGACCACCACCACTTCTGCAGCACAGGTTATAGGACAAAGCGAATATGATGTCTTTCCCATCTCCTTTGTCATTGATAGTGGCAATGACAAATACCAGGACAATGAGGAGCAAGTCTTCAAATTTGGAGAGACTTGGACTTGCTCATAAAAAACAGAGGATTCAAGGATGCTCACATAAAACGTATTTCTTTTCTTCTCTCAAGGTAGCATAGGAGTTGGTGTTTTAAGGCACATGCACCAGTAGACAGCTTCTAAACAACGAAAGAGCACTGGGTTAATAGATTATCCATAAAACTATACTTACTCCAGAATGAGTTTTGGTCCTAACGCCGGTCTGTCTGAAGGGTCACAAGAGGTCTGATATGTAATGGCAGCATTTTATGAAATAATCTAGCCAACCCTCACTGACCAGTGAGATGAATCTGCCACTTGACGGGCCCATCACTTAATGTAATCAGGATGATTCAAATATTTTGTGAGCAGTTCTTAGCTGTGCTTTCACTTTCAAATGAACAAAATCTTCTCTTACTTTAACAAGGTATGTGTTCCCTGAACAGTCCAAGAGCAGCCCTAAATATAATTCATGTTCTATGTTTGTGTGTTATTTCAAGTAGAAGACCAGGCAAATAAGGGGGTTCCAGGCTGTGGTCCACAGTACACCAGCAATCCTCAGAATACTTAGTGGTGATCAGTGGAGATCTGCCTGATCATGTGGGACTGGCTATTTTCTTTGTTTCCACCTGCTCAGTGAATTAAAACAGCTAAATAAAAGCTTTCCTACTAATAATGTGAATGAAGGTTGTAGTCACCACAGAGACATTATCCCATTGGCAGTCAGAGAGGCAAAGTCTGCAAGACAAATCTCTATTTAGTTATGGTATGAGGAGTTTGGGGAAAAGCAAAGAATGCAGCATTGGGCCCTTTGTTTTCTTCACCAGCAGTAACTGGTCTGCCTTGGATTGTTAGGCTTCTGAGGATGTTTCAAAGAGCATTTAGAGAAAATGTGGGAAATTTTAGACTAAATGGACCCTCTGACTTTGCCTTATGAATCCATTCATATATCACAGCATGGGACACTTTACACATGAAAAATACCACAGGAGGCCATGTCTACAGAATAATAAACCCTAGTCAGCATGGCCTTACCATATCTAGGCAGAAGTGCTGAGCTATATCTATTTAATACATATAAACCCAGATACACACAGACCCCAATAGGGAACTGAAAATAAAAAGCAGAGTAGAAGTTGATCTTCTGATTCTAATTTCAGACATCCACTCATCTGGTGTCAAGATCTGAGATGTTCTGGATTATTAATGGTCTCCCTAGCAAACATTACATAACAAAAGAACACCAAGCACAGCTTGTATAATTACTGTGCAATATTTTATGCCAGTGTCATTGGAGATCACAACACAATGCCCTGGCTAGAACCCACCAGCAGTACCCAAAAAAAACACTAGCATATGCAAATTGTAAAACTGAAGGAGGAAAAAAAAATACAGCCTATCTATCCCAAAGCAATAAAATCTGTATGATAAGAATTGCCCCCTCACTATCATATAATCCATCAGAGGCTGTCTGCAATGTGTCCCTCTACACCAAGAATGAAAAGACTCATTCATGCAGCTCTGAAAGATGTGTTATTTGGAAGGTGAGGGGGAGAGACTATCACAGCAGGAGCAAATTTTGGGCCTGACCCTGAATTACTTGCACATCCTCAACTCACATGGACTTCAACTGGAGTTTTGGGATAAGCAAGAAGTCTGGCCCTTTGTTTCCTTCCTCCAGAAGAAACTAGCATGCTTTGGATTACTAGATTTTTGAGAATGATTTCTGAAAGCATTTAGAGAAAGGACTTTTAGCCCTTCACACATTAGAACATTATTCTTAGACATCACAGTACACATGCTTTTTCCTGTAGTCATAGGAAGGAAAAACAAGACATCATTAGGCATATTTGCTCTTTCTGAATTTAAGGTATTTTTCTTTGATTAAGAATTTATGGACTTGATCCAGTGACATGCTGAGCACACCCTTAACTCTTATTAAAGCCATGGGAGTGGAGGGTGCTCACCACCTCTCAGGTGAAACTCAGCAGCCTGAAGGATCTGACCCAAAGGCCATTTCTCCAGAAAATATTTCTTCCTTCCATTGTCCACAGAATACCCACTAGCTTTTCACTCTTCTGTCCTCTTGGTCACTACTGTAACCAAAAGGTCTCAAATGTCAAGACAGTTTTTACCAGAATGTATTTCTTGAGGTCTTTCACATTATCAGTTAACTCTCTTTCACCTCTGCAAGTCACACACTTTGATTCAAATAAGTTTACCCATGAAGCCTACCGAAGTATTTGTTTTATCCATTTTCCCAAAGATTTAGAAAATGTTTGACGTAATTTATCATATAATCTCTTATTAACAGACAGCACCAGGTTTCCATTTGCTTTGTCTGCCATATTGATTTCAGATGACCTCATACATATTCTTTCCAATCTGTATGAGACTAGTTTTCCAGCAATGGAATATCTGATTGGTTCAAACTTTGCTCCAAAATTTTTTTCCACATCTCATATTTTTGAGCATTGTGTAATTAGAAAGCCAGAAGAGATGTAATATAATAAATGCAATACAGCTAACATAAAAAGTTAGACTGTGAACCCTTTAGTTATCATTTACTCCCATGAGTTGTCCTATTTACTCACTCAATCAAGTAGTCCCACTGGAGTCAGTGTTCACCAATGGGGAGCAAAGATTCACAATCTAATACAAAAATGGTAAATCAGACTTTTTAATGTAAAGTAGGATTTAGTTGGGCATCTCTAATCATATGGGGCCAGCTCCTTAGCTGACATCAATTTACTGCTCACTATCCAAACCTTGCACTGAATATGGAATTGTTTCCTCGTTTTTGTTTCCAGGGCATTCATCACTAGGGTGACCAAATGTCCCAATTTTATAGGGACAGTCCCGATATTCAGGGCTTTGTCCCATATAGACGCCTATTACCCCTGATTTTTTGCACTTACTATCTGGTCACCCAACTCATCACTGTTATAACCAAGTGGCTCAAATATTAATCTCCATGGGCTATTGTCTTCATTTTACAGATTGGAAAAACTGAGACCAGATTTAGGCCTTGGTGGACTGGTGGCAGAGCCAGGATCTCTTTTGACTCCCAATTCTGTGCTCATTCCTTGAGAGAACACTTCTAAGGGTGCTGAGCATCCACAGCTCCCACTGACCTCCATTGTAGGTAGGAGTGGCCTGCAGTTCTGCAAATCAGACCCCAAGTGTCTCAGTCTGGGTTACCATAAAATAATGAACACAATTAAGGGCCACTTGCCAACATTTTGGCTGAAGTGAATTGCTCTGCAACACAACACAGACAAGGAGAAAACTGAATTCTCCTGTGTGGTGATCGACCGCCTAAACCACAAGACCTCCTTTTTCCTTCAGTCTGCCAACTCATTTACTTCACAGCTTCCTGCTTCTGCAGCAAATGAGAGAGGGATCCTACAAACAGAATCTTTCACTACACAGCCCTGCTTCATCCTGAGAGCAGGTCCATCGTGAATGAGGCAGGGGTCCTCTGCAACAAAACAGGATATGATCATACAATTAAAGGTTACATCATAATACACAAGGAGGCGGAATTAAGGTTGCACAGGCAACTTGAGTGCTTAACTTTGCAACTTAAAAACAAAATACACACGCAAAACATTAAAAGCATATTTAAAAAAAAGGAAATGACTTAACTAAAGGAAAAAAGGTGAAAAATTCTATTGGATCAGTTGTGACAACCTATTCCCTTCTCCTTACCCTCAATCAGGGTTTGAACCCTGAAGTTTCAGCACAGACTTTACTGCTTGAGCTACTGGACAGATTACATTAGCTAGCAGAAGAAGGCTATTATCATAGGGTGTGGAATAGGCTACTGTACCATGCAAGCAGAGGCTCCTGCCCAGTGTGATGGCCACCAGAGGATAGGGAGAAAGGCCACTGAGGCCACTGATGCATCCAAGGTAGGGTGTCTGGGGAGTTCAACCCAGTTCTCTCCCACCATCACAGAGAGACTGTCTGCTCCCAGGGTTCACAATACAGTTTGTACTGCTGTTGTTTTAGCAGCAGCACAAGCCTCTCTCTTCAGAACGTTAGTATTCAAGATACTAGTCTGATGTGCTACCAACATCTTGCTGACAACAGACAGGCAATTTTCAACAGTTTATAACTCAATTAAAGCTGAATGAAATTTCACAGAACAAAGAAAAGACACTTATCTCAACCCAAGACCTCTCTGCTGAATTTCAAAGCCCTATAAGCAAATACTATAGATGTTAGAGCTTCTTTAAAAATACAAAAAAACAAAAACAAAAAAAACTCCAAGGTTCTTTCATATGGGAATGTGTTAGGAAACAGGAATAGAGGTGTCACTACCAGTGCCCTCTATAACAACAAATGATTGTAGGTTCTATTCTGGCAGCTTGACTCTGATTTGTGTAAGATAGTAAGGGAAGCATTTCCACCTCTGAATATAAGAGCTGTACAAGTGAACTTAGATACTGTAAAATCCTGAAAGTAGTGGATTGAAAGATGCAATTTTTTTAATTACTCACTTAGTTGTGAATCATGCAAACATTTATACACACAAGTAACTTTACATACATGTATATTCCCATTGACTCCAATGTGATTATTCACAGCATACAATTATTCAGACATATAAATGTTTGCAGGATTGGGGCCTTATCTTCCAAGAGTCCTCAAATCACACAAACAAGAATACATTTTATTCTGTTTTCACTGCATATATATGATCTTTAACTGCATGATAACATTTTATTCTTTTACTTTTTACATCTTTCTTCTAATTATTGAATTATTAAAGCTCATTTTAGACTTTAGAACAAGTGTATCTTACCTATACTAACTTTCCACAAATCAATTCTTTTCAGCATGCCTTCATGAATAATTTGAAGTGAACACTGTGTGTCTCCTAAATAGCCCCATTAAAATGCTTGATTTTATTAAGGTGTTATTAGTTCACTATCACACACTAAGTGTTTTTCTTGGCAAGTCAGATTCAGAACATCATAGACAGAGTCAAAGGTTTATATCCGAGTATTAAAACAAGTACATTTAATTAATTCAGATGTTTGGAGAGCTGTTTTATGTTGTACTGTTAGTTACATATCTATTGCATGGTTTTATGAGGCAGCAGCATAATATAGTCTTCAGGTTTTATGTAAAGTCCACTACTGCTGCCATTTTGTTTTAACAAGCTAGTTTAAACATTAACAGTGGGAAAAGTAGTTAGGAGTAAACAGGAAATTACATTTTTACAGTTGGAAAAACTTTGCACCCATGAAATGAAGAAAGTGCCTTTTTCTAGTCTGTAATCCCCTCACCAGCCTCCAGAACACTGAATAGCCCTGATCCTATAAACACTCACACATGCATGTAACTTCTGTACATGACTTTCAAAGTAACCGTGCAGTAAACATTTGCAGACCCAGATCCAGTGTTTGTATTTTATAACATGAGAAGTCTGCTAATATTAAGTTTGGTTAGTTTTTTAACAAAAATAAATTAATTGCTTTAAATTGATTCAAACATTCTCCCTTAGAAGCTTTTTCCCCCTCAGTATATTCATAAACTGATCTCTATAATGTCAAGCAGTATTTTTTCCCTACTTTAATATAAATTAGGTAATTTAATCTAGGAAGAATATCTAGTAAATTACTTTTGATTAAAAGAATTTGCATGTTCCAATTGTTTAAATGCAAGCCGAAATTCAACCATCTTTTGTTATTACAGAAATAGTCATTCAAATGCAACATTTCCCACCCTTGATTTTAGAATTCCATACCAGAAAAATGGTAATATTTGTGACATTTAAATGTTGTCACAAAACTGAGTTTTAAAAATTGATTAGAAACCCTTAAGATACTGCCTAGAAAGTTTTCATGAAGCTTAACATGTGTAGGAAGACTCTATAGGACATTGTGAATGAAAAAATTGAAATCTCTGGTACTTACAGCCAATCATCATCATAGCAACCGCAAAGATCTTCTCTCCATCTGTAGTGGGGGCAATGTTCCCAAATCCAACACTGGTGAGACTAGTCATTGTGAAGTACAACGAGGAAATATAAACAGAATCCTTGCTTGGCCCCCCTTCCCATTTCCCCGAACCTGTCGTGTTAAATCGATAAGGCGTTCCTATGGACTCTCCCAGCTGGTAGAGCCAACTTTCATTTCGGATTGAGTTTGTATCCTCATTGATAACTTCATAATCTCCTATGCTGTACCAAATGCAGGCCAACCAGTGAGCTGCAAGACCAAACACACACACCAGCAGAACCAAGACAGCTGCTCCATACTCAATGTAATGATCCAACTTCCGAGCCACGCGACCCAGCCGAAGAAGTCGGACTACTTTCAGTGAGCTGAACAGGCTACTGATTCCCTAAAAGAATAAAGCAAAGCAGGCTATTAGAGAACATTAGATGATGTAATGATGAATCCTATCAACAGTGTTCATAATCTAGGCACACAAACTTGCCACTGACACGTGCCTATAAAGTGACATTACCATGACACTCAGAGGCTTGTGTTTTCAGGGGAACATGCAAAGCTTTTCTTCTGTTTTGGTTTACTTTCAGATGCCTTGAGTTTCTCTTTGAATGTCTCATTTCAGACAGCTTGCAATATGCATCATTCAAGTTAGAGTTGATCAAATATATAGCCACGTCTTAACACTCCTGTAAGTTCATAGGTTTAATCTATACATATGGAAAGACGTCTTATGTGAATAGGGAAGTTTCGTTTGCAAGCCCAGTTGGGTGATGATATTGGCTGAGAGTATTTAGATGCTAGTTTGAGGCTGGCTGAAAGCATGGAGCAGTAAATAAATAGGACAGTCATTACCTGCAAACACAGCTCAGTCTGAGCAATTTATTATTGTGCTTATATATCAGCTAGACATGAGACACACCATAGGTGGTGGATTGAGTCCAATGTTTGGAGACAGGAGCGCCTTAGTTATAATACAAGCTGTGCCACTGACTCCGTGTGTGGCCTTGGGCAAGTCCAGTCGCTTCATCTTTCAGCCTTTGTTCCCCCTTGTGTAAGGTGGGGAGAATACTTACCATATCTACCTCAGAGATACCACAAAGATTAACTACAAAGGCTAAATGTTAAGTGTCTAGTGATTTCAGACTCCTCAATATTGGGGTGCCCATCATGACATGTCAAAGGAGCCAGATTTTCCAAAAGTGCTGAGAACCCACCCTCTGAAAATCAGGCCCCTTGAAAGTATCTGAACTTGGGCACCCAAAACTTAAGCCCCCCCACATGACTAGTCACTTCTGAAAACCTCAGTAATTATTCTTCATGGGCACATCTTTGCAGTCGATATGATAAAGTTCCCATTAGACTTCAATGGGAGCAGAGCTAGGCCAACACTGAAGTGTTTTTGAAAATCTCACGTCTAAAACAATACATGAATGCCAAGTATCATCATCCTCCAAATTTACACCATGAATTTACAGAAAACAAAAAACCCACACATCTTGGGGGAGTGCACAGATCTGATTGACCAGATTCAGGAACTACTTCTTACTGAAAAGAAGTAAGTAAAATCTCCATTCAAGTTTTAAGCAACGTGTTTTAATAAATGTTTCTGGAAATGCATAATTACATTACTCTGGTCATCAGGTTTTACTGAAAGTTGTTCAGTCATGCTTCAATATAATTTGTCTCAATGTTTTAGTTTGGGCTTGCTTAATGTAGTGGAAAAATTTAATTTAGTTAACAACATATGATATACATATGAACATACGTCCTTTGAGGACTGAACCAATGAATTTCTCTCTTTATTTCATGAATTTGTCATGATTACATTTACTACGTAGTCACTGCTGAATGGTTTAGCAAACAATAAAAGTCAGCCTCAAGTGCTTTGGTTCATTGTGCTCAAAACACCTCCAAAAACTGGATGTTTCTATAAAACAGGATAATTGGTTGCAATTTAGAAAAATGACCTAAACTGTGATGTTTTCCCTTTATGTTTACTAGTTCTAGCCCTGAAGCAAATCACAGGTTAGCTTTCAAAACTGTGCACACACACGCATGCATGCACCCCTTTTCCCCCAAATGGACCAGTAAGCCCAATTTTCCCATTTGTGCCATTCTTAGCTCTTCGTGGACAGCAAGAGTATGATTGGGTGCTTGAAATTCAAAGGTTTAAGCACAAGAAGGCATGTAGGGCCTAATTTTCAAAAATGGAGGACATGGAAGAAATATCTGCAAACCCAATAGAGCAGCAAAACAATATACATACACATGAAAATCAGGTAAGTGCAAATCCAACTAATCATTTGCAAACCCAATTCCCTACTTTGAAGTGTGAAGTGCCCATTTGAGTATGCGCATGACTACAGAGGACAGATATTTAAAGGAGGGTAAAACCCTCAAGTCATAGCCCTGTGTTTCCCACACCACCACCATCAATGCCTGGTTCTTCCTTTCTTTTTTGTGCAATAACAACTAACCATTACCATTAACGTAACATTAATATGCCATGTTATTATTCAGGGCCTGATTTACAGCTGGACTTCAATTTATTTATGGATGAAAAGCTGTGCCTGCAAAAACTGGACCTGCAATTCTGTGCCCACAATAAAATGCAGACAACTGGTAGAGTTTAGACATTCGCTATTCAAGCTGCAAGTGCAAACAGAGGCTTAAAACCTACCAACTGCATATGCAATCTGCTTCAGGCTAACACTATTTGTGCAAAATTGGGCCTACATATTACAGGTCACCACCAAAAAACAGTTCTAAAATGCTCAAGTTAGAGCTGTGCTGAGGATGGAAATTCTGTTTCACAAAGGACTGAGATTTTAAAATTTGGCTTCATTTCAGCTTGGAATAAACACCACAAAATGTCAATGTTGTCTATGAAAGAAAGTGCCAAAATATAACTGAGTCAAAAGTGTTTTGTTTTCACTTTATAATACAAAATAAAAAAATTGAAATGAAGTAATTTCAAAACAAACCCAAACATTTTGTTCCAAAAATATGTTTGGCTCCTCCCCCCATCATTTCTCTGAAATTAACACAAATTTTCCAAGCAGTTCAATTGAACTGCATTCTACAGTGGAGAATGGTTTCTCCATAGTTTTTCTGACCAGCTTTAGCTAAAGTTAATGTTTTTGTATTAACACTGGTTTGCTCACATTGCACAAACATACGTATTTAATTACACGTTTAACACTCTGTGTAGGAACTGACAAAGTAGAGTAGTTAAATGTTACTATAAAAACCTTAATTTTTGCTTTTTCTGACATCTATGTTTTTATATAAGAACTGTTGTATTAGCATATTTTCCTTGGGTTTTCTGTTTTTAAATAAAAGAAATTAAGAGGAGGAAAAGAAACTGCCCATGCAGATTAGCATTTCAGTGGTCCCAATTAGGCTTAGAAATTCACAGTCATTAAGGATTTTCAGATGTGCAAGTGATTGGAAATGAGTAAAACTTGTATGTTGAATCACTACGAGAAATAGCACCCAGCTCTATCTTAGCTGTGCTGCCTTTGTTGGAAGCATTAAAGACTTATTTTTGTCACTGAAGTCAGCAGGTAAGATCTGAATACACATAAATAATTCATCTCTTGGCTATGAATGTGCCGTTTTTAGATTGCCACTTTAACTGTGAAGTGCTATTCTACTCTGGATTGTCTATTTTAATGCTGCTCTTATTGACACAGCAACAACCTATTTCATCATACAACAGACAGCAACAGGTTAGCTTAAAGAGGTCACACAAGAGAAATACCTGAACTCAATATACTCCCTCTTGATGCTTCTAATTCTCTCAGTTCTACTATCCTTATACACACTTGAGGGACAGGTTAAGGGATGTACATTCAGCTCCAACTGCCAAAAAAGGAAAAAGACCCATTTCCGTTCACAAGAGCTGAAAATGGTGTTGCACATCACCACTAAGCATTACCATTTCTGTACTCCAAGGAGCCCTACCGGAAACACCTGTAAGGAAGATGTGGGTGCAAGACAAGATTTTAAACACCATCAATCCCCCGTGAAACAGTGGCTGGACATATTTTGGTGAAGTGCTGTTCTACAGCTATGTAAAAACTGCACCTCATCATTCAGCACATCTGTTTCTGTGGTGCATTCAGAGTCCAGGAACAGATCTGAGTAACCAAAGGGAGAGGAGAATAAAAATAAAGATTTTTTTACTCCGTTTTAGTCCTGTTTGCCATGCAGACCAATACAACCAAGGGAAAGCAATCCAAATTCCATTCCTTCTAGTGCATCATCAAGAGAATGGCTTACCCAATTCTAGTGAGTTCCAGCCATGCAAACACACTGAAGATAAGGGTGCACAGTTGATGGCCAGAGCACAATCTGGCCAGCAGAACTTCTATTTTTGTTACCAGTGATAGGGTGATTCATGAGAAAGGAAGTCTAGCTTGAGTCTCCTCGGATGCAAAGGTGAGTGTATAGCATTTGCATTCAAAGAAAACAAGTCTTTACTTTGCCTCTCAAAGTCTCCTGATCAAATCGGCTGCATTTACAAATAACATGGAGCCCCATAACATCACTTTGGCAATGAAGAAAAGAGGATGTGTAGCAAAAAGCCAAGCAAGCCTGGCACTGGAGCGAAGTATATTTATGACCCATATTTTTTACGCCAAGAAGAGTTGGTGAAAATATCATCCTTGAAGTGCTGCCAGAACAACATTTCGGTGGATCAGATGTTGCCAATTAAAACTACTCACTAGGTACTCTAAACATGAGCACCTGGTTTTCCAGCTGTGCATCACTGCTTTGTGTAATGCATGTTTTACTCTCATTTTCCTCCCCTTTTCAGTGGTGCTACATACTGGTTGAGAGTTCCTCACAGCTCAGGAAACCAGAGACTAACCTTGGACTGATGCACAGGACTGGGATTCAGGAGATCTGTGTTCCAGCTCTGGCTTTGCAACACATTGCTTGCAAGACCTTGGATGAGGCACACAAGGTCTCGGGTCTTGTTCCCCCCAACCCCCACCCCCCATCTGTAAAATAGGGATAACAAGTCATCCCTAGCTCACACCAGTAAAGGAAAGGTTAATTTAGTTTGCAAAGTATTTATTATTAATCATTGCTGTTAATTTGTATGGGAGCGGCATATTTTGTCATCCAAAATTAAGTTTACAGAGGTCTGAAATCACTGAAGAACAGGGCTCTAGCTGAAGAAAGTACTATTTTATGCAAATAATTTTTAATCACATCGTTTACAAGCCACTATTAGAAAGTGAACATACTTTATAAGTCCTTTAGGGCATGATGGAGGAGTAATTTTAGGTAAGCATTGAAATAGTTTTCTATTTATATCTCCTGGAGCCTACATTAAGGATGCAGGTACAGGTCAGATTTACATACAGTTACATTCTACTCTTCAGGACATTGTGTAGCCTTCTTCATGCATAAAATGCAGGAATATGCTTCACTCTTATTATTAACACTATGGTAGGGAACCGAGTGTTAACCAGAGGTAGAGGGACAGGATTTTTGTTTTTAGATAGGGCTCATTGCTCACCTAATTCTTCTCCCCTTGATTTCAAATGGCCAAAGCACCACTTCTGAAAATCCTGCATGTCATGTTTAAGGGCTCAAGGGAGGTTTATGGCAATGATGAGGTTTAATATAAGTGGAATGAAATGTGCGAGCCAAAAAATAATCCATAGTAAAGATGGGAATGAAGCCAGACAAAAGTATGAGTCGTTTGTGCAAAATAGTAGACAGATGGCCAAGTTTACCACTGGCATAAGTGGGGCAATATCCATTGAAGCCAATCATGCCACATTTCTTTGCATATGATTCTAGATTCAGTTTTACTACTGCATTGTGCCAGGTTTCTAAAGTATCATGATAACCTGAACTCTAGAGAACACCATGATTAGAGTGGTTCGACTGCCATTTTTCACTTTCCGATTTTCCATAAATTAAGTTATGTAAACATGACCTTTCCTGCAGATTAGTGTTTTGCAGCCAAGTTATAAGCTAACATTATACTCACAAACTGTAATTAAAATCTTAAACCTTCTGGTTTATTGCTAGGGCTTTCAGTAAGGGAACAGCTGAAGATCTAAGATCCATGAAGCCTGTTTTGGTCAGAGCTCTAAGATTCCAGTTCTCCAACCTCCAGATAGAAAATAGTCACCAACCATGCACATAATGCAGAGGTGGAAGAGAGAGACCAAGAAAATAAACAGCAAATACATGGGAAGTAAGTGTAGAGATGGATTTAAGGGAGACTAAAAGGCTAATATAGCCAGAAAAAGATACACATTGTTTTACAATGATCTTAAAGGAAAACAAATATAAAGGAAATTTGTCAATAAACTAATATTTTACTAAGCATTGTAATTTGGTGGTGAGTGTCAAACTAAGAAGTCACCCTCAAATTAATGGATCCATTTTCCTTTGATTCAGTGATACTGGTATAAAGTAAATCAACTCCAGAAGCTTTTTACCTATTTTGGAAAAAAACAAAAAAACCCATCCAATCCATATTTGGGGTCAGAATTACTTTTTGCATCTAGTACCAATCAATTTTAAATTCTAATCTGATCCCTAATATGAAATAGATTATAAAGCAACCAACTATTTAGCTACTCAGATAAATACTCTTTGCCATCTCATTTGACTTTCTGCTTCATATCAATAAAAATACTCTAAATTGAAGAAAACAGGGTAACTGATTCCAGTCTTCTAAAACATGTTTCCCTTTCTAAACTGTTCAAGTATCACTCTAACAGCAATTTTCTGAAGTAATGCAAAATTTAAGAAGATCAATTAGCTCTTCTCCTCTGACAATGGCTATCACCATATATTATCATTGAAGATGCAATTTGGTATATTAATTCTTTTAGCTTTATATAGATGGAATAGCAGCCCACATAGCCACTGATTCTTTTGCAGTATGATAAATCATGTCATGCTTTGCCAAGATCTGAGAAAGTAGCCTTGGCACCCAATGTATAAATTATACCCCTACTTATCTGTGACTTGGAGATAAATTCCACCCAGGCCAGCACAATAAGGGGGAAACAAGGGATGCAGGCAGATGAACACTGCTGCAGTATCTTGCAGCCAGGCCAGGAGTTCATAGAGCAGGTCTGAGGGACACAGGGTAGGGTATTCTTTGCTGCTGCTCTAATAAGGAACAGTGTGTACCCCCAGCTAATGCATGTTGCTGAGTGCAGCTGAATAAGTCCTTTTGCCACCCAACTGCATCCACATGGAGATGTGGTGCACAGACTGGCGTATTCACCAGTATCCTCTCCTATTGCTCTGGGAAGAAGATCCTTTTCTATTGATTAGAGTGGGGGGCGAGGAGGAGAGAAGATTCGTCTATGTTCTTCTTCCAGTTCCACAAAAGGCCAAATCTAGCTCAGTGACTGAGTTGTATAATAGCTTGTATGTCAAAGTTATCTCTTCATCTGACCTTTGCTTGCTTAATACTTGATTGATTTCAGTGGGAACAGGATCAAGCCTGAAATGAAAATAAAAGCTAAATCCTCAGATTTAACAAATTTGCTGCTTCTGCCCTTTGAGTGCTGACACAGCAACTGTTCGTGCAGCAAGTCAGCTAGTGGTATTAAGACAATATAGAGATTCCCTTGAGAAGTTCTTTTATCATTGAAATCAATGCAGGCAGGCAGGAAGAACATTTTCAGTTGATCAGAGTCACAAGTAATGTCATTAGAGCAATAATAATTTCAATTTTAAAGTCCATGGGCCAAATCAGTTACCCTGGATATACCATAGCATAACTCCATTTATTTCAGTGGAGATTCTCCAAGTTGACAGTGGAGTATCAGAGCAGTGATTGGTTCTAAAAACCTTAGTTTTCTCCCCAATAATTGCCCTTATACTGCAGTTATTTTTACATACGCCCCCTCAAAAAAAACCAAAAACAAAAAAAAAAAACCCACACACACACACCACTCAAATCATGTCCTAACACTAAAAATTATTGCAGTTCAATCAGAATAACCAAAAAATGAACTTGCAACAAAAATTATCAAATTAGCTCAGTAAGAGGGTTCTTGTTTTAACACAACATTCAGCCCTGCCTCATTCTTAAATTCAGATTCCAACTACAACTGCAGCTGACAAAATTCTTTCAGACTCTGCTACACACAATTTTCCAAACCTTAAAGCTGCAGTAACCACAACAGCAACCACAATATGTAAAGTTCCATAACTGTGTCAACGGTAGTTCTAGGGACAAACTGATTGTTATATTGGATTCAATGATTATGGGAGACATACATGAGAAGGGGAAGGAAGAGTATCATGATTTATTCACGTTATACACTCATCACAAACAGTGTATGATTCCATGTACTGGGAGATTTTTACTCAGAACTTTAAAAGTGGGTAACTCCTGTGACTTCCCTATTCACATAAGCTTTCTTTCCTAATAAATAAAGTGATGAATTTACAGAAAGGCTATGACATGCCTAATTCAAATTAGAGTTGCTCAATTATATAGCCATATTGCTGCACAACTTACAGTTGATTAGTTGTGCTGAGTTGCCAACAGCTTGTAGGGATGAGGTGAATGGCAATCCAATCATAGGGCATATTCTTGAAGCCCTTAGTGAGAGTTTACCTGCATCAGGTCTGAGTAAAAACCTTAAGATTTGAGCTGATAATATGGTAAATACGAAGCAAAAGCTAAAAATTAACTCCCCTATAATATTCCCTGATGGAAATTCCAGTAGACTCCATTAGAATCATGCAACTTATCTGGGGTTAGTTCTGATGGTCCTTCTTGGGTTATGCTGAAGGCCCATGAGACTAGCAGACCTGTTACCCTGCTAGAACATGCACTTGTAAGGGTTAAATCAGATGAAAGAGACCTTGGACTAAGATTTCACTAAAGTATCTTAAAACCAACAAGAAATCAGACCAGCAAAGATCATAAATATATTAGAGGAATGAAAATTTTTTTGCACTTTAGAGGACCTCAATAGAGATTGTCACAAAAGTACAGATCTGACTGGACCCTGTTTATTGGGCAGGTTTTGAATGTGCAATATTCAATAAAGAGTGAAATTCACCCCTCTACAAGGGGCCAGCCCAGGGTTTATGCTCCACTTACATCTCACTTAGATTTTCAAAATATGGATTAAGTGTCTGATAGGCCTTGTGTAGTCTGAATTTCATCCTGAAATGAGTAAATAGCAAACACTGCTATCTACTTGATAGACTGTCATGGAAGTGGCTACTCTAAAAGGAAAAGAGTGGCAGTCATTTGAAATAGAGGTATCAAAATGATTGACTGATGTGGGGATGCAGACCTATGGGTTTTTGGGAGGCCGGTTAAGGAGGGAAAGGCATAAGAGTGCAACAAAATGGGAGAGCCTTATATCATACTGAATCAGACACTTCTCAAACACTTCATTGTTCTAAACGCTGCATTGTCTCCAGTTAATTCCAGTCATTTTTAGTGCAGCCAGTATGCATTTTCTCATATGCATGCCCAAGAGCTGACCTGCTGTTTCCTTTATGCCAGGACTATGCCTTGTATAATCTGGCTCTTGTGTAAAAACACTACACAGAAGTTGGGTTAGGAACTGTTTTCCTTTTGCCTTGTCTACACTTGCAGTGGAATGTCGGGTGCATGTAGCTACATGCTACAGGGAAAAGTGATCTGCATCCACCCCATATGGCAGTGACAGACTCTAGCAGGAGGGAGATGCTGAAGCCTCTCCCAGCTGCCTCCCTACTGCCAGAGCCTTTCACTGCAGATGAGCAGAGAGCCGTGGTGGGTATATACCCTAAGATTCCAGCGTGCCTGTACTTTACTCACCTAAGCAATGCCTCCCCATCTACACAGCTATTTATACCCATGCTAGCTGGGCATGTAGTGTCTGTACTCTACACACCCCTGTAAGTGTAAACATAGCTTTAGAGATGATTCATTTCATTACCACAGTCATCAGACCCACAGCCAAAGCCCTTTTTTGCTTCCTAATCAGAAAGGAAACAAACAGGAAATGTAAAGGAACAAACTAGGAATCTGCTTACAAACTCCAGTAAGTAACTTTCACTCTACTTGAAATGTAGCTGCAGTAGTCTTTTTAAAACAACTGGAAGTTTTCCAAGATAGCAAAATTCCATACAACTCACCTGATTCAAAGTCTTTTCTTCCCCTGCTCTTCTTTGGACCTGTAAGCTGGCAACCGTCTTCACCAGCCTGGAGAATTATCAGCCACATCCAAATCAGTCTGTAGCCTTTGCCTCCAGACTCCATTTATTGTCCAAACCACCAAACAACTCTCAAAAGAAAAACAAAAAACTTCTAACTTCTAAAAAACTTTCTAGCCACCCAGCCACCCATCCACTCACGACTCCCAGGCTTCCCCCTGGGAGTCTCCTGAAATAGTCTCTGAGGTAGGGAAACCACCCCTTCCTGCAGTTTCTCTCTCTCCCTCTTTCCTGAAGCTCTCCCCCACCCCCTGCTTCTCAGCTGCATCTGATTAGTAAACAGGGCTGCTTGGCCCCAAGTCTGGTCCTTAAAGGGGAAAGCCACTCTGTTACAGAACCCAAACTATACCTTTCACCACCATCTGTTCCTTTATCTTCTTCAAGGTCAGCGTGATACATGTTTTCAAACACTGCTGCTCCAATGATTCAAAAGTAGCCAGCTTGCTTTAGAATAAGATTATTCTATTAATAAAGGCCCACTTTGTGCCAAATGAATATACTGCCCCCTCAGTCATACAGTGATTTTGAAACCGTCTGGTCAGTAATTCATTCAGTTTTTCATTCTCATCTCACTGTGCAGCTCCCCTATGCTCTCATATACCAAGTAGCCTAATTTGTTTCCATTATTGCTGGGTGGTGTTGTGCCACGTCATTTTCAAAACTCCTTCCTTTGGAAGATAGGTATCTTCTTTGCCTGAATGCTAGACATTTCTCTAATTCATCTGGCTAAGCAAATGTGAGTTCATTTATATTTAATACATCTTTCCTCACAACTTTTCAGTATGCATATCTCTGCCACTTCAGCTCATAAGAGTGATGGATGGTTCTCAATTTAGTTAATGTCAGCCAATAACTGATTATAGCGTCTCATGTTAGTGCAGCTAGAGTTAAAGGCCCTTCAGCAATTCCACTATAAACTCCCTTATTGCAGAGATTTATATGATGGCGACATGAGTGGATTCCATTCCTGCCATGAGATTTCACAACAGGATCACATGTTACTGGGGTCATTGTTTCCAGGGTCTTATGAAATTATGGGCTGGAAACTGCATAAAATAAAGAGGCCAGTGTGAAATTGCTCATGCCACCACTGCAAAAACATGCTTCAGCTTGGCTTTGCCATTTAAGGTCTTAGGAATTTGTTGAAACCAATGCAGTCTAACAAGGAATCTTCTTACATCTATTAAGGCAGTGATTCCCAACCCTTGGCCCGGGGGAGGGGCTTCCAAAGTGGCCCACCGCTCCCCTCCTGCTGGCTGCAGAATGGAGCCGCTGCCTAAGGACCCAGGCAGAGAGCATTGCCACGGGGCTAAAAAACCAGTGCAGGCTCCTTGCTGCAGCCAAGGGGACAGGCGATGAGCACTCCCCTCCCCTTGGTTGTAGCATGGAGCATGCCAGCACGGCAAAGCACTCCGTCTGGGTCCTTAGGCCTTGGAGTCCCTGCCGGAGCCAGAGGTAGGGAAGCACTGATCTCCTGTCCCCCTGGCTGCAGAAGGGAGCTGCTGCCTAAAGACCACTAGGCTACAAGGCTGGTACAGGCTCTTTGTTGCAGCCAAGTAGACGGGAGATCAGTGCTTCCTCCTGGCTATAGCAGGGAGCACAGCAAAGCACTCCGCCTGGATCCCTAGGCACTGGGGTCCCTGCTGGAGCCAGAAGGAGGGGAGCACTGATCTCCCATCCCCCTGGATGCAGAAGGGAGCCACTGCCTAGGGACCCAGGTGGAGCACACAGAGCTACAAGACGGGTGAAGTTTCCCTGCTGCAGCTAGGGGGACAGGAGATCAGCGAGGAGGGAGGCAGCCTCCTCACTGAACTCCTTCCATCTGGTTGCAGTGGCGGTAGGGGGCTGCTGGCGGAGACAGGTGGCCCTTCAGGGTCGTAAAAATTATATCTGTGGCCCTCGAGCCAAAAAAGTTAGGAACCACTGTATTAAGGGATACAAGACGAGGCTGTCACTGATTTCTATTTTTGAGAACTCTGGCAACTGAAGACTGAGCACAAAAAAGTAAAATTATACCCAAATATATGTGGATTTTCCTTGAATGGGGAAAAGCTTATGGTCAGTCTGAATATGATATTTGACATACATATTCCATAGGTTTTATGAGAGGGGGAGGAGATTTTAGACCAATACCTCCTCCTAGGCAAGCTAAACTAGAATCCATTGTGCCATTTTCACCTCCGGATGTACTATTATAAATCTAAGTCTGACACCATGATGATAAATTAGTCAATGGAAGACTTCTGTTATTTGAAGTTCCTTGCCAGTTCACAAAGGGTTTTTGTTTTTAACTGTATAAATAGCTCACCGATGTGGAGGAGACTGGAGAAAAATTCTCCAATGTTCCTTTTATTTGGAGCAAGAGAGAAATCTCTCCAGAGAGTTTCTCTTTTTTCTAAATACACGACTTTAGAGAGAGTGGGTCACAATGAGAGGGAGACAGGTGTTCTAGATGTTTGAATGGAGGATTTGGAGTCAGCAATTCCTAGTCTAATCTCATCTCTGACTCTGTGGTCTTGAACCAAGCACTTATCGCTCTCCTTCCACCCATCAGTAAGGTGTGGCTATTCACACTTATCTACTTCATAGGGGAGTTGTGTGGATTAACTAATTCATGATTACAAAGTGTTTTAGAAACAAAACATTATAAATAGAGCTGTATGGAACTGGAATTTTTCATTTTGTTGCAAATTCTGTGATTTCAAAGTTTGTTTTCATTTCAAATCAGAACAATAACAAAAGAATTTTGAGATAGCCCACTAAGTGAAAATTTGGAATCACTTTAGGTCATTGAAACATTTTGTTTTACATTATAAATTATAAACCCAAACAAATATTTTAAATCAAAAGATTGAAACCTTCTACTCTGATAAGGATATAACAGAACATTTTGACCTTATTGAAACACTTCATTTCAAATTTGTTTTCCCCAAAACAAAAGTTTCCAACCACCTCTAGTTCTCAATATTCCTATGATGGTAAATAATTTAGCAACTTTGGGATTTTTTGTGTTACTTTTATGCTGGGGCAAAAGGGGGCAGGGAAGACATGGTATTAAAAATACTTTATCCAAAATAGTTCATTTGGCACAAACCAATATTTATTTACAAGATCTGGCCTTATCAGTTGTGGCCAAATATGGCCCAAAGAGCTCTACAATATTATCCACAGCCAATCTTGCCTTCAGTAAAAAATGGTGCCATATGATAGGGTGACCACCCCACACTCATCCTGCAGGATATAATGCAGACCATATGGGCCAATTACTCTATTAGGCAGCTAACTAAGGAAACAGCTAGGCAGGAATAGGTGGGGCCTAAAAAGCCCAGCTGCTGAAAGCAGAAGAGGCTGCTGGGAAAAGGCAGAAACTCACAGGAGAAAGGGAGGACCACAGGCTGCAGTCACTCCCTGGAAGGAGGGAGAAGGCTTTGGGAACTAGGAGGCCCAGGAACAGAAGAAGAACCAGTAGTAGGAAGAAGCAATGGATAGAGCAGTGAGGCTAGAGAGAGAAGGCCCACACTGCTGAGCTGAGGTCCCTGAGTTGGAACCCAGAGAAGAGGGTGGTCCCAGGTCCCCCTACCAGCCCCTGGGCAAGTGACACCAAGGTAATGAGTGAAATGACTGCCTAGGACTATGGAGAAGCTAAACTTCCTCCAGAAAAAGAGGGAAACATGAACAATGACACAGGTGGAGGGCTGAACCACGAAGAGGACGCTGAAGTTGCTAGAGAAGCTGCAGGCAGATGGAGTGCCTGTGTGCAAACCACACACAAGGGGGAGCCGTCAGCCTCAAACTAATCCCCAGAGTACCAGGAGGTGGTGCCAGTTTGGCAGCAAGTGTTGCACCCAATGACATGCCACTTATGAAGAATATAAGTGCCAGCTCACAATGCCACATGCTGTTCATAGATTTATATATCATAGCTAGAAGATACCATGAGATCTACATAACACAATCCCTAGCGTTTCACCCAGTTACATCTCTATTGAGACCAATAACTCAAGAACTGTTCTATTATAATTCTTGTGATACAGGGGCCCTCAGGATCTCAGAGCATAAAATTGCACAGATTCCAGTTTATCAAAAAAATCCCAGTTTATTAATACAAAGAAAATCAAACAACATAAGGATAGAAAAAAAAAAGCACACTATCACACCTCTACTAACGCATGATTTTGTCAGCATGCAAGTACTAACTGTAGAAACAAAAACTCCTGCATACAACAGGCTCAACCACATGCTTTCAGTGCTCCAATACAAATGTGATCATCTCCAACCTTCCTCCTCAAGAAGATTCACAAGCTAAATGACTCCAAGTGTCATAGATAACTGAAGACAGCTAATAGCAGCAGCTACAAAGCTTTTCATGCATATCAGATCCAGATGAGGTACCTCAAACAAATCAATCCTTCATGTACATCCCATGAATTATGTGCACTTTTAAGAAAAAATTGGCTTATCAAGCTAGTTCTTTATGGACATCCATCTTTCTTTACAAAGAATGATTAAATACAAACAAAATTATTCAGCTTATTTTGCTTCATCGCAACAGGTGAAAGGATTCTGGTCTTTCTTGCTAAAGTCAACACAGGGAAACACTGAAGGAGTAAAAATAGGATTTTACAGTCTTTTCCTCATTTTATTAATATGATTGAAGTGTCATTCCCTATAGCAGGGGCATACTCTGCTCCTGCATCTTTCCAGCGCAACAAATTATTCAGAGACCTTCAAGTAAAGCATCCAATTTTTTATTTACCCAGTTTGTGCAGCAGCTTAAGCAATATCCTGAGGCTCTAAGGCTCCTGAGCCCAGCATGGGAGAGACATCCTTCACTCTACCACCCAACAGCTCTTTCTCTTTCCCCCTTTACACCTGCTTCCTGTGCCTTTGTACCTTCTAAGTTAATGAGGTAATTAGCTTTAACTCTCTTCAGCCTATCTTCAATCATTTTGGCATGGTCCCCATATTCAGGTGTGCAAGGGGCAGCCAATGAAAGTTGCAGTGATCAGAGTGTTGGATCAGCTGCTGTTGCCCAGCACTCTGTCACACTTCCCTTCTGGCAATATTACATTATGATTTTCTTTGTATTGACCATAAGGCTAAAATAAGGCAACCCTTCAGATTTAACAGTTGTTTCCTCAAAGCAGTTGGAGCAGCCTAGTGAATCTGGCCTTTAAAATCCAATGACAAGTCCTTGTATTACTTCAGTTTCACACTAATGAGAATCAGGCCCTACAGAAGTCATTGAGTCTGAAGGAAGTGGAGCTGGTGCAACACATACCATGTAGAGAAGCTGTAACAAGTCATGAGTTACAGCAACTTCAGCTCTCTCTATACTCAGAGTTCCTGAATTTGGCCTTTCTAAGAGATGGGCTATCTTTCGCTCTCCTGTGAAGAAGTTTATAGTGAAATGGACAACAAATATTGGGCCAGATCCTCAGCTGGTGTGAATGATCATAGCTTCATTGACCTTAGTGGAGCTATGACAATTCACACCATCAGAGGATTTGCCCAACTCAATCTACAATGATTTACACAAGCTAAGATCTGGCCCCATTAGGGGAAATGGTGAACAGCATTAGAAAAGCAACATCAAGAAAGGTATCTTCTTTGCTTGAATGTGATAGCTAGAATGACCAGAAATAAACACTGTTGCACTTTTCTGATTAAGAGATTGTTGAAGAACCATAGGATAATTAGAGCACAAAATCAGTCGTTCCTCATTAAATGACAGCTTTATGCCTAAGAATCTGAAGCACCAAGTATCACAATAATAATAACCACTTCATAAAATCAATGCAATAATTATGTACATATCTCTGTTCCTTTTAAGTCCTTTCATTTCAGTGTGATGGCCTCTTGCATAGACATTCACATCTGTGTGCGTTGTGTATGTCTCCCTGCCACAATCAGACTAAGGTAATCAGGGTCACTGATGATTTGATCCTGTTCTAGGAATGTGAAGAAAGGTGACTCATTATTTGGTTTGGGTTTTTTTAACTTTATTGTAGATGCCAAGTAAATATATAAACGCTACTGTAGATGCAAACTGTTGATCACATGACCAATGGTACTGGCAAAAGCAATAGAAGGATTCTCATCTACAACAGCAAAATGTCAGAGGTTTGCACATAAATCTTCTGTAGTGGCACAATTTGTGATAAACAAATATTTAAGGACAGAGCTTACAGGGTTTTTGGGGTGATTTCACTTGTGTTATTTCTGTCTGTGGTTGTATAAAAACCAAAAAACATCTCCAGGGAAATAAATCTCAAATAATGTTACATTTGCTTCACTGCATTTAATAGTTTGCCTACCTATCCCCTTTCAAAGGGAAAAACAAATATTTTACATGGCTCTAATGAGACGAACGATGGTTTGTTCCCACAGCTATTTTTACTTAATTACATAGGAAGTATGTGGTATTATGTTATCCAAATATTCCACTAGATATTATTTTAAGGAATGTCCTGACTTCAGGACAGAGATAGGTCATACTTTACAGTAAGGTTCTGTTTATAAAGGATGAACAAATGATTTATAGGTGTTAGAAGCATGTTACAGCCATGAGTCCTTTTGTAAAGGGACCCCTCAGTGCAACAAAAATAAATCTACTCACAGGTCTGCAGACTGAGAACTTGCTGTTTTATTTAACTGCAGCACAATAGAATGGAGGATGGGGGAAATGGTCACTAACTAAGGGAAGGGAGGAGCATGGTTCCAACCCATAATACTTTAAGTAATCCTGTTAACACCATTATGATCACTTTACTACAATTTCTGTGTGTCACAGCTGGTTGCACGCACATCGCTAGATGCTGTTATAGATGGTTATAAGCAACCTGTTGGACGCATCTCTATTAATTGATTACCCATTTATTAAGATATCGATTAGTAATTTAACTACCCTTTATAAACTATTTGTACATGTAATTTTAATATAAAAGGCAATCCATTTTTTTTCTGTGCAGTCTTCTCTAAATGACTAAGTAAAACTGTTAAAGCTACAGCCTACCTCCTTGTTTAAGAAATTGGTGGGGTTAGCCCAAGGAAGCATCTGTGCTCCCCAGCTGGCTTATGCCTGGCCCTGAAGAAGGTGAGCAAGGAGGGAGGGAAGGTTCCTAGATGTTAAGTCATCAAAACAAGCTGGAGAATGGTAGTTTCAGATAAATGTTTTGTATGCCATTTCTTCCCCTAAAACAGTGGTTCCCAAACTGTGGCGCATGGACCAATAGTGGCCTGCACACAGCTTGTTAGCTATGTCATGCTGGCTGTCCTCCTCCTTTCTAGATGTTACATCACATTAAAAACAGCTGGGGGGAAATGGTGAATACTTTCCTGATCTTACTTTTCCCTATAAAAATTGCCACTAATTGCCAAAGGGATGTTATTCAATCATCAGTGGGAGAAGACAATGCCAGCAATCAGGTCTATTGCCCGTAGTACTAACCTCTAGGGGCACTGCATCACTTGCCTTTTTGGGGATGGGGTGGGGAGGGCACACACGCTTGGCTTGTCCACTCAGGGCAGAGGAGGGAAATGGTTTTCTACCCTGAGCAGCAACCCATCTAGGGCCAGCTCTAGGCTAGGAAGTGGTGCATGAAAGACAATATCTATATTATGATGCATAGTTATGAATAAGCAGCAGATTTTTATCCTTGCTGTGCACAACTACTAAAGGGTGACTCACACACACACACACACACACACACACACACACACTAAGACAGCAATTTACAAGTATTCATTCCTTCTTTTCGGGGGGCAAACATTAAAAGAAAAAAGCATTGGAAATGAGGCTGGTATACTAACCTCATCAACATTCTCAAATGCATTGATGACGTCATATGGCAAGCATGAAAGCAGATCAATCACAAACCAGGTCTTCAGGTAGTTCATGCGGATCAGTTTTGGGTCCGAGATCACCTCTCCGGCTGGCCCAACGAAGGTGGTATGGAAATTCAGCACAATGTCTACTAAAAAAATGACATCTACAATGCTATCTACTACTAGCCAGGCCACGTTGTTCTGTTTGGTTTTAAAGGAGACGTTGTAAGGAACCAAAATAGCAGTGTAGAAGGTTAAAATCAGGATGATCCAGTCCCAGGTGGTCTTGAAAACACAATAATGTAAAATGATATGTGGTGGAGTCTTTGGTGCCTCTTGTTTGTATTGTGGAAGAATTTCAGAACCCAGCTGCAGTACCTGGAGCAACAGACATTTCAGAAAAAAGGAAACATTTTTCACTTTTTTAATTATTGAGCTCAGCAAAACATTTAATAGAAATAGTGCCCATTACACAAAGCAGTGACTCCTTTTAACACTGAAGAGTTGCAAGTACAACAGAATCCTATAAATAAGCGGGGTGCCTCTACCTCCTTTCACTACTAGTTCTTTATAGTGTTGTAGTTTCCTATTTGCATTATAGTAGCAATTTGATGCCAAACCCAGATCAGGATCTGTCATGGGGCATGGCTACCCCATAGCACCACCTGCTGGTCATGTGTGGTACTGCAGGCACTCTGCCTTTTTCTTATCATCAGGGTTCTCTCTCCCTCCCGCCAGGGAATTGACAAGGTTCAGCCCCCCAGTGAAGTCCCTTTCCAAGTCCAGTCCACACAACTCCAAAGAAACCAAAAGTACTTTTGCCCCACTTGGGTTCCTCTTCTGAGCACTTTCTGGGCTCCCTTTAAGTCTTCCTGCTCTGGGCTAGAGCACTGCTTACCTGGAATCCCTTCACAGTCTCAGCTCCCCTAGGAGCTCTCTTTCCATCTTCCCTGCTCTGGCCTAGGATGCTGGCTCCTTATCCCAGGCCCTCCCACAAGAGCCCAACTTGTTCTCTGTGGTTCTTCCTGCAAACTGAGTTTTCTCAGCTCTTCCATGAGGCGCAGATGTTTCAGGGTGTCACCTGGCCCCAATTAGTCCAGCCCTCTTAGGCTGGGAGTCAGCTACATATGGCACAGGCAGGGCTAAGAGACCAGGCTAGTGTAGGCCTCTTGGCCTTGAAGGGTATCTCTATCCCACAGCTGGGAGCGAGCCTCCCAGTCCAGCTAGACAGACTCGCACTAGTTGATCTACCTCACTAAAAACTAGCAATGTGGGTGTTCAAGGTCAGGCTAGCTGTGTGAGCGTAGACCCAGGGGATCGGGTTGGCTTGAGAGCCTGAGTTCCAGCCCGAGCCGCAATGTCCACACTGCTATTTATAGCACATTCGCTCAAGCCCCACTAGCGTGAATCGGTCTACCCAGGCGGGGGGGGGGGCTCGCCCCCAACTGCAGTCTAGATACACACTACAGGGGCAGGCCATTCTGATACAGGGCCCCAATGTGCAAGGTACTGAAAAAAAACACATAGTAAGAGACGGATTCTGCCCTGAAGAGTTTATAATCTAAACAGACAGAAGAGGGGAGGGGAAGCAGAGGCAAGGAGTTACTTGCCCAAGGTCACTGGCAGAACCAGGAACAGTATCTACCTCTCCTTACGCCCAGCCCAATGCCACAAGCACCAGGCCACACTGCCTCTGAACACTGTTGATTTAATTCTCTGCTGTACTGATGCTATGATGTGGCGTGAATTAATTGGCCTTTGTTGCGCTGCACTGTGGGGCAAAGCTCACTTTGCTTTCAACACCACCAGATTGTACCATTAGCCCAATAAATTATGCCAGTTTTTAACTTTCATTTTTCATTAAAATAATCCAGATATAAGGAGTACTGAATGTCTGAAGACAGGATCTGATTCTGACATCATTTAGGCCCAAATTCAGCAAAGCACTTAAGTACATGCTTAACTTTAAGCATATGCTTAAAACCCATTGAGCACAACTTGAAGTCAAGTCCGTTTTGGAATTCGGGCCTTTGATTGGTTTTACCTTGGTGTAACTCCACTGACTTCTTTAGGGTTACCCCTGATTTCACACTGGAATAACTAAATAGAATCAGGCCTGAAAGGTTTTGGACCTGATGCTCCTCTCACACTGGTGAGAATCAGGAGTGACTCCATTTAAGTCATTGGACGTACACAGGCATGAAACCAGCGTGAGATCAGAATCAGGCCCTCACATTTTTTTTCTCAAATGAAAAATATGAAGCTTTACACTGGCTCAGCGATAGGTGAAAATTGAGGAGGAGGAGGACAAAAGCATTTGCAGAGGGAGGTGAGTCAATGCCAAACAAGTGGAGTCTGGGAAAGCTTTTTAGATCTTGCATTCTTTTTTCATGTTTACTAATGCCCATTAATTTGCTTTGGCGAATGGGCCAAAGCAATGGGAATGGGGGAAGGGAAATTAAAATTGCTACAGTCTGTAGGAGAAGATGAGACAACACGCTCTAACAGGAGTTATCCTCACAGCAGCTTTTTAATGTCATTTATATGCAGACTTTGCTGAACCTTTTAAAATGATCTTTTGTTCACTGATGGCTATTTTCAACAGATTAAACCAAAAGGGAAAGTGGAGAACAATCAGATTCCTGTCTATATAAGTATACTAGGGCCTGATTCTCTGTTGTTCTACATCTTCTATGGTCATTTACTCCTGTGCAGCATGAATGCAAAACAGCACCAGATCAGAATGGTAACATTTCACACTCATTTTGCACAGATGTAAATGACCGTGTGAGGTGCAAGGCTATGGAAAATCAAGCCTGCTGATTGTAAGAGTCCAACATCTTCTCCAGAAGGAGGCAGCCATGAGCCAATCAGAGCCATAGATAGATGTGCAGGCTGTGTGAGCCCAAAAATCAAACAAAGTATCATCAACCGTTTAGAACAAAATGAAAAACGTAGGCAAACGCTACCATCTTTGCTGAACTTAGCTTTCAGAAACAGAGCAACAAAGGAGCGAGTCAGCATGGGAGGCAGTAATTAGAATGCTTTTAGAGCACTCCAGTCTAGGATTTGGTCATGGCTATCACAACCTGGGTTATATCCTACCAGCCCTGGACCTTATTCACCCAAGGCCCCATCCACAGAAAACCTGCCCTTAAGTGGTTGGAGAAGCTTGAGGTGATGCAAGGTGGTAATAACGTTCCCCTTCCCCCCCCCCCCCCCCCACACACACACACACAACAGGAGGCTGCAGCCAACCACTGCCCTCCTCTCAAAAGTATCTGGCACTGGCTGGGGCAGGGGCCTGGGCAGGTGCCCATGGATGAGCTGATTCAGCATATTCCCTGGGCAGCTTTGCCAGCAGGGCTCATCTGGATCTCCAGCAACAAATTATGAGATGCCCTTCCAAAAAGGCAGCACTGCAAATACTTCCTGCCCTTCCCTTTGGAGCCCAGCAATACGTGTACTCCTTTGAACCACCGAGGATGAAACAAACTATTGGCTTCAATGGGAATTCTTTACAAGTAGCAATGATAAGATATAGTCCCACGCCTGAAATGCAGTCTAATGGGCAAGAGGACTCATCCAGATTACTCATCTATTGCAATAATTGGTCAGCAGGCACTTCCCATCTCTGACAATTGCAGGTACATCTCAGAGTGACGTTCTGTGGGTCAGTTAAGTAGATTTTAGTTCTGATATTTAATGGACCCAGTAACTGCTAGAACATTTTTACCACCTCTTAAATGCAGGGCAAACTGCAATTGCTTCTTGTAACACTGGGGATACCAGAGCTGTGAACCAGTGTGTTACATCTCTGCCTCAGCAAGAGTGAGTTTCGCTGGTGACTAACCTGTGTGCCACTTCCCTGCCACGCCAGACTCTCTTCCTCACCAGCAAACTCCCTGAGGATCTCCCAGTCCAGACCTTGCCTAGCAGGTAACCATCAGTGAATTCCAGCCCCCAAGATGCTTCTCTGTGATGCGCAGCCCCATCATTATGCTTTTATAGAAGATATCAAGTTCGCTGCTCTGCTGAAGAGTCAGTACATCACAGCTTATAAATTTAACTGGGGAAAATACTTCCTTCCCTTCAAACACAGCACTGAATTGATTTATAGTAAATGTAAAAGAAGTTTATTAATAAAAGAGCATGGATTAAGTGATACGAAGCAAAAGAGATAAACGTAAAAATGCTTATAAGCAAATAAAAGTGAAAACACGCATCTAAAAGTCTAAAATTTAATTCAAACTACAGCCTTGGTTTAAAGTAGATTTCTTACGAATCTTTATTTCCAGCCATGGCTGATTTTCTCTCAGTCAGGACCTTCCACAGAAGAACAAGGTGCTGGTTTCCCTTGTCTTTCTAGGTGAAAGATCTTTGCCTAAGCAGATTTCTTATCTATGTTCATTTTCCAGAGACTTCAATCCCCTTGGCTGAAGGACCCATCTTTCTCATCTTACAAGAGCTCTGACCCCTTGTGCCTGTCCAGTGATGAATGCCAAGATGGCTTCTTCTCCCTCCTTATATCTTCCTAAACTCACTGTTTTGTCCCCAGGCTCAGGATGACATTATGCTGCTCTTCCCTTCCTGTGGACTTCCCATCCCCCTGCTGATTCATATGTAAACGGGGCTTCCATTGTTTTGATTCCACTATGCTAAATTTATATATGAGACAGATAGGTAGCTACCTTCCCTCCTGACTGGGAGAAAAACAGTTTCTCTCCCTTTGTTTGGTCACAGACCTTAAAGCATAATATTAGTGAGTATCCATAATTCCTCATATAGTGTTCATACATACATTTCACAATGATATTAATCACCAGTGTGTCACCAGCTCGCATTGAACTTATATGACCCATTTTAGATACAGATTATGACAGTAGGGAGTTGGGGTACATTGGCCTGGTTAGACCAGCTGAAACTCATGTTTACATGCCAGGTAGTTCATTGCCATCTGGCACTGGGGTGCTATTGGGGTCATATGTCTTATGCTATCAAAAGAGTCTTGGAGACTAGGGTTGTCATTTTTGGCATACATCTATGTTAATATCTCCCGACATTGTTACTTTAATATAGCCACAGGCAGACATTCTGACAATCATCCTGACAACCACCTTTTATATCTGTAAACATACACATGAATCTCGACAGTGAAAAACCCTGGAAAATAAAAGTAACTTGGCCTTAGTCTGAGTAAAGTATATATTAGAATTTAGGTTCTATAGGTGAAATTTTCAAATGCACTCAGCATTGGCCTAATTCTGGAGACCCTTAAACTCGATGGTAAAACCCCAACTCTTAATTAATGCTAAGAGCTTTTGAAAAGTCTTGCTTTATGTAAATTAGAAAAACACTGTTTAGAAGCTTACTCATGTATTCACATAGGTATATGTATGCTAGAAACAAAGAAAGGTAAGATTTATCTGTGTCTAGCCTAGAAACTAAGGGCCAAATTCTGGTCCTAGTTACTTCTGATTTAGTAACTTAAGTTAAGTCAGTAAAGTTACACTGATGCACAACTGAATTAAGTACAAGGAGAATCAGACCTTGGGGCTCACGTCATTATGAAGATGAACAACTTGACAGTTTCAATTTTATTAAATATTATCAACTATCAACATAATAACTCTCCCTTAATGTATTAGAGGCCCAATGACTGCAGCATAGAAAATAAAAGGATTTAAGTCTATCTTCCTTTTTGTTTTGTAGATAATGCTATTATGCATGGAACTGAAAGGGTCAGGGCTTAGTAATAGATATTTCACCTCTAGGTCTCCAGTTCAAATCTGGTCCAGGTTGATAAGGACCAAATATAGCTAACAACTGACAGCTACTTGACCTGTTTAAATTAGTAGGTAGGCTAAGCTTCAGCTGAGTGCCTCATGGAGATATGTGCATGTTATAAACACCATCAGCACATTGTTGTCATTCTTAGAAGGAAAACGAAGGACACAGAGACGGAACTGTCCTCTCACCCATGGAGATGGAGACAAAGCAGCAGGTCAGCTTGCACTGTTTCTGCCAGTGCTCTACCTGTTTTGTAGATAAACAAATGACTTCAGCGTCTGGAGCTGCCAACCTAGAACCTTCACAGGCACCAAACTCTTTTTAAAAAATTTAAAGGAGGAATAAACCTTCTAATGATCCTGAGCTTTCTCAATGCAACACAGGGTTGTTTTTCTCATTAAGCACCAGCAACCTGCCCAGCACTGTACAAAAAACACAGAGAAAGACCCAAGAAGATTATGACCTGAGGACTAGATTTTACCTGGCTGCTGTATAGGTGTATGAAAAACTAGGAAGAACTGTTTCCCCAGTCCCTCACATAAGGGGTGAAGCACAGCCTGACTGCTCCTTCATAATGCCTCCAAGAATGCAAACCACCATAAAGAGGCATAGAAGAATAGGGCCTTGTCCCCACACCCTCTGCAGCAGCCAAGAAAACTAGCCAAGCACAGCGAGAGGCACATGCTGGACCAGCTCAAAGAATGGTGTATGGGGATGCTCTCCCTGTGTATCTTTGAGCTCTGGAAAGGACTGTTCCACCCTGAAGCACAATCCCCTTTGGAGAGCCCACCTGGGAGATGTGCCCCAAGATCTGTGGTAGTTACCAGCCTGTGTGTACCAATTATATTCCAGCTAGTAGCCATGCATTTCTGCTCCTGGAGGGAAAAAAAGAAGATGAATATAAAAGTAACTATGGAGAAAATGTAAGCAACTGAAGTACTGGATTGCAACCCACATGTAATAAGCAAATACCTCATTGCTGTCATAAATACATTTCTAAATAAGTGAAACAGCCCTATTTACAGGAGGTTTGTTTCCATTTTATGTTTATACCACAGTCAAATAATTATTTATTTCAGAAAATTAACCACAGAAGTATTGCCCCAATTATTTATGGTTCATTAGCTATTACCATAGTATTATCTGTGTTTATTATTTTTGGTAACAATGCCTGATGTTGTAATAGCTCTTTAAAGTCATAGGATATTATTTAAAGTGGAGAAGTGACAATTTTCATCAAAGTTTTGTCAACGTGTATTAATTTTTTAATGTATCACAAAATAAAAATATTTCACCATAGACTTGTTACAGAAATGGGGAATGTGTCAACAGTCAGTACTCAAATTTAATCAACAAGCTGTGACTGCAATTTATTTTAAGGCCTTTTATGATTGAAAAAAAAATTAATTAAATCTTTTACAGCCAAATCTCCCTTTTGTGCACACTCTCTCTCAAACACACACACAAACACGTACACAAAGCTGGTGGGCTGAGAGCTTGGGTTCTAAGTTTCTACTTGAAGTAGATACTAAGGACAGTTATAAATCCCTGAAAATGGGGATTGACAATGGAAATGCTGGTATACCCTTTATTAAACAGTGCTGCCAAGAGCCACTATAAATTTAACTGCTTTTATAGCTTATACCTATTGAGTTTTTAACTGTGACTTAATCTTGTGAACACAGAACTGCATGGCAACTTCATTGTGTGCCTTCAGAATCGTAGCACACTTTAGCATTTACTATATAATACATTTCAGAACTTTCCATATTAAAACTTATGCTTGCCTTGGCCAGAGAGCTCTAAATTTGTTAACATCTGGCAGCTGTTCGGTGGCCTACTTGAAATGAATCAGTGGTCTCAATGTAGTGCTTGGTGAACGAGTGTCCACACCATACCACCACTGTCACAGCATGAACGGTCCCTTTCAGCAGAGAGGCCAAGAACAGAAAGGGCATGAAGACAGAATTACCCTCTCAGGTCACATTGACAGAGGGTAGAGGCTTACACTGACACTGCCCATACTTTACCTGCTCTGTGGCTAAACAAAGGCCTTTTGCTGCTAATCAAGCACCTTCCTTGAGCTAAGTTAACTTAAAAGACAATACTCCAACAAATACAGAGACTTCTAGAGCAAACTTCACTGACAGTCCGTAGAAAAGGAACAAATTTTTAACTTGAATTTAAAACTCTAAAGCAGATGAAGTTGGTAAAGTTGTTCAGAGAGGTAGAAAGTAAGAAAAAAGTTCTCACGAAAGGCTTGCAAATGCATTGTCTCATGTCCAAACTGTCCAGAGACTTTTACAAAACAAGGTGGCTACCAAGCTAGACCAAACCAAACACTTCGTAAGTAAAGAAAAATGCTCCTGTTTCTGATTACACATATCTGGCTTTTATTTTGGTCCAACTCCATTGGCTTCAATGAAGTCACTCCCAATATACAATGATGTAACTGAGATCTGAATGAAACCCGATGATCATTTTAACACAATGAATGCAATATCCAAGTAGCAATTAATGAAACTCATTTCCACACATTAGAATAAGTTCCTGCCCTATATTCATTTAAATGAACCTGCCCTTTGCACCACTGGGAGTTTATGCAAAGTCTTATTGGACACATTACCCAGCAAGGAGTTGTAATAACAAGTAGCCTCTTAAGAACAGATTTGGATTTCAGTTGAAACCGTCTCAGTCCAGAAAATCTCCACTCATTGAGTTCATTGGAGCAATTCTGTATTGACACCATGAGGCAGTGATCCCTAGTGGACAGAACACTCAGCAAGGACTCAGGAGCCACGAGTTTTATTCCTGGCTCTGCCACAGGCCAGTTGGGTGGTCTTGAGCAGACATTTAACCTCTCTGTACCTCATTTTCCCTATCTGTAAAATGAGGATGATGCTTATCTCCTTTGTAAACCGCTTTTAGATGTACCAACAAAAAGAGCTATATAACAGCAAGGTATTATTATTTTATTATTATTATTACTTATTAAATGAAATCAGAAACTGGCCTTGTGTTTCCAAGTTCTAGCATGCACTGGAAAAAAGGCAAAAACATTTGAAGTGAAGGAAAGAATGACCAATGTTAGATCTTGATGTTCTTTAGAGGTGTGTAAAGGAGAAGGCAGAGGTGTGGAGGAAAGTTGCCCAAAATTCTGAGGTACCTAAGCTACCACAAGGTGAATGCTTTTCCAGCAGTGCCAGTCATATAGGATTACTACTGAAATCAGTTTTTCATTCTTGATTGATTTTTTTCTGCACTCAGATAAAGACAGAACACACAGCCTCCTTGGTCTACATTGTCATGGTCGCATACATGTGCATTTCAGGCTCATGTTAAGTTGTAGTGCAGACGCTGGCCAGGAGCTCAGCTATTTTTCATAGAGATCATTATACTTGTTGGGAGCAGGTTCTCCGAGGTGCCGAGTACCCAGAGCTCCCACACAGACCATTAAGCAATGACAGATTTAGCCACACTAAAATCTTATCTACACTAAAACATTTTGTACCTGTTGTCAGCAATCACAGCAATTTCCTTGGTACTGACCATGGTTGAAGTGCTCAGGCATGTTGGGCTAAACCATTTTCGACACCATGTCAAGACGACCCTCTCTAAACTACCCTCCCCAGTGCAGCTTCACCTGTTGCTAACAATGGATGCTGAATGTCCTTGTGTAGGCAAAGCTCATGAACCCACGGCAGGATGTTTGACTGTTTCTCCCTCTAGTGGCTAGAGCCCTTCCAAGAAAATACAAACCCTTACACTACCAACACTTTCTCCTTCGCTTCAGATGGCAAAGGTATGTGCTTTTGAAGAAGGTGGTTGTAAGTTCTGTACCCCCCCATATGCATTTACCACAGCCTACCTCATTTCTGACCTTTTCATGACGCCCTTTGATCCTCTTTCAAATCTTTGCCTGACACTCTGCCTCCTTCAATTATTCATAGTGTCAACTAAATAGTCTCCTTCACATCCCTAAACTGTTTGTAGCATTGCTGTGTGCAGTTATGCAGTTGGTTCTGTCCTCCCTAGCAGTTGCTCATGCATAGTTTGTAATCAGTCTAAAGTATTTCAGGATCCTATTGGCCAAAAAGCAATTTTTAAATGACTTCAGTGGGAGTTGGGTCAGACTCTTACATGAGTATAGTTCCCAGTGACATGAAGAAGAGTTGCATCGTTGAAGGCAGAACCAGGCTCCAGGAGCTGTACATGTTTTTAAGACAGAGCACAATATTTGGAGTATGCATTACTGTAGACATCAGTAGCTAAGTAATGGCAGCAGAGTTGTGTTTTGTTTTTTCTTTTTTCAGATAATGAAGCTGTGCACTCAACATAGGCACTTGCTGCTGAAACACACAAGATTTCTCCCTCCTCCATAATGATATTGTAGAGTTTAATGGGGCTAAGGAAATTACTGTGCAGAATTTCAACCATTTTCCTTACAGAGTTTTCTTTCAAAATGAAATGAATTCTAGTAGGAATAGGTGGCATAGTATAGTTGTCCAGTATAGGACAACTATATTTGGGCAATCTCTGGTCCTGTGAGTAAGTGAGTGAAAGGGCCACAGAACTAATTACAGACAAATTGACCTCCTGAAGCTCCCACACAGCAAAAACAGTGTGGTCTGATAAGGCACTGGCTCAGAGTCAGGAGTCCTGGGTTTTCAGTTCTACCACTGATGGGTAACCACTGATAGGTAACCTTGGACAAAATCACTTCACTTCTTTGTGATTCAGTTCCACATCCTGTAAAACGGGGATAAATATACGTACCTTCCCTTATAATTCACTTTGAAATCTACAGATTTAAAAAAAATCACTGTATGAGAGCTAACAAGTATTGTTTATATAGAATAACTGTTAAAAACAACTGCCAGCCTATTGAACTCTTTAATTAAAATGAGTGAGGTTCATGTGCGGAACCTGATGGAAAATGACAAGCTAATTTGAAGTGTATTCCTAAAATACCCCAGGAAATCACTAGTAAAGTGAGTGGGTGGCTGCAGTATTGATCAAGAGCGATAAGAGAGAGACATGTAACTTCTGAAGACCACAAATCCTCAGATTCAGCTTCCTCCTAAATGTTCTCCCAGCCCTTCCTAGACTGACAGCTCTCAGGCCAATAGATATTTCCCAGGCTTCTCTGCTGTACTACCCATAGCTTTTCTCACCTCAGATATGCCCACATGAGCACTCTGAGATCCTAGTGAACTTTAAGATCTTTGGAAGAAAGGCAACATAAGTGAAAAGTATTGGTTAGTAATATTATATTTCTTCTCCTATGAGCATAAGAGTGTAGATCGCAATATTATGCTTAGTTTACATGACATTTTATGGACAGAATTTATTGGTTCATTGTCTAAGGGGACTTAGTGCATAGCATGACCGTTCCTGGATTCCCTTACACCAAACCTGAACCTCATGGCAGAAGATCACAGATGGTTCATAGCGGGTGTAGAAAAAATATTGGAAGCTATATAATGACAAGGAAACATTATGTAGCCTTTTTATCCCCTCCATCCCCCTCTCTGGTTAGCCCTCTTAACCCTTTTTCCAGTTGATTCCCACTTTTCTTCTCTTCACCATATACAAAAGGTATGTAAATCTAGATCTATTGTAATTTCTCCATAAATAAAGTCCCTAGAATTTTGATAATCTGGGAGCAAAATGAGACCTACTTCATCTACTGTACAGTAAAGATGGAAGTACTGCTCTTATAGTGCATTCATGTGAGTCATTCATCTGTAAAGTGCTCTAGAAGACAATGATTTTAGAGTTATGAATATTGTCTTCTGACCACAAGCTGGAATTCCATACACAAACACACTGATTCAGCACTCACAATCCATTCACATGCTCCATACTCTCTTGGGGAAATGAGACATTACCTCAGCAAGTCGAGAATGCTTGTGAACGTTCTCTCCTTTCTGCACGCTTGGAGCAAGCTGCTGCAGTACACCCCGGCTGCTTGTGAGGGCTCGTGTCAAGCGAGCAAACTTTCCCCAGCCTTGAGAAAACATAAAGATTACACAACAGTTACAAAAAGCAATCCGCAATTGTATTTCAGGAAGACTCTCCTAACTCAAGGAATCAAATTCAGCAAAGATAAAGGTGGTATAATTTGACCACGTACCAGGTGGAAGTGAGACAGTAAACAGGTGTCTGTGTGATAAAGTGGCCAGAAAGTGTGGCAATTCAATGGCTGTGCAAGAGGACTGTTACGTGGATTGGGTGTTTCCTGGGGACAAAATTCTGTCCTGGAATAATCACGTATTGAAGTAAATGATCTGATTCAGATCTCACATCAATGTAGGAGATGCTCCTGGCCTATATAGGTGAGAGACCAGAATCAGGAACAATGAGAGTTACAACAAGAAGTGAATATGGCCCCAGATGTGCAGGGGATGGTGTGGATGTAAGCAAAGAAATAGACCATACTATATGATCTAACCAAAAAAAAAGTGTAGATAAAAGCAGCAACATGATTTATTTTATACCTTCTGTAGATGAAAGGAAGGAAGGAAAAAGCAAATATATTTTTCAAACTCTGTGAAAACATTCAGTTGCATGAGGGGGAGAACTTATATGCTGAATTTTAGCCCAGAACAAATTTTTATAACCGATTCATAAACCCCTCAAAATAAGGGGCCTTTAATGAAATACTGACGGATTTAGCTGTAACAGTGACCTTTATGATCATTATTTTGCAATCACAGAAACTCAGCCAGAACATGCATTTGGACGTCTCTAGCTTCCTAAAAGAAAAATATTATTAGGTCCCAATCCTGCAAGATACTTAGTGCCTACTGGGAGCCACTGACCAACTTCAATCCCCCATTCTCATTAAGGGTGCTTAGCACCTTGCAGGCAGAGTCTCTTAATGTGGTTCTGCTCCTGGGAAAGCTTCCCTAATCTTCTGACTCCACTATGAAAAGAAATTATACTATTTTTAAAGAGCAGCATGGGACGCTAATCAGCACGTCATTGGGATTTGAGTAGTTAAAATGCTGCCGGGTACTTCGAACATTTCCTGTCAATGACCCGTTGTGAAAGTACTTGCTGGAATGTGTGTTAGCTAAAGAAAGTGGTGGCACAATAAAGAAGCAAATTACATGGATTTGCTGTTCAGCAGAACCTTCCTAACCTGGGGCTGAAAAGGTGATTTGACATATTTCTGTTTCAAAGAAGCAAACCTAGAAAGGGGTGGAATCAGACAAAGAAACAGTTTTTGAGGCAAAGAATGCTTCTTACAAGGCCAACATTGAAGCCTGTCTGACGAAGTGGGTTGCTGCCCATGAAAACTTATGCCCAAATAAGTTTGTTAGTCTTTAAGGTGCCACAGGATCCTCACTATTTTGCTAAAAACAGACTAACACGGCTACCTCTCTGGAGCAGTAATTAGGTTTTTCATTTCCATCCACTGGGCCAAATCTTACCTGAGTAAGGAGCACTGTGTTAGCCCCATAAAGAAGGAGGTATCTTTAAAGAAAGAGATCACCTTTCCACAGAGAGAGGCAGATCCTCAGCACAGCTCTATTGACTCCAGTGAAACTATGTCAATTTACATGAATTGGCCCCAAATCTGTTTCTTTTTCACAATAGTCAGACTGATACATTTGCATGGCAGCTTTTTAACACAGATCATTTCTAAGGGATTATTCTTCCCTCGCTGCCCATGAGCAAGTCCCATTAACATTAATGGGCCCAGTCTTGAAGTCCTTACTCATTTCTTATTCAGGCAGAACTTTGAATAGGCCAGTAGACGTTATGAGAACATGCCAGGGGAAAATTGTTCCTAAGGGCCAGTTCTACAGCTGGTGTCAATGAGCATACATCTTCTGTAGCTAATGGAGATGGTGTAAGTTGGTGTGTCTCCATTAGCTTTAGAAGACCTATGCTCATTGACACCAACTGAGGATCTGGCCTTAAGACCTTTTTAATGTAACCTGGATACCAGCAGGACTCCATTGACTTCACTGGAGTTACTCCTGATTTACACTGGTGTAAGTCAGTGAAGAATCGAGATCACTGGATTTACAGAGGTGTACATCCAGAGAAACTGGGGAAGAATTTGTTCCAGTGGCAGTATACACTATCACATGGATTTGCAGACTCAGACTTATAGTTTGTGCTATGAATAAAGCATGCACGGCATATGAATATTAATAGCAATTAATGCTGTCCATGGTGCTGAAATGAAGCATACTATGCTGTGCATAAAGATTACACACACACAAAATAAGTTAAAAAGTATCTTAAGGTTGCAAAGCCAAGCACTTAGACAGGAAGTGCCAGAATTAAGACTTAGCCAAATATGGGCCATTTTCACAGAGATGGCAAAAGACATATCCCTGGCACAGAGGAATTCCCCCGCCAAATTTCAAGTCCTTGCTCCAAAACATGAAGGCACTAGAATGTCTCAAAGAAACAATTTAGGGTTTGGGGATTTTTTTTTTATCATGGACAAAATAAGATTGGTTGGTTTGTTTTTACCTAATCTCATTCTCCAATATGGCTCAACCATTTTTGATGAAAACTTTAAAAAAAAAAAAAAAAAAAAAAAAAAAAATTCAGCTTGAGGCAGACACCTGGTGAGAAAAATTTCAGCCAAAACAGTTAATGTTTGGCAAAGTTATAAGCAACTTAAAATAGGATCATATAAAGAGAAGTGTCAGACAAACTTAACTGTATAGGCAGAGCTGGTAGCATTGCCTATAATGAGACTTTGGACCCAATTTTCTTCTTGTTTATTCCAGATTTACACTAGTGTAGCTACTGATTTCAATGGCGTTACCTCTGATTTACAATTGGAAGAAGAATCAGGCCTTGTTCCTGAAGAGTGCATAATAAATATGATAGTATGTCTTAAGCAGAACTGAGCATTGTGAAATTTTTATGATAGAACAAATGGTTAGTAAAGGTCATTAAATTTTACAGAAATTTAAGCAATGCCATGCAGATGCAAAGCCTACCAAAATGGCCACAAAAAAATATTACGCTTTTCAAGTAACATTAGCTATTATGAAGCTGAGAAATTCTCACTCTCCTTTTTGTTCACTTCTGTCCCTTATTTAAGGAGCACTGGGAGTCTTCTACAGTAATGGTCTAAGAAAATTGTGGAAACTCCAGAGTACAAACCCAATGGCTCTATATGTTGCATCACAGGGAAGAAGAAAAACAGAGACAACACTGGCATCAGTAGCAACTATAGTAGAATGCTCATTTGTCTCATAGTACACTAAAATGAAGGAATCCCTCTTGATCTTATTACATCACATTACTACAGAAGCCTGAAGGCAGTCGTAACTGCCTGCAGGTACACAGAGATTTAGGACCAGGACTGATTACTCTCATTAGTCAATGAAGACAGATCAAGAAGTGATGGACTTAAGTTACAACAGAGAAAGTAAATATCAGAAAAAAACATTAAAACTCTAAGAGCCATTAGATAGTGGAACAAGATGCAAAGGAAAACTGGAATCACAGCACTGGAGCTCCTGAACGTAAGACTTGACTTATGTTTCAAAAAAGGTATAATGGCATCAGTCCTGCCACAATGAGGGGGAATGGACTAGACCACCTAGATTAAACAGTTTCCTTCCTTCCATGGTGACTGGGATTTTCCTATACCTGAAAACATCCACTTTTTTTCCTCTGGAAAAAAGAAAAAGGTTAAAATTGTATTACATGAAACTCATACACATTATGCAATTCACCTTATAAGCATATTTATTCTTCAGACAGTCAAAAGGCATATATAATATTGTCCAAGAAGCCAGCTTGCATTTCTGGACTAAAACAATAACTGAATTGCCAGTCTAATAATTAGTCATGCCTCCCACTCTACTGGTTTTTTCTTCTATTGATACGTTACACACCTGTCCTATGATAAAGTTTTGATCAAACCAATCTGAACATACTAAAACTCACTCCACTGATACTGAGCTGGCTCAGTAAGAGCGGAGGTCTTAACAAGAAAAAATTCTGAATTCAACTGTCCTGCTTTCTGTTACTTCACTGTCACAATTTTTCATTGTTTTGGTACAACCACTGTGATACAACCCTCCTTTGCAAACATAGATTTGGGCAGAAAGCTAGACCTTTAATCGTAAATGCTAGAAGAAAAGGAAAGAACTCAGGATTTCAAACCCTCAGCTATGTTTCAACTTCTGCTTCCTGTTCTGGGCTCCACTATGACCTTTGCATTAGGGATCAGTCATGTTGGCTAAGAAAATGAAAGATCCCACAGCTTTGCTGAACTGGTTTTTTATTTTGTTCTTGTGACGTTCTAGTTCTTTTGTTGTTAATTGACTCAAGCTAGGTTTATACTGAGACCACAACAGTAGCATCTTCCACCTGTGACTTGTCAAGTCCCTCCTAAATCTGCTTCAGTTGCTTTTGTAAGTGAAGCCTGCTAGCCATTTGGAGACATGAGAGAAGCAGTTCCCAAAGGGTACAATCTCTGTTGCAGATGGGAGCAAACTTCCCAGCCCAGGTAAACAGACTCACATTAGTGGGACTTGTGCTAGCATGCTAAAATTAATTGCAAGACCTTTGTGGCATCAGTGGAGGCTCAGGCTAGCCACCTGAACTCAAGCCCACCCTACCCCTTGGGTCTCAACTTGGGTGGCTAGTCTGAGCCACTACTAGTGCCGCAACATCCACGCAGCTATTTTTAGAGTATTAGTGTGAGCCCCACTAGCATAAGTCTCTCTGACCAGACTGGGAGGCTGTCTCCCAGCTGTAGCATAGACATAGTTTCTATGCTACTCTCAGAGGCTGTCTAAATAGACTGCTGACCTCACCTCTGTTTGAGGGGCACAAAACACCCTTGATGCAACCACGGTGATACAACCAGGAGTTCCATGGACAAGCCTGGCAATCAACTGCAAGTTCCAGAAAGCCTGTGCATGGCTGGAGCTGCCCCAGCATATGAGCTGAATCTGGACAGACTTCCTGTCTGAGAGTTTTTATCTGGCCATAGCCCAACTGCCATGTCTGATGACCAACTACAAGCCCCCAAAAGCATCTCTGAGCCTGCACACGTGAACTGAGCCTGCCAGGGGCGGTTCTGTAGAAGAAAACTGGAAACAAGAGAGTCGGGTTACAGCTGCCACAGGGAATGCAGCCCAGAAGTTTTACCATGCAGCAGAAGGGGTGACTCCATTTTGTCTCCCCTGGTCAGAGGGCTTGGGACTGACCCCCAGGCTCCACAAAAGGAGACTGAGCCTCAAGACTCCCCTTTGCTTGTGAGGACTGACTGCCAGCTGTGCGTGGTAAGCTGCCTCTGCACCAGGAGCCAGGGCCCACTCCACTTGGCAGGGAGAATGATCAGTTTCCCAATAAAGCGTGCCAGCCCTTTCCACTGAGCTCCAGCTCCAACAAGCTACAGCTTGGGGGAGACTTTCAAGACATTTTGATATTCTTACTTGGTTTGTGGACATTGAATGTTCGTTGCTATGGGATTGGTTGGTTACTCAATTATTTGATATCCTGGGTTCCCTGTCCTGATCCCTTTCCATTCTGTCAACACATTGCTATACTTTCTGTGTGTAAAATGCCTGTTGGTCCTTGATTTCCTGTAATTATACATTGTAATGTCCCATAGCCATTCTCTGTTAATTTAAGCACTGGGCTATTAGATGAAGGCTGAGTGCAAAGAACCCAGGGCCCACTGGTCCTAAGATGGGTCACTGACGTTTCATGTACCACATGCTGGATAATAATAGGAGATGACTCCATGTTTCTAAAACTAAACGAGATCTTTGTTATGAAAACTATTTACAGAGATGCTGCAAGTACAGCTAGCATTCCAGCCATATTCACACAGACTGGCTTCCCAGAGTCACTTCCAAACTTTTCTTTCATGCAGCCTGTGCTCTTCCCTACAAGTTCCATGCAGATTGCTACAAGCAAAGTCCTGAGGAGAGAGAAATAAAGGTGTATGTCACTTTTGGGAACCAGAGGTACCCCAGGAGGTAGCTACATAAGCTTAGTGAGTCCCTGTTGTATAAAATGCATGCTATGTTTTTAAGAGTCCTCCTTGTGCTCAGTGCAAATTTCAATACACTTTAGTATTTAGGTGCAAAAATAGAAGCACGGTCTTCTTGAGAATTCCCAACTGTCCTTAAGAAGGTGGGGCATCTATCCTGATGGAGGCAGTGTAGTCTAGTAGACACAGCACTAGATTGGGAGTCAAGAGATGTTTTATTCCCAGCTTTGCCATTGACCTACTGCATGATCTCGGGCAAGTCACTTCACCTCTCTGTGTTTCTATTTCCCCTCCCACCATTTGTGACTCTTCTGAATCTAGACTATAAGCTCTTTGTGGCAGGGATTGCCTCTTACACTGTGCACAGTATTCAGCACAGCAGGGCCCCAGGGCTCAGCAAGGGTGTATGGGCCCTACTGTAATACAAATAATTTTTTTTTGTCTTCTTTTTTCAGTCAGCCAACAATGATGCGAATGGTGGCTGCAGAACACTTTTTAAACTTCACATACTTCTTTCTCAAAAAAGTTTATAGAGTGTGTTCCACAGCCACATCTCAGATATGTAGGATGAGTGCACCCGAGAAGTCTTCTCATCTTTTTCACTTTAATTTTTGTTCTCTGAGCAAATAGCAAAGATACTTGATCCTACAATCTTGCATGTTCTTTTCAGCAGCCAGGACACACAATTCTGTGGGGCTTTGTTTTCAGTTACAGAATCAGTAACACTGAGTAGGAACACATTTTTCCCTGAACGGACACTTGTAGCCACCGTCAGGTCAGTTCTCGGATTCAACCAACCATCCTGAATTAGTGCCAATGTTATTTCTTTAAGCTTTTCCTTTTGTTTTCCTCCTGTTTCTTCATTTACAGCATCTAGTAGTGAACAGGGAGTTTCATTTGCTTGGAGAAGCAGATATAGGATGGAGCACTTCAGTCACTTCTTTAGATTACTTGCTTTGTGCTATATTGAAGGTGGAGACCTTGGCATAAAAGAAGGTTACAAGCTTTCTTATTGACATCAAGTATTTCCTTTCATTTGTCTTTACATCATCCCTGCCAATACGTTTTGCTGCTTTTTGGGATGTTGAAGAGAAGCGAGATCGCTCCTAAAAGAAGCTAATATGAAAGAGCTGCTAGAATGCCTGGAACAGGGATTTAAATTGTTACTGCAGCTAGGTTTCAATGGGGACAACACCAAGGAAAATATCTATTTGCAGGACCATCAAACTCAGTGTTTTCCTCTTCCATTCATTTCATAAAATGGCATATTTCATCTTTAACAATTCTGAAGCAACCAATTTTCTGCACTTTGAAAGGATCTTGAACCCTTTGTAACTCACTTGGAAAACATGACAATGTTTACATTTTATTTTAGAAGAATTATCAATTTTCATTACTTCAGCTCATTTAATTGTTTCTTATCACTTCCTCCAACTTACTCAGGATGAATCACATCCTTTCATGCACTGAATAGTACAGTGATTACTAAACACTAGTCAAGCAGAAATATTGATCAACAACTTTCAGTTACCAGAGTTAGAATGAAAAGCCACTGCCTCTTGAATTTAACATTGTGAAGACTGAAAAAGTAAGATGGGTTAGCCAGATTTATATTGCTCCAAGTTATCAGATGCCTCATCTGCATTCAGAATTGTCCACACTCTAGCAAATCAAGCTCCTGAACAGTTCTCACTTCCATCCTCACCCTTGTCTTCAATATCCAATTACAGCTGACTTCAGCCACCAGTCACCTCTCTCCAATCATCAGTGACTCTGCTCACTTCCATTCCCTTCTAGAGCGTTCTGTAGCATTCTCCTTTTTCCTAGTAGACCTAAAAAGCGTAACAAGAGTCTTTATGGTCTCGTCACTTCCCTGCTTGGCTGGTTTTTTTAAGTTAAAGGTTTCATTCAGAACTCGAAACTAAAGCCTAATATTTCTACTATTAAAAAAAAACCCCTTTAAATAGGAATTATGTACATGTAAATACTTATTTAAAAAAATTTCCCCTTCTTCCCCAAACAAACCTCGCAGACCAGAAAACACCATTGGGTTGAAGTTTTTCTGAATTAAAATAAACCAAGCAAACAAAATACATTGGATTTTTCAGTCTCTGCTTCGGAGCCAAAGGATTACAAACACAAAGTGAAATACAACTTCTTCTGCAGTGGCAATGACAATAATTACTGCTGGAAATGTAGTAGGCTAGGAGATAAAAGGCTAGCAATCTTTCTCCCACAGAGTTCACTGCTGTTGAACCAATATCATTTTGGGTTATAAAAATAATTAAAACAAAAACACTAGTTCTAAGCAACAGATACGGAGCTCTCTCCGGGCCACATTTTCAATTGGACCTCAGCACAACCCCTAATTTTGCTTAAAGAAAAGCTTAAAGAAATAACCCCTAAATACTTGTTCCTGCCAACCTGCTGAATATCTGACTACCCAAATTGTACATACAAATCCTGTTTGCGTGCACAAATAACCATGCCCATAAAATGGTGCATTCAAATGTAGCGATCATTTTGAATATCTGGTGCTTGGCATATCCCAAACCTCATGTAATCACAATCCAAAAGGGCAAAAGAATAGATTAGTTTCATATAAAAATATATTAGATATTCTAAGGGTCTGCTGTGAGGGCCACATAAAATATTATGTGCCAAATTCAGTCATAATGTAATTCAATTAACTTGAATGGAAGTACACAAAGGCTACATTTTTCTTAAAATTTTTAAGGGGATTGTATGTGGGGATGAAGAAAAAAAGTTTATTTATTTATTTAATATCTTCAACACCACTGACACATACTATTTTTCAAGTAGCTATATTTAGTGTATGCTATTTTTAAAGCAGCTGTGTTTAAAAGCAAATTTACTTAATTTCCATGGCAGTTATAAATTATGCAGCTATTCAAAGTGAATGAGTTCTTTGAACCAAAAAACAAAAGAGCCTACAATTAAAAGCGTACCTAGTACAAGACTTCAATGTTCCAAATTTCATCCCGTCTAATGTCTGTGATTTTTTTTTTTTAAATGAATAGGTGGTCTTGGTACCATTTTCGTCTCTGCCTTCCTCTGCTTATCTTCAGACAAAAGGTGCCTGTTCACTTTTGTGTACATGTCAATCTCCAGTTGTTAGAGCTAGACACACATATCCTTCAGTAAGTCATAAGGACTCTGATAGCTCAAAAAAAGGATTGAAATTATACATTTGACAATGGGCTACTAAAATATTCCATAGCTAAGTGTGCACAGGGATCAAACCATAAGCTGCTCTTTAAATGAGCAGAAATAAGTGGACAGCGGCTCTTTTACATGAGATAACATTGGTTCAATATGCAGACCTACAGGCCTGATTTCAAAAGATCAGGCATCTCAGGCCACATCCACAGCATATGAAACTAAACATAACTGCCCATGCAAATGAGGTGTTTGAATGTGTAAATAAAGTGTTAGGTGTTTAACTGGAAATTTGCACATGAAATAACTGATTTGCCTGCATAATCACACTAAACTAAGGCTTTTCATAGGAAATTTTGAAAAAGAATTAAATTTCCCATAAAGGTTTTTATTTTTTCCAACCAAAAAAAAAAAAAAAAAAAAGCTGAGACCCATGAGACCCAAAAGTAATTTTCAATAAAAATGTTCAGTTTTGGGTTTCCTGTTTTCTGTAGAAAATTAGGACAATTTCTATTCAAATGAAAATTTTCTGCAAAAGTTCTCTTTTTGGTCAAAAAGCCATTTTTCATTTAAAATATGTTGTGACCAGCTCTACAGTAAATGTCAATACAAATTTGTACGTGGCCCAAAGAATGTGATCGCTTCAAAACTCAGACCTCTAATGTTTAATCCTGGAAGGTTCCTCAGAAATCATAACCAGTTCTTCTACTTCTCACATCCTCCAAAAATATTCTCATTCCCACTTACCAGACATGCATCTTTTTCCACACATGATATGAAGGTTCAATAAGCTCTGAAAATCAGGCCACCTTTACTTTCATGGCTAGCTTTAGGCACCCACATTTCAAAAACTGTCTGCCTCAGTTTCCTCATTTTTAAAATGGACATGACATCCACCCTAACTGGGATGTTGTGTGGGATGTTTGTTTAACCTCTCTACATTGCTTTGGACGTGAAACTGCTAAGCATTATCACCACCACCATAGCTATAGTACAATCCAGAGATCCAACAGGTGTGACTTCTTCAAATGTTTGATTAGAGTTTTCTTTCTCCTACTTACTCCATTGATCAAATCAGATGTGTCCTTATATTCATAGAGAAAACAAATCTTTGCTCTAGAGTTCATAACTCACTAGCACATTAAGCTTTTCAGCAGAACATTGGTTTCAGCAGAAGTGCACATCACTCCTGAAAGAAACTCACTTCATTGTCTGGTTAAATGCAGCGAGGGCCTTCACTCCAAGTGAATAAGATAGAGCTAGCTTTACTACTTAATACTGATTTATCTCTGCAGTCAGTTCTTGTCACAGTGAAATGGAACCAACTAGGTACCTGGCAGAAAGATATTTTCTATGGGACAGACCTTTTTGACTACAAAACACACTTTCTAATTTGATTACAGCAACAAAAAATCCCAAACACATAGCAATCAAAAGAAAGCAATTCCATGCAGCTTGGCAGAGAGTCTATTTTTAAAGCTTCTTCTTCATTAGCGATGATGACAGGCATTTCCACTTTGAGAAACGTTATATCTTTAAAATAAAATGTAAATAAATTCAACTTCCTGGGAAGTTTTAAACTATAGATATTACTGAAAATTATAAAAAAATGCAATCAACAAGAGAACTTGCATTCTGTACCTCTCGCCTCAGAGGATTCATCTCTCTTTACAAACTATTCAGTTTGGGCTTGAACCAGTTCCCACTGAGGTCACTGGGAGTCTTTTTGTGGAGTTCATTGGAAACTGGATCAGGCCTTTAGGGAGTCCAAAGAGTACCATACCAATTGTAAAAAAAAGTAACATTTAGGCAGTTGGAATGAAATTACCCAAGTCTGGGCTAGATTCCAGCGACAGAGATGAAACCTCTGTCTTGCAAAAAGTGCCATAGGATCTTTAACGTCCCGTTCTGAGAGAAGCTACGCAGCCCCCATTCCCACCGAGGTCAAAGGAGTTGTGGGGGATTCAGCACCCTTCAATATCTATAATAACTGTAAAGGGGTCAGAACCTCAGTTTTACAGCTCATCTAAAAGCTCTGTGTCCACATAATACCATGCTGAGACATTGGTCAATACTGAATCAAAGGAAAAGAGCCACCAACTGGATCCCCCAGCCCCGACTTCCAGCAGTTCTTGGATTTTTCCTGAGTGGTCACTCATCCCAGCACTGACCAGAGCCAATCCTGCTTAGATCATTTTAAAGCTTGCAGCCATTCCTCAAGTGGCCGTGCTTGACATGGCATGGCTGCAACTTGTTTAACAGTCTGATTCTTAGTTTGAATATTAGAGGTCTTCAGTTCTTTCAGGATCAAGGTGCACCAGGAGAAGAAGCACAATGCTCAATTGTACAACAAGACAGACAAACCTTTACATGAATCATCCTCAATGGGCTGTTTGAAAGCGGTTATGTCACTGAAAGTGCAAAGAAATAAAACCACTTTATCCTGTTCATTTCGAATTGGAGCAATTTTCACAAAGAACCAGACAGGTGTCCCTGGAAAAAAAATATCAGAAAGTTGGTCAGTAGCAGACAGAACATTAAACGTGATTTTTTGATGTTTAGACTTTAAAAGAAGCCACTTGCGATCATTACTTTTTTGCAAACACCCCAAGGAAAAATGACAGAGCAGCGGTCAGGATGGCTGTAGTCTCAACCCTACCTCTGATTTGGTGTGTGACTTGGACAAGTCACTTATCCTGTCTGTACCTGGGGTTTCCTATATGCAAAATGGTTAAAATTATTTTTACCCACATTTATAAAGTGCTTTGATATCTGCAGATGAAAACATCCCAAGTGCAAAGGACCCAACCCCCGAGACCAATAGAACTGTTCTCGGAGCTGTGTTCCCAGAGCAGAGGACCTGAGTAAGGGCCAAGGTGGCAGTGTGCCACCTTGATACCACACACTCCGTCCTGGGGCTGTCTGGGGGACAGTTTGTCTCTAAGTTATGTCTATCTGCAAGAGCCCCATGGGGCTGTTCTGACAACCAGGGATCAGCAAAGCACAGCCTTGGTCCAGTCACTCCTCCACCGCCAGGAACAATGAGGAGGAGGGCACAGGACTAGCTAAACTAGCTCTGTGCTACTGGAAGATTCCTCTGTGCAAAGATTCCTCAGGCCATCTCCAAGTCTGTTCATTCTGATGATGCTCTCACTTACCCCAGTATAAAGTCAGAATAACTCCAGTAAAGTCAATGGAATTACACCAGTGTGCATGTGATCAGGTTCAGGCCCACAGACTGTGGACCAGAGTAAGTGACACTTCAATATAGCTTTGCTCTTGCAATTACCTAAATGGATTAAGTGCTAATGACAGCTCTGAAGATTGCAGTCCACTGCTGATCACGGCAAAGATATCACACAGACAGCGGCCATACCGGCGTCCCTGCCAGTGTGCCTCAACTCAGACACAGACAGGTCATTTCTAGAGGGGAGAGGGCAATTCAATCTCCATGGCCCTTTAATCCCTGGTGTTTCTGCTGAGGCTGCCAAGATGTTGTCAATTACAGTGATGGGGTTCCTGTCCACTAGTACCAATACTGACATCAACAGACTCATTTCACACAAACCACAGCTGTCAAGTGTTAGAGACTTTGGGATATTAGCAGACTAAAGGGCTCAAAAAGAGCCAATATGTGCCCATACACCATACTAGCTTCTCTGTGAAGCTATAGTCTTCCCCCCCAGAATCTCAGCTTTCTTCCAAAGAAAAGTAAGTCTCTAACTGTTACAGTTGGGACATAAACCTGAAGAGGGCAAATCAAGTGTAACCCATGCAGAGATGTCCAAATGAGACTGTAGCAAGCCTGGAACATTCGCTCCAAGAGATGTGTGCTGTCCTATTCATCTCAGTGAGGTGTTAAGCAAACCACCCAAGGTTGCTAATTTAAAAGTCATCACTTACTTCACTCTGCACGTAAGAAAGCAAAGGGAGGATTCACAGATCTGCACAATTCACTGTGAGCAAGGTCCCACGTTGGTGCCACAAGTGGGTGGTGCTTGGGAGATACCACCATTTATTTCACTTCCCCCCGCATAAGATCCCTGCCTAGGTTTGTTTGGTTCTAGCAACCTGGAGCTGAGAGATGCAGATCCCATTACCTATCAGGTGAATTATCCAGGGTTTTGGGGTTTGTTTGTTTTTTAAAAACGAGTACCTACTGTATTTACATGGTTGTCCATAATTCACTCAGAAGTTAGTAATGACTGTGGCTACTCATGGCTCTTGGCTGCAGCTAGAGGAGCACAAGGGCCACAGGAAGTTCACAAATTATTGTTTATTGACGTAAGCAACTGGGAATTTTCCCACTGGGCTAATGTTTATGAGGCATGTTGCTCCTAATACATTACCCAGCCTTCTTCCAGCCTCTGCCTGTAGCAATCTCCCTGGGCCACAGAAAATAAGGGAAACTCAGAGGCCCATGGACTGTTTCCATAAATGAAACTCAAATTTTTAACACCTCCCCCTGTGCCTAGATGTCACAGGCAGCTTCAGACATCGAACAGGCTTCCATGCCATATGTGCTGCAATCTCTGTGAACTGCAGGAACTGACAGATGGAGTCTCAGATTCAAAAAGTAGGGTAAACCAACAGATGGACTTAGTGTCACTCAAGGCCATTTGGGGAGCAGAACGGTGTTGAAGTGCCTGAGGAAGCCTGGAACAAATAAATAACACCTAAAGCAGTAAGAAAATATTGACAACATAACTGCCCCAGTAAAAAATCATTAGCAAGTTATTAATTAAACTAGTCTCATCTACAGAGAAGCCAATATCCTTTTGTAATATTTTTATTCCCTTTGCACTCACCCTTGTTACACTTTGATCTTTTCTTAGCCACAGACCTCTCTCCAACTCAGTTTGCCATGCAAGTATATCTCTACATCCTTTCCCACCTGTCCTTCCTCCTACCTCATGCATGCATTGTACCCATTCATTCATGCGCATCCAGCTCTCCACTGCCCACCTTCACCTGTTCCATCACACCGCACATCCATACCCATTCACTCATGTTCCAGCTTCTCCTACTCCTCTACACACTTCGGGTATGTCTACACTGCAGCTGGGAATGAGCCAATCTCCTCCCATAGCCAGCGGTCATTAGCTTTTGCATGGTGCTTTCATTCAACCAGAAACAACAAATTGCCTTGTTGCACTGCAAGCTATTGCCGTGGTACTAGACTTAATTTTAAACCTTCAGTCTTTCGGCTGTGTCATATACCCAGTTCCATCGTCACCTGTCATTTCTAAAGCACATTTAGACAGTGTATAAAAGCTATAGAAAATAGTGAGTCCTCCTCAGAAAGGACAGCCAATTTACCCTCCTGCTCTGGTTTAAACATTGGCTTCTTCTCCGGTACATGCTGCTTTTTTCCTTTGGTTTGGTTTTTCTTTCTTTCTTTGCTTTGGTTCTACAGCGGAACAAGTTATTGAAGAGGTGATTTTACAGCATAAGCTGAATGAGGCAAGAGGAAGGAAATTTTCCTGATTGGGGTGGCTGTACCAGGCTGGCTGCTTATTAGTGCATAGATTGTTTAGGTGCATCTCCAATAATACAACTGTTTTCATTTATGTTTTGTTTTCAGTCTTGGCAAACTCTCTAGTTGGTGAAGATCAGTGATGATGCCAGTGCACAAACAATGAAATAAACCACCTCTTCCCCGAGCCAGATTGACTTCTGTTATATTGGAATCAACAGTGAAGGAATCCAGTGCCTGCCTAATGGAATAGGACAGATTTTGTGAGGGAAAGGAATGTGATTTTCAAGTTTGTAAGGAAGTATTCTGTGCAATGGCTAAGAAAGGTGAAGAACTATTACACACTAATTGCAGTACCCATTGGGGTCATGCTACATGATGGTACTATTGTTACATAACTAATCCAGCGTTAAGAGAGAGTCGGGGTCTAGTGATCTGATCACAGGTCTTAGCAGAGGCAGGATGATCCTGTGGATAAAGAACTGAACTAGGTCTTGAGACAGCTGGCTCAGTTCCGAGGATGACCCTGCACCAGTCACTTCATCTCTTTGTGCCTCAATTCTCCAAGTGTAAAATGGGGGAAATGCTTTCTTTCTCCTACCCTTTTTACTGTCTTGTCTATTTAGATTGTAATATCTTTAGAGGAAGACTGTCTTTTACTCTGGATCTGTACTGTGTTTGTTACAATGAGGCCTGATCTTGACTGGGTCCTCTGGATGCTAATGGGGTGCAGAACTGAGGCAGGAGCTTCCAAGTCCTATTGCTGCTTCTCACACTATTTACAGGGCCATAGCCACATCACTATTGCTCTCTGCCTAAGGCTATGGATGCACTACAGCTTAGGTCAATATCACTTATGTCATTCAGGGGTGTGAATAAGCCACACCCTGAGTGACAGTCACACTGACCTAAGCACCAGTGGGGACACATATGTCAGTGGGAGAGCTTCTCCTGCCACCATAACTACCGCTGCTCCTTGCAGGAGGATTAATGAAGTTGACAGGATAGCTTTCTCCTCTTGGCTTAGACCATCTGCTCTAGCAGCACTACAGCAGTGCAGCTACACCGCCGTAAGCGCTCAAGTGGAGCCATAGTCTTAGTGTCCCCTTTTGTCCAATGAGAGCAATATTACTTATCTAACTCCCTGGACCTCATGAGGATTAATTTATATTTAAATATGCAGTCCGACACCCTTCACTGAACAGTGCTATGTAGGCATAAAGTATTGTTTTAGCCATAGAACGCCTAATTTTAAAAAAAGTAATACACACAAAGGGTACGTCTACGCTGACGGCAGCAAAGTCGCCACCATCAGATCGACTTATCTGGATCGCTTGAGTGGTCAGACCTGCTCAGTCAATTCAGAAGTCAACGCTGGTAAACCACCCCCTCAAGTGGCGTAGCGCTGCATCGACGGGAACCGAAGATGCCACGCAGAAGGGAAGCACAGCAGTCGACGGGAGTTACGCAAGCTATTCTGCATAGTTTGCGTAATTCTCGTCGACCGCCACCAAATCGCCAGGTAAGTGTAGACTGGGCCTAAGTGATATTTATCTTTAAACAGATTAAAACAAGATTAATGTATAAACACTGTGAAAATCACGTTTCAGGGCAAAGACGGTATTGCTGTTTTTCACTAAAGTTACCAATGCAGTACTACACTCATCCGACTAAGAAAAAGTTCCAAATACTCACACGAGGGATATCCCTTTGGATGTAAAAGTTACTAAACACTATGGCACTAGAAAGGCCATAACCATGTGCAATATCTTCATCTAATGCCCTAGTCATTTTTACATTGTTTCTTGACCTGGCAAAGGCCATGTATTCTGCCCAATGTTAAACACACACATACACACACTCTAAATGTGTATGATCAGAAGGGGGCTAGGCAAGTCACATTTTCAATACAAATTTTAACTATGAACAGATGAGTATCTGACATTTGAGCATGCGAGGTAAATGTACAAGCCTTACCATAGATTTTACCTCTTAACAGGCAGCGTGCACTGAACGAGAACAAACTAGCTTAGCGTCTAGGAGCACTCAGCACAGTGTGGTTATATTGATAGATTTTTATGATGCCATTTCCAGTGCTTTTAAAGCAGCTGCCTTCACATTTTCAGCAGTTGGTGCCATTTTACACTAGTAGATAATGGGTCAAAAGGTCAGACCTTTACATGCTAAGATAAAGAAAAACAATTTCAGTGCTCTAAAGATGAACTCTCTGGACACAGAGGTTACTCTATTGTGCTAGAATCCTGGAGGGTAACTAAAGAACAGAAATTGGTCTGGAATATGCTCCAGTACTACCAGGGCTGGTGCTAGCCCATTGGTGGCCCTAAGCAGGAATATTTTGCCTCCCCCTGCCTCACACACACACAAATAATTAATGGGGGGGGCCCTTAAACTGATCGGGGCCCTAAGAAATTGCTTAGTCTGCTTATGCCTACCAGCCCTGAGTACTACAGGAGTTAGGTAGATTTGTGTTATATGAAACTCTGAGGTAGGGGAAAGAGCAAGTATAAACAAATGCCCCAGTGCAGTTAAAACAACTGAAGATCTCCATCTGTGTAGATGGAGCAGAAGATGGGATCAGGCTGGCACCCAGTGACAGCCATATTAGTTTGACCTTCCTGAGTCTAATTGAATATAGACATATGTATTTTACAGGGGATGAAAGGCAGTGGGTTTGTGACTTAAGACACTGGACTAGATCCACAGCTAGATGATCCTCAGCTCTGCCAATTTATAGCAGCTCAGAATGTGGTTCAGTGTTTTTGCCACTTCCTTCACTTTCTCCACCCTCTGATCGCACACACACAATGGTTGGACCAGTGATTTATGAACTACATGGCCTATACTGCAAACACGACAGACACCTGAACCATGCTACCTGTGATTCTGCTGAAGTCAGTTGGGCAAAATGCACGTGGTACAGAGAGTAAGCACAAGACTCATCACCACTTCAGTGATTTTAGCCTGTAGAAATTTTTTTTTGGTGGGAAGGGAGGAGGGAGGATTTCACCCTATAGAAAGCACTCTATCAATGATATGCATGTGCAGAGGTTGGCCGTAAGTCACTCTTTTGGCCTTATATACCATTCTGCTCTTACTACACCGGAGGGCACTCAGGTAGTGAGAGATGTATGCTGAAAAGAATAATTAATGACATTTAATAAGCAGATTAGTATTATTGGTGAAATCCATGTACAGCCAGGCATTAGGCTGTATGCAAGTGAAAAGCACAGGATCCAAGGAGTTGAGAGCGATCCATCCAACACAACAGCCACTACTTCGGTGCATGTTCTGGAATATCAGTCACAGCTCCTCTGAGCCACTTGGGAGAGTGCTAGGGCTACCTAATCACAGAGGCTGGGGCCCATCCCTTGGCCTGACCCACACAGAGCTGGCATAGAAACCCCTTTAGGAAGAGACTCCCCTCTATGGCTGCAGCCCATGCCCCCTCTCACAATGCTTCAGAGTGATTTGTAAGTGGCACAAAGATCCTTGCTCAGACCTGCATACTTGGCAGATGTTTGTATCTGCTTATGGATGTGAGTGATTCCAGTAAAATCCCCTCTCAGGCCAAAAAACAAAAGCCTCCATCTGCATCTGAAGACAAACTATGAAATCTGAAGGTTTCTGTTAGCTGGAGGGAATCCTCATCATTGCACTCCAGTAAAACCTAGTAAGTAGTATCTTTTGCCTCTCAGGTTGGTGCCTTTAACCATGGAACTCTCCTGCCTTTGCTCCTAAGAGTCTGGCCCTTCTTCAGTGTTATTCCATTGGAGGAATCACCACATACTGGACAGTATCCATTTTATGCACAAAACATGCCTATCTGTTCAAATCTGGATAAAAAGTTACATTCTTACAAGAGTTGCTTCAGCTGCAATGGAATACAAGACAAATCTGCCCCTGCATTGTTTGTAACCCAGACTCCAGAGCATTGTGCTAAGGTGTTGGAACCCGGGAAGTGAAACTGACTAGAAGTTACAAGTGTAATATCCTCATCCATTTTCAGGCCGAGAGGAATCATAGAAGATTAGGGTTGGAAGGGACCTCAGGTCGTCATCTAGTCCAAGCCATAAGTGTAAGAAGCAAACACATACTTCAAAGAGTGAAAAGTAAATTAGACTTTTAAAGCCATTTCAGACCTTGCCTACATGACAGGTTGATACAACCTACATCAGAGGTGTGAATAATCCACATCCCGTGCACTGTAAATTATGCCAGCCTTAGCACCAGTGAAGATATACCCTCACAGAGGCAGGAGTTATAACGTTAATGGGAGAGCTCTCTCCCATCAGTTTAAAGCATCTCCACCACAAGTGGTGCAGCTGCACCGCTGTAATGTAGATGTTGCCTCAGTGTTAATCTAATGGCATCATTGAGAACAGAGTATATTGACACCATCTGAGGATCTGGCCCAATCTGCGTAGCTCCCTTGACTTCAATGCAGTCTCAGTATTGCTTTAATTTTCCTTAACAAACCTTCAGAACATTGATGACATTGCAAATTTACCTCTAATAAAATAATGGTATTAGACTGTTAAGCTTTTTCCTGAAGTTACTGTCAGCCTGTGTGTCATCTTTGGGAAAATACGGTTTTGAATTACCTTCAGTGGGCCAACTTCCCCCCTCAAATCCACCAGTGCCCCTCCACGTGGTTTCACCAATGTAACTATGAGGAAAATTTGGTCTCTGTACACCCGATCATTTTAAATACTTCTACTTTATGTGAAGACATTCTGCAATTACAGTTCTATAAACTGATACTTTAAATAACCAATATACATTTCCACATACATATGCTGTGAAATTAAGACCGCAGTGTACAGTGCTATGAAAGCCTCTCCAAATCTTAAAAGTTCAGTGAAGAGTAGTATTCTTGCATATTTATTTAGAGAAAATGTACCAAGAAATTCTAACACGAAGGCAGAATACAGACTCACTCTCTTTAGGATAGCCTATCGCATTCTATGATGGAAATCATTTTTCTGAACCAGCACAGGGCTCACAGCATTACTGTACTAGCACAGTGATGGGTTGAGCTTGCCTAGAAAGAGTTTAAAAAAAAAATGGTCAAAGTAAATATTGACATCAGGTCACTGCTTTTGAGATTGTGGTGTCAGCAGTGTATGCGAGCCTTGGTTAAATTATTAAAATGACGTCATCTATTGACTATATGCCTGCTCCCATTTAAAAATCAATAGTTTAGGATCAGGACATAAATCCCCCCCAAAACTGGACCGTGAGGAGAGATGGGATTGCAATTCACAAAGCCATCATGTATGAAATGCATGTCAACATGCTGATTAGTCTCCAAAACCTATTTAAAAACAAGAATATATTAAATATAGCAATGGTCTATACTTTTCAAACAAAATTGTTTTCAATGGCCTTTTTCTAAAACACATTCATTTTTTCCCAAATTATTCTGCTTATTCAGTAAAACAGAAAAATAAAACTAATTTTTCTTTGCCCCTATTTCAGGGGCAAAAAGAGGTTTTTTAAAAAGGTAGGAAAGGAGAGGAGGAGTGGGGAAAAAAAATGTTCAAAACCAAAATATTGTTGTGAAAAGTTTCAAGAGGCGGGCAGGAGACACAGTCCTTGTCAAAGCCTGCTGAAAGAAAATTAATTTGAAATTTTCCACATTTTTCAAGAAAAAATATTCATCATTTTTGACCAACTCTACTTCAATATTTATCCAATATTACTTTTTCAAAAAAGCTTCTGCTGGATTTGCATAGGCCTGTTATGTGATCACAAATGGAGTCTGGGGACTGCGGGGGAGAAAGGGTTGTGATTTATGTGATCATGAATGAGTGGGGTGTTTATCCACAAGACACTCACTCTCTTTTTTAAGAGGCAGTCCATGCAATGGAAAAAGCATAAGAGCCTTTGTCTTATGTTATTTCTTGGTTCTGGTTATGTATGTATTATCTGTCAAGGTCTATATCACAACAATAGATCAGGTATCTCTAATATGGTGCAACAATGAGTTTGAAGAACGTACAACTTAGTAATCATGGGTCTGTTTTGCACTGAAAAGCAATAGAAAACAAGATCTGTTGACATCTAAGGGATCCTTGATTAAGTTACACTAGTGTGTGGTCACTTACCTAGATCTTCACTAATTTTAATTTAAGACATCATCAGTAGCTTTAAATACAGTGAGAAACTGCTTACAAATTAATTTCTGTGGGCCAGCTGCTGCCTCTTCCCTTGTCCAATATCCTGGCTATCCCTAAATGCAGCAGAACTACCACAGCTCCACCTTTTTGATGGGGCAGATGGTGAAAAACCTGCAAAAGGGATTGTGCTCCACAGTGCCTCTCCTTGTGGCTATGTACATGGGAGGGCTCAGTGCATCCCCCACCATATGGATGCCCTGCTTTTAACCTGCACAAGGGACAGCAAGAGGCCCCATTTGTGACTATAGCCCAGATGCTGCAGCAGTTACAGCGGAGTGGTTACATAGCCACTCAGTACCAAGTCACTAGTTAATTGCAAGAAGATTCCTTCCTCCAGTCCCTCTGACACCCTGACAACTACTCATTTACTTGGCTTTGCATGCATGAAGGTGAGCTGCACTTGTTCTGTGGCTGCTAACGAGACTGAAAATAGCAAGCAGCAGCAGGACACAGGTAAACACGGGAGGCAGATGACACCATAAGGAAAGAAAGAATCAAAGATGCTCGGCATTATTCAGCTGGTGCACATGGCTTTTCCAATGGCTGGGATTAGCCAGGCTGTGCTCCAGGAAAGCCTCAAGCCATGATGCAGTCTCAGATGTAACGATGCCTCAGATGTACTGTAATAGGCCACAAAAGCAGGAGATTGGAGAGAGTAAATAAAGTGGTTTGAGGATTATTTTTAAAGTGACATCACCCCCCCTTATACAGGACTGGTTTGATTCTTTTGGAAAACAAAGGACTGAGTGGACCCACAGATTAGCACAGTCATGCAAAGCCCTTATTACCCTTCAGTGGCCCATGTGAAGTGATTGATTCTCTGAGATGGCCATGCCTCAGCTGGCACTAGTTGGCAATTTCAGCAGAGAGACCAAGGACCAAATATGCAGAGAGACTGGATTGCTCTTCCCCATAGAACTGGCTTCTGTAGGTTAAGGCTGACATGCATTGGTGAGACAAAGTAGGGAAGATTACATTGTCATCGCCTGTATTGTACTTGTTCTGTGAGAAAAGAGGTGATCTCTTCCCCATTAAATGCTACCATCAGCAGAGATTCTTGCTTTGGAGCCCCCTGGATTTAAATAGGAAGGAGCTGCTAGACGGAGAACTGGTCCCCTCACCGATCTGACAGAGCCTGAATTTGTCGAACACCTGGACTAGCTATAAAGCTCATCTTTAAGTCGGTATTTGGGACAGAGTTGGGCTGGTGGACTGAAAGTTGGAGCCTCCTTAGGTTTGTGTTTAGAGAGATCAGGTTGGATGGGTGGGTTTTGTCATCATTACAGGATAGTCCATGTAGTATTATTCATTGAATTCTAATGTTGACATTTTGAGGTATTGTTCAGAAAGCTGAATTAGTTGTAAAAATTACAGGTGTGAGCAAATGAAGGCCTCAGTCCTGCAGTCTGAGGCATGGAGGCAAACCCCTGAGCCCTGACTTGACTGGGACTCTATATGGGTGAAAGGGTTTGCCCTTTTGGATCAGACTGCAGGATCAGGGATTAACATCAATTTAATAAGACTGCAGTCTCCTGGGCTAGCAAACTGGCAGCTTTCACCACTATTAAGAAACACCCAACTACCACCACCTCCCCTGATGCCCCCCTACTCCCCCAACTTTAAAAAAAATTAAAACAAAAACTTACTGTTCTTTTTGTACATCAAGATTTCAAAGGAGTTCATCTCATAGTTCTCAAACGTTTGCCGGACCTTGTCAATTGTGTCTTTGTCTGTCAGCTCCCCATACATAAAACTGCAAACAAACCAAGGAATTCAAGTAAGGTGCTGGAGAGATGTGCAAAGCCATTTGTTTACAGTGTGAAAGAGGGTCTAGACAAAAATTGCCCTTGTTTGATTGTGTCCTATTCTTTCACCTGCAAAGCATAACTGACAGATACATCCTAAGGAAATTAAAGAGAAAAATGGAACAAACATTTTTCCCCCTCAAGCGACAACACTACAAGTTATTTAATAGAAAGTAAATCTGCACACAAATACCTGCAGGTGCTGCTTTTTTGCATAACTTCTGCTCTGTGATAACCTGATAGCTTGCAAAATCCATCATTGCTGTATACAATGGGCCAATCCACTATCTGGGCATTACCCAAGACAAAATTAGTATCTGTTGGAAAGAACACATCAATTGGACAGTTAGACAGTTCTGTGGTTGCATTCCAAATATATATTTTTGGGTCCCAATCCCACTCACTTTACTCACATAATATTCCCACTGGAGTCAACAGGATTATTTGTGGATTAAATTCACTTTACTGGCAAAATGCCTGTGTGATTGGACTTTATGCAGGTAAAATATAGGGTGTGGGGAGGTGAATCCCATCTCCAATCCAGGGCTAACCACACTGATTCTCTTCCCCCACCCCCTCCCTTTCACCAATCCAGCCCCATCCACTGGACTAGTGGCCAAGACCTCAATGCAACACTTGTGTCATGTGCGCTGTGAATTTGGACTCAGTAGCCCCTCCTATTGCCTGCGCCCTTTGCTGTTGTTTATGATGACCTACGTGGGACAGATGCAAACACCCTTTTTCATGGCATACAGGTTCTAGAGCCCCATTAGCAGACTGAACATGGTGCTTAGTGATACCATTCGTGCCATGGTGAATTTCACCCAGCATGAATATAGTGAACAGGAGTCAAGCCTTAATGGTTACTGGACACTGCTTTTGTATAACTGATATTTCATTCAAATAATTAGCACATTGACTATTGTGCATACAGCCAAATTCTCACTACCTTGGACCTTGTGCAGTCAGCTACATCTGTGCAAACAAAGTGAGATCAAAATGCTATCTTCTGCATGATTGAGTGGAGCAATCTAATTTGCTATCATTTTAGCATCAACATCTTGCAGGTGCAAATGATGACACAAGAAGCCAGGCAGGGGAGAATCAGACCCATCATCTTTATGAAGACTGTGAAGAACCCAAGTTAATTTAAACAGTGAAAAGGTTATCTAGTTCTCCATATTTGTATTTAAAGCACACTCTGGCTGATAAATGTATTTATGTCTGTCAATGATTCCTGAAAGTGAAAGACAAAACAATTTAATTGTGGGATTTTATTTTTAATTTCCTTTTCAAAATTTTGTAACAAGCATAAGATAGATGGCGAAAAGTTTTTTTAAATTTAAACCTACTTCCATGACCAATTCTACTTACAATAGGAGAAGTATCTTTATACACACACTTTAGAGTGAAATATACTGGTAATATTTCTACAGGACATTTTAACTGCTTTGTCTCTCACAATTCATTTTAAATACCATGGTTTTTCTTAGCAAAAGCAGCTTGTTCCAGAAGCAATACAGGTACTTTACCCCTTATTATGATTCACTAAGTTAAGTTGCTTCTTCTCATTGTTTTCGCCTTAAAAAAAAAAAACACACTCCAAAGTACTTTGATTAAACTATGAACACTGCACTATCAGGATACATTTTTTTTTAAATCAACACGAAACATGAAAAGCAGCAGTGAAATATACAAATGTGAACTTCAGGTCACATTCTGTCTCAACATCAATTATTTTGATGACTTTGCCCATTCATTTTAGTTTGACTATCATCTTCCCTTCCCAAAGGGGAAATTCTACTCTCAGAGCTGTGTACAGGGACTCCTATTAATTTATATGGTGGCTCTCCCCATTCATCTGAGCGCAGTACTTGGCTCCCGGTTAAGAAGTTCTATAACTGGAGACCTGAATCTAAGGTACTTCTATGCCCCTCTATCCCATTACTGTCACATCTGAGTGCTTCACAGTCACAACACAACACTGTTATTCCTGTTTGAGAGATGAGGAGTTAAGTGACTTGCCCAAGGTCACACAGGAAGTCAGTGGTGGAGCAGAGAACTGAACCCACGTCTGCCAAGTTGCAGGTCAGCACCACAATCATTGGATGATCCTTCCTTTCCTTGTCCAGTTCTATTGTCCCACTCTATTCGTGCTCACAAGGTGAGAAATCCACCTGTTGGTGAAAAGCCCACACAAAGCCCTGCACGCTATGGAAACCTCCGACTACCCCACGGCAGGGATGTGGAAGCACAGCCATACAATGAGCTGATGGAGCCCCCCATGCACCAGGAAGGTCAGCTGTGTACTAGCTGTAAATGGGATGGAGAGCTGGAAGCAGGCTGCACAAGGCTACTGGGTATTTGCCAGTGTGAATCCATTGGCCAGAAAGCTTGATGCAGGTAGCAGAGAGGGGCAGCTGCACCCCAGCATCCTACACACTAGGTTTGGAGAGGAGTCCCATCCCACCACGCCCTGCTTGCTTCCCTGTACATAGCTCGTGCCCACAGTTTGTGGGCTGGTGGATTTCACCCTCATAGCAGAGAATGGAGTCCCGCAGAAAAATACGAGCTACTCTGCTTTCAACCGTACAGCCCTCCTCTCCCTGTTCCACCTGCCACAAAGTGGGTTTGCGGTCATTTGGGGCTGGCTCTTGCTGGCCTTCCATGTGTGTAACCCAGCAGGCTTCTCAGCTGAGAAGGGTTTTGCCTTTGCAAAGGACTGCAGGATAGGGCCCAAAACAGGGACTCCTATGCATCACCTACCCTGCACGGTTCCTTCTGATCAATAGCCCCTAGGTTGGCGGTTCCCAAACTGTGAGTCAGGACCCCAAATGGGGTCGCAGCAATCCTTAGTATGTGGTGGACGCCATGCTATCTGGGGTCCCGGCCAGAAATACTTCATTAAAATGGGGCCGTGATGATAAAAAATATGGGGACCCCGGCCCTAGGCAGAAGGACTGTGCTCAGCCAACAGCCCCAGGGCCACAGTCTATGCTCAGTTGCACTGATTTGACTTTACGTTTCTGAGAGGTCTCTGACAAGACATTGCTTTGAAACAGCTCATAATCGGTTAAGCAGCCACTCCTTAGCATAAGACGATATCACACTACATCCACTGAGGCAAGCCTTGCCTTCCTGCCCACGGGAGCACATGCCCTGGAGGCCGTGGAACAGCTGTGGGGCTGCTGTACAGCAGGACCTCTGTGTATCAGGGAACAGCTCCTTGCAGACTTCCAAGAGGGCATAGGAGACTGAGAGACCAGGAAAAGAACAGGCAAGAGGAAGGATGTGATTAGACAAAACCACAGGTCACTATTTATACAGAGTGTGTAAAATACTCACAGGAGCTGTTGAAGCCCTGAGGGTATAGAAGTGGCCCTTTGGCAGCTCTTTAAGAGGCTTTACCTTCCACACCACCCAAGGAGATCTCCCAGACCACTGACTTGGGCTGCTCCCAGGGACAAGATTTACCCATGATATGAATTATGGGCACTATTTCCAAACAGGAATAGACAGCCCAGGAACATATGACATACACAAAGCCCTAGTCCGGGGGCATCATAATGTTTGGGAAATGGAGCTCTCAAATCCCAAGCAGTCACAGTCACTAATGGTCCAGTCTGGCTGAGGAGCACTCAGCAGGAGTCAAGAGCTGAGAGCAAAGGTGCCCCTAAGCCATCCTTCCCTGCCCCCACCCCCAGTCCTGGAGCTGGCTGGGCACCAATCCAATCCACAGCATAGATTAGAGCTGCTTTCATTTCTTCCAGCTCCCCCTAAGAGCCATTATTGCAGCTGGATGAAGGGGTGCCCAGACACACCTCTTTTAAGGGGCCAGGCCCTCTGTGCCAATGCCCAGGAGGGGAGGAGACATAGGAACCTCTATGCCAGGGAGGTGCAGGGGGAGGAGAGGGACAATCCTCTGCTGGCAACTTAATCTGTGTTTAGGGCTGTTCTGCACCGGGGGAAGGTTGCAAAACACGTTGGTGAATCAGGCCCAAGGTTTTACCACAACGCTAATTTGGCCACATAGCATTCCCTACATATCGCTCCAGTGGCATAGAAAGGCTGTGCAGGAGAAGCAACCAGCAGGTGAGAACGCCCCTAGCCCAGGTACTGGCTGTAAGACCCCTACACTGCCCCCTTGTAATCCCCAGGAAGGGTGAACTGGGAGCACTATGGGGATTCTAGGTTGCGCTACAACAGGCAGTCTGCAACATCCTGAATCCATAAGGCACAAAGCTCCTGAAGATGCAGCACAAGATCAGACCCAATCTCCTCCTGCTTCAACAACTGACAATTCTTCTATCCAAAGAGATGCACAGCTACTCACTCAAGCAGACCCACAGCAGTCATCCCATAAAGATCTGTGGCACCGTGAAGACAATAGAACTATTTGCCTGAGTAAGAACCGCTTGGGTGAGTAGGTTATGTAGTATTGGGACCTAAGAGCACAGGTAACCACTTTGTGGTCACACTCCTATGTATGGAATGCAACATCACCTCACCCGTGTTAGCCCCAAGTTACTATGACAACTCTTCATAGGTCTTCAGTGGAGTTTGAACCCCAGATGTTCAGTGCTAAAAGCATGGGCCTCTACATTTCAGGTAAAAAGTAACCCTCTTAGCTGATATCAGTAGCAGGCTCTTATCCTATCTGCAGGCATAGTACACAGCGTTATCTTAATTAGCTGGGCACTGAACAGCATAGATGACATGTCACAGCCAATGGCAGACTGCCACATGATTTGGAATGTTATGAAGGCCAAAAGTATAACTGGGTTCAAAACAGAATTAGGTACAGTTCATGGAGGATAGGTCCATCAATGGCTATTAGCCAAGATGGGTCAGGGATGAAAAACACCATGAAAAAGAACCATAAACTTCTAACCGTCAGAAGCTGGGACTGGGTGACGGGGATCGATCACTCAATAAATTGCTCTGTTCTGTTAGTTTCCTCTGACGCATCTGGCACCAGCCAATGTCAGAAGACAGGATACTGAGTTAGATGGACAAATTGGTTTGACCCTGTTTGGCCATTCTTATGTTTTCATGTCCCTGAAATAGGTGTAATTTGCTACAAAATGCTACCACTCCCTTGTTTGTGAAAAAATAGTATGTAACAATCATGGAATTAACAACTACACCAAAAAGCATAAACGTAAAGAGTAAATTTACGTTTGCCAGGCAACCTTAGTTCTGCTATTTCCAAAGTTGTTGAGCACTTGACTTTGCTACCTGAATTTTTTTTAACATAGGATTTTGTTTTTCATTTTTGAGAGAGAATACAGTTATAGAAATAAAGTGTGCCCTATTTATTACCTCTCTCAAAACCTCTACAGTCAGAGAGAGTTTGCACTGGTGATTCCCATAAAGCAGTTATTTACTTGATCATTTTAATTCAGGTTTATCCCTACATTGTGCAGACCTCATTTTCCTCAGCGGTGTAAATTAGGAGTAACTATCAAAGTCAATGGGGATATATTGGTGTAAAACCAATGAGAGATCAGAATAAGGCCCAACATTTAGACAACTTTGTAAGGAATGTCATCTTCTGAAAAGAATTTGAATAATTTATTTAACAATTTATTTGCCCATAAGTGACTTAGAGCCTAAACCTCAGATGCAGAATGGAGGGACACACCCACTGATCACAACATTTTTGTCTGAACATCAAGTGCAGTACCGGGGCCTCAAGAAAATATTAATCTGTTCAAAGGCCAGCAGCAACTTGTACTGCTGCATAGGTATCAATGTAGCAAAGTAGAGCCAATGGGATAATGTGCTGCTCTCACAGCCATGCTACTCTATGGGGTCAATGAAGTTGCACAGATGCACATTTTGACTCAGTATCTGTTGTGCTCATTTCTTGGGTGGGAATGGGTTGATACTTAAACATCCCATTAAGTTACCTGATTTGCCATGTTAAAATGAATTGTCTGTGCTGAGTCATGAAACCTGGAGCCGTTGTAATGTAAGTCTTCAATATTCTGCCTCTATTTTCAGATACAACCTGGTTCTATTGCAATACAAAACTACTTATTATAAGTCAAGGCCTTCTAAATATGGTCATTTGTGTGTGTGTGTGTATATATATATATATATATATATATATATATATATATTAATTATACATAAGGTTCGCATAATAGAATATACCCTCAGTAAAGTGTGTGTCTACACTGCCGGCTCTGTGGGGACTGATGCAGCCGGATCGATTGAGCAGGCTGTCATTTGTGTGTGTGTGTGTGTATATATATATATTTAATTATACATAAGGTTCGCATAATAGAATATACCCTCAGTAAAGTGTGTGTCTACACTGCCGGCTCTGTGGGGACTGATGCAGCCGGATCGATTGAGCAGGCTGTGAAGACCAGGCCAGAGACAAAAAGGGTTTTAAAAGACTCTACAATTGCTAGGGCATAAGCAAAACTACAGTGCAATGCACAGATTTCAACATTGCAATCTAAGCTTACTATTTGCACAGAGCATGGTACAATGACAGGCTGAAAAGAATTGTAGAAAATGTGTTTCATCATACTTACCAAAAAAAACCAAACACACTAACTAAAACAACTTCAAGTGACTCAGTTTGAACAATTACCCAAAACAAAAGCTTATTTCACCCAGCAGTTCATACAGAGATTAATAGTTCCATGCCAACATTTGTTATTTTACATTGCCATAGTAAATATTTCACAATAGGTCTCTATCACCAGAAGAGTTTCAACAGCAAAGAGCAATACATCCCACCAACAGTAATAACCCCTAGCACTTTTGATGATTACATATCTTTAGAAAGATAGTCAAATAACTAATCAAGTCTACAAAATATCTTTTTGAAAAGAAATAAAGATGTTTGAAAACCATTTTCCCCTTCATATATTAACAGAAATTGGTACAGAACAATGGAGAAGTAATGGCTGAAATGGACAGAAAGCATGGAAGCTGTCGTGTCTATTGTCCATAGCATCATTCTGTACCTATCTATCTATGAGATAATGTTCAGACTGAAAGTTAAAAAAAAAAAAAAAAAAAAAGCATGTTAAAAGCAAGTGTGGCATCTGGAATGAAGCAACTTTCCAAAATTAAACTTGTCAATAAAATTAATGTTAAAAATTTACCCTATACAAAGCTGCAAAAGCCATATAAATTAACTTTTTTAAAAAAACCAAAAAATCAAAGATAACGTTAAACAACTAAATGATGAAGTCCCATGGTTAGTGTCTTTCCCCTTCAGGTCTTAAAAAGAAACTCAGTGAAGAGCTTGTTTGGGGGTCAGGTCTTCTGACAGTTTAAAATGAACTACTTGATTTACTGATATTTTCAGACATCAAGAGATTTAAGAGCATTTGACCAGACCTAACTTTGTGCACAGCCTTAATGATATGTATTACAAAAATGCATTAACAAATTCTCTAACAAACAGATTTCATTAAGATTTGTTTTATGATCTTGTTCTAGGATTTAATACAGAGATGGATTGATGAGTTGAATTACTACTGTGGAACTTTTGGGGCTTAAAGAACATTAATTTTAAAATGCATATCTATCATCCTTATGTTTTAGTCTTTTTTCTTACCACTTTATCTATAAAAGTTATTTTAAGAAGATCAGGTCATACATTTCCAAAGACTATAAAAAATTAGAAGCTGTTAGCTTAGCAATAACTAGCAAGAAAAAATTTCAGTACTCAAATTGGGCAAAATATTGGAATAACATTAGCTTGCCATAAAAGTAAAAAGATATGTTGCAAACTCCGGGTCTGTCTGGCTCCCAATGAAGTTAAGAGTTTTGCCATGGACTTCGAGAGGAGCAAGATCCAGCAAGAGCAAGGTTTCCTTACAGAGGTCCTGATTCAGCAAGATACAGGAATAAGTTCTTACATGAAGCCAAGGAGGGATTGATTACTCACATGCTTAAATACTTTGTAAATCAGGGCCACTAGGCCCAATCTAAAGACATACTCAAGCAAAATATTGCATTGGATGGAATCTTGCCCATCCAGCCTCGCAGGATTGGGTACTTAAGGAACATCAGTTTTATGCATTTGCCTTTAATATATAGTGAGTTTGTTCATGTATCGGATGCCTACTTTGTTTAGGTGAAATTCACTTTGCCTTATGTAGGTGTAGTGACATAGACTGGAGAGAAGTAAAATCCACTTCCCAGCCAACACCACTCCACAGATTCTACTGCACTTTGAGGTGAAATAACAGCCTTCTCTGCCACTTCATTAGGATATTAGGTCCCTATGGCCACATAATTGAAGACCCCACTGGGCCAGTGCCACCTCTGCAGTGGCCTACATGGGGTTAGCCTGGAGACCTTTGAAACCAATGGAGTTATAATGCCTTAAACCAGTGTAAAGGAATGGAAAAACAAACAAACAAACAAACAAGGTGTGTGTCTGCTCCAGCTTTCCCGTTAGTCCCTCTGGGGACTTTAACTGGCGTAGACATTCTTCCACAGATGCTCCACAGCAAAGTCAATACCTCCTTCCACCTGCAACACTTGTTTAAAGGTTAACTTTGTTCATTTCAGCAGTTTATGCATTGGCGATACTCACTGAAATGTGTAGCAATATGGAACAGAACCTCATTCAGTCATGCTATAATGAAATTCAGAAGCAGTACAAAGCACACGTAACCATTTCACTTCTCAAAGTACAGCTTAAGTGGCACAAAATCTATGTGCCAGCCCACTGCACAGAGTGAATTTCACCTACTAATGGTTGGGAGACATTGGAGATGATCAAAATTTGTGAATTAGCAGAAACAGATACATGATAAAAAAGGAAAAGTCCAGTGTACCCCAAATTATACTCTATGAATTTATTTTGAAAACTCAAGTTTAGTTTAATTTATGAAAATACTTTATTAATTATTATTATTAAAATATCTGAATTGTAGTGCACATAGAAGCCCCAATCATGAACCAGGGCCCCATTACGCTAGACACCGTACAAACAGTCTGTGTCCCAAAGATTTTACCATCTCAGTAAATATTTCATAGTATAAACAATTATCTGCATAACTTGTAAAAGTAAGTCTTAGTAAAGTGAGATCAAAATGCAGCACTCTGCTGCTAGAGTCATATTGTCAGGTTAGGAAACAAGAAAAAAGATCTTACGAAACTAACAACAATTTAGTTTATTAAAATGCAAAGAACTTTAGAAATCCAATTAGTTTTTCACTCTTTATGATGTTTCCTGTAGTATTTCTCACAGATTGAAGAGAATATAGCCTGGCCAGTTTCATTTTTATCTTGCTAGTTAATTTCTCTTACAGGTCTCATGTACTGGCCCAAAGTTGCAAGATCTGGTCTGCCGACAGTTCAATCAAATGCTTATCTGATTTTTAGTCATATCCATTGGTATTAATGATACAATCATGGAAACAATTCTGTCAGTCAGTATTTGTAAGAGTTTTTTTTTTTTTTTTTTTTTTTTTTAAAACTAGGTTTAGGACAAATTTGATTGGGCACTGTCCTATTAAATCTTTGCTGAGAAGAGGAGAGAGACCACTTCTGGGTGGGGGGGTTGAGATTTGTCTGATTCACGATGTGAGAATTAGGTCTGAATCCTTCAAAAGGAATTCACATGGGTTACTGAAGTCAGCAGGATTCTCCTGAGCAGGATAGGCCTTGGTGATGTTCTGCAGTACCAAGGAAAAAGCCTATTTATTAAATATGGCATAATCCACAGGACTGATTTCCGCTCCCACAGCACAACCCATGGAAGAAGTCTCTGTGCGGCTCCCTCTCACAGAGACCCTGCTACGTTCTTCTTTCAAGGGATATAGGATTTGCCCATGAACCTGATCAGGCCTGAGTGATCAAAGCAGATCTCAGAGGATCCACAGAAAGGGCAAACTTCACAGAGGCCCTGTGCTTCCAAACCCCTCTCTTCTCTCCCCAGGTTCTCTGACTATGCAGCTCCATTAAAGCAGTGTTATTAGGGACTCTGCCTGGCCTGGCCATGGGGGGTGGGTACCACAGAAGAGAGATTAGAACACCAGGCTACATTATTTTCCCCCCAGAAATCTTCCTGAAGGGTGCAGTGTGCTTCTCCTTGGCCCTACCTCTGCCTCCACCTCCAGACTCCGCTCCCTTCCTCCATGCAAAGCCTAAACCTGCAGAGCATCCTCTCTGAGGTCCAGAGGAGGATGTGAAGAGGGGGAATGATGTCCTGGAAATGGCTGAGCTACCCTTCAGCACAGGACAGGGGAGATCCACAAGTGAAGGGTCTCCTGCATCTGTGGGTCTAAGAGAGACTATCCAGGGCCATGCTATTTTCTTCAGCTTTCCAGATCAAGAAGGTCTGGGCAGACCAAAACACTTCTCAGTATCTCCTCCTCTCTGCTAATTAATTATGCTAACAACTTTGACCCAAATTAATGTTATCAGACCACATAGGAGATTTTACAGCCTGTTTGGGGAAGGGGGGAGGAGGAAAATATATGTAAATATCCATGCAAATGTGTCACATTAATATTGGCCTTTAGGGCTCGAGTTACCTGTGCATGAATGTAAGTGCTTTTATAATTACCTCAGCACTAAAAATATATAAAACCATGCCATGGGAAAGACATTTACCGATTTCTACCAAAATTTACCCTCTCGAAGCATGTATTGGCATTCTTAGCCCATCCAAACCTCCCCGTGAAGTCAATGGGTATGTAGGAATTGCTGGACTGGGCCCCTTGGACTAGATCTTCAGATCCAGTGAGCAAGAACAGGTGGCCCTCTAAGCGACCTTTCGCCTACCCAGCAGTCCCAGAACCGGGGGAATAGCAAGAGCCTTCAGTATGTCTTAGAGCAGCATAGCACTGCTCTAACTACTGCCATTAGGAGTAGCTCTCTAATCACCCCTATTACCTCTTTATTATGTGTATTACAGTAGTGCCTCAAGGCCACAACCAAAACCCCTTTGTGCTAGGCCCCAGTCTGAGGCAGATTTGAGTCAAAGGAGACTTAGGCAGAACCAAGAATCTGGACCTTGATGTATAAAATTTTGGCACATCCCTTTCAAACAAAAATATAAGATACATCTATGTTATTGCCTAAACATGATCTTACACAAGAACTGTTTATTTTGTTCTACAATTATTTGAATACAAAAGAATATACATAAGCATTTGGTGCACCTCTCATTTGCCTTATTATTTAGCACCATGTAGACTTCTCAATGTACAATAAGTAGTTGGTAAAAGATTTTTATATATGGGTAGATTCCTGGGTAATGGAGCAGAATGTGTACTCGGGTAAGTACGTCACTGTCTTTCAGCATATAAATAGATTAGAACATTTAGAAATATGGCAATTAGTTTTAGCTCAAGATCATTGTCAATCTTGTTTGCATAATACAAGTAGCTCAAAGTTTTATAGCTATTCGCTCTTCACATTGGTCTTAGGGTTGTATGACCTGAGCTGAGATCTGAAACAGATGTTTTTTAAATATTTTGTTTAGCTACATCTTCATAAGGTGCTCTTTTCTGGACAAAGGTCTAGTTTGGTGATGTATTTCCTTACTTTTATTGTTAACATTCAGAATAAATGTCTGCATTCAATTGAAATTCAGTGGTCAGACTATAGGGCCTGATTCTGCAGCCTTTATACACAGGCAAAACTCCCTCTGAACATAATGACAATTTTGCCTGAGTAAAGATTGCAAAAATCAGGTTTATAATTCTGTAAATTTAAAGGATTTTTCACTAGATTGATAAAGCATTAAAAATATCATTTTATAAACATTAGTTCACTATAACATACTGCACCATTTGAATGGAGTGCATTGGCTGCAGACTATGTTGTATACCACAGGAATGTTATGTTACCTCAGAAAAATTATGAATACGTCATTAGCAATATCCATCAGCAGCCTAGTGATTCCTTCCGTACTGAACTATTTTACAGCATAGGCAATTTTCATCCCACAGAATGCTCTGGCCCTTGTAGCTTTTTCACTTCTTCAGAACCAACAGGAAAAAAAATCTTTTGTCCACCAAGATTAAGTCATGGCACAACATTTATTTTTCTAGCTGGAAATGGGTAATCCAGAAGCACCATTTTAAAATATTAAATGTAAGACAATCTGTTCACAAGCAGAATTGTAAACAACATGCGTATGGGGCAGTGTATGCTTACGCCATCCTGGAAGCAGCTTAGGGAAGGGATTCCTCCTGGCTCCAGTGTGAGGGAAGTAATTTACTGTAGCTCTTTAGAGGTAAACTCTTCCTTTCACCCTGGCTCAGCCCTCTGGCTGGCATGTAAGAAAGCAGACCCAATGCTCCACCATCTTCTCACTATTCTCAGCCCTCTCCTAGACAGGGCTGGGGAGATAGCAGAGAGAGCAGGTCTACAGGGTCACTGCTGCACCTGGAGTGGCAACTCAGGGTTGGGGAGGTACTTGCGCTCCCTTATCCCTAAATCACTGCACCTGGGAGTACAGCCTTCCTTCAGAAGGCACACTAAAGAGATGAGCAAAATACTAAACCAGAATGAAAAAACCTGAACATGCATGCACAATAAATTTAAAACCACCAGTTCCCCCAGACACTTATATTCCTTTATGAGCTATACTTGGCAATGGAGACATGTCAGCTTTCAAGCTTTGCACCTTATATGAAATGCTGTTCATAGAATTATTGTAAACTAATGGTGAAGTGGCATAATTACTTGTGTGTTTTGATTATTGCTTCCAATAAATGGTTGCATCTAATTGCTTATTTATTGCTATATAGTCTCATTTAGGTAGCTTCTCTCTCTCTCTCTCTCTAAAAAGAGTACAAATATGGTCCTCAATTTGTATCTCTGATATAAAGTGAGAGGGAGCCATTCTACCCTCCCTGCATAACAAGGTCTATGTGCATCACACCAATTAGTCATAGAACTGACATTAATGCTAAGTCCCCCACATTTCAGTGGGAGAACACAGACTGTCAAGAGCATGCACTTGTGTACGTGTATCCACTCAATATTTGGAGGCAGTGTGTAACCTGCTCTGAGCTGCCAGTTCAGTAGTAGCTTGATAATATTCCCAACATTTCAGTGGCAAATTTCATCATTATATATTTATTTCCTGTGGGTCAGATTGTGACCCAGCCTGATGTGACAGAGCAGGAGAATAAAAGGGAAGCAAAACCTTAACTTTCTTATGGCCACTTTAGCTCCCCCTGCAACACAACTTGGGTATAGGATGCATAGCAGAGACTGCAGCACAGTATTCGCCTTCCAAGCACGTGGGCCAGGAGAAGGTTCAGGGGAAGAGGAAATGGAAGGAGCCTTGAATCCCCCATGCCCACTCCTCACACTGGCCAGCAGAGCTGAGCCAGCACAAGGTGGGAAGAGGACTGTACTAAATTACACCCTCTTAAGAGCAAGAAGGGAAGGGGTTGTAACCTGAGTCACAATTACTCCCCAAGGCTCTTCTTAGTGTGGTATAACTGTGTGCCATCCCTTCCTACAAAGTTGAGCCTAAAGGTTCAGTCTAGTATTATTACAGCCCTCATGAACTAATGCACACCTGAGAGCAGGGGGCCTGTCTTTTTATTTGTCCTGTGAAGCACCTTGTTCACCCACAGGACTACATAAATAATAATGCCAAGCTTACTTTTGACACTGCTTCAACTGATTGTGGGAGAGTAGAGATGGAAAATGACCAGTTCAGGCTGATTATTCAGCAAAATTGATAAGTCAATGGAGGAGCTGACTTTTCTAATGATGAAATTATTCAAGACTCAAGATAGTCTCTATTTTAAGTAATAGAAAGTGGAAGATTAAAGGTTCTATTTCACCACAGTCAGCCAGAAGATTTTGTTTTTGAACAACAGGATTTTCAGTAAGGATGGATAATATACTGTATTCTTAAGAACAAAAGAAAAAAAATCAAGTATTTCTCTAGGAAGAGAGTGGGGGAAGGCAACCTATTTAGAGTGTCACAATTATGTGTGAAGATGCACTAGTAGTACCCAGATTCTTTTCACCTAGACTTTTCAAAAGGCTGCTTCCTCAATAAGAACCTCCAAGATTAAAAAAAATAATAATGAAAAATCATTCCTTAGTGTCATTTGAGTTTCCAGCCACAGATCAAGTGAGGAATTGTCTTTTTTTGCTTTAATGTGGCTGATTTTTTAAAAATACTGTAATTCAATAATTGTGTTTTCTTGATGTGGGGCCTAATTCTATACACACTAACTTATCCAAGAACTCCTTAAATAGCTTAGTATCCCCAGTAAAGCGAATGGGAGTTAAAAATTGGTAGAACTTAAGCCAAGATCCTGCAAACGTGCATGTTCTTAGTTTTAAGTATTATGCATAATGTTTGCATGATTGAGGCTTTAAGGAAACAGCCTTTTAGTAAGTCTCAGCATGATCCAGATCACATATTCACATGCAATTGTGCAATTCCTAGACATTTGGCCTCTCCCCAGAATTTTCTGATTACTGTATTCTTAAAAAAATTATCCATCCTTGGCTCACAACATTGCAAATACTGTTTACATAAAGAAACTTCCAACTCAGCGAGGTAGACCTCCCATATCTTCCAACATGATTATTTAGGGGTTTTATATTCCCATCCTTCCCCCCCCCCCAACCATCTTGAATTTCTGAATCATTTAGTCATTAAAAAGCAATTTCCCAGAACAAAAGAATTTCCCTGACAGTCAATTGACTTTTTACATCTACTAGATTCCCTTGAAGTCCATGGGATTACTTGGATGAGCGTGGACTACTCGAATGAATAAATTCGGCAGAATCAGGCCCATAGTTTGGCTGATAGTCCTTCTGTCACTAAATGTCAAAACTATAACATTTTCAGTATTCACCTTAAAAGGCTAACACCTATTCACTCATTACTAATGCAGAAGTGACAGGCAGCTATTTAGATCTAATAGACAAGGGTGTTGAATGGCTGGTATATGGGATTTGAGTTAAACACAGCAGTGTGTGCAGTATAAAGATGAATGGGAAAGAAATATACCCTCCCCCCTCCTTAGACACACAGACACTTGCTGTGTCCTCGATTTAAACCGAACCATGGCTCAAATCTGTGATTACAGCAGCACCTGAACTCTATCATCCTGGCTGCCGCCTGATCTGAGAGAGAGAAGAGATTTAAACCAACAGCTAAGAGATGTCCTGGAAAACACATTAAAACTAAGGTTATTGCCAGCTACCAAACGGTAGCGAGCCCCGCGAAGACAGGCTCCTTGGTTTGCATGGCACTGAAGCAGCACGTCCCACTGGAAAGGAAGGATGCGGCCCATGAACAAGGAGGGCAACACCAGCGACGTGGGAGAGGCTTGAGGAAGGGCTTTGGGTCCAGTCCCAGCTGTGAGGAGAGGGAGATGAGGCGTCTCCCACTGAGTATGGCAGAGTCTTCATTTGGGCAGCATCCAGGCAGCTCCAGAGCATGCTCGAGCCGCTCTCCCCCAAGCCCCTTTCACATCCCTACAGCAGACACCGAGCCCTGCAGATAAGGATCCCCGGGTGCTAGATCATCAGTGTCTCATGCAACCCAAGAGCCTCGGCTCTCCCCGGCGCCGCCGCCACCCCGCATGATCACATCCGACTCTCCCCTCTACTTTCTGCAGGACTTTGAAAAGGCGTCGCAGGCGGGATCATTTCACCAGAGGCACCTGAATAAACCGCTTCATTAGAGCACCCCTGAGCAAGGCTGGTTCAAAGCCAATCGGGCAGCCACCGGCTGCAGAAAGGACTTGCGGTGTTTCCTTTGCCACTGACCCCCGGCGAGCCCAAAGCTCAGCATTTCTGATCGCCCCTGGGGAGCAGCTGCCGAGGCATCTCCCTTCCTTATACGTGCGGGTAAATGCAATCCTCCCCTTACCATTAGATCTTCGCACAATGTTCTCCAGGAAGGTGTTTTGAGGCGCCACCAGCCCCCTCCTGCCCCCAGACATAGCCATGTCTTCTGGAGTCCAGTGCGGAGGCTTTGATCAGGGCTGCGCGAAGCTAAGCGCTCCCACTCCACTCTCTTCCCGCTCTGAGCGCATCATGCTCTCCGCTGGGACCTCACCGGCTTTGCAGCATCAGCTTCTACAGCCACCCACCCTCCCACTGCATCCCTGCTGCCGCCGGCCGCCTGGACCGGTCCGGCAGCGCCCTCTGCTGAGCACAAACTCACCCATTCCCCACCGAGGTGCTGATGCTCCGGCTGAGAGCGCCAGGTTGCTGGATGAGGTAAGCGACATCTGTACTGCAGTGCCCTCATCTGGGCACAAAGAAATATGGCACTGGCTAAGGCGCCTGCGGCCCGACTTCCCTTCGGCAGGCAGAAAGCCAGTGTAAAGAGAAGGGAAGCCCTAACGACACACTGGTAGCCTTTAACCTGCACTGGGGTCAGCAAGTTCACAGCACAGCTGCGCCACTTCATAGTTTAAAGTAAAAATCATGGGAAAGTCAGGGCTCCTCCATGATTCAAACCCCACACATCAATTTCAGCTGAATTTGCTTTGAATTATAAAGGATCCTTCAAACCAGTCAGGCAAAGCTTAGGGCATGAACCTAGCCAGACAAGCCGCAGGGGTTGAGTCATTCCCCACAACCCTGTAAATCAGGAATAGCTCCAGCGGAGTTACACCATTGTAAAATTCAGGGCTTCACAAAGTTCTAACAAGAGCCTGACCACTACACCAAATCTCTGGGCAATCATCTCTGCTGCCCCTAAGAGCTATCCCCCAAAACTATCACTAGGGAGTTAAATAAGAAATATACCCTAATTAACCTTTACCAGGTACACTTAGAATCTCAGATGGAAAATACTAATGAAGTGTAAAGTATTCTATCAAAATGCTTTAGGAACAAAGTGCCTCAGAATACCCCTCTGAAAAAATTAAGAGTTACTGGCCCTGTTTCTCAGATGGAGAAACTGAGATCTAGAAGTTAAGGGCTCTGATTCTGGGGTGGGTGCCCAATTTGAGATACCCTGGGGGTGATTTTCAGAGGAGTAGTCACAAGGGCAGCTCCTCAGCTGAACTCAATAAAGCTAAACTCACTTACAGCAACTGAGGATCTGGCCCATTTAGAGCTCATTCAAGGTTTTCATTCATTCCTAAAAATGTATTTAAAAGGCAGTTTTTTATTATGTGGCTAAACATCAGCTCAGTTAGAGTGAAGAGATATGTAAATAGTTAAGCTTTGATAGGTCTTGAATGCTGCAACATTTGTAAAGGTTTTTCATTACTGGATTAAACCATTCTTCCCCCTTCATTCTAGTAATAAGCAGGAGAAAGGGCATACTCAGCTCTTTAATTTAGAGAGAGGTACAGCCCTTGTTCCCAATGCCATTGGCACTTACTAGCTACAGTGCCTTTTAAAGTCTAGTCCCTTCAGACTCCACCTTCTTGTGTATATGCAACACACACAGTGTATGGTTCCCCTCTGAAGAGTCAGTCCATGGAAGTAGCATTATGGGGTTGTGTTCATTCTCTCAAAGGGTCAGATTTTTAAGAGATAGTTAGGTGCCTAAAGATGCAGATGATGCCTACTGGGATTTTCAAAATCATATATTAAGAGCTAGAATATACAGTCCACTCCTGCTGGCACCAGTAGCACAAAGCAACCCTAAAGACACTTTGACCAGCCAGCAGAGGATTTCCCCAGGTTCTCCCACATCCCCATCCCAGTTATCTCTGGCTGTTGCTGTAAGCCAGCTGGACAGACCCACGCTCAGGGGATGCATGCAACTACACCACACCCCTCTCCTGAACTATGCCAACAACAGCTGGCTGCAGCTCAGGCTCTGGGCATTAGTTAATTCATTTTGCAAGCAAAAGTTCCCTTCCCACCAGGGAACTGATTTTCCAAAGCTTTATACCTAGTCATTACCATCTATACAGATTCAGCATAAAAGGCTACTAATATGGATTAATAGGTATAGAATTCTGCTTATGCACTAACTTTGCAGCTTAAGTTGGAAAGCAAGCAGGCTTCTCCTTATATACTATCCTCTCTAGACTTCACCCTCAAAGCCTGATTAGTCAGGCTTTATGTAGATGAAGTGAATTTCCCCTTTGTTAACATGTGGATACTGCACTGATGCTTCACACTGGACATTTCAACTCACTCTAATTGAATTCTGGTTTTGGAAAAATTTTGGCTATTACAAAGCTATGCAATACCTTGCATGGATCATCCCTGTGCCTTTACAGTTCAATGGTCCCTTGAGGAGACTACCATTCAGTTATCTTTAAACCTTTAAAAAGATAAGGTGCTGGTTTTTGTTCAGTAAAGGCATTTGGGAAGATCTTTAAAAAGGAATAATCATGAACTCCCCCAATCTATTAGAAAGAGCTACCAGCTCTCTCAGACTCAGTTTTCTGGACACATCAGCCAGTATTGGGACATTCACCCATGTTTTACTGGGCTATCATTTTCACCTGTTTGGCCCAAAATAAAGTTACAGATCATTTCTACCATCCTTCCCTCCCTGCCAAAAAACATTCAGTTAAAACTGTGTATGCTTTTAATATTTACAGCAGGTATACTAAAAGAATAAACTTGGAGACATTAGAAATCAAACCAGTGTGATAGCAGCCATTAGTCTTTTTACAAGGACGCTTCTCAGATACATATTAGTCACTGGGCATATTCCATTCTTTGAGGTACAAATTTAAGAGGATTTGTGTTTCTAAACATAAGGCTATATGTTTAGCATCTAAAGCCTACTTTATTTAAAGTGAGTGAGAGGATGCTGAAGTATTATACACAATATATGTTTATGTAACCTCTATATGTATCAAAGTTCACCTTTCCCTACCAAACCTCCCAGGGGAAGTCAGCCATGGATACACTAAGTATTTTTTTACTAGAGCTTGTGCATCATGCTAGAACTCAAGATAGTGGATTGCAAATTGATCCAGCTAATGCAACTGTAGGCTCTAGCACCAACTCTCTCAAACATTTGTAAACCTCAGAGTAGACATACATCCATTCCTGGAACAAATGTTTATAGGGTCTTATAGCAGGCAGAGGCCTCTTGATGCCACCTTGTGGTAAGAATATGACCCTGCAGATCCTACCAATCACTGCAAAGATGTCAACAAAAAGCCATCCTTGTTGAGGGCTCCCTTATTTGCATACAAGCTTCAAACCCCACCCCAGAAAAGAAAAGAAAAGTCAAAATATCACACTAAGGGTTCTCATGGGACCTTTGTAGTTTACTGCCTACCCAGGCTTTTCCTCACAACTCATGCAGCTTACCTTTCTAGGTAGAGGACAGCTATAGTCCCAGATGAAGCCTGACAAATGAAGGAACTTAAAACAAGGTCTTCCCCATACTAGGAAGAAACTGCAGTCCCACACATTTAGCATACATATTTCCCAGGCTCCTCTGGGGAAATCTAACCTGGGTTTCTCTTCTAGCCTGTTCCTTAAACAGGACAGCAAGCTCCAGTCCAATTCCCTAAAGTCTTGCTTGCCTCAAGCTCACTCAGTAACACTTCTCTGCTTCCCTTATCAGTGAACTCTCAGTCCTCCCCAGGGAACTTCCACCTGCTTCTTCCTTCTGATAGGGAAGTTAACAGCTCTCCCTAGATAGCTGATCTGAGCTTCTCTGATGCAGATTGTTTCCCCTCTCTAACCCAAAAAGGGCTCACCAAAAATGTCTCTTTTTATTCTACCACCTCCTCTTATTACCTCCTGGTTTGTAAATAGAAGCACCTTTCTTTATGAAAGCCCTTCCCCAGCTGGGACAAATAGTTAATTGAATTAGCCTGGCCCCAGGGGAATCAAGTGAGCTAAACAGTCCCTACTAGGACTAGGCCTGATCCCTTTTAAAGGGACCAGGAACCCTGTGACAAGTGTCTATACTAGAATTTACAATTGTGTTAATTGACAATCAGGTTAAAGACATAATTTCAAAGTCATTTAAATTGGTGCAAACAAAACAAAGTATATATGCAATAGATCAATCAGTTTACTCTCTTTCTGGAAAAAGATCATCTCTCCCTGAATAGTAAACCCAGGCTCAGACTCATGTTTAAACCTAGGCTCCACACAAACTTGTCTGACTCATCCTAAGAAGCCCTCAGGCATGCAGAGCCTGCTAGGTGTAAGGGTTCAAGAGCAAGTCCTGCTGTGACATGGGTCCACCCTCAGGAATTTTGCAGTGTGGATGTCACTCCAGCCTAGATCACCAGACTCATGCCTGGAGAATCAACTAATGCTATCTCACAATCCCTTGGGGCTGAGTTTCTTAGCCCTTCCATCCCAAAACTTCCCACTTAATAGGTCCCAGGAACTGGAACCAACCTCCTGTTTCAAATGCAACTGCTTAGCATTTAAGACTTCATTTCTACATGAATTACTCAATGTGTGTTAGCTATAGCTAGCATTAACAAGCAGTCCTGCATCAAGCATGCTGCTAGCTAGTCAGAGGAACACAGCTGGATTCTGTTTAATCTCTGGTACAAGGTGAACAAGGTATTTATTTGACTTCAGTAAGAACACAAGAAATGATCATGTCTATAAAGCTATATCAGAGTGGCTGGTGGTGTTGGGGATGCAAAGAGAGAATCAAGCACCTCAAGACTGATTGCTGCACAGTCAAGTATGCTAATGGTACCCCTGGGAACTCCTTAGCTTCCTGCCTCTTTTAAGGGGATTTCAGCTGGGTGCTGGGAACTTCACCAAGCACTGAGCCCACAGTGGTGCATGACTATTTGCTGAGCAGTGATGGTATCCTTAACCCCCCCATTCCCCATCACAGACACTGCTGGAGAAGAGCCAGATGCTGGATGAAACACACAAAGTGACCCCAGTGCTGACACCAGTGCTTGAAGAGGCTTTGCCTCTGGAACGCCGACAGCACATCCTGGAACTGTCTTCAGAGGAGCTGTTTGAAGACGGCCCTGGGGAGCAGCCCATAGTGGAATCTACACCCATTGAAGCATTGCTGCCAGAGTCTGGTAAGTTTCTGCCTCCATATTTGTTATTAATATATGAATGGGAGGGATTTCTGTCTTACAACCCTATGAAATTAATACAAGCCAGGGTCATATGTGCTTCCTTCAGGGTGGAACACCACTCCCCCATGGGTTTCAAAATGGACACCAGGAATTGGGGGGTGGAAAGGGGAGGGGAGTTAAGCAAGTATGGAACATCACATTTTTACTGGTTACTCACTGGTTGTTAGAAATATGGGTTGGGGCACTACACTTATGAGCCTTCCATACCCCTCCCTGCTATAAAGCACACCTTGTAAATTGGCCACACCAGACTGTCCCCGACCACCTGTACAGAGTCTCAAAAAAACCCAAACCAAAACAGAGTTTGTATTTGGCCCATAGCTGGCTGAAATACAAGTCCAAACAATATTAGAGTGTTTATTTAATCTATAGATGCCTGTATTTGGAGGTCAGATTACAGCAAAGCATGGTTGTCTGTCTGTCTGTGTTAGGAGTCCCCATGGCTGGCAATTAGTTAGATCTGTCCTTGGATACAGGGTGCTTGTAAGGAGGCTATACTATGTCTCCATGCTCAATCAACAGCTTGCTGATTTTACCATAATTTTTCACCCATTGTTGGCTGACATGAAAACTTCTCATGGAGCATGGGTTATGTTCCTCTGCTCATTTGGGCTATTTCTGTAGATCATAAGCCCCCTGTTTGGAAATGTTGGTCAGTCACCAGATGCCTAAAAATCTCCTCAGCATACACAGATCTCTGTCCTCCACTGGCCTGGAAAAGAAGTTCTCACTTCCACTTAGGGACCTCCAGAATAGCAATGTCTTCCAGAGCTTGCCCCTCCTGAAAGGATTGTAAGAACATAAGAATAGTCATACTGAGTCAGACCAATGGTCCATCTAGCCCAGTATCCTGTCTTCTGACAGTGACCAATGCCAGATACTTCAAAGGGAATGAACAGGGCAAGCATTGAGTGATTGATCCCGTCATTCAGTCCCAGCATCTGGTGGTCAGAGGCTTAGGGACACCCAGAACATGGGGTTGCATTGCTGACCATCTTGGCTAATAGCCTTAACTTTTCTAAAACATTTTTTAATCCAGTTATAGTTTTCACCTTCATAACATTCTCTGGCAACAAGTTCCACAGGTTGACTGTGTGTTGTGTGAAGAGCTAGTAACAAGGACCCCCACTATAAAACTTCCACTCCCAAGGAACAATTGTGGGGATTTATAATTTCAATTGAATTTTGTGTGTGTCTTACGATGATGATATCTTTGTGTGCTGCTCCAAAGGACATCTGAAGTGCCCTGTTTTTTATGTGAATAAAATAAAGTTCATAGATTAAAAAGTATCAAATTTTGACCTTGAATTGAAGCAGCCCCTTTGAAAGAATACAAATATAATTTTTATTGTAGTCAGAAAATAGTGTTTTTCCATTTTCCTTTCAAGGCCCTTTCACGTCTGCAGGGAACATACAAGAAACTAGGAGCCTGGGGAAGTGGACCCTCCAACAATGGGCAAGGAGAAAGAGTTTGAGATGGGTTGATGGGACAGATTCTGGAATAAGACAATGAGCAGACTGAATACCAGAAAGATAGGGATGTAGGAAATGTGGAAAGGTGCACAGCACAAGCAGACATTGACGGCTGTTCTTGGAGTATGACCACAGGTTGAGTGAAGACGAGAGCTCAGGAGAAGGAGCTCTTCAAATACTTACTTTAAGTCATGACCCCTCAGACTGCAAGGTCCAGTACCATCTTTAGTTTCAGTTCCATGCCCTCCACGCTATCATGTTCTGCAAACTATGCAGCTTTGGACAATTCAGGGGTTGGCTCGACCAAGTTGTAGGCAATGAACTCTAGCACATAAAACTAACAAATGTACCCTGTCCATCCCTCCACTCCACTGACACCCCATACGTGCAAAACACATTGAAGACCAGGGGACACCCAGAAATAGCAAATGAAATGGACAACTAACATGCTCTGTTTACTGAGTTCGGTTATTTTGTTGGTCATTTGGATGGCCGCTGGTCTGACTTTCTGATTTTTACATTGCCATTTTGTACCTTAATACATGTTAAAATAAAGTATTGAATTTGCACACAAGGCTTCAATAGCAAGTTTTATTGGATGTAATTAAGTGGAACTTCATCACAGTAATCTATAAGCTAGGGGTTGAAAAACAGGGGCAGTCTCAATACAATTAAATAAACATCACAATAATCCATAAACTGTGAGTGGAAGTACATGGCCAGCTTTTATAAAAGTATCCATACATTTCAGCACATTAAGCAATACATGGCATGAAGAGGTAAATTAAAGTGTTTACAAAATTCATAATATAAATTAATTTAAAACAACCTCCCCCACAGCTACCCTACACCCAGAAACAGCACACTTACAAATACCATTTTGTTTCCCTTCATGCTTTGGACCATGCAAACGCATTATGTGGATGCAAAAAGCATCCCTGAATTCCATTGCTGGTGTGGATCCAGCCCCCCTAATGACAGGTGCACTTGCTGGCTGTGTGTACCAGTTCAGCAGTCCAGTACTATCTAGAGTTCACTCCTGGTGAAAAGGTTCTCTTTGTCCTTGCAGACATTGTGCCGCACAAAGCAATCCACAATAATACAGATGGCATTGATGACACTGGCATCCAAATGGTTCTGAAGGCATTATCAATGGGATTTAAATCTAGCAAACACGCATTCCACCACCATCCTACAGCTATTGAGTGTGTAGCTGAACCTTCTTTTGCCAGATCCCCTGAAATCAGGGTCTGGTCATAAACCATGGCAACAGAAGGTAAGTAGGGTCCCCTAGAATGATAGTGGGGCACTGACTCTATTTATAACAATGTCATTTGGTGGAAATAATGTCCCAGTTTGTCCTTGAAGGTAAAATCCCAATCTCCAGAAAACCCTCACATCATGCAACCTTGCCAGTGCATCCCACATTAGTGTCCATGAATCTGCCTCTGTGGTTGACCAGGGCCTGCATAACAATGGAGTAGCACTCTGCAGATTATGTACTCATATGCTCCTTGCAGAGGGCAAACAATTGGCATATAGTCCCATCAATGGCCCCCATCTCAGTTTGAAAAGTACATTCTCTCAAAGCCAGCAGTTATTTCAGGAAAAAGTTCAATGCCCACCACCTTTGGGTGAATCACAGTCCTGATTGCCTCACAAACCTTTGCCACAATAGCTCCCACAGTTGACTTGCCAACTCCAAACTGGTTAGCAATGGACCTGGAGCAGTCTGGGATACCCATCTTCCAGATGCCTTGTTATAGTAATCCGCTCTTGGACAAGCAGAGCCTAATGTTTATGTCCTGGTGCTAGAGGGTTAGGACAAGCTGATCATAAACCTTCAAGAGCATCTGCTTCTTCATGCAAAAGTTTTGGAGTTGGTCATCCTAGCTCTGCATGACTGCAGAATCCCACCAGTCTGTGCTTGCAGCCCTGCTCCAGAACCACTGATCTATCCATGGTGAATGTGTGGTTATGGCAATAGGCATGAGACCAAGAGACTTCAAGCACAGACTTAAAAGTTAAGCATGTGGTTCAGTGCTTTCCTGCATGGGGATGGATTTAAGCATATGCATAAGTGCCTTCCTGAACTGTGGGCACAATGGTGGTATAAAGATATTAATTAACTGTATCAATTGAGAGTATCAACTGTGATCTAGTGTGAACTGATGTTGGGATTGGCCATCCAGAGGCTTGGGTTCTATATACAGCTTTGCCAATGATTTGTGTCGCTAAGCTGAAAGGTGATATATCAGTGCAAAACATTTTTCCACCAGGTAGTGGGGGGAAGGTATCTGACATTGGAAGTCACTAAAAGTTTGTATTTGTTTCAGAAGAGATAACAGGCAAAAAAAAGGCTTATCTACAACTGAGGAAAAAGATGGTGATACTTCCTGCAAATTTAAATTTTAATATTTGACTCAGGAAATCTAGAAAATGTCATACAAACTCGAAGGCCTGTTCTTGACATTTCTGATAGGCTTTACTCAGCAGGTAATCTCAAACTCAAATAACTTCTCCAAAAAATCATTAGCTTCATTTTAAAAAAAATTTAAAATGATTTGATGGAAGTCATATGGTTCATTGGCTGAATCCTCTGGACAAAAGTACCATACCGTTAAACCTGACATTGATAAGACGACTGCCAAAACTTTACCGTTATAGTCGTCTAAGAGCTTTCTTAGACTATCCAATATTAAAAATATTCAGTAAAATAAAGAGGAAATTCATGCATACACAGCGCATGTGTTTTATAACTTCTGTATTATGTATCTTTACAAATTTGTTCTAAAGATATATTTATTGTAAAGTGGCTGTCTTATCTTACAATTTTACTAGTTATTTTTGTAGTTAGGATTTAAAATGCTCTAACTTTTGTTAGTACATTGAAACCAAAACACAAAAAGGTCATGCAAAAATAACATCTTCCTTTCATAAAAGCAGTATTTTTCTCTCTTCCTAGTCACTTAATTTGAATGTCTTTAGTTGATATAACATTTCATCAAACATTTTACCTCTTATAGCTTGTCATGTTGACAGGTTAAATTGCTTTTGATAATATTTGCCTTGTATATAATAAGAACATTGCTTCTTTCTTTAACAGTAGGTGGTATTTTCAAAAGTACCTAAATGACTTAGGCACACAAGTCCCATTAAAAGACAATTTTCAACAGTGCATTTCAATGGGATGTGTGTGCCTAAGTCATTGAAGCGCTTTTAAAAATAATGCCCTGTGTATTTTTAATAGGTATTAACTAGCCAGGTTGTCTCGATTTTTTTTTTTTTTTAAATGTGGACTAATGTCACCTGATTCTAAAATGATCTCTCACTGTTCTTCTCTAACACTGTCTGTACTGATACAAGTTCTTCATCTACTTTGATTCTGATCAAGTCTTATTAGAATTCTTCCAGCTCCTCATCTGGATGACTGGCCTCTCGTGAGTAATATTAACTTAGCTCAATTCAGATTTTATATCAATTCTGTAAACACTTGGCTGCCTGCTGTACCTTTTATGTCTTCTCTAATCCTGGTTAATATTTTATGATATATTTAGCTCAACCATTACCATGTACCTAGGTTTATAAAGAGTCTCACATTTATAGGTGTTCAGTCATTAATATAGATGATTTAGATGGATTCAAAGTGTTTTAAATAAACACAAGAGGATTCCTCTATATACTCTCTTTGACACTGTGATGCAGAGTGGAGACAATAGTTCCAGCTTAATTGTCACAAATGCTTGTATGCTAAATCAAAGTTCCTACATACTATAACGCTATATCAGAGCTAACTAAAAAAATTATGCACCCCACAATGCCCAAATGTATTCACATGCACCAAAAGATGGGTGTAGTCTGTGGCACAACGGGAGAAGTTAGGGGGAAATATAACTAGGATTAATACTTTTAAAAAACTACACAGGCATCGTAACTCAGCTAGGCAGCACTGCACTGTCTATGCATAAGTGGATCTCATTGGACTTAGTTTATGTCCCATAGAGTTTAAATCTATCTTTTGATTTATATGAACATAGAGTATCTAGAAGAATCAGACCCAGATCCCCAATGGGATTTCTAAGCTCTACCACATTACAAAAATATTAAACAGAGAACATAAAAGAACTAGGAAGAAATAAACCCTCTCTACTTAGGGGATACACAAAACTGAAGAATAATGAATATTTTTATTGAGCAAAACAATGAAAATCCCAGATGAGACTTTAACTCTTGAGGAACCCTTATGCTCCCAGGCAAACTTTATCTAACTATTGAAATACTTAATGTGCTGGTTAAGACCAGAACTACACCAGGAACTTTTTGCTAAAGTTTCCTATTGTAGAAGCCCTAGTGTAGAAAAGTCTCCAGTGACATCCAGCATTTTTGCTATCCTGTCAATTTAACTATAGATCTGTTTTTGTTTTGTACCGTGTTTTAATAAACATTGTGGTAAAAATGCTGGAATCTGGTGAAACCCCAATTGGTGCCACAGAATCAGAGACAGAGCTAATGGGAATTTAATGCTAAATTTCCCTAGCCTAGACTGGCCCTAAATACATGCAGTAATGTCTTCCTCTAGTGCAGAATTACAGATTCCAATTTTCTAACAGTCTCTGGTGACATCCAGATTTTTACCATGTCAATTTAGCATTATATAGATTTGTTTTTGTCTTGTATTTTGATGCAATCTCGCTCCTCAAACAGAAACAGAGAACAGAAAACCATTCTTTTTGAAAGCATCAGTTAAAAGCCCCCAAAATAAGTATTATATAAAAGTCATGTTCTGTTTTCTTAAAGAAATTAGATTTTTTCAGCACCACTCATGCTCCTAGAAAGATCTAGTGAAACTATTTTGAAATGCTAATTAAATATGGGAAAACAAATCTTATTTATATCTTTAAAAAAATCATAACTAGAAGTTACATTGGTACAATTTATGATTCTATCTTTCAGACATACTCAAAATGGAGTCTCTCTGGCCTTGTCTACACTAGAGAACTCAACCACAGGTAATTGAATCAGTAGAACAACACTAACGTAAATAACAAAGGTACAGTATATCCATAAACTAGCCATACAGTTTCACCTGCAGTGTTGCAGCACCTCCACACTAGTGCTGTTCTACATTATGCAACTGCATTACCTGCTAGATACCTATCGCACAGCTCCATGATGCAGTGGTTTCTAGGAAATTTTGAAAGGTCTTCTTGAAGCCTAGAGGAACTGTAGAAGGAAAAGTAAAACACCTAAAATACCTCAGGAACCTTTTTTCACCTACAGCCAGTGCTATTTCCTAATCCTTTTCTCAAGATAGCAGCTACGGTGAACACTCAACTCTAAATCCCTCTTCAGCAAGAAAGGGGATCCTACATAATGCTGGGCACCCTCATCTCCCACACAGAGATTTCAGATCTTTACAGGAATCAGCTCCCTCTACCCCAGTCTCCTGTTTTCCAACATTCCCCTGTCCCTAGTCTCAATGCCCACTGTATTCACTTGCCCCTTTACTACTCCTCCCTGTTCCTCAAATACAAAATGTATTTCACCAACTGTAATGGTTAGAAACTTTCTTTAAAAAAAAAAAAAAGTGGCTAAATTCTGAAGAACAATGTAGCATGAACAAGGTGCTGGTATGCTGCTCCAGGTACTTACTCCATTAAGAATGCCAGCCTCAGATGCCCATTTGTCCACCTCTTTCTTCATACTTTCTTCCATGCCTCTTTTTATGCATGTAACACCCTTCTCAAATTGGCCTGTAGAGCATGTAAAAATGTGTATTACTGTTTCCCTCATCCCCCTGCCCTTGTTTTTCTCAATGTTGTTACACTCACTGGTTACATCACATTTTAATTAGATTGTAAACTCTTCATAGCAGAGGACTTAATTTATTCTCTTTGTAAAGCACCTAACCCGATGGGGGAAGAGGGGGATATATAATATAATTAGTAGGAATAAAAAGACGTGTTACATAAAATTAAGCCTTAAACAGTATTTCTATGAAGTGAAATAGTTGCAAAGAGAATAATCTATATTACACTGCAATAAAAATATTTCCACAGCACGCACCTTTTCTATTACTGGTTCACAATAAGAGGGCAAAAATACCTTTACTCAAAAATCTCAGGAAGTAATGCTCAGCTGAGTCACTGGAGGGTTTCCAGTATACAGCCTTTGACAGGCTGACAGATCAGAATGGAGCACTACAGGGCAAGAGTATTAAAATGGTCAATTTAAGCACAACAGAGAGCATGTAATTCATTTAATTCAGCTGTTTAAAGATTTTGTTCTTCTTAAAGTATACACATTTTGCCTTTGTTTAATAAGTAGCTATAATCTCCAATGGCCATGCAATAGATAAGCAAAACAGGGCTTGGCATAGAGGTAAGAAAGTCTGTAATATGTTAAGCATGTATTAGGAGAAAACAAATAGTTTTCCCTATAAAAGTCTTTTAAAAAGTTTAAGCAGGTTGTAATAAGTAATATGCTAAAGTTAGAAGGGACATGATAAAAATATATAAAATAATTAGTGGTATAGAAAGGGTTGATTGGGAACGTCTGTTCTCCCTGTCTCAAAACACAAGAGCAAGGGGCATTAGATGAAATTAAGTGGGAAAAATCAAAACTGATCAAAGAAAATAATTTTGCACAATGTAATTAAATTATGGGACCTTGTTGCTCCAGGAAGTCATCAAGCCCAAAACTTAAGATATAAAAAGGGGTTGGATATTTACATGGATATCAAGAATATTCAGGATCATCATACTAAATGGCAGCAAAATTTTTGAAGGGATATCACACTTTGTGTATCAGGTTTTAAGCCTAAGTCTAAGAGACTAGGCTGTGACCAGGTGGGGAGAATACTGGCAGTGTGGTTTAGTGGCCAGAAGACTGGCCAGGGTTTCAAAAGTTCTACTCCTGGCTTGGCTGCTGGGGGCCACTGCTTCCACCCTACATACCTCAGTTTCCCCATCTGTAAAATAAGGATAACAATGCTATCCTCCTTTGAAAAGCTCTTTGAGATCAACTGATGAAAGATGCTATAAGAGAGCAAGGTATTACTACTACTGCAGGGTTCTTACACCTTCCTCTGAAACATCTGGTTCTCACCATTGTTAGAGAAAGGATACTGGACTGGATGGACCTTGGGTCTGATCCAGTATGGCAGGTCCTATATTGCAGTGCAGGAAATTATTTTGACAAGTCTACCTTTCAAGAGACTAATATTTTAATATAATAGACAGTTCTTGCATTCTTGTACACCTGATTCACCTATGTACTACCTTGTTCATCACATAGGTTGTTAATGCAATTAAATTCAGCAAAGACCTTTTTAGTGACCCAAAATCTTTGGTTAAAAACAATATTGATCAGTTGGCAACAGATATCTAAAAAGAGGAAAAGAAAGTGCCTTCTGGGTTACTATACCAGGGTTCAGTGAAGACAGGCTGGTCAGTTATGAAAAAGCTGGCTTCAAAGAAACTACACTGAGACTCCCCTGTGCCCAGTAAAGCTGCCAGCTGGTTTCATACAGATTGCACTTCATGTCTCTGAGCCCTAGGATCCCAAGAAAAGAATTTTGGCAAGCTTTAGAGGGCCTATATTAATTAAAATATAGCACCTTTAAAACCAGCTAGCATTCTTACCAGGGACAAATGGATTACCAGTATTTCAGTCAGATGAAGGTTAGCAAGCTGGTGTTGTACTATATCAGCAGTTTTGGCATATAATCTAATTTTTTCTCTATTTGCTGATTTTGCCTCAACAAAACAGTTAAACCAACATTTTCAGAAATGTCTACTAATTTTAAATTCATAACTTGACACCTTGGAGATGATTTTTAGAGGTGTTGAGGACCCTTAACTCCTATAGACTTCAGTTGGAGATGTGGATGTTCAGCATTTTAAAAAAATAAAACAATAAAGATCAGCCTTTAGGTGTCTGACTCGAAGAGTGGGTCCCCCAAAATTAGTTGCCACTTAAGATGTTTTGGCCAAAATTTTAAAGAGTTGTTACTAGTTCTACTGAGTCGATTTTCAGAAATGGAGGAATATATCTTACAAGATATTTGCGCATTAGCTGCTTTCTACTGCTCCTTTATAGCACTGTTTCCCTTATTTTGCTTAGAAGAGTATTTTAAAAAGTCCATATGGGAGAAGCCATTCTCAATATGCATAAAGATTGAAATTCATCCATATGCTCAGCACCAGCACCAGGCCTATGCACCACCCCAATTCCACTTTCATCTTCTCTGAACATTTCCTCAAACTAACTAACAGGAACAGATCAGCTTCCTGTCAAAGCAAACTCTTGCAGCATCCATTTTTCCATATAATCGCACTGGAATCAATTTTTATTTTCTAGAATCTTATGGTCAGTTCTTCCCAACGCTGCCACTATGGTTCTTTGCAATGATCTGTTACTCAGCAATGCTGGAGTCCTCTACTTGACAAAGCAAACATTGGATTTATCTCCATTTTTAACCTTATCTCATAAGCAGTCATTGGAAAACTGGAAAGTTGATGTGTGACATTTCCCTAGTTTTACTGCAATCTGGACTGGTGAATGGCTGAGACACCCTAATCCCCCACTTCTGGAGCCCGCTTTACCCTGATCTGCTGTGAGAAACCCCACTCCTGGGTTATTCACGCATGCCTCCAGAAACCAAGCGCCTCTTAATTGAATGAGTGCTTCTAGCCAGCCACTCTTTAAATTATACAACAGAACGAACCCAACCACTATCCCCAGTCCCAGATGCAACCCTAGGAACTTCCATCCTACAATGTGCAGTGCTGCCCACTGAACAATGTAAGCTCACATAAGTTTGTCAATTTAACACAGAAATTGATATGCACCAGCCTCATTATTCCCAGTGAAGTCTACCAAACACTTCAAACCAAATGCACTGCTTTAGATAAAACAAACAAACATTTATTAACTATAGAAGGATTTTAAGTGATTATACGTCAAAGGATAGAAAGTCAGATTTGGTCAAGAGGAAACAGAAGCTAAACACATTCTACTCTAAGCTTAACACTATCAGCAATCTTACAAACTTGTAGATGGAGGTTGGAGAGAGAGAGCATGGCAACTTTCCCCCCTCTGGGGCTTTGCCCCTCCTCCCCTCCCCCCGTTCAGGTGACAAATAATGTCCTTGTATGGTTTCATCCATGTCCTGAGTCAGTGAGCACTACCTCATCAGGGCTTCAAGCTGGCCAAAGTAAGGGAGGTGAATCACTTGAGAGTCCTATTGGTTCTTTGCTGATGCCTAGGCCAGTCCTTTGTTCCTGGAAAGCTGCTGGGTTTGTCCTATACCAGTGGTTCTCAAAAATTTTAAATGGAGCCCCCCATGGATTTCTAACAATCACGTCCCCCTTTTCCTCCTTCTGAAAGGGGGGGCCCTTTCAGAAAAAAACAGGGGAGCACTTCCCACACTATAGGCCTTGTGTTTTCCCTGAAGGGGGGGGGGAGGTTCGGGGGAAGGGGGGCACAATTGTTAGGGGGCACTTCCCACGCTGTAGGCCCTAACACTCACACCCCCTTCCCCCGATCCCCCCTTTCAGGAAAAAAAAACAGGGCCTACAGCCCAGGAAACACCCCCCTAACAATCGTGCCCCTCCCTTCCCCTGAACCCTCCCCTTTCAGAAATAAAACAGGGCCTATAGCATGGGAAGTGGGGCATCAGTAGCAGTGGGGAGTAGCAAACACTGGCAGCAGCACAGGAAGCGGGGGCAGCAGCTGCAGCAGCAGCACAAGGGCACCAGCAGTGCGGGAAGCGTGCCTCACAGCAGCAGGGAGATACTGCTACTGCTGCAGGAGGTGGGCAGCAGCTGCTTCCATCTCCCGGGAGCTTAAAGCTGGAGCGGCTCTGTTCCCGGCTCCGGGCTCCCCTATGATCCATCCCCACTTTGAGTACCACTCTCCTATACAAGCTTTGACGTGGTGTGAACTACCCCTTTGCTCCTGGAAAATTTTGCCTGGATATGTTCCAAGCCATGAGGACACATCTTTGGGAATATTACATAGCAAATACTACATAACCATACACATGACACTGTAACAAACATATTACTATAACAATAATGTTCAGTACATCATGAGCATTCCAAAAAATATCTTATGACATACTTTGCATTAAACAATACACAATTACATTATAAGGGTGAACATGGGGGTGCAGAACATGGTGTTCACCTTTAATAGAATCAGAGACATACAGTTGGAAAAGACTGAGTAGGTCCCATCTAGTTTGTTCCACACCTCTTCCAGGGCTGTCCTATAAACTATATACAATAGACACTTGTTTACAGTAACAACTTTTAAGAACAACTGCCATTTAAGAGCAACATTTCCCCTGGGCACACTTTCCCTACTGTGAATTGTCAACACTCCCCATAACTGCAACTGCTGCTTAGGGGCAACATAGCAAAAGGGCACGGATATGTTGCTATTGAGCGTCTACTCTAGTGCTTTAATCAGTCTCTAGTTTTAAACATGCCAATGGATGTGGCTTCACCATTTTCCTTGAGATTATTCCACAACCCCCTGGCTAATGTACAGGCAATATTCTTTGTTGTCCAGCTCATCCATTGCATAGCATCCAACCAGCCATTTTTCTTTGTTTACTGTTCAGTTTGTTATCTCAACAAAAAGGTTCATATTGCTTCATCAAATCTGTTTGCACAGCTCATATGGAACTCTGACACCAGGCACTGGTGACTTCTCCCAGTCTAGTCTGGATCACAGTCCTGCCTTCCGCTAGGTGTATGCAAAATAGTCCAAATACAGTTGTCTTAATGGAGCGTTCAGAGTCAGGAAGGTCGGGGATGTAGAACATAGGCCTTGGATATGGACTGACAGTGCCAAAAGGGAAATGCATGGTTCTGGTTATGCCAGGAAGAGCTTTAATGGGCCACCAGATTTCTAGAACTACTTTCATCCAGGGCTCACAATAGGCAGCCAAATTAACAATCTTATTTTTTCTTTTACCCATGATACATGCATTTGGGGATGGTTATCAGGGCAAAAAACCATGTGCACACTTTTTAAAGTTGTCTGTATGCCTCACGTGAAGGGAATCCAAATTATGTTGCTGACTAGTCAGGGTTTATCTGCCATCTATTATTAGAAGGAAAAAAAAAAAACTTTTAAAAGTGAAGGAAACGCAGAGCATAACCACCACTATATCACACACATTCATGCAGATAGGGATGGGTGTGTGTGTGTGTGTGTATATATAAAAACCCAAAAACACTAAAGAGTTTTTAGCATGAGTGACAAATTGAACTTTTAGCATTTCTGAAGTTCAATCTCTATGAAACTCTGGCTTTAGAATTTCATTTTGACCATCTTGAAATTTGCAAACATCCACATGAAATGGAAAGTAGTAACAACGCATTTGGGAGCAAGAGCTCCATGTAACAAAGAAAACATGCAAAGTTCGGAAAGAAAAATAAAGCAATAGTTCATGCACAAAGTGTATGTCACTTGGAACTACTGGTCTGCCAACTCATTTTTCATGCTGCTCCTTTAGTTCTGCTCACGAGCTCACCCATGCTTTACAAATCTTTCCAGGCCTTCACTTCTCCAGAGTTGCAACTTCTGTAGTTATTTAAATCCAGTCAAAGAGAGTGTAAAATTCTACCATATCAAAAGAAATGAGTCATGAGAATCAACTCCCCACCTCCATTATCTATTCCTAAGATTAGCATTGTAAATTTAAAATCCTTATGCCCCATCCTCTGCTCTCTACTGCAACACATGTGCAATCTTGAGCTTTCATGGACATCAATGAGTTTTAATTTTGGCAGGAGTAGCATGCCCATTGGTCTGCACAGCTCTATGTTGTGATCTACACCCAACTCTGTAGACTTTTCATGTCACCCTTGCATAATCTGACCCAGTCACCCTCTCAGATGCTGTGATCAGCTCTTCCTATCAGTTTCTGCTGATCTCCTGTGAACTCTCACCCCATGCCCCGACCCAATTTAGCATTCTCACCTGAACTCACTACTCCCCTTTGCAGTTCTTCCCTTCTCAAATTGTGATCTACTTTTAACTTCCACTCCCTAGTTTACCTTTCATCTTCGCGCAAGTCCTCTACCATCAGTCTGTGTCTAACTCCAGACCCTAGGTGCCAAGATGGCTTTCTTCCAAAGCAAAACTCTTAGTAGGCATCCAAACTATGTTTACTTGTGCATCCACTCACTCACCTCACTGCTCCTCCCCTTCCTTCATCCTAGTTCTGTTCTGTCATACCTTGTGTGCCCATCATCTGTGAGAGCTCTCTCCTAGCCCCCACACTGTGCAGAACTGCTCCTCACAACCCTGAAGAGAGCTTGCCTTCCACCTCCACCCTGCTCAGCTGCCCTAACTCTGCAGAGCTTCCAGGGTAGTCTGGACTTTGAGCCACAGGAGTAATTTCCAGGTCAAAGAAACATACCTATGGTAGCTCTGAACTAGTGGGCTAAAAACAGAAAGGTAGCTGTGGCAGCTTTAGTGTCAGACAGGCTAGCTGCCTGAATTCATACCTAGTACCTGGATGGGATTGTACTCAGGGCAGCTAGTTCCTCCCACCACCACAGCTCCACTTCTATTTTTAGCAGGATTAGAGCTAGTGTGGACATGTCTCCTGGAGCTCAAAATTATACCTCCAGCTCAAGGGGCAGACATACACTGGATGCACCGCTGCAGCCCCTAATTAGCCTCCTCTTCTATGCAGCTTCCACGCCTGGGCCTTGCTTGGCTCTCACCAGCCGGCTCAGCTCTCACCTACTCTATGACCGTGCTCATCTCCGGACCGATGCGCACAGCTCAGGCCCTCTACTTTGCTTTGTACAGAGGCATCCTCTGTTTGCTCTCCTCCTCTGACCCCCACCCCAACCTCCTCTCCTCCTGCACACAGCCCAGCCCCCAGGGCACAGCTCTCTGCCTGCCTGCCTGCCTCCCACCCCCGGCACAGCTCACAGCCTGCATCTCTTCCCAATCCCTATCTCCCCCCCGCGCTTTCCCGCTCCGCTTCGCCCACCCGATCTCCCCAGGCCCGCACATCCCTCCCGCTGCTGAGGCTGCCCTGCTGTGCCGCCGCTGCAGTGCTCTCAGGTCACTTCTAGCCCCCCCCCCAGCCCCGCCCTCTTCTCGCGCGGCCAGACGATAAGTAGATCCCATCCCCCCCCCCCCCCCCCCTCCGAATTCTAAGCCCCTCCCCCCGCGCGCGCTCTTTCTTTCCCAAGCGGCGAAGATCGGACGAAAACAGCGAATGGTCACGGGCCACCGACCATGATGATCCTTCCGCCATACCGCCGCGCCGCCTCCTCTGGGATAGATCCGGCCGGCCCGACGCGGAGGGATCCGTGGGCTGCGCAGGGGCGCCGGGCGGGGGGAGCGTGAGGGGGCGGAGGCGCCGACTGGAACGGCGGGGGGCGGGGAGGGGGCAACATGGCGGCTGCGTCTTAACTTTCCCCCTCGACGGGCAGCGCCGCCGCCGCTCCCCGCCCCGGGCATGATGGAGAAGGGAACCGAGTTCCTGGGGGGCAAGAGCCGGGCGGCCCCCAACGGCACCAAGAGCAGCAGCCCCTCCAACGGGCACTACTCGGAGCCGGAGAGCGGCGGCGGCGACAGCGGCGACGAGCACGGTGCGAGCCGCGGATCCCCCCCCGCCGGGCCTAACGGGGGCCGCCGCCGCCCCCCGAGCAACGCTGGGGCGAGCGTGAGCCGGGCGGGGCGCTGCGCTGCGCAGGGCCGGAGCGTCGCCGCCGCCTGCGCCCGGCCAACGCGCCAGACTGCGCGTCTCGCCGGCCTTCTGCGCGCGCGGCGGCGGCGGCGGCGGCGCCTCCCTCCTCCCCTGCCTGGCCGCGGCTAACGTGTGCGCCTCGCAGGCAGCGCAGCGCAGCGCGTGCGTGCGTGTGGGGTGCGCTGCCCCGCACTGCACATGTGGGGCTGGGGTGGCGGTGCGGGGCGCGGCGGCGGCGCTGGACCGCCTGCATCCCCGTAAATAACTCCCACCTACCTCCTCTAAGTAATAGACCTGAAGCCGTGGGGCGGGGTCTCTTATTTCGCATCGCTGTGGTCGGAGGTGGGGTGGTTGGTGGAGGCTTTTCGAAGAGCACGGCTCGCGGGTGGCAGGCGCGGGCAGCCCTTGAACGTGCAAAATTGTTGGTGGCCTCGGATTGAGAGCGCAGTCCGCCTAGACCGTTGAATTTCCCAGTTGTTTGCATTTAAATAGCGCCCGTCTTCTCACCTTCCCGCCCTTTAAAGATAATCGCAATAATGCATTTGTTTTTTCTTGCATTGCAGATGTAGGAATGCGGGTCGGAGCAGAATATCAAGCTCGCATCCCTGACTTTGATCCTGGTAAATAGCTTTTGTACTATAACCTGACATCTTGCTGCTGTTTTGAAAATGGGGTTTAATGCCGTGTTTTCTAATAGAGCGGTGTTTTGTGTGTGTTTCAGTTGGATACCCTGTGGGCACATTTCATTTGCAAAGGTTAACATGGATTTTTTTTTTTAGGCTTTGTGTTTGCTGTTTTATGTCAGTCACAGGAGCATTGCAGGGGCAGCATCTGCTCTGTGTGAGCTGAAGGGAAGCTGTGTTTAATTTACCAGGATTGGCAGTGCTACAGACAAAGCATCAGTGTTTCTTTCTCCCCTGCTCCCCTTCCCCAAGTGCCTAACCTATTCTAGATAGGTGCAGGTTATAAGGGGGGATGAAACAATCTTAGCATTATAATGCTCTTCATATGACATATATGGGGGTGGGCTGGGGGGGGGGTTGTACCCTTCCAGAAACAGTGGATACCTGGTGGTTGTAGCACCTCTAAAATGTAGTGACACATTTGGTTGGGTTTTCAAGCACCTTGTTTTGTAAGGTGGGGTAGTCTCAATAGCTCTCCTGTGGCAGACTAGCTTCTTTTGCCCACATAGTGGGTGGGGGGGAAGGGATATTGGCTAGTAACATACAGCGTGACATTCTGTGTTAGTAAGCCAAACATCAGGGCACTATTTTGTGTACATTTATAGTAGAGTAATAATGTGTTAAGCACATCTGTCAGTCCTGCTGTGGTGGTCGCAGTGAAGCCTGTCTACTTTCCTGTTCTCCAAACAGGCTCCATTGGTGTCAGATGATTCCTGCCGGGAAGAGGATTGGGCCAGAGCTCCTCACATGGTACCTCCCAAGTTGGAGCTTCTGTCGATGGGGACTAGTTGCCCTTAGCCTGCTTCTGGGGTCTGGAAGCAGTTTTGAAAATGACTTTACTTTAGGAGTGGGTACATCCCTTAGCAATTTTGGGGATGTAAGGAGGTTTCTTCTGGAAACTAGTACCTTATTTCATACTTCAGATTTCTATTTCTATTTGTTTTAATGAATAGTGTTATTGTTAGAGCTTATTTATTTTGACATTAGTAAGTCTAAACATGTTCATTTTAACAAATAAAAATGATCACTCCTGACATGCAGTCTAGGCTTGTAATACTTTAAATAACTGGACAGTGAAAAGAGAATTTTCTCCAGCTTTCATAGGACAGCAAATTCATTAAATTCTGCAATTATAATTTTTCTTTTAAACACATATATATATTGTGTATACATGCAGTAGAATTGAAATTACCAGCATAAAATTAATTTGTGTGCATTTGAGAGCTTATAAGTGGATGGGAGTCATTTTAGAAGTGATCACTGAAAACAATTGCTAGTGAAAAAGCTACTACATATGTTGAATTATCTTTATAATTCAAAAATACAGCATTGCCTTCAGGATTGTACGTACTCCTGCGTCTTTTATGCAAAAGTTCTAGGGGAACGGACTTAGGTTTATATCCACTTATAGAAGGTTTTTGTAATAGAAAAACTGTAACTTTTTTTTTTCTGAACTAGTAATGGAAATCTTTCTAAAATGTCTCCTCCCTTGCCTCCTTGATACTAGTACTATAAAACTAAAATTAAACTTGGAATTACTGCTCCATGAAGTGTAAGAATAAATGCCTACCATGTTAGTAAGGCTGTGTGTTAACGAAATAGATGTTGCCTTGTAAATCTGTCCAAATAATTGTTCTCCTTTCTGATCAGATTTATGAGGCATCATCTGTTTAACAGCCAGACATCATGCTTTGCATGCTGTGGAGTGATCACTGTTTAATTTTTTTTTAAATCTAATTTTTTGTTCATAATAAATAAGATGACATACGTTTTGTAATGCCTCTTAAAGTTAAATTTGTGTCTATATGTAAATATAACACTGCAGCTTTAAAATTGAATGTTTCTCTTGCTATTTTTGGTATTGGCGTTAAGGTATCTCTTATGAAGAATTAATGTTGTAATTGGGTGCACTCCATTAGATTTTTAAGTAGGTAGCCATCCAATTGATATTTAAAATTTCATTCAATTAAAATATGAGGAAAAATCAGTGGCTGATTAAAACTGCATATAAAGTATAAAGCCCAATTTTTTGCCCTTTGATAGTTGTGTACCCTGCCACAAAAGAAATGGATTTCGAATGCACTTATGGGGGCAAATCCTCAGCTTCATTTGATCAAAATCTTAAAAATCTTAGATTGTTGTAAATGATTTCTGTTGAGCAGATAGCTATATTACATGACAAAATATGTTCATTGTTAAAATCGTGACACTCAGATAATGGTAAACCAGAAGTGAAGTATTATAATTGGGTGGACCCCATTAGATTTTAAGTAGTTGTCATAAAATTCAGAGTTAGTACTGATGCTGTCATGCCACTGTAGAACATGAAATGGGGGGCGAGGGGTGTTCAGATTGAGTGTAGAGCAGCATAAGGGAAGGTCAGTGTGTCGGACAACTTTTGTTTAAATGTTCACATCCTTAATGTTGAAATCTATTGTAAGACCAAAGGAAACTACACATATTATCGTTGAATAGAACAGCTGGGGAGACATAATGTAGTTGTCATTTTAACTCCTAAATTACACAAGAATACCTCTTTAATAGGAATAAGAGAAACATATTGGATGGGAGAAATAGTTCTGAATAAAATAACTGCCCTCAATTCTTAAATTAGCCAATTACCAAAACAAACCTTTTTGATTTTTCTTCCATCCAGCTGAACCAGATTTTATCTCCTGCTGGTTTGTCACTGGAATTGCTCATTCTATGTCCTACCTTTGCTAAAAACTGAAGTCCCTTTGTCCTTGTCCTCCACGCCCTCAATCCTATGTCAAACAAGCCCTTATTTTTCCTGCTATCCCACTGGCACTATAGCAGTGTCCATACCATGAAGCTGGTTTCTTTTCTAATCTCATGGGCTCTTGGGTTCCTCCAGGAAGAGAAGATAAAAAATAGCTGTGATAGAAAATGGGTCATCGTGGTGCATGGGTCAGTTGAATATACTTTGAGGAAGAAGAAAGAGGAGGTTGCAGAGGAAGGTTTTAGTTGTATTTAGAAGAGGGAGGGAGAGAGAAGGATATTCCTAATTCTGTCTGGATTTTCTGCTAAATCTGAGAGACCTTGGTTTATTTGGAGTTCAGCAAGGCTTACAACCTGAACTTAGTCCTCTTATTTTTGGGGCTTTTACATGTGTGTCCAGAAGAGCCCCACTTTGACTTTAAGGTCTTGCTTATCTTTTAAGGTTTCTATCTAAGTACTTATGGCCCTCATCACCCTCATTTCAGAGATTCTCCTATGTCAGAATTGGTCGTCTTATGTTCTCTATCATATTCAGTACAAGAGCTTCAGAATAGATTCTACTCAAATTTTTTTTAAAGTATTTAGTGTCACATACTATACCTTCCCCCCAAGAAATCCTCTGCCAGTTTTTCTAGAGATGCTTTTTTTTTTTACAGTAGAACCTCAAAGATACAAACACCAGAGTTGTGAACTGACTGGTCAACTGAACACTCTGTGAAACTGGAAATAAACAATCAGGCAGCAGAGAAGGGGAGGGGGTGGGGAAGCAAATACTGTGCCTGTATTACAAGGTTGTCATGCAGAGCAGAAACAGTCGGGGGTCTGTGCTGTTCCTGTAAGCCAAGGGCACTGTTTCACACCTTCCCACTCCAATCCACTGGGACGGGGATGCTGTTTTCACCACCACCACCAACTCCCTGCCCAGAAATAAAAGCTCCCTGCTGAGACAAGGAACTGAAGGTTGCAGCCAAAGCCTGGCCTGGAGCTGGAGAGGGAGGGATCTGCACTCTGGAGGAGTTTTAAAGGGCCACAGCATGTGCACAGATGTGGCCCAAGCTTTGCTCATGGCTGCAGTCTGAGAATCTGCCAGCACCTCTGGGAATCCAAGGGGCAGGGGAGGTAGGGGCACCAGCAGCCAGCTGGCACCAACCCCCTGCCACGTGCTGCCTCTGGAGCATGTCAAGCAGTGCACTGAGCAGGATGAGCCCTGGGGAGAGGCGGCTGGGGCTTGTAATGCCAAGTGTGTGGGGCAGGGCCCCCCTTGCAACTCCCAGTTCAGCCCAAAGGCAAGAAATGGGAATAGGGCAGGGAGCTGCTTGCAAACCAGGCAGTGCTACCAGGTGCTACCTTTGCAGAGATCTCTCCTAGGGTCAGCTAGAAGACACTGACTGCAGGGTACTGTACCATAATATTTGTTCAGAGTTATGAACATTTCAGAGTTACAAACAACCTCCATTCCCGAGGTGTTTGTATCTTTGAGGTTCTATTGTACTTATTTTTAAAATGTGCATTCTCTTTGTCTCTGTGAGAGACCCACCCAAATCAAATAAACTGACTATGCAGAGAAATTGACCATTTACAAAGTGCTATTGAAAGCACAATATAAAATTGAAAAAAAAATTATTTCTCTGCTCTTTGTTAGTTGTCTGGTGTATTTTTGAAGTTGATGCATTATTTTAAGAGTAGTATTTTCTTCAAACCCAAATTCTTTAGGTTTGTATCCATCACTTTTTCTCAATATGTGGAGTTGGGAGGATGCTGTCCTCCCTGTTTGCCTAAGTAATTCCCATTAACATTAATTCAGAACTAGTAGGTGTCATTCCAACTCTATAATTGAATAATTTTAGCACAGCAACTAATAGAAGAACTGATGAATTAAAGGTCATCTTTAGTTGGATGGAACTTTATTTTTGAGATATCAACTGCTGAGCAGCACTGGTGTACTTGGTGAAGTACAATGCAACGTATGGACTCTACCCTAAGAAGCTTAAATTGAGGTTTTGCTGGTCAGCGTTTTATGCTAAGAATTCTAGTATTTTTCAGACCTGCATAGCTCTCTGCCAAACCTTGGCTGATAGCTCATTTCCTTTCACGTTCATTAGACTCTACCTTCCCTGGTGTTTCCATCTATTTGCCTCTACCTCCTGTCAATAAGTAGAATGGAGTTGCCAGTCAAAGAGCATGCTGTCTTTTGAGCTGCAGACTTTTTTCCTCAACTAGTTTACTTTCAGTCCAATTCTCATGGAACACATCATACCCCCTACATTGCATATGCAGGGGCCTCTCCACATATAGACTTCTCCCTCCTGTGCTGAAGGCAGTTGGGTTAACTGCCTCTTCTTCAGCATGGCATTTCCCCACATTCTATTCCTTGCCCGGATCCTGTGGAGAACTCTTGCATGGTTGAATGCTGAGTGGGGTGGGATCCACATTTTCTACTACCACTTGCCTCTTACTCGCCCTATGAAAATTACCTGGAAAAGGTTAACTTTCATGTGATATCCTTTTGCAATGGAAAAACATAATCCATTTTTAAAAGGTGGTCAACTCCAGGAACTGAAGGTGTCTGAGGGCTTGTCCCATGGCCTATTCCAACCTGCCACCGACACAACCCTTAAAATCCCACTTCTCTCCCCTCCTCTTCCCCCTGTCCCCTATCAGTCCCTTACAGGACAGAACAGTTTCCCCTAAACTTGGGGAATGGGGCATGTTGTAGTTGTCTAACCAAGCTTCCCCTCACAAAGTCTGTACCCAACCCCTGCAATGGCCTGTCAGGTCTAGATCGCTCCTTCCTTCAGTAGAATCTTAAAGAAAGAGGAAAGATGCCTTGTTTGATTCATCCTTCCATCTGTGGGCTTTACTTAGGAGGGCACAGTGTGTCCCCTATTAGGACATGGGGAGGGAATAGCGATATGGAAGTTAAGCTGCACTCTTGGGAATGGGGCATGATGGAATTGTGTGTTACCCTTCAGTGACCATGGAACTAATGTTTTTGACTTTGGGATAGCAATTAGCTTTCACAAGTAGGGAAGACAGGAAGCCCATGGAGCATTAGTGGGCCATCAACCACAGAGGATACTCTTTGCCAGGTTGGCCCTGATAATTGTATGGACAAAGAAATTATTAAGCAACTCTAAAATAATACAGATGTGTTTTACAGGATAAATATCCAGAGAGTTGAAAAACCCAACTTCAAAGCTTCTGGTGGTAATTAACAGAGATGTTTATAATATGAGAGAGAGTGTTTTTTAAAATTTAGCATCCCTTTTCAATATTACTTGTATGGTGTCTTGTTCAAGAATTATTTCTTCAGAATAAATTGTATAAATGCTGACCTTCATGTATGCTCAGCAAACAAAAGTATTTGGCCATATATTGCATTGTTTTATAAGTAACCTAGGTGGACTCTATCTTTATTTTTTTTTTCTAAATGGTAAAAGTGTGGTTTAAGTTGAAAATGCTGAAGCAGCTTACATTTCTGATACTTTTTTAAGCGGCTTGGCCTTTTAAACAACACTGAAAACTTGTATGTCTCAAACTTTACAACTATCTTGTTCTTCTGAGTGAGATTTAAAAAAAAAAAACGGCACAGGAGTAGAATATAGGAAGTGCTCAGCTTTGGACTCAGTTGTTTTCTCCCTTGGAAAAGAGTCCCGCGCTGAGTACTTTTCAAAATAACATGGCTCTCACTGTTTGGATTTTTTAAAATACAATCTGACTTGTAAAACCATTATCTCTTTAATTACTTCTGTTTGGTTTTAATACTAGTTTGTATCTTTTCACTCTTAGCATAGTGCTTTGAGAACCTTGTATGAAAGATTATATAGAAGTGCAAATACCACTGCTATAAGGGAGTTCCAAGGGAGGTTGTGGAATTCCCATCATTGTAGACTCTTAAGAACAGTTTGGATATATATCCATTAGGGATAGTCTAGTGCAGGCTTACTTGGTCCTTACTCACTGTGGGGGAATGAACTTGAACCCTACATTTCTATAGTTCTGATAACTTGAAGCTTTGTATCTTCTAAACTTGAAAATATAATAGCTGCTGGTGTCCAGGACACAAATTTATTGATTTTGATGTCCATGTTAAGCTTGGATGTTCCACAAACACATATTCTGGTAGTCCTCTCTTTTTTCCATTGTCCTTAATTATCCTATTCAAGAGATCAGTTACTATTGTTGGCTCAGAGTGACAAATATTTGACTTGTGCTGTGGGTGAAGGAGATGCTTTTAATATATTTGCATAACTAAATGTGATGCTACTATATTCATATTAATCTGAAGTGGCACTCTTAAGCCTGGTCTACCTTAGAGAGTTTTTTGTCAACAAAAGTAAACTTTTGTCGACAAAACAGTGCTGGTGTACATGCTATCCTCACCTCCCCACTGACAAAACCCCAAAATAAAACCACCTTGATGAGAGGTGTAGGGCTTTTGTCGGCAGAGCTAGGGTGACAGTGTCAGTGTAGACACTGCATCCCCTTAGAGCGGTGGAGGGGCTGTCATACTTGTCAATTTCACTGCTCTAGCAGTGAAACAGGGCAGAAGCTCCCCCATTCCTGGTCCTGCCTGGAGCCAGGGCAGCCGTGCAGGGACTTCTCCCCTCCTAGATCACAGCCGGTAGCTGGCTGCAGCCCTGGTTCCGGCTCTGAGCCCAGACATGGGCAGCTGCAGCCTGCTCCCAGCTCAGAGCCAAGACTGGACAGGACGTGAGGAGCTGCAGCCCGCCCCCAGCTGTAGCTGTAACTGGAGAGAGAAGTCCCCGCGTGGTTGCCCCGGCTCGTGGCTGGGACTGAGGGGCTCCTAACAGGGAGCTGAAAGATGTGTCTCTGAGCTCCCCCCATACTGCCCCTGAGGTCTGTAGAAGTGCTGCTGGTGAGGACACACTCCATCAACCCAAGGAGAGCACTGTGTACATCAGCCACTGGAAGTCGACATAATATATGTTGACTTATTTTTCTAGTATAGACAAGACCTTATAAACAGAGAATAGAAAGTGGTTGTAAGGAGCTGACTTTTTAAATAATGAATGTTAGTTATATTTAAACTGTTAGTTTATATATGAAACTTATATATATAACATATAACTTATAACATATATATATATGTTAGTTTATATATGAAACTTTTGTTTATTGTGTTTTGATATAATGTCTGTAACTGATGTTGATGTATGGCTTCTGTACAAATTAGGTTTACCACAGACTTTTATAATATATTTGGGTTATTTGTTTACAAATATTTATATGCAGAGGATTCCTGTAGTTTATTTTAGGTTTACAAAGATGGTACTAAATACAAAGTGCTACAAATCTAGAGTAAGAGAACTGACTAAATGTAGTACATATCCAGAAAACATTAAGCTCACTTCTCCTCCAGATGATCATTTGTCAACTAGCTAGAGATAATGCAAAAACAAAGAAAGGAAGTGTGGATGTGTGGGGGCGTCAAAGGGTAACTTAAATAAATAGCTCAGTAGCTAGTAAGGAGGGATGGTGGTAGGTCTGGACTCCTTCAGGAAGACAGCTCCTTGAGAGAAATCTGGTTCTGTGTGTATCCAGGGACTGACAGCGAGCCAAGGAGTGTCTACTCTAACTGCTGGGCAAAGACTTGGTGAGAAAGGTGGTAATCGAGGTTTATGTCATATATGGTTTTATTTACCCTGTGTAAGAATATAGTAGTCAGTATAGCTCTTTTCTTGCTCTAAGGGTCAAGCAGCATCCATCATCCAGCAGCTATGTTCAGCAAGTATTTTAGCTTCTTTTAAAGAAGCCCAACCAAGAGCATATTACAACATCAGATTGTGGTAGTGATATCCGAGTTAAGAAAACTGATGCACTTAGTCTTACCACCTCAACTAATCTACTAACTAGCCCAAAATGATCACTAAACTCCATTCCATCCATTCCAACTCTGGCAAGCAGCTTTAATTGTCAAATTCTGGTAATTGGAGTCCTATCCAATTGTGATTGGCAGTTAGGTCACTTCAGTTGTGCTAGCTGTCTCATACACATGTAGGGAAATAACTGTCAATACACTGTTTTCTAGGTCATATTAATAAACACTAAAAGACATTTTTTTTTCTTACAGGTGCTACAAAATATACTGATAAAGACAATGGAGGGATGCTTGTGTGGTCTCCATACCATAGTATTCCAGATGCCAAGTGTAAGTTCTCTTCTCCCAAGGAAATTATACTATATTAACTTGAACTGATTAAGTGCTTCTGATGTAGAGTTGTCTACTTCTAATTTTTAGCACGTAATTCCTTTTGCAGTGTGGGAAAGTTGTGGAAATTATCCTGTGGATGAAAAAACAAGGCTGATGATTTTTTTTCACCACTTCTCATTCGGGGGATTTTGGTAAAGGAAAGGAAGAATGTTTCTGTGATCCTGTGGTTGGGAAGAAGGCATTGGTCTAATCAAGCCTTCAGACCTCTTGAAATGTGTCCATTGTTACCACTGGCCTCTACAACATCTATTAATAATAGGGCAAAAAATCTAATCTTGAGAAATTTTCATGGTACACTTCCAGGAGAAAAGGTATTGTTATGGAAGTCTGCATAGATGAGTTACTGTGGAGGAAATGTAGTGGGGGCTAGTTTAAGGGGAAGACATTATGTAGGCATAGATACCTGTTGCCCTCTTCCTGGAAAAGTGGTGCTTATCCTGTCACATCACCTATGAAGATAATAGAAGTATAGTAAATATCTTACGGATCTGACCAGCAGTCTATCTTGCCTCTAGTCATATGAGCTTTAGAGGAAGAAACCCTGTACCGGGCAGTTATGAGATAACGTGATCCCAGGGTAAGTTTCCTCCTAATCACAGTAGTAACAGATTGATATATTTCCAAAACCTTAAGGGTTTATATCCTTTCCAAATCTCTGGTGGGTTTTTTTTAAAATATTTACAGCTGTTACTCTAGATATTTTTGTTATACATGTACATTTATGATCCTTTTTTAAAATCCTGGTAAACTCTTGGCTTCCATATGGTGTTACAAGGAACTCCACAGTTTATCTGTGTGTGGTGTGAATAACATACTTCCTTTTATAAGATTTGAATCTGTTATCTTCCAATTACAAGGAATTACAAGGTCTCCTTGCTCTTCAGTTCTGAAGGTGGGTCACTTGATGGGAAATATTTACAGTCAGTGACAGATAGTTGGTCCAAGCAATGGCTTGGCGAAAGTAGGGTATAACAGTTAAGTAACAAATTTACTGTTGGTAAGGCAATGGTCAGACTTTTATATATTCACTTCTATTGACAACTGACTCTAGAGGGTGGCTAAATATAATGCTGATAAATCAAGGGAAAGAAAGATAAATCTGCTTGCCCAAATCAAGGGAAACTAAGGCTAAAAACTAAAGAACCTATGAGATAATGCATTTGTGGCGGGGTAGGTTTTTTAGATCTATTAAACTTTCAGTTAACATGTTTGAAAATGAAAGTTTTCAATTCTCTTTTGAAATCTCCCAATTCTCTTTTCTTTGAAAGCCCCCAGTAGTAAGATCTGTGAAAGATCACTTGATCAACAAATCTCTGGTAGCTAACTAAATAATTGTTAAAATTGACATAAATATCTGTACATATAGGAAAATAGTCCCTGCCCCGTTTCAATTTTATACACTAAGAATACACATGCATAACCTTTTAAGGATCAGGCACTGTGAAAACAGGCAATGTATGAAGGGTAGGGAGGAAGGAAAGAAACCTATAATCAAAACTGGTATCCGTTATCACCAACTACTTCTCTGCTTTGCTACATTTAAGTGGCTAATCTTTTGTATTCTAATTTTAGAAAAATTAATTGGAGCATTGCTTTCTTACAGTGGATGAATATATTGCAATAGCAAAGGAAAAACATGGATACAATGTGGAACAGGTAAGTTCTGTGAGTGTTTTTTAAGGTCATGTTTACTGTATGAGTATAACACAACTTACTTTTTTCATCTGACTTGCATTAATTAACGCTCTCTTCAGGCACAGCAGCAGACAGTGCAGTTTTATGGATCTGCATAGAGCTATGGTTTGGATTCTCTGCAAAAGATTGAGCTTTTTATTTTCATGACATGCTCAGCTTGAATGCACTGTTTTGAAAGATTTGGTATGTTTTCAGTACACTGGGCATGTCATGCAATTGCGTATGTATGTAACTTTTTTAAAAACAATTTTTTTAGGCAAACAATTTTTGGTATGGATTAATGCATGTTGAAATTAAGAATGCTAAATATTTACAGTGGAACTAACATTGATTTAGGTGCTCTTTAGGTTGCAGTTCCAGAGGCATTACAACTAGTGGGGTAATGGGGAACATCCATTAAAAAAACATATACAAAAATAATTCAATTGGCATGTTTCAAAGCAAGAAAAACACTACCAAAATTCCAAAACTTGCAGGGTTTGGAGGTTGTCATTAAAGTTCTAGCTTTTTGGTTTTACTACTGTTTAACCAATACCCCATGAAAAACAGTATTGGTAAACATTGCTAATTCACGCTAATGACTAAAATCTATAGCAAGTTAGCAATTTTTAAAATTGCTAAGTGAATGAATACAGTAAAAGCAGAAAACCATGTAGTTAATTATTGATATGCTTGTAAAATATCCTGTTGTATAACCTTGTGGGGAAGGAGAGTAGGGCAAATAATGAAACTTCAGTAATGAGAACTCATTGCAGTACTTGGCTGAGTCTGTTCTGTTGGAAGAAGAAGCACAGAATATTGTGGTGTCTAGCCTATGTACAGAAAAATGGAGCTTAGTTTGTAATTGGTTTTTCCAGTGCTCTTTAGGAAAAATATAAACATAAATAAGTCAAAAGTAAGTCTGCATGTACAAACAACTGGTAGTTTGTGCTTACAATGCAATGGGAAAATGTTTTCAGGAGAAAAGCTGGTAGATCCATTAAATCAAGGAACTGAGATTTGATGGTGAGCTATTATTGATCATGTATGCACTGTCTGAAACTAATTTAGTCAATTCTGTTTGAGTATTCCCAAATCCCAAACAAGACTAGGTGTAAAATCTGTGATGGGTTTTTTTGGGGGGAAGTCTCTAGTTGCTCTAGAGTCTTTATCAGAAATGTAGAGAATTACTCACTATTTATACCCAATAATGAGATTTATTTAAAATTGTCTGTTTATGGTGTGTCATACACATCCATGGACAACGGAAGTGCACAACACAAGCCAGACAGCTCTTCTTATTTGAGAGGTGGGGGATTTTTAAAAGGGCACTCAGGATGTATTCAGATTTTCAAAATTATATTTTATTTGCTCACTTGCAGCCTTTTAAAACAACAACATAATTTTGTCTCCTTAATGAATATTGAACTGCATGTGTACAATGCAGCACATGAGGGTAAAGTGCTGGATGGCTTTCTGGTACTCAAAAAGCAGAAATCTTTTTTGTTTGAGTGGGCTGGAACTTGGGCCCAGGAAAGACTATAAAGAACTACATTGTCTGTTTGTTAGATAAGTCACATTTTGAGCCTATTTTCTTTAACACCTATTTTATGCTAACTAATTTAAAGATGATACTGTCACACCGACTGACTGGTCCAGGTATTGCAGCATGAATGGAATGCAAAAGTGCCCACTGATCAAATAAAACTGTACTACATAAGCATAATAGAAAAGAAGCTTAAGTGTGAATTTCTTTTGAGTGGGGGGTTCTGATGTCAGATACTTAGTCATATTTAACGTAGGTTTTTGAATGTAACTTTCTAAAGTGTACTTTGATACAAGTCAGCTAAAATCAAGAAGGGATTATTTCTTTTCAAAGGCACTTGGGATGTTGTTCTGGCATAAACATAACATTGAGAAGTCCCTTGCTGATCTCCCTAATTTCACTCCTTTCCCTGATGAGTGGACAGTTGAAGATAAAGTCCTGTTTGAACAAGCTTTTAGTTTCCATGGGAAGAGCTTTCACAGGATACAACAAATGGTACAGTAATATTTCTGGTTATAACTATTTAATATAAATATTTTTAGTCAGACGGTTCCTATCAGAATAAAGCCCCATTGTGCTAAGTATCATACAAACATATACAAAGACAGGGTTTGTACTCCAAAGAATTTAGTCTAAAACTTTAAATTCTTTTTCTGCATCTATATTATTCAGCCTTTAGAGCTATAAAAACTCTCAATTTATTTACAAAAGTGGCATGAGATTTGTTTGTTAAAGCATGAAATAGCTTTTTAAATGAAAAAACATAAGCGTTTTCTCCTTTTTTAATTTTCCATGCATTTAGTGAAAGTATTGCAGCTGAAGTATAATTATCTTAATAGTTTACATAGTTTGCATTTTTTAATATTTGAACTAATTCTTCTAGCTTCCAGACAAGACTATTGCAAGCCTTGTAAAATATTACTATTCATGGAAAAAAACTCGCTCTAGAACAAGCTTGATGGATCGACAAGCTCGAAAACTAGCTAATAGAAATAATCAAGGTGACAGGTGGGTTGAAAGCTTTTAAATAACTAATTACCCAAGAGTGAAGTTCTTTGTTTGGGTACGGATATGACAGCATTTCCTGACAATGTGCTTCAACTCTAACCTAGAGGGACCATTTCTAGGGGTGAGAGTACCACTAGTTTAGTCTCAAGCCCTTTCAACAGACAAACTGTATTTACTTGTGCTCTAGGAATTAAACAGCTCTGTGGTGAATGCAGTAGCTGCACAGCAGACTAGTTAGGATTTATTTCACAAGACAACTTACTATGAAACAAGATTTCGAAATCTTGGTTGGGGGTGGGATCAGGAAGAAAGGAAAAGGTAACTGAACTACAAATTGCTGAAATGTCCAATGATATTGTTTTACTGGCCTTCTGCAGTTTACAGTACTTTGTTTTTAATCCTTTAAATAGCCTTGAATTTGGTAATTGCATGTTAAATTTTATTTTTATTCTCCATTTTTACAATAAATATTATGTTTAGGTCTATTTAGCTTTATTATAGAGCAAAAGGTTCTAACTATATGTTACCATAAGGAGGCAAGCCTTTTAAATAAATTCAAAATAATTAGTGACCCTGTCACTTAAGGACTACAAAATCAAATCCAATTGCTTTCAATCTAGTTGAACTTTCCAGTTATTTCAGAAACACTGAGCTTCCTGAGAGTTTTTTTTTTTTTAACTTTTCTCCAGAAGTGATGTTGTCTGAACATGATAAACTTGGATCAGGCCTAAAAGAAACTTCTTTTCCAAGCCTTCCTGCTTAGCATTTTCCAATAGAAGGAATAATTTTTCCAACTGTTGTTGCATTAATTATGGTAACCTACGCAAGCTTAACAAAAGGAAAATGTTTCCAGGGTACTACATCCTTAAATTCCAAGTAACAGTAACTCAGATCCGTTTGTGGGTGTTATAACAATATGACTGTAACTTTATTTAGCGTTTATATTAACTATATAATTGTAGAGAGCGTTGGCAAAAACAGTGGAATAACAGAGGCTAATAGGACCAAGTTTACTCATCTGTTGTCTATCCTCAGTGATGATGATGTGGAAGAAGCACATCCAATGGATGGAAACGATAGTGATTATGATCCCAAAAAAGAAACCAAAAAGGAGGTAACACTCTAATTACAATAAATGTTAGTAATTTTTCCATAATGCCTTCTGTAAAGAATGTAACTTGCAACATGCTGAAATCCTCATATCATGTTTAAAGAACAGAAGATTTTGTTGCTTTTTAATTAAGCTAACCTTTACTACTTCATTTACTGAGACAGTTTCAGTCTTATATGTCACACACCTCTCTTTGGAGAGAGCAGTGAAGAAAAGACTGATCAGCCAATGAGAAGAAACTCCAGAGAATAGCTCAAGACCAATCAATAAGAGACACTTGTTTGGCTGTTCTGTCAAAAACTCTTTCCAGTTTCTTACTGATATTGAATAAATGGATACAGAGTATTTTCTTTATACATTAAGATATGAAGTGGTGTTTCTCAAAGTATGGCTTGTCCTCTTCATTCAAAGCAATGAGGACATGTGTCTTCAACTTGTTTTAGTACTTCTTTCTAGTAGAAATGATAGTGGATATGACCTTATCCTCTCCGTTTAAGAGGGAAGGAAATTCTTTGGTATCTTTAAAAAATTTTGCAGGCAGAAGTGTGATGTCCCTTTACTTATTGTTCTTGCAAATAGTCTCTAAATGTTATTAAAGCTGAAAAATTATAGGAAAAACTATACATATTTACAGCACTTTGTACGTAGTATATTTCCTTAGTCATCTTAGCAAGTTTGGGTCTCCCATACCGCAGGAGCGAGAAAACATTTATGAATATTAGAAAATGTGATTTTTTTTTTTTTTTTTTGAGTGGGGAGGGAGGAGGGAAAAAATCACAGATTAGCAAGAGTCCTTTCAAATAACACTACTAATATAACTTTGTATCTGCCAAAAGAGACCTGGGACATAGATTGGTCAGCAGTTCTCAAAAAAAGGGGGATGGGGGGGGACTTTTGGTGGCGGCAGGGTTACATGGGGGGAACAATGCCCTCCGCCGAAACCCTGCCGCTGTTTGCCCCTTTTTGGCAGCAGGGTTTCGCGGGTGTGGGTGGGTGGGTGGGAATTTCGGCGGCGGGGTTTCGGGGGGGGGGGGGATTCGGCGGCGCAGTACGGCTCGCGTACCACCCAGCCTTCTTTGAAGTACCACCAGTGGTACACGTACCACCGGTTGAGAACCGCTGGTCCAGCGGATAGGGCATGGGACTGGGAATCCAGAGATCTGGCTGTTAGCCCCAGTTTTGCCACTGTTATGTTGTATGACCTTCAACACATTACTTTGCCTCTGTGCCCTCATTTCCCCATCTGAGGCTAATAAAGGATCCCCTCCTTTTGTAAAATAGTTTGAGACTGCAGATGAAAAGGTGAAGATAACTACATCTTGTTTGGAATTGGTATAGCACAAATCTAGTGGGGAGAGTTTTTCTGCCTTTCTTGTTCCTCCCTTCCTAATGGGGGAATGCTTTAATGTTCTTTCTTTTGGACCCAGCACACCTTAAAGAGGACAAACAACTTTTTTAAAGAATTGCCCAATTTACTTTAATGAATTACTGTATTTGAACCATTAAATATGGTACAGAATAAAATTAGAATATAAGAATAACTAACAAGTCTGTCGGAATTGACCAGATAGACTAATAAGTTTGTCTGAGTAAATCAAGATTTATTTTGTGGTCTTATGTTTTTAGTTCTTACCTTCCTTGATTTTCTAAGCAAAATTAAGCCAAGTAGTAAAATCTTATTTTCTAAAACAAAAATAATAATTTTTAGAGTAGTCTACAAGTAACCTTTGATGAACCTGTCTTTTGCTTCAAAAATAAAAAGTAGAGTCATCAAAAGATGTGTAGATTCTTTTTTTAAAAAAAACTCTGGCTTTGATCTATTCTAAAGCATAAATCTAGTACAAAATTTCTGAGAGACCACTAAGGTAGGAATGAAACAGCATGTAGTGGAGAGAGGAAGGTATACAACATAGAAACTTAAGGGAGAAATGTATACTAGAGTTAGAGGGGAGGGGAGAAAGAGAGAGAGAACAAATACAGTATGGAGATGGCAATATGGGATGGTAGAAAAGTGATAGTCTTATAAGTAGGCAAGCTGAAAGGTTTGGTTCCTCCCCCCCCCCGCTCCTATGGAACAATTCAGGAATTAATTTAATGATCTGTAACGAAGATCACAGAGAAGTGTATATATATTAAATACAAAGTTCAAAGAACATTCATTATGTTGCATAGTCAAGCGCTCAAAGATTAGAAAGTGCTGCCAGATAACAACCTTAATTTTTCCACTTGCTAATTTTTGAGTGCTTGACTCTGCAACTTTAACACTGGCTTCTTTTAACTTTAGTTTTTTTGCATATAATTATAGTTGGGGCTGATAGCACGGCCTGTTAAGGTTATCTGACGCTTTCATAGACTTTAACACCAGGAGGGACCATCATGATCACCTAGTCGCTACCTGCACATTGCAGGCCACAAAACCTCACCCACCCACTCCTGTAATAGACCTATAACCTCTGAAGTTATGATTTATAGACTTCACGTTACAAAGAATCCACCATTTACACTAGTTTAACCTGCAAGTGACTCATGTTTCATGCTGCAGAGGAAGGCAAAAAGCCTTGAGTCTCTCTGCTTTAGGCTTTTTTTTTTTTTTTTTTTTTAAAGCCAGAATGGTTCAGCTGTTCTAAAAAATGAGGCTAGGAAAAAAATACACTCTGGAGGGTTTTTTTTAACATGGGCAAAGCAAACTTTTTAAAAAACGTTTTAGGTGCAGATTTATAAAGGTATTTAGATATAATTGTGTCTGCAGTATGATAGGATTTAGACTTCTACATGCCTAACTCCCTTTTGAAAATGAGATCTAGTCTATTAAATTGGTTAGACTAGCAATGCTGAGCACAACAACTCCTAAATACCTTTAAAAATCTGGTCCTAAGAGCCTTTATACTAGGGAAACATGGATTTGAAATAAGGCAGTGGGTGGCTTTTTATAGCCCCTGTGAAATTCTACCCACATTTGGCAAAGTTATAAGCCTTTGAAAAACTAGAAAGGTAAACTGAGCACTTGAGCAGAGACTTAGAGACTTGCTAGAACTAACAGCCAAAGAGTGTATCCTCATTGAGCATGTTTGAGTCTCTCTCAGCTTCTAGTGCTGACCAGACTGCATGTGCACCATCCCCACAGAGGGACTGAATGTGCTTCAGCCTAGGGCTGTGTGTGCTCAGAGACACTTTCCCTGTAGTGGCCGCTTCTGGCTGCGGCTGGACACTGGAAATGGAAAAGGGAAACTCTCTCTCTTTCCTATGTGCTAAGTGACGCACATGCACACGTCGGCACCTGGACAACAAGTAGGAGGAATCCATCTGACTTCAAAAGGGGACAAAAGTAGCACTGAAAGTGTGAAAGGAATAGATTGGGACAAGGAGTGAGACTAAAATTGGAGGGCGGGGTGGGAAACATGCTGGGAGTTGGAGGGGGAAGACTGGGACTGACTGACTAACTGAGCAAGGGGACTGGGAGCTGGAGACGGAGGAGGTAGTGAGGTCTAAGTAACTAGCCTATGGAGGGAGAATTGGAAATGGCTGGATGAAGACATTTGGACAAGGAGCCAGGGAGGCAGAAGATTGAGATTGGCTCCCAGTCCCAGGTTCTCTTTCCAGGATTCCAGCCAATCAGGTGAGGATCCCAGAGAGTGCTGACAATGGGACTGTAATGAGAAGACTTAGGAGTGGAAACTGGGGCTGAGTAGGCCAGGAGAATAAGACTGGGACAAGGAGCCAGGGATGGATGAAGAGAGTGGACTAGAATAGATGCAGGTTGGAGGACACTGGGCAGAAGAGGTCAGGCTTGGGTAGAAGTCTGTGCCTTCTAGAACCCCCTCTCCTCCACTCTTGAAATGGAATCCCAGGTTTCTTGAGTCTTACCAATTCTCTGATGTCAGTAAATATGACTGGGTCTTATTCCCTTGGTTTTTGTTCACATAGAGGATGACAACCTACTCCGTTAGCTTAGGTGGCAGAGGTCTGTGTGATGGATCAGACTTCCAATCCTGCTGATGAACCATGGGATGTCAAATTGATGGAACTTCTATTTTTTCAGTTTCTTTAAAACCTAGAAAATTGCAAACAAACTATTAAAAAAAAAAATTATTAAAGTGGCAAAAGCCAAGCACTCACAAGTTAAGGAAATGCCAGAATTAAGGTTGCTCACGCAACCATAATTCAGCGCTTTTGTGCATATAGAATCATAGAATATTAGAGTTGGAAGGGACCTCAGGAGGTCATCTAGTCCAACCCCCTGCTCAAAGCAGGATTAACCTCAGCTATATCATCCCAACCAGGGCTTGGTCAAGCCTCAGCTTAAAAACCTCTAAGGATGGAGATTCCACCACCTCCCTAGGTAACCTATTCCAGTGCTTCACCACCCTCCTAGTAAAAAACTTTTTCCTAATATCCAACCTAGACCTCCCGCCCTGCAACTTGAGCCTGTTGCTCCTTGTTCTGTCATCTGCCACCACCGAGAACAGCCTAGCCCCATCCTCCCTGGAACCCCCTTTCAGGTAGTTAAAGGCCGCTATCAAATCCCCCCTCACTCTTCTCTTTTGCAGACTAAACAAGCCCAGTTCCCTCAGCCTCTCCTCATAAGTCCAGTGCTCCAGCCCCCTAATCATTTTTGTTGCCCTCCGCTGCACTCTCTCCAACTTGTCCACATCCTTTTTATAGTGGGGGGCCCAAAACTGGACACAATATTCTAAATGCAGCCTCACCAATGCCGAATAGAGGAGAATAATCACTTCCCGTGACCTGCTGGCAATGCCCCTCCTAATGCAGCCCAATATGCCATTAGCCTTCTTGACAACCAGGGCACACTGCTGACTCATATCCAGCTTTTTATCCACCGTTACCCCCAGGTCCCTTTCTGCAGAGCTGCTGCCCAGTTCGTTGGTCACCAGTCTATAGCTGTGCATGGGATTCTTCCTTCCTAAGTGGAGGACTCTGCACTTGTCCTTGTTGAACCTCATTAGATTTCTTTTGGCCCAATCCTCCAGTTTGTTTAGGTCACTCTGTATCCTATCCCTTGCAGGGTATCTACCACTCCCCCCAGCTTAGTGTCGTCCGCAAACTTGCTGAGGGTGCAATCTACCCCATCCTCCAGATCATTAATAAAGATGTTGAACAAAACCGGCCCCAGGACCGACCCCTGGGGAACTCCGCTTGTGACCGGTTGCCAGCTAGACATGGAGCCATTGATCACTACTCGTTGAGCCCTATGCTCTAGCCAGTTCTCTATCCATTTTATAGTCCATTCATCCAACCCATACTTCTTTAACTTGCTGATAAGAATACTGTGAGAGACCGTATCAAAAGCTTTGCTAAAGTCAAGGTATATCACGTCCACCGCCTTCCCTACATCCACAGAGCCAGTCACCTCATCATAGAAAGCAATCAAGTTGGTAGACTTCATTGATAGACTTCATCAACATGATCACATACTATTTTTTCCACAGGAACTCTGCCTCAGTCTATCAGTGTGCCAGATGGATGTGCTTTGGTGATGAATCAGGATTGTGTAGTAAAGGAGGCTGTTGTCTGTAGGACCCCTTCCTCATTTTGTTGTAGAAGCTGAAAGGTGTGTAGAGCATGAGTTAAGGCATTGAAGGAATAGAAAGAATGGATTCATTATTAATACAGTTGAATGCCACCTTGGAGAATTGGATTCTATCCCTGCCTCTGCCACAAAGATCCTGTGTGATGCTAAGCAAATAATTTTAAACCAAACTTTTCAGAGATGCTCACTAATCTTGTGTTCCTCATTTTCTGACTTGGGCCCTAGGCCCTGATTTGCAGATGTGCATTGACTGCATTATGAAGTCAATAGAATATTTCAAATGCTATAAAATGCAAAATACACCAAAAATGAAGTCCTAAGCATCTCAAATTGGCACCTAAAATTAGTGGATATTTTTGACCTTTTATCTCAGTACCCCATCTGTAAAATGGGGATAGTACACCATAAATCAGGAATTTCGTGACGGTCTTGGATACTATAGATATAAAACTATATATGAGGACTTTAGAAAAGCCCATAAGAAAATTAATTGTATTTGTAGTAGGAGTTGATTAGTATGCTGTAAATAAGGCCTAGAGCCACACACTGAACAATAGAGATAAAATCACATGCACTGAATGAAGCAGGGCTCCTGAGGGGAAAACAGTATGTGATTATGTAATTAAAGGCTGCATCATAATGCATACACTCAAGCGGGGTGTAGGAGAATTATGGTTGTATAGGCAATCTTAATTCTAGCATTTCCTAACTTGAATGTTTGGTAGGGCTGTCCAGAAAACAGTTCCATTTCACAAAATAGAAGTTTCAGAATTTGTTCATTCTGCATTAGAATGCATTCAGAGCAATCTGGAATGGAAAACCCTGTTCTTCTCATTTCAGAGCGGAGGACTTGAACCTGGGCCTTAATCACCAGATTGTAGAGTCTCTCTTTCTGTCTATATCATATTTTGAACAGAAAGATTTCAGTGAGACAATGGTTTTTGTTGGATTTTTTTTACCAGGTCTAGTGCTTCACTTTAATCTTATTTTTTTTTTTTAATGTAGAATGTATAGAGACCTAGGAGCCTAGATTTCTGTAAAGCATCTTTTTTATAACCTAAGCTTTTTTTAAAGCAATAGAGTTTAGGACACTCCACCCTTTTTCACAGTATGTATACTAACATTTCTTTAACGCTGCTGAAAATACAATTTTTTTGTAATGGAACCAAACTTTATAAAGATTGAAAGAAATGTTAATTTGTTAAAGGCTGACTTACAGACCTATCCAACAACTGCTTGACAGCATAACTCTAACCGTAAGGCTTTAATGCCCTTTTCAGATATCTGTAGAAATGGCCTAGTTTTCTCTTTTGTGTAAACTGTTTGTAAAATATGCTTGCATGGTATTCAAAAGCTGTATTCTTTAATCACCAACCTCTTCTAACTTTTTAAGGGCAATAATGAACAACCTGTGCAGACCAGTAAAATAGGGCTGGGTAGAAGAGAGTATCAGAGTTTACAGCATCGCCATCATTCTCAACGTTCTAAATGTCGTCCACCTAAGGGCATGTATCTGACCCAGGAAGATGTGGTGGCAGTTTCCTGTAGCCCCAATGCAGCTAACACAATTCTTAGACAGTTGGACATGGAGCTAATCTCATTGAAGCGCCAGGTACTTTGAGTTATCTGTCTCTTTTGTTTGCTCTGAACTTCTTGTTCAGACTGAGACTATGTATTCTCCTAATCACTATTTTCATGGGAGTCTCTGAAATCATGTCTGTTGCTTCTACACAAGTGTCTTGTTAAATTGATTTTTCTTGTACTTGTTAATTCTACAGTGATAACTCAACAGGTTGGAAGTTAAAGTAGCCTCTCTTTTATTTTAATGCTACTCTTGCCTACTCTTGAGGATATAATCAAGTGGGACTACCCCTTTCTAAAAACACATATACATTTAATTCTTTAAACGGGTAATCTTCCCAACAACTACTTAAATTCTGTAGTGGAGGGAAGTAGAATACGATAAGATTCTAACATATCTGACTTTAAACTAAATAAAACCTAATGGGGGTGGAAGTGATCCATTTATTTATTGTATATTTATCATAACTTTTTTTAGTGCGGGTAGGATGGAAGAATCCTCAAAACAATGGAAAAATTATGAATCCAGACATATTTCTGTTTAAAATTCATAGATTTGACATAAACTCTGGTGCATTATCTCCATACTCAACACCCTCTGATGCATTCAGACACTTGTATGCAGTCAAATCATCTATGCAAGTCCATTTTCTCATATGTGTTCATCTGCATTGCATCTGAAGCATTGCTTCAGCCCATTTTAATTTGTTAATATTAGTAATGTGCAAGTGAGAGTTAAAAAGTACTCCTTTCTACAGAAAAAATAATCTCTAATTTCAATGTGTTAAAATAATTCCAAGATGAACTATATCAGGAGATCATAACCTGAAGCCAGCAAAACCAGTTTTAAAAAAAAGCAATCTGCAGCAAGAAGGTAACTGGAAATATCTCATCACTTTTTAGAGTTGTGTTTAGGTAAGGAGAAGGACCCTAGTCTTCTGAGAAACAACTTATGTATAGAACTTCTCTCGCTCGGTAAAAATTCAGAGCAGAAAATGAAAAGATGTTTGTAGTATTATCTAATATTTCTTATTCTAGACATGTAATTTTCTGAAAATTAGCTTTTATCTTCCTCCTGGTTTGTCATAATCCTGCTGGACAAATTTTAACCAGCCTTTCAAAGAACGCTGTCTTAGTCATCTCTCTCTCTCACTCTCCAGCGTAAAATACGATTTTTCTGTGAAGTAGCAGTTAAAAGCAGAGAAGCATTAAACCATAATGTTTACTTCTATAACTTAAGAGGCAGGTTTGTGACAATCCTAGTGGAGATATATGTGTAAAGTGATCAACTTTCTTTGTGGAGCTGATTAATTTTGGGGGGAATTGCTTTGTTTTGTTTTTATGAAGGTTCAAAATGCTAAGCAAGTAAACAGTGCACTGAAACAGAAAATGGAAGGTGGGATTGAAGAATTCAAACCTCCTGAGGTAAATCAGTATAATGTGCTAGAATACGTGGAATTGCACTTGGATTGGTGGGAAGCTACATTAACATATAGTTCTAAGTTATTTCCTGCTGCACGATGTTTTGTTTCAGCAATAATTTAACTGGAACACTCTGAAATTCATGCAATGGTAAGTATGTTGGTCCTCTCTGGAGGAAGTCAGCAAAATATGCTTTTCCTTTGTCTTTTAAATGGGAGATAGGTGGGATTGGGTACAATGGACAACAGAAGCAGTGAGGTTTTGTGATTATACATGAGACTAGGGAGCTGGATCATGTGCTGTTAGGAACCAGCTTTTCTGGTGAAACTGTCAGTTACTTAGTTGCTACTGTCACTAACATGTTGCGAGCAATGGGATTTTTTTTTTATGCACTGACGCTACTTTTTTAAGAGTGGGCATATTTTTTGAAAATGCAAAATAATCTAGCAGTTATGTTCTAGTAATACAATTAAACTTTAAAAAATTAACTAACTGTGTTTTTACCTTCCTGATGATGATAATGCTCTGTGACAGTTGAGTCTTTGATTGCATCTGTTTGGTAGTTTTCCCTAGATTAGCAGCCAGGCAAAGAAATTCAGTCATTAAAATACGTTCTTTTATAATGACTTTTAAGATATTTTACAGTGTTTTTGGAATGTGCTTTAATGACCTCAGTGTGCAATTTCTCTAATTGTAATAGTCAAACCAGAAAATCAATGCCCGTTGGACCACAGAAGAACAGCTTCTTGCAGTACAAGGTATGTTACAGAAAAGTAATGACCTATAACTATTAAAAATCTTAAGTGACCTGCAAATTACTTAAAAATTGGGCCCATGCCCTTTTTCTGCTTTATCTATAAAGAACACCTGAAAAATGCTTTATTTTCCTCTTTTTAAAAGTTGGTCAGGGAGGGAGGTTTCTGATTTCCTCTGCCCTCCCTTAGAAATGTTGAGAAATGATTTTGTTCTGTGATTTTGTTGGAAGTTCACTGTGATTTTTGTTGTTGTTTGTTGTTGTTAAGAGCTCTTTCTTTAATTAAAGGGGTCTGAATGGTGGTGTATGTTGAACATTAAGTAGAGTCAGAGTTTAATTACCCATTTGAAGTTAAATGGATGTTTTAAAAAAAAAAAAGCTCACTGGTCTTCTAAGCAGTCTGATTAAAAATCCCTTCTCTTAACATATAAATGACACCATCACAAGACACTAACTCTTCAGTCTTCCTGGTTGTCTAGCCTAAACAGACATGAAATAAAGTCGGAAACAAGTAGTAAAAAAACATGCAAAAAGGCAGAAGCCCAATTTCTTTCATTTGCAGGTCACCTTTAACTAGGCATAAAGAGACAAGATGGCAGTCTTCCCATTCAACATCATACTGTGAAAGTTTGAGGCTGAAGGCAGATTTTGTATTAACGCATTTTCTTAGTGGATAGCAGTGCACTTAACTGTACCCAATATCCTGTTGGTAAACATGCAGTAATCTCTTATCTAAGCATGAAAACTCTCAGATTTTGTCTTGTTAAAACGTGCACTACACTATCTGGAGAAAGCATTAAGATGAAAATATAAATATAAAAATGAAACTCTGTGTATTCAGTTGAAAGTGTGATAAGTTGCATCTCTTGTATTTTCTGATACTATACATCAGCTCAATATTACTTCACTGAAGTAATCAAGCTAGTTCTTCGCATTGTTCACCTGCTTTAAAAATAATACATAGACTAATTAGTATAACTTGCCTCATGTTTTGTTAGGATATCATAATGTGCAAGTTACTGAACAGTCAATATTTGATGATGTTTAGTATTCTGACTCTACTTTGAAAGTTAGATTCTTTCAAAGGTTGAATGGTCCTTACTACTTTTCTATGCAACCATGCAATGGTTTTATGCAATGTAAATTGTTCTAGTGCTTTCTAATTCAGATTTGGTTATTTTGTACTAAGTCCTCATGTTTTTGTGGTGAATACAGTTTTGAAATGACTGAGATCTTAGTTTGTTCATGCTCAGTCATTTCTCAACGTTTACTTACAATTTGGTCTGCAGAATCTTAATCATGACAAAACAATTTGCAAATGGAGAGCCCATTACATTTGATGGGGAGTGAAGGGGTCATGACACTAACTTGAAGAGTTATACTGTCGTGACACTAACTTTCTGAAATCAAATTGCTACAAGTGTAGAAACTACTAGACCTATTTCATGCTTCAGAGATATGACCCAGATGAGATCACAGCAAACTTTCTGAATATCTTACTCTTTATATTGGCTCTGGGACAAGAATGTAGATTTATTGAACTGGAACCTTGAATGAAAGCATTAATGTAATTTGGTGCCTTTAATTTAGCCCAAGTTCTGAAGAATTTTGTGAATCCCACTGACTACTCTGATAGCAACTATGATTAGTTCTCAAGCTGTCAGGAAGAGAAATAGGTTAGCCCTAGTATAGGATGGCAGTACATGTAAGTGAGCACCTACTTTCTGAGCTTCATTTCATAAGACGGCAAGTTATCAAGCATAATCAGCCTTCTGGGCTGAGAGGAGGGAAGCTTTAGGAAATAACTTAAGGTAGTGCTTGAAACTTGATTGTGTAATGATGAGTAGTGTGTGCACCAGTTTACAAGTTATATGACCTAGAAAGCTGATAGTCCCTTTCAAGATAAATGTGTGCTGTGTCAGTATGTTAGGTTTTCTCTGCCTCAGTGAAGAGTTAAGACTGCTGTTAAGACTGAGGTCCCCAAACTGGGGTGCAGAGGATTGTTCAGGGAGGCATGGCTGGGTCCAGACCAGCCCCATGGGGGTGGGGAGGGAGCACCACCCAGCCTTGCTCTGCTGTGATCTCTGCTCCAGGCCTGGCTATGGCCCCCATGTCCATCCTATGGCCCAATCTCTGGTCACGGCCCCCCAGCCTGCAGTGCCTCAGCCCCCCACCCCTTCTCCCTCTTGGCCCTGATCATGGCCCTGCTCCCGGCCACAGCTAGGAGGAGCAGGGGAGCATGGACAGAGATAAGGGGCAGGGGGTGTTGGATAAAGAGCTTGAAGACCACTTCACTATAAGACACTTAGTATGATAAAAGGAATCCAAAAGAAACCTGAACTGCAGTGATCAAATGAAAGAGTTGAATTTCATTTTGTTGTTATTCTGTTCACTTAGTGAATTCTGCAAATTGGTAAATAAGTCACAATGGGTTGTCTTATCAGTGTGAATTAGTGAAACTCTCCAGTTACACCATTTCTATTCTGTCAGGCAAAAAGACTGAGTACTGGAGGGAGAATACTTTGAAAAGGTGTAGCTATATCACTCTTCTTTCTCTCTCATCCCCTGCCACTGCTGTCTGTGCACAAAGCCAAATGGTTGTCTCTGTCTTGCCCAGACATACCCTCGTGAGAGACACTACTGTCGCTACTTGCATACGGCAACTCCCTGCAGCCAGATTGTTTTTTTCCCTGCAGATCTCTGACTGCGGGCAAGGCACTTACTAGTTCCTACATGCAGAACCAACCATAATTTTATTTGGCCCTTACTTGCCAAAATGGAAACTTCAACTTAGTTTCAACTGTAGTTGGACTACTTATTGGCACTGAATTTTCTCTTGTACATTCACTGCAGCTGAACAAGATATTGCATATTAGGAGCACTTATTCAAAAAGAAAAGTAGAAAGTTATGTCATGTTTCTTTTTAGTCAAGTTTCTAAGTTAGATTTCAGATTTTCTAACTTGAAATAAATAACTCTCCTTTTGTATCTTTTACTTCATCTGTCTGAAATGAGGCATTACATCTGGCATATAATTTTCTGCTATTGGGGGAGAAAATGCATGTCCTTTAAGTACTATAATGGATTTTGAATGGGTAAAGTCATCAGCAATTTTCCACATTACATAAGTTAAATTTTATTTTGCTCATGGCATATGAAAAGTTCCCTAGCAGAAAGCAAAAATTATAACTGTCTCCAGTTTATGGATTACTGGAAAGTAATTTTTATCCCAAGCTATAAAATACAAGCAGGTCATGTCTGTGGAGTCTGAAAGGTACAAAGCTATTGGACTCTTCAGGTGATTAAAGATGATATGCTTAGTACAATAGCTAAAAGCAAAGTTCTGGAGTGCAGGAGAACATGAGGATTTTTCTCTTGAGAACAGGAAAGAGGAGGAACTTCGTGGGTTACCATTAATGTATTAAAAGAGGAAAGGAGAGACTCAATGGATCTTTGTTTTTAAGAAAATGGAAACTGAATTGAGGGAGTACTGGAAAATTTCAGTATGTTACTGGAGACCAGCTGAGTTAGATACCAAATTGTATGTATTTTGTTAATTTGATTGACCATTCCTTGATAACTGACATATCAAGGTTTCAGCTAGAATTTTTCAGTGCTAGTATACTTTGTGAGAGATAAGCATACAGAGCCAGCCTTAATGTGTTTGAGAGGGCAAGTAAAATTTTTCCACAAAATCAAGTACAGTTAACTTTCTTGATCCACTATTGCCAAAATGAGTCTTAAGATTGTGGGGAGGATCAGAAATAAGTTGAGGCACTCCCAGATCAAACTGACTGATATAAAAAGGAATGAGAGAGAGAAGAGTTGAGCTATTCCTAACCTTCCACTACAGGAGAATTGGATCTCAGCTACTTTTGCTGAGATCTATTTTGCCAACATTGATTTTTTTTTTATTTTTTTATTTTTTTTAAGTGCAGTTATTCACTGGGCTTATTGGGGACAACTGCCAATTTATCCTCTTTGCAGAGGGGTGTTCCCCCATTTCACAAATAGCTAAATAACAATAACAGGCTGTTAGCTTATTCCCCCAAGAGCACAAAGGAAGTTTCAGAGCTAGGATTAAAACTCTGATGTTTTTGCTCTGCCTTCTGCTGAGTCAGTAGATTCATGTTGTTGAATTCTGCCACTCCTATCAGTCAGATGCCACATGGGTTCTTGGGAAAGGAGCTAGTTTAGCATGCAGCTAGCTGGGAGAAACCTACAAAGAAGCCCTGTAACCATCAGCTGAATTTCACAAAATACTGTTCTCTTCCCCCTCCAAAAAATCACACTATTTCACACATCAGAGACTAGCTCTATGTGGCTGTAGGGAGGGCTGTATGAATTACGAGGATCTTTAGGAAAAATCAGTGACAAACTCTAATCCTAGTGTGTGATTTATATTTTCAAGTTGTCTTTGCAAGGAAGAGGCAATGACAGTCTTTTGGGGGATTTTTTAATGGAAGCTAGAGTAATTGAGAAGTACTGAAAATTAAAGTGAACCCTTAGCTGTAGCCCCAAAGGCCATCTTCGTATACATACTTCACAAATAGCTGTGCTTGACTGATCCTTCACAGGTGTGTTATTTACTTTGCCTTTCAGGTGTACGCAAATATGGTAAAGATTTTCAAGCTATTGCAGATGTAATTGGCAACAAGACTGTTGGCCAAGTGAAGAACTTCTTTGTAAACTACAGGCGTCGGTTTAACTTAGAGGAGGTGTTGCAGGAATGGGAAGCAGAACAAGGAACCCTGGCTTCTAATGGTGATGCTTCTACTTTAGGGGAGGACACAAAAAATACTTCTAATGTGCCATCAGGAAAGAGCACTGATGAAGAAGATGAGGTGTGTTTTGTGTATCACGTATTAGTAAGCATGGGTTGAGGAATAGCACTTAATTCAGTGAAATATAATGTGAGGTTAATCTGATTGGTGATACACTAGTGTACTTGAGGGCCTGAACTTGATCTTATCAGCCTCATTTGGAACAGGATTGGGCTGCTAACAGTGAAATTCTTATGATTATATTAATGTAAAAAAAGGAAGATAACTGATTCTAGAAAACAACTTTATTGTTTCATCAATACTCTTATTTTTAGTTCCACTGTTCAGCAGTTTAGAAATTAAAATGCTTGGTAACTTTTTTGCTTTTTCAATGTCAAAAAAAAGCTTGTGCTTTCCATATAGTGGACACTGGCAACCCAAACTGTATTTTGTTCTGGACAGGATGGCTCATTTTGTATACTGTTTTGTTTTTGTGTAGGGACAGGCCATACAGATCAATCAATGTTTAGGCCCTTCACCTCCCGCACAGGCATCTGCTCCAGCACCAGCAACCCCTGTAGCAACTTTGAACCAGCCTCCACCATTACTTCGTCCAACGCTTCCTGCTGCTCCTGCTCTCCATCGTCAGCCTCCTCCACTTCAGCAACAAGCTCGATTTATTCAGCCAAGACCAACCCTAAACCAGCCCCCACCACCACTCATCCGCCCAGCTAATTCTATGCCTCCTCGTCTAAATCCAAGGCCAGTATTATCCACAGTCAGTGGCCAACAGCCACCCTCACTTATTGGAATTCAGACAGAATCACAGTCCACTCTGCACTAAAGAAGTGAAATAGGTCAGAACTATCGCAATTCCTTCAATTAAAATTTTATCAGTGTCCACTTTCCTCAAATAATGAAGGGGAGAAAAGAGCAAGCCTTCCAAGATATTGTGAAGCATTTTTACACAGAGGAGCAAGCTAATAATCTTAGCAGTGGAACCGCATGAATGACCATCTTTAGAAAAAGAATCTTCTGTGCAGAAGACTTGTACAGCAAAACAATGCCTACAGGTCAGCCCTTATCCATATGAATAACTGTTGAAGGATGCTAATCTCTTAAGCAAATAAATGTTCTGTACACCAAGTTTTTGTTTAACTGACTTACTCTATTTATTTTATTAAAGTTCTTTATATTGAAACATCTTAGTACAGAAATGCAAAGAGTCTGGCAAATTTAGGAACTGTGACAACTCCTTAACTGACTGTAGAAATTAATGTGGGGGATTAGTTTTACGTTTTCCTATGTTAGGAGTGCAAGAATTAATAGCCTGCAGTTCAGATTTTGGCACAGTTTATATATACAATAGAAGCATTTCATGCACTTTTAAACTATAGACTTTTTTATAGCTTTCTCAAAACAGACTTTACTTTCTTTAAAAAGATACTTTCTCATTAAATACTCCTTTTGAAAGAGTAATCTGAAGATCTGCTCAGCTATTGTACCAAACGTGTTAAATCTAGCAGTGTGTATGTTCTAATCTTATAAGCCCTTTGATACCAGGAGTCTGAGTTCCTAGTACAAAATTGTAGGAAGTGGATGCGCCAGCAACTTCTAGATCCAAGGAGATGATGAAAAATAACAGAAATAAGCACTGTTACAATGTGGCTACTCCATTTACTACACTTATAGCTGCAGTACAGTGGTTTTTAATCCCTTTGTTAGATGGGCATATCTAGAGTTACATACTCTATATTATTGATCTTTACCTAATGCTTTAACTAACAAGATAGCGTAAATACTGGTAATGCCAATTAGCAGGGAATGTGTCCTCAACTGTGGCAATGAGACTAGGTGAAACAACCTAATTTCAGAGCATGCTAAACGGTTATCTGAGCTTTCCCTTCCCCATCTGGGCTTGGTTTGGGTTTTTTTTGTTTTTTGTTTTTGTTTTTGTTTTGCTTTATTTGTATTAAACCAAATACAAAACAATTAAATGCAGACCTGCATTACTATTTATTTTTTATTGATCCTTCTAATTTTTGGGGAGGTAGAAGTGCAGGACTTCAGTGGAGAAACTAAACTATCTCAATTATCTGAAAATATAATTTTCATCTCTAGTTACAAAAAGGTAAAATGTGGAATTGTAAATTAATCAGCTTTCCTAAAAAACTAGGCCAGAAACTTGGGTAAGGAAGTGTTTAAAGCTACTGTTCTCAATCACTGTTTGGGAGCCAGTGTGGTCTGGGTTAAGCTATGGAGAAGTGTTTGCTTTTGAACACTGGGTCCTTCTCCCATATTGATCACCACACTGTTCTAGCTGGAACAGTGTTTGAATATTTTAAATATAATTCCGTAACTCTGTTCTAGTATAGACTGGGCCTTAAAAATAAACTGGATTTGCAGTTTGAAATTGAAATTTACAATCCCCAGTCTCCTACAGATTCAATGGTTCAACTGTCGTAATGTTTTACGGGTTAACATTTTTGCTTAAATCTTGTATCTGTGCAAAGGGAAGCTCTTGTAGCAGCCTCTTATGTACTGTATTTGCAACTCAAATATTAGAATGAGACATACAGCCTTAATTGTGATTAAGGTGTCAACCCTACATAAACACTTTTCAGAAATGGTAAATTTAGGAGACTTTTTTTTTTTTTTTTTTTTTAAACATCTGTCTCTGCTAATGTGCTTAGCCCTAAGTACAAAAGTCCCTTTTCAGGGTTTTCTTTCACACCAAAACTAGATTCCCACTCACCATATGGACATTAGATAGTGGATGTTCCAGAAAGAAAAGCAGTATTCATTGTAAAACAAACTCTGAAGAGTTCTTTATGGTCATTGGAACTCTTGTTTTGGGGGTCAAAAGGTTCCCTCAACCATGTGAAGTCTGGCTGACCTCCAGACTTTCAAGCTGACAAGAACCCTGTCTTGTGCATTTTGACATAACTGTTTAAATATCTAATTTTAATTGTTACCTAAGTAGAATGCATCTTTCAGTATTTTTTTAAGTATTGATATCAAGTCTCCCTGGTGTGTGTAATGTACCTTTGCTAATTTTTGTCTTGTCTATTGTCGATAGAATTTCAGTATGCAAAATGTTGGGTGTTTCAGTACAGTTGGACACAACTGACTGCTATCAAACTGTTCAGTACATTGTAATTCAATTGAATCCTGTTTAAATATTCTGTAACTGGGCAAAGGTGCTGTATTTTAGGGTGGGGGGCAAAATTTGTAGTGTACTTTAGTTTACGTACACTGTGGCACACAGTAGGGAAACCTTAGCAGTTGTAGTACTAAACAAGTATGTACATAGCAAAATGTCCTTTTTATTGTGTGCTTTGCAGACTATGTGCATACAGTTTGCACGTCTTGTTTTGGGGATGGGGTTTGTTTTTTAAACAGTGTTTTTGCCTGGAAGAGTGATATGCTTGCTGCTTAATCAAAGGATTAAAGTTTTAAAGGAATCTGTGTCTTCTATTTTTATGTACCTTGTAATGGTCTGAAATGTTAGGGCCCTTATACTGTGATTATCTTCTAAATTCACTTATATTTTTTTAATAATTAGAAATAAAATTATACAATGGTGTTAATTTTAATGGAGATTTTGTTTCTGCCATGCCACTAATCTCTTCGTTTTAGCTTTTTGTAACTAGTTTAGGAAATAAAAACTAATTTGCAGGTTGGCTTAATTTTGTCACTTCAAGAAATATAAAATGATTGCACACTCTAAGTTTGGCAGAGAAAGTGTATCTACATTGTTCAGAACCAATGTAACTTTACACCTCTTTTGTACAGTTTATTTTTAGTTAATAAAGAAATCTAAACAGCAACTATTCAAAATGAATGGCAAAATTTAAAAGTGCAAGTATGACCTGGACAATGTGTTTCTAGGTTCAAGACTCTGATTCACAGAAATGGAATATGGAGGCACACAATGTTCCAGTCTTGGTGGTTCAGCTGTCAATCACATTGATTATGAATTGGAACATTACCTGTTGGTACCATAAAGGAATTGTACATAGCACTTTTATAAAATGCAGTCCCCCTTGAAAGAATTTACGGTCTATATAAAGATAGTAAAACATGGAGCAACCATTAAGTTATGGGGGAGGCTAGATGGACAGTGACACTGCAACTGTAAGAGGGATTCTTGAAGGAAGTGTGGCTTACATATAAAGGTGACTGGACTGGTCTTGTGCATCTTGCATGTAAAGGAGAGGGAGCAGCTTAAAAGAAGGTATGAAGCTCAGAGCAAAGGATGAAGGGAATAAGAATAGGTTGTGCTTGCAATAAGGGAGAAGCTTGAGGGAAAGGTAAGGATGTTAAAATGTATTTAAACTGGGAAGCCAGTGAAAGAATTTGAGGGATAGCTCTGGATTTTTTAAATAAAAATAAAAAGCAAAATACTGCTTTAAACTAAATTACTAGTATGCAAAACAAGCATTTCATTATTTTAATCTAGAAATTAGGTAACTTTACTAAATGTAGTTTATTACAAACTCTCTGTTGCAGAGTTATGCTGAGACTGAAATGGGTGAGCTAAACAATCCTGGTTTGTAAAAGTTGTTACCAGCTGTCATGATAAAGGCACTGTCTTCAGAGAGTAGAACAGTAAGTGAAGTGTAATGGACAAGCTTCTCAACATAACATTTGTGGTCCTGCTAAAACTATATCTATAGACTGGTACAAATTAATATGAATCTTTGGTTGGTTGTTCAAGTGGAAAGAAGAATGTGAATCCAGATTTTATCCTGTTGATTGTTTTCATTCCTAAGTGAATGTAAAATATAACTATTTCTCCTCATTCTCTCTCCATAGGAAGCTGCATGCCTGAGCGGCTAGAGCAGTAAGCGATGCTTAATTATTTATAATGCAGAAAGGGACGGATCATGGGGGTTAATGGCCAGCCCCACAGTGGGAGTCCAGACAGAGGTGGGTTGTGTTCTTGACAGCACTGCCTTGCTGTGAGACCATGGGCTTCAGCTTGTCCTTGTATAAAAAGGGATGGGGGGGGAGGGGGAGAGAGAGAAGGTAGGATGTTTTAAAAGGTTTTCAAAAAAGGAAGAACAAAAACTTTTTTTTAAAAGAACAAGATAGGATGTATAAAAAGGTCTTCCATGGCAATGGCTTAGACAGCTACGAAAACATCAGTCCTTATTTTAGTCTACACCTAGAAAGGAAGCAATAGCACGTTAGCCCGCTATATTAATTAACGCTAGACTGCAATGTTATGCTCCTCACCGGTGTGGCGCTGTGCCAATAGCCTTTAGTCCCCCTTCGGGACGTTATTCCCTTTTACTTCGGCCCTCCACAATTTAAGCTCCTGGACGTAGCGTTGAAAACACCTGCCCCTTGGTTCTCACTGCCCCACCCAGCTGTGCTCGGGGATGTTCAGGATCAGCTGTCATCGTCGCCCTGCTCTCAGCCAAGCCCGCCCCGCATCTGCTTTGTGGGGCGATGCCGGAAGCTCAGAGAGTTGCTAAGCGCTGGGGGCTTGGCTTTCCCCTGCACCCTCCAGCGGTTGTGGGGCTTAATCCGCCCACGTAGGGAAAGCGCCTGTGAGGGACGAGGCTAGAGGCGAGCCTAATATCGCGGTTGCTAGTAGGGAACAAAGCCACCGTGACACCCCCCCGCCTGCCTAAATGCCTGGACCAGTGCAAAACTGCAAACCCCGCCCCGCCGTATGGCGCGGGTCAGAGCCCGCCCCTCCCCGGAGGAGCCGGGCCCAGCGCGGCCTCAGGCACAGGGATGCCCCTTTTTCTCCCCACCCCGAGGCAGCTGCCATGAAACTGAAAGCAACGAGCGCTGAGCAGAAGCCAGCGCTTCCCTTCGCCGCGCCCCCGCCGCTGAGCCTCGCCGCAGCCTCCCCCAGCGCGGACAGGGCCAGCTGCTGGCCGGGCTGGGGCTAGGGCTGCCGGGCGGCGGCGCCCCCGCGGCTGGCGGGAAAGTTTGCTCAGCCGGAGCCGGCTGCTGTCGCCCGCAAGGAAGAGAGCCGAGCCCGAGGAGCGCGGCGGCCAGTGAGTAGCGCGTGCGGGGCCGGGAGGGGCAACACCCCCCCGAGCTCTCCGCCTGCGGCCAGGGGCGCGCCGAGAACAAAGCCCGGCTGGCAGGCATGGCCAGCTCCGCCCCACGTGCGAGGCGAGCCCCCTGCACCCGGGCTGGGGCGCCCGCGACCCAGCTGCAGAGGTGGCGGGTGGGGCCGGCTGCTCTGGCGCGGGGCTTGGGCCGAGGCCGTTCCTGGGTCTTTTGTGTCTGGGACTCTGGCTCCGCTGCCCGGCGAGGCGACCCGCAAGGGAGGCGGCGGGGCCGGCAGCGGCGGGCAGAGAGCCCTCGGAGCCAGGAAATGCAAAAGTTCAGCTTCTCCTAGCAACGCTCCCTCGCCCGCCTGCTGCTGGGTGCGCGCCGGGAGGGAGGTCCGGACCGAGCGAGCGAGCGAGCCTGGCTTGCCGCGCCTGGGAGCGGTCGAACCCCTGGGCGCCAGCCCCCGGCGGCGCTTCTGGGGTCCCACTGAACGTGAGCGAGCGAAGGGGCTGCGCGCTGGTCGCAGAACTGGGGCTGAGGAGGGCTGGCTGCTTGCGTGCTTCGAGGTAGCCGGGCCGTTAATGCTTCTTCCCAGGGCTGTGACTTGTCTCTGTCAGACCATGAGCTTCCCCATGTCTTCTGCTAATACAGCCCAGCAGGTGCCTCTGCCTGTTGGTGGGGAGCGCAGGCAGGAAAGGCAGCGCCTACACACAACTAGCAACCTTGGGTGGTGTTGAGAAGTCCGCTCTGGTACCGCTCTGTTTGTGTTTAAAAAAATAGTCATTTCAGTAATGCTTATGGTGAGTTACTTTCAGGGAGGGTTAGTGGCTTAGAGCTCCTTGAATGGGTGGGTCATAGACTGGGGTCTATGTACCTAAATGATTTGCCAAATTCAGCCAGTCAGTATGCAGTAAAACTCAGAACAGACCCAGATCTGCTTCCTACTCCTCTACTCTTAGCACGGGATAATTCTTCTCCTTTGTTTGTAAGTACACCTTGGCTAGAGGAGTCAGTAGCCCTAGGAAGTTGCCCTAGGTGGTTTTAGACTCAGCATGCCATGTGCCCCACTAACAACACTAATCAGCTCAAAACATAGAGGAGTTGTGCGATGAAGTCCACAGAATAAAATAAATACAAATACAAACACAAACAAGATGTTCATCTAGGCCAGTGCCTCTGGTACCATAGAGTGATAGAAAATTTGAAGTTTTCTGCTTAGTTAATTTTTGTTCTGTACTGTGCTCTTAGGCTTCAGCTAGAATGGCTTAAAAATAGAAGTGTATATTATTGTTTCCAGCCTAGAGCCCCCCACTGACCTGAACACCTTGACAGAATTATTTCTTAGTAAATAAAGCACTGCCACTTTTCACTTATCCCATATTTATAAGAGGAATTTATGAAAGTCAAAGTTGTACTGGCTAATGTCAGGAATCATCAGCCAAATTAACAAAAACCAAAGCAGTAACAAGTTTCAGTAAATGCAGTAACATCAAGCTGTTTCTGCCAGTTATCAGGTGGCTGACAGTATTTGATCAAGGCCTTGTGCCTCACAACACACCCCTTGCATACCTCCTTTAATCAAGTACACCCACATACGCAGTTGCATATTACAATACAGTAGAGATCAGCAGAGCTGATTCTCTGCAATTAAAAAAAGGTCAGAGCTGCTAAAAAGGCATTTATTAAAAGAGTTCCTCTATTTTTGAATTTGCTCTCTTCCCCTCATCTGCCAGAATCCAGATCTGTTAACCTTCAGGGCATGCTACAAAGCCCAGATTTTCTCTTGAGTATTAGTGGGAAAGGAGGTGAATTAAACATTTAAGGGCAGGTATTATACCTGTCCTGGGATCTTTTCTAATGGCTGGTATGTATTCATTAGGGTGGTAAGAGACATTCATTATGTTAAACTAGGTACAGGCACCTAATACAGGAGATGGGTGCTTATTTATGCTTTTATAAATAAAAAAAATAAATAAATCATATACTGTGGTGATGTGGCCTTATAAACACAGAGAGATTCTTTAAGTAGAACTTGTCACACCAAAAAGAAAACTATAAGTACTGCATTAAATTAATAAGAAAAGAGGAGAGCTCTAAGAAAAGTGTTTTAGGCAGCTTTTAGTGTCTTAGCTATAATAAAGAATGACTGACAATCCAATAGGAAGCTGCTTCCTGGCAGCTCAGTTAGGATTCAGAGAATGCACACACCACAAAACAGGACAGTGACTGTTGTTGCAAGATAACTTTTGCTTGCTTGATAAATAAATAAGGGTACATGAATAAGGGCAAGAATTCCGCTGGCGGGTAATTCAAATGTGGCCCGCCAGTGGAGTTGAGTTTGACACCCCTGATAAAGATCATGGGTGCACACCCTAATGAAAATTCCCTGGGTGCACACGCCTATGGTGGTTTGTATCAGTTTAATCTGAACCCAATGCTCTGCAGCTACCTTGGGCTGTCTTAACCCAGCAACTGAATTCTGTGCACTGTGTGCCTCATTAACTTCATGGGGACTGCGAGATTGTGTGTTAAGTTAAGCATATGCTTAAGTTTGTTTTCCTTATGCGTGTTCCTTACTTCATTGAGGTGCTGTGAGGTTAAGTTAATTAATTGTAAATTGCATTGAGATCATTTAGTGGAAGGTAGTATAGAAATACAAAATAGAATTGTTACTGAAAACCCCTAGTGACTACATAAATTACAAGGAAAAGAGCAACCTATAAACAAGTTTCAACCAACGCAGTCATTATAAAATACAAACACCCAGACATATTGTATTTTTTAGTCTTGTCTATTTTGGAACATATTTTGGCTTCAGATACAAAGTTACCCTTGTTCAGTCTCCGGTAACTGGACTTGTGCCTACGTAGCCAGGATATAGCCCTTAATAATATATCAAAGATAATAAATTACAAGAGGCTGCTTAATATTCCCTGAAGTACAATAGGTATATCTCACAGCCATTTCAATCAGAAATTTAATGGAAGACAATAAAAAAGTGGGCTGCTTGCTGTTGTCTCTGAAATCCACCTCCATTTATCTCATCCATGACCACCATCCTCAGACTCTGTATTATGGCTTTTCTTCCTCCCCCAAGGACGAATGGTTAGAACTCCATGTGGGCCATGTTGGTGCTGCACCCAGGGCTGCCCAGAGGAGGTCACTCAAGAACAAAGCCAGATCTAGCTGATCTTCCCTCCCTCCAATGGGAGAGGGGTTGTTAGGTCCCCTGCAGCGCAAAACAATAAAACTGCCTCCTTCAGTGTGTCCATTCCTGCTCCATAATCTGCAGAAAGGATTTGTTCCCCTTCTCCCAGAAGAGGTCCCAGGGCCCAATCTTCAGTTTCACCACTGCTGCCAATAGTGATTTCAAATGGCCCCTGAAAATCACTTCTGCTTTCTGACATTTGATATTCTTATTATTAAAAGTTCAATCCATGTTTTCTTAATCACATCTGACATAGTGATGTGACTTAATAAAATGCAGAGAGCTCATGAAGGAGGAGGGTGAGCTTGAGAGAACAAATCCTTTGAAGAACCATTAATAATGTAATAGAACAGGTGGGGGCGCCAACCTTTTGTGAGGATGAGTTAAGATAAGAGTTTGATTTTATTGTAGGAATTCAGATGAATAAACTGAATTGATTCTGGGGTTTCTATTCACATGCTGATGAAATAGTACATTCAGACTAAAACTTCACTAAATCAAATTGCTAAGAGTGGTAAAAATTAGAAACAAAAATCTTTTAGGCCTTGCACTAAATCAGGGGTGGGGAACCTTTTTGTTGCCAAGGGCCTGATGGTGGCCCTGGCAGCGGGCGGGGATTCGGCGGCAGGGGGGGGATTCGGCGGCGGCAGAGTTACGTGTGGGGCGGTGCCCGCTGCCGAAATGCCGCCGCCGTTTCGGCGGCGCGGTTTTGCAGTGTCCGCAGGGTTCCGTGGGGCAGTAACCGCCTCCGGACTCCACCCGCCGCCGAAAATGGGCAAACGGCGGCAGGGTTTCGGCGGCAGGGTTTCGGCGGCGCGCACTTCCCACCCGCCCGCGGGCCGGATCAAATTCTTTCCGGCCCGCGGGCCGGAGGTTCCTCACCCCTGCACTAAATGGTGATGGACAAATCAACTGAAGCCCTGAATAGTAGCTCTCAGTGAATTAATAGACAAATTATTATAGCTCATCACTAAGACCCCAATCCTACCAAAAAAATGCAATGGTCCACTCATCTGTTTGCAAGAGTGAGATCTTACTTTGGCCCTGATGCACTTCTGTTTAAGAAAAATTTTAAAGAGAACTAGTCTTATGACCTATTTTTATCTCTCATCGTCCTTTTCTTCTCTCTCTCTCTTCCTGTCCCTTTTCTTCTCTATCTGTTGCCCCGTCTGAATAAACTCCCCCTTCTCTTTGTTTCCTGACACCTTTCTTTTCACTCTCTCTCATTATTCCTTTCCTGTTTGTTGTTCTTCGAGTGATTGCTCATATCCATTCCACTATAGGTGTGTGTGCACGCCTCCGTGCATGACTACTGGAACTTTTTTCCCCTTAGCAGATTCCGTAGGACCGACTCTGGTGCCCCCTGGAGTCCCGCGCGCATGCCGTGGTATATGAGGCACTGCCGGCCCTATGCCCCCCTCAGTTTCTTCTTTCCGCCCGTTGCGATTACTGGAACTGCCTGCGCTTCCATTTCAAGCACTTTATTCCCCATGTTTAAACTTTAAACTAGGTTTTTTTTGTGTTAATTAGTTCTTGATGATAGTCTAGCTTAGTTTTTTACTGGGAGCAGGTATGTTCCGGTATCATGGCTTCAAGCTGTGCACTCCTAAAGCATGGGGGGGAAGCTCTTCGTAAGTAAGAGAATGGATCGTAAGTCTTTCAGAGCTCCGGAAAATCCACATGAAAGCCCGGCTCATGGAGCCCCGAGCCGGCTCTGAGCCACCCACTTTGCTCAGTATCCAGCACGCCGTCGACCTGACTTGGCACCGTGGAGCCGGAAGCACTCGGACTCCCCTGCACCGTTGGAGCAGGCGGGATGGAGCACTGATCCACACCGAGGTCAGATCACAGAGATCTGCTGCCGGAGCCAGCGTCTCCAACCAGGGAGCCTCCCCTGACTCAAGGAGTGGGGGAGCCTCTCGGCACTTACCGGCTTCGGTGGCCGAAGGGCAGCAAGAGCCTTGTTGGCTTTGCATATGTCATTGCTGCCCATACCTCCACAAGAGAGAAGGGGCTGATGTTAAGGGGAAGCCCGCATTGGGACCCCTGAATGGCTCAGGAGATCCCTGGTATGGGGAGGAAGATCTCCTGCAGACCGGTTTCCTAGAGTAGAGCAGGATCGCTCCCCTAGAAGTCATCCCAGGTCGTGGTCGCTGGACCGACCTGCACCGAGGCGGTGAGTGGAGTCGCCTGCCCAGCACTGGTCTGGACACCCCCCGGCACCGTCGGCCCCCGTCCAATTCGATTCTGCGGAGGCGGACTCTCCCGCACTGTCGGAGTAGGTGGGGGTGGAGCACCTACCAGCACCATCGACTTCGGAGGCTGAAAGGTGGGAAGAGCCTTGTTGCCCTTGGATATGCCACCGCCGCCAATACCTCCACAAGGGAGAAGGAGCTGGCGTTAAGGGGAAGCCTGTGTTGGGACCCCCTGAATGGCTCAGGAGATCCCCAGTATGGGGAGGAAGATCTCCTGCAGACCAGTTTCCTAGGGTAGAGCAGGAACGCTCCCTTAGAAGTCATCCCAGATCGTGGTTGCCAGACCGACCGGCATAGATGCGGAAAGCAAAGACACCTGCCCGACACCGGTCTTGATCCCCAACCACCGGGCGAGGTCCATCTCACCGCCCCAGCATTGAGGAGTTCGCCTGCAAGGATACGGAGCTGATCCCGGTCACCACAGACAGTCTCGGTACCGAGGACTTCGCCGGGCGGTGCAGAACACAGATGCCGGAGATGGACTCGGCACCGAGGAGTTCGCCCCCACGCCGAGGCACCATTGAACCCTGGATGCTGGAGATGGACTCGGCACCGAGGAGTTCACCGGGTGGTGTAGAACCCGGCATCCTGAGACAGCCTTGGCACAGAGGGGTTCGTCCCTCATACCGAGGCTGTGCCAAACTCTGTGCTGAGACAGGCTCAGTAAGAGACTTTTGGGCAGCCCCAGCAGTGGTCTGTCAATGATGTCTCAGTATCCGTTTGGGGATGCAGTACCTGGGGGAGCAACCATCAGCCAGAGCCCCAGGCAGATGGCCTCAGTGGTAATGGTCACCCCAATGGCTGTATGACCTTGGGGGTTTCCCAGGGGGGACGGGACCACAGTCCATCAACTCCTCAGGGATGCAGTCAGTGCTTCGAGTACAAGAAAAAGCCACCATGCGCCCTCGGATGACGGTTTGGCCCCATGGGCAGAGGCTCCTGGGGGGACCGCCTGTCGGCAGAAGAGGGCTGCAGCTTGCAGAGCCCTCCTCTTCTCTCCTCCCCGCCAGATGAAGCATGTGCCTGAGCCCTGGTTGATTCTAGGGCACAACGGGAACCGCTCAAGAGGCGGCCTCCACCTTGGGGCTGGAGGCCAAGGAGAAAAAAGGGGCAGCAGACAACCTTCAATGTGATACCGATGGGCTGTCAGGGTGATAGCCCTCCTGGTCTAAAGAGGGGTGCCAGGCATAGAGTAGGTCTCATGGCAACCCCCTTCTCTGTAGCCCAATGCCTAGAAGGAAGAGTATTACACCCACTCAAGGGGTTTGAATACTTGTTCACCACACTGCCCCAGGTCCCTGGTGGTGGTTGCCGCCAACCACAGGGATAGGCAGGGCGGACAGGCTCTACTTCAGAGAACAAGGGCGACTGCAAGCCAGACTTGTTGGAGAAAATGTTATTCAGTAGTGTTACCAGCAGGTGGAAAGGGAGCCCTTGGGGGACTTGGTGAGCCCCTTTGCTGAGGCTCTGCCTGATAGCAGGTGCAGAACCTGTATGCCATTGCAGAAGAGGGTACCACGGGAGCTAGAGCAGTGCTCCAGGCACCCTCAGTCGCTGCTGATTCGGTGGGCTGAGCCATGCCTCCTGCCACCGGCATGCCCAGAAGTTAGTGGCTGCAATCCCGAACTATCCCAAAAGGTCCAGCAGCCTTTCCAGGGCCCTTCCTTGGACAAGTCAGCCTTCTCCTTGGCTCGGATAGAGGAAAAGTGGCATGGTCTCAGGGACTCCTAGACCACGCTCTGTTCCCTGGGCCGCTACGCACCACAGACCTCCAGGTGTCAGGCAGGAGTGCCAGCCACAGCAGCAGCAGGAGTGCCAGCCACAGCAGCAGCAGGAGTGCCAGCCACAGCAGCAGCAGGAGTGCCAGCCACAGCGATCTCCCAACTTACGGGCAATGAGACAGAGTCAGGAGGTCTGGGAGACGCCAGCCGCCCTGACTGGCTCCTTAGGCCCTCAGTAGGGGCCCTCTTGGCAATAAGGCGATCGGAAAAGGCCCTTCTGCTAGTGAACGCAAGGGTGGTGCCCTAGCCTATACCCTCCTGTAGGCTTGGGTGAGCCAGAAGGCCTTTGGACCACTGAGTCCTTCAGATAGTTTGGTGAGCTAGGGGCCCCGGTTGTCTCCTCCCCCCAGGCCCTCGACGCCACCCCCTTCCTCCCTCTGGCATTTCCACATCCAAGATGTTGAGGACGCCTCAGCCAAAAGCAGCGGGAGAGATCCCACAGGCGATGGCAGAAGAGGCCCTACTTGAGGTACTCCCTCATTCCCCCACCCCCCCCAAAAAAAGCGGGGGGATTTGAGGATGGTGGCAAACCTATGTCGTCCCAGAAATACCAAACAAGGGGATCAACACTCGCAGGGTCCCCCCAGCTCCAGTAGTGGAAGCATGCCGACCTGGATGTCAGGGGGACACATCCTCAAAGGTTCTCTCACTTCGTAGGGGTCGATTCCCCCTAATGCTTTACGGCTTACCCTGCGGTCTGTTACTTGGCCAGTGATGTCTGCTGAAGGCTTGGCAGTGGTAGCCGCGCGCTGATGGTGCATGATCTGCCCATGCAGGCCCAGGTCCCAAGCCCAGAGCAGTGCGAGCCGGTTAGGCGTCTCGTGTGTTTACCAGCAGGACCCGCTGGCCGGTAAACACACAAGTTGCTTCCTGAACCAGACCACCTTGCGCCAGCCATGCTGTGGGACAGAGTCCCTCACGGGAGTCCACTCGTCAGCCTTATGAAGGGAACCTATCGGTCCTTAGGACCTGGCGATGATCACCTGCCGGGGGTGAGGAATGGCAAGGCGGACTGCGTCCGGGGTCGCTCTTCCTTACCACGAGGGATCGCTGCGCCCACTAAGGGCGTTCACGACCGTCTGGAGAGGGGTTCTCCCCAAAGGGAATCCGCCAGTATCGGATTGCAGCACGAGGTGTCCACAGTACTGCCCTCTCCCTGGTCAAGGGGCAGGGGTGCTCGCCAATGCCATCCATCTGCAGCAGTCAGAGGCCCTCATATTCGCTTTCCCGCCTTCCCCCTCCTGCATGCAGCCCTGCTGAAAGCGAGGAGGGGCTAAACAGATGCCATCTTGATTGCTCTGGCCTGGTCACGCCAGCACGGGTTCAGCATGCTGCTGGTTTTCTCAGTCGCCGCCTCGAGCCAGCGCAATCCCAGCTCCAAGGATCACGGTCACCTGTGGTGCCCAGACCTGGACCCTAGGCACCTCATGGAATCAGAGATCGGTGGCAAGAGGTGATGAGCGAACCGCTCATAACAAGTCCAGCAAGTATCAATGGGTAGCAGGAAGCCCTCCACGCAGGTTGTGTACCGGGCTAAGTGGAAGTGGCTGTGGCCTGCCGGGAGCAGTCCCGAGACACTCTGCCTGGCCTTTTGCCTGGATAGGCAATCCGGGAAATGCTTGCCGCAGCTAGCAGCCATTTCAGCCTTCCATCAGCCGCTGGCCGTCAGATGGCGGTTCGGTCCCAGAAGGGGGTGGGAGGCTCTATCCGTAGGCCCGCGACCTAGTGCCTCCCTGGGATCTCAACCTGGTCCTTCCCGGCCCCTGCTCCCCCCCGCCCCTCCAAAACCCACGGCGTCATGCCCTCTGCTCTGGCCTTCCGGGAAGATGGTCTTCCTGGGGGTATATTACCTCGGCAAGGAAGGTCTCCTGGATCAGAGCTCTGACCTCAAAGCTCCTCCCTCATACTGTAGTCTATAAGATAAGGTTCAGATGGGACCGCACCGGGGCCTTCTGGCCCAAAGTGGTTGCCCAGTTCATTGGACCAATCATATACTCTCCCCAGGTTTCCCTGAACCACGTGACTCGGAGAAGCGGGAAAGGCAGCACTCGCTAAAACGCAAGTGGGGCCCTGGCTTTTACACGAGATGCATGAGGCCATTCTGAAGAGCGATGCAGTTCTTCCTCACAACATCCGACCGGATGAGAGGTTCACCGGTCGCCGACTGGCGCAATTTCCTTGAGAATAATTTCCTGCATCGTGTTCAGCCACGAGCAGGGGGAGGTGCCGCTTCCGGATGCCACAGCTCACCCAACAGAGCTCAAGCTCCATCTACAGCCTCTCTAGCGGAAGTGCTAGGGCAGGGCATCTGCAAAGCAGCTGCCAGGCTGGCGGTACATACCTTCATGTCCCACCACACCTCTGTCCAGGGCATGGGAAGGAGTGGGCCTCAGCAGAGCTGGGCTGCAGGCAGCTCACCGCTAACTCCAGCCCACCTCCAAGGTACTGCGTGTTAGTCAGCTATAGTGGTATGGACATGAGCAAGCACTTGAAGAAAACAAGGTTACTTACCAGTAACTGATGTTCTTCGAGATGTGTTGCTCATGTGCATTCCACAACCCACCCCCCATCCCCACCGCCAGAGTTGGCAGAAAAAAAGGACTGAGGGGGTGTAGGGCCGGCAGTGCCTCATATGCCGCAGCATGCGCACGGGACTCCAGGAGGCACCAGAGCCGGCCCTATGGGATCTGCTAAGGGGAAAAAAGTTCCGGTAGCCGTGCATGGAAGCGTGCACACACACACCTATAGTGGAATGGATATGAGCAACACATCTCGAAAAACATCAGTTACTGGTAAGTAACCTTGTTTTTTCTCACCTTCATCCTTTCCCCACATACTTAAAACAAAACAAATAATCCTTCTGCCCCTCTTTGCTGTTTCCTTCCTCCTTTGTCTCGGAGGGTCTGCAAAAGAAATTGGAAAGGGATACCTGAACAATAGCATGAGACTAGTGCTTTCTTCTCATTTGCAGAGTGAAATTGACTAAAACTGGGTTCCTAGTGCATCTCAAATTCTCTATTCAGGACTTTCCCCAAAACTTTCCTAGAAGCAGATGACCTTTTCTGGTGCTGTGCTCAGATAGAATTATGTTTTCTTCAAATTGCTATCTTGTGCAAATAAAACCAAGTAGGAGTATCACTTCCTTCTACATCTACCAGAATTTTGTGGAAAATCCATATAAGAGCAGTTGTTGTTCTGACCTCCAAAAGTGCAAAGGATGCATATGCTCTATAGCTCAGCCTCAGTAAGTCCTGAGGGCAGATGTCATTTGTAAAGATGTGGAAAAAAAAATCAAGGTCCCAATCCTACAAATCCTTAACCATGCTAGTAGTCTTAGGTCTTGTCTACATAAGTTGCACCAGTTTAATTGTCCGACTGAAGCAAGGCTCTACACTAACATTTGATGGCATTTGTATCTGTCTGTTTCCCTGTATGCAACACAATAACTTTTGAACACTGAATCTGATCCATTCTAAATTTCAGGAAATGTTCTAGGCATCAGTGGGCAGAAACTTATTGATTTGGGTGAAAATCAGGATACTGGAAGGCGAAAATGGAGAATAAGAAAATGGAGTTCCTTGCATCTGGTTAGCAGATCCAACAGTTTTAACCCCCTCTGTAACTGTCTGTAGGTCAAAGAACTGGTTGATGGCAGCCATTAAAAGCTTCCAGTATAACAACACCCCTTATCTCAGCTCTGCCCATTGTCCCAATACAATTTAAAATGTTGACACCCTGACTTATCTTCCAGACAGGAAAAACAATTAAAAAAAATGTTAGGGAGGAAGGAGGGCATGAGAGACTGAGAAGGCAGAGTGGCTTGGTAAGTGGGGGAAAGAATGAGGATAATGGCTTGTGGCAGAGAGAAAAATGGGGGGGGGGGGGGGAAGGAGGGCAAACAGACCCTGTATGACACAGCTTTGTAAACAGCTCTCATCTCAAACCTGACAAACTCACTACATCAAATACATTGCTTAGAGTGTATTTGTCCATAAAGGGTAACATGTAAGGTCTTTAGTGAAAGATTGCTACTCATTTGTGTTCATAATTGTAGCATGATGTATGTACAGGTAGTATTTAAGGAATAATGAAACTATATTGAAGTTATGGTCTTATGGTCTATAGTTACAAGAAGTCACATGGGGGTAATATTACTCAGTAATGTCCTGGTCATGCAGTAGGGAGTTGCCACCCCTCCCTGGTTAACCAGTGATGTAATGCAAGGCTCAATTGTTAACCATTGCCCCATCCCAGAACAGTCAATGGAAAACTATCAAAGACAATCAAACAATCAAAACCACTTGGAGGTAAAAAAGGAACATTTTGTCCAATGGGGGAATTGTCCTGTCTACAAATAAAGACAAAAGACTTACAATATAACATAGAGTGGGGAGAGGCACTCTAGATCCATTTGTTAAAGAGACATCTTGTTGAAAGGGAGTGTTTGTTGAAAGATTGGATCATGATTCCTGTGAAGCCCGCCAGCTTTGCAACAGACTGAACTCTGGGGGGGGGGAAACCTACTTTTAGTTAGGAAAAATAACTGTTAGTAAGTATAGGCCCAAGTTTGTATTTTATGATCTTGTTTTGTATTGTAACCATTTGTTTCCATCACACTCTTGTTTCTAGTGCGATCTCTATTCTTGCTTAAATAAACCTTCTTTTGTTTCATTACAAGTGCTATGTGGTTTACAGGAGTGGTGGTTTAAGGTAAAACTGGTAAACTGGGGTACATTGCTCCTTTGGAAGTGGAGGGTCTGGGATTTCTGTGAGTAGCCAGTGTCAGGGACTGGATATCACAAGGGAATGCTTCAAATGGACTTGGAGACTGGGGAGCACCTATTGTTAAGGCAAAGACAGGGCTGGCATAGCCCAGAGGAGAGTGCTTGAGTGGCTGAAAGGTTGGTGGTGGCAGGGAGTAAGACAGTATCTCTCAGTCCTGGGTATTCCCAGAACTGTTACACTTTCTGTTGCAGGAAGTCACTGAAAATAGAGGGTGTTGGGAGGGTAGCACAAAGGAAGCTGGTGGTGGGGGAAATGGAAGGATGAAAGGAATCCCTGGTATAAGCATTTAGCTTGGCAAACAGAAGCAACAAAGTGGGCGACCCTGTTTTAAATAGGTTTCTAAACCAATTTAGTTAAACTGGTGCAAATTCCAGTATAGATGCTCATATTTTGGTTGAGTTGACTTAAGGTAAATTGAAAAGTCTGGTTTAAACTAGAATAAGAATATCCAGACAGATATTTGCACAGATCTAAAAAAATCCATTTAAAATAGTATCTTAAATTAAACCAGTGGCAATCTCTTGTGTAGACATGCCCTTATTCGCATGACATGAGAGGATCTACCGATGTGAATAAGGAGTGCTTGTGCAGGGAATTGTAAAAATGGGCCCTTCGTTTTGTTCATGTCTTTACAAATGCCATGTTTCCTTGTGACCAAAGAATTGTCAAATCAGTTAGAGCTCAATTGAAATTGGCAACATTTTAAAGAAAACTATAAATGCTTAACAAGGATAAATGTGAGAAAAGGTATGTCTAAACTTATGTTTCTCCAAAGACAATAATTCTACAGTGGATGGGGCTGTACTATTTCAGTCACTGTAGCAATAATTTAAAGGAGGAATATTCGTAAAGGGTTTGCCTTTCTGTCCTAATATTTTCTATGTTTGTTGTTTTGTTTATAGAGGTGTTCTATGCAAAGCTAGTCTGGGGGGATTTCCACTGTCTTGCTGTTTTAAACCTACCATACTGTTTTTTTAACCACAGACCATCTCATTTTCCGTTCAGGAACAGCTACAGTTTTCAGGTATGGTTCTATCAAAATAAATCTTGCAACTGTTGGCAATAGACTAATAATGACACACAATATTTACCATCTACAAAGCACTCTTCAAACATTAACTAATTTAAAACCTGATATTTAAATAATATGTGGGTTTATTAATGTAAAGCTTTAAAATTTGAAAGTTATTGAGGATGGTTCTGTAGTCAGTATATTCATACAGTTCCAGGAATACAATTGTATATCAATGATCCTTAATTTTATGTAAAAGGATTCACATCAGCTTATGCAGTTGCCAGAAGAGCTATTAAGATGTCCAAGCATTAGCAGAGAAATTTAAAAGTGATTGTAGAAAAAGAAAGGCTTAATTATTAAATTTCACCACATTATAGTTTGAGCAAGAAAGGTCTTACTGTATCAGTGTTCTTTTTGATAAAGTTAATGTTGTACTCTACATTTGAGATGCCGCTGTAGGAAAATTAATGTTTTAATAAGTGGATTATTATATACTAAATGTAATACCAATTTTACATGGCTATTCTGTAGTTTATAGCTCTTGAGTTCTACCTTTTTAGAGTTACAACTGTTTCTAGTTGTTAAGAACAAAATTATTTTTCAACAGTTAAAAAAACAGTATACTTCAGACTAATGCTGTTCATTATTGCCAAATATAGCAATGCAGATATAGTATAGAGAATACCTTGTGCAGTAGAAACTTGCTAATTAACATTAATGATTGGGAGATCCATAGCAAATCAGCGAACATTACAAATAAGTGAGTCAGCAGAAAAACACAAAATCTAAGATACTGCAGCACAAAAAGTACTTTTTTTAATATGTGTAGTTTTCATTTATAATATCTATATGCACCATAGTGTGCTTTTTTTTTTTTTTTTAAAACACAAAAGAAAAGTCTTACTGTAGTGAGATCCTATAAGACTATTTGGCTGTTAAATCTTCACAAAAAAGTAGAGTCAGATTGAGTGTTAATGCGAATTTGGGTTTGAAAATTAGCAAACTGATTAACAAGATTTTACTGTGAACTTCCAATAAGGTGACATTTGAATTCAGGTTGGATAAAAATCAGTTCTTCGAGTGCTTGCTCATGTCCATTCCAGTATAGGTGTGTGCACGTTTCCGTGCACGTTTCCATGCACGGCTACCGGAACTTTTTTCCCCTTAGCAGATCCCGTAGGGCCGACTCCAGCGCCCCCTGGAGTCCCGAGGTATATGAGGTGCTGCCGGCCCTACGCCCCCTCAGTTCCTTCTTTCTGCCCGTGACGGTTATTGGAACTGCCTGTGCTTGCACTGCAAGTGCTTAATTCCCCGTGTTTTGAACTTTAAGTAATGATTTTTTGTCTTAATTGGTTAGCTTAATAACTATTGTTAGTGGTAATTAGAGACTTGGAGGTAGTCTAGCTGAGACTTTATTGGGAGCTCTGGGTATGCTCCGGTCTCATGGCTTTAAGCCATGTGCTTTCAGCAGGAAGGCTTGCCCGCTAAGTGACCCCCACTGCCTGAAGTGTGGGGGGGGGAGAGGGGGAACCTTGTAAGGAGATGAACGGATCTGCAAGGCTTATGGACCTCCAGAAATCCGCCTGAAAGCCTCGCTCATGGAGCCCCCGACCAGCTCCGAACCAACCCGCTGTGGTACCCAGCGTGCCGCCGTCTGCACTGACCTGACTCGGCACCCCAAGGAGACGGAATCAACGCTCGGAGCGCAGATACTTCTCCGAACCATCTAAGCAGGCGGGGTGGATCACCGATCCATACCGAGGTCGGATCACTGAGACCCGCTGCCTGAGTCAGCGTCTCCAGCCAGGGAGCCTTCCTTGACTCTTGGGAGTGGGGAGCCCCTTGGCACCTACCGGCACTGTTGAACTCGGAGGCTGTCGGGCAGCAAGAGCCTTGTTGGCCTTCCATGCGCCACCACCGCCCATACCTCCACAAGAGAGAAGGGGTTGGTGTTACGGGGGAAGCCTGTGTTGGGACCCCCTGAATGGCTCAGGAGATCCCCGGTGTGGGGAGGAAGATCTCCTGCAGACCGGTTTCCTAGGGTGGAGCAGAGATGCTTCCCTAGAAGTTATCTCAGGTCACGGTCACCGGACCGACCTGCATCGAGGCGGAGAGCAAAGTTGCCCGCCCGACACTGGTCTCAACCCCCCGGTACCGAGTGAGGTTCATCCCACCACTCCAGCAGCGGAGAGTTCACCCGCAATGATGCAGCGCTAATCCTGGTCACCGGAGACAGACTCGGCACCGAGGAGTTCGCCCTACACTGAGGCCGGCCAGAACCTAGTCGCCGGAGTTTGACTCTGTGCTGAGATGCATGCAGAGTGCAAAGTCCTCGGTGCCGGGATGATGCTTGGGTCAGCTCAGCTTACGAAAGCGTAGTCTGTATGCCTGCTCCGGCTGCGGCACCCACGTTGAACCTGGTAGTCGAGGTCGTTGACGTTGAGGGGATGCTCTCTGGAGCGACGGTACTGCACAGTGAGAGTCTTTGGGGCAGCCCCACCATGGTCTTTTGACGGTGCCTCAGTGTCCCTTCGGGGATGTAGTAGCTGGGGGAGCCACCACCAACGAAAGGTGCCAGAGCTCCAGGAGCATGTAGACCCGGGTGGCCTCAGAGGCAATGGTCACCCCAAGGGCTGTATGGAGGCCTATGGGGTTTCCCGGGGAGGGGTGGGACGGCAGGACCACGGTCCGTCAACCCCTTGGGGATGCAGTCAGTGCCTTGGGTAGAGGGAAAGGGCCACCATCCTCCCTCGAATGATGACTCGGCCCCACGGGCAGGGATTCCTGAGGGGACCGCCTGTTGACGGAAAGAGGTGCTGTGGCCTGCAGAATCCTCCCTCCCCCCTCCTCCTGCCGGATGAAGCACGCTCCCAAGCCCTGGTTGATTCTAGGGCACACTGGGAACTGCTCGAGAGGTGGCCTCCACCTTGGGGCTGGAGGCGAAGGAGCTAAAGGGGCGTCAGACAATCTCTTTAACATGCTAGTGGTGGGCCCCTACAGTGTGGGTAGCCCTCTGGGTCTACAAAGGGGTGCTCAAGATAGTGAGGGCTTGTGGAAAACCACCTCCTCCATAGCCCGATACCTAAATGAGCCGAGAAGAGTATTACACCCCAGCCAAGGGGTTTGAATACTTGTTCACCACCCTGCCCCAGGTCCCTGGTGGTGGTTGCCGCCAACCACAGGGATAGGCGGGGCAGCCGGGCTCTACTCCAGAGAACAAGGGCGATTGCAAGCCAGACTTGTTTGGAGAAAAATTGTATTCAATAGCACTACCAGCAAGTAGAAGGTGAGCCCTTGGAGGACTCAGTGAGCCGCTTTGCTGAGGCTCTGCCTGGCAACAGGCACTGAACTGGTATACCATTGCAGAAGAGGGTACCACAGGAGCTAGCGCAGCGCTCCCGGCATCCTCAGTTACTGCTGATTCGGTGGGCAGAGCCATACCCCCCGCCATCGGCATGCTCCGAGGTTAGTGGCTGCAATCCCAGGCTGTCCCAAAGGTCCAGCAGCCCATCCGGGGCCCTCCCTTGGACGAGTCAGAGTCTGTAGCGGTCAGAGAGCTTCATATTCACTTTCCCGCCTTTCCCCTCCTACATACAGTCCTGCTAAAGATGAGGAGGAGTTAAACAGATGCCATCTCGATTGTTCTGGCCTGGCCACGCCAGCACGGGTTCAGCATACTGCTGGATTTCCCGATCGCCCGCCTCAGGAGCCTCCAAGACAGTGCGATCCCAGATCCCAAGATCACGGTCACCTGTGGTGCCTAGACCTGGACCCTCGACAGCTCAGGGAGTGGTGGATCGGTGGCTGAGGGACAACGAGTGAGCCGCTCAGAGCAAGTCCAGTGAGTCCTGCTGGATAGCAGGAAGCCCTCCACGCATTATGTGTACCAGGTTAAGTGGAAGTGGCTGTTGCCTGCCGGGAGGAGTCCCGGGGTATTCCGCCCAGCCTTTCGCCAGTGCAGGCGATCTGGGAAATACTTGCCACAGTTAAAGCTCCAGGGACGGGCTGCAGCCTCCCTGAAGGCCCACCTAGCAGCCATATCAGCCTTCCAGCAGTCGTTGGAGGGGGGATTGTGGTTCTCCCATCTGATGTCGGTTAGGTTCCTGAAAGGGGTGGGAGGCTCTATCCGTAGGTCCACGACCTGGTGCCTCCCTGGGATCTCAACCTGGTCCTTCCTGGCCCATGGCCCCCCTGCCCGCCCCGCCCTCGGAACCCATGGTGTCATGCCCTCTACTCCTGCCTTCCGGGAAGGTGGCCTTCCTGGGGGTGTTTATCTCAGCAAGGAACGTCTCCAGAATCAGGGCTCTGACCTCGGAGCCCCCCCGCAATACTGTATTCTATAAAGATAAGGTTCAGTTGAGGCCGCACCGGGCCTTCCAGCCAAAGTGGTTTTCCCAGTTTCATTGTGACCAACATATATTTTCCCTGTGTTTCCCCGGTTCGGAGGAGAAGAGAAGGGAGCACTCGTTAAAAACGTGAGGGGGCCCTGGCTTCTACATCAGGTGTATGAGGCTGTTCCGGAGAGCGATGCAGCTCTTCGTCGCAACAGCCGACCAGATGAAAGGTTCACTGGTCTCCGCCGGCGCATTTTCCTTGTGAATAACTTCCTGCATCGAGTTCAGCTACGAGCAGGTGAAGGTGCTGCTTCTGGGCACCACCACAGCTCACTCAACAGAGCTCAAGCTCCATCTACAGCAGGGATGTCAAACTCGCTGATGGTGACGGGCCAAATTCTCATAAACTGCACTTCACAGGGGCCATGCAATACTCTCCGCTAAAAAATTCAGGCCATCTTCCCTTTTTCGGCGGCGCAGCATCAGCCCTTTTCGGCAGCAGGATTTCGTGCAGGACCGTGTTGCCGGACTGAGTGCATTGCCACTTTAAGTGATTTCTCTGCGTCCGGCATTGACGCTTTCAGACTTTTCACAGACTCTTAAACCGGCAATGCCGTAGGCAGATAAATCTCTCTAAGTGCCAATGCCCTCACTTTGGGCGGCAGCACGTCTCAAAAAAACTGGCCGGACAAGGACCGGATCAAAAAGGTTCACGGGCCACATACGGCCCGCAGGCTGTATGTTTGACACCCCTGATCTACAGCCTTCCTAGCGGAAGTGCCAGGGCAGGGCATCTGCAAAGCAGCTGCCAGGCTGGCGGTACATACCTTCACGTCCCACCACACCTCTGTCCAACAGGCGTGGGAAGATGCGGGCTTCAGCAGAGCTGGGCTGCAGGCAGCTCACTGCTAACTCCAGCCCACCTCCAAGGTACTGCGTGTTAGTCACCTATAGTGGAATGGACATGAGCAAGCACTCGAAGAAGAAAACGAGGTTACTTACCAGTAACTGATGTTCTTCGAGATGTGTTGCTCATGTCCATTCCACAACCCACCCCCCGCCGCCGGAGTTGGCGGAAAGAAGGGACTGAGGAGGCATAGGGCCGGCAGCGCCTCATATACTGTGGCATGTGCGCGGTACTCCAGGGGGTGCCGGAGCTGGCCCTACGGGGTATGCTAAGGGGACAAAAGTTCCGGTAGCCATGCATGGAGGCGTGCACACACCTATAGTGGAATGGACATGAGCGACACATCTTGAAGAACATCAGTTACTGCTAAGTAACCTTGTTTTATTTACAAAGCAAATTGAATTTGTTTATGCGCTTTATGCAGCATCCCCTGTGGTTCTCCAGGCTAGTATCTAATCAGGAATTATTGCTGTTAGAAGTATTGACTCCTGGATACCAACCTTGGCTGCTGTTGTGTGGCCATGAAGGGCTTAGGCCAGTGGCAGAACAGCTCATGAGGACTGTGCAGACCTCATTCATTAGGAGGCCCACACACTCCTGGACAAATGTGTGATAGAGGGTTCCACGCCGATATCGGGGCCATAGTTTCTACTCTCTCTATTTTCTTATACTGAAAAAGGGAGAAGACCTTCGCCCTGTTCTGGTTCTGCAGGTGTTGAACTGATTTTATCCGGAAATTCCAATACTGCATGGTTACTCTTTTTCAGATCATTCTCTCCCTCTTCCCCAGAGCATGATTCGCAGCTCTGAATATGAAGGATGCATACTTCCACATGGACATCCATCCCACCCACTGCAAATTTCTCTGCTTTACGGTGGGACACTCCCATTACCAATTCCAGATACTTCACTTTGGAATCGCCACTGCTCCTGACATGTTCACAGAGGTCTTAGCCGTGGTAGCAGCACAGATGAGACACTGGGGGTACTTATTTTCCTTATCTGGACGACTGGCGTCTGGTGGCGACATCACGCAACTGCCTCCTTACACTATCTGCACTTTAGGGGAACTCCTTGCCAGCCTGGGCATATGCGTCAATGAAGCAAAATCCACACTAGTGCCAACCAAACTCTTCATTGGATCCTACTTGGACTCCTGTGCAGCCAGGGCGTTCCTTCTGGAAGACCGATTCACCACACTCACGGCCCTCATCACGAGACTCCGAAGCCAGGCGCACATACCTCCGTCATTGCCTATTGCCTCTGGAACATATGGTGGCGAACATGGCTGTCACGCCATACACCAGCATGCACATGATGTGCCTACAATTATGGCTCAACTCCATTCAGTGTACGACCCACAAAGAGACCACCTCAACAAATGGGTCCTTCTTCCGCACTCAGTACTGGCATCCCTGTCCTGGTGAAGAGCCCTGTCCAAGGTCATGACAGACACCCTCTTCACCCCACACCACACTCTGACCACTGATGCCTCCCTTGTAGGCTGGAGCGCTCACATACAAAGCCATACAGCACAGGATCTCTGGTCCCCCAGAGAGGCACGGATGGACATCAACATCCTAGAACTTCGTGCAGTCCAATACGCTTGCCATGCCCTTCTGCCCTTTGCAAAATCCAAATACATACAGCTTTTCTTGGACAACATGACTATGGTCACCTACATCAAGAAGAAGAGAGGCGCTAGATCATCCGCACACTTTCGAGATGTGGTGCAATTGTGGAATTGGTGCCTATAGCACCATGTTGTACTTCATGGAACTTGTTTACCAGGAGCAGACAACAACCTTGCGGACGCCCTCAGCTGCTCCTTTCACTGTAACCACGAGGGAGAACTGCACTCTCCAATACATCTTCAGGCTTTGGGGCATGTCACAATGCGATATCTTCGCAACAGCCACCTACCACAAACTCCCCCTCTTTTGCTCCAGAGGTGCCATCAGACGGGGCTTGCAAGGGGATGCTCTCTTTCTTCCCTGGACAAGAGAGCTGCGTTACGCTTTTCCTCCCATACCACTTTTACTGCAAGTACTCCACAAGGTGAAACAAGATTGGGCAAACCTCATACTCGTAGCCCCTTTCTAGCCCTGCCAATATACTTTCACAGAGTTTCTTCACCTGTCGATATGCCCATCAATACATCTTCCACCTCTCCTGAACTTCCTCACCCAACAACAGGGCCAAATCTGCCACCACAACCAAACCCCTCTTCACCTCATGGGCTGGTATTTGGATGGGACTCGCGAGCAGAAAATGAATACACTAGTAAGAAATATACTTACCCACAGTTGATGCCCCTCAACCAGAGCATTTTACCAAGCCAAGTGGTGATATTTCATGGGATGAGCAACGCATAACCGCCACTCCCTGAACACAGTTTCCATCCTGCCCTTCCTTGACTCTCTATTTACCCTTCGCTGTTCAGGCCTCACCCACTCCTCCATTTGAGTATACCTGGTGGCAATCAATGCTTTCCTCCCACCTGTGGATGGCGTCCCGGTCTTCAGCCATCCAATTACAGCCTGCTTCCTTCGCAGCCTCCTGAATACCTTTTCCTCGATCAGAAAACCTACTCCCCTGTGGGACCTTAACTTTGTCCTCACGACACTCACCAAACCACCCTTCAGGCTTCTGGCCACTTGTTCATTCACCCACCTATCAGTGAAGATGATTTTCTTAGTGGCCATCACTTCCACCTGACGAGTCAGTGAATTGGCAGCCATGATGGCGGAACCACCATTCAAAATACTCCTTAAGGGTAAGGTCTCCCTATGTTTCCACCCCAAGTTTCTCTGTAAGGAGGCTTCGTTGTTCCTCCTCAACCAGATCGTTCATCTTCTAACCTTTTTACCCTAAACTGCACGCTTCCACCAGAGCGTGTTCCCTACATTCACTGTAGGTCCACCGTGCGTAGCCTTCTATCTTGAATGCACCTGCACTGTTCAAACCTTGCCCAGGCTCTTTATTGCTATAGCGGAACACTGCAAGGGCCACATTCTTTCTTCCCAGCACATTTCTAACTGGATCTCCCACTACATTACAGAGTGCGACTCCCTTTCAGGAGTCTCCCTGTCACCAGGCATCACCACCCACTCCACAAAGGCACAGGCTATCACAGTTGCCCTACTCGCAGATGTCCCATGGCAGGACATTTGTAAAGCAGCAAGATGGTCCTCCATCCACACTTTCACCGCTCATTATGCCTTGCCCCATTTGGCAGCGACAGACACAGCAGCTAGCCAACCACTACTAGGAACTCTTACCTCTACTGAGCCCTCACTCCTGCCTCCAAGCTGAATGCTGTTTGCTACGCTACCCATATATGGAATCCACATAGGAACCAGCTCTCGAAGAAGAAGAAAGGGAGGTTACTTCCTGTAACTGATGGTTCTTCGAGAGGTGTGGTCCCTATCTGGATTCCAATCCAACCCCCCCACTCCTCTGCTATGGGCTCCAATCCTCTTGGAATGAGGGAACTGAGGGGGCAGCCCACACAGCCTCATGAGACCTCAGACGCAACCACGTGGACCATGCATAGCATGCGGGTTGATAGAGACTACTATAAATAGTTGCAGCTCCAGCGCATGGCACGCATGCCCACCTACATATGGAATCCAGGTAGGGACCAAACCTCTCAAAGAACTATGAGTTACAGTAAGTAACCTCCCTTTATACCTGACCCATATAAATAGAAGGTGCTTAGCCTTATTTGGTCTGTTAGATACGGGGGAATTGCCATGATTTAGGACAATTATTTTTTTAATACTGAAAACTTCTCATATTGGATTTTTTCAATACAGTGTGACTTAAAGATTTATGAGGATGAGAAACCTATCGTAAAATAGTATTTGCATACAGCAAGATATTTTGTATGCAACTTGTTTATCCTGCCTTTGATGAAGTTGGCCTTTATTGTGGTGGGTAGATACTGGGTGGTTAAAGCAAAATTCAGGGGTGACAATGAGCATCCCTTTATTATATTGCTACTAGGATCTAGTTCTGAAACTGTGATTAGTTCTAATATGAGACATGGGCTTAGTGACTACTACTTTAACCCATTTTTGCAATGTAGGGTCAACATTCATTATTTAATACAGCATATAGAAATTCCTCTAAATCAAATCCTTTTTTGATATTTAGGTTTACTATGGACATAGAGGTTTAATTTATTTAACATTTTTGTAGTGACACAATAAAAGTCTATTTACAGATAGGTTGTGTGTCTGTTTCCTTTCTGACACAAGTGTCATATATTCTATATGGTGAATCCACCACCATCTAACATTTTTAAAACAATATTCTCATGTGTGCATGTCCACAATAGTACAATATATTTACTTTACATATTTAGCTGTTTGACATGCAAAGCTAAAGCATACAGTACCTACTATGTTGTTCAGACATCAATTTAAGCAGGAAGTTGATTTGGTTAACCTATAGCACTCTTTATATTGCTAAGATTACTTTTTCCTATGCATGTTTTGCTTTGGTGTGAGTTGAAAGAACACAGGCATCAAATACTTGAAGCAGGAAGTGGAATTACAGTCTCTGCACCCTAGTTTCCTGTATCTAGCATGAGTTACACAGGACATACACTTGCATACAGGAATGATGTTTTATTTGTAACTAATGGTTCATATATCATCTTGAATGTTCTTTAGCAACAGGCTTGTTTACACAGTAGTAATGTATAGTAACACTGCTTAATTAGTCACACTGGGCTAAATTCACCACTGATGTAAACAGATGCAGCTCACTGACTTATGCCAGTAGTGAATTTGGCCTCAATCCAACAAAGTGAACCCATGATTTTTTGAGCTGTGCAAGACCTGAAAAGCTACAGGTGCAAACTCCATTGATAAGTTAACTTATCTGTTGAAGGATTAGTTTGTAGTGGAAGGCTAGACCAGAAAATACAAACAGAGCCTGTTGGACAAGGAACTGCAGTCATGTGCTCCATGCGCCTTGTCCCCATCACTACATGCTGAATCTGTGAAGGCCACAACTAGCTCCACTGCCCATCTCCAGAAGGAAGGGAGATAGGAGACTTGGTGTTTGTATATGCCTACATGTGTGGATGAGCACTAGGGCTGCATTGGATCAAGGAGACTTCATAGCTGAGATTTCAGATGGCACACTTGCATATAGAAAGTACTTCACTGAAAGTACTCTTCCCTACACGTTTAAACTGTTTTAATTTCCTGTGAATATGTAACTAAGCATTGCTGAAATGGAGGAGAAGAAAAGAGATGTGTGAGGGGGATTAGTATAGTCTTGGTATTATACCTTGCTAAAAGTAGGGGAACTTCAGATCCTGTGTGTGCATTTTTCAAGATGGCTGAGGAAGGGAATATGTTAATTCCAGCAAAGTAGTTAGAAGCCATTGGTGATGGAGACTAGTGCTGTTGAATTATTAGCAAAGAGATTTATGAACGGGTTTTTGGATTTGACTTCGGATCACAATTGCATTTCTAGTTAATGTATTCTTTACAGTTGGTAAAATCAGGCTTGTGATATTCTTTTATCTCTGATTTGTGTGTTTATGTATTGACGTTCCTGGACACCACACAGCTATTGGTAGCCCATATGGAAAGAACTTCATCTTGTTGTTTGATATTGTCTCCATGTAAGCCTAGGTGAGAGAACTTTGTTTCAGGTGCATATATAAGGGGTTGGAGATGGTGAAATTTGGGGTTTGGATGTGCTCAGAAAAGAGGTGTGGACTCTGACCTGAACATGGGAGTGGGTACTGGGAACTTCACAGTCCTAATCTCAGTTCTAACACTGACTTCTGTGGCTATTAGGCAAATTGCTTAGGCCAAAATTTTCAAAAATGCCCATTAATTTTAAGTGCGTTAAATGTTTTTAAAATATTCATTCTGAGACACTTAGAGCCTGATTTTTTTGCCCCAAACTCCCACTGACTTCAGTCAAATAGTGAGTGCATGACACTTCTAAAAATTGGATCCTAGGTGTCTCAAATTGGGCAGCCAAAAACTGAGGACCCACAAATTAGTGGACATTCTTGATAATTCAGACCTTAACTTCTCTGCCTCCATTTTTCCATCTGTAAATTGAGGCTATTAACACTTGTGACTCACGGGCATTATTAAAATGACTTCATTAGTGTGTGCAGAGCACGTTGAATATGAAGAGCACTCTATAGGTGCTAGGCATTAAATAAACTTGTACCCCAGAATCATCTTCATCTCTACTGTCTAATGTTACATAGGGAGGTTTAAGAGTAACTGTGACTGTAACTCCACAGGGTGCTTTCATGACACTGATTATATTTATTCTGTAGGCTTTCTGTTTCAAGCCTTGACCTTTCTCTCTTGCATGTATTTACCAGTAACTTTGTTGGCTGAAAGCTATTCTTCTTAAGTTTTATTTGCTATTAAATTGCACCATGCTGGAGACCTCTGGCTATTTTTGCTTAGAGACTTCTTGTGGCATTTTTTATTGTTGATTATCTTTAGTTTGGTTAACGTTTTTCTTATTTAATCAGATGAGATGAGTGGATTGTAATGCCTGCATATTGGATAATTTCCTGTGCTGGCTGTAACTATCTCTTACACCAAGGGATTTCAAATGTTTAGAGACTTCTATATGAGGATAAATTGAAAAGATTAGTTTAGAGCAGTGTTTCTCAATTTTTCCAGGTTGGTGACCCCTTATTTGAAGTAAAAATTTTCACATTTGCTATAAAAGTATCAATTACTACATTTGACCCCATGAACTTGGAAGGTTCTGGCCACCACAAATTTGATTTTGAAATATTATTTTCCTGGTGTACGTTGTGATAAAATTTTCAGTCCCTTGCTTGCCTTTTATTACCCACTGGTTGAGAAACACTGGGTTAGAGGAGAATTTAAAGAGGTATATAAAATACTGAATGGTATAGATAAGCTGGGCAAAAATACTACAAGAGAAGATTAAATACAAGGGTACAGTCAATTTAAAGGCCAAAACAAGAAAATTAAAACTCATACAAGGAGGTGGTGGTTTTTTAACACAACATATAGTTAACCTGTGGAATTCATCACAATTAAACATCTCTTAGTCCAGGAACATAGTAGGATTCAAAAGAGCATTGGACACATACATAGATAATGAGAAGGATTAAAAAAATCATAAGAGATAATAAGTTTCAGGACACTCTAGCCACTTATTGAAGGGGTTAGTAAGAAATCTGTCCTGCGGTAAGTTTATTCTATACTTGCCCTTACGTCGATTCTTGCACATTCCTCTTATCAGCTGGTACTGTCCATTGTCAGACAGGATCCTAGATTAAACAAACCACTGGTCTGGCAATTCATCTATTCTGCATTTGTGTGTGTCTCTAATTAGTGGCAGAAAAGCAAAATTGTCCCTGGTCAAGGTTTCAGTGCCAGAGAAATAGGAAGTCAATTTTCAGAGGGGAAAGGATCAGCTATTGTAAAATAAAAGGAGAGAAATGGAAAATTGGCCCTAAATTGAAACAGAAGACTGTTCACTTAGGGTGACAGAACAGAGCAATTTGTAAGGACGGTTTTGTATAGGAGCAGTTCCATATACACACACATTATATATATTCCATTCTGTCTGGATATACTGCATACTAAATCTTATGTAATATTATTAGGGCTTTTATCCCCTGTGGGTTGCAGCCTTAAAATGATGCCTGATTGGAGACTCTTGAGTAAGTCTTGACATTCCATTTAAATGAAAGCAGTGGGGCTCAGATGAATTTGGCACTTTAAATGTAATGTAAAAATCAGAAGTAGGGTACTACTCTATTAAGAGGGTGATGGTGTTTATTATGAAGTTAATTATGTTGGTTTTTTTACTCACACATTTATTTGCTTTAACATTAGATTTTAAATTTTTGGTTAATTTTATCTCCTGAACCTGATCTGAACAGTGGCATTGTTTCATCTTTGCTTTCTATAACAATAGTAGATCCACACTGGAGGGGCTTCTCATGTCAGAATTATGTTGCAGAATCAAACATATCAGTAGTGGTATATCATTTATTGCAGTAGTCAGATTATTGGAGGTTACATTTTGCGCCCAATCCAACCCCACTGAAGTCAATGAAAAGACTCCCATTGGCTTAGTAGGATCTGGATTCAGCCCTTTAAGAGGTGCTTGCGCCAGTAAGAATTTCATGAAAACTCAAAGAACAGAGGAAAATACACAAAATGTATCTGAGCAGAAAGAAGTTAAGGCAGTGGTCCCCAAACTTTTGGGGTCGTGTGCCTGCCCCATTAGCTGGTACACACACACCCAGCAGCCAGGGCTGGGAGCAGAGCCAAATCTGCAGTCGGGCCGGGGCCCGAGATGCGGCTGGAGCCAAAGTGGGGACTGGAGCTGCAGCCTCAGGACCCAGGGTTATGAATGAGACTGGGAGCTGGGGCCAGCCAGGAGTGGGGCATGGGGCCCAGGCGCAGATCACAATTAGGAGTCGAGGCTGGGGCTGGGGCCAGGAGAGCGGGACTTGATGGGGGCAGAGTGAGGATGGGTGATGCTTCCTCTCTGCTCCTGTGGGGGCTGGTGCAGGCCTCACCGTGCCCCACCCTGAAAGGGGGCATGCCCCACAGTTTGGGGCCCTCTGGGTTAAGGGGTAGAGGATAGCTGTAGAAGAGAAATAATGTGCCACAACACCGTCATAAAAAGGAATCTTGCCAACAAGATATGATAGAAGCTAAGATCTTGGCAGAGTTTTACACTCCGATATACAGTAAGATAACTTTTGTATATCAGTTGCCCTAAAGACAGTGCTGTAAATGAAAAGTAAACACTTTAATCACCTTCCCATAAACATGTTCACATGAGTTAATTGGGCTCTGTGCTATGAGTAAGGGAGAAAATGACCAACAGTGTGTTGCGAGTTGAACTTGTAATTTAAATGTAAGTTAATATGACAGGTGTGTTCTTCTGCTACACACATCCCACAGCTAAATATATTAACCTCTATTTAATTAGGTTTACATCACTAAGTAAACTTCTCTGTTGGTCAGTAAACAGCAACAATGAATGGAATAAAAATAAATTCTTATGAATGTTGAGTCTTAAGGAATGGAAATTACATTGGTTCAAGGGTAAAGATTTGCTGTCAGTCCTAGATCGGTTGGGAAAAAGTACTGCTAGACAGAGGGATCTGACAGATTTAAGATCTGGTTTTGTTTTGGTGTGTGTGTGTTAGTGAGAGAGAGAGAGAGACCCCTTTAGGCTGGAAATTAATGGTGTATATATTTCAAACCCTGGCTGGCTGACAGAGAAAAAAATTGAAGTTGCCATTCTGATTGCAATCTTGCTTTTTCTCACGCTTCTTTTCAGACATGACTAATGCAATTAATAACACACATAACTAAAGTAAGATTTTGAAAAATAGAATTCTGGCTTTCTGGTGTAAATCTGTGATCAATCAGAAAGAGAAGTATCAGGCCCAAAGTTTTTGACATTTGTCAAATCTGTACTAATAGTAAAATCATCATTCTTGCTTCCAGTTGCTGTGAACCATGTTGAGACTTTTTTTTTTTTTTTTTTGAACTGGTGTAAATGGGTTGTTAAAGCTGTGTGGGCTCAAATCCAAGGCATTTTATTACTGAGTGTAGAGTTTTGATGCCTGGGACTTGTAGAACCAAGCTTTGCCCTCAATTACGCCTAACTGAAATCTGTGGCAGTTTTGTTTAAGTATGGATTGAAGGATCTAGCATGAGAACTAGGAGCAAGTAATCTCCTTTTTCTTGGGGAGAAATTTTCAGACTGGAACCTCTTCACAATAATAAATGTTGGTGCTAGCTCTGAAATAATTTATTCATCCTTCTGGAGTGCCTTGATGCTTTTTTTTGTACTGCTGTCTAGTAACTGATCCTGCATTTGCACCTAAAATCTGTATAGAAGTCTTCTATAAGAGAACGAGTCCAAAAACATGTCAATATTCATCTTGCAAACTGCAGTGGAGGTGATTTCACTGATCATAAATTAACTTAAATTGAAACTTTTTGTCCTTGGCTTTCCAGTACAGCTTCCATGGCCTCTGAAGAACTTACGGGTCTCTCAAACAGTTTTGCACGCCAGAATTCTGCCAGTGGCGTTTCTCTAGACTTTGAACCTGACACCGACTACCAGTTCGTTGAAACTTTAGAAGAACGGTACAAATGTGCCTATTGCCACTTAGTCCTTCACAATCCTCACCAGACAGGATGTGGTCACAGATTTTGCCAGCATTGTATTATTTCTCTGAGGTAAGAACTATTGTTCTGTCTCCCCTCTATAAATAATTTCCCCATAACAATTAGTAGTACAGTCAATATCTTTCGAGAGTCAACAACAAATGCCATAACAATACTGAGGGACCTAATCCAAATCTCATGCAAGTCAGCGGAAAGACTCTCATTAACTACAGTGGGCTTGGGCTCAATAAAAAAATCTCAAAACAAATGAGATGACGCTGTGCGTGTGTTAAAAGCATGTAGTCTGTGCTGGTATATCAGGTTGGCAATGTTAGCCTGAAACACTCCAATCTGATTACAGGTGTTGATCAGGCTGGGAATGCTTAAATTGGTTTCTGCTGATTCACTCAGGCTGGCAGTTTGCTACCCCTCTGAGGTGTTCTCTAAATGTAAAAGTTATATTGATCTAATTAAATCAGTTTAGAAACTGGTGTGTACACAGAAGGGGGGGTGGATGCATCAGTTTTACTACCTCAGGTTCTGTATTGATTTAGCTAAATCTGTTTAACTCTCATGTGAAAGCAAGACCTCAGCTATATGGGAGGCTGGAGAAAATCTAGGGGTTGAGTCCTGAGGTAGGCAACCCTAGGAGTGGTCAAGCCCACACAGCAGGCTTGAGTTCAACTTTATTCTTTATTCTGGTTAACTTCTCTGTTTTAATAAAACCAAACCCCAGGAAGGGGACAAGTGTGGACTCTACACAGTGTGTGTACTGTGTTTGAAAGCAGACTGGGAATGGCATCTCTTCCCATTGGGCTAAAGGTACATATGTCTCAGGATACAATCTCTGTCATTTGGGGATCAAGGAGTGTGTGTGTGTTTGGGATGTTTTTAAAGGTCCCTAGTACAGTTTGGGTTGGTGGTGAGTCACATGAAGTCTTTCTGGCAATTGCAAACAAAAGAAATCCTGTTGTGGGTCATCCGTTTCTCCTCCCCCTTCCCCCCCCCCCCCCCCGATAAAAATTTTGAGCTTTTATACTATAGGATATGACAGATGAGAGACCATCTGGTAGGGTGGTTGAATGGGTATAGAAATCCTGTCTGTTGCCATAATATTTAGGTGCCTGTTATTTGCCTTAAACAAACAGTAGTTTGTTGGTTAGACAGATTCTGATCTCACTTGCACTGGTGTGACTCCATTGATATGAGATCAGAATCAGTCCAGTCCTGCAGTCAACTCATAGGGATGAAAGAGTCCATCTGCATAGGAACCCCATTGACTTCACTGATTACAGGTAAAGGAGATTCACCCACACAGATCTAATAATGGGCATACGTTGATATATGGCCCTTATAGAGCTGAAAGTTGGAGTTGGCCATGTAGGTTGTACAGAGACTTTTTTGCATGGATAGATGTCTTTAAATATAATTTTATTGTTTAATATTTGGTTCTTTCTCTTTTAGAATGTCTCTCTTTGGGTAGTACGTCATTAGGCATTTTCTTCCTTACTCTTTCTTTTTAGTATTTCTGATGATTTGTTGAGATGGGTCAGGATATTTAAAAGGTCTCAGGCGTGAAAGGAAGGCATTGCTTGATATTAGGCAAAGGATAATAATTCTTTCACCTACTCTGAGATTTTTTGCAAATACATCATAATTTGCTAACAATGGATAGCCATGGAGTAATAAAATTCTGTTAATTAAAAACAGATTTATTAATAAGATAAATTTTGTTCGTACTCAATACAATTCTCACTTAATCCGAGGGTAGTACTTGGTTTTATAATTCCTAGCACTATACATTGTATACATATACAAATGCTGTTCAAACATTATTAAATCCCCATATATAGTACTGAAAATTAGCCAGGTGCATTATGGGGCTTTTCCCACTTGTCCCTGAAGTATCTGATATTGACCACTAGAATAATGAAGTTGATGAACCAATGGTCTGATTTAATATGGTGAAGTCTATTTAGAAGGAATTAATTTACAGAATGTTTAACATATTTCTGCCTTTTTTTTTTTTTTTAAATGTAGAGAATTGAATACAGTACCCACCTGCCCTGTAGACAAAGAAACAATAAAAGTGCATGAGGTAAGGAAAAGAATAATTCTTGTAGTTATGATTGCTTGGACAGTCTGTTTCGGGGGAAGGGCCTCCAGCAGAAGAGTAAGATAAAGTAGGAATCAAATGCAGCTTTCAGCCTTTAAATGATCAAGGGCACTGCCACCTTCATCTCTGGAAACAATGTGCAAGGAAACTCTTTATTTGGTGGTTTTTTGCAAGTAAGATAGTAATGCCCTACATTTGGAGCTTTTACCCTAGACTCCACTGAATTGTTTCAAAATAAAGCCATCTTAGTACTTTGTATTGGGAGTCCTACCTTAAAGCCAGTGGTATGTGGCAAATAGCCACAGGCTTGGTGGATCCATAAGTGAATCTTGAAATGTATTTACAGCAGAGAATAAATTCCTTATTTTTTTAATCCCTCATCCTATTCTTGTTATTTAGCAGCCTTTAGGTTTAACATAATCTGCCACCTTGCATGTTTTCAATGTAACTCATTAAATAACTTCATTTTTTGTATTTTTGGGAGGGGAAAAAGGTTCACACAGTGCCTATTTTTTTAAGATGCCTCCTCTTTGGAATATATTTCTTTGTTCCTGTTTACAGTGCTGATGCCCAGAGTGTGAGCATGAGCCCTCACTTGACCCATGTGTTTCTGCCAGTGTGCATTCCCAGTGGATTTCACATCCCCTACCCAGAAAAGAACTTGAGTATCAAGATGTGCCCATCATTCCATGTGTCAGGGATATTGTAGGTACAGATATTTCACCCACCATTTTGTTCACTGGATTCACCTCTCTTTTACTGTGTACACAAGTTGTGGTGGCAACAGTAACACAATAAGAAGCTTTGGGACCATTAATATAATAGTAATACTTTGTGCTTGTTATAGTGCTTCTCATTTGAAGATCTCAAAAGAAGGCTGACAGTCTGCTCTGAGAGCTTAATTTGGCTCTAATCCAACAAGTGGAAGATGCTTATGAGCAATGCACTGTATCCCCTCTTCCCAGAAGCTAAAAGCATCACATCTACAACACCTTCAGCCCAATGCAGGTGCTAGAATGAAAGATCAAGGTTGGCCTCAACCCCAGGTTTCCAAAGCTGCAATACGATAGGTGGCTCAATGTATAATCCATGTAGTCAGCCCGTTTTTATTTCATGCTTGAAAGTATCCCACTGTTGTTCTTAGTCTCCTGGCATTGTCAGTGATTTCCTTTTACCACTAATCTCAGTATATGTTTTCAGCATGACATTGTCTGGAACAACACTTCCAGCTGGAGTGGATGCCTCTCTCACTTAAAAGATTTCTTGTGGTGGGTTGCTGTCCTTCGTGTTCTTGGTGACACAAGCTCATATACTTTGTGAATGTAGGTTGCTTCCTTTATAGGTATTCAAAGACAACTGCTGTAAAAGAGAAGTTCTCAACTTGCAAGTATTTTGCAAAAATGCTCCTGGATGCAATTCAAAAATAATTCTGGGACGATATCAGGTTAGTATTAAAATATCTTTATTTATATTGGCTCAAGTCTTGGTCTTTATTCAGTCAAAATTTTGACTTGTCATAAATTCATTTGCTCTTTCCCTTTTAAAATATTGTCATTAGGCTTTGCTGTTATTACAGCATAGAGATTACTATAACTGGAATTTGGCCTAAGTACATCATGACTTGATCTATTCAGTGTACTACTATATGTAAGGATAAGATTTTGTCACAGAAGTTACGGATTCCATGACTTCCAGAAACCTCAGTGAAATTATCCTTTTCAGCTTCTGGAGACTGTGGGGACCAGAGCTCTCAGCCGCCACAAACGGCGAGGGTCCCAGAGCTTGGGGGAGGGGGCGAGAAGGGGCAGCAGCTCTCAGCTGTGGCAGGGACCCCCCAGCTCTGAGCCACCGTGGGCTTCACGGGCCCCATTGCTGTGTACCACAGCAAGTAGTGGGGATGCCCAGCAACGCGGGCAGCAGAGACCCCGACAGGGATCATTCAGAGGATCCCTGGCAGGAATCCTTGCTGCTGTCCACTAAAATAGGTGGCGGGACCCCTGGCTTTGAGCCACCAGCGACAGCAGAAACCCTGTGGCTTTGGGCAGCAGGGGGACCTCAGAGCTCAAGGGTCCCACCACCCATGGCAGCTGATGGCAGGGGAGCTCTCAGCCACTGTGGGGGGACCCTCGAGCAGGCAGCAGGTCCCCAGGCTCGCAGCCACTGCACCCTTTCCTCCGCAGCTCCCAGCTGCTGCCCTGTTGTTTTTAGTAAAAGTCACAAACAGGTCATGGGCTTCCGTGAATTTGTGTGTATTGCCTGTGACCTGTCTGTGACTTTTATTAAAAATAACCATGACAAAATCTTAACCTTAATTATATATGTAAACGTGTAACTTAAATACTAAGCTGAACACATTTCATTTGTAAGTCCACATCAGTTACTAAATAATTGCTTTAATCAACGGTGGCTATCCCTCAGTTCAAGAATGATGTCTGCCGGAGGGAAAGTCATTGATGAGACTTAAGATGGCTGAGGAGTCCAATTTACGCTCTACAGATTTTTCCACATGTGACAGGTGGTTGTTTGGAGAGAGCACAACGGCTGGCCTGGATGCTGTACGCTTTCCTTCCTCCTCTGCCGTTTCTAAGCCTCTTGACCAAAGCGATTCTCTTCAAATCAGGCTGAGGCTTGATGTATGATGTGATACCACTGCAGTCTATTGCCAATTAGCTCGTCCCAATTCATGGGGTCAATGCCTCCCGTCTTAAGATATACTTTCAAGATGTCCTTGTAGCATTTCCTCTGTCCCCCGTGGGTCCTCTTACCATGACTAAGTTGAGAAAAGGGGACTTGCTTCAGAAGATGAATATCAGCCATGCACACACTGGTAATGTGTCAATATCTCTGTCTTTCTGTTGACTCCATAAGACAGTACTACATTGGGTCAATTCAGAAAGTTTTCTCTGCAACTATGAGGGATAAAAACAGTAATTCTGTTAAGAAACTGAGAGAGAGGAGACTTAGGCATGTAAATACCATGGTGATGGATACCCTATGACAACATAGAGGAAGTATTTCTGCTGCTTGACAACGTAAATTGTTTCAGTTTGGTTCCTGTTCAGGATATTCACTGGCCAAGGAACAGAAATCAAAACAAAGATTCTCTCTGAATCTTCAGACCTTCCCCTAACTTTAATTATGAGAGCCATTGCTGGGAAAGTGTTTTCGTTTTCTTTAAACAAACCTATTTAGTGTCTTAATATCTCTAGCAGACACTTTGGTATTTAAAGAAGGGCACAATAAACCATAATTCTAGCCTACTCAATGCATTCTATATTCATGTGACTTTTTAAGTATGATGATGTTTTGCTGTGCCACAGGAGCACCTTCAGCAATGCTTGTTTGGAAGTGTGCAGTGCACTAATGATGGATGTCATGATCAAATTCCTCGGAAAGATTTAAAAGATCACCTAAGTCTGCAGTGTAAATTTCGAGAAGAAATGTGCCAGTACTGTAACAAATATGTGGTTTCAATTAATTTAAAGGTAAGATTGTGACTGATTTCCTAAAAATTCATAACATAAGTTCAGCTGCTTTAAATTGCTGTGAAAATGTTCCAGGGTTGCTGTGAAGTTTTATGCTTATGAAACAAAATTCATTTAAATATCTGAAGAACATATAATCCAGGTGTTTTATAACAATATTGATAACTGTAAGTACAGAGTTGGATTCAGTTCCACATAGATCTGTTCCCTTTAAAAACTTTTAAAAAAGAAAATTTGTGTATTTAAAAACATTCTTTCTGACAGATTAGTATATTTTTGTGCACATGCTGAAGCCAATGGGCCAAATTTATCTTCTTAGTCTGTGGAATTACACCAACGACAAATTTGGCCTCAAGTGTCTAAAACTGGTTTTTGAATATTTCAGCCAAAATAGTTTAGCCATTTCCGAACTCAAGGCTAAGGAAAAGTTTTTGTTTTGCCTCATGTTAAAATATTCTGGCAACATTTCCTTTGAGAAGATCTAGCATCCTGCGCATATTTTTGAGTGTTGAATTAAGGTTTCAGAAGCAAATTCAATTCTGGCATTTCCTAACTACTGAATGCTTGATTTTTGCAGCCATAACATTCACTGTTTTGTATGTGTGTAAGTGTAATTATTTTCTGAATGCCAACAATGTGTGCATTGGTTTAAGTATGTGCTGCTATGCAGAATATGTATCTTTCCTATTCCTACATGCATGCACTGTATGATCTTCAAAAAACTGAGTTATTCATGAATAACAAGTCTGGTATGCAACCCATTTCTTATTGATCTTTTTTTTCAGAAACATGAGAAAAATGATTGTTCTGATTTTCCTGTGCCTTGTCTCCACAACTGTTCTCAGATAATTCTGAAAAAGGAGGTATTATTTGTTTTTATCACTTACTGTAAGTTGGCAAATTGTACAGTTTTGAGAAAAGTAGAACTTACATCATAGGCCTCACTGGCCTACATTTGGTAATTTGCTTCATTCCTCTGGATACTACTTTTGTTTATTCCTAAAATTGATACATGACCTTATCAAAACATATTATAGGAATGTGGCATGCTTTGCAGAGTTTTTGCACATTGCATTGTTGTAAACAATCTATCTCGTTTGTTGACACTGATTGATCATTCTCCATTGTATGTGACAAATGGTATCTTAACATCACTTTGGCCATTTTGCACCCTTTGTGCAAGAGTTTAGGTTCAATGAATGTATTTATTTATTTAATTTTGTCACTACCAGTTTGGTTTGTTACTACTTGCAGATTGAAAAGCACTTCTCTGTGTGTCCTGAGGCAGAAGTAGATTGTCCTTATAAACAATATGGCTGTCCTGTAAAGGTAACTAATCTAGATCTCCATTTGTATTGTGATTGGAGGTTGCCTCCCAAAGCACTAAAGGGTGGTAGCTGAAGTAACTATTTTGTGTCTTCTCACAGTCCCTTTTAATGTGATTTAAGATATCAAAGTAAGCAGTTGGAACTGTTCATCACTTTTTGAAGCACGCAAAAAGACATTTAACCACTTGTCCCAATAGAACTTTCTATTAACAGCTCTGTTTATCTGCCTTTTTGGGATTTTAATTTTAATTTTTTTACACGCCTATCCCCCAGATTAAAAGAGGAAAGCTTGCAGAACATGAGAATGCTGCTCTGAGGGAACACATGCTACAAATTTTAGACAAGAACTCCAGATTGGAAGAACAGGTAAATTGTACATAATGAACATTCTTCAAGAGCTTTTAACTGGTAAAAGAAAATTCCAGGTTGTGCATATGTTGGGATTTGCCCAGCCTCTTCATTAAAGAATATTAATCTTTTCATCCCACATTTTGAAACCCAGTCAGAAACCCTTTCCAGTGAAGTCACTAGGCTAGATTGATCCCCACGGCACCCCAATCTATTTCCTGCCACCACTCTTCTTGCTGTTTTCCACCCCACGTGCTCCCTTGGAGGGGGAAGGGTTGTGGACATGGCATCCTAAGTTGTTCTTCGAGTGCTTTCTCATGTCAATTCCAATTAGGTGTGTGTGCACCTCGGCATGGTTGTCTGGAAGGTTTTTTCCCCAGCAATACCTATAGAGTTGGCTCTGGAGCCCCCTGGAGTCATGCGTCCATAGCCCTCCATATAAGGGCCTGCCAATCCTCCATCTCCTCAGTTCCTTTTTACTGCCTATGACGGTTGCTGGAATCCATCGCCTCCTGCTCACCAGAGTTCTTTCTCCCAGTGCTTCATTTGCTTTGTACCTGTAAATAGTTCAATTAGATTAATAATTAGCAGTTAAGAGCAGTTAGTAGTTAGTTTTAGGCAGATCCCCTTAAGGGATCAGTCTGTTAGTTCGGGGTATGCCTCGGTCCCCGGGATTCAAGGAGTGCAAGAAGCCCATGTCAAGAAGTGACCTGCACTCCACATACCTTAAGTGTCTCGGGGAGGCACACCAGAAAGACCGGTGCAAGATCTGCAGGGGATTCCGCCCTTGCACCCAGAAGGAGAGGAGCCAGAGGTTGAAATTCCTCCTGATGGGGGCAGCTCTTTGACCATCTCCGAGCCTGCTGGAGCCGGCACCCAGTGCATTGGTGTCGGTTAGAAGTGCCCTAGCCTCTGTCTGTGACCTGGCGCCAAGGAAGGACTCAAGTACTTGAGTCCCTTGGCACCATAAGGAGTCGCCAGTACTGAGAATGGAAAGTGCTCGGCACCGCTCCCGATAGTGCAGTGAGACCCGCATCGGGACACTTGAGCACTATTCCTAGAACCATGGCACTGTCGACTCCAGCCCCGGAGAGGGGTGTGTTGAGTTCGGTGCCGACCACTCCCCCCATCAGGGAGCTGGATGGAGGAGGTGGAGGACATCCAGTCACCCTCCACCTCGGAGACATTTGAAACAGCCAGGGAGCTCATCGAGAGCACGGTGCCACAGCAACCACAATTGCAGGAAAGATCACCGGAAGCAGTAGATCTGGTGCCGCACAAGCCGGCACCTTCCAAGGGGAGGCCCGCTCTATTGTCCCGTCAACCTTTGCCCCGGCACTGATGGGCACCACCCTACTATGGTCTCAGGAAAGTGAGTCCTAAGCGGAATCCCTTTCCTCGCAGAGGAGTCAGCACTGGGACAGGAGTCAGCACCAAGACAAGGGATGTCTTAGCCTTTCATGGTGCTGTGGCCACCCCAGTGACAAAACCCTCAATGGCCCTTCTGGACTACGTGGGCTTTTCACCAGGCACAGGGATCCCAATCTTGGTTGGTCCTTGTCCTTAGCTTCGGGAAGCAGACTCTACCAGGCTAGATCGGAGACCCTCCCCCGACCCAACACCAGTACCGAGCATGACCTTGACCCCGGACATGTCACCAATTATGGAGGCACCTATGCCAGTACCGAGTCCGCCGCCGCCGGCACCATGGAAGAATTGGGCCGCCTGGTACCGCAGGACACTCTGGGTGCCAAGGGGCAAGTGACTGGCCCTCTAAGGGAGTCCTCATCCTCCGCTCTGGACGAGGAAGTGGCGGATGCCACTCTGGCACTGGCAACAGAGGGTAATAGAGTGCACCAGGACCTTCGCCGCTGCAGCGCACAGAGCCTGGGAATCCAGGTTGAGGAGGACACCAAGGGGAGGATGGACTCTGTGACCAATATATTGTCCCCATTGGGGCCGTCAAGGGTGGCCTTGCCTCTAATAAAAACTATTGAAAAAAACATGAAGACAATTCGGCAAACCCCATCCTCAATTCCCCCAACCGCAAAAACAGTTCAGCGCAAGTACTTTGTCCCATCTAAGGGTTACAAATTTCTGTATACCCACCCTCCCCCGGGCTCCCTGGTCATCGTGGCTGCGAACGAGAGGGAAAGGCAGGGCAGCCAAGGCCCTACACCTAAGTCAAGGAGGCGAAGAAAATGGACCTATTTGGCAGGAAGGTGTATTCCATCGGGGTCTTGCAGCGAATCAACAGACTGTCCTGAGCAGATACTCCTATAATACCTGGGGGTCTATCCAGAAGTTTGCAGAGTCTATCCTTGCTGACTCCAAGAAGGAGTTTGTGGTCCTCATGGAGGAGGGCAAAACGACAGCAAAAGTGTCGTTACAAGGGGCCTTAGATGCAGTGGATACAGTGGCCTGGACTATGGCCTCAGGGGTATCTATGCGTCGCAGCTCTTGATTGCAAGCATCGGGCTTCCCCCATGAGGTCCAACAAACTGTGCAAGACCTACTCTTTGAGGGCCAGTCGCTGTTCTCCAATCAGACCGATGCAAAATTACACAGTTTAAAGGACTCTAGGGCTACCCTTAAGTCCCTGGGGCTGCACACACCGGCGCCCCAGAGGAGACCGTTCAGACTACAGCCTCTCCCCCAGTTTTATCAGCCCCATCAGAGACAGGACTCTAATCATAGGAGGGGCAGAAACAACAACAGCAATAGAAGGAAGCCCTACTAATCCTCGTCTGGGCGAAACAAAGGCCCCAAAAAGCAGCCCCCGGACCCAAAACAAAACTTTTGAGGTGCATCCGAGGACGGCATAGCAGTTCAGCACTCAGATCCTCCACCCCTATTATTTTAAAACGGTTTATCCCATTTCTACCATGCATGGACCCAAATTACTACAGACAAGTGGGTCCTATGCCCAGTAGAACTGGGATACTCTCTTCAGTTCCACTCCCTCCCGCCTTTATGCCCCCCATTCCTCATCCCTCTTCAGAGACCCCTCTCACGAACTTCTTGAATTAGAAGTTGCTTAGCAGCTCCTGGAAGGGAGACCGGTGGAAAAGGTTCCTATGGAGTTCAGGGGAAGGGGTTTTCATTCACGGTGTTTTCTAATTGCAAAAGCCAAGGGTGGCCTCAGGCCAATCCTAAACCTAAGGAACCTCAACAAGTTCATAAAGAAGCTGAGGTTTCGCATGCTCTCTCTGACATCAATCGTCTTCTCCCCGGATCCAGGAGATTGGTATACTGCCCTCGACCTCAAGGATATGTACTTCCATGTGGCGATAGCCCCAAGACACGGAAGATTTCTCCAATTCATGCTCAGCAGTCACCATTACTAGTTCGCGATGCTTCTGTTTGGCCTCTCAGTTGCTCCGAGTCTTCACAAAATGCATGGAAGTGGTGGCTGCCTTCCACAGGAAGCGGGGGATACAGGTCTTCCTGTATCTGGACAACTGGCTGATCAAAGGGAAGTCCAGACAACAGGTAGAATCGGACACAGAGTTCATAAAGTTAACGTTCACCTGTCTGGGCCTACTGGTCAACACACACGCAAAGGATAGAATTCATAGGGGCCGTTCTGGCTTCAAACAAGTCCAGGGACTTCTTACCAGACTTCTGTTTTCACAACATTTTATCCATCATAGAGGAGTGAAACCACCACTCTATGGTCATAGTCAGGAGCTGTCTAACACTGCTGGCACACCTGGCAACCTGCGCTTTGGTGGTTCAGTACACCAGGCTGCATCTCAGACCCTTACAGACCTGGCTGGCTTCAGTCTACCATCCCTCCCGGGATTGTATAGACAAGTAGTGTCGATCCTGACATCAGTATTGATTTTGCTCAGCTGGTGGCTAGATCAGGGAGTGGTCTGTGCAAGGAGTCCCCTTCCCTCGAGCCCACAACCCACCATGACACTGATAACTGACGCCTCGGACTTGGGTTGGGGGGTCCACCTAGGCCAGATGAGAACTCAGGGTCAGTGGTCACAAAGACCTGTCTGCTCATATCAATGTGAAAGAGTTGAGAGGTACAGTTCACATGTCAAGCCTTCAAGGATCATCTGGTGGGAAAATGCATCGTGGTAGAAACAGACAACACAACAGCAATGTTTTATATAAACAAACAGGGGTGCTCACTCCTCTCCCGTGTCAGGAAGCCCTCGATCTCTGGCACTTCTTTGTAACTCACAAGATCCATATAGAAGCGTCCTACCTCCCTGGCTCCCATAATGTGTTAGCAAACTTCCTCAGCAGGTCGATAGTGGCCCACGAGTGGTCTTTATGCCCAGACGTGGTGAACGACATCTTCCAGAGGTGGGGAATTCCCCAGGTACACCTGGTCGCGATGAGGTCCAACAGGAAACACAGAATGGTTTGTTCATTCCAAGGACACAATCAAGGCTCAGTAGCGAATGCTCTTCTCATTCCCTGGTCAGGTTGCCTGTTTTACGCTTTTCCACCAATCCCGTTGATACACAAGGTCCTTCTGAAAGTGAAAAGAGACAAGTTGGTGATTGTCCTGATTGCCTTGGCGTGGCCATGCCAGCATTGGTTCACCACACTGCTTGAGCTCGCTGTAGAGACCCCTCTCAGTCTCCCATTGCTCCCAGACCTGATCACACAGGATCAGGCTTGCCTTCATCATCCAAACCTACAATCTCTTCATCTCATGGCTTGGAAGCTCCATGGCTAAACCAGCAGGAGTTGCAATTCTCGGAACAAGTTAGGGAGGTCCTAATGTGTAGTAGAAAACCTTCCACAAGAGCTACCTACGGGGCAAAGTGGAAATGATTCTCCATTTGGTCCTCACAGAAAGGAGTTTCCCCGGAGGCTTCATCTATACCACTGATCCTGGACTATCTCTTGCACCTTAAACATCAAGGGCTATCAGTATCCTCACTGAAGGTCCATCTAGCGGCAATCTCAGCATTCCATCTGTGGGTGGAGGGGCGTTCAATCTTCTTGAATCACGTAGTGAGCCGTTTTCTCAAGGACCTTGACAGGAAGTTCCCTCAAACTCGTCAGCCAGTTCCTCAGTGGGACCTTAATTTGGTGCTGTCTACACTGATGCGACCACCGTTTGAACCATTGGCAACATGTTCCCTCTTGTACTTGTCATGGAAGGCGGCCTTCCTAGTAACCGTTACATCGGTTAGGAGTGTGTTGGAGCTGAAGGCTCTGATGTCGGAGCCTCCATACAGGGTGTCTTTCAAGGATAAGTTTTGACTGCCACCACACCTAGCATTCTTCCCAAAGGTAAGTCTCTCAGTTTCATTTTAATCAGGACATTTTTCTCCTGGTCTTCTACCCTAAGCTGCATGCTGGCGACCGTGAGCGAAGTCTTCATTTGCTAGATGTTAGAAGGGCTTTGGCCTTCTACATAGAGAGAATAAAGCCTTTTAGGAAGACCTCCCAGCTCTCTTTGGCAGTGGCAGACAGAATGAAAGGCCTTCCGGTCTCCTCTCAGACAATATCATCATGAATTATGTCGTGTCTTAGGAACTGTCATGAGCTAACAAAAGTGCCAGCCCGTTTTGATAGCCCTTCAACAAGAGTCCAGGCAACCTCAGTGGCCTTCATAGATAGGCCAGGTCCCGATCTAGGATATTTGCAGGGCAGCAACATGGTCTTCAATTCACACTTTCGTGGCACACTACGCCATCACACAACAAGCCAGAGAGGATGCAGCAATGGGTAGAGCGGTCCTGCAGTCGGTTCTACATTGAACTCTGACCCTGCCGCCTAAGGGAATGTTTGTAAGTCACCTAATTGGAATCGACATGAGCAACCACTCGAAGAAAAGACGGTTACTGACCTTCTATAACTGTTGTTCTTTGAAATGTGTTGCTTATATCCATTCCAGACCCACCCGCCTACCCCTCTCCACCATCCCACTATCTGCACCCGTTTCCTCCCAGGGGAGGGGAGGTTGCAGCCACTTTGGAATGCACAACAACTAGCTGCTTTCTATCCCCAACAGATGTTTCATTGTTTGGGACCCAATACAGATATAAACCTCAAATGAATTCAGACCGATGTCTGCATTTATTTAAAAACAAAGGAGCAAAACGTCCAGAATGCTACAACATAGCGCATTACTGCAGTATTTGGAGAAAATACTCCTTCCTAACTCATCTGTTACACTGACTAGGCACCAATAATTTTAATGCAATGCATTTTTAACCCACCTTAATACAGATTTCATGGTTTTTAGACAGAAGCAGGAATTCCATCCTCACCACTACCCAATCCAGGGATTTCAGGTTAACATTTTGAAAAGGAAAATAGTTGCTGTTAATGCAGTCACATCAATAAACCCTTCCATTTGTACCTACACGTCATACATTTTAATCTATTTCCCATATGCTTTGGATAGATTTGAGTTTTCACTCTTCATTTTCCATTGTTTTAGATATCTGACCTATATAAGAGTTTGGAATTTAAAGAGATTAAAATCCAACAGCTAGCAGACACAGTTAAAAAGTGTGAAAAGGAATTCAGACAGTTTGCACAGCTGCTTGGTAAAAACAACAATTTGATGGTAAGCACTCAGGTGAGACATTTACTTTATTTTTCAGATAAATTGCTTTTTATGGCCTGGAATACAATTATCCACCAACAGTTGTAATTAATGCCAGGACAATAAACATTGGCTCTCAAAACCATTTTATTGCATGGATTTGCATTAATTTCTAGAGTGCACTGTGCACCATCTATGGATTTAAACCACTATTGTTTTTTAAAATATAGTACATACAGCCTTCCCATTATAATTAATATAGAGTTCCATGGGAGTTTGACCTGAGCCAGGAGTGCTAAATAGGACTCGCAGGGCCAGTTTCCAATTCCAGTTATGCTGGTGTAAATTTGAGTAATCAAATCAATTGAGATTAAGGTAATAAATTGTGAATGGTAATGAATTAGAAATTGATGTTTAGTGAATGAATGCTGAATTAATTATGAGGAAACATTTGAAGGATTCCAAAGGCAAACAAGGATATTCTTGAATGCAATGTGTAGTCAATATTACTATTGTATAACGACATTTTTAATGTGTGTTTATTCCTCTCCTCCTGCATTAAACTTGAAGACTCTTGCTAGTCATATTGATAAATCTGCATGGCTGGAAACACAAGTGAGGCAGCTAATACAAATGGCGAACCAGCAGCAAAGTCAATTTGACCTGAGGCCACTGTTGGAGACTATAGAAAATGTAAAACAGAAGATTGCCTTTATGGAGACATATGATCAGCGTTTAGGTATGCTCAGATTTTTGTTTTGTATTTTTTGTTTGAGTAAAAGTTGGTGTGATTAGAGGCTGTGATGTTTATCAGTTTGGATCACCTTCCCCCATCAACTTCTTTGCACACGTTAGCCTGATGGGGCTCTTGAAGATGAACATCAGCCTTAATAAAAAGCTTAACCAAAACTATGTTTCTGTGATAAGTGTCCTAAGTATGCTAGGTGGATGACAGGCATGCCTTTGCAATAACTTGCATTAGGTTGTGTTCTCTGACCATAGTTTTGTGCACTTTTGGTACACAGCCCTTTGGGTGACATGTCTATAACTGCAGTGGCAGTTACCAAAAGTGTAATAATCCTACAGTGAACTTCAGAATCCTACAATAATTTAATGTTAGTCTGAGAGAATCAGGGTAATTTTTTTTAATGAGGTAATAAATACTGGCTTATGCCAGCAAGTCTGTGCAAGCTTTCCATCACAGTTCTACCAAGGCATCTCAGTTCTGATCTGTCTCCCCTCTACTATTCTGGGTCTGGGTCTTGAGCAGAATCCATCAGTTTTTTTCCCCCAAAGTGTAAGATGGTTTTATCATCTGTACAAACAGGTAGTAAGATGAGGCTGCCGTATTCCTGTGCTGGAGAATGCAAAGACCACCTATGTCAAAGATGACACTCCATTCTTGAAAGTTGTGGATTTAACTGAACTAGAGGAATTATGAAAAGCACCTGAAAGACATGACTGTTTTAATTATAAAGAAATGCTTTCTGCACAAATAACTAGAACACAGATGTGTGTATCTGACAGATTTTGTATAGCTAAACAAACCCAAACTTGAAGGAAGTTGGGATTCAAATCCAAACTATGCATCTGTCACATCTCTAGGATGCATATGTGTCTGCAGTCTTCAAAAGAAATGGCCAGTGCCACAATGTTAATGGTCATTGTGTAACTTCTGAGATTCCGCAGTTATTTCTAACCTCTGGGCTCTAGCCACTTAGTTGTTACTGTTCCCCTGTCTGTAATTCATTTTGTTTCAATGACGTTTTCCCTAACTGGGTGTTTCATGTGTCTTTCTTCCCCAGTTGTTTTGGAAGGCCAATCCAACAAACATGATGTCCACATCAATATTCACAAAGCACAGCTCAATAAAAACGAAGAGCGATTTAAGCTTTTGGAGGGCACATGTTACAATGGAAAACTGATCTGGAAAATCATGGACTACAAGATGAAGAAAAAAGAAGCCATGGAAGGCCGCACTGTCTCTATTTTCAGCCAGCCTTTTTACACCAGCCGCTGTGGTTACAGATTATGTGCACGAGCATATCTGAATGGGGATGGCTCAGGAAAAGGGACTCATGTCTCCCTATACTTCGTAGTGATGAGAGGGGAGTTTGACTCGTTGCTGCCATGGCCTTTTAAGCAGAAAGTTACACTTATGCTTCTGGACCAAAGTGGGAAAAAAAATCACATTGTTGAAGTCTTCAGAGCTGACCCTCACAGCAGCAGTTTCAAAAGGCCAGATGGAGAGATGAATATTGCCTCTGGGTGCCCAAGGTTTGTGGCACACGCTGTGCTGGAGAATGCAAAGAACACCTATGTCAAAGATGACACTCTGTTCTTGAAAGTTGTTGTGGATTTAACTGACCTAGAGGAATTATGAAAAGTACCTGGAAGATATGACTGTTTTAATTGTAAAAGAAATGCTTTCTCTTGGTGACTATTGGCCAATTTTTTACAAGACTGAATTGCCACTTGTCAAACTGTTGATGTTTTTGTACATTTTTGACTGTTTAATAGCTACTAAATCGCCAAAGCACCAGCCTTTCTTTTTTTACTTGTTCAATGCCGTATTTAGGGGATCCAAAAGTCCACTTTGATGGTGTGAACCAGACCAGCGTACTCAAGCCAGTATTTTGACACTCTTCAATATATTTTGGGAGTGAATGCTTGGCTCACATTTCAAGACTGGCATTTTAAGATGAACCCAGGCAAGTCTGTGGGCTCCAGTCACTTACCACAAACAATTATAGGGTTCCCATCATAGTGGTTTCTAGGTTCATTTCTTGTGGGTTTGAAACGGAATCATTTCAACATTGCCTGAATATGAAGAGACGAATCCTGGTCCCAGCAGCACTTTGACTTTTGAAAACCAAGGGAGAAAAGCTGAGCCAGGTAGGAAAAACCTAAGCTGGGATTTCAGAGCTCCTAGTTAGTGGAAAGCATGGATGAAGATGTCATGCAGTTCTGGCCTGCTTTCTCAGCTGTGCTGAGCAGCCACAATTGCTAGTGAAGTCATTAGTGTCCCCTGTGTTCCTACTCAGTGCTTTGGACCAGATACTGATTTGTGATGAGCATCCCCAGTCCCCATTTGAAGCCATGGGAGCTGCTGATGCTTATTACCTCCCAGATATCGTCATTATTGATGATCTCAGGCCATCTACTAACCTACAAGAATAGCAGATCAGTTGGGTCCACTTCTGGAAGGCAGAGGCAGAAGCTCTGAAACTTTCACTCCTCTGCCACCTGTGGAGGATTTTTTTTTTCCCTGGCTTAGTAGCCCAGCAGTGGCTCAGAGCTTTTGAAAACCATTTGAAGTGTTCCCACTAATATGCAACATTCCCCAAAGGCAAAGAAGAAGAGGGTATGTGTAGGGAAACATTGCTTTAAATTAAGAATGAGCTTCTCAAAAGTTCTCCATGCCCAGCACCCCTCAAAAGGAACTACTGGGTGCTGAGCATTTCTGAAAATCTGACCCCTTCATTTATTAGTATTTTTGTATTACCATAGAGCTTAAGGTCCTAGTCATGGAGAAGGACCCTGCTGTCCTAGGTGCTTTGGGAATTTGACCCCCAATTCTTTTAGACACTGTTCTGCAGCCTCCAGATGGAGCAGGAGAGTTGAGAATGTTGCTCTGCGTTCCCACCCCATTGCAGGTGAATTGTGCATGCATATGGATTTTGGAGACACATTGGATGTGTAAACTAGCCAAATTCAGTCACTGAGGATTACAGGAACAGCTATCAAGGAGGGATTGGAAACAAGTGCATGTGTGCCTTGCAAAAGCTTTATGGACACTTTTAAGAAGGCTCTAATTTTGTATCCATAATCTTTTTGTAATAAAGCTTAGATCTCCACTTGCAAATCAGATAGACAGACATGTAAATTTAATTAGTTGTTCCTGCAGCCCACCAGTGAGAGCAAACTTAGAGGCTCTTCTGAAAAGGCAGCGCAACATCAGGAAGAATTTGGAGTGATTGTGGGGAGAGGACAAAAACCAAAGTGGAGCAAGGGTTGCCGGGAACAAGGTAGAAAATGCAGGAAAAAGACAAGGATGGGTAAAATCACTAATGTACTCTGACATTCCATGTGAAAATCTTAATGTTGGCTGAATGCTGTAGCTTTAGGTAACTGGCATAAAATATGATATTTTGCCTTCATCTTCATATATGAAATCTCCAGACTGGTAGAAATTTAACTTCCAGTTTTAATCTCAGATGGATTATGGGACACAGACCAGATAGGAATATTGTCAACATTGGGGGGGAGGGAAGATGCATCCATTCTCCCTACATGCTGCTATGTTTCCACATCTTAGTAGATATGTTTCAATTTAGATGCTACTTGTGTCCCTTCTGTGGTACAGTGCCAGTATATACTGGGCCACTGGGGGAGTTATAGATGTTCCCAAGGACAGATGCTATGGGCCAAATTCTGTTATCCGTTATACAACTGCAACTCTTACTGAGTTTAATAGCAGTTGCACCTGTATAAGAGAGCAGAATTTAACCTTATATCTTTAATATTTTGTTTTGAAAAGAAGGGGCTTTTGTTAAAAAGGCGCAATATGCTAGAACTTTGACACAACCTGGTGCATTAAAGTGGATCTAAAGTTGATTAATACAGTAACATCTGTGCTGTAACTTTCAAAGTGACATAATATGAATGACTACTATGACTGATGGAAGTGATACCTGTTTTCCATAAAACTCCTAGAATGTTCGGAGTAAAATACAGAAAGTATTATAGAACTCGGAGAAAGGGAAGGCGTGGTCTGGATTTGAGCAAGTCACTTAATTCCCCATGCCTCCATTTCCCCAGCTGTAAAATGGGGATAAAACTTGCATCACAAGAGTGTTAGAACTAATTAGAGGATGTTTGTGAAGCACTTTGAGCATGAAAAGAACCAAGTGTTATTAGGACTCTATTTCAAATGGTTAGATTAGGTGATGGTTTTGTGATGTTGATAAATGTTTAGTGTGTTCTTGGACAGATTTTGAAGCATGTTAAACCTTCATCCAATCCATATTGCAACCTTTCATTCTCTAATTGTTGACTTATATTTACTTTTTTGTCATGAATGTAGTTTCAAAAATAACTTAAATATATGCTGAAGCACAAGCAACCCATTTTGGGTTTACAGTAACAGTTTCCTTTTAAAAGACTGCCTCTTTTATAAAAATTTGTTCAGTGAATTACATTTTTACAGGTGACCTCATTTTAATCAACTCTTTATTTATAAAAGCAGCTGAGAGTTGGGATTTTGTTTTTTCAGATGTTTTTTTACTTCTTATAATGTGGAGTTTATATATCGTCCCATTCCTAGTAAAGAAAGAATGTTGCATAGCATAGATGTTAGAGAAAAGACAAGTTGTAACTTGCATGGAAAACACCAAAAACTTTTCAATGAGAATGTATGAGATAATTAACCAAATGGGTACACAACATTTCTATAGCAACATGTGGTATGTTTTTAATGTATTTATTGACCAGTTTTTAGCCTTTTTGGATAACTCTTACTAATATATTGTCATTTTTCTACCCAGTGTCATATCTGTACAAGTAAAATATGTAAAGAATAAACCGAACTTCACCATTTTCTAAAGTGACTGTGGTGCATTAACTAGTTCATGTAGAATTTTTACAGTTTTTTTCAGAAGAGAATGGGATATTGGATATATGTTTGCATCCCAGAGTTTTTGCTATGTACCAAAAAAGGACTACCTTGTATTAAAAAGAAAATGAAAAACATCTTATATAAGGGTTTTTCATATTTTAATATCCTAAAGCAGCTGTAATTCACTATGCTAGACCAGATTAATCAATCCATCAGGTCTTGTATTCTGTCTCCAGCTGCAGCCTATACCAGATGCATTAGGGGAAGACTGCAGCCTCATAATGTACTTGGCCAAACATGCAATGCTGTATATAAAAGGCTGCATCTGTTAGGATGATAAGAACATAAGAATGGCCATACTGGATCCGATCCATGGTCTATCTAGCCCAGTATCTCTTTCTTCTGACAGCAGCCAATGCCAGAAGCTTTAGAGGGAATGAACAGAACAAGACAATTATCAAGTGATATATCGCCTGTTGTCCAGTCCCAGCTTCTGGCAGTCGAGGCTTAGGGAAACTGAAAGCTTATGGCAGCATCCCCGACCATCCTTGGCTAATCCTTGGCTAATATCTGCTATGAACATGGTAGGATTATGAAAGTAACTTCACTGTTGTACTGTGCCAGCTTCTTGCTTGGCCATGGAACAGTGAAGTTCACACTTGAACTACCAGGCTTGAGATAGAGGGTGTTGGACCCTGCTCCAATGCAAGAATCAAAGTCTGTCCTTCCTTCCTCTCCTGTGAGAGAGAATCCCCTCCAACCTCAACTCAATGACAAGCAATATAAGTGTTGCCCAAGTGCAAGAAAGCTGACCCCTCAATGAGATGCAGGTGTCACAGCTCAGGGCAGCTGCACGGTATTTGCCCTCTGTGGTCCAGCCGGGGCACCCATGTTAGGCTTCCAGCTAAACCATCTCCTCTCTTGGATGGAGTCATGCATCTCCCTTCTGACCAGGGTATTTCCAGGCTGCACAGTCCCCTGCCTATTAACTGTGATATCTTCAGCAAAAGACAGGCTGCCTAAGCAAACTTCTTTTGCCTTCTCTTCAGAGACTATAACAGTGTAATTGCCACAGATATAGGTCACCACACAGGTCCTTCTAAGCAAGCACATTTCATTCTTAGGGTAAAAGCATTAGAGAAAACATTTAAAATAATAAAAGAACCTATACAGATGCTAATAAGCTTACTAGAAATCATCCCCAACTCCAACACGGGCTCTGGCAGGTGACCAGTCCTTCAAAAACCCACACAGGGTTTTCCTGTGGTTTTGAGTTCAGAATAATATTTTGCACAGAACAAAAAATCCCATGACGCTGAGTCACTCATTTATCCAGTTTGGGCCTTTGAAGACATTTTGAATAGGTAATCACTCAGACGATGATTTTCTGCTCATGGTGAAGATTCAGAATGTGAGTGGTGAGTCTTTTGCATTTCCCTCACCCTAAATATTTCCTAGGAAATCCACTTCACATGTATTATTCCAAAAAGTTCTTTGAAGTTCCTAATACTTCCAGAGATTGTATTTGTCACATCTCTTAGAAGTTACATAAATTCCACAGTAACATATTAGCAAATGCAGTGCATTTTTAATAGTGGATTTCTAAAACATTTACAGAATTAAGTTAAGCCTTATTCAATTAAAGTTTGTCTAGGATATTGTCTTGTCTATCACAGGAGGTACAACCCATTCAGGAGTGGCTACATCCATCATTTTAAACAACTCCCACTCCCCTAAACTGGCTCCAACTAGCATGGTCCAAGTGACAGCAGCTTCTTGGAGGGAGTGGGAGGATCTGCCAACTGCTTTAAAAAAATTGCCAAAGTAAAATGGGGATTGAAATGCCCCTTGTGTCTTGCCTTTTATCTTTAGAGGTCTCAATACCATCTACATACATGGGGACTGCAATGTTAGTACTGAAAACTATCTTGTGTGCATCTAGTGTGATTTTTAGCCACACGGGCAAACAGTGAATACTCTGAATCATGTTATTGGATTATTGTGCCTTTGAAAAGTCATCAAGAAAAATTCAGATCTGCTGTGAGCAGTAATATTTCTCAGGCCATAGTTCTGTAAGGTAAATGTTGACTGGAAAGTGGATTAAAATAGAATTTGCCGTTTTGTACAGTAAACGTTGACTGGAAAGTGGATTTAAAATGGCTAAGTGGTAAAGAAACAACCTTACGCCAATGTGGCACTGAGGCAGTAAGGCGAAGGCATGTAATTTACATGTAGGAGGGGGAAAAGCAACTAAGATGTATATAATAAAGGGGAGGGGGGCTTGCTTTACCTTCCAGCTGGACTGGGAAAGATCAGATGTTTATGGGTGTGTCACTTTCACTGCTGGCCCTCAGCCTGATAAAACATTGCCCACCTATAAGACCCGCACGGCCGAGTGTCCATCTAGCCCTGTGTTAATGGTTAGAAAGCTTCACCGCCGCACCCACTGTCACTAGAGGATCACTAGCTGCCCCGCCCTTCCCACAGCCGGGAAAACTGAAATAGGTAAAAACCGGGCAGTGCGGCTAAAAATAAGCCTGGAGAGGGGCGGGGCGGGGCTGCGACCAGCCCAGCAGCGAGCGCTGGAAGCGCTGCCACGGCTGGTGCCTCCCCCTCCGAGCAGCCTCCGGAGCACAGCGTTCAGCGCCCTGGGGGAGGCTGTCCCCGGGGTTCCATTGGAGCTCGCGCGCCGTGAGGGCTTTCCCACGAGCCAGCCCCGCGCCGCACGGCAAGCCGCTGTGACGTGAGCCGGCCGGGCCCCGAGGACATGCCGACGCCCCGCTCGCGCACAGGGGCCAGGGCGGGCCGGGGCACGAGCTGGATTAACGGATCTATGTGCTCATTTGCATACGGCGCTCACAGACACCCAGTCCCCTCGAATCACCCTCATCCGCAGCTAGCTTCTGGCGCACAGTCACGCACCACAAACGTGGCCGCCGTGGCCCCGCCCCCCGCGCTGGGCGTGGCTTGCAGCTGCTCCGTTGGGCACGTGCGCGAGGCAGGCGAGGGGTGGGGTGAAGGGAGGAGGCGTCGCCGCAACAGACGGGACGTCCTGCTGGGAAACACCCACGCGCTGAGCCCCGCCCCCCTCCTGCCCTCCCGTACGCCGTGCATCCGGGTCTCTCAGCCGGACGTAGCTGCTGTGCCCTTCCGTTGGGGGGGGAGGGGTCCGGTCACCCAATGTGCTTCCGGTTCCGGGTAACCGGGGCGCCGGGAAGAAAGTGGCGAGGCCGAGGCGGGGGGAGCCCACCCGTCTGTCGGTAAGTCTGGGAGCGGCGCCGGCGCCTGGGGAGCAGCGTCTCTTTTCCCCCGCCCGCCCGCCTGCCTTTTGCCCCCTCTTCTCCCGGCCCCTCCCGCAGGAGCCCGGGGGGGCGCGCGAGTCCTGGGCCCGGCATAAACCCGGTCCCGTGCAGCGCGTCCGGGGGGCTGCCCCCCTCCCTCCGTCTGTCCGTCCCGCCAGTCCCCGTTGGCGCAGGAGTTACTTGTCCGCCGCCCCCGCTGTTCGAAACGTCTGGCTCCGCCCCTCCCCCGACATCCCACGGTGGGCTGTGAAACCGGGCGATATCGGCGGGGCGGGGCGGGGCTCCTGCTGTCCGCTCTTCGCACCTTCACAGGGCGCTGGGGCACGTTTTTCTCTGCAGCCCTGAGAACCAGACGCTTGTTTTTGTAGTGGAAGCTGAGCTTCTCCTGTAATAACCTGACTCCCGGAGCCGGGGTTTTGAGTAGCACACCGGGTGTTTGCTGGAGTTAGCAACACGGGAGGCGGCTGATACCGTTTCCTCAAGATCTGGTCAGTGAAGGTCCATCTTTGTTCTAACAGAAAGCACCGAGAGAGAGAGCGAGATGTATATCCTTACCCAGTGCTACTCTTGCTGACTCCACATGCTCTGTCTTTATTCTCACAAAGTGAGGCTCCTGTTGTGGCACCTAACGAGTTATGCTGCGCATAATGGCATGTGTTGGGGTTAGACACATTTTTAACTTTTAGAAGTCATCTATAAACATTCACTTGTGCACCTGCAGTTACAAACAAACTTGCACTGTATATTAGGTTGCCCAGCAAAGAAGAGTGTTTTGACTATTTTGCAGCCCTAGTTTTGATCTGGTATTTTTCAAGATTGCACTTGTATGTAAGCCACTACAATCAATTTCTAATAAAATTTATAGCAAATGCTGAATATCATAATCTTCTTAGTGCCCCTGGCACTACATTTTATTAGAAATTTAAGAAAATTGAAGATTATTTTTTTTAATTACAGTAGGCTAATTTTGGGTCTGTCAGTCCTAATGATTGTGCCTATATTTTAAGGTGTGAAAGGTGGTTCATGCTGTGAGATCCCTTTGGCATAAGATCATCTGAATCAGAGAGTAGTCTTAATCCAGAATTAATTTGTTGTCACAAGCTTACTTTGTGATCATAGTAATTTTTTTCCTTTTGAGATTTCTTTTAATGATTTTAATTTGCATGAACTTTTAATTAAACTTTATAAGATTAGTTAAAGTGATGCTATCAGCATCTTGTACTGCTTCCTCATCCTTTCAAGGTCACCGGGAATTTAAATGGAAATAGATTTCCAAGTGTCTCTCCTTGTAGCACTACCTCAAGAATTTGAATGGCATAATCATTCGCCTATAGTATTAATATTTATGTAGCATCTTTCATCTAAGAAACTCATTGGCCTTTTCAAAAGTAGGTAAGTATTCTCATGTTACATTTGCAGTCACAAAGGGCTTGTCTACATGGGGGTTTTAGTCCACACTAACTTTACTTACTGTGCACTTGTGTCCATACAAAACAATTCTGCAAAGCATACTAATTGGCCAGGTAACACATGTTCTGTAATGCACTTTGAAATTAAATTAAGTTCATTGCATATTGAGTTAGTGTAGACCAGGGGTGGCCAACCAGTCAGAGAGGAAGAGTCAAAAAATAGATGTAGATATCCAAAGAGCCACATGTCTCTGGTCAATTTCACTTCTCTTACCCTCTGCCCAAAATTCAGGCTCATGCTTCAATTTCTGCAGCTGCTGGTCAATTTCACTGACAGTCTCAAAGAGCAGCAAACACCAAAGAGCGCATGCAAACAGCCCCTTGCAGCTTGCAAGCCGCATTTGTATAAGCAAAGAGCTGCATGCGGCTCGCGAGCCGTGGGTTGGCCACCCCTGGTGTAGACCAATGTATATGTGTGCACACCCCCTCTTTTCATTAGCTTGGCAGTCTGCCAACTGCTATCCCATACTACTTTGCATGATGCCAAGATAGGCTTGTCTGTTTACCTGTGTGCCTTCCACTGCTCTGAGGTCATGTTGACTGGATGTCACATGGCATGGCTAATGGAGTCAAAAATAGATCCAGTTGTTCTGCTCTAATGCTTAATATCTTAACGACAGAACACTAAATACACTAATGATGTGCACTAAAACAGCCACGAATAAAATTATAGGCATGTAGGCCTGGAAGGGACCTCAATAGGTCATCTAATCCAGTCTCTTGCACTCCAGGCAGGACTACTTAAGTAATAACTAGGCCCTGAGGATGGCACATGGGCCACAGCTGTGTGCTGATTGGGCTGCAAGCAGCTCGCAAGCTGCAGGTTGACAACCACTGATCTAATCTGTTCTTAAAAACCTCCAATGATGGAGATTTCACAACCTCCCTAGGCAATTTGTTGCAGTGATTAACTACTGACAGTTAGGAAGTTTTTCCTAATGTTCAACCTCCCTTGCTGCAATTTAAGCCCATTGCTTCTTGTCCTATCCACAGAGGTTAAGAAGAATAATTTTTCAACCTCATCCTTACAGTAACCTTTTATATACTTGAAAACTGTTATCATGTACGCACTTCAATCTTCTCTTCTCCAGTCTAAACAAACCCAGTTTTTTCAATCTTTCTTCATAGGTCATGTTTTCTAGCCCTTTAACCATTTTTGTTCTTCTCCCCTGGACTTTCTCCAAAGATGCCTAAAATGTGGCATCCAGAACTAGACACAATATTCCAGGTGAAGCCTTATCAGTGCAGAGTAGAGTGGAAGAATTACTTCTCATGTCTTGCTTACAGCACTCCTGCTGATATATCCTAGAATGATGTTTGCTTTTTTTGCAACAGTGTTATGCTATTGACTCACATTTAGCTTGTGATGCACTATAATTCCCAGATCCCTTTCCGTAGTACTCCTTCCTAGGCAGTCATTTCCCATTCTGTGTGCAATTGATTGTTCCTTTCTAAGTGGAGTACTTTTCATTTGTCATTATTGAATTTCATTCTATTTACTTCAGACCATTCTCCAGTTTGTCCAGATCATTTTGAATTTTAATCCTATCCTCCAAAGCACTTGTAACCACTTTTGGTTTGATATTGTCCACACACTCTGTGCCATTATCTAAATCAATGATACTCAGACTGAGACTTGCAAGCTGGAAGTGGCTCTTAGTGTGTCTCCTGTGGCTCTTTGCAGCACATATTAAAACTGTGAGATTTAATATTAACCAATCATGATGCTTTTACTATGTTATTAACCAATTGTAGTTAAAATTAATATTTGTTCAGTCATTTTGCTTTGAGAATAATATATATAGTAAATATAACAGTGGATTCACACTGCTGTGGCTCTTTTGGGTAATGTTGATTTCCAATTTGGCTCCTGAACTATTGAGGTCTGAGTATCCTAATCTAAATCATTTGTGAAGATATTGAACAGAACTGGACCCAGGACCAGTCCCTGTGGGTCCCCACTCAATATGCCCTTCCAGCTTGACTGTGAACTACTGATAACTACTCTATGGGAATGGTTTTCCAACCAGTTATAATATAACCACCTTATAATAGTTCCATCTAGGTTATATTTTCTTAATTTGTTTATGGGAATTAAGCAAAAGTAAAACTTATGGAAATTAACCACTTTGTGTTCTTGGTGATTAATTTCACATTTAAAGATCTCTTAGTGTAAACCTCTTTAAAATCAGAATGTACGTGAAGCTGGAAAACCATGATTTAATTTTCTGTATGTCAAATGAGAATTTTAGAGTACAGATTCTATCTATTAGAATCGTAGAATTAAAAATGGAAATGACCTATTGGATCGTCTAGGTCATCTTCCTGTTGATGTAAGATTGCATTGTAAAGAACATTTTCTTGTGTTATAGATGGATGTTAAAGGTAATGTGGCACTTTTTGTGTGAGAGAAAGTTTTCCCTCGTGTTCTAGCCAAAATTCCCCCTCTCCATGCCACTGTTCAGCAGTGTGCTATGTACTATCTGCTGAGCTCCACACCAAGTTGGTGGCATTTCAGTGGTTTTATATTGTATTTTGCATTTGAAGCCATTTGTGGTGAGTATTCTGAATGGAAGGCTGTATATATTGTTTTTTAAAAGTATGTATAAACTTAGATGTCTGCAAAACTTATTTTAAAATGTGCTTTGAAAAATGATGTGTATGTAGTTTCACAGAATTTTTCTGCTTTAATCAAGGTACGAGTCTTAAAATAACTTTCACACAAATTGCATTCATACTCACCACTTTTATATTCATATATAGTGTGTGTGTGTGTACACATATGTACATACTTGGGGTTTTTTTTTGTGTAATTCCTGGCATAGCAAGATTAGACCCTACACCCATGTTTCATATTGTTGTAGTTTGATATTTTATCTTTCTTCCCCAATTTAAATTCTGGGAATTGATCATGGAAACATTCCCTGATCTCAACTATCATTGTACATGTATCTTTCAAAGAAAGCCTTTTTAGTGATATTGTTTACATATATATATATATATATATATATTTCTTTTCACTAGACATGGATAACAGACACGATGAGAAATGTGGAACACCATGTGCAACATCACAAGAAGAGATGAAAGTCAGAGGTGGGAGTCGTGAAATCAAACTCTAGTCTAGGGCAATAGTTGCTGCAGAGAGACTCTTGTATTATTTGTATTCTGTACTTTGCATGAGTAAAAACATTTGACTGCATTCCTTGGCATTGTCATTATCTAAATTATATCGAAAATGACAGAAGGCAAGGAAAATGTTATTTTTTAAAAATGGATTCACCAAATCTTGTTTTAAATTTTAATTTCTATAAAAATGTGTCTTCTGGACTTAAGTTATTAGCTTGTGTGTTGTTACTATTTAAAACCTAATGAACCAGACTTTGTGTTCTCCTAAGGGAAAGACAAGAGGAAGCGAAAACGCAGCAGAAGCAGATCATCATCTATTTCATCAGCATCATCTTCTAGTACTACTACTACGTTCTCCTCATGCTCTTCATTGAGATCTTCTTCCTCTTCAAGCAGCAGAAGCAGTTCAAGTGGCAGAGGTAAGTTGCCATTACTGCACTTGAGTGGGTATTTACCCATTCTGACAGTGCTGCTTCAGACATTTGAAACTCACTTTAAATGTAGCTAAATTACCAGGAAATAAATGTTCAGGTTGGTTCTCAGTTTTTCCAGACTGTTATACCCCTTTTCAGGATTTGTTTTGTGTACCACAAGTTTCACCTCACTTAAAAACAACTTGCTTACAAAATCATGCAAGTGTCTCAGCACATTATTACTGAAAAATTGCCCACTTTCTCAATTGGTCTGTATGAAATTTTAGTTTGTACTGACTTTGCTAGTGCTTTTTATGTAGCCTGTTGTAAAACTAGGCAAATAACTGGATGAGTTGATGGAATACCCCAGATGTATGCAGACCCTTGGTTAAAACCCCTGGGTTAGTTAACAACCTTTGCTATCTTTATTTCTTCACTGTTTTCATTTAACCACTTCCTGTGACTGTTCAAGAGCCTCTTTACACACTGCATGTGCTGTTGATTTGTTCATTTAAATGGCATTAGAAATAAAAATGAATCTTTTCACTCAAAACAAGAAGTAAGATCTCAAATAACATTGTGTACATTTAAAATGTTTTAAAACAAAACAATTGAAAACATTTTTCTACTTTATCTGCCTGTCCAGACCAAAGTTAGTTTTTTGGTTTAATCTGAATTTTGGTGTCAATCCTGCAAATGCTTACGGTGTGAAGTTACTCATATAACTTGTCCCACGGACATCAATGAGACTAATCTCATGATTAAAGTTGTAGCTTGAAAGCTTGTCTGTCTCACCAACAGAAGTTGGTCCAGTAAAAGATATTACCTCACTCACCTTATCTTTAAGATTAAAGTTAAGTAAATAAGTAAATGTTCTTATTCGAGTATGTGTCCCTTTGGGTGCTCCACTTGTGTGCTTCTGTGTGCCTTCAATCACAGATCTTTGGTAGTAGTGTCAGTGGGATCTGCATCTGCGCCCTGTACATCCTTGTGCTGCAATCCAAGAGCATATAGAGGAGGGCGGACCTGCTACTGTTACAATTCCTTCTCAACAACCTGCAGCTAGAGACAGAGCGTTGCGGTATCGATTAGCTTCAAAAGTTTTAGCTAGCTGACTTATTTTATTCTTACCTTTTTTTTTTATTTTATTTTTGTTTTGTTAATTTCCCAAACACGCTGTGTGCTTTTGGGGAGTTCCCCACCACCACCCTCCACATTTGACTTTGGCCCCTCCTTGTCTGCCACCTTCTCTGTTGCAGGGTATGCCCACAACCTCATGCTGCAAACCCTGTCAGACCTGAAATAGGTCTTTGTGCCTTTAGTGATGGGGATTCCAACTGTCTGAGTTGCAAGTTCCCTCTAAGTGGAAGGTCTGCACTGATTTTAAGAGCAGATCTAGGCTCAAGCTACTCCTCATAAAGTATTTCTTGAGGCCTGCTACCACTTCAGGCCCCCTTGTATATTGGTCTCAAACAACCTGAGCACCTTGGTGACTTTCACAGTTCTGACTCCAACAAGCAGAGACGTGGAAACAGCTTCAGAGGGCCTAAGAAGAGGGAGAAGTTGTTTCAGAAATTAGGTAGCAAGTAGATCTTGCGTCCTGGTATGAGTGCTGCTGAGGTTCCTACATCCTCAAAGATCATCTGCAGCATGGTATTCACTGAGAAGTCTCTCAACAAACAGCCCCACTAGTGACTGACATGGGTACCCTCCTCAGCATCCTCCAGTCATAGGGATTCCTTGAAGAAACTGTCTTTGACCGTAACCCATTTCTGCAGGTAGTGGGCGAAAGGACTATATGGATCGTCCAACTGTACCATCCCTAGTACCTCCAACTGCATCCTAACCAGCCACTCGATGCCCTGCTTCATTGGTACCAACTAGGTTCCTTTTGCAAGAGGATCTTTGAGTGTTGGAAGAACCTGAATCACATCTACTGAGATGTAGGAAGAGAGATCTCCACCCTGCCCCACAGGGTCATCATACCTATAGATGAAAACGCAGCCATCAATACCGACACCGTTGCCCCCCGCCCCACTAGAAACACAGGACGATACTTCCTCAGACTCAGAGATCTATGTCCAAGATTCCATTACTTTTCCCATTTGAACCTCCTTCCCCTGAGATGTCTCCCAAGGAAGAGAACCTAGGAATCATTCAATGACTGATCCAGCAAGTGCTCAGCAGGAGCACCCTTGGGGTCCCTCTGCATTCCTTTGTGCCCCACCACAGTGAGCTTTCTGGAATCCTTGGGTTCCATGCAGCATATACAGCACACTAAACTCTGACTCAGGTTTAAGCCTAAGCCCTCCTTCTGTCCACACAGAAATAGTCTTTCTTGGGCCAGGAACCCCTCTGGACTCTGCTAATGAGATGGAACAGAACCTGAGTTCTGCTGTGATGCGGGTAAAAGGCCAGGAGTTTTTCAGCGTGGATGCATCTTAAGGCCATGTCACCAGATTCAGGTATGGAGATTCTACCAACATTAATCCACAATCCCCCCGGGCTGTGTCCAATCCCTTCCATTCAAAATCTTCCCACTCAGTTCCCAAGAACCATAAGTGATTTCCTCATTAAAATGCAGCTGCTCAGCATTTAACCCTTCATTTCCACACAGATGGATCACTTGGAAACAACAGCGAACCCTCACATGTATTAGCTGTGGCCAGCACTTAGGAAGTCCATCATCAAGTGCTGGCCAGAGGAACACAGCTGAAGTCTGGTTAACCTCCAGAGCAAGGTGAGCAAGATATTTGACTTCAGCAAAAGCACAAGAAATGATCATGTCTGCAAAGATATATCCAAGTGAGTGGCAGCATTGGGGATTGACTGGACAGATGAGCAATGCAGAGAGCAAATCAAGCAGCTGAAGACAGTAGCTCAAAGTCAAAGACCTGGTCAGTTCTACAAAATTAGGTTGACATAAGTTGCCTTGCATAGACCTAATTGTGCACGTGTCTAAGCTAAAATGTATCTGCCACCAATGTAAGCTCTCAATTACATCGACATAGTATAACCACCTCTCTGAGCCCCATTTGAGCTATGGCCAATGTTTTGAGTTCAACACAGCACAAGTATAGACATTGCATTACCTATGTCTGCCCTAATAGTCCTCCAGCAGCCATCCAACAATGCCCACCGCTGACCGCTCTGGTCACAGTTGTTAACTCCAGGCCCCAAGGATGATGTAGACCAGAAAGCCCCCTGTCTTTAAAACCCTGTGAATGTTTGAAATGTCTTTTCCTGATTGTGCATCTTGATGAGCACACCTCTAGCAGCTATCCATAGAAGGGTTGTGCACAGCTGCCCAGCTGACCATGCCATCTACACTCTCCAGATATGCTCTGTCCTGGAGTAGATAGGAGATGTGGGGAGAAGAGGCTTCGCGAGCACAGCTACAGACTAGTGGTAGAAATTTTGACATCAATGAGCAGATTGCACTGGGGATGCAGGAAAAGAGGTATGACAGGGACCATCAGCAGTGCCGTATGAAAACAAAGGAACTGTCAGGAATATTAGAAGGCCAGGGAGGCCAACAATCAATCTGGTGCCAAGCCACACACCTGCAACATTTACAAAGAGCTGCAGGCCATACATGGGGGAGACCTCATCACCACCTTGCACACCACCGTGGATGCCTCGGAGGAGCATGAGTCACAGGCCTCTGCCATGAACACGGAGGAGGAGGATGGGGGATATATGAACGGGGTCCAGTTATGCCAAGAGCCAGGCCACATTTGAGACACCACCGCAATCCAGTCAATCAAGCACAGATGAGCCTGATGCAGGGGAAGGAGCCTCAGGTAGGTAGGTACATTTAATTTCCTATGACGGTGGCACCCTAGTTTAGCAGGAGACAGCTATTGAGTTTTCATTAATTTTCTCATACTAGAAAAGGTTTGGTATAACAACAAGAGGTAGAATTACCTGCTTTTCATTGCCCTCTAGAGTTAATCGGAGGGGTGGACATGCGGAATAGTTTATATACTCAGAGTCCCTTGAATTCTCCTGCGAGATCTTGATGAAACTTTTGTAGAAGTACTTTGCAATCCTTTGCCAAAGGTTTCTAAGGATGGCAGCCTTATTTCTTTCTCCGTGGTCAGGCACTTTTCTGTGCTAGTCAGCAATAACTTTGGCAGGTACCATTGCAGTACACGGCCTAGTAGCATACAGGCAAGGGTGGCTTCAGGATGCCATCTGCAGCTGTGCTCTCTGTGCCTTTTACCATCAGGAGTGAGATCAGCTAAAATCACTTCCGCCTGTGGAAAATGGGGCCAGTCTTCAGAGCCATTGCCCTGTACTCCCATTTACCTTCATGTAACCAAGCAATTCCTTCTTCGTTTCCCTCACCCTTGGCAGGCCATACTCCCCATGGCTGGTGCTCAGCATGATGCTGTGCACAAATACTCTGAAGCAGAAGTGTCAATAAGCAAATGTTTAAAACTTTAGGGGAGCAAGGAAATAGACTTCTGAATTTTAACTTTAGTCACAATGGAACAATACTGACAATGGTGCCTGTGTTTTATATGCTGCTGCTCCTGTTGTGTCCTTGAGGGGATCCCCCTCCACACCTGCAAAATGCCTGAGTCAGATGAGGAGGAGAAAGAAGAGGACTCACAATGACATATTCAATAAGATCCTGCAAGCCAGTGCTGCATCGGACCATGAAGAGGGGGCTTGGAGGATCGGAGAGGGAAAGAACCTACAGGTGAAAGGCTCAGGAGGCCAAGCAGAAAATGGAGAGGGAGACACCAAGATATAAGGGGGCTTCTCCGGCAATAAACACAGATGCTGCAGACTTGTGGACCTACAGGTCCTAGAATCCCAGGCTCGCTTTCCTTTGCAGTCCATAGAGAACTGCAGCATAGCACCTTTTCCCCTATCCCCCCACTCCCCGAGTATTCAACATGGCATCCAGGGCCACATCCCTATCCCTACCCATACCCCTACCCACTCCACACCGGGGCACGACAGTAAGGACAATCACAAGAGCACATACATTAACCGTGGCGCTCTCAGGTCAGAGTATGTGTCGCTAAAATGGACATGAATAGTCCTTCTTACTGTTTACGTTCTGGCCTAAATGTATTAAGGTTTTAATGTATTTACTTGTATGGAAATTTTTTTAGGTGTTTTCGTTAGTCAATAAAACTCTATTGTTTGGGAAATAATTCATCTTTATTAGTTCCCAACAGATGCTGCATAATGCGCGGTGGCAGTGAAAGTAGTTGTACTGTACACTAGTACGCAACCCATAGGATCAGTGACAGTGTAATAATCCTACATGTACAGCAAGCGTCACAACATTTAAACAGGGGCATTGTCAGTGTTATAGTCATAGATGTCCAGCAAGCATCACACACTTGCTAACAGGCTCCCAAACTGCAAGGCCAGAGAGAACATGGTATGCCACAACCATTGCCATGGCTCATGGTTAAGTGTTCTTTCCCAGCCTCCCTGAGCTGTATATAGCTCCATGTTGATCTCTTCTGATAGCCTTTGTGTCTGGCTGTTCAAACTCAGCAGACACCATTCCATCTCCACTCTCCACCCTGGGAGCAACTTTTCCCCCTTTGCCTCACAGATATTATGCAGGATACAATAGGCAGCTATAACCATTGTGATATTTTTCTCACTTAGATATAGTCTGGTGAGTGAAGGGACACTGGCATTGTTTAATCTACCAAAAGCACATTCAGCTGTCATTCTGCACCTGCTGCGCTGTTAGTTGAATCTTTCTTTGGTGCTGTCAAGGTGGCTGGTGTATGGTTTCATGAGCCAGGCGAGTAAGGGATTGGCTGGGTTGCTCAGGATGACACAGTCCTGTGTTCTTAACAATGTGAGGGTCGTGTATCTTACCTGTCCAGCCAACACTGATGTCAGTGAAGCATCCCTAGTGATCCACCAATGATTTCATAACCATAGAAAAATATCCCTTTCTGTTGATGTACTCTGTGCCAAGGTGGTCTGGTGCCAAAATAGGGAGATGCGTTTTGTCTCGCTCTCCACTGCAATTCAGGAACCTTGTTGCTGCAAATCCATCCACTATGTCCTACTCGTTGCCAAGAGTCATAGTCCTGCATATCAAGATCATTAATGGCCCTGCACACTTGTATGACAATGGCCCCCACTGTGGATTTTCCAACTCCAAAATGGTTTTCCATTGACTAGTAGCAATCTGGTGTTTTAGGTTTCCACAATGCAATTGCCACTCAAATCTCTACTAACAGTGCAGCTCTCATTTTGGTGTGTCTGCGTTGAAGGCTGGGGCGAGCTCAATGCACAGATCTAGGAATGTGGCCATGCGCATCTGAACGTTCTGCAACTACTGCTCCTCAACTTAAGCCTGCATTCTGCTGCAGTCCGACCAGTCTGTGCTTGTTTCGCAGGCCCAGAAGCAGCACTCCACTGTTTGCAGTTGCTCCATGAACGTTACCAACAATCTTGAATTGTTTCTCACTATGACCCACAGTAACATGCCTTTCAGGAAATCATTATGTTCCACATGGCTCTGCAAATACCAGAGGATTGTGCATCTTGTGCTTGCAACGCTCATGACAGTAGTGCAGAGCTGTGCAGGCTCCATGCGTCAGAGTTGACGAACAGTGACAAATCCTATGCGGGTTTGTGGGATTTTCAAGATAGATATGAAAATTATGGAATGGAGATGTCATTATGGGGTGGAAAAACTGCTTGATGTTACAGTCCATCACCCCCTGTGCTACTTGTTTCTGACTCCCCATGCATTGCCAAAATTTCCCACAAGACAGTGCACTGAACGATGTCGAGTTGGACGCTGGGGTACTTACTCAGAGTGCACCGTACTCTACATCGAAACAAGCACTCCGGGTGAGTATGCACACTGCCAACTATACACTTACTGTTGAGGCTTTATGCTGATGTAATTTCAGGAGCAGAAGTCAGTAGCATAGATATGCATAAAGATTCTAATGGCACCTATGAGAATTCCCCGTCTTTCTGCCTCTTTTATGAGGAACTCAGCTGGGAACTGTAATGACCACTGAGCTTACAGTGGTGCATGACAATCTGCTGAGCAGGGATGGCGTTTATAACTTCCCAATCACAGGTGCTGCCTGATGAAGGTCAAGAAGTGGCCCTGCTGCTGCTACAGCACAACCTGGGTCTGTACTCGGATTTGGAGATGACCCTAGGAAGCAGCCCGCTGCAGAATCTGCATCAGAGCAAGCTCCAGAACCTGGTGAGTTTCTGCTCCCGCGTTTGCTGCTGTTAATGTATGGATGGGAGGGATTTCTGGCTTATGGCCCTATTAAATTATTAATGTAAGCCAGGGGCTTGGTGTGCTTCTGTTCAATGCAGAACCCACACCATTCCCCTAGCATCCTCCATCCTCCAACATCGTGTGGGATTCAAAATGGACACCACGAAATGAGGAAAAAAGTTTAGCAGTTACCATGAAATATGTAATATAACAATCAGCAAGTAACTAAGTTGGGGCTCATAATTAACAGCTTCATGTACCCCTCTTGTCTAATACAATGCAGCTTATGAGTAGGCCACACCTACACTGGCCTGGACTGCCTGTAAACTGAGTCCCAGAAAACCCTGGCTGTGCAAACAAAATCAGTGTGGTTTTTTTGGTTCATAGCTCCCTTAAATATGAATCTAAATTACAGCAGAGGATGGTTGTCTCTCTGTGTTAGGATTCCCCTTGGCTGGCAGTCAGCCTGGTCTGTTCATGGACACAGGGTGTTTGTAAGAAGGCTGCCTCCATGCTAAATCAGCATCTTGGTTTTTACCATGAATTTTCACCCGTTACTGGCTGGTGAGGAGCTTGAGCTTCACACCGAGTAGGACCTCTAGATGGTCAGTTACATTCCAGGGCGGGGAGTACTTACTAGGTCTACCTCTGTAACTCACAAGCCCCCTCTGTAATGCTTCCTGTGGGTATCCAGGGTTGTGAGGCACCTCGCTACCATATGCCCTTAGCATGAGGAAGCTTTGTCTGTGCCTGCTGGGTGTAAATTCCCCAATACCACCAGCCTCTGGCAACACAAGTGTTGCCTTCCAGGCCTCTGCAGGCCCTACTCTCTCTAGACAGGTTAACAATAGGCACACTCCAACCTCCAAGCCCTCCAACCATACACCTGTAGTGTCCAGCCCCTGTTTCACTGGACAGCCAAAGGAACAGCATCCCACAGTTTACCAAGAACACAGCTCTGCTTAACACTCAGCACTTACATTTGTTTATAGAGAAAGCTAGTAGAGGTTTATTTAACAAAGAACAGATTGCAAATGATTACAAGCAGAAATATTGGAAACAAAGGGTTCCATATAAAATAAAATTAAACGGGCATACTAGAACTCATATTTAACTAATAAGACATTGTCATGTTATAAAAGCAAAAGCTCACCCAAAATCTTTCCAGCATATTACAGCCAGCCATGGCTGTGATCTTCTGTTAATGAAATAAACATGTTTTCCTCTTGCCTCCTCAGCTGAAAGAGGCAGAGTTTGTCTCAGTATAGTCCAAATATTCATTGTCTACACTTGCAAACATAACCCTCACTGCTTGCATTTTCCTGTCTAAGATCTCTCCTGAAGACTTTACAATCATTTGATTAGAATTGTTCTCAAATTGTAAATGGGTGTTCATTGTGAAATATACAATACTCAATTTACATGTAGGTAGAAAGAAACCTGTTTTTTTACCTTTTTCTGTGGTGACCAGTTTCAAGTCAGACACGAAGAACATAATTTTTATTCTATAGACATAACTCCTTACATATCATCTGCATATACATTTTGCAGTGATTATGAGGACCAGTATATGACAGGCTTTCAGTAGAGATCTTCCATGATTCTTTGAACTGCCATGTAGACACCAGACCCAGGGATCCCTGTAACCATTATGCACCCATGTGCCCTTTGCCACTTTAGCACCAAAATCCTCTAGGTCACAACCTGCATTCTGTGACGTGCTGGTCAATCACTAGATACCTGAATATCCTTTAGCATAGACTGATGTCTACTCTCCACTGGTCTAGAACAGAAGTTCACACTTCCACTCAGGGACCTCCAGAATATCCATGTTCTCCATGCTTGCCCTGCTTGAAAGGATTGAAAAACCATAGTTGGTGACTAGACTCATCCTAAGTCTCCCTTCCCAACCTCCAACTCAGGGAAAAATGATGGGGGAGAAGCAGAAACGTTTCAACTGAATTTTGCATGTGTATCTTACTGTGATGTGTAATGACTTTCAGTGAAGCTCCAAAAGACATCTGAAGTGGCCAGTGTTTTTTGTGTGAATAGTATAGTAAAGCCCATTAATAAAAACTATTGTCTTTTAACCTTGAATTAAATCATCCCCTTTGATAGAGTGGAAAATGTAATTATTTGTATTATGGTCAAATAATGTGCTCTTTCATTTTCCTTCTACCTCTGCAGAGCAAACACATGGCACGAGGAGCCTGGGGGAGCAAACTCACATAATGCAAGCAAGGAGAGAGAGAATCCGAAATGAGCTGATGGAAATGATTCTAGAGAAAACGGATCAGCAATTTGAGTATCAGAAGGCTCAGGATACAAGAATAGTGGAAAAAGAGAGGCTGCACAGCGTGAGGTGAAATTGGCAGAGAGATTAATGAAGCATGACTGCAGGTGGAAGGAGGAAGACAGCACAGCAGCAGTTGCTGTTCGAGCAATCACTTGTGCTCATTGCTACCAGACCTCAGGTTCCACTGCCACCTTCAGCTCCTGCTTCAGCCCCATGCTCTTAGCCCCTCTGCGCTATTGTGTCCTGCAGACTGCAGCTTTTGAAACGTTGACTGGACCATGTATAAAATGCACCAGAAAGGCAAAGGGGAACAGAGGGACGGGACACCCAAATAAGCTGTCCATGTCATTTGGTAACATGCATCTTTCACTATTTTGGCACTGAGTTTGGTTATTGTATTGCCCATTTTGACTGCCGCTGGTCAGCCTTTCTGGTTTTTACATTGGTACATAAATACATGTTTAAAATAAAGTGTTGAAATGCACATAAGACTACAGTAGCAAGTTTTATAATATGTAGTGTTAAAAGTGCCACAAACGCCAATAAATGTCATCACATACCAATTTTCAATAAACCACAGCAGAGACCTGCCTGTAGCTTTTGGGCCATATGGCAGCCTGTAGGTTCATAACACCTCATACCAGGCTGCCCTCCTGATGCCTCTAAGTCTGGCCCAGAACCATCTACACTGCAGCAAGCACAACCTATCAAAGCAGATGTTTAACCCTCAGAGTTCTCAACTCTCTCAATTGGTGGAAAAATCCCCACAGGGATTTCATTGGAGTTCCATTTTTGTGTCCATCACCTACAAAGACCATCACCACAGATGCCTCCCTAGTAGGCTGGAGAGCTCACTTCCAGGACCTCATGGAACAAGGCTGTTGGACTCATCAGGAATCTACTCTTCACATCAATCAGAGCAGTTCAATATGCATGCATCCACTTTCTACTCAAGATCAAGGGTCACTTGGTCAGAATCATGATGGACAACAGAGTGACCATGTGCTATACAAACTGCTAAGGAGGCACAAGATCCCAGTCCTCATGCACAGTGGCAAGAAAAACTTTGGAATTGGACCATAACCCACCAAATTGACATAGCAGCAGCGTATCCGCCAGGTCTGCAGAATACCATAGCAAACACACTGACCAGACATTTTTGCCAGGATCATGAATGGGAACTGAGTGATCCTAGCCAATGAGAGATTTTTCTCACCTGGGGCTTCCCAGAGATTGACCTCTTTGCAACACCGATCAGCACAGCATACCAGCACTTCTGCTCAAGGAGAGGATGCAGCCACAGCCCTTTAGGTGATGCCTCCCTCATCTTGTCCGTTGGCCTCAGACTCTGTTCTATGCCCATCCCCTAACATGATGGTGCCTTAAGTTCCTGAACAAAGTAAAACAAGAGAAAGCAGTAATCATCCTTAAAGCACCAACATGGCTGAGGCAGATATGATTCCTGGATCCGATTCACCTGTCTTTGCAGCTACCTCTTCTCTTGCCTCTGACAGCAGACCTACTGACCCAAGAATTGGGCACAATATTCACCCAGTCTCTCCACACTACATTTCAAGGCCTGGCTCCTTGAAGGCCGTTTGGCATAGTAGTGTTCTTTCAAAGTATGGAATGTGCTGTTGAATATAGGAAATCCTCCATGAGAAAGACTTACCTGCAAAAGTGAAAGCTGTTCAATTCCTGGTGCACACAACAGGCATTATCTCCCTCTGAGTTGCACCTCACTCCTTGAGTTTAAAAACCCTGAATTTGTCACTCAGCTCCATCAAAATCCATTTGGCTACTATTACAGCTTTTCACTTACCTATTTAGGAGTTTTCAGTCTTTGCACACCCTTTGACTTCAGCATTCATTAAGGATTTAACCAACCTTTTTCCTCACATCAGAGAGCCTTCTCCACCTTGGGATCTTAATCTAGTTCTCAACACATTGAGGAAACCACCCTTTGAGCCCGTATTAAGCTGTTCTCGCCTCCATTTATCCTTCAGAATGTCCATCCTCATAGACATCCTTTGGTTAGAAGGGTTCGAGAGTTGGGAGTTCTCATGGCAGATCCACCCAACACAGTCTTTTACTGGGACATCCTTGTCCCCATCCTCACTTCCTGTCCATGGTCTCATCGGACTTCCACATCAACGTTGTTGCCAATCTTCTACCCCAAACGTCACACTACACATAAGAAGAGCCCTTGCATTCTACATCAAAAGAACTCAACCCTGCAGAACCTCTCTAGACTTTTTGCCACTTTTGCAGATAGAGTCTTCCATTCATCCTATTTCCATCCAAAGACTCAAAATGGGCCTTAGGGTTCATTTTGGCATGTTATGAAGCTTCTGGAGTACACCCCTGGTTAGTGACTGCCCATTGCACTAGGGTGCAATCCACCTGTTTTCCTGCTTAAAAACATCCATTGCAGACATTTGTAAGCTGCCACATGATTGTCCATGCACAGTTTTTCCCAGCACTAAGCTATCGTACATGCTTCCAGGGCAGATGCGGCTGTTCTTCAATCATTACTAGATCCGTCTCCTCAGCACCCACCCCCATAGTTTGGTCACTGCCCAGGAGTCAGCTGAAGTGGAGCACCAATAGGACAACTACTCAAAGATAGAGAGGGTACTTACCTATATAGTAGTTGGAGTTCTTGAGATTGTGTTGTCCCAATGGGTGTCTACCACCTGCCCTCCTTCCTCTCTAGTTTGGAGTCCTTGCCTCTGACTGGATTTTGTGGTTGAGAAGGAGTTGTGGTGAATCCACCTCCCCTGTATGCCCTTGAATCAGAGTACGAGGATGGATAGAAGCACACAGATGTACAGGGTGCAGGCCCGGAAACTGCAGACATTGCTACCAAAAATCTCTGAAGAGTGTATAGATGCGCACACACCTAAAATGGAGCATCTATATGGGGCAAAACATCTTGAATTCTAGTTACTGTACAAGTAAATAACCTCTCCTTGTGGGACTGGAACCTCTGTTAGTAATGGGCTGCTTCTTGGGAAACTCAATCTTCAATTCTGGTTTTTACAAATAAGCTTTCTGTTCATCTTTCTTAAAACTGTAGCCTTGGGGTAGGTGCACATTAGTTCCAAACAAAAGCTACAATGGAGGAAAAAATATTGTGCTAAGCGGTAAACTTGGTCTTTGGGATTGTGAAATATTCTGGTGTTATAGGTCTTATCACAAGCCAGGTGATTGAACTGCCCATTTTAAAAGGATGCTTCCAGCCAAACTGTAAAAATGAAATAAAAAATATTAACCATCCCCACTATGGGGAAAGGAATAAAAAAAAATGACTAAAGTCTTCACACCACTTTTGGGCTAGGGCTTTACTGCCCAACTCTGTACTTGGCTTTAAGTCCTCCCTCTGCCTAGACTGGTTTCGTGAAGTCCTTGCTGCTTGCTGCCTCAGGTTTAGTTTGATTGAATTTTTTAATAATCTGCTGCCCCGAGACTTCATAATCATACTCTTTGTGTAGGGCTCTAGATACATTATGTCTATTCCTGGGAGGAAACAGTGCTGCAGCAAGTGTAAAAATGTGAATTCTCCATTTGTTTTCTATCTTTCATGTTTTATTTGTATTGCATTCGTGTGCTCAGATCACAAGACAGGAATACCCAGGATAGGGAAAAGAATTCTCAAAAAAGATAAAATTTCTTAAAATGACAGATTACCCTGTAACAGGCACCCAATTCTATTCCATAGAAGACACTGGAAGGAGGAGTAGTTTCACATTGACACAGAGATCTATAATCTCAAATGATTGAATTTGTTTAACAATTTGATATTCACTGAAAATTACTTGATACATTTTCACAACTGTTTGATTCAAAATGTGAAAGAGCCCCACTGTAAATTTCATTATTCGTGTTTGACTGTAACTTTAAACATATAATTTAAAATGTTTGGATGTTCTATGTGTAAGGATGTTCCTGGCTATGACAACTTACTTACAACTGTTTATCTCTGATATAAATTAGGGAACTAAGGCAAAAGCTTTAATTTTCAACAGAGAGTCAGAGTGGGTCTAAGCACATTCCTGTCTAATAGCCTTGCTTATAATTCGTTTGCTTTCTGAAGTATTTTACTGAATCCTTATTGAGAACTGATGAGTGAGTAGCCAAAGGATTTGTGGCAAATGGAAGCAAAAACAAATGAACAGATCATTGGTTGCTGCAGTTGTGATTAATGTACTAGAACACTGGAACTGAAAGCTTGTGTATCTCCTAGCCCAGCAGTTACTGTAAGGGCTTAGTTAGTATGGCTAATTTTGGGGTTGTGCTTGTATTTAAATAAACTAATCCAAACTAATTATAGGTGCGGCTGGTGGCATCACCTCTTGTTAAGGTTCCCCAACACAAGACCTTGTTCTTGGTTGCCTATAATTTTGCCAAACTTTAACCATTTGGGTTGAAATTTTCCATGTCTGGTGTCTGCCTCAGGCTGACACTTTCCAAAAAGTGGAACCCAATATTCCTGAGTCTAACCATTCCTTTGCTGTCAGCAAATACCAGTGAAATCTTCTGGAAAAGTGTTTCATTCCCCTCTAGTGCTAGTTCTCATAGAGAATCACATCCTACTGTTGCTACCACTTACTGCATTAACTTAAGTGGTAAAGGTCTGTGCAGTGGATCCAAAGGTCCAAACCTGGTGGGGATCCATGTGGGTGTCAGTGTGATGTCACATGATGGAGTTTGTTTTTTTCAAAAAATGTCAGAATTTAAACACAAAAACTAGTTTAAAAAACACTAAGGTTGAAAGTGACGCAATCAAAAGTTAGGCAATGCCAGAATTAAGACCACCTGTGCAACCTTAATTCAGTTCCTTGTGCATATGCATTATGACATCGTCTTTAATTACATGAGCAATTTAACTTCCATAAGACCCCACCTCATTCAGTGCACAGGATGGACCCGCTATTGAGATGAATCAAGGTTAACCAGTAAAAGAGGCTGGTGTCTGCCTCATTTGTTGCCAAAGTTGGAAGATGTGTAGTGAATGAGGCAGGGAATTGCAGGGAGAGGAAGGAAGGTCTCATGGTTATGGCAGCTGAATGCTCCCTTGGAGAATGGGATTTTAGTCCTGTCTGCCACACTTGTGTGATGGTGGGCAAGTCACTCAAACCAAACTTTTCACAAGTGGTCACTAATTGTGCATTCCTTATTTTAAGCCTCTGAGGTTCAATTTGCAGAAGGACTGAGTGCTCCAAGCTGCATCTGAAGTCAATGAGAACTATGCTTTGGATATATAAAGTTCTACATAATGCTGAGTTCTCTTAAAAAATCAGGTCCTAGGTGACTCAGATTGGGTACCCAAAATTAGTGGATACTTAATCTCTCTGTGCCTCAGTTCACCATATGTAAAATGGGGATAAAACCACCCCCTCACTTCACAGAGGTGCTAAACTATTAATGTTTGCAAAGCACTAAGATGCTGTAATGATTAGTGCCATAGAAAAGCCCATGAGGAAATTATTTGGGTCTTCAGAGCAGTATTTGAATAGTGTGGAATAAATAATGCATGGGGCAACACACTGAACAAGGATCAAACAAAATAATTGAGCACTGTCCATCCTGTGCACTCAATGAGTCTGGGGTCCTGTGGAAAAAATATGGGATTGTATCATTAAAGACTATCAATAGGGGGGTCAAATTAAGATTGCACAGAGGAAAACCTTAATACTGGCATTTCTTAACTATTTGAGTGCTTTACACTGCAACTTTAATAATGTTCTTTTAATATAGCTTTTTTGTGTAATAGTCTAAAGAAGTTATAGAGCTAATTGCTTAATTTTAGTCCAGAAAACAGATTATATGGACTGTCAGGTTGGTAACCCCTTATTCAAAGTCAAAATTTTTCACAATGCCCCTACATATGCTAGAACAGTAAGAGTAAAAAGTATATCAGTAATAACAATAAGACTCTATAATTTGTGAGAGTTTTGAGAGCTTGATAGAATACTTGACCTTGAAAGGGAAGAGAGGGGAGTGTGTGGAAGTGAGATTTTCTTTGCTTTAGATTGTAATAAAATTTTCTTTGGCTCATGAACTTTGTGATTGCATTATGTGACTCCCAGTGGAATCACAGGCCTATTGGTTGAGAAAAACTGGTCTAGATATTGTTAGATATGTTCATAATCTGTGACTGTAACTGAAGAAACATATTGTTTAGAAATAATATAAATATACTGGTGCAAGTAATCACTGGTGGTGAATTACGTATTATAATGTCGATATTCTACCATGAGGTGGCGGCAAACTGCAGTTAGAGTTTTGAATTTTACAAGGTCATTTTGTGTCAAGTTTCACATATGTATATATATATGTATGTATGTATATATATATGTATGTATATATAGACTTAAGTATTCTTTTTACTCACACTTGCAACACTGTCTCTTTCCTGCTCTACTCATTTCAATGTTTATCTGTAAAATAACCCATATTTTTAAACCCTAAAATTACAGGCTTTTTTTTTTTTTTTTTTTTAGATTGTCCCAAGTCTAAATAAAAGAAAAGGAAAAAAGAAAAACACAACAAAAAGGTAAATGTTTGCTGACAGAAATAAATAGCTATCCAGGCAGAAAATTTTAGATGCTACTATATTCTGATCTGATTAAAACTTACATGGGAATCAAAACAAGGAACATAATTGTCTGTGCATTTAAAAAGAAACATTTCTGTGGTGATATTAAATGACCCAACAATTAAAATGTACAAATTGGATGTTTCAAAGGAGAAATTAAATGGAGGTTCTTCTAGTAGTCTCTGGAGTGGGTGCAGGTAGAATTGAAGGCAGTCTTTGAGAGGAATTGGGGATCCTGGTGCCTCAGTCAGTTTTCCCTTTCTCAATTAACAAGTTTCAATGATCAAGACTGAGAATGAGTTATAGTACTGAGCTGCTGCCTCTGTCTATACAATCATTGCACTATCAATATTAAACTTCTTGTTAAACACATTGCGGACCTTGTGTGACTGGTGCTGTATAAAATAGCATCTAATTCTATTATAGTAGCTTTGCTGCAATAAAAATGCCATAATGGGATTATGAGTGAAGGCAGTTGTATCTGGTCTACATTTCTGCAACCAATTCCATCATTTTGCAGCACAAAAAGGGAATGAATTCACCATTATGTTTAGAAATATATAAGCCTCAATTCCACCTAGTGTTTGTGGACATCAGAAACAAATAACTTTTTGAAAGCAATGTGGAACAGATTACTGATTTTCCTAAATTCTTTTTAAGCTTAATAAGCTTGTGATATCCATCAAGAAAATATAAATCATTTAGATATAATGTAATCTGCATTTGTTACTGTCTTATATTTTTTATTTCTGTCACTTCCTGCTCAGGGATTTCAGATATTTAGTGAGGCAGTGATCCCACCACCACTTCTCTTTCCAGACATCATGGGGTCACTAGGCCTTAACAAATATCAATCTCTTCGCTGCCCCCCATTTAATAAATCTACAAGAGTTGGCCTAAGCGTAGGGAGTTATGGCAAAAGTGACTTCCAGGACAGGCAATTTGTGTGTTCATACATATTTGGGTTGGGTGTTTTTTGCTTGTGCTTCTGTTAGAAAGCATGAATTTTTTGTACTTGTAGAAGAGGAAAAAAGAGAACAAGCTGAAGAAAAAGAAAGAAAAGAAAAAAAAGAGAGAGAAATCAGGACCTATCCAGCTTTCCAAGGTACGTATGCTGGTGTCTATTTCATTATGCCCTATTACTCCCATTCCTCTCCATGCACAAGTGGGAAATAAACTGTCTACCAGGAAATGGAATACAGTTGGCCACACCATCCCTAGCTTCTGCTCTCCAGGACCTGGAAACTAGTGTCTGTTTCCTTTGTGATAATAAAATGTACTTATTAATATAACTTTGTTTAGAAAAGTGTGAACATATTTTTATTCTTTGTAATGTATCCTGAATGACAGTGCATGATCTTGTTTTAGTACCTTAAAGACAAAAAGAAGAATGAAAACTACAGCATGATAACAGGAAAAAAAATTAAGATGAAAATAAAGAAGAGTAAAAAGGATAAAGAGGTAATGGCTGAAAATGGTCTGTATTTCCCAAAAGAGGGAGTACAGTATCTTTTTATATTTTCCCAGAATAGTTGCATTGTGTAGATGAGCTGATCGTACTGTTAAGAGTTTTAAATTGAGTGCAGTTTTTTATGTAGTTATGGGGCCACCATAGCGAGACTAGGTTTTAGTTCCTTGGGCATGAAATAGTTTTCTGATGTATGCCTGGACTATTCTGATATTCAGGCGTGTAAGGTATGCCTGTCTGGGTTAAGTAAGGAGCCCTGAGTTCTCTAAGTTTGTGTCAGACCTGGCTCATGGTTTTCTCCATTGATGTGGTTTATGGTTGGTTTTACTTTTAACCCTTCTGTGAAAAAGGGAGTATTCCAGGGTCCAGTTTCTACATTTGGCTATGTTCGTTGCCACCATTTCCCATTTTCTTGACGTGTATGAGGCTAGTCATTGCTGCACAAGTGTCAAATGGGAGAAAAAGGGATTGGTACTCAAACTCCACACACTTGTTCCCCACAGTTCCAGAGCTGCTGGATATTTCTGTTAGGGTGATCAGCTGTGAAATAGCTAAAATTTGACAATTAAATTTATATTATGAGGCTTTAGAGTCATGACCCAAATTATATTTTCACACTTCTCAGTAGTTCCCACTTCTTAGATTTGTTTGTCTGCAGTCTGACCAATCAGCAGCCATTCAGAATGCTATCTTGTTTGTCTGTCCCGCGCTGTTGAACTTGATTGACTAACTGTTTGATGATAACTACTCACTTTAGAGTTGATATATTGTATGGACCATTTGGTCAAAAATACATTGTTTGGCTATTGTCCTCAAGCTACGCTGAATCTGACTTTATTTTGCCACTTTTATCCTAAGAATCAAACTGCTTGATGTTTAGATGATGGTACTTCATAGTTCCTTATCTGATTATTTATAGTGGCTAGAATACCTACTGTCAGTGAGGTCAGTACAACATTTGTGCCACCTGCTCAATCAATTTAGTATTTGCAACACAAGTTTTGTTAATAAATTTTACATTCTAAACTGTGACTCTTTAAAACAGTGAAACCCATATAAGGGACCACTCTTAGAAGGCATCCCGAGGCTGTGGCGCCACCCAGGGTCCTCAAACATCTGGTCTGATTCTTCATTGCCTTGCACCTGGTATAGCCAGATATACCTGTGCAACCAAGGGTTCGTGAAATTCAGCCATTTGGGTTTGGTAGCAGTTGACATCTATTTTACACAGGTGTAAATTACTCCACTGAATGCAAAACAGTGGAGAACCAGGCCCATTGAGTACAATTCTGTTTGATCTGTGAGAATCTGAGTACAATTCTGTTTGATCTTTTAACTGATTTTCTGTCTCCCTTGAGTGACTCTTTAAGTTTCTTCCAAGATGACTTCTTAAGAAATTAAATTGTTTACTGAACAGTTTATAAGAACTGCTTTTCTAATCTACAGAGAGACCGAAACCGTGCTGAACTCCTTGATTTCCTAAACTCTGCCTTGTAATGGAAAGAGTGCTGAGCAAGGACTTGTAAGTCTACCAAGCCAGCTGGTCATCATGCCTAGCAAAACATAAAGGAAACTCAGGGAAAAGGGCACCATTTGTGACAAGTTCAAACTCTTGTGCTGTGAAGACAATCAGTGTCATTTATAACTGGCAAAACGAAGAGTTACTGCTAACTTGTTTATTAATATCCATGTCCTCCTTTTGAGATTCTGAAATAATAGCGAAGTTGCAATGTTGTATGAGTGCTTAAAATGTGTTGCTGATGATGATCTGAAGTGAAGACGTATTTCAGTGTATCAAATACATCCCAGAGCTGCATGCAGAGCACACTCTTAATTTCAAATGTCTTTAGTGTTTCTGGTAGCTTAAACAGAGTACTAGTAGGTCATTTGCTTGAAAAATTAGGTGTATCTGTATGTATCTTTTCAGTAGTGATTTTATTCTAAAAAGCAAGATGACTCTTTGTGAATAGTACATCTACAGAAATGAATATCTTTTTTAACAGTCATTCTTCAATATGTTGTTTTCTCAAAATTTGAGACTTGATCTTTCTCATGGGTGTTTATTACCATGTGTCACAATCTTGGTAACAAATTTATGATTAAAATATTCTAGAGTAATAAAAACATTACCTGCATATCTTTATTCAGAAATAGAAGCAGAAAGGACTCCTCCTTTGGCACCGATCAATTACGTTTTGAACATTAGTGCATACACTTGCTCCACATTCTGACTTCTAATCACTCTTACAGGTGCCCATGCTTCAGGGGGAGAGGCCCCAGTGTATGTTGCAACAGTACTAATGGCAATTGACTTCAGCAGGAGTGTCACATGCAGAAAGATTATATGATATATGGGCCTTAGTTAAAAACACTTGGGGCTGAGCAAAAACACTTGGGGCTGAGTTGACCTAGAGTATTGAGGTATTTGACATCTGAAGAATCACTGCAGTGTTCCAAGGAGACTTTTTTTTAAACAAATTGACTTGTGAAACCATACATATCAGAAGCCAGTTTTATAATGTATTTGATGTTAAACATTTGTATAATTCTCTAGTTATTAGGAAAGCACTTAAGCACATACTTCTGTCCTTCCCCAGTATGTAAGTGGGTGCTTTAAATCCCACTGAAGCCAGTGGAACTAAGCATATGCTTAAATGCTGTCCTGAATTGGGGCCTAGGTAAGGAGAGTGGAGATTAGGAAATCTAGGTTCTATGCCTTGGTCTGCCACTGGTCTGTTGTATGGTGTTGGAAAAATCACTTAAATCATTTTCCTCTGGGTAAAATGGGAGTGATAATATTGATCTATGTAAAGTGTTTTGACTCCCTTGGATGAAAAGTATCATAGAAGTGCAAAATAGTATGGAGTAGTACTAATCTCTTTGTAATTAAGGTTGATATTGATTTCTGATTATATAAGCCTGATTTCAAACCCATTCCCATAAGAAAGCAATGTCCCTGCAATTTCACAGGCACATTGTATGGAAGGCTAGAATTTCTGGGAAGCACAGGGGAAAAATCAGAATTTTAGATTAAAATGCTGTTTTAAAAACTCCCCGGTAGGTTGACTTTTGGAGGGAAAAGTTTTGGGCTTCACGTATCTCCAAAATGGCTTGGCCTACAAACTCCACATTTGTCTTGTCTTTTCAGCCCTGCTGAGGAGAGTTTAGTTGGGATAACAGATCCAACACAACAGCCCCATTCCCTGCCTTATTAGAACAGGGGTATGAAGAAGTGGCAATGGAAGGTGGAGTCAGACACCTGATTAAATAAGTGTCCAACCCAGGAAGGAAAGATCAAGAAGAAGCAAGTAGGAATTGGGGAAACTGACCATCCTGCTTATTGAGACTTAGAATATTTGGGTATTTCAAATTCCATCTTAAATAAGCCATCTGGTGCTATTTTGCTCTGGCTTTGTGATTTTGTGCAGAGTCTCGTCTGGCTTTAATAGCATGGTACTATTGTGTTTCTCTTACTTTTTGTTGTATCGTGAACTCCAAATGCTCAAAATCATGTCAGGCCCCAAAACAAGCTTTAAAAAATAATAATTTGGAGGTTCTTTTTATTTACCTTTAGTGGGTTTTGAGCCTTTGAGGTTCACCGTGGTCACATTTCCAAGCTTTTCTCTGCTAGGAATGGATATATTTTTTTTAAACGAATTCTGTAATTTCCGCCCCACCATCAACCTCAGCCTGGACCAGTCCACACAAGAAATCCACTTCCTGGACACTACAATACGAATAAAGGATGGTCACATTAATACCACCCTATACCAAAAACCAACTGACCGCAATACATATCTTCATGCTTCCAGCTTCCACGTTACACGATCCATTGTCTACAGCCAAGCCCTAAGATACAACCGGATTTGCTCCGATCCCTCAGACAGAGACAAACACCTACAGGATCTACATAAAACATTCTTAAAACTACAGTACCCACCTGGAGAGGTGAAGAAACAAATTGACAGAGCCAGATGGGTACCCAGAAGTCACCTACTACAGGACAGACCCAGCAAAGAAAACAGAACTCCACTGGCCATCACATACAGCCCCCAACTAAAATCTCTCCAACACATCATTAAGGATCTACAACCTATCCTAGCAGATGATCCCTCACTCGCTCAAGCTGTGGGAGGCAGACCTATCCTTGCTTACAGACAGCCCCCCAACCTGAAACAAATACTCAGCATCAACCGTACACCATACAAGATGATCACTAACTCAGGAACCTATCCCTGCAACAAACCCCGTTGCCAGCTCTGCCCACACATCGACTCTAGTGACACCATCACAAGTCCTAACCACATCAGCCACACCATAAGAAGCTCATTCATCGGCACATCTACTAATGTTATATATGCCATCCTATGCCAGCAATGCCCCTCTGCCATGTACATTGGCCAAACCGGACTGTCACTACGCAAAAGAATAAATGGACACAAATCAGACATAAAAATGGTAACATCCATAAACCAATCGGAGAGCACTTCAACCTCCCAGCACACACTGTAGCTGATTTGAAAGTTGCTATAGTTCTACCAAAAAAACCTTCAAAAACAGACTTCAGCAAGAAACTGCAGAGCTGGAACTCATATGCAAACTTGACACAATCAAACCGGGTCTGAATAGGGACTTGGAATGGTTATCTCATTACAAGAAGTAATTGTCACTGTTCACACATTCTCACCTCCTAATCAATGGTTGTAAATAGGCCTCAACTTCTCTAACTGAATGTACTTTGCTTATACCTAACTTCCCCATTGTTGTTTCTTAACTTTAGATGTGTATATATACCCCCAATCTGATTTCTGTTCCTTACATCTGACAAAGTGGGTTACAGCCCATGAAAGCTTATGCCTGCAGAAATTAAATTTGTTAGTCTTTAAAGTGCTACAGAACTCTTGTTGTCTGAGCTCCTTGTATCAGGCCAGGAGGGACCACCAGATCATCTGGTCTGACCTGCATATCACAGCCCACTACCTACAAGCCATCCACCCCGCTTATGTCCAGGAGTTGGGGCTTTTAGTAAACATACATTGCAAGAGTTGGCAATATGTTTATCCACCTTTCCTGTTAGTAGGGTGACCAGATAGCAAGTGTGAAAAATTGGAAGGGCAGAGGGATAATAGGTGCTCATATAAGAAAAAGCCTTGAACATTTGTCCTGTCCCTATAAAATCGGGACATCTAGTCACCCTTTAAAAAGTGTGGGGCTATGCCCATGCAGAGCTGTTTTGACACCCATATGGCACAACATTTAAAATATGTTTGAAGGTTTGTAAATATAAACGTTCATCTGCAGGTCAGTGTTGCTGCAGCTGCTGGGCTAAACTGGAGGTGGGGGCATGAAGATAGGGTAAGAGATCTGGATGAAACTTGAAGGGACTAGAATTATTGAGTGCATGAATGGTGACTAGGTGCCCTGGAGGGACACAGATGGGTGGCATGGAGCATTTCTCCTAGTCTCAGAATGGGAAGAGGTGGTGGGGGAATTGAGGATGGGATGATAAAGGGGTATGAGACTGGGTAGGGTGGGCACAGATATGGTACAGCACAGACAATAGGGAAGGAGATTCAAGAACCAGGGGACAGGGAATGTCAGTCTCTTATCTACATTAAAAAATAATAAGACACATACAACTTTGTGGATATAAAACTTTAAATTCTTCAATGTGAAGAAAAGCTCCCCCTGCATGTGGAGCAGAGCAAAACCAGGAAACCGGTCGTTGTGATGCCCAGAGTCACCATCTGCTTCCCAGGCTGCTCCTGGGGCAGTCCAACAGTTCATTGCCTCTTGTTGGGACTCTTGGGCCCTGACTGAGCTCTGTATGTACAATGCCTGGCACACTGAAACCCTAGTCCTAGTTGGGGGTCTCCAAGCACTACTACAATGTTAATAATCATTTTAGCACCAAGGAGCAAATGTAACCACTGCATGGAGTTTAATGAGTACCAGGTTAAAATAAAAATACCTGTTTTCTCTCCTCTCCCCCCATTTTGTGGTGCACTGATTAACATAAACAGACATGATTGGAAACAGATTCTGTAAGATTTAAATGCTGAGTTACATCTGTAAACCACTTAGCTTCAGAGAATGTTAGCTCCTTTGCAGTTTTTTAATCCTAGCTGTTTATCTCCTTAAATCTCAGCATCTGTATGCTTCCCCATTCACTGTTTGTGGGGTGGGTAGAGCATGTTGTCATCATCAGCAATCCTTCAATTCAAGAATGATCTCTACCACCAATTTACCTGTGGATCCTGAGATGACTTAGGAGTTCAATCCTGGAACAACAGTTCCACTCACAATAGGTACAGACATTTCCTAGCGGGTCAATTGCCTGCTGGAAGACATTTTTCTTTCCTCTCTCTCTTTCTCTCTCTCTCTCTCTCTCTCTCTCTCCAGTTTGAAGGGCTAGATGCTTCTCCTCAAAGCGGGCCACTGCCTGATGGAGGATATGGTGCCAGTGAAGTCAGTTGATGGCTTGCTCCTCCCAGCTTATGATGTCCATATCAGTTTTCTTAAGATATGCTTTCAGTGTATCTTTGTAGCATTTCCTCTGACCACCACAAGATCTCTGACCATAGGTGAGCTGAGAGTAGAGAGCTTGTTTTGGGAGGTAAAAATCTGGCATCCACACACAATGTCCAATCCATTGTAGTTGGTGCATAAGGATTGTTGCTTCAATGCTGGTTACATTGGTTTCAGTGAGGATGCTGATATTAGTGCAGCGATCTTCTCACGTGATGCGAAAGATCTTCCAGAGGCATCGTTGGTGGTACCTCTCCAAACTCTTAAGGTGTTGTCGGTAGGTCACCCAGGTTTCACATCCATGTAGGGATGTCAACTGTCTTAGATGTCTATCTTGGTGTCCTTCCATAAGTCATGATCCATGAAAACACATTGAACGAAGCAATTTCCCAAAGGAAGCACTTGTACACTGGATCCTGTGCTGAATCTCACTGTCAATTTTTGCGTTTTGAAAACATTGGCTACCAAGGTAACAGAAATGTTCGACTGTCTCCAAGTCTGTTCCTTGACAATAATTTGAGGTGGATCACATGCAAGACTTGAGGCGGGTTGATAGAGCACTTTAGTCATCTTGCCATTAAGTGAAAGTCCTAGGCTTTGGTAGACTTGTGCAGAAAAATCCAGTGTGGACTGATGGTCATTCTCAGTATGCACAAGAATGGCACGATCAGCATACTCAGGATCAATAATGGACATCCTGAGGATTTTAGACTTCGAGCAGAAACGTTGAAGATTAAAAAGCCACCCATCAATTCTATATTGGATATCAACTCCAGTGAGGAGACAGATGGTCTTTAACAAGGACCAGAATGACTGCTAAATAGATGGAGTACAGGGTTGGAGCAATAACACAACCTTGCTTAACCCCAGTTTTGATGACAAAAGGGTCCATCTCCAAACCATTACAAAGAATGGTAGCAGTCATTTGATCATGAAGAAGCCTTAAGACCTTAATAAATTTTGGAGGATAGCCAAATCTGGCCAGCACCTTCCACAGGGTTTCACGATTGACAGAGTTGAAGGTCTTTGTTAAATCGATTAAGGATATGTACAGGTCCTGACTTTGCTCTCAAGATTTTTCCCGGATTTGGCGGGCAACAGAGATCATTTCAGTTGTCCCGTGAGATTGTCTGAAACCGCACTGAGATTCTGGTACTATTTCCTCAGAAGGGGAAGTAATCGATTTAAGAGAATACAGGCAAGAATTTTCCCTGCTGTAGATAGCAAGACAGTGCCTCAATAATTTCCACACTTCGACTTGTCTCCTTTCTTAAAGATTATAACAATATTGGAATTTCTCAAATCTTCCAGAATCTTTTCATTATACCAGATTTGAGGGAAAAGTTCACAGAGCTTCTTTACCAATTCTTCACCTCCAAACTTATAGATTTCAGCTGGTATGCCATCTGGTCCTTCTGCCTTGTTGTTCTTAGTTTGCATGATGGCTTGTGTTACTACTTTGAGGGTGGGGGATCAGCAAGTGATTCTCTTTCATGTCGCTGAGGCATGGATTCAACAGTGGCATTAGATACAGTTGACTTATGGTTCAGGAGTGATATTTAAAATGCTCCTTCCATCTGGCTTTGATGGATTCACTGTTCTTAAGGTACATCAACTCATCTTGGGCTCAGAGTGGTCTGAGATCATGGGACCATGATCCATAAATAGCCCTTGTTGCCTGAAAAAAGCTCCTATCATGTTTCAGCCTTCAACTTGATCTCCTTGGCCCTTTCTTGCTACCACCTGTTTTTGATTATGTGAATTTTCCTTTAGGCTTCAGCCTTAAGTTGCTCTTATGACCTTTTCTTCTGTTGATGTGATATATCATTTTGTCATATGCTATGAGCTTTTCTTTTCTGGGCAAGCAGGCCTTGAATCTTTGCATCATTCTCATGAAACCGATCTTGGTGATGGCGGGTGACATAGCCCAAGCCAAAAGAATGTCAGCCTTTAATGCCTTCCAGAAATTTTCATTATCATCATCTGCTATAGGCATGGCGGTGAACCTCTCTTGAAGTAGTTTCTCCCGAGTCACTGTATCTTGAAGAGACTTGATATTGAATTTCTTTTGTACTGATTTTGCCTGCTTACAGTGCCTCACAGCGATCTGAAAGTTCATGATGTATCTTAAAAGCGATGGTGTGTCCAACAGTCATCGGTTCCATGAGTGGCCCTTGTGATGCAGACATCCTTCTGATCTCTAATTCTGATAGTAACATAGTCAAGAAAGTGCCAGTGCCTGGAGTGAGGATTTCTTCAGGGGGGTCTTATACTTCTCACTTTGTCTAAAGTTGGTATTCATGGTAACCAGGCCATGTTCTTTGGATTTACTCAGAAAGAGGATGCCATTGGAGTTGGCCTTCCCTAGGGCATAGCACAGGAGGGGGGTGTATATACACTGCGCTGACAGCAGGTTATGTATTTATCTAGAGTCAGTTTGCCCATTCTTGTCTGCTTCTTTGATATTTAATTGATAACTTGGACATTAGAACAGCTGGTGGTTTCGGCCGGATGTAAACAGATTACATTCCAACATGACACAGCTTTCATTAAAGACCACCAAAATTTCAGTTGCATTTTACTGCTTCCCTTTAAATTTCTTTTGCATTTAGTGCTGTAAAACAACACACAACCAATGCAACAAAAGCAGACCATTGCAGTTCTTTCCCTCTATGTGCTTGCACATGACTAGATTACAACTTGTGAACTACATGCTTGCAGAGGGGAGTAAGAAAAGATGGTTACTGACCTATAACTGGTGTTCTTTGAGATGTTGCTAATGTCTATTCTAAGTAGGTGTGCGCATGCCACATGCATAGTTTACCAGAAAGTTTTCCCTCAGAAGTACCCGCAGGGTTGGCTGTGGTGCCCTCTGGAGTCACATCACTATGGCACTCTATGTAGAGGCCTGCCGACCTCTGCCTCCTCGGTTCCTTCTTGCCAGTTGGCTCCGACAGAGGGGTAGGCAGGAATGGGTCTTGGAATGGACATGAGCAACACATCTTGAAGAACACCAGTTACAGGTCAGTATCCGTCTTTTCTTCTTCAAGTGCTTGTTCATGTCAATTCCAAGCAGGTGATTCCCAAGCCAGACCAAGGAGGTGGGGTCAGAGCTCAGATAACTATAGACTGGAGCACTGCTTTGCCAAATGCAGGGTCGTCTCTGGCTTGTTGAGTGATCGCTTAATGAACAGTGAATGTATGGATGGTGGACCACGTGGATGGTGGAGCACATCTGCAAATGTCCTGAATCGGAATTTGAGCCAGATAGGCCACCGAAGAGGCTTGAGCTCTAGTCGAATGGGCCGCAAGCTTAGGAGCCAGCACTTTCACTAAGTCCATAGCAGGTCCTGATGCATGAGGCAATCCAAGAAGAGATCCTCTGGGAAGACACTGGAAGATCCTTCATTCTCTCTGCCAGTGCCACGAAGAGCTAGATGGTCTTTCTGAACAGTTTGGTTCTCTCTCTATATAGAAGGCTAATGCCCTTCTGATGTCCAAGAAATGTAATCTATGTTCCTGATTGTTAGCATGTGGCTTCGGGTAGAAGACCGTAAGGAAGATATCCTGGTTTCTGTGAAACTGGGACACAACCTTCGGTAGAAATGCTAGGTGGGGACAGAGTTGAACCTTATCCTTAAAAAACACGCCATAGGGGTGTGACTCCAGGGGGCACCAGAGCTGACCCTGTGGGTACTTCTGAGGGAAAACTTTCCAGCGAACTGTGCATGCAGTGCGCGCACACCTGCTTGGAATCGACATGAGCAAGTATTTGAAGAACCACCTTCGCACCTCTCCACTGGCTCCTCAGAGAGCACAGGCCCTGGTGCATCAGTCAGCAGGGTTACCAACCTCTGCTCCTCTCAGAACAGGTGAGGAGCAGGGGTGGAGGCTTGGCTCTGCCCCTCTGCTCTGGCCAGCGTAGTGGAACTGGTGCAGAGATGTCACAATTTACTTTTTGAATTGACAAAAGTAAATTACTTTCTCCCCTCTGCCCCCCCCCCTGCCTGCACCGTGTCCCTTAGAAGGTGTCTCAGAGTCACATGCAACTAATGCAGGCAAAACCTGGACCAGTGATGCTAGACAATGGGAGGGCTTGGGTTACAGGGAGCAGAACATGCAGCTGCCGGGGTTTGTCCTGCGTGGCTCGTGATGATTCTGACTTTATTTTTGAATTGCTAGTGTTGTTTGTAGGCTAACGATGTTTAGGGTCACCAGGGGGATTTGGATGAGAGAGGGGAAGGGGAAGTTGTTGAGGTGGGGAAACAAGTTCCAGAGAAGAGGGGGCAGTGGAAGAGTAGCAAGAGACGGAAGGGACGGCAGCGAGAGTGGTGGCATGAAGGATGAGGCAGCCAATAAAATGTGCAGAGGGCGGTGGAGGGAGGAAGCACATGATCATGCAGGATGACCGCAGCAGATACCAATGGCCAGTGTGAGCAAAGCTCCAAACTGTTTACTTCTGCTAATAACCAACTCGCTCAACATTGGTCTTTTGCCTAACACTCATTTCTGCCCTTCCCTGGATGTGGGGAAAGCAGTGGACGTGATATACCTTGACTTTAGCAAAGCTTTTGATACAGTATTCCACAGTATTCTTATTAGCAAGTTAAAGAAATATGGGTTGTTTGAATGGACTATAATATGGATAGAGAGCTGGCTAGATCATCGGGTTCAACAGGTCGTGATCAATGGCTCGATGTCTAGTTGGCAGCTGGTAACAAGCAGGGTGCCCACGGGGTCAGTGCTGGGGCCAGTTCTGTTCAACAGCTTCATTAATGATTTGGGGGACGGAGTGGATTGCACCCTCAGTAAGTTTGCTGATGACAGTAAGCTGTGGGGAGTGGAGGATTGGGCCAAAGGAAATCTGATGAGGTTCAACACGGACAAGTGCAGAGTTCTGCACTTAGGACGGAAGAATCTTATGCACTGCTACAGACTGGGTACTGACTAGTTAGGCAGCAGTTCTGCAGAAAAGTACTTGTGGTTACAGTGGACAAGAAGCTGGATATGAGTCAGCAGTGTGCCCTTGTTGCCAACAAGACTAACGGTATATTGGGCCACATTAATAGGAGCATTGCCAACAGATGGAGGGAAGTAATTATTCTCCTCTATTTGGCACTGGTGAGGCCTTATTTGGAGTACTGTGTCAAGTTTCGGGCCCCCCATTACAGAAAGAATGTGGACAAATTAGAAAGAGTCCAGCGGAGGGCAACAAAAATTATTAGGGGGCTGGAGCACATGACTTATGAGGAGAGGCTGAGGGAACTAGGCTTGTTTAATTTGAAGAAGAGAAGACTGAGGGGGGATTTGATAGCAGCCTTTAACCACCTGAAAGGGGGTTCCACAGAGGATGGAGCTAGGCTGTTCTCAGTGGTGCCAAATGACAGAACAAAAAGCAATGGTCTTAAGTGGCAGCGGGGGAGGTCTAGGTTGGATATTAGGAAAAACTTTTTCACTAGGAGGGCGGTGAAGCACTGGAATGGGTTACCTAGGGAGGTGGTGGAATCTCCATCCTTAGAGATTTTTACGGTTCGGCTTGACAAAGCCCTGGCTGGGATGATTTAGTTGGGGTGATCCTGCTCTGAGCAGGGGGATTGGACTAGATGCTTTCTGAGGTCTCTTCAAACCCTAATCTTCTATGATTCCCCATCTCTTTCTTTTAAACAACATCTCCATGTCGCGATTTAACCAGCTGACAGAGCCCTTTCCTTTTGGAGGAGCTCTTGGCTGCCTCTCTTCATATATGCATAGGAGGAATATGGAAATGGTCCCGTGGGCCAAATCCAGCCCTGCTTTAACGCCATGGCTGTCTAAGCTATTACACCAGGCATGAATTTGGCACATAGTTTATTCATTCCTCTAAATGTTTGATCTTACCCAGTGATTGGATTTTCCCCTCATTTTGGCATATGAGTGTCCTTTGATATCAGAGGCTCAACTCGGAGCCTAAAGGAAATTTTGCAAGAGGTAAGCTGAAGCTTTTGTCCAGCTAAAAAGGAAAGGTGGTTTCTTTTCCTGGGAAATAGATGCTGTGGTTAGGAATGGTCTGACATTGGCCTGGCAGCCAGGTTCTCCTGCGCTGTAATCTCAGATCTGACGTGGACTCCAGCTGTGCGTTTGAGCAAGCCGCTAAAATTCTGACTAAAACAGGGATAACTGTCCTGTCTCTCAAGGGTGTTCGGAGGTCTAATGCTAATGAAAGTTTGTACCATGCTGTGATGGTGTCAGCACTAAACATACTGAGGGATTCCATGAGCCTTGTACATTGCTGTAGGAATTCACTCCTGTTTACTGATTATTTTTCTGGCTTGCTGAGTGAGACGAGTGTGAGATCAGTTTCCTACTATGAAAGAGTGAGTACAGAGCAGACACGATCCATGCTGTAATAATTGCTGTATATCATTTTATCAGAGTGCCCCTCCTTGCTCAGAAATCCATCATATATTGCATTGATACACCCAGGACTGAAGCTGCCAATACACAACATGCAAATGCCTACAAAAGGACTACAGTGCCACAGGGTGAAATCCAAGAGCATTTAATACGATAGGTGGTTTGGCTAATACATATAAAAGTTGATTGTAGTTTTTTAAAGTGTTTGGGTTAGTACTTTCTGCTAGGTTGTGTTGCTCTCTCTCCAGTGAGCACACATACTACAGAGCTAAGACCAAGCTAATTCTGTCATCAGAATTTGTATCATTAAAAAAAAAAAAATACACACGCTATCTATCTCAGGTGGCTACACAAACAATACCATATCACAAAGCAATTATCTGCCTGTCAAATGTTCACCTCTCTCTCTTTGACCCCCATTGGAAGTAGGCCAGCTCAAGCTGGATCTCAAATTTGGAAGCCCTGAGTTTCATTAATGCAATTCAAGCCTCTGCTCTCTCGCTCTAGGTGAGCTGTGTATCAAACAAACCACGATTTCCAGTGCTGTGCAAAAGTGGGTAGCCTAGGGTGGTTCATAGAGTAGCGTAGAGCTGATGTAGGGGTTATTCCAGCACATACGTGGGCAGCTGCTGAGGATTTGGTCCATAGTCTTAGTGTTTGTTACCCTGCCTCAGCTCTGCTTTTAGCCTGTGATTTGGAAGTGGTTTTACACTTCTGTTTTGGGCAAAACTCTGGCATGCGGCATGCTGGTGTAGGAGGAGCAGCAGAGTGGAGGGTCTTGGAGAAATGCTGCATGCACAAGGCAACGTGCTCTGTGTTCTGCCAACTGCCCACAGCACAGCTGGACCAACTTCAGTGGCTCTGGTCATGTAAGCATTTGGTAGGGCAGGCCCTATTTGTGCAGAACATTCAGCCAGGTGGCCATTGTCCCATGAAGGCTGCATGTTCCACCCTGGAGTGTTGCTGGTTGGCTGATATACTTCCCTCCCTCCCCCTTATTTTCTCCTCCTAATGCTCAAGTGACCACCACATTCATATTTGACCCTGTGCCTGCGAGAGAAGCAGCTCTCTGACCCATGCACGCCAAACTGCTCTCTCCCCACACACAGCACTGTGTGTTTCAGGTTAGCTGCCCCCTCTCTGAGCAGATAGCAGGGCAAAGTTATAGCCAGAGAGAACAAGGCTTTCCTGAAGCGATGGACGATGTTCTAGAAGTCAGACCTAGCCACGTGCAGCACTGTCTGCCACTCTGAGCCATCCCAACTCCTTAAATGAGTGGCCCCAAAACAGGCTGTGAAACTCACTCATAGGCAAGTGCTGCTTTTTAAAATATGCACACGTGCCCACCCAGTTTAGGCTTTGTCCACACTAGGACACTTTACTGGTGTAGTAGACTGGTATTCCTATAGCAGTAAAGCTTTCCTAGCATGGATACAGCTGTACTAGCAAAGCTGCACTTTGTACCAACATAGTAAAACCATCCCTGAAGAATGAAACACGCTCTTCTGGTAAAAAGCACAGCTTTGCCCATACAACTGTTTACACTAGTGTCTGCCTGTGGCACAGCTGCGTTGGTGCAGGATCACACCCCTGACCATATCGCTATGCTGACAGAAGTCTGCAGTGTAGCCTACTCTTTTTAGCTGGAAAATCAGCTGCTCAGTAGCACATGTACAGCACAAACAGCGAAGGGTACTAATGTTATCACAGTACAAATTCTTCCCTAAGAAAAACTCAGACTTTTGCTTCAGTTGTTCCTTTTGAAGATTGGCTAAGGGGCCGAATGTGCACTTGCTGCATTTAGGCGAGGCCCTATGGACCTGGCTTAAACTGTGCCTGTTTGTGCCAATGGTGAATGTAGGCCTAAACTGCTCACTAGATTGGTGTATCCCTTCTAATAGTCGAATGGAAGCATTGCTTTCCCCGGGCCTAGCAGATGAAGGGCCACTTCACACCAATATCATCCTGCATGGAGGTGGGGGGGGGGGGTCAGCTGCTTCTGTGGGAATGTACCTCCCTGTCCTGTGCCCCCAGAGTGACTCTCGCGTAGTCCAAGGTTCTGTGTGGGGTTATGCAAGGAGAGGTTGAGCCAAGGGCACGAGTGTTGGCAGGGGTCATGGTAAAGTTATTTGAATTAATAGCCTGAGACTACAGTATCTGCTCTAGGGCACCCATGTAGTGCTGCCAACTCCAGAGAGGGAGTTCTGGGGCCATGTGCCCATGTGGGAATCCACACTGCCAGGGAGGGAGCTGGAGGGCCACCAAAGACAGTCTAGAGACACAGGCCCCTTGTATGAATGACTTTCACCTCCAGCCAGTATCTGGTGAGTAGCAGGTTCTGGGAGGTGGGGTAAACCCTCCTTCCAGTGTGCTAAGCTGGGTCAAACTGCCCTAAGCAAAGCTTGAAGGCAGATGCTTTCTCTCATCTCCTTACCTAGGAGCTTTCCCAAGGGATAAAGGGTCCCACCCCCAGATGTTAAGAGTTAGTGCTGATGCAGCATCAGGGCTTTTTCAGACAATAGAGCCAGTCCTCCCCCTGGAAGTTCTCCCTAAGGACAGCAGGTTAGGCCACCCTCAGAAATAGTTATTGACATTGTCCTGCTTCTTCTAAGGGTCAATTTCAGACCCTCAATTTGTCTATAGTTTGTGATTTCTTTTTCCCCCTTGAAACAATTTATTGCCTCACTGGCCCTTTATACAGAAGAGCTCTCTTGATATCCAGGACAAAGATTAGAAAATGAATCTTCATTCTTTCCCTCCTGCGGAAATAAATCACTGCAGTAATTTGCTGGAATGACCTCTAGCACTTTAGGACACAGAAAGATCCCTATATGTGAATACTAATTTTTCCCCTAGTTATATACTCCAGTAATCTGCTTTCAGAAATTCAGCCTTGCCATTCATTTCAACCCATCTGCTTATTAAATGGAATATGAGATGCAGCACTTAGTGGAATTGCCTGGGATTCTCAGTATGAGACAGGTTTGATCCAGTGGGGTTTTAATACTTGGTTTATAATCTAATCTCTCCTTGCAACAAAAATGAAAATTGAGTAACTCAGAATCAGGCTTTTAATGGAGCCTCATGGGCACACACAGCTTTGTATGTGTGCAGTATCTGCATGTGCCACAGCTCGTGTTTGTGCATGCAGACAGGAGTTGTCTGCAAAGCTAGTAGTTAGAAATCTGACTGATCTTTATATGCAAAAAACTGAGCATCCACAAATTGGGTGCAATGGAAAATGTGACTCTCCCTGTTTAGGAAGGTTGTTGTCTATTTCATATGAAGAGACAGATTATTTTACAATCAAACTGAGTGGAAATATGCTGGAATTAGTGTTGATTTAAGAGGCCTCTCTCTAGTACTGAGATGAATAGAGTTTAATGTCTGTCAGCCAGCTGAATCACAGACCCTGATTTTGGTAGGTCAGATCCTGCAAGCCTTAATAATGCATGTAGCCCCATTGAATTAAATGGGATTACTCATGTGAACAAGGCCCCCAGGATTGGATTCACTGCACTGCAGACATACTAGGTTGGGACAGGTGGTGGTAATGCACCACGCACCAGACTGTTCAACAAGAAGAAACAATAAAACTGAAATAAGAAATTACCCTTGACTATCATGTTACTGTAAACCACTAAATTATAGCCAAAGCTTACATGGTAGGTGACATGGACTAGGTGCATCAGCATTAGTCATTATAGCCACAGCTCCCAAGAGAGAGAGACAGACAGAGGCAGAGAGAGAACTGGGGATGAAAGTAAAATGACACTTGGCTACAAAATGGTTAACTCGGCCTTAAAAACCAAATCAGCTCTCTCTCAAATCTCATTCTGGTTATTAATAGAGTCAGTAATCCTGGGCACTCCTAAACTCCGGCATACTCCATACTCTCCTGGTTGGCTCGGTGCCACGCTCCACGTCTTCCGAAATGGTCTTGATGTTGCTGCTGAACGGGGAAATCCTGGCCCGGGATTTAAATGTCATTAGGGACAGGCTGGTTTTGTGCTTTGTGTTCCACTGCCTTGCAAGCTTCTTGGCCTCTTCTTCCTCTTTGATTTTCTCAGTGGCTTCCTGCAGCACAGAGCGGAAGAGCCGGGATACTTCCTGTACCTCTGGTTCATATTCAGCAATAAGTTGCCGGAATCTGAAAAAGAAAATCAGTGCACAACTTTAATTTTAAAAAAGCCGAGTATTAATCCACGGTTTGATCTGGAAATTCAACTCCCATTTGGAATTGATTTGTTCATTTTTCAGCACTTCAGTGTGGGGCTATTTCGTTAGTTAATATGGGTGATAAGACAATTGTTAGTCCAGCACAAATTTGGTACAGCACTGGTCTGTGTTGCAAATCAGGACATACCTATGATGATGATAATGTTTTTGCGGTACCTTTTCAGTGAGGATCTCAAAGCAGTTTACAGACACTAATTAATTTAGCCTCACAACGCTCCTGGGCACTAGAGAGAAAGTATTATTTTGTGTGAGAGGTGGGAAAGCTGAGGCACTGAGAAGCAGAGTGACTTACAAAACGTCAGTGACTCAGTGGCAAAACTAGGTACAGAACCCATGACTCCTTGCCCTGTGATCTAACCACAAAGTTGTGTTCCCACCTGCAACTGGAGAGCGTGGAGTTCCACTCACCAGACTCACATAGTGGTAGCATATATATTCTCATTCTTCTAAACAAATATACACCTGAATGCTTTCCTGCCTGATAAATAATGACTGACCTTATATTAAGTGTTTTAAATTTAAATGACCGTGAATTACATCCATAAACAACAGACTTGTTTAATGCTGAGAACGGCATGTATTTAATAAAACCAAAACTAGATGATGCTTGTAAAGCACTTAGAGAGCCTGCCACAGAATTTAATAGGGATGAAAGCAATAAGTTTTTATAGACATTAAATCTGATTCTGCAAAAATTGTCCTAAAAACCTAAAGAATGACGTTTTCTATAGGGTTTTTTTTTTTTAAAACTATCCTATGGAATGTACTAGGGAATTATATATCTGCTCTAGAATTGTATAGGTTGATTTAAAATTCTACAGAAAGATCATCATTCCCTTGTATTCCAAAGGATTTTTCCATATGGGATTAAATAAATCCATGTGTAAATTCAAACTGTTTGACTATACAAGAATATCATTATGAAGCACTACTGCACTGAATTCATATTTAAACAATAGTTTTACATGGCCAAATATCTCAATGTGCTTCACTTACAGTGGTAACACAGTAAACATCTGAGCATTGCCCAGTGCTGCCTGGCGCTGAGTGCATTCAGCTCCAGTGAAAGCTAGTGGGAGTTGAAGGTGTTGAGCACATTCCAAGACTGAGCCTATAGTCTGATCCAAAGCCCAATGAAGTCAATTGACGATCTCCCATTGGGACTACAATGACTTTGGATCAGTTCCTTAATGCAGTAAAGCTCTTATGAACTGTGACTATTGGAGGCTGTGAGAACCCCTGCACACTTCCAGTTGGACTGAGAAGGTCTGATTCCACCACCCTATACTCACATGACCGTTCAGGACGTACATAAGATGTACATGCTTTTACCATTTAAAATAATAGTCAAACTGACTCAGATGCAGGGATTGAACAAATGGGGGATGGGGCAATGCATAAGGGTTAATGAATAATTATGTTAATTGATAGAGACATTTGGGAAAGTGTTTCTTTTAAGCAGCGCCCTCAGGCTGTGTTCTTGTCTCTTTGCTATGTGGAACTAGCAAAGGGATTTGCTTTATTCCCTCCATCATAGTCAGACACTTCCAGAAATGGGTCTATCTATCTAAAAATGAATCTATTCTGTCCACACCCTTGAAGTAGACTCCTCAGCAGGTAGGAAAAGTGCCCTCAGGGGATCTTTTACCCCACAGGAATGAATTCAATGGTACATTTCTGTATTAGCACTCACACCTCAGATTAGTAAAAGTGAAATCATTTTCTAACTCAAATTAACTTTTCACCTTTCTGCCTGTTGGCTAGCATGGACAAAATGAGACTGGGCTGGTCAGTTTCACTTCTGACTTTTCACAAACAGGAGGCTCCAGCATTTGAATAGGATTGTGTTTCAATGAACATAAACAACCCCAAAGCCTGTTTTCACATGATCAATGCTGGATTAAGCAGCAATGCCGGAGATGGAAAGAAAAACTGTGCAGTCGCTATTAACCTTTAAAAAAAGACATAATTTAGATTAGGTTTTGAGCTTCTGAAACAAAATGTGAGTGTAGATTCAGCCACTTGACTCTGCCCCTTATAATGTCAGCACTTTAGGTGCACGTAAATGCAGCAAAAGGAATTGCTACATAAGAGGTGTTCCTAGATATAAGGTGCAAAATGGTTATGTGGAACAAAGAGGTTGCTATTTCTCAGCAGGAAGAGTGGGTAGGTTATCACAGGCTCAGTGCAGGAGCAGCTCCCTCTCCAGCTGAGGTTTACGTGTCTGTCTAAGCTGCTGCACAAAAATATATATTAACTATGGCAACTTGTCCATCACAGGAGAAACACCTTTGAGACAGATCACCTTATTCAAGGATATGTTGTAACTTATAATAGAGAATTATTAATTGTAAGGGAGTAAATATATGACAGCAAACAGCTAGTTAGCACAAAACGTTTACTTCTTTGTAATTTTTCCAATTAAAAATAATGTATTAGCTAACACAGACTCGAGTCCTTTTTCCCTCATCTCTAATTTAATTTTGTTGCTTTTTGGCTCCTTACGAGGAGTCAAGATGGATATGATCTTCAATCATCTTACTTCTGTGCTTTCTTAATATAAGGTCTTTACTCAGGCAAAACTCTGTAGGAGTGTTTCTTGAGTAAGCACTGCAGGATTGGGCTTGAAGTTTGTAACTTGTTCTTCATGCGATTGGGGTGTAATCAATAAATCATGGGCAGGATGGTGGTTTCCCACATCAGGTCCTAGTTCTCATATTTCAATGGTTAAAATGGATTTGTGCATTTTTTTTTCCCCTCATACTTTTTCCACCTTCAGCATCAGTTAAAGACACGTTCTTCTGAGCACACAGTAATTGTACAAAAATCAAATTTAGACCGTTTCCAACACATGAAGGAAGGATGATGAGGGAGTCAGAGCATTCCACTCACTAAACACCATTGCCCGTCCCCTAGGACTTTGCCAAGGGAACTCATGCTCATCTGGCATATGGTTAACAAACTACCTCCCGGAGAAGAAATCTGCATGGCTCCCCTGTCATATTACCAGGGATGCTGCAGAGGACGAACCATCACTAACAACAGAGGAATGAGTGGTCAGATTAGTTCCCTTTTGACATGAGACATACTTAAGACACTTGCTACAGAGATGGCCCAGAGCAGTGGGTTTAACCATATAATCAGGGTCACTATGTTTCTCCCCTAAACTGTTTGGGTTCCCTTACATACCAAAACAAGCACATCCCTGATGCCATTCAGAATTGCACTCAGTGCATTCCTGAATCTTCCTCAGATATGGAGACAATCATTTACTAACATTTCCATGTCTGTATTAGTCAGATTAGCAGGGGTGCCAGTGAAAGTGGAATGCAAGGCTGATCCAGCAGTCCTGGACTTGGTGTAAAAGATGTGACGCAGAAGTGATAGAAAGACTGCTCTCACAAGGCACAGAGGTCAGTATCCATCAATTCCAGTGTCTCCTAGTGTAACAACACTGGTTCTCAACTGGGCATCCACAGCTCCCCTGGAGGACCACAAGCCAGGTTCAGGGTGTCCGTAAGGCCCCGCTCTTGAAGCCCTGAGCCCTGCTACCCCCACTGGGCTGAAGCCAGGAGCTGTGGGGTTGAAGCCTGGAGACGCAGTGCCCCCTGCAGGGCTAAAATCTGGAACTGTGGGGCTGAATCCCAAGCCTGGCGCCGTTCAGGGCTAAAGTTGGGAGTCTCAAAGAAAGGTTGAGAACCCCGCACAAGGAACGGAGTTCTTGCATGCATCTGTTCAATGGAATCAGGCTTACAACATGCCGGCATGGTCACCAGCCTTCTAGCCTGAGTTAACACTCTACCATTCTTTCAGTGAATAATTTCAAACCAGTCAATCTTTTATGATTAGCAAAACCCCCTAGTGCTGGGCAGGTAACAGCATTTTCTTACTCATCCAAAGATGACACCATTTATGAAGCATAATTTGTGATACTGGTAACTAACCTGAAACATGGTATTCAGATTATATATGACAGTCAGTCAATGCAACTTGTCTTAAACAACTACAGAGAGATCACCAAACGTTGGTGGCCTAGTACACGTCGCTCTTTCATGACAAATCAAACAAAACTGTTCTATAAATTATCACAGAGGTAAAAGTAGTTTCTTAGGACAGGGAATTATCCACGGAAACTTGGCTTTAGTCCAGGTTGTGCTGTATGCCAGCCCATTCTGTGAGCAATGCACTAATGTTGCCTGCTTATGTTGTTCCTCTGTGACCCCAATTCAGCAGTGCACTTAAGCATGCAGCTTCACTTTAAGTATATGTTTCAGTGGGACTTAAGAACTTGCTTATGGTTATTCGGGTGCTTTGCTGAGCTGGGGCTGTAAATTGTTTGAATTGCTTAAATAAACTATTAATGCTAAATGCTGATGATTAGTGACTAGTTGATTCATGGACTTATTTTGTTAAACAAAATTTTGGTTCTACTTTGCAACAATAAACTGCTCTATTGTAGAAAATTACTTAACAGTCAAAAGATCGCATTCTTCAAACCAACTCCCACCATCCAAACAAATCAGGTAGGCAACTAAGCCAGTAAATTGTAAACAAACTTTTGATCTCCGTAATTTGTTTCTCATTCAGTGTCAAGTAAACTATAAAATCTGCTTCCTTTTTTATAGAATCATGGAAGATTAGGGTTGGAAGGAACCTCAGGAGGTCATCTAGTCCAACCCCCTGCTCAAAGCAGGACCAACCCCAACTAAATCATCCCAGCCAGGGCTTTGTCAAGCCACCACTTAAAAACCTTTAAGGATGGAGATTCCACCACCTCCCTAGGTAACCCATTCCAGTGCTTCACCACCCTCCTAGGGAAAAAGCTTTTCTATATATCCATCCTAGACCTCCCCCACTGTAATTTGAGACCATTGCTCCTTGTTCTGTCATCTACTACCACTGAGAAGTTAACAGTTAAAGGCTGCCATCAAATCCCCCCTCATTCATCTCTTCTGCAGATGAAACAGCCTAGTTCCCTCAGCCTCTCCTCATAAGTCATGTGCTCCAGCCCCCTAATAATTTTTGTTGCCCTCCACTGGACTCTTTCCAATTTGTCCACATTCTTTCTGTAGTGGGGGACCTAAAACTGGACACAGTACTCCAAATGAGGCCTCACCAGTGCCGAATACAGGGGAATAATCATTTCCCTCGATCTACTGGCAATGCTCCTGCTAATGCAGCCCAATATGTGTCACACTATTGACTCATATCCAGCTTCTTATCCACTGTAACTCCTAGGTCCTTTTCTGCAGAACTGCTGCCTAGTCAGTCGGTCCCCAGTCTGTAGCAGTGCATGGGATTCTTCCGTCCTAAGTGCAGGACTCTGCACTTGTTCTTGTTGAACCTCATCAGATTTCTTTTGGCCCAATCCTCCAATTTGTCTAGGTCACTCTGTATCCTATCCCAGCCCTCCAGCATATCTATCACTTCCCCCAGCTTAGTGTCATCTGCAAACTTGTTGAGGGTGCAATCCACCCCATTCTCCAGATCATTAATGAAGATGTTAATGAAGACTAGCCCCAGCACTGACCCCATGGACACTCAGCTTGTTACTGGCTGCCAACTAGATATTGAGCTGTTGATTGCTACCTGTTGAGCCCAATGATCTAGCCAGCTTTCTATCCATATTATAGTCCATTCATCCAACCCATTCTTCTTTAACTTGCTGGCGAGAATACTGTGGGGGACCGTATCAAAAGCTTTGCTCAAATCAAGGTATATCACGTCCACCCCTTTCCCCACATCCACAGAGCCAGTTATCTCATCATAGAAGGCAATCAGGTTGGTCAGGCATGACTTGCCCTTGGTGAATCCATGCTGATTGTTCCTGATCACCTCCCTCTCTTCCAAGTGTCTCAAAATGGATTCCTTGAGGACCTGCTCCATGATTTTTCCAGGGACTGAGGTGAGGCTGACTGATCTGTAATCCTGGTTCCTCCTTCTTCCCTTTTTTGAAGATGGGCACTAGATTTGCCTTTTTCCAATCATCCAGGACCTTCCCTGATCACCACGAGTCTTCAAAGATAATGGCCAATGGCTCTGCAATCACATCAGTCAACTCCCTCAGCACCCTCGGATGCATTGCATCTGGCCCCATGGACTTATGCATGTCCAGCCTTCCTAAATAATCCTGCATCTGTTCTTTCAGCACTGAGAGCTGCTCATCTCCTCCCCGTTCTGTGCTGCCCAGTGCAGTAGTCTGGGAGCTGACTTTGTCTGTGAAGACAGAGGCAAAAAAAGCATTGAATACTTCATCGGTCACTAGGTTGCCTCTATCATTCCATAAGGGGCCCACACTTTCTCTGCTCTTCTTCTTGTTGCTAACATACCTATAGAAACCCTTCTTGTTACCCTTCACGTCCCTTGCTAGCTGCAATTCCATTTGTGCTTTGGTCTTCCTGATTTCACTCCTGCATCCTCAAGCAGTATTTTTTTAACTCCTCCCTACTCATCTGTCCAAGCTTCCACTTCTTGTAAGCTTCCTTTTTGTGTTTAAGCTCAAGGAAGATTTCTTTGTTAAGCCAAACTGGTCGCCTGCCATATTTGCTATTCTTTCTGCACAGGTTATTAAGGGTTATAATCCTTATTAAATTATAACCCTTAATAACCTGTGGTATTAATGACTCCTTAGTCTAGTAAAATCTGATTTGCTCTTAAGTATTTATGCAATTTTTTACATTCCTTTCTACTCCAACTTGGACAAGGAAAACATAGTGGGTTCACTTTTGTTTCTAGTCAGTTTCACTTTCAGCAAGAGATGAGCCAAACAGGCAGTGATCAGATCTGGATTAGAGGTAGGTTTGAAGCTGAAGAGAAATGAAATCCAACAAGCTGTGCTTGAGCAATCTCAGATCCAGCTGTAGAAATCTTGTGAGATCAACTATGCTCTTGAAAATTTCACCATTATGGAATGCATCTAAACCAGGTCAATCTACTCATCTAGTCTAATGTCAGCATTTCTAATGTGCCTATCACTCTAGTATCTGGGTACTAGGGGTAAAATCATAGCCTCATTGATTTCACCCTAGATATATAAAACTGTTCTCTCTTGGTTTTGAATTCAACCCAGAGCAAAACTGAATGAGGTAGGTTTATATTGGAAGGAGATGAATCAGAATCCCTTGGAATTTGATGGAGAAGGTAGTTGAATTTAAGGTTTCATTTTGGGCCTATTTCTAGATCCCTCTTGAATTTGACAAGGAAAAAAATCAAAGAAACATTTCTATTTGTGCTGTGCTGTACAAATAGTTTTGTACAGTACTTACATTCTGGGCCAGTTTGACCTAACAATTGCAATTTAAAAACCTTAAATCCAAAGAGAGAAAATTTGCAGACATACATCTACTATCTAGCCAAAACTCCTGATTGCTTTTCCAGATAACAGTCAAACTTGGGTAATCATAAGAAAATCACCTGGGTCTTTTGGAGGAGCACATGGCATTGCTGACAAAACATATAGGAATGTTTTTTTCTGACTCTTGATTTAGAAATTCACATTATCAAAGGAAGAGACCCTGCCCAACAACAGTAATCAAGTGAACCCTGCAGTTTTATGACATGGTCCCTAACAATGTAGTCTGACTATTATAATCAACTTGTTGAGTATCGAAAAAAGGACAGTAGCCCTTCAAATGCTGGAGCTGGAAGGAAAAAATATTGTGCAGTCACTATTAACTTTTTATTTGCACTTCACTGAAACACAATATGCAGAATTGTATACTTTCTCTCTCCCCTGTTCTAAGCTACAATTGTTTGTGCAGCCTCTGAATTTCTAGTTACAAATTTGTGGGTCTTTTTAGGTGCGAGATGATGATTTTCCAAGCAGTTATGTTTAAATTAATGGCCATCTTTAAACGTATGGTATGATAGAATTTTATGGGATGCTCTTGAGGGGAAGGATTGAAAGTGAGATGGTTTTGTGATGAAGGCACTGGATTCAGGAACTGAGTTGAATTCCCAACTCTGCCAAAGACATCCTGTGTGATCTTGGGCAAGTCACTTAATCTCCTTGTGTTTCTGTCCCTCCTCTTTAAAATGGGGATAATACATCCTTTGCCTGCCTTGTCTTTTTAGATTATAAGCTCTTTCGGACAGGGAGTGTCTCTGACTCTGTGTATGTACAGTGCCTAATATAGTGGGCCTTGGTCTTGGCTGGTGACACTCTAGGTGACACTCTAATATAAATAAATAGTAATGATGATGATAATAACCTTCCTTATTTAAAAAGGATCTATGTCATATTGTCCTTCTTCACAGCTGCTTCACAAACACAGCCAACTAGTACTAGGGAGCAGATGTATTTGGTGCAATATAGGGTCACATCCTGAACTGTGCTGAGCACCTGCAGGAGCCACTGAAGTCAATGGAAGATGCAAATGCTCAGCTCCTCATGTGATCCAACCTAGTGTGAAAATGCACCATTTTGTAAGTCAGATTGATTCTGGTTTATACATGATTAGAAGAACATAGGAGGCCTCAAGTTTCACCAGTACCCACCCGATGCAATTACAGGAAGCCAGTCTCATGGGATATGCCCATCTGTCAGAGGATCCTTACTCAGTCCTCCGGAATAAGGGGGAAACAGCTCGGGTCCCTGTATGGTTTATAATGGCTTGTTTACAACTGTCTGGACACTGTCGGTTACATAACTGTTTGTTCCTTTTTGGGCTGTAGATTTCCGGGGGGGGATAAGTCTGTGTTCTGGGGGCAAATAAGTGTATGGCAAGTGCTGTTCTGAAGGGTTCTGCTTTCAGATTAATATTACTGGTAAAACTCTGCAGGGGGCAAACTTGGCCATTTAGGTTTAAACCATCAATAAATCCTAGACTCTGCCATCACCTAGGAGACCTGCAAGGGAACAGAGGGGCCTCTGACATAATCTCCCCGTCCCGCCCCACAGGAAGAGAAACATCTGCCCCATGGTAGAAGAGAGCTTTTCCCAGTCTCCTAGCATTTGCAGGAGGGGGATCCATGAGCACCTGATCCCTTTGGGCAGCAGAGGAAGGGCCCCAGGATGTGCTCTGGCTCACCCTCCAGCACTGGTGGCTAGAGAGAGGGAAACAGGAGAGCAATTTGGGGTTTATGTTCACTGCCTATAAAAAGGTATATGCTGCCCCCAGAAATTTTTGTTTCCTAATCAAAACAATGGAATGTGTTTTAAAGACAAAAACAAAGGGAGAGAGGTGCAGGGCCTGATTCTCCTCTCACTTGAATCAGTTTTACTCCAGGGTAAGCGCATTGACTTCAGTGGAGTCACTCCTGATCTGCACTTTAGGAAATGGAAGGAGAAACAGATCCCATCTTTAATACTAAATTTAAAATAACTCTGTCTCTTCTCAAGCTTGATGCCCTATTACAGACTCAGATCTATTTCAGCCAATCAGAAATCATTCACACAAGAGGAGACTGGTGGGACTCCCAGATAGACTGACCCAACAGTGAGCAGAGCTTCCCCTAGTCAGTGGCTGGGCAGGCTGCATGCACCTTACTGCCCTCCAACGGGGAGCCTCACAGTCCCTCCATAGTAATTCTATCAGGTAAGCCAAAACGGAGCATCCTGCTGGTCAAAACATGAGGCACTCATTCTCAGCCTCTCTCTTCTTTGCAGCAGGAAATACTTTCACGTCTCATCCCTGTAATAGTAACCTTTAACTGACCCTCGGCTATTAGATCTTTGTTCCCGTTACACCCAGACCACTTCCACTTGAATCATTCTACTTCCATTGAAATAAACAGCTGTGTTCAATGGCAGTAAATATCACTGTGGTCCTACATACAGTGTTGCCTTCTGATCACCAGTCCAAAGGACAAGGTTCTCATGATAATTATTAATAATAAATAATGAACAACACTTAGTACTTCTGTAGTACTTTTCAACTGAGTATCTGAAAGCACCAAACATTAATTGACTAAGTCTCATACCACCACTGCAAGGCAAATATTATTTTACCACTTGTACATATGGGAAACCGAGGCACAACCGTTATCTGGTCAGTGGTCATCCAGTCACTGTCACAACCTGCATTAAAACACAGGTCTGCTAACTCCCAGCCCTGTGTTCTAACCACGATACAGCATGAGCAACAGGCCTGTCTACAAAGCCTTCGTTATACCTGAGTATGACAGGCCCACAGTAGGAGGGATGTATTTTGGTGCACATGTCCTCCAGCTGCAGCCGCTCGCCTGGGCTGATGTCATAGCTGTGCTTTGGGTAGCTAACCAGCCAGCCATAGTCTACACCTGTCTTTATCTTGCGATACTCATTCTCTCTCTCTCGTTGCTGTTTCTCTGCCTGCTTGATCTGCCAGCCTAGTTCCATCATTAGCGTCTCCACCACCATCTCTGTGGGGTTCCTTTGGGAAATCCGATTCTGTGGCTCGTTCCATCTGAACCAGGAAGCGAGAGACATGCTTCCCTAGGTCTTTGACCTGTAATTAAAAATACATTATTGTTAATGCTTTCACTGCATGCACTTCATCTCTCCAATTTGCGGTGCTGGGTTTTCAATAGCTCAGCACCCAGCACCTCCCCACCCAGAATAGTAAATGCTGCTGGGCACGGAGTACTTTTGAAAATCTAACCAATAGAGGCCTGATTGTGCCTGGCCTCTGTGCAGGTTTGCAGGAGGGGAAAGAGGGTGCAAGGAGACACTGCCCCGACAGTATGCCCATTAAAGGGCCAGTTGGTCACAATCACTGCATCTGAGCTTAGAAGAACACAGTGCCTGCTCTATTCATTTAACCATGGGGAGGAATAATGCACTAACAGGAGCAGAGTCAGAACCAAAGCCTGAGCAGTTTCACTGCCAAATTCCTGCATAACTGGGAGCCGAGAGTGGGACTGTGCCCTATAGGGCAATCCTCCCCAAACGCCCTATAGGACAGTGTGGCTCCATACCACCTCCCACCCAGAGCTGGGCCTTGAACATTCCTGCGGTTTTCTTCCAGTAGTGATGGAGCTCTCAGGAGCTGAGCAAGTACTGGGGCCAACTTCACTGGTGCCGATGAAAAGAGGTGTGAATTACAATGATCTCTCACATCCGGCCAACCGAGGACAGGAAAGTGCTTTACAAAAAAGTGGGTAAGTATTATCATCACAGCTGGGGAAGCTACGGCATAGAAAGGTGAAATGACTTGTCCAAGGTTATAGAGTAAGTTGGTGGCAAAGCTGGGACTGTCCTGTACGTACACCCCTTCCGCCCCCACACACACCCACACCTTGCCCATTAGTATGGTTCCTTCCTCCATCCACATCTTCCTGTCCCAGCAAAAGCTTTCACCCCAGGAGGAATTCATCCCCAAGGAGGACAAGTTGTGTTACTGCCACCACCCTCCCTTGGAGCGTCTTCTGGCAGAGGTAGCTCCAGTTTTGAGCCAGACATTCCAAGGCCTGCCAGCAGATACCACCGAGGAAGTGTGCTGAATCCTGCACTCACTCTGACCCCACTCCTTCCTCAGCCCTCTGGGGCCTCCTAGTGGAGGAGCAGATGCCGCCACATCCTGCTCATGAACACCGCATATTACTGTATCTGATGACATATCTTAGTGCCCTGATCATAAGTAGAGCACTGCAAATCTGCCGATAGCTGCTTTATATCCACGGATCATTTTTGCGGATCGAATGTGGATACAAATTTTGTATCCGCACAAGGTTCTAGTCATGAGGAATTCCTCCTAGTTAATGGCAGTGCAGTGTGGGTCAATGGTTAGCAGACAGCTGGCACCCAGGACTCTGGGCAGATTTTTTTGGCTTTGACAATGAGTTGCTGCCTGAGCTTGAGCAAGTCATTTAACCTGTGTGCACCTTGGTCTGAGTGTATGTAAAATGGTGACAATGATACTGGCTTGCCCCACAGGAGCTTTGTGAGAGCTGATAAAATTGGGAGGGAGGGGTCGCACATTCCATTGCTTCTGTCACCAGGGGCTCCCCTTCCAGCCTCCTCTATTTCAGGGATTCTATACACCCCACCACCACCTTCCTTATGCCAGTGGCTCTTTATACCCCCTAACTGCTCCCCCCATACCAGGGTGCCCCATTCTCCTCTCCCTAGCCCATACCAGGGGCTCTGTCTGTCTCCTTTCCTACAGCGTTGCACCCTTCATTGCTTATGTAGGCAGAGATGTATTCCTCCCACTCCACTCCAGGTCCCTGCTCTACCCCCACATCTCCAACTAAGAGAGCCTGAGAGGGAGCATTTTTAGGGGTGGAAGCAGGGCCCCAGCGGTAGGTTCATTGAGTATGAAACGGAACAGTCCTGTTTTTCTAGGGTTTGCCCCCCATCTGGTACTCAGAGAAAGCTGGATGTGGATTTGTCCAGTATCGGATGGGGGCTGCTCTTTTGAACGGAAAGTTGCTCAGCACACGGTAGATCACCCCGGCAGGGGCAGAGTGGCACACTCTTAAAAATGGCATTCCCCGTGCAGCGTGACTTTGCACGCACTGTGCCTCTGAAGTCACGCCGGCACGGACAAGCCCACGCCATTTCCAGAAATATTAGAATGTCTGGTATTCTGGGAATGCGTGAATGGCCACCGTTCCTGGAGATGCATGTGGGGGGGGGGGGAGAGAGGGACCACGAGTGGACGCACTACAGCTTAACTACATAAGCAACGAAGTGTATCCTCCTCCATGGGGCAAGCCTGCTTCTTGCCAGTGCAGGGGCAGAAGTGTGTGAGGAGCCATGTAATACCCTGAGAGAGAAGCAGCGAGGAGGAGCCACTTGCACGCGTGGAGCTGGGCTGGACTGTGTCTCTTTCTCTGACACTCCTACAAAAGACTTTTCCAGCTTTCCGATTGTCACCAAACTCAAGTGGATTCTGCCCATTGGTGCCTAGCACATTCATGAAATTCTGGAATTGATTGGATGTGGCCTTCAAAAGTTATTGCAATGCATAAAGACAGAGAAATGCCATCAAGCTGTGCCCAGGGCCTTGCTTTGCTCAGCCAATAACATCGGTGAAGTGCTTTGAGAGCCTCAACTGAAAAGCACTGGAGGGACAATTTTGTATCAGTAACGATGGGCTGAAAAGACAGTGTGCAGGTGTAAATTAGACCAGGCCACAGAGCTGAGCCTAGAATTTGAGGCTGAATCCTGGATCTGATCTCAATAGTGCTAAAGTCTCATGAGCTGCCATCATAAGATTTCAGCATCAAGTAGTAGAAGCTCCCCACGATCAATTGATCCCACAAGATTTCTATATTCCCAATTGATGTTTTAGGAACTCATGCAGCCTATGCAGGGCTTGTAACTGAATTAGTATTGCCTATCCCCTATTGGTCGTTGCCCACCAGAGGCCACCCATGCCAGCTATAAAAGAATTCAGTGAGTGCTAGTCAGCATCTGCTCAACACAACGGCGGCCTTGTTCATTACCAGTTACGTGCTATCCTCTCAGAATAAAGCCTGGCACCGCTTCACATTTTCTCCCCTCTCCCCCCAATGGAAAATTGCATATGCAACAAAATAAGATTTTCACAGAAAGCATCTGCTTTCCGCAACATTTTTTTTTTTCCATAAATAAAATAGAAAACTGAAAATTCAAAACCCAGGTTGTTTTTCAGTTTTCAGGTGAACAGTTTGGGTTTTGAAGTTTTGTTTTGTTTCAATGAAAAAAGTCAAAGTTTTCCATTGGGGATCCCCCCATCCCAACCAGCTCAAGTGCTTAGCATCTTGCAGGACTAGACTTCAACAGGGTGTCCCTACATCTCTGGATCCAGGCCTAACATTCTGAAAGAGCTCATGGAAGGAAGAATATTGTGTCATGATGCAAATGTTGTGATGGTACCATTTAAATATCAGTGCCGTTTATCTGAATCATCCATCACTGTTTGATCCAGAAGGAAGGCAGAAGCTCTGAAGTAGCCCGGAGTTGTCATACCACTGGGCCCTTTTTACCATATGGTTGAACCGTGCTAGCAGCAATGATTACAAAAGGAGGCAGGGATTTGGGATGGCTCAGGTTTTGAATGCCCAGCTGGAGACCTTGACTTCAGAACCTCAGCACTTCTGAAAATCAGTCCCTAGGAGTCTCAGGTTGGGCACCCCAAAACCAAGACTGGCAGAATTAATGGCCACTTCTGAAGAGTTTGGTCTATTTTTTTTTAAACAGCAAAGGCAGCAGTCATGCCCTAGTGACTAGCAGAAAGGAAGCCTCATCATAGAGCTGGTCAAAAACTTTCTGTCAAAACACTTTCTTTGATGGTAAATGGCTTTTGTGTCAAATCAAAGATTTTAATTGTGTCCATTTTTGAGACCAAAAAATTGGATTTTCATAAAAAGGTAGAAAAATTTTCAGTTTTAAGCAATTGAAAACTAGATTTAAAAAAAAATTAAACAAGCTTTTCTTGGTTTGGGTTTTTTAATGAAACAAAAAATTGTGAAAATTTTTTTGACAAAAGTGAAAGATTGTTATTGAAATTTTTCACAGGGGAAAAAAGTAATTTCCTGATGAGTTCTTCCTCATCATCTCCTGAGGATGGCTGCCAGTAAACTGCACATCTTACGGCTGCCTGATGTACCAGGTAGGTTCTGATGCTCCATAGATTTACAATTGGAGGGGAAAGTAGCAGCACAGTAAGTGGAGTGAAGAACCAGCAATGAAGCACTTGATACAATGTGTAGAGGCCGTATAGCATGTATTTGGTTTTGTTCTTGTTTTAAAATTATTACATATTTTAATTTACCTTCTACTTCACTTGTACAGTTCAGAACACTATCTTAACCACTCAGCAAGCTAAGCACTAACACTTCAGTTCCTCCTCTAGGTGAGATGACCTACAAGATAATTTCTACATCGATTTTCTAAACCAAATTCAAACTTAGGATAAGCTGACCAAGTCCCTAGAGAGAGATGAGGTATACCAACTTACACAGGTCTAAATTCGGCCTTATTCCTCTACACTTCTGCTGATGCCTTCATACCTTCACGTCTCACAAAACCATTAAAACAAGCAACTCAAATAGTTAGATGAATGAGACAAATGGTGAATGAGACAAGCAACTTAAGAGCACAAATCCCATTGACTTTCAATGGAACATATGGTTCTAAATCATGTAGGTACTTTTGAAAGTCCCACCCTTAAGCTTAGATCTAAAACCTGAAAATGGCAGCAGTCTCAGAAGCCAGGAGAGGAGGAGAATTTCATATCAGAGTTGCAAAGTGAGTAAAGCTCTGGTCCCCAATGTAGTGTTAGTTACCAAAACTTCATAATCACTTGGAATTCAAGGTGGGACTTGGAATATCCTAAATGCTTCTGGACTCCCAGGAGTAGCAATGGTCAAAAGGTTTTTCTTTTTCTTTATATGGCAAGGAAACTGCAGCCACTTGTTTCAGAAGCAGACCTTGCCTCAGTGACCAACACTTTTGTCACTTCCACACTGCATTACTTCATGGAGCTTTATTCAGGGCTACACTTGAAGACCACTTGGAAACTTCAGTTAGGTGAAACATAGTTGTCTGCCTGCTTACTGGTGTGCCAGGTATGGCGCACATTACACTGTTACTTCATAGAACGTCACTGGCATCCAGTTTTGTATTCAGGTGCCATCCCTGATGTTGATTTTAATCTATAAAGCCCAGCACAGTTTGAATCCTGGCTATCTTTGTGGCCACTTCTCTCTCCATGCCTCAATCTGGAGGTTGAGATTAGGTGGGAAGTGCAAGCTGACAATTCTAGATTTGTATATTTAGCAGCAGAATATTCTCTGTGAGGAGCACCTCAATTCTGGAACTTGCTTGCTCTGCTGATCCAAAAGTTCACAAGTCCACTGACTTTCAGGGTATGATGTAGATCTATCTGTTTACCCAGGCTTTTGCCTGATGAGATGAGCAGGGAGGGTTGGAGTTCTGTGTTGGCACTGGGAGATTTCCAGTTTGACACTGTCATTTTAAGATGTAATTGTGTGTGATTTCATATTTTCTCCATCTCTCTAAAAGTGCAAGTAATAAACTAATAAAAATATAAATACAGGAGGGAACAAGCTCTCAGATAACATTTGTGAAGTTCCTAGAATTGCAATTTGTAACGTACATAAAATCAGATCCTAATACAGAAGACTGGGAAAAAGTGTTGAAGAGACCTAGCTTTGGTAAGAACTCTTTTGGTAAGATCGCACCATTATGCAAGTGTTTTGCTCAAAGAAATCAATAAAGTCACATTTCCAAAAGTAGAGTCTAGAAATAATCAGAGTGCCATGTGTCAGCACATCAGTATCAAAGTTGGGTACAAACCTGGATAATGGTTCTTACAATTACCTCCCAGTTTCTTGCAGCATCTACAAACTTAGGTGATGCACATTGATGGATAATTGTATGTCACTAAAATAATCCACACAATTAAAAAAAGGTGCCCCAAGAAGTCCATATTCTATTCTTGGGGTCCCAAGTTTGAAAATATTGCAGTCTACTTCTTAGACTCTTCCAGATTCAGAAAATGTGCCACACTGGATCACACCACTTGCCTGGTAACCTGCATCTAACAGCAACCAATATCTGATCCTTCAGAGGAAGGTAAAAGCAAAGCAAAGGCTGCAAGCTCTGTGGCACAAGGACCTTGCTATATATATTTGTAAGGCAACACATACACTTCTGGCGCTCTGTAAATAATGATGCCCTAGCGAGTTGTGCAGTGGTGTACATGAGGGATCCCTGTGGTGATTAGTTTATGCTCTGAAGCTTTGCTTATGCTTACATTAGCAGGCAGAGCAACAACTATTGGAAATGATCCTGCTCTTATTGAACTCCCATACAGTACCATGGCAGCAGGAGCCAGTTTCCTTCCTATTAATGATAATGGTAATATCACCAGAATGACGCCAGTTCTTTCAAGCCAGCCTCTCTTGCTTTCAAATTACAATGGATGGCATTGTACAGGTGACTAAACTCAGATTGGGAATGGTATGCTGATAGTTCCGAGTCCATAATCCCATTACCCTAAAATGCATCTATTCTCTGTTACATACTTAGATGGTATTTTGCACTTGTGAGTTTAGCATGTGTTCACCACTACATTATTAAAGGTTAAGATCCTAAAAGTGTAAGACCTCTACCTTATCATGATCCACTAAAAAGCACTGAGGCAAGCTCACCGCTAGCAAAAGTGGAGGGTAGAATGGACTGAGAGATGTAAAGATCTCTGCACTCTCAGTCACATGACTGGTAATTTATACTGAAGGGAGAATATTCTGAAGTTATTAGAAAAGATGCAAATATCTGCAACACTCAGCCAGCCCTTCATCTGATACAGGTTGAGCTGGGTCTGTCATATAACTTGTGGGTATTTTACCAGCATTTGTTAGCAGCCAAAAGGCTATCTAGCACTATACTCCTGTCAATTAGCCTGTTCTTACTACGGTCTGCCTCTGATCTCACACTGGTATATGCGCACAAGAGTACACACAGCCTAGTGAGAGGACAGCTAGGCCCTGTAAGCGTAGTTTGTGAAGCCAAACAGATTATAACCTCCCATCTTCTTCCAGCTATCTCCATTGCTGGCTGTTTTATTAGAGGCAGCAGGGTCTAGCGGATAGACCAGGAAACTAAGAGACAGGAGACCTGGGTTTTAATTATCACTGACTCCATATGGGTTGGATCTTGCAAGGTGCTGAGCTCTCCTTATGGCCTTCAGCTTTTTGCTCCGTTTCAATGGCTATTCATCAAAGAGCCTAGTGCTGAGAGGGAGTGCACCGTTGGAAAGTGTTGCTATAGCAGGGCATCAGGGCAGTGCTGCGAGATGATAATCACTTAGGAAAAGAGTTCAGACACACTGACATTCAACGGGAGTTTTGCCTGAGCAAGGACTGCAGCATGATCTGTCCAGTCCCCACAAGGTACCTAAGTGACTTGGGAGCACAAGTCCCACAGGCTTTCAATAGGCTTGTAGTCCTTTATCTTAGGTACTTTAAAAAAAAACCACCCACACCGCCCAACAAGAAGGTGCACGGCAGACAGATTAGATCACCTGCAATTCACACTGCCTGTTTTCTAATAGAGGGAAAATCCAACCCAAGAATCTCATGCACAGCTACAGCTAGTGCTGGTTGTCCCTAGGGATTCTTGTTTTCAGGAAGCTGTTTTTCCATCCTCCTCCTCTCTAAGGCTGGAAACTGGCCACATGTACCGGGTAGGACTGATAAGCCACCCCCACACATCCTGCCATTGGTCTTTGCAGAAGGGACCATGGGTTCCACTAATTGCAGCTGCTGTTTTCAATTTAAGGTTCACACTGGGGCTAATTATTAAGTAATATGAAATGTCTTTTCTATTAGGAAGGATACAAAGGACCAGGGCTTACAGGCAGGTTGCAGGATGTGGGTGCAGGGATTTCCCTACACCCTTCCCCCCTGAATTTCTCCATCACTAGTGTCCAACCAGAATTAACAAGTGACAAAGCACTTAACATTGGCTTCCAGTTTGTAGTGTGTGGTATCGCTTGCTTAAACAGAAAGTATGATGTGACAGCCATGTTTGTTCACATAAACTGTGTTGTGTCTCCAGCATTCTTAACAGCCGCATTAAATACTTCTAAAATTGGCTTTGACAGTGACTGGCTTATAAGGCTTTCTGCATATCAATGTAGCCCAGAGGCTTGGTGTTTTGCAACCTTTTCATGTAAGTTGTCAGCATTGGCTTTGCTGATTGGTCTGGCAAACCAAGCTCCTCCACTTTTACTATATAAATCTATGGTACGCCCACATCTTGATTACTGCATGCAGTTCTGGTTGCCCCATCTCAAAAAAAGATATACTGGAATTGGAAAAGGTACAGAAAAGAGTGATTAGGGATATGGAACAGATTCCGTATTAGGAGAGATTAAAACCACAGGGACTTTTCAGCTTGGAAAAGAGATGACTAAGAGGGGATATGGTAGAGTCTATAAAATCTTGACTGGTGTGGAGAAAGTGAATAAGGAAATGTTATTTACTCCTTCTCAGAACACAAGAACTAGCGGTGCAATACAACCCACCTTCGCCCTCATGGTCTCATCCCTTGTTGCCCTTGCCCCCCCTATAAATTCAAACACCCCCCCCCCCATTTCAATTTGTGCAGAAAAACACTATGAATAACCAAGTCGGCTCAGCACGGCCCCTTTCTGGGGAAAAGGGATTATGTACACCTCAGTTATCGGTGTCAAATAAAAACAGTGCTGCATCTGGATACAAATCTTTCTGCTGGACAATAAGTCAGTTTTGCTGCTACTCAGAATAGACCATTCATGTTTCATAGAACTGGTTTTGACCATGCTCAGCTTATAAACTGGTCAAATACTAATACATTAAAATTATTAAACTGTTTATAAAAATCTCCATTCCAGAAATAGTGTAGTTTCAGGAATTTTGCCTACCAACTCTATATGTCCCTTTGGAAATATCATCTTCTCCGCAGAGTTGACCATGTTTGACATCAGATAGTATATTTTATGGGATTGCATTTTCAATACATGTGTAACTAGATCCATATCTGGATGTACATGTGCCTGGATTATACAATACCTCTATAAATGTGCCTGCAGCGGGATGTTAATGTTGGCCTAATGGGTGTATCCTTGATTTTCAATGATTCTGTTCATGAGAAATGCATTTGAGTAACCTTAACTGTAAGCTAACAGCCCTTTCTGTGTAGGAATTTCCTTGTATTTTTAATGCTAAATAAAGTGACGTCTCCTAACTTGCCTCCCAACACCACTTCTGTACTCCCACTTATCAATTGCCTCTGGATTTCTTCCCCCCACTCTTGTGTCCCCCTTCTATATGTACCAGGCCTCTCTCCCCATCCCTTTCCTACTCCATCCCCTGAATCTCCACCAGCACCCTGTGGTTGCCTCCATTCCTCTTCCATGTCTCACTCCCTTGAGTCCCTCAATGTTCCCCTTTGTGCTCTTTGTCTCTGGCTCCTTATTCCACCCTTAAACATTTAGACATATAAATATATAAAAGTGAAAGTCAGGGAGGTAGGAAATCAATAGGGGAGCCAATGCAGACAATGAACTGAGGAGCCAGAAAAAGTAACAAGCCCATTTGTGTTGTGGCTCCCCATCTTTCTCAGTCTGCTCTCAACCCCTCCCCAGCCCTACTACTGAGCTGTAGTATACATTTTTTTTGGCTTGCTGGCTGGCTATTCTGACAGACTCTGACTCCCTTTAGGCTCCTGCAGATCAGTCAGGTTCAACTACTCGGAGTTCCAGTCTGACAGACTTGCTAAGGTTTGTTAGAAGAGGTCTGCTCTGTGGTGAAACCCAGGAAGTTCATTCAACGAAGAACATACTTCCATTGCGGAGAGAGAAGTTCAGCAAGCAAGGTGTCTCCTTTTTTCACTGACCCCTCACACCATGTCCCAGCCTCTAACATCAACAAACAAAATAGAGGGTGGAGGCAGAAGAGGAGATTGGCAGTCAAATTTGGTTGAAAATCAGGGCTTGGATCTTGGAGGCATATTGTCTGACAGGCCTGAATAGTAGGTTTATCAGGCCTGGCAAAGTTTATTCGTCTTCAGGACTCTTGGGGTTAAGTGTAGAAGGGGGAGGAAGAAATCTAGTGTTAAGGGCTTGGATGACTATCTCTGAGGCTAATTCAAAGCCCACTGAAATCAATAGAAAGACTCCCATTGACATCCGTTAGCTATAGATCTGGTCCTATACGATCAATCTATTAGCCAGGCAAAGAAATGCAGCCTCTGGCTCACTAATGGGCTGGGGAGCCATGATGCTCCCTACTGCCCAGCTTGCCTCTCTAGCTCACCAGGTCTGGGGATACTGGAGGTGGCGAGGGATTGTCTGGGGAATGGAGCTGGGCAATAAGGGAGCAGACAACTGAGTGGTGTCAGTGCATGGCAATACACGGTAGATACTGACACACCTTTATACTTTCCATCGAGTTGTGAAAAGGTTATGATAAATAGTGGGGATACATTTTTTAAATGTGAAGACCCCAGCATCAAAGATGTGATGATAATCAGTGAGCAAATGTGTGGAGGGAGTTTGGAGGATCTGTGGGTCACAGGGAAGTAAAAAAGTGAAACTGGGTAGGGGAAAGTTAATAACTGCATTATCCAAAAACCCATCAATCCCACTGTCTTCTGAACAGCAACTGTGTTAAATCTGGAGACTACATTCAATCACTGACATCCGAAATGGGAGTTTTAATCTTGCTTTAAGTGAAAAGCTCAGCACAGCCCTCATTATGCTACTGACGCCTCCATAATATTAATTATGTAATACACCATACAACTGTAATAAAAATATCTGCTTTCTTCCTGCCATGATTTTCATTAGAATGAACTTTATCAACAGTTCTACACCTTTTCCATACGGAGACCTCTTTTTTCCATACCAGGACCCCCAGACCCACCTCTTCCCATCTAGCCAGGATCTAGCTGGGACCCTCTCACCTTTATACTTAGCAATGTTGGAAGGGTAGAGTGATTTTGACCTCCTGATACCTATTTGCAACCTCCCTGGAGGTCATGATTCCAGTCTGAGAACCCCAATCCACATCAAAAACAACAAGAGTCCTGTTGCACTTTAAAGACTAATGAATTTCTGCAGGCATAAGCTTCCGTGGGCTGCAACCCACTTCGTTAGATGCATGAAATAGAAATCAGATAGGAGGTGTATATATCTCCAAGGGTAAGAAACAACAATGGGGAGGGTAGGTGTAAACTAAGTCCATTCAGTTAGAGTAGATGAGGCCTATTTACAACCATTGATTAGAAGATGAGAATGTGTGAACAGTGAGAATTACTTCTTGTAATGAGATAACCATTCCAAGTCCCTATACAGACCCAGTTTGATTGTGTCAAGTTTGCATATGAGTTCCAGCTCTGCAGTTTCTCACTGAAGTTTGTTTTTGAAGTTTTTTTGTTGAAGTATGGCAACTTTCAAGTCAGCTACAGAGTGTCCTGGGAGATTGAAGTGCTCTCCGACTGGTTTATGGATGTTACCATTTTTTATGTCTGATTTGTGTCCATTTATTCTTTTGCGTAGTGACAGTCCGGTTTGGCCAATGTACATGGCAGAGGGGCATTGCTGGCATACATTACATTAGTAGCTTGTGAATGAGCTCCTTATGGTGTGGCTGATGTGGTTAAGACCTGTGATGGTGTCACTAGAGTCGATGTGTGGGCAGAGTTGGCAACGGGGTTTGTTGCAGGGATCGGTTCCTGGGTTAGTGTTCTTGTTGTATGATGTATGGTTACTGGTGAGTATTTGCTTCAGGTTGGGGGGCTGTCTGTAAGCAAGGATAGGTCTGCATCCCATGGCTTGAGCGAGTGAGGGATCATCTGCTAGGATAGGTTGTAGATCCTTAATAATGTGTTGGAGAGATTTTAGCTGGGAGCTGTAGGTGATGGCCAGTGGAGTTCTGTTGTTTTCTTTATTGGGTCTGTCCTGTAGTAGGTGACTTCTGGGTACCCATCTGGCTCTCTCAATTTGTTTCTTCACCTCTCCAGGTTGGTATTGGTATTGTAGTTTTAAGAATGTTTTATGTAGATCCTGTAGGTGTTTGTCTCTGTCTGAGGGATCGGAGCAAATCCGGATGTATCTTAGGGCTTGGCTGATCGTGTAATGTGTCCAGGGTGGAAGCTGGAGGCATGAAGATATGTATTGCAGTCAGTTGGTTTTCGGTATAGGGTGGTATTAATGTGACCATCCTTATTTGTATTGTAGTGTCCAGGAAGTGGATTTCTTGTGTGGATTGGTCCAGGCTGAGGTTGATGGTGGGGTGGAAATTATTGAAATCCCAGTGGAATTTGTCGAGGGACTCTTTCCCGTGGGTCCAGATGATGAAAATGCCATCAATGTAGCATGGGTAAAGAAGAGGTGGTTGGGGACAAGTTTTGAGGAAGCGGTGTTCTAGGTCAGCCATAAAAATGTTGGCATATTGTGGGGCCATGCAAGTGCCCATAGCTGTGCCACTGACTTGAATGTATAGATTGCCTCCAAATCTGAAGTAGTTGTGGGTCAGGACAAAGCCCTAAGATACAGCCAAGCCCTAAGATACTACTAATGAGGAAACGGTTGTATGTGATTATGCCCATTTATCTATCCCACAGGGACATTGTGAGGCTTAGTTCATTAGTGCCATAAAGCACATTGACCTTCTCACATACAAGGTCCTATAGCAGTGCAAACATAAAGAGGTATGCGACATCTTTACTTGTTTCTGACAGATGGAATTAAAAGACATAACTCTTGTGCACATTTAAGTTAGTTTGTTTTGTATCACAATGGACAAAATATTCTTTGTTTTGTTTTACAAGCTGGACTATCCAAGTATTATGGAGGACATGAGATATGGGATAAAAAACAGAATTGTCACTGTAATTAAAAGGTGTCAGAAGACATGAACCTGTTTCAAATGCCAGAGAAGTATGGATAACTGAGGTGCCTGTAAATGTAACACTGTAAGGCCATGTCTATACTAAGGGCGCTACAGTCACACAGCTGCAGTGTTGTAGATGCTTCCTACATTGATGGAAGGGTTTTTCCCATCACTGTAGTTAATCCACCTCCCAGAGTGGTGGTAGTTAGGTTGATGAAAGAATTCTTCTGTTGACCTAGCCGTGTCCGTACCAGGGCTTAGTCTGGATTGACCACAGCACTCAGGGGTGTAGATTTTTCACATATGATGTTGCAAGTCAATCTAAATTCTAAGTGTAGACCAGGTCTAAATGAATCGTATTTATTGTCAGTCTTCCTGGCTATAGGCTTTGCAGGGCTGTAAATAGTCCGACAGTGATGTCTATGGATGAGCAGTGGGCTGCCAGGTAAGGCCCTATCCTCCCATCCTTTCTTACATGAGTAGCACTTACTGACTCAAGTAGTCAGTAACATCAGTGGGACAAGTCAATGTCTGGATTGGGCACTGGCACTGTAACAGGTTGCTTTTGATAGAGACGTGACATGACTGACAGGAACTTTCAGAGGCATCTGATGAGTACATTTTTAGCTACAAGTACAGAATATAATTTTTGTATTTTATATTATGGAGTAGGCGTACGTACACTGAGCAGAGGATCTGGCCCAGGGTATATTGTACCACTTAAAGGGTAATTTAAGGGAGAACAAGAAAACGTTACACAAGGTGCTGTGAGATAAAAAGGCTAAAACACAAACCAGGGGGATATAAAGACATCATAATTTCTTCCAAGGGGAAGAAGCATATTGCAACTGTGTTGTGTTTTCTACATTTCATGGCATCCACCAGATTATGTAAGGAACCTTTCTTTAAAATTAAAAGCACATGACCTTCCCTATGTTTGTATAGTTTCTGAAATATTTTGATTCCTAGGATTCCATTGTTACAGGAAAAAAAAACTTTTTCAATGTGTTTTTAACATACACTTTAATTCCAAGAGAGTACAGAAGCATGACATGGACTGTGAGGTGAGCACTGCTATCTATGGTCATGTTCAGAAACTATAGGGAAAGCATGTGTTTTGGCTGGTCATGGGAAAAAATATAACAAGGAACATGTATCAAGCAGGAAAAAAAGAAAAATAAAATCTACTCCAGAACTGCAGCTGATATAAAAGCCATAGCTCCATTGACTTTAATGGAACTACACTTGTGTAAATTCACACAGCTCTACCTAAGTCAAGAACTATGTTGATTTACAGCAGCTGATTTACATATGTCAAAGAAAGAAGTCCAACAGAGTAGAGCCCTAACTATGGTTGGGAATCTCTACAAAAGGTAATCTTTATGTTACCTGCAGAAGCAAAAGGGTTTGTGTTTTGTTTTTCAAAATTTACTTAAAATGCATAATAGCATTTCACAGTCTGCCTACCTATCAGATCAAATCAGGTTAATTTACCAAGATCCAGAACTATTTTTATGCCAACTTTCCACACAGGCTTTAAGCACTAAACATTTTCTAATGCAAACCAAAACAAACAAACAAACAAATACAAATTATGTCAATGGAATTCAGAATTAAGACAAACACAACCTACTGGGCCAACTGCTGTGTAATGTTGATGTTTGCTGTTTAAGGGCTGCCATCTTTTACCCCAGAGGTGGCTGCATGTCTGTGATGGGGCAAGTAATCTTTAGATTCAGACATCTTAAATCCAGAAAAGATCAGGTAGTCTGACTTCCTGCATAATACAGGCTATCAAATTACTCCCAGTCATACCTGCAACAGAGGGATTATTCTTCCCCACCACGTACATAAGAAGTATGAAGGAATCCTACTAAAACACACAGCATGAGCAACATCTCTTTCCTCTTACCATTTTGTGGCTTGTCTAATTTTAAAGTTATGTTCAAGTAATGTTAAGGATCTGATGTAAATCCACAATATGAAGGATTTCAGAATTAAAACTAAATATACATCCCTGACTCACCCTTTGGTAATCCTTACTTATTGTAACAGTATTCCTTAGCCACAAAAGGGTGAGTCAAAGGCATAACTTCAGCTCAGGAATCCCTTGTGTTGTGGTTTACACTACATGCTTATTTAAATATAACATAGTGCTTTGACTTATAGTGCTTCATGTCAAATGGAAAGATTTATTACTCATGCACTGTGGCCTAGAATTCCAAATTCTTATCATATCAATGAACCTGTTAAGGTTAACAGAGTTTCCTATATTATTCCTATATTCCCAATATAGACCAGATTACGTGCTATGAATATGCAGATGGGATGGCGTGCACTCTATTACCAATCCATCATCTGGAAAGTTTCAAAGAGATATTTTATTCACAACAGATACCACAGTGGCCTACAGTAGGAATGCATATTAACAGGAGCATGTGTGTATCTGTGTACAACAGAGCCATCATAATGAAACTTTAATACAGTTCCCACTGAACATATTTACTATGGGCTAAATCCTGAAGATCTCACTCATTCCCACTCAGGCAAAACGCCTAATAACTTACATGAGAATTTTGCCTGTGTAAATATTGCAAGATACTTACAGTCTCAAAGTTTGGTGTAGCACCATAGCTGCTTAAAGAATACACATTGATATGAAATTAGTGCTCATGAGAACAGTGCCAGTTTTCCAGCACCAAAAACTGGACTTCTCCCTCCAGAGAGCAAGACAACAGCAAGCAAAATTCCTCTACTCTGTGAAATCCATTTAGTCCTTGGCTCCTCTGCAGAGAAGGCTATTGTGATGCCAATTGTGACAGCAGGACTTGTCCACTAAGACACCAAGGAGTCCTCCAGGGTGAAACTGCTTTTGGTCATTGCCAGCGTGAGCTGAAACTGAACTGGTATTTAACACTGAGAGACCGAAGAGCAGAAAGTGTCCCTCCATTACACTGGTTATAAATCCAGAATAACAAAATTGACTTCAGTGGAATTATTCTGGATTTATACAGGTGTAATTGGGAGCAGAATCTGGTCTGGAGTATATAAAAAATACCAGCTGCCTATAGCTCTGCGCACACATCTTGATCCGAACAATATTTAGTAACTAACATTGCTTTTCTCTTGTGTTCCTTTTTTTATATGTACAGTTACCCGTGCTTAAGCCATTAGTTTAGTGACCACTATTTAAATTAAGTTAAACTATAACATCTGAGCTCTTAATTGATTTTCTTCTGAAAACATCAGAAGATCACAGGGAGTGATCCAATGCCAATTAAAGTCAGTGGATTGACTCCCACTGATTTCAGCGGGCTTTGGATCAGACCTAATAGTTTTTATGGACTGGGAACTTTGTTGTTTTTTTTTTTTTTTTAAAAAACAGCAAGAGTTCTGTGGCACCTTAAAGACTAACAAATTTATTTGGGCATAAGCTTTTGTGGGCAGAAACCCACTTTGTTTTTTAAATTAAATTAGAGGGCAGTCAGATTCTATGATGATGAAGTGCATGTAAGTCTTAGATAGATAAACAAACAAACAGATACTTTCATTTTAAAAACAGCTGAGATTTAGTTTTTTAAAAGCATATGATATTTTGTTACCTTCATCCAACTCAGTGTCAGCACAACAGATATTTTAGAGCCTAAAAATTCTTTACAGTTACTCCAGTTTTACCTAGGTGGAGTCATTGCCATTGAGTCTGGTGGAGTTATACCCCAATAAACTGGAGTAACTCGGCCGGGAATCAGCCCCGTAATTGTTAAATAAGGACAGCATCAATGAAAAAAGCCCCAAACAAGGCCAGTGACTGTGAGATAGTTCAATAGCTATTTTACAGTGGACGCATGACCTCTTGTAATGACTGTCCCTACAGTCAATGAATGGTCTGTGACAGAGGCAGCCCAGGGGATTCTAACTCATGTTCTTGGTAGAACTGTCTCAGTTACATGTGACTTATCTCGATTTAATGACCCGAGTAGCTTTGGTTCACTTTTCTGGGCTCGTTTATTCCCTCGGAAAGTGGGCAAGTCAAATTTAAAACAAAAAACCCCAAACCTACCCGGGGCACTTTCTATGGCAAGTTAGCGGTAATCACTGACAGCCAATTTAAAGACGCCTAAAAGGGGCTGGGCGGTGTCGGGACAGAGCACGAGAGGAACCTACCTCCAGCCAGAGCAGGCAGCGTCCCCGCGCTCAGGGCGAAAAGACGAGCGAAGCGAGGTCCCGTGTGTGGACACGGCGCAGACACCTAGAGATCAGCCCGGGCTCTCAGGCCGGCTTCCGGGCGCCGCCGAGCGCAGAATGGGTTGTGGTGCCTGCAGGGGGACGGCCTTTTATAAGAGCTCCAGACTCCCCGCCACCTGGCTCCTAACCCACCCAGAGCCGCCGCCGCCCCCCGACACTTCCCCGCCTGCTGCAGTGCCTTGGCTGTCCCCGCGGAGCGGAGACAGGACCGCTCCACGGCGGCGTGAGGCTGGCACATCGGGCACCCGCACAGAAGTTGGAGGCAGGACCCGAGCGGGGCAGTGCCCCGGCTGCCTACAGCCGCTAGCTGCAAAGACCCCAGCCAGACGGCCAGGCGCCCCCGCACGCACGTGTCTGCAGCTGGCCGGGCGGAGGCTGTCTCCGGGACTCTGCCCCGCGCCCCGCAGTCCGCTGTGGAGCTACGCGCCTGGCCGAACCCGCCCCGCTGCCTTCCTTACCCGGGCTGGGCGCGCGGCGGGACGCGGGCGAGGAGTTGGGCGCCTGGAACCGCTCGGCGGGAAGCCCGGTGGCCAGGGGGGAGATGCGCGGCGCCCTGCTGCAGCCTCCCAAGTGACAGCCGGCACGGGGGCTGGACGGGACGGGTGGGAGGTGCTGCTGGGCCGCTGCCCCCAGCCCAGCCCGCCACGCCCCACGGCGGGCGGACTGGCGGGATCAGCCTGAGCTGAGCGCCCGGCCCCCCTGCTCCTGAGCTGCGGTTGCCATAGAGACCGAGCTAAGCCTCTGTGGCCACCAGAAGGGCAGGGAGCCGGGCTGCTCCATTGGGGGTCAGGGTGGTGGCTGCACTGCCCCGCGCGCTGGCCCCGCGCTGCCCCATGGGCACGTGGTAGCCGCCAGCTTCTGATCCGAAAGCCCAGCTACAGGTGCTACATGTCCCCGAGAGCCGGGCCCGCTTCCACGGATCCACGGCCACCGCCGTCCTGGCTTGGCATTAGCCACGTGGCGAGCAAGATTCCGCTCTGTTCTCTCCTCCCGCCGCAGCTCTCTCATAGGGCTGCACTCGAAGTTCCGGGCTGCGGATCCAGGGGCTTGGGTCAGTCCATGTGACCATAGGGACCACTGGTAAAGTTCGGATCTGGATCCGGGGTCGGCATTCAAACACTCCCAACGTTGGGAAATGCTCAGATCCAGGGGTTTGACCTGAGGCCATCTCTTAATTCCTCAGCATTCTGGGAGCAAGAGATGCTAGTATTGTCACCATCTGTGCAGCCAAGGGATCTTTAAGGCACCAGTTACCGTGGCATGAGGTTTGCATGGCCAGTGTCAGTCTTAATAAGTACAGGACCCGCAGCTGTAGATTAAATACACAGTGATAAACAATGGGACATGGAGTCAGAAATTTTTCAGAGTAAATTGATATAATTTTGAATCTAGGGTGTTTAATAACAGACAGCTACAGTTGCACAAAATGCAGCACTGCCAGGGCACAGCGGTGAGTGCAAACCTTTTATTGGTTGTGGGTCCTGGAGACAGAGAGGGAAGAGGGGCTGAGGCACAGATGGGTAAGAGGCACGGTCTGGAAAGATGGGTGTGTCTGGAAGGGATGAGGGAAATGGACAATGACATCTAAATGATTAAGATTAGCATAAAACATTTCTGTATCACTGCACATTTACTCAGGGTGGGGAGAGGATCTTTATGTTCCTCCTGCTTAATCCCCCATGCTGGAGCCAGGGAGAATCTGGTCCATAGAAAGAAAGGGTCCCTGCCCCAAATAACTGTTTAAGACAAACACTAGATGAGATAGAGCAACAGTTCAGAACAGCGAAGATCTCAGGATTACTCATGAGAGGGAGGAAGGAGGGGGTTTCTCCAAGTTGGAAGTATACAAGGAGGGATTAAAGGTGTGTGGTAGATTAAAGCAATGAGGCTGTTCCTGGCAGAGCAGCAGCTTGATACAGAAGGAAGGAGTGGGAGATGGAGAGGAAGAAGGCAATAAGGCAAGAGAGCAGGGCATGAGAAGGGAAGTAGAGGAATGACAGCAGAGATGAGAGTGGGGGGAAGATTACACAGGGCCTTGTAGCCAAGTACAAGGGGCTGGAATCTGATGTGGCTGGAGATGGGAAATCAGTGGAGCATTTCATGGAGTGGAGGGCGGGATTTGGTCAGCGTGTGAAGAGAAGAAAGGTGACTTAGGTAATAGCAGGTGGGAGGGTGAAGGACAGGTAATAATCAAAGTGAGAAGTGACCAAAATGTGGACAAGGGATTTAGCAGTGTGGAGAGTAAGGGTCATGTAGATAAGCAAAATCCTAAAAAGAAATGACCAGATTTAGCAGGAGACTAACCATGGAGGCAGGAGAGAGGAGTCAAAGATGACACTGAGATTGCCTGGGAGACAGGAAGGAGAGTGGAGTTGTCAATGGAGTCAGGTGGGAACAGGGGTCTATTAGTCATCGTTAAGCACCTTGTATATAGGGAAGGCACAGTGGGTAAATGTGACATCTGTGAAACAAAAGGAGAGGAATATGGCTTGTCACCATTCCGTGCAGTTTAGCTCTCACCTAATTAGCCCTAATTTAGGAAAGCATCCCTGTTCAGGATATCACTTAAGCACATGCTTATGTGCTGTCATGAATAAGGATGGATTTAAGCACGTGCTTAAGGGTTTTCCTGGATCAGGGCCCAAATTCTGAAGTTCTTACTCAGTATCTACACAGTACTTAGGCAAAGTGCCCAGTGGCGATTTGGCCCAAAGTATATATTGGCACAGGGAAGATGTTCTGAAGATATGAATAAAGCAAAAGAGAAAGAATGAAGGGTCTAAGGTTCAGAGCAGACCAGCTAGGCAGTCCCTTTTTGAGCCCTGGAACAATATACATTATGGGTGAAATTAAAAACATGATTAGTTTTTTTAATTGTGTGTGTTTATTTTAGACTGAATACCACAACCAGACTAACAGAGATTAGTAGTCTTCTGCTCTAATTAATCAGGAAGGATTAAGTATCTGTCCTCAACTTCAACTCTAGCCCAGCAGACTCCCCAGTATGCAGCCATTTATAACAACGTTTAGCATATGTTCCATCCAGCACAGGATTGTGGGTTTTAATTTAAAGCTAATGTCACTATAGATGGCTAAAGTCTTTTAGGTTTTCATGTACAAAAATCTCTTTCAAAAGTCACCATCTCTAACTGCAGCTGCATCTCTACTGCAGAACAAACCCTAGCTAGGAACCTCTAAGTGCTTAGTAAATTAGTTGCTACACTGTGAACAAACTGTATTCCCAGGAAGGCCCTGCAATGAATCACAAAGATTGATGATTAGGGAACAATTTATGACTTTCTTTGGGAATACATGGGGCCTCACAATAGACAAATCATTCAAATCCTCTACACCCCCTCCAGCAGGTGAAATCTAAGGGTTGCTATTTTCAAATTACATTAAAACTTTCTTAACAACCATTCACGAGACAAACAGCAATCTGTTGCTTAATGGAGATGTTCTTCGTTCTGATACAAATGGGGTACAATTGTATTCAGTACGTTTTTGAAGATATGTTGAGGAAATCTCTTAAAACAAGAGACAGCTTCTTGTGAAGGTTTCGCTGTACTGTTGTTCACAGTAATACACCTGTAGAGCTGTTGTTTCTTATCATTTGACAGTGTTTTCTTGGTTTGTTTATAGAAGCACACCAAATTCTGCATTGACTCACTAGAATAAATCCAGACATAGTTATTATTTAAATCACAACCACACGCTTGTAGAGTTAGGAATAGAACCTTGGTCTTTTAGCTTTAAGAACACAGGCCTCGGACAATGGAGTTAAAGGATGATTCCCTTAACTAGAAACAATAATAGGTTCTTTATCTTCTTTCTGGGCCCAGCCACAAAAGGTAAGCTCACTCATTCACACAAAGCCATTACATTATGTTACACTGGTTTACAAATCAGGACAGCATTTTGCCTGGTGTTTTTTTTTTGTTTTTGTTTTGTTTTTTGTTTTGCTAAATTACTGATATGTGCTCTACTAAGCAAATGTAATGGACCCTGCTGAGGGAACAAGACTGGGACAACATTACTGTTTTCAAAGTCCAAAGGCCTATGGTTGCAAAAGGTGCCAAATCCATAGCTGTATTTTTGTAGCATTTATTTTCTCTCTGTAAAGTTCTCATTTCATTCACAGAGAAACATTTCTTCGTGCTAATTGGTTCAAATCCAGTCAGCCTGCCCACACAAAAGTACACCGTGAGCAAAGAGAAAAAGTCCATTAATTTTAGATGATGCAGAGAAACATCAGCTCAGAAAGGAGTCACTGTCTCGTATCTCTGAGTACCATAGAAGAGGCTTTCAGTGGGATCTCACATTCCAGCAGAGTTGGATGAAGGACTGAAGTATGGATCTTCTCAGGAAAACCTATTAGAGAGACGGGGACCTGTTAACGGAGAGATATGCTCAATATGGGATTTTTGTCTTCAAATAAGCATATTCTTTTCCAATAGACGTTATTATGTCCTGGTATGCACAAGTTATGCTTTTTCCATCTATTATTCTTTTTCTTTCCTTCTCTTAGGAGAAAACAATAGGGTCCTTGGCTAACTAAACAAGGGAGGTCTTGAAAACCGACTACTGCATATGCTGTTTCTCCCATCTCCACCAGTGTCTCTATGGCTTATTCCAGATTCAAGTTAGAATTAGCGAGATTGTTAGACTGGACCCACAGAAAACAAGAGAGTGAGATGCTGAAATGACAAAGATGGAGAGGGATTATGTAGCATAATACAAAGGTATAACTCAGAGTAATGAGATGAAATTAAGGAAAGGAAAATGTAGGCAGATGTGAGGATATGGTTTCAGACAATGAGATTTACATGACGGGAATAGTTTTCCAAGCATAGAAGCCCCATTCATGGAGGTCCTAACTAAACACTAGCATAGTGCTGGAGCTGGGGCTGCTACTGCACCCCCCGTATTGAAGTGTTTTCCATCATACACAGGGTTTATAGTTTGGTTCAATGGCTCTCAGCTCCCTCACTATACAAATCGTTCCAGCACCACTGAACACTAGAAAAATGTCTGGTAGAAAAGAGAGCTTCACTGCAGGACTGGATGTCTTAACTGGAGTTTTCTCTCTTTAACTTCTGTGTTGCTAGGAATTAAAAATACATAAGGCACATTCTTAGCTGCATCCATTGTCTGCTGAGACTTGCTAGTGCTAGCTATATGTTGACCTTGACATACTTTAGAGCAGCCTGAGCACAGCTGTTGGGACAAAGGGGGTTGGTTATACATTCACCCTAGTATACTTTAGAGCAGCCTGGGACTGCTCTAATGTTGGTTAGCAGTGGCCTCAAAGAATCCTTATGCCTGTAGAGAATAACCAGAGAGGAGTAGCACTCAGGCCATGCCCCTACTGCCCCTGACTTACACTCTATTTTGAGGGCTGCAGAGTGGGTGGTATATGATGAGCTGGCTTAAATCTTCAGCTGGGAATATCCTGTGGCTTTCTGGCCCCTGTGCATGACCAAAGCCCCACAAATGGACTGTATCTCTACCAGAGAATCTGGTGAGCAATTTAAAAAATATCAGTTTCTTTTCCACATTTCTGTTCACTCTTCTAAACAGTCATTCAATGGGAGCTTAGTGTCTGTTGATTGCAGATGTAATTCTGTTTAGTTGCAAAGTTGGTACTTGATAATTATCTTCACTGAGCACGTATTTTTTATCAGCATCAATGACTATGGCGAAGTGTCATGGAATATTCAGCAACAACACAGATGTAGAAACACAAACAGAGCAGCAAATATTATAATACAGATGATGCATGGTAAATTAATTGAAGACACTAGACTGCAGGGTGGGGAGATGAAAAAAATTGCCATGGAGTCTAAATGTACAAAGATGTCAAAAAATAACCAAGATTAAGTGCTTAATTGCACTCTTTATGATTGCATGATTTCAGATTTTCTAATATGTTATTTTAAAAAAATCTCAAAAGGATACTTTCAAGATTGTTGACTTTGAAAATGAACTTACCTCACAATCTATAATGTTGGCCTTATGGGGGGGTAATAATTTCACTAGTATGATGCCTCTTTGGATAACAAATATTCCTTGAATATTAAGCACCCACATTCTTTTCTTCAGTGTAACACTTACAAGTCCTTTTCCACCTCTTTCCCAGATATGCATTTGTCTATATTTTTGCATCTGCACTTATAGACCCTGATCCAAATCCTAATGACATCAACAGACACACTCCCATTGACTTCAGTAGGATTTAGATCATTCCTATAGGGCCAAATTCTGGTTCCATTAAATTCAGTGGGAGTTTTGCCAGTGACCACAATAGGGTTAGGATTTTGCCCCAGTTGGGTCTTGACCCAAAGCCTGCTGAAGTCAAACAGAAAGTCTCCCATTGACTTCAATCATCTTTGGATCTGGCTCTTAAAGAGGATGGTCGACAAAAGAAAAGAAAAAGGAACTCTACAAGGAAAAGAATGTGATAATGCTGTAATCTCTATTTATACAAATGGAAGGCATATGGGGAATATAATTGCTGCTGCACATGGAGAGTGTAACCTAATTATATCACTGAAACTTTATAGGATGTACTATATCAGGAATAACATGAACAGGTATGATCCTTATAAGAGAGACTAACGGGAAAAGAAGCAAAAGTATTTATGAAAGCAGTGATGTGGGATATGTGACTGGGGGAGGCAGCAGTGGAGAAATCCGCTGGTTCAGGAGTCAAGAAGTAAAAAACAAAACAAAGGAGAAACTAACAACATTGGTTATGTACTACTGACCATTTGACGAGGGAAAAGTGAGGACGGGATGTATCTGGACAAGTCTCAGAGATCCAGTTCAGGAATATAAGCTTTTAATACTTCCACCCATTGGATCCTGGCTATTAGTTTTTCAAACTCCATAAAACCTATTCCTTAAACTGGTTGCCACCATAGTACTATGTACATGAACACAGCCTCCTTAATAAGTTAAATTTATTTAGATCACAATTCTTGGTGCCAAGTTTCCCTCATACTCTCACATTCTCAGTGTTACTTAATAGCTTCTCTTCTCTCAGTTGTTGGCTTTTCCTTCTGAGTCATAAAGTTCTCCTTCACAGAGTTTAGGGGTCCCCCTGAAGATCCAAGTTCAGCAATAGCACATATCAGGATAACTGCAGTTCTCTTCTCCCACTGCAAACCCAAATATGCCCTGTATCTCAAACAGCTCATATGGGGTCTTTTTTAGATTATTTACTGTAGGCAAATGCAGGATGTGAAGCTGAAGCCAAATGGGCAGACATGACTTTCTGTGACCTAGGAACTTCTTGGTGCCAATTGGCAGAGGGCACAGGGGGTGCACAGAGTTTTATAGGGATCCCCTAAGTCAGATATATGCATAATAATTTACCAAAAAGTGATAAGCAAGGTCTCTACAGTGGCCCACTGGTCATCACAATCATTATGAAATGTGTGTACAGATAATATTTCAATGTGTCAAAACTGAAAATTACAGTCTTAAGGGCAGGTAATCAGGAGAGTGACTTGTCTTGGTCCTGAAATTCCAGTGCCCAGACCACAGAGGGGAGCCTACTTTGGGCCTGATCCTGAGTGGTGCTCAGCAACTCTTCAGATCCAGGCCTTTGGGATACTGCTTATGCCACCAGCGTTATTGCCATGATGCACATTCTTTGCGTCAGTGCTTGGAAAGCAATGGATTGTAAACTGAATGTAACATAATCACTTGCAGGACCATCCTGCATTGCTTTTCCCACACACATTCCTAGGCTTCTAAATGCTGCCTAAGGTCTAGAGTGCGCCTTCAGGCACAGCCCTGAGGAAAGGGTGGATGTAAACTGTGCCACCTCTAGACCAGTCCTCCAAGGCACTGTCCCTCAGAACCACTCCCTTCCTGTTTCACCCTTGCTCCTACTGGGAGAATGGGGGCAGAAGTTTTCAGCTAGCCTCTACCAGCAACAAATTAGAACAGTGGCTTAGCTGTGTGGGCTGTGTAGGGGATGCACAGAGCCAAGGCTCTGCCCCATCCCTGCTCACCTGCTGTATGGGGCATGAACTGAGAATTCAGCACTTGCTTACTGTGCACCCAAAATCTGGGTAATCCGCACGGGAGGCTTTGTAGCCCAAGTTACAATCTAGCCCTAATGAGTCCGCTTACTGAGGAAAAGATAGGGATGGGGATGAGGGTGCTTTGGGTTTTTCAAGTCTTCTCAAAGTTGCTTTTTAAAAGTGTGGACTTTGTTGAACTTTGAGTTTCATGGAATAAATTTCCCCTCTGTTAAAACCATTATTTTCCAAAGAGCATGTAATGCTAAAACCCCAGATTCCGGTATTTCTACCTGCAATGAAACCTGTGCAATGAAACCTTGTCTGAAAGGCATTTTCATTCTGCTTTCTGCACCACCAGAGGAATAAACCTAAAAATCTGCAGGAGTGGCCCTGGCTTTTATCTTTCCAGAGTCAGCAGAAACTGAGGCCCAGAGGCTTAAAAGTATTCAAGTATCAAACTCCCATTAAAATCAGTGGGAGTTAGGCACTTTAATGCCTTTGAGGCTCTGAGCCTGAAATCTTAAAGGCCTTATGTTTAGACTGACCTCAGCTTGGCTTCTCTTCTTCCACCTGCAATTATTTGTGCAGTTAGTGCCATTTGTCTACCCTAGTGCCAGATGTCTACCCTAGTGAAAATTCCAGGTGACGATTTGTGACTGGTTCTACTTTTTCAGCGAGGTTTTGGTAACATAGCAACAGACCTATTGATCTACTAGTTTTCGGAGCTGCATTTTCTCCAATTGTAACACATGCTGATGGAGTAATTCTGGAATTTCTACGATAGTAAGTACTTGGTTTACAGGCATAAATCAATTATTCATGGATACATGCCATATTCATTACATCCACCAATGTATGCAACTGTGGAAAGGAAGGTCATGTTTAAAACTCCAGTTCCCAAAATTCTGAGCTTTATTCTAAAGCTAGAACCTGTGATTTTTGGCTGGGTTGTAAATTGGGTTAAACAATTGCGCCTCTCTCCAGGCAAGCCACGTCTCCAATGCTGTCCCAGGTACCCATTACCCAATAGTCCAGTGAAGCACCATTGGATGCCATGAAAGGGCTGCATTGGTGAAGCAATTAAATACAATTACTCGGCAATCACCGCCCCTTCTGGATTCATAAGCAGATAATGATTTATGGAAGCAGATGCCTCTGGCAAACTGTATTCACTACACCAGGCATTTAGTTTGGGTACAATCATTTGTCCTTAAGCTTTACATGCTGGCATGGGTTGTGGCATCACATTGTTATTACTTGCTGCACCATTGGGGGGTAAAGTTAACCCCCATGCAGTGGGAAGGCTGAAAATGGAAGCTGAATATACAACAGCTGTTGATCAGCAACTGTCAAAGCTATATTTGGGATAATTCAGGCTCTGCCTAGCTGAGATCCTCTAATGCATTAAATAATTTGCAGCTCATCTGCCCTATTACCCACTATTCTATATGACATAACCCTTCAGTCTGATGAAAAAATTATTACATTGTTAAGGAAGGACAAGGGGCGAAAGGGGTGATCAGATTGCCCATTTTCTATTAATTCAAGAAAAAGTGGTGATCAGATTGCCCATTTTCTATTGTCAGTATCGTAGCAGCTTTCTGAACTCTGTTGCTGTTCTAAATGGTTAAACAAGCTATATACCAGTAACAGTAATCTACTGTTCTGTAATATAGTTTGGACTAAGGCATGCAGTTAAATTAGAGTGTTGCTTAAGCTCTAATCCCAGAGAAATCAGTGATTACTCACAGAAGCCAACTGGCAGACTGTTTATAGTACAGTCACAAGACAACTTGTGAGCAGTTCAAAATGTATTTGTCCAAAGATTAACCACATTTAGCAGCTTAACGACTTTTCAACTTTCTTCTTCAGGCGCTTTAGCTGATGTACAGCAAGCAAGCAAGTTTGTAAAAATACAGGATATGTGAAGACTTGTAACTGCCAGCAGGAGAATGGAGAAATCTCATTAGTTACTTAGCAGTTGTGATGTAAGAGAACATTAGATGGTGTTTCTCCACTTGGGGGAAATAATTCTTTTATGGAGATCAGTCTAGGGAGGAGCAGTGGGGGAGGGGCAAGCTATATGACCGTATATATGATCACCCCTCCCCCCCACACACATATCCACACCCCAGCACATGTACTCCCAAGGCTGTATGTAAAAGTGCCAGGTGGCTCCTTTAAAGCCTTTCCTCCATGTTTGCACAGCCACCCTTAAATCAGCCGACCACATGAGCACTTCACATCTACAGGAGTGCAGGCTTAGGCAGTGGTCCCTTGGCCCAAACTTCTCTTCTCTTGTCTTTGGTCATGGGACTGCCTCACCCCTGGGTGGCACGTAGCCATCTGATGATGTGAGAAAGAGTGGGAGGGATTCACCAGGGGTTGGGAAAGTGAGACAGCGGGGGCAGACATCGAGACGGGGCAATCAGAAAAAAAGGTAGATAAGTTGAGATGGGAAAAAGAACAGGGACAAAAAAAGATGAGAGAGAGAGAGAGAGAGATGGTAGCAACTCTGCTGGGGCCTGGCAAAAGAGAACATGGGGTGAGGGAGACATAGGCGTCTAGCTGTCCGTTCATCTTTATGGAGGCGCTTTACTTTCAAAAATGTAAAGGAGGTGAGAGCAAATGGGATTCCTTGAGAAAGGCAGGAGGGGAGCTCTTGGAGTGAGGAAGAGCCGCTCTGTCCTTGCACTCCATTTTTAGAGGAGCAGTGTAATGCTCAGACTCCTGTTTATTGAGAAGAATATTGCCTTTGGGTCGGGAAGAGGGATAGATAATGCCTGAAGCTGCCATTTCAATCCATGGTAAGACAAGGGAGATTCCACTGTGCTCTCCACTCTGGTCAGCATATAGACACAGTAACAAATCCACAGGCACACGAGAACTCCTGGGCTGTCATTAGCCATGCTGCCCACCATGACCAGTCAGAACCTCACAGGAGCAGCAGGGATCAAACTGATCCTCTTGCTCCTAAAGCAAAGGCTTACTGCTGCTTGGGTTACAGGAGAATGGCTGCTCGCTATTCTATTAGAGAAACAAGGTGGGGGAGGTAATATCTTTTATTGGACCAACTTCTGTTGGTGAGAGAGACCAGCTTTCGAGCTACACAGAGCTCTTCTTCAGATCACAGAGCTGCGTAGCTCAAAAGCTCAGCTCTCTCACCAATAAAAGATATTACCTCACCCACCTCATCTCTCTAATATCCTGGGACCAATGCAGCTACAACAACACTGCATACACTTGTCGTGGAAAAGAATCACACTGCTACATTTTAAAGTTGGATCGGGTGCAGCTTTAATTGTGACACACACAATCACATAACCATAGCTATGGGGAATACTATAGCCATAGGGAAAACCCAGGTGGCTATAGGGAAGTCAAGCAGCATGTCTAGATGCTGGGCAAATGTACTTCACCTCGCTACCAGATACAAAAGACTTATATAGGTTCATTTACATGTTGATCGTATAGTGGAATTTGATTAACAATTTATACTTAACAGAAAAGACAATCACAATGCACAGTGGGGCACACCAGATGCCCTCACAGGAACGCCCAATGAGTCACTTGATTATACAATCAGGTTTTCAGGGACCCTAGCTAACACCCGAAGATGGGTGGTGACACAATACTTGTTCAAATGCTAATTTCTATGGAGTAAGTCTCTATGGGGCCAGTAAGACAAAGGGGGGCAGGTACTGGTACTTATCAAAACAGGTGAAGTCTGTTCAGACTTCAATAAGGCTTAAGGCTCATAACAGAGACTTGCCTCTCGGGTGTGGTTCAGAGACCTCTTGTGTGACTTTAACATCTTTATCCTAATTTCAGTTGAGGCATTCTGTTAATGGTTTAGCCTGGGGCTTCTATTTCAGTTTCAGGCTACAACTTCAGGCCAGGCCTTCCATGACCAGTTTCAGGCCAAGCATTCTATTAATAAATGTAATGCTTATTTCTTTGATTCCACACACTATTATATTAGTCATACAGGGGACTGTGACACACAGTTGAACATTTGTATTCAGTGTAGGGCAGTGGTGACAGACATACTAGCCAGCTAATTACTGTGTGTGTGTGTGTGAGAGATGCTGTGGGAACATGGAGGAAAAGTGGAAGGATTTCAAGGAACCATCTGCCACTTTTCCTCACACTCACACATGCAATAATGAACTGACTAGTATGTTTGTACACCACTGCCCGCTGCAACCTCTACTGGACAGGATATAATATACAGGGGAGCTGGTAACTACCCCTCTATTTCAATTGTCTAATGCTTTTCCTCTATAAAGGATTCTTGAGCCAGAGGATACATTCGATTCCTCCCCCTCTTCCTCCACACGTCCAGCATTTCTTGGATGTACTTATGCTGCTTTTCTTCATCTGAATTAGGCCTTATCTACCTTAGAGAGATCAATCAATTGTAATCCCCTTTGATTGATTGAAATTCACCTTGTATCCACACGTAAAAGTACCTCAGCTGATTGATAGGCAGGCCACACAATTGAAATTACCCTGAAAGCTTGTAGGAGTAAAGCCTCGATCGATTGTGTGGTAATGTGGATGCAACAAAGCACACTCAGCTCTGGTAGCTGCCATCTTTGATAGTGCCCCTAGTCAACCAACTGAGTAGGACCAGAAGCAGCAGGAAGTGCAAAGGTAGCATTAAACACCTAGTTTCAGCAATGTCCTCCTTAGATTCCTCCCGCCCCAGAAATTCCCCTCCATTTTTACCATGTTCCCATATTCCCCCTGGAAATGCTCCTGTGGGTGGGGAAAGTGGGAGAGAGAGGAAACCATAACAAAGGCTCCTCCCAAAGGAGATATTTTTTTCCAGGTTTGACCTTCGGAGGCTTATATTTTTAGACACAAGTGTCTGGGTTATATAGTGCTTACAATATACAGCTTTTGTGTTGCTTGGCAACTTTCTGAAATGCTCTTATTTCGAGCAGAGATGTAGCTGTTCAAAATGTACATTAGTGCTTCAAATCCAATCCTCTTAAATTATTTTCTTCAATTCCGTTCAGTGCTCTGTTGTCTCTCATTGATATATAATAAAAAGCATGTCCCTTCCCCACTTGTCTTTACAAAGTACTATTATTGCTCTGCTGAGCCCATTGTAAGTGAAGTGCCTTCTTATACCTCCTTTTTCTTGGGAAAGATTCAGCAAGTTTATATAATTGTGAAACAAGCTGTGCTGAGTAAAGGACCTACCCCTGCCACCTTTATTCCTGCTTGGGCATTTAAGCATGTCCTTAAGTTCTTTCCTGAACCAGAGCCTAAAGCATTACATTGGAAGGTCAGCTCTTTCTGTCACTGAATGAGAATCCAGCTTTAATCAGAAAAATTATACCAAAGGGCCTGATTCTTCCACTTTTACACCAGTTTTTAGGGGTCAGGGGAGTCACACAAATATAAAAGTGATATAAGTGAGTGGAGAACATTGAGGGACACACATCAGAAACCAGCTTGCAGAGCTTTCTCTCTAACCCTGCTGAAACTGCTAGGGGGCTTGTCAGCTGTATTGCTAAGACTTAGAACATGGAGTGCAGATTTCCATTTCCCCTCTCAACAAACTGGATAGTTCTTTTGATGTTATTAATAGAGAGAGAAAAGGTCAAGAATCGAGAGTCATTTTGCTGCCATTATGGGCTTGAGCCGACGTAGAAAACAGAAGCTATCGTGTAACCCTTTTAAACAATGTTTTTTGTCATCATTCTTCAGGAGGTCATCATAGCCTGGCTGTTACTAAGGCATGAAGAAAGCATAGCCAGAAAAAACCTACATGCATTTTGCTAACCCCTTTATGGGAGTTTTAATAAAAGCTATTCACAGAGAATAGGTAACCCCCACTCCATTTGGGGGCCAGATTGTCTGGGAGAGTGAGGCAGTATGGCCCAACGGCCAGAGTTAGTGTCACTGCCCGGGGGCATGAGGCAGTACAGGCCCAATGGCCAGAGTCAGTCTCAGAGTTAGTGTCACTGCCCGGGGACATGAGGCAGTACAGGCCCAATGGCCAGAGTCAGTCTCACTGCCTGGGGGCAGACCACCGTGGCCTTGTGGCCTGAGTCAGTAGTGTCACCAGATTCTGGGAGACAGTGGGGCCAGTTGGGGGAGTGGGGCATCACCTAGGGGCATGTGGCACTCAGGGTAGGGTGGCTCAGGCCCCTCACTGCTCTTTTGAGCCCCAGCCCAGGGCCCTAAATGGTGGCAGGGGCACTTGCCACCGAGTCAGTGGGGATCCTCCCACAACAGGCTGACTCTTCCTGCGGGTCGGGGTTAACCCCCTTCCCTGGGCTACTTCCTACCCCGTCTCCTCTGATGGTGGTTCATCGGTTGGTCGGGCCTCTGGGTCCTTTGGCGTGTCCAGCCTTCGGGCAGGCGATCGCAGGCTCAGGGGTTCCTCCTGGGTTCACCAGGTCTCCATTTCTTCCGGTCCTCAGCTGTGCTGGCTCCATGACGGGAGCCTCCAGCAGAGCTTCTTCCTTCTGGGTGCTCAGCCCTGAATGACCTGGACTGCTCCCTTTTGTACTGAGGCAGGAGCTGGAGAATGCCCAACACGGTGTAAGGGTGGTACTTCCTCCACCATAATGCGGGGTCAACGATCTTGCCTCTAGTGCGGGGTAGCTCCACCCTGTCACAGCTGTATTTGAAATGATTGCACAATGTCAAGAAAAAAACTTGCAATCTAAATATAAAGTAACTATTGTTATCCTCATTTTACAGATGGGAAACCGAGGGACAGAGAGATTATTTGGCTTGCCCAAGGTCACACAGGAAGTTTGTGATGGAAGTGGAAATTAACCCTAGATTTTTTGAGGCCTGAATCAGTGCCTTAACCACAAGACCCTCTTCTCTCTAGTTGGTACTCATATAGCACCTTTCACTCGGGATTTTAACGACTTTTACAAACAAAATAGTCCCCATTCCCCACCAAAGGAGGTATTAGCATCATCCTTATTATCCCCATTTTAGAAGTAGCTAATATGAGGCACCGAGAGGCTACTGTAAATTACTTGTCCAAGGTAACATAGCCTGACTACCCAGTCCCTGTCCTAATCACTAGAACAGTGTTTCTCAACCTTTTAAGTAGCAAGTACCCCCTAACTTCTGAAAATTTTAATAAGTACCCAAACATTCAATTTTCCACTCTGGGAACTGGGACCGGGCGGGAAGCGGGTGGCTGCCACCTTCCTCCCTTCACTGGGTTTTTCGCCGTGTACCTCCTGCCTGTGTCTTGCATACCCCCAGGGGTACGTGTATCACAGGTTGAGAAACTATGCCCTAGAAAACATTACCTCTCCTTGTCCATTAATTAGTCTTGGTAAAATTTAGCTCTGTTTAGGCCAAATTGGGCCCTCAGTTACAAACCCATGGAACACTGCTGCTTTCAATAGGGTTGCATTAGCTTAATTGAGAGCAGAATTTGGCTTCCATGTCGTTACTACGATTTGCCATCCCCAAGCCACATTATCTCAATAGCCATATCTACAGCAGTCAAGCTGGAAGAAATCCATTCTAGGTCACACTTAGTTTGTAGGAACTACACAGATCAACAGTATCCTGAGGAGCATTTTTGCCAGATGCTGTCAGTCAAAGTCCACAGTCCATAGTCACTCCAAGGCCATCCAGTCAGATCTCTATACACCAAGCCTGCATTGGCAGCTACATGACAGGAATGTTGCTAAGATGCAGATATGATGCATTTGAAAACCCATCATGACAAGCAAGATTTGTTTATGGCTTATCTGTATCAGCTTGGAGAGAAAAACTTGAGAGAATACTGACTTTATCAATATGTTGGTGCCAACTGGGCCAGACAAGAGCCTTTTGTTTCCTTTATCTGGTATTAATCTCAAGGAGAAAGCCCAAAGCATTTAGGACCTGATTCTGCAAGGTACTACTACTGAGCTCTATGTGTACCTTGCCTGTCAGGAGATCTCGTATCTCTCAGGAGCACCTCATAGCATTGGCTTCATTGTATCACATTGTGGAATCAAAGAATTAATCATAAAATTGATTAATAGAATGCCTGGTCTGAAACTGGTCATAGAAGGCCTGGCCTGAAGTTGTAGCCTGAAACTGAAATTAGGATAAAGATGTTAAAGTCACACAAGAGATCTCTGAACCACACCCGAGAGACAAGTCTCTGTTATGAGCCTTAAGCCTTATTGAAGTCTGAACAGACTTCACCTGTTTTGATAAGTACCAGTACCTGCCCCCCTTTGTCTTACTGGCCCCATAGAAACTTACTCCATAGAAATTAGCATTTGAACAGGTATTGTGTAACCATCTATCTTTGGGTGTTAGCCAGGGTCCCTGAAAACCTGATTGTATACTCAAGTGACTCATTGAGTGTTCCTGTGAGGGCGTCTGGTGTGCCCCACTGTGCATTGTGATTGTCTTTCCTGTTAAGTATAAACTGTTAATCAAATTCCACTATACGATCAACATGTAAATGAACCTAAGCAACCCCTATATAAGTCTTTTGTATCTGGTAGCCAGGTGAAGTACATTTGCCCAGTATCCAGATATGCTGCTTGACTTCCCTATAGCCACCTGGGTTTTCCCTATGGCTATAGTATTCACCATAGCTATGGTTACGTGAGTGTGTGTGTCACAATTAAAGCTGCACCCGCTCCAACTCTAAAATGTAGCAGTGTGATTCTTTTCCATGACAACATTGACCCAGTAGATCAGATGAAATGTACCTATTTAAATGAAGGTACTTGGATTGCTCAAACCCTGAAGCGTTGAGTGATCAGATAGATAGTTGGGCAGCGCAGATGCTGCCTGGATAGCAAATGTTTCAGTATGGTTCTTTTCAGACGTGAAAAGCTGTCTTCCTCTTTGCATAAGACCGTTGTTTCAGGTTACCATACCCACAGAGAAAAAACAAACCAATTATTACTCTGTGGAGGTTAGCAAAAAATACTGAGTGCACATTGATGCTGCATGGAGGGCAATTTACTGTAAAAAGACAGTCCTTGCCCCCAAAAGCTTACAAGCTCTTATAACGTAACAGACGGATGAGACATAACAGGGGGTTGAGGCAACAGTAAGGTGAGTTGTACAATACAGCTATACTGTGCAATAAGCAGAATACAATCAGTTCACCCCTTGCCTAGCCAGTGTCAGTTTGAAACCCTCTGCGGGTCTAGCATACAGAAGCTTATACAGCCTACTGCTTGTGCTGTGCCTACTCAGAGAATAAGATGCTTTCCAGTGTGGACAGTCTGGCACCTTTTGCAAGCACTAAATTCACACCATTTTTTTTAAATCACAGCTGAACTGAACAGAGAACAGCAGGAGCTCACTATCACTGAGCAGGACTTCCCTGAGTAAATACATGAGATGGGCACTGATTTTAAAAATGAAACAGCCTTCCCCCGTCCAGAATACAAGTGCTTTGAAAAATAGAAACTGGCTGCTTGCAAAGTATCTTAGGGCTTGTCTACATGGGAAAATTGACCAGACGAGCTGTTGTGGCACTCCAAAATAGCTCTCTATGTGGACTAGCTATTCTGGTCAATTTTCCTGCGTAGACAAGTCATTAATGCTATTAAAAGAGATGTGACAAAAGCCTGAAAGACCAAGCCTTTTGAAAACAATAAGCATAATGGTCCAGATTTGTAAAGGTATTTAGGCATTGCTGAGCTCAGGCTATAGCTCTCTGTGGACACAGCTTTTAGAAGCACCGATAACATCTGAAATAGAACATAGAAAGTGCCCATTGAAAATATATAGGCCAAAAAATAGCCTGCTTCATTTACAGCTGCCTAAAGAGAAGGACAAAATTACCTGTCGGCAAAGAGCAGATGTGCACATTATCATGTTATTCATGTCCTACAGTGTGTGGCCTGCCTCAAGAGTCCATTAGCACCGTACTTCCAGTACAATGTGCTGCCAACATGGGATCAGATTCCTTTCATAGCCTGAAAACGTTTAGAAAAAAATGTGCAGGTTAAATTGACATACTTGAGTGAAATGCAACGTTAGTGCTGAGATTTCAATGGCAAAGCAAGCCAGGACATAAGTTCCCACAGTAGTTTTAATGCTGCTGTCTGCTGCCTATTTGTTACAACAGGTTCTTTTAGAAGAAATCCATTTCTATAAGCTTTCTGGGAAGAGGTGCAGATTGAACACACAGCTAGTGCTCCCTGCAGACCCTGCCTCTTTGGGGTTATGGTGCCCTGTAACTGGTAGCCTGTAGCCTTAGAAAAGGGTGTATATCTGTCATTGCTGGGCCAGGGAGCTTATCCAGGCCTTGGCTAGGCTATTCCTACTATGAGGAGAGGCAGAGGCAAACCAATACAATGGAAAGAACTGAACATTTTAAAACTTTATAAAGGAAAACCCTAAATTTGGCAGGGATATAATATGAAGTAACATCAAATATTCACCGAGGACAATTACACACTGTAAGTTACCATCATAATAAAAGACATTTGTCAACAGCACATTGTATCACCCCAAAGAAGGAATCAGCTTCTCCCTGGCTGCAAAGTCTAGTTTCACCTCTGCTGGCTTGCGTTCACCTATCTCGGGCTTGCACGGCTTCTTCAATTCGGCCTGCGATGACTGCACCTCTTTCCAACAGGTTGACCCGTGATCAACAGCTTCTCCTCTGGAAAGCCCCACCCATTCCCCAGCTGTATCCGTCTGTCAGTGTCCCAATGGTTAATCTCACTGACATGCGCTCTATGCCCCTCACAGCTGGCTCCTTGCACACGGCCCTTCGAGGTCCAGTTATCCTCTCCCCAGCAAATCTCCTTCATATGCCAATGATGACACTTTTGTCTCCTCCTTTCACCACCTTCCCACTGGTTCCTTCCGGCGGATTCAGAGCTCCCTCCCCAGCTTGAGCTGCCCTCTCACTGGATGTTTCCCTCCCCAGGACAGCACTCTATGCAGCTGCATGGCAACTGCAGGCCTTGATATAACCCCTCTTGGTCAAAACTACAGCAGCAGATGCTAGTGCCAGTTTCCTAGACAAATTCAGTAACCAACAGACTGTAGCACCTGACTCCTAGTACTGAGTGCTGGCCGGGCATGTCCTTGTGTGATTCCTTTGACAGCAAACCTTTCAGTGACTGCTCTTGATGTTTTGGGGAGAGCTAGAACTGGGGAGAAGGAAGGCCAAAAATGAGCACCCACGCTGCCCCTCTTGGCATACTTTTCTGGCATGTGCTTATGTAGAAAAGGCAATCACAGTCTGGCCACGCTGCCTTATAAATACCGGTTTCCATACTTACACTCTATCTAAGCACTATTGTTCTTCAAACACTCTGTGGGCTTTTTTCTTGGCTGTCTGTAAGTCAAGGCTCTTCTGGCTATCTGAAAAATGATCTGAGCTGTGTTTGGATGTGGAGGCATCTGTTCCTTTTCTTGTTTGGGTCCAAAGTCCTAATAAGAATAAAATAAACATCAAAACAAAAGTGAAATCTGGGAAGTGCCCTCAAATACACACCGGGACGAGCTGTGATTCCTTGTTAATATTTTCTGCCAAACTTGTAATTAAATATGAGCTGACACTGCAGAATGCACAACGCAGGAGTCACCTGTAGTTAGTGATTTGCTATGAGAACAAGCGGGTATGTGGGTATTTGTGAGATTTAGCCCTGAAAGTCAAGGCAATTCTATTAGGGGTGACGACTTTGGTACGTACAGCTGATTATCTCTTACTTTTGATGCTGTGCATTTCTGACTGGTGTGGATTTTATCAGACAACATTCTATCTATGGGCCAAATCCTCAACTGGTGTACCTCAGTGCAGCTCCATTGACGTAACTGAAATTATGCTGATTCACACCAGCTCAGGATCTGGGTCACAGTCTGTGTTTCACTGTTATCTTTGCTCTATGCCCTCTCTTCCTTGCCTCCATTTCATCCTTGCCCACCCCCTGGCCTAGTTATTTGTAGCTCTCATAATTCCAGGTAAGATGCAGACAAGAGGTGAGCCCAAACTGGAACACCAAGAACCCCTTTGAACTTTGGGGAGATTTGGATCTGGAGCTGAACTTCTTGGCTTGGCCCATTCTCTGCTGTAAACATTTGTCTAGTACAGCCCTGATGCTTCAGGAGATAATAACAGAAGATTATAATGATCATCTCTGCAGAGAGAGGATTGTCATGAGTCATGAAACACGAGTCAGACAGCGAATGAAACAGTCCCGCACAGTAGCTCAGATACTAAGAAGCTGACAAAGGCAACTGCTAATGTATTCTTAGTGAGCGAGTAGGGAGCTACAGGAGGATTACCTCTGTAATGTCTGAGGCCAGTGTTCCAGAAACTGCACAATGCTTTGCAGAACAACAGTTCATTAACTCTACTGAAATGCTTTGTTGTGGATTTGGAAAGAGGCACATTGAATGTTACACAGGAAAATTCATGCTGAATCATGGGGCTCAATTCTTGGAGTCAAATGTATCCCTTGGGGAGAGAACTGGCCCCTGTGTGTGTGTGTAAAATATACAAAGAGCAATGTGAAGCACCCTTTCTAGAAATGCACTAAATGTGTGATCACATGCAACACCCCTGAAAGTCCAGGGTGCCTCCTTGGCAGCTGAAGTATTGGGGCTAAAAACAGCAGGAATTGAGTATAGACTTTTCTTTTTAAGGGCCTGATCCGAGGCCCATTGAAATCGGTGGAAGGCTTTCCATGGAGTTCAACAAACTGAATCAGGTTCTCAGTCCTTTAATGCAAGTGGTTGTGGTACATGCTTTCAGCACTGAAAGTGCTGCGTTCAATTCCTCTGTCAGCTCCAGGTGTGTTGGTTACATATGTGCAGTTTCGTATTCCAGCAATGTAATTTGGTGTCATTTGAAGGCACTGGACATCCTTTAGCGTGGGAGAGTTATTGGTCTTCCTAGACCTACCAGCCTTGACTGAGTCCTTTGTTGTAAAGTATGAAAAGTGTAGAAAAGAAACAAACAGGTTGATGCTGTGACACTACTGTATCTTTTACAATACAAGTTTCAACACTCAAAAAAAGTCAGGAGCAGCACCAACATGAAGTTTCATTAAGCAGAAGAATTCACTTCAGCTCACAGAGTAGCATTTTATGTTCATGGCATGGTGTACTGGTCTCTGACAGACAAAAAGCGGGATAAGTGGATTTCTGAGTGACACTAGCAGACGAAATGGAATCATAGTAAGAAATATGAATGCCACCTTCAGCAGAAACACTGCTGGTTAAATCTCCCAGGGATTCAAAGGTTCTATAATTCAGGTGCATTTTGTGACAGGATCTAACTGAGGACTTTCTTTTCAAGAAACTTTCTTGCTGTTTGAGCCATTAGGTGTCTCATGCACGCTTTATTATTATAGTGATTGTAAAAGGTTTAATCATCCTGAAGACCAGTCCTCTTTTTATTCACAGAACAGGTCCAATATGGGCAACTCCTCCCCTTACCATGTGCCTCAACCCTGACTTGGAGGGACCACTGCAGAGAAAAGAGAATCATCATTCAGTTTCCATTGACAGTCAGTCCTTGACCTCTCCGCTTACTGCCAACAACGGTGCCAATAAATGTCAGTTGCCATGTGGACACCTATCCGATAGGAACAAGACTGAGACTGTTGGCCTAGTTAATGGGAAAGATCCTTCACTGGTATAAATCAGTGTAGCTCCACTGAGGTCAGCAGAACTGCAATGATTCACAACTGCAGAAGATCTGGCCTCATATGTCACTTCTGTGATTCTGCAACTAACAGGAGCAGTGCAATAATGTTGTTCTTGACTGGGTGTGCTGTGTCCCTTTATACAATCAAACTTGGCGCAACTGCTGGGTTTTTTTTGTTTGTTTGTTTTGTTTTGGCACAGGTCAAACAGCAGATATCAAAAGATGTGCAACAACAGAGATGACATTTTGCACAGTCTACATCTGGCCTATTGCTTACCATGTGGTTTCTCACAATGTTAGCTTTGGAATTTGCAATGAATGATAATCTACAGTAAATGAAAATATGTACTGTGCCTTCTAACAGTTGGAATGGTTTCATGATGATCAAGTGTAGGAAAGAACTAAACAGTTCCTAGATGACACATTTTGGGAGTTGACTATATAGTTGTAGCCCTGTAGTAAGAGGGCTGAGAAATAAAATTTTACTGTAATGAGCTATCACTGGAATAAACTATGTTTCAAGTAGCATGGGAGACAGGAACTATTCTGCATGAATTGGAGATAAAGACATCAATACATATAGGCTGACAGTCTGTTGAGCCAGAAAATAAGAAATTTCATAGATTGAGTCACTGTAAACATTACCGATTACATTGTTATATTGATTGTGAAACCCTGTAGGGTATGTGCTGGGATAACCTGAAAATAAAGGAAATGCCAGAAAACTAAAGGTTTTTGACTGTAGTCTATAGCTGCCCCCACCAACACTGAGATGTTAAACATACAAACCCTTGTTTTTTCTGAACAGATGTTTAGCATCCATATTGAAGGGGAGAGACCTTCACAGATTTAAGGGCCACAAACAACTGATCGTAGCAAACATCTAATTAGGAAACCTGAAAATAGCAAGTAACTGACTCTGAAGTGAAGACGCTCGGTAGGGCTTGAGCCATTGTTCACTGATGTCAATAGAACGAGTCCCATTGACTTTAATGGTCTTTGAAGCACACCCGTACTCGTACACCTCCCCACTTGGGGAGTGTTGAGTCAGTTCAGAAAAGTTATCACAAAGGGCCGAGCCCTGTTTTCACACTGATCTTAAACCCAATGGCTTCAAATGAGTTACTCTGGATTTACTCTCCTATAATTGAGAGCAGAACTCATCCCTGGCTTTAAATATATCTCCACTGAAGTCAGTGCACACACTTACCTTAAGAAGGCTGAATTTGGTCTGATGAACCTGCTTTTGTTGTCCCTATCAACTAGACACATTCTGCCTCTGTGCAACCCGTTTGACTTCAGCCAGATCTGCTATGTGGTGCAACTGAGGTCAGAATTTAGCCTACTAAATTTAGCTCCCACCCCTGTGACTGGACTCACGGACACTCTGTACTTCTACAAAAAAAACTTGAAAAACAAACTTCAAAGAGAAACTTCTGAGCTTGAACTGATCTGCAAACTTGACACAATCAAACTGGGTCTAAATAGGGACTTGGAATGCTTATCTCATTACAAGAAGTCATTGTCATTGTTCACACATTCTCACCTTCTAATCAATGGTTATGAATAGGCCTCAACTACTTCCCCATTGTTGTTCCTTAGTCTTGGATATGTATATATATACCTGCAATCTGATTTCTATTCCTTACATCTGACGAAGTGGGTTACAGCCCACGAAAGCTTATGCCTGCAGAAATTAAATTTGTTAGTCTTTAAAGTGCTACAGAACTCTCGTTGTTTTTGCTGTATACAGACTAACACAGCTACCCCCCTGGAACTTTTCATCTGTGGGAGATATGAACCTCGCTCCAGATAAGAGCTGAATGAGGTCCCTCAAAGCTTTTTGCTAGTTATGTGCATAGACATTTTCATTAAGCCTTTGTTTCTTGTCAGCTGGAGGTCAGTCACTCTTACAAATGTCACAGGTACAGGAGGGGTGGGGAACAGTGAAAAGGAAACATTATCTATATTCTGATCGTGCCTATCACTACGTAGTATTTGTTTTACTGAAATTAAAAAGAAATACCCTTGCTAATTTAAAAAAATATATATTTAATTCTGTAAAATGGTTTTTTCACCCCTCTCAGAGTCACAGTTCTTCCCCTGCCCCAAAAAGGTAATAATTTATTACTGATCTATACCAACAGGAAATTCTGGTGCCCTGTTTGACAGCTCAACTATATTGGTGGGTGCACTGGGGTGGGGGCAGAGGCAAGTATCCACTCATTTCCCTACCCACCTGTCCAGGAGAGGAGAAGGCACACAATATCTTCCTTCTGCTGGGCAACCAGATTCAGGGGCCAGATAGCCCGCTAAGGGGTATAATTCTGGCTCTTACTTCCCTTTTCCTCTTTGCATGAGCATGTCGCCCACATCACAATCTAGCCCTTAATGTTGGGCCTAAGTTACCTGATAGTTTCTCCTTTAAAATACTAACAATGTCAACATGATTTCATATTTTCTAAGAGCACATTCATGTTATTAATAAGGGCCAGAAATGCCCCAAACCCTGCAGTGTGCCAGTAACTTTGCCTCATTTAATAAACAAACTGTTATCATCACCAGCACACAAATCTAACAACACAAGCAGGTGGGTGGAGGTGTCAGAAGCAGAATGAGGGGGAAATGAGTCATTTCTATCCTTTGGAAGCTTGAGATAGGCTGGCTGAAGATTCTCATGTGCCTGGCTCTGATCCTCGGCTCCCTAACTTGATGGATTAGGCACGTCACACTCATTCATAACATCAGAGCATTAATACCATGAAAATCTAGCTAAGGCTTCAGGGCGGCCAGGGGTGAAATTGTAAAAAATAATTTGTATTTGATGGTCAGAAATGCAGTATGATTTTCTATTACTTTTAAGGGCTTTGTCAAGTTATTGCCTTAGTGGCCCAAGCCTTTGGTTTGCAATACCTAGAGTCCATTTGAAATGAAAGCGGCATTCAAACCAAATGGATTCTGAACTCCCCAATGTTTGGGGAAGGTTGGATTCAAATTTCTCAGCTTGGGACCATCTCTAAAAGATAGACCCCAGTTATAGCACCATTTATGAGCCATTTATGACTATATCTTCCAGGAGCTAGGGGATTGGCCAGGAATCAGAAAGTGTTTATGAAAGCGCTTTCTGCCTTGAGGAAACCCATGTTAGAGATGACAATGAGGTAAGTAGTCTCAGTCCTTAGTGGTTGTTATCTAGTTATAGCATCAAACCGTCACATAATTTGACATGATTGACAATTTCTGCTACAACAAAATCCAGGATGAGACCAGCAAGACTTACTGATCAAAAATAAGGTGCACTTGTAAAAACAGAAGAATTTTACTCTAACTGCTCACTGTCAAAAGCACCCAATTCACCCAATTTTTAAACAAACACAAAATATATGATGCTGTTAGAACCAGGGATATATTTCCTGAAAGATGGTTTAGCTTTATTGGTGAGAACTTCAGCGCACTACATGAAAAGACTGTTAGCCACTGGAAGGTTTCCACAATTCAGTCTCCATTTGTTAGGACTTGTATAAACACCAGGCTAGTTCTCAAGAAAATCCTTCCTCTCGTGTCCTTTCTCACTCCATTGTTCACAGCTACTTGTGAGCACCATTAGGAACAGACATGTTCCTTTAACACAAAGCTTGAACTAATAATAGCGTAGTGCTCAAACGCTCATTACCAGGCTGCAGCTATGCTTGAACATGTCTGTACAGGTGACAGACAACTAAGGACATGTCCCTGTATGCCTCTTAGTTACATTAAGGGTCTGATCCTGCTCCCACTGAAATTAGTGGCAACATTCTAATTGACTTCAATGGGAGTAGGAGCTGGTCTATCATTAGGAAGTTTCATCATTATTCCCACTGGATCATGAGTGCAGCCATGTACATAGGAACTGCCTGTAGGGTAAATGGTCAGTAAGATTAATTTCACTCTTGAGTTTTCTCTTTTTACTTCTTGCTGTGATATAATTTGTATATATTTAAAATTTGTGTGTGAATTTGGGGCTTGATGGCTTGTGACGGGGGTAGTGTAGAGTTGGACTGAGATGCAAAGTTCAGATTCAAAGTTCAATGGTGTTTTGTAGCCTATGCTAGGAAAGTGCAAGTCTTGGTCTCCATTTAGTGTTGGGGCTGTATAAGAGGTGCATAAGGAGTATGCTACAGATACAAGCCATAGGCCTTAGTTCTTCAGTTAAGTAGTGCAAGTCTTGTGCTTTTAGCACCAAAGGTCTAGGTTAAAACCTTGCTGACAATCCATGAGGTGAGAGTTACATTTGGATCCAGGCTTTCAGTTTAACCCTTTCCAGAGGTGAAGATTAGATCCACTGGCTGTCTTTCTAAAAAATATGCAAGAATTACTGGGTGAAATTCTATAGCCTGTGTTTTGCAAGTGGTTAGACTAGGTTATTATAATGGTCCATTAAGGATTTAAAATTTAAGATTTAAAATCCATGAATCTATATTGAGTGAAGGTCTTCAAAGGGCTTTGGATTGGGCCTATAAAGGGGCTATGCACTCAGTTGCTATACATACAAATACAGTTCTGCAGATAAAACTAGAAACAAAAAATAACAAAAATATAGACCTCCCCCCTCTCCATTTAACCATCATGGCTCAAATGTAAATGTTAAAAGATCTATTAAAGTGCAATGCAAACAAATTGCCGGGAGGGGGGAACAAACAAGCATTTTGTTTAATTAATCTGATGCAGCTAATTTCCAAAAAGCCTGGAATAGATAATCAAAAAGTGAGAACATATGCTTTAACTCAAGATGTTGCTGTTGTTCACAGCTCTGGACTTGCAGTATTAGCTGACCTGCCACGGGAAGCTGTTAATGAATCAGTATAGAAACACTTGTCTCAGTCACAAGAACAGCCAAATTCGAATGCTACCCACATGGGAAAAATACCAGCCACCTTAACTCAAATGAAAACACTGATCAAATGTGACAGATCACCTGAAGTGTAAATACCTAGGGCCAGACTTTCAAAGTGGCATCAGCAGAGATTTATCTGCATGCAAAGTTGCTAGCATGTGTTGTTTTTGCACTCTATCCCTTGTGCACAGAAGAGATGGAATTTACATCTGTAAAACCCATTGGTGTTCAATTTGCATGAGCTGTGGGGATGGTAAATCCATTCTCTGCATACACAAGTGAAGGACTGCATTCACTCTGTGCAAAACTCAGTACACTGCGTCATTGTCCTACTCCTTTGGTGCTAGACAGAGCACTGGCATTGAAGCTCGGTCTATACTAGGTGCTATCATGGTTGAAATGTCTCAATTCTGCCTCCACTGATGCTACTGTGGGTGGTGCTGTATTGCACATGGGATTTTTCCCAGGATAGATGCATCCAGATTGCACAAATTGAAATCATGGGCCAGATTTTCTTTCTCATTCCAATTATTTTTGTGCTGCTCAGATGTTTGTCTTTGGCCAGATGAGACTCACTCAGTGAGTGGGAGATTTTAGCTGGTGTACAACCAGTCACTTACATCGTGGCCCCAGCCTAAGGGGCCTGCCAAGAATGAGAAGGGAGCATAGCTGACACAGCTCTGCCTTCCACTGGGGTGGCGACAGGCAGAGAACTGAGGGGGTCATAGCCAGCTCCCTGATGAGTTCTTGCCCACAGCAGAGACTCTGGCCCCTACATTTTACAATTTGACCCCAGTTGTTACAGAATCACTACAGACTAACAAACTTCAGTGGCTTACGGCAGCGGCATAATAAGCAAATTGCTAAAACATTTTCCCTCAGGGAAAATCCATCCACAACCCAAAGACTGTGCAATGGGCAGGACATGCTCATCTCCAGAGCCACAGTGGAGGCTACTCCAGCGTACTACAGCCCGAACATCGCCTCCCATGGGAGAGCTGGACTGGATGATTCACACAGCAGCGAATCCATCAGCCCTAACCCTGGTTGATGCCAAACCCCTTGCCTGTGGCCCTGCAAGGAACTTCTGTATAGCTGAACTCTGGTCATCTTGCGGGGTTGACTACCTGTACACAGCCTCCTGAACTCCTGTGTCCTCCCAGCAGGGCAACTCCACTTGTTCTGCTCCAAAAAGGGCTTCTGCACTTGTAGTGGGAGAAGCAGAGTTTTCTTCAACTGACCCATGAGTAGAGTGACCATATATCTCTGAGGTGCATAACAGAGAATATTGCAGGCGGAGCCCAAACTGCAGTGGGGTTCTGGTTATTTCTGAAATGATATGCATTTGTCAGCAAGGTATTTTAATGGAAATTAAGAGCATTACAGAAGGACATTTAATATCTTGAGTGAGTGACAGAAAAATGACAGCCTAATTTTATGTTTCATTTTTAGCAGCATTATTCCGAATACTTAGTTAACTGATTAGGCCTGTTCTCATTTCAGATAGTGGGATGCACTCAACAAAGGCAGAACAAAGAGAAAATTATATTGTGTGTGCACGCACGCACGTGTTTTAGTCATAACCAATGGGCAACGTTTATATTTTAACTTAGATTTTAAACTGTAAACTTTTGTTGATTGTTGGTGAACATGATAATAAATGGAAATACAGCTAAAACAATACCTAATACATGGTACGATACCAAAACATGCCTAATACATGGTACAGTGAGTGTGCATTTAGCTGTGTTTGCATATTAATGAATACCTTTAAATTAAGTTTAATTCCAGTTAAAGCCAGACAAATTCATATTAAAAATAAGGCACACATGGTTAACAGTGAAGGTGACTGGCCATTGGAACAAACTACTAAGGGACGTGGTGGGTTCTCCATCTCTTGGTACCTTCAAATTAAGACAGGCAGATCTTTCTGGAAGATGTGCTTTGGCCAAGCACAAGTTATTGGGCTCAATACAGGAGTGAGTGGATGAAATTATCTGGCTTGTGATACACAGGAGGTCAGGCAAGGTGCTCTAATGCAGCGGTTCTCAAAGTGGGGGGGCACGATGATGGATCATGGGGGGCCGCCATGGGCAGAGTTTGGGGGGGCATGCTGGGTGAGGAGCTGGACTGGCTCTATCCCCAGCTCCGCCAGCTGCTGCCATCCCTGTTTCCCGCTCCCCTGCCACTACCAGCAGTGCCGGGCTCGCCACCTGCAGCAGCCTCCCCCTGTCTCTGCTCCCCTCTTCTGCCCTGCTGGTGGAGTGGGGGACAGAGCTGGTCCAGCTCCACACTTTGCGCAGCTGCCACCTTCCTCCTGCAGAAGCAGCCTCCCGCCACTGCTGGGCACGCTCCCCACGCTGCCACTGCTCCCAGTAGCTGCTGTCGCCCCCTACCTCCCACAGCAGCAGCCTCCTGCTGCTACCGGGCACGTTCCCCACCCCCCATGCTGCTGCTGCAGCCGCTGCTGCCACTGCTTCCCACACCCCTGGCTCCCCACGCCCCTGCCGGCTGGCCTGTTTTTTTTCTGAAAGCGGGGGAGGGACTCAGGGGGCGCAACTGTTATACAAAAGTCCACGTGGGGAGAGGGGGGCTCCATTTAAAAACTTTGAGAACCACTGATCTAATGGTCTCTTCTGGCATTAGAATGTATGACTATGAAAAATTAAAATGACCAAACGTACACAGAGAACTGGTGCATGCGGTGAAAATAGCACACTTCAATATCACTGTGGGGATTTGGGTTTTTGCTTTGTTTTCTTTTGCTTGTTTGGTATGTTTATGGGCCAAGATTGGCTAGTGCAATGTAATCTCTCTAGAGTGGGACCTGTTTAGAATAAAATCTGGCGTAGTGAAACTCTGCTTATAGTGCAGTGAAGCTGTAGAGTTGCTTCAATGCAAATAAACAGACTTTCATTCCTCTCATGCTAAATTAAAGCCAAGATTTTCAACAGTGACTCACAATTATGGATGCCTCAGGTTTTGACCTGGAGGAGGAAGCAGAGCTTCCTTGTCCTCAACACCGAGTATAGAGAAGTCTTGATGCTTGGTAGAGGCCATCATAATGAAGAAGCCTTCCTGTCCTTCATGCCCCACTGGAGGGGACGAGTTCAAGGAACAGTGTCAGATTGCAAATTGTGGTGTTCTTTCTCAACGCCATCCTTTCCCTGGAAAGCTCCACGTATCCCACATGGTTCAAAGGTGGATTTATCGTCAGCTGTGCAATTTGCGCAGGCTGTGCCCTTATTTATCCTATCAAGATCTCACAACAGAAATACACGTCCTTATGACCAGAAGGCTTGATTACTGTAATTCCCTCTGAGCAAGGCTTACAGCCCAGCTTCAATGACATTTCCAGCTTGTGCAGAATGAAGCAGCACATTTGCTCAGTGGCTTGAGCTCTCATGTGGGTATAATGAGCACCCTGCGTACTTCACCTTAGCTGCCTTATATATAGGGAGGATTTGACTTTGAGCTGACATTGTTGACTTTTAAAGCCCTTAATGGTGCACCCCCTGCCTATATTCAGCACACACTTTGTGAGACATATTCTGATGAGTATCTTCACTCAGACATCATCCACTGCTTTTGGATTCCTATCACGGGTCTTAAATCAGCAGATGATTGGGTCATTGCCACACTTAATCATAGGGTGCAGGATCTTCTTCCCCACTTCATTTGTCTAGAACCCTCTCCCCCCGCTCTTAAAACTCTGCTATTCAATGATCTTTTATCCGTCTGACCAATTCCACTTTCCCTTCTTTCCTCTTTTTCTTTGGTTCGGACTGTCCCTGTACTGGTTTCATTTGTAAAAGCTTTTAGAGGAAGGAGCTTTTAGGATGTTGTACAACATCACACACACTTTTCAGGGAATGGTTAGGATGCTTATTAATAAATCAATTGTTCATTATTAATAAATGGCAATCTTGTCTGGTTTTGATAGCATTTATTTTTCTTTCCCATTGCCCACTCCCTTCCTGAACACATGGCTTTATGTTAACCCAAGTGTCATGCTGTCTGAATGAGGGGGGCCCTTGAGGTGTATTCAGGAGCTCCGATTGCTCCCTTCTACACCAGTCTCGTGTTGGGGGTGTCACACTGGTTAGATTGGGACGGGGGGGGGGGGGCATTTGTCATATTGGTTAACATCAATATGTCAAAATCATAATAATTCATGTGAGACATGCCATGTCAGGTACTGTTAGAAAGGTTGTAATATGCTAAGTAAGATGATAATACTTATGTTCATGTGTAGTATGTGAAATGGAAGTTATAGATATATTTAAGATATCTGTATTTCAAATTGTGCTGCCTGGACAACACCCCAGATAGGATCGTGGCAGGACGATAGCCTGATTAATGGCCCATTAAGACAGTCACAGATGCAAGGGGCTCAGGAAGAAACTGAAGGCATACCTGAGGAGTTACTAGGATTGGCCCATGTGACTCTGGATGCCATTTTAGTTCTTGTAACATTCCACAAGGCCGCATGGCCAAGGCCAGAGGGTATGTAAGGCCAAGTCACAGAAACCATTTTGCCTTTGTTCCTGTTCAGTTACTGACATACACCTGCCTCTGGATCAATTCATTTTGCAACTGAACTGAAGGACTTAGACCCATCCAAGCACTGGATGTATACCAGAGGAACTGTACAAGCCTGCAACTCCACAATTCTTCTAGAAACCTGATGGATATGGACTTTCAATCATTCGTATGTATTTGATTTGCTTTGACCCTTTAACATTTCTCTTATGGTTTATTTCTTTCCTTTTGCAATAAACCTTTAGTTTTAGTTACTAAAGGATTGGCTGGTAGCTGGGTATTTTAGGTAAGATCCAAACTTATATTGATCTGGTACTGTGGCTGATCCCTTGGAGTCAGAGGGAACCTTTTTAGTAAAGAGCATATAGAGTTTAAACAACTGGTCTCTTTACTGGACCTGGTGCTGATTTGGGAGCCAGATGCTGAAATGCAGCAAAGGGGGCTATGTGCATTTGTGTACTGGCTTCTGTGGGGATTCAGAAGCGCAGTTTGTGGCTGGTTGGGAAGTCTGGCTTCAGTGCCACCCACCAGTGCTGGGAGAATCTGCTCTCCGTTTGCAGCCTGCCCTGACCTTGGCATTTTCAGGGGGCTATCCTGGGCATGGGATGGGTCACACCAAGTATGCAAAGGAGTCTTGGAATTTTCACCTGTAAGCTTCATCCAGTATGGCTGACTTGGGGGGCTAGGCTAGGGGTACAGTCTCTCCAATGACCATAAGTATGTTTCTCCTAGCAGACAGACACACAGAATCAACAAGTAAGTATAAGGTGTTTGCATCCTGCAGTCTAGATCTCACAGCATCCTTCTCCATGGAGGAATAGGCTGCTGGCATCAATGCCCTGAAAATAGGGAAAGCAGCAGACCTGGCTGACATCCGAACTGAGCAGATAAAAAATTTCAGCCCTCCACACACAGAATTGGCTCGTGAATGAGTTCAATACCTGTTTCATCCAGCTCAAGATACTGAAAATCTGGCAACAAGCCAAGGTAATGGCCCTTTCGAAGGCTAGTAAGGAACCATCCAATCCCAAAACCTTGCAACCTCTCTCTCTCCTGTGTGATATTTTAAAATTGTTTGATCGACTAGTGTTATATTGCCTTACATCAGTTACTGAACCACTTCTTATCAATGAACAGGCTGACTTTTGCCTGGGTCAGTCATTGGCTGGACAGCTTCTGAACTTGACACAACATATTGAAGATGGATATGAAAGAGGATTGATTATGGGAGCAGTGTTTGTTGATCTCTCAGCTGCCTACAAACATACAGCCAATCATTGTGGGATCCTTGCCAAGATCCACCACAAACCTAACACAACCCATACTGGAGAAACAGAAGGTTCTTTGTGAACTTTTGTGGCAAACAGATCTGATGGCGACAACAGAAGAATGGCCTCCCACAGGGTAGTGTCTTAGCACCCACATTACTCAACATCTACATGAACAACCAGCCAAACTACCCTGGAACGAGGTGTTTTACCTACACAGATGATCTGTGTGTCACCACCCAGCACAAAGCGTTTGCCGTATTAGAGAGTACTCTGATGAATGCACTTCACACTCTTGACAAGTACTATCCAGCCAACCAACTGTATGCAAACGCAGCAAAGGCACAAGTTGATGCATTCCATATCAAAAACTGAGAGGCCAAATGCAAACTCAACATCAGCTGGCTCGGAACAAAACTTATTCATTCTATAAATCTCGTATAACTCAGTGTTACTCTCAACCACACACTCTCCTTTAGAGCCCACATCGAGAAAACTAAAGCCCGGGTTAGCATACGAAACAAGATTCTCAGCAAGCTGGTTACATCAAAGTGGTATGCAGACCCATTCCCTCTGAGATCAACAGCACTGGCACTTTGCTACTCCTCTGCTGGATGCACCTGTGTCATGTGGGCACGATCCCTTCATGCAAAGAGCTAGACCTTGTACATAACATCGCCTGCTGCTATTTGACAGGATGCCTTAAGCCTACCCATGTCAACAGCCTCTATGTCTTTTCAGATATTGCTCCTTGTGATATACACTAGGAAGCTGCTGGTAGAGTCGAGTGCACAAGGCAATGCACAGATCCAAGACATCTGCTACATGATATAACATCGATGCTGAACCATCATAAAGTTTTCTTGCCATAGTTAAACCCCACACATAGTCACCCAAACAGCTCAGGGTTCAGTTATGGAAAAACCCTGCAGCCTGTGCATGGCAGCTCCCACCAGTCAAACACCTACCACCCAGTGCAGAAAAGCCCTGGCCTACATGGCATTGTCTTAATTGATGCCACACTGGACATGGCCAGTCTAGAGCCGCAATGATCAAATGGGGTGACATCACTGGTGCCAATATCTGTGACTGTGGCAGAGAGCCTCAAAATATGAAGCATCTCCTACGATGCCATGCTTGAGCATGAATGCCCTCTGGCAGAGTGCAATGACTGGACAATCGTATGTGCCTGGATGTGGCAGGAAGCAGGCTGAGGACACGATAAGAAGAATTTGTCTTGCCTATTCAGACTGCAAATTCTTTGAGACAGTGACTGTCGCCTACTCCATGTTTGTACAGCACAATGGTGTCGTGATCTCAGTTCAGGCCTGTGGGTGTTCCTGGAATACAAATAACAATTATAAACAAATGTGGAGAAGAAGTGGCAAGGGCTGCTGTACTGACGGGAGAACAAGCGAAGACCATTTGTTCCCGCGTTCTCCTTACCTTTCTTTTCTTTTTCAATATTTTTTCCTCTTAAATTTAAACAATGATTTCTGCTATTTAAAAAGTGCAGTCTTAGCACCCTTGGCATTCTCGAGCTGATAATGCTTCTGTAGGCATTCTGAAGTTACTTAGAGTCTCATGAGACAAACCTGCTGGAAGAACTCACCTCACAAAGAGGGGTGAAGCCCAGCCGAAGGGAAAGGGAGATGCATTCAACTGCAACAGCAAAAGATGAGCATGTATCCTTTCCTGGTGAGGTTTGCTGTTAAGGCATGACCCTTCAGAAAGCTTCATTATAGTGATTGCTTGATAATCGCCCTCCCTGCTATTCCACAGCATGGTGTATGGTGACTGGGAAACAAACACGCTGTTCTGTCCTGCTATCCTTTGATCTGCTCTAATCCTATTAACTGTTCTCTTTCATCAACTCCCTCTCCCACTCCCCTCTCCCCCCCTCCCCCACACACACACAGAGCATGCCCTTGGAGCCTTATGTCTGTTTACCTCAGCTCTCCCGTCATTTGCACTGGAAGCAGCATTATGTGAATTGCTTGCCCATTAGAATCATAGAATCATAGAATATTAGAGTTGGAAGGGACCTCAGGAGGTCATCTAGTCCAACCCCCTGCTCAAAGCAGGACTAACCTCAGCTATATCATCCCAGCCAGGGCTTTGTCAAGCCTCAGCTTAAAAACCTCTAAGGATGGAGATTCCACCACCTCCCTAGGTAACCCATTCCAGTGCTTCACCATCCTCTTAGTGAAAAACTTTTTCCTAATGTCCAACCTAGACCTCCCGCCCTGCAACTTGAGACCATTGCTCCTTGTTCTGTCATCTGCCACCACCGAGAACAGCCTAGCCCCATCCTCCCTGGAACCCCCTTTCAGGTAGTTAAAGGCCGCTATCAAATCCCCCCTCATTCTTCTCTTTTGCAGACTAAACAAGCCCAGTTCCCTCAGCCTCTCCTCATAAGTCTTGTGCTCCAGCCCCCTAATCATTTTTGTTGCCCTCCACTGGACTCTCTCCAACTTGTCTACATCCTTTTTGTAGTGGGGGGCCCAAAACTGGACACAATACTCTAAATGCGGCCTCACCAATGCCGAATAGAGGGGAATAATCACTTCCCGTGACCTGCTGGCAATGCCCCTCCTAATACAGCCCAATATGCTATTAGCCTTCTTGACAACCAGGGCACACTGCTGACTCATATCCAGCTTTTTATCCACTGTTACCCCCAGGTCCTTTTCTGCAGAGCTGCTGCCCAGCTCGTCAGTCCCCAGTCTATAGCTGTGCATGGGATTCTTCCATCCAAAGTGGAGGACTCTGCACTTTTCTTTGTTGAACCTCATTAGATTTCTTTTGGCCCAATCCTCCAGTTTGTTTAGGTCACTCTATTAATGCCGATTCTATTCAGTAAATGAACAAAATGACACCATCCGGAAGCACAAGTGCAGTTGTTCAGAACGCAAGCGCGCGCGTGCGCGTGTGTGTGTGTGGTTTGAGCCAAAGCTGCACAGCAAAGCCTGATACGTCCAAGAACTGAGCTGTGTCACCCTGGCCAATTACAAACAGAGTTTCAGTACATGCATAAATACATTTCTTACGTGGCCACATTTTGCAAGGCCATTCCCTAGCCCCACAGCCTTGTTCTTAGAGGTGCAAGCCTTCTGTGGGCTTTGCTATATGTTGGCTATAACATCTAGTGATATATCCATGCGGGAATGGCCCCCACATGTGACTGAAGTGAACAGGGCTCCATGGAAGGCAGTTATGTGGCTTTACCAATGGCTGCATAATTTACCTGTCCTCCAGAAGCCTCGTACACCTCAGTCCATGCTGCAGCAAACCAAAATGTGTCGATTTCCTGCCAACTCCTCACTCCTCAGTTCGTCCCCTGCCATTGCAGGAACTGTGCAGGAGGGGGACAGTCTGGCACTGGTGGAGAGCGGGGCTGAAGGAGAAAGGAACAGGTCCCCAGCAAGAGGGGCAGCAGGAGCAGATCTTCAGAAGTATTGAGGTGCCTCACTGACTCCCTCGGAAATCAACAGGAGTTAGGTGCATAAACACCCATGAGGATCAGTCCTGAAGGAAGTAGGGGGAGGCAGCCAGTGCTGAATTTGTGCTGGGGCTTCCCGGGGTTGAGTCCCAGCACCTCTAGTGTTGGCACTTCCTAGCCCCGGCTCCTCTGGGCTCCCAGCCAGCAGCTGCCGCTGTCTGGCCGCCCAGCTCTGAAGGCAGTGCCACGGCCAGCAGCAGTGCAGAAATAAGGATGGCAATACCATCCCCTGTCACCCTTACTGCTGTGCTGCTGCTGGCGGTGGCGCTGCCTTCAGAGCTGGGTTCCTGGTCAGCAGCTGCCACTCTCCGGCTGCCCAGTGTGAACCCCGACACCTCTTTCATTACAGATTAAGCACTGGAAGCATCTATCCAAGGCATCCCCGGAGAAGAACTTAGGAGCTGCAGGTGGAAGCGACTGTCCCCTGCCCTGGAGCTCTGCTGTGGGCGGGCTTACAACCCCAGTGGCCAGGGGCTTTTTTCCCGCCAGGTTTCCCCTTGCTCTCCTCAAGACAAGATTTCACTGCCTACTGGCATTACCTGGCCAATTTAGGAGCCTCCCAGGTGATCAAATGGTCTTTGTAATCAGTTGACACTGCCACACAATGGAACAGAATTCAGTGCCGCCCTGCCATATGAATCAGGGCTTCTTGCCCATTAGTTTAGCTTTAATGTGCCATCTCATACAAAGGGCCTTGAACATGAGTATGGAGTTAAGAAGGTTAAAATGGATATTTTATTCAAGCCGACTGTTACAGCCACAGTGTCTTACTGTTATCCACCTCTCCTCTTCTTGTGTCCCTTTCATTTCCCTAACTTCCCTCTAATGGTCCCAAATGTGTACTGCAATTATTTTCTCCTCCTAGGCCATGCTCCTCTCCTGGGCATTTCTTAGTGGTTTAGGTGGCTCCATGCTCAGCATGCTGGCTTCTGTAAATCCCTTTTTTAGGTGCCTAGTTCTCTCCATGCATCGTATGGGGAGCTTGGGTAAGTAACTTGGGGATATGAATTCCACTAGATGGCAGAGCACCTAAAAGTTAGACACTATAATGCTTGACCTAAATCCCCTTTGTGAATCCCACCTCTAGGGGATTTGACCGGGGTCACACAAGAAAGCTGTGGCAGAAGTAGGAATTGAAGTTAGATCCCCCCAAGTTTCGGATCAGGGTTTTAACCACAGGAACATCCTTCCTCTCTCCTGAGTCACACCAGAGTATGTGAAATTAGAATCAGGCCCTATCTTTCTAGCTGAAGAACACAGAGCTGCTGAGTTATCAATAAAAAGCAATGAGTTCAACAGCTGAATAAAAAACACACCTCTGCATTAAGGTTTGAACAAGGGATGGACCCAGGCCAAACCCTCAGAGATGAAGAGTCCCAGACTCTGGTGAATTTCTGCTTCAGATGTGAATTTGGTGGCTGCAGCCATATCTTTGTAATGAGATGAACCAAAATCCTTGATGTGAACACCTCTGATCTTTGTGTCTTGGACTTGTCTCAAGTTGGAATCAATTATGCTCTATGGATGCAATCCTGACCCCATTGAAGTCAATGGCAAAACTCTCATTGACTTCAGTGGGTCCCGGATTTCACCCTAGGAGTCTAATGCTGCAGCTCCCACTCAGGACATCAGTAGTTCTACCAGAGCAAGGCCTGCTCTATATTTCCCCAAGACAAGGTTTCTTTTCTACCTATCCTATGAGTGGGTCTTACACAGGAGAAGCGGGGTTCTATTTCTTCACTTGTTTTCTTTTTCTGACTCGAGTACAGTTACCACAGTCGATTTCATTTAAACCTCTGTGAGACTCTGGGAAGAGAATCTAAGCCATTTGCCACGTATAGAAACACTATAACAAAATAACAGCTCATGAAGAGGAGATAAGGAGGTGGCGACAAGAACCCAAGTAGGCACATACAGATCAATACACAAGTAAGCAGCCAGTTTTGGGATACCAGAATATCTGTATAATTTGGTGAACAGTTCCAGAGGAGTAGCCGTGTTAGTCTGTATACAGCAAAAACAATGAGAGTCCTGTAGCACTTTAAAGACAAAGAAATTAAATGTGTTAGTCTTTAAAGTGCTACAGGACTCTCGTTGTTTTTGCTGTATCATTTGGGATCTTGATGGGCTTACCCATCTTCAAGATAAACACAGATAAGTCTCCTACATATTTTCAGGATTATGATCCTTCTCCACACTCCTTCAATACTACTGTTGGGCCTGCTCCAGCTTCCATTGTAGTCAATGGGAGCTTTGCCACTGAAGTTATTGAGAGCAAGAATAGGCCCTACTTTTTACCAGGATGCCAATCCAAATGTTATGTTAGGTGCTCTTTTAGGTTCCTGTTCTTTGTTGACACGGAAATGATCCTAAACCTAAAGTCCCAGCCCCAAGCTTTGACCAAGTTCCATTTCAGATCCAGATTGTGCAACTTGCCCCTGACTCTGTAACGGGCCAAACCTAAAATCCTAGATTCAAACATTCACAAACTCTGAGAAAGTTTGAATTCAGTCTGGAAGCAAATTCTGTAGCTGGGCCCCACTTGTAAATTACACAGGAGTATTTGCTGGCTATACCTTATTTACCTGCTGTAGGTTTCCCGGATTATTAGGAATCTGCAGGATGTTACCAACAATACTCTATATCTTTTGGAAATTTAAATATATTGGAACACACCCTAAATTGTCTTACCTGCCTGCTGTGTGAGATGAGCCAGGAGGTTGGCCCCTGAAGTACTTGAGAAGGAGAATCTCAACACCAGACCATTTTAGAGAGTTTATAAAATTATCATCAGAGGAAATCCATGGACAATATTTCTTCATGCCCGCTCCCTAAAGATTTATTACTGGCTTTGATTTAGAAATACAGTAAAAGCCAGATTCTGCAATCCTCTGTTGCCAACCCCAAGCATACCAAAATTAAGAGTTAGCCCCCCTGCCCATAATCATGAAATTAGCTTTAAAATCATAAGATATTTAAAAAAATAATAAATGTGGGGTTCTTTTAATTTGCCTTCTGGGTTTCAAGCCTTCAGGGAGCACTTGAGTCATATTCTCAAGCTCTTCTCTGCAATCATGAGGGTTGAAACCTTTTTTTTTCAGTGAAAGTTGAGAGTCTCACGTAACCTCATGACTCCAGGAGCTGGGGCTTTGAGAAAAGCACCCAATAATGTGAGACTTTGAGTAATATCAGACTCTGTGAGGTGTCCCATTAAAATGAATGGCACTCCTCACAGGGCAAAGTAATACTAAGTGTGAGCAAGGGTGGCAGAGTCTGGTCCTAAGTGAGTGAAGTTTGCATACTATCACCAGCCCTAACTTCTGACAATCAGGAATCTACTTTGCACCTCCCTAGGAAAGGGAAGTGGATGATGCTACATTTCTGAGGGTATGGGAAACCTGGGGCAGCCTCTCCACTATCCACCCCCATTCTTCCCCTGCTTCTTTTCAGACCCTGTCCTATTCTCTCCTGCTTCACATCCTCCATCCAGTCCCCTTCTGCCACCACCTCCTCCTCCTTGGGACTGTGTGCTGGATGGCCCAAAAGCAGAGAGAATAGTGTGTGGATACAGCAGACGTTAGCAGCTTGCACTAGGAACTGCAACAGGTGCTTGCAGCCCAGCTGGATGAGTGAGGACACAGCTGAGATGTAGGAATGCATGGCAATGCTGCCAGATGCATGAGTGTCATGTGAGCTACATGACATTTGGCAGCTCTTGATTCCTTTACCAAGGGAGGGCAGCCTTAAACCCCAGATGTGGCTTCAGAAGAACCTTGCTGGCACAAGCCCATCTCCCAGGTGCCCTGGCCCTGGTCCCATCCTGGCTGGTCAGGGACACCTGGGCAGCACTGGTCAGCACCAGGACCCCAGATGAGCAGGAATTACAAGACATCCAGGTGGGTTTCCCATCCCCAAGGTTGTGCAGCCCACCAGAGTCATGTGGCCCTGTGATTTGAAAACACACACACACACACACACACACACACTGTTATGTAAGTGCTGAATAGTCAACACGCTAGGGAGGTACTGAGCCACCTCTTCTAAATCCTCTTTGTCTGTATCTGTGTGGTTGAGTGTGGTTTGGGTCACAGCAATGCCCATTACATGAAATCCATGTTCATCCTGTTTTACATCTGCTGATTTAGACAGCCTGCAGAGGAAACCAGCATCAGATTTTGTAGTGATGTGACGAAATTCTGAATTCAGGGGAAGCAGAGAAAACAAGAAACTGAAACAACAGGATCTAATCAGAGGGAACCTAAGCAAAACCACTGCTAGAGGTCATCACATTGTTAACCTCAGCCCCTCTGTGCTATGTAAGAGAGGGGTTAGGGCATCAGATATGTGCTTGACAGGAGAAAGGGTTCAGTTATGGGAACCATGCTTAACTGGCTCGGTCAGAAAGATGAAAGTTCACCATATTCAGCATATGAGTGACTATCATGTGCAGTGCGTTGTTAAGGGCTCATGAGATCTGGTTTCTTTCGCAGGTGGCTACATTAAAAACAGATCTCTCCCCGTCTTGAGACCCACAGGCAGACAGTACTCAGAAAAAGTAGCACGCAAGAGAAATGACCCTCAGGCAGGTAAGGGATGTACAGCTCAGCCTGCCAAGGCCCAAAAGAAAGACGCAAAGCATGACAAAGACCCAAAAGGAAGGACATAAAAATAATAGCGAGGCAAGGTGGGTGAGGTAATATCTTTTATTGGACCAACTGTTGTCTCTCTAATGTCCTGGGACCAATATGGCTACACCAACATTGCATACACAAAAATAACACTCAGGCAGTTAACTTAAAATGAAGTAGGATCTTTCCTTTAGTGTAAATAGCTCCTTCAGGAACTCAGTGACATGATTTTTTATTTCTGCTGTAAATAACTGTCAACGTAAGGGGACAGCAAACTTGTCCAAAACGTAGGGCATCTTGGAACTGAAAGTGAGTTAACTTAAATTCATTTGGGAGATACGGCAAACACAACAGAAAGGCAGAGGAAGGAATTTTTGTGTGTGTTTATAGCAATTAGAGTCCTGCAATTTGGAAGCTGATATAAAGCCCATGATAGGATATAAGTGAAAATCAATAAATAATAATAAAGTCAAACAGAAATCCAGACCTATAGCACATCCCGGCGCTCATTTCCTCCCACCTCCACCCCCATCCCTACACTCTGCCCACACCTCTCTTCTGACAGTCCCACATTGTACTAGGTCTAAGTAGAGCTGGTTGGGATATTCCAGTATACCACATATGTGAAGGATATCCCCAGTTAGCTGCAGACAGATGGAGCCATTTGCAGATTTTCTGCTATTCACAATTGTTCTGCTCCAACAGGGGAGCGTGCTAAGGAATTCAGTCCCTGGCAGTGGTGTCAGACAGGTCCACATCCAGGCAATCAAAACAGAAGGCACGCACAGAGTGCTGGACCTTGGAATGGCAGGGCCCTATCTGGCCCCACAGAACTAACGCTAGCACTGCCAAGAGCCAGGAAAAAGAGGAAATCTGCTGGGAAAGCCTGTTCTCATGAGATTTCTGGGCTAATTCTACAGATCTATAAGGTTTGGGAAAGGACTCTTAATTGAGGGTGTTTCTGGACTGAACCGTACTGCCAGGTATTCTGAGACTCATCTACTCCACTACTGATCTCTGCAGCCCTCTACAATTTCAGCGCCAAGCCTTCGCATCTGACAGGCAATCCCAACTTTGAATTCTAAGCAGCAGTGACATCTAGTGGTGTGGAATGGCTTGTGCTAGATTTGCAATACAGGTTGCAGCACGCAGCGAAACCTCAAGGGCCCTCCCTGCTGCAGTTCCCTTGTTAAAAAGAAGTAAGTCTGGTGACTCACAAATGACGCTCTTTGGTGGCATCCTTTCATCACTTATGCCTGGGCTGAATAGTTATCACATGACAGAATTTGGCCCTTGGCCTATGATCTGTAGAGGATGTTTGCATTAAAAGCTCCACAAACTCAGTTGGCTAAAGAAAATGACAACAAAATAAGAACAATCCAGTCCCTCTATTCAAAAGAGCCTTTAACCTCTCTGCATAAGTGACTTACTCTCAACCCCCATCTCAGTCGGATCCTCCATTGCCCACTGATTCTCCCACAAACACCTTCAGCACATCCTCCCACAAGCACCTTTGCACTTTCTTCCATGCTGTCCCTTATGCGTGGAATTCCCTCCCTGCGAAAAATCTGTAAAGCCACTGTGGTATCTTCCTCTAAATCCCTTTTTAACCTTCACTTCTGACACAATGCTGACACAAGAAAAACATCTATAAACTGAGCACACAGCTAGTCTATGAAAAAAAAATATCTGTATTAATGCTATCCCAGCTTTCCTCACATATCACTTCTCCCAACCTATTCATTTATTTTACCCTTCTGCTATGTAGTATCTTAAATTAAGGTTGTCATCTCTTTGGGGCAGGGATTATCTTTACTATAATCTGTACAGCTTTTAGCACAATGGGGCCTAACTTGCATGGGACCTCTAGGCAACTGTAATACAGAGAATGAATGCTAATAATAATAAAGACTCAGACTTCATTGCTTAAGTATGGTGTCTCACACACACACTGATCTTTTTTCCCCCAAAAACAGCCTTTGTCATGGCTAAATGCTTTGCTCTGCCCTTTTACATAGGTTAGAGTCCTCATACCTTACTAATCGAAACGTCGCTACCATTTTATCAGTATTGCCCCATACTCCATTTATGCTAAAGCAATACAGCTTCATCAGTCTGCCACAAATAAATTAAGATGATTACACCTGTGTGAGTCATGAAACTTTGGCAGATGCAAAGGGTCACATGCAGAGGGCAGTTTGGGCAATTTGAGAGGTACACCGGGAGATCAAAACCAGTCTATTTGTGTAAAAACAACATTTTTCTGGCCTAAAAGAAGGATGATCACACAAGTTTATGCAGATCCTTTGATCAGTGTCTGTAACTGCAGCAGTTCCTCAAGAGTAACTGATTGGTGGTGCCAAGGAGAGCTAACAAATGTAATGCGACTTTTCTTCTTAATTCTGATGCGCATATAGTAGCTTCGTATTCCTGATGGAATGATGTCATTGACCACTCATTACATTCTGATTCTAGAGCTGCAACCAGCCATGAGTCAAGTGATGGCACACCAGAAAACCTCTTCCTCCCCTTACTCTTTAGAATAGTGTCTTTCAAACAACGATCAGCTGGCACCATTGTTAGCACTATTGTTTGCATTACAATACTGTCAAAAGGCCCTAAGGAAGACTGGAGCTCTGTTCGGTTAGGCTCTGTGCACACACACAGCACAAGGCAGTCCCTGTCCCAAAGAACTTGCAATCTAAATAGAGAAGACAAATGAAGGGTGGGAAGGTAAACAGAGGCCTAGAGAGGGGAAGTGACTTGCCCAAGGTCACTCAGCAGATCAGTGGCAGGGCCCAAGCAGAATTTTTTCGGGCCCAGTACAAACTTGTAACACAAGCCCCCTCCCACACACATACCCATGGGAGATGCAGCCTGGGCCAGGCCCACCAGGGCCCCCAGGTCCCGGTAAAGTGTACCCTTTTTCCGTCCCCCTGTGGGGGCCCTGATCAGTGGCAGAACAGAGAACAGCACCTCAGTCTCCTGAGTCCCAGTCCAGTGCCCTTTCCAGTAGCCCATGCTGCCTTTTGAGTGTCTTGTGGAGTCCTAACTACAGAATAACATTCCTTTTTAAAAACAAATGCAACCAACTAACTGACTAGGTGCTGACTACAAAATGGTGGCGCATGGGCACGGATGGTGCCACAGTGACCAAAAGGAACTGAGGTTGCTGGAGCCACAAGAGGCTATAAATGCAGCCCAAATGGACCTTATCCAAATGACAGCTTGCACTCCCAAGGCACCTGCACCCCAATCGTGCAGACCTGTGCAGAAAATACCAGCACATCTTGAATTGTCAACCCAGGAGGCTGGTTCACTGTGTACTATCACTTTGCTTCCAGTTCACATCGCACGGGAAGCAGACAAGAACTGCTTGGATCCTTAGGAAATGAGTGGGAGACTTGCCTCAACAAATGGTACCTGCAAGTGAAGCTGCTGTTTGAGTTGGACCCAAGCAGCAAAATTCAGAGCTGGATCCCAATTCTTCTTCTTCTCCAAAGTTAGCAGGGACTTGACTCTCAGGTGTTGGTTCAGGCTTGTCTTTAGCTACTTAGTGAAGACCAGAAAGTTGTTGCCCACACATCTCCTGTTCCCAGGCTATTGAGATAATGGGATGTAGACACATTTTGGGTCTCTTCACACACGCTGCCAAAGGTGAAGGCGGTCATTCCTTCAGACTACAAAAATCACACCACCTGCTAGTTGCTGTGGGTACTGGCATTTCCATGCAGGCTCTAACACAAGAGCAAAAAAAACATGGCTACAGAGCAAGCTTTTGTAATTCCTTCCTATCCTGAGAGAAAAGGAAAGAGAAGACAGTGTGGTCTAGCTGATATATCACCAGAATGGGAGTTCATAGACAGGTAGGATACTTATCTAACCTCACGCATATTAGTTTCCCTGTCTTAGTGATCTAAGGATGATAAGAGCATATGCATGTTCAAACCACCATACTGACATTATCTAATTAATCCTCTCAGCTCCCCAGGGAAGCAGCTGGGTCACAATTATCCTATTATGACACATGGAGAAATGAAAGAATCTTGGACAGGTATAAAAGCACACAGTGACAGAGCCCAGATTAGAATACAGGACTGTCTGGCATACAACCCTGTACTCTTTCCTCCTGATCACAGTGCCTTTTTAATGCTAATCATTTGCTATTATTAAGCCCCGAGGAGGAACTCAGCCATCAGCAGAGTGAGATGCTCCTATTCAATTGCCACCCAAAAATATGTATTTGAAAGAAGTGCATGTAAATGCCTGCTGCTGCAAAAAAGCTTGTTTGAGTGCTGGAGATTTCTAAAGGAGCTTATTTTCTGAACGCTGCCAAGACCAGCGAGTGCTAAGCCACTGATCTGCTGAGCAAAACTGGCTGCATAAATTGAGAGTGCCTAAGGGTTGCTGGGATAAACGTACACACCCAGTTTAGTCTGGAACCCTGGCAGAGGCAATACGTGGGGAGAGGGAGGGGACATGCAGGGTCACATTTCTCTCCCCCCCCCCCAAGATTTCTGCCAGGGTTTATGTGCCCTGCCCTGAACCCCACTGCATACCACCAAAACCTTTACATTGTGCGCCCCCACACTACCAACAATTGTGTCAGCTCTGTCTTCTGGGAATTTTAGAGAAGAAATTAAGTGTAACTCTACTTGTTTGTGTGGGCCAGGCCGGTCCCTCCACCTTTTTCAACCCATCTTGGGAAATGTGCCATCCATCCACTCCTTCCACTCTATTGCCTCCAGGCACGCACAATGGGCACACTTCCAGAGTCTAGCAGAGCGAATGCTGACTTGATTGGATTTGAATCACAAAGGCACTTGGCAACACTTATTTGTCCAAATGAAATAGGAGTCCTAGATCTGAGGATCATAATTAAGGGCAGAATAGACCCTTATGGAGCCAACTAAGTCACTGTATCCTAAATCATAAATCTTTCTGCCCCAATTCCCTGCTAAGTAGAATGTTCATATAAGTTCAGCTGCTCAACTGATGACTTCCTGAAATAATAGGTGGCAAGTTATTTGTCTTTCCAGCCCTTAAAGCTACAGAACAGTATCCCAAAGTTAGTGAATTTAGTACTCATGAAAGACGTCAGGTTGACATCCTTGGAGTCTGAAGTGACAAGTACAGCATGGGCAAGTATAGCTTGTCCACCAATATGCCTCAATTCTATTTGGAAGAACCACCTCTAGGAATGAGCAGGTCCTTGATACCTCTGCTGAGTCTGCAAGCTGTGATGTTTCATTAGCCTATTAGGTACAAGAACAAGATCACCAATCCATGCACAAAAGCATCTAAAAGCCACAATATGGTGACAACGTTTGATCACAAATGACCTATTCTATTTGAACCTGGAGGTGAAAGGCTCCATAGCCAATTACCACATTGTGATATTTTACCAATCTGACTATTAACAGTTTGTTTCCATTTTTTCCCATCAGATACAGATATGGGATAATGAGGAGATCCCCTCCCGCTCAGAGTTAACAGAGCCTTCATGGGAGGTAACCACACCAGTCTCTATCCAAGATCATGCTCCATTCTATGCTCCACTGCATGTTGCTTATCTTATTCATCCATGAGGCTTTAGCCAGGACTAGCTAAAAGAAACAAATTGCATGAGTAGAAAACCATTGGGGTGACATAATAAAATCCTCCCTTTCTGCTCAGCTGGGATCACAGAGTGCTGGAATGTGGAATATGAGGCTTCAGAGGCACACCTGGGTTTCAAGTCCTTTGGCTAGTCTGTTGAACAGATCAGACTCTCAAACTACAAAGTCAGTGCCAATGGGTCAGATGTGAAACATCCACTGGTGATGGATCCAGATCTGATTTAGCCCAAGACCTTCAGGCCTCTTCATATTGAAGGGAATGGCAAATTGGGGGCATGTTCAGTTCCTCCTATCCATGCATAATGAATCAATCCCTGGGGGCAGGGAAATCCCTTAAATAATGTATTGGTTATATAAATAGCATCATGTCTATGACTCAACGCTATTCTCATTAAAAACTGTGCTGTATATCAACGGCAGTGCCACAAAGGAGCAGATGCAAAGAAACAAGTGTTTGTGTGGTGGTGGGGGAGAAAAGGAGAGAAATTTAAGAGCACAAAATTAAAGGAGAGAAGAAAATACACTATAGTCCGAATCCTTCTGCTGAGGGGAGAAGTGATATAAATTAAAATGCACCCTTGCAATAATCAGAGAAACTAAGAAAAAACCTGTCTTACCCTCTGAAGACCTATCTGTGATAGACGTGAGATTTTGGAAGCCTGGACACTTCAAATGACTATTATACTGAGATGTGCCAGACACTATGGGTTGAAGGATTAGTCATAAACTTGTGTATGTATAAAGGGTATGTGTATCTTTGTGAGCTAGGAATTGTATTCTAGCCCCATGGGAAAGGGTTACGGAGTTTCCTTCAGGAACTAAAACTAGTGGAAGATTTGCAAAGGGATTTCACAAAACTGGGTGACAGGGCAACAAAATGGCAGATGAAATTCAATGTTGATAAATGCAAAATAATGCACATTGCAGAACATAATCCCAACTACAGATACAAAATGATGGGGTCTAATTTAGCTGTTACCACTCAAGAAGGAGATCTTGATGTCATTGTGGATAGTTCTCTGAAAACGTCTGCTCTAAGTGCAGCGGCAGTCAAAAAAAGGTAACAGAATATTAGGAATCTTTAGCAAAAGGGATAGATAATAGGAGAGAAAATATCATAATGCCATTATATAAGTCCATAATAGACCCACACCTTAAAAACTGTACGCAGTTCTGGTCGCTCCAGCTCAAAAAAATCATATTAAAATTGGAAAAAGTACAGAGAAGGGCAACAAAAATGAGTAGGGATATGAAACAGCTTCCAGAAGAGGAGAGATTAAAAAGATAGGGACTGTTCCTCTTAGAAAAGAGATGACTAAGGGGGGTGTGATGGGGCAGACTAGGTCCAGAGGCCCCCTGCTGGAGGCCTTGTGGCCCTGCTTCACTCTGCCCAGAAAGAGCAGAGGAGAAGTCATCCAGGTGGCCTAGAGTGGCTGCAGGAGACGCAGCCAACCAGAGGGGCTGCTGGAGCGGCCAGCCAAGGGCCAGGAGGGCCATATAAAAGCAAGCAGCAGAGCCAGAGAAGTCAGTTGCTGTCTGGCGTTGGAAGAGGGAAGATTGGCTGGCTGGCTGGCTGGCTGGCTGGCTGGCTGGCTGGCAGAAAGAAAGAAAGAAAGAAAGAAAGAGTAGCGTAGCGTAGCGTAGCGTAGCGTAGCGTAGCAGGATCAGGGACAGGGACAGCTCAGTGCAGGCTGGATTGAGCCCTCAGCCCTGGGAAGGCTGCTGAAGACCAGGGGAGTGAAGGAGGAGATCCTGACTGGCTATGGGGCTGAGCAAGGACTGAGCTCAGAGCCTAGCCAGACCAACCGAGGGTACCGTGCTGGGCCCTGTTGGTCTAGTTAGAGACTGAGCCCAGGGAGGGCTGCTAAACAGGACAGACCAACTGAGAGTACCGTGATAGGCCTCCGTTGGACTGTTACAGGAGGGTGGTGTCTTCTGGAAGGAAGCCTTGGCGAGAGGTAAAGACTGTATACCTTAGAATGGGTTTTGTTTGTTCCACCTACAGACTGTGTGTGACTCGGCAGGAGGCCTGAGTCAGCGAAGACCTACCAAAGAAACTATCGGCCAGGGAGGCGCTCGCAAGAGGTGGATGCCACCTACTCCAAAGCAGAGAGATTGCAGGCTCACACCCGATCAGAGGGGGGTGATCACAAGAGGTGGGTGCTGAGCCCGTTACAGAGGGATATGATGGAGGTCTATAAAATCATGAATGGAGTGGAGAAAGTGAATGTGTTGTTTACCCCTTCACGTAACACAAGAACCAGGGATCACCCAAGGAAATTAATTGGCAGCAGGTTTAAAACAAACAAAAAAAGTGCTTCTTCACACAATGCACAGTCAACCTCTGGAATTTGTTGCCAGATGTTGTGAAGGCCAAAAGTATAACTGGGTCCAAAAAAAATTTGATAAGTTCATGGAGGATAGGTCCATCAATGGCTATTAGCCAAGATGGTCAGGGATGCAACCTTATGCTCTAGGTGTCCCTACCTCTCTCTGACTTCCAGAAGTTGGGACTGGATGACAGGGGACAGATCACTTGATAAACTGCCCTGTTCTGTTCATCCCCTATGAAGCATCAGCACCAGCCATTATCAAAAAACAGGATACGGAGTAGATGGACCATTGGTCTGACTCAGAACAGCCATTCTTATGTTCTTAATTACTTCAGATCCCAAGATAAGTAAACTACTCTACAGAAGTTCCATTTATGACAGATATTGCAATTTCCTGAAATATCTTTGGGAGATCTTATTGAATTAAGTTTAAATAGCCTCAGAGTCCATTGTATTATACATGCAAAGTTTATGTATTATTGTGGAATTGTATGTATCTTGTATGGGGGGGAGATGTGACCAGTGTAAATCCTGGAACTTATTATGAGCTTCAAAAGGACTACTTGAAACAATGTTTGAGAGAAGAATGAACCTATGGGACAAACAAAGTTAGTTGGTTTCCCAGGAAACTGCTAGTGGGAAGTAAATGCTAATGTACCCCCTCTGGTTATGCAAGAACTCAGCCTTTTAAAGCTTCTTTCAGTAGAGGAGATTTCTCTGCTGATTACCTCTTCCCAGGGTTCCAAGATCAAAGGCCTAAATTGTATAAAGGAGTGACTCACAGATTCGTGGATATGCTTGCTCTGAGCTAACTGCTCTTATGAACTTGTAACCACAAAAACCTCTTGGTGGAGTTTGAAGGACTGATCGCCTGCCAGAGCCCTTGCTGTAAGTGAGGGGTGATTTCTGGTAAGCTTATTAACATGTGTAGGTTCTTTTATTTTTTTAATATATTTTCTCTGTAATGCTTTCACCTTCAGAATAAACGTGCTTGCTTATAAAGGGCTGTGTGGTAACTTGCAACTGTTGGAAATTAACCAGTTCATGGCATCTCAGGGAAAGCAAAGTGCAGACACTGGCCTGTCTAGGCAATTGGGCTTGCTGGGAATAACACAGTGTAGGCCGGGACCCCAGTCAGGAGGAAGAGAGACATGGGTCTCTAGTCAAGAGAGCTGAGGAGCTTGGAGCCTAGAGTGGGCACCCTTGCTGGACTATGGAGGGGGGATACCAGATTCAGTTGCCCCAAATTGTGCCACCATCTCCCAGGCGAAATTGCATATACCAGCTCAGACCAGGTTCAAGAGGCCCAGCAGACAAAGGAAGGGTTTGTGCTATCATGGGTCAGCCTGAACTGACTGAGTGTCCTTCACTGTGATCCAAAAACTGGCATGAGACTTAACCAAGAGGGCAAAACCCTGCTGAAAGGGTTTGAAGGACGGGAGCCTGCCGGGGTCTCCATGCGGAAGATGGGTAACATCTGGTAAACTAGCATTCATCCAGACTTTTCTCTTATTATGTTTTCTCTTTAATGCTTTTGTCCTAAATATAAACGTACTGTGCTTTGTGAAAGCTGGCTAGTCACTAGTAACCGCTGTTGTTCTTTCTGGGAGAGAGCAGAACTGCAGGCACTGAACTAAAATCAGACCTGCTGGGATAAGAGCAGTGATTTGCAGGGATTTTGGAAAACATGACTTCTGAGGAAAGGTTGAAAGAACTGGGCATATTTCATCAAGGGAAGACTCAGGGGGGACATGATAAGTCTTCAAATACGTAAAATGTTCTTGTAAAGAGGAGGGCACTCAATTGTTCTCCACACCCACCGAGGGAAGGACAAGAAGTAATCAGCTTAGCTTGCAGCAAGGGAGCTTTAGGTTAGATATTAGGAAAAAACTTACTAACAGGTTATATAAGGGGATTGTGGAATCCCTTAATTGAAGGATTTAAGAACAGGTTAGACAAACACCTGCCAGAGATGGTCTGGGTTTAGTGCAGGAGGCTGGACTATATGACCTCTTGAGGTCCCTCAAGATTCTATGAGTAGAAAAACTGCAGGAAAACAATCCCTGCTCCAGAGACCTCACAAGGTAGACCTGAGACAGGACAAAACAGATAAAACCAACTATTGAGGCTGGGCTGAGAGCATTGCAGGGGGTATAAGGTAACAATTACAAAAACAGAGTTTAGCATAAGCACAGAAGTCTCAGTTCATCACTTGTCTGACCCATGCCATTTGGTAGCAATTTGAAGGCATCATAGCAGAGGCATGTTTTTAAAAGGGATCTAAAAGAAGATAGGATGGTCAATATGAAATTGCAGCCTTTGGTTATTCTCCTGAAATGATGAAATAGCCCTTGGCATGTTCCCGTCTTCCCCTTTATGTATAATTTATAATATTTATAATATTTAACAAGGTCTTTGTCTCCCAGTCCCCACCCTGCCCTCCGAAGAATGCTGGGATATAAAAACAGGAGTATTCAGTTGCCTTTGCCATGGATGTTCTTTCTTTTGACAATACAAGTCCCTAGTATTTAGGCCTGTGCTGTTCCAGAGCAGGTCCTCCTACTCCTCCTTTAGATCAGGTGTCTATTCTGCTGTCCCCATAGGCATATAATTACCATGCATATCAATGGAGCTAATTGTTACACTGTACCGGTCAGTATGCATATCTACCACTGCCCTCTGCTGCACAGAATATCAGATCTGTTGAAGTGTGCCACCCAACACATTGTGGATGGCTTGATGGGTGGATAGAAACCTTGTAAACTGAGCAAATTGGATCTGGAATGATCAAGAGACAATACTGATTATTATTCATATTGCAAGAATACTTAGAGGTCTAAACAAGTTGGGGGCAGGGCCCTACTGTATACTAGGCCCAGCGCAGAGAAATACTAAGAGATATTGCCTACCCTGAAGAGCTCACAGTATAAGCATGGAATGCCATCATGCATCTTGACAGTCAGTTTCTAGGGTACAGCTGTGATTTGTGTCAATATTAATCATTTGGCACCAGAGAAATAAAGCCTAGAACGCTGTCTCAGGAGCAGTATCTCCTGCTTGGAGAATAAACATCTGAGCTTCACATCAAATCTCCATAAATGCCAGAGCATTAATGTAGCAGCAGGAGCCGACCAGCCTGTAACAATGTTCTTGTGTATAGACGTTAGCTTAGTAATGTGAACTCCACTGCCTTTGGCGGGGTCAGGATCTCGGCATAAGAGACGCACCCCATGCTGCCCTTCCCGGTTGTGGATTTTTTATGGCATGTGTAGCCTAATGTCAGGATTGATCCCAAATACTGTTGGTGAATGTATTGTATAAAGTGGCGGGATAAGTTTATGAACTATTATAACATTTGTCCTTAAAAAGGTAACACAGCTGCCTGCTTTGGGGCAAAGGGAAGGATGAGAAGGAACTTACTAGAGTGTGACACCCATCACATTGTGAGAAAGGAACTTCCCTTTCTGTTCCTTATAGACAACACTGTACCGTGGGCCCAGGGTCCTACAAAGGGATTTTGATTTCCTTTGAATCATCTGCTATTGCCACTCCTAGAGGCAGGGTACCAGACTTGATAAACCAGTTGCTCTGACCCAATATGGCAGCTGTGCATAATTGTCATGAACATTTACTGGCCAAGCTCTAAAAGTTATTCACCCATAATTGGGGGATAATGAAAAAAATAAACACATTTTACTCACTCATCAAAGAAGCTAATCACCTTGAACAAGTGAATGGGCAGAATCTGGCAAGGCTGTGAAATGGTAAATCCTGTGTTTCCTGTGTAATTCATCCAAATGATCAGGACCACTTCCATCAGCAAAATGAGGGTGGATGATTCACAAGAGCAGATTCTCTTGTAAGATTTCTAGAATGCCCTGCCTCCCGTTGAACCAGAAATAGCATGTGATATTCCATCATTGGGCCCAAGAAGGGCCAAGAGTTGCAGAGCTGCTGCAAATAATAAAACGTGCAATAAAGTAATCCAATATGTTTAGACTCTCAAAAAAATCTCAGCTTGTAGTTTTTGGTCAAAGCCAGCTCTTGAGTTTTCCAAGCCAGTTTGCCCATCCCTTAACACAGGGAGTCTCAAATCACATCATAGCATCAACTTTTAAATGATAAAGGATAAATATATACATATATATATAAATAAAATATTACATCAGATTAAGTCATAAAGAAACAAAATAAAAAGTATATTAATTCATCTTTTAAGTGTTTCCTGAGGGGAAAAAGTCCATACAAATATTTTGCAGGTAGGAAAAGAGAGCGTAATTAAGCTACAACAGCTTAGCTATGGAACATTTTCCCTTTCATTTGCCACCATGCAGAGCAGCTCCCTTCCCATTTGCAATTTTGCAACATCCTGGGGCAACTACGTCTATTGCGTACATGGAAACCGAATATTAGGGAAATATTTAATGTATTTTAACTTCTTTTAATGCCATTTAGCAGCTGAAAAGTGGAGGAGAGCCAGAAGCCTGAGCCAGCCAGCTCCCTGCTGGACCACAGCGTTACAACCCCTGCCTCAGCAAAACCATGGTTACTTGGGATGGTTCCAGGCAGCCAAGTATATATTAAGATCTCAGACTGGAGCTCAGCTACCCGAAGGTTAAAGAGTGCTCACATCTTAGGTTTTCCTTCACTCCATTAAACTGACAAGGAGCCAGCTATGACTTTGAATACAGATTCAAACTGGCCCAAAGTCCCCAAAAGGAGCTGTCTCATGGGTTTAAACTTCTGGTGCGTCTCCAATGCTTATCAATTACATCAATCCCATTTACTGTGATGACAAGAGGAAATCGATAAGTTATTTTCACCTTGTTAAAAATATTCCATTTGCAAAGGTGGGACCCACTGCGGTCAGGTGCTGAACCTCCTGTGATGGAGGGCATGAACCTCAGCTCCTAGCAACTTCAACTATCAACTAGGTAGAGGAGGGTGCTGGTGGTACGACACAGGTGGTACTGGGCATCTCACAGAATAAGTGTCTTGGTTACTTTTATCACCACCTTCATTTGTGCTGTATACCAGGAGTGAGGAAATAAAGGTCACAGAAGCCACACTGCATATGTCAGTAGGCAGCATGTTTCACACTACATTCATAAAGAGGCCATTTAGCATAATAAGGCGCAAAATACAGAGAGGTTAATAGTACTCCAAATAATTCCTCGGTATCTGCCGTGGAGGGCAAGTCAGACTTTTGTGAAGGATTCATAGCACAGGCAAATGTACTCGGGGGGTGGGGGATGGGTGGAGGGAAGGATGCATAGATCCTGTCAGTAACTACAAGAAATGGCGCAGGCGTTTCAAACTTTTATGCTGTAGCATACATGTCAAGCACCGGTGTATTTTTATATGACAGAAGTTACTAGCTATGCTTCATCATTATCAGCCATTCTCTGGCTAGAGCTGGACTAGCGCCTCCACAGCTCTGCCACTGTTCCTCATGTTGAAGGATTTGGCCAGAACCTCACAATATTTGATAAGTGCAGGTTATCAAAGCATGTGACCCTTAACTCTGTTTTCCCAACAAACTTCACCACCTGGCTGAACCTCCCAGGTATCATCATCTCTTGTGGCACTACTCAAAACATTTTTAAAAACTTTTTTTTTTTAGGCTTATTGCCACTCACTTGGAGGTCAATAATTTTTGGCCTTGGGAAAAGGAGGAAGCATGGCAAAAAATGGGGCCTTGCTGGCTCAAGTGGAAAGAACAACATTGAGACTTAGCACTTCCAATCTGCAAAGCACTTGCAAATGTTAACTAATGAATCCTTCTGACCATGAGTGGGCAAGTCTTATGCTGAGAAACTGAGGCAGAAGCCTAGACTGTCAAACATGGGTGTCTAAATTAGGCTCCGGAGTCCTTTTAATAGAACTGATCACCCACAGCTCCCACTGGATGTCAATGGGTGCTCACTGCTCTTGAAAATCTGGTCACTTATTTAGCAGTGGCTAACTTGAAGCCCTAAGATTTGAAAATCATGGCCAGAGAGGTTAATGGCCAAATTCTGTTCTTAATTGCAACTCAGTGACATCCATGAAGTTACACAGGTTAAATACAGGCAGGATTTGCCTTTTGAGCCTCATCTGCCCTAGGAAATATTTACAAAACATTCCAACCGTTGCTAATACCAATGCTATTGCACCAGTGTACATAACACTAGGAGACTTCCCCTCGTAGACAGCTCTCCAGCTCAGCACCATGTTACTCAGTCCTGTACAGTGATTTGCAGCAGGGGGGGTCTGTGTCGAAGTAAAGATTAGAAGTCAGGGGTTCCTCGCTCCCAGTCCTGTGTTCAGATGACAACTAAACCACTGACATGCCCCAAGTAAGGAACCTACTGGAATGCAGAATTTAGAAGAGGTGTTTGAGCCATATGTTTAGTAGGAAGTCTGAAGCATAAAAAGGATGCTAATTCATAAAGGAACATGGTCAAAGTCCATATGAGCTTCTGGTTAGAGCTAACTGCTTTGAGAGAACTAATGAATGGTGAGAGAGGAATATTTTATTTCTGAGATCTAAAGTTTATTTTATTTTACAAAAAATTGCCAATTTTCAAGTGAAAAAGGCTGTCTCCGAAAGTTTGATTTGTCAGTGGCGGGTAAGAGTATGGCCCACTTGGATTACATTTAATTACAATGTGGCCCACCATAGGAAGCGAGTTTGACACCCCTGCCCTAAATTGTATGCCAAATGGATAATCAATTGCACTGGGAAATACATTCGTGACAGACTGTAATCCATCAACAGTTGTCATTGTGATTGAAACATGGCACTGATTAGATGAACCAGTCTCTTCTTTCTTCTTACCAGATCCCACCAGCAATTCTTTTACTACACCAGCAATGATTAACTATACAACACCCAAAGCCCCAGAGAGAATTCAGTGCAATTACAATCATTCTCTATCTCAGAAGTACAAGAAATGCTCACCAGACAAATAGCCCCAGCCCTTCTCCAGTCCATCAAAGACTGAGTGCTGCTTCCTTTGTGTTATACTAATTTAACCCCAGCTCAGGAGATGCCTGCAGTGTATTTCCACAGCCAGGCCTCATGCAGGACAACACAGAGCTGCCACTTATGAAAAGAATTTCCAAACACTCCTGGTTTTCACAGGATCCCGTACGATCAGCATGTGAAATGTTTAAACAATCAGGTAGAATATTGTATCACCACATGATGGTGCTACATTATGAAGTGACACCACATCTTCTAGGGATATTAAATTAGTTTAGCTACAATACATACTTGACTTTTCTCCTAAAACTCAAATCAAACCCAGATTGAAAAACTTTCCTGAGGTTCAGAAGAATTCTACTGACACTTTTTAAAACACTGCTTTTATTTTCATGGATGCCTCCTGGCTTCAGCTGGGGCAGTAAACAGAAATGATTGAATAGCACAAGATAGAGATATGTGTAGAGCACCTAGGACAATAAGACCCCCAGTCCTGGTTAGGGCATAGGGTGCTACCTCAATACAAATAATAAACAATAACTATACCCCTGGACTATGTAGCACAGGAAATCACATTAGAGAAGCTGTCTCCATTTGGATCTGATTCAGCAAAGCACTTAAGCACATGCTTAACATTAAACATTTGAGTAATCTCATTCCCATTCAGCAAAGCATTTAAGCACATGCATAATGTTAAGCATGTGCTTAAATCCCACTGAAGTACATTAATCTTAATTTAAAATTAAGCTTATATTTAAATGCTTTGCTGAACTGGGACCTTGATTTCCCGATACATTTTTCTGACTCTGGAGGTGTGGATTGTTCCATATATGCACAGGGATTTCTGGGTGCTGTCAACTTCTTATGGCTAATCACTTTGCAGAGTGTAAACATTACCTCCATTCAGGCAGCTTCACTGTGATGAGGAATAACCCTGAAAGGAGGCAACCTCAACAGTGCAGTATGGTTCCCTAAGCTCTGCCAACCCAGCAGGTGCAGCCTTAGCAGTTTTGCTAGTCTTGGCGGAAAACATTTTTGTGTCTCATCCCTCCATCCACACCAAGCCAAGCCAAAAAAAATATTTTTTTTAAACCAAGCATCACAGTGCTCCCTGGAAGTTGGCGCCTAAGGCAAACTTCCTCCTTGCCTGCCCCTAAAACTGGCCCTTCAAGTCAGCTTTGCTCTGCCTGCCTTTCTAAAAGGGATTTCCTGTGACAAGCATACCAGATGAGCCTGTTATTTGCTTGTAATGTGTCTTGGGGAGCTCTCCCTCCATATTCCTGACGAGGACTTGGAATAAGCAAAGAGCAGAGCTAGTCCTAGGGACATGCCAACAGGTGTACTGAACGTGGCTGTCACAGTGCCAGTACTTCCCTTCCGTGGTCCAGCAAGGGCACCCACGTTAGGTCCCTGGCTCCTCAGCCATCACTTCTCCTGGGCAGAGACCTGCAACTCTCGCCCTCCTGACGGGGGTATTTCCAGGCTGTAGCACTCCCTGCCTACACCATGAATTCCTCAGCAAGTCAGATGCCCTAAGCAGGCCTGCTTTGCTATCTCTTTAGAGGCTACAAACAGCATAATTGCCCCCAGTTAAAAGTTACCTCACAGCCCTTTCTAAGCAAGGACATTTGCTTTTAAGGTGAACGCATTACGGAGAAAACATATTAAAATGATAAACGAACCTCCACGCATGCTGACAAACTTACCAGAGATCATCCCAACTCCACCAAGGGCTCTGGTAGGAATCAGTCCTTCAGACCCCACAATAATACACAAACACTTGAATTTTTAATATAATGAATTCCTCAGATAATTAAACTTAATTTCACAATGCTTGTCCTGGACATTGCCCTACCTGTCACAATGGCTATCCCTTGCCCATGGCATTCCATCTTTGACTAAATACAAGGGCTCGGAGTGGAGCCAATACAATCTCTTATAAATCAGAGAAAAGTGAATATCATTGATTTGGAAGAAGGGTGCAATGTGAATGAGCAATGGGAAACCATGGTGGAGGCTTGGAGAACTGAAGACATTGGTACCCCCTAAGTGTGATTCTTAAACTTCCTCTAAAAATACGTTAGCCCAGCATACCACCATAGAGCTGATTGTCCAATGCATGTTGCGTTAGAAGGCTGGAGCCTAATTCTTCCTTAGTGGAGTTACCAGGGATGAATTTGAACCAGGTAGCTTAGCTGGTGCTCAGTGAATACTTACACATTGCAGACATGATCCATGTATCTCAATGTCAAGTCTCAGTGCTTTGAATCCAAGAGGTCCCACTAAACTGAGACTCATGATTCACCTAGGAGTATCTTCCTCTAGTTAAAAACAAATGATTTCCTAAGCCTTTCCAAGGCTTGCGTAACTCTACAGGACACAGTCAGCCTCTGACCCACTTCCTAAAAGCAACTCAAAAGGTACAGTCATCCAGAAAGTGCTGTTAAGTGACTGGCACATTTAAATTAATGCTGTTGTCTGCGTGTCAAAGATTCATGTCAAGGGCCCTTATTATAACTCTGTAAAACCTCCCTAATGAAACTGCAGGCCAGACCTAGCTCTGACCTGGTATCATTGCAAACTCCCAATATGGACCAGCTTTATGAGCCTTAAGGCACGTGCAGGCCAAGTTCTGAGAGGCCCTGGACAGAATTATAGTTTTGGACAGAAAACACCAAAACTCAAGAGGTTTCACATAGTTTGGGCCCAAAATTGGAGGTTTGAATTAAGTTTCCCTTGGAGATCTTGGGGTCTGATTAAAAAAAAGAAACACAAAGGGAGACTCAGGGAGTACAAAAAGGGCTGCAGCCAGGATTTACCAGGCAAAGAGTAAATTGTAAAAGTCAGTCATTCAAACCTCCACCTCACACACACCCGGACCCGCCCCCCCATATTTTCCCCAGCTTAACTTTCCTAGGGTTTGGCTTTTTCTATGCTTTTGACTCTCCTGTTTTTCCATTGCTTCCTCTTTCCCTTTCCCTCAAGTTTTAGCATGCCTTCACACTTTGCCTTTCCCCATTTGTCCTTCACCCATTTCTAACCTTCTCTACCTACTCTGTAGCTTGATCCCCACTTTCCTTCTCTCCCTGCCATTTTTAAGCTTGTGCCATTATATTTCCCACATGCCCTCCCATTCCCCCTCAGTCACCAGGCGATTCAAAGGCAGGCCTGTTGCCCTTCCTGACCAAGGAAAGCAGCTTGCTGCTGCCTGAGTGCATGTTGCATTCAGTCCGTGTAGCTGTACAGCACAGGGCCACTCCCAATGAAGCTAGCAGATCCCAGCCCTCACCTAAACTCAGGTCTCAGACCAGCAGCACAACATGTCCCCCCCACCTTTGGGTGTGAACCCACGAGGTAGAATTGGATAAACATTTGCCCTACCACTGACATATGGAAGTTAGCACAGAGTTAGTCTTTTTCCATTAGTCATGTTATCACTGAAGTCAGCAGTACCACACACTAAAAAGATTTCAGCTTACAGCAGGGAAAGAGGACTATGCCCTCAGAAAAGTTTAATGGTAGAATAGGACTTTGGCATTCCAGGCAGGCCCCTTTCAAAGCTTGGAGAGCAGAAGCCCTGCGGCTCCTGCTACACCTGCCCCCATACAGCAAAAAGCCCCCTTCTTGTGCCTTTTGTCAGGGGTCCAGCTACTTCTGCAATACACAAATAAAGAGAAAATATGGTCTGAGATATGTTTCAGCATCAGAGTTTCCTTGAAGTGGGGGGAGGGGGGGGGAAAGACCTGGGAAAGGTTTGAATCGCTATTGTGCTATATTTGAGGCCATTTATTACCAGCTAGAGCCCCTGGCCTGCAATTTGTGTGCTGAAGGATTTCTGTGACCACCTGAGCACTGTTGAAATCTTCATTGCGTCCAGGCAGTGAACTGCGGGATTGGGGCCTAAAATCCCTCTCTGCCACTGAATTGCAGCGTAGATTTAAAAAACTTTATTAAAGGGAAAGCTTTGATTGGAAATCACATTTGTCTAAAAAAACTACATTACTTCAGATTACTGTAACTAGTAAGGAAAACTATTTTCTCTTTTTTTTTTTAGCTGGTTTATTTTGTGCATTTGACAGCACTTTGCATCCAGTCAGTGAGGCATTGACCCTACAAAGATTTACACATGCATATACACCCTTATGTACATACATAGCTCCACTGACCTCGACAAGTTTAAAGTGCAGCACAGTGTGGAAAGCTAAGCATGTGCACAAGTCTTTACAGGCTCAGCCCTTCAGGCACCACTCCTACAATTGACTGCACACATGTGCATCTTTGTGCCTGCCTGCCTGCCCCATTGATGCTAATGTGACTCTATGAAAGTGGAGAATGCACCCACATACAGATAGTTGCAGGATTCACACTTCGGTCCTTTCCAAAAAGACCTTTGGAAACATCAACAAGGGAGCAGAACCACTTGTTATAGAAAGTTAAGATTTTTTTTTTAAATGTTAGCACACCCTGTAGAAAGAGCAAACTGTGAGAACCTGGAATTTAAAAAAAATATATCAATTTAAAAAAATTCAAGTGAACAGTGTTGTCCCTTTAACAATACTGGCCAGAAGATGAACATATAATTCCAAGGATACAGCTATTGTTATTACACCTATGCCATGAAATCTCAGGATGTCATTATCCAGTTTTGTAGGAGGAAGGAAAGAGTCAATTTTGTATTCTCTCAGAGGAAGGGCAATCCTGAAATCCATTTATCTTCTAACTTTTCTGCCAGAGGCTTAAGGATTTGATAGTTATTCACTCAGTAGTTGATCTTTTATGAAAATGTCACAAAACTCAAAGTGAGACAGATTGGTTGCATCCAATAATTTATTAAAATATTTTTTATTTTGCTAGGGCAAATAGAAACATAATGCCTTAATAACCTGTAGCTTACTTAATTGCCCTCCTGTTTTAATTTCCATCTTGGACAAACATTGGAATCCCAAGGAAATTTACAAAGCAACACTAGGACTATTGCTAAACAAATCCCTTCCTGGACGTGATGGATTTTTGGACAGATCAGACAGGAGAGGAAAGCACAGCCGTCAACTACTCCTTACAAATTTCAGGTTTAATAGGATAGGCTAATTCCCAAGTCTATTTTGCAGACAGACAAAAAATAGCCTGCCCTGGCTATGAATGAAGCCTGCCCAGGGAATATGGTGCTCTTACTGGGAGTTAAAGGTGCTCTCTATGCTGGAATCCAAAGGGATGGTGGTTGGAATATTGCCTGGGGGAATCCTTGCTTCAGCACACGGTGTCTGGGTAGTTTAGGGAAGTGTGACTTATACCTCCTCAAGTGCGCTTCTGTGTATCCAGTCCAGCATTGCCAACATGGCTGCAGCTATATTAGGAAGTAGGCCACTCTTGTAGACATGCTTGTATATAGCAATGTCTGACTGATAACAGCAAATTACTGTTGTAGGTAAATGTGAGATGCTTTGAAGGGCAACCCTCATAGGGCAAGTGTGATGCTGCTTGGAGTGTCCTTTTGCTATTTATCACAGGTGTGCGCACAAAAACTAAGGGTTTCTAATTTGAGAGATCAAAGGAAGTTAATACAGGGTCTTTGGTGTTCACCCTGCCTCCTAAGGAAGGTTAGTGATCTAGACTAGTGCAAGATTAGGGGGTAATACAGACAGAGAGAATAACATTGCATAACTGACTATGACTGAAGATGGTGATCTGCTCTTCTCTATTCCTTTGCCAGCCAGCTCTCTAAGACCTAGGTTTTCGATCTAGGGTTTGTAAGTGACCTCTCCGTTAGAGTCTCATGACTATCCTGTCCTTCCCATATTCTTCACTAGGGGTGGCAACCACTGTGGAAGAGGTTGAGAATTTTGCACTGAAGGTTGGTTTAAAATGCTTCTGTGAGGGAGTGGGTCAAAACCAGAACAGAACCTCATGTATGAACCCCTTCAGTGTAAGGGGCAGGAAGATGTTTGAATCCATATTTCCCAAACCAAAGCCTCATACAGGGTTTTCATTGTGGGCAGGATCCAAAAGTAAAGGGGCCTATTTTCCAGTTTCATTTTGGATACTGTCAGCAATCCTGCAAGACCAGCTGATCTCACCAAAGGCTTTGTATCCATCACTGGCACCTTTAAAATCCAGTTTGGATGTTCTTCTAAAAGCTACACTCTAGGAATTATTTTGAGGCAGTTCTATGGCCTGTGTTATAGAGGAGGTCAGAGTAGATGATCACAGTGGACCCTTCTGGCCTTGGAATCTATGAATCAGCTCCCTCTTACCCTCAGGTTAGAAGCCCTTAGCTCTGATATACTGTGGCCTCCACATGATTGTTCAGCAATATGTTTTCTAACTTGAAGTCACAGGAATGTTTGAATGACAAATTGTGTTTTCTCTTTAATCTACCTTTGTCCGTCTGAATCCTCACTGTTGGTAACTTTTGACTCTTCTTTCCCATAGGCTTTACTCTCCTCCTTTACACCCACATAAAACCTCATCTGAAATCAATGAGCGTCATGGAGATGCAGGCAGGGAAAAAGAGACCCGCCCCCCTTAGAAATGTTAGTAAATGATAATTAGGAACTTTGAGGACAACTTCTGACTGGAGCTAGAGCAAAGGGAAGATATTAGCGTTGTCTGCCTGGAAGAAAGGGTGAGTCTTAATAAAGCTGAGGGCAATTACTCTCAGTAGCCAGCAAGAGCACAGAAGTAATAATGGGATTGAGGGGCCAGAGGGAAAATGGAGGCTGCTGAACATTAGGAAAAAGCTTTAGAAAAATGGGCACAGGTGGAGAATAGGAGACGGTGCCAAGGGGGTTCTGGAAGATTCTTCAGTGGAGATACACATCCCTTTGCTGGGACTGGAGCTTGCCCTACTCACAGGTTGCAGGGATTGGTTCAGCCCCAGCACAGAATAGGACAGCCCTGTGGGCCACTGCAGGAGCACAGAGTCTCCAAGAGCCAAAGTCCACCCTCCAGTATCAGCACATCCTCTTCCCTCCTGTAGCCAGCCTCTGCTCTGCCTCCCCTTTGACCATGCCCATGGCACAATGGCCCGAGCCTGCAGCTGCTGTGACAGAGAGACAGCTCTGAGCACAGCACATGAGCCTTCTGTGCAAGTGATATTTCCTGGGAGTGTTTTATGCCTGCCCTATGGCCCTTTTGCACCAACAACTATGAATCTGGCCCTGTGAATATAGGTGAAATACTAGAACCTTTCAAATTCCTCCTGCACTATAGAGTGAAGTCCATTCAATAACACTGAATTTGTGTAATGTGATACTGCCTTTCTGCAGGACAATTACAATGTCAAAGGGCCAGGATTCTACTTAACAGATTTTGATGAGAGTTGTAATTTGTTTACAAATGTAGGTGATACTTGAGCCTGGTGTACACTTAACATTTTGCTGGCATAGCTATGTTGGTTAGGAACGTGATTTTTTTCCTCATTCCTGACCAAGTAAGTTATACTGGCAAAATCCCTAGTATAGATATAGTTATGCTGACAAAAAAAGTTATTTTGACAGTAGAACTTACTCTGTTTGGGGAACTGGTATAAATACTGGCAAAAGTCAGCTGGTATAAGCTATGGTTGCTATAAGCTATGTCTCCACTAGGTGGATTTGCCATGTAGCTATGCAGATACAGTAGAATCTCAGAGTTACGAACACCTCGGGAATGGAAGTTGTTCGTAACTCTGAACAAAACATTAGGGTTGTTCTTTCAAAAGTTTACAGCTAAACATTGATTAAATACAGCTTTGAAACTTTACTATGCAGAAGAAAAATGCTGCTTTTAACCATCTTAATTTAAATGAAACAAGCACAGAAACAGTTTCCGTACCTTGTCAAGTCGGTTTTTTTTTAAACTTTCCCTTTATTTTTTAGCAGTTTACATTTAACATGGGACTGTTCTATATTTGCTTTTTTTTTTTTAATCTCTGCTGCTGCCTGATTGCGTACTTCCCGTTCCAAATGAGGTGTGTGGTTGACCTGTCAGTTTGTAACATTGAGGTTCCACTGCATATCTATACTAGCAAACCCTTTCCAGTGTAGACAAGGCATTAGATAAAGGCTCACGAAAACAGACTGAAGTGACTTATTAGGCTATCTAACCCACACACCTGTAACACTGCAAGATTATTCATCAGACTGTGTGTGAGTGTAGCTTATACCAAACAGGGACATGCAGTGGTAGGGGTGTGTAGGTTAGATAGCCTAATAGGTCGCCTCATTCCGCTTTCAGGAGCTCTTTATCTAAGGCCTTGTCTACATTAGAAAGGGTTTGCCAGTATAGATATGCCAACATAGCAACTTGGCAAATCCACTTTAGTGGAGACACAGCTTATACTGACAAGAAAGTGCCTTTGCCAGTATAATTTATACCAGTTACCACAACGGAGTTAACTATACTCCCAAAAGAACATTGTTGTCAGCAAAACTATGTTTATACTAGGGCTTTTGCTGTATAACTCTATTGGTACAGGATGGGGGAAATCAGACCCCTAACCAACATAGCTATGCCAGCAAATCTTTAAGTGTAAACCAGGCCTAAGCATTACTTACATTTGTAAACAACAAATTACACACATCTTCAAAATCAGTCAGTTAGAATCCTGGCCATTTACAATTCTACCTGTCCTGCAGAAAGGCAGTGTACGCACGTGCGCACACACTCCTAAAGGACCCAGCCAACTAAATCAACCACAATTAGGTCAGCAGGATAAAACACTGACGTCCATTAAGTCCAATTACTTTAGCATCGCATTGGCATATAACAGCTGAAGAGCAAAGAATGCTGACTGAAAACCAGTTGATCAAGTGGAAACTTTTGAATCTTCAGATGTCACTGCATTTACCTCTAGAGATTTCTTGTTTTGAACACCCATTTGTAAATTGTGTTTCTGAGGGTGTAGCTCTTTCCCTTGAAGGTAAGTTTTGCATTCTAATCTTTGGGCTGTTCTGTAGGCCTGCCAGATTGCTGTTCAGCTGGTGTGCTCAGACATTTGCAACAATGCCAGCTCCTCTCATTCCCTCTGAACTGTTTCTTGCACACCTACGGCATTAAGTAACCCATAATTATGCCACTCATTCAGGTCTGCTTCCTCCCATTCTCCTAGTGATTTTACGCCTTTGTCAACTGCAGTGGACAGAGATTAAAAAAACAGAACCAATTCTGGAAAATAAAATATTTTTCAGTTAACAGATGATTGACAAATGTTTCAAACTGCCACAGAACTTGACATGTTGGCACCAGAAGTATCTCCCTCTCAAATGCCTTGTTCTTCCACAACTTTTTATATATTTGTTTTCTCATTCACCTAACTCAAAAATGACTGAATAGGTTTTTTTCTCAAGCTTAAAAAAACCAACTTAACCTTTAGGCTAATAAAAGGACATACATTTTGAGCTCTGCAAATATGTCACCTTTGACAATTCCAGGTGCTGATGAGTGCAATATAAAAATCTACATCAAGTAGAAAAAACATTTTTCTCATGAATATATGAGCAGCTGATAAGTTGGTTAAAAGAGTCATATTTTGTAGTTCTATGGTTACTTTTGTCCAAACATCTCAGAGAACTTAACATTAAATTAATTCAGTTGCACAATACCCCTCTAGGTAAATTAGTTTTGGTCTCATTTTATAAGGGAGGAAACTGAGGCACAGCGAAGTGGATGAGGGCACACAGGAAGGATATGGCAAAACCAGGAACAGATCTGAGATACCCCAACACCTAGCCCGGTGTTTAACCCACGAAATGTCATGCTACAATGGAAGTGAGCTTGCAACTGTAGGGGTAAACTGCAAAGGTTTGGCACAAAGTTATAAAACTTGTCAGTAAGACTCAAGAAGAGCGGGGAAAGCATATGGCTGTAATTATTTATTTATTTGTATTATTGTAGTGCCTCAGAGCCCAAGACATAAATCAGGACTCTGTTGTGCTAGGGACTGTACAAAAAGATAGTCCCTGCCCCAAAGAGTTAATTGAAAAGTATCTTTTGCCCTTTAACAATATTATCCCTCAAAGATCCCCAAAATCTGAGCTGCATCCTCCCTGGTTTCTTTGTCATGATAAGTGACATCATAACTAGGATAAGCAAAGGAAACTGAAAATAAGATTTTCTTTCAACTCCCCTGTTGACAATAATTGTGGAGTCATTCACCTTGGCAGAGAAACCAGGAAATTTACAGCTCAGACATCTCAGGCCCTTAAGGAAAATGTAATTGTATACGAAGTTTAATCAATGATAATTATATTTATTTTTTTCCATTTATGAAATCTCAACAAATCTGTGCAGTCCAGCTTTAACTATTACCCTCAAAACCTCAGTCACTATAATAAACAGGAGAACAGAGTTCAAAGTTCTGCTGATTGTGGGAGAGGTGAATGGCTAGGGATTGTCTTCACATCATACCTCCTGAGATAGTATATTGCCTGGGAGGGTACTAATGGTTCCAGGAGACAAAGGGCAAGATTACCTCAGGCAGAACAAACAAGTTTCTCTACTCAAGAGGCTAAATAAATCTATTGGGATTTTTCCTTATGTATAGGAAAAAGATAACTTATTAAAACAGGGGTCCCCATGGAAAACTAATGTGAGCTGTCTCCTCTGCTTTAATTGTGGGTTGCTTTAATTCTTTCTTCACTCCTTGTTAAAACTGATTCCCCACTGCAGCACCTTCCCTCCAGCTAGGATGGACACACAGTTGTAGGTGTCAGTGGTGCTTTGAGGCTTAGGCCCAGATCCACAAAGGTATTTAGGCTCCTATGTGCTAAGCCCTATTAGATCAGTAGCTGAATCTAGTTCCCATATCCTTCCAGCCAATCATCATTTCCCAGGAAATGCCTTGCCCGTGGATTATTAAAGGTCACTCACCCACAATTGAATGCATAGATTTCAGAACTGAACAAAAGTATTCGGGTTCCCCACACTCAAGCACCACTCTGTGTATTTAGTTTTATTTAACACTTTTCTCTGGAATGATTCCACATATCAGTTCACTCTAAATCCACAAACTTTTGCCTGATGTAAACTTTAGCATCAGCCAACTGGCTGCACAATCCAGCCAGTATGTTTAAAGCAATCATCACTGCTGGCTGGCATGCAATGGGGAAGAGCATCCAGAAACATTTTGGTATCATGTGAATTCACTGCTGGGAAATGAAACCTTATGATGACTCCTTTTAAGGATCCCCTTTCTTGTACATTAGCAGTCACATGGCTATAAGCAATCAAACATCAAAGATTCTGTATTGGTCAGCATGTTTCTCTGATTATTCCTACTGTACTGTACTGTCAGCATTTTACACTTCTCCCCTAGCATCTAAGCCACATACTTTCCTCACCCTTCTGTATGCATTTCTCTGGTTGAGAGAATTTCATGGGGGTCAGAAAACAGAAATAACACAGAATGAAAGAATAAAGGGAGAGGCGGGATTCCCATTTCCCCCCATCCATAAAAGAGGACTCAAAATGTAATAGCCCCATTAGATAGTGTTTTAGGTCCCATTTTTCATTCTCAAACACACAATTATTTTCCTCAATGTATGAAACCAAGAAAGGCACAAGTGAAAACTCCCCCCAAAAAACAGGAAATGCCAAAGACAGTTACTAATATAATTTGTAGATGGGACATAGTAATTAAAATATTATGACGAAAATAGCCAGGGATCAACACACCCAGAGAAATATTTCAGCTGCGATTGCATACAAGCAAGCTATCAGACTTGACCACTTAGAAAACTCTTGATCCTTACAGTAAAAGAAGGGAGAAGAGAAGATTCTGGCATCTTATGCAGTCCTTTGGATTGAGGTTTGTTAAGCCATCTAAAACATTCAGACACCTCCTTTCACATTTCCTTTTCATGGAAATATTAGTCTTCTAAGGGCAGGTCTATACTTAAAACACTGCATCAATGTAGCACTTTAATGAAAATGCTCTAAAATGATGGGAGAGAGCTTCTCCTGTCGGCTTAGTTAATCCACCTCCATGAGAGGCAGGAGAAGCTCAAAAGCTGACATGATTGTCTGTGCCGGTGCTTAGGTCAATATAACTACATTGCACACATTAGGTCAGTGTAACTACATTGCACACCCATGAGCAATTATTCACACCCCTGAGTGATGTAGTGTAGACCAGACTAAGAATAATTTTAAAATTCTTAACCTTATTCAATAGCCCAATCTACTGCCTGTTTAAATCAACAGAAATAATCCTCCTGAATTCAATGGGTGTTGGATCAGGCTCTAATTGCAGTTGGAGTCACCATTGACCTCGCCCAATGGCATTGTCTACACCACAACCTATAACTGTTGCTGACAACAGTTATTGACAATGGCTGCAGCTGAACATGCTCATCATTGTGTCAGCTAAATGTTGTTAATCTCTCTATCAAGCAAGGGTTAATAGCAACATTTAGCTAATATGGTGCTGAACACTAGTGATCTTTCTCTACACATACAGCTGAATGATACTCAGCACTGTGAATGTTGTTACCAATATTAATGGTTCCACTTTATAATGTGGACAAGGCCAAAGCCAGAACGTTTTGGGCTGGGGATTTGGTCTAAATCAGTCTCCACGACTCACCTCAGAGAATGAAAAATACTGAGATGCCTACAATTTGGATTAAAGTAAATGATTAAAGTAAATAAATGATTAAAGTAAATGAAAGCCACTTGATCCTCCTCCTTCTTGAAAAAAGAAAGGAAGGAAGAAAGAAAAAAAGCAATCCCCCTAGTCTGACAGACACACTGGAAAAGGTGAGGAATTGGCCATTGTTGCATTGGCACATTAGAAACGTATAGTTAAATCGGGAGGGTTTCAGTATCACAGAACGGGATTCTGAGGGGCCGCATACATACCACAGAAAGAAGAGTCAGCTGACATGTGGCAGCAGAGCTCCTGGAGCATTCGTATTAATGGGATTAGCCGGGAACCATTTGCATTTATAAATAAGAGCACTTGTCACCAGTCATCATTCCAAATGACTTTTCCATTCTTTCAGCACTCCCTTGTTGGAAACATATAGGAGATGAAAAGTTTCTCAGCCCCATGTGTTTGAGTTAGGAAACCATGAGCTGCTGACCAAGTCTAAGTGATTCAGCTCAGATGGGCACTCAGATATTCCACTAAAGAATCTTACATCTGCAAACCTGGGTGGAAAATCTGGTAAGGGCAGGCTTTCTGGTAGTTGGGCCAGAAATAGCAACCCCTGCCTGTTGCCATTATCATCATTTAGTGAGCACAGGGGAAAACACAAAAGTTGGTTCTTGCCCTAAGCAACTTAAAAGTTAAGGGGCTTGCTCCTTCTCCATTAAAGTCAATGGGAGTTTAATCTTTGACTTCAAAGGACAACAAGGTCATGTCATTTTAATTAAGCAACTGATTTTGCCACTCAGTAAAGGAAGTCAAACCCCCAACACACACTAATTTGTCTCCAGACGCCTAACAATAACTCCAAATACAACAATTTCACATACAAAGGTACAAGGAGAGTTATGATACATTAAATAATAGCATTTCACTCCCATTAATTCTATTTGTCCGTGTTAGATTGTGAATTCTTTGCAAGAGGGATTCAGGCTTATTAGATTTTGTAAAGCCCCACATTTTCTTACAAATAAACATTAAATCCTAATTCATTAGAACTGTCCGGTTCCCTTTTCCCAGTTTTGTTATATCTTAATAGTACATCCCTGAGACTGTCACTCTCACAATAATTACCACAGGCAACAGAAACATAGCTTCCATTCAGTTATGGATCTAATTACGCACCCATTTGACTTATTAGTTCTGGTCTGTTCCTGAGTCATTTAAAACTAGACTGGAGAGAGCCCTTAAGAAAAATAATGGAGGGAATATTTCTGCCTGGGGGCTCCTGGACAATGTGAACATAGTTTTTTCCTTTATTTTTTTTAAAACACACTTTTACAAATATAGCACATAATAATCCTGCAGCCCTTACTCAGGCAAATTGCACTAATTCCTAGGAGTCTGTGATACTAACGGATGTTTTTCTCAGTAGGACATTTAAGAAAAATTGTTTGTTTTTTTTTAACCCTGCCAAGATAGATACACAAAATCTTAGAAAGTTATTAACAACAGGGAGCTAGGAGTTCAGTGATTAATGCAAAGGAGATCAGATCCTTAAGTCTTTCATCAGTGAATGCTAAAAAGCTCTCAGTCACTGGAAATGCCTCTGATATCCAGCTGGCTTGCTCCAGCACAGTGATGTTTGTAATGCATCTTGCAATGCTTCCACTGGGCAAACAGCTCTTACTGCCTTGAAATTTCACAGCAACCCGCACTTCCCCAAAATTTATGCCCCAACGTACACCAGAGGATTGAAAAATCTCAAAATAGACAATGCTTGAATATTTCTCAACATATTAGGTTGCCCAAGTAGAATATTCACAGTGAAAATACAATATATTCCGCTCAGTACAAGATCTCGGAATCAGGCCCTTAATGTGGAAGCATCTCTTCCTTTTTCAGTGTCAGAAGCAGTCCACATGGCCAATTTCATAAATCCTTTAATTTTACCCTGTATTACTCCTCTTCCTTTCAAGCAAGCTCCTTCTCCTATTAGATACACAAGACCAAATTCATCCTTGCATAAACAAGCACAGTTCCCACTGAATATAATGGGAGTAGTGACTGACTAGGCCAGGGTTAAATTTTGCTTATAGACTTCATCTTCATATGACGAGTGATCAGCAAGAGCAGTGCCGCTATCCTTCCCTCTACCCATGTCAGGATTATGCAATAATATAAAAAGCTCCTTGTTTTCCACAGAAGTGCTTTGTCTTTGGAGGTTAACACCCATTCTCTAGCCGTGTTGGGAGCAGCCACTGAGCAGGGCATTAAGTCAGGAAGGGACCTATTCTTGACTTCTTTGCTGTGGAAATTCATTCCACAGTACTTTCTTGCCTACTAATACAAGGAGTAACAGAGGAGTCGCTCTCTGATCCCACATCTGACCTTGCTTAACATGCTATTGCCAGACCCCCCACATGGCTACTTTGCCTGCCACATGGAATTCTGTCCCTCCAATCTTTAAAGAATCTGTCATTTTTTTATGAGAGTCACTTGCACTTGCAGAATTGCCCCTACAGCAAACTGCAGTTCCCTGTAGTGTGAGATTTCCAAAAGCATTCTGCACTGGCCTACCTCTGCTCCCACTAAAATCAACAGTAAAATTCTCATTGATTTCTTTGGGGTCAGTTAGGCCAATGCTGAGTGCTTCTGAAAAATCCCACCTGTGAAGTATAGCATGTTCTTCAGCTGTTTCTATCATATCCATCCCATCCAATACAAGCTTCTCAGAGCTGCTACCAGCTGCACTAGTAAATATATAGACTTCCTCCAGTCTTCTGTCTGCCTCCTCCGGCTTCCAGAGGTTTCCTCACTTTTCTTCCCTCCCCCTGTCAACCCTCCGTCCTCTTTATTGGTTACCATAGGACCACATTGAGTACTTAGACACAGTCTTATAGGCATGCTCCCTCACTCTCTCCCCATGTTGCAGGAGAGGGTAGGTGTGGATTCAATCACCCACTAGATTATCCTAACAGGCCCCTGCGTATCTTTGCTGAAGCATTTATCAATCAATCATAATGCAGGACAGATCTAGAAGTATCCATTGTTATGCACCACTACGCAGCTAACACAGAAAGTTCAGCACACTTGCAAATAACCTCTTATGGAAAAGTGCCACAGAACTGAAGAGAAAAATCATAACCATACTATAGATTTTTGGAGCAAGATCATCCGATATAATTTAAGAGATAATATCCCTGCTGTTGAATTCTGTAAGTGAGTTAAGTAAAACTATTCTCTATTAAATTTTCAGGGTTTTAGACTAATTTTTCTGTAACCCTATTGGTTGAATCACTATTCATTAGAATTGTTTTCATGAGGAACTAGGGTGATGCAATAAGAAATGCTTATTTTAGAGCGTAGTGTGCATTTCTGTGCATGCATTGAACATTTCCCAGCAAGATGAGCTCAACAGACAAAGCTCTGCGCAAGTGTAACTTCCTTAAAGTCAGTGTGTGTTCAAATCTATGATTTTTCTTAGGCCCAGTAAAGAACAGGAGCCACTTTAAGCTTGGGCATGAAGCCGGATCTAGCCTTTCCTGTGGTTCAAAGGTGTTCCCAACAGACATTCTGGTTCAGGCCCATCTCCAAATTTCCTGTTTGTACAAAGCAGGTAAGAACCTCAGAGCCAGTCCTGATAAAAGACTAGAGCCACCCTTACTTAATTTGCCCTATCCTGTGAATACATCATCTTTTTCAGGGATGGAACATTGACTGGTGACAAAGGGCCATTCTGCCACAGGTGGAACAAAAAGCGTTGGAAACACAAAGCAGCTCAAATGTGGTTTGTCACTTTGCTTCTGTGTCATGTCATTTCATGTCTTCTCTGCCTTTCAACATTTCTCATCCACTTCCTGTGCCATGCACTGTTGCATGTTTTGCTGACATGACAAATTGCACCCCTGCCTCTTCCTTTTAATATATTGGAGAACAGCTTTCCAGCTATTTCTAAATGCCTTATCACCCTCCTGCAGAAGACTATGACACACAGTCCTTGTCTCAGCCAATACGGTAGTGATAAGCAAACAAGGACAGCTCCCTGCAGCACTGGCCCTAACTGATGCAGTCTCTTCAATAGCCAGTAGCCAGTTTCATTCTTAGTACAGGTATCTGGACATGAAGAGTTCAGATGCAGATCTGCTCTGAACTTCCCCACAGTTCAGGAGTGTTTGGATCCAGAGTTATTTCATTGTTAGGGCTTGCCTGATGGGAAAGCTATATCCCACCACTTCCCTAAAAACTGGGTAGGAGATTATGAACCTATTTGCTGATTCAGTAAAAATTAATAGTATTGCAAACTGATGCTGCCAGTTTTCTCCTGCTAACAACGCATATGGTGCTGCTCAGATATTTTAATCAGACGTGCTTGGCAATAGCAGTTTCATTTCTGCAAACAGTAATTTATAGCATTTCGGCAACTGCTAGAGTAATGGGTAAGCTGTCTAAACCCTGTTGGTGTGCACTAAAGATTCCCTAGTATGCTTTCATGTAGTATTGTTTCAAACAGCTTTACGTTAAAGTGCACCAGCTGGGTCTGCATGGACCAATTAATGTGCATCACATTAGCGTGCTTTAACAATCACGCCCCCATAGACCACATTACCCCATTGTGTAGATGAGCCCTACAGCTCAGTTTCCTTGTAAGCTTTCCCTCCATGATTGTAATTGTTCTCAGAGACATTGGCTATCTGAAGAACTCTGGTTTGGGGCAGTTCCACAGGAGTGACTTGTGTTTTCTGGGGTGCTCATTGGGCAGTTCCAGAAGGAGACAAGCCACTGTTGGAATAAAGGGTTAATATTATTTGCAAGTACAGGTCACAACAGGAGGGGGCTGCTCGACTAGATGTCCGTGTGCAGCATCCAGTGGGTCGGGTGCAGAAATCTAGCATACCATGCACAGATTTGTAGTGCTGTGTGCAGCACTAGTAGCAGGTGGTGTGCAAAATGGTGGGAAAGCAGATTATAAATATCCTTCTCACTCAAACACTCGTGCTGTCCATCACAGTGGCAGCCTGTGCGCGCGTCCTGTTTAGTGTTCCTGTCGTCAGAGTGAAGATCGAATCCCAGTTTCTGTTCATGGTGTGTGTGTGTGTGTGTGTGTGTGTTTGTTTCTGATCCCTGATCCTGTCTTCATTCATCAACGTCATTCCTCTGGTGTTGGTCCCTCTCCGTGAGTGTAAACCCAGTATTTGTTAGCCCATGATTGTTATGTGCGACTAGGCTTCAAGCTTAAGCACTTAAGTATTGTTGATTCTATTATCCTTTGTAAAAATAAACCCTTTCCTAGTCGATCTTAAATCTTGTCTGTGTGCCCTGGATGAGCAGTTGATAGATGCTATAGGCTTTGGGACAAACTAAAGGGTCCAGCTAAAATATAACTTAAAGTTGTTTGAATTACCTTGGGTTTCTTAGGGCAGGCCCATTGGCTGTGCGTTTGAGGTTTTTGGTTTCATCCAACTCTCGGGACTTCTAGTAACAGTTTTTGCAACCACGGCAGGACCCAAAGGTCGCCTGATAGGGAGCCATAGTACAAAGGAAAGGTCCCTGTTTAGTTGTCAATTATTTGTTAATTTGATTGTAAAGAACCAGCAAGGGTCCAATGACCTAGCAGGTGGGTATGCGGGAAGAAATTACCCAAAGGACACAAACTACTAGACTCTGACTGAGGCCTGGGGGAGTGTGGTCGGAAGCCACACAGGCCCTCCACACTGACTGGCTGTGTGGTAAACTGCCATTGCAGATTCCACCTTGAGATGGGATTGTGATTTAATCTTATCTGTTGGCTACGGGATTCCGGCTGCCCTTGGGCTAGCGGAGCTGCGGATCCTGAGAGACAAGTGCCAGTAGTGGTTGCCAGCTTGGGTGGACACTTCTCTAGATCCAGGGCCAAGTGAAGAGAAAGGGTGCTGCAGCTGCTGACAGTGGAGTGCTGGCCGAAACCCAGCAGAATTCCAAAAGCCACATAGACTGTGAAATGATGACAATGGAAAAGATGTTTGGGGCCAACAGATGGAAAGGCAGGGTTAATAAAGATTCGTTGGAGTATTGTGTCCAGTTGTTTGGGAAAATGACAATCCATGGGCAGGGAACATGTTTTCTGGGTGTGATGCCTTCCACACCCTGAGGTAAACATGGGGACGATTTGTGGTGACCAAGCCAAAGCCCTCAAAGAAGTTAAGGAAAAAAGCTTTAATTTATGAGCTGTATATGGTGAGTAGAGAAATGGAAGCACACATAAAAGAGAAGCAGGCAGGGGTAATTGATAATGAGAAGCAAATAGCAGCCCAGCAGACTGAAATAGGGAAACTAGAGAGCCAGTGTCAGGGAACTGCTTCTCAAATATCTAGTCTGACCAAGAGAAATGTGCAATTGGAGAGCCAGATCACAGAGTTCTCTGGGGAACTCCGGGACAGAGCAGAGGAGGTGAAGATCCTCACCAAACAACTCCAGGAGGCCCAGGCAGCAGTGAAAAAAATGGTCAGGGAACTGGGAATTAGAAGGGTGGAAAAAGACAGACCACACAGTGCCTGCTGAAGCAGCAGAAATTGAGGCAGAAGCTGGAAAGGTGCTGAGCAGCGATATCGGCAATGGAGGTGGATCCATTCAGGAAGTGGGCTACGGAGAGCTCCAGTAGTAGCAGCTCTAGCAGCTGCAAGTGCTGTACCAATGGAAGTGGCAGCAGCACGGAACTGCGCTCAGAAGAGGAGTGCTGTGTGCCAAGTGCATCACCATTAGAAGGGACTATGGCAGCATGTGAGCAATCCTCCCCAAAGGAGGGGGGGATGTTCTCCAAAGGCCAATCACTTACCAGTGGGAGATCAAGAAAGGTATACAATGGCACCAGTAACCACAACCACCATTGCCTATCGACCTAATCGACCAGTGGAAGTGAGGAGAGAGGCAAGGCGTATACGCCTGAGCAAGCCAAAGCCATGGGCAGAAATCTCGGCCCATTGAATAAAGAACGTGCTTTGGATTGGATGGCACGAGTAAGCAGCACCCCTAACTTGGGAATAGAGGACATTGTGACCCTCCTGCCAGGAATGTACGGGGAACGAAGAATTTCACGCATTGCCCCTGGAGCATCAAACAGCTGGAGTTGTGGAGATGGTACAGATATATGAAGTGCTTTTCCAATTTTTCCACCCACAGGATAGCGTAACAGGCCGGTACTTCTCTGAGAGGCAAAAACCTAATGAGACACCTGTGAGTTATCTGGCTAGGAAAAGACTACTGTATTGGTTAGCAGGAAGATTTCCAGTAGTAAATGGTGTGGCCCAATTTGACACAGCTGAATTTGAGGAATCTGTGCTTCAAGGACTAGACCCCACACTAAAGGTCGTAATAGGCACCTTGAATCCTAATCTGACAGAAAGAGAAATTGAAGACAGGCTGAGACTAGCCTATGAGTTGAGAATGGAAGCCTTCCCAAAGGGAATGGGGAACAAGAAAGTTGCTGTCATAAATGTAAATAGGGAAAGGCCACAGTCTGACAAGGCTAAAGTCTTTACAAAGAGGAAACCCTTTGAAAATGGGAACAAGAATAGAAAAGACTTCCAGGTTCCCTCAAGAGCTGTTGATGAAGATAAAATGTACCAGAAAGTAATATTCAAGAGGCTTCTCAAATATGAGGCGTTTGATTAAATAAATGGACTTCCTACCAGGGAATTGATCATAAGACTAGCAAAGCATGAAGCCTCAGACCAGGGAGGCAACCAAGGAAATGAGCAGCTGGTGGGACAAGCCTCGTTATGACGGAGTCCAGACCCCCTCGGTTCCCCAGACAATAGCAAAATTGGACCTAGACAATTGCGGAAGACCAGACCAGTGGTGGGGGTCATCACTGATGGACCTGGTGATTGTGTACAACAGACACTTGTTAGTAGATACTGGTGCAACAATATCTATTCTGTGCACTAAAAATAATCAGAATGTAATGAAATGGCCAATTAAGGATGTTAAGACTTTGGAAGGTTTTAATGGGGCTGAAAGCAAAGTTCTGTTTCTAGAAAAAGTAAGGTGCACTGTTGGTAGTGCCTGGACCTGGAGTGAATTTGGAATCCAGAGCCTTGATGGGCATGGTATCCTTGGAATAGATTTGATAAGAGCACTTAATGTAATTGTCAACATGCCAAATCGGGTTTTGCAGCAAAACTGTAGGAGACCAACGCAGGAATTGGTCATCCCTGCAATGCATTGGGTACATGCCATAAAGGCTCCAGAGGATCTACACAAATCAGAATGGCCAGAAGACGTTGAAACCATTGCCAACCAATATGCACAAGTATAGGCCAAGAACAAGCTACAGTGTGGAAGGATCCAGGCCGAAGTAATGGTAGGAGGTCCCGATCCATGATCCCTTCGACAATACAGATATCCGAAGGAAGAGGAGCCCAGTGTGAGGGAAACGGTAAAAGCCCTACAAGAACAGGATGTTGTAATCGAAACCATGAGCCCTTGCAATTCACCAGTGTGGTTGGTAATAAAATCTAATGGTGTGACCTGGAGACTTACTATAGATTACCATGAACTGAATCGAGTAACGCTGCGTATGGCGCCCATCGTGGCAAAATATCAAGAAGTCATGGCAGTTGTGACCACAGGTGCAACCTGATTTTCTGTGTTAGACATCAGTAATACCTTTTTCGCCAACCCATTGCATCCCAGCACATGGCATACGTTCACATTCACTGTTGGAGAGGCGCAATATACACTTTGCAGGCTATCACAAGAGTATTATAATTCACCATCGATCTGCCACCAGTTCGTAGCCAGAACGTGAGCTGACTTGAGAGAGGAGGACTGAAGGTGTGCAATCAGTTACGTCGATGACATCTTGATTGCCACAGTGACACGGGAGAAAAACTTGAGAGTGTTAGGTGTGGTCCTGAAGAAAATCCAAGATACTGGATTTGTAGTGAGTCCAAGCAAAGCTCAACTGGTGAAATCTGAAGTAGCCTATTTAGGGATTGTACTTGGAAAAGATGGTCGAAGACCATGTGCCCAAAGAATTGAATTGATTTGCAAACTCCCAGCACCTCATGATGTAAGTGTTTACTAAGATCTTTCTTGGGACAAGTAGGGTTCTCAAGGGACTTTATTGAGAATTTCATGAAGTTGGCAGGTCCCTTATACAAGTTAAGAAAAGAACAGGAGTGGGAGTGGACTCGGGAGCAAGAGGAGTCTTTTGTCAAGTTAAAGGAAGCCTTGACTCAGGCTCCAGCACTGGCCTACCCAGAACCTGACAAACCCTACCAATTACAACTGGCTACTACCAAAACGCATGTGAATGCCATATTGTCCCAGGTTAGTGGAACAGGATTAAGGCCAGTTGCCTATGCCTCAAGACTGTTGAGTGAGGTTGAACAGTGATTCTCAGTGCGAGAAAGAGGTCTTAGTGCTGGTTTGGGCCACGCAAAAATGGGAGCATACAATTGGAACAGCGCCCATCACATTAAGGACAACGCACACACCAGTCAGGTAGATTCTGTCTGGGAAAGTCAATGAAGGAAGAATCTTTCACCCACAATTAGCAGCATGGACGCTATCATTACTAAACAAGGAAATTAATGTTAAAGATATCAAGAACCTATCCATCGTACCATATGTGCTGCTGGTGCAAGGTGAGGACCATGAGTGTCCACTCCCCACCCAAATGATAGGGGAAGAAGCCTCCCTGTTTAGATTGGGAGTGTCATTTGAAGAAGCTAAAGAACGAAGGTATAGCATTTGGTTTGTAGATGGTAACTGTTATTACAGCGAGGGGACACCACGCACTGGTTACGCAGCAATATGATGGAATTTGGGTCAAATCCTCCAAGGAACCGTGACACCACATTTGGCACAGGCAGCCGAAGTTACTGCAGTAGCAGCAGTGCTAGAAGTCATTGCAATGAAAGAGAACCTCTTGATATGCACCGACTCAAACTGGGTACTTAAAGCCTTGATTGATTGGCTCCCAGTATGGAAAAATAGGGACATGAGAACCTCAGATGGAAAGCTGGTCATACATGGCCAAGTGCTATTGTATGCTTGGACAAAAGCAAAGGAAAGATCTGGAGAGACATGGCTTGGACCACCTCTCGGTGAGCTCTTAAATTTCCCGCTGCCTCACCGGAGATATTACTCAATCTTCCTTGCCACTCAACGTAACATTTTTGCTCATTAATATGGGCATATACATTTACCTCTCCTGGATGAGCTTAACAAAGTCTTCCCTCATATATCAGATGTTCTTCCCTCTTAGACGTGTCTAGGAATTTACATACATAATGTGCCCCAGAGTATACCTCTAGTCCATTACTCATGGTATACGTTATTGTGGCCCAAAGTATTATCCAATACATGATCTTCAATACACACAATATAAGGCGATGGTGGACACAGTATGGGATCTGCAACAAACCAAGCAACATTTAAACATTAACATCATCATTCCTTATCCCCTTTCATGCCTTCAGCTGAGTAATGTGAAACCACTTGTACACTGGTTTCCCCTTTTTAGTTTTTAACTCTAGTTGGTACATTATTGGGTTAGCCTTGTTCACTATGAGGACTGGTCCCACCCATCCTGGACTCAGAACATGGGTCTCTTCTGAGAATGCTCTATACATAACTCATTCTCCCACTTCCCATTCTGTAAACCTCAACCTATCACCCATTTGCTTGCCCATTTTCTTTTCATTCAATTTTAACTGGACCATCACTTGTTTTTGGATTTTAGAGACAGCGTCAATCCAATGTCAGAGCGGTAGGACAATTTCCCTCCCAGAAGCTGATCTACTCGCAATCACACATTCCCCTTCTGAGCTTCCACAACCCTTTCAAGCCCCATATATCAGCATCCCAGCCTGTTCCTCTTTCCAGTTCATCCTTTACACTTCTGTGACTGGCCACATCCTGACTCAGGTGCTGAAATCCAGACACTGTACTCTGAGCTTCTCACTCCGTTACCATTGCCTTCCTGATGCCCAAACAGGAGGGCTCTCACCTGTCTCCCTTTGCTCCAGCCCCTCTCAGCCACCTGGACTTGCAACATCAGTATTTAAAGCTCTTTGGGGTCTCCTTGTATTTGTATGCAGAGTGCTCAGCTCCCTTTGGACACTACCTTAATACAAATTTATCATCCGTCCAGGATGATCCCCTCCTCCAAGGTAAACTTCTTTGTCATGTAAAATATTCCAGGGATCCCTCTATAAAAAACAGCCCCATCAAAACAGAGTCCATCCTGTTTGCAAGAAACCTACCCTACACATACTCCTTCCAGGGTTGCAACCACTTGGCCCACTAACATCCAGATAAACCTGCCAACTTGCAGATTTCCAGCTCAGTTTCACTCTTTAGTGATGCTACTTTCCTCTTCTCCCTCAACTTCTAGCACTTCTACCCAATTGCCCTCCTTCCATTCTCCTGAGCGCCGGTCTGGAATTCCACCCCTCCTACTCTGTGTACAGTCCAGTCATCTGTAAAGCAACTAGAGAGAGCTCTGCCCTAGAACACCATTTACACAGCAGAGAATCTGCACGTAGACACAAACATACAGATATGATAGTGAACAACATAAGCTTATAAGGCACTAAGTACATCCCTGTGTAACTTAGTAATTACTGATTACACTGAAAGGAATGCCTCTAGATCTACACTCCAAGCATATATCCACTAGAAAAGGCTATTTATCTAATCTACTCTATGACCTTTCTAGAGCAGCTATTGCAGGACACTTTGATTGGGACCACTGTGGTTTTCCTAATTAAAGTTTGAAAAATTGTTAAGCTTTAGCATGTTGTTTATGTTGATTTTTGCCTGTTTTATTTTCTTAAAGAGAAAATTTTAAAAAGAAAAAATTGTTAACACAGTTTCTCAATTGAAAATTGACAATTTGGTTGGTACTAACCAGGTTTGTTTTGTTTTAGTTTAAAAAAGAAAACATTTATGTTTTGGCAGCCTAGCACTACTGGTTATTTTTTGTCTGAAGCATTAGATAATCATTTACTTCAATGTTTATCATAAAAAATAATTTGAGTTGCTATATCCCAGCCCCAATCACAAGATCTTAGTGCTACTACTGAAATACATAGTTAGAGTTCGAGTCTCTCAGTGTTCCATGTGCCCTAATTTCATTAACAGTAATAAATGTTGAAAGCACATAAAGACTTGAAAATAAAGTTACTTTAAGCATCAGGAATAACATTTTGAAAAGAGCCCAAATCCCATTTTCAAAATGGATTTAGGCACTTAGGAACCTAAATCCCATTGAACCTCAACTGGATTTAGGCTCCTACAACACTCACGACCAGATTTACGAAGGCATTTCTGTTCTTGAAGCATATAGGCATCTGGTAGGATTTTCAAAAGTGCCTAAGCAGGTCCCATAATGCCTAACCCGCTTAGACCTACTAAGCATCTATCTGCATCTTTAGGAGCCTAAATACCTTTGAAAAATCTGGCCCTTGAGCATTTCTGTTACCTAAGGTCTGCAGTGCTTAGACTTCTTTGAATCATATATTCAACGCTCAGCGGGATTGAACGAAGTTTCATAGACTCATAAAAATGTAGGCTGGATGGATCTTGAGAAGTCATCAAATCCAGCTCCCTGCACTGAGGCAGGACCAGGTAAACCTAGTCCATCCCTGACAGGTGCTTGTCCAAACTGTTCTTAAAAACCTCCAGTGATACGGATTCCACACTTCCCTTGGAAGCCTATTCCAGAGATTAACTCCCCTTATAGATATAAGGAAAAACTTTTAAAACTAAACTAGCTCTCTCTTGCTGAAGATTAAGCCCATTGCTTGGCCCACCTTTCATGAGCATGAAGAAAAATTGAGCACCATCTTTATAACTGCCTTTAACATATTTGAAGATTTATTTGTTCATCATCCTATGGGAGTTAAACTGAGCACTATGCAATTAACTAGGTGTGGATTTCTCAGGCGAGACTTTCAAAACATAGGTCCTGTCTGGTCTGTGTACATGGTAAAGGTCCCATGACGCTTTCCCTAAGAGAAGGAGTTTATCTTACTGCAATGACTACTTTGTCCTTTCCTCCTCCTTATCTAACATGCTGTGTACTAGAGGGCTATTGGAAGTTCCTTCCTTTGCAGTATCATATATATGATTTGCAGTTTTCAGGTCACTGAGACCAAAATACAAAAATGAATTAAAAAAGATTATGTTGACATGGCAGAATTGCTTCCTATGAGCATCTTCTAAGATTAAAAACAAAACTGAACAATTTCAAATGATATAAAAAATATTTCTCTCTTCTAGAAAGGGAAATACTCTTATGCAAGGGAGGTGCATGAAAGCACCAAAGGAGATGATGTGGGGTTGCTGTTCAGGACTTCATGTTTATGTAGTTGTTGCTGGTACTTGTGTAGAATTTTAATAACATTGTTTTACAGTGAATAAGGGTATTGGGGCAAATTTCCAGCTGCTGTAAACTGGTGTTGCTCCATTGAATTCAATGGTGCTCTACCAATTTACAGCAGCAGAATATGGCCCAGAATATACATTTTCTTTAGCCTTTTTATGAAATCTCCTCTCCAGGAAAAATATTCTCCCTTTGTGGAACCCTTGGGAGAATCCAATTTTGGTAAAATGAGAATAAAAGATGTCCCATTATTGTGATTCTGCTAGCTTCATTGGGCATCAAAGAAAATCAAAACCATGGAAATGCAGAGCCCAGCTGCTTCAGCTTCCATGGCAGTCTTCCTCAATATCACTTCTAGCCTGCATACTTTACAATAGCATTCAGGATGCAAGAGGTTAAAGCATCCTGCTGCACAGAAAGCTTTGACTTGAAAAGTCTACCAATCTCTCTCTTAATCTGCAGAACATAGCTGTGATCATGAGACAACTAAAGTCATGAGCTTGTTAATGCTAAAATGACAGCTATTATAACAACAGGGTATTTATTAAGCCTCCCATTACCCTGCTGTGTCCTCAGACACCAACTTCTTTCCAAGACTTTGTTTTATTTTTAATAACCAAAAGTTAAGAAAATAATTCTGTTTCCACCAATCTAACAAGAAGTCATGCAAAGGAAAAAAAAAAAACTTTATTAAACTCTTCCCTCCATGCCAGCTTGACTTCCATTACCAAGGGAGGCTATATTCGTTCTGTCCTATTTTTCTGTCTGGATGGTGCAGTATAGTCTTACCTCCTCCTGCCCCCCTTCCTCCCCCCCCCCCCCTCACCCCCCACACACAAAAAAAGATAAACCTATGCATTTTTTATCTAAATGACACATTATAATGTTGCATAGAAGGTCAGTGCTGACGTCATTTTACAGTCATGAATACCATGGCCTTGTCATGACTTACAAGCTGGCACTGTTCATTTAGTAATTAAACTAGCTCCAATGTCTGGTAGCCCTGCATTTTTCACTGTTGTTAATTTGTATTAGGATAGCGCCTAGAGGCCTCCACCAAGTAGAAGTTCCATTATGCAAATAAGTAATAGTCCTGGCCCCAAAGCCTTTAGTCTAAAAGACAAGATGTAACAGGTAGATGAGACAAAAAAGCTGGCAGTGGGAAGGGAAGATAAAGTGACAGTAATAAGAGAATGTTTTAATATAAAATAGCTGTGAAAACAATTCATAAATGTCCAAGCCAATCAGTAGCTTTAGTCGCAGGATTCTTTATACTATACAACCTAATAAGGAATTCCTCAGGCAGTTATTTCCCACAAGTTTTTAACTCCCTGGAATTTATGTTATGTGAACCATAGATTTGAGAGTCATAATTCAAACCTTGTCTATTCTCAAAAAGTGCAGTAGTTTAAAAATCAATCTTCTTAAACCAATCCAAACTCTTCACACAGACACACTAACCAGTTTATCTTAAAAATCAATAACTTACATAAGCTAAAACTATACAACCAACAGTTAAACCATTTTAAGTGCACCTGTGTTAGGGTTTTGTGCTGTTCTATCTATCTATTTCATTAGGCTGGTGCACTTGTCTAGTATACACAAGGCCTTAGAGGCAGAATGTAGCATTTTTACAATTTTGGTGGAAGCTATGCTACAGTGTTTATGCAACTTTCAATTTCTACCACCCACAAATTTGCCAAAAATCAAATAAAACTAATAAACTCATTCATCATGGACCTATCTAAATGTAATGAAAGCATAACAGGATGAAACTCCTCCATGAAAGATATAGTTAAGCTTGAAAGGATTAGATTTTTTTAATAGGTAAATGTTGGTAAACATCAATTTCACACACACAAAACAATGAAAATTTATTTCCATTCATAATACTAAACATTTACAGTAAAGAAAATGCTGCTGCTTGAGAAAGAGTTTGATTTAAGGATATTTATATTGTATATTTTGACATATGATATTGACAATTTATGTTTTAGCAGTTATAAAGCTTCAGCTGTTTGACTCTCAATGCCTGCTGTCATTAAATAATTATTGTCTGACCAACTGTCTGACCCCTCCATAATTTCCCGCAACTGTGAAAATTTAAATAGATAAAAATGGACATGCTTAAAAATAAACATTGATATTATTCATAATATTATTTTTTTTTAAATCAAATTCTGACAAACCTAGATATAGTTCTTTCTCCCTCCCTCAAATTGTGGTGCACACCTACTAAATCTGATGGCAAAGCAAGAGCAAAGAGGCATGCTCAAAGGATTGAGGTAGATGGAAAAGAAAAGAAAACTAACCCAAGCTATTTGCCTTACTCTCTTACCTTCTTTCTTCTTTTATGTAGATGGGGGCAGGGGGCTCCGATTTCTTAGGAGTTGAAAATTAATACACTAAGCCCTGGTCTACACTAGAAAATTAAGTTGGCTTAACTACTTTGCTCAGGCTTGTGAAACATCCACTCCCCTGAGAGCTGTCGTTAAACCAACCTAGCCCCCAGTGTAGACAGTGCGAGGTCAATGGAATAATTCTTCCGCCAATCTAGCAACCATCTCTTGGGGAGGTGGATTACCTAAACTAGGGGAGATTCCCTCCTATTGGCATAGGTAGTGTCTACAGTGAAGCACAGCTGTGCCACAGTAGTGTTTTAAGTGCAGACAAGCCCTAAGGGTCTGATCCAAAAGCCCACTGAAGGCAGTGGAAAGACTTCCAGTGATTTCAATGGGCTTTTATCAGGCCCATTGATTCAGTATTTAAGCAACTAACTTCAAGTTTTATTCATGACACCCAGCTGATCAGGGTGCATAGTTACATGCAGATAATTAAACTCCCCCAAAGCCAATCCCAGCATGTACTATGTGACACACTGCACCCCATGTATACCCTTATAGTGTGATTGTGTATCATTCATGTTCACCCTTACAGTGAAACTGTGTATTGTTTAATGCAAAGTATGTCATGTAAGGTGTTTTTGGAATGCTCATGACATTCTGAACATTATTGTTACATTAGTATGTTTGTTGCAATGTCATATGTATAGTTATGAAGCTCGGCTATGTAATATTCCCAAATATGTCTCTCATGACTTGAGGCAGATCTAGGCAAACACTAAAGGCAGAGAGGTAGTTCACGCCTCACTAAGGCATGCATAAAACAACCCAGCTCTTCCAGGAACAATGGACTAGCCTAAGCATGATAAGGGAATACTCACTGACTAAAATGGAGGGGACCATACAGGACATTGTCACCTGACCCTGAAGAGGGGGGTGAAGGGACATGTTGAAAAGGGGAGACATTTTGCTTGCTCTCTCTCCCCCCCACTTCCATCTACAAAACAATATCAAGCAACTGAAAGACTGTCCACAGGGGGAGGGCCTGGCTGAAGGAAGTCAACCAGCCAGCCTGTGGTGAGCATCATCTAACTTTGTAAAGCTACTGAAGGTGTTAAGCTTAGTTTAAAATGCAATTTGCTTTTATTTCATCCTGATCAAATCTGATTTATCTTTCTCTGGCTTATAATCACTTAAAAACTTTCTGTACTTAATAAACTTATTTGTTTGTTTTATCTAAAGCAGTGCATGTGGTTTGGGTGTGTGTAAAGACTTCATTTAAAGTGACAAAGCTAGTGCATATCAATTTCTTTGATAAACTGAAAAATTAATATGGGGAGCACTGAACATTGCAAGACAGAAGTTCCTAGGGTTGCCTCCAGGACTGGGAGTGTTTGCTAGGGTCATTATATTGCATAATCCCATGAGTAGCTGGCAAGAAGCACTCACTCACTAAATTAAGAGATGCTTGCTTGCAGGAGGCTGTATGTGGACTGACCCAGGAGTGGGGGTTCACACAGTGGAGCAAGTGCAAGACAGGCTCCAGGAGTGAGGGATTGAGGTGACACAGCTATACACCAGTCTAGATTGCAGAAGGGAATGTCACATACTGGATCTTAGCTAAAAATAAATACCAATTCTACCGGTGGCTGTCTCTGTTTCAGAGTCCTAGCCAAGAATGTAAAGGATATCTTCCAAAGGTATAAGAAAACTCACAGGCAGTTCTAACTCACATGACTGATAGAGGACTACCAGAAGATAATTGATCTATCAATAGTTGATACTGACATTTAGAAAGTCAGATTTTGCGTATGGTCAAATGGTTAAACAATTTCTCCAGTGTGTTATTTACAAAAAAATATCTCCTTCCCTCATACCTCTTTCCTCCAAACAACGTATTGTGGATAACACCACTGCAGTTGGATAAATGTATTTCTTTGCAAAAAGAAAAGGTGGGTGAGATAATATCTTTTAATGGGCCAACTTTTGTTGGTGGAAGAGACAAGCTTTCCACCTGCACAGAGCTCTTTGTCAGATTTGGAAGAAGTAATCAGATCTTCAGTTCTGGAAAAAGTGACAAAGAGTTCAGTGCAGCTCAAAATTTGTCTCTTCCATCAACGGAAGATTAAAAGATATTATCTCACCCACATTTACTCTCATATCCTGGGACCGACACGACACAGCTGCAACAACACTGCAAACATATGTCTTTTCACACAGAATTAAAGGTTTGAGCTTTTCCATTACATGGACCATATCATAGAGAGATCTGGGTAGGGAGATGGCCTACAAGATATTTAAAATCATACTAATTAATCATGATGTGGTAGGCACTGTACAGAGGAGTAGATAATCCCAGCACCAAAGAACTTACAATCTGTGTAGACAAGATAAACACAGGTAGGGGAGACAGGCAGAGTGAATAAGGTTATGGCAGCAAACATGCTAGTTCCATATTTGTGGGAGGGAATTTAGAAGGGGGATAAGCCAAGTGGGAAAAAAAAGGGAAGGGGAGGGGTGAGGAGGGAGCCAGGACCAGGGAGAAAATGATAAGAAAAGCAGGGGTGGAATGAAACTGAGGTGAAGCGACTGCAAGGGAATGAGAAGGTTGGAGCAAACAGCCAATCAGCACAAGGCAAAGACAGTCCATTCAACAGTCCAGGAATTTCTCTGAATGTCCTGAGGTCCCTGCTTTCACTCCTACCAGCTGGAGTCTCTGGTTGACTCTCTGGGCAGGCACCTCCCCCCCATATGTGGCCTTGGGGGAAAGAGAGAGGCACCACTTGGTCCTAGTGCCCCTGATGTGTGTGTGTGTGGAGGGGGGGGGGAAGGGTCTCCCCTTCACAGTTCTGGGCTGAGACGTTCTGAGAGGAAGGGTGGCACTGGCTGGGACCCATTTTACCCCCTTCCTCCAGTGCAGCAGTCCCAGCTTGGGCAGCTTCTTCTCCAACTTCAGGAGTCTCTGTCTTTGCCATTTTTCCCCAACGTCACATGGAGAGGAGAGGAGAGGAAGGGAATGTGCATCCTACTGCCCCCAGAGTAGGTGGTTGTCTTTTATATATAGGCCACCTCCTCTGACATTATGGCTTCTGCAGCTTTCACTTACTTGGAAAAACAGTATTAGAAAAACAAATTTTCACAGCTGGAAAGAAGGGGAGACTGTCCTTTGCGCACATCTAGCAATGCTCCACACCCCACACTTTGGAGACCCACTTCTATACATTTTAAGCAGAGCTCAGTGAAATTTGCAATTTCCGTCCCTTGAGATGGTTTGAAATGTCAATATTTGTTTCCTCACAGATCAGGACAGAAAGTTGAAAGTTTGAAACATTTTGCAGCACAGAAATTCTGAACAATTTTGATTTGGAAACATCAAAACATTTCAATAGACATTTTAGAATCATAGAATATTAGATTTGGAAGGGACCTCAGGAGGTCATCTAGTCCAACCCCCTGCTCAAAGCAGGACTAACCTCAGCTATATCATCCCAGCCAGGGCTTTGTCAAGCCTCAGCTTAAAAACCTCTAAGGATGGAGATTCCACCACCTCCCTAGGTAACCCATTCCAGTGCTTCACCACCCTCCTAGTGAAAAACTTTTTCCTAATGTCCAACCTAGACCTCCCCAACTGCAACTTCAGACCATTGCTCCTTGTTCTGTCATCTGCCACCACCGAGAACAGCTTAGCCCCATCCTCCCTGGAACCCCCTTTCAGGCCGCTATCAAATCCCCCCTCATTCTTCTCCTTTGCAGACTAAACAAGCCCAGTTCCCTTAGCCTCTCCTCATAAGTCCTGTGCTCCAGCCCCCTAATCATTTTCATTGCCCTCCGCTGGACTCTCTCTAACTTCTCCACATCCTTTTTGTAGTGGGGGGCCCAAAACTGGACACAATACTCTAAATGCAGCCTCACCAATGCCAAATAGAGGGGAATAATCACTTCCTGCGTCCTGCTGGCAATGCCCCTCCTAATGCAGCCCAATATGCTATTAGCCTTCTTGACAACCAGGGCACACTGCTGACTCATATCCAGCTTTTTATCCACTGTTACCCCCAGGTCCTTTTCTGCAGAACTGCTGCCTAGCTCATCGGTCCCCAGTCTATAGCTGTGCATGGGATTCCTCCTTCCTAAGTGGAGGACTCTGCACTTTTCTTTGCTGAACCTCATTAGATTTCTTTTGGCCCAATCCTCCAGTTTGTTTAGGTCCTTCTGTATCCTATCCCTATCTTCCAGAGTATCTACCACTCCCCCTAGCTTAGCGTCATCTGCAAACTTGCTGAGGGTGCAATCTACCCCATCCTCCAGATCATTAATGAAGATGTTGAACAAAACCGGCCCCAGGACCGACCCCTGGGGCACTCCGCTTGTGACCGGTTGCCAGCTAGACATGGAGCCATTGATCACTACTCGTTGAGCCCTATGCTCTAGTCAGTTCTCTATCCATTGTATAGTCCATTCATCCAACCCATACTTCTTTAACTTGCTGATAAGACTACTGTGAGAGACAGTATCAAAAGCTTTGCTAAAGTCAAGGTATATCATATCCACCGCCTTCTCTACATCCACAGAGCCAGTCACCTCATTATAGAAAGCAATCAGGTTGGTCAGGCATGACTTTCCCTTGGTGAATCCGTGTTGACTGTTCCTGATCACCTTCCTCTCTTCCAAGTGCCTTAAAATGGATTTCTTAAGGACCTGCTCCATGATTTTTCCAGGGATTGAAGTGAGGCTGACCGGTCTGTAGTTTCCTGGATCCTCTTTCCTCCCTTTTTTGAAGATGGGCACTATATTTGCTTTTTTCCAGTCCTCAGGGACCTCCCCATTTGCCACGAGCCTTCAAAGCCTTCAATTAAAAAGACGACATGTGAGTCCCATGATGCGCCACACAGCTCAATAAGAGCAGAAACTATATTGCATTATGGGAGATGAAGTCTTCCAGGTAGCCCAGCCCGTAAGTGAGAATGGGGGCTTGAACCACAGCTCCCACAAGGCATGCACTGATTAAGGAATTGCAGTTTAATATTTTGTTGAACTGATTTGAAAGTAAATATTTTGGGTCAACAAAAATGAAATATTTTGATTTTTGGGTCAAACCGACCCAAAATGAAACATCTAATTTAGATTTTCCAAAGGAAAATATGATTTTCAGCAAAAATCAAAGTTTTCAATATTATGGAAACTGTATTTTCCATCAGAGCATAATTCCATTGTAATTCCAGCTCTAATTTTAAGAAGCCAGGTGCTCTAGTAACTAATAATTTGAGGGCAGAATTCAGAGTTAATTGCATTACAAGCCCTTGAAAAACAGGTTTTAAGAATTATGCCATTCCACTTCCTCAAAACCAAAACATAGGGCTCCATGTAAATGCTGCCAGAGCAGTAGCGTTTGTGGTAATAGACAAACCGATTACGGGCTCCTACTGAACATCTCAGAGACACAGTCTCAATTCATTGCAGAATTCTACAATTTCACCTGTTTGCAATGTTGTTGTCGCCATCCCAGGATATTAGAGAGACAAGGTGGGTGAGGTAATATCTTTTATTGAACCATCTTCTGTTGATGGAAGAGACAAGCTTTCGAGCTTACACAGACCTGAAGAGCAGCTCTGTGTAAGCTCCAATGCTTGTCCCTTTCCCCAACAAAAGTCAGTCCAATAAAAGATAGTACCTCACCCACCTTGTTTCTCCAGTTTCACCTACCATTTATGCTAATGAGATGCATATAGATTATCTCACAGCAAGGTATTTCCTCACCTGAAAACAGACAAAAGCATTTATACTGCATAATATTACAAAAATGAAACAAACATCAGAATGACGATGATGGCCAAGGTTTCATCATTTTCGGGTGGTGACTTTAAGAGTAATTAAACAGTGCAATGAACAGGCAGTATTAGACTGATTTAAAGGGACAGGACACCACTGAGGAGGAGCATATGCATCCTCACGACCAGTGAGGAAGTGCAACTTTTTCATTAATAGCCAGATTTCCCATTTATTGCTTGTGTACACAGATTTTTTTCATGGTCTTTGAAAGCAGAAAGATGATCTTATGCTTAAGGTGCATGACTTTGACTCAGGAGACAGGGGATGTAGTTCAGATTTTGCCACACAGTGTGGCCATAAATAATCCACTTCATTTTGCTGGGTCAGATTCCCCATCTGGAAAACAGATATAATAGTACTTCTCTATTTCTGAGATGTTGTGAGGATAAATTAATTAATGTTTGGTAGGCACTTGGGCACTACAGTGATGAGTATCATAGAAAAGCTGATAATTAAATACATTAGGGATCAGAGTTTTAGTGGTTTCAGAAGAGTGGACAAGCAGGATTTAACAATTTTTATAGTTTGTGCACATTTTTTATCAATTCTATGACACAAGCAATTCTCATTTTGATTGATGCTCTTCTTAGAATATGCGTCCATGTGGATCTCTCTAGCATGTGTCCCATGAGCACAAGACCCGATTCTTTACATAGCGCTCATTGGACCACACCTGTGCCCTGCTGGTCCTTGCCCCCTCACTCCCAGCCAAGGGCAGAGCAGCCACAACTTTCCCTCAGTTCACGCTTACCACCTGTGGCAGCGAGATGTTACCAGGCTGTATCTGTCTGGTACCCCTTAACACATTCTTCAAACCTGGTCCAGGTCAAGATAGTTAGGGTTAATTACCTAGACATTTCCACGCTTTTTCCTTTAAAATTTGTTTCTTTAAATTTACTTCTAAAAAATTTCTCTCACGTTCTGTACCACAACCACTTCAATAGCGGATTCAAAGTCTTTGTGTTTCAAATCCTGTCCATCTTGTGATGGCCTCATTCCCCTTACACATGGTCATAGGCATTTATTCGGTCTCAGCAAGAGCTTGTAAGTACTTGACTGTTGCTCTGTCTGCTGGTTGTTCTCCTTAACAGAGAAAATCTAGAGACACACAGCTAAAAGTATGTCTTCTGCAGCAGTTTATGAGGGGTACTTTGAACCCAGAAGAATGGGCACAGAATTCCAAAACAGGACCTTCCATGTCTAAGTCCTAGTTTGTCAGTGCTTGTCAGTCAGGACTCCCAAGGCTGATATCAGTACGGAGTCTGACCCAGCCCCAATAGGCCAGAAGCCATGGCCCACCAAAGACCAGCTCAGCACTGATGGCTGTGCTGGCACCAAAGATCACTGCTGCCTTCTCTACACTAAGAGGTAGATGAGAACACTGGACCAAGCACTGTTCCTGGCACTTATCTGCCTTCTTTAAAAAGGGAAAGTTGAGAGGCCTAAGAAAAGCTATTGACTTGCACTCTCATCTCAAGATGAGCACAAAGCCCTCTCATGCTACAGAAGCAAGTGACAGTGGTTCAGTTCCAGCTCAGCATCTCCATCCCTACATCTGGTATCAATACCTCAACATCAAAATCACAGTACCAACATCAGAGCTGGCACCAGCAATCGAGGCCTTACTGGGAATACCTGACTTCTCAACCAAAGTTACCTCCTCTCCAGTACAGTCTTTGGCACTGGAAGTCTTCATCCGACACTAACGCCAACGTTTAAGCTCCTACTACCAACGTCACCTCAGAGATCAGTACCATCACTAAAGGAGATCTATTCCTCCTCCTCTCAAGGCCACACCTTCTCCAAGGCCCAACTTCCATCCAGCATCACCTCCACAGTCACCCTAGATGAGGAGATGGTTCAGTCCTCCAGAGAAGAACCACTCATTTTAGAGTCCCAGTTTACCAATCACATGCCAAACATATCCTAACCAACCTGGTGAACCTTTCCCATAAAACTTTCCACCTTGGCTATACTGGATTTATTAGTGCCCATCCTCCAGAAGTGGGCCTCCTTCCTGATCATCTAGCAAATTAAGGTCTCATTCTCCTGCTGCTCCAGTTTCAAGACCTACCAGAAGCTCTTAGGACTGGGGACAGAACACCTGACAGAGGAAGAGGCAAGACCCATCATCATCTCTTGATGAGGTAGTCTCTTTGGCTCCAGTACCAGCCATGGATTATTTCAGAGATATTCAAAATCTGCTGTTGCAAATTGCTGACATCCTAGAGATTAAGGAAAAGGTCCTGAAGTTATTCAATAACCCCAGTCCTTTGCTCTGAGCAGGTTAGCAAGGTCTATAAATGAAAGAAGGCATCTTGGACTCCGACAAAGATCTCTGGCAGACCCTTACTACTTTAGCTTCTACTGCAAAGAGTGTAGAAAAGAAAGATGTCAAGTGCCTCAGAAGGGCTTCAAACAATTTTACACTCTTAACAAATGAGACCTTATACTCCTTGAAAGACTCCAGAGCCACTTTGAGATCTCTGTGCATTTAAACCCCAGCCTCGAGGCAGAAGCCTTTCAGACACTAATCTCAGACAAGACAAAGTGCCCACCTACTCTCAACAATTTCCTACTTATGCTCAGAGGAAGGAAATCAGGTTCTATCAAAGGAGGTCTCCATTTTCTACAGTCAGCAGCCAACCTGCAACATCCTCAAGAAAGCAGGTTTCAATCTTCATATCGGAGTAACAGCCTAGCCAGATTAGAGCTATCCCCAAACCTTGTCTTCAGATGCCATCTTTTCCTATTCTACCAGGTTCGGATTGGAATAACCACCAACAAATGAGTATGAGAAATCCTCTACCATGGATATGCCATTAAATTCCAGTCCCAGCCTGCTAATCAATCCCCTCCTCATCCCTGTTCAAAGGCCCGTCTCATGAAAGTCAAGTGAAAGAAGATGCACTGCTTCACCATGGAGCCAAAAGCAGAGGTACCTCTGAAATTCAAGGGAAGAGGTTTCTACTCCTAATATTTCCTTGCTCTAAAGAAAAAAGGGACATCTTTTCCTAAACCTGATAAGACTGAAAAAAAATATACATGCAGTCTCAGATTCAGGATGGCAAAGTTAGCCTCCATCATTCCTTCCTCATAGGCTCAAGACTGGTTTTGGCTCTTAACCTCCAAGAGACATACTTCCAGACTGTGATCCAGCTGGCCTGCAGGAAGTACCTGTAATTCACAGTAGGGCCCAACCATTGTCAATACAAGGTAGTACTATTCAGTCACACCACAGCACCAAGAGTATTGGCAAAAACCTCTTAACATGCAGCCACCATGACTAAGAAGAGAAGGCATTCACATCTATCCATATATAGATGATTCTCTGATCATAGCTAGGTTCATCAATCAGGTGGATGTTACAGCCCTGAAATTCACCCTTAATCTGTTCAAAAAGCTGGGTGTGATAAACTCTAACAAACCAATCACTCCACCCATTGCAGATAATAGAATTAAGAGGAGCACATATAGACTCTGAATCAGCAAAGGTATACCTTCCCAAGGAGAGATTGCAGTCTAACCAGACAATCTTCTCCAGTATCAAGATAAATCTATCACAGTATGAACCTGTCTCATATAAATCAGGCCACACGACAGCTTGCACTTATTTGACACGTCTAGCCAGACTTAACCTACATCTCTTACAAGGCTGGCTGAGTCACTGAATCAATCTGTGAAACTCTAAACAGACATGTTCCTCGTAGTCCCAGCTCATATCCTATTGTCACTGAAGTGGTAGATGGATGTTCAGAAAGGGATGTCCTTCTCCACTCCTCTGCCTACAAAGATGCTGATCAGGAACAGTTTGGAGTGCTCATCTTCAAATACTTGGGATATGGTCTCAGAAGATGAGTCTCCACGTACACATCCTAGAACTCCGGACACTCAGGTTAGCCTGCAAAGTATTCCTCTCAACTTTAAATAATTCCACTATACAAATACATTGCAGATGTCTTTGTAAATATTATGGAAACAAGCAGAAAGGTGCCCATTTATCGCCTCTATGCCAAAAGGCAATCAGACTGTGGGCATGATGTCAGCCTTATCGGATAACTCCAATTGCTCTTCATCTTCCAGAGGCCAACAACTTAGATTTCTCAGAAGATAATCAGTCACCAATCACAAATGGTCTCCAGAGAGCTCCATCCTCAAATCATGGGCAGGGATGAGCACACTCCTTCAATGGGGGTGGGATGGAGTAGGGGTGGGGCGGAGAGGCAGAGTGGGAGTTTCCAGGCACCGGCTTAGCCTCCCAAGCCTCTTATACCTACACCCATGCCTCAGACTCATATTTCAACAGTGGGGAATCATAGAAGTGTAGGACTGCAAGGGACCTCAACAGAGCATTTAGTCCAGTCCCCTGAACTCAAGGCAGGACTAAATAATAAAACAAGGTTATTTACCAGTAACTGATGTTCTTCGAGATGTGTTGCTCATGTCCATTCCACTATAGGTGAGTGCACGCCACTGTGCATGGTTCCCGGAACCTTTTCCCCTTAACAGACCCCGTAGGGCCAGCTCTGGTGCCCCCTAGAGTCCTGTGCACATGTTGTGGTATATGAGGCGCTGGCAGCCCTACGCCCCCTCAGTCCCTTCTTTCTGCCTCAGTCCCTTCTTTCTTTCTCTGGCAGCAGGGACTGGGGGGGGGGGGGGTTGTGGAATGGACATGAGTAACACATCTCGAAGAACATCAGTTACTGGTAAGTCATCTCGTTTTCTTCTTTGAGTGCTTGCTCATGTCCATTCCACTATAGGTTACTAACAAGCAATACCTTTGGAGGTGGGTAGGAGTTACCGGTGAGCTGCCCTCAGCACCGCTCTGCCAAATCCCACGTCCTCTCTCTCCTGCTGGACGATGGTGTAGTGGGACATGAAGGTATGCACTGATGACCAGGTGGGGTTTTGCAGATGTCCTGCAGGGGCACTCTCTCCAGGAAGGCTGTAGACGAGGCTTGAGCTCTGGTTGAGTGCGCTGTGATAGTTCCCAGAAGTGGCACCCTCACCTGCTCGTAGCAGAACTTGATGCATGATGTAATCCACGAGGAGATGCGCTGGGTGGAACCTTTCATCCGATCCACCACTGCGACCAAGAGCTGCGTCGATTTCTGGAATGGCTTTGTACACTCGATGTAGAAAGCCAGGGCTTGTCTCACGTCCAGCGAATGCCATCTCTTCTCCTCCTCCGAACCATGCGGTTTGGGAAAAAACACGGGGAGAAAAATATCTTGATTACAATGAAATTCGGAAACCACCTTGGGCAGGAAGGCTGGATGAGGCCTCAACTGCACCTTATCCTTATAGAATACTGTATAAGGGGGCTCTGAGGTCAAGGCCCTAATTTTGGAGACCCTCCTAGCTGAGGCAATGGCCACCAGGAAGGCTACCTTCCATGAAAGCATGAGCAGAGGGCATGAAGCCATGGGTTCAAAGGGGGGCCCCGTGAGTCTCGAGAGGACTAGGTTGAGATCCCAGGTAGGCACCAGGTCGCGGACCTGAGGATGCAGCCTCTCCACCCCATTGAGGAACCTGACCGACATGGGATGGGAGAACAGGACTCTCCCCTCTAGTGGCTGATGGAAGGCCGAAATGGCTGCCAAGTGAATCTTCAACGAAGCCAGTGCCAGACCCTGGAGCTTTAGCTAGAGCAGGTACTCCAGGATCAGCTGCATAGGCAAAAGGCTGGGCGGAATGCCCTGGGACTCCACCCAACAGGTAAACCGCTTCCACTTAGCCTGATACACGACCTGTGTAGAAGGCTTCCTGCTGTCAAGCAGGACTTGTTGGACCCGCACTGAGCAGGCTCTCTCTCCCTCCATCGGCCACAGAGCCTCCAGGCCGTGAGGTGCAGGGTGTCCAGGTCCAGTGCCACAGTGGTCCTGGGAAAGAAGGTCATGCCGCATCAGGAGCTCCAAGGGCAGAGCGATCGAGAGGTCCAGCAGCATGCTGAACCAGTGCTGTCTCGGCCAGGCTGGAGTGATGAATAGGACGTCCGCCCTATCCCTCTTTATTTTCAGCAGGACCTTGGGCAGGAGTGGAATGGGCAGGAACACATACATGAGGATCCCCGTCCAGCCGATGAGGAACGCATCAGAAATCGACCCGGTCTCATGACCCCGGAGCGAGCAGAACCTCAGCACTTCGCGTTCCAGGCCAACGCGAATAGGTCCAGCTGGGGAACACCCCACTTCTGGAAGATCATTGTCACTACCTCTGGGTGCAGCGACCAGTCGTGGCGGGATAGAAATGACCTGCTGAGGCGATCCGCCTCTTCGTTCCTCACTCCCAGGACATGAGAGGCAGTCAAGTGGAAGTCGTACTGCACGGCCAAGTCCCACAGACGGGGTAGCTTCCTCACAGAGAGCCAAGGAGCGTGCCCCTCCCTGCCTGTTTATATAAAACATAGCTGCAGTGTTGGCCGTCAGCACCTGCACCACTCTGCCTGTCAGGAATCAGAGAAACACCCTGCATGCTAGGAGAATGGCCCTCAGCTCCTTCATGTTGATGTGCACGCATCTGTCCTCCCCCGACCAGAGCCCCTGAGCACTCAGGTTGGTGCTGATGTGGGCTCCCCATCCCCCATCTGAGGCGTCGGAGATTAGGGTGACCGACGGGACCAGTTCCCTGAACAGAATGCCCTTCATCACTGCCCTGGGAGACCTCCACCAGTACAGAGGGGCTAGGACGGGCGGGGGAACTGTGACCACGCAATTCAGTGGGCGTCTGCTTGGCACATACTGAGGCCAACCGTGCCTTAAGCGGCCTGAGCCTCAGGTGAGCCAGTCTCACTACGTATGTGCCGGCTGCCATATGGCCTAACAGCTGTAGGTGGTGCCTGGCTGTTGTCATGGGACATCGGTGCAGCTGAGAGATGATAGAGACCATCGCTCAAAACGTGGCTGAGGCAGGAAGGCTCTGGCCTGGGAAGAATCCAGGGTGGCCCCAATGAATTCTGTGTGTTGCACTGGGGTTAGTGTGGATTTCTGCTCGTTTATGAGCAGTCCCAGCCTGCTGCATGTGGACTCCTGCACTTGGGACCTGGACCTGCCCCTGATCAGCTAGTCATCCAGGTAAGGGAAGATTTGCACACCCTTTCGCCTCAGGTGGGCCGTCACTACTGCCATGCATTTGGTGAACACCCTTGGAGCCAAAGATAGGCCAAAGGGCAGGGCTGTAAATTGGTAGTGGGAGCCAGCCACTGTGAAGCGGAGGAAACACCTGTGGCTGAGGAGGATTGACACATGAAAGTATGCGTCATTGAGGTCGAGGCTGGCATACCAGTCTTCTGGATCCAGGGAAGGGATTATGGACGCTAGGGAAACCATGAGAAATCTGAGCCATTTGACATATTTGTTTTGACGACACAGGTCTTATATGGATCTAAGACCCCCCCCCCTTTGCCTTGGGGATGAGGAAGTACCTCAAATAGAACCCCTTCTCCCTTGAGGAACCATAACCACTGTTCCTATGTTGAGGAGGGTGTCCACCTCCTATAAGAGGAATTGCTTGTGAGAGGGGTCCCTGAAGAGGGATGGAGGGAAGGGTTGTTTGGGGGGGAGGGGGAGAAGTAAACTGTATGGCATAGCCCCCAGAGACTATACCGAGGACCCAGCAGTCCAACGTAATCTTTGCCCATTCGGGATAGAAGGGCCTTAACCTGTTTAGGAAGGGGCGGGGTGGATCCAGGAAAGCAGTAGGGGCGCCATCGTCGGGCGCATCATTGAAACTGTCTCCTCTGATTGCCCGACCGCCTGGGGGGCCCCTGCTGGGGGGCTGAGGACAAGCTGGGGGGCTGATTTCTCCTTCTAAACCCTTATTCCTGTCCCTATTCCTATAGGGTTGAAAAAGCATGAGTGGAGGCCTTGGCTGCTGCTGCGCTTGGGGCTGTGACTGACGCCTGCAAGCCTGGGGCGTGTACAGGCCCAGGGAGTGAAGCGTGGCCCTGGAGTCCTTCAGACTGCGCAGCTTTGCATCGGTCTGGTCGGAGAATAGGGCTGAGCCATCAAAGGGGAGGTCCTGAATCAATTGCTGCAGCTCCTGGGACAGGCCCGAGGATTGCAGCCATGAGCACCTTCTCATGGAGATAGCGGAGGCTATGTCCCTACCCACCCAGTCAGCAGCATCACAGGATGTCTGGAGCACTGCCCTAGCCACAGTGGTTCCTTCCTCCACGATGGTGTTAAAGTCTGTGACCTGGTCCTGGGGCAGGGCCTCAGCGATCTGCCTGAGGGAGTCCCACAAGTTGAAATTATCTCCCCCCAGGAGGGCCTGATGGTTGGCAATCCTGAACTGCAGGGCTGCCATGGAATACATTTTCCTCCCAAAGAAATCCAGCTTTTTGTTTTCTTTGTTCTTGGGAGTGGAACCAGGCCGACCTTGCCTGTCCCGCTGGTTGGCTGCGTCTACCATCAGAGTTCTTGGGGCTGGGTGGGTGAACAAATACTCGAACCCTTCAGCCGGGACATAATACTTCTTCTCAGCCACCTTCGATGTAGGGGCAACCGAGGAAGGGGTTTGTTACAGGCCTTAACAATTTTGAGGACCCTATCGTGGACTGGTAGGGCCACTCTCCCTGGGGCAGCCGCCACCAGCACATTGAAGAGGGTATCATCAGCTTCCAGTCACTCCTTGACCTCCAGCCCCAAGTTAGAGGTCACCCTCTTGAGCAGCTCCTGGTGCGCCCTGAAATCCTCCAGTGGAGTCATGTGGTCCTGGGAGACTGCCTTGTCCGGTGAGGAGAAAGAGGACTGCCGAGGCGTGTGCTGAGGGTGTTCCCCCGCCTGACTATGGGATGCACCCGCTGAGGGTCCCTCCATAGGATCCGACTCCTTGTCCAAGGAATGGTGTCTATGGGCCTTCTCCTGTGCCAGGGGCATGGACTGAACCCCTGCTGACAGAATGGATTGGGGCCCCGGTCCCAGCTGGATGCCCCATGGGGCCCAATAAGGCCATTGTTGCGGCCATTGTCCCTGGGGCCAAACGGGATGACTGCACCACCTGCTGTGACACCGTATGGGGGCGCTGGCTGTCCCGATGACTATCCCCCTGTGGGACCCTGAGCCACTAGACTAGTGATGCCGTGGCTGTCCTCGGCCCCGGGTGCCGTGCCGTGGATCATCCTCTCGCCGCCCTCAATGTGGAGGACAACGAGGACCGCATCCATTGCTGTGAGAGGTGCCAACAGACGGAGGCGCGCTCCGAAGAGCTCTCAGTACCAGAGCGCCGTCTTGGTACCGAGGACTTGTGGCGCTGCTTACTTCTTGGTGATCAAGACTGGCGCCGCTCCAAACTCCGTGGTGCCGAGCCTGACTCCAGCAACCAGGTTCCACGTCGGGGACTGCGCAGTGCGGAGTCTTCATATGGCGACCAGGTTCCACTCCGCCTCAGTGTGGGCGAAACCCTCAGTGCTGGGGATCTGGAGCAGGAGCTATCCAAGTGCCACCTGGCAGACCTTGACCGGTGCCGCTTCTCGGCCTGCGCTGCCTCTGGTGCCGGGGACCGATGTCGGAGCCAAGAGGGAGACTCCACATCCTGAGTCAAAGCAGGCTGGCTCGACGATGCTGACCTGGAGCGACTGCTGGGGGAGCGTCTCTGCTCTACCCCCGGTGGCTGTCTGCCGGGAGATCTTCCTCCCCGTACCGGGGATCTTCACCGCCCATCGGGAGGACCCAAAGCAGGCTTGCCCCAGCACACTGGCCCCTTCTCCCTTGGCAGAGGGGCGGGGATGGAGGTGGTATAGGCAAGGCCAACAAGGCTCTTGCCACCTGAAAAGCCTCCGGTGTCGACGGCGTCGGCAGGGGCACTCTCCCACTTCCAGGAGTCGAGGGATGCTCCCTGCCCAGAGATGCAGGTACCAGAGAAGACTCAACGGGCCGTAGCCGGTGCATCTCCGTACTCGACCTTGCCCGTACTGACGGCACAGAGGAGTGTCCATGCTCTGCGCACTGTCTCCATCTTCGGCACCAGGGATGTTGCTCGGTGCCGAGTCGAGCCCGGTGCCGGCAGTGCACTCTGCACCGAGGTGACGCTCGGTGCCGAGGTGGAGCAGATTGACTCTGACTCTGGGCGGAGCGCTGCCTCCGTGAGCAGGGCTTTTAATCGGATCTCTCGGTCCTTCTGAGTCCGCGGTTTAAAAGCCCTGCAGATCTTACATTTATCTTTCCTGTGCTCTTCCCCCAGGCACTTAAGGCACCGAACATGGGGGTCGCTGAGCGGGAAAGCCTTCCTGCAGGAGGCACACGGTTTAAATACAGGCGATCGGGGCATGGCCCAGCCGCTCTAAGTCCCTCAGAAACTTCTTATTTAACTACACTTAACATTACTTAACAACTACTTAAAACTAACTAAAGTACTTTGAATAACAAAGAGTTCAAAGAAGGGGAATTGTACTTGCAGAGAGCAAGGCTAGTTCCAGCAACCATCATAGGCAGAAAGAAGGAACTGAGGGGGCGTAGGGCCGGCAGTGCCTCATATACTGTGGCATGCGTGCAGGACTCCAGGGGGCACCAGAGCCAGCCCTTCAGGGTCTGCTAAGGGGAAAAATGTTCTAGGAACTGTGCACAGTGGTGTGCGCTTACCTATAGTGGAATGGACATGAGCAATCACTTGAAGAACTAGACCATTCCTAACAGATGTTTATCTAACTTCTTCTTAAAAACCTCCAGTGAAGGAGATTCCTCAACCTCCCTAGGCATTTTATTCCAGTGCATAATTACCCTGGCATGGAGGAATTTTTTCCTAACATCCAATCTAAACCTCCCTTGCTGCAATTTAAGCCCATTGTTTCTTGTCCTACCTTCAAAGATTAATTAGAACAATTTTTCACCCTCTTCCTAGTAGCAACCTTTTATGTACTTGAAAACTGTTATGTTCCCTCTTAGTCTTTTCTTCTCTAGACTAAACAAACTCAATTTTTTCAATCTTCCCTCATAGGTCATGTTTTCTAGGCCTTTAATAATTTTTGTGGCTCGCCCCTGGACTTTCTCCAATTTGTCCACATTTCCTGAAATGACACAGTACTGCAGCTGAAGTCTTATCACCGCAGAATAGAGCAGAAGAATTACTTCTTGTGTCTTGCTTGCAACACTCCTGCTGCTACATCACAGAATGTTTTCTTTTTTTTCGCAACAGTGTCACACTGTTGACTCATTTATCCTGTGATCCACTATAACCCTCAGATTCCTTTCTGCAGTACTCCTTCCTGGGCAGTCATTTCCAATTTTGTGTGTGTGCAGTTGATTGTATCTTCCTAAGTGGAGTACTTTGCATCACATTATAAACTTACTCACTGAAGAGAACTCAAAGTGCCAAGTTTTTTTGCTCTAGAAGGGGCTTGAGCCCTTAAATCTATGCGAGATAAGTTAGATTCATATGCAGAGATGGAAAAAAGTATCAAAAGCTTTCTACAGCACCCTCCTAATTTACTTGGGAAGTGCTTAGCTCTACAAAGGAAGGATCCTAGTGAACTTCATAGAGAATTTTGCTCTTCTCTTTTTCCTGGTTAAGAGAGGTTCTGCTTGGGTTATCATGAGAAAGCTCTCAATGAGGGCTAAAGATATGGAGATTTAATTAGTCTTACTCCCCTGGGAGTTCATTTCCCAGTCTGATCTATCTCACCTGGAATGTATTCCCTCACCCATCCCAGGGTCTCACACACACTTCATCCAGGACTTTTATTGCCCAGAGAAGCACAGTTGTCTCAATGGGGCACAGATAAAGATTGTCATCGATACAGGGAAACACCATTTGGCATATGAAGGGCATTTCACACCAGCTTCTCATAAACCCACTAGTGAAATATAGCCTAGATTAACCTACTAGAAAGTGGGTGCACAACTGGCTGGAAAACCATACTCAAAGAGTAGTTATCAATGGTTCACAATCAAATTGGAAGGGTGTATGAGCGGGATCCTGCAGGGATCTATCCCGGGTCTGGTCTGACCAATACTTTCATAAATGTGTATAATGACAAAGACCACACTTGTAAGTTTGCAGATGACAACAAGACAGGAGGGGTTGCAAGCACTTTGGAGGACAGGACTAGAATTCAAAATGATCTTGACAAACAAGAAAAATGGGCTGAATTAAATAGGATGAAATTCAGAAAGGACAAATGCAAAGTACTACATTTAGGAAAGAATAATCAATTACACAAATACAAAATAGGAAATGACTTCCCAGGAAAGAGTATTGCAGAAAAGGATCTGAGGGTTATAATGGATCACAAACTAAATATGGGTCAACAACGTAATACTACTGCAAATAAAAAGTGATTATTCCAGGATATATTAGGAGGAGTGTTGTAAGCAAGATACCAGAAATAATTCTTCCATTCTACTCAGCACTGAGAAGGCCTCAACTGGAGTATTGTGTCTAGTTCTGGGTAGATACTTCAAGAAAGATGTGGACAAATTGGAAAGAAGTCCAGAGGAGAGCACAAAAAAAAAAAAAAAGACTAAAGGTCTAGAAAACATGACCTATGAAAAAAGATTGAGTTTGTTTAGTATGGAGACGAGAAGAATGAGAGGGGAGATCATTTTCAAGTATGGGCTGGTCTACATGATAGTGTAGTGTTTTGTTGACAAAACAATGGAGGTGTACTGTACACATTGAAATGCTCCTCCCATCGATGTAACTCCCTTGCTATGCTGACATAATAAAACCATCTCAACGAGAGGTGTAGGGCTTACATCAGTGTAGTTAGGGAAACACAGTGTCAGTGTAGACGCTCTGTTCCTTACGGCAGCTGTTTTACTTTAGTGTAGCCCAGGGATATAAAGGTTATGTTAAAATTCCTATGTCTAAAAACCACTTTCTTTGCCTAGGACAGTTAAAGTACCTTAAACTGGAAGAATTTTTATATTTTGCTGACTGATTAGAAACTGACTAAATTTAAGTAATTGACTAATCAATTTCTTTCTTGTTCTTAAAGCAACATAGCAGGAGAGTGTTTGGCTTGAAAACACTGCCAGAGAATGTTAAAATATTCAAATGAAAGTTTATAAAATGTATGGAAACATTTCTATTGCCTAGGTATTGACAAAACCTGAATATCACATAGAGATAAGACCTGCTACATTTTATCTGTTTTCAGTTATTGCTATGCCACACTGAGTTAAACTTGATCTTAGATTTGAAAGTTAGGGTTAAAGTTGGAGATGAAAAGGGGGAGAGTAAGATAGCAGCACTCATCCCCAACTGTTTCTCTTGTTTGGATATTTCCAAGCAGCTATTTCTGAAGAGGTGCTCCATGTTGCCCAAGAACACTGTGATATTCCTTTTTAAAAAATTATTTTACAAAGCTATTTGAAGAAAACGACCTCATCACTATTTCTGTCAGTACCAGCCATCAAGTTTTCATCCACAGTCTACTAATTTGTCAGACTACAGGCTGAAGTAGACATCTTTTGAATCCCTCCCCCATACCAGAAAATTGGCAAACAAGATGTTTTCATTTTGTTATCTGATCTTCTGCACAATTTTATAGCAGGTACTTAAGTCTGATAAGCCTTGTGCCTTCAGCCCTCCTTTAAATTAGTGTAACTAAGGTCTTACAAAAATACACTGGCTATTTTCTCTATTTCATGCCTGAAGAGATTGTCAGATACAGACCTCAGCTTTACTTGTATTCAATTTAGGATTTTTCCCCAAACCATTTCAGTTTACCATAATCTTGGATCTCTTGGCACCTGATAATGGTAGGCCTCATAGTAGTAAGCTATTAGCAGTTTTCCTCTATTACTCTGCAGTAGTATAGAACACACTTGCTCTCACTTTAATAAATACTTACATAATAAATTTAAGGGTCTGACAATAAGACCCTTCCCCTCTCAATTGCTCAACTTGCCTTTTCCAGTGATGTTATAATTTCACTAGTATGCCAAATCATCAGAGTCTCCTCCAGGGTGGAAGAGACCTGCATTTCTAATGTTAAAAAAAAAAAAAAAAAAAAAAAAAAAAAGGCAGAAAGATTGTCAAAAACTCCTTTCACACCTTCATATTCCTCCACCTCCCATCCCTAAAAAAGGCTGAAGACCTTTTTTCCCCCTTTTACAGGTCACTTTTAATGCAGTCTGCAGCAACTACTATTATTGCATTCACCGCAATTTCCCAGAGTATCAGAACACAGTGAGAGACCAGCAGTTATTAGCAGCACAGCCTCTGGTCTTGCCATGCTTATGTGGTTGAGGTTGCTACCAAGGAGACACCCTGTGCATTATTGGCAGAATTCTACAGAATTGGGGACAGACATCCACAGAGTTCAGGATATACCACTCCCTTCAAGCCTTGTCCCTGCACAATCAGCACCTACAATGCTGGGGGGTGAAGAGAAAGAAGAAAAAAATGCATCAGCTCCCCTGCTTTTAATAGGAAAGTGATGTTTTGGCATTACTTATTTCTCTCCTAGGTATTCTTTAGAATGGACACATAAGGGACACTGTAGTTCAACTTTAGTTTCAATAGCCCACAATGTTTTCTTATACCTCCTCCCCTTATGAAGTAGCATCCATCCTGTATTTCCAGGTGAGCTATAGTCACTTAATATAAAGCCTCCCAATTCATATCATAAATTGAAAATGAGATGTTTAAACTGCAAAGCATAACTTCTCTGAATGCATGCTTATCAATGTTTAGCAAGAAGTCGTACACAAGTGACAAATCTTCTGCAAAAGATGCACTGAGGCCTGGTCTACACTGGTGACAGAGATCGATGTAACGTTACTTACGTCAATCTCCTAAAGCCTGCATCTACACTGGCACAGTAGTTCCGTTGACTTAAAGCACGGCAAAACTCAATGTAATAAAACCACCTCCGCAAGTGGCATAGCACGTAATTTGAATTTCATGGGTCGATTTTGCGTCAGTGTAGACAGAGCGTAACGTAATTTGACATTAATGGCCTCCGGGAGGTATCCCATAATGCCCATTGTGACTGCTCTGGACATTAGCGCTCTGCTGTTACATGGCCATGCAAACCGGAAATGGCCCCTCCCCTTATGCCCCGGGAAAATTTGAATTTTCATTTCCTGTGCAGCCAGCATGGAAAGAGCTTTGTAGCTGAACTCGTCATGGCTACTGCAAGGCCCAAACATGCTCCGGCATGGATTCAACCAGAGGTCTTAGATCTCATTGGTCTGTGGGGTGAGAAGTCCATTACGGCTCAGCTAAGAGCAAGCAAAAGAAATCTGGACATTTACGGGAAGATATCCCAGGGCATATTGGAGAAGGGGCAAAACAGGGACGCGCAGCAGTGCTGCATGAAGACCAAGGAGCTACAGCAGGCATATCAAAAGACAGGGAAGCGAACAGCCATTCTGGCTCCTCGCCCAAAACATGCCGCTTCTACGAGGAGCTGCATGCAATTCTTGGCGGCAACCCCACCATGGTGCCACCCTGCAGCATCGATACCTCTGCTGCAGGGACAATGCTGAGGACTCCGTGGATGAGGAGGAGGAATAATGATCCCGGGGAAGGCACATCTGGTGAGGGGGTTTTTTTCTGCTTAACAGTTATGTCCTTTAAAATGGGGGGAAGGGGATTTCAGGGGATTAGTGGACTTTACTGAGGGGGGAAGGGGAGGCTTACTCCCGGAACAGATTATTTATGTGCAGTAGTATGCTCCAAGAATCATCTGTTGATATCTCAAGGAAACTTTCATGTAGGTAATCTGTTATCCTTTGCACAAGTTTTCAGGGAAGGGCTGCCTTGTTTCTTCCTCCACGGTAGGATACTTTGCTGCGCCATGCTGCAATCAAGTTAGCTGGAATCATGGCGGAACACAGCACAGCAGCATAAGGGCCAGGCCAGTACCCTGCTGTGTGCAGCAAATCTTCCCTTTCCTCATGCGTTACCCTCAGGAGACTGATACCGCTCATGGTCACCTAGGGTAGATGGCGCATGTTTAAAGTTCCCGAGCTATAAAGCCGATACTCTCTACCTCTCTAGTCCTTTGTATTGTCCTACTGAGACAAATTATTTTCCAAAGGTATCTGACAAGACTATCAACCCACCCGCACTGTCCTCAGATCCACTGTGGCCACCTCGTCACAAAATGGTCACCTTAATTAAACCGTGGCGCCCAGTCAGCCCTCTCATACAAGAGATTTTAAATGATCTTTTTAGAGATAATTAATCCTCTCTATAGCAGAGTAAAGTGCCCCTGGCTTACCATCTCTATAATGGCACACCGAGCTGACCCTTCCGAGATTCTCGTAATGGAATGTGGGTCTGGCTTTACCTTGTGCACACTAAGAGGAGTATTTTATACCTTGTTCCAGTTACTTCAGTTTTCTGGGTCTGCTAACAATGGCAACGTTGTGCATTTCTTTTCGTTCTACAGACGCCTCGGCCTTGGGCCCCCCTTAGAAGTGCTGCGGAAAGACTATCGCAGATTAGAAACAGGAAAAAAAATCATGGGACGACATGCTTGGCGAGCTCATGAATGCCTCTGCGGCTGCTGAGACAGAGCTCCGAGCATGGTGGTTGACCTTGTCCCAGAACATGGACAGGGAGAATTGAAGAGCCATGCAGGAGCCGGATCGCAGTACCCAGCAGGAGATGCTGCAAATCATGCGGGATCAGGCAGACCTGCTCAGGCGGCTTGTGGAGCTTCAGGAGCAGCAGCAGCCGAACAGAATCCCACTGCAGCCCCTCCAGAACGCTCCTCCACCTATGGAGGAGATTGGCCAAGCTGCAGTACGTGGTGCACTCAACCCCGGTGGAGGCAAGCAGACCGCTGCAGCAGCCCACTGACAACTGTCCTGCAAGCAACCATGCTACTCCTTGAGACTGTGAATGAACACACTGGCCCCGCGCCCCCACCAACTTGAATGTTCATAAATAAAAGTTTGCATCATTTCAATACGTGTCTCTTTATTAATTCATAGCTTGTTTGGGGAGGGCTTTGGAGGGGATTGAAACCGATGGTATGGGCGATGGTAAGGAAAGGCACAAAACATACAACAGAAAACACTGCATCTCATTGCCGAACCTGGTTTTCAATGTTTCCCAAAGGCGAAGCGCTCCATGGTTGGCTCTGAGTGTATTACTGCCATCTGGCTGCTCAAAATTGGCAGCCAGTCTCTCTGCCTCCACAGCCCAATCCTGGGGGAACCTTTCCCCCTTCGCTTCACACACATTATGGAGAACCCAGCACGCAGTATAACTGATGGGATGTTCTTTTCACTCATGTCCAGCCTAGTAAGGAGACTTCTCCATCTGGCCTTTAAACACCCAAAAGCACATTCCACCACCATTCTGCAAGTGCTTAGCCTGTTATTAAAACGCTCCTTCTTGCTGTCAAGGTGCCCTGTGTATGGCTTCATTAGCCAAGGGAGCAAGGGATAAGCAGGATCCCCCAGGATCACTATTGGCATTTCCACATCCTCGATGTGAATTTTTTGGTCTGTGAAGGAAGTGCCTGCCTGCATGTTAGAGAACAGCCCAGAGTTCCTAAATATGCGCATGTCCTGCACCTTTCCAGACCACCCCACATAGATGTCAGTAAACCGACCCTTGTGAGCCACAAGGGCCTGCAGCACCATGGAAAAGTAACTCTTGCAGTTACTCTGTTGCTAGGTGGGAAGGCGCTAAGATAGGGATGTGCGTGCCATCAATGGCCCCCCTGCAGTTTGGGAACCCCATCACGGCAAACCCATCCACTACGTCCTGCACGTTTCCCAAAGTCACCACCCTTCATAGCAGAAGTCTATTGATGGCCCTGCACACTTGAATCACGGCAGCTCCCACTGTAGATTTACTGACTCCGAACTGATTCCCAACTGAGCGGTAACAGTCGGGGGTTGCCAGCTTTCACAGAGCGATGGCCACTCGCTTCTTCACCATCAGAGCTTGTCTCAAGCAAGTATTCACGTGCTTCAGGGACTTGGCTCCACGCAAAGTACAAGGAAAGTGGCCTTTCGCATGTGAAAGTTCTGCAGCCACTGGTCATCATCCCACAGCTGCATAACCATGTGGTCCCACCAGTCTGTGCTTGTTTCCCGAGACAAGAACCATCGCTCCACGGACTGCAGATGATGTATAACGGCCTGCAGCAATCAGGAATTGTTCCGCTTGATGGCTTGTAGCAGGGCAGCCTCAGGGACAACGCTGTTGCCTGTGCTTCGGGTTCTCCTTTGAAAATACTCCAGGATAAGCTGCGATGTATTTGTGATGCTCACAATAATAGTGCAGAGTTGAGTTGGTTCCATGTCTCTGCAGCAATGGTGAGCGCGCAGCATAAACTAATGGCGCGAAAACTGGTTTGTTGTTTGTTAGGGGGCAATAAGGGAGGGGGGAAGGCACGTTGCATCATGGGACAATGAAACTCGTCCCAACAGCCCCCGCGGCTAGTTGCACTGCAGGCTAGCAACTCACAGTGCACTGCTTTGACTGTCGGCACAAGTGTGGCGAGTGTGGACGCACGAGCCCAGCACAAGGGGTATGGTGTGGACACACTCCAGTGACTTCTAAAAATTGGCAGGTGAAAGTCGATTTTAGGTAAGTCGACTTCATCCTGCAGTGTAGACACAGTCTGAGTGGTTTGTACAGCTCTAGTGGGCCTCTAATTTTTCAAGTACTCATAGCAATAACATGCTATTGATATGATGTTACTACACTAATCAGACAACTTCTTTCACTAGTTTTGACTCACTCTATGTAGCCATGGTTCCTGGCATCAAAAAAGTTCTCTCTGAAACACAACACTAAGAATTTTCAATACATTTCAAAGTTGAAGCACACATAATGCTCAGCCCTTTCCCAGGGTTATTTTGCAGATTAAGTCATTAATGTCTGTACAGTGCATTTACATATAGGGGAGATGTTCAAAAGGCACAAATGGCAGTAAGTCTGCCTTCTCCTCCCCACCCTTCAACTACCAGAAGTAGTTAAGACTCCATGTAATACCTTTGAAAAAAGTTAGGAGTAACTATATATTTGAACAGGAATGTGGGAGTAATGCCATATTTGTCAGATATACTATGTAGAAAAAAAAAAGGTTAAGATCTCCAACCAAGTGACACTGGTTGCCCCTTTCAGCTAGATGGATGACAATACTTCAAAGATTTGCAGGATGTACTCAGATATACATACTTCACCCACCACTGAAATAGAGCCATGTCCACAATGGGAGAAAGCAACTAATTACAGCAAAAAAAAAGACTACCCAACAATTTAAGGGTGAACACCAAGTGAACACCTTACCCAACTGAGACTTCAGGGAGAATTAAAGTTTGAAGAACAGGGCTGACAGCCCTCTTCTAAAATTTGTATTTATTATATAATTTGTTGGGTGGGGGGGGGTGTTTGGTTTTTTTACATGAACTGAAGAGCTCAAGGCTCTGTACCTTCACAACTACAACAGTGTTCCCTATCACCATGCTAGAGCATTGGCACAATTTTGATACATATACATAATCCTCTTAATATATAATCACCACCACTTCTGGCAACATAAGGATTTTCACCAGGTCGCCCATCTAAATAGCAATCAGGTTCAACCCTGCTTAGGTTAGGTGGTCACAACCCAGGAATGGCATGGATGAAGGGCTCGCGCTCTCTCTCTTGCGCTCTCTCTCTCTCTCTCACACACACACACACACACACACACACACACACACCCACCCACCCCCCAGGACTATAAAGGTAGTTTCCAACACCCCCTGAACTTTATAAAAAATAAACACAATAGCATGTCTCATAGAACATTTATAATACATGAACAGTCCACAAAGCCTCATACTGAGGTAGAAACAGCTTTGGAAAATGATGTACACTCTTATTACATATATTCATAGGCATCACAATGTTTTAAAGTAAAAGAACCCAAAAATACATATCTGTAGTTAGGAAGATGATAACCACATAAAACTGCATCACTTTTTCCCCATGCAAACACTAAGGTTGCATAAAATAAAGGCTTCATGAAATACACACTGTTGCATATCAGTGTGCTGTTCAAGATAGAACTTAAGAGCATTCTTGTCCTATAACTTATTAATGATCCCTACATATATTTTGCTGCAGTTCCTTTTCTAGCAACAACGCCTTAGGACTGCAATGTTTTTGGATTGAAAATTTAAACTATAGAACACAAAGTAAAGTGTTTTATGTGCTAAAGTAACTAAAGTCTGCAAGCTTTAAAAGTAAAGTGAAGTGTGTATGCCATAGATTTAGCAAGCCTACCTTAAATGTGACAGATGCCTATGTGTTAGAGGTTTGACTACTGTTATGCAGTGATGTGGGCAGATTTTGATATTCAAAGATTTACTCAAACACTGACTACTTCTTGAAAAACGTTGAACTTTGTTTTATTGTGATTATACTAACTCAGTAAGTATTCATATATTTGCACCAGAAACCATGACAGGAGATGCGATAATATGGTTTTACAATGGACTTCCTAACTTTGTGTCTACTTACAATGTTCATATCTTTAAAAAGACTGGATGGATATAAAAGTATACTGCTATTGGTCAAGCAGCTGAATTTGTAAGCAGAACAGTGAGAATATTTAAGTGCTTCACATTAAATAGATATGTTTTTTCTCAGGACTTTACTGTTTTATAATATGCTGTTTCTTTTAACATTGATTTAATAGAAGCCAATCCCAATTTTCACTGATGAAGTCTAGACAATAGGCACAAACATGTCAAGTAAGTAGTCTCAACAGTAGTTACAAAATTAAACTCCTGGTGTGAGAAAAGAATCCTAGCTAAACCCACATGCTTTGGGGAAATATAGCCTAAAGGTGTTGTGATGCATTTTTTTAAATGAATAAACAGATATACAACGAATGGAAAAGGTATCAGGCTCACATTTGTACAATATGGAAAGATATCCCATACAGGCAATCAATCTCACAAACTAAAGGTCATAAGGAAGAATCAGACATCCTGTTATCAGTAAGGCTGCATCAGGCCTGGAAAGCTTCAGGATTATCTCAACCTAGGCACACAAAGAGCCCACTCCTTTCCATCCATGAAAGAAATAAAAGGTTCAAGTAAAAAGGCCAAATTAAGCACCACAGACCTGACTAAGCAACATCAAAATTAGAATTCTAAAAAGGCTAAATAACTTATCCTGTGTTACAAAATAAACCCAGTATGTTTAAATATGCGGTTTTAAAATACCCTTAAACAGTTAAGAGCATTTCTCATTCCCACCACAAGAAACTCAGGAAGTCTAGATATAAAAATTGACAGACAGACAGTTCCCTATAGCAGAATAGGTTAGAATGTGAATTCTAGAAAGAAATGTGATTTCTCTCTCAACTCCCCACTGAGTTACTTTGATTGCCTAGTTTTCAGAGGCACTAAGCAAAACCAGTTCCAATTGAAGTCAAAGGGCGCCAGGTGTACAATGCCTTTGAAAAAAGTCAGACCCAGAGTTAAAAGTTTAGTTAAAAGCCAGTCTGACCTATGTAACATAATTTTGAGGGGAAAAAAACTACAGTACCACCCATTTCAAGATTTATATTGATTTTAAAATACTTATCACTAAAAATCAGCACCTAGCTTTTGAGGCTTCTTTTGAAAAGCCATAGCCCCTATTGCATGTTTAGGGCCTGATCCTGCAAACACTTACTCACAAGTAGCTTTACCCACATAAATAGTCCCTCTGAGTTCAACAGGACTACTCATGAATATAAATGTTTGCAGTATTGAGCCCTTACATAGTTTCCCTCAAGCTGCCTCAATTCGGATCTACTTTTATTTGTCTACTACACACCTCTAAGAAGTGGACTCTAACGTTAAGTATATTTCTGAAAGAAACGTTTTACCAGGATGTAAGATACTCTACCAAGCAACATTTGATATATTTCTGAAACATTTCATGGGAAGCATAAACAAAATCTGAGATGCTGAAGTACTAGTTTCCTTTTTCCTAAAAATCAATGTTCCATGTTTTTATTTTTAAAAAAAATCAGGAATGCACAATACAGACAATTAGCTGCTTTCCTCCCCGACGTTTGAAGTGCTTATTCATATGAGACTCACTAATTTCATGCTTTAAAAGACAATGTATGCAGTAATTCAAGAAAGCTACCAGTATTCTGGATTTATGGCCTTCAGAATTAAATCAAGTCTGCATAAATTAGATTAAAAGACTGAGATGTATTGCAAGTTATTAGGCTACAGTTTGGGCTCATTACAGCAACAATGAATGTACAAACCATACTCCCATTGCTCTACAACTCCTACCTTGGACTTAAACTGAATATATTCTGTACTCAAGACCATGTGGGGGGAGCTTTTTTCCTTTTATTTAAAGATAGCTATTGCCTGAAATCGACGTAGCACTAGAAAAATATGACTTTCTGGCACAAACAGATTAAACATTTATAATGGAATTAGTGGCTACATTTCTAGACCTCTTCAAATACATTTATCTGTTATTGTTACCTAAAGATGACAACCATGTCAGGACTTCTCTATAAAAGAGAAAGGAGAACAGTGTCATGACTTTCAATACTACTATATTTTTGGTAATAAACTGTAGTTTTATATTTTGCTAGTGATAGTTATACAGCAAGTACTTGCCAATTCCCACTAGTGACTGAGAGACCAAATGCAAACTATTAAGCATACTAGTTAGTGAAACAGTTTTCAGTGAAAAAAGCAAAGATAGGCATTTCAAGTGCACTTTGTTGATTTCAGAGGTGCAGTCTGACAATGCTTCAGTGCATACTAGTAGATGTATGGTAGTATATTTTGCAAACAAACAACCTTAATGCAAGACCTCATTGAAATGCTTTGCTGAGAAGCTGAGTAAAATCACTGTCACAACCAGGCACAGTCTCCCTCTGGAAGGGCACCAGTCAGTTGTGAACCACTTATGAGTGAATATTATAGGGAACATTTACTAGAGAAGTACAAATTAGTGAGCTCTATATTTGAGAGGGGGGAAAAAAGATATATTTCCTTCAGTAACCAAAACATTCTTAATATAAAATATATTAATTTAAATACTGTTAAAGACCTTAAAAACACAGTATGCAGGAAATTCATAAATAAGGCCAAAACTGTCCTTAAATTATCCTGTTGTGCCTGGGTATTGCAGCACATATGTACAAAGAGTCACTGCTGGAAAACAAGCAATATTATAACTTTGCACTTCTATAGGGCCATCCATCAAAAGATCTCAAAGGTCTTTAAAAACTAATGAATTAAACCTCACAATACCCCATGAGGTAGGTAGGTATCCCCATTTTACAAACAGGTAAAATGAGGCAGAGAGAGGTTAAGCTACTAGCCCAAGGTCACAAAATATAAGTGGCAGACTTGGGAAAAGAACTCAGATCTTCCAACTCTCAGTCCTTTGCTTAATTATGAAACATTGTTTCTCTTGTATATATGTAACTCCAAAGGTGCATTTAAGGGTAAATTTTGGCCTGGAACATGACTCTCAGCATGGAATCAAATTCCCTTAGTGTCCCCATTTATATGGTCTTCTGTTCTCCCCAATAACCTTCTGTCTCAGAGAATCAGTAGCCCAATTCTTGAGAAAGTATGAGTTGATGGCACACTGTAACAGCTTCTTCAGATCTAGTCTATTATTTAGTTGAGTTAAACATTTTAAACTGAATATTTACAAATTCAATAGGTAAAATTCTTTGACATATTACTTTAAAAGGGTAAAACACACTGGATGAAATCCTGACCCTAATGAAGTCAGGATTTCACCCACTGTGAAGAGTACTTACTGCTTGCATTGAGACTATCAGCAAAATTTCATCCAAATGAATTTTTACTGCAGTTATAATTTAAAGCCTTGAAACCCAGGAAATATGTCAATGTTTACAAACCCTCCACTTTAGCAGTGCTAGCTGGCATTACTATGATAAACACCAACTCCTTTAAATAAATGTCCTTAAAATAAAAACTCCAACTCCAATGTTACAAAACTGGAACTTAAGGGCTCTTGCAAATTCTAACATTTATACAATGATCTAATGAAATCAAGAGTGCAACTCAACTTGTGAAGAAGGAAGGACACTGAATGCACATTTTATGAATTAGCCAACAATTAATTATTTTATAGGTTACTTCATCTCTCAGTCTGATCAGAGGAGCATACAGAAGGTTGAACTTACATTTTAACAGAACATAACTTTCACAACTGATTTTTTTTTTTTTTTTAAATAAAACAAACAGCCAATTTTAATTACCCCATAGCCACAGTGGGGGAAAAACTGGACAGTTTTCTACCAATCATGTGATATGTTTCCTTTAAAATATGCTACTATTTATGCTATGCAATAAATCCATTAGAAAAGTACTCTCATTGTTCACTGTATAGGTTTAAGGAAAATGTGTGAAACTGACAAAGTGATTTCTAGTTTGAAGTTGTTATATCTTTAAAAACATTCTATGAACTTTGGTTTTCTTATGGGCTACAAACAAACAAACAAATATATTAAAATATCTACAAATCAAATATTAAGGGAAAGGGTGGCTCCAAAGAGAAGTCTAACACAAACCAAGTTCTGATTTACTTATCCCTCAAATAGCTCTTCAGGGGAGAAAACATTTTAATTTGAAGCACAACAGAAGTCTCTCTGCTGACGTGTTAATACTAGTTTTCTGAATTTGTTACAGCATTGACACACTTCTGGTGCCGCTCATTACAAAGTCAACACAAACACATTGTGTTATGGCAATGCTATTATGTTCTTTAAAACAAGCATTCTGTATTTAGCAATTTGACAAGAACAGGGACTTCAGCAATTACACAGCTTGACAAATCTGTATCTCAAATATCAGTCTCTTCCTCTTGCAATAAAGCTGTAGTTGAAGCCATCAAAACTCAAACAGCACAACTCTGGGAATTACAAAGATGATTCAAATTCTGTGTCTGGGTCAGCATCTGCCTCTAGCCTAACAGCAGGTATACTTTCAGATTTAGTCCTCCTAGTTTTGTGGTGCGGAGATTCAATGATTATTTCTGAGCATGAAATAGCAATTGAAGATGTCTTTTCTGTCTTCTTTTCAGTACTACTTTCTGCTGTCCCACAACACTGCTTCAGAGCACACTGAGTCCTGCAGGGAAACTCGCATTTGCCAACACCTGCTTCAGAGCCTACACTGGCAAACTCAGGCTGAATTGTAGTGGCATGGATCCCTTCATCATGAAAAATCTCTTTAATGTGCTTTGCCACTTTCATGTATGATGCAGGGTCATGACATTTTATGTGAGCAGTGCCAATGATCCTGCTGCCTGCCAGCTGCCAAACATGTAGTTCATGGACTGCTTCCACTCCTTCAAGTTTACGTAGTTTCAAGTTCAAAGAATAAATATCAATTTGTTTAGGAACAGTTTGTAAAAGGATAAGGGCAGATTCCTTAAGTAATGGATAAGTTGTGTAAAGGAGTATACAAACCATTATCAGACAAAGAGAGGGATCTAAATATAACACCCAGCAGGGACCAGCTATATGAATAGCCTCAAGACTGTCAAGCAGTGGGGCTACAGTAGCATTTTCCACGCAATGGCTATTGACACATGGATTAACACAGGGCCCATCTTTGGGGCATGGACTCCAAGAAAAGTAAAAGACCAAGGCATTCACCACTACAATCACTGAACCTAAGGCATCTCCAAGCACATGCAGAAAAACTCCACGCATGTTAAGCTGTCCACTGGAGTCTTCTTCAACCTCAAGGTCCAGAGAGTGATGACCAATGCTCCCATTCACTTGTAGTTCTGCCTTGCCATCTTTCACCATGTCACCTGCAAAGAAAACAGTGAAGCTGTTACATGATCTATTACAATATCAGGTACTATAGACTAAACATTTACTATATCATAGTATTAACTCAGAGTAAGTTTAGAAATCACATTACTACAGTGAAATATTGTAGTAAAGTGATCTCACTTAGGTTTTTGTTTTTTAAATCATCTACCACTGCACAACTCACCTACAGTTATATCCTAGTAATTCAATTTCTTGTAGCTTATAATGGATAGAGAAGAATGTTTAATAATTATCTGTATGGAGTAAGTTGTGAAAGGGACACAAAGTAGGAAAGGGACAAGTCCGTATAAAACAGGTAAAAGGAAAGATGTTGTCGTTTATTCAAAGAGATTGAACTGAATGAGATGACTACAAACTTCACTACTTTCAGAGCAAAAGGCACAAAATGCAAGCCAGCCAGGCAAGCACTTCCACAATAACTATGGAAAAGTCTGGTCACTGCTGATCAGAAGGGAAAGAAATATACACATATGTACATTTTATCATTTTGAAAGGTACTCAGAAAATGGGGGCCACAGAAGAACCTAGTGGGACAGACAGGCAGATGGCTCATACATAGAGGGCAGTTGGTTGATATAGATTGTTAGTGTTTGCCTGCACTCGGATATGACAGTGTTAAAACATGTGTAAATTAAATACGTTAGACATGTTAGTACTCAGCATGGACAAAGGCTATCATATTTTATGTTTATCAGGTGGTCATACTTAAACCCCAGTATTATATGTTTTCTAGTATAGAAGAGACCTATGACAGTATAGCAGGCATGTAGTGGTTACAACAAATTTCAGAGGTATAGGGTGTTCAGGTATAACAAGGAAGAATTAGTATTTTCATGGAAAACTAACACTGAATTTTCTGATTTCCAAGCATTTCAATTTTACAAACTACAATATTCTATTGAGGTTCTGTCAAAGATATACTTAACTTTAGCTGCCTAAGGATTTTAGAGACACAAGGTGGATGAGATATCTTTTTATTGGACCAACTTCTGTTGGTCAGAGAGACAAGCTATTGAACTTACACAGATGTCTTCTGTTTCCCAGACCTGAAGAAAAGCTCTACGTAAGCTTGAAAGCTTGTCTGACCAACAGAAGTTGGCCCAATAAAAAGATATTATCTTACCCACCTTGTCTCTTTAATATCCTAGGATGAACACAGCTACAACACTGCATACAACTAAGGATTTTATAATGTCCTTACTTGTTCCCTCGAGTTTTGAAAGTTTATGAGGATGGCAATAAAGCTTTAATAATTCTTAAGCCATGTGAATGGCTTTTCCATTTTATATTAGAATTAATGATGCAACATCTGAGGTCAGAAGTTCAAATACTCTATAGACACTAATTCCTAATCTCTTTTCTGCAAGCTAACCAGAGAATCTAAAGAGGACTTCCAGGTTTGGGTGACATGGACCAATGCATTCACTAGAACCAAGAGATATCTTAAGTTTAGGCTTTGCAGAATTTGATTTTTTTTCCTAACCATTTTGATGGATAATATCAATATTTATTTTTAAGCATTTTTATTTTTATCAATTTAAATTTTTACAACTATGGGAAGTTATGGGAGGTTCGACAATAGGTGTCCAGACATTAATATTTTCATGACGGTAGATACTGAGATTCAAAAAGTTATAAGGTTTTAACTGTTCACATACAATTTTCAACATCTCATGTCAAAATATACACAGTAAATACCCTTAAATCAAACTCTAATAAGTTCTCAAGCAGCATTTTTCTTACTTTTCCTATCTGTAAATTTATTTTACTATGGATGATTTCTGTGTGTGGTGAAATTGTTTACCAACATTTGCCAATAATCATCTATCACTTCAAACCTACTTAAATTGAACTTCTAGGCCTGCACAAAGGATAAACCAGAGGGATTTGTCTTGGGGCACTAACAAGTTCCACTGGATGTTTGTGAAGTTCCTAGTGCCTTGAGCCAGAGCTATTTGGATATCAAAACTTACAAGCTACTCTTGTAGAGTTCTTAACATCCTTGAATCAGAATGTTTTCCAATATAGTGCACATAAATCCACTGCTGTCCACAAGTTCCATAAAACTAGTTAAGTTGTTTATGAACTCTGCAATGTTCCTGATGTATAGCTGAGCATTTTAGTACTCAACTTACTAAAAAAGTGTGTTGCACCACATCTTCAAACCTAAAAAGTAAAACAAGTTTCTAAACCAATTCATGTGAAATATAATTCAATTAAGAAATTACTTCTCAAAACAAAAATATTTCCAAAATCCAATAACTTGAAAGTGTCTTGCTTGATTAATTCCAAACTTTTTAAGGAAAGTTCTCCTCTGAACAGAAACCTTACAGGAAATATTTCAGGGGTAAAATAATTTGAGAAATTTGGTGAGTGCTCCTTACTGGACATTACTGAACTTATAAACAGAAAGCAAATCTTACTTAGCATTTACTATATATGGATTTTTCAATTTAAAGTTCTTTGTAAACATTAACTAATTGCAAATAACAATTTTAACCACCATTAGAATCACTACCATGATTCCATAACTATAAAGCTTTGTCTAATGCTTTCATTATTTTTAAAGTGAAAAAGCCATGTTCATAACTCAAAGGGCTGAACAGATTCCGCTTATAACTTTAACAAATCCTATGTTTCATTAATGATGCTCATGATATTTATACACTCCACCAGTAATGCAAGCATAGCTTTCATTAAGCTGCAAATGAGGGTCTCAGAGGACTTACAAACTTGTATCCAGCATATTCAGAATCCCATTTTAGGCCTCCCAGAAGTTATAAGCTTCATTTATATAACTTGTGGATCCCGAAGCCACCAGGATTCCCCCATTTGAAGCTTCACTAAAGCTCCAACTACATATTCCATAGGGCTCTTAGCAGTTACAAGTCCCAATAACATTCTCACAGGACTATTAACTCTTCAGCAGAGTTCAGCTATTAGTGGTTTTTTTTTTTTTTTTTTTTAAAGTTTCATGGTCTCAGAAGGAGACCTTTTTATTAGCTGAGAACTCAGCATCCACAATGAGAACTATCTGCATTATTCAATGTACCCAGTACCAAGGAGACTGTGAAAATGGGTAGACAAATCTGACACCTTCAGGAATGCCAGAGGAAATGTGAACCTCAGAAAAAAATTGGTAGTTTTTAATGGCGAGTGATAGATTAAAATGAGATATATTGTAACTACAACTTTAGGCTGGGCCTGCCCAAATATCCAACCACCAGGCCTCCTCCCGCACATAAAAAGAAAAATAGAGTCCATCTGTCTATGCAAGTTCCTGTTGTAGGATATTTCCATTGGCTGTCTTCCGCCCACGTTTAGCTGAACATCTTGCATAGCATTCTAAATCTTGAAGCACTTTTGTCTGTGGCATTTCAATACAGATGGCACTCCAATGGGTCTGACGAATAATTCCACCCTTTACAAGAATAGCCAAAGGAACTAGTTCTCAAAGACATTTTTCTATGACATGGCAAAGAAGAGTGAAATCCTCTTATTTTATAATGTCACATATGACCTACTTCTTGCCCAATTATCCAAGTGTTATCTTCTGCCAGAGGACCACTCATGAGAAATTTTAGGCAAATAGGTTTCGTTTTGTTGAAGTTTCTTTAAAAAAAAAAAGTGTAATGGAAACTTAGTCACAAACTTATCTGCAGTGTGACTTCAGTCTCACCTTAATGAGAACTTTTCACAGGTCTAGATATTAATTAGATAAATGGCAGAGAAACTCGGTGGTTGAAACTAGGATACTTATCTTGGAAGTGATATAACACTAAGGCTTAAGTGGTCAAGTTAATGCTTAAAGTACTACAGCAACCTTCCTTTACCGTCACGAAACCCATCTTTTAAAAACCAACATAAAGGCCAACGACACAACAGTTAGTTGATTGATTTACCTTACACTGGACACTTTGTGAACAAGAGCCTGTAAAGTAATGCATTGTTGACACAACAGGTGTCTGTTAGAGGAGCATTTCCCCTCTGACCCCCAAAGTCTTCTGGACTAGTAAACAAGGGCACAAAGCAGGAAGGAAGTTGTCAGAGAATGGAGGCACATGAGTGTATTGCGGATCTGTGGATCTCTTGACTAGCTAATATAGGAATGGCAACTATAGCCAAGGTTCACCTATAACTCTGACCCATTTTGCTTAAGAGTGACGGTTCTCCTTATTTCATCCCAATAATTCAAAAGCATCACAGGCACAGATGCCCCTTTCTCCATCAGTATAGGGAAGGCCATGTTATCTAGTGGTTCAAGCACAGACAGTCAAGACAAGTTATGCTTTCCACTCAGCCAGTGACTTGCTCTGAGACCAGAACCACATAATTAGGTCCTTATATGGCCCACATCACTATAGAATCTGAGCAGATCCCAATTATTTGTTTTATTTCTATTTTTAGTCTATTGTTGCAAAGCCTGTAGGAGAAATATCTTGATTAGATTAAGGGGGGTTTAATTTATGTTTGTGTGTGTGCATGCAAGTGAGCAGACATTGTGTGGATGTGCATTAAGAAGTGGAGGGAAAGAGCAATGTGTACCTAGTTTCTTTTACTTATTTCTTAAAGTGGTGAGGTCCACAATTGCTTTCATCTCTTGCAGAAATGAGTTGTATAGTCTACATTGAGCATTTTTGGAAGTTTTGCCTCCTGCACTCATGAGCCTTCCACGATGGAGGTTGTTTCCATTGCTCCCGTGGAACGTACCCATCTCGTTTGTGGTGGAAGAGGCAATTTCTCAGGACCTAATGCCAATCTCACAGCGGGTTTTGAATATCAGGGCAGGGACACTGGACTGTACTCTGCTCTGCTCAACAGGGAGCCACTGCAGAGAGCATTAAGGCAGTATATTCATGGTAGCTTGTGTTGCTAAGTAGAAAAACTGCTGCCTTTTGCACCAGATGAAACTTTTTCAGTGTGTATGGCTTTATTCGGAGATTCCTTCATTCTGATTCCCCATCTATAAATTAGGCACACTACTTGCCCACCTTTGTAAAGTGACTCGAAATCCTCAGAGGAAAAGCTATGCAAAGATATTACTACATAAACTGGTAGCTGAGAGAGGAGTCTCTTGCCTTTCTCCCACCAGCAGGCAGGTGGCCTCCAAAATCCACTACTTAGTATGGGATATCATTACCCCACTGCCACATTACTTGACAAAAATCACATCTCCCTTACTTAGTCCTCTTTCATCTCTTCTGAGAATGAGGAAGTGGCTCTCTCCCCTACCCATCCCCCAATCTGATACAGCAGTCTCTGCCAGTCCCCCCCCCCCCCCCCCCCCCCCCCCCCCCCCCCCCCCCCCCCCCCCCCTTTCTAAATTTGTAGAAGAGACTTTCCCTCTCCAGTCCTCAGGCTAAGGGAGGGCTCCTACTGGGTGGGGGCAGTGCTGCTTACCTAGCTTCTCTTGGCTGACTCCATTGGAGCTGCTGCGATTCTCCACCAGCGTGTTGGTCTCCTCTTTGCGCAGCGCAGCATCCCCTTCCCCAGAAGATCGCTCCAGTTTGCCCCGGCTGCCGCTGCGATGGTGCTGGCTCCCGCCGTGCGAGTGCCCGTGCCCGTGGCCCCCACCTCCGTGCTGGTGGAAGAGGCAGAGCCCCAGCAGATTGATGAGCAGACCAGCCGCTCCCACCCCAATCACCACCAGCGGCTGCTGGATCTCGTGGGGCTCGGTGAAGCGCTCGATGGCCTCCAGCAGGATGGTGAAGCAGAGGGCGGTGAGGAAGACAGCGTTGACCAAGGCGCCCATCACCTCAGCCCGCACCCAGCCGAAGGTGTTTTTGTGGGTGGCGCGGGTGCGCTGGGCGAAGCGCACGGCCACCAGGGCCACCACCAGGGCCATGACGTCGGAGAGCATGTGGAAGGAGTCGGAGAGCATGGCCAGCGAGGCGGTCACCCGGCTCACCACCACCTCCACCACGAAGAAGAGGAAGGTGAGCGCCAGCATGCACATCAGCCGCACCCGGCGGTAGCGGGGCTGCCGGGGCTCGCCGGCCCCGCTGCCCGCCATCCTGGCGCGCTCGGCAGCACCGAGCGGGGAGGCGAGGCTGGGCGCCCGGACCGGACGGGGGGGATGGATGGATGGATGGATGGATGGATGACAGGCGGCCCCGTCCGCGCAGGTGGGAGAGACGCGGCGCTGCCGGCCCGGGGCAGCGGGCGGCTGCCGGCTCAGCACTCACCTGGCGGGACCCGCACAATGAATGAAGCGGCGGCGGCACCGGCGGCGGCCGGCGCACGAGCGGGGCGGGGGGGGTCGGGGTCGGGGTCGGGCTGCTCCGGCGGCCGGTCGCTCTCCGACTCCCCCTCGGCCGCTCTTTGCAGACGGTTTGAAACCAAACTTTGCACCCGAGCCCCCGACTTTTTCCACACGGAACCCCAGCTCGCCGCCGGCCCGCCCCCGCGCGCGCCCCTCATTGGCGGCGGCCCCAGCGGCGGGGCGGGGCTGCCTCCGACCTGCTCCCCCATTGGCCCGCGGGGCCCTCACGACAAGCGCCCCGCCACGCCCCCGCCCGGCGCCCATTGGCTCCGGCCGCCCCCGCTCCGGGGCCTGAAGCGGGGAGGAGGCCAATGAGGCGGGGCGAGGAAGCCGATTGGGCGCTGCTCCCTGTCGTTCCTGAGGTGTTTCCCTCAGCCCCGCCCCCCCTCTGCGAGAGGCACTTTGCGGGACTGGTGCAAAAGGTGGTTGCACGCGCCCGGGGCGCCTCGCCTCGCCCGGCCCCGCCCCCCCCGCCTCTGCCTCTCCACACGGCCCCGGCCGGCCCGAGGGCGCGTCGGTGGTTGCCGCTCGCTGCCGGCCGGGCGCCGCCGCCGCACCCAGGGATCGTCTGCACGGAGCGGCCACTCCCGAGCGGCGACAGGCCCCCCCTGCACGCACCCCGCGGCACCGCCGAGCAAGCCCCCAGCCCGCGAGCAGAGAGGGGGTGCGGGTCCCCGGGAGCACGGGAATAGCCTCCCTCCGCAGCCCAAGGACTGCAGCCCCCAGGGCTTCGAAGTGACCCCCCCAGACCCTGCCACACAGAGCCAGGCTTGGCCCCTGTCTGCAGATCCCCCGCCCACCCTGGGCCTGGACGCCACCGCAAACCTCAGCGCCACCGCACACCTCGAACTGGGGCGCGAGGAGCTCTGGGTGATGCACCCGTATTGTCCTTGGGACTCGTATAGGGGGGTCTGCTTCCTGCCCGTCCACATGGGGCACTGAAGCCATGGTCTAAACACCCATCCTAGGCTCCACTGAAACTATTAACTTGAGGGGTGGTGCGGCCTCCATCTCATCGCCTTCTAAATAGGGTCAGCAGCCGTGCAGGGCTGCCCAGCAATCCTCAAAATCAGGAGCTCTTAAATCTCCTACCAGATTACAAAAGTAACACACCCACTTCAAGTCAGCTAGGAGCCCTTGGAAGGATATGCTTACACAGGGAGCTGAATCCAGCCTGGGGAAATAATGCCAGAAACAGAGCGTCTTGTTTAGTTTCAAGATCATCATTACTCATCAGGCAGTTTATTTTTCTTTTCTGCAACATTTTGAAAGTGAATTTTAGTGCTGGCTTGTAAAGCGCTCTACTTGGCAATAGGACGTGGGATAACACTTATGTAAACCAGTCTCACCTGCACACCACAAACATCAAAGGTAAGAAGGGGAGAGGAAAGGAGTGAAACATGACATGTGGTTAGATTTTGGCTTTATTAACCTTCAGTTGGGCAGACCTGGAATAGAAGTTACCCATACTGATCACTATATCTTAAATCAATAATGGAATCTTAACCAGACGTTTGTTAAACCAACCTTCTTACCATGAGCAAAAAGAACTGTGAACCATAAACAAGTTCAAAATAATGAAAAAACACTGCAGTTTGTATACTAGGAAAGCATAGAAATTCTTTTATCTTAATTGTAGCTGAAGATTTTTTTACTCTCACTATCCCACCGTTACAGTTATGTAGCCTTTCCTCATTTCAGGTCAGGAGTGGTACGGTATTACTCTAACCATCAGCAGCTCATCTGTTCCACTAGAAGGACCTCATGAGAGCAGCTCTCCTCAGCCAGAAGGCGCCAACAACCAACCCTCAAACTGTTGGTTCCAATGGCCATTCTCTCAACTACCAAATCCAGTAGCCAGTCTTACACCTGCCAGATCCAACAGTCAACCCCATAGCTGTAAATCCCAACAGCCAACCTCCAGTATCATCCCCAATAGAGAATCGAACAGTCATTCCCCACAACTCATTCCCAATGGCCAAGCCATACCGCACCCTCAACTGGCATGACATTTTCTGATTCCAACATTCCATCCATTCTCTTGTTAACTGGGGCATCCTCCAAACCATTCCGCTTACCACTTCAATAATAGCAGGGAGGAAAAGAATATCACTCTGTGACTACCTTCTTTCCACATGCAAAGTTTTTCCTCCTCCTATGACCTCAGCTCAACCATAAGACTGAACCCTCAGTGGCTGCCTGTTCTGAATGCTGCAGTTGTGATGAAAATAATAGTTGGACATGGCGTGGAACTGGCCAAACTCCATTGGATTCTTGGCCTGGCCAGTGGCATTCAGCCATACTGCTCAACTCACACAGGCTGAAAGTTATCACATTGCATGAAAACATCACATCACAATCTTTCATGTCCCGCCATCCTCTTTGCAAACATCCTAGCACCATGATAAGAGATAGAATCATTCTAATGAAATAGGGATGATCCTGGGAAATTTAGGATGTCAAATGTTTTGGAGGGAACATTTCTAGAAATGAATGGACAGTTTTCTTCGCCTCTACTGAACCTGCATACAAAGGAACCAATGATAGTGGTGATTGAGTGATATGTAAAGCTTAAGAAATGGACTGGGTTTTAAGTTAAGTCCTTTCTCCTCTGGTAATTCACTCCACAGATAAGGGTCATTAACAGAGCATGCCTCATCTCTGGCATGCTATATATTCACCCTGGTCACGTTTTGCTGCATTACCGCCAAAGGACTGCAGCTTTTTGGGTGGATCATAAATTCACAGCCTTCAAGATTGAGATCAATGTTTTGAATTGACACTGGAAGCAAAATAGGAGCCAAAGTTGTCTCCAACTTCAGTCCTAGATACATCAAATTAAACAAATGGTTTCCTGGCAAGCTGGAGTTGAAACAAAGCACTTATTGACACTGTTGCTATGTGACCATTCCTATTACAACAAAATAACTATTATTGTTATGTTAAGACAAATAAACATAATAGCTATTCCTGTTTTTCTGTTGTTTAGAGGAAGTTTAACAGGACTGATCTTTAATGAGACAGGACCATGAGTGAACAAGAATTTTCCCAGAAAATTACATTAATGTTGTAAATTTTAAGTCCTTCCACATCACCACCCTATCACCTCTGCAGTCCCGTTGTCTACCCAACCTGAAAAATCAACTCTTGGGCATCATCATAGTATTTTTACAGAGCATATGTCCTATTGTAAGGGTAGAACTACACTTCCATTAGCTATCCCCACATTTAAGAATATCCTGAACTGATGGCCAAATTCTATGGAGTTTAAGAAGTTTAAATAGGAGACAAATATTAAGAAGTTGCATCTATTTATTGCACCAAGTCCTGCATAAAGGAGCAGTGGCCCAGTCAATACAAACCTAACCTGTGTCCTGAGACTATCATTCTTGTGGGGTAGGGAGGATTGGGACTGGGACAGATACTTAAGACAGATAAAAGTTTATTCTAGATTAATATTTTTTCTAATCCCCTGCTATCTGTGTGGCAAATATTTTGATAATCTTCTTCAGGTTTGCAACCAGGTTATGAGCCAAAGCGTCTGTTTTTTGTATGCCATTAATGCTGTCCTTCCATGGCAGCTTAGATTAGAGCTGGTCAAAAAAATTCATTTTAGACTTTTATTTGATGAAAAATAGCCTTTTAAACAAACAATTTCACAAAATAGGTTATGTTTTTCCAAATTTTTCATTGAAACCAAAATTTTTGGAATTTCAGATTTTGAAGTTTCAATATTCAGTTTGTCTCCCCCCCCCCCCTCCAATTTCCCCTCCTTTATTTCTTTTTGCCACTGAATGCAACAAAATGAACTCTGTCTACTTCGGGGGGAGGAAAAGGTGGATATTTTTACTTTTTCCATTCTTTTTTCTCTTCTCCTTTTGCCATTCTGTAACTTTTCCAAATTTGAGGAAGCTTTGAAGAAAATTACCATGTACTAAAATAAATAATAATAATAATAAATAATTAAAAGAGTAAAATAAACCCAATCATCACCGTTGCTGCACTGAACAGAATTCATTTTATTATATTCAGTGGGAAAAGGGCAGGGGGAGAAAAGAACTAAGAGACAAGGGAAAAAAACAAGGCTACTTACCAGTAACTGATGTTCTTCGAGATGTGTTGCTCATGTCCATTCCACTATAGGTGAGTGCACGCCACTGTGCATGGTTCCCAGAACTTTTTTCCCCCTTAGCAGACCCTGTAGAGCCAGCTCTGGTGCCCCCAGGAGTCCCGCGCACATGTCGCGATATATGAGGCGCTGCCAGCCCTACGCCCCCTCAGTCCCTTCTTTCTGCCAACTCCGGCAGCGGGGACGGGGGTGGGTTGTGGAATGGACATGAGCAACACATCTCGAAGAACATCAGTTACTGGTAAGTAATCTCATTTTCTTCTTTGAGTGCTTGCTCATGTCCATTCCACTATAGGTGACTAACAAGCAATACCTTTGGAGGTGGGTAGGAGTTACCAGTGAGCTGCCCTCAGCACAGCTCTGCCGAATCCTGCATCCTCTCTCGCCTGCTGAATGATGGCATAGTGGGACGTGAAGGTATGCACCGACGACCAGGTGGCAGCTTTGCAGATGTCCTGCAGGGGCACTCTCTCCAGGAATGCTGTAGACGAGGCTTGACCTCTGGTTGAGTGCACTGTGATGGTTCCCGGAAGCGGCACCCTCACCTGCTCGTAGCAGAACTTGATGCACGATGTAATCCACGAGGAGATGCCCTGGGTGGAGACAGGTGAGCCTTTCATCCGGTCAACCACTATGACGAAGAGCTGCGTCGATTTCCGGAATGGCTTTGTATGCTCGACGTAGAAGGCCAGGGCTCATCTCACATCCAGCGAATGCCATCTCCTCTCCTCCTCCGAACAGTGCAGTTTGGGAAAAAACAAGAGAAGAAAAATATCTTGATTACAATGAAATTCGGAAACCACCTTGGGCAGGAAGGTTGGATGCGGCCTCAACTGCACCTTATCCTTATAGAATACCGTATAAGAGCGCTCCGAGGTCAAGACCCTAATCTCGGAGATCCTCCTAGCTGAGGTAATGGCCACCAGGAAGGCTACCTTCTATGAAAGCATGAGCAGAGAGCATGAAGCCATGGGTTCAAAGGGAGGCCCCCGTGAGTCTCGAGAGGACCAGGTTGAGATGCCAGGGAGGCACCGGGTCATGGACCTGCAGATAAAGTCTCTCCACCCCCTTAAGGAACCTGATCGACATGGGATGGAAGAACAGCGATCTCCCCTCTAGCGGTTGATGGAAGGCTGAAATGGCCGCCAGGTGAACCTTCAGCGAGGCCAGCACCAGACCCAGGTCAGGCCAGCAGGTACTCCAGGTTGGCTGTATAGGTGAGAATCTGGGTGGGAAACCCTGGGACTCCGCCCAAGAGGTAAACCATTTCCACTTAGCCCGATACATGACCTGTGTAGAAGGCTTCCTGCTGCCAAGCAGGACTTCTTGGACCTGCACCGAGCAGTCTCTCTCTTCCTCCATCGGCCACAGAGCCTCCAGGCTGTGAGGTGCAGGGAGTCCAGGTCCAGGTGCAACAGGCGACCATGGTCCTGGGATAGAAGGTCGTGCCACCTCGGGAGCTCCAGTGGTGGGGCGATAGAAAGGTCCAGCAGCATGCTGAACCAGCACTGTCTCGGCTAGGCCAGAGCGATGAGTATAATATCCACCCTGTCTCACTTTATTTTCAGCAGGACTTTGGGCAGGAGCGGAATGGGCAGAAACGCGTACATGAGGGTCTCCATCCAGTTCCAGAAGAACGTGTTAGAAATCGACCCAGTCTTGTGACCCCGAAGCAAACAGAACATCGGACACTTCGTGTTCCAGACTGACGCGAATAGGTTCTGTTGGGGAACGCCCCATTTCTGGAAGATCATAGCCACCACCTCTGGGTGCAACGACCAGTCGTGGCGGGGTAGAAATGACCTGCTGCGGCGATCTGCCTCGCGTTCCTCACTCCCGGGAGGTGAGAGGCAGTCAGGTGGAAATCGTGCCTCATGGCAAGGTCCCACAGATGGGTAGCTTCCCCGCAGAGGTCTGAGGAGCATGCCCTCCCCCCCGCCTGTTTATGTAAAACATGGCTGCGGTGTTGTCCATCACTACCTGCACCACTCTGCCTGTCAGGAATTGGAGGAACACCTTGCACGCTAGGCAAATGGCCCTCAGCTCCTTCATGTTGATGTGCAAGAGCCTCTCCTCCCTCGACCAGAGCCCCTGAGTGCCTCAGTTGGGGTTGATGTGGGCTCCCCATCCTACATCCGAAGCATCTGAAATTAGGGTGACAAAGGGGACCAGTTCCCTGAATGGTACGTCCTTCCAGCCCTGCCATGAGAGTCCGCCACCAGTTTAGGGAAGCTAAGATGGGCGGGGGAACTGTGACCACCCAGTGCAATGGGTATCTGCTTGGCACATATACTGAGGCCAACCATGCCTGAAGCAGTCTGACCTCAGGCAAACTAGTGTCACTATGTACATGCAGGCCGCCATGTGGCCTAACAGCTGTAGGCAGTGCCTGGCTGTTATTATGGGGTATCGGTACAGCTGGAAGATGAGAGAGACCATCGCCTCGAAATATGGCTGAGGCAAGAAGGCTCTGGCTTAGGAAGCGTCCAGGATGGCCTCAATGAATTCTATCCATTGCACTGGGGTTAGTGTGGACTTCTGCTCGTTTATGAGCAGTCCCAGCCTGCTACACGTGGAGCAAGTGAGGGTCACGCTCTCCTGCACTTGGGATCTGGACCTGCCCCTGATCAGCCAATCGTCCAAGTAACGAAATAGTTGCACACCCTTTCGTTTCAGGTGGGCAGCCACTACCGTCATGCACTTGATAAACACCCTTGGAACCAAAGACAAGCAAAAGTGCAGGGCTGTGAACTGGCAGTGGGAGCCAGCCACCGTGAAGCAAAGGATACGCCTGTGGCTGGGGAGGATAGACACATAAAAGTATGCGTCCTTGAGGTCGAGGCTGGCATACCCATCTCCTGGATCCAGGGAAGGGATTATGGAGGCTAGGGAAACCATGAGAAATCTGAGCCATTTGACGTATTTGTTTAGACAACACAGGTCTTATATGGATCTAAGACCCCCCATCACTTTGGGGATGAGGAAGTACCTCAAATAGGACCACTTCCCTCTTCTGGGGACCATTTCCACCGCTCGTATGTTGAGGAGGGTGTCCACTTCCTGCAAGAGGAGTTGCTCATGAGAGGGGTCCCTGAAGAGGGATGTAGGAGGAGGGTTGTTGGGGGGGAGGGTATCCCAAGGACCCAATGGTCTGAACTGATCTTTGCCCATTCAGGATAGAAGGGACTTAACCTGTTTAGGAAGGGGCGGACAGATCCAAGAGAGCAGTAGGGGCACCACCCTTGGGCGCACCATCAAAACTGTCTCCTCCGGTTGCCCGACCCCCTGGGGGGCCCCTGCTGTGGGGCTGAGGACGAGCTGGGGGGCTGATTTCTCCTTCTAAACCCCCATTCTTATCCCTATTCCTATAGAGTTGAAAAGGCCTGGGCGGAGGCCTTGGCTGCTGCTGCGCTTGGGGCTGTGACTGACACCTGCAAGCCTGGGGCGTGTACAGGCCCAGGAAGTGAAGCGTGGCCCTGGAGTCCTTCAGACTGCGCAGCTTTGCATCGGTCTGGTCGGAGAATAGGGCTGAGCCATCAAAGGGGAGGTCCTAAATCAATTGCTGCAGCTCCTGGGACAGGCCCGAGGATTGCAGCCATGAGCACCTTCTCATGGAGATAGCGGAGGCTATGGCCCTGCCCACCCAGTCAGCAGCATCACAGGACGTCTGGAGCACTGCCCTAGCCACAGTGGTTCCTTCCTCCATGAAGATGTTAAAGTCTGCGGCCTGGTCCTAGGGCAGGGCCTCAGCGATCTGCCTGAGGGAGTCCCACAAGTTGAAATTGTATCTACCCAGGAGGGCCTGATGGTTGGCAATCCTGAACTGCAGGCTCGCCGTGGAATAAACCTTTCTCCCAAACAAATCCAGCTTTTTGTTGTCTTTGTTCTTGGGATTGGAACCTTGCCTGTTCCGCTGGTTAGCCATGTCTACCACGAGGGTTCCCGGGGCAGGGTGTGTGAACAAATACTCGAACCCTTCAGCCGGGACATAATATTTCTTCTCGGCCACCTTTGACATAAGGGGACAGAGGAAGGGGTTTGCCACAGGGTCTTTACAATTTTAAGGACCCTTTCGTGGACTGGGAGGGCCACTCTCACTGGGGCAGCTTCCGCCAACACATTAAAGAGGCCATCTCTGGCCTCTTCTAACTTTCACCTCTAGCCCCAAGTTGGAGGCCACCCTCTTGAGCAGCTCCTGGTGCGCCCTGAAATCCTCCAGTGGCGCTAAGTAGTCCCGGGAGACTGCCTTGTCTGGTGAGGAGGAGGAGGACTGCTGAAGCGCATCCTGTGGGTGCGCTCCCTCCTGGTGAAGGGTTGCACCCATTGTGGGTCTCTCCATGGGGTTCGACTCCCCGTCCAAGGAGTGGTGTCTATGGGCCTCTCCTGTGCCAGAGGCACAGACTGCACCCCCGATGACAGGATGGATTGGGGCCCCAGCCCCATCTGGATACCCAATGGGACCCAGTAAGGCCATTGTTGTGGCCATTGTCCCTGGGGCCACACTGGGGCTGACTGCACCACCTGCTGTGACACTGTGTGGGAGTGCCGACTCCCCCAGGAGACCCCGAGTCACTGGACCGGCGGTGCCGTGCACGTCCTCTGTCCCAGGTGCCCTTCCATGCCGGGGATCGTCCTCTCAACACCTCCGACCTGGAGGATGATGAGGACTGCCTCCGTCACCGCGAACAGTGCCAACGAACGGAAGTGCTCTCCAAAGAGCTAGAAGTACTGGAGCATTGTCTGGGTACCGATGACTTCCGGTACCGCTTGCCGTGTGGTCCTGCAGACCCTTTCGGTGACCGAGGTCGGCGCTGTTCCGAGCTCCTCAGTGCTGAGCTGGACTCCGGCAACCGTGTTCCGTGTCATGGACTGTGCAGTGCCAGGTCCTCTGATGGCAACTGGATTCTGCGCCGTCTGGGGATGGGCAAACTCCTCAGTGCCGGGGAACTGGGACGGGAGCTGTCCGAGCACCGTCTGGCAGACCTCGACCAGTGCCGCCTCCTGGCCTACGCTGCTTCTGGTGCCGGGGATCAACGTCGGCGCCGAGAGGGAGACTCCGCATCCTGAGTCAAAGCAGACCGGCTCGACGATGCCAACCTGGAGTGACTGCTGGAGGAGCTGCTCTACCCCCGGTGGCTGTCTGGCAAGAGATCTTCCTCCCCGTACGGGGGATCTCCACCGCCCTTCAAGGGGACCCAACGTGGGTTTCCCCCGTGACACCGGCTCCTTCTCCCTCGGCGGAGGGCAGGGCAGAGGTGGCATAGGCAAGGCCAACAAGGCTCTTACTGCTTAAAAAGCCTCCGGTATCGACAGCATCAGCAGGGGCACTCTCCCACTCCCAGGAGTCGGGACGCTCCCTGACCAGAGATGCAGGCACCGGAGAAGACTCAACGGGCTGGGTCCAGTGCATCTCCATACTCGACCCTGCCCATACCAACAGCACAGGGGAGTGGCCGCACACCACATGCTGCTTCTTCCTCTTCGGTACAGGTGATGTTTCTCGGTGCCAAGTCGAGGCCAGTGCTGGCGGTACACTGTGTACTGAGGTCACACTCAGTGCCGAGGTGGAGTGGGTCGGCCTGGACGCCAGGTGGAGCGCTGCCTCCATCAGCAGGGCTTTTAACCAGATTTCTCGGTCCTTCTGAGTCTTTGGTTTAAAAGCCCTGCAGATCTTGCACTTTTCTTTTCTGTGTGCCTCCCCCCAAGCACTTAAGGCAGCAGTCGTGGAGGTCGCTGAGCGGGAAGGCCTTCCCGCAGGAGGCACACGGCTTGAATCCCAGTGACCGGGGCATAGCCCAGCCGCTCTAAGTCCCGGTAGGGACTTGTCTTATCTCTAACTACTCTTTTTAACAATACTTAACAACTACTTAACTAATTAAACTATTTAGAATAACAAACAAGTTCAAAGAAGGGGAATAGTATTTTATAAGAGCAAGGCTAGTTCCAGCAACCGTCACGGACGGAAAGAAGGGACTGAGGGGGCCGTAGGGCAGGCAGCACCTAATATACCGCGGCATATGCGCGGGGCTCCAGAGGGCACTGGAGCCAGCCCTACAGGATCTGCTAAGGGGAAAGAAGTTCCAGGAAACGTGCACGGAGGCGTGCCCACATCTATAGTGGAATGGACATGAGCAAGCACTCGAAGAACCACCCACATTTTGAAATATCTTTAAAAAAAATCAGAAACAAATGTAGAAAAACGTGATTAATTATTCTGTTTCAAATCATGAAATAGAAACAACTTTGAAACCAATTTTTTTTTCATTAAATTGATTTTCCTATTTTTGACCAGTTCTAGATTGGATTTACATGAAATCTTGTGTGGACACTCTATTGAATTTCACAATGAATGAGAAAAATCTAGATGAGCTCCAGAGATGATTCCCTGTCTCGCCTGTGGTGTTTTCAGAGGCCAAAGGAGAACAAACACAGGATAGCAACCAAAGGAAAAAAATGTCAAGGGATGAAATATTCTTGGAGCTATAGTGTGAGATGAAGAGGGAGGGAACTGAAGCTGCAACTAATCCAGATGAATATAAGCAGAGACAACAGAGATAGATGGAAAATAGAGAAAATACAGAAAAAGATGGGAAGAGAATGCAATAGGAAGACAAGAAACTGAGTCTATAGGTGGAAATATTAAAGGTATCATAATGCTCCATGTTTCATATGTTTCAGACAAATTGAGGTGGAAAATCAGGCCCAGTGCATTTGTAAGATTACTGAGGGGGTTCCTACTTCCATTAAAAATAATATTCAAGCTGCATAACCAGGCCTAACAGTTTAGCACTGGCTGCCCCCAGCCTCAGCCAAGCACTTCATAGTCTAGTGACTCCCATATTATGCCCTTATCATCATCCAGATTAATCTGACCCTACATACCATTTTGTAAGTCCTCTCTCTCCCTCCTGCTAGCTCATCATCTTCCCCATATTACTCAGACTGCCCAGGCAGTACAAGTCCCATTATGCTAACTACATATAGTTTTCTGAACCTAATTTTGTGTGCGTCTGTGTATATGGAAAAATCTAGGTCTGCTTTTTTGTTTTTTAATTGTTCTGCTGGAGGAAACTGTCTGGAATGCTTTAATGAGTGTCATAAAGAGAGGCATTATAATAGAGTTGATAATTAGACTGCTGAAATGGTTTCCCAAACATCCCACTCCCTCTATATCAAAATATGATTTAATAATACATTATTATACATAAGCAGAAGTTGGTGACCAATTATACTGACATGGAGCATTTCCATGTTCCCAATAACACCACAGTCCTCTATGTCAAAGCATGAGTTAATAAGCGAGCTTTATCCATAATCTGGAAGTTGGGGACAAAATAGATAATATGGCTTTCACTTTTTAAAATCCCTCCTGTCCCACAGGTAGAGAGGGTTTTAATTTTATAAGAACTCAGTGTTATCCAGTAGAATTTTACTTGTAGGACAGGAGACATTTTGGAGGGCCAGGAGTATACTCTGTCATTTATTGCATTACAGCTGCTATTATGGATGGTGGATGTTAGTTGTTTTCCCCTATATCTCTCATTCTAGGATTTCACTGATGATTTGAAAGTACCAGGCTCCCTCCTTAGTCATATAAACAGTATCAATACAGTAATATCAGTTTAGCCAATAAAACAAACTACAATAAAGCGTTGTTTTATGATCTCTAAGCCCTTTTATTTTACTTCCAAGACTTGGGACCCCCAACAAAATAATGTTAAAAGACCCAAGATTTTTTCATCTACAAGTTCTTAAGACTTGGAAGACGGGGGAGGGGGGAGGGATGATTTCTGATTGTATCTCACTTACTCAATTCACTGCCATTGCAGGGATCTTGAACATTGGTGCGCCTTAGCTCTCCTCTGCCTGTGGACACAAAAGTTTCGTCTCCTGGGAGCTCATCTAATTCTGGTTGTTGGACTTGGTGTGGAGATGGCTGGGTAGTGTTTATTGGCTAGTGATATATAGGAAGTCAGACTACATGATCTGAGGGTCCCTTCTGGTCTTAAACTCTTTGATCCTACGGTTTAAACCCTTTCTTTGCTCCTTTCTGAAGTGTAAAGAAGACCTGAATGGTTTGGTTCCTCCCAACCCAAATTACATATTCCCTTTAAAATGGCTCAACTAAGAAAGATCCTACCCTACTCAGAGTTGCTAGGTGAATGTATTTATCATGTTCAGCATGCTGCCACTTCCTCCTCACCTCACAATCTTGCATCTCTTGACCATACCCCAGTGTCATTCCCATAAACTAGGTTGCCATATACTGCCATTCCCACACACTTCTATTGTAATATATTATTCCAAATTCCCATTAATTTCAATAGAACAGGCACAGACATTAAGTTTGGGATTTGTAGACCATTGGAAAAATCCATGGAACTGCCTCATAAAATGTAGGCTAAATAGGAGTGTATAGATATAAGCCATATGCAGGTATACTTGTAGGAGATTATTTTGTCCCTACTGAATTAACTCCTTGAGTACCATACCTTTAGAGCAGCCAGGACCCTGTTTTTTAAAGGCTTCCAGGCATCATTAATGGCTCATCTGATTCATCTGTAGGGTCTGCTTCCTGTCCACACCTGTGAAGCAAACAGTTTCTAAATGTATTCAGTCACTTTATCTGTGTTTCAAGAGGAGAATAATTCTGAATCTTCCATCTAGGGCTTGTTACAGCCTGGACAGTGGCAAGATATGAAAAGATTGGACTCCGAGTTCTTCTTCAAGTGATTGCTCATGTCCATTCCACTATAGGTATGTGTATGCCTCTGTGCACGGCTACCGGAACTTTTTTCTCCTTAGCAGATCCCGTAGGGCTGGCTCTGGTGCCCCCTGGAGCCCCGTGCACATGCCGCAGTATATGAGGCACTGCCAGCCCTACGCCCCCTCAGTTCCTTCTTTCTGCCCGTGGCGGTTACTGGAGCTGCCTGTGCTTCCATTGCAAGTGCTTTATTCCCCATGTTTAAACCTTAAAACTAGGATTTTTTTTGTGGTAATTAGTTAGATTAGTAACTTCTGTAGTAGTAGTTAGACATTTGAAGATAGTCTAGCTTAGTTTCTTACCAGGAGCGGGTATGCTCCAGTGTCATGGCTTCACGCTGTGCGCTCCGGCAGGAAGGCTTTCCCACTAACTGACCCCCACTGCCTAAAGCGTGGGGGGGGAAGCTCTTTGTAAGTAAGAGAACGGATCATAAGGCTTTCAGACCTCCAGAAAATCCACCTGTAAGCCTGGGTCACAGAGCCCGGAGCTGGCTCCGAGCCAACTGCTTCGCTGCAGTATCCAGCGTGCTGCCAGTGCAGAGAACACCGTCGGCACCGATCCGACTCGACACCACGCAGACGGAAGCACTCGGACTCCCCCGCACCGTTGGAGCAGGCGGGGGTGGAGCACCGATCCACACCGAGGTTGGATTACGGAGACACGCTGCTGGAGCCAGCATCTCCAGCCAGGGAGCCTCCCCTGACTCGAGTGGGGGAGCCCCTTGGCACCTACCGGCTTCAGTGGCCGAAGGGCGGCAAGAGTCTTGTTGGCCTTGCATATACCGTCGCCCCCCATAACTCCGCGAGAGAGAAGGGGCTGACGTTAAGGGGAAGCCCGTGTTGGGACCCCCTGAATGGCTCAGGAGATCCCCTCCTCCATATCCCAATGCCTAAATGAGCCAAGAAAAGTATTATGCCCAACCAAGGGGTTTGAATGCTGTTCATCACCCCGCCCCGGGCCCCTGGTTGCCACCAGCCACAGGGATAGGTGGGGCAGACAGGCACTACTCCAGACAACAAGGGCAACTGGAGGCCAGCCTTGTTTGGGAAAACTTTATTCAATAGCACTACCAACAAGTAGAAGGTGAGCCCCTCGGGGGACTCAGGGAGCTGCTTTGCTGAGGCTCTGCCCAGCAGCAGACGCTGAGCCTGTAGGCCATTGCAGAGCAGGGTACCGTGGGAGCCAGAGCAGAGCTCCTGCCACCCTCAGTGGCTGCCTATTCGATGGGCAGAGCCATTCCCTCCGCCATTGGCATGCCTGGAGGTTAGTGGCTGCAATCCCGGGCTATCCCGAAAAGGTCCAGCAGCCCATCAGGGCTCTTCTGTGGATGGGTCAGCCTTCTCTTCGTTCGCATAGAGGTGGAGCTGCATGGTCTCAGGGACTTCTAGACCATGCTCCGTTCCCTGGGCTGCTACGCGCCACAGACCTTCAGGTGTCAGGCAGGTCTCCAGGGACAGCAGCAGCGGAGGTGCTAGCCACAGCCATCTTGTGACCTACGGGCAAGGGGACAGAGTCAGGGGGTCTATAAAATACCATCCACCCTGACTGGCTCCTTCAGCCCTCAGTAAAGGTCCTCTCGACTATGGGTCCTCTCGGAAAGGCCCTTCTGTTGATGAACATAAGGGCAGCGCCCTAGCCTATACCCTCCTTTAGGCTTGTGTGAGCCAGAAGGCCTTCGGCCCATTGGGGCCCTGAGATAGCTCGGCGAGCTAGGGCCCCCAGTCGTCTCCTCCCCCCCAGCCCTCGACGCATCCCTCTTCCTCCCTCTCAGTGGCAATTCCACATTCAAGAGGTCGAGGCCGCCTCAGCCAGGAGCAGTGAGAGAGGTCCCGCAGGCAATGGCGGAAGGGGTCCTACTCAAGGTACTTTGTCCCCCCCCACAAAACAAAAACAAAACAAAACGGGGATTTGAGGCTGGTGACAGACCTATGTCGTCCCACAAATACCAAACAAGAGGCTCAAGTCTCGCATGGTCCCCCCAGCTCCAGTAGTGGGAACAAGAGCCCTGTATGCCGCCCTGGATGTTGGGGACGCACATCCTCAAGGTTCCTCCACTTTGTAAGGGTGACCCCCTCTAACGCTTTACGGCTTACCCCGTGGTCTGTTACTTGGCCGACGGTGTTTACTGAAGACCTGGCAGGGGTAGCTGTGCACTTGACAGTGCTTGGTCCACCCAGACAGGCCCAGGTCCCAAGCCCGGAGCAGGGTGAGCTGGTCAGGCGTCTCTCACAACTGGTGGGGTCCTGCTCATAAACGCACAAAGCCCACATTAACTCAGGTGCAGCCTACGGACTGCATCGGCGTGACCGGTTGCTTCATGGACCAGACCTTCTTGCTCCAGCCCAGCTGTGGGACAGAATTCCTCACATGGGCCACATACACAAACGCCCTACGACAACAGCCAAAGGTTGCTGACAGCGGATAGGGCACAGGGTGGCCTGTACCTATGGGGTGAGGGTAGTTAGCCTGACGCTTAGGCCACTTCAGTCATGACCCTGGGATACAGTCTGAGCAGGCAGCTCATACACCAAGGGGCTACGATCCCCTCTCCTCTCCTCCATGACCCCCAAAATAAAAATAATAATAATAATAATCCAACAGCAGCAAGCCCTAGCCTCCCGAGTCTGGTGAATGACTCCTCGGGATGTGTGAAAGGGCATTCCGTTCAAGGAACAGGCTCCTTCAGTTACCCTGATAACGGCCACCTCGAGCAAAGGGTACAGTGCTGTCTCAGCGCTCACCTTGACTTACAAGGCGTCTGCCAAGGAAGGACAGGCGTCGGCACAACAATGAGAAGACCCGCGAAATGCTCGCTGGGCTTGCCGAAGGTCCCCCCACTTTATCGAAAGCAGGGAGGTACAGGTGCTGTCAGTCATTGTAGCAACCATGTACTACACCGATAGGTGGCGGGACCCATTCATCAGTCTTATGAAGGAAACCTATCAGTCCTTTGGACTTGGCAGTGATCACCTCCCAGGGGTGAGGAACAGCAAGGTTGTCCGCATCAAAGGGTTGCTCTTCCTCACCACGAGGGGTCGCTGCACCTACTAAAGGTATCTATGACTGTCTGGAGGGGGGTTTCCCCAAAGGGAATCAGTCTGTACCGGTCTGCAGCACGAGGTGTCCATGGTGCTGCTCCCTCCACGGTCAGAGGGGAGGGGCGCTCACCAGCGCCATTCGTCCATAGCAATCAGAGACCTTTATATTCTCTCTCCCGCCCTCCCCTCGTGCATACAGTCCTGCTCAACTAGGAGGGGCTAACCAGATGTCATGCCAATTGTTCCGGCTGGGCCACACCAGCACGGCTTCAGCATACTGCTGGATTTCTTGATCGCCTGCCTCAGAAGCCTCCAAGCTAGCGCAACTCCAGCTACCAGGATCATGGTCACCTGTGGTGCCCAGACCTAGATCCCTGACACCTTGGGGAGTGATGCATCAATGGCCAAGAGACGATGAGCGAGCCGCTCAGAACAGGCCCAGTGAGTACTGATGGGTAGCAGGAAACCCTCCACGCAGGCCGTGTACCAGGCTAAGTGGAAGTGACTCTTGCCTGCTGGGAGCAGTCCCAAGATACTATGCTGGCCTCTCGCCAGTATAGGCGAGCTGGGAAATACTTGCCGCAGCTAAAGCTCCAGGGACTGACTGTGGCTTCCCTGGAGCCCCACATAGCAGCCATTGGATTGCAGTCCTCCCGTCAGATGGCGGTTCAGTCCCTGAAGGGGGTGGAAGGCTCTATCCTTAGACCCGCGACACAGTGCTTCCCTGGGATCTCAATCCGGTCCTTCCCAGCCCACAGCCCCTTCCCCGGAACCCAGGGCGTCATGCCCTCCACTCTAGCCTTCCAGGAAGGAGGCCTCCCTGTGTGTATTTACCTCAGCAAGAAAGGTCTCCAGGATCAGGGCTCTGACCTCAGAACTCCTCCCTCATTCAGTGGTCTATAAAATAAGGTTCAATGAGACCGCACCGGGCCCCCAGCCCAAGGTGGTTGCCCAGTCTCATTGGACCAATCATATATTCTCCCCAGGTTTCCCCAAACCACACGGTTCGGAGAAGAGGAGAAGGCAGCACTCGCTAAAACACAAGTGGGGCCCTGGCTTCTACATCACATGTACGAGGCCGTCCCGGAGAGCAATGCAGCTCTTCCTTGCAGCTTCCGACCGGATGAAAGCTTCACTGGTCTCTGGCTGCCACAAATTCCTTGTGAATAATTTTGCTGCATCGCATTCAGCTGTGAGCAGGGGAAGGTGCCGCTTCTGGACGCCACAGCTCACCCAACAGAGCTCAAGCTCCATCCACAGCCTTCCTAGTGGAAGTGCCAGGACAGGGAATCTGCAAAGCAGCTGCCAGGCTGGCGGTACATATCTTCATGTCCCTCCATGCCTCTGTCCAAGGCGCCAAAAGTAGTGGGCTTCAGCAGAGCTGGGCTGCAGGCAGCTCACCGCTAACTCCGGCCCACCTCCAAGGTATTGCTTGTTAGTCACCTATAGTGGAATGGACATGAGCAAGCACTCGAAGAAGAAAATAAGGTTACTTATCAGTAACTGATGTTCTTCGAGATGTGTTACTCATGTCCATTCCACAACCCACCCCCTGTCCCCGCCGCCGGAGTTGGCGGAAAGAAAGGACTGAGGGGGCATAGGGCCGGCAGTGCCTCATATACCACGGCATGTGCGCGGGACTCCAGGGGGCACCAGAGCCAGCCCTATGGGATCTGCTAAGGAAAAAAATGTTCCGGTAGCCGTGCACGGAGGTGTGCACACACCTATAGTGGAATGGACATGAGCAACACATCTCGAAGAACAGCAGTTACTGGTAAGTAACCTTGTTTTTCTTTCCACAGCCAGTTACTGTGTAAAGTGCTTTGCACTGAGTTCCATTGAAACTGATCTTTCAGTAAATATCTAAAGGCAGGTGAGAGCTATAGAAGGAAAAGGACTATGGCATGTTTGCCAGATAAATAAAGTAATTTCTTTTCTTATGAATGTTTGTGCCAATACTCCAGCCATCTAGGGCATTGCATCACTTCATGCCATTCCAACCGGAAGAGGTCACATACAAAATTCCTCTGGTGGTTTGTAATTTGCAATTAAATTGCTGAAGTTCTCTCCCCTTTTTAAAAAAAGCTTACTTATATTAAATTGTGTTTTATGCATTAATCAAACATTTGGGGTGAAATACTAGCAAAATTCCCGCTGACTTCAGTGAGGCCAAGATTTCGCCCGGGACTTTAGGAGGTGCTCAAATACTATACTACAGTGATAGAGACAGATAATCCCAGAGCTGCTTCTCATTATCATACATTCTTCTGTAATCTGTCAACACTGGCCCTTGCAGTGCACTCTGACGTCTATGGACACCTAACTTGTTCCCTTTCTGCACAGTCACCAGAGCTGTCTTTGCTTCTAACAGAGGCTTTTTTGGGCTCTGTTTGGTGAGCATGACTGTCTGTCTGTTCCACTTCAGAGACTAGGCTCTGAAGACCACAGAGACTGCATTCATTTTAGATTGTGATTCTTGCAGGCAATGTCTCCTTCAGTTAGAAGTCCTTAAAACCTACCTACAAATTACACCCAGTCAGCAACAGCAAAAGATACCAACAGCATTTAAATTACAGTTGTTTACACACACAAGTTGATGCATAATGATGGAAAACAATATAAATGAAAAAGAAATCAGCTTCATACATAGCCCTATTTCGATTCAATCTGAAGCTCTAATTCACGAAGGCATCCCTGTTCAAGAAAGTACTTAAGCATGTGAAGTTATGGAAGTGCTTTCTTGAATAGGAATAGACTAAAGCATGTGATTAAATGATTTCTTGAATTGTGGTTTTAAAAATTTGTGTTATCAGCCTAGAGGTAAGACCAGGGCCCAAGCATAATTTTTTTGGGCCTAGTACAAACTTGTAATACAGGCCCCCTCCCACACACATACCACAATCCCTCATTCCATACATATAATCTCATGAGTCATGAAAATTTTTTTCCTCATGGTAATGGGAATTGCAGCCTGGGCTGTCCTCTGGGCCCTGGTAAAGTGTACCCTCCCCCCCCACACACACAAATGTGGGGGCCCTGGGTAAGATATGAAGAGCATCTTATCACTCTGGAAACCAAAGATATTTCTCCTTCCAAGGAGACCTTGGGTGAAATTCTACCCCCATTCAAGTCAATGGCAAAACTCTCATTGACTTGAATGGGGACAGGATTTCAACCTTCCCCCCCCCCCCCCCAACTCTTGCAAGGCAGGAGAAAATGAGCCATTCCCAACTTTTGCTCCTTCCTTTCTTGATTAGATTGAACCAGTTTGTGTTCCTGCTAGCAGTTTATTAATTTGATTAAATTGCATGTGACAGTCTGCAACACCTCCAGACCATCTGCCATAATTAAGTACAGACCCAATCAATGACTATCTTTCTCAAATGTGTACTTTCCTTTGAACTTCCAAAGGATTTCCTGGCTGCTTTAATTACCATTTTATCTATGTAAATTCCAGACAGACATTTTCTCAGAATTCATATGTAAACAGGCAAAACTGTTACTCTGGTCAGCTATGAAGTTCAGAATCATTCCAGCGTTATTAGCACTAACAACTTATTCTGTAGCAGTTTGTAGCTCTCATCCATTCTGAATTGGATTCTAAACTGAAAAATATTCACCACTGTATTAATCACTTTCTAGAAAAAATTCCTTTGAATGTCATCCACATTTCCAAACTATCATCTGTTCTCTGCTGGAAAGACAAGTAATAATGATTCAACAGAGAAGGGGGCGGGGGAGTCTATAAATATTGAACCCATGGAAGGAAAAACTATCTTTCAGGTGACTGGTGGGTAACACTTGATTCTTATTGCTAAGTGAATTGACAATGTGATTTATTAAAAATATCACATAAAGGACTAATCCTAATTCTTGCTGAGAATAGATATTTAATTGTCTTTGGAAAGAAAATAAGCAATATAGCTCTATCTCCAGTAGAAGTGGTTTACTGGTCTAAGCAGCTTATTAAGAATACTTATATTCCCTAGAACCATAGGTTCAAATCCCAGCAAGCTCAGTTCAGTTCATCATTCTCTGAGGCACAGTAGGTAAAGTAAGTGCAGTGACATTTGCTTTGTAAGTGTCTTTCAGAAGAGACCTTAAAAGCTAAGGCCAATATATCCAAACTTGAGCGCTTAAAGTGACGCACCCGAATCTATACTTAGGCCCATGGTCTGAATTTCAGAGATTCTGAGCACCCAGAATCCTCATTGTAACTGCCATTTGTTTCAAACACCCAGCACTACTGAAAAAAATCAAGCCTCGTATTTAGGTGCTGAACTTAGGCACACAAGTTTGAAAATTTTGGATGAAGGTCCTGTCTGTTCTATGCTGACATTAAAGAGCAGGGCTTTCCCCTCCTCCCCTTGTTGTGTTGTGTGTGTTTGGAGCGAGGGGGTGGGGCGGCTGCCTCCATCCCATCTGTCAGTGCAGTAGTTCTCAACTTTTCACACACTAGGACCTGTTTTACCATACCAGGATTCCCCAGTAAGCCCCCTCCCCCCCCCACCCCAGTTATGAATATGGAAAGGACAGGGTGACCAGGACTCTCTGTCACTCGCGATCCCCAGGTTGAGAATTCATGTCTTAAGAAACCTGGGGCAATTATCTCAATATTTATCCTATTGTTCCTATTGGCAGCTGACTTTCAGTGATGTATTTTATAGTGTTTGTGAAGAAATCCTTGGGGGGAAAGGTGCTTGATACACATAAAGTACTATGGTACTAATAAAAATTAATGCTGTAGGAAAATGATGAGTGTGCACATCTGTCCTTTGAAAAGACATCACTTTTAGTTTAAAATTAGTTAAACACATGCGGTGGGGAAACAGAGTCTAACAGTGTGACATTATTAAATAAATATGTAACTGCTGCTACAAAAGAAATGTCCTATTGTGGCATGAAATATTGAGCTGTGATCCTGCAATCGGATTTACACAGTCACAATAAACATTTTCTTTCAGTACCTGCTTTCAGTTCTTTTGAAACACCAGTTTTACCCAGAGGCAAAGGAACATTTTATCGTCTGCCAACATTGATGGTTTTAAGTCACCTAATACCAAGATTTAACTGGACCCGCCAGCTGTCCTGTTCCATGGTTTGGCTCATACTGCATTCCTGATTCTGAGCTCTTGTGTATGCTATTGCTTTCCTTATATGCTAAACAGACCACCTAAATCAGGACTGGGATTTTAATGATTGAATGAGCCAGTATGTGTGTTAAATCTAATTACATTTTAAAAACTGTTTTTCTATTGGAAGGCACAACAGTATTTGATACTTTTCAGACCTAATCCTACAAAGTGCTAAGTACCCTCAGTTCCCTATGGCCTTCAGTGGGGAGGCTCAGCATCTTGCAGAATTGAAGTGTTCCATGTTCCACCTTTAAATCCCACAACTAGATGACCATTAAGCTTCACAACAGCTCTTGGAGTTAAACAAGTATCATCATCATTATTTTCCAGACAGGGTTAATTGAGATAGAAGGCCCAGATTCTCAAAGTTATTCGTATTTAGGCACCTAATTCCCACGGAAATCAATGAGAGCGTAGGCTTTGGAGCTGGCAAGTGGCCACCCAGGCCATGGTCCAACCATTTCTTGGCAAGGCCAAACCTGAGTGGCACTGCGACCACATGTGTCAGAGTGCAACACCACTCACTTAAATTTGGAAGGGGGATGGTATAGGTGCTTGTGGACTAGGAAGGTCAGACTGCTGAGGGTGGATCATCAGAGGGGAAAAGGAGGTACAGGTGGACAGACAAATCTGTGCTCCTCCCCCCTGATTTTAAATGGTACTCCACAGGTCTGGATAGTTAGGCACTGAAATACCTTGGGTATCTGAGACTCAGTGACTCTAGAACCACTAAACCAGAACTAAGATTTTCAAAACTGGGTGCCTGAAGTTAGTCCCCTAAATCCAAATGTAGTTGCCTAAATAAATGGTTTGATTTCAAAAGTGCTGAGCATCCATCAGTTCCCTGGCAGTGAATGGAAGCTGTGGGTGCTCAACACTTTTGAAAATCAAGACATTCAAATAGGTGCCTAATTTTAGGCACCCAGTTTTAAAAATCTTGGTCCAAACCTCTCATGCTGTTATTCTATACAGTTCATTAAGTCTTTCATATAGTAAAATGGTGATTGTGAAGAGCATGAACCTGGGAGCACAACTTGTATTTCTCTACTTTATATCTACCTTAGTTAAACAGTAAAGCATATACATCCATGCGGTCTGCATGGTGGCTCTGCGATAAGCAGCAGATAAATCTATTTGCCTGAGTTGCAATGTGAAAATGTGGCTCTTCCCGAGGCATCTGTACACCCAGGGGGGATTTCTGAAGCTAGCACAACACATCTGCCTTAGCTCAAAAGGCTCCCCCAAAAGGGGCATTTCTAGCACATCATATAACTAATATAGACTCTCCTGCCTCTCCATTTGTGAAAACACAGATTACGCCTTACAGAAAAGATCCTCCACCCTACTGGTGGATTAATTACTGCTCAACAGCCTCTGCAGATGCAACAATAGTGAAGCCATCCGTACAACAGCACTGCCACTATTAAGAATACAAGGCAAACATTAGCCATCAAGAATGTGGAGTTGCTTGTTGCAACCCCTGCAAGGACTTATCCACCAAGTAATCAGAGTGGCAGCTTATGAAACATGATGCATCCAACGATACTCAAGAACGTCTGGAATCTCAAATTCCAGCATGAAGGTGTGATGCTGTCTGGATTAGGGGTGACCCATTTATAATATTATTTCATGTATATATTGCAAAATTACAATAATTTATATGAGATATGCCATGTCAGGTACTGTTGGAAAGGTTATAATTCACTAAAATTGATAAGCACATTTATGCACATATATCAGTGTTATATTATAAATTCTAAATATGTATGATACATTGGTGTTTCAACTTCTGCTGCGTTTCTGGTGACACCCCAGACAGGATGGTAACAGCACTAAGCTTAATGGCCCATCAGGGGAATTCACAGGTACAACAAATCCAGGGAAACAACCCAGGGGCTACACCTTCTGAGTCGCCAGAGCATGTAAGAACATGCCTATGGACAGGGGACTCTGGGGCTTTTCCATGCCATGTGGTTGTGTTTGGGATAAGGCATATGGCAAAGGGACATAAAAAGCAGCTGCAACATCCCCATCATGTCTTCATTCCTGCTTCCTACCTCTGACTCAACTCATCTACAATTGAAGCTGTGAAACAAAGTACGGAGACCCATCCAGGTACTGGATGTACACCAGAGGAACTATACAAGCCTGCAAATGCCACAATTCTGCTGAGAAACTGATATTTATAGACTTTAAAATCATTTATATGTATCTCATTGCTTTGACCATTTAACATTTTTCTCTTCATTTGTTTCTTTCCTTATATAATAAACTTTTAGTTACTAAAGGATTGGCTGGCAGCATGGTATTTTGACTAAGAGCCAAACATATTGATCTGGTAATGTGGCTGACCCTTTGGCATCAGGAGAACATTTTGGTAAAGGGAATAGAGTTTGAAATAACTTCTCTCTTTACTGGCCCTAGCTGCTTACTGCTATCCAGAGACTGAAATGCAGTAAAGAGGGCTGTGTAATTTTTTGTTTTAGCTTCTTGATAACCACTGCGGGGAATCAGAAGCACAGTTTATAACTGGTTGGGAAATCTAACTGCAGTGTTAGTCACTTGTTTGGGAGAATCTGCTCTTTTTTGCAGCCTGCCCTGATCTTGGCATTTTCAGGTGGATTACCCTAGGCATGGATGGGTCACATTGGTATAGTCATAGCAGGATCCACAGAACCAGATCATTTGGGTTTTGAATCACAACCCCATGCTATTCCAAATTGTAAAATCTGGTACTGAGAGTGTTAAAGGTTAAAATTAATCACGAGTGATCCACGATCACATGAAAAATAGCCAGCATCCTCAGCATGAGAGAGAAATAGCAAAACTTTGAATGTAAGAGAAGCAAGCCCTGGCTCAGCTGGAAAAAGAAACTGACCAGAGACAGATAGCTGCTGAGGAAAGGGCTCATCAAAGGTAGATGGAAGCAAAGAGAAACCAACTCCAGATCCTGAAGGCAAAAAAATGGTCTGCCACCTCCTGGAAGACCAGCTCCTCTCAACAGTAAAGATTGAGAGAGAATCTGTCCAGTTTATAACAATTTTGGGATATTTAATAGTAATATGGTAAATATATGTAAGCAGATTAATGTCATAACCCAGTCCCTGAGAAAGTATGAATGTAAATCTTCTGTGTTACCTGTAATCAACAGGGAAATCAGTGAAGAGGGGTGGGGGTACATGACTCTAAAGAATTTTCTGTTTTAGCCACCAGTTTGGGAGAATCTGCTCTCCTTTTTGCAGCCTGCCCTTGGCATTTTCAAGTGCGCTATCCTAGGTAAGGACGGGTCACAGAAAGGATCCAGCAACACTGTTGAAAATGACTCTGCATCACTAAGTGATTGTGCATCCACAGGGCAATGATAAGTTGAAACGGGTCAGGCTCCTGTGAACCACCTTTGTCATATTCACTTTCTTTAAGGAAACCCAACAGCGTGACAGCTTAGTGGTACATTTGGGGACATGTGACAACTATGTCAGTGAATTGGCCTCAAGGATATATTATTAAATAAATATCAAGTCAAAGGCATGTCCCTTCTGAAATATTTGATATTACCGACCCCTTACTCAATTTTACTTTACTAAGCAATGCAGCATAACAAGGGATAGATTATATCTGTTGCTGTGGTTCTTCATTCTGTTTGAATAGAGACTTATCACATGGTAATTCTGTATAGTGTTATCCTCGTATTGTGTCTAAACTGTTAGCACCAGTGATCAGGACTTGTTGGACAGTTCTGCATAGTTGTTACATGACGCAGGGGTTGTCTGCTACAGGAAATGGTTAGGCTCAGTTTACTGAGCTGATTCATGATAGCCTCATGTCCATACTCTCCCATCTGACCCTTTTCTTTAACCACATTTTAATGGATTCCACTACTTACTGCCAGGGTGTTAGCTCCATCCAGATCTCATGCCACCTTCCATCATTTGCTCTCACCATGGCCCCTTTTCGCTCTCTGCGCACTTCCTCTCCATGACTTGGCCATCTAGCCAAGTCACTATATGTTTTCCCCCTTTTGGGTTACCAAAGGTCCCACGGGACAAATTGTCACAGGTGGTTTTCAAATCCATCGCCCTGACTGTGCCACTTTCCCAGCAGCTGGTGAGAATAAGGGAATTAGAGAGTAGAGAATCCAGGCCCACCTGCTACTACAGGTTCCAGCTCAGGGATCCTCTAATCAGTGGCCAAGGCCTGCAACAGCCTACCTTGTTGCTATTTCCCTAAGCCTTTTCCTACTCTGCCTCTCTCAGTATTCTGCTCTACCACCCTTCTGGGTAAACCCTGGAGCCCTAGGGTTTATACTATCCCATGGGTTTCCTCTTTTCCCTACAACTACAGTTCTTTCCTGGTGCTAGCTTCCTGGTTTTATATTAACCTGATATGCTCCTTCTCAGCTGGGCTCCCTCATCAACCAGAGGTTATTTAGGCCACCTAATTTCCCTCAGGTGTGGCCTATCCAGTTAATTGGCCCCTTCTCAACCTCAGTAGCCCTTTTCAGGCTAGTGTAGGGTGAATACTCCACAACACACACATATATCATAACTGACACAGTCTGTTTGTGTCAGGATAATCATCTTTGCATACACTGGGGTTGGTGGAGAAAGAGAAGTGAGATCTTTATATGAAAGACAAGATGAGGTAATATCTTTTATTAGCCCACCTTCTGTTGATGAAAGAGACAGACTTTCAACACAGAGCTCTACTTCAGGTCTCTATTTATCAGCCAAAACACAGCATCTTATCCTAATAACACATATGCCATCTAACCTAGACAGGGGGCTAGAAGTTAGGCTGCTGGTGTGTAGAGACCACTGCCTATCATGCTGACCAATATTGTCTCATTGTTTCCTTGCATTCCCGTCAGTATCCTTCTGCTGTCTCTTGTCTTAGATTGTAAGCTTTTTAGGGCAGAGACTGTCTTTTTGTTGTGTTTGTACAGAACCTAACACGGTTGAGTCCTGGTCCATGACTATGGCTCTGCGGCACTACATTAAACAAATAATAATAAGTGTCTGAATGCTTACCACATTCAGGAGAATCTGGAAAGCCTTCTCACAGCCTTCCAACAATCGGAGTCACATAAGCCAAATCAGCTTGGCAAATAGAAGGGGATGAGAAATGGTGCCCAGTGACCATCCAGATTCTCCACCAGGAGGATACAGCCCTATTCCTTCCTTAGATTCCTGACAATGAACAAAGCACAGTCTGTTTTAGACTCAGAATAGATATCTACTTATTGACCTGTCCTAGTTTAAACCTAAGTTTGAATACAGCTCAGTTTCATGTTTCACATTAAATGCTCCACCCAGAAAGCCCAATAAATAAAAAGGGCTTAGTTCCTTCCTCTCTGGAACTGCTTGGATACTGACAGCACTAAGACGGCTCCCCCCAACAAGTGGGATACAAGGAACTGCAGCAATTCCCAAATTTGGATTTGTGAAGGGTCCCCCACCTCCACTCCCAAACAGGGGTTTATCTCAGATAGACAGAGCCCTTTAAAGAGGAATGTCTGCCCAGAGCTTTTCACTGTAATTAACATCTTTGTGTGCAAGCCTTTGGGTGTGCCAGTGCATCATTATCTCTGGCGTCCACAAACAACCTGCTGAACTCAGAGTGCTGGCAAAGGAGCTAATAATTAAACCTGCTTTTTTAGTTTTGCTGCTAGAAAAATGCTTCCATAGTAAACTACTCGGAAGAATACCGCTCTCCTTTATATCAAAGGATTAATCAGACACCCAATGTAAATACTCGGTCGCGCTTAGCATGCTAATTTAAATGCTACATTCTACACCTCCGATACTTTCATTTAGGTAAGCCATTCTTCACTCCTAAAACCACTCTGGTCTATTGTTGCTAGGGCAAAGAGCTGCTTTTGCTCATGGAGATGGCTGCTGCATTTCCAAACTGGGTGGGAACTATTCCTATTTGGGGGCAAATTTTCAAATCTGTGTCATACAATTTAAACATGCATCCATTTGTACATCAGAAACATCCATTTGCATGTACAAATTGGGCAATTACATATGCAACCATTTGCACACACAATTATTTGCTTCCAGTGGCATACCGTGGGTCTCCGGTGCCTGGGGCCCATACTTACATTGGCACCCTGCCCCATCAACGGCAGTGGTTCTGCGGGCCCATGTCCCGCTCTCCCACACTCACCCCCCAGTCCCCCCGCAGGTCGGCGGCAGCAGCAGCAGCAGCATGTCCCGCTCTCCCCCACTTCCGCCAGTGGCGGCAGCAGCAGCAACAGGGTGGAACTGCAGGCCTGTTTCCTGCTCTCCCGTCCGCTGTGGGAGTGGCGGGGGCTACCCGGCAGTGGAAGGGTGTGAAGGGCTGCCTGGCAGTGGAGGGGGACATGAGGGGCTTTGGTCCCCACTGCTCCCTCCTGGTGCCCAGCGCAGGGGCAGAGGGGCTGGGAGTATGCCCTGGCTGCCTGCGACGGGGCGGTTCCTCCGAGGAGGGCCTAGCCAGCACTGCCTCCCCACCCCCCGCAGGCCGGCACCAGGGGGCATGGTCCCCCTATCCCCTCCATCGGTATGCCACTGCCTTCTTCGCATTCCCAACTATGCAAATAGAAGCTGAAAGCAGCAGCAGAGAAAAAAAAGAAACATCCTGTGAAAAAACCAAAGTGACTGAAAAATAAGCAGAGTGTAAAACAAATAGAGGAAATGGACAAAACAAAAAATGGAGCAGGGACAGAGAAAACTCAAATGAAAACAACAAACACAATACCTACCATAGCCAAGATTTCTACCTACCTCTGCCAGGATTGCTTGTCTTGTGGGAGTAGGAGGAGCCCCCCATTAAATAACACAAACTTCCCTTTAGGTTGAAAGGCTTGTTAGTACTACTCGTATTTCTTATTTCTATTATAATAGCATCTAGAGGCCCCATTTCAGGAAAAAACATCTTTTCAGCAAAATATTTAAGCACATCTTTTAAGGATGTGCTTAAGTACTTTGCTGAACAGGGAAGGACTTATATTCACAATTAAGTGTTTTCCTGAATCAGAACCAGAGCCCCAATGAGATTGGGGCCCCATTGTGCTAGGCTTTATATAAACAGTAAAGGAAGAGTTTACAGTCTAAACTGACAGACAGAAGAAGGATAGGAAGAGAAAAAGAGGCACAGAGAGGTGAGTGACTTACATACAGCCACACACCAGGTCAGTAGCTGAGCTGGGAACTGACTCATTGCTGCCAACTTTGCTATTTCCTGGTACATGTGGGCACTGCTGAAACACCTGCTAAAATCAAACTTTTTGCTCACCTTGCACCAGAGTTTTACCTAAATCTGGCTGAGCTCCTGTGACCAGGAAGCAGTGTGCTTGGCAAAGAACTTCTTATGGTTGGTGGCCATTGCAAACGCTCAGTGATCAGAACAAAATGGAAAGGTTAAAAGCTGAGTTACTGTGTTTGAACAAGAGGGGTTGCTTCCATTTCCTGGGAGCTGATTGGCTACTCTTTAGACAGCAAGGACAAGGAACACTGGCCCATTGGATTGTGGGATAATGTTGATGAACCTGAGTCCGGGGCATCCAGGGCCAACTGCATCCACACTGCAAAATGCTCAAGTTCCCACAGAACCCAGACTCAAACCCTTCATCCCTGCAGGGTCCTGGGCCCCAGGCCCAAATCAGCCAGAATTGTGTGTAGATGGAAGGGAGGGTTGGGCCTGAGTATGAGTCTGAGCCTGGGCTTACCTTGCAGTGTAGACAGACCCACTGGAGCCAAAATTTCACCCCTGCTTTATAATGAAAGAACAGAGCTTTATAAACTCAGATTAGCTTTGTAAACCCAAATAAACAGACTATGTTTGCAAAACCTTCAGCTCTCTGAGTGTCAGATTCTGTGTTCAACTGATTCTGGGTTAGTGAGCACCCACAACTCCCACTGATGTCACTGAATACTGAAAGGTAATTGGATTTGCCAGCTACCAATGGAAGTGGGAGCTGCTTGACATTTCTCAGGATCACCCTTTTTAATAGGATTTTTTACACCAAAGTGGGTTGATTTGCACAGGGATTCATTGTCCTATGCTGGGACATTTTTGAAGATGGGAGCTCCTTTAATGATAAAAAAATTCAGGGTATGCCTTAACGTTATCGTTCAAAGGTTGGGTTTTGTCTTGTTACAGAAGTTGGAGTGACTCTTCATTGCCTTTTCATTTAACATAATGTAATACAGTACAAATGGCAGAAGTACACTACCTTCTTCCTTTCATGCTCCTTGTGTAAAATAATCCTGAGATAAGACTCATTGATTCAAATATATTAAAGCCAAAAGTGACTCTTATCATCTAGTCCACCCTCCTGCATAGCACAGGTCTTAGAAGCTCACCCAGTGATTCCTGCACAAACTACAACTTCTGGCTCAGCTAGAGACTACCTTTACAGAGGCATCCAATAGTGATTTAAAGACTTCAGACATCCCAATATTATCAGGACCATTCTGCTATTAAGGGTTTTGTCTTATCTAGGCAACTATTACCTCCCCCGCACCTACCTCCAAAAAAAGAGTGTCCCGCTTTTTCACACTTGCTATCTGGCCACCCTAACTTCCATTGATAGAGGATCCACCGCATGCCTAAATAAGTAGACTTCTGCAGTCTAGTTGTCCTGTTTCCAGTGACGTCTGCTGCAGAATTTATGCAGCTTCACCCTGGTCGCCTTACCCCAACTATGTTTATATGATGGCGTCTCTGCAATAGCTCACATCACCAAACTCTTGTGGGCACCATGGAGGTGTAGATGAGTAGCCACAGCAGCTTACTTTAGGAGTGAGTACAACGTTCTGCCTCCCCGGGAGGGGCTGTTTAAGCCAAGGCAGAACTTGATGCTACAGCAGGCTGAAGCAAACAAGCTACTTGCAGAATGGTTAATTTCCAATGGCAAATAACATTTCAATCATTAGGTACAATTTCCTGATTGTTTCTCATGGAGAATAAACAGCTCCTGAGCTTTCTGTGGTGTTAAAAATTGAGCTTCCAAGCATTTATTTCAGAAGCCTGGGTACAGAGATTCACTTGCAACTCTAGTAACTCTGAGTCAAACTATGTTTTATTTTGGAGCATGGGAGTAGCCCAGTTTCAATTAATTAAAATTCCTACCAGACAATTGCCTAATACTTTGAGAGGACAAGCATAGGGACAAACAGTAGGGCAAAGCCCAGATCTGGAGCCACACTTTATTTTTATTTATATTTATTATCAATATCTTATAAATAACTTAGCACAAAAAGTAAGAGTGTGCTATGAAATTTACCAATGCTACGATGTTGGGGGGCATTATCAATAGAGAGGAGGCTTGGAATATTGTACAGGAAGATTTGGGTGACCCTGAAGACTGGAATGACAGAAATGAGATGATATAATACAAGGTAGAGGGCCAGGCTACAACCGGGGGGGTTGGGGACTCATCAGTTGGAAGCAACAGAGGAGGAGAAAGACCTACGTGCATGAATAGATCACAAGATAACTATGAATCACCAATGTGATACAGCTATGAAAAAGGCAAATGCAATCCTAAAATGTATCAGGCAAGACGTTTCCAGAAGAGACAGAGAAGTATTAATGCCATTGTACAAGGCACACGTAAGACCTCATTTGGTATAATGTGTACAAATTCTGGTCACTCATGTTCACAAAAAATAAATTAAAACTGGAACAAGTGCAGAGAAGAGCTACTAGATTGGTCAGGGGAATGGAGAAAATATGCTATGAGAGGAGACTGGAAGAGCTTAGCTTGTTTAGTCTAGCAAAAAAGAAGGCTGAGAGGGGATATAGTTGCTCTCTATAAATACATTAGGGGGGTAAACACCAGCGAGGGTGAAGAGTTATTTAAGCTAAAGGACAAATGGATATAAATTGATCGTGAATAAATTCATGGTCAAAATTAGAAGTAGGTTTCTAACCATTTGAGGGGTGAGGTTCTGGAATAGCCTGTGATGCTGTCTGGATTAGGGGTGACCATTTATAATATTATTTAATACCAATATTGCAAAATTACAATAATTCAGATGTGATATGCCGTGTCAGGCACAATTGGAAAGGTTGTAATTTGCTAAATATGGTGATTTTGTTTATGCACATGTGACACCTTGGTACTGTAAGTTATGGATAGATATAATATATCTGTATCCAAACACCTGTAAGGTGCTACTGGGTTACATCCTCCAAGCAGATTGGTGTCAGCCTTGATGACTTCTCGAGGGCCATTACCTTTATAGTAAGCCCAGGGAGAGGAGCCAGGATGGCACCTATGAGTCATCAGGACATGTAGAGAGAAACATGCCTGTGGTCAGGGGGACTGCCTGGCCTTTCCCTGCCCATGTGCTGTGAGCTTGTGTTTGAAACAAGCAGCATGGCAGACCTATAAAACGCAGCTGCACCATCCCCATCTTGTCCTCTTTCCTGCTTCCTACCTCTGACTCAACTCATCTACAATTGAAGCTGTGAAACAAAGTACGGAGACCCATCCAGGTACTGGATGTACACCAGAGTAACTGTATAAGCCTGCAAACTCCACAATTCTGCTGAGAAGCTGATATATATAGACTTTACAATCATTTGCATGTATCTCATTGCTTTGACCATTTACCATTTCTCCCCTCATTTGTTTCTTTCCTTTTATAATAAGCCTTACGTTTTAGTTACTAAAGGATTGACTGGCATCGTGGTATTTTGGGTAAGATCCAAACTTATATTGATCTGGCAATGTGGCTGACCCTTTGGGGTCAGGAGAATATTTTGGTAAAGGGAATAGAGTTTTAAATAACTTATCTCTTTACTGAACCTAGTTGTTGACTGGGAGCCCAGAGACAGAAATACAGTAAAGGGGGCGGTGTAATTTTTTTGTTTTAGCTTCTTGATAACCAGTGTGGGGAATCAGAAGCATAGTTTGTAACTGGTTGGGGAATGTAACTGCAGTGTTAGCCACCAGTTTGGGAGAATCTGCTCTCCTTTTGCAGCCTGCCCTGACTGACCTAGGCATTTTCCGGTTGGCTACCCTAGGCACACAGCCTCCCAACAGGAGTTGTGGGGGCAAACAACTTAACTGGTTTTAAGAGAGAGCTGGACATATTTATGAGAGTAATTGTATAATAGGGTTGTTTGTGATGGCAGGGGCAAGGCTCAACAGCCCTGTGGATCACTTCCAGTTTATGTCCTGTGTTCCTAAAGCTCGTGCTTCAGGGTTTCGGCAATTGTCTGGAAGGGATTTCCCCCTCCCCGACACGGTATTCTGGGAGGGTTTTTTTTTAATCTCCTGCCTCTGAAGCATCAGAGTTGGCCCTGGCTGGAGAAGGGACATTGGGCAGGATAAACCAGGGCTTTGAGGTGACGCTGAGCATTCTCTCTCTCAGGTGCTTGGCTGGTTTGTTCTTGTTCACATGCTCAGGGTCTACCTGGTCACCACAGGTGGGGTTGGGAAGGAATTTTCCCCCCAGGTCAGACTGGCAGTGACCTTGGGGTTTTTTCACCTTCGTCTGCAGCATGTGGGTGCGGATCACTTGCCAGGATTACTGGGTAGAGTCCACTTAATTGTTTCCCTGACATCGTAGGAGTCGTGAGCACTGATGCACCACCTATTATCTGCTTGTGGCACATAATAGAGTAGTATCCTGTGGGCTGTACTACTTCAGTCTCATTCAGTGGTTGGGTTTGGTGTTCAGGAGGTGGGTAGAGTTGGTGCACAAGAGGTCAGACTATTACCACTTCCATTAAAGCAATCTGATTTTTTTTTTTTTAGTTGCTTTTTGTTACTGCTCCCAATTTTTTGCAGAAGAAAAATACAGGAGTTTCACAATAGGCGCTCTAAAGAAATATATTCATTATTTAATGATATTATATTATCCCATGTAAGTACTAATATCTACTTGGTACATAGATACAATCTTCAGCAAATCCACCAATAACTCTAAAGCTAAAAGTGGCTCAGTATTAATAATGTTATAATAATTCATGATAAATAATAACAATTAGAATATTCAGCACTTACATATTGTTTTTTTAATCCATTGATCTCAAAGCAGTTTACCAGTGTGGGTAAGTATCATCATCCCCATTTTACAGAGGAGCAAGCCATGACAGATATGGCAATTTCCTGCAGTATTTTTGGGCGCTCTTATTGAATTAAGTTCAAGTAGCTTTGGATTGAATGCATTTAATGCAAAGGTTATGTATTATTGTGGGCCTAGATGATCAAAGGACTATATTGAGCAACATGGCAGACAGGAATGAAACTATGTGTGAAGTGCATTTCATGGAAAATATCTAATGGGAGGTGAATGGAAATCCATTCCCTCACTCCCATTATGCCAGTCCTTTGAAGCTACACCCTGAGGAGAGGAGGATCAACTGCTGATTCCTGTTCCCAGAATCCCAAGATCAAAGACCCAAACTGTATAAAGGAGTGACTCACAGATTCATGGGGGGGGCTTGTTCTGAGCTAAAAGCTGTTATGAATTTGTAACCACAGGAAAACCCCTTGGTGGAGTGTGAAGGACTGCTCACCTGCCAGAACCCTTGTTGGAGTTGAGGTGATTTCTGTTAAGTTTATCATGTGTGTTGGTTCTTTTATTGTTTTTAATATATTTTCTCTGATATTCCTCCAGTTTAAGAATATACACGTTTCCTTGAAAAGGGTTGTGAGATAACTTATACCTACAGGCAATTACACTATTTATAGACTCTGAGAAAAAAATAATATGGCTTGCTGGGGAACGCACAGTGTAGGCAAGAAACTGTGCAGCCTGGAGAAACCCCAATCAGGAGGGAGAGAGTTGTGGGTCTCGGCTCAAGAGCGGTGACTGCTGAGGAGTTGGGAGCCTAGAGTGGGTGACCATGTTGGACCACAAGTGGGAAATACAGCCTTTAAAGAAAGCTGTTTCTGCAGAAATTGTGGAGGACTATTCTGGGGTGTAGCATAGAGGCCAGGGATTGTGGCCTAGATGTTTATGCACAGCCCCCTTTGCTGATGGTGAGTCTTACGTGGGGCTGAGGCAGTGCAAGTATAGGAAGCCATCTGCAAACATATTGTCATATATGTGCTCCTTAATAGGGGGTGTGTTAGTTCTAGAATTTTCCTCTAAAGCTGAAGTCTAACCCTACCAGAGTTCATGGACATACAGAAAAGGAATTGGTTAGAGGGTCACTGTCAGGGCAAGCGTGGCCCAAGTTTTAAGTTTTGTTAAAACAAGCTTCTGCAGAACTAGAATAGAAAATAAAACTGCCCTTCCCTGTATTGCACAGATCTAAGGCTGAATTTGTTGGTCAGGTTTTGTAGTTTAATTTGATCTTTTACCCTTCATAGTACAACTCACATTATGAGCTAGGTTTGCAAAGAGATTATTACTGCACTGACTATCCTGCTGATTTACTGATAACGATCTGATTTACACTTGTGGTTATGGTAACTGCACATACAGATTAGGTATGCAACTGCAAAACTAACCACTTTGAAAATCAAGTCCTGATTCTTTAATCCTTAGTTTTACGGGGTTAATTATTAGAATCCCTGAAAGCTATCCTCTCTCTAGTCTGTACCTTGGCAGTTGCTGATTCAGCTGTCAGGGAGGTTTTCTGAGAAACCGTATTCTGCTGTGTGTGCAGCAATAAAAAGAATTTGCAAAGACGCATAGTATTTTCCATTCCTGATCAGATAGTTGGGCCACCTAGTTCAGCTTCCTGTCTCTAGCAATGGCCAGTATCCAAAGTTTGAGAGGAAAGGGGAAAGCCAACTGAAAAGCTCAAGCAGAGCACATATATGTAAGAGGAGGAAATATTCCTTCCTCTCCCAGCATGGGCAATCATCCTGGAGCATGAGAACAGATTACCATTATCTTAATTTATACAACAAGAGATCTATGTCCAGTGAACTGCTAAGCACCTCCTGTAAGCTGCTGAGCACCCTCAACTCCTTGATATCTATAGGACTTGGAGGTGCTCAGCATCCTGTGAAACTGAGCCCATGTCGCTACGTGTTAGCCAAAGGCAGAGGAAGGACAGATGTTCAAACACACACAGCTGACGTTATGCTCTTTTACCCAATGTGCCCAAATTGCCATGGCAACCTGCTATTTGGAGCCACTGCAGTTGGGCTTGCTGAGCTCCATCCTGCAACATCCCCATTGACTCCAGTGATGCAGGGATCAGGCCTTCAGTCCCCTATTCCTTAACTACAATCATTAAATAGGGTGTATAAGTGTCATGCCTCTTTGCCTTCCTGCCTGCCTGTAGAGGGAGGGGTGGAAAGCACTCTGTCAGGGATAGTGAGCCTGTCCTCTCCAGGTGTGTCTATACTGCATTGTAAACCGGGTTTACAGTTGCAGGACCCAGTCTCGCAACCATGCTGATGCACCCATACTGTACTACATTGGCCAGAGTCAGACTTTTTGCTTCTGGAGGGCGTGTCCCAATGTATCCCAGTGTTCCTAGTGCCATGGCCAGAAGTAGTCACGCTAGGCCTTGGTTCATGGTGCAGTGTGGGAAAGCTTTTCTGGCCATCCATTCCTGTGGTACTTGACCAGAAGTTGTCTTAGCCTATCAACACATCCAACGCCTCTTTGGATTCTCACATTCTCAGTAACTGGAGCCAGCAACATGGGTCCAACACCGATGGAAGACCCTGCCCAGCTTGTGCTTTCACTCCCATTCTGGGAAACTGGCAGAGCAATCTTGAGATTGATGGACATTTCAGCAGCATTTTTTGACTTACAAAAGGCATCGCTCTGTAGACATGGCAGAGGATACCTGGCTGATGCTGCTTATATCTCATGCCATAGCCACAGATTCCTCCATGTAGACCCACATTTCTGGAGAAAGGCCATGAGCACAGATTGGTGGGCACATTGTCATGTGGACCAGGGTTGACCAGCAGTAGCTCCAGACCTTTTGCATGAAGACACAGATATTCCTGGATCTTTGTGATCAACTTGCTCTAGCCCTCAATAATCAGGACATATGCATGAGGGAGACCATGCCAGTCCACAAGCAAGTTGTTACAGCCATCTGGAAGCTGGCTACCGCAGAGTGCTACAGGTCTGTGGCTAGTCAATGTGGTGTTGGTAAATCAACTGTGGGACTGAGGTGATGGAGGTTTGTGAGGCAATCAGCACTGTGATTTACCCAAAGAAAGTGGTGCTGGAACTAGGGGTGCTCCTACATGCCCTGGTTTGAAGTAGTAAGCACAAACACCAAATACATGGCTTCCGTGGTTTCCATCATCAGCACCCCCGCTATAAAAATTATTCCAGCACCCCCAGGTGGGATTAAAAATGTTCCTAAAATAATTGCTGGCTTTGAGAGAATGGGCTTTCTGAACTGTGCCAGGGCCATTGCTGTGACTCATGTGCCCATACTTTTCCCTTTGCACTTGAGAACGTAAACTGCAAAGGATACTACTCCATTGTTATGCAGGCCCTGTTCAACCATGGAGGCAGATTCATGGATGCTAATGTGGGGTGCACTGGCAGGATGCATGGTGCAACAGTTTTAATCAAATGACTGTTATAAATGGAGTCTCTGTCCCCTCTTACTCCCTGTTGCCATGGCTTACGAAACAGGCAAAAGAAGGTTCACATTAGTACATTCACACTACACATTTAGTAGTTGTAGGATGATGGCGGAATATGCATTTGGCAGACTGAAAGCCCACTGGTGCTGCCTTTAAAGCTTTTTGGATGCCAGTCTCGTCAATGCTGTTCACATTATTATGGCATGCTGTGCTCTTCACAATGTCTATGAGGACAAAGATGAACCATTTTACCACGAGAGGATTTCATATATTGTTCATTTGCTGGGCCGTTACAGATGGACAGAAAGAGCATCTGTCATTACATGCACAACAGAAATCAGGAATCTGTTGTGAGCTCATACAATGGGTTTACATGGCCCCATAGATGAGGGGGAGTAGTGTGTATGAATATATGTATGAAGTAATGTGATCAGGGAATGAAATGCTATTTGTGGGAGGGTGGCATACATATATTTCTTGGTATACTTCAAACCACCACTTATGGATTGCTGTGCTGTAGTTCATCTTGCATAAATGTTATAAACATTGCTCATGACACTTGTGTGCAAACAAAACACTTGATTGGTAAACATGCATTTAATAACAGCTGACAGTGTTAAAAACCTGATAGCTAGGCCAGCTGCTATCAAAACTCACAACACAATAAACAAATTTAGTGCGAAAAACAAACAGTAACCAGTGTTCACAGAATCAGTGCAAAGACAGTGAATAGCATGTGCCAAACACTCCAGCTCTGCTTCACTGATCCCAGACATCGCCTGTCCCTCTGTTCTCTTTGGCCCTTCTAATGCCGTTCACACACACATGGGCCACTGTGGCAGTAGGATGCAGGAACAAATGGGGTACATTTGGCTATTCCAACTCTTGTTCATTCCCTGTGCATGTGGACCACTCAACTACAGAATTGTCCAAATGGTGCCTGAGATGATGGCCATGGTATCATGGAGGGGACTCAGGACATGGGGTGGGAGTGTGAGGTGCAGCTGGAGCTGGGAGTGGGGCTGGAGCCGGGAGTCTCGTTGACATGAGTGCATGCAGCCTCTCAAACAATTCTTTCTGTTGCACTCTATCTTCATCCCTGCTTCAGAAGCTGCACCACCAGTCTCTCCTCATGCTGTGCAGCCAGTCTCTCGCTGTCCACCTGGCTTGCAACTTTCTCTCTCTGCAGATTGCTTTGCAGTTGCTGGTTGGCCTTCTCAAGGATATCCCCCATTAATTCATTGCAAACCCACTTCCTCCTTGCCCACTGCATATGAGTACGTTCCCCAAGGCTCCAGGTTGCCTGTGGTCATGCTAGTGAGGGGGAAGGGGCTGCCAAGACAAATGAAAGAACACATTATTGTCTGAGTATTTCAAAAAAAGTTTCAGTCCACCTGTAGCAAATGGGCTGTGGAACCTCAAGGTCAAGAGATGATATTTTTCATCACTGGGTTTTATTTTATTCTGACAAAAAAAAAAAGAATCAGATCTCAGATGTTTCTCAGAAGTTCCTGCAAGCTGAGGCATTAGACATCATGATAAGGTTCACTTTATAAACTCAATTTAAATTATTTATAAATTCCACACCATTTTTCCCAGTCCTTTTAGGCAGGCCAATCTATGGAGGACATAAATGTTCCAGAAATTCCTTCTGTGCCAAGCCCAAAGGCACGCTGCCCATGTATGTCAAAGAGCTTTTTAGGCTTCTAGTCACTGACCAGTGCAGCTACAAATGGAAGAGACTTATAAGCTACAGAGGAGGCCATGATAAGTATGCCTTGCCTGAAATGTCACCATCCGTCTGTAGTTCCCATTCCATTAGAAGTTCACAAGCATCAGCAACTAGGACTGGGTGAAAATTCATGGGACAATCAGCAGGATGCTGCCATAGCCTGAAGACGTATTACACCTTCCTTGAAAGTAGTCTGCATTCATGCAATGATCCAGCTCCCAGTACAGCATGGGCTTAGAATACTGGTTCCATGGACTATATACAACTATATACAACTCCATGGATACTTTGGACTCATAGTAAAGCATCTATGGGCTACATACCCCCCGCAGGGACATGTGAGAATCTTACCTCTGTAAAAAACGACTACAAGGTACTTCCTATTCCCGATACATTTTGTATGGGACCCATGGACTACACACACAGACACATGCCTATCACAGTTTGGAGTAATTGGACAGGTGTCTTGAGACAGTCTAATGTAGTTGATTTATACCGTGCTGTATACAACCCCCACCTATCTTTGTAAAAATGGGTGTGTGTCTAGTAAAAATTCCACCATAACTGCTTGTTTAACTTTTGTTTTCTCTTCCTAGTATCCATTATGAATTCCGTGTGCGTGTGACGGGGGGGGGGAGGGGTGTGTGTGTGTGTGTGTGTGTGTGATGCCATCGCACTTGCGTGTGCTCCTCTATTAATGGATACATGTTACCCCCCCCCACTTGTAAGAATAATTTCATTAGGGCATAAGCCAGAAATTCCTCCCATTTGCATATTAATGACCAAATATAGGGAGGCAGAAGCATACCTGGCTTCAGCTTCAGCTCTGACTCCACCACTACTGCTGCCTCCTCCGCTTCTCCCACTAGTTCCAGTGCAGACTACTCCCTCAGGGTGTCCCCAGACAGCCCCTCTGACTAGGATGTGCTATAGGAGCCTCCTCCATGACCAGTATGAGAACCAGGGACATTTCCCCACTTTCATCCAGTGGCTGCTAGGTCTCCTCTGGTGGTTCCTGTGACTCAGGTATTATGAGGGCACCCTCTCTGCTCAGCAGATTTTCATGCACCACTGTGGGCTCAGTGCTTGCTGAAGCTCCCAGCACCTGGTCAAATTGTTTATAGAAGTGGCAGATAGATGGCACGTTCCCAGAGATATTATTATCCCTGATGTTTTGATAGTCAGTCTTCAGGCGCTTGACTCAACCTCTGCACTGATAGATGATCTTGTGCATCCCCAATACGGCAAGCTTCTTTGCCATTTCTTGTAGACATGAGCATTCTTAAGATGAATGACTTGCTTTGCCTCACACCAGAGATTAACCAGAACCCAGCTGTGTTCCTCTGGCTAACAAGGCAGCACGCTTGAGGTAGGGCTCCTTGCCACTGATGGCCATAGCTAACACTGGAGACTGTCACGTGTATTTGCAGGTGAGCAGTCAGCATGGAAAGGAAGAGCTAAATGCTGAGCAGCTGTATTCAGACAAGTGGGGTTGTTTCTGGTTCCTGGGAATTGAGTGGGAGGTTGGGGATACAAGGGTCAAGAAACACAGGCCCGGGGGATTGTGGGATAGTGCTAGTGAACTCTCTGGACATGAGTCTGGGGACAAAGGCTTGAGCTTCATCCATGCAGCAAAATGAGTCCTAGAGGGACTCAGGCTCAGATACACACACCTCTGGATGGATCCTAAAACTTGGATCCTGAGAGCTTGCTGACCTGAGCCAGAAAGAATTGTGTGTGGACAGCAGGGGAGCTTGGGCTTCAGTCTCAGCCCAGGTTTACAATGCACTGTAGACATACCCTCCAAGGCCTGGCTCCTGTAACTGATAGATACTATGAGGCTGCTGTACCTATGCCAAGTCCCATGAAGTTTCTCGGGCTTTGTGCAGATGCAATTGTCCACCTGTAGATATCAGTTGCAAGGGTGGGGCCACAAACACTTAATTAAGACAGACAAGTTTACACAAAAACACCTATATATGGCTTCCAGATAGGATTATACAATGTGATGCAATAAGGAGTAAGAGGTTTGATTCATTACTTAGGGAAATTCAGTAACACTCTACAAATTCTTGGTTACAGAACAGGGATTCTGGTCATGATTCTAATCCACTTAAAGGAGTAACACCATTGAAAGCAATTGAATTAAAACTGGTGTAAAACTATCATAAGCATGATTAGAATCAGGCACTGCTCCTATCGCAAATCATGGTTGATATGCTGAGCTTCAGACAGCATTAATGCCCCCTCTCTAATCACACCTCTTTCTAATGATGGTGACAACATATTTTTAACCTTTCAGTTCCTATAAGGAAAAAACATTTTTCTCTTCTTTGGAGGCAGGTATGTAATAACTCTCCTACATATATATTATTCTTTCATTAAACCGCACCCTGCCTTGATAATATCATTTCCCTTCATAGACACCTCCACATGTCCTCCTTCCACTTCTAGTTTTAACAACAAAGTACTTATGTCTGAGGCCTAGCTAATTACCCAGGTCATTGCCATATGATGTCTTTGTTCCACCTCTCAGGAAATCATTATCTGTAACGATCTACTGTCTTGATGGATTTGTTTATATTGTTGGCCGAGTCTCAGACAGCCCATATTATCTTTTCCTAATGGCATCTAAATATTGAGTAAGAGTGGGCAAACAAGACTTTTAATAGTCATTACCACACAAGTAGGCCAATGACTCTGACACTTGTATGTGTGTCAGGATTTGTCAAACTTCATGGATGAAGTGAAATCCAGAACCACTAAAGTATTTAGGTGCCTAAATGCCAGATTTAGGTGACTATACTGGAATTTAGACACTTAAGTGCCTTTTTCAGGCTTTACTAGGGTTGCCAACAGTCCCTTATTACAAGGAACGTCCCTTATTTTTTCATCCCTGTACAACAAGAACAGGAGTTGCTGAGTGCAGCAAAAAGCAGCAAGACTTACCCCCAGCGAATACTGCTTATTAATTATTATTATTAATAATTATAATAGTAATAATAATAATATTGGGAGGTGGGTGGAGCAGGAATGCTAAGTCCCTTATTTTGAAAAACAATGTTAGCAACTCTAGGTTCTACAAAACTCCCACTGAACCCTGTAAGCACCTAAACTCACTCAGTGCCTCAGTTTGCAGGTTAAACATTCCCTAGGCACCTGTTTCTGCCTCTGGGCATGTGCGCCGCTGTCTCACCTATTCCCCACCTATGACCCAGAGTGACCTACAAACCAGGGGAAGATAGGCATTTGCCTGCCTATCCTGTGTGCTCAGAGGCAGCCTCCTGGATAGGTCACATTCAAAATCCAGATGGTGCTGCCCACCTTATAACTTTTATCCCAGAGGTTACAGCTCTGACCTGGAATGTGGAAAACCCCCATTCAATTACCCCCTGTCTGCCAGAGTTGGAGAAAGGATTTGAACAGGGATCTCAGGAGGCTGCTATATCCACTAGCTATGGGATATTCTGAGCTGGGGCTCCCTTAGTATCTCTTATTGAAGCTGATTCACTGAGGATCAATAAAGAGTCATTGGAGGAGAGGGACTGGACCCTGTGTCTCCCATGTGGGTGCCCTAAACACTGGCCTAGTCACTCTCTCTAGACCAGTGACTCCTCACTCAGTGGTTCTCAAACTTATTTGATCATTCCCCCTTCTTTGTGTCTGTAGTAGTTTACACATACACCCTCCTACCACACAAGTACATATACTGATAAAAAATATCAACATGCTATTAACATGATCACTAACTATTAAAACCAGTAAGGCGTTGATTCAAACAGAGCCATTTATGTATATAGAAATGTAAATTTAAAGTGAGATAATGCTTACTGGCATCACACTGTTGTTACTAGTGTGATGGGTGCACCTGTTTTTTGAAGCAGAGCAATTCCATCCTGGGTTGGATGCTTGCGGCAGCTATCCGAGGATTCCCTTCTACCTGAAGATGAAATCATTGTTTGGTTTTGATATAAACTAGGGCAGAAAAGGTTTTTTCGCATAAGTAGGTAGATGCAAAAGGAATTAAGATATTCATTGCAGTTTCAGATACCACTGGCGATAGACAACTAGAACTCAGAAAGCAGAGCACAGAATGGCAGCTGCTGGCCGGGCTGCCAGCTCTGAAGCCAGCGCTGCTACCAGCAGCAGCACAGAAGTTCATACCACTGTATGAACAGATCCACGAAATTGCTCTTTGTGTCCTGACCAACCAGTGAAAAACGTGTAATTTCTCTGTGATTTAAGTAGACCCTTATTCATTGCTGGGGGTAAAATGTGCACAGTAAGTTTTTTGTCTAAAGCTTCTCACGCCCCCTCTGAATATATTATAATATATTCTGTGCCCCCCCAATGTGGTGCGAACCTTTGGTTGAGAACCTTTGGTCTATGCTCTAGGCACTATAGCAGCATAGCTACGGCACTGTAGCTATGCTGCTGTAACACCATAGAGGAAATGCAGACTACAGCAATGGAAGGAGTTTTCCCGCCACTGTGGGAAATCCATCTCCCCAAGCAATGGTAGCTAGGTCAATGGGAGCATTCTTCTATTGACGTAGCTGCATCTACTCCAGGCGTTAGGTCAGCAAAGCTACAGTGCTCAAGGTGTGTGGATTTTTCATATCCCTGAGGAGCACTGGCGCTAGGCCAAGCATAAGGCATTTACTCTGAACATCTTCCCTTCTGAATTCAATTGTTAATTAAGGTTTCAAGTTGACTTGCATTGTAAAACAAATCACAGGCCCCAAACCAGAAACCAGTGTTTGTACCCATTGAAATCAATAGCAAAACTCACATTGACTTCTATGGGATCTGTATCCTAGAAAACATATCGTTGCCACTTGCTAGTTTTATATGTTTATGCTTTTCTAAAGGGATACACAAGAGAGAAAAGATACAGCTTAACCAACTCTTCAATTTTGTATTCATTCACAAATATCAAGACAGAGAAAAATTAACAGCACTCAAAGAACAGCAGCACCATCTTGAGGCCATCACAGAGTTAAAGAAATGGGTAAAAATTTAGTTTGGACTACAAACCAATGACATTTTATCTTTGAATGCAAAGATGAAACAAATCTCTCTCTGTATTCCAAGCAAAAACTGATTGCCATCTGTGTTCTTATTTTGACCTTAGTTAAAACACACATTTATAACAGCTGTCACTTTACAGTACAGTTCTTGATAGATTTTTCAGATTTCTAATTTTTGTATTATTATTTTTAATTTCCAGATATCTTTCTTTGATTACTTAGTTTTCAGAGTCTGCATTGGTGATGTCTGGAGGAATCTGGCAGAATTCTCCCCTTTCATTCACATCCTTTGGGTCTTTTCAGGACTGTGGAATGTTATCGCATATTCCATATTTGTGTGGTATTTTTGCTATATTCAGTAAAGAGCCACATGAAGGCTAATAGATCTGCATTGCAGATCAGAGAGAATTTTTGCCCTAGTTAGGGGCAGAAGATGTGTAATTGAAAAACGTGAACACAAAAACATAGGGAGAAAAGGGAAGATTTCATGTTCAAGGTACATGTGGGAACCTACATTACAAATGTGGGGTCCTAGATTTACAGGCCTGAAGACCCATATGTTCTATTTATTTTCAGCACAAATAGTGGCATTGCAAATTCCCCCTTGCTACTCTACATCCCCTGCCAATACGTTTCAACGTTGACCTCAAGCTAGGGTGACCAGAAGTCCTGATATTATCGGGACCATCCTGATATCAGGGACTTGGTCTTATATATGCAATTATACTTCCAACCCACCCGCACCCCCCTCCAAAAAAAGTGTCCTGGTTCTGCTATATGGGCACCCTAACCTCCACCCAACTCTTGTTCATTCTATATTGTCCTGCTAATATGTGCCCATTTCCATGTCAATATTTGTGACATGAATAGTTGACCACTGGGAATTCAGTTAATACCAAATGGGTGTTTCAAGTGACCCTCTGCCTTCAAAGCTTAGATTTCTAGCAGATATCAAACTGCAATTGGGAAAGAATTATTTTGAAGATCAGCTGCTTTCCACTGGTATGTGAAGTGATCACTGGTGATGGTATTTTGGTGATAGCCATTATCTATGGAACTTTTAATGGGTAGCCTCACCCAGAACTACCAGTTCCAAAGGCCTTTTTAACGAACTGAGGTGATTGAGTTAATTTGGGAGCATGGCATCAAAAAAAGGTTATTTACAAGTAACTGATGTTCTTCGAAATGTGTTGCTCATGTCCATTCCACTATAGGTGTGTGCATGCCTCCGTGCACGGCTACCGGAACTTTCTTCCCCTTAGCAGATCCTGTAGGGCCAGCTCCGGCGCCCCCTGGAGTCCCATGTACATGATGCAGTATATAAGGCACTGCCAGCCCTATGCCCCCTCAGTCCCTTCTTTCCGCCAACTCCGGCATTGGGACGAGGGGTGGGTTGTGGAATGGACATGAGCAACACATCTCAAAGAACATGTTACTGGTAAGTAACCTTGTTTTCTTCTTCGAGTGCTTGCTCATGTTCATTCCACTATAGGTGACTAACAAGCAATACATTGGAGGTGGGCCGGAGTTAGTGGTGAGCTGCCTGCAGCACAGCTCTGCTAAAGCCCACGTCTTCCGGCGCCCATTTGACAGAGGCGTGGTGGGATGTGAAGGTATGTATCGCCATCCTGGCAGCTGCTCTGCAGATGCCCTGCCCTGGCACTTCCGCTAGGAAGGCTGTAACTGGAGCTTGAGCTCTGTTGAGTGAGCTGTGGTGGCACCAGAAGCAGCACCTTCACCTGCTCGTAGCCGAACATTATGCAGGAAGTTATTCACAAGGAAAATGCACCGGCAGAGACCGGTGAATCTTTCATCCAGTCGGCTGCTGCAACGAAGAGCTACACTGCTCTCCGGAACGGCCTCGTACTCCTGATGTAGAAGCCAGGGCCCCTCTTACGTTTTTAACGAGTGCCGCCTTCTCTTCTCCTCCAAACCGTGTGGTTCGGGGAACCATAGGGAGAAAACAAGGTTACCTACCAGTAACTGTTGTTCTTCGAGATGTGTTGCTCATATCCATTCCAATACAGGTGTGTGCACGCCACAGTGCACGGTTCTCGGAACTTTTTTCCCCTTAGCAGACCCCGTAGGGCCGGCTCTGGTGCCCCCTGGAGTGCCACGCTCATGCCGCAGCACGAGGCACTGCCGGCCCTACGCATACTCCGTCCCTTCTTTCTGCCAACTCTGACAGCGGGGACGGGGGGTGGGTGTGGAATGGACATGAGCAACACATCTCGAACAAAACAAGGTTACTTACCAGTAACTGTTGTTCTTCGAGATGTGTTGCTCATATCCATTCCAATGTAGGTGTGTGCGCGCCCAGTGCACAGATTCCCGGAACTTTTTTCCCTAGCAAGCCCCGCATGGCCAGCTCAGGCGCCCCCTGGAGTGCCGCGCTCATATCGCAGTATAAAGGGCGCTGCTGGCACCGCGGGTCCCCAGTCCCTTCTTTCTGCCGACTCCGACAGTGGGGACAGGGGGTGGGTTTGGAATGGATATGAGCAACACATCTCGAAGAACAACAGTTACTGGTAAGTAACCTTGTTTTCTCTCTTCGAGTGATTGCTCATATGCATTCCAATATAGGTGATTACTTAGCCATACCTTGGAGGTGGGTAGGAGTTATCAGTGACCTGCTCTTGACAGCACGGCTCTGCCGAATTCTGCATCTTCCCTTGCCTGCTCCACGATGGCGTAGTGCGACGTGAACGTATGGATTGACAACCAGGTCGCTGCTCTGCAGATGTCCTGCAGGGGCACCCGTTCCAGGAAGGCCGCGGAAGAGGCCTGGGCCCTAGTAGAGTGTGCTCTTACCGCACCTGGAAGGGGCATCCCTGCCTGCTCGTAACATGCTCTGATGCAGGCAGTAATCCAGTTGGAGATTCGCTGGGTGGAGACAGGTGAGCCTTTCATCCTGTCCACCACAGCCACGAATAGCTGTGTCAACTTCCGGAAGGGCTTGGTCCGCTCGATATAGTAGGCCAAGGCTCGCCTGACATCCAGCGAATGTCCTCTCCTTTCCTCCTCCGAACCGTGGGGTTTTGGAAAGAACACAGGAAGGAAAATATCCTGATTACAGTGGAACTGGGACACCACCTTAGGCATAAATGCCGGGTGAGGTCTCAGCCGGACCTTATCTTTGTAAAAAACTGTGTAGGGGGGCTCCGAGGTCAATGCCCTTAGTTCGGAGACCCTCCTGGCCGAGGTGATGGCCACCAGGAAGGCTACCTTCCAAGACAAAAGGAGAAGGGAGCATGTGGCTATGGGCTCAAAGGGGTGTCTCATCAGCATGTTAAGGACCAAGTTGAGGTCCCAGGGCGGCACCGGGTCCCGGACCTGAGGGAAAGTCCTCTCCACCCCCTTAAGGAACCTAACTGACATGGGGTGAGAGAATAGGGATCGCCCTTCCATCGGCTGGTGGAAAGCCGAAATGGCTGCCAGGTGTACCTTGAGGGAAGCCAGGGCCAGGCCTTGCAGCTTAAGCTGCAGCAGGTACTCTAAGATAGCCTGTATGGGTGAGAAGCTCGGATGTAAACCTCTCAATTCTGCCCACCCCGAAAACCTCCTCCACTTAGCTTTATACGTAACTTGCGTGGATGGTTTCCTGCTACCCAGAAGAACCTGCTGACCCTGCATGGAACAGGCCCTCTCTCCCTCCGTCAGCCACAGAGTCTCCAGGCAGTAAGGTGGAGGGAGTCCAGGTCAGGGTGCAACAATCTCCCATGGTCCTGGGAGATCAAGTCGCATCGTCTGGGTAGCGGAATCGGCTCGGTGATGTAGAGGTCGAGCAGCATGCTGTACCAATGCTGTCTCGGCCATGCTGGGGCGATAAGGATGATGTTCGCCCCGTCCCTCTTGATCTTGAGAAGGACTTGGGGCAGGAGCGGAATGGGGGGGGAATGCGTACATTAGGTCCCCTGTCCAGTCTATCAGGAATGCATCGGACAGCGAGCCCGGCTTGCGACCCCTGAGTGAGCAGAACCTCGGGCATTTCCTGTTCCAGGCTGATGCGAATAGGTCTAGATGGGGAACACCCCACCTCTGGAAGATTAAAGTCACTATGTCCTGGTGTAATGACCAGTCGTGGCGGGGTGAGAATGACCTGCTGAGGCGGTCCGCCTCGTCGTTCCGGACCCCAGGGAGGTGAGAGGCAGATAAGTGAAAATCGTGCCTCACCGCGAAATCCCACAGCCGGATAGCTTCCTGGCAGAGAGCCGAGGAGCGTGCCCCCCCCCGTCTGTTCACGTAGAACATAGCTGCCGTATTGTCCGTGAGGACTTGGACCACCCTGCCCTTCAGGAACTGAAGGAAGGCCTTGCAGGCCAACCGGATCGCTCTGAGCTCACGTACATTGATGTGCAGAGCTCTCTCCTCCAGTGACCAAAGCCCCTGGGTGCCCCGGTTGCGACTGATGTGGGCTCCCCATCCCATATCGGATGCATCTGTGATGAGCGTCACAGATGGGGTTAATTCTCTGAACGGAACACCCATCATCACTTCCCTTGGGTCCCTCCACCAATTGAGAGATGACAGCACCTGTGGGGGAACCATGACCACTCTAGTTAGAGAATGTCTGTTTGGCACATACACCGAGGCTAACCATGCCTGTAGGGGCCTAAGCCTAAGGCAAGCCAGTCTCACTACATACGTGGAGGCTGCCATATGTCCCAACAGCTGCAGACAATGTCTGGCCGTCATCGTGGGGGACCTGTGGAGATCGGAGATAATGGCCGCCATAGCCTCGAACCGAGTCTGCAGGAGGAAGGCTCTGGCCTGTACCGCATCCAATGTAGCTCCAATAAAATCTATACGTTGTACTGGAGAGAGTGTGGATTTCTGTTCATTAATAAGTAACCCAAGTCTGGCGCATGTCTCGCAGGTGAGACGTAAGCTACTTCTCACGTGGGCCCTCGACTTCCCCCGGATCAACCAGTCATCCAGGTAGGGGAAGACCTGTACCCCGCTGCGACGCAGGTGGGCCACCACCACTGCCATGCATTTAGTAAAGACTCTGGGTGCTGAGGAGAGCCCGAAGGGTAGGGACCGAAACTGGTAGTGTCGCCCGGCTACCATGAACCGTAAGAACCTCCTATGGCCGGGTAATATAGAGATGTGGAAGTACGCGTCCCTCAAATCCAGGGCAGCATACCAATCCCCAGGGTCTAAGACTGGAATGATCGTGGCGAGGGAAACCATGCGGAATTTAATGCGTCTGATATACTTATTCAGACGACGTAGGTCTAAGATGGGTCTAAGGCCCCCTTTCGCCTTGGGGATCAAAAAATATCTAGAATAAAATCCCCGACCTTCCTCGGTCACCGGGACTTCCTCTACCGCCCCCAGCTCCAGGAGTGAATCAATCTCCTGCACCAAGAGCTGAACATGGGCAGGGTCCCCGATGGGGGACATCCTAGGGGGAGAAGTCGGGGGGGAAGGCCGTGAGCTGGAGGGTATAACCCTTGGCGATCACCTCTAGGACCCACCGGTCCGTAGTAATGGCTTCCCATTCTGTAAAGAAGGGACGGAGCCTATCCGCAAACGGTCGGTTAAGATCCCGGGGAGAAGGAAGAGTACTACCCTCCTGCACAGGGTCAAAAACGTTTATTAACATTACCCCCTTTAGAAGGCCCTTGCTGGCCCCCAGCAGAGGACCCCTGCCGGCCTCCTCTGTTGGGCCCACGATAGCGCTCACAACCTCTCCTCTGCTGGGCGGGTCGAGGCGCCTGCCTTGGTGGGGGTGGCGGCTGCCTCTGGACTTGAGGCCGGGACTGCCGTCTTGCGGCCTGGGGGGTATACAGCCCGAGGGACTTCAGGGTAGCCCGAGAGTCCTTGAGGGCATGCAGTTTTTCGTCTGTTTTCTCCGAAAAGAGCCCTGAGCCGTCAAAGGGAAGGTCTTGTATGGCCTGTTGAACCTCCTGGGACAGGCCAGACGCCTGAAGCCAAGAACAGCGGCGCATGACGACAGCGGAGGCCATCGCCCTGCTAGCAGTGTCCGCCACATCGCTGGCAGACTGCAGGGCTGCATTTGCCACCGCCTCCCCCTCCTGCAATACTGTGGCAAAATCCGCCGCTTGGTCAGGTGGTAACGTGGCTGCAAACCTTTGCATCGAGGCCCAGAGGTTTAGGTTATATTTGCCTAACAGGGCCTGGTGGTTCGCTACTCTAAACTGCAAGGCTGCAGTAGAGTAGATTTTCCTCCCAAATAAATCCAGTTTCCGGCCCTCCTTGTCTTTGGGAGTGTTCCCCTGGTTCCCTTGGCGGTCTCTTTGATTGGCCGCATCGACCACCAAAGAGCTTGGGGCAGGGTGGTTATATAAAAACTCAAAGGGTTCCTTGGGGACATAGTATTTTCTCTCTACCCCCTTGGATGTGGAAGGTAGAGAGGAAGGGGTCTGCCAGAGGTTCCTGGCAATCTTCATGACCCTGTCATGGACTGGTAGGGTTGCCCTTGATGGCCCCACAGACCTTGAGGGCCCAAATAAAGGGTACTCCTCCTCAGACATGAGCTTAAACTCCATGCCCAAGTTCTCAGCTGCCCTTTTCAGGAGGTCCTGATGGGCGCGGAAATCAAACGGGAGCCCTGTGATCCCTGGCCGCCGCATCATCCGGAGATGAGGAGGAGGATGGAGGTATGGGACCAGTGGAGGGTCCCTCCCCTGGCTCAGAATCCTCCTCTGAGACCTGCCCTTGTGTTTTAGGAAGTGGGGGTACCGGAGGGGCCACCGCAGATTGCAGGGACACTGACCCCTGGGCCATGGGAGCATTCCATGGTCCCCAATATGGCCATTGCCATGGCCCTTGGCCCCAACCTGGTGCCTGCAAGGGTAGTGGCTGCTGCACCGTAGCCCGTTTGCCTCCAGAACCTCCCATGCGTCGCTTGCCACTCCGACGTGGAGAGCGGCTGGACGACGACGATGTTGACCGGTGCCGACGTCTGCGGTGCCGGTGGGAGGACGAGACCGGGGAAGACGATGTCGAGGACCTGCCCCTACGTCGGGACGACCTGCAGTGCCGCTTACCCCCTCTGGAGCGGGAGCGGTGCCGGTGAAGCTGAGGAGACTCTGTCCTCCAAGTCATCGGTGCCGGCCCCATCGGTGCCGGGCCCATCTGCGCCGGGCCCATCGGTGCCGGCATGGAAGGAGGCTCCCGGGTTTCTGGTGCCGACGGTCGTGGGCTACTGTCCTCGATATACCGGACAGAGACCGAGACCGGTGCCGGGACGGGCTCCGTACCGGAGTTTGCGAGCCCGAACTGCGGCCTTTGCCGGGGTCGGAGCTGGACCGACGGCAACCCCGGCGATGGACTCGGGACCGCCCATGGTGCTGCGATGCCGAGTCGCTCGATGACCTAGAGTCGGAGCTCGGAGGGGAGCCGACGCACTCCACCCTCTGTGACCGTCTGGATGGAGACTTAGATTGTGAACGTCTCCAACCACCGGGACCACCCAGCATGGGTTTGCCCCGAGACGCAGGTCCCTTGCCCCTTGGCCGAGGGGGGGACAGAGGCGTAGGCAGGGCCATGAGGGCGCGTGCTTCAGTAAACGCCTCCGGCGTCGACAGCCCTTGCAGGTGCACTCCCCCACCCCCAGGAGTCAGGGGAGGCAGCCCGCGTGGAGACACCGGGGCTGGAGTGATCTCCACAGCCCGTGGCTGGGGTGTCTCCTTACTCGCTCCTTGCTGCGGTAGCAGGGAGGAGTCCTTAGGTGCGGTCAGGGACCGTGCCGTCTTTTCTTCGGCACCTTCGGTGCCGGTGCCGAGGACAGTGCCAGTGGAGGGGCGCTCCGCACCGACGACACACTCGGTGTCGACGGTGATCAAGATGGCTCAGATGCTGGTCGGAGCGCTGACTCCATCAAAATAGCCTTCAGCCTAGTGTCTCTTTCTTTTTGAGTCCGAGGCTTGAAGGACTTACAGATCCGGCACTTGTCTCGTCTATGTTGCTCCCTGAGGCACCAGAGGCAACGGTCGTGTGGGTCGCTGACCGGGAAGGCTTTAGTACAGAGATCGCAGTTCTTACAGCCTGAAGAGCCCGGCATGGCTCCAAGAAACAGAACCCCGTTAGGGGTACTTATCTCTAACACTTAACTATTAACACTATCAACAACTACTTAACACTAAAACTCTAAAGAACAGTCAATAAACAAGCTAGGGTACGAGTGCTACTTGCAGACAGCAAGAGGCAATAGTTCCAGCAACCGTCACAGGCGGAAAGGAACTAGGGGCCTGCGGGGCCAGCAGCGCCCTTTATACCGTGACATGAGCGCGGCACTCCAGGGGGCGCCTGAGCTGGCCCTGCGGGGCTTGCTAGGGAAAAAAGTTCCGGGAATCTGTGCACGGGGCGCGCACACACCTATATTGGAATGCATATGAGCAATCACTCGAAGATAGAACTTCGCTCTCCACCTGGATGCGGGTCAGTCTGGCACCTGCGACTTGCGATAACTTCTAGGGGAGTGTTTCTGCTCTACTCTAGGAAACCGGTCTGCAGGAGATCTTCCTCAGGGATCTCCTGAGCCATTCAGGGGGTCCCCACCGGGGCTTCCCCTGTAACGCCAGTCCCTTCTCTCTCGTGGAGGTATAGGCAATGGTGGCATATGCAAGGCCAACAAGGCTCTTGCAGCCCGAAAACCTCCAAGTTCGACGGTGCTGAGGGGTTTCCCACTCCCAAGAGTCAGGGAAGGCTCCCTGGCTAGAGATACTTGCTCAGGTAGCAGGTCTCCGTGATTCAACCTCGGTACAGATCGGTGCTCCACCCCACCTGCTTAGACGGTGCGGGGGGAGTATCTGCGCTCCAAGCGCCGATTCTGTCTCTTCACGGTGCCGTGTTGGGTAGGAGCCGACGGTGCCCTCCACACCAGCAGCATGCTGGGTACCACGTTGGGTTGGTTCAGAGTTGGGCAGGGGCTCCATGAGCAAGGCTTTCAAGTGGATTTTCTGGAGGTCCAAAAGCCTTGCAGATCCATTCATCTCCTTACAAGGGTTTCCCCCTCTCGCTTCAGGCAGTAGGGGTCACTTAACAGGAAAGCCTGCCCGCTGGAAGCACACTGCTTGAAGCCATGAGACCAGAGCATACCCACTCCCGGTAAAGTCTCAGCTAGACTACCTCAAGGTCTCTAATTACCACTAACAACACTTATTAAGCTAACTAACTAAGACAAAAAATCATTACCTAAAAGTTCAAAATATGGGGAATTAAGCGCTTGAAGTGCAAGCACAGGCAGCTCCAGTAACCGTCACAGGGAGAAAGAAGGAACTGAGGGGGCATAGGCCAGCAGCACCTCATATCCCACGGCATGTGCGCAGGCTCCAGAGGATGCTAAAGCTGGCTTTATGGGGTCTGCTAAGGGGAAAAAAGTTCCAATAACCGTGCACGGAGGCATGCACCCACCTATAACGGAATGGACATGAGCAAGCACTCAAAGAAGAAACAATGTTAATGGAGGTCAGATTTTAGGCCTAGCCTACTTCAGGCTGAGGATCGACGCAAAAAAATTTCCTCTCATATTAAATTAAAAATCACTTAGTTAAATATGATGATTGAATTCCACTTATGAAACTATTAGGCCTTTCCTTACATGTCACCATTGTCAAGCTATAAATAGAGGCTACACTTGCATAGCTTTAAATTTGTAGTTTAGAAATTTGGATCTTTGGTAAATATGTGGATGTCTACCTCCTCCCCCTTCTTGCCCACCAAAACCAATTAGGATGATTCAGCCACACACAAGAGATAAACACCCAGCTCCATTAGTAGAAACCTGCACATGGATGCTGGAAAACAGACTTATTTTAATACAGGTCTACCTTCAGTTATGGGTAGATCAGTTAATTAGAGGAAGGAGATGGAATAGAAACCTTTTCACATCTTTGCTCTTGTGGGCATATGAAACAAGAATAGCCACAACCAGTTCTATGTTTACAATATTACAGAAAACACTACACAAACAGATACAAGATTTCTTTAGTTTAAAAAGGAAAGTGTAAAATAATTTTACAACAGCTAAAATTACACTAATTTTTTTTATAAGTTTTTATAGGACTTTAACTGAAAGAAAAATACATCTATTTGTCACCTGTCAACACTTTTTTAAAAAGATACATACATCACTTATGTAGTTTTTCATAATAGAGAAAAAACTTTAAATTAATTTTTATAGATATCCTTCATTCTCTCAACTTAGCATGTGGGTTTGAGGAAAAAAAAAAGATAATCACTCTGTCTCTGAATCAAAGTATTTTCATGTTTGACTATTTATCAAAGCTATCTTTCTGGTCCACTGAAGTGTCCTTTCAAGCATTCACATCAACAGTCGATTATGGGAAATTAATAGAAAAGGGAAACATACATAGCTACTTGTATGTAAAACATTAAATTAAAACAAAACAGGATTCAGAGGGTAAAAAATAAGACAAGACCGAAGGAGCACAGTAGTTGTACCTATACATTTTTAAATGACACTAAAATGTTAAATATTGTGCAGTTTCAGCGCATGCCCAGAATTTGCCTGCTTTTCAGTTGATAATTTTTTTCTAGCTCACTAAGCGCTTGAGCCCGCAGGTTAGCAGCATAAAGACGTTTTTTCAGCTCAGAGCATTTTTCTTTTGAGAGAGGATAATTCTCCACGTTCTCATTATATACAGCATTCTCTTTACTTGCACCAAAGTGAACCTTCTTCTTTCTTGAAGAGGGGAGTACCACGTCATCTTAAAGACAGAAACAGTGAAGAAAAGGGCTTTTGAGTTTTATTGAAAGAGTAAGTGTTCCTCACTATAGGTTTATTCATTCACATCCATGCCAGTCACTCCACTGCAGAAGGGAACCTAATCTAGATCTAAGCTAACATACGAGTATTAAGTATAGTAACCTCAAAACGTTAACAGCTTCTATTGAAGCAGTAGTCATATGAATGCTATTCATATATGTTATTCACCCTTATTTAGAATTTCCAACTAGTGCCCTCCCCCTCACCTTGTTTATTTTAGGGGATAGTTATAGTGAAGACCAAAGCCCTGTTTAACATGACATTGGTAAAGGTGACATGAGCTTCTCATTTTACTTTCAGAAGACCCAGGGTAGAAAGGGCTGTAAAGACAAGTTTTTGTTTATTTAATAAGAATATTAGTCATCTCTTCTCAGAGAGCTCACAGGAGGAGGAGACAACTATTTTTATTTTATAGATGATCAAGTGGATTACAGCTAGTGATACATTAGGAGTCAAAATGAAGGTACAGGCTGTTGGATAGTGAAAGCTGTTTAGTCACCAAAAACAGTACTCAATTATAAAAACTCTGATACTGTTTTGCAGTGAGGTATAGGAGAAACAGCTACTTGAGGCATAGGCCTGATCGATGTTAAAAAGTCATATACTGACAATGTGTAGTGGACTCAGAACTAGTCAATATGAATGTACCAGTTTACTACGTCTATGGTAGGATAAACTCCAGGTGCTATTTTAAAAAAAAAAAAAAAAAAGCACTGAAGACTTTAACCAGTATCTTCTGAAAAGATTGTCCCCCCCAGTCTAGGTGTAGGTAAGTCATATGTACCTGTATACATTTTCATCAATTAGTATTGACTACATCATAGCATAGCTTCTAGCCCTAGTGAGAACAGGGGCACACAGTTCACACTTGGTAGTACAATATACATAAACAGTTTAGTTTTAATGCAATGAATCAAGATCTCACTTTCATTTTACTCCACCATGCTTCCATAATAAAGTTTCGTAAGTCCCAGCTACTCTGCTAGCAATTCTCACATAATTCTCACAGCATAAGGAGCAAGAAAATCCCAGCAAGCAACCTGCCTAAACTTGGTGGACTCTGAAGGGAGCCTCCTACAGTGCCTAGTGAGAGTAGCAGCAATTAAACACTGCCCTGAAAGAAAATATTCGGGCTTAAAATGTGAAGAACCCAGGGCTAAGTAAGTTAGAGCTACAGCGTATAAGAGAAAAAATAAAGATGAATTTTCTCTCATTGATGTAACATTGAAGTTACCTCACACTATTAAAAAAAATCAGGCCATTTGTAAAAATGGTAATAAAATTGAGCTTAGTGAGATAGGAGAACATAGCTAGTAGGGTAGCACCCCCACCTCTGTTACATAAAGAGCTTGTTTAATGTAGAAGAGGAAGTAAAAGATGACAATGCAGAAGATAGCAAATTATGAATTGTCAGGTTATAGCATAAATAAGTGAGCCTGGATGATTATAAAGGTGAGGATAGGAGCTTGGAAAAATGCAGAATGCCTCTTACAGACCATTCCCCGTAGTTATGTGAGGGAATGGAGAACCTCACAGGACAGTAATAGGGCAAGACACAGGAGACTAACAGTCAGACAATTAAACATTTTGAAACAATGTTGTTTTGCATGATTAAGTAGAAGCATCACATGACTGCTAGAGCCAGTCTTGTAGAGGACTACTGCATGTGGAATGTTAGTGGTGTAGGCATTGAACTAGTGTCTCCCACAGCCCCGGTGAATACTCTAACATGGCTCAGAGTTTGAGGGAGGTCATCCTCCTCCTTCCCCTTCCACCATCCAGCTGTTTTCTGTAAGTTCACTTCATTAGGTCTCTATAAATAAGCAAACTGACCGTGCTTAGCATATCAGACCTGCCACAGTTGACTTCGGTGGAAGAATGCCTGTCTTCTGCTGGTTTGTGCATCACAGTTAGGCTTAGGCAGCCAGGTGCCTGGTGTGGTGCTGCACAGCACACGCCCCAAGGCAGAAAGACAGCTAGGGCACTTTTACTGCAAAAAAAAATTTAGCTGTCCCCAGGAGCGAGGGGGCGGGGGGGGGGGGGGGGGGGGGGGGGGGTGTCTGAATCACAATAGGACTTGATTCACAAAATGGATTTAGGTGCCTAAACTCCAGAATCTAGCTTTAAGTCATGCAAGGTATTTTCCCCTTCCCCCTCAGGATTTTGAAAATTGCTGACCTTATTCAGAGTGGTAGAAGCCTCTCATAATTTATGAGTTTGACTCATTCAATTGCAAGCTCATTCTATATGAGAATATCTGAGCTACAAATAACCCTTAACAGGGTTAGGGGAAAAAAGGTAGTGTAAAACAAAAGTTCCTTTTCTTTTAATGCCATCCATGAAATTACAGCTGAATAGTTGTAAGACATGTAGTATGTTTTATTGAAGACTAACATTTTAAAATTAGATCCTAATTACATAGATCTGATTTCACAATCTGCTCTTAAACGGAACTGCTAACAAATTCTGAATCTTAACTGGCTAGGGAAAGTTTAATTTCAGCAATTCATAGTGACACCCTCCTAGCATCATTTCTTTGTTCAGGCTGATTAACTATTGACAGTGGCACACATGATCTCATTCTATAGCTGTTTTTCCCTCATTCCATGTACTTTTTTTTAAAAAGGGTTTCAAGTTTCTATTCAAAACCATTAGAGAACTTTATGTAGTTTGGTAAGATGGGACTTTTGATGGCATGCAGAATGTCAGGGGCATCCTCATAGTTGTGCCAATCTGTGTTTGTTAGTTCAAGTGGCTTCCTGTTTATTCTCATACCTGGGCTATTTGCACCTGCCAATATCCTCTGTTCCTTGAATAGGTTGTAGTTTTTCATCAAGTTCTCAGCCCTGTTTTGAAAGGAGATAAAAGTTAACACACTATTTCTACAGAAACAATCTTAAAGTTTAACCTAGGTTATACTGTAATACCTAGCAAATTTGTCTTCTGCCAGTCGCTCACGAACACATAGCTCCCGCTCCCTCTCTAGAAGCAAGCATATGAAGAGAGAGTTAACATTACATTTCTGATCCACACACACACACACACACACACACTCCCAGGCCAGATTTCCCTGCAGAAAAGCAGGTAGTCACTGGAGTGTCAAGCCTCTAAATTTCTGCTTTAGTTACTTCAAGCAGAAAAGTAGTACATTTGCTGTATAGAGAGTCCAGTTCTCACCCCATGCACTTCATGGGATATGGCAATGACTGAATACTAAGGACTTTAAATCATACATGCCCTTCTTCCATCATGGAATCTTCATACTGCTTAAAATACCAATCATGCACAGCTGGCTGAAATACCCCTCGCCCCCCCCAAAAAAGATGGCAAGCACAATCTAAGTACACAAAAAGACACGTGCCATTCTGAATATCTGGGCTGGAGTTGCCTGCCATGTCAAAAACTCAAGGGTTATTCATTACTTAACCCAATTAGCTAAAGAATTAACCATATAATTTAACTGCTAATGAGCCCTATTGACAACTGTACTTTGTAACAGTTTCAGCTCTGAGTCCCATGGACAGTCTCAAAAGAAGTAGCCCACAGCCACGTTTTTAATTTATACCACATCACAACTGCCAATCGTTTTCATAGATTACACAACTAGTGTTTTAGGACCCAAATCTTGCACTGTGAGTAGGTAGTTGCACCAGTGCAGACTGTGTAAAATACTACAATTTGATTGGTTAGCTTTCCATCTACATGACTATACCTTGTGCAAGACATTAGATTCAGGCCCCATGTTCTGTAGGTTTTGGTAACCTTCACTTGCTCTGAACAGCTTTCCGCATCCCCCACAACCCAGGTTTCTATTCCTGACTTAGGCTACCAGATAAGGTTTAAATTAAATACAAGGTCAAAAGAGAAAATGCTAGTTTTAAGAGTGACAGATTGCAGCTGCTGTCTGGACTACCTCCTTTCGCAAGCTCTTTTGGACCAGGATCCTATTCCAACCTCCCCACCCCTAGAATAGAATTCCATACGTTCTAGTCGTTGCTCTCGCTCTCTTATGGCCCGTTCTTTCTCCTGTAACTGTTGTTCCTTCAGTTTCAGCTCATTAACTGCAGTGTCTGAATGCTGCAGCTTTTCTGTCTCTGCTGATCTTCGTCCTCTCCTCTCAGAGGAGTTTCTTTGCTCATCTACCAAGTCAGCTATCAAGGGGTTCTGTAGAATTTCTTCAACAGAGGGTCGACAGTAGTCCTTAAAAAAAGCCAGGGGAAGAGTGTGACGTGTCAGTTTAGAAAGTCATTTTGAATACCAATTTTGTTCTTAATTGAAGAAAGTCTGTACAAGTTCCACGCTACAGTAAAGTTAGATATCCAAAATGCTTTAGCTATTAAAACAGCAGTCAATACCTACCTTTAAATTCAGCATCTTTTTAAGAAGTTCATTCAGCTGATCTGAATAACGATAAGGTATTCGTCTGAACTTCCCTTCCTTTATCTTCTCTGCCAATTCCTTTTGATTATAGGCTGTAAATGGAGGCCTAAAGAAGAGTATTTATTTTCTAAGATGCTCTTTCCCGGTTTAAAAACAACTCAGCTGGAAATGTGTTACTGTGTTTGAGGAAAAAAAAAATCTCCATTTAACACTTACATAAAAATGTTTGTCTAGAAGAAAGTTTGGTTTTGATTTTGAGATTTTAAAAAAAAAAAAAAAAAAAAAAAAAACACGTTTGGACTGTTGGATTAAGATTTAAGAGACAAACTTTAGTCTTCACTTGTGTACAGTTTAGTCACATCACTAATTGAAAATTTAAGAAGTCTGACAGCATTTATCTTTATACTTACGAGAGTGCACACAGCTCATATAGCAAGCATCCTAGAGACCAGATGTCTGATTTTTCATTGTATGACATGCGATTCATTTGTTCCTAAGAGAGAGAAGTCTTGATTTAAAGTGTGTTAGCAATCAGGAAGATGTATGGCAACTCATTTACAGTGATGCAGAAGAACCAAGTTCTCTAAGGATCAGCTAATATTTGTGCAACATACTAGATCATTGAGTTTGTAGTTTAATCCACAATAGCTACTTCAAGTTAGTACAGTTTAGAATATAGAAGATATTACAGCAACAACAATTACTGAGCTGGAGCAAAGCTCTATAGAACTGCATCAGTTTTTTGATCAGTACAAATGATGCAAAACATGGTCTTATATTTTATGGGGGAAATAACTCATTAGTGTCTACATATAGAACACAGAAGCAGGGGAAAAGTACTTCTCTTGTAATGTCTGCCTTATTTCAGAAGGCGTGAGCTTTGACATGACCTTGCAGGATTTACACACCAAAGTCTAAGCTCCACACAGGACAAGAACCATTGTAGCTCAATTGCTTGAAGAAAGTAGAGTACTCCACTCCATAACCATGCAGATGTGACACGACAAGTATCATGTGAAAGACAATGCCAAGATAACAAAGGAAGATACTTCAGAAATGTGACCTGAAGGGGGTAGACCTAATAAGATATGAGGTATCTCTTGTTAGTACCATCCATAAGAAGTTTGCCCTTCCACAGAGAAGAGCAGGAGCAGTAGACATGATGTGCAGCTCTCAAGGAACTCCAACTATAGTCAATGAAGAATTAAGAATGCTGCCTCTGGAAAGACCTACTTAGGATGGTCAGCAGTGACCAGTGCACTAATTTGTGCTGTATTCAGTTACAGCAGCCTTCAAAGGTAATATAAAAGAGGCAAGGGAGCTATTCCAGCCTCACTCATTCAGCAGAGACTAAAGAGTTAGCAATGAGAAACATGCAGGATTTAAGTCATGGATTTAAGACAAAAGGTGTTCTAGATTTATTAAATATGCACAAAAGTCCAACAGCAGTGGTCCTCAGCTTTTTCTATACTATGACCTCATGTAAACAGAAAAAAGTTTCAGAACTGCTTATCACCACCATCCCCACACATCTCACCATAAAGGAACAGGTAAAGCATAAGCCTCTGAGCATATTTGCAACCCACTTGAGGTGGGAAGTGAGAAGTCCACAACCCACAACTTGAAGACCTATGCTCTTTCTAAGACCAGAAACAGTACAGTTCTCTGTCTATCAAAACTTACCATCCAAGAAACTTTATAGAAAGAGTCCTATCAAACCTGAAAGTCATATACAAGACCATTTTGACATATGATGCAGATTTGTTGCAAGCAGATTATAACCCCACTGTAGACATTTGGTTCCAGACAAGTTTTAAAGGTCTGTCCCTTTATATAAAAAAAAAAAAAAAAAAAAGGCTGGCTACATTAAATAAAACCTTTAAAAAGGAAGATGCTGCAGAAGAAACCATGATCTTGGAACACTTACTGGAGACATGTAATAGGGAGTGCCAACAAATGTTTTAGCAAAACTAGTGTCATGGTGCAATATTCTAGCCAATCCAAAGTCTCCAAGTTTCACATTCTGCTTGCTATCTAGAAAGATATTTGCTGGTTTTAAGTCACGGTGCAACACAGTGTGGCCACCATCACTCCGTCTGTGACATTCCTTCAAGGCCAGGGTCAACTGAGTCAACATGCGGAGAACAAATTCTTCCTCTAAGTAGTGTCTATGAAAGGAGAATAAGTTAATTTAACAGAGTAATATAGGTCTTGTAAATACAGTACATAGAGACATATATAAACCACTTAACTACTGTTCATTTTATGGTTTTGTACTGCCACAGCTGTAGTATCCCAACACTTACCACGTAAAAATAAATACCAGCAACGGAGGGCTAGATCCACAGAGTGTTGCAACACAGTGCTTAACTTTAGGCACTTGCCATCCAGTGGAATCCACAATCCCAGGTTAGGCACTGAGGCTCCTAAGATGGCATTACATACCTAACAGCATCTACAAAAATCTAATACAATAGGCAGGGAACTGCCTAAAACTATCCAATATGAATTGCTGAAGAGAGTGTGGTGGGTCTTAAGCCACACCCCTCAAAGGGACTTAGATGCCTGACTCTGGCCTGGAAGGAGAAACCCATCTCTGCTTGGGATTCTCCACAAGGAGTGGGTGGCTATGTTTTTTGTTTTTGTTGGGGGGCAGGGTGCGCAAAAAAATACCCAAGGAAGGAGAGAGAACTTTCCTTGTAGCTTTTAGCACACTGGCTAGAGCACTCACCTGGGATGTGAGAGTTCCATCGTGATATGATGGAAGAGATTTGGACTCCCACCTCTCAGGGGAGTGTCCTAATCATTGGACTATGCTGGTGTAGGTCTCACTCTCTGCTGTTGAAACATTCCACAGTGTATAAACAGTTAAGTATTCATTGGGCTAGAGAGTGACTATAGTTCAGTGATTAGGGCATTCACCTGAGAGGTGGGAAACCGAAGTTCAAATTCCTCCTCCACATCAGGTAAAAGGGGAATTGAACCCAGGTCTCTCATCCCTGAACTAAAGGTTTAAGGGAGGCTACCTCTCAACTATTTTGTATTTGTTTAGGCATAGTCAGTTTCACCTACAAATTATGCCCTGCATATTGTCTGCAGCACCATGCCTCATTTGAGGATCTCCCTCCCCCACCCAAGTTTCAGGCCTGAAACAGGTGCCCAACTACCTAGAATACAACTGTGAACATGTTCACTGGCAGAAATTTATGTGCCTTGGGACTTTAGGCCACAACTGAGCAGGGGTTTTGAGGGCTTAAGTAGCACCAAAATACTGGCCTTGGGGATTGACCCCAAAGCACTTAGGGGACTTCATGGAGTTTTGGCACCTTTTTGGAATTAAGAAATCTGCACAGTGTAGGTTTGTAAGGTATTAAATTTCCTTTTTGTGGTGGGGCATACTGGGTACAAGGGGATATCAGCACTGACAGCCATTCTTAAGATGGAAAGGCCTTTTCAAAGTTGACAGTTGTGCAGCATTTCCCATAAAGGGAAAGACTGGGTTCACCTGATTCCTCCTGGAAAATTGTCCCACAGCCCTTTTTGTTTCAGAATGGCAGTTCCCTTCTCCCTCTCATAAATATCATACACAGCAAAACCTAGAAGACAATGGACTCAAAGCATTGCTACGTAGAATGATTTAAGTGCTGCATCTCTATTTAAAGTTTCAACTTGTGATTTTAGTCTTGCATCCTGGGACATTTAACAGAAAAAGTGAAAGTTGTCAAGCTTATATGGCTAGAGCCAAGGTTCTATTAGAACCCTGTGCTGAAGCTCTGGTGGGAGAGTTTCAGCATTTGTCTTGTTAGATAGTTCTTACATTTAGGGCAAGTGGACTTGGAGAAAAACTTCAAGTGCACTTCTAAAACCCACAAGATAGAAAAGAGGCTTTGAGGCATGTTTAATATTTGAACTTGCGACAGTTTACCAGATGTCTACGTGGTTTCACTTTAAATCCCTGCAATATTTTTGAATGTACACATTTTGTGCAAGGGTAGCTTTCCCAATATAGCTCTGATCCATTTAACTATACAAGTTAGTTGTGTCACGTTCTTCCCATCCAAAAGTTGAGAGAGGATACTGCTGTAAGGTTAAGTATTACTCATTTTACAGATAACCTGTAGGCTTTAGTTAGCCTAAGATTTAATAAGGTCACAGTACAAGTCAGTAGTGGAGTAAATAGAACCCCAGAGTCCGGACAGTTCTGTCTCTAGTGATCATAGCAGGGTATCTAGACTTAGCTCTTCTCTGCTTAACAAGGCTCACTGGTTTTGCCTCAAGACAGAATGCAATAGTGACTATTCATTTAGTGTGTAAAGTATCTCCGTTTTTAAGTTATCAGTAGAAGTCACTTTAACACCACTTCCACTAAACTTTTTTTTTTTTTTTTTTTTTTTTTTTTTTAAAAGAAAAGCCTTCTTACACCTTAAGGAGAGACTTGCTTGGCACAAGAGTTTAGGCAGCTTAGGTGATGCATTTTTCTAATCCATTAGAAACTTGTGTTTTGATAAATGTATTTTGCTTTTGCTTAGTTTAGGAGGGAGCATGAGAGTCCCATGAACAGATTTCACATGCCTTTCCTTTGTACATCTTGCAATTAGACTAGCCAGGTCACCTCCTTCACAATATTCCATCACGATGTACAGGGTCGTGTTGGTCCTGTCAATGATGCGATCGTAATACCGGACAATGTTTGGGTGTTTCAGCTCACGGAGTAGGTTCACTTCAGAAACGAGCATTTGTTTCTCGGCTTCTGTCATAGATCCGTAGTCAAGCTCTTTCCACACTAAGACCTGGAAGACAGTTGACGACGTGACCAGTCACTAACGCGCTGATTAGGACTAGCTGGTGGAGGCAATTCACCAGCTAGCGGCACAGCTGGTTTATCGCGAGGAGCTAGACCCCGGAGCTGGCGGAAACCTCCCCCGGCCGAGCGGGGGCGAACGCGGAGCTGCTCCAGCGCGGCGGTTATTGACAGAGCGAGGGGCAGCTTTACGTTGCTCAGCAGCCTCCTACTCACCTGCCCCGGAGCCGCCTAAACCAGCCACGTGCCGCGCGCCTCCTGCGCCAGCAGGGCCCGAGCTCGCAGAGCGCAGTCCGCGGCCGAGCCAGCGCGGGGAGAAGCGCTGCTGCTGCTGCTACTGCGGCTCAGGCGCGCAGCATCAGGGTGCGGGGCCATCCCAGCGCTCGGCCCCGCCCGCCCGCGCCGACACACACAGTCACCCCCAGCGGGGTCCCGAACCCAGCGCGCCCCCAGCCCCTCACCTTGCCGTCCGCCCGGCGCCGCACCTTCTGGCACTTGCCGTAGGAGCCGGCACCGATGGTGAGCAGCACCTCGTAGTCCTCAGGCCGGCTCGGCATGGCGCCGTGCAGCAGAAGAGCCCGGCGCCCGTTAGAACACCGCAGTGGCGCCACAGCCCGCCCGAGAGCCGACCCGAGCTGACCCGACCCACCAGTGTGCAGCGCTATACTAGCTGCTACCTGTCGCTGTTTAAACGGGCCGCCCCCGCCGCCCATTGGTCCGGCGCCGCGGCCCCGCCCGCCACGATCCGCCCTCCCATTGGCTAGTCCGCAGTAAACAATATACGTCAAGTAACGGCTGTTACCACCGCTAGGCAACCGCGGCGGCGCGAGACGTGGCGCGAGGCGGCATCGAGGCTCAGCTCCACCCCCTTTTCGTGTCGCCCCGCCTGGCTGGCACCCCTCTCGTTCTCCTGACTACCAGGTGGAGCGTTCCACTGGAAGTGTCCTGTGTGTGACCACCCCTTCCATCCCCAAGCGCCCCCCACATAGTTCCACCCCCACCCTGCTGCACCTGGCCTGCCCCAACTCCATCCTCTGCCACCCCACCCCCCACAGTTACACCTTACCATAGCGCCCCACCCCCCACACACAGCCTGCACCCCAAGATTCCTTCTCCACCCCATACCACCCCTGCACAGCCACTTCCCGCAACAGGCCCCAGCACCTTGCTCACAGCCACACCCCATCACCACCCCAGCTCCATTCCCCCACACACATCCCACCACCAGCTCCCCCACAACTCCATCCCCACAGCCTCCTACAGCCATCCACAGCCACCACCCCCAGCACCATCTCCACAGATGCTTTACCATGCTCTGCCACACACCCCCACAGCTCCATCCCCACAACTCACCCTCCCCCATACTCTGTCTCCCTCATTACTCCGTCCCCACATGCCACCACCGCCCCTCCATCCCCCACTGCTCTGTCCCCATGACCTGCTTGGGGCTGATGTAGCATCCCGCTGCAATGGATGCACTATATAAACTGTCAAGGGGACACCAGTCACCTGCAGCAGCATCCTCTGCCCTGGCCCTGATGCCCTAATCCCGGCCCAGTGCACAGGGAAGCCATGAGGGGGGCGGTTTGTGAGGGGTGCCTGCCCCACACTCACCCCACAATGGTGGCTCCCATCCTGGGGGCTGGACCCCGATGCAAGGGCTCCAGGCATTATGACCTGGCACACAGGGTCACAGTACTGCTCAGGAATGGCCCAGTTGGGCCAAATTAGAGTGAATGGTGTTGCGACATGGTGCGATGCCTCGAGTGACAAGAGGACAGCACAGGACAAGAGCCATCACTGCAGGGTGAGTGTGGGGCAGGCCCACTCTCCAACACACCATTCCCATCCCCGGGCCTCCCTTCTGGGCTGAGAGAAGTGTATGTTTGCTTGTTTGTGCACCCTTGGTTTTATGATTTGCATGGATGCAGGTGAACCATTGAATCCATGCTAAAGCCACTCCTGGACCAGATCAACCACTGTCACTTCCCTCCTACCCCCCAGCTTTGTCCCCATGATTGCACCCCACCACCAACGCTCCCCCCAACTCTGTCCCAATGGTCACAACCCACCACCATCTCTCCCTCCCACACCTTTCTTATACCAGTGTAACTCCAGTGGCTACAGTTGAGTACTTCCTGATTTACACTCATGTCAATGAGAGGAGATTCAGACCCAATGTACAGTAAACAAAACAACCCAATAGCTTTCCCAGTCACTTCTTACCCCCTTGTTCTGCCACTCTGGCGTCACACTGTCTCCAGGAGTTGATGGCACTCCCTGGAGCAGCACCAATGTCTTCTTTTAGGTCTGTAAAGTGCCATGCACACCTATGGCTCTATAGAAATAGCAACAGAAAATTAAGTTGTTGGCTAATTACAATTTGTTTGCCTTATTTTTGATGAATTTTGAGCAGTTACAAGATACATGTTAACATGCAGGTACTATTTTCATTACAAAGTTTTTCAGCCCCGCAAACCCATTACACCAATGAACTCTTATCAAAGGTCTGCAACATCATTGCAGTTCCACTATCTTTTTCTTTCTACATTGGGCATCAAAGATAAAGAATGTTCAAAATTTAAAGCAGTTGCAATCTGCTTTAAAGGGACACTGCCAGATCAACTAACTGAGAGCAGAATTTGGCCAAATATTTTTCATAAAAGTATATCTGTGTTAAACATAATGCCTTTGATTCTGAAAATGTGAAAAAAAAATTTTAATCTGATTTGTTCAAAATGGGGATAATGATACTGACCTCCTTTGTAAAATGCTTTGAGATCTACTGATGAAAAGCACTATGTGAGAGCTAAGTATTATTATAATTGTTTAAAAACTAGTTTCATTGTAATATTTAAAATTAATGGAAACATTTTTGGTCTTAGGTTTTATAAATATGGGAACAAATTTGGCCTGACCATGTCCCTTTTAATTGTACAAATGCAACTGGGAGCAGAATTTGGAGACTTATCCAATGTCCACTGAAGACAATGGAACAACTCTAATTAATATCAGTTGGTGTTGTATTAGGCCATTGGTCCTTAAAGTTAAAGACCAAGATTTTCAAAATACCTAAAATCAGACTCCTAAACCATATTTAGGTACCCTAATAAGTGGCTCTATGTTAAAAAAATATTGAGCACCCAGCAGTTCCCATGACTTTAGTGGGTGCTTAGTTCTTTCAAAAATCAGACCATTATTTGGGTGCCTAAATATGGATTTAAGAGCCCAGGGTAAGACATTTATTTCAGAATATCTTGGCCACAGGTGCTAAACATCATGGTCTGAAGCAGGTTCTCAAAGCTTACCCAGACAGTACTAACTTGCCATTTTATTAGTCATGTTGCAGCTATACCAAATTTCCACTGGATGGCACTTTACTGTCACTCTTCAAGATGAGTCCAATAGAAGGATGAATATTTTCTTTCATTCAAAATGTTGACAAAAACAAACCCGGGGATATACCATTGTATTCAAATAGCAGAACATAAGCAGTAGTCCTGCTCTGGGTATTGTCTAGCAGAAGGGCTAGATTCTAATCCTAGATATCACAATAGTGTGTTTCTTCACTGTTTATCTGCATAAGCCTAATAGTGGATTTTTCAAGACACACAATAATACCTGTGTGTTTCAGATTAAAATTAAGTAATAAACATGCTAGGTGTAGAGCACAAATACTTTTTAAAAATTAAATATTTATTGAAAACCTGTTTGTTTAGATGAGTGCTATAAGAGACCCATATCCTCTGTGGATTGGACACAGAAGGTGATGTGTAACACAGACTGGCCGGTGGATTACATCAGCACTCTGGGTATGTCTACGCTGCAATCAGAGATGTGACTACAGCACATATAGACATACCAGAGCTAGCTTTGATATAGCTAGCTCAAATAATGATAGCAGTGAAGTTGCGGCTATGTCAGGCTATATCTACATATGCTGCAGTCACACCTGTGATTATAGTGTAGACATACCCACAGGTTCAGGCCTAGAGATTGTCTCCACAGAACAGAGTAGTTTCTCATATATCATTATAGATTCTTCGCTCAGTATGGTCCCATTAATCGTTTTGTCTGGGATTTTCAAAGGGGCTTGAGGTGCCCAAATCCTGCTGACATTCAATGGAAATTGGGTTCTTCCCACCCTTAATGTCCTTTGAAAAACTCAGCCTTTAATTTTATTTTCACAGCGAGGAGAAAGCGAGGCACAAACCCCCTGTTGTCTCTTCACCAATAAGAAAATAATGAGCAAATGATTAATACCATGTATAGAGGCAAGGTGGGTGAGGTAATATCTTTTATTGAACCAATTTCTGTTGGTGAGAGAGACACACTTTTAAGCTTACACAAAGCTCTTCTTCCAGTCCTAATATCCTGGGACAATTATGACTTCAACAACACTAATACCATGTAAAAACATTTGGTTTTGCTATTAATGAATAACAAAGATGAATCATTGGTACTTCTGATTTTAATAAAATTAAGATCCTCTTACTGTACAGTAAATCATTAACATCATAAAGAGGCAATGACATTGAGCAATAAAAATACAAAAGCTACAATATGAACTAGGATGGTTTTAAACTTAATTTTCAGTTTAAAAAAATATCTTAGCCCTGGTCTACACTTACTGGGCGATTCAGTGGCAGTCGATGGGAATTATGCAAGCTACGCAGAGTAGCTTACGTAATTCCCGTCAACTGCTGTGCTTCTCTTCTGCATGCTGTCTTCACTGCACCGCGTTCCCGTCGACGCAGCGCCAAGCCACTTGAGGGGGTGGATTTACTGCGTCAACTTCCTGATCGATTGAGCGAGTCTACACTGACCGCTCAGTCGATCCAGATAGGTCAATCTGACGGTGGCCACTTTGCCACTGTCAGTGTAGAAATACCCCAAGTTTCACACTTCTCAAACTAGCAGTAGGTCACAATCCAACTCCCATTGTAGTCAATGGAAGCTTTTCGATTTATACTTCAATAGCAATTAGATAAAGTTTTTAATACTGTGTATGGTCTGGGGATTGATCTTGCAGGGTTCTTAAGCGGTGCAGAGTTAAGCCAAAGTACTGATAAAATGTCATCTTCCAAAAGCTAGCTATTTAGTAGTTTTAGTTCTGATAACATTTAGAGATTTTTAGTAGTTCTGTCCTTTGAGGAAAAAAATGCTAAGGATGATCATTACAAAATTGAATATCTGCTTCATTTTTATCTATCTGACCCCTATCATCATAGCATCTGAGCACCCAAATCTTCAACTGATTCAGAATGTAGATATGAACTTTGATATGGCTAGTTCTGTAGACAGGTATAGATTTTTTTTCCTTTCTGATCACTAATCCACAGCCAATCCTTAGAAAAGTTTCCTCATTTTGAAAATATTTGTACTGATTTACCTAAGGATTTCAAGGCCTGGAAAGCTGCTAAGCAGTGTTAAAAGAGCTGAATTTATTAACATTTTTTTCTGATACTTTTGTTTTGTTAGTCAGTGTTCCTATCCCATTTCCCAATAGTTTTGCCAAATTTAAAGGAAGTTAATATCTGTACGTCCCCTGTGCATTTCTCTCCCACCAACTCTGTGAAGTAATTTGACTCAAACATGCCACTGATGTCATAAAGTGTTCCTGTTTCTATAGTCAAGAGCCCAGTGTCAAAATTTCAGACTCAGAAAAAAAAAAATAAAGAGATAGCAGAATCCACTATATTCACCAATTAATCAGGTTATTTTGAACAGATAACATGAAAAAACATAACAACACATGGCTCAAACAACCTTTTGGATTAGATTTTGCTGAGAGAGTCCAGCCCAGCGCGCATACATAATTGACATGTAACAGCAAAGTAACAAATAGTTTTGAAATATTGTAAGAAATTAAAGTTTGTATGTGTGTGATGGGGTGACTACCTCAAACAGGACTGAAAGGGATTAAGGTGTCCAGGCAGGCCAATTAACTTCACAGGCTGCACCTGGAAGAAGAGCAGGGCACAGGGAACTAATTGGAAGCAGGTTTAACTGTGCAGGAATAGACAGAGCCTGTATAAAGCCAGATAGCTGGCAACAGATGGGGGCTGTTGGAAAAGTCTGCAGGAAGCAGTCATTCCTGGGAAGAGGATTTTGGAGCTGCTACACTCAGAGGAAGAAGGTGAACCAGGTATGGTAGGAAACAGTCCAGGGAAAGAGCAGTGAGGGCTGAGAGAGTAATGCCGAGAACTGCTGAGCTGAAGGTCCCTGAACTGGAACCTGGAGTAGAGGGTGGGCCTGGGTTCCCCTCCCAGCCATTGAGGGAGTGGCACTATGGGGCAGTGAGAGGGAAGACTGACTAGGACTGTTAGGGAGAAGGGACTTTGCTACCCTGGAAGAGGGGAACATAGAGTTACCTGGCTGGAGGGCCGAGTCACCAAAAGGATGCTACGGATGAGAGAGGAGCTGCAGAGCAGAGGTGTGAGAAACAGAGCAATGGCATGCAAACTGCGGAAGGGGGTGTTGATCTAAAGAACTAATCCCTAGAGCAGTGGTTCCCAACCTATGGCCTAAGGGCCAAAAGTGGCCTGTGGGGGCTTTCAAAGTGGCCCATGGCCCCCCTCCCACTGACTGCAGAAGGGAGCCACTGCTTAAGGACCCAGCCAGAGCGCATTTCCGCATGGCTAAAAGACCGGTGCAGGCTCCTTGTTGCAGCCAAGGGGACCAGAGATCAGCACTCCCCTCCCCCTGGCTGTAGCAGGGAGCACGCCAGCACGGCAAAGCGCTCCTTCTGGGTCCCTAGGTGCTGGGGTCCCTGCTGGAGCCAGGTGGAGGGAAGCACTGATCTCCCGTCCCCCTGGCTGCAGAAGGGAGCCACTGCCTAGGGACCCAGGTGGAGCGCACAGGGCTAGAGGATGCATGCGGTTTCTCTACTGCAGCCAAGGAGACATGAGATCAATGAAGAGGCTGCCTCCTCACTGAACTCCTTCCGTCTGGCTGTGGTGTGGGGAGGGGAGGCCTGCTGGGTTGTAAAAATTATATCTGTGGCCCTTGAGCCAAAAAGGTTGGGAACCACTGGCCTAGAGTGACCAGGAAGAGGCACCAGACCAGTGTGAGTGGTGTGGCCTGTGACAGTGTGTCACACAAGGTCCATTGTTTGCCAACCAACCAGAGAGAAGGGCGTGGAGAGTTTGGGACAGAAACAGGAAGGAGAAGGAGGCATTCAGGACCTCCTGGTCATAAGGTAAAAGAAGCTAAGCAAACAGTTTTTAAAAATAAAAAAGCACTTGTAAAGTCATCTTTCTATATCAGAAAGGATTGGTAAAGCACACAATCATTTTATTTTGCTTCCGGTTTACCAGATAAATGATTTGTTGTTTCTGTACTCAGATGTACATAGATTATGCTGGGTATTTAGGCCCTCGCTGTTTTTTCCCTTGTTATGATTTTGTGTACAGTATCTCATGTTGCCCTATCAACAGAGGTCATGATTTCTATACCTAATATCCTGGTAATTGACTTCCTCCTTCAAAATCCACATCTGAAGACTCTGTTACACCCAGTTTCTGGGCTCATGTTACCCTGTACGACTCACTAGCATGGTAAACTGTTAAAGCTGCTCAGCAGATCATTCTAAAGGTCTTTTGGTTAAGCAGAGATGAATAAAGTGTGGTAGGATGAGAATTTGAAACTGCACTGTACAAATCCTAGAATAAATAAATCTGGTCAGGCTTGGAATATAGGGCCAGAACCTACCTGCTTTAGACATTGATTTCAGAGCAGAGAAACTCTCTCCAAAGGTCTTGCACCCACTGTACCTGGCCTCCAGGAATATCCAATTTCCATTCTATTGCTGCAGTTTAAAAAAAGCCAAAGAGGAAAGACTAAATTTTGCCTGACCAAGAGCCTTGTGGCCAATTTGACAAGAGATAGGGGACTGCACTGAGCTTGCATATAGTGGAGGATATTGCAGCCAACCTTATTTTATTTTACATACGGAGGTGTAAAGATGACAGTCCTAGCACACAATGTTCCACCTTTCTATGTAAATCTCTCAGCATGCTGGGACTCTTGTAGGCCAATGGTTTCTAAAGTGGTTAGTGATTTGGGGTGCCTCCGTTTTTTGAGTAATCAGCCTTTCTGGGGCACACTAAAGTTCCCTACCACACGTTAACATAATATTGTTTCAATGGCACTACGTTAATGCCCAGTGTGTGTGCCAGCAGGATCTACACAGGCCAGTTCAGTGCACAGTACATTGGTGTGCTTGAGAAATCACATCTGTCTAGTGCATATTACTGCATCATGTAGACGAGCCCTCAGTCTTCAATTAGCTCTTGCAGCAGTACTGTAATACATCAGATTTTCCAGCAGAGGTCTTACCTGCCCTTGGAGTCTTAAAGGTGAACTCAAGGGCAGATTAAGACAAGATTGTTGGGCTCCAAGCCTTACAATCAGAGGAGGTCTGGTCAAAGCAGTGATGCACAGGCCAACCGTAGAAATCATTACAGCCCAGAGGAATGATGCTGACCAGCTGCTGGAGGGGACATCCTCGCTCAGCAGAAAGATCAAGGATTTAGGAGGGAGAGAAGAGAAGAATTCTGGGGGCGGGACTGAGTACGTGAGTGGGGCAGTTGGAAGGAGAACAATAGTTAGTCCTCAGGAGAAACATCTGAGGAGAATTTAGGTTTTGTTTTGCTTAATCCAAATGAAGTGAAGCCCAGTTTTCTATGCTTCATATCCTTAATGGCCAGGCTGTAAAGAGCCTTTGGCACAGAAATAAGTTCTAACTAACCCTTTCTGGAATTTGCTTTCCCTGCTATGAAATTCCCACTGGTCTGCTGTATTTGCTAGAGGTGCCTCAGAATGCATTTTTCTGGGATGTCAGTCTACAGCTGGGGTTTTCTTAACAAAAGTATGATCCTGAGAAATCTGCGCTAATGATCTCCTTCTTTTTTTCTGCCATGAGTGACATCACAGCTACAATACCATAAGCAGAAGGCATGAAAACATGGGTTTAGCATGGAAGGGGTAGTTTTTTCACATCTTTATTCATGGCAGTTGGGGTTTCACTCGTGCTAGCAGAGAAACAAGGGAGTCTTTAGCTGAAGTGCCCTCATGATCTTGGAGACGTTTATTACAGTTACAAATCTCTTTTTCTTGTTTTGGCATCCTATTGAGAAGGACTAGTGGTTAGAGCACATGAATGGGCTCCAGGTTCTATTCTATTCTCAGGTCTGCCATAGACCGGTGGGGTGACCATAGTCAAGTCACTTACCTTTCTAGGTCTCATTTTACACACCTGGAAATTACAAAAATAGTACTCACAAGGATGTGAGATCAATGGACATCTGTGAAACACTAATGGGATCCTCAGCTAAAAGGTGCTAATGAGCACAAAATAGAGAGGTAGACTAATGATTTCTGGAAGAACATGGGAGTCAGACATTTTGGGTTCTAGTCTTGGCTCTACCACACACTGGTTGTATAGCTAAGAAGAAGTCATTTCCCTCTGTGAGTCAGTTACCTCCCTGTAAAATGAGGCTAATGTCACATATCAGCATCTAGCTTTGGAAAGTGCTTGGAGATCTGTGAATGAATGTTCAATATAAGTGCAAAGAGTTATTACAAGAGTTCCTGGGGGATTTAAAATTAGAACTTTGCAGTTTACTTTAAAATTTCCACAGATTGTTATTGAACGCATATGAGCAAATACAGCTGCATTTAGATCTTAGATCTTCCTGCAATAAAATTTGTGAATCCAAACACTGACATTTTGTACTATGTGTATTCACTTGCAGCTGCTTGCATTTTTCCCCTGTGTTGTTTTTTTTTTTTTTTTTTTTAAAGCTCCAGCGGTAACATTAATACCAACTTCCCAAGCTGGAAAATTCTTTATGCTATCAAATGAAATAGGCCTAGTGTTTTGGTGAGAAAAGGCAAATCAGCAAATCAAAGACTGTCTCTATGTACCCACATCACACCTTTAAGAGTGAAAACTGTTTGCTGCTGGGAGCATTATTGTTGGCTTGCATTGACATTACTAGCAAAACGCCCAGTCGGAGCATCATTGGGCCTTCTCTTTAGAATAAGTTTCTTGCATCTGAAATAAGTCTTCTGTTCTGATCACATCTGCTGCCCTGTTTGAATGAGTACAGCCCTGAGGGCAAATTACTGCAGTAACAGTGAAATACATTCTTTGGCCCAAATCTCTCTTTGGGTTATGTGAACATGTACATCCAAAAAGCTAGGACTAGGAGTGAAACTGGAAGGCAAAACTAGAAAGGGCTGGGCAGAGTACCAGGTGGGTGGGTACTTTGTAGTTTGAGCCATTTAAGAGCATGTGTGACATTCCTGAAGGTTAGGGGATGTGATCTGTGCATTTTAACACATCCCCAATTGCTGGCAACCCCTACAGAGCCTCTCTCCCCCCCGCCCTCCATCCATATTACTCCTGACAGGAGCTGCAGTAATCTGCATAGGTGATCTGTGATCCCTTTTGGACTGGGTAGAATATACAGGTAAAGCAGCATTTAAATCTAAATGGTGCCAGGATTTGGCCTTTGATTCACATTTATCACTGAAGTGGAGCAGATGGTGGAGTGTCCATTGCAAATGAACCATGCCACTAATGACATTTTTGCATAAAAAATGCTACATTGGCAATAACCAGGTCCTTTCTCCCATCTTTGAATTAAGATGGGAAAACTGTGGCTACTTCCAGAAACCTGAAACAATCTCTGGATTTCAAATGACCTAGAATAATTGAGCACAGAGGGCTGAGAATGATAATTCAGTCTGAGGTAGCTGACTGATCAGAAAGAAAGGGTGGTCTTGTGGATAAGACACAGGCTCAGGACATACGGCATCTAGACCTGATTCTGCCACACATTTCCTGTGTGATCTTGACCAGAATTCCTGTGTCTCTTTTAGGCCAATATATGACCATGATACCTGATAGTGGACACCCAATTTGTAACAAGTAGGGCCTGATTTTCAGAAGTGCTGAGCACCTGCAGCTCACACGGAGTTCAGCTGGAGTTGTACACGCTGATCATCACATCATACTTCAGGTGCTTCAAGTGTGGCACACCAAAGCTAAGGTCTCCCCAAAATGCAAAGCCAGTCTTGACAATTTCAGCCCTATCCATTCTGTGGCTCAGTTTTTCCATCTGTGAATGGGGATGATTATACGTCCCTACCTGACAGGTATGTTGGGAGGCTAAATCCATTGATACGTGTGAGGTGAGCGCAATAAGAATGCCTCCAAATCAATTACAAGCTCTCTGATGTGCATAATAACCTCAACTCCCATTTGAAGTGAATGGTAGGTAACATTTCACAGGATTTGGCCCTTAAGAATATAGACCCAAATAGAAGATTTGGTGGAAAGTCAGACTGATTTAATTGCATTGAAAGCAGGTGATATCTGAAAGTGGGTAGACAAAGCTGACATACAAAGATGCTGCTCAAATCCCATTTGCAGCTAAAGATAACAATCAGAGGAGACAGACTGGAAGAATGGTGGCCTAGTAGACAGGGTACTTGACTAGGACTCCTGGATTCTGTTCCTGGCTCTGCCACTGACCTGCTGGGTGACCTTTGCAAGTCACTGCAGCTATGTTTCCCTGTCAGCTATGTCATTTAGACTGTAAACTGTTAAAGGCAAGGACTCTGTCTTATTATGTATCTATGTAGAGTGAGGCCCCAATCATAATTAGGGCATGCAGGTGCTGTCATAATACTACTACTAAGATCACAACTTATCTAATTCCAAACGGAGTAGATGGTGCCCTGCCTGCCTGACCCCAGGAGCATTCACAACAGTATTAGACACGGTGGGTAAAATGCTTGCATGGTTTTTCAAAGGCTACAAGTGCAAAATTTTCCTTTTAGGCTGCCACCTTTCCTGCTCTTAGCTATTGTCAGGGAGAGGCTGGAGTAATGCTTTCCACAGAAAGGCTGGCTGAGGCCATGAACTATTTTTGAAAGGTTTAGAAACCTCCAAGGAAATGTCTTTCACTCTCACACAGGAGTTGGATTTTTATTTCCAGAAGAATTCTTTTTTTTTTTTTTTTTTAAAAGGTTTCATATGATGATTTTAAAATCAACTCGAAAGCCCAATCCTGCTTCTGTTGAATTTAATTGATTACAGTGTATAAGTGCCTTCATGGAGAGAAAATACCAGGTACTAAACCATGATTTGAGGACTTCAGTAACTCAGTCATAGACTAGGAGTCTATTACAGGAGTAGGTGGGTGGGTAAAGTTCTGTGGCCTGCGTTGTACAGGAGGTCAGACTAAATGATCATATTGGTCCCTTCTGACCTTAAAATCTATGAGGGCTCTTCAATCTAGTGGAGAAAGGCCTAACAAGAACCAGTGGCTGGAAGCTGAAGCCAGACAAATTTAAATTAGAAATAAAGCACACACTTCTTAGCAGTGAAGGTGAATAACTATTGGAACAAACTACCAAGTGGTGGATTCTCCATCTCCTGATGTCTTCAGATCAACACTGGTTGCCTTTCTGGAAGATATGATTTAATCAAACAAAAGTTATTGGGCTCAATAGTGGAATAACTGGGTGAAATTGAATGGCCTGTGATATACAGGAGATTAGATTAGATGATCTAATGGTCCCTTCAGGCCTTAAATGCTATGATTTTATTAACTGGGCTTTTGCCACTGATTGCACTAGGAGCAGAACTGGGCCCCAGAAGCTCTATAGTTATCACTATCACATAGCTGGGTTATAAATATTAAGCATATCAAATAAGAACATCAGTATGTGATGACACTGAGCTGCTTTATTGAAAATGGAACATGTGATTATTACATGTTGATTATATGGTAATTCTAATTCTGGTTCCCTTCCACTCAAGTCTGCCTTATGGACAGCAGCCCCAAATTTCTATATGTTGCATTTTTAAGAAGGATCTTACAAAGCATTTATGTAACAATCAGCTCCTCTGTTGCAATCCTCTCACTCCCATGTCTTCCACCCCCACCTTTATTGACCATTATTCATTCTGCTGTATCTAATTTAGGTGCTTAGCACCTCACAGGATTGGGCCATCATGCCCCGATACTTCAAAAGTTACAGCCAGGCAAACAGTCACTCCTGCACAGTAAGTCCTATTGTCTTCAATGGGATGCTGCATTGGAGAAAGTGCATGCCCAGATGTCATCTTTAGCAGAATTAGGGCCTTAGCTTGCCCCCTCCTTTGGGCAGGACCCATCCTTGTTAGCTGCCTGTATAACAGCATGCACACCACAGGCATGGTAGAAAGAATCATACTCGCCGCCTAATATTTTTTACAATTGACTTTTCACTTGAAAATCACCAGCAGAGTTAATACATAGACCTGCCAACCTGCCAGCTCATCACCCTACTTTCCTCTCTCTTCTTAAGCCTCATTAATGTAGGAGGCTTCCAGGAAGAGACATAATTAGATTAACATGACCTACAGTCTAGGGAGCATGGAATTTAATCATAACATTTCTGCAGAAATCATTAAAGGAAATGGCAGGCAAAATGTAGTCAGGTTAATTGGAAGACTATAGGAAGGTGCCAGTTACTGCTGCTGGCAGTCATTGCAAGATTGAAACAGCCAATACAGATGTGGAGCTCTGCTTCAGTCTTCAGATTTTGTTCAGAACATGAGCATGTTGGGAACATAACTTCTGAGCCTGATCCTGCATTCCTTGTACAACAAGAACACTGACTGCAGTCAATACGAGCATGAAATATACATAGGATTGGGCCCTCTCACACAAATGTTGAATTTAAGAATCTTCTCTTACTGAGGTATTAACATAACTTAGAGATAGACAAGCCCCATTAGATCATCTTGTCTATACCCTGCTGATGCTGGATTGTTATAACAACAACAATTAACATTTCTAGAGCACTTTATATTTTAAAACATTATACAAACATCATCTCAGTGTAGTAAAGTCAGCAGTTAATTTGGTGAAGCCTTTTCCAGACCAAGGCTTAAGGAGACTGTGTGTGAGGATCACACAGGCTGTGTTTGTAAATGTGGGAGCTGGGGAACCAGGAAGAAATATACAATAGCGTCTGTCTGTGTCCAGCAGCCTCCATAACAAACCCTCTTTTATTCATTATAATCAAGTCCAGTCTCTTTGCTGCCAGACACTACACACTCACATTATAATCTAGATAACTCTAACTGTACACAGCAATTTACAGAAGATAACCTGTTCAGGAACATTAACCAATTTCCTGGCTGAGGATTTTATGCCATATCTTCTTAAATACACTGTGTACTCTTTTTTAAATCATCCAAACAATGCAGCATCCACTGCTTCCTATAGGAGATTATCCCAGTTTAATAGCGCTCTGTGTCAGAAATAGTCAGCTATTCAGACTTCAGATAGTCAGCCAAAGTTTTTCCTTACTCAGTATTATTCCATTCCACCCCACAAGATCACTTGAACCACAGTAAATTATTCCACTCTGCCCTTGGTACCTGCACCCTCCAAATACTCAGGTTATCATGGCCACCCATTAACCATCACATCAATCCCTCCGGTGCTCTGATCATTTTTATTGCCTTGTTCCAAATTCCCTCCATATTAATGACATCTTTCTGATACTGAGAACGGAACACAATATTGTAGCAATGTTACATGGCAGTACTTTTGATATAGTGTTAGTTGCTAGAATAGAGAGGGACTATTAATATAGTAGTGGTCTTGACTGGCCCAGGGGCCCTAAACCTGTGAAGTTATGATGGCAACAGCTTCTGCAACACGGTACAGACAACATTTTTAAAAGAACATTGAGTGTCTCTGTATGACAACCTGGAGATCACTACAATGCTATGTTCAGTTGTATAGATGGCTGAACAATATGCCTATAATAACGTCTGCTGTATTGAGATTTCATAGTTACATGTGAATTCTAGATGTATCTGGAAACAAACTATAGATCCCAATGTATTTTTATTTTTAATTTGTTTTAATAACAATGAAATCTGGGCCTCAAGTGGAATCCCAAGTGCCTGAACTTTGGGAAGTGATCAAAATCCAGACACGAATCGGAATTTGAATCTCAGGCCCAGCTCCAATTATAAATTATCCTTGTTTCTTCTTCATGAAACCAGAGAGAAAAACAAGGTTACTTACCAGTAACTGATGTTCTTCGAGATGTGTTGCTCATGTCCATTCCACTAAAGGTGTGTGCATGCCTCTGTGCACGGTTACCCAGAACTTTTTTCCCCTTAGTAGATCCCGTAGGGCCGAGTCCGGTGCCCCCTGGAACCCCGCACATATGCCATGGTATATGAGGCGCTGCCGGCCCTACGACCCTCAGTCCCTTCTTCCTGCCAACTCTGGGGGTGGGTTGTGGAATAGACATAAGCAACACATCTTAAAGAACAGCAGTTACTGGTAAGCAACCTTGTTTTCTTCTTTGAGTGCTTGCTCATGTCCATTCCACTATAGGTGACTAACAAGCAATAGCTTTGGAGGTGGGTCGGAGTTACCAGTGAGCTGCCTTCAGCACCGCTCTGCCAAATCCCATGTCCTCTCTTGCCTGCTGGATGATGGTGTAGTGGAACGTGAAGGTATGCACCGATGACCAGGTGGCAGCTTTGCAGATGTCCTGCAGGGGCACTCTCTTCAGGAAGGCTGTAGATGGGGCTTAAGCTCTGGTTGAGTGCGCTGTGATGGTTCCCGGAAGCGGCACCCTCACCTGCTCGTAGCAGAACTTGATGCAGGATGTAATCCATGAGGAAATGCGCTGGGTGGAGACAGGTGAGCCTTTCATCCGGTCAGCCACTATGACGAAGAGCTGCGTCGATTTCCGGAATGGCTTTGTACACTCGATGTAGAAGGCCAGGGCCTATCTCACATCCAGCAAATGCCATCTCCTCTCCTCCTCTGAACCATGCGGTTTGGGAAAAAACGGGGAGAAAATATCTTGATTGAAATGAAATGGGGAAACCACCTTGGACAGGAAGGCTGGATGCGGCCTCAACTGCACCTTATCCTTATAGAATACTGTATAAGGGGGCTCCGAGGTCAAAGCCCTAATCTCGGAGACCCTCCTAGCTGAGGTAATGGCCACCAGGAAGGCTACCTTCCATGCAAGCATGAGCAGAGGGCATGACACCATGGGTTCAAAGGGGGGCCCTGTGAGTCTCAAGAGGACCAGGTTGAGATCCCAGGGAGGCACCGGGTCACGGATCTGCGGATAAAGCCTCTCCACCCCCTTGAGGAACCCAACTGACATAGGATGGGAGAACAGTGATCTCCCCTCTAGCAGCTGATGGAAGGCTGAAATGGCCGCCAGGTGAACCTTCAGCACCCTGCCCGCCTAGTCAGCAGCGTCACAGGACGTCTGGAGCACTGCCCTAGCCACAGTAGTTCCTTCCTCCACGATAGTGCTAAAGTCTGCGGCCTGGTCCTGGGGCAGGGCCTCAGCGAACTGCCTGAGGGAGTTCCACAGGTTGAAGTTATATCTGCCCAGGAGATCCTGATGGTTGGCAATCCTGAACTGCAGGCTTGCCGTGGAATAAATCCTTCTCCCAAACAAGTCCAGCTTCTTATTGTTCTTGGGAGTGGACCCTGGATGACCTTGCCTGTCTCGCTGGTTAGCCGCATGTATCACCAGGGTTCCCAGGGCAGGGTGTGTGAACAAATACTCAAACCCCTCGGCCGGGACATATTTCTTCTCGGCCACCTTTGACGTAGGGGCAACTGAGGAAGGGGTTTGCCACAGGGCCTTTACAATCTTAAGGACCCCTTTGTGGACTGGGAGGGCCACTCGCAGTGGGGCAGCCGCCACCAGCCCATTAAAGAGGCTATCTGTGGCCTCTTTTAGCTCCTCCAGTCCCAGGTTGGAGGTCACCCTCTTGAGCAGCTCCTGGTGCACTCTGAAATCCTCCAGTGGCGCAGAGTGAGCCCGGGAGACTGCCTCGTCAGGTGAGGAGGAAGAGGACTGCAGAGGTGCAGCCTGCGGGTGTGCCCCCTCCTGGCGAAGGGTTGTACCCGCTGAGGTTCCCTCCAGGGGGTCTGACTCCTCGTCCGAGGAGCGGTGTCAATGGGCCTTCTCCTGTGCTGGAGGCATGGACTGCACCCCCGACAATTTAATGGATTGGGGCCCTGGCCCCACCTGGATACCCCATGCGGCCCAATAAGGCCATTGCTGTGGCCATTGTCCCTGGGCCCAACCCAAGGCCAACTGCGCCACAGGCTCTGATGCTTTGTGGGGGCATCGACTCGCCCGACGACTGTCCTCTCTGGGAGACCCCAAAGCATCATCAGAGTCAGACCTGGACTGGCGGTGCCGTGTTCGTCCTTGGTCCCGAGTGCCCTTCCGTGCCGGGGGCCACCCTCTCGACACCTCCGACCTGGAGGATGATGAGGACTGCCTCTGTTGCGGTGAGAAGTGCCGACAAGTGGGGGCGCGCTCCGAAGAGCTAGAGGTACCGGAGTGTCGTCTCGGTACCGATGACTTCAACTGCTTCTTGCCCTGCAGCTCTGAAGACACCTTTCATGACCGCAGTTGGCGCCGACCTGAACTCTTTGGTACCGAGCCAGACTCTGGCGACCAGGTTCCGTGCCGTGAACTCTGCGGTGCCGGGTTTTCCTCCTCCGACTGGGTTCCGTGCCACCTCAGTGCGGGCGAACTCATCGGGGCCGGGTCCTTTGGCGGCGACTGGATTCTCCGCCGTCTGGGTATGGGCGAACTCCTCAGTGCCGGGGATCTGGAACGGGAGCTTTGCGAGCACCACCTGGCAGACCTCGACTGGTGCCGCTTCCTGGCAGGCGCTGCCTTTGGTACCAGGGAGTGACGTCAGTGCCGAGAGCGAGAGTTCATGTCCCGTGCCGGGGCAGGTTGGCTCGACGCCGCCGATCTGCAGCGACTACTAAGAGAGCAGCTCTGGTCTACCCTCGGAGACCGTCCAGCGGGAGATCTTCCTCCCCGTAGTGGGGATCTCCACCACCACTCAGGGGGACCCAAAGCGGCTTTCCCCCGACACACCGTCCCCTTCTCCCTCGGTGGGGGGGGAGGGGCGGAGGTGGCGTAGGCAAGGCCAACAAGGCTCTTGCTGCCTGAAAAGCCTGCCTTGTCGACAGCATTGGCAGGGGCACTCTCCCACTCCCAGGAGTTGGGGGAGACTCCCTGACCGGAGATGCAGGCACCGGAGAAGTCTCAACGGGCCAGGTCCGGTGATCTCCATACTTGGCCCTGCCCGTACCGTGGGCGCAGGGGAGTGTCCGTGCTCTGCATGCTGCTTCTTTCTCCTTGGTGCCGGTGATGTTGCGTGGTGCTGATTGGAGGGCAGTGCCAACGGTGTGCTCAGTATCGAAGACACGCTCAGTACCAAAGCGGAGTTGGTCAGCTTGGAGGCCAGGCCAAGCGCTGCCTCCATCAGCAGGGCTTTCAACTGGATTTCTTTGCCCTTTTGAGTCCTCGGTTTGAAAGCCCTGCAGATCTTGCACGTGTCCTTTCTGTGGGCTTCCCCCAGGCACTTAAGGCAGCAGTCGTGGGGGTTGCTGAGCGGGGAGGCCTTGCTGCAGGAGGCGCACGGCTTGAAGCCCAGTGACCGGGGCATGGCCCGGCCATGTGAAGTCCCCGCAGGGACTGCCTTATCTCTAACTGTACTTAACAACACTTAACTAAATAAAACTGAACTTAGAATACCAACCAAGTCTCTTAAACAAGGGGAATAGTACTTGCTGTGAGCAAGGCTAGTTCCAGCAACCGTCATGGGCGGACAGAAGGAACTGAGGGGGCGTAGGGCTGGCAGCGCCTCATATACCGTGGCATGTGCGCGGGGGCTCCAGGGGGCGCCGGAACCAGTCCTATGGCATCTGCTAAGGGGAAAAAAGTTCCAGATAACCGTGCACGGCGGCGTGCACACACCTATACTGGAATGGACAGGAGCAAGCACTTGAAGAACCTCTCCTTGGGATCCTCTTATAACTACAGGGAGATGTTCCACATAGACAGAAAAGAGGCAAATTCTAAAGGGATTTTTATGGCACTGTTTACAGTCTATTTTTTTAGAGACCAGGCCATACTGTTTTGTCCAACTTTCTGCTTAAAACCCATTCCCATCTGTTTAATTAAACAAGAACGAGGGAGGCAGCATGATGCTGACGTTCAAAGGTCAGTGTTTTGGCAGCCCACAGTTTATCAAGGGTTAAAAAGAAAGAAACCTTGCTGGAAAGAGCTTGTTAGAAATAGGTGCAGAATTTAGGGCAGGGTAGACCCCTCACACAGATCCACAACTCCAGCCAAAATGATGCAGCTGCATTAGGTTCAATAAATACAAACTCCAAAACTCATTTTCTACTAGTCCTTGAGGAAGCAGCCCCATTGCATAATCCCTGGGAGGAGCTGCCGAGTCTGAGTTTCCCAGGGCAATGAGCTAACCTCCTGATGCTCATGAGTGCATAAAGCCCTTTCTTGGTTGACTTCACTAGAATTTGCTAATTAAATTTCTCAGCATCTTCAAACTAGTTCTCTCTGATCTGCTAATTCTGATGTCCTGAGAGTTCATGCAGTTAATGTGCTCTCTGCTAGGGGTGATGATTCTGTTCATTAGTTATACTCCACAGTTTATGGAATAGGATGGAGAATTTAACAACCAGAATGTGCAATGCTGCCTTCCAGAGTCATTTCAAAATGACATCAGAAACAGACATCTTTCTACCAAAGCCTTCCTCACTCATCATCCACTCTCCACCCTCCACGGCTGCAGGGGCCACCAAGCACCCAGTGAGGGAGGCTGGAAAGATGCCAGAATCACATGCCGTGGTTCTGCATTTTGTATGCCAGCTGTGTTACAGAAGGGCTCCCTTCACTACAGCACATGGTGAGATTGATGGTGGACCAGGCAGAGTATATCTGTGACTATGCAGAGCTACTCTCCATTTCATCCCTATGAAGAGGGGGACAGCGGCCATGAGGGTTGTTCAGCCCTGAGGCAGCAATGGTGGCAGTGGAGAGGCTCAGGGTGACTGCTTTCTCTTTGACACCTACCAAGATTCCTGTGTTGTTGTTGTTCTCAGTAAGGCACACAGAGCTTGAATGTAATAATTTAGCTATTTTTATTTACTCATGGTTGAGCACTATTCAGAGCCGCCTGTCTGCAGCAGTCGAGACAGCTCTGTTCCCTGCTCTACCTCTCATCCCAAGCTCCACCTTGCAAGTTGCAAGACAGAGGATGACCTTTAGTCTCTTTAGTCACAGCCCGCATCCTTATGCGACAACAGCAACCATTCCATACAATTCCTGGTGAACAGTTCGATCACTTGGGTTGGGTTCTGGGATCAGCCCTTCAGGGGTATTTAAATCTCCTTCTACAGTGTCAATCCTATACTGACCAAATGATCTAAAAGTCATCTCAATTTCTATGTTTCTAGGATGGTCCTGATATTAATATATTGACACCGCAGCATTTAGCTTCATAATACTCAGTAGACAAAGCCACCACATAAAAGTCAGCCGGCAGCTATGAATTTGTGTAGCATAAGCTTCTCCAACAAAATCTCCACGTGGTCTCTTAGTGGGGACATAACTAATATCTGGGGTTTTTTTTAAATATAAAGATGTTTTCTATGAAGTTCCTATACAGCACATTGGGGGAGAAGGAAAAGCTCATGCTGAAGTTCATGTGAGAAGAAAAGATTTAACATGACTCAAGAGCTTGATGGAAGTGTCCAGTGAGGAAACTGATAACTGGAGAACAAACAGGTGTCAGTTCCTAATGGGTGTTTCCTTTTCACTGAATGAACTTCTCTTCCTCTTGCTCTGTACATATGGCAGAAGAAGCAAACATAGATGTTTAAAGTTAGGCATTTAAATCCCTACCTGGGCATCTGAATAAGAGTTGCCTGATTTTCAGCGGTACTCAGCACCCAGGATTGGATGTGCTCAACACCTCTGAAAATCCAGACCACTTTCTGCTAAATGCTTAATATGAATTTCAGTTAGGAGTATTTATTATTTATATTGCAATAGTACCTACAGGCCCCAGTAAGAGTTGGGTCCCCATTCTGTTTGCATAGTACAAACACAAAACTGTGGACAGTCCCTGCTCTGAGGAGCTCACCATATTAATACACAAGACAGACAAAGGAATGGAGGGGGAACAGGACACATACAGTGGACGTAGCTTGCCCAAGTTCACACAGAGGCCAGTTGCAGAGCCTGCAATTGAACACAGCTTGTTCATGTCCTACTCTAATATCCCATTCCCCTAGATCATGCTTCCTCCCATACCTCGGCACCTATGGTTGATAATTTGGGCTGTAGATTCTAAAGCTGGGCCCAAATACCCCCAAGTTTTGGCGGAAAGCTGACGTCCCCTAAATAAAGTTAACTCCATTTCTCTATCCCAATACATCTGCAAGGATAATGATTAATAGATTGCGGGGATAAATAGCAACGATTGTTTCTCTAAGGGGTTTCAAAAGACTTTGACCCAATGTTCCTTGACATTTCCTTTGCCATACTGGAAGGCTCCTCAGAGGGCTTAATTAGCTGCATTTCTGTCGAAGAAATAAAGACACCATTTCACTTCCCTCAAGCTAATCAGTAGATGATGGGCTTCAGGATTAATTTGACAATAATGGAGATGACAACTATACCATGAGGTATTTTTGCCTTGAACCTTGCCATCCTGTCCTCATCTCGCCTCCAGTGAGCCTCTGTGTTGCAAGTGGTCTTAGGACAGTGGATGATCTTGCATTTCATACCTGCTGCAAAGCCTAGGCACAGTGGCAACTTTATGCTTTAAATGTTCTGTGCGCACCTGAGCCTCAAGACCATTCTCAGCAGCCTGCCTGCAACGCTGACTGAGTGAGCAGGCCAGCTGCATGGGGCTGCCGAATGCAAACCATCAAAAGGCTCCATTCCCCTCCCATCGGGGAACAATTGTCCAAGCTACCCAAGGCAGGAAGTCAGTGGCTGTTTCCACAATCCAGAGAGGCAATTTTTCCCTCTTGAGCTCTTCTTCTTGGTTCTTCCTTCTCCAGTTGCAGCCCAGTCAGAAACCCTAAAGACAAACTGGCAGTGAAAGGATGCATTAAATGTACAGGGCTAGGCTAACATAATTCTTGAAGTTAGATTTTAAATGCACCAAATTCTGCCTTTAGTTTCCCTGGTGTCATTGCAGAGAAATGGCACTGAAACTGCAGTGCAGTTACTGCAGATTGATTCCTGTGGTGTAAGGAAACAGAGTTTGGCTCTGTGGTTCCCAAAGCATGGTTAACTGGACTCCATTGTAGGTGAGAGACATTTTACTTGGTTGTATATGGTATTAGCCTTATACCTTACCCCTCACAACCCAGAGGAGGAAGATGCTTAGATTTGGAATTATGAGCAACAGGAGTCAAGAAAACTCAACTCCCATCTCTTCCTTCTCCCCATCTCCAAAACAAGATGATGCTTCCAACTTCCCTTGTCCACATGTGGGTCCATGTCAACCAACTAGATACCCACACCCAGCAAATGGGGAGTTTTATACCTCTCACCCTCCTCCTCCAAACATCAGCATGGAGCCCAACACAGAGCTGCTCTGGGCTCTTGGCCAATCTTGCAGCCCCTGGCCTTTCCCCGCTGCCAGCCTGCCCTCCCAAGGATCTTGGTCACCTGCTACTGAGATCCAGTCTGAGGGAGGAAGCTGGTGCTGGCAGCTGAAGGAAGCAGGGCATGGCAGGAGGCAGAGAGTGGGTGTGGGGTTTCCAGACAGGGAAGAGAGAGGCAAGCAGGAAGTCACTCTTAGGCAAGAGTCCTGATCAGGCCCTTCCTCCCAGGGAGCAGAAAGCTCCTGCTCCTGACTCCATGCCCCTAGCAGACTCCCATTAACCCGAAGAATTGTCAGGTCCCTAAGGTGTCAAGGATGGATCCCTCTTAGGGACCAACCAATTCCTTAAGGGTTAATGCATATTATAAGGACTTGGTTTTGGAATAACTACAATAGTCTCATAAGGTATTTTACCCTAAATTACTGATTATCCTCTCAACCTTGGCTCCAATTTAACATAGCTTTTGTTTGTGAATTTCCTTATTTTTAAAATTGAAGATATCATACACAAACCCTAAACAAGAAACTAAAGAGAATCTGATAGTTCTAATCATTTTAAGATATGAACTGTCAAGTTTAAATCATTTTTTAAATTTTAACTTTAAGGCTAGATTCAAAAGGAATTCAGGGACTAAGATCCAGCCCTCAGGAGGCATTATGCTGACAAAGAAGGAAGATGGGTACAAATATAAAAAAAAAAAAAAAAAAAAAAAAAAAAAGAGGCTCTGCTTTGGCCTGACTAGACTGCCACATACTTCATGCTGATGCCAAGCTGTGTTTGTTTTCCATATAATCACAGCATTGTATGATTGTGATGCTAGAGTGCACGTAGAATGTCAGCATTGGGGCTGGGTTGGGAGGCAAGCCTAGATCTCTCTACCAGGCTGAACTTTGAACTCTGTCATTAACTCCTAGCTCCATTCAAACAGGTTTTAATAGCAAAGATGTACGCCCACCTAAACCAATGAAGAAAACTGGCAGAACCTAACGCCATACACATACACATAGTACTAGAGAAAGAAATGTTACTGTGAAAGGACCATAAGTATAAAGGTTATCATCTCTTGGCTGCCAGTCAGTGTCAGAATCTAATCTTCTAGATAAGAATGAAAGCATGGAGAGAGAAGAGAGCAGTTGTGGGCAGATGGTTTATGCCATCAGAGTTTCACCTCAGGAAAACAAGACTGAGGGCACAAGTGAAAAAGGGTTTAGAGGCCTCTCCCCAGGCCTTTGTGGATACAGGTCACCCTTCTGCCTTTTCTTCTACCTTCATATGGTTCTCCACAATCTCTCCAGAGAGTCAAATTTCCTTACATTGAAGCCTAAACTATGTTCCATAGAGTACTGCCTGGTGGGTGGTCTGATGGTGCTGGGTCCCCTTATTGTGCTGAAGTTGTCACTGGGCTATTATGCAATCTTTACCGAGAGAAAGCTGGTGGTTCATAAGATACGCTGTCTGTTAAGATGTGCTTCATGCTAGGAGAATGCTTGGGAACTTCTGGGTGCATATGATACAAAAACTACTCAAGATAGTACCAATTACTACTAAATGTACTACTAAATTATAACTACTAAATTATTACTAAATGAATCCATTTCTAAAACTGCATGCCAGGGTGTCACATGTGTTAGGGCAAAGCTGCTGAAGTATATAAAATCCTGTCGCCTTCGATTGGCTGTGATATACCGGAGTTCAAAAAAGAACGAAGTTCACAGAGGATAGGTCCATCAATGGCTATTAGCCAGAATAGGCAGGGATTGCTGTTTGCTAGAGGCTGCGAATGGCCGATGGGATGGATCACTCGGATGTATACCTGTTCTGTTCATTCTCTCTGAAGCACCTGGCATTGGCCACTGTCAGAGGACAGGATCCTGGGCTAGATAGACCATTGCCGCTATCATCTCTTCTCCCTCCTACTGCTCCTATAGGCATTCCCATTCTCTCAAAGCCTCTTCTCACCTCACTTTCTTTGTGGAGCCTCCTTGGCCTCTAGTATCTTGAAACCAGTCCTAGCCCAGCCCACCTAACACCACACGTACCCCTCCCCCCATCTTCAGGCCACAAGTGCTAATCTAAGCAAGGCTGGGCCATTTTCTTGGCTTTTGCAAAAAATGGGGAATTGATCCTTTCCCAGGAGAAAAACAATTGGAGTGGAGAATATGAAATCACAACTTTTGAGCAGGGTTTTGTTTCTTGTGCTTGTGCAGAGCAATGCGTATGAGATGGAATGGATATGCATACAGGAATGCCCTCTCTTGTTGCTGGGGTGGGGTGAAGGTGTAATAAGAGAACAATGGGAGTGGGAAATTCCTCAGGGGCAGATAGGCTGCTCTGGGGCTCTCACATCAAATCCTCAGACCAAGGCACTGAGACCAGGAGCATGGGGAGAAAACACAAGAGCTTAGGAGAAAGGGGAACAGATGCTCCTAAAAAAATAGGTCTGATTTCTCAAGGGAAGAGGAAGCCTAGATCTGCACAAGCTGTTGTGGTTCCCTCCCTCCCCGAGCCTGAACTATTCAGAAGTGGGGAAGAGATTTTTTTTTTTAATTAAGAATTTCAGAAATAAGGCAGGATGACACTCCGTACCAGCTTCCTGAGCAAACATGCCCATTAGCAAGTAAAACTGCTTTCTCAGAGGTTCTGCCAGGAACCACCATTCTCCACCATCCTTGGCAATCTTGGTCCTCCCTGACTTCTGCAGGATTCATTCACCTTCAAGAGCAGGCCAGCTTTAGCCCCCCCCATTTTCCCCTCAAGATCTGTTGCTTTGACCAGTGTTGTTTTTGATGGACTTTGAAGCGTGAGAACCTAGAGACGGGGTAGGAAATGTTGTTTTGGGGTTTGTTTGGTTTTTTTGGGGGGGAGGGAGGGAAGAAAGGGGAATGTGGGAGAGAGATTTTATTCAGGTAATTATTAATATGAAAATATTAATGTTAAATCTGCCCATGTTCTGTCTCTCCATTATAAAAGCAGAAGTGTCCATTGTTCTGGTTGTAAGTTATATACTACATGTATGTTCCAGTTGATCACAGAAGAGCTACATGTATGTATCAGTTAGAAGTCCCATCACATACTAAAGCAAGACCATTGGTTTTGCTTCAGCCTACTATGTAGATAAACTGGTAACTGTGAATGAGATGTTTGGCAGGCAAAACACTGCAGACAAAGAGTAGCTCTTTTTTAATTTAGTGGCACCATTTACACCTGCCTATATACCCCTCAGTGTTCTATATAACTCGATACCACGCAGCTTCTGGGAACAAACCTAATATCGATTGGCTCACACTGACTGCTCAGTGCTTGCCTATGGAACAGCTTCCTAAAGGTTTTGATCCCCGAGGTAAAAATGAACTTAGCTGAAGCAGTTTCTGTATCAACTGTCTGATGAAACCACCAGTGACAGATAGCCCTGTGTCTTCCATACTTGCCCTGCTGCTTAAGGATACTTTTTTTAAAAGAAAAGAGCCAAATGAAAGTACTTTGTAAAATTCCTGCTTACCTCGTGGGAGAAATCCACTCTGCTTCGGGAATGTTAGATGAAACCTGAGAAGGACCACAACCATCCATCATTCTCTCCTCTCCCCCCTCCCCCCCACAAAAAGTAAAAATGTCACATTGAAATTAAAACATTTATTTTACTGCTAGAGGCCCCTTCTTGGATAGCCACAGAACACAGCTCTGCGCTGCAGCAGCGTCACCCCATGCACCAATGCTAATCACAGCACGGCCACTCTCAGTCTAAGGCCAGGTCTACAGCTACCTGGAAATTTGGTGGCAGTCAACGGGAGTTACACAAGCTACACGTAACTCTTGTTGACTTCGTAACTCCTCTTCTACGCAGTGCCTTCACTGCACTGTGCTGACAGGAAATGCGTTCCTGTTGACGCAGCACTACGCCATTTGAGGGGGTGGTTTTATTGCATCGACTTCTGGACCGATTGAGCGGGTCTTCACTAACAGCTCAATTGATCTGGATACATTGATCTGACGGCGGCAGTCAGTGAAGACGTATCCTAAAGTGAGCACAAGGGCCCACTCCTCCAGGTCGTGAGCACCCCCAATGCCCACTAGCGTCAGAGGGAGCCAAGGGCCCCTCAGCATCTGGGAGGATTAAGTCAATAACAACGAGAAACAGATCTTCAATCTATCGCCTGTGGTCCAAACAGAGGCTATGTAATGGGACAAGAGACATAAGTGAGGGACATGAGAAAAATAGTGCAGCAATCAGACCATCAGATTTGTGTCTGAGGGCTGTCTACGCCTGAAAGTTGCATTAATTTAAGGTGTCATTTTAAACCATTTTTCTTCAACCAGACACTTGTGCTGATACTCATTTCAGTTTAAACCAAGCTTATTTCTGTTTATCTTAATTTAAGAATTGGTTTAGGCTAAATTAAAATAAGCCAAACTGAAATAAGAGGGCCCACACAGGTGCTCATACCAGTCTCATTAAATTAGTTTAATTTAAACCCATGAAGCTTGTGTGCATAGATAAGGCCTGAAACATAACTAACTTTTCCTAGTGAACACCTTCAGGTGATGATGCAACATTTTTGATGTAAGTAAAGTAAAGGTGATTAAATGTGGATTTGAAAGGAAGGATCATTCAGCTGTGTGACATGAGGGGAGAGGTGAATATGCAACAAAAGGAGAGTGTGTGTTAGAAAGAAATAGCTATGGATTGAGATGAGATGGGTACAGCAGAGAGAAAATAATTGCATTTTTTTAAAGCTCAGGATAGTAATTAAAAAAAAAAAAAGAGTAAGGCAGAATATGGGTATAAGACCAGACTGTAGGGAGGAGAAAATGTAAGGAAACAGAGGTGTATATAGGGAGACAGAGATTTAAATAAGCAGGAGAGGAAAAGAACTAAGTCCCTGACTAAGTCAGCAAGATATTTAAGCACATTAATAAATAAACAATACCTAGTTCTTATGTAGTGTTTTTCATCCATAGATCTCCAGGCAGTTACAAGGAAGATCAGTATAATTATCCCCATTTTACAGGGAAGGGAAGCTGAGGCACTGAGTGACAAAATGAGTTGCCCCATCACCCAGCTGCAGGACTAGGAACAGAAACCACATCTCCTAAGTCCCAGTCCAGTGCTCTATCCAATAGGCATCATATGTAACTCACAAGTAACTGTAAGCATGTGAGTAGTCCCAGTGATTTCAATGTCAAGGACACCACTTGATCTTAGCCACATAGGCCTGATGAACTGGATGACTTCTCATTATGTCTCACGTTTTCAGTCTCTCAGTAGGGATAATTAATAAGTTTGAGGTTTCAGAAAAATGAAAGCATTTTAATTTTTAAATTTTAATTAGTAGACATCAGGGGACATGAACATTTTAAAAAAACACACAACGGGGATGTTTGCATAATTGAGGTCTGAATATTCAAAGTTGAAGTATATTATATAAATATGTCTGTAGCGATCCAATACTGACCTGAGAAGTTACAGGTCATTGGACTTGATGTTTTGGTAGTTTCAGATGTCAATGTTTTTTTTAAACACACAAAAGTTACAGAACTTAAAATAATAATAATAAACCCCCACTGTGGCATAAAATTTCCTGTTGCAACAATGCCTCAGCCCTGCTCACATTGATTGTGAGTCTTAGAATAAAGCTGCTTTCTTCTTTAATACAGAATCTGTTGTATCATGAGGATATAAGGTTTCACTGGCTGCAACATAAGCACAATTATATAACGATGCTTCATCAACAATAACCATCAGCGTGCAGTGGTGAGGGAGGAGCAAGAGACATTTCAGGGATGGGCATTCCTGTTTATACACTGAGAAATGCACTATGCTGACGGCATGACAAAGGCCTCCCTGAGACAATGGATGCAAGATGGCTGGTTTTGTTTAGGATCAGCTGACCTCTGTTTCTTGAGAAACAATTCAGACTAACTTCAGGCAACAGGGATCATCCCATTTGCTAAGTAAATTTCAAAGCGCAATGCAACTTGTTAGACAAAGTGTTCCTCTTTGTGTTGCTGCAGCATGACTAAGGAGCTGCGGAGCAGGGTCTACATGTGGAGTTGCACCAGTTAAACTAAAAGGTGTGATTTTAAACCACTGTAGTTAAACTGGATGCAGAGGGCCACATTTTAAACCGCACTTGTACAAATCCTTTGCTTATAGGTTTCCATCTAGGCTGTTAGAAATGCTGATTACAGCAAGCCCTAGGGCTGCTAAGCCAATAACACGGAAGATAAGGACTTCATATCATTTCCTGTTGATAGGCACATCTTAGAGCAGGTAAACTAGCAGTGATGCAGAGTTCATTGATGGAAAATCAATGGAAGCAATCTGGTGTAACTTTAAAACCCTCCAGATTTTCAAACATCAAAACTGGTCACTCTGAAATCTCCACATAGATGTGACAACCCTCCTCCTTCTTAGCCCCTCCAAACAAAGGGACCCAGTACCGGCACGGCCCACTACTACAAACTGCTGAGCACCCCCAGCTTCAGTGGAAGTGAACGATGCTCAGCCCCTTGCAGGAGTGAGGCAATAGGTGCCCAGCAGAACTGCAGCAGCCCAGATAACGAGCTCATGCACAATGCTGTGTTATCCTGCAGTAGGCAAAGGATAAGGTTAAGTGATTTAGGACTCCCTTATGGCAACACAGTTTTACTTCAGAACCATTCTCTGACCTGTAGTGAAGAATGGACAGAGAGGGCACATTTCTCTCCCCGGCTGTGGCTGGTGATTTGCAGAAGAACTTGACATTTGGAAAATGCTTAGCTGAGACAATTAGTGTCTTAAAGGAATTCTAAAGAGTTTACCAAAAGTCAGAGGCTCTCCCACGGTCTGGCCTGTATAATTGTTTGTGTCAACGGGAATCTGAAGAGCAAACAATAGGCAGGGGGCCTGCCAGAGCCTCAAGTGCAGCTAAAACAGGAGGTTTTGTTTAACCTGCAGTTTCACTGGGCTGCCAGGCTGCTTACAGCAAAGGGTACAGATGACCCTGAGCTATGAAGCTGGGATCCAAATATTAAATGTTTCAGTGTTTGGATCTGGGGGTTTGGTTCAAATCACTATACAGATAGGGGTGAGCAGCACAAGTCAGATCAGACCAGATCCATCTTAGGTCCTCATGCCACTAATTCCAGAGTTCATGTGGAAGGGGTTGAGATTTTTCCTTGGGCCTTATCTATATTAGTTAGGTAAATGGAGTAGTTGAGCAGGATTTCACTATATGAATGATCTAGACATGTATTAACCAGTGCTTTAGAGAACTCTCCAATCTGACCTGCACTGGGCAATAACTGCAGCATGAGCTGCCAATGGGCAGGTCAGGTGGGATTTTTTCCTGATAGGCCCTCTTTAAAGGTGGTTCACTGTAGTTCTGAGGGGTGAAATCATTGTGTTTTTGCTCTTTTTGCTACTTTACAGTATATGGCAAAGGCCTGGCTCATTAAAAAACAGGCAGATTTCTCTTTCCCCCCTCCCCCCTTCTTCTAACCTTAGAAATATCAAGTCTGGTCTTTCCTTTTTTGCCAGAGGTTTTTCACAGAGGATGCAGCACTGAGAACTGGGTTACTCTTGGCCCTTAATTGAAAGGATGGAGCGTTTAACCAAAGCAACAGAGTTCTGCAACCCTGGGTTTTTAAAAACCCAGATTAAAAATCCCTCCCTCTCAATCAAGTTTCACTACCCTGGTATCTGATGTCATAACCCAAGGCATTTCAATCTGGGGGTTGCATCCCAAAAGGTGCCAGCGGATCGTGACCACAATGCCCTTCCAATATTACTAAATGGGAGGGGGTTTGTGGTATAGAAAAGGATGTGAAGCACTTTCAGACCTTGGAGTTCTCCAGGGACCCACACAGTCTTCTAAGGAAAAAAAAATCATAAGCAGACAAGATCTAAATTTCTTTAAAAAACCACAAACAAAACAACAAAACCTGAGTGCTTTTTAAAAGGAAAAAGGCTCATCTGTCAAGCTACCTCCTACACTCCTAAGGACCAAAAAAGCCACAAACCCAGTTATCTTTCCTTTGCAGATCACCTTTAAAACTGGTGGTTTAAAGCTCAGTCCTCATTATAACAAAGTCTTTCCCACAAACCATTTCATTTGAATCTGTTTAGCACATGCTGCTTGTGACAGAGGAAGATAAATGAGCAGTTATTTCATTCCAGTAGCTTCGTTGTTCATCTAACTATGGCTTTTGCCTTGCTAACTACATAGCTTTCTACTTGCTCATCTTCTGAGTTTACAAAACACAGAAGATAAAAATAGATGATTATGCTATTTAAATCCTAGTAAGCCTTGAGCTGATTAGAAGTAAAGACATGTAACTGTAGCCAGGATTGCATTAATTAGTGCGATTGGCCCTTCTGACTTTGTGATATCTACCTTGCTACGTTTGGTTTCGCTGCACTGCCTGCATTTCCTTATGAAGTGCGTACAATATCTTCTTACACAACAGTGTCCTTGAGAGAGTGGCATGTGAACTGGAAAATAGAGGACAGTAGCCTTTTGCTATACTTACCTGTAATTTTATGCATTCTTCTTCTACTGCTGCTTAACAGATAAAGGTTTCAGACGCGTTATTTGTATTACAGTAACATCTATAGGTCCAAACTAATATCAGGGGCCTCATTGTGCTGGGTGCTGCACAAACACACAGTAAGAAACAGTGCCTGCCCAAAATTGCTTTCAGTCAATGACCCTGATTGCTTCACTGTAGCACTCAAACATTTTTAATTTTAAACATGTGGTTAAGGCCCATTGACTTCAATGGGCTATGAGCACAAACTTAAAGTTACACATATTTAAGTGCTTTGCTGAATCAGCTCCTAAATCAGGGATTCTCAAATTGGGGGTCGGGACCCCTCAAGGGGTCACGAGGTTATTACAGGGGGGTCGCGAGCTGTCAGCCCCCTGCACATGCTGGAGCTGCGGCTATAAGTCCTGTGCATGGCTGACAGCCAGAGCCCTTCAGAAATGAGTGGCCAGAGAACAGCAGCTGCTGGCCAGGTGCTCTGAAGGCAGTGCCACCCACAGCAGCAGTGCGGAAGTAAGGGTGGCATATTAGGGAGGGTGGCAAGGCATGGGGGGTTGTCACAGCCTGAAATATTTTCAAAGGGGGTCTCAGCAAAAATGTTTGAGAAGCTCTGCCCTAAGTAGATAAGAAAGGGTAAGGTGAAAGGAAGCAATTTTCTGCTTCCTCAGACATATTTCTCCCTTGGACTCTCTTCTCCTTTTTTTTTTGATCATGAAATGAAATCATAATCATGTGTGCGAGAGAGTTATTGAATGACTGCCATAAAGAAGGCTGTGATATCAATATCTCAGTAATAGGACTTCACTTGGCGGGGGGAATAAAACAGTGCGAGAGGGAGGGGGAGCAAGAGAAGAACAGTTATTGCAGAGGAAAAAAAGACGGTCACTTACCTTGTAACTGTTGTTCTTCAAGATGTGTTGCTCATATCCATTCCATTGTAGGTGCGTGCGCGCCCCATGCATGGTTAACAGAAAATTTTTCCCCTTAGCAGATCCTGTAGGACTGGCTTCAGCACCCGCTGTAGTCCCATGCACGTGACACTGTATATGAGGCACTGCTGACCCTATGCCCCCTCAGTTCTTTTGCACCGTCAACTCCGGGCAGCAGGGATGGAGGGGAGGCGGGTAGTGGAATAGACATAAGCAATAAATCTCAAAGAACAACAGTTACAAGGTAAGTAACCGTCTTTTCTTCTTCAAGTGCTTGCTCTTGTCCATTCCACTATGGGTGACTTACAAGCACTACCCTGGAGGCAAGTTCAGAGTTCATAGGTTGGTTGACTGCAACACCGCCCTATTGAATCTGACATCATCCCTAGCCTAGCGATATCATAGTGGGACATAAAGGTATGAACCGATGACCATATAGCAGCTTTACATACGTCCTGCATAGGTACCCGCGCCAAGAATGCTGCAGAGAACACCTGCGCTCTGGTGGAGTGAGCTGTGACGTTGCCCTGGAGCATAACCTTCACCTGCTCATAGCAGAAGCGTATGCAGGCAGTTATCTAGGAGGAGATTTGTTATGACAAGACAGGTAAGCCTTTCATCCTTTTGGCCACCATGATGAACAGCTGCGTAGACTTACAAAACGGCTTCGTCCTCTCCAAGTAGAAAACCAGGGCTCTGTGTACATCCAGTGTATGCCATCTTCATTCCTTTTCGGAAGCGTGTGGCGTTGGGAAAAAACACTGGCAGGAAAATGTCCTGGTTGGTGTGGAATTGTGAAACCAGCTTGCGCAGTGTGGGTGAACAAGTATTCAAACCCTTTCGCGGGAATATAATACTTTTTCTCCACCCTTTTCGAGGTCAGGGGCAGGGAGGATGGAGTTTGCCAGACACCGTTGGCCAACTTTAGGACCCCTTCATGCACCAGCAGGGCGAACCGGGATGGTGCCACCACTGCCACTACATTAAACAGGTCATCTGTCTGCTCCTGCAGCTCCTCAGCTTCTAGTCCAAGGTTGGAGGCCACCCTTTTTAGGAGCTCCTGGTGCGCCCAGAAGTCATCCGGGGGAGCCAATGGATCTTCCACCAGTGCCTTGTCTGGGGATGAAGAGGATGACTGACCCCAGTGCTGGAGAGGCCGGCACTTCTGCTGAGTGTGTAGGAGCCCATGAAGATGTACCCTTCATGGGGTCCGAATCCTCCCCTGACTTGGAGTCATGGGCCTCTGCTGGTGGTGTGGGGGGCCCCAACTGCTTCCGTGACGAGACGAGAGAGTAGGGAACCGAGGTCACCTGTAACCTGCAGGGGGTCCAGTACAGCCATTGGGGTGGCCTTTGACCCTGAGGTCATCCTGGAGGGGCCGGGCAGAGACCTTGCCCTGGCCACTCAAGTCCAAGAGACTGGGTGGGGGGAGCCGCTAGGTCCTTTTCCCCCCTGGAATCGCTGGACCCTCTTGCCAATGACCAGCGTCGCCCTGAGCTTGACTATCTCCCCATCTCATGGTGCCAAGGGGATGAGTAGTGGTATCTGCGCCTCCTATGCTGGCACTCCCTTGACCAACGTCTTCGGGACGGGGAGTACAAGTCCAGTGACTGAAGGCTTGGACCGACTCAGTGAGGAGGACCACCCACGGTAAGAGGAGAAGCGGGAGCGGTGTCTGGGTGACTGGGAGCCTCCTGGTACTGAAGACCGCAGTCGGCGGGACTACTCCCTGGTGAGCGCCATGATGCTGGTGACTGGGTTCCGTGCTGCCCATGCGCAGCCGAACTCATCGTGCCAGTGACCGAGAGCGGTGCCGGGCTCTAGATAGGAAGCGTATGCTCAATACCGAGCAGGACCTGCGTCGACTTATCGATTCTGCTGCCCTTGGTGCCGTCGATCATGAATGATGCCTTGGACTGTCTGGGCTCCTCCGGTACCTGTGCTCTGTTCCCGGAGACCACCTCGGTGCTGGGGAACACATCCCAGGGGATCGATCTCTGCTGCGGTGACCCATTTCACAGAGAAGTACATTGGGGGTCTGGTGAGGTGTGCAGCCACTGGGGGGGAGCCCATCGGAGGTTTTCCCCTCGATGTGGGTGCCCTACCAATCGTCCTTTCCAACCGGGTCGACAGGATGCGAGGAACGGGCAGGGCCAACAGGTTGGCTGCCATCTGAAGCGTCTCCGGTGTCGATGGCACCGCAAGTTGTAGCAGTCCCCTTCTGCACTCCAGAGTTGGGGGGCGCTCTGCGGAGGGGCTCACCATGCCCGGCAAAACCTGCCACAGCAGGGGTTGCTTGGCACACTGACTCTGAGCTGCCCCGGAGTTCGACCCCGCGTCCCTAGCCTTTTTCCACATGGGGGAATTTTCTGGGCTTCTTCCTCTGTGGTGAAAAGGAAGCCCGGTCCTGCGCTGGAGCCAGTGCTGGTGGAGCACTCTGCACTGAGCCACTACTCTGACGCGGGTCTCAGGGCCGCCTCCATTAACAAGGCCTTCAGACGGATATCTTGCTCTTTTTGAGTTCTCTGTCTGAATGCCTTGCATATGCGGCACTTGTCCTTTCAATGAGACTCCCCAAGGCACTTCAGACAGTCTTCATGGGGGTCGCTAATCAGGAAGGCCTTTCCGCAGGATTTACAAGGCTTGAAGCTCGGAGCATAGGGACCTCCACCTGGAGTCAGGGTAACAGGATTACCTTATCTACTATTACAACAATAGCTAACAACTATTTAAACAACTACTTAACAAGTACTTATAAAACAAAGACTACAGCTAAGAGGCACTTGCTGAAGCAAGCAAGAACACAGTTCCAGTAACCGTCCGTGGTAGAAAGAAGGAACTGAGGGGGCATAGGGCTGGCAGCACCTGATATACCGCGCTGTGTGTGTGGGACTCCAGGGGGCACCGAAGCCGGCCCTACAGGATTTGCTAAGGGGAAAAATTTTCTGGTAACCGTGCACAGGGTGTGCATGCACCTACAATGGAGTGGACACAAGCAAGCACTCGAAGAACCACCACTGTTTAAGCAAAATAATTTTTGATAGCTGGCAATAATGGAAAAAAACTGTCTGAAAGATAAATAGATTAGTGCTTAAATGAGATCTCAAATCATGGAAAACCCTCTTCCCTCATGTGTGGTTATTTTTATAATTTGATTTATTAGAGATTTGGCAGAAGAAAAATGCTTTTGAACAAAAAGCATTCCATGGGTTCCCTGGCCCTTCCCCCCAATTGTCAGATTGTCATTGTCAGATACTGGGAAGCATCGTAAGTGATTAAATAATAATTGTTTACCTATTTCTATACCGTAAAGCATACACTTCAAGTGCTGTAAAAGTTGCCCTGCGTTACTCTCACAGTTAAAAGTCCCATTTGACATTTACATTGTCTTAGCCAGGACTCAAAAGAGATGCTTCCCTCTCGTCAGAGGGACTTTTGCTTTATCTACTAAATATATACTTACCATTTTATTTATACTAGTTTAATCAAATGGTAACACATCACTTGTGGCAGAGGCCAAAGAGAATTGTTAATATTAAATTGTTTATTTACTTAGCAAGTTACTCATTTTCTTTGGGGTTGGAATGTAATGCTGATAGAGCAGAAATAAAAAGGGTGTAGCAGAAGTAGAGGAGTTAGGCTATGGGTGATGAAAGCGATTATAGTCACCAAAATCTGCCATATGAAAAGACTGAAACAATTAAGACTGTTTAGTTCAGGGAAAGCTTAGTAAGGTTGGAAATGATAGAGGTACATAAAGCAGTGAATGGTATAGAGAAGGAGCTCCTGTTTAGCCTGTCTCATAATACAGGAATAACGGAATAACCAATGAAATTGAAAGGCAGTGCATTTAAAACTGATCCAATTATTTTTTCAAGCGTAAGGCATGGCTAGCACGTGGAACTTGTTGTTACAAGACCTTGAGGCCAAAAGCTTGGCAGGATTAAAAAAAAAGACTGGATATTTATATTGATAATGAAAATATTCATAGTTACATTCAGCAGAATAGAAAAAACCCATAAGGGCTGTAAACACTCATATGTCAGGGTATAAACCAACCTCTAATTGAGGGGATTAGGAACTTCCTCTATAAGCAAGTTATTGTGTAATTTTCTACTTCAGGACTCCTTGCACTTTTCTCAAAAGCATGTGGTACAGGCCACTATTAGTGACAGGATGCTGGACTAGAAGAACAGGTATGATCCAGGCTGGCAGTTCCTATGTCTACATAATGGAACAGGTCTATTGCTAAGAGTTATACCCAAAGTCTAATGCGTCCAATATCAAATGAATAATTTTTATGAATATTTAATATTTTATTTGTTGCTGCTTCTTCCTGTGCACATAAGGAATTCAACTCCCCTTCAAACCCTTCCATACCCCGCAGCCCTTTTTGCATGGTGTTTCACCACCCAGTCTGCTCAGGCGCTCTAAGGCTGCTGCTGCAGCTTGCCATAACTGGATTGCACAAATCCCAAAAATCCTCCCAGAACCACAACATAGCCCTTTCTTCCTGTTGTATTGCATCATACGCCCCACTCCTTGTGGCTTGATGGCCTGCCTTTAGTGGTATTTTGTTTCACACATTTTACTTATGGCATCTAATGCACTTAACTCTATATACACGAGTCACTTCACTGAGACTGCATGCAGTTAAGCACACATGTAAGTGTTTGCAATCTCCTGGTGACAGACTGGAGTTGGGATTTCCAAAGCTTAGAAGGGATTTAGCAACACAGCTCCCAGTACAAATAGGAGTTTCATAGACCCCAGACGGGACCATTATAATAATCTAATTTGATGTGCTGCATAACACAAGCCATAGAACCTCACCTAGTCATTCCTGCACCAAGCCCATAACTTATTTTTGAGCAATCGGGTATCTTGTAGAAAGACATTCAGTTGATTTCAAGGCTGCAAGTGATGGAGAAACCAGCACATCGCTAGATACATTGTTAAAAAGTTGGGCCTTATTTCTAGTCTGAACTTGTCTAGCTTCAGTTCCAACCATTGGATCTCATTATGTCTTTTTCTACTAGGTTAAAGAGCCATCTACTATAGGAAATCTCTTCCCCATGTAGGAACTTGTAGATCATGATCAAGTCACCTCTTAATCTGCTATTGATAAACTAAATAGATTGAGCTTCTTTAGTCTTTAACTAGAAAGCATGTTTTCCAGACCTCCATTATTCTAGTAACTGTTTTCTGTACTTGTTCCAATTTGTCAATAACCTTTCTCCTGTGAGAATTAGAGTGTAAATTAAATCCTAGAAGTTAATTTCATTAGCAGAACTCTTATCCCTTTAAATTAATACAAAACTCCATACACAAAAAAATGCTAGCAAAACAGAGCTTAGTTTGCCCATATAATACCTTTAAGGTGCTCAGTAATACCTGCCTTGCAGAATGGAAGGTGGCCTAGGTCAAATTTAAAACCTTGTTGGAAATGTAGGGAAAGTCACCTTGCCAATGACAGAAGGTGCAACCTCTCAGCTTCTCCTACTGCAGAAGTCGGCATCTAACCATTCACCTGTTCAGTAAATCCAAATGATATATGCCGGACAGCAGCTAGTAACAGCTCCAAAATACTAGATTTCTTTTTGTGTAAGTTATCCACTGCCCTTCTTACCCAGTGACATCATGGCCATGACAAAGGAGTTTAAAATAGCATTCTGTAAGGCCAAGCACTGTCCTATTTATACAATTTACATTTCCTGGCTTTGCCCAGCTGTCTGAGCTATCCTGTCCTTTTTGATCTGCTCTCAGATTTCTAATGTGTTTCTAAGCTGTTGTTTGGAAGGTATTGAGATATAAAAACAAAAGGGGAAATATTTTGAAGGTCGACCATATCAAGAGTATGATACATTCAACCTTCAAAAAGAAAAAGGCTAATTTTGAAGTTAGATAAGTAACAGATAAAAATAACAATGTATCATTTATATTATGTAATGTTTGTGTTTATTAAAAAAATTCATTACCATAAGTGCCTCCAGAAAACCAAAGACCCAGAGTGTTATGTTAAATCCTTGGAAAGTACTTGTATTCAGAGAGAAATCAGCATGGAACACAGAGAGATGCAAACCCATGAAAAGTCTTATTGAACTAACACTAAAACCAGCCAGGACTGGCTGAGCTATCTCCTAATAGTCTAACTCTATTGCTATGGCAACAAGCTAAGCTCTGTTGCTACGGCAACCTAGGCAATTAGGCAAGACAAAATACACAACATATTCCTCCCCCCTTAATGAAAAGGTCCGTTTAACAGAACAATCACTAAACTAGGGAATGAGGGTAGATTTCCTCAGTTCCCGGCTAAACCCCAGGGAATTATTCTGCCCCGTAACGTGGGTTTGCCCTAGCTAAAGATCCAGCCATTGAGGAGGCCTTCTCTCTCTAGGTGGATCACGGCAGACTTCTGATGTTCTTGCACCGGAAGGTGTTATTGGTTTGGGTCTAACAATGAACTCAGGACTCGTAGCTCAAACAGGGGAGGGGACTGTATCTGCTGCATAGGTGGATGGAGAAGGGGAGTCAGGAACGGGTGACTCTTGACTCGATATCTCACCAGTAATGGTGAGGTCAGGCAGTTCAACTGGAGATGTGTCCTTGGAACACGTATGACCTGGCAACAACTGATCTACATGCCGCCGCCAGGTGCGATCATCTGCAGTCTGGACAGTGTAGGAAACAGGTCCTGTTTGGGCGATGACTGTAGCAGGGGCCCATTTAGCTCCAGAAGCAGAGTTCCGAGCTAGGACAGGCTGTCCAGGACTAAAGGTGCGGTCTTTTGCTCTGTCTGCACGTCTGATGACTTGGTTTTGCTGTTGACGTTGCACAACTTGTCGTGCTTTGGCGGGTTTCAGCAGATCAAAGCAAGTGCGCAGCTGTCGTCCCATCATTAGAAAGGCCGAGGATGCATTGGTCATAGCATGAGGTGTGTTTCTGTAGAATAGCAAGAAGGTGTCCAGACGCTTTTGAATGGACGAATGTCCCCTTGCAGATTTTAAAGCTTGTTTCATGGTTTGCACAAACCTTTCAGCTAATCCATTGGTGGATGGATGATACAGTGCTGAAGTGATGTGATGTATCCCATTTGCTTTCATAAAAGTTTCAAACTCCTGAGAGATGAACTTCAGTCCGTTGTCACTCACAAGTTGTTCTGGCAGATAAACTAAAGATTTCATGCAGTTTCTGGATAGTGTTGATTCTGGACACTTTGTGATCAGTGTGAATACCAGTGAGACACGGAACGCCCGATTTGCAGATCAATAAGGTTTAATGTGCAAGGTTTTCTATAAATATACTAGTTAGATACAAAGCCTAAAATTAACTACAATATAACATACTCACTAAGCCTGGAGAGCTAAGCAGTTACTCAGAAGGCTGTATACAGGAATGGCTTTCTTCAGGGGCCCCGCCAGGGAGTCAGTGGAGCCTCTGGTCCGACCGGGAGTATCTCCCACGGAGTCAGGTGTTGATGGAGTGCGTCCCTTTGTCTAAGTGGTGACTACTTATACCCTTCCATAAACAACCTTCACCTAATTATCTCTCTCATTATCATATATGCTAATTACCTACATTGGGTTTCCACCCTTAATTACATTCCATTTTCACCATATTAATTGGGATCGTCAAAACAACATCTGGTGATAGGAGGGGTGGAGTAAAATTATGCCCCTTGGCAATAAAACAGTGTACCCCAGACAGTCAAGGATCACTTGTTCCCATCACCATTATCTGTGCGCAACTGCAAGCATACAGTATCTGTCTTTTGTCTTGTTATGTGCCGTGCTATGCAGAAACTGAGACATCTAAGGTTATTCAGTCTCTGCCAACTGGAAGATGTCATGCTACAGGGGGTCAGAATAGCCAAGCAAGCAACTGAAGCTATGCTAGGCCTGTAGGACAGTGGTCAAGCAACTCAGATTGTACTGGGCCTCCAACAGATAGTACTTTCAGCAGTAGTGGATGGCATTACAGAGACTTCTGGCCATTTAGAGTGGGCATCTACAACAACCAGGAACATGCATCCTTCAAATGGGCCAGCAAAATCAACGTGAATATGCTGCCACAGGTTTTCAGGCCAGTCCCATGGGTGTAGGAGCACCGAGGCGCGTTCCTCACACTCTGACATGAAGCACAAGTCCTTGCCTTCTCTTCAATGGTGCTGTCTAGGCCAGGCCACCAAAAGTAGCTTCGTGCAATTTCTTTCATGAGCACTATTCCACAGTGCCCTGAATGTAGCTGTTCTAACATCTGTGATCTCTGTAGTGGTGGAATAATGATGCACATCCCCCACAACAAGCAACCAGAATGAATTAATAACTCCATCCTCCTGGACAGGTAGGGAAGAAAGTCGGGTGAGACCTGAGAGTCCCGTAGAGATGTTCCATGCATCATTAGGTCCATAACTTGGGACAGTACTGTGTCAACGTGAGTTGCCTTCTTTACTTGAGTAGTAGTGATGGGTGTGTTCTCTACCTGTTCAAAGTAGAAGATTTCTTTCTGGCCAATATCTTGATGTTTAACTGGCAAAGGCAGCCTTGAGACCATCTGCGTTGCAGTGCAGTGGATTTCCGATATTTGATCTAATATGTGTGTGCAGAAAGCAACAATGCCCATTGTTGCATATAACTAGCAGCCAATGGTGGAATGCCTATGTGTGGTCTAAAAATTGATGTTAGAGGTCGATGGTCAGTGAGAAGTGTGAACTTCCATCCAAACAGATACTGGTGACATTTCTGAATTCCGAAAACAATTCCCAGTGCTTCACGTTTGATTTGGGCATAGGTAGTTTCTGCTTTGCTTAAGGTGCATAAGGCAAAAGCAATGGGTCTCTCCTCTCCCAAAAGCATAATGTGTGACATGACCACTCCCACTCTATAAGGGGAGACATTGCAGGCCAACTGTAGAGGTAAAGATGGATCAAAATGCGTCAGAACCTCTGAATTTAGCAACGTGTGTTTAACCTTGTTTAATGCAACATCACAGGCTTCAGTCCGCTTCCAGACCTTGTTCTGGCCAAGGAGTTCATGTAGTGGTTCTAGTAGTGTTGCTAACTTTGGAATAAACTTTCCATAATAGTTCACATGCTAACCTATCATGTAGGGTGTCATTTAACACATCATTAAATTCACAGTGCTCAGCAAGCTTCTTCAGAGCTGCTACAAATTGCGCAATTGTTTCACCTTCTTCTTGATTCCTTTTGTGGAACCTAAATCTCTCTGTAATTACCAGCGGTTTTGGAGAAAATGTGCCTCCAGGATTTTCACAATGTTACTATATGATTTTGTCTCTGGCTTATCACGGTGCACTAAGCTGCACAATAAAGTATAAGTTTCAGCTCCTACAACACTTAAGAAAATAGGCAGCTTCTTTGCATTTGTAATTTCATTTGCAATAACAAAGAGTCTCATCAAAAGGTCCCAGGGGCCCCCGTAAATGTAGCCATTGCTGCCCCCCCACTTTTCCCCTCTCCTTTCTTTCTCTTGCTTTTAGTGTCTTTTATTCGTGTGTGTTGGGGTCATTCACACACAATTGCTGGTGATTTCCATTCACTAGCACTCTGTCTGTTTGATGGTTCAAACTGAAACTAGTGTAAACAGCCCAGCCCCCAAAACAGCAAAAAAGGTTTTTTTCCCCTTACATTGACTTTTACTTCTTTGCTGGTGCAGCACAGGTCCATCCCATCCTCTGTTGCCACTTTTGTTATGCTAAATCCTTGGAAAGTACTTGTATTCAGAGAGAAATCAACATGGAACACAGAGATGCAAATCCATTAAAAGTCTTTATTGAATTAACACTAAAACCAGTCAGGACTGGATGAACTATCCCCTAATAGTCTAACTCTATTGCTATGGTAACAAGCTACGCTCTGTTGCTACGGCAACCTAGGCAATTAGGCAAGCCAATACACACAACACGGAATAGGACTATAAACAAGAAAGGGGTCTAAGAACTCCATTCTTCGGGCCTTATTCTGCTACAGGATACACACCCTAAGCTCTGACTGAGTAGACCCCTCATTTTCTCCAGATAGTTTTGAAATGGGTGATTTGTTACTTGCGTCTCCCTTGTGGCCAGGGGTGCTTTGCAGGCATCCTTGGCCATTAGCCTCCTTGTGTGGACTCCTTAAGCATGCCACAGTTTCTGTTGTAGCTCACACCACCACTGCCCAGGGCTGGTTTAATACCAAATAAAGTTCATACAACCCTCATAGGCCTTAATCACAAAACAATCCAAACAATCCTCAATGAATCTGCAACATAAAGTCCATAATTCTGCTCCAACAGCTCATAGTTTGCTCTGGTTCTTCTGCCATACCCAGAGTTCTTCTTCTGTCAGTCTACTCCATCCGAAGTCTCCAGTCCCAGTCTGACTGGAGCTCAGTCCTCTAGCGCTGACCTCCTTCTCTTTCAGGATCTCTCTCTTGTGCTGAGGGAGAAAGCAGTCTATATATTGATCTCCTCTACAGAGCTCTTCCTGATTGGCTGGAAGAACGGGGAGCCCTGCCCCTCCATCCACTACAGGGTTCCTGATCCTGGGCCCTTGAAGGAACTGTCTTGGGTTTTTTCCCCCATCCAGCTTTTAATTCTCTGGGACTGCTTCCTCTCTTCAGCTATCAGGCCATTTCCTGGGTCTTTGTTCAGTCCATCTCCCTGGTATGGGGTCTACTCTATCCTTAAAAGGCCAGTAAACCCTGTTGAAGGCTTTCGTATTAATCACTCTCAGCATACAAATCAAAGAGATTCCTCCAACTGCAGCTGGTGGCAGAAAACAAAGGTGAGCTCTCTCTGCCTCCAACGTAGATTCTGCCACCAGGACTTAGCTGCCCATATTGCACAGGGCAAAAAAAGAATTCTGGTCACAATCCCCCAGTTGTATCAAATTGGCAGTGCTGGCAAAATTAATAGCTTATTTTTGTCACTGAAGCAAGCAGATTTGATTCAAAGACATAATGGCTTCTATGTGTTAAAGATTGCACTTTTAGGTAGGTTCCTTTTTCACCATAATCGCACTTACCAGAGGGCTTTGTTTAAAAAAAAAAAAAAAAAAAAATCTCTTCCTTTACAGTAATCGTAGGAAGACACCAATACCTTTTAAATTAAAATAACAAAAAATGGCTGAAGAAACAGGAAATCCCCCATCTCAAAACACAGGAGACTGAGACAAGGAAGCAGTGCTCCACATTTGAGTAAGTGACAGAAGTTGGGGCAAATTCTATTTATTAGAAAGTGCTTCCTCTTAACGTAACATTAGTTTAGCTATGAAAATGGTATATCACTTAGTGCATTTTTGTGAAGTAATTAATGGAGCTTTCCTTTAAACAATTGAGAGTCTCCAGCTGTGCCTCATTTGCTCTCCCATTCATCTGCTAATTAGTTTTTTCTTTTTCACCGTTGGTGGCCCAGACTGTTGGCTTCCTCAAGGGAGGGGATGTGCCATTTATGGTATGTCTACACTGCAGCTGGGACCAAGCCTCCCAACCCAGTAGACAGTTGCCTAGCATGATGAAAATAGCAGTGTGGATGGTGCACAGACTTGGGTTAGCCTTCGCACTTTAGACCCAGGAGGTTGGTGGGCATGAGAGCCCGAGCTCCTACCCAAGCCACAACATCCACACTGCTATTTTTAGCGTGCTAATGCAACAAGTGTGTCTATCCAGGCTGGGAAGCTCGCTGCAGCTACGCTGCATGCCTCCACTGCAATCTGAGGTGTGATTGCAGCAGAAGATCTGAGCTAGCTTTACCTGCACCAAACACAGCTAAAAATAGCACTATGGGATTCAGTGTGGGCTACCAAAGTAAGTACATACCCTGGGGCCTCAGACTGATTGTATAGCCCACACCGAAGTCTGTGCTTCCACATCGACGCTTCTATTTTAGCCATGCTAGGGCAAGTAAAGCAAGCATGGATATGTCTACCCATGCTGCAGTCATGCCTTGGATTGCACTGTAAACATTCCCTTAGGAAACTCCATGAGGTTCAGCTCAGAGCTTGGAGGGTTGTGCCTCCCCTGGCAAAATTTAAGATCCAATATTTACTATCCTTGCAGCTTCACCAGTGCAGTGCAGACTGTAGCATATTCAAGGCTCAAATGCTTTAACCAACCTCACATTAGGGTTGGACCATGAGGTGGTGTGAATATCTAAGCCCTGCTACCGCCAGTGATGGTGCGTCAGTGGTGAAAAAGAGGTTTTAAACTGGCCAGTGTGGATACACTTGAGCTATTGCCCCATCCAGAGAGAAGGTTCTCCTTCTCACCCAAGAGCCAGAGGCATAACCCCACAATCACATGCATCTCAGGAAGTCTGTGCGGGGGGGCAGTGCTGCTATAATCTGGGCTCTTACCGACAAATGTTTGTTGATTAGCCACACCTGTCTGCAAACTTGGAGGCGATGATGCTGTGTTGAGCAGTCACACTGCAACCCTTACCCTCAAAAAGCAGCATTTGCAGGACCTGGAGAAGGAATGTGCCATTGGGGCTCCTCCTTTGTGTGCCCGCATCACCCCTTCAACACAATGGCGCACATGTGCATGGAGGGGAGAATAATATGTCAGTTGACTGAACTTCCAGCTGGGAAGTAACAATGAAATGGCAACCCAAGGGTTAATTGCCCTCTGTTAAAAATGTGTGCCTTATTTCTATTCAATTTGTCTAGGTTCAGCTTCCAACCATTGAATCTAGTTATGCCATTTTCTGCAAGGTTACAGAGCTGTCTACTCCATGTAGGCAGTGTAGCCTGTGATCACTTCATCTTTTAACCTTCTCGTGGAGAAATTAAATAGATTGAGCTTTTAGTCTCAACTTAAGGCAGGTTTTTGGAGACCTCAAATCATTCTTGGGGTCTTTTCAGATTCCCTTCCAATTGGTCAACATCTTTTTTGAAGCAAGGAGAACCACAGAACTGGAGGCAGCATTGCAATAACAGTTTCACTAATACTATCTCCTCAACCCTATTTGTTACACCCTTTTGTGTGTTCAAGGTTCACATTCTCATTCCTAGCTACAGCATTGCCCTGGGAGCTCATGTTCAACTGATTATCTATCATGACGCCTAAGTCCTTTTCAGAGTCATTGCTTGTATGTGTAGATCCCATCTTTTAATTGTGACCTCCATTTTGTGTTCCTAGATGAAGCATCTTGCATTTGGCTGAATTAAAATGCATGTTCAAATGAGCCCACCTTAATGAGTGATCCAGGTTGGTCTATATAACTGACCTGTCCCCATCATTTTTCTTCATATCCATTTTTTGTGTCATCTGCAAATTTTACCAGTAGTGATTTCATGTTTTCTTCCAGATCATTAATAAAGATACTGAATAGCATCAGGTTTAGAACAGATCCGTAAGTACCCCACAACATGATGATTCTTTGCTTAAAATTAGTTTGAGATTTATCAGTTAACCAGTTTTCAATCCATTTCATATGGGCTACATTGATTTTTATATAGTGCTTTTTAAAAAAAAAAATCAGAGTATCAAACAGGAATAAGTCAAATGCGTACTGAAACCTAGGTGTATTGTCGTCAACATAGTTCCTTTATCAGCCAAACGTGTAATCCGATCAAAACACAGTATCGAATGGGTCTGACAAGACCTTTTTTCCCCATAACAATATGTTAGTTGGCCTTAATTATGCTACCATCTTTTAATACCTGGATCCTACACATGACTATCACAGCATGTGGTATACCTCATCCAGTGCATTAAGTGCCCCGATAACTATATGGATGAAACAAGATAAGCACTATACTCTCGAATGAACTCGCACAGGAAAATGATAAGAGACAAAAACACATCACCTGTTGGTGAACACTTTTTACGAAGTGGTCACTCCATATCTGATCTCGGTCCTCATCCTCAAAGGAAAACTGCACAACTCCTTCAAAAGACGAGCCACGCAACTTAAATTCATAACTTTGCTAGACACTAAAAATCTTGGACTGAATAGAGACACTGGATTTATGGGTTATTACAACAATCTATAACCCACTAACAACCCCCCTACAGCTACTTCTCTCCCTCTTTTCTTCCCCCCAGGTGTTAACAGGCCACTTTCGCCTTGAATGATCCCTTGAAATGTGTTAACTACTTATGATAACAATCTGTTCCACTTGTATTTAGATGTGACATCCTGAGTATGTTTCCCAGACCTGAAGAAGAGCTCAAAAGCTTGTCTTTCACCAACAGAAATTGGTCCACTAAAAGATATTACCTCACCCACCTCGTCTCTGTAATATTCAAACTGACAGGTATTCCAAAGGAGTGTTTCAAAAATTCAATTATAAAAATGCTTGGGAATGTTATTAAATAAGCATTTCTTAGCCACTTCTTAAAATATTAGAGCTAGTTTGTTATCTTTGAGATTCCATGCATCATAGCCCCACTGTCATGGGCAGGACTTAATCCCATCAGCCAGCTAGCTGAGTATGAAAATACAGAATGAAACAGAAAGGCATGAAGAATCAAAACTGATTCAGTTATTGTACGCCTGGATGGAACTAAAGTCCCCTAAAGGGTTGTATCTACACAGGAACTGTTAATAGTGTGTTGTCTCCTTTGAATCTGCAATGTTTGAAGCCATGCTGATCTTTTCAGGGTCACACATTTTTCCTACATCGGGCTCTTGGAGTCTGCCAGACTCTTTCAGATACTCCTGTTTTTACCTTCAACTCAAGGTCCCAGCATTGTGGCCACCATGCTTATAAAGATGGACATGGGCCATAGCTCTCTTTAAAACAAGCCTACACTCAATGAGCTGGAGAGGTAGCTGTTGAGAAATGCATTGCTGGGCATTCACTTTAGTCTCTCCCCTAAATGGATTAAATGCACTATGTTTACAGCATTTGAGCCCTTACCAGCTTCAGGTGGGGGATGAAAAGAACTAGGGAGTAAGAGAGAAACACAAACCTGGGACTGGAAATTGAATCCAGGATCTCTTGCATCCCAATATCACCACTAAATCAGCCTCAGAGAGGACTATGTTTTGAGTCAGTTTCACACTGTAAATGATTTTTGCCAGTCAAAGCTATTCCTTTATAAGCAGTGTGACACTCAAGTCACCTTTGTTCTTTGCTGCCTCAGCTGAAAGACTTGGTGTTTGCTGAATCCACCAGACAAAGTAATAGATTACTAGAAAAGCAAAAGTACAAGATTATCAGTCCTGAGAGGTAAAAATTTATTCATTTATATCTGATCAGCATGTTATGATATGGTCACACCTGCTCATACAGCTGACATTCTCATAGCAAGGAGGGATTTTTTGTTTCCCTTTTAAAAATACATTTTTTTTCCCAGCAGAAAGGAACTTTTTTTTAAAAAACAAACGTTTTTCATATTAAGCAGGAATTTAAAACAATGGCTTTTTTCAACGCATGAGAACAGGGGTGGGTCAGCACTGGATCTCTTAATGCTTTAAATTCAGCTTTCACGTTTCCCCTCACCCCTTTTTTCTATACACTTTTTTCAGTCACAGAAACACACAGAAAAATAAAACCCAGAAGGGAAACAAAGAGGTAGACATAACTGTGCTGTTTTACGGATTGTGCAAGATGCCTCAGTATACTCCAAAGAGTTACCTATTCCTGCATACAATATTATTTGTTAAAAACATTAACAAAACTGAAAATGACACTAAGTGCTACTGTTAAGAGATATATTCCAGGGCTATGGATTGTATGGCACTGTGTATATTGCTTTGCTTAGCTGAAGTTGTTTAAAATTAGACTGCTTCACACATCAGAAATATATAAAATGGCAACACTCTTCCTAGAAAAAATTTTAATTCCCATCTTTCTAGATTGAAGGCAGCCCATGTCTTAGTTAGGGCCCAGATTCTGTATTCTTTACATACCCTAAATTTCCATCAAGTCCAAGGAGGATTTTAGATGCAGAAAGAATGCATGACCTGGCTCTAGAATCTTTGGGCCAAATTCTGCAGTCTTACTCTAGTAAAGCTTCCAATGAATGTAATGAAAGTTTTGCTGGAGAAAGGACTTGAAGTTGCTCTTCTTCTCCCCACCCATTTCTTTTGTTAGTTCAAAAACAGCTTCTGACATAAAATGACAAGTCTCCACAAATAGCAACTATCTATCATTTAAAATTAATATTGAAATGTAGTAATAACTTATATATGCACTAACTAAAACCCAAGCTGCACTGCAAGCAGAAAATTAATTTTGCTATTGGATGTTTCATGGTAAACACAGTTGACATTTAATACAACCTTGCCCTCCCACATCAAAACAAAAATATCATATCAACTATTAAGGATTAGAAGCACATGGAATCTTGAAAAATCAACTTTATTTTAATCACACAAACAAAAAAATTACCTATCAGTCTCTGTAAAGAGAAATCTCTTTTGATATCTGTATTTACATTTCTGAGAAATGTCTTGGTTGTTGAAAGGATTTGATAAAAATATCCAAGGAAGAAATAAGTAAAATAAATCTGAGTGTGACCAGCCCTTTGCAAAATCACTTATAGTAACTAATTACAAGTTTTTGCATTCATTCTGACCAAACACAACAAAACACAGATACATAAGACGGAGAGGGGACAATTCAGAGAGACTAAAGTTAACAATATGGCATCAAGAAAACGAAAATTCATTGTACAAAACAAACACCATTTTGTAATAAGTTTAAAGGAAATTAACTCACTTTAACACAATAGCTGTTCAATATATAATTGTTTTATTACCCAAAGGTAAAATAAAAAGTTTAACTGTAAAATGCATAGACTCCTTACTTTTAAAGATTTTTCTCTGTATCACAGCCATGTAGCTGCCTACAGTTTTACACAATAAAAATAAAACAATTAAAAATGTTCAGAATGTATGCAGACCTCACAACTTGAGTACAGGTGGTTTTTCTTTTTTAATTTTGCTCTTCTAATTGTTTTAAAAACAATTTAATGTAAAAATTTACAAATATGCAATTTTGCAAAATACCACATTATTCCTTTCATATGGCTCCATTATTTCCAAACATTACAGTACCTTCAGTTGTACAGTTACTTTATTCCATCTGATTTTGTTAGATTGGCACAAAATAGTTCAGGCCAACTACCAAAAATACCCCCAAAACCCAACCTCCAAATAGCTTTGCAATTTGGAAATCCCAGATTTAAGTAGCCTTGGTCCCAGTGTAAATTTTACCCAAGGTAAAGTGGACCAGACTAGTTCCTGCCACACACAGTATTTGGTATTTTTATTGTTTTCTACAAACAGATGCAAAGGTTCACAGCAATTGTGGCAACTGAGGGATAGCTTCATCTTTTTGTGAAACTGGAGTGAATAATGAATACCACCACCATAATGGTAGTTACATTTTAAATGCAGTAAGTTGCACCTTATGTCTGATGACTTCTAGAAGAGAAAGATCAATTTTTTTCTACTGAGCAATGCAAATAAAAGCATGGCTTTTTAAATATGACTAAAGCAACTTGACCCCTCTTTCAAGACAAATCATGACTGAAATAGTTGGTAGAACAGTTTGTAAGTTTCAAGAGGATCTGTAAGGAAAGGATTGTCACAAAAGGGAAAAAACAACAGCAGTTCCATAATTTGTGAATGGTGTTAGTATTCATCATTTTATAGGATCCAAAAAGCAGCAGCTCTAAACTACTAAGGCTTCTATTGTTTAATGACCAGTTTGTGAACAGTTTTAAAAGATGTATGATCTAAAACATGGATCCAACTTTATTTGCAATTTTAAAAAATTCTTTAGTTCTCCCTGATGTTCTAGAGAAATTAACAGGTCTACAATCTGAATAATTAAATTTCCTGCGGATCTTTTCACCTTGCATTGTTTTATATATTCCTCCACAATATTGCTCCTTACATCACCAATTCAAAGTTGTAGTAATTATACAGCAACTTGGTCACTTTTATCATTAAATTAATTAAAATAATATTCTACTAGATGCATTTTTCCCTCCAGAGAACTGTTCTGAACAGGAAACCCTTAGGTGGCTTGCAGCAAAGTGTCCACTACAACTATGGTCACTAACCAGGTGACGGCAAAGGTAACTGAACTGTCACTCAAAGGAGTTGCGTATTTTACAAGATAGCTTGCTAATCTTCAGTCTAAACCAGCATGGTACTTAATTATCATATTTCCTATATATTACTTATATTGTATATGTTTTTCCCTTAATAAAAAATCCTTTTATCCCTCTGGTTTATTCTCCCTCATAAACTAGCATCTAAGTCAATGAGGGGATGGTACTTCTACTCAGAATTCCTAACAGCAGTGTCTTTCCAATGTCACCTAATTCAACCATCCCGAGACACGACAAACTCTCTTCACATCTTCCAGTGCAGGTAGGAGAGAACCAAATTAATGTGACTTAATCTCCCCATTGAAACTACAATCAGTGCTTTAAAACAAAAATATTACGCAATATTAAAAAAAAAGGGAACAGGTTGAAAAATAACCGAAGGGACTAGATAAATCATATGCCCATCTTGGCACAGTATCGCTCACCCCCACTATTTCATTAGGCAGCATGTGAGTACTTAGTGTGTCACGCTAGGCCACTAAAAACAACATACTGCATTAGAAAAGCAATATATTCTTGCATGCAGTAGTAGGTTTATCATGAACAGTAGTCAGATGCATGCTACTGTTGTGCAACTTGCTTAGACGCAAACTTCCCTTTTTATATCAACCCCTTCCTTCCCAATTAAAAACAAAATAAATTGTTGGAATGGGAGTATCAACAAAATAATTCCAACTACACCATATGTTAATAAGACAGAAATAAAAACAGCCCGCCACTTGCATTCATCAGATCATTTCTGGAGTTCAGCGTGCTCTCGTTCAGCCCTGGGCTGGTATTCACAGCCACATTTATGATGGTTGGCACTGAACTTCCCCAATACCCTCCTGCAATATGGCAGATGAAATACATCACTTACTTCAGTTGTAGTTTAACACGTATTCATTGAAGCGTAAAGGAAAATTCTCATGTCCCCAATTGGCCTCCCTTTAGATTGATTTTATTCTTACACTGCAATTGAGCTCGGTGTGTAGGGGGTGTGTGGGTGTTAGTTATCAGAAAGTTGGGTTTGAAAACTGCAGCTTATGATGAACACTAAACTAAGTATTAACACTGTCTTTTGCATTTCACCTGTAGTGGTATAACAGTCAATGAGGTATTTCAGTTGATTTTCTATAATGCATCATCTTATCAGCCACACTGAGTTAACTTATGATGAAGTCACTGCATTTTTTGGCATATTTAACTACGTCACTTTTTCCCCACTAAACCAGGAAAAATTCACATCTTTCCCTTTTTTGGTCTGCTTTCCCCTCGAGCAAAAGGAAAAATATGAAGTTATGTTTTATATTTTTATTCTGTACACTACTTATCAAAACTCATTCTTGTGAGCTTAAGGAAAAACAGGGAATCTATACAGCTAACTCAACATAGACAAGTACTGTTGGCTTACTTTGCTCTCAGTAAAGTTACAATCCATGAAAGATAACACATCATAGTAACACAAGTTCTGACTACATGGTCTGTACTTATAAAGAGTAATGGTATTCTAGGAATGGTTCTTCTGTATATCTGTGTAATCACATGAACATGATGCCAACTAAACCCGTCAAAAGATTTGCTAGCCAGACCTCTGAAAATCTGTTTTGTTCCAGTCTGCCTCTTAATTCTCCTTCTAGTGAGACTGACACTTTCAGCATGGTGGCAGGATTAACAATGCCTTCTGTACAATTGTTTGGAGTATTCTACTTTAAAAAAAATAAAATAAATAAAACACAGTAAGTTGAACATCTTCCTATAGCTTTAAGTGAGCAATTACACTGATTTTTTTAAAGACACAAGCCACCTAATATTCTTCCTAATCAAAACGTTGAGATGATTTTGCATTGATTTATTTAAATCCTGCCACAAATGTATTTAATGCTGTTGTATCAAATGGAACAAAAGGTCTCTAATGTATAAAATTATCACATTGGCTAGAGTTTGGTATCCAACACAGTAGGGCGCTGAAGAGCATCAGGAACAGTTGATGCCTCTTAAGATTCCAAGTTGCTATAGATAAAGCTTGCATTTTTCCTTAAGCTATATACCTTTCCTTCACTGTATTTTCATCTTTAAAAGTGCATTTTGCAAAAAGACAATCATCAATTTATGGAACACATTCTAAACACAAAACGAAATCAAGTGATGTGACTTTTTAAAGTTCCCTCACAAGAAGGAATACAACATGAAAATCAGATGTTCAGTGGTAAAACCAGGGCAGGGACGGGCTGATTTATCAGGTGCACAACACATTAGGATATTGAAATGCCTTTCTAAGCACTGTTTTCTCCCAAGAAACACTGGATCTCACTTGGATGGTGTGTCTAATACACCAATGGCTGATAGGGGAGCAGTTAAGATGCCGTAACCACCTCTGCAGAATATCTTTAACCGATCCCAGCAGAAAAACTAGAATTTATGCAAATGAAGGACCTCTACCACACAACTTGTAGTACAGACTACTGGAGAAACAAAGTTGTTGAATTTTCTGAGCTTTACCTATAATGCCGAGAAATACCGAGAAATATCTGTGCTGTTAGAGCTTTCTTGTTGCCGACTTTCTTCTACGATGGTTGTACAATTGCACCTCTTGTCCAAATGCTGAATTTGCTTAAGAGTGTGGGGGGGTATACACCTTTTAAAAATATGGACAGTTCCTAAAATACGTCATCAGCTCACGATACTACTGATCCTCACTTTTAGTGGAGTTTAAAATCTCCCCTAAGAAGGGTAAAAATCCATCCAGCATTTTCCTTTACTCTTGTATATTCACATTTGCACATATAAACATGATGCAGATTTGCAAGAGCCTGGCTTCTCGATGTGTCCTCAGGTCCCTTTCAACTTCTAAAATAGGCAATGATAAAAATACTGAAGGATGCAGTACCACATACCGCCTGACAAAAATGCAAGGGACTGTATGACAACTAACCACGAGTTGTTGAGGGTCATCTCTCGGGAAATAGCCTTTGCTTGACCCTGCAGAGGAGGAAATGCTCCTAGAAGAAAAGAAATAGTGTTGTTAATCCTTCTGCAATAGGAGCTATAGTTTCTGAGTGCACTATTCTTTAGCAACATTGCCTATGCTGACAGTGGTGGTGGTTACAAGGAATCAACTGGTTGTCTTCCTTAGGGTGGTAATTTTTCAGAACATAATTATTTCCTACAGTACACTTTGTTGTTACAGAAGGGAGGGGGGGAAAATGTTAAATTAGTGTTCCTTCCACACTGCTAAAACCAAATACAATTAGGTAGCCCAACATGCATTTGCCCTCCCAATCTGATCACTATCAAACACATCTTTTAAGTTTTTGAATTCAGCCTTCGTTTTAAAAATGTGCCTTTTATTTAGAGATCGGAGAAATAAGAAAGAGGACCACTCAGGTATAATCACAGAAAGTTTATATTCCCACTAAACTGTCGAACTGTCACTCAGTGGGAGTGTTCCCCAGACTGTGTGGCTGCCAAGTGTCATGCATCTCACATGACGATCATGCATTTGGCAACTGCCCCCCTCTCAGCCAGAATCTCATTCACTGAGTTGGGCTTGTGCAGTAAGCAAGAGCTGCAGATCTACCTGTGTCCACTAGAGGCTGCTATGGAGCCCGCATTCAGATCAGCAAGCAGCTTGCTGGTCTTTCCTCTGGCTACTCCCAATGCTGGATCTGAGTAGGGACAGAGGAGCAGCAGCAGCAGGTGGCTGGCTGACTGGCAGGGGCAGAAGATGAGAGGCCTCAGTACTATTCTCAAGTTCTTCCAACCAGACACCCAGAGACACCCAAGCACCCATGCCTCACAGCGAGATCCTACCCAGACCTCTAGCTCTTCCAAAAGCACCTGTCCACCTACCCCAGACACCCCCCACACCAATCTATAACCCAGCAATCCTAGAAACCCTGCAGCAGACTGTGGCCTACCTCAGAACCCCCTAAACATCATTCCCACATGCCTAAAGCCTTCCACTGAAAGAAGTGGATGGATGCAAGAGGAAAATGGTATCAGTGCAAATTTGCCTTTTCTCATTGGATTTTACAAACACCACAGATTTGGACATAGCAGCGAGTTTATACGTGGCAGTGAATTAACAAATATGGAAGAAGCAGTGTAATCTCTGGTGGAACTGCACCAGTGGAAATGTTTAAGAAAAAGCTTAGTATAGACAGGCTTCTCCCTTTCTACGCACACACTATTTCACATACATACATTTTGACAAATTACCTCCCACCAGCCTAGAGACAGCCTCTCTTTCAAAAGACTCTCTCTCCACCCCATTCATTCACCAACAACTCAGACTTGGTTACACACACCCAATTCAGCCTTTGCACATTGATCTATTTAGTCACGACTACACTCACTCATTCTTATCCATCTCCACCCAAATAATCAATTCTCTCTCCCACCCCAGCTCTCAGCAGCATCTCTTCAAAACTGCAGCAGCTTCCTCAGCCACTGTCCCTGTCTTCATGATTGTAGTAACCACCTTAATATCTATTCCCCAGGTAAGCTTCACATCTTCCTCTGATGATGTAGCATACTTCTCCTCCCAGCTCATTCACTTATAGTGCCAATTTTGCAGTCCCCAGGAAGGAGCATAAAGCTCTGTTTTTCCCCTCTCTTGGTTGGGAACAGGCCACAAGCCAAGTTGGGATATTTGACCTCTTCCAGGGTGAGGAGACGTAACTGGGTATATTCTATTTCCCTACCTGGAGAGAACCAATGGAGCTAGGAAGAAGGCAACTGCAAGGGTGACAGAGCAGACATACTCTTGGGGACACAGCTGGGGACAAGGAGGGAACAATCCTGGCCTATGGTAGGGGAAGTCTGGAGGATCCATGAACACAAAAGATTTAGTGGGGCTCCAGCAGCTGCTCTACCCTTTTATTTCCTGTTGAACTGAAGCAGTGAGTGAGACGCTTCCTACAGGCCCAAAAGTGTAAGAGCAACAATTGCTCACACACCACCCGGCAACTGCAGCATCAGGTATGTTCTTTTTCTAATAGGTTTGGTTAGATTCTGCAGAAATGGATGCTAGTAGTTATACCTGCTAGAAAAAAGCTTCCCATTAACCACCTCTGAGTAGGCTTTGTAAAGGCTGCTGTACATGGACCAAGGCATGTTGTTAAGTGTGTTTTTATAAGTCTGGAAATAAATGAAACAATGTTTCTATGAGAAGCTAGGACAGTTTCATGGAAGACAAAGCTTTTTCAGGTAGGTTTTCTCTCTCTTTCTTTCTTTCTTTTTAAAGTTTCCCCAGTCTAATTTTTGGAGAGCGCTTGATATCGAGTCAGCAAAAAGGAAAGTTTTACAAAAAAGTGTGTGCTTCTGATTATTTTAAGATTAATTTCCCCCCCCCCCCACTCTCTCCAAATAAAAACATGCTAATAGAGAACAGATTCCTCCAAAAAATATCATAGACAGCTTTTCAATTTTTTTTAACTTTAAAACAGTTTGAATTATAGTATTACAATTAAAAACAGAATTCCAAGCAAACCCGAAACTGTAATTTTTAAAGTAAACACTTAATTCACTGGGCTAATATGTTTTTAATACTCTACAGTAACTTGCCTCTGGGTAAATTATTGCATGCCAAAATTCAGTCTGGGAAAAACTTCACAAGCTGAAACACGAATCACTAAAATAGTGTTTATAAAGAACATGAAAGTGATTAAATTACCTTAGTTATTGCAGCACACGCAATGACATATAATGTGACAGTAAAACAAAAAAAAGCAAGTGCTTCAAGTGAAGCTCTGAAGTTCCCTCACACTTGGCCTCAGGACTTACTGGCAGTATTGTCGCTGAATTGAGAGCAGCTCTTCTGCAATAAGGCATCATGGGGTAAAATTATGGGAGCAAATCCTTCACTTGTGTACCTGTCAAAGCTTAAGTAAGCTAATTTACACATGTTAAGGGCCTGCTCCAGGGTTTATTAATTTATGTCTACTTGCATTGCCAATACATTAAGTATACATTAATAAGCTATAACCCTGCTTTGTCATGTCTTGTGAATAAAATGTTCTTTAGAAAAATGTTTACATATGTGAATGTACTTAGAAGACTAATAGTTTTTGAGCAAGGAATTAAAAGGTTTTAATTTTGCTGCTTGGAATTCTTATCAGCTAGTCAAATCACTGAGGTTTTTCACCACCACAACTTTAAAAACAGCTGTATTGACAGTGCTTCAGAGTGCTAGTGCAAGCCCCGCTAGCTTCAGTCTGTTGACCTGGGCTGAGAGACTCACTCCCACTAACTGCAAAACTGGGGCCTTAGGCTGTCTGCACAGCATTTTGTAATGTGCTTTACCCACACGTAAGAGTGCAGTGTCTGCCCACATGCAACACATCACAGACACAAGAAAGATGTTTTTGGATATAAAGACCCATTGTGTACGAGTTTTTTGATGAGTTTGATAAGGCAAAAGACTAGATATTCTTCTCAAAGTGAGGTGCACTTGACATACTATAGTAGGATTTTATGGGATTTTATTAATATTTCAAGCACCCACAATATTTACCAATAATTATAAAATACTCTAAAGTTTTATGAAAATGATCCTCCATTAGTATTAACAATGAATAATCCAATTTTTTTTTTAAACCATAAAGAGACTCTGGAATGCTGAACTTAACTGAGTGGGCTAACTGGATGAGTGTTTTAGGCAACTGCATAAGAAATTTAACAAAAGAATCTTATTTTCCTATAAAAAGGCTAATAATTTTTGGTATTTCGAACCCAATCATTCTAATCAGGTAACTTCACCATCTGATAAATTTCCTTTCCTACATTAAATATCTAAATCACAGTTTCTCAACCTGTGGTACACGTACCCCTGGGGTTGCGCGAGACACAGGCAGCGGGTACCCAGGGAAAAATAGAGTGAAGGGGAGGTGGGTGGCAGCTGCTGACTTCTGGAGAAGCCACACAGCAGCAGCCCGCTTCCAACCCGGTCCCAGCTGGGAGACAGGCAGCAGTCGCTACAGTCTCGGGAAGCCAGGCTGCAGCCACCTGCTTTCCACCTGGTCCCAGCTGGGAGGCAGGCAGCAGCTGTCAGCTTTTGTGGGAGGAGGGCAGCAGCCCCCCGCTTCCTGCTGGGTCCCAGCTCCCAGGTGGGAGCCCGGTGGCAGCCTCCTGTGTTTTGCGAGTTGGGCTCTCAGCTGGGTGGCAGCTACCTGCACCCCATCCGAGCCGAGGGACAGCCTCCCGCACCCCGGCTTGAAGATGGGCAGCACCACCTGCCCACATCCCTGGGTTCCAGCTGGTGAGGAAGCCTCCGCTGCCCCAGCTCGGATTGGATGGCAGTCGCCCACCTCCTGGGCTGGCGACTAGGCGACAGCCGCCTGCAACTTGCCCAGGTGGCTCTAGCTGAGCAGTGAAATTGACAACTATGACAGCCCCAGATTTCACTAGTTACCCTCTTTTCCTGTCTCTCTCTCTCTCTCATCCTCCTTCCCTGTCTCTCTCACCCCTTCCTCCTCTTAAATCTATTGCAAAAAATTTGGCACAGCGCTTTATATATTCCCTAGCATTGGCATGTCGCTGAAAGCCTCCTAGCTTTGGCCAACATCACCTCTGGTGTAAAGGTGGTAACCCTACCCACACTAGAGCTGACATCTGTCATATCACGGCCTTACATACTCAGCCCTTCTTGCAACACATGGCTCACGTTAGTCTGTAAATATAAAATCCCATGGAAAATTGAGTGTTGGGGTACTTACTGAAGTTTTCAGAAGTTAGGGGGTGCTTGCTACTTAAATGGTTGAGAAACACTGTTCTAACTGAAACTCAATGCTTTTCACTCATCCAATTTTGTAAAGGAAAAACGAAAAAGCCCCCTTCCTCCCCAAAACAAAAACTAGCAAAACTTTTTTTTTCTTCTCATGATGAATTTATCTTTTCTTCATACGGGACAAAAAACACATGGCTGTTACAGGATAGCTGGTAAACTTCAAATTTGTCAAATGGAAAAGGATAAAAACCTTGATGAAATGTTTTCCCAGCCTTATTTCAAGTTATAAAGTTGTTATAAAGCAGTTATAAAATGTGAGACGTGCCAGCGTCCCTTCAGTAATATCAGGGCCCCTTAATTTGTTTAGAACCCTGTAATCGGTTTCCATTTAGGATACTTTATTGTATACTGTGTTGCATTTACAATGTATTGAGAGATGGCTTGGGGTCTGGTGCTTGGAGTTCAGGACTGAGACTCCTGAGTTCTAAGCTACTGATTTGCTGTAAATCCTTGGGCAAGTCACAACCTCTTTGTGCTTCTGTTTAATAAGCACATAGGAAATGCCATACTGGATCAGACTCATGTCCCATCTAGTCCAGTATCATGTTCCAGACACTAGCCAGTACCAGACACATCAGAGGAAGGTGTACAACAGTGGACAAATGTGGTTTAATTTGCCCCTCATGGAAGGCTCATCTTTCTCCCATTAGTAAAAATTTTAAGCCTTGAAGCATGATGTTTTATATCCCTTCTAATACTTGCAAGCATTAACGCTTAATATTTCTGGTGTATATATATAAGTATCCAGTCCCTCTTTGAATCTTGCTAAATTCTCACTCTTGGTGACATCATGTGGCAATAAGTTCCACGGTCCAGATATGTGTCGTTTGAAAAAGAAATTTCCCTTTAACAGCTTTGCATTTGCCACCTTTCAATTTCATTCAATAATCCTTTGTTTTTGTGCTTTAAGGCAGGGAGAACAGAAGCTCCTGACTGATCTTCTGTATACCATTCATTATTTCATATACTTTCCCCACACATAAACATGGATAACAAATGTCTGTTTCATGAGGGTATTATGAATAGCAATAAAATGTTCTTAAACCATTCTGAGTTCGTTTCATGAAAGGCATTGTAGAAATACAAAGCATTATTAAGTATTTTCTAACGTGAGACAACATTCTACCTGTTTTGTAAAAATGTGACAAGAGATCCTCTTTTTCAATGAACCGTTGATATAGCCAGTCAGTAAGGGCTTCAGGCTCTGCAGGTACATCTTTAATTGGAAAAATCCTACCAAAAGAAAGAACAGAACAAAGTCACTGGATCTATTAAAATCATTTTACATGTAAAAAAGCCCTCATTTTCCCCCCAAAAATACATGAGAACAGAATAAAACTGTTCAAGTTGTCTACAGTACCCATAATACTTAACCTTCAAATCAGTGGACTATTCCAGATCACCAGTCAAATGAATGCTAAGGACATAGAAATCACCAGTACCTAGCAACTGCAGAAAATAATTGAGGCTGCACAGAGCCCAGATACCTCTGCAGTATACAAAGGGTTAAATGAAAAAAATGTAATGTCGTATTCATTCCTGTTTTTCCTATAAAATAGTTAATGGACAACAGAATTGTTGGATAAAAAACAATAAAACTTCAACCCCACACACCCTGAGAAGATTCTTCTACCCATTTTGGGAAGTAATTTCTTTGGGGTTTGAGGATTTGTGAAGGATGTAGTTAGCATTAATAGCTCTTCTGTGTCTCAGAACAAATAGCCCTTCATGCCTGAGAAAGGAAGCTGCTTTATCTGTCTGGAATTTATAAGGAGATTACACAAATGCTAAATCTTCAGTGTACAAGTGTAATGAAATATTGTTATAACATTTTAACAAGCAAAAAGATGAGCTAAATATGATTAATATAAATAAAAGCTTGCTATATAAAGAGCTCTCTATAAATGATATCACATGCAAGAGAGGAGGGATAGAGGGGAGGGCAAGATGAAATATTACCTAATGATACCATTAAAACAATTTGTTTTGTTTTATGGTATAAGCCAAATCCTGCTTACCTGAGCAGGGTTAGGTAGTTGTGAATGTTGATAGGTTTTAGAATATCCAGCCCTGCACCCGGAAATGGAGGACAATTTTAAGATTATAGTAGGCTAGCTTTTTAAAAATCACTGTTTTTTTACAATTTTGGGGGGCAAAAATCAGAGAACTTTGTGGCACAACTGTTCAATAAATTTAACTTGTGATTCTTATAATTATGGGATACCACATGCAATAATTCTACATGAAGCAATAAAGTTTAATTTTTTTTTCAGACTGTTACACCAGTATTTAAGCCAATATAATCTGATTTCCCAAATGGCCACAAATGATGTAACTGTTTTAAGATAGAATGCCACCACCAGCAGTAGATTCAGAAATATCAATTGAATTTTAAAACTATTTTCACATTGTCTACACTGTTTACTCATGGGGAAGTATACTACTTCTCTTCTGAATTTTCACATTGCGAAGAAAAGTAGATCAGTAGTTTTCTTTACATTTTCTAAGGGAGTGACAATTACAGTATCTCTGTAACCTTGTTACAGGCTTTCCAGCTGGACTTCCCAATTTTGGTGCTTGTGTCAATATACCTAAGTTAGATTCTAGATGTTCCAGTAACTTTTAGCTATAGATGTGGGACCAAAGAACAAATCTTATGTCAACATGTCAAAATGAGGTGGCTTACTATGAAGGCTGTGTTTCTTAGAAACACTTCCCCCATGTATAAAGAGGATTACTAACTTTTAAACTATGGCCTAAAGGGCAGTGAAGCTGCATAGTGAATGCATATTTCTCCATAACACTGGACTCTTATCTAACTAATTTGCTCATTAAACATTTTGCAAATAAAAAAAGCCACCCTTTTCACTGTACCAATTACCAACCCCATTATCTCACTTTGCTTTTCTCAGAGATCATGTTTTAGCCTCAGCAAGCCCAGGGGAAAAAATGGAAAGGTCAGGGAAATAAATGCTCTCGACTCTCATTAGTGGACTCTCTAACGTAAGTGCCTTTCGGTTTCTCTTATGTAACACTGCTGCGTGCGCCTTGGCCTCCCAAGTAAACGCAAGAGACAACTGTATCTATGTGGCCTGAAAAAGGCAGTCTAAAGGGAAATTAATTTGTAATAGATTATGTTTTCTGCTGCACCTTTCATTTGTCCTTCTCACGCTGTGCTATGCATTTATTCTCTTTAGTGGACTTTTCATTGCTATTTAAACATGGAATTCATTATGCTGAAAAGGATTTGAGGTAATAGAACAACCTACAGCTGATTGTGTAATGTTTTAAACAACAGTCTCTCTAGAGAAGGCCGGGAGGTGTCCGAACTGCATTATGAAATGCTAGGCAACAGCTCTTTAAAAATGACCTTTTTCATTCTTGCATTTTCTCTTGTTCCTGTGCTATGTCACTCATGTCTCTCCCCCTTCCCAATTTTCCCTGATTAATAGCTCCTCATTGTAACAAAACCAACATGAAGTTTTCCAGACCCTGAATGTACTGCCACTGCATTTCATTCCTCTCATTATTCCAAAGACTACTTTTTTTGGATGCTGTATTTCCATATTTAAGACATTCTAAACAGAAACCATTAGTAGCAGCATATCCCTCCTTCCCCCTTTCCCAATAGCTGTAACAGTCTCTCTTACAATATTTACTCATATCAACACTAGTGAGAATCTCTTAAAAAAAAACCAACCAACCAACCAACCAAACAAAAAAACACTGCTAAACACACACTCCTATCTGCTGTCTCAGAGATATTAGGTTGATAGAAGTCTTTCTTTGGTTTCCTCCTTCCCCAGAGTGCCAAAACTCCAGTGAACTGAAATCTACACTGACAGGAAATAAAGTACAGTACAATCCCAGCAACTTGCTTTAGAATCTACCAGCTGCAACATTTAATTCTCTTTAGCATTTAATTAAATGAATTTTACCAAGTAATTATAGCATAAACGAAAGTCAACATATTTAGAAAAAATACTGAGTGTCAAGAATCAGCCAGCACTTATTTAACTTGCACTATAATTCTGCATGGGTTTTCTCTTCACAACTGCTATTAATGCAAATCTGATATCAACCAGTTTGTTAACCATTGGGTATAGAAGGCTCAAAAGAAATACTGTATGCACTGATAAAATTATGAATACTGTTCTATTGAGAAAAGACTCAGATAGTGTTAAAAAATCAGAAAGAAAACAGAGGTGGCTGCATTTCAGAAGTGCTGTATGCATACACAGTACAGAAGCAGTCTTCTAATTGAAGCACAGGGCTGGGAGTCAAGAAATCTAAGTTCTAATCTCAGTTCTGCCAGGGACTGTATTTGACCTTGGGCAAGTCACGTTACAGCCTGCTATTTCTTGATTTCAACCAGAGGAGTGAGTGCTCAGCACTTCTGAAAATTAGACCGTTAGCCTCTGTGCAAAATTGGGATAATACTTAACAAGCATCAGACCTTAACACGGTAATTGCAGGGTTAATGTTTGCAATATACCCAGAGATCCTCAGATTAATAATTTATTTGTATAGTATAGTTCAAGACTCCTCTTAGATGATTTAAGATGACACTATGCTAGCATATGAGAACCAGAAAGTGAGATGAGAAACTGTCATAAAAGTGAAACCAGCTTGGCTATTTTCATTAAGATCACAAAGATGGAAAAAGTAAAAAGCATTAAAAATGGAAGTTATATATTAAATGTTTCCATGATAATACATATTTTTTGTAACACAAGAGTTTTTAAAAAAAGATTTTAAACCTAATATGGCTTCCATTATCAATCAAACAGCAGCTGTGGCAGCATTAGCAATTCTGCTGCTGTATAACAGGATTGCCAGAGTGGCAGAATGGTATAAGACGATTCCCTTTTAGTTTCAAGTGCTGAAGACCTACATTTTGGGTGTAACTGGACAGTTGGGAAGTTGTAACCCAAACATTTTTATTTGGTTAGTAAATATTTTACCTGCTGCACTTGAAATCAACTTGGTCTGAGTAGTTCTTTGCAAGCTCAGCAACATTGCTTAACTAGTGACCAAAGGCAACATAGACAACCTTCTGCAGGATATGCCCTAATCTGATCTGTTCATTGTTTAACACAGTCCAGTGGAAAGAGAAATGTACAGCTTTTCTATGAGGGAGTCACAGGAAGCACTCTAAGATTATGCTTACACTATAGAGACTAAGACAGCATAGCTATGCTGGCATAGCTCTTTAGCACAGATGCAGCTTACACTGACAGAAGACGTTTTTTGATGTGTGTCAGAATGCCTCCTCTCCAAACTAAATTATCTGTTGATGGAAGCTCTCCTCTGTTGACACAGTGCGACTACACTGGGAGTTTTGTCAGCATAGCTATGTTGGTCAAGAGTGTGGTTTTTTTCACGTCCATGTAACTTGTCAATGTAAACCAGGCCTAACTCTCTTACTAGATTATCCTTCTGTGGTGCTATAGGGGAGAGTAATTGAAGTCAGTCTACACAACAAATAAAAACGTGACAAGAAAGTAGGCTGCAGTATGCTGTTGCTGCTGTTCTGATTATAACAATTCCATTTTACAGTTAGCTGGAACATCTAACGTCTGGTTTCTTGAATCATGTTAAGGACTTGGACAGCCCAAAATGCAACCCGGGTGTATCTGCATCCCATGATGTGAGTCTACTTTTAGTGTAGAGAAGTCCTATAGAGAAACCTGGAGTGAAATCCTTGTCCCACTGAAGTCAACAACAAAATACCCACTGACTTCAGTAGGGCCAGAATTTCATCCCTACTTACAACATGGTTAAATTTATTTGGAGTTTGTCTATCTGCAGTGCTCTACTTGTTCCTCTACATTTGAAGAGAACTCCAGAAAATATTTCTAAAGGAAGGTGTGTTCTTTTTGAAAAGATACAAGTATCACTGTTAAAAAAATAATAAAAGCTACCTGGAAAAAGAAAATGCAACTGACTCCTTTATCAGCACAGATATTAAGAAACCTAAAATGGATCAAAAAGCATGAAACTAGTTACTCAAACAGTTTCCAGTAAAGCTGGCGGGACAAGGTGAGCGAGGTAATAATCTTTTATTGGACCAACTTCTGTTGGTGAGAGAGACATGTTTTCAAGCTTACACAGCACTCTTCTCCAGTTGGTAGCTATATTTGCATAAAAATATATTTTGCAGAGGAAAACTGAGATTTGGATAATATGTAGGCACTAAGAACCTAGACTTACAGAGGATTTTGTGGAAGAGAATTTGCTTAAGGTATTGTTAATTATGCTAACTGAAAAGTCTGAATGCAGACTTCAGGTCTAACCTACATTCAAAAGAGAATGGCATTACTAAGAAGCCTTATGTTTAAGTACTGTTCTCAGTGGCATGGTTTCCCTGGCCAACATAGACAGAGATGCCCTCCATCTTTAAACCATTTTACATACCCCTTTCTCTGCTATGTCTATACTAAACCTGCTCTATTTGACACCTAATGACAAATACGACAGGATCACATGGCTTTTTCCCAAAGTGAATATTAAACGGTTGTTCCACTAGGGTATATGAAAGTCACAGTTCAATACTTATCATAGTAAAGCACAACAAACATGGCAAAATTAGCTGCTATAGCACACTTTGCTACAATGAATTTTGAAATCTGTTCACCATGTCCACACTAGCAGGATTATTTAATACCAGTTCAGGGACGAGAAGTGTTGTGGCAGCTAGTGTCTAATCCAATGCCAAATTCAGCTATTTCTTAAGTATAGATACCTTCCTAGTCTGTTAGCACTGTAACTTTAACTATCATTCTGGCTAACAAAATTCCAAAGCAGCGGCAGACAGGGCTTTAGACCCCATCTTTTTGTTCAGAGAAAGCTTTGTGGACCATACTTCCAGAAAAGTTTCAAACTAGTACACCCCCAACCCCAACTCAAGAAAGACTGCTGTTAGATGCTAGGAATAAGTACCGATAATATATACATGAATGCTTGTGGGGTGTGCTGTGAAAGTTTTATCAGCATAAATTTAGGGTTCATAAATTATGCAAGTCATTCCACTGAATGCTGATAAAAAAAATCTTTACATCGCAGAACCATATATTCGGTACGTGCCACAGATTATCCAAGTATTTTAGCCAGTTTTAAAAACATTTGAAGGTTTTTTTATTCCTTTGCCTATAAAGCCTCTGCTTTATTACTAGAGCCCCATGAAAGTTTTATTTTTTAAAATAATTTTCTTGTGCTATTTTTTGGGCATTCTGAATTATTTTGTTTTACCTATTTTATCCACGTGGGATAACTGTTTTATCCCGCATAGGGAGTGGGGGGTTTCAGAGTGAGCCCACTCCACAATGGCAGATCCTGTCCTGCAGGGATGGGCCTGGCTTCCTCCTCTGGACATTGCAACCTGGTGCACAAGGTTGCACCGATACTCAGGTTTGGCTTGGCCACCTCTCTATTATGATGATGGAGAAGTGGCCAGGCCAAATTTGAGTGAGTGGTACTGCGACCCCATGTGCCAGATTGCAATGCCTCTCACTTAAATTTTCCCATCCATTCCACTACGACAGAGGGTTGGCCAGGCCAAACCTGAGCTCTGCAATCCCACATGTCAGGTTACATACAAGACACGGAACAGGAAGCCAGGCCCACCCCAGCAGGACAGGGCCTGCTGCTGCAGGATGAGTTTCATTGTTTTTAATTTTATTTTGTGTTTTGTATTTGCAAAAAACATGGGGCAATACTTATAACCATGAGTCCAACTATATAGGACTGGAAGATTTAACATCTCACATTTCTGGAGTCTTACGTAGCAATTGCATCCTTCTGGGGTTTTTTGGGGAAAAAAGGAAGTTATTTACTTGTAACTGGAAGTTCTTCGAGATGGGTGGTCCCCATTTGTATTACAAATGCAGATGCGTATGCGTGCCAGGAACTGGAAGCTTTCAGCAGCGGTGTCTGTTGATTCACGTGTGTCTTATGATGCCTTGTGCTCCAAGCGAGCTTATAAGAGGCCATGCGGGATGATGTGCCCTCAGTCACTCTCTTACTTCTGTATAGGCTGTCTGTGACAGAGGGGATGGTGGGAAGGTATTGGAATACAAATATGGCCCAGACATCTCAAAGATCCTCTTGTTACAGATAAGCAACGTCCTATTCTTCTTTGAATGATGGTCCCTATATGTATTCCAAACACGGGTGAATACAGAACAACGATCAGCTTGGAAGTGGGTATGCTAGAGGTATCACCTGCTGCAGTACGGCACATCCATGGTTGCATCCATGTCTGCCCTGGTCAATGGCATAGTGAGCCATGAAAATATGGCTGGAGCGCCACATCATTGCCCAGCATATATCAAGCCATGGGATGTCCGCCAGGGAGGCGAAGACGGTTGCTCTTGTGGAGTGGGCTGTGATCCTGCCCGGCAGTGTGGTGTTGGACCGTGCATAGCATTCCTTGATGCATGTGGAGACCTACTTGAAGAGGCGTTGTGAATACGCCTGCTCCCTCGACCACTCCGCAATGGCCACAAAGAGTCGTGGAGAGGCTCAGAAGAGATGCGTCTTGTCCAGGTAGAACAGGAGTGAGTGTCTGATGTCCAGGGAGCGCAGTGTCCTGTTTGCGGAAGTGGCGTGTGATTTAGGATAGAACACTGGGATATGGATCAACTGGTTGAGGTGGAGACCAATCAGGGCCAATACAGGGCTACCAGGAGGACCGGGTTACAATGAGAAAGTACAGGGAGTAGAACCCCTTGCTGACAAAGGGGATGGGCACAGGTTCGATCGCCCCTTTCAAAAGAAGGGTATCCACCTCATTTTGGAAGAGAGTGCAATGGGAGAAACTTCCGGGTGGCATCCAGGAGGGGAAGGTAAGGAATTCTATAGAGTAGCTGTGGAGGAAGATCTCCACTACCAAACGATCCATGGTGATTTTGCCTCAATGGTGGGTGAATATGGCAGGACAGCTCCCAAAGGTGGGGGGGAGTGGGGCCAGAGGTGACGCTGTGGGAGCTCGCAGCTCTTGACTGACGCATCAAAATTTAGCCTTCGGCTGATGCTGTGGTGTGATGAATGAGGTGGCGGTGGCCAAGGGACGCAGATACTGATCTGAGGCAGGTTCCTGGTACTACTCATAGCTGGATTGATAAGGGTAGTAGTGGTGCGGGCAGAATGGAGGCTTAGACTGCCGTCAGCAGGGAGCTAATTTGAGATCCCCAGAGATCGGAGGGTTTCCCTAGAAAAGTACTTCAAGGAGTGGAGGGCTTTGTCCATCCTGGTGGACAAAAATTTGTCCTTGTTGAAGGGGATATCCTGGATGATGGACTGGACCTCATTGAGAAAGCCTGAGGATTGCAACCAAGCTTCCCAGTGCATAATGATGCCTGTGACCAGTGGGTAAGACAAAGGGTCCATTGCATCTACCGCTGCTTGCAGTCTGACCTTGGCCGTCAAATGGCCTTCTTCTACTAGGGGCTGGAAGTGGCATCATTTATCCTGTGGAATGTCCTCCAAGAACTCTGTTAGCTTAGCATAATTATTAAAAACATATTTTGCCAGCAGAGCCTGACAGTTCAAGTTACAGAATTGTAGGGCTGTAGAGGAGTACAGCTTTTGGCCTAGTAGGTCCAGGCACTTTGCTGTCTTATCTGGAGGCGTGGAGGTAGATGAGTGCTGTCATGCCCGTTTTGCAGCCACATGTACCAATAGCGAAGCTGGGGGAGAGGGGAGTCAGCCCCTTCAGACAGCAAAATATCTCTGTTTCACCCTCTTGGGCACTGAGGCGCAGGACACTGGTGTGTGCCACACTGCCTGTGCGGGTTGCATGATGGCTTTGTTGATGGGTAGAGCAATGCACGTTGGTCCCAGAGGTTGGAGATGTCCAGCAGCTGATGAGGTTGTTCCTGGACCTCCTCTAAGAGGATAACCAAGTCAAGGGCTACCCTCTACAGCAACTCCTGGTATTGGTGGTGTTTGGAGGTGAGAGAGTTGGGGGAATCAGGGCCTCATCCGGAGAGGAGGAAGCCGCTATTGGGACCAGTGGAACTGGGTCATGCTCTGAGTCCTTTTCTGGGTCCAAGTCGAGCGGTTCCAGCAGAGGGGCCCGGGTGCAATGGTGCAAGGCCAGCAACGATGGGTACAAGTAGTGATAAGGGTCCTATGCGGGCCATTGCTGTCACAGGGTCGTTTCCTGAGGGTCCTGCATGCCCAAGGATAGGGTACCACAGTGGCGGGACTGGAACGTAGCCTGCCTGGTGTGGGGGACACGCCCAGGAGTCCAAATTACACCAGGGAGATCGATGGTTCTTCCGCCAAGAAGCCCTCCAATTGAGGAGGCCTCTGGTAGTGGCAGATGGGTCAGTGCGGGTGGTGCTGTGACCATCAGATGCGGATCCCGGCTAAGGAGGATCGGTGCATCTGCCAGTGTAGGAAGCCCCAGAGCCAAGAGACGTGGCGAGGGTGGATACAGTAGGTGAAGGTGTGCTGCAGAGAGCAACAGTTCCACCCATCAGGGCACATCCCATTGGCTGTTGAACTAACAGGGTGCACGGGGAGTGGGTGATTCTTGTAGGAGTGAAGGAGCATGCTCTGGAGGGCTGTCATGCTGCATGGTCGGCACAGGGACCAGTGATACTGGCACTGCCTCCTTCCACTTGGCCTTATCCCCTACATGAGTTTTAGAGGGTGGCATCGCAGGCTCCGCATGCAACATCTCACCCGACCAGGCCCGGCTCGGGGAGGAAACAGTGTGCATCACAGCAGTCCACAATGGGGATCTGCTGAGGTGTCCTGAAAGCACTTGCAGCTCTCCCTTTTTGCCTTGTCAGGCTTCAGCGGTGCCAGCAGATTCAGGCAGGAGGTAGAAGGTGGAGCGCTCACCGCTGGTGAAGAGTGGCCGGTCTGGGATTGGATTCTGCTTGGGGCTGGAGAGCTTCTTCCATGAGGAATTTGCAGAGTTTCAGGAGATAAGATTCATGGGTCTGCAATGGAAGACTTGCAAATGTCACACTGCGCCATGAGATGCACCTCTCCCAGGCAGTAGACAGAGCAATTGTGCTTGTCGTTGATGGAGAATGAGCAAGGGCACGAGGTACAGTTTTCAACCCTGGAATGCAGGGCACAGTCCCCTGAAAAGGTCAGGACGGACCCCATACAGGGCAAGTATCTATGCTAAGTAACTACAGGCCTATTTGAGAACTAAGAGAAAACAACTGAACTATGTACAATGGCCAATCGCTCTTGTAGAGACTCTGAGGATGCGAAGAGAAGATTCTGATCCTGACCATGCAGCGGTCAGAGGGAACTGACCACGTGCTGCCCCATACAGCCTCTTATAACTGCACCTGAACCACGAGGCAACATAAGATGCATAGGTGGGTCAACAGACACTGCTGCTGAAAACTTCTAGCTCCAGCAAATGGCGGGCATGCGCACCCACATTTGGAATATATATATATATATATAGGGGCCATCACTCAAAGAAGAACTAACCTATTCTTGTTTTACCTTATTGGCATCCTTCTTCCCAGGATGGCAATGTCCTGTTTAATAGGTTTAGCTAGAAGGAAACAAACAAGACCAGAAAGCTCAAGCAGAATGGAAATTCATTTTCTTTCTACATTTTCTTTTGTATCAGGAGGAAAAACTGCTCTGCTATCAAACGCTAGTTTAAAATGCATCCCAAAAGATAATAAAATAATTGATTGTAAGCTCTTTGGGCAAGGACTATCTTTTTGTTGTGTGTCTGTACAGATCCTGGTCCATGACCAGGCTCCTAGGTGCTATGGTAATACAAAAATAAATCATAATAATAATGGCTCAGACAGAACACATGCCATGAATCTTTGAAGTGACTTGATATATAAACAGTTAATTATGAAACAATAACCAATATTTGGGAACTAAGGAGCAAATTCTCAGCCCAGGAATCACTTTGTGCTGGCTACTACAGAAATGAAACTGCAATTAGGGTCACAAGACATCCTGATATTCAGAGCTTTGTCTTATATAGGCACCTATTACCCCCCAACTCCCTGTTTTGATTTTTCACCCTTGCTATTTGGTCACCCTAACTGCAATAGCAGCCCAAAACCTACTGCATCTGCTCAACCATGGGAGGAGATGCTGCAAAGCTGAACTGTGTTCAAGGGGTGCTCACTGGAGCTGAGTTGCATCCTCCTTGCAGGTAGGGGAGATAAAACTTCTGGCCCAGAAGTTGAGGGCAGGTAAGGCCAGAGAAATGGAGTTGGAACACTAAAATCAGAAATTTCTCAATTTAAGTTTTCAACTAAAATACTGCAGTAAATTAGGGAGAATGGGGTTTTTAGGAGCAGATTTTCAACTTGAACTGCAGATTGATTACGTTTTTGCTTAAGGAAATATACTTAATTTTTTAAAAAACAAAGTGTTATAAACCCTTATGTTGTGGGTTAAGGAGTTTTATAAATGTAACCATTGAAAATGTTTACTAGTATAGGTAAGTATGATTTGGTTTAGCCTAATTAGGGATGAAGTGATATAACCAACATTAAATCCTCACGCTTTCAAGACATAAACCAACCAATATCTGCTGGGATTAGGAAGAAACTCTGTCCATGGGCACATTATTACTGTAGGCCTAAATCTTGCAACTGTATGAATGTGGGCAGATCGCTGCACCTGTAAGGATCCCACTGAAATAAATGGGGCTCCATGCACTTTCAGGGAGTATGCCCACATGCAGCTGCATCATGGGGCCCTAAATGTTTGCTATGTCTTACACTTTCCTCTGAAGCTTCTTGTACTCACCACAGACAGGATACTAAGTTTAGATCAACCATTGGTCTGATTCAGCATGGTAACTCTTATAGGTTCAAGGCTTTCTTTATACATTTAATTTTTAAGAATTACAGAGGTCTCTACATAAAATAACTGTTTTAGGGTTTTTCCCTCCATCAAGTATTAAGAATAAACCCTCCAGATGTATTATGACACACCTAAAAATAGCCACAGAGTAAAGATTTTTGCTGTGAAACACACTTTGATAATGGAAATCAAACTATTCTAATTTATCACCAAACTTGTGACCCCAACACCCTATCAAAAGTTCAGGAAACCTTTTCACTCTCCTTCCTCTCATGGTCAATCATCAGAGTGTACACATTATTTATCATTTATGTTACTGTGGTGATCAAAATGTGCTTGGCGCTGTACGGAGAAATCAATGTACAATCCCTGCCTGGAAGAGCACACAATTAAAAAGATAAAAGCAGGCAAAGGATGGGAAAAGGGGAACATATATAAAAGTAAGATCTGACATATTAAAATATTTATCTGCATATTACAGAATTAGGCCCCCAAGAGCAGGTGGGAACTGGGGCAACTTGACAGTTGTGCAGGAAGATTTATTACATATAGCACCAGCATACATGGTCCTGTTTAGCTGATGAAATTTACCAGATTGGGCCTTGACCAGAGAAGCTTACAGTGTAGAACTAAAGAAAGTACTACATAGAACACTGTGTAGGGTTTGTGTATTATAGCCAGAATACTTTGGGTAAGAAATGAGTTTTAAAACAAGAGGAGTGTGTGGGGAGTGGGCAGGCAAAACACTGGAAAGGAGATATTGAGTAATGTATATCTTGTAAGTTACACATTTCTGTTTCTTTCCTTACTCTAGATAGGGTCTGGAGTGGAAGGACTGAGGGAGAGGTGAGGTGTGTCAGGACATCTCTAACACTGGCTTTTAATGGTTTTTAAATTCATAAGTTTCCACGGGCAAACAATATAATAAATACAGAAGCCTGGAAAGCAATCTTCCCATCATACATGGCAGAATTTCTGACTTTTTTTTTTTTTTTTTTTTTTAAATGAGGTGTAACAAAAAAGTCACAACATTTATGTGGTAAATGTAAGACATACCTCTGAAGAGAACTGAATTGACCTGATACCCATTTAAAAAAGTACCAATACAAAAAGTCCTGCAACTGATCAAAAATATTACCATGCTGCACTAAAATAAGCTCAAAGAGCCCATCTAAAGTTAGGCTTAAGGTGTAGTTCTTATCACTAATGTATTGTCCTATACACTTTTACTTCACCCCTCGACTTGTTTTCAGTTTAATATGTGGCATCATATTCCTTTGTTAATAATGGCTCTCTTACTTTATACTCAAATACACAAACACTCTCTCAAAAAATCATTTTTTTAAAAGCCATTCATTCCGCAAAGCCTCAGAACAGCAGAATTTATAAAGCTGCATAGCAGACCTTGTTAGTAAGATAAAGCTTAAGGAATGAATGCCATAATGGAGACTAGGGTACTTTAAAAAATCTGGGATTATTTTTGCTACTTTAATTAGGATTCCTAGATTAATCTTTACTAGGTTAGTAGTTAAATTCCTGTTGGATGCACAGTGAATTAAAATCCGATTAGAACTATCCTTGGTTTTGAGCAATACAAATAATCTGCAAAGGCAACTCAATCACTCCAAGCTATGTAGCAGCTGGCCTTTAACAATGATCTCATCTGCTAGATAACTGTACTTCACTGCACAGTGTCTAAAACTGCTCCATAGTTTGATCCCCCAAGGGAAGGTGCTGTGGGTTTGTATTTGGGATTAAAAAACAAAAAACAAAAAAACAAACAAAAAAAACTATGGTAGACTAATAAAATAAATACAAAAAGCAAGTGACAGTCCGTTATATACATATTTTTAATTTTCTAATCTACAGTCATCCTCTGAGCAAACTTGAGCAAAAACAAAAAACAAAACAGGCCAAAAAAAAAAAAAAAAAAAAGTCATGTTGCCAAAGGCGAAAAGTAAAGTAGCCTAAAAACATTCAGTAGCTTTCAGGGAAAATGCATTTACAGCACAAGTTCTGCCTTCTCTGCAAGAATGGATTGAGGGGAAAAATAAAATTTCTCAATATAAAATCAACAACTTTGTTTTATCACCAGGTTAAATTAATGATTTTAGGCAACTCACCTTAATGCTTCCCTTTCTGAATACTATAGTTCTTCAAAAGGTGCCAAGTCATTTTCATAGGGATGAGATCAGATGTTTTCAGCAACATTAGATGGGTCTTATTTGGTCTTCCTTGGCTAAATGAGATGCAATAATTCAAAGCGGAACTCTCCTACATTTAAAACTTCCAGATCTGAAAAATTCATCTTTGAAAACTGTCTGCTGATTACTTTTTTACCGTCTATCTATTATTCTCCTTCCTTAGGCTTCTATATTCTCCTTCTGCTCTTGCTAAATCATAAAACTGCTCACTGTTTCAATAATTCATTTAAAAAGCAGTAAAATGGAAGATGCTGATAGAACTCAGACTTGATTGGTGACCAACAGTTTACCATCAGGTCACCTGATAGGAAAGTTTGCCAGGGTGTACAGCTAGCAAACTGGATGTGCTTTATTGTCTGCAAAGAATTTGAATTCAAACCACTGTGCAATCTCAATCATGACCACAAAGATTTAGTCAGAGCAACAAAAAAGCACAGCAGACTGGTTTGACATCACAATTTTACGAATTTACATGGTTTCACATTGCATTGGTTCACCTTCTATGGAAAAAATACAAATGAATCTTGATTTTAATCGTTATGATAGGAACAATCTCACTGACAGCAGTGACTGTAACCTGTAAAATGCCAGTGTAGTTGTCTTTACGGGATGAAAGAGGTTTGATGAAAGATGATTAGAGGTTAGTACAAAATTACAAATTACAACTGTATGTTATAAAAAAGTGATGACTGCATATACACAGGATAACTAGAAACAGGCTGGCACTGAATTACCTGCACTCAGGATATTTCCCTTGTACCCTCTGTTAAAAAAGTATAATACATATTGAGAAATCACCTGTAAATACATTACTAGCAAATATTGCTTGCGAAAGGGTATGTCGAACAGATATTACAGAATAAGCTAACTGATTTTGTCTAATATTTTGAAGTTATTCAGAGCAGCTTTTTTTTTTTTTTTTTTTTTTTTTTTTAAGGAGTAGCACTTAGGAGAAATAATGCAACACGAGATAGTGTTGATCAGATGGAACCTACTGTATCATTTTCAGCGGTCCACTCCAATTTTCCGGAATAAATCTGGTCTACTAGTAATCCAAAGAGTATAAATAGTTTTGGGGGCATTGAAGAGCAGGGAAGAGTAAATAAGAGAAGGAATTATTTTCTTCTCGTGTTCTTTAGTGGATCAGAGTGAGATTTGGTGCAAAGTCATCTTGGGAAGGCTGGCAATGGCATGTTCCATTCATGAAAGACCATCACTTGCATAGAGAAAAAAAAGAAGATGCATCATGAGTCATGTTTCCTCTAGCCACTTTGCAGGACCCAGCACAGTTGAAATAGTAAACATTAATCTGGGTGAACAGAAAAATGCTCATCTTTAAAAGGTTCATTAGGTGCAGGTATTAATTTGCCCTACTGCTAAGGTGGTTAGACCTCAAGGCAGCTAAATAGAAGCACAGTCTTTCAAAAGTGATATTATTTCTATGGATTATGTTCTCCAGAAAGTGGTCGAAGAAGAAAACGAACGAGTGTACTTTTCAACAGAAACACACATTATATACCCAAATTCACTTTTGCTTCCCCTTATGCCCAGCAAACCTGCTATTATCCACACTTTTAATACTGTATATTGTTTACATCAAGAAAGCTAATCCATTAATTTAAAATCAGTCATGATTTTAGCTTATTTTTCTCTCTTAGTCAGCATACATGATGATGTACAGCAGACGACTGTGCCAGCCAAACAATAGGTCTGCTCTAGAGAGCTTACCACTTAGGATCACAGCAGGTAAAATACAACGTAGGGAAAAAAACAGAACAATGTTTGAATCTCAGATGGGACACTGTGGATATAGTATATAGAGGGTTTTTTTGGTTTTTTTTTTTTTAAAAACAGACTGAAGGAGCTTGGTATAATTAACTGACTGATAGTTCCAGATATACAGTGTGGTATAACAGAAGGCACAAAGTCAGGAATGGATGATCTGGTCAGAGGAGGGGTGTGCATAAAGCGAAGACAGAAGAAAGGGCATAGCAAGAAATAAAGGCAGACATGCAGGCCAGGACAGCCTATGGGAAACTTTAAAATAGTAACTAGTTATTCCAATATTATTAATCTTGGGTTTTAGCAGATTGAAATGTGCTAGTGAGTAAGGCACCAAAGGAGAATTCTGTTATTTTTTTAGGAATCTCAAAGAGAGACTAGCTGAAGAATGCCAAAGCAGTGACTAAAGAAAAGATTGGTTTGACAACATCTGAAGGGCAGGTCAGTAAGAGACTAAAAATATACACGGGTAGCTACAAGCACTGTTGAACTGCAGGAAAAACTCCTGTTATCCTCGCCTTCAAGCTCTTTTTATTTTTACAAAAAAAAAACCATTCAAGTTGTTATCTCTATAGAGTTCTAACATGTATATCACTGTAATATCTAGGCACCAACTTAGAGATACGAGTGCATAACAGGACTCAAGAGCAGAGTTATAAATTATATCACCCTGAGAAAGTGTGAGAAAACAATGAACCTTTCTTGTGGATTTTTCATAGGCAGAGCTGCTAGTTACATCTATAGTTGAGGTTGCCTAATGCATTGTAATACCCTGTTTTCAGTTGCTTATAACTTTAGCAAACTTTAGAAGTTCAGACAGAAATTGTCTGATTTTTTTGAAATATTTTTTAAGTTTCAGCAAGCAAAAAATTGTTCAACTGTTTCCAAATGAGGTTAGAGAAAAATATATTGTTTTGCCAGTGTCAAAAAATTGATGAAACGTCTCAACTGAAACGGTTGTAACACCTTCATGCTTTGAAGTAAGGACTTAAAGGCAAACCCATTGCTAAATTTGGCAGGAAAGTGTTTTTTGCCATCCCTGTGAAAATCCACCCAAATTTAGCAACATTATAAGCTTCTGAAAATAGTCATTTACACAACACAGTAGAGACTCAGAGTTTGAAAGCTAAATTCTTCAAACATTTAAACCATGATCCAAGCCCAAGGCTACAGTGCAGAGCTGAATTCACCCTGCAATTGCTCTTTCCAGCTGCAGCAGGTACTCTGGCACTTAGTAAGGGCCACTATGACATTTAGGTTTTGAAGAGATAGCAGGGAGACAGACTCTCTCCTGTGCTCTCAATGTATGTCTACACTGCAATTAGACAGTCACAGCTGGCCCATGCCAGCTGACTCAGGCTTGCAGAGCTGTTTTATTATGGTATCAACATTCAGGTTTGGGCTGGAGCCTAAGCTCTGGGACCATATCCACTTGCAGAGTCTCAGAGCCCAGGCTCCACCAGAGTCCAAACGCCTACACTGCAATTAAAACAACCCTGTAGCCCGAGTCCCATGTGCCTGAGTCAGCTGGCATGGGCCAGCCATGGATTTTTAATTGCAGTGTAGACATAGCATGATATAGTACTTTATGGGTAAGTACTCTGAAAAAAGCCAGGCCCTAGACATCTCAAATTGGTGGACATTTTCAGCAGTTTTGGACTTAATCTGTGCCTCAGTTTGCCATCTGTAAAACGTGTGTAATACCACCTTCACTCTAAGCTATCCGATAATACAGTGCTCATAACTAGTGCCCTGTAAAATGTTTTTTAATTTTAATCATTTTTCAGGAATTTCTTGTTTTGTTTTATCCATTTAAATACTGTTTTATTTCTTTTTGTTACATTTATAAAATATCACAAATATATTATAAATATATATAAATAAGAATAGCCTATAAATCCTAGTTTATCTATTTTACCCAAATTTGCTGAATACTGTAGTCTCCAACTAACCCCCACTTCTCCATCCCCAGTCAGTGACACTAACCCCATGGGACACCACAGATCTTCCCAACCCCAATTGCTTCTTTCTCTAGCTACGCCCCCTGCCACTTCATATCCCTTCCCCAGGCTCCCCTATCCCCACTTATATATACACCCCTTCTCCCATTGAACCTCAGCCCCACCCAGAAACACCTTGCTTATCCCTCTTAAATATTCCCCCTCCCCTACTGAGCCGCAGCACTCATATTAGTCCCAGGGACCCCACCCTTACCCTCCTCCCCCATACATTCTTCCTCGCCCACTGAACCCCAACCTGCCACTTGCCTCCCTGCCCCAGGGGGTGAGGTCCTGCCCCTGTGAGCGGTTTCCAGAGTGAACAGCTCCTGTCCCACAGAGCTGGGCCTGGCTCCCCGCTACAGCAATTGTGATCTGGCACACAGGGGTTATAATGCCATGCAGATTTGGTCCCGCTGTCCCTTCTTCATTGCCAAACCTGATCAGTGCTTCCCCCCCGGATTTTATTTAGTTTTTACTTTGATTTTCATTTTATTTCATATTATTTTGCATTTGCAAAAAAAGACATGGCTCTGCTTATAACTACAGAAAAGCTTATGAGGCAAAGAATAATTCTGTATTCAGTGCAGGGTTTGCATAGCATGCAGTAAGGCAGCAGTGGGACCATGCATTGAAGGACAAGGATAAAAAAGTGTTGCACGATCCATTGTGTGTACTGATGGAGGCCGGGGTCCTGTGGAAAAATTAGTATGTGACCATGTAATTGAAGACTACCATAATGCATATGTGTAAAGGAGATGAATTAAGGATGTGCAGGCAACCTCAATTCTGGCATCTACTAACTTTTGCATGCTTGATTTTGCAATTTTTACTGTTCTTTTAAAATAGTTTTTTGCATGTAACAAATACATATGAGAAGGGCAAATGGGTCAGTGAAACGTTTAGATGTCACTAGTATCAGTTTCAGACATATCACTCAGCCCCAGAGCCCCTCCACCTGAATCTCATATAGCTCAAGAATTAAAGACCATGCCAGAAAACACTGATTACAATTAATAAACTAGATTAACAAAACAGGAATGGCAAAAAGACACTTTTACCATGGTCTCTTGAATAATGAAGCCCACATTGAAGATAGTTTGAGAGAAGTGGATACCATGCTGGAGGAAACAGTTATGAAACAGATGCATCTGAAACAAAGAGCAAGCCTCTTCACGACACCTTTCCTCCTTCCAACCAAGAAAATATGGAAATTCACTCTTTTACATCTCATTATTCACCCCCTCTTCTACAGCATTAAAATACTTACCACCACCACTCTGACTTTTCATAAATTGGAGATGTTTTGAAAACTTACAAATTGGAAAAAATAAATCTGGACTTTATTCATTTGATTGCACCTCATGGCAAAAAAGGAAAACGGGCAGGAAAATTCAAATTTTTACCAAATATTTCATGAACAATTTAGATAAGTTGTTCCATTTCCAACCCTGCAAAACTAACTTTTATTACAAATTTCTAGTTTTTGATCAGCTCTATTAAAGATTAAGTAAATTCTATCCACTATTTCTCTTTATCCACCATGCTTGTTGTTTCAGAGTTAAACAAGGTAGAGAGATACAATTTACCCTTAAAAGGGGGCTGCGTAATAGTTCAAGGAATAACAGAACATGGAACCTTTCACTTCTTGGTTAGTGGTTTGAATCTTGCCAAAGAGACCAAAAGTAGTTAACATCTGATGGCAGTTCAATGACCTATAACTCTGACAGTGTACTTCTGTACCTATAAAGTAACTTATTCATAAAAGCCTAGTCTATTCAAAAGTAACAGTCCAAAGTTCTGTAGCTAATAATAGTGACTGCAATGTTTTGGTTCCTATGGTGAAGATCAAGTTATGCTTCTCTGCAATATCATTATCATATTTTATCACCCTTTAACCGCTCACGGTCTAGTACAGGGCTGGCTAAACTTATTGACCCTCCGAGCCACATTTGTCAATCTTCAGAAGTTCGAAAGCCCCAGCAGGTGCACCCCATGGGGCTGAAGCCCTGAAACCCTTCCCCCCCACTGGGCAGAAGCCCTTAGCCCCACCACACTACCGTAGGGTAGAAGCCCTTAGCTTTCCCCACCCAGTAGGCAGATAATGAGGAGGCGTGGGGTGCTCTGCGAGCCACACTTTACATCTAAAAGAGCCACATGAGGCTCGTGAGCCATGGTTTGGCCACCTCTGATCTAGTAGGTCTAACTCCCCTCAACTAAGTCTAGATGAGAAACTCCTCTGCAATAAAAGGTCTACAATATCTCATCTAGCACAATAAGAAATAATATTTCTCCTTTTCAATTGGGGGTGGTAATGGGGGGAGAAAAGGTATGAATAACATGGCAAGGATCAGGCTGGCTGCTGAAGGGTGGGCAAAAATGGGGAAAGTAAAGTGTATGCAGTTCTAAATCTTTTTCAGAACAGTTTCTGGTTAAGAACTGACACAGTGAACATGAGACAGCTGCAACAGCTGTATTTTGGGACAAGTGAGGCTGCTTATAAGAATATATGTATGAAACACACCACAGGCACACAATCTGGCAATAGTCTAAATGGTCGAGCTGCCTATTTCAAAACAAAAAAAGTCAAAAGAAACAGGTGCAAATTCATTGAGCTTCAATTAACCTGAATTCCTATTTCTGGAGCAGTTCCAATATTGTGACAGTAGAACTAAAAGATTCTCATTAACACTGGAAGCTACCTGAAATGACAAGTGTCCTAAGTGTCATCTACTAATCTATTCTCTCCCCGCCGCCCTCTCTCTCTCTCACACACACACACACACACACACACACACACCCCCCACCTCTACCTCTACCTCTCTCTGTCTCAACAGTTCTGACAATCGCTGTTCCTGAAAATATTCCAAGTTGTCAGAAAAAAGAGTTGTCATTCAAATGCAGCTGTGTAACATCCAGTCAAAAAAAAAAAAAAAAAGTCCTTGAAAAGTAAAGCTAATAAATGACCTGACAGAATAACTGGTGGGTTGGTAAAGTGACAGACAATTCCTGGAATGAGATCCAAATGGAAATATTACTGTACATGCATAGCACTAGCTGCTAAAATGGGTCAAGTCATATGGCATAACACAATTGATTTGTCCACTAACTTTGTTAGCTTACAACTAATGCTGTGGTACATATAACCCTTACACAAAACACAACACAATTTTAAAAAATAATTAAGTTTTAAGAAGCATAAAATTAAATATTCCATTACCCCTTACACTTCATATATTTCATCATCAAAAACAGCAGGGTGAATATTCACCTTACGCATTCCAACAAACTTAACTAACTCTGGCCCAGAAAACATACTTACAAACTGACACATCAGTGTTCACAGGTGTATTTTCTGTGTAAGAGTTTAAGGTTTTTATTTGATTGAAAAGTTTAACTAAAGTACCCACTGAAATGACAAACTTGGTTCTCACTTCAGAGCAATTATTTCTGGCTCTCTGAAAACACAGGAAGACACCAATGTATTGGTCATATTTTAAAGGGATTTTCTTGGAAGCATGACAGCTAGAGACTATTTTTAAGTGACAGCTGAGCTCTGGAGAACAACTGAGATGTCTGTGTCACAATTCAGAGAAACTGCACCTGTATTCCCTCCTCTATGGTCCAGCAAAGACAATCATTCTGAGGCTTTAGGTGAAGATATGCAACTCCAGGCTAAATAGTTCCGGGCCTTCACTGTGTTATTCCCAACAAAAGACAGACTGCCTAAGCAAGCCTGCTTGCTTCTTTTCAGGGACTAATAGTGTAACTATCCACAGCTAAAATGCCACACCCAGCTCTTTCTTTGCAAGTTCATTTATTCTTAGATAAAGGCAATTAGAGAGAAAACACCTTTAACACAATTAAAGAACCTATACACTTATAAGCTTACCAGAGATCACCCCTACTCCGACATGAGCTCTGGCAGGTGATCCTTCAAACCCCACAAAGTAGTCTCTTCTGTAGTCACAAGTTGATAACAGCCTCAACTCAGAACTAACACATTCATGAAAAATTTAATCCCTCTTATACAGTTCAGGGGTCTTTGTTCTGGAGTTTCCAAGAGCAGGTAATCAGTAGACAAAAGGTTTTTCTCCTCAGGGATTAGCTTCAAAAGGCCCCCAAAAATCTCCTAGGAAATCCACTTCAAATAATTATTTGGGACAATATATGTGAAGTTCCTAATACTTCCCCAAGGTTTACATTAATAAGCATCTTGGAAAAGTTGCATACAATCCTACAACAATGCATAATTATATTCTTAATGCAATAGAGCTCTACGGTATTAAACGTAATTCAATAAAGGTTTAACTTAATGCCATAAGGTTTCTCCAGAATATTGCAGGTAATTGCCCTAATGCTTGCTAGGAGGGTCCTAGCGCTTTGGAAGATGTTGCCTTAAACAGTGGCTTTGCTGACACAAAAAGGTTCTAGAAAATTACAGGTTGAAAATTTTTTTCCTACAATATCAGTTATGTAGAGCAAAAGATTTTCTTCCTCTACCACAAATGCAGAATTATTTTTGAGGGAAGGCCAGTTGCAATTTTAATTAGCAAGTTATGAATCACACCTCTATAATCTAGCTCTAAATTTACATCCACCATAAAATAGCCACATGATAGTTGCAAATTAAATACTAAGTATATAATACAGGAGAAAATCATTGTGTGTAGTAGCTTGCAATCTTTCTGCCCTTTACTATCGTGAACAGTCATGGGGAAAAACCATCCTAAACTGGCGGGCTGAGAAGCTGCATACTGAAATCCTGAGGAGAAAGAAGCGGGTACTTGTGTCTCATTTTGACCCTGCAGTCATTATGGAACGATATTGGCTGGCTCCATGGAACCACTATGGTAGAGGGATGTAAAATAAAAGTGGGGGATAGTCCTATGAGCAGAGGATGCTCGCGCGCGCGCGGGGGGGGGGGGGGGGACACGGGACGGGACCACGACGACGACGGGGACAACGACACGGGACAACGACACAGGGGGGACGACGACGACGACACTCCTCACCAGAATGGGTGAAACTGGTGTTCTTTCAGACTGGAAATAAGGTGCAACTTTTTTTACAGTTAGGGTAATTAACCATTGGAACAATTTACCAAGGGTAATGGTGGATTCTCTCTCACTGACAATTTTTAAATCAAGATGGGATATTTTTCTAAAAGATATGCTTTAGGTTTTTGGGTTTTGTTTTTTTTTGGTGGGAGAGGGGGTGGGGGGGGGGAGTTCTATGGGCCATGTGATAAGGAAGGTCAGACTAGATGATCACAGTGGTCCTTCTGGCCTTGGAATCTCTGAATCTATAACAAATTTGTTCTCATGTGTGTGCTTATTATTCAGATAAGTCAATATTTAACATTATAAACCTGATACTATGTAGAACAAATGCATTTTAAATCAGTGATTAAAGTGAGAAGGAAAGTTGGGGGTATTTCTAAAGTGCTGCAGCTCCCTATAATGCCATTATTCACATTACAAGGAGTTATATGGAATAGTTTATAGAGTATGCATTGCAAAAGAAATCCCCTCAAATTTTGTATTTCTTAATTATTCTCTTTAGTATCTCTTTCAGATATTGTTTCCTTTGATCTTCTAGTCCATTCTTTCAATAAATCGGCATAATTTTTTAACCAAATTAAGGCTGTAAAATCTGTGTGTGTCAGAAATAGTTCAGATCAGAACTCACTTCGACCACTACATGAAGGTAAGAAGTAAGGTCAAGTACTAAGAGCCAAACTTTCTATGAGCAAAGTAGGGCATTTTAACAAAGATCAAACAATTACTTCTAATCAGTTTTCAAGGTTTAAAATCCAACAAGCTAGGTAACCTTAAAGTTCAATATGAGGAAAGGTCCAACAGTATGAACTAGAGGATTCTGATCCTAAGCCTATTATCTTTCCAATATAAACTAGTTCACAGAAATAATGTACATCTTTACAAGCAAGAAGATATATATTTCAAGAAAAGCTTTTTTTGTTTTTTGGTTGGTTTTAAAAAAACAAAGTACTGTAGGAAATACATTCACAGGATAGAACTAAACACAAGTTCAGAGGCTTAGTTAACCATTTTTCTCATTAGAAAGATAAAATTATTTAATTCCTGGCTAAAACGCCCAGACATCTTGATGCGCACAGCAAGTGTGAAGTTATCTGAATACCAGTGTTGCAGCTACCTTAAGAACATTTTAAACAATGAAAAATGCAGACAAAGTGCAGCATGCACTTCAGTGTTATTTCTTTCCATAATCTCCATTTTTCACATCACATGTGGCAGCACAGTAAAGGGCAATCATAATTAAACCCACTGGTCTAATGAGAGAGTCCCCAGAATCACTAGGCTGTTCACAATATATGTTGCTGAAAGTTGCATTAAAGCATGCCTCCCACAGGTAGAATCTGACCAGTCTCATGAAAATGGTTCCCACCTCATGCATTAAGGGATGAGATCTCCTGATTTGCACCTAATCCTTGTTATGGGATTTTACTCCTTTTGGTAAATAATTATCTTACTTGCTCCTTGTAATAAGGTGATTAACTATTTCTCATGCAATGAAAACTTAAGCAAAGTCTCGTAAAAGCAGGCAAAAAAAAAATCTACAGGGAGATTGAAGAGCTCTGGTGGGCAGATATTTTCTTTTCATCACCAAGATGCACTGTGGGCTGTTGCCAATATTAGTGGTATTTCTAGTGGGTTAGTTAACGAGTGCTCCAGGGGAGACCACTAACTATTGCATGAAATACAGTCAGATTGTATGATGTACCTTTCAGAATCAAATATGTTATTTTAAATATTGTGTTCTTGGAAATGAAACACTGAAAACATTAACATATTCAAGGTCTTGTGTATTGTGTGGCAGGCTGGACCTAAATTCTGTGGCAAGGCGCCCTAGTTAAGAACATAAGAACAGACCTACTGGGTCAGACCAACAGTCCATCTAGCCTAGTATACTGTCTTCTGACTGTGGCGAACACCATGTGTGCACCTGGATGAGGGACATCCAGACCCCAGGAACTGGAAAAAGTGTTTTATCACCCAGCAATACTTAACCAACTGATTTCCCTCTGCAACTGCATCCAAGTAGGATGGTTAAACTGAATGTTTCTGATAAAATAATTACAAGCAAAGTAATTACCAATGTTTATATTTAAACTGGCTCTCTTTTTATGGCCCCTTCCTCTTAGCCTTTGATCACCTCCCAATTAATAAACTTCACAAGCTGAGGTAAGGCCTCTGAGTATAATGAGACCAAAGCAATACAATCAAGATCAGAGGAATAACTGGTTGACTGGTTTTTAACCCAAAGTACAGAGCATAGAGAATTTATTACTATAGTGCAGTGAGTGTTTGTGCCAACCATAATTTTACAATTTAGTTTCATCTTAGTTAAATTTAGTTGATCTTGAACATTCATTTCATATTCTTAATTTTCCTATAATGAGACTATTGTAGCTAATTTCTAAATTTCTATTCTATTTACTTACGGGGTCATCAAAAGCAGCTAGTTTGCCTCATTCTGCTAATTAAGCTTTTATTCAACAGTTTATGTTAAGTCCTTTTGTATTTAAAGTCTGTATTTATTAAAAATGTCTTGAATATGCATTAAAATTGAACATATTAGAATAGTGCATGGAAGACCACCACAAGCACCAATGATACAGTTCTTTTTACAAAAATATCTGCCCCCTCTCTCTTTTCATTGGGCCTGTGAACTGCGCCACACTGCCACAACAGCTACATGCAGAGGGCAAGCACAGTGACAGCATTTAACAGAATACAAAGTGCAGTTAGTAAATTCCAAATTAACTTTTCAGGAAACCTATTCTCCAGTGATTAGAACAGACAAAAAACAAAATAACCCACCCCTTTTGAATTTGAAGGATCACTTCAGGACTGGTGCCAACCTGGTCTGTAGTCCAATATTTACCCAATGATACATATGCAACCTGTTTTCTGGCAAACAGGGATTAATACCTTTTTCACAGTCACTATTAAATCACTACACTATTGATAATTTCTTTCCAATGAACCCATTCACCGAAGAACTGTGCCCCCTCACTCCCCACACCAAGCATTAGTGAAATACTCCACTTTGCTTCATTGATGTAGAAGTGGGAGAACAGTTGTGTGCTTCCAAAGTCAGTGGTTTCGTTTTGTACATGTGTGTGTGTCCAGGGATGGAAGTGCACTGCAAAACATTTAGGGGAAGGGGTTTTTTCCCGAAGCCATCCAATGACTAATATCCTGGTTTTAAAATACAGTTTTAATAGTTGTTGACTGTAATCAGTCAGTCAATGAACACAATATACCACACTATTCAGAAACATACATCAGCCTCTCAAGTCCTGTGTCTAAACAACTAGACAAACCACTATTAAATAAACAAAACAAACAAAATAAAAAATGTACTAAACCCCCCAATATTCTGAAATGGGCTGTGCAGGATTCAATGTGATTTTTAGGCCTCAATTTGACTGTGTACCAGAAGTTTATTTCGTACCTGTAATGTACATGTGTGACTGTCGGTCGTCTGTAACCAAGAATCCAGGTCTGGATGTCTATAGGCTCTGCATTGGGGTAAGCAATGGTTGTGTCTATCACCCATTGAAGGCCTTTGGATTTGCTCTCTACGAATAAAGTGAAAGAAAGAAGATGTGGTGTTAAAAGTCAGACCAATTATATTCCAGTGGCTTGATATCCATTCTAGTGTTACAGTACCTTAATATAATATCACTTCATTTGTACAAACATTACTTAAACTCTGCAAAACCGGATAGCTCAGGATAAAGATTAATGGTATATCTAACCAATGAGTTAGTGCACAGGAAGTTGGTGGGTAAATCTACAACACTCCTGGCATGTCTCTCAGTGTTCATGTGGACCCTATTCCAGTGCACTAGAAGGTCCCCAATGTGCTTGATTTACTGCTGATTCAAACAGAAGGTGGTCACGGTACATTAAGGAACTTTTAGTGAGCAACAATAGCATTCACAAGGAAGTCAGCACACATCATGCTGGAGTGCTGTAGATTTACATCCCAGCATGCTGTGCACTAACTTGTCACTTAGACAAGCCCTTAGGGTGAAATCTTGGCTCCATTATAGTCAATAGCAGAATTCCCACTAACTTCAGGATTTCACCCTATGCCATTCAGTCACCTCACTGTGCCTACGTATTGCAACATGCACACTGTAGCAACTTCACTCGTTCTTTGGAAAGACTCATGTAATACCTATGTACAAGTAGGGATTGACAATTCAGTCTCCACTCAGACTTTGAGATTGAATGTGCTTACATCATACTCAGTACCATCCAAAATTAGTTTTTTAAAAACATGATTGTAGTAGTACACATCCTTTAACAGAAGCATGTGAGAGGTGATACAACTTTATCAGACCTTATCAGAACATAGGACTTATTGGGAGTTCCACTTACTTACATACTGCAAAAATTCCACACATACAGACAGAAGCCTGAATTGTTTATGTAACTGAAATAATTCTGAAAGGAGAAGACTGATAATCCACATTTCAGCCTGGATTGACATTTTTACATCTGAATGTAAGAAAACAGTTATATGCCTTTAATTATCTCTGATAAATATTCTGACAATCCAGCTGCTAAAAAAATATTTAAATATCCTCTATTTGAGTCTGTGAATCCTGTAATATTTAATTACAAACACAAGCAAAATAGTGTTGAATGGAAGTGGGAAGCACTTTGGTATTTTTGGTAAATTTGCATAACTGGAAGAACCTCTATTGTATCCTAGGAATATAATTTATAAGGGCAAGCATGTACATATAATTTGAACACCCCAGGGATGATCACATTAAAATATTACATTTCAAAGACAGGGCGACAAACATGTCAAATGAGCAGACTAAGTTCCATCACAGATGACCTTATGCCAGCATTATGACAGAGAGTGTGTTTCTAAACAGATACCCCACAAAAGATAAAATGAGAGAATCCCACAGTAAAGCAGGGGATCTTGCTTCTTAGCTAGTGATGAGTTTTGTTTCTGAAAGACCAATCATGAGTGAAAGAAAAAGAGAGGAATATTAATTGTATGCTGCTCTGAGTTAACATTTCCAAAATTGGAACACAAGGTGGAAATTCTACTACTGCCAGAATTATGTTCACATGGCCTCAACTCTACATATAAGAATTTTGTGCATATATGCAGCTGGAGAATGTTCACCATAGATCCCACTTTAGGATTTCTTAATAACGGAGTGCATGAAGTAAAAGGCAGGTGTGTGGTGGGTGGCTGCAGATGTCTCAAATACATCAGAGGGAGCATATGTTTAACTGTTTGCAGTATCAGGACCACTTTCTGTACAGAGGAAATTGCTCTTGTGCAACGGGTCAACTCAAGATCCATGCTCCATGTAAGCTCCCACTTAAAACTTTCAAAGTACTGAAGATAAATTTCACTCTATGTAAAACCCCAGAAATATGGTCAAAATCTCAATGTAACTTCTGACCAGTCTAACAACTAATGTAATTTTTATTGACATGATCTATGCTTTGTGTCCCAGCATGCCCACTGTTTGTTTTGATATATTGCTTTTTCTATGTATTTATACAGAAAGCCACGTTTTCTTTTAAAAAAAAAATTAAAAACTAGTCCCCCCTTTCCTATGTTATTAAATAAAAACACCATCGATTATCAAAACTGATAGACTTTTAGAAACCTAAAGTCACATTTCACCATTTATGCAGTTTACTTTTTCATTCAGTTCATTCAGTATGGGCAGTTTAATTTGCTGCTCTCTCAGGCATGAGCACAAAGTTGCAACATTTGGTTTACAAACAATGCAGGGAAACATATATAAATAAAAACATTTAAAAAATAATTTCTTTTACAAAGTCAGTGGAAATATTTCTGTTAGTATTAGGTTTTTGTAAAAGCCCTCATTCCCCTACACCCCCCTCAAAAGAATGGGGGGGGGGAACCCAAAGCCTAAGTTACTTTTTAAATTAATATATTTATTGGCTTTTCTACAGCATTCACCACTATATTATCTGAACACACATAAATCATTAATTAATTTACCCTCAAGACACCCTTATTAGGTAGAGAGGTATTACCATCCTGTTTTGAAAGAGAAAGAAATGGCACCACAGACATTAAGAGGCCTGCCCTAAGATCACATGAAAATTTGTGGCAGGCTGAGGAACAGCACACAGACCTCTTACTTCCCAGTCCAGCATCTTTAGCAAAGAAGACCAAGAGAAAGATCATTCCCTTCCATGTGCCTTGGAGTGAACAAAGTTTTCAAACTAAAGTCATTTTCCTTTCTGGAAAACTGAGCTAACCCAAAAATACAATTTAAAAAAAAAAAAGAAGCAAGACAGCAGGTGTATTCATACTAATGAGAATAGTTAAAAAGAATGGGGCAACATTGTAATTGGAGTCCTGACAATTTGCAGCTTAAACAAGCTTTTACATGTGTCTGTTCAAGAACCCATCCCTCCAGCTCTGCTTGGCCATCTCTGGCAGCCAAACTATTCTGAACTTTCAATTTCTATTAAAAGACTTCCTCAATCTTCCTTTTCAGTAGAAGCTAAAAATCAAATCACCTGACTACCAGAGAACTTTCTGGAGCAAGCAGCTAGCTAGAACAACTTTGAAACTGACTTTTCTGGAGGCCTGAGTTTTCTCCTTAAGAGGTTCCCCCAGGCTGCTACTTCCTAAACACTTTACTGTAAGCCATGTTATTTTAATATTTTAGTTTCTCTTAGAATACTTCAGAAACATTCACATCCCTGATCCTTCTCTTTTAATATAGGATGAATGTTCAAAATAGCCTGCAGGGATCCCAGTCACATACAATTGTACACAAATCATGTAGAAGTAGGGTACCTTGTGAGAGGTACACACCATGCACTCTTTTTTTTCCCTAGTACTTGGACACAGCGAGTAAGAATCATCAGCAATCAAGGGAATACTTGTTTGGCTAGGTAAACAAATCAAAGGAGAAACTAAGTAGTCTTTTAATGTACTTTTTCTTCTGAAATAATGGCAGTGGTGAATTTTCATAATTATTTTTTGCCTGTTATTCTCATTCTAACCATGAGTGGATCCTTTGATCTGCATATCAGTGCTTAGTGGTACCCAAAACTTGGCCTTAGGCAATGCCTCCCCTTAAGATCCTCCTTTATTGCCCTACCCTCTTCCCATAGGGGACACTGACTGGCTACTATGAGACAGATTCAAGAGAGTTCAAAATTCTCCCTCCTGGCCAAGTCCAAATGCTGGCATGTTCAGTATTGGTTGAGTTTTAAAGCTTGTTAGACTCTGGACTGGTCTACACTACAGTTAGATTGACATAAACAAGCTTACATCAACCTAATTATGTCAGTCTGTACACTACAGCCTTCCTCCCGATGTAAGTGCCCTAGTACACCGACATAATAACTTCACCTCCCCAAGAGGCATAAGGCATATCTTGGTGTAGTTGGGGTGATGCAGTGTCTGTGTAGACACTACATCCCTTATATCGGCTCTTGGCTGCCTTGTCAATTTCATGGCACAAGAAAGATGGGCAACTAGAGTCCAGATACCTCCGTGCTTCCTTAGAGAGCTGGGTGGCTTTGGACCCCACTCTCCACTGGAAGTAGGGAGAGAAGCCAAGGCAGCTGGATCCTGCTCCCCAGGGCTGAGAAGCCCTGGGCAGCTTCCCCTGGCTCTTGGTGGGGAATGGGGAGGGGTGACGCCCCAGGTGGCTTGGCCTGCTCCTTGCAGGGAACAGGGAGCCAAGTGGGGGGCAGCCGTGCTCCTGGCAAGGAGCTGCCAGTGGAGCTGAGAGACTGGGCTCCCAGTTCCCCACACTACCCCTCTTAAGTCGGTGGAAGCACTCCTGGTGAAGAGAGACACAACCAACCCAAGGAGGGTAGTGTGGACATCATTGGTAGTAATTACTGCGGTGGCTGTAAATCGACCTAATATAGGTCAATTTAAATTTCTAGTGTAGACATATTCTCAGGGATGGATTAAGGCTGACCACCTGGAACCAAATTTTGGACCTCTCTCTTTCATTTGAGTCATTTGGGCTTGACCAAGAGCAGGAATTTTGAACCCCATGGAATGTGTGTCTTCCAGTAGACAATCAACCCTAGGAGAAATAAAGCAACAAAGGAGGATCTTAATAGGAGGGACTGCCTCTCACTAAGTGTTGGGTGACATGTCACCACTAGGCTCTGATCTGAAAAGCAAAAAGTCCACCATCCATGGTTAAACTTGATGACTACTACTTCTGCTTGAAATAGTGGTGAAATTAATAGATGTGAGCTAACACCTAAGATTACTACAGATGACAGAAATTAGACCCAAAACAATTTTATCCTACTGTTTTTAGTGTATTTACTTTGGGCATCTGACAGCACTCTGTACAGAGTCAAATTTCAGTGTTTTGTTGATGGTTAATTGTACTTCTCATCTTATACATTAGCATGTTGACAACATGGGCAGCTCTGAGGGAGCTCATGTGCACACTCATTTCCATTCCTGGGAAGAGGGTGTTTACCAACAATGACAGCAGCACAAATTAAACAGGCAGACGTGTGAGCAGAGAGGAAGAATGGGCCCAAGATTTGGTGTTTTTGCTCTTTGTCTTGCTGAAAACCCCCCCTTCAAATCATCACCAGGGGTGGAGAAAAGACCATATAAATGCTTTTCAAGGATTTTTTTAAAAATAGGTCATACCATTTAAAATATGTATCAGAAAATTATATTTTTTTAAAAATGAGTTAAACTGTAACAGTGTTTACCTTCTCAAAAGAGAATTGAAGCAGTTCTCTAATAAAGCCATTTCTGAAAGTTAAGTAATGAAGTGTCGGAGCCAGATGAACTACATTTGAAGCCCCTAAGATCTGACTTCAACAAAGACAGAACCAAATGCATAGAAGAAGCCTGTTATCAGACACTGTTATACAGTGGATTTTACATTGCCTTATTTTACCAAAGCAAAGTTGGTTGAATTAAGCGCCGGAATATATATCTTCAGCAAACAATGGGCCCCAAGAGGCCTGTGACTTGCCAGTTTTGCTTGGTAATATTCAAATGCAGAGACTTTTAAACCAAACAAAGTACAATAAACCTGAATTCTACCCAAACATTTGTCTGTTTCTAAAACCCTTGAGAGAATCAAGTCTAGTTACTTGGAGAAATGTAGTTTTGCAAACATTTCAGAAAGACAATCTGAAAGGGACTTTTACAGTCCCCTTGAGGATACGGCTAAGCACTTGTTTCCTCTGAAAGGAAATCAGTCCATGGAGAATCAGCTTACTGGTGCATGTGCAGCATGTATTTTACCTATTACTCTCTACAGATTCCTCCCTCTGGGCAGACAGCATCTGTACAGCATCCTGACGTGGGTTTCCTCAGCAGAGTTGCTTTCATCAGATGCCAAAATGAACTCTCAAATCTTTCCGAGTGCAGACAGACAGAGCACTTCCTTTCTATCATCAAGGGCTTTCACTCTTAAGGACAACCAGCTACCAACCCTTGGCACCAATTCTACTAGATATTTTTTCCTTTTCACTCCCAAAAGAGAAGCCTTGTACTTTCAGTGTGGTTCATTCAAGAAAAAAAACCAAAACATTTCTCCGAAGAGTGCAATCCAGGTACAAGAGGCACAACTCATTTATATTTACATAATTTAGTACTTAAAGAAACTAAGATACATTTCTATATGACGTAAGATATAGGATTGATGTTGTTGGATCCAGCTGAAAAAGAAATATGATCAGACTTCTGGAAAAATTATTTTCATATGAAGAGAAATTGGGGGGCAGGGAGGGGAAGGAGTGGGATTCCTTACTTTAGCAAGAAGAGAAATAAAAGGGGATATGATAGAGGTATATAAAATAATGAATGGTAGAGAAAAAACAGATCAGAAGCTTCTATTCTTCCTGTCTCATAATACAACAAAAAGGGAACACAAATTAAAAAGCGGGAAATTAAAATCTTACTAAACAAAATACTTTTTTACACAAAGTGTAATTACATTGCGGAACTCATTGCCATAGGACAGTGGTTCCCAGCCTTTTTGGTTCGAGGGCCACAAATATCATTTTTACAACCCTGAAGGGCCACCAGTCTATCAACTCATAAAAAAATGTATTGATGTATATATATACACAGTGTATATACACCATTAAGACTACAGATCACTACATATTAACAGTAAACTTTTATTTAGTGCAAAGCAAATTTAAAAAATTAAACTGTTAAAAACAGTTACAAGGTTATAATGTATGTCCATTTCATGGAACTCTCATCTACTGTGACTTCTGTGGATGAAGACCAGAAGCTAACTTGTCAATGTCTGGCTTCAGGTTAGTGGTTGCCAATAACATCAGACCACTCAAATTTGTGTCTGTAAGGAAGGCACGATTTCTGTTTTTGATCAGCAACACACTTCCTTGGGTCTTTAGGCAATGGCTTCCTGCTGCAGCCAGAAGGATGGGAGTTCAGTGCTATCCTCCCTCTGGCTCCAGCAGGGACCCCAACACCTCAGGACCCAGACCAAGCATCAGAGCTGTCTGGGGACAGCCAATAAGGGCGACCACCCTGGGGCCCTGCTTTCGGGGGCCCCACGCTTTATGCCAGAACCAGCCGGGAGGCCGGTGGCTGCAGCCCGCCTCTCCACTGGGAGTAGGCACCAGGCAGGAAGCGGATGGCTTAACCTGCCTCCCAGTTATGCACCAGGACCAGGCAGGAGGCAGGCAGCTGCAGCCTGCCTCCTAGCCGGAGGGAGGGGAGCGCGGGCCATTTTGAAAGCCTCTGTGGGCCAGGGGTTGGGAACCACTGCCACAGGATGTCACTGAGGCCAAGGACTTAAGATTCAAAAAGGGACTGGATATTTACATAGATACCAAGAATATCCAGATTTGCTATAATTAATGACAATAAAAATTTTGAAAGGGATATTAAATCTTGAGTTTCAGGGTTTAAGCTGATCTCTAACTATTAAAGACCAGGATGAGAATCACCTGAAAGAAAACAAAATCATTAGTAATCAAGTTTGCCGATGACAAAGATCAGCGGAGTGGTAAATAATGAAGACAGGTCATTGATAAACAGCAATCTGAATATCTTAGTAAGCTGAGCATGAGCAAACAATATGCATTTTAATATGTCCAAATATAAAGTCATACATTTTTGAACAAAGAATGTAGGGTAGGCCATACTTGCAGAATGGGGGACTCTATCCTGTGAAGCAGTCTTTGAAAAGGACTTGAATGGTCATAGTGGATAATCAGCTGAACATGTGCTCCCAGTGCTACTTCTAGTGTAGCCAGAAGGGCTAATGTGATCCCCTTGGAGGAACAAACAGGAGAGTATCAAATAAGAGTAGGGAGTTTACCTCTGTATTTGGCACTAGTGTGACCACTACTGAAATAGTGTGTCCAGTTATGGTGTCCACAATTCAAAAAGGATGTTGACAAATTGAAAAGGATTCAGAGGAGAGCCTTGAGAATGATTAAAGGATTAGAAAAGACATGCCTCATATTGAAAGGCACAAGGAGATGAACCTATTTATCTTACCAAACAGAAAGTTAAGGGTTGACTTGACCACAGTCTATAAGAAAAATTTGATAAGGGCTCTTCAATCTATCAGACAAACATTTAACAAGATCCAACAAAATTCTCCAGAAGATCAGACTTGATCACAATGGTTCCTTCTGAATGTATACTCTATGATTAGATAAACCGCTGGTCCGATTCAGTATAGCAATTCCCATATTCCTAAATAAACAGGTGACCTAAACTTATTGAAGAAGATAACGAACATCAAAATTTCAAGAGATTGCATAAACATCCAAAGTTGCCAACGTAATTAATGCTTCTTTTCCCCAAATAAATCCATTAATTCCTTTAACAAATGGAGACTATCCTGTGGATTCAGTGTCTGAATTACTCAAACATTGTGCACTACTACACCACAAAAATCTCAGAACACAAAATTATAAGAGTCTAGAGAAGTCTAGCAAATATATCTGATTCAATGTATGTCACACAATTATTTACATCTATCATTACTCCATTTAATGTTAAGATAATTTTACCAAAAATGAACACACACAGTGTTTGCCGCTGTTTTTCCCTTATGAAAAGTGCTTTCCTAAAATTCTTGTTCTCTGATATTTATTTAATCAGATTAACACTCTTGGATCCATGCTGCCAGGCCAAGACTAGCCAGGAACTTCCACAGCCCTAAGGTTTTTGAGCATCTCAAGTAACTGTGGTGTATCTCATCAGATACCAGTACCTATACTGTCCTCAGACTCCACAGCAGTTATTCTTCAAATGGGAGGCAAACTCCCATTAACCACTTGCACTACAAAACCCAAGAAATTACGAATCCTCCCAAAATCTGAGAGATCAGTGAGACAGTGGTAACCTTTGTTTGTTTTCTAATAAGATGAAAGTACATTATTTTCTTTTCTCAAGGATATACATCCCATTAGGGCTTCCATGGTGTGCTCACGAGTGAGAATCCATTTCTCAATCTCCCACCCTGGAGTCAGGAAGGATTCTAGCATGAGATGTAGAGTGGTGCCTGGTTCTGAATGATCATTTCATGGCCAGTCTGAGAATAATGGGATCAGCTATTGCCACCTGTGGCAGGGTGTTTTTTTTTGCTTTGTTTTTTAAAAGTCAATTATACCTGTCTCAGCTAATACAGGGCTTTTAGTATCACTGATATTTGCCTGTCCCTAAGATTGGTCAGGAACCTTTTCACCAGAGATACTGGTGGGAAGGCATATGAGAGCTTCCTATTATTGACCGGGTCAAGTCCTTTATATTAAAGCAACATAAATTTAAAAAAAAAAAAAAAGATTTTTTAAAAAGGCTGACTTACTACATTAAATGTTCCTCTAAGGTTTTTTGTTTAATTTAGGTAACCTTTAGCCTTAACAGGGGAAGTCAACAAGAGGGCAGGTTGCAAGACAGGAAATTACCAGGTGTGGGCTAGAGCACAAGCAATAAAGATTAAATGGAACAGAAATTTCAGAGGTGCGATGGAGAAAGTAGTGAAGGATTTGATAACTGGTTGGATGTTGAGGATAAAAAAGGCAGTGACGGGAAAAAAGGGGTCAGATCTATTTACATAATCTAAGTATTTCTAGTGTGCCCATCATTGAAGTGCAAGATGACATTATAATTGTGATCTTAAATGATTGGAAAGATGATGTCATAGACAATGACAGAGCAGGGGATTGAGAAAAGATCAACTCTGTTTTAGCCATATTGAGTCTGAAGTGGCATGAAGACATTCAGGAAAGGTACATCAGAGAGGGAAACATTACTTTTTAATGATGGTAGCCTCTACTATGTTAACAAATTCACTTTTATCTTAGTGTAATGGCTGCTACTGACTTCAATGAGTTTAGAATCAGGCCCTCAGTGAATCTTGAGTCGGACAAACCTGAGTAATATTACTGTTAGGTGGATAAGCTTCCTTTATTCCTCTTACTGGGGTCCTTCAGAGTCTAGCTGTGACCCTTCAAATGCCTGCACAGTTGCAGGTAATGTTGTACCAAACTACAGTGAGGAAAGTTTTCCAATTAATATACAGGTTTAACAATCTCTGAAATTTTACAGCAGAGCTTGGGTAGAGCTAGCTTCCTTTATTCCAGATCTGGACTATATTTACTAGGCCAAATATATTAGAGAGATTCTTCATTTTAAAATATGACAAGCTGTGACAAATTCAAGATACAGCATGTAGATGCTAATTAAAACAGAATTCCCTGAACCCTTCCTTTTACACGATCTGTGCCAGATCAGTAACCTCTCTAACTTCAACCAAAAAAAAAAAAAAAGTTATAGAACTGCAGTTCTACATGTGAAAGTTTTAATACTGTACAATGGAAAGAATATCCACTCCCCTTTACTTCAGGCTGATATCTGTGCATGACAACATAGCAACATTTGAAAAGTCACATACAGTTTAAAACAACAAATCTAACGCTTGCTTAATTACCTGTCTTCCTCGAAAATGGAGAAGTTATGTTGCTTCAAAGCCACGCCAAGCTTTAATTTTACTTAAAAGCGAAGTGTTACCTCAGTGTTGGTTGTTAATGTATTATGTGGAATGTTTGGATATTTTCTCTGTTAACCAACGCCAGCTTGTCTGAGAGCTACCAAATCTTAATAGCATTTTAATATATTTTAGTGTTGCAGTCTCCCCCATGCTTGTTAGTTTATAAAAATAAAATCATAAGCTTTCATTAGTGAATGTATGTTCTGATCTTGAGCTTAAAAATTATCAGGTCACATTTCATCCCAAAGAAATATTTCCAGAAACAGCAGCCAGCTGTGTTCTTCAAATATAAGTATACCAGTACAAAAAAAATTTTTTTTAAAGTGTTTTGTTTCTCACCTGACTAATTGTATAACAAGGGACTCAATATGCAGACTTATTAGAAAGTGCATAATATTTCCTAACAATAATATTAATGTGGCTACAAAGTCCACAGTCTTCAATCACCATAGAAAGAAAGGAATAAAGATTTATTAGGAAGACAATACTACAGTATTTGAAATAGTTACTTTCACTGTAAGTGATGTGTAGTTTCCACATGGTATTAATGTGACCATCCTTTATTTGTATTGTAGCGTCCAGGAAGTGGATTTCTTGTGTGGACTGGGCCAGGCTGAGGTTGATGGTAGAGTGGAAATTATTGAAATCCCGGGGGAATTCTTTGAGGGACTCTTTCCCATGGGTCCAGATGATGAAAGTGTCATCAACGTAGCGTAGGTAAAGGAGAGGTGTTTGGGGACAAGTGTTGAGGAAACATTGTTCTAGGTCAGCCATAAAAATGTTGGCATACTGTGGGGCCATAGCTGTGCCACTGACCTGAAGGTATAGATTGCCTCCAAATCTGAAGTAGTTGTGGGTCAGGACAAAGTCACAAAGTTCAGCTACCAGGTGTGACATATCATCAGAGAAAATGTTCCCGATGGCTTGTAGTTGATCTTTGTGTGGAACGTTGGTGTAGACAGCTTCTACATCCATAGTGGCTAAGATGGTGTTCTCTGGGAGATCACCAATGGATTGTAGTTTTCTCTGGAAGTCAGTGGTATCACGAAGATAGCTAGGAGTGCTGGTGGCATAGCTGTGCACCCACATTATAGTAACAGAGGAAAGAGTACCAGGTAGCTACTGAAGTGAGAATTTGCAAAGCTTTCTCTAACAATTGGCAGTTTAATCTGAGACTCACTATTTAGGGAGTAAGCTAATTAATAAATTTAGAGTACTGGGGAGCCACCTCCAAGTCTAAAAGGTCATAAAATAATGTCACTCCCAACAGCGAGGCTTCCCAAGAAAACGCCTGACCAGATCCAAGAAGGAAGTAAGCAGAGACATCATGCCTGATAAAACAGAAAGACTAGCTGTCAGTGCCAAGAACAGAGGTAGAAGAGCCCAACCCAGCTGGAGTACCTGTCACCATCCCCCACTCAATCCTGTTTAGTAAAAAAAGAGTTCCAAAAATCAGACTAGAAATAGGCTTTCGCCTGACACACACAGCCATAATTACATGTCTTTACACTTTTGTAAAAAACCTATTTGCATGCCTTGCTGGAATTTAATTCAGCTGAGACGCATGATATTAGTATTGAAACTGCTGCAATGTGATACCACTTGTGAGAGTAGCTGGCCTGTAAACTGAAGTATGTATTAAAAGTATTTACAGAAATTTCAAGTGATGGATGAATTTAAATTAAGACAAACATTTGCTGATATAATTGTTTCCTTTAGTAACCGTATTCAAACTTGTTAACAGCTGATCATTTGTGCTATGCTCAAATTGTCAGTGTTTTACTGCTTCTTATGAAACCTATGAAAAGTGATGTGGATGATTATTTTAGAAAGCAAGGTACTGAGCTGGTTTTTAGCCATTGGATGATGAGTTGTGTGTTGTCTTTTATGGCTTAGCTAGCTGTAATAGAATAGATGTTTTGACTTTTTAAATAAACATTTTTAATTTAAAAGAACATCAGTAAAAAGATGGTTGAATGTAGTGAGACAGCCTTCTGATAAGTTCCACTACTATTTTGTTTAGTCTCAATTTTAGGGGATCTTAGCCTCTATATGTCAGTAAGATGACCACTGGAAATTTGCTAGTTTTATCATTTTTTGTGGTACTAACCTTACTGCACAAGTCATTTTCCAGTCCACTGTTATACATTATTTTAACTGTAAATGTACGTGATTGTTTCTTACAGTCTTACATTAATGTATTCAAAAATCCTAGTAAGATCTTTAACCTTGTATCACAAACTGTAAGAGGATGGACTGAGTAATGAATTATCTGCCAAGTCTCTAAGGGAGGCGAGTGAGTTCAACCACACAACAGCAGGAGCAGAATTATGAAGTCTGTTTTTTAAAAAGCTGGGTTGAAAGGACAACAGCACATTGTTGAGAGCTATTTGAATAGGACAAAGGAAATGGATATAAACTCACTTTTCTTAAATGAAAGCTTAGATTCTAAAGACAACATAAGTGTTTTTCTGCACTAATGATTATTTTTAAGTATTTCACAAGGGAGCCTTGAAGGTGTCTGTACTTTCTTTTAATTTGGGGGCATAGCAGTAGGTGGGGAACTGTAATAATACTGGGATTTTTGCTTTTTCATAACTGTGTCTGTGGCCAAGGAGTGGGGGGAGAAAACATCAGCCACTGGGGGAATGAAAAAAAAAAAAAAAAAAAAAAAAAAGTCAGAGAGAGAGAGAGAGAGAGAGAGAGAGAGAGAGAGAGAGGAATCATACTGGTTACATATACCACACCCCAAAAAAAAAAAAAAACAAAACAAAAAAAAGTCCTGGAAAAGTATATCTCACTGTTAAGCCAAGTTATAAAGCAGCACTTATCAGCTTTTATTCATAGAATCTAGAGATGACCTGCTAGGTGCAATCTATTTAGTCCACACTCCTGCCAATAGTGGATTATTCTCTGCTGCTCATTTATTAGCATTTTGTCAGTTGTAGTTTTATATATTCCAAAGAACAGAGCTTGTCATTTCCTTTAGGAAAATTTAGCATAGGTGAATGCTCTTTCCCCCATAACCAATTTTCATTTAACAAATAATGTTTTCTTTTAGATCTTCTCAGATAATGGATTCTGTCGCAATTCTGTATGTAGCTGGAGAGAAGAATGCCAAGTATTGAGGGATGCCATTCACACATCTCAACTTGCAATTCATTTTAATCAGAACACTTCTCCAGCTATCTCCAATATAAAATAAACTTTTATCAATAGGTCATCTCTCTTCCCATTGCCTAGGCAGGCAAGGTTACTTTCATTAATAGGGATTGCTACCAGTCTTCTCTATCTATTCCAATGCATCCTTTTGTATATATACACTTGAAGGCTAATCCCCAAAATGTTCTAAATAAATAAATAAATAAAACCCACCAATGTGCCTGGCTTTCATAAAGGAAAAGATGAAACCCTACTCTCAAATATAGTTCTGGTGTAAAATTCTTTAGGTTCAGTTACAGATCACGCAAGTTTCAATATTAAAAGAATTACTGACGCTGCTATGAGTGAACCCACTGACTATTTGAAAATGCAAAAACTTGTGATCAGACGGATTTAAAGCCACAACTAGCTAGCTAAACCCACACAGCTAGGGCCCCAAGTTACACTGTCACACTATTCCCCCTCCAACTCAAATGCTCCAGGACAATATGAAGTATTATCGATTCCTTAGAACTGCTTCACCATAAAGCAGATACGAAACCACCCTTCACATCTCCAAACTCAAAATGAAAAGTTTAATCACAAAAGTAGATGGGATACAGTAAAAGCTGTAGAGATTAAAGCAGAAAAAAATTGGGAAAAGATCAAAATGAAATGAACATGACATAAGAGAATCAAGTTTGCAGCATGAGATGCAAAAAGTTATAAAAGCCAGGAGAGAAAAGTGGAAAGTAAAATAATATAAATTTCCTGGAAATATTTGGAGAAGAAAACACAGACTCAGTGGGCATCAATGGAAAATTTTTATCTCATGAACAGACATTGATGAAGGAAAAAAGCCTGCATGCATTGCACGTTGCAACAGAATTTTCATAAGGCATCTCCCTATCGGAATGGGGGAAAACTGCAAGTATGACAACTGTGATATTATTAAATATAAGAGGGAAAAAAAGACAGACTTTTAAAAGGCAGCCCAGTGGAGGGAAGAAGAAAGGGGTTGGGGGAGAGATGTTTGAGATCTTTTATACAAGAAGGGTGTGGAGAAGATATATTACTTTTTCTATTACTCAGTTCCCAATACAAAACTGAAAGAAGGAAACTATTCCAATAAATCAGTTATTAAAGGAGGGAATCAGTGAAGCAGTCTGATTTATAAGGATCAGATCTATGTATTCTGGAACAAAAACCTCTGCATTCAAGTTGCTGAATACAGCACAGAGAGGAAAGAAAAATCTTAAGGCAGAAAGATTATTATATCAACCCGGAAGGTGTCTCATTAAAAGATGGTTGTTAATGATTAACCAGAACATAACCATTTACAGAAAACTAGATAAGAAACGTCTCTTTCCCTTTCAGATTAGATAGATAGATAGGTAGATATTCGTGTCCGCAGAGCACAGCCCCTCTGCTATAAATCAACTCTAGGTATGCATGATGCTCTCTATGACAATCAAAAGCAGCCAGGTAATTCTAGAACAGTCTGATATGAACTCAGTATGAGAGTGAAACATGCATGATTAATTTGTTCACTGTGGAAGGATTTGAAGCAATTTTGCTGTAAATGTGCTACTGTCATCCTATTTAAAGTTATATAGGAAGAGAGAACCATGACTATAAAGTCCTGATTCCTAGTCACCTTCTAATCATTATATTGAGCGGGCTTCCATTACAAGTGTCAGAGCTGCTGCAACTTGGTTCTTCAATCTGTTAAAGCCTCTCTACATTACAATATTTTAAATTAGCCACCTGCATACAACATACCAAAGATGTTATGTACTGTATCTATGACACACATGAACCCACTAGTCTGCATATTCCACACCAATAAATTATAGTTTCATCTGTGAGTACTGAATTAGTGGAATGAATCTCCATTTATCAAGTTGGGTATTCTAATACCACTGTGATGGGTGCAGAGTATAAGAATCTAAATAAAATAGAAACTTGAGAATACAACCATAAATATCTTTCAAAAGTTCCAGAAACAAAATGACTCAAACCAAAGGGCAAATACTAAGAAATGTAGAAAAGTATTATGGTCAACCAATACTTACAATAATTAGAATTTTGGCATATTTTGAACAAGATTTCACACATTCATGTAGTGATCTGGCTGGAAACCTCTAACTCAAAGCATCCTGAAATTTTGTTTAATAACTTTGAGTTCACATTGAACATAAACTATTCTGAGATTTCACAATGATTAAAAGCAATCCCTACCTGCTACCGTAGCATCTCCAGCTGCTGGGGTTCCATTTTCCTGCTGAGCTACAAGTGATTTCAGAATAACTTGTGTTGCTCCCAGTCTTGGCAGGGTGACATGTGTAAGAAATGGCAAATTGTTTTTCTTGGCAAATGCCTGGCTTGTTTCCCTCCTTTTCCTAAGAAAGCCGCCCTCTGGAAACAGTACAATCCACTTCCGGTCACGGCTCCTGTAATGTTTGTCTAGATGCTCCTTTAGGAGCACAAGCTGCTGGTCACGGTGAGATTTTCCCTGGGGGTGTGTGAAAGAAAGGTTAGTGATATTTTAAATAGTCTTATAATCTAAGCAGATTTTTAAAAATTCTAAACTCAAATTAAAAAAATGTTTAAAAACTCTGTCTCTTTTCTCAGAGCACTACATAATAAACATTCAATGCCAATGTAAATACTGTACTATTTTCCCAAAAGCAGCCACCCTCATAAGGAATGAAGAGTGTTTTCAGAAGTAAGTGTAAAGCTCCCATTCTGACCAGTCCTCATTTTAAGTGTAATCTTTAAAGTGCAGTTATACTGTTAAAAAGGGATTCTGTATAACAAACATGGAACCCCAGAACATTATCTGTTAAAGGTCCTCTGATTAAATTTGCCAAGTTTACATGTGTTAAAAAAAAAAAAAAAAAAGTGTTATTGTCACTTTAAACTCAACCTGGAATCCAAGAGTCAAGATGGGTTCTCTCTGGTTCATACACCACTAACAATAAAGATTTTGCAAACCAAAATCTGTCCTCATTCACCCTTGTGCAATCCCATTAACTTCAATACAAATTAGTAGGACAAGTTCTTCAGTACCGTTCTCTTTCTTCAGTAGGGCTGCAAAGGTTTAACTGAGGCAGAATTAGGCCCTGACCCTAGAACTTAATTCTGCTGATAACATTCAAGCCAAACATAGAACTCTTCTCATTCTCCCACAGTTGTGCTACCTGAACATTTTGTTTGTTTGCTAAAGCTAACAGTTATGACAATGAATATACCAGGGAAAGATCTCGCTGTAAGAAGATACCATTTTTAAATAGAACAAGAACTGCACGGTAAAATGAGGCACTTCGGTCATGGCTGTAAAGAGTAGGTCTGCTATATGTATAAATAATGTACCAGCATACAGCACTGATAAAGTAGATTTTTGATAAACTGAAAGAAATTAGACAAAAACTAGAGATATTCATTTTAAATAAACAAATTAAAAGTTTGCCAAGGTGAAAAAAGGGTACCTTTCTTTAAAAGGATCATAAAAAGTAATTTGAAATTAAGACATAATCATCTTATTTTACATGAAATATGAAAATTTTAATTAGGAGGAATTCCCTAAAAACATTCAGGCCAGCAAGCATAAACATTCATATTATTGTTTCTAAACACAGCTGTGGTGAGGCAAGAGAAGGAGCTGTGAGCTACTTTTTGACATTCTATGGAGGTACGCAGTTACTGACACATTCATTTTTTGGTGTGTGATTCTGAAATTATGTTTTGTTCTCTATTCTATTTAGAAGACAAGAGTCTGATTTGTATACAGCTGTGAATAAATTCCTTGCTAACCTTTGCAGCTATCTAAGGTGAGTCATTGCTTTTGTCTCAAGAAAAGACTACAACGCTAACACAAAGCATTACCTCGGGACAATAAGATATGAGAAGAGTGAAAAGCTGGCACCAGGGTAGCTAGCCTGGGGACTCAATCAGGTAGTTATTAAACGTGAAGTGGCAAGTAAAAAAGGATGGATGAAGTAATACCCAGCAAGTGCTGGGAGGTTTCAGATGCCATCATAATAGAAGACCTGAAAAAATGTTAGTGGGGAGGACCATTTGGAAGAGTTAAGTAGTGGCTAAGAAGTGGAGAAAAGTAAACAGACGGTAAGGCCACAAAAGAAGCGAAAGTCCCTGAAAAGACACTCTTTTTCTACTAGACTATTAAAATGACAGTTAAACAGAGATTAGGCAGTTGCTTTAGGATCCGCACTCTTCCAGCTGGTGACTAGTAGTTCTGTAGCACAAGCAATAGGCTTGATCTTTTGTGGAGGGAGAGTATGGGAGTAACAAATCCACTGTAGCGCAGTCTCTTGAGGGCACCATGCACCTTGCTATCCTAGGAGTGGTGAAGTTAGTGTCAATTTTGTTTTCTAGTAGCAGGCCATTTAATTGGTGAAAGAGAGCACTAGCCACTCCCCCTTGAAAAAACAAACACACTCTAGTTACTGCAAGTAAACCTGTTCATGGGAGGGAGGGAGAGAGGGAGTTCATTTTTATTATTATTATGCCACGATCAATACTCAAAGAAGATTATAGGGTTTTTTTTGTAGCTACTTTTATGAGGAAAAAATAGCATGCCAGTGGTGTATATGCCCATCAGAAAAACTGTTACAAAAGAAAAACATACACTTCTCTTTCATCATTCATTGGTACTCAGATTCCAGATAGCATAAACCTGTGATTAATCAAAATGTGAGGTCTGCATTACCATAACCTGTTATAGTGGGGGAAAGCACTTTTTGCATCTCAATAACCTTTTAATTTAAGTTCAAATACACACTGGTTACATTTGGTAGATGCAAGGGCAACAAAACGACATCCAGAAAATATCCTAAAATGTATATCCTATTAACACCACTGCAGTTGCCCTTTAAGATATATAACCAGTATTGTCTTGTGAGTTTTCTAAATGCAAGCAAATACAAGAAACAAATGGAAAGAGATCCATATTTTAAAACATGTCAGCTTCAGTTCTCTCATGTGCACAACGAGCAACACCATGTAATTCAAGGTCATCCACAAAGCATTTACAGGCCCACCAATGGAGATTATTTTATTACGTAATAGTGCCTGAAATTTGCTAGGCACGCCTCTAATCAAATTGAAAATTTGACCTGAAAGGATACTTTTTCAAACAGATACTAAATTACTCCATTTTAAATACAGATTAGCCTCTTTCCTCAAAGTTACAATATCTCAATTAATCTACACCTGTCCACCCCCTCCTAACAAAGACATATAAAAAATAAAGAGAGGTGTGGATAAATGTGTCTATTGAATGTCGTACTTTACATAAACTGGAATCAGATTAATGTTAGCTACCAAACCTTTTTATATTTTCTTATTCTTGGAAGATGGTTTGCTCTGCATTTAACAAATGAAAAAGTAATACAGAAAATCTCAGTAATCATTTATTTGTCATAATAATGCGGTCAACACACAAGAGTCACAGATGTTTAGACATTATCAGTATTCAGCACTACGTTATTCTACATTTAGGACAGTGTAACTGTTAGACTGTAAACTCTTTGAAGCAAAGACTGTCATTTACTGTATGATTGTACAGTGGCCTAGCACAATAAGACCCCAATCTGTTGAAGCCTGTAGGGGCTATCATAATATAAATGTTAAATAATACAATTACTAAAAACATTTAAAATACATTTTAAATTTCTTTTATATTAGGTCTATCTCTAGCAAGTATATTTCAGCACAAGAATTTCACTTTGTAATCCCCACTACAGAAATTACACAGAAATCCCTGCAGACCACACTGAAATTTTGCAGCTAGGAAACTTAATGGAAAACGGAGCATTGACTAGAACAGTGTTTCTCAATTGGTGTTCTGAGGAGGAACACTGTTAGGGTTCCGCGATCAGCTGTTCCCCACGCCGCCGAAAAAGGGAAGATGTCCCGGATTTTTCGGCGGAGGGTATCGAGTGCAAGTGTAATTTAATTGAGAAAGGCTGATCTAGTTGTTTGTATACAATTTGCTTATTTCGACATTTTTTTTGGCCCCATATGTAAAAATATTGTTAAGAGTTTGGGGGGTTCCGCAATTATTTATCGAGTTCAAAAGGGTTCCGTGGCCAAATTTAATTGAGAAACACTGGATTAGAAGGATCAATCAAGGCACTACCATACATCTGCTTACCTGTCTTATAAAGAAATCTCCATGAATTAGAGATACAATCCCAAAATTTGTATACTTAAAAATATGATCCATCAGCCACATCATCTGACGGACAACCTGAAAAAAGTTTAGAAAAGGACCTGTTAGTATATACTGCTTGCAGAGAATCAGACGTTAGAGAAGTCACCTTTTCAAAAGCCAGCAAAAAAACCCCACAAGCTAACACATAAAATAAAGGAATTAGCTCTTCAAAAGTGAAAAGCAGATGCCATTTTGTTTTCTAGGAAGGGGCCTAATATGAATGCTATCCTTAGAGTTAGCGACAATTTTACCCCGCTATTTACATGGTCTAAGTTCACACAGGCACATTGTATGCCCCCTGCTGACAATGCCATCCCCATTTTAAATCAGACTGTTTCATCCACCAACTGTTCTCAGTTTCAATTTTACAGAAATTACTATGGATTTTAAATCTTCAGCTACTTTACTCCTCCCATAAAAAAACATATACCTGCCATTTCCATTTTATTTTTGATGTTAACAGACTTCTTAAAAGAGAGTTATTTGATATGAAACAATTTTTGTCTCCAGGTGAAGAACAGTTACCTACCTGTAAATGTGGTTCTTCAAAATGTTGTTATCCATTTGGATCCCACTCTAGATGTGGATACATCCATGTGCACAAGATCAAAACCTTTGAACAGTAATATCAGTTGGGCTGCACCTGTGCTATGTATGTCCTGTACCCTCCCCCGCAGAGTACATAAAAAAAATTGTGCACAGGGCAGCCTACCTGAGCTAGCATGGGTAACAAGAGCAGCAAAATCAGCATAGTGCAGGCTAAAGAGCCGAGTACGTACTCAGGATTCATGCCGGACTTGTACTACCCAAGCTGAAGCCTGAACTGTGCTGTCTTCACTGCTATTATTACTTGTGCTAGCCTGATTCAAGCTACTTTGGATAGGTTAGCCAACAAACAGCTTTTGCTGTGTAGACATAGCCTATGTCCTATCAAGATAATATAGCAAGACCCTTGAAGCAAGGGTCCAAGGTGAGGAATCTCTTTCCTCTCAAAGAGAATTGAGGTTTTAAGAAAAAAGGAGTAAACTAATAGCTTGTATCAGATTCTTATTTGCAACAATTTAGGGAATACACTTGGGAAAAGTTTTAACACCCCATTATCTCTATAGAATGTTATCTAAAGAGGGTCAACCATGAGAGGTTGGAGTTTGCTGACCTCTCTAGGGGATGTAATGGCAACTAAGGTGGCCACTTTGAGAATAAAGTGATGTATAGAGCATCCGGAGAAGTCCAAAGGGAGCTCCAAGAGTTTGCAAGGACAATATTAAGATCCCAGATCAAGGGGAGTTCTCTAACTGATGGGTGAGCATTCAGTATTGCTCAGATTGCTGCAAGGTGGATTTATGCAAAACTAAAAAGTCCAGAGTGTTTAAATCCAGAATGTGGTAGAGGATTTTTTGGTATAAGGAGCCTTCAATGTGTCACGGTTGGGTTGGGCTGCCCAAATTGAAAATCATTTCCATTTAGATGATCTTCCAAATAAAGAATTTTTTCCTTTGCAGGAGGTTCTCTTGGACTTGTAAGAAGCAGTCCATCAGCTACATTCAATCAGCCAACATCCATAGTCAGCACCATGACCTAGGGTCTGGATGAACCATCTGGCCCAGTTTTGTAATATTATCCTTACAAAATCTAGTAGCATGGGAGGCCAAATAAATATCTTGAGATCTGTTAGCCAGAATTGTGTCTGCTAATATGGAACTGTCAATGTGTAATGGCTACATGCTGTCCAATTTTGCAAATCACCCTGTGAATGAAATGAATTGGTAGAAATGCATACACAATACACTTGACTTGAGCATGAAGGAAAGATGATGGAGACAAGCATTAGATGGCATATACATTTGTTCAGTCCTCCTAGATCTGGGATAGGTAAAAACCCCCTTTTTTCCTCCAGGATAAGGAAGTATCAGTAGAAGCCTCTTCCCCATTACTTCATGAGTTACCTACTCTAGTTTAGTTCCTAACTAAAGCACAGAAGCCAATTCTTCCTTACCTGCAGGGTCCCTGAAGAGGGAGAGGGGACGGGAGTGGGGAAAAGGACTGAAATTGCAAGACAGCCATGGGAAACAACTTCCAGCACCCATCTGTCTATTATTGCAGTCCACGCCTAAAAAAAACAAAAGTCAAGCTGGCATCCAAAGATAGGGCTGGCACTTGAGTGGTTAAACGTGGATCTTGACCCATGCATCAAGCTTGTTGTCTGGAAGCAAATTAATGCTGATGTGCAACTGAGAAAGAGGATGACCTCCTCCAAGAGAACCATGACTTCTTGGGTGCTCAGAAGACCATGATTGAAGAGAGATATCTTTTTCCTGGATTACTCCAGATATTTAAAGAGTTCACCCATTTGGGGCTGTGGCCTGGATGCCAAATGAATGCAATGTGGCCCTGAAGTTCTTCAGGGAGCATGGTGCATCACCCGTTTGTGCACTGAGTATATCTGCCCTGGAAGGGCAAATCCTCATTTCTACTCTGCACTTCTCTCAGAATGCCAGGAAGCTCTATGTACCATCACTGCGGTGGACATCGCTTATTTTGTATCACAGTCACTGGCTATAAGAAGGAACTAAGGGACAGCTACAGCCACTATGCTGTTAAGGTGGGAGGGCACACGAGCACAAATGGCCCAGCAGACACAGATATTCAAAGATTCTGATATTGCATGCATAAAGCACATGCACACTCAGAGTGGGATCCACACTGACACATACAAAGAATTTACTTTTTCTGATTCAGTTTCAAGAGGTCCATTGCTTTTTGCTTCTTGCCCTACCCACTTAAAAGTGAGGGAATGAGGATGAAGTGTGAAAAGAAATATTTCTCAGAATAACCACCACCAAGACCAGATGCTTCCTATTGCACAGTGCTGATTTCATCTCACTCTGAGCAGTTCTTGAACCAGTCATGGAATCTGACTAGATGGACTTTGATCTTATAGCAACTGGGAAAACTGGGAAAAGGAAGTTTTGAAACTTGCAGTGCAAGATAAAAAGCAGTCTCTCTTTCCATCTCCTCTCTCTCAAAACAGTGCTCTTTGGAATCCTTGTTTTACATGAGGAAGTATAACCAAACATATGGATACTACTCTGGTAACACGATGACTGGAGTCATTTTAACCTACCCTTCTTGGCTGAACAGATCATATACTCGTGTTGGTGAAATCTCAACAAGCTTCACAGCTGACACCAATTCAACTTATCAAACTATATAAAAAGGACAATGAACGTTAACAGATCACCTCTGATCCTATTACCCAACCAGCAGAAACTCTGCTCTGTAAAACTTGTCTTTAAAGAGAAAGCACTGGAATAGACAGGCCCTATATTCTATTTATATTATATTGTATATTTATAAAGTTTAAATTTCAATTTAAGGGGGTATTCCCTTCACAGGAGTCCCATGTTTCCCTAATCCATGCAAGTAAATCTGGAACAATCTTCTCAGAAAGTGTTACAGTTAAATAGCATTTCTATTTAAAATTTGAGAAGGCTAATAGTGATGGGAGGGATGCATATTTTATTTGTTTATAAATATTCAGTCTTTCATAAATTCTAAAACACTATCATTTTGCTGATATGTGCCCCTTAAAAAAGAAATCCGCTGGTGAATTTTTCAGAGCACTGCAGCATTCCCTTCTCACTATGCATGGAACCTGATCTTCAGCCTTAAGTCAGACAGACACTTTTTTAAACTGTTGTGAATGGATAGTGACCACCAAATCTATTTGATTTAAGCAATTGACTAGGACTTAGAAGATCTGGTTTCTATTCCTAGCATAGCCACTGGCCTCTGGGTGACCTTGAGTCACTTCACCTCTGTGCCTCAGTTTCCTTATTTCTGAAATGTGGATAATATAAGCTTTACCTCCTTTATAGATCTACTGATGAAAAGTGCTCTAAAAGTTAAATAAATAAACCAACCAACCAATAATACCTAAAAACATTTCTGGGACATTACCAATTTGTTAAGAACATACATGGTATGAAAGTTCTCAAAGCCCTGATAAAAAGACCATTTCAATGGTGTATTTAAAACCTAAGATCATTTAAAATAATAGTAGGTATACAATGATTTCTTCTGGCCATATCAATATCTTTTACCTTTCTAGTGGTTCCAAATTTTGGCTCAAAGAAATAAGCAATGTCATTCTGTACTCATAGTGAGTAAGAGATCTGAATTAAGCAATTCAAAAGCATTTGATTTAGCAATTCTATTATGGATAAGCTAGACTGATTTTCCAAATAATTATTTTTAACTGCTTATTTGAATCATGCACTATTTCGCACATACTAAAATTATACATTTTTTTAAAATACAAACTAAAAAGTCAAATCCATACTTAAGCTCTGGACCTATGTATTCCCAAGAGTGAAGAGTTGTAGCTTGCCATAGTTTCCTCAAAACCCCCAGACTTAAAGTTTGGAAATTCAGAGTTAAGGTTAAAAAGAAATTCACAACAACCAATATCAGAAAGAATGGAAACACATAATGAAGGTTTTTCAAAAAAATCTTTAGTTCTGCCCCTGTTCTGTAGCATTCTGTGCACTTATCACACCTTGGGGTAAGTTGGAGACTTTCTGATGGAAGATTTTATAGAAACCTTAAGAAGTTTGCGGCATACTTTATTTGAGTAGGATATCTATGGAGTCAAAGAAATCGGATGTATGTGACTCTGGTTTTCTTTATATGTTATCTAAGATACTTAAGAGTGATTTCTCACACATATAAGCTATCTAAGCCTTAGTCTGATCTTTAACAGGTTTAAAACCAGACACGGTAGTTACATGTCTATGATTAGTCTCACATTGTGACATTTACACTTTTACAGTGTAGCTTTGGGGAACGGTCCCAAATGAATGTCCCTAAATGTGGTCACTTTCGGTGAAGTGACGTAAAATGTCTAGCAAATTCCCAAAGGTCTTAAAGAAAGCAGGAAGAATTCACTATCAATGTAAAGACAGGTACCTTGCAGTTTAAATAGTGCACAAACAAAATTAAAGTAGTCCAAATATATCATCTCTCTCCCTCAATTTCCAGAGTAATTGGTGCAATGAAATGTGCTTTGTTTGATGATGATGTAGTCTCTAGTTTTTCACTTGTTTTCTGGCCTGTGACACAGAGGTGGAGTTAAAGTTCTTCTCTAAACCAGGATTGGCCATTCCCATATTTTTTAATGCTGAAGAAGAGAGGGAAGGCTTACCATGTAACCATAACTTTTAATATGCAGGGCAATGTTGCTGTCAGAGGATGACAAGAGACTCGGAAGAGTTTTTTCCGTTAAGATACTGTGTGCTAGGATCTGGGTGGTCCACCTGGAACAGTATCCTGTCTTCCAACAGCAGCCAAAGCCAAATGTTTTGGGGAATGAACAGAACAGAGCAATTGTTGAGTGATCCATTCCTTGTTATCCAGTCCTAGCAACTGGCACTCAGATGCGTAGTGACACTCTGAGCATGGGAAAGCATCCATGACCATCTTTTTTAACAGCAAGTGATGGACCTCTCATCCATGATTTACTTTTTGAACCCCATTATACTCTTGGCTTTCACAACATCCCTTGGCAAGGAGTTCCACAGGTTGACCATGCATTGTGTGAAGTACTTCCTTTTGTTTGTTTTAAGCCTGCTGCCTATTAAATTTCATTGTTATATACAACTCAACAATTGTATACACAGAGAATGAATAACCCAGTTCCCCGGTGATATCCTACCGTGCCTTTATCCTGAAGGCACATCATTAGAGTGCAGACATCTCCTGTTGCTTGATGGTTCACCAACATCATGGCTTCATCTTCTGAAACCACTTTAACATCATCTCCCCATTCGACTACTGTTAAAAGAAAAAAAAAAAAAAAAAAGGAGAAGAGTAAAGCTTTAAATCTGATCAAATTTTTAAGGCTACCAGAAGTTTTGCAAGTAGAAACCTACATGCTGCATGCCAATTTAAACTGGCACATAACACAGGACAATCATTAGATTAGCAATGCCATTTCCCTAAGCAAAACAAGAACTCAGTTTATAACTTTTAATCAGCAAGCACTCAATACACAACTGAAATAGTCTACCAGAACATATATACAGAATAAATCTCTTTAAAAAAAAAATTAAAAAAAAAAAAAAGGGTCACCATACTATATTTGGGCCTACAAAACCCACTATAAACTTTTGACCCATCTTTCAAGTTAAGCTGGCTCCCCTGATTAGATGCAGAAGTAGCTAAAAATGTCAAATTTTAGTCTCCACATTTGTTTCTCCTCCATTTTCTGGTCAAACTGTTGTGGTCAAACAAAACAAAACAAAACAAAACAAACACCCGGTAATTTTAATATTATGCTTAGGATATTAAGTTACATACGTGTTGCTATAATTTCTCCAAACTTAAGAAAATTATTTGTAGGAGAGAAAGTGGGTTAAGAGAACTAGTTGCTCAAAGAACAGGAACTATTAGTCATTATTTAGTATCACTGAGGCCAAAAATTTATGTCACAAGAGTGGTGACAGCATGCTAATCAACAACTGTAGTATCCAAACATTTATAAGAACAAGCAAAACTACCCAAAAAGGTCAGAAGGCAGACACCAGTATTCTTGACTTGATGGTCTCAATGTGACTAAACTCAGAAATGAAAGACAACCTCCTACAGGAGCACAGAGATGATGGAATTTTGGTAAAAACTTAGCTCAAATGAGAGAAGTTCAAACATACGCCCATACACAAACCTGTTGCCTAGACAATGAAAGACTGGAGTAAATAGAATCCCTCCTCAGCTGAAAGGGAGGTCCACTCAGACGCAAGGGCCATAAGGAGAGGGAAGGCAGTTAAGAAGTTCTATTATGTTCAGAAGAAAAATTCTGGATATATTGCCCAGAGATTTGGGGTAAGATGTTGGGGGTTTGTTTGGATTTTCCCCCCCAACTTTATCCAACTTTAGATTTCTAAAAGGCATTTGATTTAATACCTACCACTTGACATTTTGATTTAAAAAAACTAGAGCGATGTAAACTTAGCATGGCTCACATGAAACGGATAGAAAGCTGACTGACAGGTCTCACAATGTAATTTTAAATGAAGAATCAGATGTATTTCTAGTGGGATCCAGCAGGGATTAGCTCTTGGCCCTATGCTATTTGATTTGACTTATCAATTACTTGGAAGAAAACAAAATCACCACTGATAGTTTGCAGAGGACACAAAAATTGGGGGACTGGTAAATAACAAAGAGGATAGGTCACTGATTCAGAGTGATCTGGACTGCTTGATAAGCTGTCACTATGCAAACAATACCTGTTTTAATGGGGTTAAATGTAAACGTATACATCTAGGATCAAAGAAGGTATCTATACATACAGGATGGGGAGCTCTATTCCAGGAAGCAGTTATCCTGAAAAAAATCTGGGGGTCATGGTGGATAATCAGCTGGACATGGCTTTCAAGTGCAATGCTGTAGCCAAAAGGGCTAACATCATCCTTGGATGGATAAGCAGGGGAATCTAGCGTTGGAGTAGAGAGATTACATTACCTCTGTATTTGGCCCTGATGTGGCTACTGCTGCAATACTGTATCCAGTTCTAATGCCAACAGTTCAAGAGTGATCTTGATAAACTGGAGAGGGTTCAGAGAGTAGCCTTGAAAATGACTAAAGGACTAGACAACATGCCTTACTGAGATAGACTCAAGAAGCTTACTCTAACTTGATCACAGTCAATAAGAACCTATATGGGGGAACAAATATTTGATAATGGGCTCTTCACTCTAGCAGAGAAAGGTGTAACATGATCCAGTGTTTAGAAGTCAAAGCTAGACAAATTCAGACTGGAAATAAGGTGTACATTTAACAGAGAAGATTAACAACTATTAGAACAATTTACCAAAGGTCATGGTGGGACCGGGTGGGAAGTGGGCTGCTGCCACGCGGCTTCCCCAGAAGTCAGCAGCTGCCACCCACCTCCCCTTCACTCTGCTTTTCCCGGGTACCCCCTGCCTGTGTCTCGCATACCTCCAGGGGTACGCGTACCACAGGTTGAGAAACTATGGACTAGATCACCACAATAGTCCCTTCTGGTTTTATAATCTACGAATCCTCAGAAATCCAGTTAGCACTGTAGTCTCATAATTCAGGAGACTTGCACAGTTTTTGTCCATATCTGACAGCTGCAATAGTGTTGAATTGAGTCTTAAATACAAAGTTAAATTATACATCTGAACACCAACTCAACAAATCAAATGACTGATACCAGGAGAAAGATTTCTGATACCATAACATCCTCCTGCCCAGACTCTTCACAATGAGAGAAGCAACAGACCCTTCTTTATTTCCTTAACACAAGCCTGTAAGATTCTCCATGTCCTTATCTGGCTGCCTGATCATTTGCTAATCCTCTCTCTCAAGAGAATTTTTCCCCCTCCCTGAATTATGATTTCTAATTTGTGAAGTTATAATTTGAATCCTACTTGTAGCAGATTTCCTGAATCCGGAATCAGTTTACTGTGTATCTATCATGTACCTATGTACACAAACTAGCACCCGGTGCTGAGAGATACTACCCATGTATCTGAGGTTATAGAGGAAAAGATTATAATTTTAAGATTCATATGAGAAATACCATAGCATATGATTCTTTTTGAAAGTGTCACTTCAGTAAGCTTGCACTACACAGCTATGCTGACAACTCACCAATGCACAACACAACCTCAAAGCTGTGCTTCCAAAGCCCGGCCAAAAAAAACCCAAAACAAAATACATGATGCATATACAAAGTGCAGTTTTCTCAGGCAACTAACTCTTACTGTATCAAACTTTTTTTTCCACCAGATTGCTCAAAAAGGGGACTTCTCAGAGAGCCATTTCCTTGTCAAATGTCAATTTTCTAACTGCAGTCATTTCTACTGTTCAAAAATGTTGTAAGATTCTTATGTATTTTTGGAAAATGTTTCACACTAAAAAAACAGAACCCATTTTTGCTCAAATTTTCAATAAAATATTGATTTCACACAGAGATCAAACCTAGAAAATTTCAGCTTATAAGGGGAAGTTATAAGCCATCGGAAACAGGGTTGAACTAGACACATGTATGCAACTTAAGTATAAACAGCCACTGCTTCTCTTATTATAAACCTGTGGTTTTCAACCTTTTTTCACTTGCGGACCCCTGAAAAATTTCAAATGGAGATACAAACCCTTTTTGATATCTAGAAAACCCCAGGGTCCACAGACCCACAGGTTGAAAACCACTGCCATAAACAATACAGAGGCAAGTCTACAGAGGCTAATCCTCATAGAAGCCGGAATAAATTTAGAACCAGATTCCACAGTTGTTTATATGGATCTTGCATGCAGCATCAGGAAAGTTTGGTTTTGCAGGTTATGGTTTGTTGTTTTGTTTTGTTTTTTAAGAGGAAAATATAATGGTAAACCCCCAAAATTGGCAGGGACACCAAGCAATGAGGCAGGTATGGTACTGACACTACTTCTAACTTTTTTTTCAAGTCAGTTTCAAGTTCATGGTGTCCCTTTAAACTACAGTGTAATACATACATAGTTCCATCATGGCAGGCACTTCTGCCCTTGTAAACTTTCAGACTGTTAGGATAAACAAAATGAGTACATTTCATCTTTAAGGGATATTTGTTATATTGCATTCCCCTTCTGCAAGTGGAAAAACACAGCTCAAACATCAGGTGTGTGGCAGCAAAACAAGGGGACACTGCTTTGCTTCACTGTGAAAAGGCAACAGTTCAGTGACAAACATTTGTCACTTAGGGCTCTTGAACAGCAGCAAATGCTCCTCTGATAATTTCTTCCCATTGCCAAGATATACTGCATACCACAGTGATACTTCTAGAGCTGCAAATTCAGAAAGTCATGTATCTGCAAACACCAGTTCAGCATAATGAGGGACATAAGAAAGAGCAGGAATAAATCTTTACCAATATGCTAGCTGTCCCCAGCAATTAAACTCAACTGACATAATTAAAGGAAGAGAGCTTTTTTTATTTGCATGCGTAACTGTCTGGTATTGTTGTTTCAAAATAAAGGTTTTACTTTTCAAATGCCTGTCTGAGTTCTTCAGTGCTGATTTAGGCCCATTTATCAGGTTATTAAACAAACAATATGATGACAAAACTAAAAAGCAGTCTCATTTTTTCTCCTGCCTTAGAGTGATCTTTTAGTTTGCTACATATTTCTGTATACTTGGACTTCCATCCCCCAAGTTTCACAATTCACTTCCTATACAAGGTTACAGACCAATCACTTCAGAGCAATTTCCTGCAATAACAACTACTAGTAAACCTATGGCCATATTCCAATGTCCTTTCCTCAAGACAGCTATTCCTGGGAGGCAAGAATCTGAAGAACATCAAGAACATAAAAAGAGGAAAACTTTATGCAACCATTTGAACAATACCCATGGACTATGGCTTCTGAGTCTGTGATTTGCCATACTCTGAAGAGACCCGAGGGATGAGAGATGATATATGAGGAACCTGGATTTTCTGTACCAAAGAACCTGGGAACTTTAGAGAAATGTTCTCTTTTGCCTAGGAATAATACCTAATACAAACAAGAATAGGAACATACCTGGAACATCTCATGTACTCAATGTTCAAAGTACTTAACTATCTTTGAACAGTGATATTTCAGTGGGAATTGAGAGCTAGGACAATGCGCATAGTACCTGAAGTGACTTATAGCAGTGTTACATTGTGCAGCGACAAGATGCGCCTCTTCTCCTGAAGGATTCTCGCAACTGTGCTTGGTTTCAAACATGCAATATTCAAGGTTAGACTAGATGAGCCTTCTCCACTCTCAATTTGTTTTAAAACAAACAAGTATTCACCGCTTATCACACTCCTTACTGTGGTTAAACCAATTTGCCACAGATCTCCACACAGAATGGCTTTTACCAGTTCTTGCTGTTGCTAACCAAACTCATAAGAATTAACAGCAAGAAACACTGGAGTAATTTTTTTTTTTAAAGTTACAAGTAAGCAGAGCAACCTCAAGTATCCAGAAGTTTTAAGGACATACTCTGTAACCTGAAGCTGGTAGGTATCATCAAGTTTTGAAATATGTGCATAGGGTTTCCACCAACAAGCAGCATAGACTCCAAAGCCATCTGGCTGGCTCCCCTGCTTATGAATATCCAGCTCAAGACAGAGATTCCTGAAAACAAGGTTACTTACCAGTAACTGTTGTTCTTCGAGATGTGTTGCTCATATCCATTCCAATGTAGGTGTGTGCGCGCCCCGTGCACAGATTCCCGGAACTTTTTTCCCTAGCAAGCCCCGCAGGGCCAGCTCAGGCGCCCCCTGGAGTGCCGTGCTCATATCGCAGTATAAAGGGCGCTGCTGGCACCGCGGGTCCCCAGTCCCTTCTTTCTGCCAACTCCGACAGTGGGGACGGGGGTGGGTTTGGAATGGATATGAGCAACACATCTCGAAGAACAACAGTTACTGGTAAGTAACCTTGTTTTCTATCTTCGAGTGATTGCTCATATGCATTCCAATGTAGGTGATTGCGTAGCCATACCTTGGAGGAGGGTAGGAGTTATCGGTGACCTGCTCTTGACAGCACGGCTCTGCCGAACCCTGCGTCCTCCCTTGCTTGTTCCACGATGGCGTAATGCGATGTGAACGTATGGACTGACGACCAGGTCGCTGCCCTGCAGATGTCCTGCAGGGGAACCCGCTCCAAAAAGGCTGCGGAAGAGGCCTGGGCCCTAGTGGAGTGTGCTCTTACCGCACCTGGGAGGGGAACCCCTGCCTGCTCATAGCATGCCTTAATGCAGGCAGTAATCCACTTGGAGATACGCTGGGTGGAGACAGGTGAACCCTTCATCCTATCCGCCACCGCTACGAAGAGCTGTGTCGACTTCCGGAAAGGCTTGGTCCTCTCAAGATAGAAGGCCAAGGCTCGCCTGACATCCAGCGAATGTCCTCTCCTTTCCTCCTCCGACCCATGGGGTTTTGGAAAGAACACAGGAAGGAAAATGTCCTGGTTACAGTGGAACTGAGACACCACCTTAGGCATAAAAGCCGGGTGAGGCCTCAGCCGGACCTTATCCTTATAAAAAACCGTGTAAGGGGGCTCCGAGGTTAACGCCCTCAGTTCGGAGACCCTTCTGGCCGAGGTGATAGCCACCAGGAAGGCTACCTTCCATGATAAAAGGAGAAGGGAGCATGTAGCTAAGGGCTCGAAGGGGTGGCCCATCAGCCCATTGAGGACAAATTTGAGGTCCCAGGGTGGCACCGGGTCCCGCACCTGAGGGAAAGTCCTCTCCACCCCTTTAAGGAACCTTACCGACATGGGGTGAGAGAATAGGGAGCGGCCCTCCATGGGTTGGTGGAAGGCCGAGATGGCCGCTAGGTGTACCTTGAGGGAGGCCAAAGCCAGGCCCTGCAGTTTAAGCTGCAGCAAGTACTCCAAGATAGCCTGTATAGGGGATAGGCTTGGGTGCAGCCCTCTCTCTTCCGCCCACCCTGAAAACCTCCGCCACTTAGCTTTATATGTGAGTTGCGTGGACGGCTTCCTGCTGCCCAGGAGGACCTGCTGGACCTGCATGGAACAGGCTCTCTCTCCCTCCGTCAGCCACAGAGTCTCCAGGCGGTGAGGTGGAGGGAGTCCAGGTCGGGGTGCAACAATCTCCCATGGTCCTGGGAGATCAGGTCGCACCGTCTGGGTAGCGGAATCGGTTCGGTGGTGGAGAGGTCGAGCAGCATGCTGTACCAGTGCTGTCTCGGCCACGCTGGGGCGATCAGGATGATGTTCGCCCTGTCCCTCTTGATCTTGAGGAGAACTTGGGGCAGGAGCGGGACGGGGGGGAATGCATACATTAAATCCCCTGTCCAGGGAACCAAAAAGGCATCGGACAGAGAGCCCGGCTCGCGACCCCTGAGCGAGCAGAACCTCAGGCATTTCCTGTTTTCCGCTGTAGCGAACAGGTCCAGACGGGGAGTACCCCACCGCTGGAAGATGAAAGCCACCACGTCCTGGTGTAAGGACCATTCGTGGCGGGGAGAAAAGGATCTGCTGAGGCGGTCCGCCTCGTTGTTTCGTACCCCCGGGAGATGAGAGGCAGATAAATGAAACCCGTGTCTCACCGCGAAGTCCCAGAGGCGAATAGCTTCCTGGCAGAGTGCCGAGGAGCGTGCCCCTCCCTGCCTGTTCACATAGAACATGGCTGCCGTATTGTCTGTGAGGACTTGGACTACCCTGCCCCTCAGGTATTGGAGGAAAGCCTTGCAGGCTAATCGGACCGCTCTGAGCTCGCGTACGTTGATGTGCAGAGCTCTCTCCTCCGGTGACCAAAGCCCTTGGGTGCCCTGGTTGTGAGAAATGTGGGCTCCCCATCCCCGATCGGATGCGTCTGTGATGAGCGTCACAGATGGGGTAAACTCTCTGAAGGGAACGCCCGTCATCACTTCCCTCGGGTCCCTCCACCAATCGAGGGACGACAGAACCTGTGGGGGAACCAGGACCATTCTAGTTAGAGAATGCCTGTGCGGTACGTATACCGAAGCCAACCAGCTCTGGAGAGGTCTAAGCCTCAATCGTGCCAGTCTTACTACATATGTAGAAGCTGCCATATGTCCCAACAGCTGCAGGCAGTGCCTGGCTGTCGTCATGGGGGACAGGTGGAGATCAGATATGATGGCTGTCATCGCCTCAAACCTCGCTTGAGGGAGGAAGGCTCTGGCTTGTACCGCATCCAGCCTGGCTCCAATAAATTCTATACATTGCACCGGAGTAAGTGTGGACTTCTGCTCATTAATAAGCAACCCCAGTCTAGCACACAGTTCGCGTGTGCGAAGGAGACTATGCTGCACATGTGAACTCGACCTCCTCCTGATCAACCAGTCATCCAAATAGGGGAAGATCTGAACACCTCTACGGCGCAGGTGGGCCACCACCACGGCCATACATTTAGTAAACACCCTGGGTGCTGAGGAGAGTCCAAAGGGTAGGGACCGAAACTGATAATGGCTTCCCGCTACCTCAAATCTCAAAAACCGCCTATGGGCCGGTAAAATAGAGATGTGGAAGTATGCATCCTTCAAGTCAAGGGCAGCATACCAATCCCCTGGGTCAAGGACCGGGATAATTGTGGCGAGGGAGACCATACAAAACTTAACACGCCTAATATACTTATTTAGGCGACGTAGGTCCAAAATGGGCCTAAGGCCTCCCTTCGCCTTGGGGATTAAGAAATATTTAGAATAAAATCCCCGGCCCTGCTCGGGCACTGGGACTTCCTCCACCGCCCCCAGCACGAGGAGTGACTCGATCTCCTGCACTAGGAGTCGGACCGAGGCCAGATCCCCAATGGGGGACGGCCTTGGAGGGGTGTTGGGGGGGGAGGCTGTAAGCTGGAGGGTGTACCCCTTGGCAATCACCTCCAGGACCCACCGGTCCGTAGTAATGGCTTCCCATTCTATAAGGAAAGGGCGAAGCCTATCCGCAAACGGCCGGCCAAGATCCCAGAGAGAAGGAAGAGTACTACCCTCCTGCTCTCGGTCAAAAACATTTATTAGACTGATTACCCCCTTTTGCAGGCCCCTGCTGGCCCCCCGCAGAGGACCCCTGGCGGCCTCCTCTGCTGGGACCACGGTAGTGCTCACGACCCCTCCTCTGCTGGGCGGGTTGAGGAGCCGGCCTGGGCGGGGGTGGTGGTTGCCTCTGGGCCTGCGGTCTGGACTGCTGCCTGGAGGCCTGAGGAGTATACAACCCAAGTGACTTCAGGGTGGCCCGAGAGTCCTTGAGTGCGTGGAGCTTGTCGTCTGTCTTCTCCGAGAACAGACCCAGGCCATCAAACGGCAAGTCCTGAATGGCCTGCTGAACCTCCTGGGTGAGGCCAGAGGCCTGAAGCCACGAACAGCGGCGCATCACGACCGCCGAGGCCATTGCCCTACTGGCGGTGTCCGCCGCGTCGCTAGCCGCTTGCAGCGCAGCGGTAGCCACCGCAGCCCCTTCCTGTAGGACAGTGGAGAAATCCGCCTCCTGGTCAGGGGGCAGCTGGGAGGCAAACCTCTGCATCGAGGCCCACAGGTTTTTATTGTATTTCCCAAACAGGGCCTGGTGGTTCGCTACTCTAAATTGCAGCGCCGCAGTAGAGTAGATTTTTCTCCCGAATAAGTCCAGCTTACGGCCCTCCTTGTCCTTAGGGGTGCTACCCTGGTTCCCCTGACGGTCCCTCTGGTTGGCCGCATCGACCACCGGGGAGCTGGGCGCGGGGTGGTTGTAGAGGAACTCAAATGGTTCCTTGGGGACGTAATATTTTCGTTCCACCCCCTTGGAAGTGGAAGGCAGGGAGGAGGGGGTCTGCCAAAGTTTCCTTGCTATCTTCATGACATTGTCATGTACTGGCAAGGTCGCCCGGGAGGGTCCCAGAGAGCTCGAGGGCCCAAAGAGGGAGTCCTCCTCCTCGGACATGAGTTTAAATTCCATGCCCAAGTTCTCAGCAGCCCTCTTTAGAAGGTCTTGATGGGCCCTGAAATCGAACAGGGGCCCCTTACGGTCCCTTGCTGCTGCCTCATCAGGCGAGGATGAGGAAGAGAAAGGTAGGGGTGCAGTAGAGGGTCCCTCCCCTGGGTCCGAATCCTCCGAACCCTGCTCTTGAGCCTTAGGGGCCGGGGGTACTGGGGGGGCCACCACCGATTGTAGTGACACCGAGCCCTGGGGCATAGGGGCATTCCAAGGTCCCCAATACGGCCACTGCCAAGGGCCCTGGGTCCACCCGGCGGCCTGCAGGGAAGGCTGATGCAGCCGCACCGCCTTCCTATCACTGGAGCCCCCTGTGCGCCGCTTATGTTGCCGGCGCGTGGAGCGGTCCGACACCGACGTCTGCGGTGCCGGCGATACGAGGAGGTCGGGGACGACGACGACGCACCAGACCTGCCCCTGCGGCGGGAGGACTTACGGTGCCGCTTACCCCCTCGAGACCGAGAGCGGTGCCGACGATGGCGACGCTGAGGGGAGTTCAGTCGCCCCGATGTCGGTGCTGGGGTCATCACCGGTGCCGGTCCCATCGGTGCCGGGGCCATCACCGGTGCCGGGCCCATCGGTGCCGGAGTCAGCGGTGCCGCCAGATGTGAGTCGCTGCCTCTCGAAACGACCGACAGTGACCTAGATCGGTGCCGGGACGGGCTCCGCACCGAAGATTGCGAGCCCGAGTTCCGGTCCCTGCTCAAATCGGAGCTGGATCTGCGGCTCCGGCGATGGACTCGGGACCGCCCACGGTGCCGCGGTGCCGAGTCGCTCGACGACCTAGAGTCGGAGCTCGGAGGGGAGCCGACGCTCTCCACCCTCCGTGACCGTCTGGAAGGAGACTTGGATTGGGAGCGTCTCCAACCACCGGGACCACCCAGCGCGGGTTTGCCCCGAGACGCAAGTCCCTTGTCCCTCGGCCGAGGGGGGGACGGAGGCGTGGGCAAGGCCATGAGGGCTCGTGCCACAGTAAACGCCTCCGGCGTCGACGGCCCTTGCAGGTGCACTCCCCCACTCCCCGGAGTCGGGGGAGGCAGCCTGCGCGGAGACCCCGGTGCCGGAGTAATCTCTACGGCCCTTGGCTGGGGCGTCTCCGTACTCCCTCCGCCCTGCGCGGGCCGGGGAGAGATCTTGGGTGCGGCCAAAGGCCGTGCCGTCTTCTTGGCCACCTTCGAGGCCCGCGGCGGTGCCAAAAGTGGTGCCGGTGGGGGGGCGCTCCGCACCGACGACACACTCGGTGCCGACGGAGACCGGGACGGCTCGGATGCCGGACGGAGCGCCGACTCCATCAGAATTGCCTTTAGCCTCGCGTCCCTTTCTTTCTGGGTCCGAGGCTTAAAGGACTTACAAATCTTGCACTTGTCTCGACGGTGTTCTTCGCCAAGGCACCGGAGACAGCGGTCATGCGGGTCGCTGATCGGGAAGGCTTTACCACACAAGTCACAGTTCTTAAAGCCTGTGGAACCCGGCATGACTGCCTCGTAGAAGGAACCCCGTCCGGGGTTCTAACCTTATCACTATAACTAACTATATAACAACTAATTGAACAATAACTCTGAAACAGTGAGAAAAAACTAGGGAATAAGCTCCTTGCACGCAGCAAGAGGCGATAGTTCCAGCAACCGTCACAGGCGGAAAGAAGGAACTGGGGACCCGCGGTGCCAGCAGCGCCCTTTATACTGCGATATGAGCGCGGCACTCCAGGGGGCGCCTGAGCTGGCCATGCAGGGCTTGCTAGGGAAAAAAGTTCCGGGAATCTGTGCACGGGGCGCGCACACACCTACATTGGAATGCATATGAGCAATCACTCGAAGATAGAAGGTGTGCATACCTGGGACAAAGGGGATGGCAGAAGGTGTCTCAGAAATTGCGTTCCAAAGACTTGATTCAGACCCATTCAAGTCTATGGGAATTTTCCTATTGACTTGAATGGAAGCAGAATCAACCCCTAAACCTTATAAGCCCTGAGCTTTAGGCACAATCACTCCATTCCTTTGGAGGCCCACCTGCAGCTACTTCTCCAGGGCATTATACCTTTATTATCCAAAGCCCAATTATCTCAGCAATAAGTGGGGACCTGGCCCTGTTTCAGTTAAATGAGATTTCATTACACTAATTTATAGACAGCAATTTTTAAAGTCATGGTGAATTTAGTGCTGATGAAACTTGCCGGATTAAGACTTCTGGATACCGAACAATTCTACCCACAAATGACATAGTTAGAAGCAGAAAAAGCTTTACCTACAGCTACCTCAGTCTGATCTGCAAGGGCCATATCAGAGAGTGGAAGGGTAGCTGAGCCTCCATGTGCAGGACCCCAGATTTCGACATTCAGATTTTGGATCGCATAGTTTTGGATGAGAGTTTGCAAGAACAACTAGTACATACAACTGCTGGGAAGCGATCCTCAAGAGAAAGAATGAAGCCTCAGAAACAGCATGCCAGTAAGAAAACGATTAAGTGTAAGAAAGGGAGGAGCAAAATCTATCTAAGATATTCATAAGGCAAAAAGGTTCAAGATGCACCCATGGCCTTAGCATCAGCAATAGCAACTTTATAATCACAGTCCAAAACTAAACTATATGAGCTACTCTGTTTAGAGCCACTAGCATAAGAGAGCAATGAAAAAAAAAAAATGAAAAAAAAACACACTCTCTTTCACCTCCCCCCTCAAAACAAAACAAAACAAAAAAACTTATGGATGAAATATTGTGAATTGCTCTCCGTTTCTGAGACCAGAGCAGCGGCTGACAGTTTTGAGAGCACTTTGCAACTTTACAAATCATGACTAACACATCTGGTGAGAGAGAAAGAATTAAAAAGCTTAGAGAAGTGCTCAATCTATTCACGTGTAGCCAATTCATATCAGCATAGAGATTGTTTATTCATTTGATACACTTTGGCATACCTATTCAGACAGGCGACCCAAAAATCTAGAGAATGTTTGCAAGGGATCAACTACGCAAATTAAGACATTGCACCTTTGATCAATATGCATGCATCATTTGCATATTTGTTTTTATTTTTAACTGAACATTTATTTAATTTTCTATTCCTGCTTTCTCACTACAATATTAATTGTTCTGCTACAGTGACAGGCATGCTAAGAGAGTCAAAATAAATAATTGTATAGACATGTGAATGCCTTTCAGTCCTGATGAATCATCTAAGTTTAAAAATAATAAACACACACAGATTTGTGCCTTCCCCACTGTCCCCACCTTTTTATTTATTTATTTATTTGGGAGGGTGGGGAGGAAGATGGACGCAAGACAGGCAGAGAAGAACCCAGATACAATTTACCCCTCCTGACTGCAGTCTCACCAAAATCACAAAAATTGCCATAGTTAGTCCACAAATAAAATTACAGACCCCACAATAAATAGCTTTAGGGCAGGAAGAACTTTGAAACTCCTGCTTCCTTCAGAGGAGAGGCCAGAGGGCTTTTTCTTTCGGAAGAACAAAGGAGCATATTTTCAGCATTGCCAACCCCTAACATTCAAAAAACCTGAGTTGGGCCACAAAATCATGTGGTTGGCATGAGTTATGAGATACTTAAATAATACATTTGGGATTCTATTTATTTGCCTCCTAGGTTTTGAACTTCTAGGGTGCATACAGGTCACACAGTTGATTTTCTCTGCAACCATGAGGCCTAACACTTAGCTTTAAGTGAAATTCTCATGCAGCCACACAAATCGAGTAGTTGGTGCTTTAAGAACCACCCGCTCCAAAAAAGTATTTCAAGACTTGCAAAAAAAAAAGTTGTGAGTTGGCAACGCTGAAAACAAAGCAGTATTATGTATTTTTTTATGACCAGGGTCCTGTAAACGCACTCAATAACCTTTGCAAATTTTCAGCCATAAAAATCAATAGCATAAAAAAAACAAAAAACAAACAAGTAGACTCTGCTTCCCTTGTGACCTCAGCAAACTGTTCCTTTATTCTAAGCCTCAGAACACCAAAGCTGAAGTAAATTACTAAATTTCACACATACTTCTCTGAATTCTATTATGCTTTATTATAATAAGGTATTATATACAGTCCAGTGCTGTCCACAGCAGCTAGTCAAATCTTGTTTAGCTGCACCAGTGAGATACAGTTGTTAAATGGTTATTTGCCCTTTGTTGATGTGGCCTTTGGGAGATGGCATTAAGAAATTCTGGGAATGGTGACAGAGATTAGTTAGAAATAAAACAAATGAGAAGTTTGATAAGCAAGGTGACATACCAGGGTACAATCCAGCTTGTTGAGCAGCTGTGTCACCCCTTATAACTTCACATATGTTGCTACACATACTTTATCAGGACAATACTGACCAGCAAATTATGAGTTTTCAAATGATACCTTACAAGGCATATCTTGTACAAACATTATTACAATAGTGTGTAGGGTGTGAATACAGGGTATATTCCGTCACAGCAGCTCACTGATTTCATGGTTTCCACAACCACTGTGTAAGACTTGGTCAGCCTGGATCCTCACACTAACCACTTACCCATCCTCACCACTAAATACAAACCTATATTTTCAGGAACTCTGGAAGGCAGTTTGGGCTACATAATATGCCTACACCTTGTAAAAGGACACATGAATAATGTATGCTGGAGATAGTTAAGAAAAAAATTAAGAACATTTGTCTGTGCAACTTGATAGACTTGCTCCATGCTGTGATAAAACAAAAAAACCAAAACCAACCCTGATTGATTATATCCTGTTTTAGATAACAGTGTTGTACAGTAATTAAGGGAACATTTCCACACTAGAAGGAATTAAAAAATACTAACAAAGAAAAGCAAGTTTCTTCTGTCACACCCATTCCTTCCAGTTGTCTTTGAGGTTACTGGAATTCCTAACTAATGGCACAGAATGCATTGCATACTGTCAAGCATACTGCATACATTGATAGAAAGGAAAATGAACACAACACAGAGAGAGGGGAAGGGAGAAGCAAGAAAAAGTGATATTTTTTAAATGTACCTTCACATAAAAGTTTACCATTTTACTTCTGCTTCTAAGAATATACCTTTTAATAAGAACTGAAGATACTCTGAGTACCTCTACCATTCATTCCAGTATCTGCAACCTAAAAAGGTCATTCTAGGGACCTTCGAGAGGCAAGGTGGGTGAGGTAGTATCTTTTATTGGACCAACTTCTTTTGGTGAGAGTCAAGCTTTTGAGCTTACACAGACCTGAAGAAGAGCTCCAATAAAAGATATTACCTCATGCACCTTGCCTCTCTGATATATTGGGTCCAGTACAGCCACAGCCACACACACACACTGCATAATTCTAGGGACATGACATACGAAGAAAAGATTCAGCTATTAAAGAACATGTCAATGACTAAATCAATTCAGTATTATTGCAACAACTCTAAATTACACTACTGGTTAATCAATAGTATAAATCTCTGTCTTCATAGAATCATAGAAGAGTTAGAGATGGCTGAGAGAACAAGCCATCGGAACAACAGAAAACTGGTTTGCCAGAGGCTGTTTCCAGCACTAAGTCAGAGGTAGTTATTTTTTGTCAAGGTATTATAGTCAAGGTCCACACTCCAGAGGAAAATAATAAAAACCAAGTAAATAAAAAGATTTCAGGGTCCATTCAAAAGCGCCTGGCAGTCCGGATTTGGCTCACAGTCCACATATTGACTACCCCTGCAATAGGTGATTAAACACTGCATTTACCATCTGAACTAGGCAAGAGACTAAATAAGTGAGGCAGGCTGCAGAGAATGCCAAAATCTTAGAAATGTGACGCTGTCTAGCACTAAGGAAGTGAACAGCACCTGGTTATTCCAGATTGAGATGCTTCCCCCACAAAAACAGGTCATCACACATCATGCTTCACTGTCTATTCTGTATAGAAAAAGCATGGCCTGAAGCTTAAAGCTTCAATATAGTTTAATGTGTATACAAAAATAAAGAGGAGAGCCTATTTAATATTTTAGACACCCATTATACAAAGAAGAAATAAAATTGAACATCCACCTGAACACAAGACTCCACTCCAAAACTGCCACTGATCATTTCCCATAAAACCCACACAAATAATAGATGCAGCTTGCAGCATACTGCATCTACAAACTGTTCCGTCTACCCAAAATGGATTGCAAACTTTCTAGAGTAAAGGGTCAACTCTTTTTCTATGCTTGTACAATCCTGAACATGCAGTTATAACCCTATTTTTAAAAAGTTACTACAGCAGTCCAAATCCCACTGATATTTATTTGAAATAAAAACGCATGTCTATTTGAAAGGTGGAATAAGTACTAAAGAATTAACATTTCAAATAGTTTAAGTTTTTCTTCATAACCATGTTAGGCAAAATGGAAAATGAACTTGCAAAATTAGGCATCTTTTAAAATTATGCACTCCAGTCTACCATTTCTATTAATAAACAGATTTCCAATTAAAAGGAGGCCAAGTATATATCATTCACAGGCTAGAACAGGGGTCGGCAACCTGCAGCATGCGTGCCAAAAGACACAGCCGCCAGTACGGGAGCTGAAGACCCGCCGCCGCCGACACAGCTGCTGGAACGGAAGCTGCAGACCCGCTGCCGCCGACACAGCCGCCAGCACTGGGACAGGGGCGGGGGGAAGATTGGGCACGGCTCTTTGTTAAGGTTGCTGACCCCTGGGCCAGAGGAACTGTGAAGAGCATCTATTTCCACTGCAGCAACAGGGTCAAAATCCAAACTGGCTACACCTTACAAAAAATAAATTAGTCACCCAACACTTTCCTTAAGAGACCTTGCCTGAAGTCTCTGAATAGCCTAATTTTAGATTATATGTACCAGTTTTGAGGTAACTGCCAGAAAAAAGCACCACAAAAAAGATAGACAAACCAAAAAAAAAAAGGGGGTGGGGGGGCGGAGGGGAAGTACACTATATCCACTAGATCACCCTTGTCCACATGCTTGTTGACTTCTTCAAAGAATTCTAATAGATTAGTGAGGCATGATTTCTCTTTACAAAAACCTTGTTGATTCTTCTCCAACATACTGTATTCATCTGTGTCAGATAATTCTGTTCTTTACAATTGTTTCAACCAATTTGCCTAGTACTGAAGCCTAACTTCAGTACCAGGCAAATTGGTTGAAACACTAGTAAAGAACAACCTCTGATGAGATCTCACATCAAAGGCTTTTAAGCAAAGTAAGTTTAAAGAGAGAAGAGGGAAGTTCCTCTCATGGATCAGTAACTGGTTAAAGGACAGAAAACAAAGAACAGGAATAAACATTCAATTTTCATAGTGCAAAATGGTAAACAGTGAGGTCCCCCAAAGATCGCTACTGGAACCTATCCTGTTCAACATATTCATATGTGATCTGAAAGAGGGGGATGAACAGTGAGGTGACAAAGTTTGCAGACAATACTAAATTACTCAAGATAGTTAAGTTCAAAGCTGACTGCAAAGAGTTACAAAGGGATCTCACTAAACTGGGGGACTGAGCAACAAAATGGCAGATGAAATTCAGTGCACACTGGAAAACATAATCCCAACCATAAATACAAAATGATGGGGGTCTAAATTAATTGTTACCACTCAAGAAAGAGATCTTGGAGTCAGCCTGGATAGTTCTCGGAAAACATCAGCTTTTTTGACTGCTGCTGAACACTGAGCAAAGTCTGTTAGGAAACGGACAGATAATAAAATAGACAACACCATAAGGCCACTATACAAATCCATGATATGGCCACACCTTAAATACTGCATGCAGTTCTGGTATCCTCATTTCAAAAAAAGATATTTGACTTGGAGAAGGTGCAGAGATGGACAACAAAAATGATTATGGAACAGTTGGGTATGGAACAGCTTCTATAGGAGAAGAGATTAAAAAGACTGAGTGTTCATCTAATAATAAGAGATGAGTAAGAGGGGGAATATGATAGAGACCTATAAAATCATGATGGTGAGGAATAAGTAAATAGGGAAGTGTTATTTACCCTTCAACTAAACACTAGAACTAAGAGTCACCCAATTCAATAAATAGACAGACGGTTTAAAACAAACATAAGGAAGTACTTCTTCACACAATGCACAGTCAACCTGTGGAACTCATTGCCAAGGGATGTTGTGAAGGCCAAAAGTATAACTGGGTTTAAAAAAAAAATTAGATAAGTTCAAGGAGGATATGTCCATCAATGGCTATTAGTCAAGATGGTCAGGGATGCAACCTCATGCCCTGGGTGTTCCTAAGCCTCTGATTGCCAAAAGCTGGGATTGGATGACAGGGATGAATCACTCAATACTTGCCTCGTTCTGTTCACTCCCTCTGAAGTATCTGGCACTGGCCACTGACAGAAGACAGGATACTGGGCTAGATGGACCACTGGTCTGTCCCAGCATGGCCATTCTTGTACAAAATGCTTTAAACCCTCTACTTCAATAGGCCAGCTATCAAATGTGGTTAATAATCTACAGATGCAAAAGTGATTTTTAGCCACACTTTTCATATGTCACAAGTATGGCACAGAGAGGTTCAGTGACTCGGCAATTTGGTCTAGTGAAATGGGCATTGATAGATAAACACAAAGTTGAATACTAGTCTCAATTCTGCTACTTTGCCAAATATTCTTTAACCCTTTTTACTAATATTTACCACAACAGCGTGCTCGCTGAGCACACACACAACACCACAGTTAAACAGTGGTCATGCCTTTCTTGTCAGGTGCATTTCGCATGAAACAGGATTCTGCAGAAGCCATTTTTAACCTAAACAGTACATCATATGCCTAAAATGTAACTGATGATCACTCTGTAGCATTTGATATTTTTAAAACTGTTATTTGCCTACTTAAAAAGAAAAAGTGAAAAAATGTAAAGAAAAAAAAATGCTGGGAAACTCAAGAAACAAAAATTGTGATTTGAAAACCAATTAAAATTAATAAGTGACAAAAAAAGTACTTAACACATCTTTTACCAGAGCTAAGCATTAAGCAAGGAAGTCAGTGGTTAAGACATCATAAATCTTACAGTGCCCACATAACATACACACACACAAACACTCTCACCAAGTATAAAGAAATGCATGTTTTACAACAAATGCCTTGAATCTGACCTTAAGTAAATATTATTGTAAAAGTAAAAATGTCCTTTTCAGAAGCATTGCGTGCTGTATGTTGAGATTACTAAACTCTTTGAAGGTCAGGACCTTGTCTTCCTATATATTTGTACAGCTATCAAAACAGGACCCTGAACCCAATGGGAGCAATATAAATTAGTAACCCTAAACACGATACACCTTCCTATTAAACTACATATAACATTATTTTCAAGAAACACTTGTAATAGAGAACTTGACTTCAAAATTCTTATTTTCAATTGATAAAGTAACTGATTATTTTCCACTATATACTATCCCTTAGAAAAAATGCATTAAAAAGCCTCACAATGATTAATAGGTCAGAATTAAGGTTTTTATGAAGAAATATGCATTTCTTTAAACTTGACATGGATATGGCACTTATTAGGTGGACAATGTGAGACTTATGTTGTCCTTCACCAGTCATTTCCTTCTTTTTTTAAAAGTGTTTGAGTTTTATAAATGGTGTGATAGGCAGCTACACTGTTGTCACTTAGCAACCTTCAATGAGCTTTGAAATGAAGTTTATTTTTGGAATACACACAGAGTACATAAAATTTCTACTATTTGCTGAATTTTATTATAAGCCTACTTTTATGATTAGTTTGGAATGAACTAAACTAGATATTAAATTTAAAGTAGTGGTTCTCAACCAGCAGTACATGTGTACCCTGGAGATACACAGAAGTCTTCCAGGGGTACATCAAATTATCTAGATACTTACCTAGTTTTTACAACCACATAAGAAGCACTAGCGAAGTCAGTACAAACTAATATTTCATACAGACAATGATTTGTTTATACTTCTCTATAGACTATACACTGAAATGTAAGTACAATATTTATATTCCAATTGATTTATTTTATAATTATATGGTAAAAATGAGAAAGTGAGCAATTTTTCAGTAAGTGTGCTGTGACACTTGTGTCTTTTTATGCCTGATTTTGTAAGCAAATAGTGAGGTGGAAGTTGGGGGTACACAAGACAAATAAGACTCCTGAAAGGGTACAATAGAGTGGAAAGGTTGAGAGCCACTGATTTAAAGGTAAGATTTTTGTTTTTCAAGTCATTTTTTTCAATCATGAGTGATATCAGCCAAATCCAAATTATGCTGAGTAGAAAGTTAAGGAAAATACTTAGAGCATTATAGAAAAAGAATAGTAAATATGTTAGAATACACATCATTTGGACTATTTCAGTAAATGACAAGTTGTTTCTACGTTATATGAAAGATTCTTGGGAATTACTTAGTACTTGGCCAATTCAACCACTATCTACATGCTGCTGAAAGATCAATTTCAGATGTTTCGAAGTTAAGGTCTGTGTAGTAGTTTTGGTATTGCCACCTGAACATCAGTCTCTAGAACAGCAAGCTGTGTTGACAGACTATACTGTCAAGAGCATCTACTGCCCTTAAGACAATACCCTGCCATTTCTGCTCTGAAAGCTTTCTTTGGTGCACTTACAGATATCACGGAAGGCATCAGTCCAAGAAATATAAAACATCTTAATTTTGGATGGCCAGCTTTTTAAACTGATAGCATTACCAAAATCAGGTGAAATTAACATATGTCCAGCTTTGGTTAGACCCATCAATTTATTTCAGAGAATTCCATTGTTGGCAGCCCGGTTCCGAACCTAATCTTAGCAATCAGCATCCATGAGAACATGTTGCATCCCTTTTTTTCTGGCTAAATGAATATAGATATTGGCAGAAACTGAACCAGAAATCCAGAACAGAAGAGTTACTATAATAACAAAACAATAAGAAATTACTGTATTAAGTGATTTAAAAAAAAAAAAAAAAGCATGCAGAGCATAAAACTGCAGTATTTTCTGTGCTATTTTCACCTTGTTCTTTGGCAGTTTAGCCTAAAAAAATTTTGAACTTGCTAAAGTTAGCTAATATTACATCCACAAGAGTTTAGACAGCTTTTCCAGATGTTATGGATGTACTTGTTACCTATTTTCTAATGACCCAATACATTTCAAGAGACTTAAGGCCTCATTTGTTCTGTATCCCAGAGATTAAACTATGCTAGACATTTTACTTTAGATGTTAGTATCTTAGTACCTTCCATAGCTCAGTCAATACATCAGATGTCTTGGCCACAAAAAGTATGAAGGTGACATATGAAAAAAAAAAATCAAGTACCAAGATAAATCAGCTTCTTAATCAGCTAGGGTATTTCTCAGTAGCCCGAATGCCAAAGTAGACAATATATTCTTAGTTCCATTTCTAGCCAAAAAACCACACAGGGGCAACAGAAATTCCTGAAAAATTGCTCTACATGAGGGATAGGAAGAATTTAGTCATCTGAGAAGAGCAGTACATGAGCAATCACAATCAAATTCTCTCTCTGCTTAAGTCTGCAAGTCCATCCATGTGACCACATGACTGCAAAACACCAAGAATGAAATCTTGCCCCATTAAGTAAATAGGAGGTTTCACATTGACTTTATGGGGCCAGGATTTCACGCCAAAAGTATTCCCCCCTTTCCAATATATGGTATACAATCAGACTATACTGTCCAAAAATTGTTCAGGAGAACACATTTTGCCTGGACAGTTTGTATATAAACTTGAACATTGCATAAAACCAAACACTGATGAGGCAAGATATCCTGGCCTGAGCCATTTAAAGAATAATCCTAACTCCATGTAGTCCTCATTGTGGGTAGATGGATGGACAGACACACACCTCTCTGATTATGTCCTACCAGAACCTATTATCAGGACACTTATTACTGAAATGTGAAAGAGCCAGTTAAAGGTCTACAACAGATGTCAAAAGCTGCTCTCAGAGCATTCTTGTCTTACATGAACATCAAATTATAAGACTTGATCAGAGAGGCAGCAGGCTTGCAAGAGCACGCATTGTCCTCCCCTTTAACAAATCTGCAAGATGTATAACCATCCAGAGAAGCATTACTGCATCCACCAAAGTAATGTGACAACATTCTCCATGCCAGATGTTGTTCTAATGGTCAGAATACTGTAGTTTAGTTATGGACTAAGTAGGGAAGGAGAGAATAATCATGTCACTGGTACAAAGGCATTGATGGGACTCTCTCCCAATCTTCTTCCACTGAAAGAGAGATTAAAAGAAATTAGAGTTCAATTTGAAATCTGTAGCATTTTTTGTGAAATATCAGAACAAAAGGGTCAGTTTCATTAAGTGAAATTAACTAGACTGAGCAAAATAAGGTTAAATTTAGAAGAGAGTCCATGACCAGCTTTCAAGTATCTGCAAAAATAAAATAGCTGGTTTGGTAAAAAAGGAAGTGCATCACTCAAATGCCTGAAAAAAGAGAAGGTTGGGATGAGATTAGAGGAACATCAAGTGACTGATCAGGTCAGTTCATATTTAAAAAGGCAGACAGACAACTGCTGCTGGCCATCCCTAGTGAACTCGAAGAACAGAATGGTGCCAATCCACAAGTGAAAATGTCATGGAGAAACAAGACAATTTCCAGTATCATTGAATGGAGATATATAGCACAAGGGCTTGCCTTTGACTCCTGAAAGCCAAAAAAAGGCAGATGTGCAAAGCTGGAACCGTGCCTTTTGCTGGTTGATGTTGCAAGTTGTTAATCCTTGTTAGACATGCCCAAAAGAACACTGCACATGGAAGGGCAGTATAAAGAAAAGCAGTCATGTAATACAAGCATATAGAGTTTCCACAGAGGAGGACGGCAGCCAAGCTCTTTAAATGGATTGATGACAAGATTACTAGCTTGCTAATAGCTGCATTCCGCATTGTAGAAGCGACAGTTATCAAAACAAAAATCCCAATGGGTATGTCTGTCTACACAGCAAAAAAAAAAAAACAACAAAACAAAGCAAAATCCATGGCAGCAAGTCTCAGAGCCTGGGTCAACTGACTTGGGCTTGAGCTACAGTGCTAAAGATAGCAGTGCAGACATTCCCATTCAGATTGGAGCCCAGGTGAGCAGGGTGGGGTCTGAGACCCCAGGCTCTAGTCTGAACAGGAACATGGGTGAACAGGGCTGCTATGGGCAAGAATGATGAAGGGGCAACACAATCAACCTTTATAGTATAAATTGGCACTTGGGTATGAACAGACCATCTCTCATTCAATGTCAACCTTATAGATAACCCCTAATTGTACAAAAAGAATCCCATCTTGTCCTCCTTGGCTAGAAGGTCAGGGCTGCAATGAGAAGTTCTTATGAATAAGAAAAAGATGCCCCCTCCCCCGCAAAACGGAGAATCTCAGATACAATCTGGGGGTTCAGTATTTCTGACAGGGTTTTTTGATGCAGTGGATAAATGTTCAATTATTCATTGTTGCAACTGGCTTTTTGCTTCTGGCAGAAAAAGAAAAAAACAGCCTACAATTTGCATATATTGATATCATAAACTCCAGTCACATATACAGTTGAGAGAGAGACAGAGTGTGTGTGTGTGTACGAAAACAGTTTAATACAGTATACAATGCAGTAAGACCATACACTAATCACATTTAAGTCTGTGTTATTATTTTACCAAGAATTGCCTGAATGTTGTCCTAGAGTAAAATGAAATAACTCATCCTGAAGACATGGAAGCTTAGGTTTCAAAATATAATAAAATTGCAACAATTCTGGACCATCCTTATGACCAAAGCAGTTAACTAAGAATCTCTCTTTCGATAAGATTGAATGAGTCTATGGGGAGGAGAGAGAAATAGTTTCCTTCTTAGTCTGTCTACAAAAGCATACCAATGATTGCTAGAAAATTCAGAAAGCTATGAACGCAAGGATTGGTTACAAGTTTATATTTTACACAAAAGCATCCAAACAGACAGCACCCTGTATTCACAGCAACTTTCATCCTTAAGATTCCCGAGGTACTTTACGAACGATACAGCATCACTGAGATGCAGTCTGGGATTAAAAGCAGTCAACCATCTGTGCCCATCATGTTGCATAGGAGAAGCAGATTGGAAATTTTTAAAAGGATACCCATAATCTTACCAAAAAAGTGCCAGTGGATCTTTACTATATACAGAGAGCAGACAAGAACTATGTTATTTAAATGTCTAATCTGTGAGATCCACAAAGAGTTAGTTGCATGATACTTACTCATTTAGCTGCCATAAGAGAAAGAAGGGCTGAAGCCTATTCTACTGGGATTTGAACTTTTGGTTCCAGAAACTCCAAATGATTTTAAACCTGATACTTAGGCCACTAAACCATCTAAACCGCCATACAGCAGTGTGACCTGGCAAATTAAGAAGCACGGTGAAATAACTAACTATCTAGGGTAAAGAGTAAGAAAAGAAAAGAAAAGAAAAGAAAAGGAGGTAAAAAGGTTCTATCCGGAACACAAAAGATGCACAGTTGCCTTGAACTCGGACTAGCGATCCACTGACAATAGTGCCTAACTCCAAGAAGTAAGGCTGGGAGAGAGAAATCAAACCAAATGTTTCTGAAGACCTTGGAGGGTGGGGAAGGAAATAAATAAAAAAAATCCATTTTACCCAGGACTAGGAAACTTTCCCATTTATTCAGAGTCTAATCTGTCATTCTCAGGGAAAAATGCTTCTAGCATTTACGGTTGCAGATAAAACCTTCCAAGCATGAACTGGACAAGGTCTTTCTATTCTATTCTATGGCTGCAGAAAGGACAGCTCCATTGCTGTCACAAGCACCACCAGCACGATGAGTGGAGTTTGGCCCACAATTAATTGATTTGAGGGGTGATCCAGTATTATTAGGGGCACAGATGTATTTTAGCCTCATTTAGTCATTAGCCTTACAGGTATTGGGTAATTTTTTCAGAGCCTTATTATCTACATACCAATACTATGACAAACAAAGTTTTCTAGTGCAGTTGTTTTCCCCTTGTATCAGTAGCCAAACACTAATCAAGCCAAGGTATGTCTACACAATGTTTTGGAGCCTGTGGTAACACACTTCCCAGCCCAGGCTAACTGGGCTCATGCTAGCACTCTAAAAACAACACTTTGAAGTTGCAGCATTATAAATACACACACACACAAATTAATATGCTAAGATATGATTTCATAAGTGCTGTCATAAGTGTTCCAACAGATAAAACACAAAAACTTCTTATTTTTAATGGAACTATTTTTCTGCAAAAGGTCTTATAACTCCACAAAAAAACATTTTAAGCACCAACACTCAGAATGATTTGCCATTGAGGAAGTCTGGTCATACTCCACCACCATAACATATTCTTTGACAGGGTGGATTGGCGGGCGGGGGGGAAGGGGTCAACGGACGGATGACAGTAGATGTAGTATATCTTGACTTTAATAAGGCTTTTGATACTGTCTCTTAGGACCTTCTCATAAATAAACTAGGGAAATACAACATAGATGGAGCTTACTATAAGATAAGGGCATAATTCATTGGAAAACCATTCCCAGAGAGTAGTTATCAGTGGTTCACAGTCAAGCTGGAAGGGCATACTGAGTGGGATTCTGCATGGATCAGTTCTGGGTCCACTTTTGTTCAATATCTTCATCAATGATTTAGATAATGGCATAGAGAGTACACTTATAAAGTTTGCATACGATACCAAGCTGGGAGGGGTTGCAAAGGCTTTGGAGGATAGAATTAAAATTCAAAATGGTCTGGACAAACCGGAGAAATGGTCTAAAGTAAATAGGATGAAATTCAATAAGCACAAATACAAAGCACTCTACTTAAAGGAATAATCAATCAAATCAGTTGTACACATACAAAATGAGAAATAACTGCCTAGGAAGGAGTACTGTGAAAAGGGATCTGGGGATCATAGTGGATCACAAGCAAAATATGAGTCAACAGTGTCACACTGTTGCCAAAACCCCCCCCCCCAAAAAAACACATCATTCAGGGATTTATTAGCAGGAGTGTTGTAAGCAAGACACCAAAAATAATTCTTCCACTCTATTCAGCACTGATAAGGCCTCAACTGGAGTACTGTGTCCAGTTCTGGGTACCACACTTCATGAAAGATGTGGACAAATTGGAGAAAGTCCAGAGAAGAGCAACAAAAATGAGTCAAGGTCTAGAAAACATGACCTATGAGGGAAGATTACAAAAATTGGGTTTGTTTAGTCTAGAGAGGAGAAGCCTGAGGGCAGGACGTAACAGTTTTTAAATACGTAATGGAGAAGAAAGGTTTTCGTGAACCTCTGAGGACAGGACAAAAAGCAATGGGTTTAAATTCCAACAAGAGCGGTTTAAGTTGGATATTAGGAAAAACTTCTTAACTGTCAGGATAATGAAGCACTGGAATAAATTGCCTAGGGAGGTTGTGGAATCTCCATCACTGGAGATCTTTGAGAGCTGGTTGGACAGACTCCTGTCAGGGAAGGTCTAGATAATATTTAAACCTGCCTTGAGTGCAGGGGCCTGGACTAGGGAACTCCTCGAGGTCCCTTCCAGTCCTACAATTCTATGGTATATATAAGGTGACAGGCACAAGGCACTGAAGTCATCAGAAAAATAAAAATATCTAACAATAAACACACTCAGACACCTTTTAAAATATACTTAATGTCCTCTAGCATCTCTAGAAGTTTAGTAAGTGATATTTTAAAACATACTCTCCCTTGCTTTATTTCTTTTAACCTTAATAAAACAGAGGGAAATAGAGAAATCCCTATAATTTTGTTTCACAGCTATATTAAATGAGAGACTCTGGCAAATGGGCAATGCTTTACAACAAACTCAAGCACAGCATGTGCATTTTACTAGAGACAAGTGATATGAAAAATTACAAGAGCAAAGAAAATACTCCCAAATAACAAGTCTCCCAAACCCAATTTCCTCACCCCACACACTCTCCCCTCCTCCCTTGTGGTGCACGCACGCACGCCCACACACAGAACATACAGATGGATGACTTTTTCACCTAACTCTCCCATGACAGATGTAGTCAGGCCCGTGAAGAATTCATGAGTATTTAAAAGCAACATTTGAAAATAACACAGCTAATAGAAGTTCAGCTGCTGGACAGCACAAAGAAAGTTCATCTATGATTACAGCCTCATGTTCCAGGTGGTAAAAGCTAGTATGTGATGGCACCTGGTTACATTATTAGGCTCCCCATCACACAGACAGCTACAATCTCATTGTCGCTCTCTCCCGTCCCACCTTTGTAATCTGAACTTTTACAGACTCTTCTTTCCATTCGGTCATCCACCTGCCTCTTTTATGAAGAGCTAAATAATTTATAAACTGAAAACATTAGTCTTGCACAAAGAGCTTTCAATATGTAATGAAAGATGATAAACAGAAAAATAGCTGGAGCTGATCATAGGCATGTAAAAGAGATGGTGCCATTTTAGGAAGCTGTTGTAAAAACAAACCTATTGCAATTTTAAGATGCATACAAAACTTACAGAAACAAAATCAATTCTAATTTCACATTGATGTAGACCAGCAGTAACTCCTGCTGAACTCAGTAGCATTCCACTGGTTTCACACCAGTTTGAAAGAAGGATTTGACCCTCACTGCTGTTTATAATAGTCATTTTCTCTCTCATTACAAAGCCATGTACCCACCTCTCGAACAAACCTCAATTTTATGTATAATCAAAGTTCAAAGTCAGGCAGTTAGACTACAGAACCTGGAGAATGACAACCAAATTACTAACTAGAGAAATGCAACACTTACCAGCGTGCTTTTAATAATGCAATTTTTTTTGTTCTGTGTTTATACAATGCTTAGCACAATGGGGTCCTTGTCCATGACTAGGGCTCCTATGGGACTCCACAATACTGAGAATTTATGTCAAAACCTAAGGCAGGTTTTAAACTAGATTTACTTGTCCGATGGGAAAGTGGCTTGACACATAAGGTATATCTAGACTGCAATTAAGAACCCAAGGCTGGCCAATGCCAATGCCAGCTGACTTGGGCTCGGGCCAAGGGGCTGTTAAACTGCTGTGTAGACATTTGGGTCAGGCTGGAGCCTAGGATCTAGGACCCTGCACGGTGGGAGGATTCCAGAGCTCCGGCTGCAGCCTGAGCCCAAACATGTAAACCACAATTAAGCAGACCTTTAGGCCAAGCCCCACAAGCCTGCTGCGAGATTTTAATTGCATTATAGATATACCCATAGTCTCATGTGACCAGGCCCACAGACAGCATTTGCAGGCCCCAGGGCAGAACAGTCCATCCTGCCTCTTCCGCTCACGGCACTGCCCACAGTTCACCCCTGCTCCTCCCTAAACCCCACCCTCTCCCCACACGGCCCCCCTACTGCTACATTGCTGCCCCCCCCACTCACAGGAGGGGCTGAGCAGGGAGGGGGGGAGGAGCAATGGGCTGAGCAGTGAGGGCCGGCCTGGGGTGAATAGGTGGGGTCACAGGTAGAAGAGGCCCAGGTCTGGCCCAGAACCCCCAGCGGCCACAAGGCTCCCAGGCGGTGCGGGACAGTACCACTGGCAGCCAGGGGCCCCGGACCCTTTTATATCACGCGGCCCCTGGGCAATTAGCCCCTTTCCTTTCCCCCGTTGGCAGGCCTGTATGAGACACACTCAGGACTATGTTTTACCAACGCTGAATGAAGACAATGATATATCAAAGATGCTTATCTGTGGACCCATAGAGTATGTATACACTGCACACTACACTGCAGGTCTGTGGGACCCGGACTTGTGGACTCGGTTTCCAAGCCCACATTTGAGTATCCACACTGCATTGTAAACAGGTTTACAATTGCTGGATCGGGGTCTCACAACCGTGTTAAACATCCATACTGCACTACAAAGACCTTCTGACTTGGGTCCACAGTTTGACCTATGTCCAAAACAACACAGCTTGGACACAAGTCTCAGGCTCTGACCCACCATTCTAGCAGAATCCTAGGACCCAAGTCAGACTGATGTGTGTGAACAGAAAGAGGGGGTGGGGGAATATGGGCTCAAACCTGAGCCAGAGCCTGTACTTAGTGTGCAGTGTAGAAATATCTTTAGGTGCCTCATTATCTGAAAAAAAAGTTGATTGCTTGCAAAAATCAGTGTGATCTCAACTCTAGTAATCTGTTTACATTTTTAAATGAAAGCTTAGGTCCTCAGTTTAGTTGTTCTTTTAAAAAGTGCACTAAAGCCCAATAGACCACTCTGACATTCCTCATTTGCCACAGTTTCATAAATATGCCTTTCCCCAGCTCAAAATTGCCCTGTGCACTAGACCTCCCCTAGCTCTCTTCTGAAGAAAACCTCATTTGAAGTTTTTAGGACAAGCCGCTTTTGAAACAAAACATAGCACAAACAACTACAACAAAGAACGTGTTATCTGCACACACGCAGGCGCACAGTCTAAAGTGTAAGGTTTGGGGTTTTTTTGGCATAGAAAGTAGGTGATAGGCAGATCGTGGGGCAGAAGTTTGTTAACTTTTGAGATATGGTTTTCCATAGCTTTTTAATTTCTTGCAAACAGTTTTCTTGGGGAAGGAAAATATTCAAAAATATTGTAAAAAAAAAATTAAGACACCCTTCTTAAACATAAGTCTACAAAGTAGCAACTCTTCAGCCACATGCTGTATATCCTGTAAGCAATAGTTTTTCGGTTTTTTGGGTGGGTCAGGAATTGTAAAACAAACAAACGGCATTCTCTCCCCCTACAATGGAGCACTGTAAAGGAGCACCCTCTGTCATTCCTCCAGGACACAGAATCCACAAGAACCAGTGCTGTGTTTGTAGAGAGTCAATTATCCAATTAGCAGCACCCACATGTAGATAGGGCAGTAACAGGAATTATCATATCCTTACCGCAGTTTCCATATGAGTCATCAGCAATGGTATGTATCGTGACTGTGATCCCACAGTCTAAATGTGTAATTTCCACAGACATCAATGGGAGTGACACAAGAGGACTATATCCCTCCATAAATGTTTAATTCATGTCATCACTCTGGCGCCATTAAAAATGTAACATACTACACTTTATATCAAATCTAATCTCTGCTTTTCTGGATCCAAAGATTCAAATATCTAGTACCACAAGCCAATAGGACAAAAGAGTTTAAAAAACCCAAAACATTAAAATGAAAGGAGATCTGCAAGTGTTTTCTCTGCAGCCACACTACCTTCGTGCTCTAATAGGGCTGGTCCTGGTCAATATATAAATATAAATGGGAGATCTTCAAGGAACAACAGCTGCTGCAAAAAGTAGCATTAGTGATTCCTATTGTATGCAACCCTCTTCCCTTTGAAGCAATGCCTCAGAACAGCCAATGGACACTGGATTAAGCATAAGAGTTATTAGACCAGATATGCTAATAAGGCAAGGAATAAGATATCCAAAACTGAACCACGTAATTAGTCTCAAAATTAAAATAGTGACTGGAGAACATGCACCTGTCCAAAAATATGGAAAACTGGGTTTGAAAATAAACAAAAAGTCTGGATAGCCAAGATAGTGGATGAGCTCATAACTAATAAATGTCAGGAAAGGTGTCTTACACATTCAGTCTGTGGAAATTCCCTTTAAAGATGATCCCTGGATAAGACAAATGATTTGTAAGCAAGTGGTTTGCTGCAAACAAACTGTCCTAACTCCAAGGGCAGAAACTATAACAGCTACTTGCTGTGGTAATTTTCCAGCAAAAGGAAAGAACGTGAATGGTTAAAACTTGCTCCAAGACCTAGAGTCCCTGAGGGAATCTTGGCTGCTAAAGTTCTTGTGGATTTAAAGAAGAAATGGATTCCTGTTTGTTTGCTTCACATCTTTCACAAAACAGCAAATAGTGGGGGTGGGTGTGAGGGGGGAGGGGAGAGGGAAGGAACCAGTGACAAAATGTGAACCAGAAGATCTAGAAGATGCTGGTATAAAAAGAAAACTATAGGGGAAAAGAGGTGAAGGTGACCTGCCAATTTTGTATTGGACTTGTTCCAGCACAGTGTTGTACACTTAAATGAGGAATGGTCTAAGAGACAGACTTTCTGGTTAGAAATCTGGAGATGTTCTCCTGATCCCACAAGATACACATCATAGTGTATTGGTCTAGCATAAGATTGATATGGGGGGTGGGGAGAGACAGCCAATTAAACAGCCATCTCATCATTTACCAATAGCAAAGAGGGAAAGGCATTACAGGCCACTGAGGAAATGGTGGAAGCTCAATCACACTCTCCTGATACCATCTTTTTATCTTAATCAGAACTATGGGTGAGGCTAAAGGACTGGTAATACCAGACTGTGTATGAACTATAGAAAACTAAATTTAGTCACTTCAAAGGATTCTTATCCATTATCACAAATAGGCAATATCCTGGATGCTGTAGCAAATTCAATATGTTTTTCCACACTGGATCTCAGAAGTGGGTATTAGCAAATAGAAACCAGATCCAAAGGACGGCGAAAGACCGCTTTCACAGCAAAACAAAGCACGTGGCAATTTAGATTGATGACTTTTGGCTCGTGCAATGTACCTGCCACATTGAAGAGGGTATTGCATGCACACTCAGCCTGCTTGTTATATCTATATGATATGCTGGTGTATGCTAAAAATCTTTGACCAGGAAATGATACATTTAGATGTAATAAGCAGAAGGTGGTCAACCTAAAATTGAACCCAACCATGAGGCGTTTAAAGTAAATTTATCATCTTGCGCACGATGGGGAAATTTCCACTCACAAAAAGAAAGTAGAGCCTATACAGAACTGGTCAACTCCCCAGACACAGATATGCAGAGTTTCGTAGTACTCTGGTCCTATTACACAAAGCGTATATGTGGGTTTGCCAGTATTGCAAAACCACTGCATAGGTTGGTTCAGAAAGGGAAGCTATTTTAGTGGCCAGCAGAGTGGGAATTAGAAAATGCTAAGTTGAAAAAGGCCTTTGTGACTGCTGCTGCCTTAGCCTACCCAGTTATCTGTCCCCAGTATGAATGGGGTTTTGAAGCTAGTGCTTATAGTTTGGGGGCAGTATTGACAGAAGCACACAAAGGATTTCAGAGGGTCGTTGCTTATTACAGCAAAATTCTAAGTTCTCCAGAGGAAAAAGGATTGCACCACCCAGAAGAAACTCCTAGCAGTGGTTAAATCTATAGAACATTTTCACTACTATATGTATAGGAAGAAGATTGCATATAACAGAGTGGAGAGTATGCTTGTAAAATTTGTGGAGGACACCAAGCTGGGAGGGATTGCGAGCACTTTGGAGGACAGGACTAGAATTCTAAACGAATGTGACAAGTTAGAGAATTGGTCTGAAATTCAGTAAAGACAAGTGCAAAGTGTCCTTCAGCTCTGCATCATCAATGAAATTGAGAACTTGAAGTGGAGAGTGCTCCCTGTGTGGCAAAATGTGACTGATGTTGTCCAATTTGACATAGAGGTTTTTATAGACATCTGAACATTCCCTATAGGTCAGTGTCCAGTGAAGGTCTATACAATTGTTCAAGAGTGCTTTCCTGTCCATCGGCAACTTACTAAGGTCATACCAATAAAAACAAACAAAAAACAAAAACACCCATCCAGGTCTTTCATGGTGCTTCACTTGTCCAAACCTTTCTTCAAATGAACGCTCAAGAAGTGTCAAACAAACAAGCAAAAAAACCCAAACACTCTCAAATTTTTCTTCCGAGCTTCCCATCACCTCATCTCTGCTCTTGGAACCAAACTGTTTCTTTTTCCAATAACCACAAGCGTCCTTGGAGACAGGCTCCATTTCTTTGGCAGCAGTGATGGCATCTTCAAATCCATTGTCTTGGTAAGCCACAACAAAATCAAGGCAGCTTCTCAAAGTAGTAGTGGTTGTGATGTTTATCAACTAAGTTTAAAATGCCTTGCTTACAATGTTTACTTGGAACAGGATATCGTGCCAAACCACAATTGAGACCAGAAATTTGAAATCAGTGATCTGGTTTGCCAGGCTTTGCACCTTGTGTCTAGCCTCTGCTTCACTCAATTGCACCAGTTCCATCAGGTCGCATCACTTGGTAGCTCACTGGCCTTACACTGTCAATGCAGTTCTCCCACTGAGCATCACTTAGCACTTCACAGTCAGATTTATAACCCTGTCTGTTAGGATCTTTCACCTGATAGCTGATGCTGAAAACAGAACGTATACCCTTTGCAGTACTCTGAAGAGAGATACTGACTCTAAAGACGACGACGCTGCATGACACAACCAGACTGAGGGAATGGCAGCCACAAGGCACGAAGAAAACTCTTGGATTCAACGCAAGTATCCTTGCCTGGATACCACTATCTCTTCCCTTCATGTTCGCACTATTATCATAGTCTTGGCCATGGCAGTCCTGAAGCTTTATTTTATTTTCATTCAAAACATTCATAAAGAGTTCTGTTAGGCTTTTTCCAGTAGAATCGTCTGGACAGGAAACAAAATGTTCCTTTAGTTGGATACAGCCATCCTCGTCGTCAACAAATCCCACTGTAAATGATGTCTTTTCACTGTGACTAGTGTCGGGAGTGCAGTCCATTATTACAGCGTAGGACTTTGCTTTGCTGAACCACAATACATTTTCAAGCACCTTCCTTGCCATAAGGTCAATTAATTCGTTTTGAATTATTTTGCTGCAGTAATGGTCCATAGCTTCTTTACAAACTACTCAACATAGGCGCTTATGCATGGCATCATTGTAATTCCCAAGCAGCTCTACCAAACCAAGGAAATTACTATGTTCAGTGAACAACTTATCCGATGAGTCCTGGAAATCCAACGTGGCAAGATATTGGGTATTGCATCTTTAAAGGAACAAACAAACCTTAATCTCTCTCTGAATGGTTGAGAGGGCTGGACATTGTCGGGCACAAAGTGGAGAAAAAACTCTGGAATGGAGGTTGTTGGGATCCTCTTGCCAGGTGAAACTAAGGCTGGTGGAAGCCAAAGCGTAGCAGTGATGTAACATGCAGGCTGCTGGAATCAGAGTTGCTGAGTCAGCTGCTTAACACAAAAGACCGTATATGCTGGCTGTAAGCATCCTGACAAGGGAGCTGCAGCAGCAGTAGAGCATTTTGAGGCACTCAGGAATCCAGGGCAGGTAGTGACATAACCCCTCACTGGTCTGGACTGCACTCCAGAATCTCATAATGACCAATATACAAAACATAGTATAACAGATTCAGATCATCACATGCGTAGTACAATACAGAAACAAAGCTACCTAGCTTACTTAAATCTTAGGTTTACTTTTCTGAGTAGCAAAATCAATATTACCTGCTATGGTTGGCTTACAGCCAGTACAGTAGAATGATATGTTACTTTTGGAAGGACCCCTTTCTATTCAAAGGATCTTTAGAGAAAGGTGCCTAGACTGAAAGCAATACAATGGCTTAAAGCTAGTTCATGAAAACTTGATCCATCAGGACTACACTAAGACCCCCTTGACAGTAATAGAACAGAACTACTTTAATAAAAGCACTGGATATACCGCATGAAGAATGGATTATTCCATTTTCTGTCTTTATGAATAATGTTTCCAATGGTCTGCCTTTTAATACCAAGTAAGGGCAGCTCGTTATGAACAAGTACCATCCCTTAAGAAGAAAATTTTAAAAAGAATTATTTAAGCCTCCTTCCCCTTTTCAGTTTGCCCAGTTATACTCTTCAACTTTACGTACTCCAGCAATATCAGAGTGGGGCAAATGAAGGACTAGACAATACAAAAGCCAAAGAGGCAGAGAAGCTACAGACACTTGCTGCCTTTCCCTCATTTGTTCCTGGACCTTATTATACACAATTTTTTTTTTTTTTTTTAAATAGCCTGACTTTAGGCCATTAATTATAAATACATAATTTGCCTGGTATCACCTGCCATCTGATAGCCTTTCTAAATTTACAAGCATTAGCAAAGCTTGAAGTAGAGTAGTACTCATGTTACAGATAGGGTAACTGATGGACAAAGGGTAAAAGCTTTTATCGAAGGTTACATAGCAATTAAGTGGCAGATCTGAAAAATAGAACCTAGTAATCCAGACATCCGGTTCCTTGTTCCAATTACTAGGTATATCAGAATATTTTAAATATATAATTTGTTTGCTCTTCAAACTCCTAGCTCTTAAAACCAAGCTTAGTTACTTTTAAGACTATGACAAAAATTTGTGTTTTTCCTCCTCTCCCCGAGTTGTGATTGCCATGGAAGGCAGAAAGAAATCCCCTCCTTCACCTGAAGAAGAACAGTCTCAGGTCAAAATACCCACTTTCTTTCATTCCACCCCATTGCCTTCATTCTTTATTAATCTAGTTACCACTAGAATTAACCAAAAGAGGGCATATTAATGTTCTTTATCCCCCCACATCAAATATACATTTCTCTTCTCAATGAAGGGTCTTACTAGAAAAGATATCCAATAGCTAGCTACTCCACTGGTCAGAAAAGTGAAAAATCCTTCATATAGTCAATACATTCAACTTAAATTGCAGCTGTACATTCAGCTACCATCATTACTTATCTTTTGTTTGTGTACATTAAAGATAGATATATTGGAACTAGTATGCACTAAGTAGCTAGCTTTAGTCCTAGTTTTGAACACTGAAAAAAATAGATGTATTCTATACCAACATATTCCTTCCAGATTACCAACTAATACCCAATCCCAACCTCTTCACATGTTCAATAGTAACAGTAGTACTTGAATTCTGAATGAAAGCGGTATATGCACCATATCTTATAAAAGAGAAGGATCCCATCTGACTACATTACATGTATATACTCCTATGGGGAGATTTTATACATACAATTAAATAATTTACACACACACAGCTCCTACAACCATAGAGCATGCTGCACCCTCGCCACAGAGAGAAGGAAAGAAGAGCTAAGAAAATAGAGAGGAAATGCACCCATTACCTCTTTTGTAGGTGAACCTACAGAACAGCATTGTCCCATCAGCACCTGCTTAAAATGTATTTTCTCTTATTTGATAAGGAGAACTCAGTCTGATTTAAGATTTTCTTCCACAAGTGAAAAAAGCCTCAATTCATAACAGAAAGTGAGGAATAGGGTCCCCTTGCCTGCAATTATTCAAGATAATACTTCTATCCTGGTGTTAATTCTACTGTTGGAATTAACTTTAAATAAATAAGCAAACAAACTAAGGAGTTCTTAGATAATAAAACAAAGCTGTTCAAATTGTCTAAATGCAACAGCACACTGATTAGCAGATGTATGCAGATCATGTCGAAACCACTTTCCATGCAAGAGGCAAAAGAAACCACACAGTTCTGCAGTCAGCAGGGAATAGATCGCAAAGAAACTGCCTTCAAAATTCACTGACAGCCATATAGTCATGGGACAATGGCTTGAATTTTAACTAGCGTTTTTAACCTGCACACACCGTCCTCAGGGTCATATGCTGAATGAATTTTACCTTACCATTATGCTGATAACTTTCACATATCCAATTAATACACACAAAGATCCCTCTTTTTCTGTTGGAAGAGCTTTCTGTTATTGTGTTTAGAGACTGAAGTGGACATGTAAAAGGCACCTGCCACTGCAAATACCATGTGGACTTCTTTTAATGAGCAAATGTAAACATACAAAGATTAAAAGACTAGCACATCTGGAAAAGCTCACGCTGTACCAGGCAAGACAATTCTGAAGCAGTGCGATGTTTGTGACAGTTCTAGCTCCACAGACTAGAAACTAATTTTGCTGCTGCCGCCACCTCCTCAAGAAGAACCAGAAGCTCACCTAGAATATCCACAGAATGTGTGCATCTTGAAAAGACGCATGACAAGGTACCAAAAGGCCTGTTAACACAGGGACTTCAGCTCTTGTAGCCGAATCAATGCTTTTTCTGGGAAGTGAGAAAGCTCCATCTGGGTCAACACTGAGAATTCTGACTAATCAGGAGTCTGACCAGACTCCATCAGAGCTGTGGGCTGTCATTCCTTTTATACATGGAAAAGACCTGTAGATGAATCCTGGGCAGGAGAGAGGGAGATAGACAATTTTAGGAGGGGTTTTCACATGCTGCTCTCTCTAGACACATTGACTCTGCCCACCTCCCCCTTTCCAAAGTTTGTGCACATACAAAGTGTTGATGGCTGTTTCCTTACACAACGTGCAGCAGCCAAGATGAAAGTCGGTGTATCCGAGGTCAGGCCTAGAGTCTTCCTTAATATTTCAGCTCAGTCTATTACCCTGATAAGCCTACAAACTAACAGGCAAAAGGAGTTCAACAATAAATTACAAAGTAATTCATGCAAAAGAGAGATATAAAACCATATAGTCAAAACATTAGCTCTATTAAAGGTAAAACATTAGCTCTATTAAAGGTAAATAAAGACCTACACACTCAAGAGATGGATCCCTATTTTCATCTATATCCATGACAGATGCTCCCTTCATTTAAAAGCAGCAAAAAAGAAAATTCCAGTTGCAACTCATACGGAATATAAGAGCTACTCTTCAGACATGAACTTCATAGCAAGCCCCTTACTCTTGTGTGCTGATAGTTCTAAGTGGAAGTGATCTGGAGATTTCACCTTCATACACAACAGAAAAACTTTTCTCAAAAGGTGCTACACAGAACATCAAAACACGATAATCTATGGCCTTGAAAAATAGCACTTCTAAAGTCATGAACCTCACTAACAAAGTAGAATACTGATTGAGAGCCAAGAACCTCTATTGCTTAATATGTACTTTGAATCCAAACATGCTATACACTGTGTTAGGATATTTTTGAAAGTTCAGTTTTCGTATGATAAATATTAGATTCAACTATGTTGCCATCCAGAAATATAGTGCATGTCTCTATAAGAATCCTGGAAGAACCATCCACTGTTTTAATATACAATCACTATCAGTGCCTGTGCTTCAGAATTTATTATAAATTATTATACTTGTACTTTTAATACTTAAAAAAAACAAACAAACCACTCTTACCTGTATATCCTGCCCACCAGCCCCAGGAAGCCACCATAGCTAAAAGCCATTTAAATAATACTCCTTCGATATACCAGAACCGCTTACTATCCAACAATCGAAGAGGCTGCAGTATAATTAAATACAAGATGTAGGATGGAATAGCAACCAGGTTATTGGCAACCATGAAGCCGAACCTCAGGAGTGCTTTCAGAAGTGTATAGCCCACCCTCTGGGCCTGTTCTAAAGTCACAGCCATTCTCTTCACACCGCAGTATGTGGGCTCTTCCTACAGTAAAAGAAGAACAAGATATAGCCATTACTTACAGAATAAAATTAAAATAAACTCTCTACAGAGCCAAAATACTAGTGAGATAAATCAGCTTGAGGTTTGTATACTTAGATACAGCATCCCCTTAACAATGCTTTCTACTTCAGCCTCAATAAATTTTCACAAGCATCCGCAGTCCTTAATTATCTCTACTATCCCTCAAAATTAGTCAGACTGGAGGATGAAAATAAAGTATGTTGTTCTCAAGACAGCATTTCCAACAAAATCCGCCCCAAAGAAAGAAAAAAAAACTAACCACACACCATCAGTGTGATACTCACCTGCATTAAAAAGCTGTAATTTGAGAAATTTCTGGGAGTTAGAGGAAAAAGAAGTCACACAAAAAATCTACAGCTAAGAATTAAGGTAAATAGCATATCAATAGGCTTGGAAGGATTGGGTTTTTATCGGTAAATGTCAGAAGAAGTTGATTTCACTGTACACACAGGAACCAAGAAACAAATATTTCCATTGATAACAACTGAAATTTACAGATAGGCAAAGTAAGAAAAATGCTGCAAGAACTTAAGAGTTTGATTTAAGCATATTTACTTTTTTGATTTGATATGTGATGTTAAAAGACTAAAAGACTAGCACATCTGGAAAAGCTTTAAACCAGGATTTCAGGACTTCAGTAACTCAGCCAGAGGTTAGGGTTCTATTACAGGAGTGGGTGGATGAGGTTCTGTGGCCTGCAACGTGCAGGTGGCCAGATTAGATAATCATGAGTAGGGTGACCATATATCCTACTTTGGTTGGGATAATCCCCTTTTTAAGTGCTGTCCCTGATATCCCAAGTTATTTGGCAAAACTAGGCATTTGTCCCATTCATTCTTGCCAACTGATTAGTGGGGCACGCCCCCCTAGTGGGACGTGGAAGACCATTCGGGGGAGGCAAGCAATGGCTTTGGCGGGAGGGGGGAAAACAAGAGCCTGGCTGATGTGCCTCTGCTTTGCCCTGCCCCTCCGATCAGGGAGAAATGGGATGTCACGTGCTCACTCAGCAGCCCATCTGAGGGCAGTGCGGTCGGGGGCCTAATTCAAACTTTTCTCCCGCCAGGCCATGATACTGTGACCCATGGGTCCCAGGCCCTACTGGCCAACCCAGATGGTAAATGCCTGACCAGGCCCCAAAGCATCCGCTTGTGCCAGGCACCAAGCGTGGCGCATGCGCACGCAAGCACAACCCAACCCAGCCTCTTGTACCTCCTCACCCACCATCCTTCAGCACCAGTCCCCAGAGCCCTCTCCAGCCCCACCCCCACCAGCTTCTTTCCCTCCTCAGTCTGCCTCCAGTCACCTGCTTCTAAAATACCCCAGCAGGGGTGCCATTTAGGAAGTGCAGCATCTCTGCCCCCACTCCCCAAGTTTTGTACCACTGTCCAGGAGCAACCACCCCCTCTTCAGTCCCCCGTTGCTCGCTACTCTCTCTCCTCCCCTCACTGACTGAGAGCAATCCCCCACACAATCCCCTACTCCTCTTCCCACTCCCCTCACCAGCCAGGATTTGCCCCCCCCAAATAACAAAATCTGAAATGGTGGCCCTGCATCCCAGCTTTCCCCCACCTTCCCAGGGCTGCTCTCTGGAGTCTCCTTGGTCCCTCCCTGTCCCTCTGCTATCCCAGCCCCCAAAGTCATAGTCCAATATCTTCACCTCCTGGCTCTGAGCCCAACAGTACTCTCATTTGCGCACACACACCCTGCTTTGCAGCCCAGATCCCAGCCCACACCCATTCTTCTTCCTCCTGCCCCCATCTCTGCTACTTGACTCAACTGGGGGTGCAAAGGAACATTCATGGGGGACAAGCGGTAATGCCTGGTGGCCTGGGCCAGCCCCACGTGTCCTGTTTTCAGTTTAAGGAAATATGATCACCCTAATCAGGATGGTCCCTTCTGACCTTAAAGACTGTGAGTCCACGCTGGTCATTTGTGTTTTAATGGTTACAAAGCTAACTTTTTGAATCTCAATATCTACTGTCATTAAATAATTATCATCTGACCCCATATATTGTTACCCTCATACTTCCCCACAACCAGGAAAATTTAAATTGATAAAACACAGAAGAAGATGCTTAAAAACAGATATTATCTGGCAAAATTATGGAGAATTATCAAGTGACGGCTGAGAAAGGAACAACAGAAGCGGAGGAGGGCTGGGGTGCTCCTCCCTTTGCTCTCCCTTTCAAACTCAGTGACTTGCCAGGGCTCAGACCGAGAAGGGCAGGGACGGTGAGAGATTCTCCTCCTCAGGCTTGGAAAGGAAAAAACCTCCAATGTTTGCAACAGGGTTTAGCCAGGGCAAGGGCAGGGCAAAGGGAAGCGCGGGAGGGAAATGACACCTCCGCCTCTGTCTTTCCAAAGTCAACAGCCAGCACAGCGAGGCAGGGTCTCCCTCGCCCTTCAGACTGCGAAGCCTGGCCGAGGACGAGCGGGGCAGCCCCCACAGCCCCGCCAGCCCCCGGAGGGAGAGCCGGGCAGGGGAGGGCACTAGGACAGCCGAGGCCGAGAGCGGGGGACGGCGGCAGGGGCCGTTCGCCGGAGACGGACCCCGGCCAGCGGGACTCACCTCCTGCGGCGCAGGGGAGCGGAGGAGGCCGCGGCGCGAGGTGGGGGCTGCGGCGCGTGTCGCGGTTGGCGGCGGCGGCTGGAGGCGGGGCGACGGGCTCATGGACCCCGAGGCGGCGGGCCGGGCCCCGGAGTAACGGGCCGGGAGCGCTCCGCGCCGCTCGCTCTACTCCCCTCGCGGCGCCCTGAGGAGAGAGGGGCGGGGTCAGGGGCAGGGGCAGAGTCCGCGCCGGCACAGGCCGGGTCCCCATCCCGCTGCGCTCCGCTCCGCTCCGCCGCGGGTCCCCGGGCCTATAGCGCCCTCCCGGCACCGCCTCCCCCCGCAGGCCGCCCCCCCTTCCCGCGCCCTACAGCAGCCCTCCGTGCCCGGCCTGACAGCCCGGCCCCCCCTCCTCCGCAGGGGCTCTCCGAGGGGCAGCCGTGGGGGGAGGGGAACGACCCTGCCGCCACCCCCGCCCGGGGAGGGGGACCCCAGGGGAGCAGTGGGGGGATCCTGCCCCCAGCTCTAGGTCCCTTCCCGCACAGCCGTCAGCCTAGGGCTCCCCCTCCCTCCTTTCCCTTCCCTTCCCTTCCCTTCCCGGGCAGAGGCCGTGCCGGGCTCCATACCTCCGCCTGGCTGGCTCTGTCCCCGGGCTAGGCGCTGGGGAGCCCTGGGGATTCATGCCGGCGGCGGCTCTGACGGCCTGGGCCCGGCGCTGCCTGCCACCCCCGCAGCCGGGCTGGGGCTCCGCCGCCCGTGACGGCTCGGCTCGGCTCGCTCCTGAGGAAGCAGCGGCAGGAGCGGGGCTTACACTGCAGCAAAGGCGGCTCTCTCCGGCCGACAGCTCCCTCTAATGAGCGCAGGCTGGCTGCGTCTCCAAGCGGGCAGGCCAGCGCCAGCCGACTCCTCCTCCCCTTCCCCACCGCCGGCCCCCAAGCCCAGCCTCTCAGCATCTCCGGGCAGGGACAAGAGCAGCTCCCGCTGGCGCTCACACGCCCATTGCCGGGGGCAAGAGCAGCTCCGGCGCAGAAGCCAGCAGGAGGAGCGCCACTTTCCCCAAACGCTCTGCCTTTGGCAGGGGAGCGTCAGCCGCGGGCCATGTAGAGCCACAGAGACGGGGCTCCACAGTTAAGGTCGAGTGGAGAGAGGTGCACATAACAATGGGATTACACTTCTTATCTAAATAGAGTGTATCCCCACGCCCCTGCAGCACTTGCCCTTAGGACAGAGGAACGGTCTGAAAAACTACAAATCTTGAAATAGTTTACACTAGAAACATTTTTAAACGGCCCTTTGTGAGACATTTTTGTTAATTTTGGAGCATATCCCTCCAACAAGGAAATGGCAGGTTTGAGAAATGAATGTTGATTCACTTCCAGACTGTAACATCTAAAATGAACATTCCTTTAAATTTTAGGGTTAGTTTTTTATTAATATATCATGACCATTTCTATATCTATAGTGCAGATATATGAGTATTGTAACTGAAAAAAGATCATTTTCAAATATGTATTCAAGCAGACATTCCACATTCTCAGTTTGCGAACATAGGAATTGCCATCCTAGGTCAAACCCAACTCCATTTAATCCAGTGTCTTGTCTCAGAGTGGCCCCTACCCGATGTTTCAGCAGTAGGTGTAAGAAGTCTGTAGTAAGCAGGTGTGGGATAATCTGGTCCCCCCTGTTCCCCTCCCAGTAGGTCTCATCCTGAACTTTAATAGCCAGAGATTGATTTAAAGTCAGAGGCATTAGGTTTACTATCCCTTCCAAGATTTATCAATAATAATTCTGGATAATCTTGATATCCATGTAAATGTATAATCCTTTTTTTTTTTTTTTTTTTTTTAAATCATGCTTAAATTCTTGGCATCAGTGAGTTTCAGGCACCATGAATTTCATAGTTCAAATTTCATGTTGGGTAAACAAGTATTTCTTTTTATCAGTTTTTAATTTCCTGCCTTTTAATTGAATATCTCCGTGTTCATGTAACACAGGGAGAACAGAAATTCCCAATCTACTTTCTCTGTACCATTCATAATTTTATGTACTTTTATCATGTCTCTTCTTATTCATCCCCTTTCTAAAGTAAACAATCCCAACTGTATGGAAAAACTTCAATGTAGAGCAGCATTTTACACACAACACCGATATTAAAACACTATATTCCAGTAGATCAGTTATGCAGTCTGATTTCCTGTCAAAAAGAAAGAATGCCCTCTTGGCCAAGCAGTCTTTTTTTTTTTTAGTAACAAAACAAAAAACAAAACAAAAAAAACAGGAATTGAAATCAGTGATGAAGACATCATATGAAATACTTCTAGCTCAGCAGAAAAAACCTTTATCAGAGGGCAAGAAAGTAGTGAAGGAGAGTCTGTCAATTTCTGCTGCACATAGTGGTGACTCAAAAAACCAGAAAGTAGCTGATATGTGAAAGTGTGAGCCTAATACATTGATGACAAGGATTGAGATGTCCCAGGATGTGTTAGCACAGATTTTTTCAGCTGTTACATGTAAATATTTTTCACCTGCAGTTTATGACCATGGTGATGCTACTAACGTTGTATAGTTGAGTGTTTTTGTTAAGTGTATGAATGAAAATTTTGATATAATTGAGAAACTGCGTGGCCTCTGCCCACTTTGTTCTACCTACCACAACTGGCTCAGACTTGTCTGAAGAACTGAGAAAATGTATTGCAAGACTATGCAGTGTTGGTATAGCTGTGTTGGTCCCCAGATATTGGGGAGACAAGATGGGTGAAGTAATCTCTTTTATTGGCCCAACTTCTATTGGTAAGTGAGACAAACTTTCAAGCTTACATAGGGCTCTTCTTCAGACTGACAGTTAGTGAAAATGTTCAGCTTGATTGGTCCAAATGACAGCGTATTGGTACAGATGGGGCACCTGCCATGACAGACCAGAATAATGGTGTAATGTTTTGCTAGAAGTTTTTCTGTGTCAGAGTGATTGTCCTACAGTTTAGGAAGTTACAGGGCGGAGCATTTTGTTGAATGAGCTAATCTAATACACAGTTGCCTTCCTGTAACTATAAACAAACAGCCTAAAATAAAACGTTAAACCTGTCCAATTCATATCAATAAACATCCAGGGAGCAAGTTGGCAACCCTCATGATGTACTACAAGTCTCACAATATTAAATATTTTTCTTGAACTCCAGTTCCTGGAAGCAAGTGATTACAAAATAATCTCTGCTTTTTTCTTTTTTTTTTTAATAAAAGTTTCTAGCCCTCATGGTTATGGTGAAAATCCTGAAAACATGAACACAGTACACCCTGAAAACTCAGAAACAAGATGGCAAAAAAGAACTTCCTTTTTTAAAAAAAATCACATGATTTGTTCATGCTTGAGGCTGGTCATACTGATGAGGAGTCTGTTGCTATTGACTATTTTACCATAAATATTCTGCTACTGTGCTTATCCATTGTTAGATGCAGACAACATTGGAGAAGGAGTTACACAGCAGTTGGTTGGTGTAAAGGATTGCTGGGGTGGAGAATTATATGTTGAAATTCACAGCTTTCCCTCTCCCCTCCCCCAAAGAAATCCAAGTCACCCCTATTCCTGCCTACAAAGGGAGGGAAAAAGACATGTCCTTCCCAATCCCCCAATTGTTTTTGGAGTACCCAATGTCAGACTGATGTGACATCTTCTACATAACAGTATTATAGTCTCACAACAAAAAATATAGCACGTAGAAAATATGGAGGAAGCATACACTTAATTTAATATTTAAAATAGAGACTACACGGATTGTAGTGCTTATATTTAACTAATTAAAAACGTACATATTTGAATTTACTGGCAGCTGCCATTCTAGAAAGTAGAAGAACATACAGAATTTATGTCTTGCTGCAGAGTATAAAAGGCCTAAGGCCTTGACTATTTAAAATAATTGACTCTAAGAAGTAACCCATATGAGCTCCACTCCTTCACCAACTGAAAGAAAAAGGAAAGACTTCAATAGGAACATCATCCTGGACCTATGTGGTTACTATTGGATATTATTTAATCGCAGAGACATGCAGTAGACAATTAAACAATTTATCAAATTCTGTCCCGAGCCACCGTGCACTTGTACAATCCCCAGGCAGTAACTGTGTGACAGATTCCAGAAACTTCACCAGAGGCTGGATTTGACCTCTCCAGTTAACCACAAGATTAAAGTTGGTCTCTCAGTTATCAACAAAACTGTAAAGGATTTTATAGATCAAGAAACTCCTTGAATTGTACCTAGAAGCAAATAGGTAGCTAGGATAGCCATTGAAGAACTGATATCCCCATCAGTTACCATCCAACAGTAGGTAGCTGCATTTTGTACTCCGAGTAGCTTCTGAGTAGACTCCAAGCACAGACCGAAGTAGAGAGCATTCCAAACATTGAAGTAATATGCATATAACAAAAGCATAGATTGCTATGGCAGAGTCCTGATACAAGATTAAAGGCTGCAGATGCCCAGCCAGATATGGGGGAGGGGAGGTGTCTGGAATTCCAGAAGCAGGTAAGAGGTTCAAAAGCCCTCCCAAATTGTGCCTGTCTAGGGCAAAGGTTGGATCAAACCTCTCACAAATGGCTACAGAAACTACACCCTGCCTTAAAGATTATCTGCCTGTACTAATGACATCATCTTCATCTTGTCCAGACTGAGCTTCAGTCAACTCTTCCAATTCCATTTTAGTTAGACACAAGAAAAGCACAGCTACTGGGCCAGATAAAAATGAGACAGAGGTGCATATTATCCATGTACTGATGGCACTGCAGCCCAAATTGCCTGCAATCAATCCCAGAGCTTGGCATACAGTGAACAAGGAGAGCAAGAAAACAGAGACTAGCAAGGGCATATCACGAAAGAGATTACTCAGGGCAGATAAGTGATTGCACAAAACCACCTCTTGCACTTCTCAGAAAGGAAAGAACTAAAAATTTCAAGAACATGGTGTTCACTAATTGAGAGGCTTTGTGAGAGGCACTAAAGGGGGCAGCATGAGAGATTGCAGAGATGGGATTGTCACAGGGAACAAATAGGACAGAAGTGTGAGTGGAGTGTACAAAACTGTAGGGTGTGTAGAATGAAAAGGGGCAGACACGTACTCAGGGGCATTGGAGCTGGAAAGGGCTCTGCAAATGAAGAGAATAGCTGGAACAATTCATAGGGTTGCCAGTTGTGACTGGATGTATTCCTGTAAGTTTCATCACACGACAATCTTTAATTCAAGATTAATCTTTAATTCCTGGAGACTTCAGGAAGGGGACTTCAGGAAGAGGAAGGGAAGCCAGTCTAAAGAAACAAGAGAGGGAAAAATGGGCAGAAGGACAAGAAAGGAAGAGGATCTGAACAACTACACTTTTAGGGACTGCAGCATGAAGGCATGGGAAAGTAAGTGACAAAGGAGGAAGAAATTGTAGATCCCATTCTTCACCAGTGAATCAGCTGTTCCCAGTTTATTCCCTTATTTTTAGCAACAGGGTTGTCAACAAAGACCGGAAGCATGGCCACAGGTGGCCCAAATAAGCTGACTCAGGTTCATGGGGCTCATGCTGCAGGGCTAAAAATTGCTGTGTAGGTCTCAGGCTACAGCCCAGGCTCTGGGACGTTCCACCCATTGTGAGGTCCCAGAGCTCTGGCTCCCCAGCCAACCCCAAACGTCTTCACAGCAACTTTACAGCCCCACAGCCTGAGTGTTGCTCATGAGCCACCTCAGGCCACCCTGTTTAATTGCTGTACTTGGGTGTCATAAAACAGGTTCCTTGTTTTATGCCCTTTGTATTCAGAGAGCACTAAGTGTAGTTCACATTCCCTTCATTTGCAACAATAATACATCTTTAAGAACTAAGCATTTTCTAATATTTACATATTGGCCTCAGTTCTACCGGTTGCTTTAAGCAGTGAAACCAACCGACTGGTTTCTGAATCTCCAGCGATAGTTTTGTTGTCAATCTCTAAATGGAAATCAGTTTTGCTGAAGAAAAAATGAAGTTTGTTAAATAAATAAAGTTGGTTAAACTCCAGTCATCTTGAGAGTGGCAAAATCTTATTGTGGCTCTTGTCATGCTTATGTTTTGTCTCCCCTCTATTCTTTAAATAGGGGCACCTTTCAGCTCTCCTTTGGCCTCAATATTAATGGCTTCCAGCAATCATACATTAAAGAATCCCATCAAAGTATTTTCTAATGTATCAAGGAGGCCTGTTCTTTGCATATTATTTTCCTTCTCCCTCTTTTTTGCTAGCAGGAAAATACTTCCAACTTCTGTCAAAGTAGAGAGGGTCTTGAACCCAGAGGACCTGATTCTCAGTCAAATTAAGATCACTTAACAAAACTCTGGTTGTGTAAAGCCACCATAAAGCAAGAGTAAATTATAGTTACACCTACTGTAAGGCTTTTTCACACTGCCATATCAGCGTAAAGAGGCCTTGGTATAAATGAGAACTTGACCCAAATTTGATGGTTATACCATACAGCTTTGGGGATAGGGATTCAGGAGCCTGCAAAGAGCGTGTACAGCCATTGTACACAATGGAGTCCACTTCCATGGGATGACATTAACTGCTCTGGGCAGTTGCTCTTCGGAGTAAAAAGACAGCATCACTGCTACACTGATCCATCTGCCATTGAGAACTCCTTGAAGCAGGGTTGCAAAGATAACAGGCCACTCCAGCCTTGAGACTGGAGTAATAACAGTGTAGATCGACTGTTTTGTGGCCTGGTGGAGAGGATCTTTCCCTGTGGCAATTTCCGGTGCCCAGCCCCCTCACTATAGCTGGGTACTCAGAAGAGGATTTGCTCCTAGGTTTTTGCATCACGTCAGAATTTTATTTTGTGACTATTTATTTCCTATAAATCAAGATCACCACATCCTCTAATGTAAAGACTCTCTTCCCTGGCAATTGCAGCCTTCATTTAAGTTGACAACTTTTTATTCATGCATTTACTTTTGGTTTCCATTTTTTCTGGTTGACTGTCTGAAATTCCTGCCATGGTGGCAGTTACGAAACCGGTTTTGCTGGCCATGTTTGCAGTTCCCATATTTGCTTCCTCCTGCCTCACTGCCCAAGCATTTTTGTAGGCTCAGTTTCTCACTTTTCTCTTCACTTCCTACCAGCACAGCTCAGGTATGGAAAAGGAAATGCTGTAATTATCTCAAACACCACTCACAATCCAAGAGCAGCTGCGTAAGTGTCAGCACTAACTGCTAAGCACTTTAGTTAGCAATTAGGATCCTTCTTTTGTAAAGCACTTTGAGATCAATATATGAAAAGCACTAAATAAGAAGTAGGTATTACTACTATTAAAACACGGATTAGCTGAGTATGCTTGTACAGCTAGTTAAGTGTGTGATGCTTGGTTCAAGTAACTTACATGCTTCTTTGATAAAAACTGTAATGTTTACAAGCTCTAGGAAGCAAAATAGCACCATCGCAAGGAATCTACAAGCATCACAAGACAAATATCTCCAGATTTTGTTTAGCTTTCTCCACCTACCTTAAAGAAAAAACCAAAACAAAAAACCCTTAGAAATATAGTTCATTGCATTATGTCTGTGGAATATTATAGTTGCACAGTAAGATAAGAACAGCTATGCTGGGTCAAATCAATGGTTCTTCTAGCCCTGTATCCTTTCTTCAGACAGTGGCCAATGCCAAGTGCTCAGAGGGAATGAACAGAATAGGCAATCATCCGGTCAGCCACTCCCAATTTCTGGCAAAGAGAGGCTAGGGACACTTAGCGCGTGGTGTTACATCCCTACACATCCTGATCAATAACCATTGATGGACCTATCTTCCATGACCTTATCTAATTCTTTAGTTTTGGCCTTCACAACATCCTCTGACAAAGAGTTCCACAGGCTGACTGTACATTGTGTGAAGTACTACTTTTTTTTTTTTTTAAACCTGCTGCCTATTAATTTCATTAGGTGACCGCTAGTTCTAACATTTCCTTATTCATTTTCTCCACACCAGTCAAGATTTTATAGATCTCTATCGTAACCCCACTTAGTCATCTCTTTTCCAAGATGAAAAGTCCCAGTCTTTTTAATCTCTCTTCATGCAGAAGCTGTTCCGTACCCCTAGTCATTTTTGTTGCCCTTCTCCAATATATCTTTTTTGAGATGGTGTGGTGATCAGATCTGCACACAGTATTCAAGGTGTGGGCATACCATGGATATGAGACAATGATATGTTATGTCTTATTATGTACCCCTTTCCTAATGGTTCATGATATTCTGTTAGCTTTTTTGACTACAGCTGCACATTGTGTGGATGTTTTCAGAGAACGAGCTGCAATGACTCCAAGATCTCTTTCTTGAGTGGTAAAGATAATTTAGCTCCCATTGTTTTGTATCTATAGTTGGGATTATATTTTCCAATGCCAAGTCTGTACAAGTTCAGGCTTGAATGGTATTGTACGAACAGTGTTGCATGTTCTAGTACCTTGGAGCTCCTGCAGCCCAGCACAATGAATTTACCACTGTTTAGAAAGAGAATCTGTTCATGGAACTACCATATTGACTGTCATCTACCATGTTCAAAACTTCTAAAATCAACATACATAGAAAATTTAAATTGTCAGATAACAACTAGTGTGTTTGGGGAAAATGAGTTTAAATAGTCAAATATAATATTTCACTTCTAAATGCTGAAATATAACATGTGTAGCACAGCCAGTAGTCAATATGTTTCCTAATGTTTAACTATCAGACACAAGAATTCAATGCTGCAGTGTCTAAAACGATGTTTAAAAGTCATTGCATGGAACCAGAGATAGAAATCTTGGTCCTAGGCAGTGGCCTCAAGACAGTCAGACATTTATTCTTATTAAAAAAAAAAAAAAAAGAAAGTCAACAGAGAAGTTTTAAAGATACATAGACATGCAATGCTTTCACTGCACTTCGTTGTCCAGGCCTGCTATACCATCAAGTTGTCAAATTATCATATTGTTTTAATGTCTATGGAAATATCCCCTAAAAGTTATGTCATTATTTTAAAAGCCAAGAAATCAGAAACGAAAAGTTATGTTGAAGTGGTAAGGTCTTTATTTGACAGATTTTTAAAAATAAATTGAAAATGTGAGTGAAGGCTATTATTCCATCTGTCATTGAAAGCATTAAAAGCAAACTTGCATTTCAATACCCTCACACCTCTAAAAAATGAGCTGTCATGCAGGAGCAGAAAGGTGAGTCTTCTCCTTCTCACTATGTGCAGATTTTAGCAGGTCCATTCAGGAAGCAGGAATGGATAACCTCATCCCCACATTCTCTCCTCTGGATTATTTGGGATTCTTGTAGCCAAAACTTGCAACTCTGAATCTGCATACTCTATTCATTACCTAAATACTCCATACCAGTAGCTTCTCCCTGCTAAACGCATGTACTACACCCCTCTCACCAGAATCAGCTAGTGTCTTGGGCCAGGCTAAGAATTACTAATTTTCAGTTTTATCGTAAAATATGTGTCTACAGTTTTTCTTAACACCTCAGCTCCTTGAAACATGTGATTGTGAGAATCTGAGCTTTCATTGAAACAAAAAAATGTTCCTCTCTCTCATAGTTGCAGAGAAAAAGCTTTAAACTGTGACCCAAGTGCAATGAAAAGGTTCAGGCCCATAGTTAAAGGTACTTGGGGTTCCTTTAATCTCCAGGGTTTTCTACTTCTATAAATGTCTAAACAACATTATTTGGCTAATAGTGCCGTTTATCATAGAGAAGCTAAGAATCTGTTTGCAAATATGTGGCAACGCAAATCAAGTTTTTACTTCTTGTTGCCTTGGCTACTAGTGCTGTGCTAAGATTCAGAATTTAAAAGAGAGTTGTTTCTGAAGCCATAAAAAAACCAAACTACTGAACCTTGCTGTTTAACGTCCAACAATTGCTGCCAGAAGTTATTTCATGTTGATCTGTTCAGTCTTCATGCAACAACAGAGACGTGAGATTTTCTGATTGTCTTATGTCCCTTTCATACTAATTCATATTAATTCTGAAGAGGGGATGAGATAGGGAGATAAGTTAAGGCTGCAGGATGTTGGGTTTCTTCCTCCCCCACCCCTGCTTTTAAATAAACTAGGAACTCCACAACAGGCTCTATATGCCAGGAGGCAGAGCAGCAGGTTATCAGCAGCAGAAAGGCTGACTGAGCAAACAGAGGTAGCTCCTCTGAAGAATTCATAACCACACTATTAAAGTGACAGCATCAGATCAAATTTACCCCTACTTTAGGTTTCACCTAAATCAGGCCTCACTGGAATTATTCAGAAATCTATAGCAGAGTCCAGTTTAATTTGAAGTTTGTAATATTTCATTCCTAAATTTGGTCAGTCTAATCAGTGGTATCCAAACTTTTCCTGTCACGCCTCCCCCTTACCAGTAATGGAATCTATCCATCCTCCCCCCCATTACTGCACAGTTGGTTCAGCAGAGCAGCTTGGGCTGAAGGCAGAACTGGGGATGAGGGAGGAGCTGGGGCTAGAGGTGGAGCTAGCATGGGGGCGGAGAGGGAAGGGGGGCAGAGCTGAGTTAGGGGTGGAGCAGGGGGCGGAGTGGAGCTGCTACTGGGGCCAAAGCTGGGCTGGGGGATGTGCTCCCTCTCCACCCTGTGTGGGCTGGCCCAGGCCCTACTGCATGCACACACACCCCGAACACTCCTCCACTACACAGTCTCGGGACCACTGATCTAAACGGATTTATATAAACATTTTGTAACGCCCTGTACTGTATCTGTAGTTTTGCTTTAGGGAATTTATTCATGACATGGAAGAAATCCAACCTCTGGATCCAGGAAGAAATCAAATATGAATGATTTTATGTTTCCTTAAAGCATAATAATTACAATTCTGGCTGGCTAAAGTAGAATAAAGCTGTAGAGGCAAATGAGCCTGCATAAGCAGCTCACAAACTACTGTCCAATAAAGAGATTGTTCAGAATTATTTTACTTTGAAAATTCTACCAAAGAGCACTCACTCATACTAAGGTATACTCTCCCTTCTGTGTCGTTCACATTGAATCAGTACATTGGATATACCACTGCTCAGTTTAACCAACACATATATTATTGAGACAGTGAGTGGAGCTCATCCTGTGAATTACACTTCAGTTGTGCTTTCTCTGTGGGGACATAAGATAAGTGTTGTAGAGTTTTCCCATATTTAGTCATACTAAATAACTAATTCTTGTTTACCGGTATTTCTTGAGGCTCCATTCAGAATCAGAATCAGGACCCTGAATTGCTTGGTGCTGTGCATATGCAAAGTGATAGCCTCTACCACAAAGAGCTTACAAACTAGGTTTTAGGTTCACATTCTAAAAACTGGAAGTACTTCTAATTATTTTAGATTTGTCCACGGCAAGGTGTTTCTTTTAAATTATTTGCTAAATGAGTTGCTAACTTTCTAGTGCCACGTTAGTCTTTCTGTTACCTCAGCAATAAAGAATGTGAAGATTCACTTTAGTTATAATTCATAGCTGAAAGCCTGTGCTGTCACATGGACGTAATTAGTAAAGTCATGTATGTAACAAAGCCAAAAATGGCTGAACACTTAAATTGGATAGTAACAGACTGCCAATCCCAGTGCTGATTAAACCTGGTGATTTTCTGAACAAAGAGAGCTCTCAACCATGGTTGTGGTCATACCCATCACTTCACACGGTCTCAACACACATTCTAAGCTTTAAAGCAATATTTGGGGTTACTGTGTTTTGTGTGCATGGTTATGTTGATATGTGCCAGGGGTGGGGATGGTGGTGGGAGATTTGTGTTGGTTTGTGAGGGTGGTAAATGAGCGGTGTATGCTGTAGTGAGAACTGTGTGTATTTGGCGTTGTTGTATGTGCTGGTGGGGATGTGTGGGTGGTTCTGGAGAACTGTGGCAATTGGGCCAAGTCATCCACCATCTGTGCAGTCTCCCTCATACAACCAATGAAAACAAGGTTACTTACCACTAACTGATGTTCTTCGAGATGTGTTGCTCATGTCCATTCCACTATAAGTGTGGAACTTTTTTCCCCTTAGCAGATCCCATAGGGCTGGCTCCGGCGCCCCCTGGAGTCCTGTGCACATGCCACGGTATATGAGGCGCTGCCGGCCCTACGCCCCCTCAGTCCCTCTTTTCCGCCAACTCAAGCGGCGGGAACAGAGGGTGGGTTGTGGAATGGACACAAGCAACATCTCGAAGAACATCAGTTACTGGTAAGTAACATTGTTTTCTTCGAGTGCTTGCTCATGTCCATTCCACTACAGGTGACTAACAAGCAGTATCTTGAGGTGGGCTGGATTTAGCAGTGAGCTGCCTGCAGCCCAGACCTGCTGAAGCCAACTCCTTCCCACACCTTAGACAGAGGTGTGGTGGGACATGAAGGTATATACCGCCAGCCTGGCAGCTCCTTTGCAGATGCCCTGCCCTAGCACTTCTGCTAGAGAGGCTGTAGATGGAGCTTGAACTCTGTTGGGTGAGCTGTGGCATCCGGAAGTGGCACCTTCTCCTGCTCATGGCCAAACACGATGCAGGAAATTATTTCCAAGGAAATTGCGCTGGGCAGAGACCAGTGAACCCCTCATTTGGCCAGATGCTGTGAGGAAGAGCTGTGTCACTCTCCGAAATGGCCTCGTACATCTGATGTAGAAGCCAGGGCCCCACTCGCATTTTAGCAAGTGCTGCCTTCTCCTCCCCTCCAAACCGTGTGGTTCGGGGAACCCTGGGGAGAATATATGATTGGTCCAATGAGACTAGGCAACTACCTTGGGCTGGAAGGCCCAGTGTGGTCTCAACTGAACCTTATCTTATAGACTACAGTATGGGGGAGGAGCTCTGAGGTCAGAGCTCTGATCCTGGAGACCTTTCTTGCTGAGGTAAATACCCCCAGGAAGGCCACCTTCCCGGAAGGCCAGAGTAGACGGCATGACACCGTGGGTTGGGGAGGATGGGGGGGGGGGGGGGGGGGGGGGGGGGGGCGTGGGCCAGGAAGGACCAGGTTGAGATCCCAGAGAGGCACTGGGTCACGGGCCTACTGATAGAGCCTCCCACCCGCTTCAGGGACTGAACCGTCATCTGACAGGAGGATCGCAATCCCCCTCCCAGCGGTTGATGGAAGGCTGATAGGACTGCTAGATGGGCCTTCAGGAAGGCCATAGTCAGTCCCTGGAGCTTTAGCTGTGGCAAGTATTTCCCGGATCACCTATACTGGCGAGAGGCCAGGCAGAATATTCCAGGACTGCTCCTGGCAGGCAACAGGCACTTCCACTTAACCTGGTACACAACCTGCGTGGAGGGCTTCCTGCTACTCATCGGTACTCACTGGGCTTGTTTTGAGCAGCTCACTCATCGCCTCTCGGCCACCGATCTATCACTCCCTGAGGTGTCGATGTAGTACATGGTTGCTGATTGTCTGTCAGCACCTGTACCGCCCTGCCCTCGATAAAGCGGTGGGACCTTCCGCAAGGCCTGCGAGCGTTTCACGGGTCTTCACATTGGTGTGCCGACTTCTCTCCTCCCTTGTGAGCCGAGGTGAGCACTGATACGGCCCATTGCCCCCTGCTCGAGGCAGCCTCTATCAGGGTAACTGAAGGAGCTTGTTCCATGAACAGAACACCCCTTCACACATCCCGAGGAGTCGTTCACCAGACTCGGGAGGCTAGGGCTTGCTGCTGTTGGGTTATTTTATTTTATTTTGGGAGGGGGGGGGCATACAGGGCTCTTGTTCCCACTACTGGAGCTGGGGGGACTATGCGAGACTTGAGCCCCTTGTTTGGTATTTGTGCGACGACATAAGTCTGTCACCGTCCTCAAATCCCCCCCCCCTTTTGGGAGGTGGGGGGGAAACGAGGAAATACCTCGAGTAGGACCTCTTGCGGGACCTCTCCCGCTGCTCCTGGCTGAGGTGGCCTCTACCTCTTGGATGTGGAATTGCCACTGAGAGGGAGGAAGGGGAATGCGTCGAGAGACGACCAGAGGCCCCAGCTCGCTGGGCTATCTCAGGGGCTCCATGGGCCAAAGGCCTTCTGGCTCAACCAAGCCTAAAGGAGGGTATAGGCTAGGGCGTTGCCCTTATGTTCACCAGCAGAAGGGCCTTTCCAATTGCTCCATAGCCAAGAGGACCTTTTCTGAGGACCTAAGGACCCAGTCAGGGTGGATAGTATCTCATAGACCCCCTGACTCTGTCCCCTTGCCTGTAGGTTGCGAGACGGCCATTGCTGGCACCTCCGCTGCTGCTGTCCCTGGAGACCTGCCCGACAACTGAAGGTCTGTGGCACGTAGCGGCCCAGGGAACGGAGCATGGTCTAGGAGTCCCTGAGACGATGCAGCTCCACCTCTATGCGAACGAAGAGAAGGCTGACCCGTCCACAGAAGAGCCCTGATGGGCTGCTGGACCTTTTTGGGATAGCCCGGGATTGCAGCCACTAACCTCCAGGCATGCCGATGGCGGAGGGAATGGCTCTTCCCATCGAATAGGCAGCTCTGCTCTGGCTCCCACGGTACCCTGCTCTGCAATGGCCTACAGGCTCAGCGTCTGCTGCCAGGCAGAGCCTCAGCAAAGCGGCTCATTGAATCCCCCGAGGGGCTCACCTTCCACTTGCTGGTAGTGCTATTGAATAAAGTTTTCCCAAACAAGTCTGGCTTGCAGTCGCCCTTGTTGTCTGGAGTAGAGCCCATCTACCCCGCCTATCCTTGTGCCTGGCTTTTTTTTTTTTTTGGCAACCACCACTAGGGACCCGGGGCGGGGAGGTGGAGAGTATTCAAACTCCTTGGCTGGGTGTAATACTTTTCTTGGCTCATTTAGGCATCGGGATACCAAGGAGGGGGTTTTGCCACAAGACCCTCACTATGTTGGGTGCCCCTCTGTAGGCCAGGGCGGTTATCCCTCTGTGGAGCCCCTTGGTAGCATATTAAAGTTTGTCTGACGCCCCTTTTGCTCCTTCGCCTCCAGCCCTCAGGTGGAGGCCACCTCCTGAGCAGTTCCCGGTGTGCCCTAGAAACAACCAGGGCTCAGGAGCGTGCTTCATCTGGCGGGGAGAGGGCGGGGGGGCTGCAGGCCGCAGCCCCTCTTCCTGCCAACAGACAGTCCCCACAGAAGTCGCTGCCATTGGGGCCAAGTCTTCGTCCGAGGGCACATGGTGGTTTTCCTTGACTTGAGGCACTAACTGCATCCCTGAGGGGTTGACGGACCGTGGTCCTATCCCTCCTTGGGAAACTCCTTAGGCCCCCATACAGCCATTGGGATGACTATTGCCTTTGAGGCCATCTGCCTGGGGTTCTGGCACCTTCGTTGATGCTTGCTCCCCCAGGTACTGCATCCCCAAAAGGACACTGAGGCACCACTGACAGACCACTGCTGGGGCTGCCCAAAGCGTCTTACTGTGAGGTAGTGTTGCTCCAGAGAGCGACCCCTTGGCGACAACCACCTCGACTACCAGGTTTGTCGTGGGTGCCGTGGCTGGAGCGGGCATACGGACGAAGCTCCAGTGAGCTGGGGTGACCTGAGCATCATCCCTGCACCGAGAACTTTTTGCACTCTGCATGTGTCTCGGCACTGAGTCAAGCTCCAGTGACCAGTTCTGCCCGGCCTCGGTGCAGGGCAATCTCCTCGGTGCCAAGTCTGTCTCCAGCCACCGAGTTTGGCGCAGCCTTGGTACTGTGGGGCGAAACCTTGGTGCCGAGTCCACCTCCGGCATCCGGGCTTGCCCCTGTGCAGGGCAAACTCCTTGGTGCCAAGTCCATCTCTGGCATCTGAGTTGGCACAGCCCAGGTACGGGGCGAGACCTCGGTGCCGAGGCTGTCTCCAGCATCTGGGTTTTGCCTTGTTGCCTTGTGCTGAGTCCATCTCCGGCATCCGGGATTCATCGCTGCCTCAGCACGGGAGGGGGGGGGCACGAAGTCCTTGGTTCCGAGTCCATCTCCGGCATCCGGGTTCTGCACCTCCCGGCTTCTTGGTACCGAGACTGTCTCCGGTGACTGGGATCAGTGCCGCGTACTTGCTGGCAAACTCTTCGGTGCCGGAGCTGTGGGATGTACCTCACCCCGTGCCGGGGGGTTGAGACTGATGTCGGATGGGCAACTTCACTCTCCGCCTCGGTTCAGGTCAGTCTGGCGACCGCAACCTGGGATGACTTCTAGGAGAGTGTTCCTGCTCTACTCTAGGAAACCGGTCTGCAGGATATCTTTCTCCCCATATTGGGGATCTCCTGAGCCATTCAGGGTGGCGATGGCATATGCAAGGCCAACAAGGCTCTTGCTGCCCTTCGGCTACCGAAGTTGACAGTGCCGATAGATGCCGAGGGGCTCCCCCACTCCTCAAGTCAGGGGAGGCTCCCTGGCTAGAGACGCTAGCTCCAGCAGCCGTCTCCGTGATCTGACCTCAGTGGGGATCAGTGCTGCACACCGCCTGCTCCGACAGTGTGGGGGAGTCCGAGTGCTTCAGTCTCCATGGTGCCAAGTCGGGTTGATGCCAATGGTGCAGCGAAGCGGTTGGCTCGGAGCCGGCTCGGGGCTCTGTGAGATGGGCTTTCAGGTGGATTTTCCGGCGGTCAGAAAGCCTTATGATCTGTTCTCTTACTTATGAAGAGCTTCCCCCCCATGCTTCAGGCAGTGGGGGTCAGTTAGCGGGAAAGCCTTCCTGCCGGCGCGCATAGCTTGAAGCCATGACACCGGAGCATATTTGCTCCCAGTAAAAAACTAAGCTAGACTGTCTTCAAGTGTCTAACTACCTCTACAGCAGTTACTAATCTATAACTAATGAACACAAAAAAACCTAGTTTAATGTTTAAACACAGGGAATAAAGCACTTGCAATGAAAGCGCAGGCAGTTCCAGTAATCGCCACGGGAGGAAAGAATAAACGGAGGGGGCGTAGGGCTGGCAGTGCCTCATATACCGCGGCATGCGCGTGGGACTCCAGGGGGCACCTGGATCTGCTAAGGGGAAAAATGTTCCGGTAGCCGTGCACGGAGGCATGCACACACCTATAGTGGAATGGACATGAGCAAGCACTCGAAGAAGAATTTCCTATTGTTCAGAACAGGTACATGTAATGGATGCAATTGAACCAGTGCTCAACTTGGTTAAATGGCCATGACAAATCATATTCTATGTGGTTTCAGAAAATCATGCTTAACACTTTGAAGATAAAGTGGAAGCAAGCCTGTTAAAGAAAGGCTCCTATTAAAGAAATTCAGTTCTATCTGGTCTCAATACCTGATAGATCAAGTTTATTAGACAGGTCATTTTCCTACCCATAAGGACTTCCGCTCAGAAAAGATGCTATGGATTCAACCTAAATTCCTTCCAAAAGGTGGAGACTGAGTTCCTCTTTAATGAGCCAATCATTATGACACATTTCTAAAGTTTCCATTGTAGTGTCTGTGCTCCTCAGCCCTGACAATGTTCCCCCTGATGTGTATGTATATCCCACACAACGCTCTTCTCTATAGATTTGTTGGGCAAAAGTTCCCACAGCACTTAAGTGGAGTGAAGAAAGACTAACAGCCCCACCCATCTTTTTTAATTTGACCCCAATAACGTGGTTTCCGCTCTTCTCAAAAGGCCATGGCTAAATGGCTGTATGATTGTATCCATCTGTGATGGGGTATCCACCCCACACAGGCCGGGAAGAGGCTAAGGTAGCCAGCCTGGCCAATTAATTCCCTATGCTGCACCTGGAGGATGTGCCAGGAAGCTGGGAATTGATTGATTAGGAACAGGTGGGGCTTGTATAAAGCCAGGTAGCAGGCTACAGACAGGGGCTGCTGCTGTGAAAGGGCACAATGCTCTCCCTGGGAAGAGGAAGTTGGTTTGAAGCTGGTACTCCCAGAGAAGGGAAAAAACCAGGAAGAGTAGGAAGCAGTCCAGGGAAGGAGCAGTGAGGGCTGAGAGAGTAGAGCCCAGAACTGCTGAGCTGAGTAGAATCCAGAGTAGAAGGTGGGCCCGGGATCCCCTACTGGTCACTGGACAGCACAGGAGGAGAAGAGTGCCTGGGTCTGTTTATATAGGAATTTGGGTAACCCTGGAAGGGAGAAACATAGATGGTGACCCCACCAGAGGGCCAAGTCATGAAGAGGAGGCTGCAGTTTTTGGAGTGAGGGGAGTCTGCAGGGTGAGAGGATGACAGGAAAAATACCACCTGAAGAGGGCGCACCAACTGTTCGAGCTAATCCCCAGGAGGGCCAGCACAAGGCACCACTGAAGTGAGTGGACCTCGTAACAATCACAGCTGCAACCTAAAAGGCCTACTGTCATACCAAGGAAGTTTTTACAGCATTGCCAACTTCTGGGATTTTGTCAAAATCTTGCAATATTTAGTCTTTTACTTCAAGCCGCTGCTCCTGGAGCCAAGTGATTCTTTTTTTTTTTTTTTTTTAAACAGTTTCTAGCCCTCATGTTGGCTATGATAGGTTGGAAATGTGAAAACTCAGAGACCAGAAAGAAAATAACTTTGTAAAGAATTATTTAAAAATCTCATGTTCAAAACAATCTAATGATATTTGAATGCTTAGGGGGTTGGCAATAGTTGGCAATATTTTCTCCTACATCTGACATGAGAAAGACCCTAAACTACTGGGAGCAGTGGGGGCAGCACAGCAGGAATTGGCCTTCATAATCCCACTAGCTTTTGATGGCAGCATAAACTATTTAAAGGAACTGTGCTCATCTCTGTTGGTGGGGAGGTGGGAATGGGGTAGGCAAGAGCTTACATGAATTGGGGGAAGGGATATTATACTCTAGAATTTTTAGCTCTTTACCTACCTTGTAGCACGGGGCCCAGTCCGACCCCGTGGTTGTGGCCCTTCTTCGGGCCTCGGCTCGGAGGAAGGCCACTGTACCTTCCTACAAGGGGAAAGTTAGCTGTGGCTGAGTCTGTCGCCCTGGCCCTCAGCAGGGTGAGCGAGCAAGCAGTCTGTCGCCCAGGCCTTCAGCAGGGCCGGTGAGCAAGCAGTGTCCTCGAGTCAGGAAGGCAGGGGACGGTATTCGCTCTCTGGGAGGGGAGGGGGACGCAGGCTCACCCAACTCCACTGTGTCCCAGCCCAGGGCCCTAGCAGTGGCAAAGGTGTTGCCACTAAGTCGGCGGGGCTTCTGCCGCAACACGCCGACGGGGCTTGCCCCTTGTACAGCCACGCCTATGGCTGTCCCTGGGCCACTTCTTCCCCGTATCCCCCGGTACCTGCGTCCTCTGGTTCCTCAGGGTCGCTGGGGTACACCGCCCAGGGCAAACCAGCCAGTCCCTCCTTGTCCACGGACGGCAAGGTGGGGAGCTCCTCGGTGACGGGCAGCTCCTCCAGGTCCCAGGGATCGGGGTAGGGCTCAGCCTCAGGCAGCTCCTCCAGGTCAGGTCCCGCCTCTGGGGGCTTGGCTTCTAGCAGCTCTTCCAAGTTGGGGCCGGCCTCGGGGGGGGAGGAGGGGGGGACTCCCCGCCCTCTGTCTCAGGGGGCTCGGCCCAGTTGCTCGGGCCCCGAGGCCTGGCCCAGTCCTTCGGGCCTGTAGGCCTAGGCCAGTCTAGAGGGCCCAGAGGCCCTATCCAGCCCTTAGAGGCGAGCCGCTGGGGTCGCTCCCAGGGCCTCTGTGCTGGGAGGCGTTCGCCTGTGTTAGCGGCCCGGCCCGGTTCAGGCCTTGGCTGTAGCCGGCAGGGCCGCACGTCTGCCTCCAGCGGCAACTTCCTCCACTCTGAGCTGTGGGGCCTGCTTCTTATGATCTCAGCCTTGGCTGAGGCTCCGCCCCTCTGATGCTGGATTGGTCAGCCGGCAGGACCTATCCCTAGCCGGCCTCCCGGTTGCCAGACAGACTGGGAGGCCGGCCCTTTTTCTGTCCGACCCCATGGTTGTGGCCCTTCTTTGGTCCCCGGCTCGGAGGAAAGCCACTGCACCTTCCTACATGCCTCTTTACAGCTAATCAGCTGCTCAGCATTACCATCAAGGTGGAAGCTGTGGATAAGGAAAAACGTGATGGAAAGGCAAAAGGATCCAGGAAAAACAGCAAATGGAACACTGCAGATGGCGGGGCAGAGGGAGGGAGATGCCAGTGGGAGCGCTTCCCCTCTTAATCTTGTCATCACAGACAGAGGCTCAGTCTATTCATATTACAGGGCTGGTACCCATTTAATAACACTTCCAAATGAGTTACCCCCTCCTTCTGACTCAGTCAATTGTTCACTGGCGAGTCAGTAATTAATTGAATAAGCTTTGTTCATACAGTTGTCAACATAACCACCATTTAATGCTCTACTTTCACGAGGGCACTCTCAGAACCTAGCTCAGGGCAGGGTTACATAGCCTTCAAAATTCAGTTTTTTAAGAAAGGATTTAACCAAAAATAATAGAAGACACAACTTGTTTAGATAAAATGCTGTTTTAAAATTTGAGTATTGTTCTATCGGAGTTTAACGCAAAACAGCAGAAAGGTAATAAAAGAATGACAGATAAACCCTTCTAATAATTATTTATATCATCATAGCATCTAGGAGCCCAGTCATGGACCAGAACCCCACCGTGCTCGGCCCTGTACGAACACAGAATAAACAGTGCCAGCCTCCAGGAATTTACAATACTTTGGACTTAATAGCACCTGAGACTCTCAAAGTGCTCTACAATAAATTCAGCCTCACAAAACCACTATGAGGAGCGTAAGTAGTATTCGCATTTTACAAATGGCAAAACTGAGGCCTAGCATAGTTAAATGTCTTGCTTAATGTCAGAAAGCATGGCAGAGAGAGAGCTGGAAACACAACACAGATCCTCTGACTCCCAGTCCTATTTTTTAACACTATGACATCCTGTCCCTTTTATGATGAATGAAAAATGGAGTTTTTACCTGATGATAGAGACACAGGTACATTTCTCTCTAAGGCTCTGCTTATTAGGCAGAAGTGTCCAATTGTTGCTCTTGGAATGCTCTCTCACTGTCTCTCTCACCTTTCTATCAATCAGACTAGTCCAAATCTTAAGAAAAAACAGTTACTAACCTTCTGTAACTGTTGTTCTTTGAGATGCTCATGTCCATTCCAATATAGAAGTGCGCTCACTCTGAGTGCCACCGCTGGAAAGTTTTTCCCTTAGTGGTCTCTGTCGGATCATCTCTGATGCCCCCTTGAGTCATGCTGTCATAGCGCTGGCATAAAGGGCCTTGCCGACTCACCGTCCCCCTCAGTACCTTCTTACCTTTTAACTCCGTCACCGGAGTGTGAAATTGGAATGGATATGAGCAACACTTCTCAAAGAACAACAGTTATGGAAGGTTAGGAATTCTTCAAGTCCTTGCTCATGTCCATTCCAATGTAGGTGACTTCCAAGCAGTTGCACAGGTGGAGGGTTCAGAGTTCACTGACAAGCAGACTGTAGCACTGCTCTGCCAAATCCAACATCCTCCCTAGTCTGCTGAATGAGGGCACAGTGAGACACGAACGTGTGCATGGACGACCACATTGTCAGTCTACATATAAGTCCTGGCTAGGGGCCTATGCCACAAACATCACCGAAAATGCTTGGGCCCTTGTGGAATGTGCCATCAGGGCAGGAGCAGGGACCTTCATCAGGTAGTAGGGTGTGCAGATACAGGACGTGATCCATGATGGAATTCTCTGGGCTGAGACCCGAAGACCCCTCATCCTCTCTGCAACCGCCACAAAAAGTTGAGTAGTTTTCCAAAACAATTTAGTCCTTTCTATGTAGAAGGCAAGCGCATGTCAGACATCTAGTGAGTGAAGTCTCTGCTCTTGTTTGTTGGTATGTAGTTTTGGATAGAAGACCGGAAGGAATATGTTCTGGTTACTATGAAATTGTGAAACTATTTTTGGGGTGAAGGCTGGGTGAGGACACAGCTGGACCTTGTCCTTGAAGAATACCATGTATGGAGGTTCTGAAGTAAGGGCCCTAATTTCTGAGATCCTTCTAGTGAAAGTAATGGCTACCAAGAAGGCTACCTTCCAAGACAAGTAGAGCAGAGAACATGTTGCCAATGGCTCGAATGGGGGATCATGAGCCTTGACAAAACCAGGTTAAAATCCCAGGGAGGGATTGGCTGTCGCACCTGGGGGTACAGTCTGACAAGCCTCTTGAGAAAACGACTACAGATATTGTTCGCAAAAATAGACTGGACGTTTACCCATGGATGAAATGCTGAAACTGCAGCCAGGTATAGTCTAAGCAATGACACCGATAGCCCTTGCTGCTTCAAGTGTAGCAAGTAGCCCCAAATGAACAGCACTGATGACCGCATGGGTGAGACACCTTTCTGCGCAGACTAGATGGAGATCCTTTTCCACTTTGCCAGGTACGTAGCTCTAGTGGATGGCTTTCTGCTTCCTAAAGGAACTTCCTGAACCAGTCCCGAGCATGCCAGCTCCAAGGGATTCAGCTATGGAACTTCCAGGCCATAAAATGAAGGGACTCAAGGTTCAGATGATGCAGGCAACCATGGTCCTCGGATATCAGGTCTGGAACTTGAAGTAGTCGGATTGGTGTTTTCACCAACAGGTTCAAAAGCATGATGAACCATTGCTGTAGTGGCCAGGCCAAGGCTATCAGGATGACTTGCACTCTGTTCCATCCAATCCTCAGCAAGACCTTGTGTACGAGAGGGATTGGTGGAAACATGTAGAACAGATGGCCCGTCCAAGGCAAGAGGAAGGCAGAGATTCCTGGCTGTGGCCCAGCAAAGAGCAGAACTAGAGACACTCCGTGTTGTGATTCATTGCAAACATCTGTTTGGGGAGTTTCTCACTTCTGGAAGATGGCTTGTAGGACCTCTGGGCAAATGGACCACCCGTGGTGATCAGAAAAGACCATGCAAAGATGATCCGCTAGCTCGTTCTGAGAACACGGCAGATAGGAGGCCTCAAGGTGAACCAAGTGGGGTATGCAAAATTCCCATAAGTGAAGTGCCTGCTGGCACAGGTGAAAGGAGCGCGCTCTGCCCTGCCTGTTGATATCGAACGTGGCTGTTATATGGTCTGTAAAGACTGACATGCACCTACCCGCTACATGTGGTTGGAACACCTGGCAGGCCAGGCAAACTGCCTTCTGACAATGTGTAGCAAGAGCTCTTCCAAAGACTAGAGACCCTGAGTTCTTAAGGACCCTAAGTGAGCTCCCCACTCTGTCGCCAATGCATCTGTCACGAGGGACATTAAAGGACTCCTGCATGCATCACAAGCAGGTCTTGCCCACATTCAAGAGAAGTAATCACTGATGGGGGAAACTGTAATGACTGAGTCTGGATGGTGTCAGCTTGATGAATATACAGATGCCAACCACACCTGGAGAGGTCTGAGCCAAAGCCTGGCATGCTGAACCACATAGGTACATGATGCCATGTGGCCCTGAAGTTGCAAGCAATTTCATGCCATGGTGATGGGGTGATTCCTGAGGCTTTCTATAAGCCTTGTTATTGCTTGGAAGCGGGCTTCTGGGAAAGAAGCTCTGGCTTGTACCGAGTCCAGTATTGTCCTAATGAATTCTATCCTCTGGATCAGGCATAAGGTAGATTTCTGTATATTTATGAGCAGACCTAAGTCTTGGAAGGTCACCTGTATTAGTCTCATATGTGCCTCTGATGTCTGGACCAAACTCTGACCAGCCAGTTATCAAGGTACAGATAAACCTGAACACCATCTCCTCAGGTAGGCTGCGAAAACTGCCATGCACTTCGTGAACACCAGAGGGGCTGCCGGTCAAACAGCAGCATCATAAGTTGATGGTGCATGTGGTTCACGATGAATCTTCTGTATCCCTGAAAGATTTCAATGTGGAAATAACTGTCCTTCAGGTTGAGGGTGGTGTACCAGTCCCCAGGATTTGGGGAGGGGATGATGGAGACCAAGGAGACCAGGAAGAACTTCTTCATGAATTTGTTGAGGTTTTACAGGTCCAGAATCAGTCTGAGACTGCCATTGGCTTTTGGAATAGTGGGAGTAGAACCCCCGGCCACCTTAGCTCTGGTGGAACTTTGTCCATTGCTCCCGCCCTTAGGAGCAACTGCATCTCTTAGGCTAGAAGCTGCTTGTGAGTAGAGTCCCTGAAGAAGGATGGGGAGAGAAGATGGGAAGGAGGGGAACAACAAAACTGAAGGGTGTATCCCAGTGCTATTATGCTTAGTACCCATTGGTCTGAGGTAATATGGTCCCACACCTGATAGAAGTGGGATAACCGGTCCATAAAACCCGGGGAATTTGGATCCACAAACTGTCCTGGAACGTTAGCCCTGAGCGTCCCATCAAAAAGCTTGTTTTTACCTTGCTGAGTGTCTTGGGGGGTGCAGGCACAGACAAAGACTGTGCTGGAGGCTTCCTCCTATAGCCCCTGCTTCTCATGCTATAGTCCTGTTGAGCAGGAGGCGGGAAGAAGTGAGTAGTCGGCTGGGGCCTATAGTGTTTCCCCACAGGAGCCAGTGTATGCAGACCTAAGGTCTTAAGTGTGGCCCTTGAGTCCTTCAAACTGTGTACTTTGGAGTCTGTCTGCTCAGAAAAGAGCAAAGTATCCTCAAAAGGGAGATCCTGCAATGTTTGTTGGACCTCATGTGGGAAACCTGATGATTGAAGACATGAGCTTCTCCACATAGTCACAGCAGAAACCATAGATTGGGCTGCTGAGTAAGCCACATCCAGAGATGCCTGTAGGGATGCCTTTGCTATGGCTTTGCCTTCCTCTATGAGAGTGGCAAACTCTCTTCTGGAATCCTGCAGTAGCAACTCCTTAAATTTTTGCATGGAGTCCCAGAGTTGAAATCGTACTTGCTCAGGAGCTCCTGGTGATTGGTGATCCTGAGCTGGAGACCACCTGTGGAATAGACCTTCCTCCCAAAAAGGTCTAACTTTTTGCCATGTTTGGCCTTGTGTGTTGGTCCCTGTTGGCCCTGCCTTTCCTGCCAACACCACCAAAGAGCCTGGTGGTGGGTGAGTATACAGGAACTTGAACCCCTTAGCCAGAACAAAGTATTTCCTTTTGGTTTTCTTTACCCTCGGCTGAAGGGATGCTGGGGTCTGCCACAATACCCCGATGGGGTCCATGATGACATCATTCAGGGACAACGCTGCTTTTGCTGGGCCCATTTCTGTCAAAATGTCCAAAAGGGACTGGCAGTGCTCTCTGATTTCCTCCACCTGGATGCCCAGGTTCTGAGCTACTCTACTTAGGAGCTCTTGATGCACCTTGTAATCCTACTGTGAAGGTGCAATGTCAGTTCCCGCAACTATTTCATCTGGGGAAGAGGAGGAGGATGCCTGGGTCAGCACCAGGCAGGACTCTGGATATGTGGTATCGTCTCGGACCAGAGCCTGTATCTTGTTCTGGGGGTGGTGGAAGTGGTCTGGGCTCAGAAGACACTAAATATGATATTCTGGAATGGGAACCATGCTGCAAGGGAAAAGCCCAGGGATTCCAGAAAGGCCACTGTACGGAGAACTGTCACTGCCCTCATGGCCATGCTGCAGGTGGGACTCCCTGACTTGGGTCCATAGCGGGATAGTGCCAGCTGGAATGGCGGTGTCAGCTCCTTTGTGAGACAAGACTCCTCCTCAAAGTCAGTCTCCAAGGATCCCTCTGGAGACCAGGGTGGAGCAGTGCTGAACAGTGCAAGCGAATGGTGCTGAGATTGTGCATCATGGCTGGCTTCCCTTTTGACATGATCTTGGGCCTCAAGCCCGCAGGAGTGTTTCCAGCCAGTGCTACCGCTGACAGTTCCCGTACAGTCAGGGACAATGGTACTGGTAAGGCAAGTAAGTCCCTCGCTGCTGTGAACGCCTCTGTCGTTGATAGTATTAGCAGAACAGTGGTGCTCTGGTGCTTCTCCGTTGGTGGCAAGTCCACCAGCGAGAAACTCAACAGCTCCCATTCTGGGACTGGAGTCAACGGCGTGGCATGGTTGTTAGTGTCACAGAGTGACCCAACATAGGTCATCCCCTGGCTGTGTCCCTCTGCCCCACTGCCCCATGTCGGTGATTGGCCTCTGTCAGTCTTCCTTTGCTGCTTCTTGGGCACCAGTGATGGTGAACAGTGCCAAGGATCTCTCTCTGGCTTGTCTCTCTTTGCCACCGGGGATGTTTGATAGTGCTGTGGATCCTTAGATGCAGTCAGAGCATCTCGCTTTGGTGCCAGAGATGGAGAACGATGTTGGGTGTCCTGAAATGTAGCCAGGGTGCTCCTTGCCGAAGTACTCAGTGCAGAGTCTGAGTGACCTGGCTCTGAGAGAGGTTGGAGTGCTGCCTCCATGAGGGTAGACCAAAGTCTGTTGTCTCTAGTCTTTTTGGTGAGGGGCTTGAAGTCCCTACAAATACTGCACCATTCCTGCATGTGAGCTTCCCCCAGATATGTGAGGCAGCTGGAATGGGGGTCACTCACAGGCATAGACTTGTGACAAGACTTAAAACCTGAAGACCGAGGCATGCCCCGGTGCCAGGCAGGGCTAACCCGTTAGCAGGGTCTGCTAACTCTTAATAACCTAAACTTAACTACTAAATTCAATCAACTATATACAATAAGACAGAGAAAATTCCACTAACGAAAACTAGCAGAAGCAAGAACAAGTCGTAGTTCCAGGAACTCAGAGAACAGCGGGTTGGCAGGGCCCTTTATACCAGTGCTATGAGAGCGTGACTCCAGGGGGCACCAGAGCTTACCAGATGGATACCATTGAGGAAAAAGCTTTCCAGCAGCGGTGCTTGGGGTGAGCACACACCTACATTGGAATGGACATGAGTAAGCATTCGAAGAATATATATACACAAACTTTGACAAATTTATAGGAATATACTAGGAAGGAAATGTTATGTATCTGTCACTGGGAAACAGAAAATGATCCTGTAAACCTTTCCTTTTCTGTGCGTGTACATGACAACAAATGCAGGCTTGGGGTTCTTTATAGAAGTACTCAGTAGAAGAAAAGGGACAGTATAGGAACTAGAACACATTGAAGTAACTTTGTGGCCAAAGTCAGCATCTGCTGATGCTGACATGATCAATTTACAATGCTTAGGAAAAGTATATAAAGTGGAGAGTCTGAGTGAATAAGTCACAACAAATAGTTGGATTAAATTAGCCTATTATGGAACATCTGTGAGCAGATGGCAATTTATTCAGATTTATTAATTGCTTGAAACTACTGGACAACATTTTTGATCTATTTTACCTCTTGAACAGCTCTGAAATAATTTCATGTTTGGTTTGGTTAGTTCTGACAGGTCACCTAAGTCATGTGTTATTTTTCCTATTCACTGATTTGATTATTTCTGGTGTGAATATTTATGCTTCGTGCTCCCGTGGGTTGAGCGCTTCTTTTAGTGAGGTGGGCACAAAATGGCCACCCAGGGCTCCCACCAGCCTTAAGATAGCGGCTGCCTTGCTTCTGCCCCTTCTCCCTTCGGGCCTTCGCTGGCCAAGCAGTGCCCTCAGGACCTTAGATTCTATGGTGGGGTAGGAGGTGTCCGAGCCCGCCCTCTTCTTCGGACACCAGCACAGAGACCCTGGCTGACAGCAGTGGCTGGCTGCTGCTACAAGGCACTGTATAAATCTTCTCTCTGGGCTGCTTCCCTACTCTGGTTTCCGTCTGGGCTAAGTGACCACCCCAACGGCCAAACCCCCTGCGTTTCTCTGGCTCCTGCTGCTCCCAGTTCTCCTTCCCCCGTTCGCCACACTCTCCAAACTCTCCCCAAACTCCAAACCCTCCAGACTCCAGGAGACCCCTGCCTGGCTGGCAGGGAGCTTTTATCTGCTCCCAGGCAGCCCTTAATTGGTCTCAGCTGATCCTGACCTTGCTGGCCCTAATTGGTTTCAGCTGACCTTGGCCTCAGCTGGCCCTAATCAGCCTGAAGGAAATCTTGGGCAGCTGTTAGGGGAACAGGGCTTTGGTCATTCTTGGGCTAATGTAGCATCCTTCTACTACCCTCCGGTAGACCGTCACAGCATACAGATTTAAAATTTGGTGTCTGCAACTATTTGCAAATGAGACTAACATTTACTTTCTGCAGCCACTTATACAATACTTCCATTGCATTAATGGTTGCAGAGTGGCCACAAAAAAAGAAGTATGGTCCATGTCAAAGGTAGTTAATTTAGAAATCTTAGAAAATAGTCATGGACTTTTTAGTTAGGGGCTCCAGTTGCAGTAGTACAGTATGCAGCTTTTTTTCTCTAGTGCTACCACCATTGAGAGTATAGGGGACGGTGTGCAGATAAGCCTTAAAGTTTTGTAATGTGGAAGGATTCAGAGCAGCCCAGGTATAAATCTAATCACACCCAAGAGCTTTACTTTAAGGCAGACTTGGAAACAAGGGACAATGTCACTTATTGCTCACTGCACAGCAACTGGGTAATAGCAGCCACTCCAAAGGGCCTACAAACTGGGAGTGCAGAGCCCTGTAAAGAGATCTCACAGCTAAGCTGGAAATTTTTAAATGTGGCATGATTCAGTAGAGGAAAAGCTTTATGCCCATGCAGCGCCATTAGTAAAGTGAAGTGAAGCAAAGCAATGTGTGTATATGAGTTTTACACATACAACAGGGAAATTGGTGACAAATGAAAGCTCTCCTTTGCTCTAAAAGCAGAAAAATGATCAACAGCTTCCTAGATTAAGTTTCGATACTTCCCATTTCTACAAGTACCACACATTTTACTTTTGGCTACCAGCAATATAAGAGAATTGAACTCTTTATACGAGTTGCATCCTTCAGCTCTGATTGATAACACATACAATATCATTTTTAAATGTTCTACAGTCCTCTTTCGTTTTGCCAAAATCATGTTTTCTAAGAGGTTGCTAAGCTGTCACCTACTGATGTCCTAACAATGGCAACATGGAACTGACCACAGTAATGCTATTATGGGCTGAGGTACTTATTAGCTGAAGTATTGCAGATATTGCTTATCTTTGCCATTAAAATTTTAAAAAGAAACATTCACACAGACTTCAAATAAGTCTCATTCCTTAACCCTTCATGTAAGACAAAGGGTGATAAAGAAGACTTTTATGAGCCAAGAGCTCTCACTTCTTATTCTGGGTTTCATATTGATGCTCCAGACGCAATCATTGCTTGAAATCAATGGGAGTTTTGCCTGAGTAAGGACTACTACTACCCCTTTCATGGTGAAAAGTTCCAGAGGGGTAGCCATGTTAGTCTGTATACAGCAAAAACAACGAGAGTCCTATAGCACTTTAAAGACTAACGAATTTAATTTCTGCAGGCATAAGCTTTCGTGGGCTGACAATGTGGGTTGCAGCCCATGGAAGCTTATGCCTGCAGAAATTAAATTTGTTAGTCTTTAAAGTGTTACAGGACTCTCGTTTTTACTACACCTTTGTTTGCATTTCAGTACTTAGGGCCTCTACCCAAAGCAAATTTAATTCAGAGTTAAAGATGGAGTTATGATTTTAACACACCTAGCTGTACACAGACTTCTACAGTTGGTCTGGAAGCAAGATCAGCCACTGTTTGGAGGTCCATTAGGATATGTCTACACAGCGTGTGGGAGGTTCATTATCCTGTTAAAGACCAACTACAGCTGCAATAGCCAGCCAGGGGGATGCAATTTGAGGATGCTATTTCAGCTGTAACAATGGATTTGTTTGGTTTAAAAGGTGACCTGCAAGTAGAGGTACTGAAAATCCATCATAATTATACGCTGAATGTCCCAAACAGCACTAGTAAGGAGACATGAAGCACAGTATGTAATAGGAGTTATTCATGGAAGAATACAAAGGTTACATTTCAAGTCAATTATTTGCTGAATACTCCCTCTTCAGTGTTCATATTTTGGGCATTCAGCATATAATTTTAAACTACTGCAATTTTTAGTAAACTGTTTGTGGGTTTCCTTTAAGCTATAACCTTAACTACATTTACATAAAACTTGTGCTTATTTTCATAAGAAAATAAGCACAATACAATTCACTCAAATCATATTACTTGCTTTAGATAAATAACTTCTTGGATGAGGGTTCTAACTATGCATTATGAAATATCCAATTATTATGAAGTATCAAATATCATTATATATTGCAGACATATATAAATACAAAGGATAATTAAATTGACTTGTTTATATACCTTATGACAGTTAAAGTCTGTGTCTAAGATCTCAATTTTCAAATGTGTATATTATATGTGCAGCTGTTGACCAGTCAATGTGAAAAATCCTTGAGTGCCAGAAATGCAGGTACTTGCGCAGCAAACAGCCATTCTATACAAATCCATTCCCAGTGTTTAGCTGGTTTCTTTCCCTCCTGCTCTTCTTGTAACTTACAAACAAAATGTAAGCAGATGTTGAAATCCCTAGAGTTGGGTGATCTGAGATAAAAACTTTAGTCTGAGCAAGCAAAACTGAATGACTTGCTCACTGCTGGATGAGCTGTTGGCCTGTATTTTGCTGTCCTTGCTGCACTGACAAAGCAGCATACAGCACCCAAGTGCTGGAAATTATGGAAATTAGCATCCTGTTTTCTTGTAACCATACTGCTCTCATCATAATGACATCAGACACTGATAGACAAATGAGGACTTGCTGCCTGCCTTGACTACTGCTTTGTTAAATTCCCGTTCTGGCTCCCCTCAGCCACTTATGTGCCATGTTGGGAAGAATGCATGTGGCTAATCACGTACATGCTCTTCCCAAGATACAGCACAAAGTGAAACTGCCATTCTGGGGCATTTTACAACAAAACTGGGGTCAGAGACAAGATTTCACTTTCAATCTGATTGCTTGGAATCAAAACCAGAGTGCTTGGAGTTCTAAGGGATTGTCAGATGAGATCAACAAGCTGGTCTGGACATAGACTTTTAAAAATAATTGAGTAAGTGTTGGCATTGGACAAGTTTTCCTAGCTTATGCTCAAGTTTAGTTTTATAGTGTGAAAAACATTTTGACAACCAACTTTCCTGTCATTTATTAATTCCAAATTTGGAAAGATTTAAAGTCCCACTGTGACAATTTTCTTTCAGTTCTTGGTTGTCTTGTAAAGTTGCAATCACATTTTCATCCATATATTAATTGATAAGAGATAAGAAACAAAATTAATTCCTTACAGTAGGAGCTGAATAACTTAACCTTTTACCCTCTTCCTTTGCTATTTTCATTATAAGAAGGATTTTTTTTTTTTTTTTTAATTTTTTTTCCCCACCTTTCTTGGAGGCACTGCAAATACCAGCTTGCTGCAGGGAGTGAATGGAGCAAGCTCCTAGCCCATCTCCCAGCTCCATAAATGCATTTAAAATGCAGTTTCCAGATCAGGGATGTATCAGATATTAAGAAGGATGGCCTTGTGGTTAAGGCAGTGGACTAGGATATTGAAGTTCAGTTCCCGACTTTGCCACAGACTTCTCATATGACCACAGCTGAATCACTCCTCTCAGGACATCAATTCCCCATCTGTAAAAAGGGTGGAATACTTCACCTTGCTCAGAGACAGGTCCTGAGAATAAGTTATGTTTGTGAGGTGCTTGGATATTATGGTGAGGGGACCATGTATGTACCTAGATATCACCTTTAAAGACATAGTACCAGCTTTCCAGGCCATCCCACCCTCTGCCTCATTTTTCTACTCTTCAGATATGTTCTTTCAATAACCAGATAGGTAGAGACATTTATAACTTCACACTCTATCATGTACCACTGTGCACATCAGGAAAATCCATTTCCTTTTCAGCTAGGACAGGTCTACTCCATGGGGACTATACTGGCATAGCAATGGTGCCATAGTTATGCTGGCATAACCCCATAGTGTAGACACAGCCTACACAGATAGAAGAGGTTTTTCTGTCAGTGGAGGAACACCACTTCCCAGAGTGACAGTTGCTAGGTCGACAAAAACATACTTTCATCCACCTACCTGCATCTACACTGGGGGTTAGGACAACAGAGTGACAGCACTTAGGGTGTAAAAACTCCATATCTGTAAGTGACATAACATTTAAGTCAATATAGCTAAGTGTAGACCAGACCCCAACTTGTCAGCCACTCTCTGTCCCAGAATGAACTACCAGTAGAATACATACGCAACGGTCAGATTTCCTGTTAACGGATTTCCTAATTTTTATCTTTTTTTGTTGTTGCTGTTTGGGAGGGGGAAGGGTATTTTATTTTGTGACACGCCTCTCATTTGTGTCTTGTATTTCACTTATCTTTTTAAAAAAAAAAAACCCTCAGGAATTAATTCCAAACATCAATACCAGAAGTAATGAAGCCCACCATGCTTGCTTCCGATTTCCTTCTTTGAGAGTCCCAAGACAAGAGGTGGCAAAGTAGACTGTTGCCTAAGGAGGAAAAGCGGTACTAGCCCCCTACGCTTCATCCAGCTATGCGGATCAAGTGAACGTTGAAAAACATGACATTCTATACATACAAAAAGTAAGGTCAGTGGCTCTAGCCAGCTTCTATAGTGAAGCCCATCTGAAGAGACAGATATTGAAATTAAAATATCAACTGCATTCAAGCTCCTATTAGAGACACCATGTTACAGCTACTGGATCAAAAAATAAGAATTTTAAATGAGACTCTCAGCATCTAGCTGATGGCATCTAAATACCAGAGTGATGGGCGTATTAGAAATTCACAGATCAATTCCTGCTCCCTTCACAGGGATTAAAATGACTGCAAAGTCTGGAAGAAGCTTCTCCCCAGCACACTGGCAGGGTTTTTGGGGTGGGATCGACCTTCCTTTGGAGCACTGAGCAGGGATTTCTCACTAGGGCAAGATTCAGCACATGATCTATTTCCTGAAGGTGCAGGCATTAGCGGAGTTGAGTCCTTTCACAGTCATGGTGACATGCTTCAAGAAATGCCTGTTAAAATGACTAACATGGTCAAAGTTCATACTGACTGGGCACCAGAGCTTTAACATTTAATAAGTCCCCTATTTAAAACAATGAATGTTAAACATTAAACAGATGATTTACAAATAAAACCTTTCCTCTCGTTTAAAAAAAATGTCTGAAATGTCACTTCTTTAAAAAAAAGTATTTTCTCTGTTCTGCCATTGGCATCCTTTCAGGACAAGGACAGACAGAGGCAAAGAATGAACAAACATAGGGCTGTGAGCACATTAAACTACAATGCTGTTGGCTGGAACGGTAGGTACCACAATATTTTTCAGTTTAACAAACACCAAAATTACTATTATAATCATCCAGCAGGATGTCTGGACGTTCCTGCCAACAGCTTCACATTATGAGCCACCCACTTTGTATAACACTGTTTTGTTCTGTATTGAACTGTCCAGGCTGTTAGCAGGTGGCCTGATAGCCCAAACACCAGAATTTATGCTCCTCAGAAAATGGCAGCCAGATGCATAGCAGAGTTAATATGCTAGGTTACAATGGAAGGTGCTAGCCACACAATTTTCACAACCTCTCCTACTAGCTAATTTCCTAGAACAGTGCTGCCATTGGTCTTGGAGAATATACAAACAGGGGAACAAAGACCTACTATAAAATAAAGGAACTCCAGACTTAGTCCTGGTGTAAACGAGTACAACTTGGGTTGAGGCTCTGTCTACACCACAAGCAAGGGGTGCGATTCCCAGCTCACATGCACACATTTGCAGTGATGAATGCTAGCACAAGTATAAACAGCAGTGTAGCCACGACAGCATTAGCAGGGGCAGCATGGCTTAGCCAGCCTGAGTGCACACCTGCAGGATTCAGGGGGGTTTGTGCTCAGTATGGTTAAATCATCCTACCATAGCTATACTACTATTTACACTCACACTAGCTCTCACCAAGTTAGTGCGAATGTGTGCATGCAAGATGGGAATCACAACCCTATAGCTTGTAGCATGGACGCAGCCTCAGTGTGGTCCATATGACTAGTTTAGGTGCAACAACAACAGCAACTAAGAACACAGAGGAGAAAACTGGTGGGTCCACCAAAAAGAAAGTGTAAATGTCTCCAAAAAGACATAGTATCCAAGAACAGTGAGATGCCTTTTGTCTAGCCTCATAAAAATGAATGGCACTTTTGGTGACTAAAAACGTGAATATGCTGTTCGCTGCTGCTGCTGTTGCTGCGATGGTGGCTGTCCTTGCTGTTGTTGAAGGCGAACCTGCTGGGAGTAGGGATCTTCAAGAGATTTAACAAAAATGGTGGTTTTGGGCCCAGTCTTCCAAACGATGCCATTTAAGTCTTTTACAGAGGACTCTACTGTAATGTTATGGGTGCCAAGGATCGCAAAGTTCAACAGAAACTGAGTGCTGAAGTAATCATTGTGCGGTTCCACCCTCTGCTCCATCTCATTGGTCATGTTGTCAATGGGGATCTGGGAATACATGGAGGGTCAGAATGTTATGCTATTAAAGTGAATGGTCAGACTCTGACAAGCTACTGCTCATTCAGTGTAGTACTGTATGGAAAAACAAGCAAAAACAATATACAACTGTTCTTGCTTTTCCCAAACCAACTAAGGCCTGATTTTAAGCGAGGCCTCATCCATCTTCCACTGGTGGGTGCAAATTGCAGTACAGGCAAGGTAGCTGACATCAGTTATTTTCAAGCAGTTCTAAATCTTCAGTTAGTAATCTAAGTAAGATAAACATTACATTCTTCTGAGTAGCTTTAGACTTGGTCTATTTTTTAGTTGATTTTTCATTGAATATTACAAATTGCCTAGCTGTACATGTCAGAAGCTTAGTGCTTTATCATCTCTGATGAATTGTTCACTTGAATTTAACATAATTGTATTTAACTACTGTTTATTTAGGACAGTCTGCATTCCTACTGATAGTTACTATAAGAAGCAGGAAATGCAAATGTCTAACACAAAGGGGTTTCAAATGTGTTTGCGTGGCTAGCTGGTAGAAAAGTAGCTACTTTTGCCTTTCTCCTCAGGTGACCTGGTTGCATTCAGAAAGGAATGAAGTTCCATGACCTCAAGCAAATTCCTAGTGAAATTCCCGTAACAGTTAGCATGATAAGTTTCTGCTCCAGAGAGCCCCACATAATGGAAGTGTCAGTTTGCAGCAGGTCAGGACTAAGAAGCTCAGACAGCAATGCATGAGGAAGCTAACACATTCCTTACCTGCACTATGCCTAGCTCTAACCAATGCTAGACGTCTTCCTTTCAAGAGCTAAAACTTGTATAGAACAAATATAAATGAAAAACATGCATTTACATCTAGTAGGAGAATTGGTGAGAATGAAAAGAAAACGTAACGAAAGGATGCTTGCTAACCAACAGAAGCGATAGAAGACTATGTTCTGCTCGACAGCTATTCATCGGTAAAGCTACAGGACACATTACAGCTCTACACTACCCATACCTTGTAGTCCTGTCCAGATTTGCTCTGCAGTGTTGAAGATACATTTAGATAGACTGACTGAATTTTGCGGAAGAGACCAGGTTTCGAGCCATGCTGAACCACTCCTTCCACCTTTAAGGCCAGCTGTTGATTGTTTTGTACTGCAATGGGCTCTGCAGGATTCCGTGGAGATGGTGACAGAGCGAGCTGAAACACAGGAAGTCAGGAGTGGAAATTAGACTTTGAGAGATTAAAAATTTATTACAAAACTGGACAGGGAGAGAGAAGAGAGTCTTCTAAAGTGTATGAGAATTAATAAAAAGCCACCAGACATGCTCTTTGCACCTGTAGCATCAGTTACATCAGTTACCTGAGAAGAACTCCTTAAACAGCCCTCTAAATATCCACCATTAAAGACCAAATTAAAAGTCTGAGTCTATTGAGTCTATATTGCTTCACTGTTCCTAAAAAGTGTAACAGTCAAGACTGAGTATTTCCCTCTCCTAGTGGAAGAGACTCCCTCCAAGTTCCAAGACTCCCTCCCATTTCCCTCCTCAAAGGCCGCATGTCATGCATGGCTGTTCTAGTCCTTCCACCTGAGGAAGGAGGCAACTGCTGTTCAATCTAAGGCTGTAAACGTCACTTATAAATGAGCAAAGAAGACTGCTGCAGATTGAAAGGAGGAGCTCCCTCAGGAGTGAGCATTCCCAGGCCTTACTGGTTCAAGACTGAGGAAAGTTGGTGAAAGATTTTATCTTCAAGGCCCTACAATTACAAAATTTAATTCAGTTTGCTTGTTAAGAACCCTTAAGGTTAGGACTCTGATAATCTTACATACACACACGAAGTTATTCCAAATAGACCTAGGCTCAAGTTTATTTGCACAACCAAGAGGCCTGAAATTTTGTTCCTAAAGCAGGTTGGTAACTTAGAGTTGATTTTAATGCACTTTGCAACAGCATTGCAAAATCCTGCCTCCTTCAGGTAACAGCTGAAAGTGACCAAGAGCTACAAAATAATCACAATACTAACTTGACAAAAGCCCACTTACCTCAAGCACATACTGGGTTACAGAAATTCAGAACAAGAATTAGTGAGATGGAAAATTACAATGCAAACCCTCTCCACAACCAGTCCACAAAGCAAAGAATGTTACAAGAGGCTGGCTACCAGAGTTTCATTTGAATTTACATATGAATTGTGGGTAACCTTTTCAAAAGTGCTTAAGGAAGTATTTTCAGACATGATTCAGGCTGCAAGTGCCACATTTTTAAAGGTATTTAGGCACAGAAATACCTTTAAAAATCTACTCTTTGCATACTAAATTTCACTGAGACATAGGCACCCAAGTCTCTAAGTCACTCTTGAAAAATAGGACTTGGACTGGCTTCTAAGACACTTACATTCTTCTGAAAATTATCTCAAGTCTTATTAACTCACACTTAGTAACTGTACATAACCAAATCAAAAGAATGAGTTATAAAATTTATAAAAATCTATGGAAAACATTTACTGATCCTGTTTGGTAGCTAAGTATTAAACCATAACTCAGCCAGTTATATTCCTCCTCTCACAGTACCACACATTTCATTCTCTTAAACTGAAACTGACTGAGTCATAATGGAAAACAGCATCAGAATCCAGTAATTTCTAGTGTTTTATTTATGTGACTTAAATAGCCTGAAATAATTTTTTTTAAATCTGCTTTTAGAAAACCCCTTCAAATAGCCCCAAATTTACTTCCAGGTTGAGATGCTACATTTGGCTGGGAGCCACTACAGACAGACAGCTGCTTTATTCTAGCATGATGAACACTGGAGTTATATCATGATCTTTTTCTTTTTTTAGGACAAATGTTATATTTCCACATAAGATTCTTATGCATGAACTGTAATTTAAATCCAATCTGTGCACTGCTTACCTTAATACTCGTAGATTGCAATTTCTGAAAAAAATACCTTTGAAATGAAAGGGGAACTTTCAGCAAGGCGATGACTGCATTGCATAGGCAAGCTGTGTGCTGTAAACAAAGTCAAGGCAAATGAGATTAAATCCTTGTAACATTAAGAAAAAGCATGTACTTCAAGCACAAACACTGCATTTCTACTAAGAGACCAATAAATGCATCACCAAGTTTATAGGATAGCACACATTTACTAACAGAGATAGAAAGAGACCACTAGATCATCAGATCTCTCTTCTAGAAAGGCAGAACACAGAATGTCCAGACCTGACAGAGCACAAGATAGCCAAGAACCTATAAGCAGAGATGTCCCTAGAGGAGTGCGGGGTACCGGGCAGAGGAGGTTGCCACTGGGCTGGGACTCCCGATGCAGGCGGCTGCTGCGTGGCTCTAAGCCAGCGCATGGGAGGCTGTCCCCTGGCTCTAGGCTGTGAGCTGGGGCTGCCACCCAGCTCGCGGGGTGCGGGAGGGGCGCAGGCAGCTCCACCTGCCTCCTATCTGGGACCAGGCAGGATGTTGGCAGCTGCCTCCCAGAATATATGGGCTTGCAGGACCAGGGCAGGGCCCCCCAAAGCACGGGACCCAGGGAGGTTGCCCCTATTCGCACTACCCTTGGGACGGCTCTGTCTATAAGGAATACATGTAGCATTAGTTCAGCTGTAATGTAAGAGTGCCGAGGTCAGCTGAGTTGCACCCATTTACAAGACTGAATTTAGCACATTGCTGTTTATATCTGCCTTAATTCCCCTCTCTCACTCATATAAGTCAGAAATAATGCCGCTGGAGTCAATGAGTTACACTGGTCTAAAACTGGTATGATGGCAGACTCAAGCAGAGTTCAGTTTATTTTTACATATTATACACAGATTGAAGAGCTGGAAAGCAACAGAAAAGGGCATACCATGAGGAGAGACTTAATAAAATACGCAAGAAATTCTAATGATCTTTAAAAGTTTACATTGGCTGCATTTTATAGTTCATTGTAGAATGCAATTTAGAATTAGTGGGCAATGTCAGAGTTTAAGTAGTAAGCGGAAGCTGATGTGAAATACCATGTATGAAACAATCATCTGCATTTCTCCTTTATCCTGGCTGGTAATATTACCAGAAACAAGAAGTACTAGTACCATACAGCAGTGAAGGAAACAGTAGTAGGTAACCAGTTCTGTATTTGCATATAGTACAATTTGCATTGTGTTCTCTGATGACCTGTACTGATAAGAGAAACACTACACTTGCAAAGTGCTGTGCAGAAATGCCACTGGCCTGAAGAATGAAGCAAAGCTGGGAGGCTGTGACATGTGGACTCTGCAGTATTTCACATATTCCATAGACAAGACTGCTGCATGACAGCAACTGCAGCACTAACAACAAAGGATATGACAAACTGACAAAAGCCAGAATATGTAATGTTAACGTTCCTTCTTTACTGTAGTGCCCTTCCCACTTCCCAGTCAGTAGCATCATATCAATCTCTGTATTTCCTGACTTTTGTCCATTCTGATCAGACCATTAATGTTACAGATGCTGTAACTAGTGCTGTGGAAGACATGACTGTGGAACATGAAAAATGCTATTAGTCAGTATGTGAGCTACCCCCAATTTTGCTTCATTGTTCAGGCTAATTTTATGTAATTTCATCTCTCAAAGGGCAACATTATTAATACAGTCTATTCATTAGAGAACACATATGCTAACTGTAGATAATGCAAATGAAAGATGGAATCTATCAATGTATTTTTAACATATCCTTCAGTACCAAGGAAACGAGTTGCAATGTTTTAGAAACCACTCTTTATACTGTAGCTGCTACTTGCCAAGTAAGACACAGGAGCATATTTCCTGTTCAGTGATTCCACTTCCTCCAACACGTGATTAAATACAGACATCATTCTTCTTTCATATTCACTCTCAACAGACGCTGCTCCACTCGAGCTGTATTCCTGGAAACTAGAAAAGAAGCTATTCTAGTTGTGCCCAATATACTCCATCCATCTTAGTCATTTAGTCCCAATCACAAACAAGCCCCAGTATGATTGCTGTCTATTCCAACTTTAAGTATTTCCAGTAAGGAAGATTTCACAACCTCCTTCAAACAGCTTGTTCTGTTCCTCAACTATTCTGATATTGTAATTATGATCTATCCCTCATATTTAAAGCCAAGTTTTCCTTTTTGTAGTTTGTTCATTACTTTTTGTCTTGCCCTCTTTATACCATCATTTACATAGATAGTTAGGTCTTTCCTCTACCCTTTCCTAGAGCCAACATCCCTAATTCCATTAGTTTTTCTTCACAAGGCTTATTTCTTAAACTGTGCATCATTTTTCATTGCTTTTCCCTAATACTCTCTATTTTGTCAAAGTCTTGCAGTGACCAGATTCAAAGGCAGTTCTCCAGTTGAGACTCTACCATTACAGACTAATACAGGATAATTACCTTGCTTTTTCTCCTCAAGCCCCAAGCAACAGTCCTGTTAAAAGCCAATCAGTACTTGGCCTAATCCTGTGCTCACATGCGCATACACAACTTCATTAACAGCTATGGGAGCTGCATAGACGTAGATGCAGCATTAGGTCCGTATTTTCCTCTTTACAACATCATCATATCACTAAATCTCATTCACTATAACCCTGTGACAAGGTGGTCTGCCCTCTTAAGGGTAGTAGTGCCTACAGGTCAGTCCACCTTGTCACACGGCTTGGCTCAAAGTTTGAAAGGTCCAGAGTGAGAGTGTGAAAAAAAAGGTTGTAGGGCTTATTGATAGAAAGGAAGCAGTCCTGGGAATAAATGGTGCTTGGAAAAAAAATCCCATCACTGTTTCTATAACAGCCAGGAGCCTTGTAGAGAGGGTTGGGCAAGGCTCCCCTCTCACCCAATCAACTGGGGATAAGCTGGGAGTCGGAGACCAGCATAAATGCTGCCTCCTCCCTCATAGCAGGGCAAACACCAGCAAGAGAAGGCTGCCTGCTGGATCCTCCTAGCCTGAGAATTAACAGAAGAAAAAGGAGTCAGTTGAGGGAGAAGCTGGCTAAGGCCCTACAGCTGGCTAAATTATATCCCAGCCCCAAGGAGGAAAGCAGAGGACTTCTGTTTAAGGAGAGACAAGGGAACTGATTAACTCATGACCCAGATCTAAGGAGGAGAACTGGGGGATTCCTGTTTTGAAGGAGTAACTATTTGAAGTACAACCTCAGCTTCAGAAAGGGGGCTGGAGAAATCTCCTGAAGTGGGACAAAACTGACCAGGACTCTTATAGGGACCCAGAAGGGAGTAACCTCGGGCAACTAATAAAGTCAGTCAGTCACCCTTGGTAGAAAAATGTAATAAATCAGACCCCTTGAAGGAGGTTGGTTCAGAAACCCACACCCAAGTCTGGTAATTGACTGAAAGAACCCAGGAGGGTGCTGAGCGCAATGTATTGGCAGGACCACAAGCGGTAGACCTTGTTTGTAATATTATTGCTGCTCCAATATTCTTCCTGTAATCATACATTTACACATTTCTTCCTATGTCAATTACCCTGACCAAGAGATCAGGGTCCTGTTATGCTAGGTGCCCTACAATTACAGTCAAAACATGTCTCTGGAGAGATCACACAGTCTAGGTTTGCAACCAGACACCAGTGAATGAACAGACACATAAAAGGGGCATGACAAAACAAAATCAATAGTAAAACAAACATGCTTTACACAATCAGTACACTCTGAGCTGTTCACCTGCTCAGCCATTTTCCATCAACATTCTCTTTAATTTAATTGTATTGATTTGATTTTAGACCATTTTTCTAAGATCTCAACAAGTACTGTACTTTAATACTTTACTTTTCTACGTAACCTTAAAATACTTTATAAAAAAACATAACTAATTTAGTCTCAGCACATGAACAAGCATTAGCATCCTCACAGATAGGCAAACTGAGACACAGATGCTAAGTAACCTATTCAAGAAGTCAGTGGCAGAGCTAGGAATACAATCCAGAATTCCTGGCACCCAGTCCTGTGTTTTAAACATATAACAATCCTTCCTCCCACATCCTGCCATACCAATTATTTGCAAACCCTCACTGTTAAATATTTGCAAGTTTGATTAGCATACCCCATCCATCCTCCAACTCATTAACAGAAATAATGTTAAAAAGACTGATTCCCCTGTGAAGCCTACTTCAAAACTCGGTAGGCATTATTACAGAGCTAGATTTTTTAGCTGATTAAATAGAACATATAGTGGCTATACAATCTACATTTCTCAAGTGAAAAGTTTCAAAAGATCTGATTTAGCTCCCATTAATTTCAAAGAAAGTAGGAGTGGACCCAAATGAAGGTATTTCATTAGTGCTAATCAGACTTATGGGGTGAAAAATTTATCCCTCATGTCATTCCACTGAAGTTAATGGATTTACAACAAAGAAAATATAACCTATTAAGTATGCATCCTCAAGGTTAGGGGGGAGGTGGGGAGAGGAGGAGGGAAGGCGAGAAAGAGTAAGCATGAACACATAAGGAGGGAGAGGGAGCAACAGCAGATGACAACAACCCCGAAAGAATCCACTGGAACGAATGAATGAAACAATGAGTTAAACACAACAGAACAAGCAGCAGAGAAAGTATTTGGGAAGTTACTTCTATGATTTTCACCCAAAAATAGCTATACCTCAAACAGCTTTTCCAGTACCTTTTACATAAAAAAGAAGTTAATTCGAGCCAAATCAACACAATTAAAGGACAATTTGAATGGAGACTACCAAGGTATCTTAAATTTAAGCTTAGCAAGATCAAAGCTTTGCAGCAGATTTGTGTATGTAAACCTGCCCAGTACAAGGGTACATTTATATATCTACTGCATCTTTTCCATTGTTAGTTTTCTAGTCTAAGAGACCCTACTGACTTGGGGAGATGGGAGTGGAGAGAGTAGAAGGGTTACCATTAGACGTACCTTGCAGCTTCTGGATCCAAAATGAGGGCTTCAATTGCATGTGAAATCAACAGGCAGCTCTGCTGTTGTCTGACATGATAGTAAAGGTTTATAGACATACTATCTCAACACAAAGTAATATTGACTATTGGCATTTTTAATTACGACACCTAAAGGAATATTATGAGGTCACTGCCATAAGTATCTGCCCTAGCTACAGGGCAAGAACCAAAGACTCCTAGTTTTCCATGATTATACCCATCAAATCTTAAGTAATAAGTGAAACAATTCCGTGTAACAAGAGAACATGGAGGGAGGGAGACATTTCTTTTTTGAATAGATTTCAAAATATCCATATTGAAATTTTTAAAGCAGTTATTATCTTGCTTCAGATTTATACTTCAGTAACTATGATTGTTGAACCTTACATCACTCTTACAAGCAACCTCAGATAAAAAGAGTAAACAAATTATGAGTTCTGAACAGTAGGATACAATTCTACATTCCTTAAAGTTGCTGAGTCTGCATCAAAAGATGACTGATACAGATCCCCATATCGTGTAGCCAGGTTTCGGAATTCTTCCATAGAGAATTTCATCTACAGCAGAGAAACAATGTTGCTGATCAATAGAAATAAAAATACCACAACTATGTTCTACAACACTGAACTGAGGAGCAAGGCCATAAATATTCTGGTACTGTACCTTTAGTGCCCTCTAACTTACATTGCTGAAACTTGCCCAAGTATTGGGAGTAAGCTATAGGTTAGATATTACAAAATAAATGACACTCATTGACTAAGCTATTATTTCTACACCTATTAACAAAATGCTAACATATCATCCAATAACTGTTGTCACATACACACTTTATATAAAAAGAACTATTGCACCTCTCTGATGAGTCTAGCTGCTACTCACCTGTTTTGTATGTCTCAGTTATTGTCTACTTTACAGCTTCTCTACATAGACTAAGCTCCTCAGGACAATAGAATACCTCAAAAATATTCTGTATAGCACCAAGCAGGCTGTCAGTATTCCATGATCGAAGTCATACAGACTATTTTTCTGCAGACATCCTCTTTTCTGAGCACAGCAATGGAACACCATTTGTGCCCTTATAAAATCTGAGTACACTAAATGGGTAATTCCAAACGTAGCCACCCCATGATTATATATGATGATACACCCAAATGAGGGCTTGCATAGGCACATGGATATTTGTGGGAATAGCAGTTGAAAAACAAGGCCCAGTATGAAATAACAGGCTCAGTAATATTCTCACTTTCATTCCTTCTATCAGAGAGCTACATTTTCTTATCTCAACAGGTGGACCAAATAAAACTGCACGAGAGAGAAACAATGAACATGCCTGGTTAGAGATGCGCCCACATCTTTGGAGGTCATTTCCTGAGGTCATCGCGATTGTTGTGGCAATGGCAGGTGGTGGACTAGTTTTTAGGCTGTTACAGGTGCAGATGAGTTGAGAGAAAGCCTGCAGAAGGTCAATCCTGAGCTTGACAAACCCACACTGAAAGCTCAGAGGGTTAAGTGGTGTGCTGGCAGCCTGAAAAACAAATAAAAAGAGGAGATTGATAGTCTGGGTCAGAAACATATATGACACTAACAACAACCTGGCAATATCACTGAATTTTTTCATCAGATGAAGGGCAGTGTTTGCTTTGATGCCAACATTACTTTTTAAAACTCAGGATACTACTACTCAGATTAATTGATTTGTGGTTAAAAAGGTATAATAGCAACAAAAAAAACCCAAAACCCCTGATAAATGTTATAATATTGGACATAAGTACTTAAGAATTTAAGTTCAGACTCCACAAGACTATTTTAACTTCTGAAAGAAGCTGCCACTAAGTTGCTAAAATATAACCTTATAGGTTTTCCTCCCCACCACAAATCTTACCTGAATAACTCAAGAGTCCTTTCACTGGGTGGGCTGAACCTTAAAGCCACCTATGCCTAGTCATCTACCTCCAGGATGATGGGTTTGGGAAGAGGCTGGTGGTTGGGTCAGATGACCAGGCATCTCATGATAGCCCAGAGGCAGTGCTTCTTATAAAGGGACAGAGAGCTGCAGGAGACTCAGGATCAGAGTACGAGGAAAGGAGATCTCCACACTAGCAAGAAGGAAAGATCTAGCTAACGCTACCTGCAGTGAAAGACAGGAGCAAGTCCTCAAGAAGGAATTAGGTGGCCCTTGATGAAGGACGCTTCTAAAAGCAAGTGGCCCAGAACAGATAGTGCAGATGGGTGTTGAAAGGAGTTGATACATGTACTTGTTTAGGGGTCCAGACTGAGACTTCCAGTAAGGGTGGGAGGGTGCAGGAAATTGCTGAGAATCCTAAGAATCCTGCTTGAAAAGGGGAAGAACCAGTGTTAAGTTGCTGGACATCTGTCTTGTTGATCTGTGTTATTTTAATAAACTAGATCGCAGAAGGGGTGACTGACTTGCACAAATGTTTGGGACAGTTCTAAGAACGTTGAGTGGGGTAACTGCAACAGCAGTGTCTGATGCTGTATGAGGCAAGATCTTGTTACAAGGCTATCCAATGAGGATTTAAGTTTCTGTATCTTCTGTTCTTGAAGGTATGCCCATCTTATTCACCCCACTCCAATTTTAAAAAGGAGTTTTAATGCTGGTGAACGGTGCCTCATGCACAGAATAGACATAGCACAATTTGCACACACTTCCTCACCAGTGTTTCTCACCTAACATCAACTAGTAGAGACTACCTCTGGGAGGTAGCAAGTGGGTAAATTCAGTCTCCAAGCCATATCAAGTGTTAGCCTCTCTGCCAGCCAGAGCACCAAACGCGATGACGTTGTGACATCACAGTTGTTTGCTAGGAAGTGGACAGCTATCTACCGAATTTATACAACATGGGCCACTGAACAGTTGCGAGATTATAGTGGATTTTCAGTAACTATCGGGATACATTTGAACCAGTGACCCAGAGAAAAAGGTTCTATCACATTACCTATAACATGAGCTATCCAGTCCTGTCCATCAGCCTTTGCCTTCCCTTCTCCAGATCTGTAAAGGGTTGGGGGTGAGGGGGTTTGTTCAGAGTTCTCTTCTTTTAGGAGCAGTTTCTGAAAATGTGATTCTGTGGAAGGAAGCTCATACATGTATAGGTATGAGAGTCTCAAGTCTATACTACAGTCATCCTGACAAGGCAGCATGTATGATAAGAGCTTCAGCCAAATAAATGTAATTGCTTCGTCAGAGTTTATTTTCTCTCTCTCCATTAGTAATACTTTTATTGGGTAGTAAGCATACAGCTTCATGTACAGGAGATGCTCTGTGCCAGAGAACAAGCCTTGTCCCAAGAGCAAGTAGGACAGTCTTTCACAGAGGGAGATTGGAATTGAAACACTTCACAGAAACATTTGATTCTTAGAAGAGTAAGCTTGCTATGGCTTAAGTGCTAGGCTATGTAGGAGGGTAAGCTTTAAGCTCAGATGTAGAAAGGAGGGTTGCATGCACGGACAAAAAGACTCATGCAGCTTCAGCATTATGGGGATAGTAGGTTGTGCACTGTCTCAATACACTGTGCAGGCTGAACAGTTGGAACAAATTACCACACACACACACAGTGTTTCAGCTGGAATACGGTGATTAGAAAGAGGATGTCCGTCAACTTGCCCTAGTTGTTCCCTTGCTATTAAGGCAGCCAAGAGCCATAAATAAGCAGTGCTCCATTGGCTGAACTCCTGTTCGCACAGGGCCTCAGCAGAGGCAACAGTTGGCAGGTTCTGAGGTCAAACGTGCAAGTTTTACTTTCCCTGGCAAGCTAGAGAAGCTCCTCCCTCTGCTCACCTGTCTGGGATGTACTGCTGATCCATAACATGGGCAGGGACATCTGCACCTGAAGGAACAGCATACATAACTGCTTGAACAGGGATATTCAGTGACTGCAGTGATGGGTCACAATCTACCCTTAAGCAGCAATGACTGGCAAGTTGATAGTCATACAAGGACAGTGAAAGGAGGATGAAGTTGGGAGTATTAAAACTAACATTTGGTTCTTATTGCACTTTGCATTCACAGATCTGAAAGTGCACAACAAAGATGGACAGATGAGTGAGCCACAAATGGGTTAAGCAATTTGTCGAGACCACACAGCTAGTTAGTGACACCATTGGCAATAAAAGCAGCTCTCTTGACTACCAGCTCTTTCCTTAATCTTCTGGACCACAGCAGCCCACAAGGTGAAAGATCAATGGCTGCAGTCAGGAGGGGAAGCAAAAGATGGCAACCCCACCAATTTAACAGAATCTGGAAAATGGCTATGAAAGACAGTTTCTGTATTTCCTATATTGGCCTTTAAGAAGGCCTGTTTTAAATGCTGCACTTTTGCTCGTAATAAATGTTTAAACAGCTCATTAAAAAATTAATTAAAAAAAAAAAGAGTGGTAGGGAATCTTTCTTGAGATTTTAAAACAGAAAAATTTCACCCACTTGGCCAATAAATTAAGCACATACAAATTTAAGGACAGGGAGAGTGTACTGCTGCCATTCATGAAGGACAAACAGACATAGTTTAGGTCCTTTCTGCTGATTCAGCTGCAGCAGTTAATTAATATAAACACTACTGCCAGAGTTGAGCTGACACTAAGAATGCTAATGCACAAACAAGTAAATAGGAGCTCTATTAGCTTCAGCTTCATTCAAACGACATAGGAAAAACCAAATCTATGTCTGACTAATGGGCAGGACAAAATATGAAAAGAAGAATGTTCAAACTTCACCAAAGGCTATGTATGATAAAAGTGACTTGACAGAGGACACTCTGGGTTTATATAAACAAACATTTTTCCAGCTGCATCACTGCCTGGCTATTTACAACATCTTACTATTTTCATCATGTTAAGTAATTAAATAATTTTCTGCTTTATTTAAATTGGGCACCTACTTAATTCTGCTTGCCTTGAATGGACAAACCTTCCTGTGTGGGATACAGGTTCAGTGAGGATTCCTTAAACACTAATTTAATACAGTGTTTCTCAACCTTTTAAGAAGCAAGTACCCCCTAACTTCTGAAAATTTTAATAAGTACCACAACACTCAATTTTCCATGGGATTTTATATTTACAGACTAATGTGAGCCCTATGTTAGAAGAAGGGCTGAGTACATAAGGCCGTGATATTACAGATGTCAGATCTAGTGTGGGTAGGTTACCACCTTTACACCAGGGGTGCACAACATCTCAAGTATGTGCCTGGGCTAGAGGTGATGTAGGCCAAAGCTAGGAGGCTTTGATAAGCATGCCAATGCTGGGGAATATAAAGTGCTGTGCCAAATTTTTTGCCATAGGTTTGAGAGGAGGAAGGGGTGAGAGAGAGAGAGGGAAGGAGGGCGAGAGAGAGAGAGAGACAGGAAAAGAGGGTAGGTAACTGGTAAAATCTGGGGCTGTCATAGAGCAGTGAAATTGACAAATTTTCTGGACACTGGGCTTTGAGCCAGGGACGGTGGGCTGCCACCTAGGCAAGTTGCAGGCAATCCGAGCTGGGGAAGAGGAGGCTTCCACGTTGGCTGAGACCCAGGGATGAGGGCAGGTGGATGCTGTCCATCTTCAAGCCAGGGCGCTGGAGGCTGTCCCTCGGCTCAGAGTCGGGGCATGGGTGGCTGCCACCCAGCTACGAGCCCAGCTCACACAGGAAGCTGCCCCCAGGCTCCCACGAAGGAGCTGGGATCCAGCAGGAAGCTGGGGGCTGCTGCCTGCCTCCCTCAGAAGCTAGCGGCTGCCATCTGCCTCCTAATTGGGAGCTGTGACTAGGTGGGAAGTAGGGGACTGCCACCCACCTCCCTCAAGAGCCAACGGCTGCTGCTTACTTCCCAGCTGGCAGCTGCGACCAGGCGGGAAGTGGGCAATTGCCACGTACCTTCCCCAGAAGCCAGGGGCTGCCACACGCCTCCCAGCTGGGAGCTGGGACTGGACGGGAAGTGAGTTGCTGCCGCCCGGCTTCCCCAGAAGTTGGCAGCTGCCACCCACCTCCCCTTCACTCGGTTTTTCCCTGGGTATCCCCTGCTTATGTCTCATGTACCCCCAGTGGCACACATACCACAGGTTGAGAAACTATGATTTAATACAAGGCTGCACCAATTTAACAGAATAGTCAACTGGACAGGCTTATTTAATCCCTCTCCATTTCTATTTCAAACCAACGGCCATCTTAGAAGATATGCCATATCCCACAATCATTTAGATTATGCCACCATCTAAAGGCCCAAACAAAATCAAGTCCCTGTTACCGAGGCCTTGTACAAACTCATAGTGGTAGACAGTCCCTGCCTAATAAAGTTTACAATCTAAATAAAGATAACAGAGGATGGAAGAAAGGAAACATTGTCCCCATTTTATAGAAGGGGAACTCCAACAGACTCACCAAAGTTTGGAGTACAGGATGTATACTAACCGTTAGCGATGCTATCCCTTTGTGATAGGATTTTAAAGATTCAGCAATGTAAGAAAGTGCTGAACTATAATTTTCTTCTTGAAGCCCTGTCAAACACTGCTCTGCATGGGAGAACTCCTTCAAACTGTTCAGCCAAAAGTAGAAGTGTTCTGAAGCCACTTGAGTCAGCAGGCTTTGATACAGCTCTCTGGCCATGTCATGATTACCCTAAAGGGCAACAAGAAAAAAAAGTGGAGGATCTTGCACTTAAGTGACATACCAGCAAATAAAACCAAATAAATCACCCCATACGCTCAAAAACTACTCTTTAAAAACAAATACAGTGAGACATCTTCAACATTTGATCAAGGTAACTCTGCTGAGATGCAGTAGCATAGATACTTATGTCTGGCATACATAATCTTGTAGGAAGTAATAATGTTTAAATAAGACAGCACAAAGAGATTCAGCTCTAAAAACAAATACAGAATTCTGCATTTTTTTTTTATGTAATATTTTTCATCTCCCATTTCTAAAGTGTCTTACAAACATTAATTAATCTACACTTCAGGATAGTAAAGAGTCATTATACTAGTCATACAGATAGAAAAATGCACACAAGCAGAGGCTACTTGACTTTCCCAGGCCCAAAAGCTGTAGTCAGAGTGGGATCTGGGGACACATCCCTAGTTCCGAATCATCAGACCATACCTTTCTTCACGCTGCTGTACTCACTGGTCACCACATGCTTACAGACAACTATGACAGTGAGATATAGGATAAATGCCTCTAATGATGAGGTTTACATTGTAACTCTCCTGTTTTACAAATCTGAACCAGTGTTATAGTGAATTAAAAAAGGGGAAAATTTTATTTTCCTCTCCCCATCTTCCTTCCTCTCTCCAAGTGCTGGTATCTTCCTCATTTAACTCTCCAATCCAAAGTCAGAGTATGGCTGACTATACTGTCTACTGAGGAATCCTCTTTCTAGAAACTTGCACATACCATTCTGGAGGCTTGCCTGGCTATCCTGTATGCTGTCCATCCATTGGAGACATTCTCAAGCTGTTGTTGGATAACAGTTTTAACTTCAGAAGACAGAGCTTTTTGACTGGCAACAAATATCACTGTGGCGAGGGATACCTAAGGGAAAACAAACATTAACGTGGAAGAAACATTTCCATTTGTATGTTTTTTAGGAAGCGTAAAAAGCAGTGATTGTGTCTAATAAGTTTTTATTCAATCTTGGACTTAAAAAAAAACACACACACGACAAAATTTGCTTCTGAACCGGAGAGTCAAATCTTTGCTCAGGATTTCAAGCAAAACAAGCAATGGAAGGGCTTTTTCCTCACTGAAGTTTGGCAAATTTACATTTTCAAATTAGAATGTTAAAGCAGAAATACATCCAAGCTCACAGTCATAGTAAAGAACTGTAAAAATATAATTACTCTTCTTTTTCATTTCATAACAGACTTTCTTGAAGACTAAAGCCCAAACTTTTACATGTATTGAGGCATTACTATTGTCAAGATTGTGACATCTAACTGATTTAGCAGCCTAAGTCTCATTTTCAAAAGGGTTTTAGGCACTTTGGACCCTAAATCCCATGACTGTCAATGAGTCTTAGATGGAGCAACACTGCACAGCAACGGCTAAATACCTTTCAAATCTAGGCGTAAGCTCTCATTTCCAATTAAAATACCCATATCAAGTGTGTGTCTCTTAGTACCCACTAAAGCTGTGGTTCTTGGTTCTCAACCTGCAGCCCAATCACCACACAGCTATGGGCCCATGTGACATCCTCAGGGCCATACAGGTAACATATTTTGTGTGGATGTGGCCCACATAATACACTGAGAGCTGCATATGCAACCCACAACGGTAAATAGGTTGAGAACCACTGCTCTAAACCATGTGTGTTTGAAGGCCCATGTATAAGTAGGGTATCTACTTCTGAACTGCCATCTTTCTTGTCTAGAAGCACTTCTGCAAAGGACTCCATCCTGAAGCGTTTCAGGCCTGGTCTACACTGGCAATGGAGGTCGACGTAACGCTGCTTACATCGACCCCCTAAAGTATGCATCTCCACTGCCACATAAGTTCCGTTGATTTAAAGTGCAGTAAAAATCAACCTTAGAAAACCACCTCTGCAAGTGGCGTAGCGCTGAATTCAAATTCCATGGGTCGAATTTGTGTCAGTGTAGGCAGAACGCAACGTAAATCGATGCCATTGGCCTCCAGGAGGTATCCCATAACACCCAGTTGTGACCACTCTGGACATTAACGCTCTGCCATAACGTGGCCACGTACACAGGAAATAGCTCCTCCCCTCAAGCCCTGGGAAATTTTGAACTTCCATTTCTGGGTTTACACAGCATGGAGAAAGTTTTGTAGCTGAACTGCTCATGGCGACTGCACGGCCCAAATGCGCTCCAGCTTGGAGTTGACCAGGGGTCTTGGATCTCATTGGTCTGTGGGGCAAAGAGTCTGTTCTGGTTCAGCTCTGAGCCAGCAAAAGAAATTTAGATATCTACGAGAAGATATCTCGCGGCATGCTGGAGAAGAGGCACAACAGGGACGCACAGCAGTGCCGCGTTATGATCAAAGAGCTGGGGCTGGCTTATTAGAAAACTAGGGAAGCTAACAGCATTCTGGCTCCTCACCCAAAACATGCTACTTTTATGAGGAGCTGCATGCAATTCTTGGCAGTGACCCCACTGCTATGCCACCAAACAGCAGTGATACCTCCGAAGAATCCCAGTCCAGGACGAATGAGGAGGACTCTGTGGACGAGGAAGATGAGGATGAGGAGAGCAGGGTGCAGGAGAGTGGGGTATCCATTCTCCCTGAGACCCAAGACCTGTTCATTATCCCAGAGCAGTCCAGCCACGCACAACACAGTGGGATTGATTGAGATGCAGGGGAAGGCACATCTGGTGAGCGTGTGTGGCAAATTTTTCTTTTTTTGTGGTTATGTCCCCAGTCCAGCTTCTTAAAAGGAGTGTGTTTTTGAGGGTGGTGGCAAACTTCAGTGGAGGTTTACTCCTGGAACAGACCATCTATATGCAGAGGTATGCGCTGAAAATCCTCTGTGGATATCTCAAGGAAACTTTCAAGTAGATAATCTGTTAATCTTTGCAGAAGGTTTTTGGGGAGGGCAGCTTTATTTCTTCCACCATGGCAGATACTTTTCCCTGCCACTCTGCTATTAAATGAGCAGGCATCATCGTGGAACAAAGCATAGCAGCATAAAGGCCAGGCCTGTCCCCTGATGCTTGCAATAAATCTTCCCTTTCTGCCTGCATTACCCTCAGGAGACTGATATCACACACGGTCACCTAGAGAAGATGGCGCAAGTTTAAAGTACCCAACCAATACAGTTAGTCCGTTTTATTCCTCTGACGGGGATGGGGTTCCTGGGTGCCTCCCGAAGACTATTCCTAGTCTTAGTACTGTTGCAATGGGCATTATGGGTCCGGAAACTGATTGTCCTATGTTTTCTGCTGCTACAATTCACCCGCAGTGTCCTCTAATCTGTTCTGCCCACCTCCTCCCAAACCAGTCCTTGGCATGTTACAGGGGAGCCTGGTGATCCCTCTCCTTGCTCAACCACAGATTGTGAGTTTTAGTGCTAATGAAGTCTCTCTACAACAGACGCAAGGGCTCCATGCTTACCCATCCGATCCTTCCAAGATGTACAGAATAGAATGTGGATCTGGCTTTGCCTCGTGAACGTGAAGGGGAATACTTTTTATAATTGTAACATTTCCTTTACTACTTTGGGTCAGCTAACAATGGCAACTTTTTGTTTTACTTCTCTGACAGTAGATACCTCGGCCTGCGGCCCCCCTTGTCGAACACCAGCTGAAAGACTTTTCCAGATTAGGAAGTGGGAAAAAAACCCATGGGATGACATGTTCAGCTAATGAATGCCTCTGAGGCTGCTGACAGAGCTCAGAGCCTGGAGGATGTCCTTGTCTGAAAAACTAGACATGGACATGGAACACAGAAGATCTGCACAAAAATAGGAGTGTGATACGCATCAGAAGATGTTGCGTATTATGAGGGATCAGTCCGACATGCTGAGGTATCCGATAGAGTGCCAGGAAGAGCAGTGGCATGACGGACTCCCTCTGCAGCCCCTCCAAAACACTCCACCGCCTACCACTTTGTTATCAGCACCCATCCCCAAGTGATCTAGGAGGAGACTGAGCAGGGTGCAGTACATGCTACACTCCCCACCGGTGGAGGCGAGCAGAAGGACGCAACGGCCCCTTTAAGAACTGCACACAACCACAGTTGCTTGCACAGTGACACTTTACAATGTTAAGTTATCCTCCTTCCCTCCATTATAAAGGGTCACAAATAAAACTTTGTAGCATTAAAAAACATCTGTCTTTATTCATTCATAGCTTGGATGGGGAAAGCAGGGGAGGGAGCCGCTGGAGCAAGGGTGGGGGATGGGAAAGAAAGGCACAGCACAAACATACATTACCTCAATTCACTGCAAAACTAGTTTTTCAATGCTTCCCGAAGCCGAAGAGTTCTGCACTTGGCTCTGAGCATAGCGCTGGAATCTGGCTGCTCAAAATTTGCACCCAGCTTATCAGCCTCCATGGCCTAACCCTGGGGGAACTTTTCCCCCTTCATTTCACACAAATTATGGAGTGCATAGCACACAGATGTAAGTGATGAGATGCTCTTTCCACTGATGTCAAGCTAGTAAGCAGACATCTCATCTGGCTTTTAAGCAGACAAATGCACTTTTGACCACCATTCTGCACTTGCTGAGCCTATTATTGAAACGCTCCTTCTTGCTGTCCAGGTGTCCAGTGTAGGGCTTCATTAGCCAAGGGAACAAAGGGTAGGCAGGATCCCCCAGAATCACTATTGGCATTTCCACATCTCCAATGTTTATTTTTTCATCAGGGAAGAAAGTGCCCGCCTGCATCTTACTGAACAGACCCCAGTTCTTAGAGATATGCGTGTCATGCACTTTTCCAGACTACCCCACACTGATGTCAGTGAAACATCCCCTGCGATCCACAAAGGCCTGCAACACCACTGAGAAGTATTCCTTCTGGTTCATGTTATCTGTGGCAAGGTGGTCAGGTGCTAGGATACGGATAGGCATGCTATTTATTGCCCCCCCAGTTTGGGAACCCCACTGCAGCAAATCCGTCCACTATGTCCTGCACTTTTCCCAAAGTCACTACCCTTCTTAGCAAAAGCCTACTAATGGCCCTGCACACTTGCATCATAGGAGCTCCAACGGTGGATTTACCGAGTCTGAACTGATTCCCAACTGACTGGTAGCAGTCTGGGGTTGCCAGCTTCCACAGAGATGGCCACTCGCTTCTTCACTGTCAGAGCTGGTCTCAAGTGAGTATTCATGAGCTTCAGGGCTTGAGACAGCTCCATGCAAAGTTCAAAGAAAGTGGTCTTTTGCATATGAAAGTTCTGCAGCCACTGCTCATCATCCCACACCTTCATAACAATGCGATCCCACCAATCTGTGCTTGTGTCCCAGGACCAGAACCGGCGCTCCACGGACTGAAGATGATGCGTGACAGCCTGCCGCAAACGGGAATTGTTCCATTCTATGGCTTGTATCAGGGCGGCCTCAATAACATTGCTATTTTCTGTGCTGTGGCTCCTCTCTCACCATTGAAAATACTGCAGGATAAGCCATGAGGTATTTGTGATGCTCACAATGATAGTGCAGAGCTGAGTGAGTTCTGTGTCACTCCAGCAACAGCATGCGCATGGCATAGAAAAAACAATGCAAAAAAGCATTTGCAGTTTGTTTGGGACAAGAAGGTAGTGGGGAGGGAGCACATTGCATCCCGACAAGCTTCCAAAAAGCCTCTGCAGATAGTTGCACTGTGAGATAGCTACCCATTGTATACTGCTTTGAATGTTGACCCAAGCATGGTGATTGGGGACGCAAAAGCCCGGCGCAAGGAGCATTGTGTGATCACGGTCCTGAGACGTCTAAAATTCGGCAGGTGAAAGTCAATTTAAAGTAAATCGACTTCAGTCTGCAGTGTAGACATACCCTCAGTAATGAATAATTATGATCTTTTTTTCTATGTGTAACTAGTGCCATCTACTGAATGGAATACAGATCAGACCATTTCAGTTCTCTCTTCTAGCTAAGCAAACAGAGGTCTGTGACTTTGGTGCTGCATACTGAGATTACTATTTCCCATTCTGCATGCATGTAGTTAGCAGTGAACTGATATATTCCTGCTGAGGCAACAGATTATCGTTTTCTGTCACTGATGTAACAATTAGCTAAACCGGTTCATGAAATATTAGTTTCCATAGTAGTTTCATATGAACTTTGTTCCATCAAGGACAGATATCCTGAACAGCAGTTTCTTACCAGAAGTTCCTGTTGTTTATCTGTAGCAGATCGTCCAATCACTTTATAGAGTTCCATTAGGTCTCCCAGCATGCCATCACCTAAGACAGGTAGCTGCATGGCAATTGCTGCTAAACAGTGGCACATGAGAATTCTAGCAGCATCTTGAGCACTGTGCAACTGTGTCAGCAAGGACTCAACCACTGATTGACTCAGATGGGGACGACACTTGGCTAGCTTCACCATACAAGTGAGTGCTATCTGCAATGCACAAACATTTCAATGTTCCAACATCTGTCACCTTCCAACATTAAATTATCTTAAAAAATATAAAGAAACTATCACAATATTCAGACTATAATTAAACTAGAGAGCTAATGGAAAACAAAGATGTATTTATAAACTTGTACAAGAGGTGTACTCTTCCAAACCCCCACATCCCTGTCCGGAACACACAGTTTAAAAGCACACACACGTACAAGACAAAGATGTGAAATATTTTCTTTTCTTATGGGTTCAATCAGTCAAAGTAATATTTTAAAATTATTTGCCTGGTAATAGCTTGTTCGGCAGGACCAAAGGGTAACTGTTCACAAGAATGATGTGGTCACTTGTTAGTTTATGTTCTTCCATCAGCCAAACCAGGTGCCCTCAGATCCCTGCTGGAGTAGCAAGGATCCCTTTTCCTCCCCCTCAGCTATAAGTCCATTCTTTACCACAATTGTCCCTCTAGCAGAAAAAAGCAGGACTTAACTCCATGAGGCCAGCAATTCTACTTCTGAACTGACAGGAATTGCTGCTATAGAAGGCATGGTTTTTCTGCTCCTCTGGCTTCAATGTGCTCCTGACCCTTTACCATCTTAGAAGCAAAGCATAGAGGAACTCTGATCTCCTCCCTGGCAGCACATTGTGCTCCCATTAGAACACCTGCCACACTAAGTTCTTTCTACTGAACAAGATATGATTGACAGTTGTACAAGGTTTACTTGGCCCTGCCTCAGCACAGGGGGCTGGACTTGACTTCTTAAGGTCCCTTCCAGCCCTGCATTTCGATGATAAAGAGATGACAAGTATAACGACTCTTTTCACCTTTAAGGTTGCTTGAGCACCTGGACTGCTATCTTGGCTACAAAGAACTAAGAGAGACTCAAGGCCAAAGACGGCATCTTGCTCCAAAGCCAGGAGATCTAGGAGAAAGGAACAGAGTAAAGTATTCAGTTCTTTTCTACTTATTTTTAAACATGAGAGTGAATTGAACCCTAACAATCGTGTGCACTAAACAGCAGTATAATTCAAACTTTCCCCTTGCTCAGTTCTAATCAGCAACAAGTCTGCTTTTGTAAGTCTCACAAAACCATTTAGTAGAAGCTGCGGTTTTATGAGGTGCACAAGCCTGGACTAGGGCAAAACTACTGAACACTAATGTCAACCATTTATACTGGGGTTTGTACCAACAGCTCTCCAGAGAGGAAGGGCAATGCTCTAGCCTAGAGGAATGGTACAGGGTGCTACAGAGAAGATGAGCATCCATTCAAGTAAGAATCCTCTTCAGAGGGAACATAGGATTTAACAAGCGGAGAATCTTCATGACCTTTCATGAAACTCTCTAAAATATTTATAATGGGTTACAAGTCTGCATTCTCTACAGCCCACAAATCTGTGGCAGGACAATTCCACAGGAAAGCAGAGAGTTAGGGGACAGGACAGGCCTGCCTGCAATAAAAGAAAGCACACAAAACCTGATCATGAACGGCTGCATTGTTCCACCACCCACTTTATGAGTTACCTTTTTCTTGGCAAGAAGCAGATATATTAGTCAGAACTCTCACTCCATGAGCAGCAATGCCACGGTTATTATGGTAACAGCATTCCTGTCCCAGCTTTACTAAATCAAACGATCTCGCTGCTGTAGCTGTTGTTCCTAAACAAGGTGACAAGAAGAAGATAGTGCAGCAACACATTCCATAATTATGTCACAAGATCTTTTCCAGTTTAAATTCAATTCTGCATGGCTGACTTTTTCTCTAGTTTGATTTCCCATTCTTCCATCCCATCCTCAAATGTATCCTCCCACACATGTGGAATTCCCTCTCCCATTAGCATACACACAACACAAGTTGGACATCTCTGATAGGCAGTCTTCAGCTTTAAGGGCTAATATTTGTGAATGAAGCTTTCCAATGGGACACAGCATTTGTAAAAAGGTCATGAATATATGACTTTAATCCGGGATCATTATTACACACAAGTAATAAGAAAGATTGTGTCATGGAAATTTTTAATAGATTTCACAGCAGAGGTGCAAAACCCTGATAAGTCACAGATAGGGAGAAGTGGGAAGCCTGGGAGGTAGCGGGTGAGGGTGGAGAGTAAGCCCACCCCACATTCATCCTGCAGCAGTGGCTCTTGTCCCACAGGTCTGAACCTGGCTCCCTGGTCACAATACTGCTCAGGTTTGGTACACCCACCTCTCGGTCTCCATCTCAGAATGGTGGCCGAGCTAAACCTGAGTGATGCTGCAACCACAAGGGACAGATCACAACACCCAGAGCAGGGAGCCGGGCCCAGCTCTGTAGGACAGGAGCTGCTGGCATGGGGTCATGGACTTCATTCAAATTCACAATTCTCGAGAACACTGTGACCTCCACAACAAATTCAAACCTTTATTACAAAGCTACAAGTCATTGAGAGGTTTTTTTAAAATGTATTGGTTATTTTTCTCTGCCTCCATGGCCTGTACTGTTGGATTTGCAGTAACTAAGGCAGTGTGACCTCAGAAATAAGGAATAAAATAATGCCATCATCCAGGAGCATTTTAAGAGACTCCCTGAAACATTTCCAAAGTTATTTATATATAATATTCCACACATCCAGAACACACAGTTGTGTGGTAGAAAGATTTTATTGGCACTCATATACATCACCCCCACCCAACTGTCCAGTGACTTTGCCTCTCCTGGATAATACAACCATCTCAGCCTCATGCCAATAAAGCCTACACTACATCACTCCACGTATTCATTCTCTCTCAAGCATTTTGCACATCTATGCAATTTTTCATCCTATGATCTCAAAGCACCTTATAAACATGATTTAAGCCTCACAATACCAATGGGAGAGGTAAATATTTGTAGTCCCACTTTACAAACAGACGCTGAGGCACAGGAGTAAGTGACTCACCCAAAGTCCCATGGCAAATTGGAGCCAGAGCCAGGCACAGAATGTCTGAGATCTGCTCTATTATACTACACTCCACCCCAATTCTGATTTTTATATATTACATATAAAAGCTTGCTTGCATGGACTTTAATGAGGATAGAATAAAGTTCATGGTTTGGGAAATGTTTTAGGATCCTTCAGGGAGATGTTATGTAAGGTATTATTAACAATATTGAAGTGGCTAAAAAAAAAAAAAATCCACACACACCAAATCCCTATAAAAAAGTGCCAAAATTTGGCTGACCTAATGTACTCTTCTTACCTGGAGCCATGCTGAAGTACTGTTTGATGGCAATAGTCCCTGACAGTGTGGAAAGGACAGATAGCATGCCTAGTTTCAAGCTGTCATACGGAGTTTGAAGAGCACATTCGCACAGTGCCTAAAAAACCAAAGAGAAGAGAAGAGAATATGGAGGGGAAAAAAATCCTACAAATTCACCCACTTCATAAATGTTTACTCTGGCTTTTTTACTTTGTAGTTTAATTTTAATACAGGTCAAACTGTTTGTATAAGAAAAAAATCACTACCAACATCAAATTCAGATCTTGCAAATTTATTTCCTCACTTACCACTTTCCTAAAGCAAGTTTTAACAGACGGGGTACAAGTCCTGTCCTCAAAGTGACACTGGCTTTCCTAAATTATTATACAAATCAATAAAAACATATTATGTTCATTAAATGATCACTAACTATTCACCTGATATTTCTCAACGATAAAATCTCTGCAGAATTTGGAGACAAAGTTATCCACCAGTATGCAGATGGTGTATAAATTATTCAAGTTTCAAGTGCATAAATGATTCGAGTTTCAAGTGTCACCTCCTACAACACTACTTACAAGTGTTTTTAATAGAAAGGAAAAATTATCCAGTGGAAAATAAAGATTCTAAGCTTGCTGATAATAAACATTGTGAATTTTCTTTGTTATCATCATCATTTATTTGTGTTATGGTAGCTTCTGGAGGTCCCAGTCCCATTGGTCTTAGCACTCCCTGCCCTGATGAGTTTGCAGTCCTATCACAGGCCTGTCTGTGATCTTTCCTCTAAGAAGAGAGCATATTAATTTTATAAGCAGCCGCAGCTGGTGTTTTAAACTGTATATGGGGATAAATCTAGCTATTTTCAAGACCTCCTCTTCGAGCTGCATCTTCAAATGTCTAAGCACTCACCCCTGCCAGCTGGGCCAAGAAAAACTCTGCAATGTTCATCTCATGGAGTTTCCCAATCAACTCCACCGGTATTGGTACTACAGCCTTTTCTGTGCTGGCTTGCAAGATCTGGATTTTATATTGGTGGGGTTTTTTTAAAGCTATTTTAAATGCAGTGGCCCGAGCACTTGAAATGGGGTAGCAGAGTGCTACTCATACATTATGTATGTAACACAGCCAATGCAACAAAGGGGTTTCAGAATTCCAAGGAGAATTCTTGTTTGACAAGCTTTTTCTCCTCTCTACTGACATCCGTGTGGTGTTCTCCCAACTAGTTATATTTGTTTCCTACTAAACTGCTGAAGTTGTAATAGAGTATATGGCTCAAGATGCAGGAAAGAAAATGCATGTATTCCACCATTAGTATGGAGCTTCCAAATTGTAATACATTTCCTTCCAGTGGCAGTAAATGAGTAAACTATGAGGTTGATTTTTCTGCACTCCTGCAGAAGATCATTATTTTAGATATTTTCAATCTCAGACGCTAACAGTACTGGAATTAATATCAGAAATCTCATGAGAAAACATGAGCGTTATCACTAGCCTTATATCTAGGAAACCCCATCATCAGTGTATTGTCAGACTACTACAAAACATCAACCCTTAGGCAAATTACAAGTTTATAAGGAATTTATCACATGGGCCGCAAAAGAACAAATATCTCAAATAAGGTCATTAATACATTAATAATTGATTTTTTGGTCCTATAAAATGAACTATGGTTTGGTCTTTCTCCAGTTATTGTTAGAGGTCACCATTCAGCTTCAGCTCTTGCAGTAGCAGAATGGTCTCTTATTTTCCATTAAATATTTATGAGATTATGATCATGTTTAGAGAACATTTTCTTTCAAAACATCAAGGAGCCTAAGATATCATTCAGCTGTGACTCTGATAACATTATTGTGTGTCAGGAGAGTTAGCGTTACTACTAACAACAGCAAAGTCTGCAAGAGTTTCTGAACTCAAAAGCAGTTAAGACTAAACAATCTTGGCTGAGAAAACAAACTGGAAAATTCTCCAGAATCAGTATATGGGAAAGGAAAAGGACACACATGTGCTATGCATACTGTCCATCCCAAGATTACATCCCTTGAAACCACACTCTTTGGAGCCAGCAGAGAGCCCTCATTCATGCGGGTTGATGAGAAAACTCCAGGCAGGTTAATGCTGCAGAGTTTCTCTTAGGCAACTTGGCAGTTTGCCCCTCCTGAAGTATGTGTTTGAAGAGGCAATCTGGTTCTTGGTTATCATTGTGTGAACAGAATGCATCCTCAAATCGTAATCTAAACATTAGGAAATGTGACTGTCAGCTCTGACTTCAAACTATTTGTTTTAAAATTCAAAGTAAAGTCAGGAACTGTTTATTATTTACTGTATAACTCTATAGGTCTTTTATAGAAATCTCTGCTGAACTCATTTTGGGGCCAATCCAACGACCACTGAAGTCAATGGGAATCTTTCAATGAATACTTTTTAGCCCCACCTACACAGCAAGATAAAAGTCACAGTCATTACAATTTAGATGAGATGCTACTTTTGACCATGGAAAGCAAAGCAAGTCCATTTTAAGAAGAAACATTAGGGTTAAAAGCAGCAGCGAGGTAAAAGTGCCTTCTATACTCATTTGTAAAAAAGACTGCATTTAGTTGAAAAGTTTTACAATAAAAATATTGTTGCTTAAAGATTTCAAACCTGAATATTTTCTCTGCTCCACGTATGTGGGGTTTTGTTTGCCAATAACTTTAGATCTTGGATAGCAAGTCTTTTCACAGCTTTCCGAGGGTCAGTCTTCAAGTACTGCAGCAAGAGCTGAATCTGCAACAATAAACAAAGTGTTTAAAAATATTAAGTAGGATTCCTGTAGTTAAATTAGTTTGTTTTTTAAAAACAATGGAAATTGTTGTTACAACAGAGAAATCCTTTTTAAAAAAAAAGCTCATAAAATAACCGTGTATGCATATGCATATTCAAAGCTTTCAGGAGCATTCAGAGTTCAGACAGCAATACTGCTATGAAACATACACATTCTGGGAGAGCAGTCTGCATATTGTCATAAAAATGGAACACACCAGGTATGCTATTGTGTTCCAGGATGCCTATACCTAATACTATCAAAAGTGGCTTCTGAACTGGAATAGCAGTTACCCAAGCCACCTCAGACAGAGTTGTTCTGTTAGGCTAAAGGCTGCCAGTGGTAGATCTTGTGGTGTAATGCGGCTAAAAGAGGCTAAGAGTGGACCAACAGATTTACATGATTTTTTTGTTTTAAATAAGAATGAGTTAATTCATTTAATTTATGTATGGATTTACTGTGTGCTCATCACTTGGCTGGGTCCACAGAATTACAAAAACGTAAGAGGAAAACATTCCCCTTTTAAGCAGAGAGCATCACTATGGTTCCATGACTTGACTGATATTTGTAAATTACACCAGTGGGTAAATTACACCAGTTGAGACTCTTTACAGATTTTACATTTACAGTAGAACCTCAAAGATTCAGACACCTCGGGAATGGAGGTTGTTTGTAAGCCTGAAATGTTCACAACTCTAAACAAAACATTATGGTACAGTACCCTGCAGTCAGTGTCTTCCAGCTGTGGCTGGGAGAGATCTCTACAAAGGTGGCACCTGGAAGCACTGCCTGGTTTGCAAGCAGCTTCCTGCCCTATTCCTGTTTCTTGCCTTTGGGCTGAACGGGGGGGGGGGGGGGGGGGGGGGTGGGCTGCCCCACACTCTTGGCACTACAAGGCCCAGCCCTCTCCCCAGGGCTCACCCTGCTTAGTGCACTGCTTGCCATGCTCCAGAGGCAGCACGTGGCAGGGGGTTGGTGCCAGCTGGGTGCCAGCACTCCTCTCTCCCCTGCCCCTTGAACTCCCAGAGGTGCTGGCAGGATCCAGGAGTGCAACCACATTGGTGCACAGGCTGCAGACCTTTAAAACTCCTCCAGAGCGCAGCTGACTCCCACTCCAGCTTCAGGCCAGACTTTGGCTGCAATCTTCAGTTCCTTGCATCAGCAGGGAGCTTTCTTTCCCAGGCTCCGGAGCACAGGGGTGAAAACAGCTTCCCCCACTGTGGGAGGGGGTGAAACAGCACCCTTGGTTTACAGGAACAGTGCAGATCCCAAACTGTTTTTGCTCTGCATGACGACCTTGCAATACAGGCACAGCATTTGCTTTCTTTCTTTTTTTCCCCTCTGCTGCTGTCTGATTGCCTACTTCCGGTTTCACAGGGTGTTCGATTGACCGGTCAGTTCATAACTCTGGTGTTCATATCTTTGAGCCTCTACTGTATATTCATTTTTCTGGTCTGCAGACAAGAGACTGGGGTGGTGGGGAGAGAGAGTCTCAACTAATCAGAGAAGGAGATAGGGTGAGAAGAAGGTGCTGGTTCAGGGGTCCGTGGACAAGCAGCAAGAAGTAAGCTCTCCAAGAGAAGCAGGGCATGAGATGTTATTACCCTTTGCAAAGGATTTTTGGAGGGGGCAGAGAAGGGGTTTGAAGAGACAAAAAAATATATATATAAATGGCAGTTTCTGGGGTACTTTTCATCTGCAGCAGGCATAGGACAGAACACAGACTATGATCTAACCATTTTCACCATCAGAAAGGAAGTGACTGATTTAAGTTGGTTTTACCCTTTCAAATAAGGGATTACCTTTACAAAAATTAAGTATTACCTGTTTGGGTATGTCCACCAAAGAGGAAGCAGCAAGCAAGGTAAAGGTGTGGAGAGTAACTATGACCATCTTGGTGGAAGGATAGGATGTTACCAGCTGTTGGAGAAGCTGGCGGGAGCTGGAGGCCAGGCTGGCATCATGGTGCATGTGCTGTAGTATGGGGATCAACTTCAGCTTCAAGTCCACTGGAGTGGCTAAGCCTAGTACACGGAAAGATGTATTCAGGTGCCAGCAGACCTCAATGAACCTTTAACTTTTCAAAAACTACATTTAAATGAAAATGATGACATTAAGACAAAAGCACAGACAGTCAAAGTGAAGGCCAGTAGTGGGAAGCAGCAGCTGGAAGCACTGGGGAGGGAGGACTAAATTTCTGAAACAGCAGGTATCTCAGTGCTAAAACAGACTTCACCAGCCCATTAAAGAGCAGTTCTGTCAGTCTCCAAGGAGAATGGGACCCAGCTCTCCTTAATCAAAACAGCCTTAAGAATGGACAGGTAAAGTAGATGGGAGACAATCCTCCTTCGGCTGCATCTCAATTATATTAATAGTCATCCTTCAAATTAAATTACATTATGCCAATTATAATAAAAGAAAAGAGACCAGTGTTATAACATTTAAGTCACTTCAAAAGGCTCAAGATTGAAGAGCAGCCTTGTCACGGAATAGAGGCAAAGAGAGAAACCTAGAGATTCTAAGTCAACATAAAAAAATGATATTGCATTGTATTTTGACATACTATTCCATACCATAACACACACACACACGAGGATTCAGTTCACCATCAAATACATTAGAACATGCTTTGGACATTTACATTTTTAAGACATTCAAGCTGTAGTCCACAGCCCTGGCCTGCATCAGTTGTTAGCTCTCTTATTTTTAGGCAACTGGAGTGTTTCGGGGAAAGGTAGAGACAAGGGAGCAATGGATTCTGGTGGCATTTAAACATTAGGAGGGACAATAAATATTAAAAGCTTTTCCGTTCATCTCAGTATTCAATATACTTACATACCCTGAATCATTTCGCTGATTTTGTTACATATTCCTCCAGCAAAATCCCTGTGGAGAGAGAAGACAATGTCTAGGTCAGCTGAAACTCAATTGAACTGCAAATTGTTACAGTTAAATAACAATCCAAGAAATTAAGAGGAATTATAAAAAAGCAGAGTCATGCCGGTAAACTTCAAGATTTAAGAGTTATTTTCCAAATCCAGAAAGACATTTTTGTTTGCTGGACTAAAATTTGCTGCTCCATGTCAATATCACAGAATGATGCCACTTAGTGCACCGTTTCCATCATTCTGTATCTCAAACTGAGATTACAGATCTATCAAATCTATCACTTAGCTTAACTATAGAATTGAGTCTCTTGCCCAACTTTATCACTGCCAATACAAGTAGAAGCATTTGCTCCAATGCTGCTGCTGTTGGTAGACCATCACTAACAATGACATTGTCACAATTCTCATCTATGGCTACGCATATGACTCTGAAGTCCAAACCCTAATGCACAGAGTTGGCCACACTGAGGGTATGGGAAGTCTGTATCTGTGAGGTTTGATGATGCAACTCTATAGCATCTTTCACATGCAGCCTGGAGACAATTTTGTCGATTCCGCTCAAACTTGTTACATGCTGATCTTGTCAGAGGCCACCAGTCAGTCCTGTTCTGAGCCACTTGCTTGAGTTCTTTAAAGCTGGGGCCAGCCCACCGAAGACTACTCTTCTTTGAAGCGCTTACAGGGACAACCTTTCTTCCTTTTGCCCTGCCTCAGCTCCCCATACAAGATTTGTTTTGGGAGATGAAGGTCTTCCATTCTGATGACACATCCAGTCCACTCATGTTGTGCTCTCCATAGCACCTCCTCACTGCTGGTTGTGTTTGCTCTCTCAAGGACCTTAATACTGGTCACTGTCTGCCAACATATGCTCATTATTGAACGGAGGGAGCGCATGTGAAATTGCTCAAGCTGTTTTAATGTGCCATCTATGAAAAGTCCATGTCTCAGATCCATATAGGAGAGATGCTAAAACCACTGCACTGTAGATCTTTAATTTGGTGGTGAGACGAATGTTGTGTTGGTTGAGGACTTCTGTTCAGAGTTGGACAAGGGCCTGACTAGTTTTACTGATTCTGGAAGCAATTTTCTTATCCAGGGGACCATCACTCGAGATGGTGCTGCCCAAATACTTGAACTGATCCATCTTTTTTAGCTGTATGTCTTGGATGAAGATGCCTGGTGCTGGGGCACTGGAATGCTGGTTGGAACAAGACCTCTGTCTTACTGAGACCGATGGTGAGGCCAAAGAGCAGGGATGCTTCAGAAAACCTGTTAACGATGATGTGAAGGTCGTCATGTCTATGGGCCATCAAGGTGCAGTCATCTACAAAAAGTATCTCAATAAGAAGTCTCTCCAGCATCTTGGTCTTAGCTCTGAGTCTTCAAAGATCAAAGAGGGGGCCATCGAGTCGGTAATAGATGTATATCCCCAGATCCAAGTCCCCTGTGGCATGGCTGAGGACACAGGCAAAGAACAAATTGAACAGCACTGGAGCAAGTATGCAGCCTTACTTCACTCCATTCAAGATTTTAAATGCGTCAGAAGAGTCACCATTAGAGTACTTGCACTGTCATGTGGTCACAGAACAGACGGACGATTTATATGAACCTTCTTGGGCAGCCCAGTTTATGTAGAACAGCCCACAGTCCCTCTCTTTTGACTGTATCAAAAGCTTTGGTCAAGTTGATGAAAACTGCATACAGGTCTATGCTCTGCACTAAGCATTTTTCCTGGACCTGCCTTATGACAAAAATCATGTCCGTAGTACTATGACCTAGTCTGACATCACACTGTGCTTCTGGCAGATTCTCTTGAAATATGTTTGTAATGAGTCTATTCAGTAGAACACAAGCTAGTATTTTGCCAGCTGTAGAGAGGACAGAAATGCCTCTGTAGTTTCCACAGTCAGCTTTGCTGTATTTGTTTTTGAATAGTGATACAATAGTAGCATCTTTGAAGTCTTGTGGCATTTCTTCTTCCTCCCAAATGCTACTCAAGCTGTTGTGAAATACCTTGATAGCCTTTGGACCTGCTACTTGTACAGTTCTGCTGGAATATCATCCATTACAGACGCTTTGCCAGAGTTCAATAGTTTGATGGCTTTCATGACCTCTTCAACTGATGGGGGCAGATCGAGATCCTCTTTGATGGGTTTCTCAGGTAATTGATCGAGGATATGCCGATTGACTGTGGATGGCCTATTGAATAGGCTATTAAAGTGTTCAGCCCATCTCTTTCTGATTCCTTCTTTGGCATAACCCTCATCAAAGACATCTGCCAACTTCACAGGAGCTGTACCAGATTTAGATAGTCCATAGACTGCTTTGAGAGAGTCAAAGAACATCTTTGCATTATTAGTATCTGGATAATACTGAACTTCTGCAGCTTTCCTCTCCCACCACTCATTTTGCATTCTCTTTAGTTCAAACTAGGCCTTGCATTGTAGGCACTGAAACCTAGGTATCTTTGAGATGGAAGTGAGATCATTCTACCATTCAACGAATGCTTTCTGCTTGTCACTTAGGAGTTTCATCTGAGGATGGAGTGCAGGTCTGAGTAGAACTGCTCCTTGCTTTCCTCCGTGCTAGTCAGTGTAGGCACATAGGCACTAATGACAGTGACACATCGTAAAGGATTCAGAGAGAATTGAAGCTTCATGAGCCATTCATTCAGGCCAACAGAGAGGTCAGGAAGCTGTTTCAGGAGAGATATTCTAAATGCTAATCCAACTCCATGAATCCTGTCTTCATCCTCTGCTTTTCCTTTCCAAAAGAAAGTATAGCCGCCACCTAGCTCACTGATGGAACTTTCTCCAGCCAGTCTAGTCTCACTCAGTGTTGCAATATCAATATTGTAGCGGGTGAGTTCTCTGGAGACAAGAGAAATTGCCTCTCTCTAGCTCCATTACTAACATTGTTTAACACATAATATAGTGATTTTAAAATAATGTCATTTGCTACAAATGCTCTCTTGTAGAGACTTCTTAATATTCCAGGGAAAGAGTGGTGGAACCAAATGTTTTCCCTACCCTTGTGTAATGCTATTTGAACAACAGCAAGAAGTTTTGTTTGACCCAGTCTTTATTCTTGGAAGAAAAAATAGGGGGCTCAAGGAGTAACAGACAATTGATTAAAAAAATAGGTCAATGCAGTTGATTACTGAATCTGCAGGATAAAGCAGTTTCAGATTATGGTGATTTTTATGAAACTCTCCAGAAACAGAAGGGGTGATTCTTTCAAACCTTTGTTTATGGCAGTTGTATTATCATTTAGTCCTCCAGAGAAATCAGGGAGTTTGCAGTTCAGATTCCAGTGAGGTGGAAATTGGCACAGATTTTGTTAAAACACAGGTAATGTATGTTACAGAATATTTTCCTCTTTAAACTGCACAAGAAGGTTTTGGGGATTCTTTTAATAAGACCCCAAATCTATACAGTTCACCTTTAGTGATTGCAGGAACTGTATAAAATGTCAGTTTGGTTTGGAAAAATAGACACCCATCTTAAATGGAGTCCACTGAATTTTTTAAATGTAATTGTAATTGCCAGATGCACTCATTTTCCTGACATCCTTAACATTTTAAGAGTAAGTTGCAGGAAATTTAGAGCAACACCATCAACTTGAAATAGTCAAATTAAAATAAATAAATAAATAAAGAGTTGAAAGTAGATTCAAACACTTTATCTGTCCGAGCCCCCTTGCCAATTTTTGCCATTTGTAATATTTCCTTTTTTTGAGTTTTGGAATTTTTTAAATCATCATCTTCACTTCAGTGAAAGAACTCACAAAAACAAGGGTAACTGACTATAAAGGGGAAATGAAACAAAATACTGTCTAATGTACAAAGTAAACAAATGGAAAAAAGTTTTCCCTTGAATCTCTTTCAATGACAGAAATTAGAGGGATTATTTTTAACAAGAGTAAAGAAAAATTTTAAATAAGAGTGTGATTTTTAAGTTGACATGTTCATTTAATTGAAGTTGTCTTCCCTGTTATATTACTTAAGTGGAGAAGCTTTTAAAAAATGTTAAGCAAATTTCAATGAGATTTAAATGCCTCCCACCAGTGTGGTTTTAAATATGATTTCAAGTTTCCTGCAATAGTCATGCTGTATATTATTAATGGTACAGATCTCTCTTGTACCTCCCCATATATGACATGGCAAGTTCTACAGAAGTATAGATCCCGGACTTATTGAACGACAGTGTAGACTCCTAATATATTGATAGAGCTTCTACTCCTTAAAATACAAACAATAAGAGTACAGAATAATTTGCTGCTTACTTTGACTGTGCAGAAAAGTTAGCAGCAGCAAATATAGCAGCTTCGACCTCAACATTATCATGGGAATCCAGGCTCTGGCGAATACTGTGATGTGCATTCTTCCTTTCTGGGATTATGGATGCCATGCTCCCCAACATTCTATAGAAATAAATCACAGCAGCATCAGAAAGTGGCTAATTCAGTGTAAGGGAAATGTGAACCAGAGTTAAAATCAACTAGGAAGATAGGAACTGAATCGGCAGTAATTCCTTTAGGAAAGCTCAGACATACATAATTATGGCCAAAAGCTTTCTACCTAGTCACAAAACTGAGTCTGTGCCTTCCTTCTTCTCACAACCGGTCAGGGAGAACAAAACTAACCAACCGCAGATTTTTTAATTGCTGAACCAGCAACTAATTTAATTCATTTATCAAGATGCATATATGACAGATATACTTTGTGAACTCAAGAATTATGTAAATTTATATGCAAATTCAGTTCAGCTCTCTAGTTCCTGTTAAGTTACTGAACTGGCCCTTGAAGTCAGTAAGCAAAGAGTCACAAAAAATGAGATGATGAATAGTGAATCTGATAAAATGCCTCAAAGAAATATTAAAATGAGGTAATGCAAAAAGCTGTGGACATATTTTGCTTTATCTGGCCCAAGTAAAGTGCTTTTGTGAAATTGTGGTATCAAAGTATAGTCTCAGGAATAATCTTAAAATATAGAAGAGGGGATGAGCTACAGAAGTTAATAAAAACTGCTTTAATGCCCCCGGTCTTTAATATTGCTACTGGTGGCAATTTTGGATGAAGGGAAGCGATGGGCAAAGTATTCTACAGGGGGGAAAAAGTTGTTTGCCTTTGATTGTTGTTCACATTTTACAGAGATGACTTTGAAGGTGAAAGCTACATTTAAGCAGATTTTATTTCTCAGTGTTATGAAACTAGATATAAACTAGGCATCACAAAGAAAAAGGGTATTGTCATTCTGGATAGTGTAGAACAGTGGTCCCCATACTGTGGGGCACGCGCCCCTAGGGGGACGCAGAGAAACATTTGGGGAGAGTGCTGCAGGGCTGGCCCAGTCCCCACAGGGGACAGGAAGGGAGTGCCACCCAACCCCACTCTGACCCCAACCCCACTCCCAGCCACAGCTCAGGCCCCAGCCCCGGCCTCCAGCCCTTGCTCCACTCCTGGCCATAGCACCAGCTACTGCTCCAGCCCGCAGTTCCACTCCCTGGCCCCCAGACCCAGCCCTTGGGTGAAGGGCATGGACAGATTGCATTACCAGTAAGGGGGGGGAGCAAAAGAAAAAGTTTGGGGACCACTAGTGTAGAAGGATTAGAGACGGTCATACAAGTTGGTTAAGCAAGTCACAGTAAGGAAATGCAATATAATTAAACTATCAGCAACAAAAGCAGAAGAAATTAGATATGTGCACAGAATTGCCTAGATCTTGGTAGTGGAGTTCAAGGGGAAGTTACCAAAGTACTAAACAACTGTTCATGTGTGAGATTCTGTAGGATACCAGGACATCCTCAAAAATGCAGGGATGTAGTCAGGACTTGTGCTGATCCAAGGCATCACTTGAGAAGCCTATATCAACAGAGCTCAATTAAGGTTCCAGAAAATGTAAGTGAGGACAGCAGTGGTAACACCACAAGTCCTCCTTCTGGGTGAAATCTTCCACCATAGTCAGATCACCCAAGCTGCCAGGGAGATTCAATTTACCGCATCATGGTTTGGGTGACTCCAACATGTTATCTTTATTATTCAAGATACACACAAGTTTTGATTGTGCATTTCTCATTGGCTTTCCTGAGAGTCAAGAGTTTACACCTTGAGCATCACTTGGATAATGCAGGGGAATTTCCTCCAAGTTCACAGAAAGTTTCAAGGGCAGAGGTAGATAAAAAAAATCTAAAATGATCAGTATAAATGGTGAAAACAAGAAGTTGGATATAAAAAAATTAAATTCTATATATAAAAGTTAACAAATTATACTCGTTTTGTTCAAGGAGTAGTGAAACCACTAGAAATTTATGAACAGTTTGTGATCCCAATATATCAAATGCACGTGTATTAACATAACACACATTTTAGACACTCAAGGAGGCAGAAAACACAAGTTACTTGTACATGTAACCCACCGATATTGCATATACAAGATCTAGTTTTGCTCTCTGATACATCTGCACAACTCTCACCATCACAAATGGATGTCTCTACTATCCTCCTTATTCCGATCAAATATATATTACCTTACTCCCTTTAAAACAGTTGCCTTGTACTTTCCTTTTGCATAAGAGGAAATAGTCTGCTTTCATTCTTAACGTTGCAGAATTAATTCCAGTTTTCAAAGACTACAAAGACGAACATTTAATTTTCTAACTAAACAGCTGTCACATAAAGCTTTGCAATAAGAGTTTTGAATTAGAAAGACATACCTGAGTGTGATTGCCCGAGCAACTGGATCATTGCTATGAATTACAGAGAAAACTCTTTTCACAAACTCATCCACATTCAGGATCTTCTCTAAGTGCTTCTCACTCTGCTGAGTAACTTTTAGGACACACAGCCTCAGGAAGTTGTTTCTATTGGGAGATGCAGATAAGAAGAACTTATATAAACTTCTGTGTAATGGAAATTCACAAAAATGATTATAACTGATTTAAGTTAATAAATTAAATGTACACATCACTACAAAACACCCTATTTTAAGTTTGTTTTGTACTAGGATTAGTCTCTCTTTTGGACCCAACCCTATTCCTATTGAAATTAATGGCAGCCTTGACACTAAATATATTGGGAGTAGTAGTACTACAATCAGATCTGAGTGGATGCAGGTGTCAGTGGGACTTATGTTTGCCTTATACATGCACACTAAAAGACCCGATCCTGCAGCTGCTCCATGCCCAGAACACACCCACTGATCTTGTCATAGTTACAGGGCTAGCTGCACTTCTGGCCCCTCTTTAAGCGCACCCTACCTCAGGCATCAGGCCTCATGCCTATACCTATCCTGGGCTGGAATTCTGCAATTCTCCCACTCAGAGTGAGTCCTGGGCTACAATACCCTGTGTATCAATTGCCCAGCAAGTATGATTAGGTCCAGCAATGCAGTTCATCCACTGGGGAGCTGTGACCACCAATGGTGCACGTAGTGATCACACAACCTTCTTTAAAAAAAACCCAAACCAATAGAAACAAAAAAATGTAAGAGTAAAAGGATTTCAAAACCAAGTCTACATGCATGTCTATCCTATCTAAGCCCTACCATCCTGCAATAATGACACAGCCAGGCCTAGCAGCTTCAGACACCCCAGCATGGTCCCTGTGTCTCTCTGTGTCTCGCCAAAACACTCCCCTCACACTCAAGAGAGTGTTCTTTTTCAAACTGCTATAGTCCTTTTGATGGCTGCTGCGTGAATGCCATTACAGAAAAAGGCTTTATCTCTTTAATAGCCCTTAAGTGTTTGGCTCAAGATAAGCCACTTGCCACATTGGGTTTCCTTCCTGCTTGTTTTTCCCTTAGAGCCCCCTGTTAAACTAAACATATTTATTTATTCATATAGTAAATATCCCAACAACCAGGTCCATATACAGTATTCAAAAGTTACAGCGCAGTCCCAATTCTATCACATACTTCAATAGGAATCTCTCATTTGGAATAGCTACAGATCAGGCTTTAGTTATTTATATCACAAATAGAACTGGTGTGTTTTAATCTCCTATGCAAGATCTCTGAACGTATCGACATTAGGGTTTGCAGCATCTACATTGACAGCTGATCAACAATGGTTGGAACAAGCAAATTCCCACTGCAGACAAAGCGTTAGAAGGATAGAATGATAAATGCCTTTAGTTGTTCGTTAACACTCAAAACTACTAAGGATGATGTCAGAGGGCTCCAAACAAGAGTCCATCCAACCCTCCTTAGACAGGACAGCAGTTGTGAAGTAGGGAAAGCAGGATATCGTGAAGTAGGGAAATGTTCAAAAGGAACACAGATCAGAGAAAATAATATGCTACTTGAGGATCAGGGATACGAAGCAGTGCAATAAGACCAATTCTACTTACCCAACTCTGAAAACGTCAGCCAGCTTCAGGAATGCAGAATTAATGAGTATGGGGAATGGATATTTCTGAAAGAGCCTGGGAAAACGGACAACAGCTTCACATTGCTCCCCAAGTTTTCCAGACCTAAGGCCTATGTGAAAGACAACAACAATTATTTTCTAGCAGTATAGCTATGGTTTTCTCTGAGGAAAGACTGAAAAAGTTAAGATTATCTAGAGTGGAAATAAGATGGGGCACGACTGAAATCTAATATGGGAGGTAAATTGGGCTATCTATTTAACCTCTCATAAAATACAAGGAGACAGTTAATGAAATTGAAAGGCAACCGATTCACAACTGATGAAAAAGAAACACTCCCCCACATGCTCGATGCAGTTAGCCCACAGAACTCATTGCCAGAAGATACCATTGAGGCAAGACGTTTAGCAGGACATTTTAAAAAAAGATTAGACATTTATATGAATAATGAGAACATCCATTACAATGGGCACTGATCCCAAAAACACCTAAACCAGAGGTCCCCAAATTGTGGGGTGTGTCCCGCTAGGGGGTGCGGAGGAAAGTTTGGGGGAAGGGGGGGGGTAGCGCAGGGCCCGGGCCAGCCCCCATTGGGATGGAGCGCTACCCTGCACCACTCCGCCTGCAGCTGCATCTCCAGCCCTGCCCCCAACCTCAGCCCCTGGCTCCCAGCCGTGGCCACAGCCCTGCCCCCAGCCTCAGCCACCAGCTCCGGCCCCAGCCTCAGTTCCGCTTCCAGCCCTGTTCCCAGCCCAACTCCGGCCCTGGTTCCTGGGCGGTGGGGTGGGGTGCAGACAGAGGGGGCACAAAGTAAAAAGTTTGGGGACCACTGACCTAAACACACATTTAACTTTACACATGAGTAGTCCCACTGAAGTCCACAGGACTACTCACGTGAGCAAAGCTATGCACACGCTTAAGTGTTAGTAGGACCAGGGTCATGGACATAGATAGGATAAAACATACATACATAAAAATATGTAAACTCTCAGGACAATTTTGATTTTTCTGAAAGTGGAAAGGAAATTAAATGTTCTTTCTGCAGAGGGTATTTAAAATTGACATTTTAAACACTTTTCGCAATGTCGAACATCTCTTTTGGTCCCTATCTATTGAAAACTGAGTCATCATCTATCTTCCATCATTAACTCGTAAGCAGGATAGCTTTCAAGCTAAATACAAATATGCTCATAATTAGCACTATTTCAAAATTGTGTGAGTAGCCACTAACTGTACTTCTTTTTGTTTCCTTTTTGGTACTACAGAAGTCAGTTCAGGAATATGCTGCACCAATATCACTAGGATATTAGATACACAGAGTTAAGGGCAACAGAGCAAGCACAGAGCACAATCTTGCAAATTCCAGGCACTGGCATCCCATCAGCTCCCACAGACTTGAATCAATATTCACTTTCATTATTATTAACTATTATTATTATTAAACATGTATATTGTAGTAGCACCTGAAGGCTACAACTAGCTTGGGGTCATGCTGTGCTAGACAAGGTTTTCACATTAATAAATGTTTTTAAAACAAATAATTCCATTCAGTCCATAACTTAGAAGTGCTCCTAGATTCTTCACAGACACTAAGCTCTCATATATCAGCATCCAAGAATAACGGATCATGAGCCAAACCTCAACTGCTAGATGCTTTTGAACAGACCGCAAAATATTTTTCTCTGACAATACCTTGACCAAGAAATTTGGACCTTGATAAAAAATAATTGATTACCCCTGATCTAGACCCAGGGTATTTAAGAGTAGGTTTCCAGTACAGAATTATTGTGGTATAACTATGTTGCTCGGGGGTATGAATAAATGTAGTTATAACAACCTAAGTGCCGATGTAGACAGTGGTATGTTAGCAGGAGAGCTTCTCCTGCTGACATAGCTACCACCTCTCCCGGAGGTGGATTAACTACGATGACAGGAGTGCTCTCTCCAATCAACTTAGCCTTAAAGCAGCATCATTAAAGCGCTACAGCAGTGCAGCATCATCAGTGCAGCAGTGCTGATTCAGTGTGTTTTAGTGTAGACCTGCCATAGGACAGTGGCTCTCAACCTTTCCACCTTAAAGGCATTTAATTTGTCTTGTGTACCCCCCAAGTTTCACCTCACTTAAAAACTATTTGCTTACAAAATCAGACATAAAAAGACAAAACGTGTCACAGCACACTATTACTGAAAAATTGCTTATTTTATCATTTTTACCATATAATTATAAAATAAATCAATTGAAATATATTGTATTTACTTTTCAATGTATAGTATTTAGAACAGTATAAACAAGTAATTATCTGCATGAAATTTTAGTTTGTACTGACTTTGCTAGTGCTTTTTATGTAGCCTGTTGTAAACCTAGGCAAATATCTAGATGAGTTGATGTATCCCCTAAAAGGCCTCTGTCTACCCCCAGGGGTACATGTACACCTGTTTCAGAACTAGGCCTAAGAGAGCAACCAAAGCTCTGGGATGAAGACTGTGGTTAACAGCTTCTCTTCCCTGGCACAATAAGGGTAAAGTGCATCTGTGCAGGATACAGAGTTTACTCAGGAGCCTCCCCAAAACAGGGCAATGAACTTTCACAGGAGCTAAGGGCCATCACAAGCCACCTTCTGCTGTCACATTGTGCAAGGCACATTTCTGCAACGCTGCTGTCACTAACAGGATCAGACAGCATTAAATCAGAATCCAACCCAGGACGCTGTCTGGCACATGCCTGCCCCCTGGGGAGGGGACAAGAGACTGCACGGGGGTCAGATGTCGGCTAGGCAGCTAGATGTACAGGTGGAAGGAGCTCGGATATCGCGCAGGGTGAGACTTCCTGCCAGGAGCCCAGAGGGCTGGGTCACACCACGGGAGAGGCAAGAGCCGGTGGGGCTGTAAACGTGACGGGCACCGCCTGCCCCCTCTGTGCGGGGCCGGCACAAAGGGCCCCCACCCGGATACAAACAGCATCAGGGGAAGGGGCAGCTCAGCCCCCGCCGCTGGCTGCCGGGCTCCGGCTCTGTGCAGGAGGGTCGGGACCAGAGTGACCAGACGGCAAGTGCGAACGCGCGGTGCGGGCTGGGAGGGTCACAGGCCAGACCCAGGCAAGACCGAGCCCGAGTGCCGGGACTGTCCCTGCAAAACCGGCCTGGCCGGTCACCCTGGACTGGGCAGCGGCCCAGGGCAGCGGAGGAAGCCGAGGGCGCTCGCCCCGTAACCCGGGGAGACGGCGCCAGCTCGCTCCCGAGGGAGGCGGGGCGGCCGCGGCCCGCGCTTTGCCCCACCTTTGTCCAGCTCCATGAGGGCGGAGTTGGCGTCCAGCTCTTGCTCGCCGTAGCCCGCATCCGCCAGGAAGGACTTAGAGCCGGAGGCCATGGCGCCCCCCCGCTCCCGACACGAGCCCGCAGCACGGGCCGGCCCCGGCCCGCACGTCACCGAGTGCCCAGGGGCAAGGCGCCCCCCCCCCGACCGTCACGCGCAGCTGCGCATGCGTCACGTGACCCCCACGAGGTTAACGTGCGCGCCGCACGGACACGTTCCCACCGCCCCGTCTGGGGACGCACGCGGCAGGTCACCAGCTGCACAAGCGCGGTAGCTCTTCGCGGGGCTCCGGCTCCTACTCCCGCCCCGGCACCTGTCGCACATGCGCAGCGCGCTTTCTGGTAAGTGCGCATGTGCGGCGATCCGCCGCCTTCGCCTTAGCGCCGACAGCCGCTGCCATGGGGGGGGCTGTGGAAATAGGCGTGGTCTCGTGGCTGCGCCCGGGAGCCGCTGCCCAATGGGAGGTAGCCGCGAGCCCCGCCCCCCTTCGTGCCGTCCAATGGGGAGCGGGAGTGCAGTTTGGCGGGTAGTTAGGTTGGCGGGAGTGAGTGGAGCGGACGTTGCTGGGGGGTCGTTCGTCCGTTCGTGTGTCTGATCCGGCTGGTGCGTGAGGACCCGCGCGCGATCTCCCCGCCGGACCCCGGCCATGCTTTGCCGCTCGCTCCTCCACCGGGCCCGGGTCGGGCCGCAGCGTGAGTAACGGGCCGTCCCACCCCGCCGGACCCCGCTCCCAGCGGGGCGCGATCGCCGGGCCGGGCCCGACCCTCTGCTCCCCGAGACCTGGGCCTCCCGCTACCCCGAGGAAACGGGGCGGCTGGGACCCGGTCTCGCGCCGCGCCCGCATCTCCAGGGATTCCCTCCCCACCCGCCTGCCCAGCCGGACACCGCTTGTCCGCCTTAGGTCCGACACGAGGGGGTGAGAGTGGGGGGGGGAGTTCCCGATTCCTCCCCGGCGATCGGGCCGATCCACGGGTGTGTCCCCTGTCGTGCGGCCCCTGCTGCTCTGTCCATCCTTGCTTGGCTCTCCCCATCGTTGTGGCGCCCCCTCTGTGCAGAGACGGCCCCACGGATGGCTCTGTCCCGCCGGGAGAGCTGCTCGCAACTATCCAGGGTGAAGGGGTTTGACTGGCACGTCTCTGTAAGACGCTTCTAGCTAGTATGGCTAATGGTATAGTAGATTTGCAAATACCCGGCACTAGTCTGGATGCTTCTGTTTAGTGTCCAAATTATGACTAGTACTCCGGCCCATCCATGAGGCTGAGTCCAAAAAACGCAGACAAGCTCTCTGACCCGAGGAAGATAGTGGGTTTCATTACAACAGATCTAAATGCCTTTTTATATTTAGGTCTGTCTTTACAATATCCCCTACAACATCTCTTGGATTGCTATCAGTGTAGTCAGCAAGATGACCACCTTTCTTATGGAGAGCTGGGAATGCCAGTTCCTCCTTTTGGTTGCACCTTTTCTACAGGTAAGTGTTCTTTTCTGAAATACTATGATAGAGCCAAAGCTGTGTATATACAAATGGACAGATGTTGTAACCATTTATTTTGAATGTCTCATGATTCAGTTTCATAAAGAGTTCCTTATTTTATATCCAGGATAAAGTAGACTAGACAGTTAATAACATATCGATCAGAGCAACCAGTAACTTGCAATAAATAAGCTCTTAGGTCAAAAGGTCCCATGCTTCTTTTCAGATATAAATGCTATATACAAAAATCCATTATTTCTCTAAGGCGAACTGAGTAACACTATGATTTACTGTGAGATAATACAGCTAGGCAGCATGATAGACTATGGGAAGGATCATGGGATTTCTCTGCATTTTAATAAAGTGTGCTCAGTTAAAGAATTACATTTACACACTTTAACAGCTTTTGATTTCAACTTTGTTTAAGACAAAGTATGTCTTGTTGATGTGGAACTAAGACGTTTCCAGGTTTAAATGTGGCCAGTTGGGCTTGGTTTGTAAGTAACTAAGACCTGGAACAGAGTGTGGACTATTAAATGGAAACTGGTGAGGAAGAAGATTTGCTACTAAAATCCTGTATGTATATATATATATATTGCTTCTCCTTACTCAAACAAGTAACCACAAAAAAAAAAAAAAAACCCTTTTAAAGTCTTTCTGTGAATATAGTATGAGTGAAAGGTGCTGGCTTATTTGACAGCCCTGGATCCTGAAATCCGCCATCTGCAGGGATAGCACTGGCATTAATTGTGCAAGTTTTTCCAAACTGCCCCATCCCCCATGTCCTAACCTTGGCCTGGAGGGACCACCAAAGGATGTAGAGCAAGGGTGGTCAATAGGCAGACCCTGGGCCAAATCCACACTGCCAGACACTTTTAAAAATACCCCCAAATTTTTGTATTTATTTCTTATCATCTTTGTTTTTTAAATTCTTTTCTCTGGAGTCTGGATCTTGACTATACCTCGACCAAGAAATTTGGACCTTGACAAAAAAAATAATTGACTACCCTGATGTAGTGGATAGTTAATTTTTTTTATGCTTATTCAACACTGAACAAGGTGACAGTCAGTACTGAGTGCTGGCTTTTGTGATGAGCATACCTGTCCATGAGAAATGAACTGAAATGAGCCAACTAATTTTCCATAGACCCACTGAGTGGCCATCAGATGGTCATGGCTCTTGATCACTGCCCATCTGGGTTGGATTTGTGTCATCATCCTTGAGATGAGACTTTGGCATCTCATTACTAATTTCCTGAACAATCCAGTCCCCCATATATGCTACTTTCCAAATCCAGAGGTCATGCTAAAACCTTGCAACATCAAATGATGGAAGGATATCTGTTTCCTCTACCATTTGGAATTTATTATTCTGTCTGCACTATCAAACCATTTTGTGTAAAAGTAATGTGTTAACTAACAGATTTATTCAAGGAACAGATATATAAAAGAAGCCCAAATTACTGTGCCATTAAACTAACTGTTCAAATCCAAGATCTTATTGTGAATCTAGGGAGAAACTATCTTTCTAACACATTTGACTCAACAAAGTTAAGGGGGAGTTAACGGCCAGCTTTGTATTTAGAATCTATAAGATTCTGGGATAAAATAAGTCCATGGAATCATAGAAATGTAGGGCACGAAGGGACCATGAGAGGTGATGCAGGACCAAGTAAACTTAGCATCCCTAACATGTTTGTTCAACCTGATCTTAAAAACTTCCAATGACTGAGATTCCACAACCTGCCTTGAAAGCCTATTTGAGAATTTAAGTCCCCTTATCATTAGAAAGTTCTCCCTGCTATCTAACCTAAATCTCTTTTGCTGCAGATTAAGCCCATGTCCTACCTTCATGAACATGGAAAACAATTGATCACTGTCCTCTTTATAACAGCCCTTAACATATTTGAAGATTGTTATCAAGTTCCCCCTCAGTCTTCTTTTCTCAAGACAAAACATGCCCAGTTTTTTTTAACCTTTCCTCATAAGTCAGTTTTTCTTAACCTTTTATCCTTTTTGTTGCTCTCCTCTGGATTCTTTTCAGTTTACCTACATCTTTCCTAAAGTGTGTCGCCCAGAACTGGACTCAGTACTTCTCCTGAGTCTTCACCAATGCCAAGTCAAACAAGATAATTACCTCCTGTGTCTTACATCCGACACTCCTGTTAATACACCCCAGAGTAATAGCCTTTTTTGCAACTGCATCATGTTGTTTGCTGATACTCAGTTTGTGGTCCACTATAACCCCCAGATCCTTCTCAGCAGGACTTCCACCTAGTCAGTTATTTCCCATTTTGTAGTTGTGCATTTGATTTTTTTTTCCTTCCTAAGTGCAGTACATTGCATTTGTCTTTTATTGAATTTCATCTTCTTGATTTCAGTCCAATTCTCTAATTTGTCCATTCTGATATTCTTTATAAACTGCTGGAGCAGCAGAAAACTAGCAGCTAGGAATATCAAGTTCTAATTGTGGTTCTGCCACCATCTCACTGTGTAACACTGGGCAAGTCATGTAAGCTTTCTGTTTTCCCTTTGGTAAAGTAGGCTAGTCATACTCTGTCATGGAACATGGACACTGAGTATTAATGTTTATATAATGCTTTGAAGATGTAAATTGCTGTGTAAGTACTTTTCCAAAGTTGTGCAATTGCTATATATTATAATTAAGTAATTTGTTTGCAGTTCTCTTTTGAGAAGGAAACATTGAGGTAGCTATTTAATATACAAAAAAATATAACTTCCAATCATTTTTCTTCCAGCTTCAGATCTGCAGCATGTACTTGCAGTTGCAAATGAAGAAGGCTTTGTTAGACTGTATGATACTGAAACCCAAAACAGTGGCAAGCAGATCTTTAGAGGTAAATGTAACACATAGCAAGATCTGAACTTAATGTAAAGAATGGATATGATTTGTTAGAAGCAAAGAGTACTTTTGCTGTATTGACTAATACTTAAATATGGACAGTACTTGCATTCCTTCTTTATAATTTCATGGCTTCTATTTTTAAAGCAGTAGTATGGGCATGTTCCCAGTATTGCTCTTGAAAACAAATGGTCCCAAGTTGCTTTTAGTACCCATGAAAAGCTGTTGACAACAAGCAAAAAAATTAGTGATTTGAATGTTGGATTTAAAAAAAAATTTAATAGTTCTCTACAAATGAATGTCACACTTCAATGTGTTTTCAAGATGCCTACTTTTTGCATGGTCTGAACTAATCTTACCTTTTGTTTTCCTTTCAGAGTGGCTGGCTCACTCAAATGCTGTCTTCGACCTTGCCTGGGTGCCTGGGGAACATAGGATTGTAAGATGACTTGCGTTGTCTGATTTTATTTTTAGTGCGGTAGTGAACGACTGTAAAGAAGGACTAAATCGTTTTATTTCTTCTCCTGAAGGTTACAGCTTCGGGAGACCAGACGGCCAAGGTGTGGGACGTGAGGGCTGGTGAGCTGCTTGGCATATGTAAAGGTCATCAGTGCAGCCTCAAGTCAGTTGCTTTTTCTAAATTTGAGAAAGGTAAATATTCAAGTATTCAAATATTCAAGGTGTGCTGTTATTTCTTTTTGACATGAAACTTAGTGCTGGAGGCCAAAGCCCACTGTTTGTGGCATAGGCTGTGTCTGAGCAGGCTTCCTCACATTGCCCTTCCAATATGGCTCAACTGTGTCCTGCAGGGACCTCCTCTGGGATAAAAGGCTGGTTCAGTTTCCAGTCCCATTTAGTTTTAGTGGTCTTTGGATTGAAGTTGTCAACAAGGGTGTTTGAGCTAGGATATTTATCCATAAGGAACTATACTAAGAGTAGCTACTCCTGCATAGGACACCAAAAAGTGATTTAATGGTGGCAACTTCTGGTCATCAGTAACCTGAGCCAAATTTAAGCCATTGAAAGTTGGAGGTCCTTTAAGTCATCCTTGCATATTCGTATGCTATTGTGTTCAATAGTTGCCTTTGTGGCAGTTATCATAAGGAAAAAACCCACCAACTTCCTTTGCCAAGCAGCAGGCTGCCTTTCTTCAGATTCTAAATCTACCACTTTAGCAGTGAGCCTGCAGCCTTGAAATGTAGTTGACACGTTTAGGGCTAGGACAGGCAGATGAGGCAGAGCATTGTCACAGAGATGGTGCCATCCTGGCTTCAGTTAATCTTTTAAAATGTACACTTTGTAACTTTCTGTAACATAATGTTTCCCTCGGCTTTTAACTTGTAACATAATAAAAATGTTTTCCTCAGCTGTCTTCTGTACTGGTGGCAGAGATGGAAACGTCATAGTCTGGGACACCAGATGCAACAAAAAAGGTAGGTGAGTTTTCAGATGTGTATAATGGGGCTGGTGTTTTTGTTCAATATTGAAAGTTGAATAATTCATTGGGTTGATGCAGTTTATTGCAAAACAGGCAAAGCCCCTTTAACAGGATGTGGATAATTTGTGGGAAAAGCTGCTTTAGTGGAGTGAAACCAAGGAACTGATTTCTCTGTGCTTAATGGATATTGCCACTTTCCTGGGGCTCTCAGATTTGCCTAAGTCTCTATACTGATATGCTTTGTGGGCCATAATCACAGAAATGGAGGGCTGACAGGGACTTTGAGAGGTCATCAAGTTCAGCCCCCTGAGATGAAGCAGGCCCAAGTAAGCCTAGACCATCCCTGACCAGGTGTTTGTCCAATCTGTTCTTAAAAACCTTCAGTGACTAGGATTCCACAATCTCCCTTGGAAGCCTATTGAGAATTTAAGTACCCTGATTGTTAGTTTTTCCTACTATCTAACTTAAATCTCCCTTGCTACAGATTAAGCCATACTTCTTGTCCTGCCTTCAGTGGACATGGAGAACAATTGATCACTCTCCTTTTTGTAACAGCCCTTAAAATGTTAGAAGACTGTTATCAGGTGCCCCTTTGGTCTTCTTTTCTCAAGACAAAACATGTCTAGTTTTTTTTAACCTTTCCTCATACGTCAGGTTTTCTTAACCTTGTATCCTTTTTGTTGTCTTCTCTGGATTCTTTTCAGCTTATGTACATCTTTCCTAAAGTGTATTGCCCAGAACTGGACACACCACTCCTGCTGAGGCCTCACCAGTGCTAAATAGAGCGGGACAATTATATCCCGTGTCTTACCTATGACACTCCTATTAATACACCCCACGAATAGTAGCCTTTTTTGCAACTGCATCACGTTGTTTACTGATATTCTGTCTGTGATCCACTATAATCCCCAGATCCTTCTCAGCAGTACTACTGCCTAGTCAGTTAATCCTCGTTTTGTACCTGTGCATTTGATTTTTTTTTTTTTTCTTACTACATGCAGTACTTTGCACTTGTTCATTTCAGACCAATTCTCCAAGGTCACTTTGAATTCTAATCCTGACCTCCAAAGTGCCTGCAACCTCTCCCTGCTTAATGTCTTTCAACCAGTTGTACACCCACCTTTGTGTTAATTACATCTAGGTCACATTTCCCTAGTTCGCTTATGAGAATATCTTGTGGGACTGTATCAAAAACCTTACTAAAATCAAGATCTCTCATCTGCTGCTTCTTCTCTATCCACTAGGCTAGTAACCATGTCAAAGAAGGAAATAAGGTTCATTTGGCATGAATTGTTCTTACACAAATCTAAGCTGGTTATTCTTTATAAGCCTATTATCCTCTGAGTGCTTACAAATTGATTGTTTAATAATTGGTCCGTTGTTCACTGTTCGAGCTGCTACAATTGTTCTGAGCTGCTGATCAGTGCTCTTGCTGTTCAGACTCTCAAGATGCCCATCTGGAGGAAACAGCTCTTGGTGCTTGCTGTTCTCCATAATTCCACTGTGCCTTTGCTCTTACCAATCAGTATGGGACTTCAACTCACTGAATCAGGCAGGGGAAAAAAATTGTTAGTGAAATGTCTTGGACCAACCAGAAAGGAAAGTGTGTGAGCTGGTAGATGCCCTAGTTAACTGCTGTGATTTCAATGAGTACTATCAAAAGAGGAAAGATCTGATCTGAGAACTCACTGCATGAGATTTTACTTCACTATTGTCTGACATTCTCCTGCTAGAAATGATGCCATAACATTGTTTTTAAACCTCTTCAGCATTGGCACATTGGCAACACACCCTCACTAAGCTGCACCATATGTGATAGAACTCAGGCTAGTTGTAGACCAGTCAGGTGACTCAGCTCAGACACCATGGTGATGGGTGCAGGAGAGATGGATGAGCAGAAAATTGAATCTCCTCAATGAGATTTGTCATCTTCATTGTACTTGAAACCAGACTTCAGAAGGCACTACAAAATGTACTGGGGGGGCTATCCTGCACTGGACTAGAGGATCAGATGTATTTCCCCATACAACTTAGCTAATGTTAATTAAGTGCTGTGTAAGCACTGACTTTTAGAAACTGTCTTTCATAAACCTCATGACTGCATGTTGTTAAATCAACAGGATTTAAATGTACTAAACTGATACTTCATTAGTGAAATAAATTGTAGAACTCACTGTCCACGTCACTTAATCAGGAAGAATTTCACTTATCGAAGAGTCCTAACTGCAAGGCTGCTACTTTAATATATACTCATGTTCTTTGTTTCCTGCTTCTATTCAGCATTACAAATAATTGAAAATGCTCATTTGCAGAATATATGAATGAAACTAAAGGTCCCTCTCAGTCACTTCCTAGGATGTATTTCCTCTTGGTATCTATTTTTATTAAAATTATGGCTGTAGCATCTCTATAAAGGGAACTAATCTAGCAGTAATAAGTGAGGCTTCCTGGAACTGTCTTTCAGATGGATTTTACAGGCAAGTGAATCAAATTGGAGGAGCCCACAACGTAGTAGACAAGCAGATAATCTCCAAACCAAAGAAGAAAAAGCAAAATCTCAGAGGACTTGCCCCATCAGTGGTAAGAACTTGGAAGGTGAAAGAAATCTAGGACTTTACTTCCCAAGATAGCATTTTGTGTGGTAGTCTTGCAAAGTAATGAACAAGAGAGCATCTTGATTGGGGAGAGCTATCTAATTTGAATGGGATAGAAATACTGGTACATTTATCTTCTTGAAAGCCTGATCCTCTATCATTGTTTCATAACCAGCCACTGTGGTCATTTTGGGTCATCTGTGTGGGGAATTAGATATGAGATCCAAGTTATCCTTTGGCAAATCACATGTTCTTTCCTGGCTGGACATACACTCGTGTTTTTATTTCGGAGGGATCAGCGCCCAGCCTCACTCCATTACTAGGCTCCTAAGATTGGCTTTTTCAGGAAGCCATTCGCGTGGTCAGACTTCAATATTTATAACTCACTGGAGTAGGAGTTGTGCCTATTTCATCCACTAAATACCATGGTGAGAGAGCTCTACTATGTCTAATCTGTGAGATGTGTTTTCAAATCTGAGCCCAATCCCATTGACCTCTGTGGGAATTCTACTTGCGGAGGGCTTGCAGGATCAGAACCCAGTGTTCTAAATTGCTGCTAGCACTCCTGGGCCTCCTGCCTATGGTGACTAACTTGTAGGGAAACAAAAGGTTTGTGACTTCGGCAGCTGGGGGAGCCCGAGGACTGAGCCACTAGTAAATCAGGACTGAGGTTGGTTAACAGTTTGGCAGAACTCGGAATGAGTCTGTCTGGGAGGGAGAGTGAACTGACTTCCCAAGTGTTCATGCTGGCCTGGAACTTTGCAGAGAGTCTGTACTGACTGACAGAAAACAAATAGCTTTCTTTTCCTTTTAGGATTTCCAGCAGAGTGTGACGGTGGTGCTGCTTCAAGACGAACACACTCTTATCTCTGCAGGGGCTGTTGATGGGTGAGGAGAGAGAGAGAATGCATGGTTTTCTGAACTAAACTGAATTTTTCTCTCATGGGCAGAAACTGAACAGAAATTTCATGGGTTCCAGTCAAGTCTGCAGTCAAGGAGGGTGGGGTCCACCTGCCTGGAGCTCAATGCAGGGTCAGGGCCTTCATGACAGAGGCTTGCTCCTGGAGAGCAAGGGAGAAGCTTGAAGGACTCTTTCAGTATGACCATCAAAATATCAATGCATCCTCTTTTTTCATTTTATTTTTCATCTGAGAAAATTAACTTAGTTTTTTATCTCATTGGGTCAAATTACATCTCGATTCTCTCTGAAACCTAATTATTGGACTGAATGAAATCTTCTATGCTTTAGCCTTAAATATATTATATTATATTATATTGATTACAAAAACAGAACATTCGGGAAGGTGAGAGGCAGCCAATGACTCATTGCCTAGCCCAGCAGTCTCAGTTGTCATTCTCTCAGCATGCCTCTGCCCCGGTTTGCTTCAGGCATGCTGTATTTCTAGATTCACTGGATACAAGTGATGGAGATCCATTCTCATATTGCTGTAGAATACTTTTAGCAGCTCTGTGTAGCAGGTGTAGAAGTTGAAGATTGCTGTATCTTGAATTTCAGTGTAATCAAAGTATGGGACCTACGCAAGAACTACACCATGTATCGGCAGGATCCAGTGCCATTCAAATCGTTCTGCTATCCTGGGATCAGCACTCGCAAATTGGGTAAGCAGTTGAATGATGTATTCCTCAAAGTTCAGGTTCATCTGAAAAATCATGTAAGAGAAGATGGCTTTGAGGGGGTTCATGTCTTGTGTCAGTGATGTCCAGCTCTGACTGGACTGGTTTAGCAGGACTATTTTTTTTTAAACAGCCAGCACCATAAATTCAAGCAGAGACCTGAAAATTAAGCTGTGTGTCCTGCTTCTGTGTCATCAAACCAGTAATGAAAACTCCTGTGGGCCTTTCCAATGGGGTTGCACAAAAGTAAGTAGGTGGAGAACATGGCCGTGCAATTTTAACTTAGCCAACAATTTTGGTGATGATGAATGAGTTTAAAACCAAATTCAGTTCCTTCTCTCTTTTGCTATGTGGACCTGCAGAGACAACAGGAGTACAACATAGTAAAACTTCTGTTGGTCAGAAAAGTAAGCACCTCTAACACCGAATATACACAGGGAGCAGATCTACTGACTAAGAAGATGCCATTTTACATGACTAGAACCACATTTTAAGGCCTGGCTTACTGTAAACAATCTTAATTTTGTTTCTGTTGCTCTCCACTTACACTGATTAAAATCCTTGTATCCTAACTTCATATGACAGGAATAGGATACTGGATTGGACCAGTGCTCTATCTAGTCCAGGATCTTGTCTCTGACAGTATGAGTTCAGTACCAGCGGCTTTCAAAAAAGATGAAAGAAATCCTGCAGCAGGCAGTTATGAAATAATATGCTCACAGGGAAAGGTTTTTTTCCTAACCCTAGAACTATAACTAATCAGTTAGAGGTTGGTTTATGCACTAAAGCATGAAGTTTATGTTCCTTCCAAAACTCTTGGTGGTTATTTATTTAATCTTTTAATGTTTATAAATCTGGATATTCTTGTTACCCATGTAAATCCAACTTTACAAATGCTTGTGAGATTGCTGCTTTTGAAAGTCTGGCTTATACAGGTGAGATGGATGGTTTCTAAACTTCTCCATGAAATCTTGGGAGAGTTCAGGAGTGAGAATGTGTTGCATCAGTTCTAGGAAATTTGATCCTCCAGTTACTGTGACCTCTGAAAAAAGGATTTACCAGTGACATCTTCACATGTAATAGAGGTGCTATCAGAATTGTGGTTTTTATGGAATTACTGGTAATGCCGAACTTCTCTATCTGTCCCCAGGATATTCTAGTCTGGTTTTGGACTCCACTGGTACCAATCTGTTCGCTAACTGCACAGATGATAATATTTACATGTTCAGTATGACAAGTTTAAAGACCACTCCAGGTAAGAATGATACCCAAGAATGAAACAGTTGCCAGAAGGTTAGACTGACACTGTACAATGAAGCTTCTAAGTTTTAACCACACATTAGGCACCTGCTAAAATCTGGGGTCGAGATGGCTCAGGGCATTGTTAAAGGGGTACAGACCTCTTCATGCACCTCTGGTTCAAATCAGGTCAGTAATGAAAACAAAGTTGATGCAATCAGATGATGGTTTGGTGGCCTGTATGAAATTACTTTGGTCTCAGCCTGGATATCCATACCACTATCACAACTGGCACTAACTGGAACTGTTTGTTAGCAGTTTTGGTAGAGAGGCTGAGAATGGGCAAAGTTTATTCTGTCTTTTGATCCTTGAAGACAGAAGTTCCATTTGTCCACCTGCCAGACACAACGTGGGTAGTAGAAATGCAAGCTTTCACCATCACTTTGTCTTGATTGTCCCTGTTTTGGAGGGGGCTGCCTGAAGGAATGAGAAGCCTACTTATTCCTTTGTATCTGCTGAGACTGCCCACAAAGAGCGTCTGTTATGATATCTGTTTTTGTGATGTGCTCGGATCCATCATGATGGAGATGGGATAAAAACTTGAACCTGGACTGGGGCCATCAACCCACTTCAGAGACCACATGTACTGGATTAGGAATACTTGGCTTCCAGCCGTTAGCCCTTCAAAGCACACTTTAACCAGTGAACTCAGGGTTGAAATGCCCCAGGCTCTGATACCATCTCTGAACTCTCAAGTTGCATTAAGACTTAATGTCTGAGGACAAAAAATACATGTGTTCTGATGATAAATTGTCTCCAAAAATCTCAAGACATCACTATTCTGAGTCTAGTTTTTAATAACAGTCCCTGGAACATTGCTACTGTACATGAGGTCTTCAGCAGGGATCAGGACTATCTTTTTAGATGGCTTAGGCTGTGCCTCTGTGACCTTTATGCTAACATAATGGTTAACAAATTGGGATATACGGAGCTGCTTCTGTCACAGACCAGCAGATGCTTCACCACAATAAGCAACTAAGGCTTAAGCAATAAGCATCTTACTAGATGTAGCCTGGTCAATGACTTTTTCTTTTTTAGAGTTTCCAAAGGCTTTTCTTCTCTTAGCCAACAGAACTCAAAAGAACAAGGCCCCCTTCTGTACCTTTTCAGGAAGATAGCCCACTGAGAATGCTTCCAGAACTGAGCAGTAGTATAAGTTCTCAATATTAACACATCAGCTGTTAATATCAAATATACTATTTCTCAGCTCTGGAAGCAGTCTCACCAGGCTTCCTTCCTGAAGGAGAATCCTCTACCCAGGTCTGGTTCTGACTCTTCAACGGCACAGCACAGGTGAAACATAAGAATGGCAAACCAGGCCACATGGAGAAGAGAAATCACAGATCAGATTTCTGTGCTAATAAATGTGGAACTTGGTACCCGAGGGAAACAAACAGCACAGATATGGGGGAGTGCGGTGGCGGGGTGGAGAAGGGGGTTAACTAAACAGCAGCAGCACCATCATGTTAATTTATCCTCAGCTTGTCTCTATACCACCATCCTTAGGTCTTACTTGGTTTAAATGGCAGTCATTTCTGCAGGGAGGGTGTAAGACTGGGAGGCTGGGTGAAGAGATGTCTAGGAGGATCCTTTCTCCCCCTCCCCCTCTCCCCCCCCCCATACTGTGGATCCCTTTTAGACCCTTGCACAATGAACAGAAAGTCTGAGTTTTAGTAATACTTGTTGTGCAGCCCTAGGCAAGCCATTTCACTTTTCTGTCTCAATTTCCCTGTATTTAATAGGGAGACGATAACACTGGCAGCTATCCCCAAGGAGGATTAATTAGATTATGTCTGTACAGTGCCTTGAATTCATACTATTCTGTACAAATACTAACTAATTTATTATTCCTGTATAAGGTTTATAAATAGAGCTGGGCAATTTTTTTCAGTTGAATAGTAAATTCACAGAGAAGTGCAGTTTCGGAAAGGCGGTTCCTGAATTAGTGTGGAATTCAGCAAATAGTTTCAGCCACATAAAAAATGAGGGGTGGGGGCATGGAAAAAGTCACAACTGTTCCTCTCAACATTTCATTTCAAAACAAACTATTTCAGCTTGACATTTTGTTTTGAAATGATGGCTTCACTTGACCCAAACAAAAAATATTTTTATTTTTTTTTTAAGTTTTTATAAGAACCTGAAAAAAAAATCTGTTTTGATTTGAAACTAAACAAATTTTGGGGGGATTTTTCAGTTCAGCCACAAAATCAATTATTCACTCAGCTCTCGTCTTAGATGGGCAAGGCACTCCAGTCTGGCTTTTGATATAGTCACTGGCATCTATTGACTTGTATGACAGATCAGCATTAGGAAGCAAATCTTGATTCATGTTATTGGATGCAAAACATTTCACTTTTGTTTCAAAGAATTCTCAGCCAAACAGAATGTGTCTGTCCTATTCTGAGCCCTGCAGAGGGCAGCAGACTCTTGTAGATAGACTTCAATGACTAGAAAAACAGCAGGGTCTGCTGTTGCTTTTCTTTTTGTAACTCTGTCTGAATCAACTCTACCCCTTTTAATTTGGAAGAGGAAGTGGGCAATGGCTCTTCAGTAGGCTCAGACTGCATCTTGTCACTGAACACTGCATTGAAATAAAAGCTGGCAAGAGGCAAAGGGTCCAGCAGGGGGTGGTGGCCTTTGCAAATGCATCTTCATAAAATACTCCAAATACAAACAAAGTTCCTCTGCTCATTTGGTTACCTGCTTTGAAATAGAAACTGTAAGTGCTTTGGTAAATGAATTGAAAAGCCTTTTAGTTTCATGGTAACCTATCTAAACATCTGCTAAACTGCTACTTTAAGTTCTTACTGTCTTGCTGTTGTAAATCAGACACCACTATGTTCATAGTTCACTAGAGAGACTTCCTAGCTCTGCATGCCAGTGTTGGCAGAGGGCCTCAGTCACGTATCGTGCTAAATTGGGTAACTTGCCCTTTCCACCTTGATAAGCCTGGGTGCAGAGTGGCTGAGTGCTTTAGATCTGGGTGCGGCTCCTGTGTTGGCTGCTGGAACTTCCGGTTCTTGGCATACCAAGAATTGCAGCTATTCATGGCAGTAGTTTCAAGGATTAATAGTTCAGGTGAGGTGTTACTGAGACTTTAAAAATAGGCAAGTGACCCATGTCTCTGAGCCAGCACATATTCCCCTTAAGAAATAAAGCACTAGCAGGAAGAAGGGGGAAGAGTAAATGCCTCCTCCACTGTTTCAGTGGAAGCCATGTATTAGCTAAGAACAATTACTGGGTTCCCCACTCTTTTGGGGGTGGTGGGGAGAACTGCAGTCATGGCCCCTGAGAATAGAAGACAAAGAGGCAGGCTGAGGGGCCTGGGCTGGGCCTAGAGGAGGGCCTGGCCTGGAGCTGTCACGTGGGAAGGAAAGGATTTAACAAAGCTATTAGATAATGACTGTGCTGTGGAGGGGTCAATGCAGAGCACAAGGGAATGGTGCCTTCTGCTAGCTAGTGGATGAAACTTTGGGCCCTAAAGCAAGGGAGCCTGTAAAACCACTTCCTTCTGAGGGATGTGAACAGGCAGGAAAAGCCTGTAATGTCAGCCTTAGAACTAGCTGAACTCCAGAATTATGTGCTGAGCTTATTTATTTAAAACAAAACATTTTTTTATTTTTTTGGTCTCAGTGGCAGTCTTCAATGGACACCAGAATTCCACCTTTTATGTCAAATCCAGCACTAGCCCAGATGACCAGTTCCTCGTTAGTGGCTCGAGTGACCAGAGCGCCTACATCTGGAAGGTGAGACACTTGGGAGAAATTCAGACAGCAAAGCCCCAGGCTGACTGCCCAGAATTGTTCTGTTTTCTTCTTTTGTTTGCTTTCCACATTCAGATAGTGAATGGAGATGAGTGGGGAGGAGGCAGTCCCATTTAAAGCAGCATAGGCTTAGTTCCTGGTATGTTGTGCCCAGAGTATACAGCTGTCAAATGTGAATGTAACTATTAATGTAAAACAGAGCTAACCTCCTGCCACCACTATATCTCTCATCACTGCTGATTATTGTAAATTGCTTATCTTAATCTGGTTTTAATGGGCATTAAATTCTTCTTTCGATCCTGTTTATTCAGCTATTCTATGACAGGTATAAGGTTCTTGGTTCATATTTAGCAGTGGTGCACATTAGTGGAGTCTAACAGCTTAATTGTTTTAAGGGGCGCTTTCTTTTTCCAGTTCATAAGCTCTTGCTTCAGACATAGCTTTTTCTCATACTTAATTTACAGTAGTTAAAGCCTTTGTATTTTGGCAAGGACTCAGCCAGAGCCTTCAACAAAATTCCAAAATGCTATCTGACAGCTGAGGAGCTTAGTCACTTGGCATCTCGAGCTGACGTGTAGGAAATGCAAATGTCACCATGTTAATAGCAGGGCCCTCAAAATGAGAGAAGCTTCAAGTTTTGTTTTTCTCCTCCTTCCATCCCCCGGTATTGTGTGGGGAGGGATTGTGGAGTTTCTTCCATGCAGGAACATGGATAGAAAGGCTTTCTACTCATTTATTTCTAGGTGATAATCTTTAGGTGACTGTTTGTGTAGGTTTCTTGTAACTCTTTGATTACACTGTTTAATGCAGCAATGAATCCTGGCTAAGGTGTCTTTCAATACCATGCTACTGTTCCTGGGGTAAAATTTGAGGCATATTGATTATCAGAGCAGGAAATCAGTGAATTTGGAATCCTGTATCTGAACCGGCCTTTTCTTTCCCCCTTTCCAATCTCAGAATTGCTATTAATGTCTCCATTTTACATTGGCACCATTGGCCTAAATGCAGCCACTCTCATGCAGGAAGCTCCTGCTATCCCTAATCAGCATCACTGGTTTGCAAGGTAGACTTTTTTTCACATACTCCACCCCTGGATATTTATAGTTCTCTTACTTGGATTTCCTTATCCTGGCAACTACCCTGTGGTGGTGGGATATATATATATAGGAACCTATTTAAGTACCAAACACAACTTAATCCACATTAGGGTGAATCTTCACTTTCATCTCTAACATTGTGTTCCATGCTCAAACCCTTTGCCAACTCCCATCTCCCAAGTAACCCTTTATGGCACTATGCAACCTCTACAGTCCTTTCTGTTGCTCAGAGGCAAAATTCTTCCCCTTACAGGGGAGAAGAGAGAGCTATTTAAATGTGGCTCACCTGACCTATATCCAGTCAGCCAGTTGGCTTCAAACACACTTGCATGAGCACTTCTGAATTCCTTGGCTTAGTCTGATTCACTACCAAATGATGTATTTGATGTGATGCTTTCACTCCTGCCCGTACTTTACTCAAAATACACTTATCGATATTTGGCACTGGCAAAGTCAGCTGTCCTAAAATCAAACCTGACCTGCTTTCCCAGCCCCATTCTCTTTTCATGATGGGTTTGGAAATACTTGGCACTCCTAACTTTGCTTTAATGTACAACTGCAGTCTTGGCTCAGACTTGTATCCATTTTGGGCTTGAGAGAAGCGTTTTTGTAAGGTTCATGGCTGCTTATTCAGAAGTATCAGCAATGCAGTGACATGCTTGCTTTCACAGAAAAGCTAGTAGATATAATTTTAGACTTATCTACACCAGGCCCTTCAGTGGTTCATAACATACCAGGCTTATCCAGCAAACTGGCTGCGTGATCTTGCATTGCACATTTCAGGTCCACTAAGGACTCGTTTTTTAAAAGTTTCCCTGGAAACTATGCTGGGAACAGCACAGGAATATTTAAGGGCTTCATAAAATTCAGAAAAAAATGGATTTAAAATGCATCTGTTTGTTTGTATAAGATTCCCAGTGCTGTAGCATGTGAATGCCAAACATTAATTAAAACAAATATACATAAGGTGGTCAGATGACCATTATTACTTTAACCCTATAAGTACTTTATGTAGTGGTAGCTTTATCTACACTGACAATTGAAAACTCATCACAAATCCTACCTACTCAGATTCCTTACTGTGCCCTGAAGGCTGCCAGATTTTGATTTTGATGTAAACATACTTACTGGGATGATCAGTGCCACAGAAAATATATGACCAGCCACTCTGAGAACCATACAAGTGAGCTACCAATAGAGACAAAACCTAGTCTAGAATTTTCAAACTGGGAAGGGGGCTCTGCAGTGGTGTACTGAGGGGGAGGCGGGGAGGGCCAAGTCGCCGGTACCGCTCTCCCCCTAGCCAGGGGTGAGGCCACCCTGTCCGAGCTGGGCTGTGGGGCTGGAGTGGTGGGTAAGTGCAGGGTGCTGAGCTGGCCCTTCACGACAGGCGGGGGATGCAGGAAGCTGAAGGGTGGATGCTCCTGCTCACACGCCCCCTCCCTACGCATTGTGAAGGGCTGGGACAGTCCCCCACCCCCAGGCTGGGGGTGAGGCTGGCCCCGTCTGAGCCAGCACTGGGGTGCAAGGCTGGAGCGGGAGAAGCGGGGCTGGAGCAGTGGGTAAGTGCAGGGAGGGGGGGTGGCAGAGCCAAGCCTGCATTTGCGCCCTCCCCTCAGGCCTCACCTTCCCCCCGCAGGTACAGATTCCTCCCTGGGGCAGTTGGGGCGGTGGCACCGGGACCCCTCCTGCCCTGCATGGGGGAAAGGGGGCTTAGCAAATTTAGGCTTGGTCCCCAGGTGCCAGAGACCCATGGTACGCCATTGGGGCTCTGAGAAGAGGTGCTGACAGCAAATTCAGAGGTAGGTGAAAGGTATTTTAATGAGGCTTAAAAAAGAATACCTTCCGCCCAAGACATTTGCAAGAGACTCTTGACCAGTAATGGGATGTTGTACCTAGGTCAGGAAATGCCATGGACAGAAGTTATTGCTGAGCAGACCAGGAACACTTTGTGGTTCCATGCTTCTGCGTGTGACATCACTTGCATGTAGTGAGCACTTTAAGAAAAGTAACTGCTGGTCCAGTAATCAGTTGTATTTCTAAGAACCCTTGCATTCAGTTTAGCATCGGGGCAGAGGAGGAAAGTGTTTATTTTCAGACGGATGTCTGGCTTGGACAGACATATCCTGAATCCTAATAGATAGGTATAAAAACTGATAGGCGATTGGCTATATATACATTTTGGCATCCTAATGACATAAAAAACCCTGGGGAACAAAGTACCTGTGATGCTGATTTTTGCCAAAACTCAAAGGATAGAGTTTCAACAACCTAATTTGTACTCTTTCTCTCCACCCCCTGTTCAGATACAAATGCCTTGATCATCATTTCATTGTCACTGATGGAAATTAGGTACATCTACATCAATGTCAGTTAAATTTTATCAGTGTGAAAACAGTACAGGAGCAGAATCTGGCCCAATGAGAATAATTCTCTCCCTCCGCCCTCTTGTCAGTAATCAAGGATTATTAAATGTCTTGCTACACGCAGTAAAAATCTATTAAATGTAAACTAAGGTGTTCTCTGTACCAAGAACTCCTGCAGTTTATTCCTTAAATGGGAATTTAGTTTCCATGGTAGTGCATGTTTTGGCAGAGAAGGGTATATTCTCAACAGGGCATTTAATAGATACTTGTCAAGTGGTTGCTTCAACCATGCCACACACACACACACAAAAGCCTGTTATGATGAACTAGTTTAGTTCAGACAAACTTTAAATACTCAGGAATCTTAACTATAGCTTTTCAGGCTGTCATGGCAAGAAATGAAAGTTTGACAAGAAAAGGAAATTGATCAAGAAACGAGAAGCCCTCCTTGATATCTTGCATGTATCCTTGTAAATCTGTATTTAAAGCCTCATTATCCCACTTGCTAAAGAATCTATTAAATTTACTTAGTCATTAGTGCAAATCCCACATTTAATGTCACACCGCTAATGGTGACTCATAATCTCAGGAAGCCGTCCTGTTGAAAGTCTGCAAAATAAAAAGAACCTTAAATCTAATTTCTGGTTCTTGCTTGGTTGAGGCAGGGCTAATAATAGTCTTAGCTAAGTCAGTCTCTGTTGTGTTAGTTAACGGCTGGCTTATGAGCTGTGATAAAGATTGGGTTCTTTTGTAGGTCAGGAGAAAAATAGTATCAAAGGTGTATCAGATAGGGGCTCATTTAAATCAGTGGGTACAGTGTATGGTCTCTTATTAACTTTTTTTCTTTAAAGGAAATTTGACTATGTTGCTGTCTTATTACAAAGCTAATTATAAGTTAGCTGGCTAGCAGACACACTGGAACTTGCCAACTTCATGAACTACTATCTCTGAAGCAAGTAGTAAACTACCAAATTCTGCTACTTTTTGAATTGGGCCTTGGTTTTAAGACTTCCTGTTGCTTTACAAATGTCAGCAAACTTGCTCCCAGCAGGAGCTACTGCAACCTTAAGTGGACCGTGCTATTCAGTGTAGCAATGTGCTTGTGCAAGGTGCTGAACTGACATCTCTGTCCTATGTATAGCAGAGGCTATGCAAGTTTTCCCAGGCACTGTCAATACACTCAGCCCTGACCAGCTGCTTCACCTTTAGGAGTGAAATGCTAATTTGTTCTTAGAGCTCATTCAGTCTTTTGCCTTTCTGCCAAGACTGCCAACAGGGTACTAATTATGAGGGTGTGGTTTTTTTTAGATGTGGCTGTCAAGTCAATGAGGAACTGGACTAAGGCCACCAACTTATTTCACATAGGCTACTAAGTAACTGTCAGACTGTAACTACTTTTACTCATGTCATCAGTGTGAAATTGATTTCTCCCCTGCTTTGAGCCATTCAGTTCCATGTGGAGCATTGTTTTCAATAAATGCAGAGGCTGTGGTGAATTCTTGGGAATAAGTGATTCCTTCCAAGATATCTAGGCATAGAGGATAGGCTTGTGCTTTAGTCACAGGCATTAAGGAGATCTGTGTTCTCTTCTCATCTCTGTGACAGACCTTCAAGCATGACCTTAAACAGGCAGTTCTAACCTCTTTTTGTTTGAGAGCTATATAAAATGGGAGAAATACTTGCATACCTCAGAAGGATGTTGTGAAGCTTATTTCATTTGTTTGTAGAGTGCTTTGAGATCCTTGATGGTAGACATTACAGTATTCTACTTCAGCAGAGTGCAGCCTTACTTAATGATGCTTATGATGCAGAAATCCATCTGATTTTAAATTGTGGATTGGGTTTTTTAGGTTTCTGAGCCCCATCTTCCTCCCATGATGCTCCTTGGTCACTCTCAAGAGGTTACTTCCGTTGCCTGGTGTCCTTCAGACTTCGCTAAGGTTAGATTTTCGAAAAAACTATGTCTTGGAATCTCCTGTGAAGCCAATGAATGAAGGACTAGATATGACCATGACAGTGTTTGTTTTTCAAAACCTGAGGGGGGTGTTTTGATGGGGGAAGGAATTGTCTCTGTATAGAAAGTTTTGTTGAAAAGAGAATGGCCTAGATGAACCGGCTAGCTACATTCTTCCCTTCACATACAGTTAGAGCTAATCAAAAATGTTTTCATGAAAATTCTTAAAACAGCTTAGTGCTGTGAGTCTAAAGAGTAGATTAATTTTTTCATTTTTTGAAATTTTCCATAGAATTTTTTTTTAATTCAGAATTTTTTAAAACTATTTTTAATTTTTAAAAAGTTTTCTATTTTGATAAATGCTGCCAAATGACTAAGCCAACCAATCAAAATTGGCGATTACTTAAAAAAAAAATACCCTGCAAGCAAAAACCATAGCCATAACAAAAATTTCAGTCAGAAATGGAAAATTTCAAGAAAGTAAAATTGGGGTTTTTTTGCGAAAATGTTTAATTTTTGATAGGGAGGCCACTTTTTGTGGTGTGTCACTTCTCATCTGAAAAATTTCAACCCACGTTGCCTGCACTACATTTTCAACCAAATCCTCAAGAGCATTCAGTATAATGCTGTCTTGAATTTTTTCAGATAACTTGAGTCCTTTCATAAGTACTAGTAACTTGGAAAAAGTGTGTTCCTGGAAATATATGAAGGCTTTTACTGATGGAAATTTTTATGCTGACAAATATGTTGATAATGGATTAATCTAAATGTTATAGTACCAAAATTTGAAACCATTTTTTCAAGATCTTCATATACTGATGAGTTCTGTTGATGTCCTCAGTATATACTGTACTGTCTGTCCACTGATATGTTTGCAAGTCTACTGCAGAGCAGAGAACTTTTGTGGGAGGATGGAGAGAATATTGTCTGTTCTTTCATTAAGCTAAATCTGAGAGCCCCACTATCCTAGGCCGTATCTTAACAAAAAAGCAAGGGTCAGGATTAGTGGTTTCCCCATTTGGGCATTCACTGGAGGGGAAGGAATTGTTGACGTGGGGAGTAAGGTTAAGGGACCAGTCTAGCTCCAAATCAGGAAAAAGCCCCTCCCAGACAATGATATCCAAGGAGTCCCATAGGGTTTCTTGTTGGCAGTTTTAGTTGTCCCCTCTGCCCATAATTGTTAATCAGCTAATTTCTCTAGGCATCACAGCAGATCCTCAAGAGGGATTTGAATTAGGAGAGGGTAGTGGCTTTGCAGACAAGCTCAGGAAGTATGTTCCATTGGTAGGGATTGGCATAGGAATTGTCATGCTGGAACAGACCTGTGTTCCATCAAGTCCAATATCCTGGCCATAATGGAATGGGAGAAGCAGACAAACAGGGCCAATGTAAAAGGAGCCAAGGGAATTCAGAAAGGAATTAAGGTTAGGCAAGTCCTCAAATGCAAAGACAAGAAGCTTGAAGTTGATGCAGAGGAAATGAGCCAATGGAAAGACAGAGGCGAGCGATGTGGTCTGAACCTCAAGCAAGGAAACCTAGCCTACCAGCAGTGTTTTGAAGGGTTGGTGTTGGGGAGGCCAGAAGAAAAGCATCTTGATGACTGTGAACACAGACCATAGCTCTTCCTCTTTTACTAAATCCCAGGTGAATCACTGTATATACGGCACAAAGGGAGATCAACAAAAGTTCTAATGCTTGTTGGGCAGATTTCACTGATTATTTGGAAGAGCTGCATGCCATTATACAGGGATCTGCTCTACCTAAACTTTAGTCCTATCTCCTGTTTCTGTACCAAGTGCTAGTGGATGGTTGCAAAGTCTACAAGGACTGCTTAGTGACGCAACCCCTTTCCAGTGTTTATCCTTGTTCCAACATCACCTATTTAGAACACTGCAAATGTTTGTCCCCAAGCAAGGAAAGATGAGGAGTGAGAAAAGGAGCCCTGGACACTGATGCAAAGTGTTGAATTCATACCTTCTGCTGTCTGTTTCCTCTTGGAACATAAGCTTTGGATCGTGTTTGGGTTTCTGCTGTGGTTTCTGAGTTACTGAAATTTCAATAAACAAATACTGTATGCATTGGCACTTGTGGAGAAAATGGCTGCCTGCCACAGAAACTTCACAAAGCAAATGGGGAGGATAGGATTTTTTGCCGTAAAAGGGATAGATGGAGGTTTTCTCCTGTCAGATCACTTTCCAGAGGAAAAGATAGCTTTTTCCTCTGGTACAGTAATTAGGCTGCATTTCTTTTTCGCTGGCAATTCCTTTCCCTTTTTCTTAGTGGGCAGGGTGGGGTGCTGAGAGTACAAACTCTCTTGGATTGATATGCTAGTGACTGTGGGAGCTGGCTTCACAGTGCTCTAACCAACTGACTTATGCTGTAGATCGCTACATGCTCTGATGACAACACTGTGAGGGTTTGGCGCTTACAGCGTGACTGTGATGAGAAGAGATTGGCATCGGGCAAAGTCAAGTTAGTAGGCTGGGTCTGTCAGAAGAAACCAGAAAATCAAAATGGAATAGGTAAGGCCCTTAGGGGTATTTTGTCCCACAACATAGGAAGAGGACTTCAGAATTCTGTGCATTTATTGGTTTGGCAAAAGCTTTCCCCTTGGCTATTGCTCTTCATTTCTTTAGAAATGTAAATTCATGCATTTGCGCAGGCCTGAATACCATCCAGTAAAGAGTTGGTACTGCATATGCAGCCCTGACGCTTTGAAATGTTTCTCTTGCCCTGCAGATGAATTCCATTAAATAACACTGACTTCCTGTTATCTTTTTTTTTATAAAAACAAAACAAAACATTCCCTTTCTACAGGACAAGGTGCCTTTTCAACATTCCAGAACTATACACACCCGCTTCTAAACTCCTTATATCCCAGTAGAAATGCAATCTTCATTCAACTGTCTTGCTGTAAATTATTGTTCCAGCACAATACAGTAGCACTGACAGTAGGACCCAGACACGTGCACTTCAGTGACCGGATTTCTAAAATGCACCTGTCTTTTCACCATTGATGTGTGTACACAAAATCTATTCACAGATATAAAATAAACCAATAACAAATCATGGAGACTCTTCACCCATCCACTTGTTAGGATTAGTTAATAAATGCCATCCTTTTCTGAAAAGCTTGGGAGATCAGGTAAGCCTTGAAGTATGCCCTGAATGTCAAAAGACTTGGGTTCTCTTAGACCAAGTGTGTTGAGCTTTGATCTAAAACTGAGGCCTGTACTTGTAAACACCCTCACAGAGTCCCCACCAAAGAAATGAGGTGTCCATTAGCTCCAGCATTGCCTAGCTGATCCAAACTGCTGCAGGACCATGGAAGGATAGGCAGTCTCTTGACCATGTCCCAAACCATGTGCAAAAAGTCTTGAATCAGAGAGCTAACTTAGTTTATGTTGAACTTGCATTGTGTCACATTTGGTGTATGGTTGAGATGAAAGGGAAGGGGAATAAACCTCTCAGAAATGTGGAATAGGAAAATCATATTTCTGAAACAGCTTTAAAATTTGGACAAAAAATGACTTGGCAGTGGCTGGTTGGTGTAATTTCCTGTGTTCATCTATCTCCTTCTACTCACTTTCCAAATGAGTTTTACCTTCATTGTTGTAAATACAAGTGGAAGATTTTGTAATCTGCCTGACTAGGATAACATTAAATCTAGCTTTTTGCCAATGCGTAACTGTCTTGCAGGAAACTTGCAGGACAATAGGTGGGTAAGTGCCAGCTCTCTTCCATAGTTGCTTTCCATACATATGTTTTGTTTCAGTGAGCTGCTGAAAAACTATTTCACATTCTGTTCCCTGAGAAATAAATATGAACATTAGTCTCATCTAAAAGCTTGAAAACCCAAAGCTGCCTGTACCCTGGATCTTTACAAATCGAATTTGGCAATTATGCTAGATAAAATATCATTTCTCCTTGTTCTCTATGCATTAAAACAACTCAGGAGGGAAGAGGAAGCGCACAGACCTTGTGTATGCAACAGCAGGTTTCCTGCCGACCTTGGCTCTTTGAACACAAAACACATGCTGTTAGAATACAAGGAGCTATATGTAAACAGATTCATAGTTGGCTAACCAAATAGCATTTCAGGGCTACCTAGATGAAATCTAGATAGTATCCTGCCCATTTAAATAGAACAGATTGTGAAGTTGTGGCTGTGTGTTGACTGTTGACCTACACTTTGGAGCACAGCAACCACAGCTTCCTTCTCTTGGAAAATAATGTATGTAAATTTTCTCAATTATATTCATTTCTCTACACTTAATATAACCAGAATTGCTGGAGCTGGGCTATATCTTGAATTAGTGATTCTTTTGATTCTTGAAGCCCATAATGTTGTTGTAGAAAATTGATTGTGTGAGGGCAAGAGAGAGAAATCCCCACTGTTAGTACTCGTGCATTTATCTGTTGGAGTCCTATAGATACATACTTCATTCATTTGACTGGCAGCTTGGAAGATACTTGCACTCAGTGTTAAATGTAACAGCTTTGCAGAATGTCAGTAAGGGTAACAATAGCAAGAGATCTGACTTGTTAATAGAGTTAACTGTTTGACTGGTGCATAAGCTCCTACAGAAAAGCTTGATGTTTCTGTTCTGTTTCCCAGCACTGGGAATGTAGACATTTGAATCACAGGCTTCCTTTCATCATATCCATCCAGCATGTAAGTCAGGGTTGCTTCCACTTTTCCTGAGTAGTGACTCCAGAATTAATTTTTCAATCTGTGCCATGGTTGTGGGCAGCCATGTCCTCTTTTCAGCTTATCACCCCACATTTCCAGAGTATGAATTTGTAGCTAATCACCGGTGAAAGGGGGTTGCTGAATCACTACTACCCTTCTTTCACATCTAAGAGCTTATATTTTAAGCACAACTAATTCTCCAGCTGAGATAATATAGCCCTGTAAATGATAATTAAGGCCAAGATTAAAAGACCAAATCTTAGCTGTGACCCTTCTATGAGTTCACAGTAACTTGCTTCAATCTGGACTAACAAATTGGGAAAGGATTTAATTCCAACTTGTGCTTTAAAGTGGTTGATATTTGCTCAGCATATGAATTTGCTCAGCATATGAATTTAAAGGCACAGAGATAATATTGGGCAATGTTATATGAGAGCCCTCAGGAAGGATATGGCTCAAAAAAAGCCTAGATATAGTGTATTATTGAGAAGTTTATGTAGGTGTTTGTACTGGGCACATCTCACAAGCAAATACAACATTCTAAAGAAAATGACACTTCATTCACACAAGACTTCAGCATCCTAAATAAGTACTTTACAGCATAACAGCCAATGCTGGGAATTAAGAGTTTCTGACTAAATCCCTGGTACGCAGAAAATGTTTAAAGTCCTTTTGCTCCTAGGTGAAACAGTGTGTGGAAGATAGCTAATGTGCTGTCTTATTTAATTGTACCACAATTCAGGTTTAGGGCCAAAAAAATTCCTTCAGATACTTCACATTTCAGCATCTGAAGAGCAGACATTGAACAAACACATTAGCACACTTCTCTTCAAAGTAAAAAAATCTCTTAAAAAAACCAATAATTACTGATTTGTTTTGGCCTGCGATATAACTTAAATGTGTGCTGCTTTCAGATTTATTGTGGGATTCCTGGTGCACAGCTGATTAAATACTGATGACTATGCTTTGCTTCACAACATAAGAAGTGGGCATGCAGTTTATTTCATAACAGGCTGGTGATTTCAATAGCCACCGAGCTATACTTACATGGAAGTTGCTTTTAAAAAAATCACTAATTTGTCATGGTGACCAATCCATCCGTTACTTTTATCTTCCTTGGAGTCAAAGTCCTCATCCAAGATGTGCGGAATTTCTAGCCTGTCCCTTTGCACTGTAAATAACTGACTGCTACCCAGTAACCTAGCCTTGCAGAATACTCTCCAGCAAATGGATATTAGGAGTAAAGTGTGACCATTCTTAGCTCCCACCCTATCTATCTTACTGGTATTTGAACGTCAAAGCCTAGTTAGGACAATTACCCATGTTGGAGAGCATTCCAATGTAAGGCTTCATCTACATTACAACTAGGTTGTGGGACTGGGTTGCAATGTCTCTTTGCCTGTTTAAAAACCACTCATAAATTATAGTGTAGATGGGATCTGATCATGTCTCCATAACTAAACTAAAACTTTGGATAGTTCTGGGTTTTAAGTGAGCTATCGGGACATGGGATCACTTCTACAAAACTTCTAACTGCAAAATCCTGACTCAATTATAGCTGTTGTACAGACTGGTCCTAAGGGGTGAAAAAAACTGAGCTGAGGCACTTTCTAAAAATATGCTTCCTTCTCTTCCCATTGTGGCTGTGCTGGGAGGTCAGATTATTCTGGACAAGGTCAATGACTAAAATACGTCTTGACCCTTCTATTCTGTTTAGTCATCTGATTGCAGCTCTTTTAAGATGTGCCAATTACAACTGAGGTAGGTGTGTGACATCAAATAAGCATCCTGTATTTTGTAGAGTTTTCAAAAGTGCTCGGTATTGGCCTAATTCTGTTGGTGTTGAAATCACTGGGAGCTTAGAGGTGTTTAGATCTCGGGTGGGGAGCATTAGACAAATAGGTAAGCTGCTAAATTCAGATTCTGAATCTCCCAAGGTTTGGGGGCTTCTTTAAGGCTTATCTTTAATCTGTTTTCTCTTCACATGCTGTTGCTGTACCGTGTCTTTCACCTGATTCTCTTGTTTCTCTTCCATCAGTACTGCCAGCTAGCACGCAGAGTACTCCTGCAAAAGTCTCCATGGTGGGTAGCCCATGCATTTCGTCACCACGGCCAGCAGCTTGTGCGCCCAACTGTGCCGGGGACCTTCCTCTTTCTACCAACACTCCGACATCCTCTCTCAAAAACCCAACAGTCAAGCCCCACACTCCACTGAAGCAAAGCGAAACCATCTCAGACAGTTCTCCCAAACCAGCATCTTCCTCCAAGATGTCTATTAAACACTGGGTTACCTGGACTCCATACTCCTCTCCATCAGGGATGAGAACAAAGACACCTTCTCCAAGAAAAGCTTTGGCAGAGGTCACACAGGATCTTCCAGAGGCAGTTCACACTCCCTTAGCGCCACGCTCACGATTTGAGAAGCGAGCCAAAAGAAGGCTGGAGTCCAGCAAGGAAGATCACATGGGGCAGAAGTGTCCACAAGGCTGCAGTTGTGTGACTGAGCTGGATCTGGTGGTTAAAAAATCCAAGCTGGATTTGTGCTTCTTGGCAGCAGGCCAAAAGGCTTGTAGTGAAGACTGTCTGAGCCTTGCTGAGCTAAATAATGGAACTGAAGGCTGTGGCCAGAGCCCAAAGGAGCCATCCCCTGCTGAAAGCCCTCTTAATCGGGCAGGCTTCCAAACTTCCCCTCTTCCTTTAAAGAATCCCTGCAGGAAAGGGGCTGATGTGCTGGACAAAGAGAACAGTTCACCTGGGAAAAAAAACTGGCTGTCCACAATGGGAGAGAAGCTGAAGACTATCAAGGCCAGTAGCCAAAAGGTGTCAGGCAACAGCCCCCCATCCTCTCGGAGTCCCAGCACAAGACGAGAGGCAGCGACTGCAGCCAGTCCACCAGGACTTGTAAGTAGACAAGTCACGGCTACAGCAGCAGAGAAAGGGTTGGGCTCTGGGGTCTATTCTCTCCTTGGCTGTGATGCACAACTCCCATTTGCAGGGCGTTAACTTGTGTATCAAGGAACATCAGACCACATTTTTCACAGGGAGGGCAGGGAAGGGAAGGGAAATCACAGTACCTGTGCCATACAGGGTAATGATTATATCCTTCAGTGTCTCCCATACTCTTGGCAGAGAGAAGCAGATTCTTCATAGATCAACTGGTGTTGCCCATTTGAACATGATTTAGAACAGATTATTGGAAAATGCTCGCAGCGTCTCTCTGAATGTGTGTTCTCAGTATGACACTGGCACTTACAATGCAGTTCTGCTCTGAAAAGTGTAATAGGAGCAGCACTTCACTCGACAGATATGCTGCTTATATGTATTCATAGCCACATCTGCCCACCTAAGTAACATAAATTGGTCCCCATTAGCACTGCAGACCAAAACCAGCTTAGGGAGAAAATGAGCTGAATTTTATTCTAGCTCCTGTATCAACAGAATTTGTACCTGTGTTAAAACTGCAGGGCTAAATTCTACCCTCAATTACATCTGTGGAAAACCTATTAGAAACAAAGGGATTGCACAACTGTCAGAGGGCAGAACTTGGCCTGCGGAATCCTTACTACTTGTGATGTGCAAGAAAGCAGGAACCCAGTCTGACTTTCAGATCCTGGGGTGAGTTTGCAGAGCAATTAAAATGGTTGGCATATGAGGGGTTTTTTGTGCTTAACATGTAAACTGAGAATTTGCTCTAGTCATCGAATCAATAGACATGGAATTCCATGATGCCTGTAACTTCCAAAGTCAGGTTTCAGAGGACTTCTGAACTTTGTTTATAAAACTGATAACTGAGGTATGACTATTACAATCTTTAGTTGCACTGGAATTTGAAACCTGATGGTAGAATATAATTTGGGCTACAAATTATCTTGCAAACTACCATAATGACTAGGGCTTATTTTTATAGAGTGCCTTCCTATTGACCAGAATTTTATCTCACACCTGCACTTGGGTTAATACAGAGCATTGATAATGTAGTCAGTCAGGCCAGCCAGCCAGCCAGTAATGCACTGCAGAGGATCAGTCTTTTCATGACTGAATGTCTTTCTAAACATACTCTAGCTTTATCACAGATTATTGGTCTCGATGCAGATGAAAATGCATGGCCTATGTTACACAGGTCAGACTAGATGATCATAATGAAGCCTTATGGCCTTAAAAGCTATGAAATTTTGTATCTGATTCAGACAAGGTAAAAACTAGAGCCCTTGGCTCTTCTCACAGAGCAGAAGGGCAACTCCAGCAGTTTAGCAAATGTTTCCTGTCACTAACTAGGGTCCTAATATCCCAGGAGCCATACAAATTATCACAAATAATATAATGGTTGCCCTCTTAACAGTATCTAACATGGCAGCTCCTCAAGGCAAGCTATCGTAGTTATAGATGGGAGAAATTTAAAAGACATTTACAATGTGTACAGTGTTTAATCTGGAAGAACTAGATGGTGACATCCACGGTCAAATACAAATTTTTATACTTAACTTGAATTTCTTTTCTAGGTTGCAGTCACTTCAGTTTCCATGAGAAAGATCTGCACATACTTCCATCGAAAGTCACAGGATGACTAGAGTAGTGTACTACATTTTAAAGGAACTGTAACTTGTTTGTTGAGAACACCACTTGTATTACCAAGAGTGGATTTAGCTACCTGGAAGGAAGAAGACACTGAGATTATACAATGCATTGTTGGCCCTTAATAAAGTGAAGTTGGATTTTTTTTATTTTCCTGTTCTTTAAATTCTTTTTTAAAATCTGTTACACTTTATAGCCTCGAGTTAGTTCAGGCATGAAACACGTAGGATGCTAATTAATGGAGACTCACATGCCATTAACATGAAGTAGGTGATGGATTTTAAAATACATGTTTTGTTTTAACACGTCACTTAGTTAAATGTTCCCCCGTGAGTTATTTTTCACATGGCATCTGTGAAATGCTCTAGCTATCTTTGGAAATAGCATCTTTGATGTGTGTTATTAATATAGTCAAATACAGCTTGTCAGTTGATACTTGTTTTACTATGTCTGATCTTGAAACTTTTGTACTTAAGAGCACTGTGCAAACATATACCACCTCCTTTTGATAGCAGCTGAATAGAAATGTCTGGAGAAACTTTTGTTGCAGATAGACCTGAGCCACCGTTTCTGCTAAAGGATATTTCTACAGCTTGTTCCTCTTGTATAGCAATGACTCTCCCATTTCAGCAAAGAATCTTGTAGATGTGACTTAACTTCCTGTAAATACAAAACATTTTAATGTTTCAGGATGTCTGTCTGTCTATCTTTCTTTTCCAGTGCTGCACGTGGTGATTGCAATGTGAGAAAAAATACAGGATAGCAAAGGACATTTTTGCCTCCTTTTTTAAAATTCCCCTTCCATCACTTCCCAAGTTTGCTGCTTTCCATACTCCTGCCCCTGCTAGCCCAAGGACACCCATGATAGCCTTGTAACCATAGAGACCATGGCAGTTGAGGCTGGCAGCCCGATTGCCTCTTTTACATCAAATGTTAGCAAGGTTGGTTAGAAGTTATCAGATTTTAGCCTACTCCAAACAAAACTGGCTTTAGGAGAAGGCATTCCATACTGGCTTGTTGCTTATTGACCTTTTATGGATGTAAATTGTAGCATATCTATCCTGATGTTGGAGGCAGAAACTTTAGAGTTTAGGTTGCCATACTAATATTAATGCTTAAAAGGCTTTGATTTGAGAGTAATGTATATAATTGGATAATGTCACTGATAGGCAGAATAGGCTGTCCCAAATGGGGTCATGATTCTGCAGCTAAAGCTCTCTGTCACCACTGCTGGTTGTTTGCACTGAAACATCTTGCTGCTGCTAAAACGTAATGAAGGGACACTGAGGTGTAATGAGCCAGACAGAATTCAAATAGATATGTACGCTAATGATGATTAACTCACGAGTTACTGGTTCAATACAGGAGTAACTGGCTAAAATTCTAAGGTCTGAATTTTACAGGAGGTCAGACTAAATGGTCTATGAAAGTCTGTCTATTTCAAGACTCAGGATTGCAGAAATACTGAACAATATTTAAAGGAACACAATAGAATTAAATCACACCTGTCTGAAACTTTGCACCTACTAATGTTAAGTGACACCTATTACTATATCTGAAATGGATTAGAGGAAAAGAATTGTTTTATATTTTACTTTGTGCATTAGAAAGCACTTTTAGAAAGCACTGTTTTCTGATTTTTCCCCTGTATCACCAATTTCTCATGTTTGTGTGAGCCTTTTTACACAGCAACAAGGGAGAGAAATACACTATGTTTTAAAATAAATTATGATTGTAAAACTACCTATTGACAGGAGGACTCAAAGAGAGGTATAGAATCTGAAACAACTTTATTTTTGTAACATTGACTCCATTTCAAGTTCACAGCAGCCCTCTAGCTTTGGAGAAATATCAAACTAACATTAAAATGGACAAGTAAAATATACTTCAGCCATTTTTCAAACCTCTCCCTTTAAAAACTGGAACCTTTAAGTGATGTCTGAGTGGATCCAATATCTTGAGCTAACGAGGACTAAAAAACCTGACACTTTAATGGTAAGCCGCTTTTGAACATCAAACTTGACCGTAAATGGGGAAGGAATTGAAACTTAACATACAGGATAAAGTAAAGTGAATAGGATAGTTTAATGTTCCGCTAACCTACACACTTGTGGCCAAACTCTGCTATACCAGTGGTTTCAATGGGGCTGCATAAGGAGTATAAATCCTTTTCTACAACTAACTTATCCCACAGAAATTTCCCCCTCCCTACCCCCAGCTTTGTGAGAAGTTACAGTTGTGGTGGGATAAGACGGTGAGGGTGAAATCCTGTTCCTATTGAAATGAATCCCTCTCATACCTTTCATAATATCTTCCACTTCTGGGAATAACTCCCACTCCTAAACCCTTACTCATCTCCTCTACTCCATAGCTATTTATTCATGGGTTTAGAAGTGTAAATGTGCAAATACCTGGACAGATAATCTTCAAGGGAGATAATCCTCAATGTGAGAGCCCTTCTCCTTTCATGACAGCTGTCCATAGCTTCTTACCCCAAGCGCACACAGTCAATCTGGCTAACAGTATGAGGACCAAAAAAAATTAGCTCAAGCCCTTAGTCTTATGCAGTCAAAGTGACAGGGTCTGATCCTGGTAAATAGCTTGGCTCCAGGGAAATCGGAAAGGAATCATTAGTATGAATCACTTGGTTTATGATGTGACAATCTCTTGTTTTCAGACTGCAGAGAATTGCATAATGTGGTTTAAGATAACTAGTAATGTCTTTTCCTAGGGCATCTGCTCATGCATTTAACATGTATGTCCCCAAGCAACTGAACCCACCTGCCTGTCTTGAAAGAGCCAACTGTATTTTTAAAACATGTTTTCTCCTACAGGATCCCCAAATACTCTTTAGCCTCACATTTCATAATAAAACAAAAACTCTCCATAATAAATTATTCCAAAATCCCCACAGGACTGCTGGTTCTCCTCCCAATATTCTTATCTGGTGTGCCTTACATACTTTGCCATCTTTTTCATGCTGGGAATTCTGCTGCAAATGTCATGCATCCAGTCAGAATTATTTGGCCTCTTAATTATTCCTTCATTAGTCCATGTATCTTTCCTCTCCCTAGAGATTGATTTCTATAAGTCACCTCTCATGACTATATTCCTGTGGTATTTGGTGAATATTTGCACCCCTATTTTATTGAATGAGAAAAAGATATTTGCAAGAGTTTATGTTGTGATGTGCTTCCTGAATCTCTGGGCAAATAGAATTTTTTAAAAAGTGCCTAAGTGAGACTACAGGTAAAATTTTCAAGCGCCACCTAAATCACTTTTGAAAATGGACTTAGCAGCCTAAATCACTTAGGATTTTTTTTTTTAATTTTTAAATTGTGATCCATAATTTTGCTAGCAATGACGTGTTTCAGATGCACATCCCTTCTTAAGACTCATTACTTATTGCAACTGTTGGAACTAGTGTCCATTTTCCTGTTTAATGTTTGTGTCAGATTCTTCTGACTGATTAAATTAATTTGGTCTGATATGAAGGTTTTGAATTGTTGAAACTAGAATTTGATATAACTTACCTAGCCTGTTCTGTATTTGGAGATTTAATTTGTGATACAATTTTGTTTTGGAAACAAGCATTTTCCAAGCAGGAATTTGCCATGAGAATCTATTAGACACCTGCATATGCCTCCATGTTCAGAGATCCCTTTGCTGCAGTTATGTGCACTCTGAAGTCTCAATATTTCTCAAGTCTTACAAAGATTTGAAGATTACATTGCTTTGGTACTAGGTTGGAAATAGGGTTTGGGACCCTCTCTGTCCCCAGATCTATTGTACTCAAGATTGGTTCCTCACATTTTAATGCTGACTTGAACACTTGTCCATGTGCGAGGTAAATTGTCAGCCTCTAATTCTTTTCAACCATTCAATTAGTAAAATCAGCTAATGACTTCTTAGCCCAATGACTTGCCTGTAGCATTTTTGTGCCATCATGCAGAAAACTATTGCTCATTAACTGCTTTTGAATTTTTTCATTTCCCAGCCTGCCAGATAGACCAAATGTCAGATCTTGGGGGTAGAAGCTGTTTTGCTGCTTGATAATCTCTTTCATGGATTGGAGTAGCCACAGAGTGGCTTTGACCATAACCAGTACTTTGTTTGGACAGTAGAAAAAGACAGAGATAATAGAAGTGAATGAATAAAGCCAGTCCCAAGGATGGGAGGGATCTTACCTACTTAGTTTATTTTAAAGTAGTTTGTCTATAGGGATGTTTAAGGGGAATAGACCCAAAGTTCACTGAGGGGATTTTTTTCCTTTTAAAAGGGGACGTGGGGTGAGAAGTAATGCTAGTAGCTTTGTAGCAATGAGCCCTACAATAACTAAAGATGTGTGAACTGAGAAATGTGAAACCAAAATTCTGCTTGGAACTAGATTTCATTTCTAAGCTTTCAAGTGATTGTTTTTAAACTGAACAAAAATCTCTTAAAATGTGTTTTAAAAAAAAAAAGTTTTCAGGTTAAGGAAACAACTCTCAGTCTGAGGCCATGAATAGATTACTATAGAAAGATCCTGTTACCCCAAGCTTCTGCAGATATTCATAGATTTTTAAGGCCAGAAGGGACCATTATGATTATCTAATCTGACCACCTGCATAATTTCTGTATTAAACCTTTAATTTATGCTTAAACTGTAGCACATCTTCTAGAAAGCTATCCAGTCTTGATTTAAAGACTGTGAGTGATGGAGAATTCACCACATCCCTAGGTAAGTTGTTCCAAGGGTAATTACCTTTGCTGCTAAAAAATCTGTACCTTATTTCTAGTCTGAAATTAGCTGACTTCAACTTCCAGCCAGTGGATCTCATTCTGCCTTTTCCTGCTAGGTTGAAGAACTGTCTACTTCAGAAAATCTCTTTCTTACGTAGGTACTTGTAGACGGTGATCAAATCATCTTTTAACCTTCTCTTTGAACTAAACAATTTGAGGGTATTTCAGTATTTAGCACTTTCAAGGCCTAACTGAATTACTTAAGGGCCCACCCCCTTCCCCCTGTCATAATGCCACAGCTGGAGTGGAGTGCCACCGGTGTAAATAAGAAGGAGCTGCTGGCAGGGTATTCTTGGGGGTTCTACAACTTGAGAATTGCTTCCCCAATGTTGGTCTGAAAAAGTGAGGGAGGACTGGGCAGGAGGTGAATTTTTAGATAGGGTAGCTTTAGCTATTCAGTTGCCTGGATTTTTGGTTTGGATCACAGAGCATATAGCTGCTGTCTAGTTGCATGGGAGGTATGTTGCCCATGTATTTAATGCTGAGGGTGCTCACAGCACAGGGAGAAATGTGTCCTTTAGGTTGTATATATCTAAATAAATAAAGGCCAAATTGATCTAGCCGACTATGGAATTCTTCTATTGCTTACCAATACCTGTGCCTACACAGCAAGACATTCCTGTTTATTCTTGGCTCTTATCTCCCAATTGTTCCATCATTGTGATAACACCTCACTTCAGCTTATTTTTCTGTTACTCTTACAGAAGGTTTAAGTTGTATATATAAAATCATTTAATAGTAATCAAATAAACCCGCCCTTCCCTGTAGTACTATAGAACAGGTTCATACTGTACAATAAAGCGGTGACAAAATAGGCCAGGCGGCCTTACTGTGTTGACATGAGTTTAGCAAATATTGTCACACCACATTCTTGTATTATTTCGTGTCACCACTATTTTCTATATCACTGACTTACTTGGATATGCTGAGGGAAGAGGGGGAGAGTGTTTACCAAGTGTGATTATGAAATCCAATAGATTCCAGAAAACACCATGTGACAGATAAAAAAAAAAAAAAAAAACAAGCCCTGATTTGCTTGAGCAAGCTCTGCATTTGCTGTAGGTGCACTAGCTGTGTGTAGTCAATGGTGGGTAGGTAACAAAGTTAGAAATGTTGCATCATCAGAATCTTAAAGTGCAATCATTTTAAGACAGGAGTAATGAAAGAATTATAGGGTAATTGATATTTATTGAAGTCAACAAGAAAGATGCCTGACCATGCAAAAATCAAACTAAAGTCAGCAACAAATTGTATGAGAGACACAGGTAAGAAAATGGACAGTAAGTAAAATTCCTTTTCACATACTTATTCCAGGGAAGCTGCATTGTTTAGCAGTAAGAGCAAGAGAATGGGAGTCAGGAGGTCTAGGTGCTATTCCTGTATCTGACTCTGATCCCTGTGCTTTGGCTTTCCCATCTATGAAATGGCAATAATGATCATTCACCTAAGTAACATGGCTTGAGATTGTTAGGTGAAAAGTACCATGTAAGTGCAAAGTATCAAAGTGCAATTTTAAGTAACAAGGCATTAGGAAAACTTCCTCCTAACCAAAAATGAATTTGCTAATACATGACAATCACTCCCTTGTTCCTTGGTGCCTGAGTCGATTATGGAAACACTATTGTATATCAAAAAAGAAATAGCAATGAAAATGGTTTAATGTTGTATAGCATGTGGTTTGGGTGGTAAAATGCTAAGTACAATGCCTTAGGTCATAGTTGTTTGCAGTGCTGTTGTAGCCATGTTGGCCCAAAGATATTCGAGAGACAAGGTGGGTGAAGTGTAATGTCTTTTATTGGACCAACTTCTGCTGGTGAGAGAGACAAGCTTTTGAGCTACACAAAGCACTTCTTCAGGTGATTGTGACTAATATTTGCACTTTGTGGCAGGGATCTTTTCTTCCTCTTTGGCTAAGAAGGGCCTATCTCATTTTGGATTTATATAAATTTTGCCACACTCCGCCCTGTCATGTGCATTCCCGTAGTAGCTAAGCACTTGCTGTCTTGCTACCACATTTCCATTCCTGGTAACACTGTATAAGGCTTTCAAAAGACCGTGCTACCCAGTTTCAGACCCCACAGCTTTGCAGCTATGCTGAAATGCTTCTTTACTACACTTTCTAACTGGGCCAAGTTTATGATAAGTTCAAATTCAATCAAGTTTACAAATACTACATTTACATTTCATAATATACTAGAGCTCCTTCCCTCTGTATAAATAGGAACAAAGTTTTACAACAGAGAAATTCCCCAGTATATATTTTATACAAGTGCTGTTCAGAATTAGTAATGAAATTTACTGCAGGTCCTGGAGGCAAAATTATGCTAGTTAGAAGATACAATGCAAGCAAGATTTAGGTGGATACATGACTGTATTCCCTACAGCCCTATTCAGTAGAAATGATACATACCCTGCCCCATTGTTGTGTGTCAGCATAATGTAGGTGTGTGGGAAGCTTCAGAACAAGTTCCCACACTCTTTCATCAGAAAGTCCGGCCACTTGTGTGTTTTCTAATGAATAATTAAAATGATGGTGACCTTGATAATGCATCTGTTCACATCCACATGTGGCAAAATGTAGCCTTCTGCAGAACAAACTGCAGTCTCTGTTGTGCACAAAACTTCATTTCTTCAGCTACTCTCCCTGAAAACTGGATTAGCAGTAGATTATCCTTGTGATAAGAAGGGCATAGATTTGAAGGCTTGCTGTTCCTGGACAGGACTCCAATTCTTAGTAATCAAATGTCACTCTCATTGACAATATGTTCTTTGAGATTGATCCAAAGCCCTTTACAAGCTGTGTGTGTGTGTATTATATAAATGAAATGGTTCACTCACTATAGAAGAGTGACCATCTCTGAATTGAAACACAGCAACTGCTTAACAGCCATTATAGTAGTATCTCGGGGCTCTGACCTTTTGGCCTATTTGCTAAATAATGCTTCATAATGCTGCTAGTAATCTTTCATTTGTAGAAAATCCTGCTGCCACATCACCCCTCCAGCTGTTTCATTATTCAATGACACTTAGGGGCCGCAAACCATTCCTATAGCAGAGAGATTCATTCAGCATTCCAGTGACCAGGGTCACGAACCATCATGCCACTATGGTTTGTAAACTAATTGACACAAGCCCTTGGCACCCAGTGCAAGTAAACAAGCTCAGCCACATGTGGTCCTACATTAGCTGATGAAGACCAAGGCACAAAAATACTCTTTCCAAAGGGTAGGCAACCAGCTGAAAGCTCATGACACAGATGGTGCAATGGGGCAGAAGCAAAGATTGAAAAAAATGGTGTAGACATAGATTGTGTATGAGGAATGGCCTTGACTATATGGGCTTTAAGTGAACGCAAGATCATAAAACAGCTCATTTGGCTCTTAGTTACAGAGTCACTTCTTTTTTTTTTTTTAAACTCCCAAGTGATTTAGAAGCTTAAGTCCTATTGATTTTTTTAATGAAACTTAGGCTCTTAAGTCACTGTTGAAAATTCTACCCACAATCAACACTAAGGCATAAGCTTGGGGACAGCTATAAGGATACAGAATCTGCAAGTGCTTCTGTGCAGGTCTTCTGCAGGGCACAAACAAGGACTGTGCATGTGTAGGCAATTTCCTGCTAGGGTGCTGTCACACAGGACTGGAGAGCGCTTCCCTTGCACATTAGCTCTTTTGAGACATGTCTGGCACCTCGTACCTAATCAGAAGTGGGGGAAATTTTCTTTCCAGGGGTAGAACATGAGATGCTGCTCTGCTGTGGAGTTGTTGCCCAAGCCTGGTGTGTAAATTTCATAGGTCAGGCCCTCAGCTGGTGTAAATCAGCATATCTCCACTGACATAAGTGGAGCTACACCAGTTTACACCAGCTGAGGAACTGGCCCACTGTATACAAAGTTTGGATTCTAAGTTCTATCACTAGCTGCAGTCCCACAGGCCAGAATCTATTTAATTCCAATCGATTTGAATAGAGCCCTTAAATATTGCCTCCTGGTTCCGTTGAAGAAGTAAAAGCCATTTTTATCTTGTCCTTCCAAACTCTGGAATTTATTCAAAATACGTAAAATTTAATGCACCATAGAAATACTTACCATGCTAATATAGGCTGGCAATCTAATAACTGTCAAGAGATGAAGCTTTCCCATCCAATCACAAAATGACCATGTATGTTTGTTTTGCATATTTTTGTTTTCAAATAGGGTCAGAGTTCAGTGCACTGAATTGTCATTTCAGATTTTTAGTAAGACCAAACACCACCAGATGGCAGTTCTTAGTTTAATTGAAGCTGGGCTTTTGTGCTCCACTGAGGTCACCTATCTTATTGGCTAAGCCTCTGGCCTTTGCAACTTCACCATAGCTGAACTATGGAACTTTTCCCATGGTAATAGATTATCTGGCTTTATTTGTCTTTTCTCAATAAAAATACAAATCTCACCTCAGCAGATCCATAGGAAGAAAAAGTGTCTCCAGATAAAAACTTCTGCCATTCTTCTACATTATTTGAAAGGTAAAAGCTATTGAACTTGGACGCAATAGTGTAACAGTATATAGATTACATGCATGAAAGCATTTGCTTCTCTCTCATTTAGACAAATCAATACCTTGCATTTTGCTAATTTTCCAACACCGCAGTTTTGGCTTTGCAAATCAAACATTTGTCTGTGAGATTCAGTGACATTTTCTCATGGAGAAATGATACCTTAGCAGTGTCTCTTCCAAACATATGCGAAGTACTGTCATATAATTTGGATACTTCCACAATTACCATTTATTAAATTCATCTGTAAAACAAAGAAGAAATGGACTGGTAATTTGCATTCACAAGGCTTTTCATCTGGGGCCTCAAAGTGCTTTAACAAGGTGGGAAGGATTAGCCCCATGTTACAGAGGGAGGAAGTGAGGCACAGAGCAGTGATGAAGGCGGTGCTGTGTAAACACAATGGATTAGTCCAAAGTGGAAGATAAATTTTCCTGTCTCTTCTTTGTTTGATTTAAAGCTCAAACCTTTTGTAGCACATCATTAGCAAGAAAGAGAGCTGCTGCCAACATAGTTTGAATGCCTTTTATGGTACTGTATGTGACTCTCTTTTTTTTAATACCACCTTTGCTACACACAAGCTATGAGATTCTAGCAATAGAGTTCACATTTTTCATGGCAAGAAGCTTCACCTTTGTTCTTTCTTGACAGTATGCCTCTGCTTAAATTGAGCCCAGCATTTAGAAGACAATGGGGAGGGGGTATGTTTCCCTTAGTATTAAGGAGAATAATTTCAAAAGATTTATTTGTTCTAAAGTATCTCAGAGGCACGTTGGGAAACTAAACAGAAAGGGGAAAAAAACCCATGTAAACAAAAGGCACCATTTAATCTTACAAACTGTATCTCATGTCAGCTGCAGTTCTGCTTTCTCTGTGCAGCCTTGAGATAATCACGCTGCAGGCAGCTAAATAGGAAGTGCAGTTCCGGTGGTATTTCAAACCCCACCTTGAAATAGAAAGATTTCAACGCCTACCGAAAACTGTGTTTAAATTAGGTCTGATGTAAAACAATTTCTCCTCTCATGATTTTCCTCCAGGTTCTGCTTGTCTATTAAATTTCTCTCCCACTCTCTCACAGACCAGGAGGCCGTAGCCCATATTTGCATTATGGTAGATATTCTTCCTGGTTAGCCTGCCTGCTGGTGAATAATTAAATTAACTAGTTCAAGGGAATATGCATTGCATGCCTTTAAATCCTGCTGGTCTCTCACCTTCAGGAGCCAGGGAGAGGAAGGATGGTTGTGTAGATAAGGCACAGGTATGAAAGCCAGCAGCTCTAGGTTCTATTTCTGGCTCTGTGTGACCTTCAGCAATTTAGTTAATTTCTTTATGCCTATTTCCCCACCTGTAAACTGAAGATCATGCTGTCCTACTTCACCAGCACCTCATGGAACCCGATATTTGAGAAGTGCTTTAAGATCTTTGAACAGGAGGAGCTATAAATATATAGTTATTCTACGTGGGTAGATATTGTAACATCCATCTGACTGAGGCAAGATCACATCTAAAAATCCAACAAACTGTCAAGAGTCTGCTTCCCTTAGAGCTGGGGATGCCAAAAGAACATTTCTTCGATTCCCATTTCCCCAGCCTGTACCCCACCTAATGGAGAGAGGGTGGGCCATTACAACGGATCCCTTCATGCTTAGATTGATTTTGGTTGATATTTGATATTTTAAGATAGTATAAAAGGAGATTTTGTAGTGCAATTTCTTCATGGTGAAGATATGCGTTTTTTCGTTAAATTATCCAGCAGAATCTTAAGATCAAAATGCAGACTCTGTCTAGTCAGTGGACAGGTGCTATGTTTTACTATATTCCATAAGAAAGCTAAATTCTGCAGCACCAATGAAATTCCCAGCTCTTTGGCCTGGTTAGATAAAAGAACACTGATGAGATGATTGATAGCCGGGTCAGTTTCCCCAAGCTGCTCCTCTTACATCTTCACCATACAGCTGTGTGCTGTGCCCCTAACTGTTCAGGGGCATAACTGGCTAACACTACAATTTGTGTCCACATGATTAATTATCTGCTGATAACAGGTGAATCTGAACTGTGTACTAGTCCTGCTGTCTGCCTAGTCTGGCACCATTTGACTGCAGGAAGCGGTTAAGTGATTCTGCTGTGTGGATAGGGAACCCCCAGCCATGCCACAGTTACCGGTATATCTTGTCCTTCCCTATATCATAGACTCTGCTTACTCTGCTTCTCTTCAGCACAAAGTTTCATACAAGCAGCCTGAGCATGTTTAATGGCAGAGCTACTTTTGCCAGCTGAAAATACATTCATTCATCTGAGCACTGCTGGCTCTCCAACACACTTCCTGCTGGTTGCCAGGCAACAGTATTAGTACTGTTGTGCTTGCATGTTATGTAGCCTTTGCTGTTCTGCTTTTTTTACTATGAGAATCTCCATGTTGACCAAAATAGGACGTTTCCCTCCTCCCCCCACATCCCAGAAAAACATGGAAATGTGTTTTTAAAAAGCTAGCATAGTGAGCAATTGCATTTTATTAAGTGCATTAGATTTTTAAAAAAGCCCTCAAACACAAATAAGCCTCTTCCAGGAATTACTGCACGCTAAATTGTACTCCAGGTCAGAGCCCACAGTAAGAGGTTCTCACAGTAACATTTCCTCTCTCCTCTCCTACTGCCTGGACCTTGTTCACATTATACATTTGCAAACAATGTATTCGCTTAAAAAGCAACAAAGGAATAGAAACTGCAATATGTGGACAACAAGATTTATTTACAGTGGTGCCCACTACATGCTTTCATAGACTCATAGACTTTAAGGTCAGAAGGGACCAATATGATCATTTTTTCCAAACACTCAAGGAGGATGGTTGCTGTTCCCAGGAACTTACATTCTCAGAATGGACAGACAAGCAGACAGAGAATTGGGAATGGGCACAACACTAGACAATTTATATACAAGTCTATTCAAGTCTCCCTGTAAGCAGCACAGCAGAAGTAGGTCTTGAAGGGAGGATTCTCATAAGTCTTTCTTTGTTGCTTGACTTGCATTAAGTTTAGATCAAGCAAGATAAAACATTACAAATACTTCTAACATATTCCTATGGATTGGATGTTTTAAGTGTGAGAAAGAAAAACTACAGCAGTGGTAGGCTGGAAATGTCAATTGAAATTGCACTGAAGACAGAGGAGTTAGGGCTAACTACTGCCCTTCCATTCATGGGTGTAGAGGCCCTTGACAGTGAAACCAGTATAGTTCTGTAGTGCAGATAGTTGGAGGTAGGGGAGTAAGGCAGGCATATGGGGGATACTTGGGAGCAAGGCCAAATGCCTTGTTCAGACCTGCATCCTGCATGACAATCATATATTTGGTAGCCCTGTCACACCTGTCTCCACTCAGATCAGAGGGCATGGGTGGGAGAAGAAAAGAACAGCTTTTGGCCTACAGGAAGGTGCAGTGGGCTGGGATCCAGCAGACAATCATTACGACTAACCAGTGACTCATACCCATACTCCAGAAGGCAGATAAATATCATTCTTCCCATTTTACAAATAAGGCAACAGAGCTAGCCCAAGGTCACTCAGGCACAGCTGGGAATAGGATCCAGCTCTCCAATATGACAGAGCCAAGTCTCATTCACTCAGTCACTGCCTTCAGACTCACATTGGAGTTGGCTATCTTGTCTCTAACCAGTGATCTAATCACCAGACCATATTCTACACCCACAGCCAGGAACAGAACCCAGGAATCCTGGTGCCTAACATTGCACTGCTGTCTCAGAAATTATTGTGCAGCCCTGTGGCAAAGTGCGATATTCCCCTTTAGAAGGTGGTTGGTTCACTCAGAGAAGAACAGTCTGCTTCTGTTAGAAGCTGCTTGTTTAGCTCAAGTGGAACAGGTCTGTGCCATGAGTCTAAAGGTCAAGCCTAGATTCAAACACCACGGATGATCCTTGTGGGAAAAAAGTAGCATATAATCATATAACTAGAGGCTGTAAGATAATACATACACAGAGAGAGAGGCAGAATGATGGTTTCACAGACAACCATAAGCCTGGCATTTCCTCACTTCTGAGCATTTGACTTTGTAACTTTAATATTATTTTAACTAGGTTTTTTTTACTACAGTATACATTACATTTAAAAATGTTAAAGGAACATTAAGTGTAAAGTGTAACCACTACCCAACCGCTATTCTAGAACTCTTATTCTATTTTTGATCCTGTTTTTACATCTTTATTTTGTATCTGAAATATAAAAGGGATGCTGGATTCCATGATTTAGGAATAAATCCACTATCCAGCCTAAGTAATTTAGCTGGTTGCTGGGAATGTATGGGGGGAAGGGAGAGGAGTAATCCTCTCCTGAACATTGCTGCTAAGCTGTGTGCTGCTGTGTTACATTTTATGCAAATTAATTAGGTTATTTGTAAATTTGCCACCTCACCAATCCAGCTCAACTCTGATCTACTAGGATTAGCTTTAAGGGAGAGGGCAGTTTAGTCTCTGTGCCCATTTATTCCTGATGTACCTGTTGAGATTGTCAGCGAAGGTATCAGTTGTCTCATTAGGAAGTGTGCATTGTGGAACAATGCACTAACTTTTTCCATTCCATTTCTGTTGTTAGAGACAATTGCCTGGGTTCAAAATCTTGAAAGTGTTCACAGGTGAAAATACATTAGATAGCCTCATCCTAGTCCTGATTTGTGCACCTCAGATAAGCCATGCTATAATTAGCAGTCTTTGCTAAAGAGAAGCCTGGGATTGGGCTAGTAATGTGGCTAATCAATACTGAGGTACCTTGATGGAGGTAGGTGAAGGAAGCTTACATAATTCCTTCCTAAACTATTCCTCAGTTAGCACTTTATTGCTTTACTTTTATCAGCACTAAGTGTGCACATTTTGAAAATAATTTTGACATTGTATATGCCAGCCCATGTACTGCTTGAGAACTCCTCAGATTTGTCAGGCTGTGAGTAGGTGGTGGATTTTTTTTCTGTAATAGTAATTTACTGGGGTTTTTTCCAGATATAAAACAAGCTTTCTCAAGTACACTAGCTCATATTTCTTACAGAGAATCATCTCATGCTTCAGCTTTATGTGCACTCTTTACTCATGATAGGAAAGATTTTGCCTTAAGAGTATAGGGTGGAGGCATTTAAATGGTGAAACCACAATGTTGGAGGCTGATTAAGTTGAAAACTTGGAGCTGTTCAGTGTACAAACAGACAGCTACTGCAGGCTCAGTCTACAGAAGCAGATTTAACACCAAATAATATACATTTGAAGGATTCTTTACTGAATGGCAGCTGTTATAAGCTCTCCCCATCTGCCCTTTTAAATTATTAATTGCCATCAGCATGCAGGTACTGACTGCATCACTGCAGCAGACATGCTCCCTGCCCATAGGAAATTACATTCAAGGTTTTGCTAAAAAAAAAATCACTGAATATTATATATTGCCTCAATATGCCAAAGATCACATCACTTGTTTTTAAAAACCACATTTAACACCAGTTAATCAACTTCTAGACAGACCTGTAAAATTACCCAGTTCCTCTGATTTCATATTGATATAATACATCTATTTGGCTTAAGCAATGACATGCATGTACAGTATACCTGAAAGATACACAGTTAAGCTTCTACGTTCCTTCAGTTTATTTCTGGACTATTTATACTTGTTGGACTATTTTGAAATCTATCTGCTGTTTGTTTTTTATCCCATGCTCCCCAACTAACAATTGCATATATTCAGTGACCATGCGTTCTGGCTCTGTGCATACAGTATGTTTTAATTACACAGCATCCAAAGATCTTTTCAAATGTTAAAGTCTGAAGGCATAGTCTATGCCAGAAAATTAGTTTGATTTAACTATGTCGGTCAGGGTGTGAAAAATCCACAGTCCCTGAGCAACGTAGTTAAGCCAGCTTAGATCCCCATGTAGACAGTGCTAGGTCAACAGAATAATTCTTCTGTTGACCTAGCCTGCTATCTAGGTAGAATCCCGAGGAGGTAGATTACCTATCTGGACAAGAGACTCCCTCCTGTTGGTGTAGGTAGTGTCTACACTGAAGTGCTATTGCAGCGTAGCTGTGCCACTGTTGCATTTTAAGTATAGATAAGTCCTAAGACTCACATTAGTCCTTGGGAGGTAGGTAAGTAGTGTTTTCCCCCTTCTTATAGCTGGAGAAACTGATGCAAAGATAAGGCAAGTTGCCCAAGCATGTCTTTTACACAGCACTATTCCATCAGCATAAATGGGCCTTTAATGAGTTGGGCAAAACCTCACTGAAGTAGGTGGATGTAATTGTTGCTCTTAATTTAAGATAGCTGTAAGAAGTAATTAAGCTCATTTATAGAATCAGCTAGCTAAAACAATAGGAGCTTTCAACCAGAACACATGCAACAACACGGACATGGAGCCATGTGAGCAGAGAGGATTTCACTGGGTATTATTTAGTGGAGGGGTTTGTGTGAGAAAGAGAAGCTCAGAGAAGGAATAGAAAGCCCAGGACATAGCCTGAATAAGCATGGCCCTGAGAAAAGACTAGACAGAATGCATTTTTGGGTTGAGTGCTGGTTGAAGCAGGCTTGGGACTGTAAACAAAGAAACTATCTCCTGTCATTTGTTTCCTGCTGTATTCAGAGAAACAGGACTTTGTACATTCTTTGTAAAAAAAAAACAAAAAACAAAAACAAAACAAAACAAAAAAAACAGGAATACAAAGAAGGAACTGACTCCAAGATCAATTTATTGTCCTAGCCAAAACAGCTGTAGGACCCTAAATTTTGACTACCTACTCAGATCCAACAGGAATAGCAGGGCTAAACAGCTGCTTGTCTTGGCACAGGAGAGGGGTGGAAATTAGAGCTGAATTGGTTTGTTTTCCATTTGGATTGCTGTGGGCTTTGTGTACTTGTAGAATGATGGTATGGAGATATTCAGAGACTTGCAAGGAGTTTTCTTCCTCCATTTTCTGTCCTAAGAATGTTCTCATCTGAGGTGATGAGTAGTTAGTGAGTAGCACTGAGCCAAATCCCAAAGTCCTTAATGAGCGTTGTGCCTGAATAAAAATTGAGTAAGGACTGCAGGATTTGGCCTTATTTCTTTCTGAAATAGAAAACTAACCCATAGGTGTAAAATACATAAGTGGCACTGACACAACTGATCATTAATGGAGGAAAGTAAAAAACATTTTTTTTGTAAGTCCCTAACCACCCATCTCTCCCTGGCAGATTGTCAGCTCCAAATAAAGCTGTATAGAGTTTGAAATGGATATAATACAGGCTTTAAAAAGTACCAAATTATGTATTTTTCCAAAGAATCTACTGACATCCCTCATGTGACTAATAACATGTTTTAAAACAAAGCCTCATATCAAGACACCCCAGTAGAAAGTTGAAACAAGTTTGAGAAATAGCAAAACCAATACTTGCAGTGACTCATAGTTGGCTTGCTGGTTGTGAACCTTTAGGGCAGGAGAAGGAAGATGGGGAATATTGGTGTAGCAGAGGTGTCTTTTCCCCACCCAAGAGAACATCACTACCCTCCACACTAATTGTGTCCCCTGCAGGAATGGGGAAAGGTGGAGCAAAGCCCTAACTGGGGAAGATGCCCACTGACATTGCTCCACTCCAACAAAGCAGTGCCCCTTTTGATGATGGTCAATCTTTCATCAAAGGGTTCAATGATAGCAGCTCCTGTAGCATTGTGACTATCTCCTGTGCAGATGGGCTAGGGGGGCAAAGGGGCTTCCTCCAATACACCTGCACAAGGACAGCTACAGGTTGGCTCATCTCATTAGATTATCCAATGCCACTATCAATGTTGCGTTGTTTGCTTCACTAAATCTGTCACACCCTTCCTTCCCCCTTTGTGGCATTCTTAGGTTACATTACTGTGTTTATATTAAAACATACCCAGTGGAGGTGCCTGGACCAAATCCCATATTTGTGTAACACAAATATAATTTCTATTATCAGGAGTCATTTATGTCTGTACACAAATCATTGGAATTAAATACCAAAATGTCAGTGTCTCGCATTGCCACAGCTCTCATTAACTACTCAGAGTAACATACTCTGTCTGCTAGTCAACTTTAGGTATGTCTATCCTGCAATAAAAGACCTGTGGCATGGCCGCAGCTGGTCCGGGTCAGCTGACTCAGGCTCCTAGGGCTATAAAATGGCAGTGTAGACATTCAGGCTCGGGCCAGGGGCCAGAGCCCAGGCTCTGAGACCCTCCCACCATTATGAGGTCTCAGCACCCAGACCGGAGTCCAAGCCCAAATGTCTACACTGCCATTTTATAGCTGCAACCTGAGCCTTGTGAGTCCCCTTACCCAGGTTCAGAGACTCTGTGCTGTGGGTTTTTTATTGCAGCACTCTCAGCCTGGACTCTGACTCAGATTTAAGCCCAAGCCTCCCTTCCATCCACACAGTCTGATCTGGGGCAGGAACCCCTCTGGACTCAGGACCCTGCTAACGGGGTGGATCAGAGCCCAAGTCATGCTGTGACCCAGGTGAAAGCCCAAGCATCTGGACGCAGCTCAAGTCTGAGTCACCAGATTCAGATGTGGAGAGTCTGCCAACACTACCCCACAATCCCCTGGGACTGTTTCCCAGCCCTTCCACATGTTGGTGGGCTAAACCATCCAAAACACATCCCATCAACTCGCGCAGGATGGACAGACCCATTCTTCCACAATCCATTATGAATGAAGCCCTAGAGCAGCTACAGCTGGCTAAGGCACTAGGTACCATAGGATACAACACATAAGTCCACAGAAACTGAAGTTCTGTCTCAGGTTTGCATAGTGCGATATGGATGTGCCAGCACAGGTGGGAAGTGTGGGTTTTCGATACAATGTGGATGCTCAAATGCAGGCTTGAAAACACTGAGCCTGCAGGTGTGAGTTTCACAGACCCAAATTTACTACGCAGTGTAGACTTACCCTTTAGGGAAGAGACAGCATTCTGAAGGAGAAAAAGCTATCAGCACAGCTAGTAGTGACAAAGGAGATCCTGGGGATACCTCCCTAGAAAAATGCTTGATGAATCTTTTTGCTTTCTAAATTTCAAATTAGTTCTCAAGTAGTACAAGGAAGTTGCTTCTTTTAGGTGGTTGATGTGGAACAGGATCCTGCATGCTTCCAGGCTGCTGCAGAGGAATGGACGGGGATAGCATCCCAGAGCTTTGCTATGTGATGATGGATTGATCCACAACGATTCCAGACAGCCTTGTGCTTTGGCAGCTCAGTTGTGCAGCATCTGGCCATGAGTGTGCCCATGTTCTCAGGAACGTGTGTGACTCAGCAGAAGATACAACTGCAGTTGAAGTAATGCCAACATTTGCCAAGTTAGACTATTTATTTGCATCATAGAGGTATTCACACTAAATCCTCTGGGTATTACTGAAGAAATGGAAATCAACAGACATCGGACCAGACTGAAACATACTCTTCCTTTTCACATTGTTGAAGGAAAGCTCTGCTAGTTAGTAGATATTTTCCTGAGCTGGCTTTCTGTTAGCAAAGTAAGATGTTCTCGAAGTTATTTTTTAAGATGTTTTTGGAGCAGGTTTAGGAGACCCCATCATTGTTTCAGTATCTCCATGAAGTGCATGGCCCTGTTCTCTCTCTCTCTGTGGAGGTGGCGAGCGCCTTTTTAAGGATACAGCACTCTGCTTCCCAGCAGAGCATAGGACTGGCTTTACTGTCAGAAAACACGGGGGGAAGGGGGGCAAAATTCAGAAAGCTTCAAAGGTGATGTGAAGGTCCATAATTTTTTACTATCCATTAAATAATTCTTAAATTATCTTTTTAAAAAGAACTAGGGCTTGGTTACTTCAATATTTGGCAATTTTCAGTGCTTTCTAACAGTGAAGTTTGTATCATCATATTGTCAAGATGTGAACTTTTTAGTAAATTGTTAAATAAAAGAAAAGAATAGTTAAGACTTAGTTACTGGATTCTCCTCTATTTGCAATCCTTCCAAAGGGGATGATAACAAGCATGTATGCTGATAAGCTCCATCCTCCTTCCATTTCCTTAGTGTAATGGTGATGTTCCCCAATTTCATTTTGGAAAGCTCTTCAGAGGTTGAAAGCCCTGTCCACCCTAGAACACTGGATCATGCATGCTGCAAGTGTTCAGAAACAGATGTCTCTACAGTTCTCCTGCATTATGAAGGAATTTGCTTGACAACGTTTTTAGATATCATAAAGCAGCAAAAAGGGTTCAACCATTTTATTCCCCTTTGCAAATCACCTTTTCTGCATAGCAACTTTACACAACTATTTAAGGAAGGAAGTGAAGAAAGTGGATTGTCTTACTCAGATATATCATACCAACAACTCTCTTAGCTAGTAAGCCTCTGTCCCTCTATGGCTTGTAACAGTGTTTGAAACAACTTTCAATACATTTCTGCTCTAAGAGGGTGTGTGTCCATATATACAGCACAATAACACTATGTTTAGAATTATGTGGGGATAATTAGAGCATGTTTTCCATTAGCACAGTAGTCTCTAATGACATCCTATCCACGTTCGACAGTCAAATTGTACTAAAAATGGCACTTGCTACAACCATATATGAAAAAGATCCTCACTGTTGATCATGCCTTTAGCTAGCACAGTTCTGTTTCCAGTAAGAACTACATGGTTTTATCTACACTAGTCTTTTCTGGGATGTCTCCAATTAAAACAGCTCCTCTGGTGGTAAATGTGGGAATACTACAGCAGATAGGCTCAGGCATTCACTGATGTTTTTATCACTGCATCCTCTAAACCAGGAATTCTCAAACTGGTGGTCGGGACCCCCAAGGGGTTGCGAAGTTATTATGGGGGAGAGGGAGTCGTGAGCTTTTAGCCCCCATGCATGCCATGGATGCAGCTGTCAGCCCCATGCATGGCTGATAGCCAGAGCCCTTCAGAACTGTGTAGCCAGAGAGCAGCAGCTGCTGGCCAGGTGTTTTGAAGGTAGCACTGACCCCAGCAGCAGCACAGAAGTAAGGGTGGCATGGCACGGCACGGGAGGGGTCATCACTTTTGGGAGGGGGGGTCATCACAGCCTGAAATATTTTCAGATGGGGTCCCAGAAAAAAAAGTTTGTGAACCCCAGCTCTACACTTTCTCTGAGCAGATCTAAAAGACCAGGTGGTAAAAACATCACTGCTCTACACTAGCGCTCCCATTGTTACCACCAGTGGATCTCCATATATGGGAGATTTTCGAAAAAAGACTAGTATGGATACAGCCAATGGCAGATCTGCCTGAGTATAAAACACTGCAGATTTACATGATAGAAAATGAGTAGCAATTCTGTAGTATTACAACGTCTTATGTTTTTATTATAGGTAAATATGTGTTTTTAATGGTTCTGCACAGCAGACCACAACACTTCAATGAAGCTATTGTAATGTCTCACGCTGTTAATGCTTGGCTTTGAAACACATTTCAAAGTTGGTCTGAAATATGCAACTCATCTCAACTCTCTTATTTTTAAACAAATATTGAAAACCATCCAAAGGAAACTCAAACACAAAATACACAGAGAAACAACATTAAGAGTCTGGCTTCAACTGACTGAAGCTAGGAAATGAATACAGGCTGCAACTCTGTACCGTACTCACCTTGCCATATCTAGGTGTGGGTGGTATTTGGTATGCTGCGCCTACCAGGGGACCTCCATTTTTAAGAGGAATTATCTTCTATCATATCTGCTAAGATACTCAGTTAAACTGAACAGCGTGAATCAAAAACATTAAGGAGACTGGTCTCAACCATAACTAGGAGTTTCCTCTCTTTGTCTATTTAAACCACCCTTTAAATTTGGTTTCAGTATAGCTGATGTGTATGCAAACATCAGAGACGTGGACAGAAAAGCATGTCATCTGTAGTTCCTTGACTGAGCCTATGAATGGGAAAGAGCAGGATAGTACCAAGCATGATTATGGCCTGAACTTCTGTTTATATCATGGTCCAAATTCATCCATTCCATAAGCAAGTACAACTCCCACTGCAGTAAAAGGGAAATGTACCTGCCTTGTGGGACTAAATTCAGCCCTGTCATATGTTTATCAGCTAAACTGTGAGGCAAAGTCGCAGTCAAATCAGGGCTGCTAGCTCAGGTGCAACAGCAACCTATCTCCGAGCAGACCACAGGTCAGATGACCTCAATCTCAGGTATTTTCACAACCCCCACAGAGCTGCAGATCAGTTTGAGCAACAGCACTATCTGGCCAGGAATCCTCTTTCTGCCTCACAGCACACAAGACTCTGACCACACAGCTTCAACCTCTGGCCTGCACCTGGATTCTGTCTCCGTTTCTGATCCTGCTTTGTCTATGGATTCTGATCTCCGTTTTGACCCTGGCCTGCCTCCTGATCTTGATTTCAGGACCACCCTTGGCCTAGGCCTAAGCCTACTATGCCTAGTTGTGATCCAAACTCTAGCCTGATTATCGGAGGCAGTGCCTGACAAATACTTTGATGGTGTTTTTCCTTTGGTTTAAAGTGCATTTTTGGTCAGAAAAGAGGTTAAGAAGGTGCCATTTATTCATAATCAGTACATCTGCTCTCTGAGAAGCATTTGGTGCCATTTTTTAGAGAGAGACACTAAGGTAAATTGCACTTACAAGCTGGTTTTCAGACCAAGAGGGCACACACATCTCTAGAGCTTTTCAGCCAGTCTCTTTAGAAAGCAGTGCAGATGTCATTCCATCAGAAGCTGAGCAGCGCACAACTAGCTATGTCTTCTAGACAAATTTTTTCATATAAAAAGTCAGACTTTAGCTGGAGAAGTGAGTGTCTCAAGGGCAAAGCATCAGGTTTAAAATACCTAAACTCCAAGAATTCACAGGTCCCTTCACTGGTAGATGAAATGGATTCCAGGCAGTTTGATAGATGCAAGTCTTTCAGAAGTTCCATCTAGTCTGTGTAGATGTTTATAACCACCTCTTTTGTAATGATGCAGCCCAACGTCTGTGTTCAAAGATGTGTGTACATTTATGTATACAATTGCAATTGCATATGCAAATAAGTAAATATAAAAATACCCATTTGCACACATGAATCGGACATTGCACATACAAGTGTACAGTTGTAGCACACATGCATACACAATTTTTGCACATGGGCCTTGGAACATTTGTAGTTAAAAGTTTGGCCCTTAAAACCTCATGGCATTTTTTGTAAGTAATGCAGACTCGGAAGCAAATTTTTTTCTGTCCTCAGTATTCTCTGCTACTCTCCTTCCCAAAGGTGGCTGCAGTTCAGTGCTGCATATATGTACTTAGTTCGTTAAGTATTTTAGGATAAAAGGCAAGATGTAAAATATTATTTGGTAAGATTTTGTTGAATTGATTGTATAACAGTTTCACTAACAGATAGTTTTACTGTACAAAAAAATTCAAGATTCTTGCCTCACGTAGTTGCCTACTACAACTTACAATGAACCATCTTCACAAAGAAATGGTGTCAGTGTCATGGCATAATAAAGGCTGTGGCCTGCAAAAGAAAGAAACAAACCAAAACGGTGTTTAAATGGCTTTTTGTTGTTATGAAAAAAGAGCCAAGTGTTCATGGTGAAACTACAAAGTATTTTACTGTTCACAAAAAGAGAAATGTTACTCTTCCCTGGGCTTGTCAGCATGGCAGTCGCTGAAGATGTTCTAATCAAGAAGGAACTACTATCTAACTGTTTCTTTGAATAACTTTATTTTTAAACACTCATCTCTATAGTTAACAAGGTTTGAAAAGAGCCAGCATTAAGAATGACCTTCATGCATTATTAGCAACAGATTGTTGACAAAACAACTCAAGCCAACTGGACCCAATATACAACCTGAGGAGAATTAAAAATAAAAATGTGTGCATCAAAAAAGCCAACCCCACCGTTAGGACCTCTATCCTCTGATTAGCCATGGGAGAGTCTGTTAACAAGTACTCCCTCCCCATTTATTTCCAAAAGAGGAAAAGTGAAAGAGCAGAATATCCACCCTTTTCTTAAGTAACACAAGAAAATGCTTCCAGGAAGTTTCTGCACATCCTTTCTATTGAGGAGAAATAGGCAGGTTTACCAAATGATGGGCTGTGCTCTACAGGGTTATAATGAAAGTGATCCAGGGATGGCATTCCCCCCCCCCCCCCCCAAAAAAAAAAAAAAAAAATGGTGTACCTATACCTACCATTGGGGATGCCTCCATATTGCCTTTATTTAACCACAGGGCTATCACCATTCCTTTTAACCACAGATTACACCATCATCTTGCCTTCTCTTATTGTAATGATTATGGATATAGCTTTTTTAGTGTTTTTTAATTCTTGTGTAGTCTTGGTCTGGTTTCTATTCAGTGTAATGCATACATTTTTTATATTAATGCTCTCTCAGTTTAGTATATCAGTTACATTCTGCATGCTCTATTGTTAAAATTAGCTCTCTCCAATACCTCTAGACAATAGAAATTCAGAGTCTGAGAGTGTGAGTGTGTGTATATCATTTAATACTCCACTTATAATATTCATTTTCAATGCTCCTCATGAACAGTAACTAATTAATACTCAACACACTTCTGTGAAATATCAGGAAATTAATGTTTTGACTATACTCTATTTTCTATTATGTTCTGAAACTCTTTTAAAAACAAAGTTCCAGAGGGGTAGCCGTGTTAGTCTGTATACAGCAAAAACAACGAGAGTCCTGTAGCATCTTAAAGACTAACAAATTTCTGCGGGCATAAGCTTTTGTGGACATCTGATGAAGTGGGTTGCAGCCCACAAAAGCTTATGCCTGCAGAAATTTGTTAGTCTTTAAGGTGCTACAGGACTCTCGTTTTTGTTTTTTTTTAAAAAACAAGTTACTTGAAACTTGCTTCAGTCAGTGCAGTTGTGCCTGCCAACATGGATGAGGCATAACTTATTAAACAACATTTTAAGAAGTGGATAGTAGTGACCTATTCTCATAAAGGTCTGGGAGAGGGAAGGGGGGGAAGAATGTTATTACCCATTCATCGTTTAAAAAAGCATGTTTAATGATATGGCACAAACTAGGTATACGTGTGGGAGAAGTTAAAGAACTTGCCCAGAGCTACACAGCTTTCTGGGATGTGGCCTAAACTTATTTTAAGTAAAACCAGATTAAGCAAAAACATTACTATCAGTATTATCTTTCTATCCTGTCATGGCTATTACCAAAACAAACTACACATTCAGTCATTTTTGACCCTTAAGAGTTTGTTATCAAGGTGATACAACATTTGTGTAAGTCACTGTAAGTCACTCTTCTCTGTGTAGTAATTTTTTCCCCCAGCCCTCACTGTAAAGTTCCTATCCCTTTTCAGGCACAGAGATTTGCTCAGCTGAATATACTAATACCTCTTTCTAAAATAACTAAAAAGATACTATCTTATACAAACAGCAAGACTGGATTTTATTTCAAATTGTTGGTGGATGTGTATAAATGCTTCCTAAATTTAGGATTCTTTTAAATTATTTGTGGTTGCACAATGATAAATTCACACATGTACCTGGTACCACTTAACATTAGAATTTTCCTTCATTTCAGGCAACACTGTAAAGCTCGGGCTGAATTCTGCCCTTTCATGGTGTTGTTCTGAAGAAGTAACTGTTGAAGATAATGGAGTTACTCCAGATTTACACTGATGTAACTGAAAACAGAATTTGGCCTCTCAGCTTTGATTCATAGTCCTTTTTATTTAGCCTCCACTGCTGTGATGAACCTATATGAAGAGATTTTCAGTGCAAGTACTAATATATATATATTGTTGTGATCTAGGAAAGCTAGAATACAACTTGCCTAGAACAGGTCTTCTACATCCATTATGAAACTGAGGATCCCACTCCCAGGTTAGCTTATGAATCTGCCAGCTTGGGTGAGAATTCCTTTTGGAACCCATAAGTGCCATGCCAGAATGGTACAGAACTGTGAGGCTCTGGGGGACAAACAGGGGTTCAGTTCTGAGTTGGCATGAGGGTAGCTCCCTGTTCATACAAGTCAAAGAAGACCACAGAACTGGGATTTAGACTTAGATCTCTTAAATGACAGTACTGATTGAGCATTCAATAAACTAGATCATTGCAAATCACTCTGCTGAGGCAGAATAATCACACATTCTTGAGTGCAGATGAGATATTGGTTTTGGAGGAGATGTAACATTCAGTATTTTAAACTGATGGCTGAAGTATTCATGAAACAAAATCCGTTATTCTTGGCAAGTTAAGCATCACCTACTGTGTTCCTCAGGTGGCAGAAACTCTCAGCTTCACTTTGCACTTCTCTCACCTTAAGAACATGCAAGGCAATGCTTTTGATTTTGCCAAGAAATATAGAAACCTGTTAATTAGCTTTTATGTGATTACATATTAATTACTGATTAGGAAGCAGGAGTGTGTGTGAACACCGAGGTGGTAAAATTTTCAGATGACAAAGTAATTTAGGCTAGTCAACACTAGAGAAGACTGAGGAACATCAGAAAGACCTAGCAAAGCTGAGCAACGTGGCAGCAGATCAAGTTCAGTGCTGAGGAAGTGACACTAACAGCAAAGTAATGCACAGTGCAGGAGTAGTTCATGTTATTCCTTCTGGGAATTCCTGCTTGGTCCTAAATTAACTGTCATCATTCAGGAAAGAGACTTGGATCACTCATCTCTGCTCAGTATCAGCAGCATTCAAGAAGCAAAGAAAAATATATAAATGATAGGACAAAGTGAAAATATTAAAATGCATTATATGTCACTATACAGCCTCACCTTAAATATTGTGTTTAGTTTTGATCATCAGATCTCAAAAACACTCAACATAAAACAAAGAAATTCAGGAGGTCAACAGTACAGAATAAAAATGACTAGAGGCATAGAAAGACTTCCATATACAGAAATATTTGGAAGAGAAGACTAAAAGAGGATATGATTAGGTATATACAATAAATGACACAGAAAAGGTAAACAAGGTGTTCCTACATACTTTATCATAGTACAAGAACAATGCAATATATTATAATTTATGATGGAAAATTGGGTTTTGTTAAAACAAACCCACCTATTTGTGGAACTAATTTCCTCAACATATTATTGTCCCCAATAAGTCAGCAGAATTCTAAAACAGGATATTAATTTACAGTATAAGGATAACAACATCCATAGTTACATTATATAGGACAAAAAAAGTTATAAGGGATATAAACTCTGATGTTTCAGGGTATATGTCAACCCCTAACTGTCTGAGATGAAGAAGAAACTTCCCCTAATGTCAGATTATTCCATGGTTGTCCACTATGGAGATTTTTGCACCCTCTGAAGCAGGTGGTACTGGCCAGAGACAGCATACCTAGTTGGAAGGACTACTGATTTGAACCATAGGACAAGTCCCATATTACTCACCACTAGCATGCTGGAATGAAAGCATGAGTGCTACATTCATGGAAACTGGGGGTTTCAGCTAATATCAGATAATCTTGCCTGAATGATGATTAATAAACTAAACACTCCTATTTGTTAACTTTGCCATTACAGTCAGCGGTTTTCAGAACTTAGTTACATGGCTACACAAACCAGAAATGGTTTAAAGACATGGTATAATTCAATTGGTATAATTAGAGTTGTAACAGAACAGATTGTAACAGATTCTATATTTTCTTTCATTTTACTTAAGTGGCATTTCTGTCCCAACTACAGTATGCGCATGCATGCACGCACGCACGCATACACTTTGCACAGTAGTACGAGGCACTGTATTTACAACATACAAATGTCCATTTTCAAAGACTTGTAAATTCTCTATGCCTCAAATCCAACTCTGTTCTCAGAATCCCTGGTACTAGTACCATGCTTGCCAGCTTACTGGCAATTGCAGCATGGAAGAATTCCATTATTTCCACACACCAAGTACAATAGAGGAATTGAGGAAGGGTGGTGTTGTCCCCTCCAGCGCTGGGTGTTCCTATTTGAAGTTCAAAGCCCGCTACATGGCAGCTGACTGGGAGGCTTTCCAAAATCTACAGGAGGCTGGGAAAGAGTCCAAAAAACGCAAGGAGTGTCCCAACTGAGAGTGAGATCTGGCAAATACGTATACTTGAAATACGCCCCTACTGTCATCATTTCCCTAAACAGCCACCTGTCTCTTATAAAAGAGTATTTACTAGATTTCCAGTGTGCTTGACTAAGTCAACCTAGCCAAAGATTCTCTAAAGAAGAACTGAACAATTCTTTTTCACCTTTTACATTACAATACTTCTATCTTTGTCTTCTATCCCTGGTGTTGCCAATGACAACAGCTAATCTATTCTAAGAGCTTGATCCCACAGTCCTTTGTAATCCCTATTTGCACAAGTAAGAACTACTCATACGAGAATGAGTTTTATAGGGTCAGGACCTACATTTCTTCCTGAAGTTCTTGCAACACTTCAGTCCCTGCCAAATCCAACTTCCCACTCTGTCCGGATGCTGCTCTTACATTCCAGTTCAGTTTCCTGCGACTCTGGTTTGGCTGATTTTTTGCTCTTTTTCTGCTTAATCCCTCAATTTTCTTTTACCATATTTTTCTGGCTCTAGATCTTGTAAAAGAATTTCTGTAGTCTGACTTTTTTGCAGAACTCCTAAACTGCAAAACTAAATGTATGGCTCACAGGTGAAAGTGCTAATCTGTTAAATTGGTCCATGTTCACTTTACAATCCAACCATTCTTAGCATTACTATAGAGGGTGTTACAGAGATTAACTAAAATACTTTAAAAAATAAAAACATGAGAATCCCAAATTCATGTACAGACTTATAAATCATAGTTACATTTTAAAATCAGTTCCTCCTACACTTCATACACAAGACCAGAGGTCAGGCTCTTATTATTCTGCATTTCACTTCTACAGTGGATATAACAATACTTAAGGGCAATTCAGGGAAGGCAGTCTGCTTCTGATTTGCTTTACATAATAGTTAGGGGTGCAGGACAGGGATTGGGGCTCCAATATGTCAGGTATTGTGCATACATAATGAGAAAATAGTCCCTGTTCTAGCTAGTGATGACATCTGTAGCAGGAAAACATCACCAAAACCCGGGGATATGAATTCACGTCTTGGCAGATAAAGAGCCTGCAAGTTCATCTTTAAATTATAATACTGACTTATCTGGAGCCTTTCCTCCCAAATATCATATGCTGAAATGAGTCTGTGGCCACCTTGCATTTCACAGATGTCCCTTTGCATAGTCAGTACACCATAGAAATGCAAAACTTTTACAGGACCAGGGGGACAGAACTAAGATCTTCTTGTTCCAAAAGGCATCCCCCTACCACTTGAACTAAAGACAAATTGCCATTAGCCTTTATCAGTATCTGGCCTATAACACTTAGGCAGATCTAATTCTATCCACTAGAAGAGAGCTGTATATCTACCTGCATTCAGTATGTTTCTTGCTCTATCTAAAATCCTCCCAACCGCTTTACTGGTTTCTTAGCTAAAATCCTAGTAGTGGCTGTTGCTAGAAATCCTCCTTAACAGGTTACATATTTCTTCAAGTACCCCAGAGAAAAATATGTCTTTTCTTCATTAGGGATGTACAAATACCATTCATACTTTCTTGAGCTAGCTTATCTAGAAAAGTATTGAGGCACGATGGCTCTTGGTCATTCTTTCAAGTTTCTCTAGCACCCAATGTGTTCCCCACCCACCACAAAGGAAAGGGGAAGACTTACTCATTATTTTTGTTGAAGTTATAGTATTTCCCTAAGTTATTCATGACAAAGATTTTTGAAGCTATCTTGCTTATGATAGATTTTTACTGCCTTATAATATCTTATGGACTTTATTGTGAAGCATCTAAACGTTTCCTTTGAAGCCCGGGATATAGCATAAATGCTGGGGATCTTGAGACTTGCCAGTGTTTAACAGGTATTTGTTGACAGTTAGCATTTCCTTTCAGGAACTTCAGGTTTCTGAGCCATTCTTTAGATCCCATTCCTGCATTTCTTCACATCCAAAACTCCCAGGCAAGATCTGGCTAATCTTTGACCTAATTATTCCTCTTGTTTTGTCAGTCTTTGACCTAATTACTTCCCTATTTTCCCCCAGCTCTTTAAAAACAGATTCAGTACTTTCCTAAAATAAGCTTCAACAACCCTACAATAACAAACCAGCATATACAGTTAAACACATATTACAGAGAAGAGTGAATTTTGCCAAGGAAACCTTTTAGTGTGATGATAATAATAGTAAAAAAAATTCTTAAAAAAAAATCATTACAGAAGCACTGTGTAAGTCGAGTCTTGTTTCCCACCTGACTCCATATAAGACTCCAGGCTCTTCAAGACCTTGTCTACACTTACAAGTTTTGCTGCTTTAACGTTGTTAGTATAGTTAAACCAGCAAACCTCCTCCTCCCCCCAGAATGGTTGCAATTGTACTAGTATACCTTATTCCAGTTTCACAAAGCAAAAATGTATACCAGTATAAAACACCTTTATATTGGTATAACTGCCTCTACAATAGGACTTTTATTATGCTGATTAAAAAAAAAATTTAAAAAATCTAAGTGACATAGTTAGGCCAGTAAAACCTTTTAACCGTAGACTAAGCCCAAGTCTTAACTGAGTCCTCATTCACAAAAAACACCACGATGTTAGAATCACAACTCCTGGAGTATGGTCAGCTCACTCAAATTACCCTCTATAAATCAAGTCCTCTCCAAGGTTTTTCTCAAAGTCATCCTTCCTTAGGGCTCTTGGTTACCCAGAGCACTGTACCACCACCGCTAAACTTTCTCCCTAGGCTCGTCCCACTGAGGGCTCCTCCCAACCATACTAGTCTACTACAATCCGAATTCAGCCCCTCAGATCAAGTCTGTTCAAACCCCAATTTTCTTCCTCCTAAGAGCTACTTCCTCTTCCTTCCGATCAGGGGAGTTAACAAGCCAGCTGCAGCAGAGGGTCAACACAAATTCAGTTAATCCTTGCTTATCCAGCTTCAGAGCCACTGCTAATAGTGAGTGTTTGTTAGGCAACTGTTACAGCCTGATCATACTGATCTTTTCCCTTATCAGAGTGTGCAGAATTGCTCTACTTCAGTGAATGTAACTTCTGTTATAGGGATTCAGCATTTCAAAGTCAGAAAAGCATCATACCACCTGACCAGCCTACTTTTCATTACAAAGTCGCTTCTCCATGTACATATGTTTCCCCATCATTATGTTCTAAGACTTTATTAACATTTTAGATTAATCAAATATTTTAATCAGAAGTTAACTGCTACCCAATACAACTGGCTAAGTTACCTTCCATACTTATGTCTACCTTTTCTATTGTTGTCCTACTATTTGGTATGCAGTTAAACATTTCAAATAATTGCAAATAAAATTTTCCTATACCTTCTCAAAGAGTCAATCACAATTATCAATAATAGTCTTTCTCTGCTGCCCTCAAGCTACTACTGAGAAATTAGTAACTTTTAGGTATGTCTTCATTTGAAGTATCAGCTCAAGTTATCTACCCTTGAGTTAACTCCTCTCAAGAGAGCCTACCTCAAGTGAGAATGATCACACTGTGAGTGAACGCTCACCCAAGCTAAATGGAGTGGTTGTGTTAGCTGATATGTTGTGCTAACTCAAGTTTTAGTCTATACCCAGTGACTGCGAGCCAACTTGAGTTAAAAGCATCACCATACTTAAGAGTTTTTGTGTGTTGACAGTACTCGAGTTAGACACAACACTTGAGTTATAACTTGAGTAAATTCTGCAGCGAAAAGAAGCCTTCTTGCATATTGGGATGATTATTTAACTTTTTTCCCCTCTTGCCCACCTCACTTGAAACTGCCAGCCATTATCACCCCAGGCCTCTGATCCCACTCAGACTTTTGCACATTGTTAACTTTACACACTGTGAGCGATCTTAGGGCTATGCAATGTGTAAAGTTCAGCACATTCATAAAACTTTACAGGACTGGGGATTAACGTGTACTGGGGGTTCATTAAACTGCTAAAATAATCTTAGCAGATTTCTATGGAGTATATTCAGAAGTGACTTCAAATTTTAGTTTCCTGTTCCCCAGAGGCCTAGCAAAGGCACTTTTCGTTGTTAAGGACCACTAATACAAAAAGCTTCACTTCAGCTGTTTTCGTTGTACCTGTTTCCTCAGGTTTTTTAAATAAAATAAAAACTCACCTGTGAGCTCAGACCAAGAGCAGGTAATATCAGCCCAAAAGAAAAGTTTCTCAGGCGATTATGTGTCTCTGAAAACAAGGAAAAATGGAAATAATTTTCTAACCTAAATGTATTGTCTTTTCTACAAGCAAAAGCTGTAATGTAACATACTGGTGATACAGATTCCCTAGGTGATTCAGATGGAGTTGATGCAAAATATTTTCTAAGTGTACAGATGATGCAAAGGATCAAAAATATAAATGCTCAGGAACAGCACAAAATACAGAAAAAAACAGACAGCTTAAGTACTGGGCTAAATGAAGTTAATTATATTTGGATGGTGGCAAATGTAGAATAAATATAGGTGCAAAAGAGGCGAAACAGCTGTGAAATGGAGAAGCTGCTGCAGCAGCAATAGTGTATTGATTTGAAAAGAGATTTGAACTCCCTGTAGAAGAGCCTGTGCCCCACCATGCTGCTTTAATAAAGAAAACAAACACACAACACTGAGTTATTAGGTTGCAGCACAGTGAAGAAAGATCAAAAGATGTATCTGATAAATCAAGCATATGAAAGTATTTTTTCTGTCAATGTGGTGTTTTAGACTACAGCTAGCATATAGCATGTGCGGTCATCAAAGTTAAGGACAGACAGATTTTTCCAAATGGTAGTAAGTTTTTAAGGGTATGGACCCACATCTACCTTTATGTTTGTATAATGCCTAGCACAATGTGGGCTCCAGCCTTGAATGGAGCAGTAGGTGCTACTGTAAAACAAATAATAAATAACAATAAAGGAAGGGTGCAGTGGTGAGCAATGAAAAAGTTTATTAGGCAATTATGAGAAAAAAACTGGATAGGAATTGCAGTGGTCCTATTTTCAGCTACATCCTGGAACAGATAGGTGACAAACAGCAATATAGGCAAAAAAGAAGACACACACAGGTACTCTATATCATGCATGCAGTCACGAACATACCATACTTCATATATTCTAATACTACACCTAGCAAGTACAAGCATAAACTGTTTGAGGCAATAGTTGTTAAGCACTCAGATATTATGCTGATGACTGTGGTATACATGCTTAGACAGAAAGATAAATAAGATTAGATACATAGTCCTGGCTATTAAATCCTCTTTCCATTTTATTTCAACCCTTGTAAGCTACCAAGGACCTCAGTCAATAGGGGAGATTGTCCAACAAGATTAATGTGTGGCCAAAAATAATACTTTGTCTTCTGACTTGGCTTAGACCCTTTGTAAGCAAAGGGATAGACAAGAAGTGGAGTGCAACATATTAGAATTACAGGCAGCAAGTCACATTATAGATTGAATATTGGGGGGAATCCCCTTTTAACACCAGACATGTACATCATCCTAATCACTAATATGGCTGGCACTCTTGAAAACACTGGTAGTTAACATGTTAAAGACTGTGGTTAACTGCCCATCCTTCAGGCCTTTAGTTTAAAGAAGGTAACACCCTCAGCTATGTACATGATGATTAAGCCTGAGAGCAGCAGTTGCAAACCAAGATGAGTAAGTAGTAACCAGCTGATGCATTTCCAATTCAGAAATATCTATACCAATACAACATATACAGAGCAAAAGTCTTTCTTCTTCAGCAGTTAAGCTTTTATCTTTTTATTCTACACATAGAGGACGAAGTCTGCTGTGAACAATTTTGACAATCCCAGGAATATGTTTCTCAAAGGTCAGTCAAGGAGGAAACTGCACTTTGAGATATTTATAAGCATAATATATCTTCTCAAACAGTTTGGTCCAACTAAGTGATGTGTAATTCACCTCCGTGTGTTGTTAGCACAGCATGGTACCGCTATTTTTGTGCACTACCTACACTAAGAGCAGCATGTCATTGTGGGTTGTTTTTTAAATGACTCAGAACCAAGGGGATCAGTTTAAAAGCAATGAGTTTGCTGCAAGAAGGTTCAGCTTTAAAGACTAAGTAAATTTGGGGTCTGAGCTAATCCACACCTTTAAAGAACTCTGTTTGTGTTTGTGAAGGGACACCCCCTAACACTGGGCAGAAGGAGGCTAATGAGCTCTTCTAGGCCTGAGCTGTGCTATCAAGGCACACCTGCAAGTCTTGTTCAACCTGGAGGAGCAGGAGCTTAAAAGGGGTAACTTACCATAGGAGGGGGTGGTGAGCAGGAAGAAGGCTGCTCTACCCAGAAAGTGAGGTTAGCAGATGCAGTCTAGCTAAGGAGGAGACAGCCGAGGGACACACCGCTCCTGGCACTACCCTGGATGTCAGCAAAACAATACACCCCGGGAAGAGGGGTAGGAGGTAAATCCCATGAAGGGGCAATAGACTTTGAGAGACTATGTGGATAAAGCCAAACATCCAGAGGCTGTCTGAGAGACTGGCCCTCATTCCAGCCAATCTCAAATGTTACCAATTGGGGTAGAAGAGAGGATAAATGATGGACAGTGGGACTTAGAGAGCAGTTTAGGGAGCCCCACCCCCACCGCATTCAAGAGAGAGGACCATTCTTCACGGCAACCTAGTTGTAGAGGCTGAAAGGCTCTGCAACAACTTCATTTAGAAAAAAACCTGCTTTTACTGGTAGAAAAATAGATCAATTTCTTAGATAATCTGCTCTTTTTTGTATATAGGCCTGAAAACAGAACCAACTCCTAGAAAGAGCAAGAGAAGCACACTTATTAATGTGGAGCCTTCCAAACTAGTCACGACCAACAGGTGATGAAAGAATTGTCTCAGAACCAATACTACAATATTTTGACCAGAAGCAAACACCTAAAGGGATCCAGAAATAAATTGTCTTAGTTGGTGACTACATAATGAGAAATGTAGCCCAAAACATCAATGGCCCATAGAAAACAGGATGGTATGCTGCCTCTCAGTCAGCAGGATAAATGGTATCACAGTAAAGGTGTCAGTTTTTCTATAGGATGCTGGATAGCTTCCATCAATTACAATCCAAGTTGGAGCAAGTGACACCAAGGAAGTCAGTTTTTTATAATCAAAACATCACGTCACAGATCTGGAAAGAAAACTGAAAATGTGGTTAACATTGGATCTTCTGAGAGATCCTTCAGGAGCAAAACATAAGCAAAGAAAGGAGAAGACTGATACTGGAGTCCAATTTATGGGTGCATCAGTGATGCAGTAGGGAGAAGGGCTGGGATTCACAGAGTGCTGGAATACCATCTGAGATGTGAGACTATTTGGAGTTAGATAGAATTCACTTACAGCAGAACTGGTTCCAACCTGGTGGCTTCAAAATTATCATAGAATCATAGAGTTGGAAGGGACCTCAGGAGGTCATCTAGTCCAACCCCCTGCTCAAAGCAGGACTAACCTCAGCTAAATGATCCCAGCAAGGGTTTTGTCAAGCCACAGTTTAAAAACCTCTAAAGATGGAGATTCCACCACCTCCCTAGGTAACCCATTCCAGTGCTTCACCACCCTCCTTGTGAAAAACTTTTTCCTAATGTCCAACCTAGACCTCCCCCCTGCAACTTGAGACCATTGCTCCTTGTTCTGTCATCCGCCACCACTGAGAACAGCCTAGCTCCATCCTCCCTGGAACCCCCTTTCAGGTAGCTAAAGGCTGCTATCAAATCCCTCCTCATTCTTCTCTTCTGTAAACTGAACAAGCCTAGTTCCTTCAGCCTCTCCTCATAAGTCTTGTGCTCCAGCCCCCTAATCATTTTTGTTGCCCTCCGCTGGACTCTCTCTAACTTCTCCACATTCTTGTTGTAGTGGGGGGCCCGAAACTGGACACAATACTCCAAATGCAGCCTCACCACTGCCAAATTGAGGGGAATGATCACTTCCTGTGATCTGCTGGCAATGTCAGGGCTTGTTAGGTGAGCTTTAAATTAAGTAGAAAATTAGACTTTTACTCAGTAAAAATTGCGGGCTTTTACTTAGCCCCAAACAATCTCAACTGTGCCTTGAAAAAAGCCACACAGTAAGATATTAGAACCAATTTTTTTTCTCCCTACCCCCACTCAGAATTTGCTGGTAGCTACTGTCATGCTGGCTGGGTGGGGGGGGGGGGGGGGGAGCATTTATAATATTGTTTGACATCAGTATGTCAAAATCATAATAATTCATGTAAGATAGGCCATGTCAGGTACGGTTAGAAAGACTATAATATGCTAAGTAAGATGGTAGTACTTATATTCATGTGTTATGTGTAATGAAAGTTATGGATATATTTGATATATCTGTATTTCAAATTGTGCTGTCTGAGACACACCCTAGACCGGGTGGCGGCAGAACAATAGTCTGCTTAATGGCCCACTGAGACATTCACAGATGCAAGGAGCCCAGGGGGAGAAGCCAGAGGCATACCTGATGAGTCACCAGGATTTGCTCATGTGATTCTAAACTCCATTTTGGTTCCTGTAAAATTCCACAAACAGCACGGCAGGGGCCAGAGGGTATATAAGGCAGAGGCCTGGGAATCCATTTTGTTCTTCAATTGGGACGCAGCTTCAGCTACTAACCTACCTCTGGATCAGCTCATCTACAACTGAACTGAAGCTGTGAAACAAAGGACGGAGGTCCATTCAGTTATTGGATGTATACCAGGGGGACTATACAAGCCTGCAAACTCCACAATTCTTCTAGAAACCTGATGTACAAAGACTTTCAAATCATTTGTATGTATCTGATTGCTTTAATCCTTTAACATTTCTCTTATGGTTTGTTTCTTTCTTTTTATAATAAACCTTTAGTTTTAGTTACTAAAGGATTGGCTGGCAGCGTGGTATTTTGGGTAAGATCCAAACTTATATTGATCTGGTACTGTGGCTGACCCTTTGGGGTCAGGATGAACCTTTTTAGTAAAGAGCATAGAGTTTAAACAACTGGTCTCTTTACTGGACCTAGTGGCTGATTGGGAGCTGGAGACTTAAATGCAGTATAGGGGGCTCTGTGTATTTGTGTACTGGCTTCTTGGTAACCAGTTTGGGGAATCAGAAGCACAGTTTGTGGCTGGTTGGGAAGTCTGGCTTCAGTGCCACCCACCAGTGCTGGGAGAATCTGCTCTCCTTTTACAGCCTGCCCTGACCTTGGCATTTTCAGGTGGCTGGCCTAGGCACGGAGGAGTCACACCTACTATCACTACTACCAGGCTGCTTTCTTTGTAAGCATTTTAATGTGTAAAAGGAATTTAAAGAACAAAAACTCCCTGTTTATTAAGGATGAAATTCACTGTTGCGCAGAGGACCTGTGTAAGGGCTATGCATCACTCACACAAAAATTAATTTGGGGACTTAAGTGGGACTTAAATGCTACATAGGTCCTGTGCTGGCCCTCTGCACAGGGTGAATTTTATGTTCATTTTTTAACATAATATAGCATTCTGGTTTTAATCACCAGCGCAGATGCACCCCATTATTCAACATGAGAGCAAATACATTGTCAAGATGATATAAACTATTTATCTACTGTACTGATTCAAGGCGAATAAAATCAAATATGTTAATGTAAATAATTCACCGTAGCGTCATGGGGCGGTGTGGCCTCCCTCCGACCCAAAGGGGGAGGAATGAGCCTCTCTACCTAAGGGGGCGGAGCCAGGCCAGTCCCACACCAGAAGCAGGTGGGTGGGACAGGAAGTACAGAAGGCAGGGCCTCTAACTTAGTGGGGAGAGAGCTGCCAGAGGAGAAGGACATCTCTCCCCTGGTGTGGGGCTTAAGCCTAATAACTGCACCGCCGAGGAACTGCCTACTGCCTGGAGCCCAGAGGACCTGGGGGAGCTGCCTGACACCTGCGATTCTGAAGGCCTGCTGGGGTTGCCCCTTGTGGTTTACCCTGGGGAGACTGATGGTAACCCTGAAGTCCAGGTACTGTAAGGAAGGGGGGTAGGATGGAGCCCAGGGGAACCAGACAATTGTCTGGTTGTGTTGTGGCCTGCAGCAGGGTCAGCAAGTTTCGACAGAAGCCCCACTGACCCAGTGGTAGAGCACCCCGCCATTGTTAGGGTCCTGGGCTGGGATGTGGTGGAGTCAGGAGGGCCTGTGTCCCCCTTCCCCATTTCCACACCACCCCTGGGGTGGCAGCCTCACCCTGGCCTGTGAAGCCTCTGTGGGCTTTAGACTGTTCCTCTGCCCTGCCCTGCCCTGCCTGGGTGGCCTGGGCTTCAGACTGCATCTCTTGCCTGACCCTGCATGAGGGCCAGCGGCAATAGACTCCTACTCAGCTTATTGGCTAATTCCCCCTGCCAATAGATGGCAACTGAGTGAGGCAGTTTGGCCTCCCTCTGACCCAGAAGGGAAGGAACAACCGGCACCCCTCTACGCTAGCCTACAGAGCAATGGTTGTTACATCCATGGTACTGCTGTGTCACCAGAGAAACAGGTAACCTACTTTAAATAGAACCTAGACCAAGGGAATATTACTCAGGATCTTAAATTAGAGAAGACAAAAAGATTGGGTTCTTCTAAGTTATTTATAGAGATGGATCCAACCCAGGTGCCCAGATCTAAACAACTTGAATGTTGGGGAAGTTGAACTTGTGGCTTTGACTCCTGTCATTTTTCAGCAAGTGACAGTGGACTTCAGCACCATCTATTAAGAAGCCCACTCAAAATGAGGAAATGTTTGCGTAGCTAGGGTAATCAAAATGACAAACCTAAGCAAAGAGCGATTACTACTGAATTTATGAATTAATAGCTCCATTCTCATGTTTATTTTTATGGAGCTGGTGTCTATTCCATAATAACATCATGTTTAAAAAATAGAGAGCAGAACAACATACAGCTAAAAGTCATCACAAAAACATATGGTCTTGTACATTTTTGGCAAATACAGGCAAGGGTGTGCTACCCTAAGTTAAGATGATTATTAGCAAGGTTTCTGCAAACATTCTGGACTACCCTATCTAGTAAGACAAAATAGCATATTAATATGCAGTAGGAACAGGAATGCATCTAGGGCCTGACTGCCCCTCCCCCACCATGTTTAGAGCAATTATGGGGAACTGAGCTCCAAAAGCTTCATTTACATACCTGGGAGAAGGCGGGTTCCAGTTCAACTTATGAAATGCCCCAGCTTCCTGGACTGATCCCAACTTCCAGAACCAGCTGCATTGGGAGCTACCAACCTTCACACACTCATCCCCAGAACATAAGAAATATCATCTAGTTTTGAACTTTTAACTCTCCTCCAATCTGCGGTTGTTCAGTCTCCTGTTGGCACTTCCTCCTTTCTCCTCTTCCCTCTCTCTTTCACTGCCTACATCCTTTCTCCCCCTTCCCTCACTTTGCCTTCTCCCCATTAAAAACAAGAGCAAATAAAGAAAAAGGGTCTGGACCTAACAAGACATTTTCTAGAAAACACTCTGACCACGAGTATGTTGTATCCTTTTCCCCAGCTTTCATTTGTCTCGTCTGCTTAGGTCAGAACTCAAAGGTCCTACTCACATACTTTAAGTTAAGTACATATGTAAGTCTGTGGAGGACTGGGGGTCTAATTTGAAGCAGTTAATGTTTCTCTATACATTTGTAGAATAATGGGAACCCATTCAAGGCGTTTAAGCCCTACTGAAATATAAATAAAAAAGATAATGGTGCGTAGAAAATGTACATATCCTACAGAAGTGCAATCTCTCAGGCTTCTGTAGAAAAGGTGTTTTATTTCTCAAGGTGTCCTCTGCATACTTGTCTGAGTTCTTCATCTCAAAACCATATGGTATAGCTGGAGACTGCATGAAGAACCAGTCTCTGAGGGGTTGTCAGCCAGGGCTCCCTCAAACTCTAAATTCTCCATTCTGACTACTCTTGCTGTGTTTGCACAATGTGCCCAGCCATTTAATGTTGTCATCAGCCAGGTGGACTGCCGGTAGCCCACTGCACTTGACAATAATATGTGACATAGGTTGGAGTTGACTGTAGCTGCATTGTGGGTTATTAGAAAAACCCCATTCAAAGAGACTGGCTGCACAGTTGCCCTGTCCTGTTCGAAAATGGTTCAGAGATGACCACAGATGCCTTGGCATATCAAAACCTGGTGGACAGATGGTTGGGTCAGTGACGAGACAGTGATTAAGGATGTCATCACTGATCACTTGTTGCACCAAGCAGATTCCACCGTCATGTCCTGTAGTGACATAAATGACCATAATGGGCATCTAGAAGACAGGCGAGCTAGTGGGTGGTTGAAGAAATCTGCATGCAACGGCAGGTTGCCATTCTCACAGATCTTAGCCAACAGCATGACAGAGGCCTTTTTATGGCGAATGTGGGGTGGTGCTATGTTGCTAAGTATCAGCAGCCAAGGCAATGGATCAGCGTTCATGTCATGCTCCCTGTCAGTACCTCGCCCAGGCCAAGGAAGCTAGTGATCCAACCAGCAGGACCAAATTCGTCGATGAATCCTGGTCACGTGCCATCTGACTGCAACCCATACGTATTGCCATCTGAGCTAGTGAAATGAAGGAACATTTCAGTTGGAAGGAACTCCTTTTGTAGACCATCAATGCTATCCGCTGAGGAGAGGAAGGGAGGTTACTGTTAAGCATCTTCTGGCATTTCATAGTCGTAAGCCCTGCTTCCATCCCACTCTCAATCCTGTCCAACCCTGACAATCAAACCTGGTTCTTTCATGTAGCCTTACAGTGATTGCACATTAGGTTACTGAACCAACCCCAAAATATCTCCTTATGTTCCAGATTTCAAATTTTAAAGATCAGCATCTGAGAGAAAATCCTGGTTTACTGAATATATCACTTAATTAAAGCTAGAAGAGTAAAGACTTGATTCTAATTTTGGATAGGTGGCTGTGGAACCACTAATTAGACTTGAAAAATCTCCCACAGAGCACATGAGCTAAAAGAGTATTGGAGTTTGTCAAAATTTTCTACAATGCAGTATTGCCAACTGTGAGCATTCAAAAATCACAAGTCAGGCCCCAAAACTGAGATTTAAAATATAATACTTTTTTTTTTTAAATTGCCTTTCTGTTTGTTGCCTTTACTGTTCACATTTTCAAGCTTTTCTCTGACACCATGAGGGCTAGGAACTTAGTTTAAAAAAAAAAAAAAAAAAAAAGCAAAAAAAGCTGTGATTCTCATATAATCATATAACTCTAGGAGCAGGAGCTACAAAAAAAAGCACCAAATACTTGAAACTAGCCCTACATTTTGAGAGTTGGCAACATTAAATGAATCAGATTAAAATTTAACTCTATTTGCCTTGGTTATTTGGAGTATCCAGCATATCATCCTAAAATAGCCAGATTTGTTCGAAGTTACAAACAGGTCATGTTTAAGAGCACAAATTCCTTGACTTTGGTCCTGTTGTTTTCAAAACAGCACTGTATGCCTACCTTGCATGTGAGGTAAAGCCCTGTCTGGTACTGATGGTTCTTATCTCGGCCAGAAGGAATTGCAATTATATTTTTACAACTCTTGGCTTGTGAGAAACAAGCTCTATTAGCTCCTTAAAAACATTCTTTTTCTAATCCGATGCTGGATAAATTTATCATTGTAAACAACTTACTTGTAATAAGATTATTCACATTACAAATCAAACATATTTTTGCCCAATGCATAAGAATTATAGGAATTTATAAGGAGCAAAAGAATCTTGTTTGTAAATTTGGAAAAAATGTATCTGCTCTAATAAATTAAATTGTGTATTTGAACAATCAGTGGGCTGTATAATGTTCCATAAATACAGATATGAAATTGTTTTCTTACTATGTGGATTGTTTTTAGTACTTATATAGATTTTTCTCATCTCCACAGACAAGAGTTGATAACACAGCTTATGTCACTTTAGGGTAGTGTAAGAGCATGTCTATACTGTGGGCTCTGCAGTGATTGATGCAGCAGGATCGATTGAACAGGTCATGTAGACCCGCTCAATCAATTCCCAGATGGGCTCTCCTGTCGACACTGATAATCCACTTCCCTGAAAGGAGTAAGGCTATGTCGACGGGAGGGCGTCTCCCACTGATGCAGTGCCACGAAGATGCTGCGGTACGTCAATGAAAGTATGTTGATGCCTACATTACATAGCTTGCATATCACCTGTTGACCGCCGCCACCAGTATAGACCAGGCCTAAATAATCTGAGGTAGGATTAATTTTCAAGTAGAATTCTTTGTTTCCATTTAGACTGTAAAGATAATGTAACTTTATAATTCATTAAAGCCAGTTAAATATGCTTTCAAAGTTTTTCAGTACATAAAACCTGACATATACTATATTTCAATCAAACAATGACACTTTATATACTTCAAAGTACCTTTTATTTGAGGATTACAACCTATTTCACAAACAATAAGCCTTACAACAGCCCTATAAACTAGGCACATATTATTATCCCTATTTTACAGATGGAGAAAATGGAAGTAGAGAGAAGTTAAATGATTTTCCCAAGCTCACAGGAGTCAGTGGCAGAGCATTTTGTTATCCACACAATAACTAAAGGCAAAGAAATCCTCTGATTAGACATAATTAACATCCTTTGCAACTTCAGTACACATTACCAACCAATCACCACAATACTCAAATGGAATCATATGCAACCACCACTATCACCTCCCTTCTGTTTTCAGATACAATCTTCCACAGTACCCACTAATTCCTCAAAATCAGTGAAATGCACCTTAACTTCAACATCAGAAAGATTCTCAATGACACACATACTTTTACTTTAACATCTCTACTGTGTTATTACCTTCTAGAGAAATTGGAGGCCACCTTTTTTTCTGTACTTTAATTTCTAATCTGCAGTAGGGCCTTTTGTAATAATCTCAGCAACAAAGAGCAAAATTGCAAGGGATTGATGTCACAAACCCATTCATGTTTTAATGTGCAACAGTTTAAACTAGATCACCTACTGTGATGTTACATTATCTTATGATGATATTCCACTACTCTTTTAAAATCATTTCTGGAAATCACAAAAATTATAAGGCCCAGTCCTGAAGTCCTTTCTCAAGCAGAATTCCCACTGCTTTCTTCCTGGCGGTTTTGCCTGAGCAGAAATTGAGTTAGGACTTCAACATTGGGCCCTACAGTGAGCTCAAAGCAAGTGTAAGGTGGTAGCATGAGCTTGGTTCTGCCCTGTCTTGCTCCTGATCTAGTCACTTACATGTGTGTAAAGTGAGTCTAAAACGCTATCATTCTTTTTTGATAGCATTTTGCACCCACTTTACAAAAGTGTAAATGACTATACAAGGAACTAGGCAGTGGAGAATCAGGCCTATGGATTAAAGTATATCATAACTCATAGTATTATCAAATCAGTCACTTGACTCTCTTATAGTAATGTGGAATTCAGCTTGTATTAAGAGCCAGATGCTGTTCTTCCCTCCCCTTAGCACAAGGAACAGGGAACCAACCTCTTTAGTGCTTAAGAGAGCAGTAGAAGAGAAAGAGGGTGACACGCTAGCCCAAGCATGCCATCCCCAAGAGATCATGGTCTATTGGCTAATGTGCATGTACAGTTTCTAGCTGGTTAGCATGTATGATGCAGCAAACATTATACAGGTCAGCCAGAGCTGCAGCGCACAAACTCTTGATTCATAATCTCAGCTCTGAACAATTTTCTGTGTGATCTTGGCCAAGTCACCTAATCACTCTCTTCCTCAGTTTCACCACATGTAAAATGGAGATAAAAATACTTATTTGTTCCATAGGGATGCTGGAAGACTTACTTTAGTGTCTGCAAAGAGCTAAATATTCTTATTACATTAGAAGATGTGAAATACTAATCAGTGATTCAATATGTGATACAGCCCAATGAAACTAGGGCAAAACGATACCCACATTTTTATAGTCTATAGAGTCAACAGCAACACTTAGGCAAATATTGCTTCAATTCCCAGATCACAGACTGTTAGCATTGAGAAGAGGTCAGTGGCCAATTAAAACTATAAGTTTATTATAATAAATATGATTAGAGAATGAGGAAGATGAAAGAACTGTTTTGAGAACCTTACTAAGAAAGGAGAAATTGAAGATACTGGCCAGATCCAAACCCAGAGTAAGTCACTGGAGCTATGTAAATTTAAATCTGTTGAGGAACTGGCCCCAAATATTTACTAGAAATTAAAACGGGATTGAAAGAAGATTTGACAAAAATATAGCAATAGGATGAGCAACAAGCTTCAGTTTGAATCATCTATTGGTATGATACCATTTTAAGGATTGTACTGTTTTATCCTACTATTCAGTTGAACAGAACCTTATTCTACAGCTACCCTAGGACCATTAAAATCAGTTCAGGCTCATTTGTATAATACATGTTTTGTCCAGCTCATGGAAATGAGATCAAATAGTGTTTAAACAAAGTTCAGAAACAGTGTTTTAATCTCCTACTTAGACAAAATGCAAAACTCAGTTTTAAACCTGGTTTAGCCTCATGTATAATGGCTGGTCAAGCTATGTTTAAACCAAATTAACCAGAACTGGTATTTGAACAAGGCTTAGGGATTGATGTTCCCAGCCAAGTTTAAATGGAAATTAAGTTTGAAACATGACCTTTTTCTTTTGCTGGGAAAGGGGTAGTCATCAATGTAAATAAAATTGCAGAAATAAATCTCATAGTATTTGAAATCCCCACTACTCAGTCAAATAAAGAAATACTAAAGAAAAAATTGACATGCACATGACAATATGGCGTGGTAACAATTAGCAGTTATATATGAAGAATGTTAACACAGAATGTACAACTATCGTGTGTTTCATGTTGCAGTGAAACTTTTTTAAAATGCACAAGAACCTGTAGGTCCTATGAAATACTTCTCCAGTGAAAAGCCTTGCAGACAGAAAGAATAGCAATTCATAAGGTAGGCCATACATTGGGATGTAGATAATTTCTAATCAGAGAAAGCAAGTATATAAAGTCGTAAGTTTCTGTATAGTAGACTGGCAGAGAATATAATCAAAAGATGCCAAAACATATACTCCCATCTCATACCCTATAGAGCAGTATACAGAATAGTCAAGCTGTGTGTGCATAAAAAATAGGAAAAAGCCTTTTAACTAGACTCCGTCTTCTTATTTATGAAACTTGTCAGTTTGCCTTATGGAATAATTTGCAAAGATTTCACAATAGGACACCTGATAAATTACTATGTAGAACGGTCAGTGTTGCCAGGATGAATAAATACTACACAAATAAATGCAGGGCAAGGCTGTAATACTTATCAAAATACTGTTCTGAATGAACAAACTCAGTAATGGTGATTCTTAGAGGAACACATATTCAGAAGGGAGACTAAGTTATGTTTATATGAGGAAAGACAAGAAGATGCTTATGCAATAAAGTCTATTTTGGGGGGCTGTACTGTTGAAGTCACTGATAGGTTGACTCTCAAGAATCCATAGACATTCCGCTATGTCTAGGGTGTACTTGAAAGAATGTCTGACCTCTTTTTGTATAATTTTTCCACATACCACATCCCAAATGCCAACTCAGATACACTGATGCTTCTATTACAATATGGATTGGAACCTGTATGCAAAAATGTATTTAATTTACAACATTAATAGGGTACCCAAAAAAACAATCACGTTTGTCCTTGACACCAGAATGAAATATTACAAACATACTTGCCATCACTTTATGAGCCAGGTTGTGTCCTGCTACTTCACAGATGCATAATGGAGAGCATAAGGAAACCCCTCTTCTTGCATTACTGTGGAACAGTGAGGTGCAGTTGTAGGCTCTGTGCTCAAAGAGGCCCTCCAGATGCTTCCTGGAACATGACATCCCAAGAACAGTGGAAAGACGATGGGGTCATGCTTGGCCAGAAGAACAGGCTGAGCACGTGGTAGGAATATGCTACCATCCACGTGGAGCTGTGCCTTAAAGACACAATTGAATCAAGGAACACTGGAAATGCTATATCTGAGAATACCATTGCCCCTTCTGGCCAGATAATCTGCCTCCTGGTCAATACCTGGTACTTCAGAGGAAGATGATTTTCCACTTTGCCAGGAGTGCAATGGTGTATCTTGGAGGTGTAATGAGACAAGTATTTCTTAATTATGGCCTTCTGAGTACTGAATATTTTAGGACGACCAAGTAGACATAGCCACTGTAGAAATCCATATCACAATTTATAAGACACTCAGTCCATGATGGGACAGTATACTTTGGAACCATTTACTTAACTTTGAAAATGCATCCACCCAGAATGGATGTATTGAATAAACCTGCCAGGTCTTTGTCTCAAATTGAGTCTTATGATATTATTTCAAGGGTCCTATGCATCTGGGATACCTAACACCAAACTTTGCAAGTATCAGTACATACTCTGTAGTATGAAAGATGAAATAGTATAGCATATAAAAAAACATTCTACTTTCATTCTATACCATTAAATTGAGGGACTGCCTTACACTCAACTGAATTGTAGGATAATCAGGGTCAACATATAGTGTAAAATTAAAATAAAAGAACAAAGAGTTATCTAAATATAAACATGCCGGTAGCATCAGACACTATGATGGAGCAAACTAAATCCTTACATGCCTCTGACTTGATAGCTAAGGAGAGTAGTATTGCTCTACAAGACCTTCTGTATCTAGATAACTGGTTCAATTCCCACCAAGTCAGCAGTGAACAACAGTTATTACCATCTGATGAATGGTGGCCTATATGAAATACAATCATTACCTCAATCTAGTTTCAACCCTAGTGGATAAGTGTACACACAAAAAACCACACCACATTTGGCTATAATTGTCAATCTGCTGGCAGAAAGGCCAAGGACTGAATGGGCACAGAGACTGAGTCACTCTAGAACTGATATATTTTCAGAACAGCGTTGAGATATATTTGACACAGCAGTGAGGGAAATTGCGCTATTGCTGCCTACCTATTCTGTGGATAAATAAATATATTCTCCAGGGCTAGCAAGCCAACACTTTTCATGAGAACTAAAATTATTACAATTTTTTAAATAGAGTTGTTTTTAAGTTCAGAAACTGCAGGCTGGTGTGCACAGTACATATTTACATGTTTTATTATAAAATGTGGCCTCTTGCACATTAGAGAAAGTTGATCCTTAGTGGCATGATTCTCCTCTCATTTAAATTAATTTTACATCAGTGTAACTCTCCTGACTTCAGTGGAATTACTCCTGATTTACAGTAATATAAGAAGAGAATCAGGTCTCCTATCTTTAGAGCAGGGAATAGCAGGAAGATGCCAAGATACCCCTATGTGGTCAATCAAAGGACTAAGAATATTTTGCTTTACTCTTTTCAGGTCTGATTTGTGCTTTAACTGGTTAATCAACAGAGGAAATGTGAGAAAGCATGAAGGGAGGAGATGCAGAGGGATCCTGCTGAGCTGCACTATAATCCTTCTTCTTTCCCTCAAACAAATCTCAGATATATTAAAGAAAGAAAAAGTCCATGACATCTTCCCTGAGGCCTTTTATTGAAAGTTGGAAGCTCCACAAATAAGAGGGAGAAGAGAGTAGCTTGTATAGGGTCACTGCAATCTGTTATAATCAGCTGAATGCCAATTAAGGCTTCAGTTAATTTAATTTTGAAAAACTCTCAGTGAAAATGTGCAAACTCTTGATTAGGAATATAAATTAAAAAGCATGTGTTAGTTCACAAATGAGATGAAACACTTCTTTAATTAACATTAATGGAGGCTGCAGGTGGCACTGATGGCAGTTGAAGATATTGCAGTAACAATTTTGACCTAAGGCAAACTATCATCATAAGTGAGGAACAGCCCAGAGGTGAGCTAAAAAGCCTCAAAAGAGATGGCAAATATGGAGAAATTCTAACCAAGTGGGTGTGCAAATCCCTCGGACCTAGGGAAAAAATGAGCAAAAATGCAAGTTTGTTTTGTCTGATTCAGTAAAAACATGCACTTCATCATTTTCATTAGTGGTGCAGAATATTTCTCCCAACAACTTTAACTGGCTGTCTCTGCTAAGGAGATGCCCAGGAATGGAACAGAAAGCTTCCCCAGGCATAGTTCTGTCACTCTTCCTTGGTCTTGTCTTGGAGGACTGAGGAATAATGGCAAAGCTGTGTGTGGGGAAACTTGCATAGCATGCTCATTGCCCAGTATCTGCACTAAGTCTGACTCAAGCCAGTGTTGTCCATCCCTCATGAATACAACATGTGTGGATTTAGTAATTAAGAAAAAAATAAACATTGATTTAAGATAAGCCCTCTACCACAAAAAAAATGGATTATTAGTCAATAAATCCTACATACTCCTAACAAAATCTTCTGATTTATCAGCAGCACAGCAACAGTGAAAAATCCATTGAAGGTGTATTCTTAATTTGTTTAATTACATCCAGTCACCTTAATGCCTAAGAAAGAACATTGGTATTGGTAGAGAAGCTAGATTACTTAAGTAGTACCATATACTCTGATCCTGCAGTTGCCTCTAAGATCTTTAGCCAGAACCCCAGAGACCTTGTAAGTTGATCCTTGTGGGTGCACAGAATCTCATGCACAAATAAGCTTGCAGGTTTGGGGCTTTAGATGATATAGAGGTCCCAACAGAGGCCCTATAATATAGGCCCCAAATATATATAGATGATATAAATATAGATCCCAATTCTGCAAAAACTTAGCAAATGCTTAAAGTTAAGATTGGATCATAATTTATAACCTTTGGGCTATATATTGCTATTGATATCAATAGAAGTTGCTCACAGATCAAAAGTAGAGCTACTATAGGAAACTGGGGAGGATAAATATTGCACACATTTTTGTTTCTGATTTCTGCTGAAATTTCATTTTTGAAAACAAAAATTAACCAACTCAAGCAAAAGGCAGAATATATCCCTTTGTTTCAATACTCTGCAGCTCTTAATTTATGACCAGATATCTAAACTATCTTTTAACACAGTGCTGTAGAGTGTGGATACAAGGCTTCAAAGATAAAATAGCTTAAAATAGTGCACACACAGCAGTCAGTGAGATCTTTCAATTGGTGTGGATACACTGGTTTACTTACATCAATATAAGCTCTACCACTATAACTTGTGCAGAGATAGGCATTGGATTTGAACAATTCGGGCCACGTTTTCAGTGAAAGAAGGCCCTTGACTCTGCAATTAATTTCCTCATTGGTCTGACAAGAGCACAAATCTGTTATCCTTCAGGAAACATCGCCTTCTCTCAGGCTTCTGCGTAATTAAGGATAGAGGAGTATATTTACAGCATAAACTATCAGGTTTGACTCTATTATATTTGGTTTGACTATGATCAATTAATTTTATACTCTTAAGACTGTTATGTACTCCACAAATGTGATGGGAGCATCTTTTAAGAATACCTAAAGATGTGCTAAGTGTTCCCGCCATTAATGCTGCCTATTTACTTTCACATCACTCATTCTGGACAGTGAAACTAGAATGGTATATTTTCTGGGCAGTTTCACATTCAGGTTCTCATGCATTAATGCAATACTGTTGTTCAGACTGCAAGCACAGCAGAGAGAACATTTAAGTCCTCACCCCCACAAAGCATCCATTTTGATGTAATTATTTTTAATTAATTAAAATATTTCTATAAATATTAGGGTTTATAAAAAAAAAATTAATAAGTAACAAAATCAGAACTATAATCCTAAATTACAAGGATGTTGTGAAAGTTGTGATTGGATTATATTTAGGGGTAAAATTCATACTACATAGATACATTCATTGGTGATTCTAGATTAGAATTAATTGCTTCCAGAAATGAAAGGGTAGCACACTGTCTAATTAGCCACTTAATTATGAGGCTTTCTTTCCCCTTAGATGTTGATCTTTTTAGTTAGTGTTGTTTCGAGATGTTAAAAATGACTGCAGTCTGCAGCAACAAGGGAAAAAAATGAGTGGTTAAACATGTCTGACTCGTGGAGATAATTCAAATGGAAAAAAATCCAGGTCATTGGCCTTTTTAAACAGACCCCCGGCAATATTTACTCCTCCATAAATAGCACAGTCAATAAAACTGTGTTCAGTAAAGCCTGCAAAACAAAATAACAATTTACAGACTGAAACAAAAACTGTAGCTCATGTGTTCATTGGAGAGAATTAAGTGATCTTGCTGCATGCTCTGTGTTTAGTGATTGGGATGTCAGGTCTGTTGGAAGTAGGGTGAATTGGGTCACTTTAGGTGCTCCATCCCCATGCAGCAAGATGGAAATACTGGGGTTCTTTTGCAGACTAAGCACCATGTAGGAGGCAGTCTTTGCAATAACCTCAGATTTCATTGTGGCAGAAACAAGCATTGCTTCTTTTACCACCATGATTAAGGGCTTGTCTACACAGGGAAATTTACCAGAGTTACTATACCAGCATAATTATACTGCTATAGTTATATTGGTATATTTTCTTGTGTAGAACAGCCCTAACACGAATGTACATTCTTCTGTAACTTCAATAACACTGTTTACTTAGGCCTGGTCTACACTAGAGAGTTTTATCGACTAAAGTCAGCTCTGGTCAACAAAACAGAGCAGATGTACAACCCTGTGCCAACAAAACTGCCTGTTTTTTCAACAAAATAAAACCACCTCGACAAGAGATGTAGGGCTTTTGTTGGCATACTTAAGGTGATGCGGTGTCAATGTAGACACTGCATTCCTTTATGTCAGCTGTGGAGAAAGCCCAAGGCTGGGCTGCTGCAAGCCCGGGCAGCTGGTTCCTGCTCCTGTCTGGAAGTGTGGCGAGAAGCTCTGGCTGCTGGTCTCCGTTCTTGGTGAGAGCCGGGCGAGAAGTCCGGGTGCTTCTCCACCTGCTAACCACCAGGTCAGCCTTGACGATTACATGGCTGAGCAGGAGGAGAATGGGGAACAGAGAAGCCCTGCATGGCTTCCCCTGGCTCCCAGCAAGAAAAGAGGAGGGGAGACGTCCCCAGGCTCCTGGGTGGAGCTCTCACAGGCAGCTCTCAGCTCCCCACACTGCCCCTTAGGTCAGTGGAAGTGCTTCTGGTGAGGACACACTCCACTGACCCAAGGAGGCAGTGTGGACATCAGCCATGGCTATAATTACAGCGATGGCGGTAAGTCGACCTGTATTAGGTCGACTTATTCTTTAAGTGTAGACGAGGCCTTAACTTGCTTCAAGGAATGTGTTATGGATGGTAGGAGAAACAAAACAGATTGACTGTAATAAATAATAGTAACACCTGCCTCTTACTAAGTGCTTTTCATCCACAGATCTTAAAGCACTTTACAAAGGAGATCAGTATCATTATCCTATTTTACAAATGGGGAAACTGAATAACCGTGAGGGAAGTGACTTGCCCAAAATCACCCAGCAGGCCAACAGCCAACCCTCAAAGAGAACCCAGGTTTCCTGAATTCCAGTCCAGTATTCTATCTTCTAGGTCTAGCCTTATTAACAGGCAAAAAGACACCCCTCAGAACTTTGCTTGGTTATTAAAAGTTGCCAACTCACATGATTTTATCATGAGTCTCACAATATTTTGTGTTTAAGACCAAGCTTCTTGACTCATGTTTTTACATGAAAATCTCAACTATCTTTTAAAAAAATACATTTCTAGCCCTCATCGTGTAGGAAAATTTGAAAACATGAAGCAAGTGTACTCTAAAGGCTCAGAAATCAGAGGCCAAACCAAAGGAATCTCAAACTTATCATTTTTTAAAACCTCATGATTTTTTTGGGTTGGACTCATGATTTTTTAACACTTGGAACTGAAAATACTGCTTCTCGCTTTTATGATTCTACTTCTGAAGAAAACTTTCAAAAACGCCCTTGAACAGCCCACCTGGAAAGATATTTTGGAGTTGAACATGGGTATACAGCAAAGACTTGCAAACTGTGGTCCACAGATCACTTCCGGGTGGACCACAGACAGTTGCCTGCTTAGAAGGTGCTGGTTCTCCTCTGTTTCCAGCTGTTAAATGACAGTAAAGATAAAAATATACACATACTTTCCTACTATTACTTTTCTATGTAAACAATATAGTTGCCACAGGGATGTGATTATAAATGGAAGAAGTGGTCCACAAAAAAGTTCTATATTAAGACATGGTCTACATTATGAAAGTATTTGAAACCCCCTGTATAGTGAACTTCTGGCACCCCACCATGAGACTTACTAAGCATATCCATTCTTCTAGTTTGTTTTTATTTGTTATGGCTTATATATCTATTGTATTTGCCTCGGCCATTTTTTACTTTATATTGGCTGCCACAATCACTGTCACTAAGTTTGCCAATCTAAACTGATTTCTAACAAGCACTATTAACTCATGTCAGGAACCTGGTGAGAGGCGGACAGAATTCCAATTGGTAAGCTTTTTGATAGATTTACTCCCTTCATTGTGCATTAGGAAATATTTCTTAAAGGACTAGTTTCTAAATCTTCAGTTCTTAAAAGGCAAACATTTCCTGACAGAAATAGTTCCTTTTTATTTTCTAGCCTCTGTGTTCAATTCTATTACAGAAAACTGCAAACATGTAGAGAATAGCACTTGTTGGTATTTATGAATGGCTGGTTTGCTACAAACACAAACATTTAGGAAATGGGAATAGAAATGTGTACTATGTATTTACTTTCAAATTTCAATTAACAGAAATACCATTTGTTAAATCTGAAAAAATACTGTTGTCCTGCTGATGATTTTATCTCATTATATACATACTCCTGCTCTTCAGAATTTTGTTAAGGGAATATCATTCTGGCAAAGACATGTAAGTGACCTGAAAAGCTTAGCTGTAAACTTATGCCCCCCTGGGGATGCTTTGCATCTCTTATAGAGCCAGATGGACTACTACTGAGCATGCACCACAGTACTGCTTCTTCCCAGAGTGATTGACTCTGGGACTGACTTTGGGAGTTAAATTTAGAATGGGGCTACTCATGGGAGTACAATTAAGCACAAACATAAGCGGTTGCAGGATCAGTACTTTTGTGTATAGCCAATTTCATTTTTCCCCCCATGTAGCCCAATTCTCTAAACATGTATGCACGAGTAACCTGACTCATGCAAGTAGTCCCATTAACATCAGTGGAACCACTCACATCAGTAAAGTTACTTGTGTAACTGTTTGTAGGATCAAACCCTTAGTAATTTTCTCTTATAAACATCAACAGGGGAACAAAAAAACCCTTCCAGAGGTTTTATTTTTTAATTATTAATTTTTTAAAAATTAAGAACATACTATTCAAAGGAAGCTCTAGCAAAAATTGGATTTTTTTAATTAGTCAATTAAAAAAATCAAGTTCAAAGTGTTCTTTTAAATGTTAAAATCTTGAACAGAAAGTAATTTTGCCTTTCTTCCCAATGGAGCACCATTCCTAAAAGCTGTAAGTAGATTCAATCTTAAAACAGAACCTAAATCCAAACATTTTCTTTTCCCCTTAGTCTTCTTGGAGCTTGTCAATAAAGCTGTTGTGTCACCTTTTCCAAAACAGGAAAGCTAACTAATAAATAGGTCTAATTTTTTGACAGAATGAACTGTTGTTCCTTTTTTCTTGGGTTGGCTCGGCTGTTAATATTTCTTTTACAGGTGAGGTATGAACGTAAGCTAAAATGGTTAGCTGAAATATTTTCAATAGCAGTGTGGGTCCCCTACATAAGACTTCGGAAGAGATTTAATTCCATTACTGCAGAACACAACTTCCACCTAAAGACAGGTCTCCCAATGTTATGAGTTTTAATCATTTTCTTGGATTTTCTCAGCTACTTCATACAGTGGACTTCATTTTATTTATTTTGAATTTGGCAGTACAAAAGAGATTACTAACATTAAAGAAAATCTTGGAAGGGAAGTTGAATGCTCAGAAAAGGTTCTTATATTTTCTATAGCACTTAGCATTTATATAATGCTTTTCATCCACAGATTGTGAAGCACTTTACTTTAAGATGAAAATTGAGACACGCTGTTGCACTGAGAACAGGAGCCAGTAGTGACCTGGGAAGGAATGAGTTGCTATAAAACAGTGCATAGGATGCATTGATCAGTGTCACTTTTTAAAAATGGGTGTGGGAGGAAATGATAGCTATGGGAGACTATGTGGGAATAGAGGAACACACCCTCCGATACCAGTGCAGGGAATATATGCTAGCCTAAGCCCTTCTAGAACAAGGTCCTACGTTTTATACGTTGAAATTTGGGCCTACCAGATAAAAGGTGCCAGAATTTGTTTTAATAGACATGAACAAGATCTCTAATTAGCCATTTAGAGGAATGAGCAGCTAAATTTTGCCACTTTGTTTGGAAATTGGATTTTGTTAAAATACTGAAAAAAACTTTGCATGGAATTTATTTAATGAATGGAAGGCGTTTATGCTCCCCACTGTTAAGAAGAGATTGATTTAGAGGAGAGACAGGATGGCTGCAATATAAAAAATGTTCTGAACATAATACAGGATGCATAAAGATCACTAAAAAGCAAAACAAAACAAAAACACAGGATGGAGGGGACAGAAAAGAATTCATGAATGCATTTTAAGTAACAAGCAAGAAGGAATGATACTGCACATATGTCAGCAGGGGAAATGTGGATAGAACTTTTTAAGTTATAGGTTTCTTTTTCCCTTTCTTTGAATTCTTTCTTGGCATTTATAAGGAAATAGAGGTGATATAATAAATTCTGGTAACGTACAAAATGATAGAAGTACATCTGGAATACTGTACATTTAGATGCTTACCAAATTTGTGTAAACCTATCACTTAATTTTTGTTTTGCTGTTATGGATTGTATGTATAAAAACAATTAAACTCAGCAAAGCACTTAAACCAGTCACACATTAAGTATGTAAGTCCCATTGAAATCACTGGGGCTTGAGCACATACTTAAAGTTAAGCAGATGCTTAAAGTTCTTTGCTGAATCAGAGTCTAAACACTGTTTAAAAAAAAAAAAAAAAAAGCATATGCATATATATCCAGTCCATCCTTTGTATTGACATGACCATGAGCAAAGATATCCAAATGTTTATGGCTCAAAAGTGGGGCAATGTGTACGTGTGGCAGTGGAATCAAATTTTAATGTGGATGTATACTGTACAAGCACATACCACCTTTCAAATGGTCTAGCAGTTAGAACTGTTGTTTTTCACCTGAGCAGCTCAGGTTCAACTCCTAGAATGTGAATGCTGCAGGATTTATACTTTTTGAGAGGAATGTAGATTTTGTGGTTAAGACACTAGACGAGGATTCTGTTTCTAGCTTGTCTCTGATTTCCTGTGTGATATCATGCAAGTCACTTAATCTCTTATCCTCATCTGTAAAATGATAATAATGCTTCCTTTCTCCCATCCTTTGTTTGTCTTACCTATGTAGACTGTAAGCTCTTTGGGCCAGGCACTGTCTCTTAGTACATGTGGGTTCAAACTGCGCAAGATGCTGAGCACTTTGGCCCAGCAAAGCATTCAAGCATGTTGGTAGTTCCACTTACATCAACAGACTATTCATGTCCTTAAAGTTAAGCATGCGCTTATGTGCTTTGCTGGACTGAGACTGCAGTGCTGAGCGCTTTGCAGTGTCAAACACACGTGGACAACAACTAACATGGGGCTCCATCTTAGTTAGGGTCTCTAAGGACTACTGTAATACAAATTAATAACAACTCACATCCCCTAAGTCACCATGGTCATCAGCTAAAGTCACAGTCATTATGTAGGGCTAAAAAAAAAAGAAAGACAAAAAAGTACAACACAGGAATAGTGAGCTAGAGGAGCAGCTCCACTAGATCAGTTACTGATAGTACAGAGAGCTGAGAAACACTTGAAAACATCTAAGGCCAGACGAGGACAACAGTAACATACAAACAAGTCAATGCATCCATTCTAAAATAACTAAAAATGTACCCTCTTCATGGTCAAAAACTATTTTAGCAGCTCTCTCACTGTATGAGCCGCACGTGCATCTAATGCTAGAGAACCTGGATTCCTTTTAACATTATTTAAGGGTAAGTGACGCGTTTCCTTCAGTACCAGTCATTTCACTGGCAGAAATCTCTGCGCGCACTGCTCCGTTTGTGACACCACACAACATACTACGGCCATTAGCTCTTCCTCGCTCAGCACAGAGCAACGTGCTAAGCACACCCCCTGCGTGTACTGGGCACAGATCCAGCCTGAGGCATCGGATACACCGGGCACGATCCCTGCAGCTGGCACGAGGGAGTACGTTAGAGCGGGCAGGTGCCCGACACCCGCGAGCATGGCGCCGCCAGGGAGCCTCCGCCGCCTCACTCCGGCCTCATTTGCGGGAACTGCCGCTCCGCTCCCTCCCCTGACAGGTTTGGCGGCCTGCCCCCCCCCTCAGGAAGAAGGCCTGATCGCCCCTCCCCCCTCAAGAGGGCCCGATCCATGTAAACGCAAAGTCTCGCCTTCAAACAGTTCTCCACTCCGGATTGGCTCCCACACACCCTGCCTCGCTACTCGGTTCCAATCACTCCCCGGCTCACAACAAGACGTCCCGCCCACATCCCCACTTTCCGTTGGCCAAGCCTGCTGTCAATCACTAGGGCCGGAGAGCGCGCGGCTCCAGTTCCCGGTTTCAGAGGAGTTTCGCGATCTCGGCCTTTGATTGGTTGCTCTTCTCCGTCAATCATTCACGCGCATGCAGCAACGGCCACCCGAGCCGCCCCCGGCCAGCCTGCGCCCCACCCTTTCCCCTCCCCCTCCGGAGAACTCTCCTCCCCCCCCTCCTACCTCTGCCAAGTTGAGCGGACGCTCGGTCGCCGGTTCTGGGCGCCTCACGACGACGCGGCCGGGCGCTGCTGTGGCCTCGGGGGGAGAGGGGGACACCCGGGAAGCCGCGGGCTCAGCGGAGCAGGATGACCGCGGAAGAGCGGGGGGCTCCCGGCGGTGGCTGAGGAGGGGGGAGAAACCGCCTCTGAGGCGAATCCGGCTCATGACAGCGAGCTCCGCGCGGACTGGCCCAGGCGAGCCCGGCTGAGGAGAGGGCTCAGGCGCAGCCGGCTCTAGCGCCACCCCCGGCGTCCCGGACTCGGCGGCGGCGGCTGGCGGGGCGCTCGCTGCGGGCAGAGCGGGAGCCGCACGGGGCTCGGTTCCGTCCTGTCCTGTCCCGTCCCGTCCCGTCTGCCGGAAAGTTCAGCGTGTGGCGGCTGTGCCCGCCTCGCGGTTCGGCCGGGGAAAGTTTCTGGAGCTGGCTCCGCGGGGAGGAAGTTGCGAGGGAAGCAGGAACTTGGGAACGCCGCGGCCCGGATCGAGGACTCTCCCAGCGCTGGGCTAAAGGAGGCTCCGCCAGCGAGCCCGGCCGGGCTTGGGCCGCTCGGGGAGAAGGGGGGGCGCTGCCCGGTCGCCGGCGGGATCCCCTCCGCTGGGGAGGGGAAGATCTTGGCTCCTTTTCCCGCCCCTGTCCCCCACCGCTTTAATATATGCTTCTGGGGAGCGGCGTCCCACTCTTCACCGCCCAGCCATGTCGGCGGCCATCTCTGCCGCGGAGAAGGTGGATGGCTTCACGCGGAAATCGGTGCGCAAGGCTCAGAGGCAGAAGCGCTCGCAGGGCTCCTCGCAGTTCCGGAGCCAGAGCAGCCAGGTGGAGCTCTCGCCTCTGCCGCAGCTCAAAGGTACGGCCCGACACATCCCAGCCCTGGGCTGCGGGCGCTGCACTGAGCCGCCCACCGCTGAGCCTGCTAAACGGCTTTCCAACGCCGAGTTCGCCCTAGCCTGCCCCACTTCACCATCCCTGGGCTTCTCCCCGCTCCAACCCCCAGCTCAGGCTTGTCTGCTCTCTTCTTCCTTTTCCCGGATCTCCAACCCCCGAACTCGCCTTCCACTGGCCCCTTCACTCTTGTCCTCTTCGGCTGTTCTCCTTTCGCTTTTCTCCCTGTGCTTTCCAGCTAGTGACTGTCAGTAGATGTAACCCACCCCCAAATCCTTTCAAACCCGCAGCTTCTCTCGCCGGGGGTTCATGTTCGTCCTGATGTAAACAAGCGTCTCACAGGTCAGTTACAGTTTACTGCCTGTTGAAGGATTAACCCAGCTCGTTCCTCAAGATTACAACCCCTTTTCTGAGTAATTGGAATTAAATGCATGGTCTTGATCCAGCAAGTTAGTGACATTTTAAAATCCTTCTTTAACTGCAAGTTGTGTTGGGGGAAGAGAGGGAAGGAAATTGAAAATTTTAAAAATATTGGAGTTCCAGGGGTATTTTACACTGGCAAACACTGTACTTGTGGCATAATCTGATTTATTCAGAGAAAATGTGTTAGACTGGTGGCATTTTACCAGCCTTACAGGATTTTGAGTGAATTGTTTCCCTTGTTTTAGTTTAATTCACAAATTACCATTAAAAGTTCTCCTCCCCTTGCTACAGCCTCACATGATGAATTAAGGTTCATAGATCAGCACTAACATTAAATTGATGGCCAAATTACAAAGTCTTGTATATGTTATCTTTTGTCCTAGACGACGTTTAAATGTTACAGGGAAATTAGGCTCAGGAGGCTATTGCAGAACAGACTCTGGTTTCTTGCCAAAATAAACTTAAATCTCCATAAAGTCTTGCACATATTTTATATTTAAAATTAAAGTTGTGCATGGTCTTTTAAAACCAGGATAATACAAAAATAGTGATGATTAATTTAATACAAAGCTATGATTAAGATAGTGTTTGTCAAAATAACTTTTATAGTATTAAAGTAATACAACTCATTTACATCTAAGATTATGTAGTTTATTGATGCTATGGCTTACATTTTAAGATAGCTTCAAAAGTGCATCAATCACGCTTGTCTTGTCAACAGACTAGTAAAAGCTCTTGTGAAAAAAATCCCACCACTGTCAGGATTAGACTTGCTGCAAGGTTCAATATAACCTGGTTATAGTTTCAAAGTAACTTCAGTTACTAGATTTGCCCTGAATCTCCCTATTCATTAATTTTTTTTGCAGTCACACTTTTTAAAAATATATCAATATTTCTCTTGTGTAACACATCCACTCAGAGGAAAGTGACTGACTGTATAGGGGAAACAATAAAACACTATTCAAGAATTGCTAAATAGAAATAAAAAGAGTGGGGGATATGTTTTTTCACATCTGTTATAGTAATCTCAGCTGTTAGAGCACCAGGAGGGAAAAATACATTCAGACAGTTGAGTATTCTTTGACAGATCAGTTTGAGTTTTTTTCCCTATGTAATAGTTTATGCAGTTTTTGCAAACTAGTATAATTTTCAGGTAAGATAGTAAAAAAACAGGAAAAATTGTTTGAAACATGAATTAAGTTCCTGCAGTTCATAACTCTAACTCCTTTGTGTTGTAATAGTCAATACTTAACAAGTTTTGCTCAAATGTGTTCTGATTTTTATACCTCTAGTAAACCATATTAAAAGCTCTCAGTAGCTGATACCACAGCTCTTGCATTGGAGATCATGTGTGGGTGAATTTTTCAGCAATATGGTGACTGTTTGCAGAATGACAGCCTAAGTCTCCTGTAAAGACTAACTACATACTTAACTTTATGCATGTATAGTTCCATTGAAGTCTGTGGAACTACTTACATGCTTAAAATCTCTGCTGGATTGGGGTTTAATACCAACTGTTCAGTCGGTCTAGTGAGACATGTAATTTTGTGTGTGCAGTTTTGTCTCTATGATTACTTATCCTTGCAGTTTAGGTCAATTACCATCTCAATCCCAATAAAGTGTCAGAATTGGGGGTTTAGACGTCTATAAAGCTCTAGTTGTAAATTGAATCTGTGAGCAAACACCTGCACAGAGTTCCATGATTGCGGTTGAAGTGACCTAAATTAAGGATGTCAAATTGTCTGTCTGCATTTATTTGTGCTTCCAGTTTTATTTTCATCCACAGAAGCACCTATAAGCGCAACTGCTTCAAAATATAAATGAACAGAATGTAGCTTCTTTTAAGAAGGACCTATTGTTGAAGAACTATTTTCAAAACTACAAACTAGATGTGTGCTGAATGCCCCAAGTGATCAATCTGAGAGGCAGGTGGCACATTAGTAACTTAAAATTTGCAAGTTTTCCCTACTCTAGGAAGTCTGGCTAAACTGCAGATTGCTGGCTCCTGCTGTATGTGGTTGTCCTGAATAGTTGCATCACACTTAAACCAAATAGGCCTGCAGATATAAGGAAATCTGTGTTTTCTCCAGAAATGCATGGTTTTATAGAACTTCCATTCCAAAAGAGATTTGCCTCACTAAGGCAAGTTCCAAACAGTTGTTTGGTGGGTGTGATGCTACTAGTGTAGTGAGTCCTGGGTCATTGCATAAAGCAGGATGCAGTGCTCCATGGGAGGGGCTAAAAAAGGAAAATGGCATTATGCTGGTTGCCTAGGGGCATTAAATGCAACATTTCTGAAATTAGGTTAATTTTTTGTTTCCCAAACAACTTTTGTTTTTAAGCAAGTGTTTTAAAATGAAGGTTAAAAGCCTGCTCTTAGGAGGAAGTACTGTATTAGATAGATAAAATGACAGGTTACTATTATACTCTTATAAAATGTTGGTAACAGTCTACAATCACAGATGAACTCCATAATTTTTACAGAAAATGCAAACATTATAAAAATTCCAAAAAACCCTGTAAGTGTCTGTCAAACTGGTCTAGAATGTTCAGACCCCTTTCCTGACAGGAGAGAGACACCAAGTGTTAATAAATAAATAAAGCTCCTGTCATTAACAAATGTCTGTTTTGGGTAAAAGATTTTCAAAAGGAAACGATGGGTGACTGGAACGTCCTAATAAAAAAATCTCTCATATTGCTACAAAGATAAAAGCGTTGTATGAAACACAACAATAAGCATTAACAGGTGCGTGCGTGCGTGCGTGCGTGTGTGCGCGCGCGCGCACCAAAAATCTTTTTATTCAGATGTGTGTCACAAGAGTGTGAGAAATCTCAGATATTAAGTAATCTGCTAGTCAGGTATACAGTAGTAGAACATCCACTGTTAAATAGCTGTTAACTTGATTTTTTTTTATGAGCATGGCTCATTCTGGATGTTCTTTCAGGTTACAATTTTCTGCGTGTGGAATAAACCAAAATTGTTCCTTTTGGACAAGTGGTCAGCAAGGCCTTACTAGTGGCAGGGTATATACATATGATAGAATTAGTCTCTCCTTCAGTTAAATTTTTTATGTTTTCCTTGTACATACATTGTGATGGCAGAGTCCACTTTGAAATGTTACCTAAAAATCTCAGTAAGAAACACTCAGTGCCTGGGTAAGGCTTTAAAAAATTTTACATTAAAATAGTCTTCCTTTTCCCTTTCACTTGGATTTTGTGAAACTTGAGACAAACTTGAAGAATTTGTATTATGTACTTAAATTCTAAAATACAGTGTTAGATTTGAATTTTGGTGTTAGCCGAGTATGAGTTCTAATGATGATAGGGTTAAACACTACTTGTACTTGTTAATGTATTTATGCAAATACATACATTATGTATTGGTTAAACATTTATTAACACACCATTGGCAGTTTAGCAACGTATACAATCATGGAATTCTTAAACTTCATTATAGAAAGCATTATAATCTTACATCAAAGTCTAATGTGAGTATTTTGAAAGCAATCCACCACCTTGTTCGTGAATTGAAGCTAGAAAACCCTTCTTTACAGATCAAAAATGGTGAGAGATCAAGCAGTGAGACAAGCATTTTTTGTAAAACAAGCAACTCATTACTTCTACAGAGCAAAATTTAAGATTAATTATAAGGAGCAAAGTAGATGTAAATACTTCCTACATAACACACAATCCTTGTACTGTATTTATAGGTTACGGAATAAGAATTTTCTGATGGCTTTCTGTGATCTTTTCAAACTGTAAATCCATCTAGGAAAAAAAAATTTTCAAACTGCATGATGGAAACACAAAACAAAATAGTAAAAATCAAATATGTTTTGTTTACTTGAATTCACTTCCAAATGAGGCTGTCTCTTGGTGGAAAACAGATTCGCTCTTACAGTGGAAGAACTGGAAGCAGGTCCAAGAATTCATCAACTGCAAGGCTTGGGAGAGGCTATAGGGTCTCTGAGGGTGGGATGGTGACAGGGGAGGCGGATGCTGTAATTAGAGGCTAATTTTAGAGTCTAAAACTTGAACATCCAAATATGGGATCTAAAAACTAGCAATAATAGTATTCTCTCCTCAACCCTCCCGGGAGACAGTTTGGACTTCATTGAAAACCACATGCTACATCTAAGCCAAGCTTTAATGGATACACTACAAAAATATAAATGTAAAACTTGTGTATAAATTCAACTTTAATATAACTAAAATCCATCAAGATCAGACAACTTTAAATTTGTGTTTTGGATATCTGTAATCTACTGCTGTGTTTGAGTAACAAATAGTTCTATTAAAAAAGATAGCCATAAAAGTTGTAGTAGGGTCAGCATCCATAGCACCTCATTGTGGCTCACCATCTGTGTCAGCATCCTCAGGCAAGGCCCAGATGACAAACTTAAACAATAGACCTAAAGAAAATATAACATAGCAGGTCTTCCATCCTACTCTTTTATAGAGATCTGACCTCCAGACTTGACCCTTGGAGGTCCAGCTCCTACCTAAGCTATTGATCCTCAGGGCTTTGTCTCTGGAGTCCTTCCCCAATCTGATTTGCCACAGGCTGGATTCTTTTTCATAGTCTACCTTAGGCTATGGGCATAGGCTTTGGCCGTGCCCGGTGCCTGCTGTAGGAGCTGCTTCCTTCTTCCATCCTCTCCTCGAGGGCCAATCACAGGACACAACCTCCCTTCTACCCAGTTGAGGTCTCCCAGCATTTTATGGGCATCACTTGATTCCTTCCTGCTGTCTCTGGTAACTTCACCAAGCCATCTGATCCACCTCTACTTAGGATCAGTTGGGTGTGTGTGGGAGGGGTAGCTGATCAATCACAGGTGAGTCTGCGCCCAACAGCCCTTAAAGGGCCAGTGAGCCTGTCTCAAGGTTTTGAGTTTCTTTGTAATGCCAAACTGTCTTGTGCGTCTTGAAAGAAGGAATCCATCAGAAACACTGGCCTGGTTCACTGTAATGCCAAGCTAATAAAAATGTCTGTCCATCATACATTAAGGAAATGTTGTCTCAGTGTACAGAATGTCTCTCATATGTTTGGTGAATTGGTTACTTACATCCCTGAGAATTCATTCTTGTTCTCCCCATTATTTCTTTATTTTATGTCTTTTATCAAGATCTCCTACAGCTACTAGTATGGTGGCTAAGGTATCCTTTGAAGGGAGTAAACTCCCAATTGGGTGGAGAATCTGTGAGGACTCATGTAAATATTGTATTGTACAAATATTTATAATACACAACATATGTAACCAAAATTGTTCTTCAGTCTATCAAGAAGTTCATAATTTTGAAAAAGAGAACCAGAACAGTTCTGATTCAAAATTCTTTTTTGCACTGATATGAAGTACTGTACAAAAAAAACCTGAGCACCTGAATTTCTTCAAATTAAGGAACTTTTTCTAGTTATCAAGTGGAACATTTGGATTCTAATTCTTACAAGAAGTGACCTTTTTTATCCTTAGAGTTGGATTTTTTAGTCTTAGAATATACTTCCATCAAATGTAATTCCTAAATATAGAGCCTATTGACAGTCTTCACATGAAGAACATTTCTATTTAAATCTTTCACATCTTCTATGTGCCAACTTAGTATCAAATTTCTTTCCATATTCATTGCTTTATAGTTTAGTCAGATATTGCTTTTACAAGTGCTGAGTTTAAAGTAATTTAGTTCTCCAATCAAGAAAGCTAAATGTAAATTATTTATTGCTCAGGACAAGTTGCCTTTATCTGATTAAAGGAACATTACATCAGTCTGTGAAGGATATGTAGAACTGTTTCTAATAAACTTTAAGTGAATTCTGTGCGTTTGAACAATGCCATATGAACAGCTCTTAGGAGATGGAAGTTTTATTTATCCACAGAAAAGGTAGAGGATGCACAGCAACTTTTCAAGATTCCCCACCAATATTCTTGTAGCCTGGACTTGAAAGGGTCTAATGGCCATTGCTGAATGATATAGCTTATCTTTCATGCCTGTGTAATCTTGACCCTGTTATCTTGACTGGGGGTAATGCTAAGGTTACAGGCCTGATGGAAGGAAACAAATTTTGAAAAGGGACTTGTAGGAGAGGATGGAGCTGTTGCTTCATGGGGTACTAAATAATACCAGTTTTCTGTGTGTTGTTGTGGGGAAAAACTCAACTAGAAACTGGGCTGAATCAAGCAGCTTATTTTTCATAGGCAAATTAGTTATATTTGTCATTGTGTATTTGGGCTATTGCTTTCTCTTCAGTTTTGTCATTTTTATGTTCAGGGAAGTTTGTCTAAAGGATATTGCTAGTGGCATACCTCTAGATTTACTATACGCAGGTTAGGCAGGGCTGCTTATGGTAAAGGTTATCTAACAGTTTCCTTTACAAGGTCCTGGTTCTCAGTTGCTTATAACTTTGCTATAACTGTTTAGACTGAAGTTTTCCATGCCAAGCACGGAAAACCTTTTGAACCATGCCTCTGGTTTAAATTTCTTAGTTTCAGCAGAAACAGTTCAGCTGTTTCTAAGAATGAGGTAGAGTTATAGTCATAGAGTTTAAGACCAGAAGCTACCACCAGATAATTTAGCCTGACTTCTTGTATATCAGGCCACTAACACCATCCAGCCACCCCCACACCAAGCCCACTTGGAATTAGACAGCTTGTAGGAAACTAAACTGTTGTGTGCCACAGGTGGAGAACAGAAGGGACCAAGGTGCACCAATGCCTGAGGCCTCTCTGATGACAGGGAATTGATTATTTGAGAGATACCCAGATCCTAGCAAGTGACTTGCTTCCCACACTGCAGAGGAAAGCAACCCCTCTTCCATGCTCCCCCAAGGTCCCTGCCAATCTGACCTGGGAGATTTCTTCCCAGCCCCATATATGGCAGTCAGACCCTGAGCATGTGAGCAAGAACCAGCCAGCCAAGCACCTGAGAGAATTCTCAGTACTACTTCAGAGCACTGTCCCACTCCGTCCAGTGTCTCATCTTTGGCCATGGACCTCTCCAATGCTTCAAAGGAAGGAGACCAAAAAAAGTTCCCAAACCCAAAATACATTAAGTGAAAAAGTTCCCTTCCTGATCCCTACAGTTGGCTGACTGAAACCCTGAAAGTAGTTTTAAGAACATAAGACATGAGACAGAGGTGACTCCCACTGCTGAATCCTGCCCCATACCACCTCAGGCAACCCTGTCATACAATCCCACTCATGGTTACCTTAAGAGTTTGACAAATTTAAAGTTTATCCCCACCACTCCTATTGAGAGGCTATTCCGGAGCTTTATTTTCTGGTAGAAACCTGATTTCCAGCCTAAATATATTCATGGCCAATTCATATCCATTTGTTTTTGTGCTAGGAAATAGCTCTTCTCCCTTCTTGGTGTTTACTTCCTGATAGATTTACAGAGAGCAATCAGATCTCCTCTCACTTCACTTTGCTAGGCTAAGCAAACCAACTTCTTTTAGTCTCCTCTCATAAAACAGGCTCCTTTCCCCTGATCGTCCTTTGATCCCTTCTCTGTACCTGTTCCAGTTTGAATTAATCATTCTTGAACATGAGTGGCCAAAATCGTAGAGTATTCCGAATGAGGTCTTACTAGTGCCGTGTGCAATGGTATTAATACTTTACTATTTCTGCTGGAAATACTTCATCTGATATATCCTGGGATCACATTTCTTTTTTACAGCTGCATCACACTGGTGGTTTATGGGATGGCAATGATTGGCCCATATGCCCCGGTCTCTCTCCTCCTCTGTTGCTTTCAGTTGATGAGCCCCCTCACTTACAGCAGAAATTCTTATTAGTCCCATTTCTATTACTCCAGTTCTCAAGGTCTTCCACTTCTTCCTATATAATCTGATCCTCCACAGTTTTTTAAAAGAAGTATTGGGAAACTTACAACTGTTTTGTTGTGAAGCTCTAGCACCACTGTGCTTTGGGGCTGAGGGTTAGAGGTGCTCTCTGATAATCAATCTAAATTTGGCCAAATTATGACTCTGAAAATTGTCATTTGCAGATGCTCTATAGAGGCTTCTTAGAGATTAGCAGCAAAATTATCCAAAAATTCCATCTGTATTGAGCATGCCCCACACAACCCACAGAGGTACTGCAGTTGCTTCCCTGGGCTGCTGACAGGTCTGGCATTGGAACAGAGAACTCTTATTGCTGACCCTTTCTGGAGCTCAGGAATAGGAGGAAACGGCTTAAATGCCATAGCAGAGTGTGTTGGGCAATCAGGCAGGTTGGGATGATAGCAGCAGAGGGGGACAGGCATAGGGAGGAGGACAGAAGGATCTCACCACCACTCCTACTCCCCACCAGAACCTGAAATAGGACCCTGGATTGTGAATTTCAACATTCCTCTGTTGTCAGAATATAGCAGTTAAACTTTCTGGTAAAGTTTCTCATCTAATCTTAGTCTCTGCATAATTTTCCATTATAAGTCTGATTTTTATTAAAGCTAAGCCAATCTGTCTGAGATTTCACAGGCGTAATCTTATGCCAGTGTACAATTTTTCTGTAAATCTTTAAAAACAAATCAGTGTTTGGTGGTACAAGGGTACATAAAATTACTTGATTTTACTTGACATTGTTCTAACTCTTCATTTTATCATAACTTAGAAACAAGAAACATCATGGTTTCAGAGCACCAGATTTGGTTTCATCTGTTTTAGAGAGATGGCTTGGCTGCATGTGTTGCGTTGCGTTGCAGTGGAGAAGGAAGGAAGCTTGATGGGAATTTAGATTCAAAATGCTAGGTCCTCGTCAGCTAAAAATTAAGACAGTACTAGCCAGAGGCCAGTATCAATGATAAAGCAAGGGACACGGGGGCCAGCACCATTGATGACCAGGGCAACAGCATGGTGAGGATTGTAGGGACCCTTTTATCTACTTAAAAAGTGGGGCATAATGCTGTGGATGAATGCTGGAAGTGGGAGAACGGAAGTTCAAGGGTTGCATTATTCTATGTCTCCTGGCTTCCATCAAGAAAGGATCTTCACTCTTCAGCCTCTGTCTTGAATCCACTCACATCACATTGAATATAAACATACATTTTGCTTCATTGCTGAAAGAGAAATCTGTACTAAGCATAAGTAGTAGGGGCTATCTGCAGAGCCCAGAAGACGGTGTTGTATCAGTTCACATTTGGAAGGTTTTCTTTGCAAGCGTAAGCATTAGAACTTAATTTTAATTTATTTCTAAAGAATTTAAAATTACATTTGAGCTACTTCCTCAGTTACTGGTGAGAATTTCGTATTTGTCATGGGTGAATGTTGAACACTGACTTAAAAAATTTCACATATGTTGTGGGATCTGATGAGGCGTTTATAAACTTATCATGATCCTGATGAGTAGAGCCCTGCAAATCTGCAGATATCTGCTTTATATCAAGCTTTTCTGAAGAGGAGCAAAGTAATACCACAGCAGTTAGTCTGAGAAGGAAGAGGGACCAGTTATACCTTTGCCCCTAACCGCTTACAAAACAACTGAAAACTAGGTGATATTCCTGTCCTCCAACAGTTGCATATCATTACATAAGTGACTGAAAATTGAGAAATGGTCTAACTGGGCTACTTTATTCTTGCTGCTAATATACCATATTTCTACATTTAAACTTAAGTGCATCTTTCATGACAACTACTGCTGCCTTCTTTAAAACTGTCAGGGAGAAGGGGGGAGGTTTTTAAATCTCTTTACCAGAATTGATCACACTTAGGATAGCTATTGGGAACGGTTTCCCCAAAATATATGGTGTTTCACATTAAAAGCCTTGTGCTTATGTAAGGTTTGGCATAGGTACATCTCTACTGTACTTGAAGCTAGAAAAGTTGACCAAAAATTAGGTTGCTTATGTGTCAGGAATACAGTGGTGGGGAATTGCTTTATTGTATGTATATAAGCAAAGCTGTAACATACTTTAGAGTTGCTTGATTCCATAGGCAAACTACAAATACAATGGACTTAAGATGTCATTGTCAAAACATCTTTACCAAAATGTCTGCTTTTCATGCATAGCTAGAGAGGTCACTGAAAAGATTGAAGAGAGAGGGCAAAGTTCAGGTTGTTTGAGTAACTTAGACTGCTTATTTCTGTATTCCAGCCTTTCAAGAATGTGTTTTTTGAGACTGCATTTTCAAGGGTTTTTCCCTTTAGTAATTGGATAGTTAAGATGAAGTTAAGGTTTGTAAATAGCTAAACTTTGTGCTTTGGATCACTTTTGTAATTTGAAAAACTAAAGGTGAATCCAAAGAGAAACAGGATTACGCTATACAGTTTATACTATAAACAGAAACAGTTTATACTATAAAAAAGAAATGAACCAATAATCAGACACCTTAAAATAATAAAAGTATGAAATGTGAAGTTATTGCACAGGAGAGGACAAGGCCCTTTTTGCTTTCTATGATATGTACGGGCTGCCTTGAAGATTTTTGTTCAAAGATTTTTTTTTGTACTTTAGGGCTTGACTGCCTTAAACCCCCTTGATTGAAGAACTAGATATCACAAAAGTCAAGAGTGAAAGCTGAGCAGTTGAAATGGAGAGAGAATTTTTTTTTTCTTAAAGTAATTTTCCCTTGATTTTTACCTTTTAAATATCAGCTATATCAAATCTGGTCTTTCCTCCTTTTGGTGGGGGACCTACTGGATATCGCTGCACATATTTTATTGTACAGCCTCTGAAAGAGTGTGGTGGTGAATCTTTGACAAAGACATCCTTTAATCGGCATTAATAAGTTGAAATTAACTAAAAATTCTAAGTTGTCACTTTGCGAATCATAATGGCAGAAGCCTAATTTAAAAAAAAATCCTTTGCAAATCACCTTTACAAATTTGAATCTTATTTAAGTGCAGGATCCATCACTGCTGAATTCTGAAGAACTGTTGTGAGCGTTGAGAGGGTCACGGTGGACTTGAGCGTTAATGAAAACTAGTTCAAATGTATTTTGTTGTAGGGACTGGATTCTTAATTACCATTGGTAATGAGCTCCTGTACTGATTTCAAAAGATCTTGTATATTTAGCTGCTTAAAGTATCTCTTCAATGACCTGGGTGAAAACTTGGCCCCATTGAAGTCAATGGGAGTTTTGTCACTGGGAACCAGGATTTCATCCCTATTTATCAATTTGATTATCTCAGAATTCTTGTTTACTATAACTTTTTAATATCAGAATATATTGAATCATGATCTTGTTTGTCTTGGAAATATTTTGAAAATAATTATTTTTAGTTATCTTCTAAAATTGATTAATCCAAGTAATCTAATTTCTCCACCTTATTTGGGCGGGAGGGGAAGAGTTTTGCAAAACAACCCAGGAAAACTGCATATTTCCTTTATTAGCAAAATGTTCGTTAGATTAGACCACATACTTCCTCTTCCAAGTGGGTTGAATTTTAAAATAATACATTATTTTCAAAATTAAACAGAACATAGCACATCTGCTAAATTCAAATAGAATCCTAGAAATATAGGCCTGGAGGGACCTCGAAGTCAACAAATTCAATTCCTGTGCTTTGGCAGGACCCAGTAAAACTATTCCTGGCATGTGTTTGTACGACATGTTCTTAAAAACCTCCAATGATGGGGATTCGACAACTTCCTTTGGAAGCATGTTCCAGAGCTTAACTACTCTTATACAGTAGTTAGTTTTTTTCTACTATCTAACCTAAATCTGCCTTGCTGCAGATTAAGCCCATTACTACTTGTCCTGCCTTCAGAGGACCTGAAGAACAGTTGATCACTGTTCTCTTTATAACAGCCTTTAACGCATTTGAAGGCTCTCAGATCCACCCTCAGTCGTCTTTTCTCAACATACCCAGTTTTTTAACCTTTCTTCATAGGTCAGGTTTTCTAAATCCTTTATTTTTATTGCTCTCCTCTGGACTCTTTCCAATCTTTCATAAAGTGTGGTGCCCAGACCTGGACACAGTACTCCAGCTGATGCCTCACCAGTGCCCAGTAGAGCAAGATTGTTACCTCCTTGTCTTACATATATCACTCCTATTACTACTCCTCAGAATATTAGCATTTTTTTTTTTACTGCATCACATTGTTGACTCGCATTCAGTTTGTGTTCCACTGTGACTCTACATCCTTTTCAGCAGTACTACGATCTTGTCAGCTATTCTGCATTTTGTGGCTTTGCATTTGATTTTTTTTTTTCCTTCCTAGGTGTACTATTTTGCACTTTCTTTATTGAATTTCATCTGGTTGAATTCAGACAAATTGGAGAATTGGTCAAGGTCATTTTTAATTCTAATCCTAATCCTGTCCTCCAAATTGGTTGCAGCCCTTTCCAGTTTGGTGTATCTGCATATTCTATAAGCATACCCTCCACTACGTTTTACAAGTCATTAATGAAAATATTGGATAGTACCGGACCCAGGATTGATGCCTGTGTGACTCCAATAAATAGGTCCGTGCAGTATAGCAAACCTTTGATAACTACTCTTAGAGTATGATCTTTCAACCAGTTGTACACCCAATTTATAGTTATTCTCAACCTTTTTTTTTACAGAGTACCACTCGAGTCAGGTACAGTTGGGTCAAGTACCGCTTCACCTGACTGTACCTGGCCCGGGTAAGACTCGGTAAAATGGCGGGGTTGCGTTGAGAGATCAATGCCCTCTGCCGAAACCCTGCCGCCGTTTCCCAGTTTTCGGCGGCAGAGAGGATGGGACTTTTGGCGGTGGCACGGTTTCTCTGTGGTGGCAAATGGGTTTCGCGGCAGGGGGGTTTTATTCGGCGGCAGGGGGAAGAGATTCAGTGGCATCAAGGTTTCTCGGCGGCGGCGGGGCTTCTCGGCGGCGGCGGGGGGGGGGAAACGGTGGCGGCAGGGTTTTCGGCGGCGGCAAAGGGGGGGATTCGGCGGCGGTGAGAGGGGGATTCAGCGGCGAAATCGGCGGCGAATTTTCCCTCGCGTACCACCGAGCCCTCTTCCGCGTACCACTGGTGGTACGCGTACCACTGGTTGAGAACCCCTGATCTAGATCACATTTGTTTATGAAAATGTCATGTGTCAGAACCCTTACTAAAATCAAGATACATCTATTGCTTCTCCCCATCCACTAGACCAGTAATTCTTTCAAAGATGGTAATTAGGTTGGTTTGGCATGATTAGTTCTTGACAATCTATGCTGGCTATTCTTTATAACCCCATTATCTTCTGGATACTTGCATGTTAATTGTTTAATTTGTTCCAAGTGTCGAAGTTACACTGACTCCTCTATAAGTCTCCGTTTTCTTTGTTCCCATTTTTAAGGACAAGTACTATGTTTGCCCTTCTCCTCTGGGACTTCACCTGTTCTCCATGAGTTCTTAAAGATAATTGCTAACAATTCTGAAATTGCTTCAGCTAGTTCCTTGAGTACCCTGCGATGAATTTCATCATGCCCTCCTGACTTGAATACACCTAATTATCTAAATATTTTTAACCTGTTCTTTCCTTATTTTGACTTGCTTTCCTCCCCCCTTTTTAATATTAATTGTTAATTATCTGATCACCGTTCATTATTTTAGTGAAGACTGGAGCAAAATAGACATACTTTAGGGGGCAAGAGAAAGATGAAGTGTAGGTCCTCTATTCAGCTGGTCAGGAGAGCTAATAACTGATGACATCAAGAAGGCTGAGATGTTTAAAGATCTACTTATTATCGCCTTTTATGGCCCTTGTTCAGTGTAACTCATTCTGGGCATTAGCCTTTTTGATTTTGTCCCTATATTCTTGTGCTGTTCTTTTGCATTCCTCCTTAGTAATTTGTCCATGTTTCCACTTTTTGTAAGATTCCTTTTAGATTTCCAGGGCAGTAAAGAGCTCCTGATGGGGCCGTGTTGACCTATTTGTTGTTCTTCCAACCTTTCCTTTGCATTGGGATAGTTTGCAGTTCTCCACTGACTTCTCTCTTGTTGTTATGATTCTGTTGTAATTTTCCATGTTTTTTGACTCTGGGTTCATCCTACCATTGACCCCTTTGCTACGGAACAGAATCGCAAATGCCCCCACTTCTGCTCGAGAGCAGGTCTGAAATCAGGATCCATGGGAGATGCTTTTCTCCTCAGCTGGAGCATAGACCTCCTTTACACATTCCCATCCATTCTGATGATACCCAAAATCATCCACAAAATATGCACAGACAGGGCAAGGATAATAATGATAGTGCCCACATGGCCCAGACAAACCTGATACTTTTAACTACTTCAGATGGCGATACACACACCAGTCTTTCTACCACTTCGCAACGATATTCTATACCAGGGCAACGGGCCGATTCTCCACCCAGATCTACAGAAACTTCACCTAACAGCGTGGCTCCTAATTGGTTCTGTTGAGAAGAACTAAACTGCTTGGAACATGTTAGACACAGTATTAAATAGCAGGAAACTGACAACGTGAAAAACTTACTTTCAGAAATGGTGTAGATTCAACTTATGGTGCAGAGATAAACACATCTCTGCCATATGCGCACCGATCCCAATCATCCTGGACTACATCCTAGAATTTTTAAAAATCAGGCTTATTGATTAGCTCGGTTAAAGTCCATTTAGTGACCATTACCGCTTTCCACCATAAGATCAACAATAAGAAACTGTTCACACATCCAACAGTGACATGCTTCATCACAAGTATCCAAAATGTATACCTAAATATACGTACTCCCACACTACCATGGGATCTAAACCTAGTTCTGCGGGTCATTACTAAGCCTTCATTAGAGCCCTTAGCAATGTGCTAGCTTATGCACATGTCCATGAAGGTGTCATTCCTAGTGGCCATCATGGTGGTCCATCGTGGGAGAAATCGGGGCAGTCATGGCCTACCCATCCTGCATGGTTTTCCACTAGGACAGTCACACTCAGATCCCATCCAAAATTCCTACCAAAAATCATGTCAGCCATTTATACTAATCAACCAATCCACTTATCTAGGTTATGCCCAAAACCCTATGATAACGCACCAGATGCTTTATTGCATACATTGGATGTCAGACGTGCAACAGCTTTCTATTGAGACACAACAAAACCCTTCAGAGAGTCCTTTAAACTCTTCGTATCTATCACAGAATGAACAAAAGCTACTGCCATCTCTACTCAGAGATTATCAAAGTGGAGATCAGGTTGCATTCATTCATGCTACAAACAGGAAAACATAGAAGCCCCCTACAGGGTCAAAACACATTCCACCAGAGCATTGTCCACAATATCTACAGCATTTCTCAATAACGTATCGATCGTAGGTATATGTAGAGCAGCAACTTGGGTCTTGGTGCATACTCTTACAAAACATTGTCATTGATCAGGCATCCAGATTGGACACGTTATGCCCAACAGTACTTTCCTCTATTTAACCAACTGACTCTAAATGAGAGGCACTGCTCTAGAATCACCTAGAGAGGAGCACCCACAGGGACCACATTCGAAGAAGAGACCATTACCTTGGGCAGTAATAGGTTCTTTGAGATTTGTGTTCCTGTAGGTGCTCCACTACTCACCCTTCTTCTTAGAGTTCAGGGAATGGACTCTACGATAGAGAAGGAATGGGGGGCGACGACTACATGTCATGTGTGACTGCCAAAAAAGAAGCCAATGGCGCCACGAGATAGGGACCACACATACACAACCTGGACAAATCTGCTGTCAGAAATCTCTGATTGAGGACGCGCCAGTACCTAGAGAGGAGCACCTACAGGGACACACTTCTCAAAGAGCCACAGTTACTGCACAAGGTAAGTAACTCACCGCTAGAGAGGTGGTGAGGAGAGAAACCGGTCATCTCAAACTCTATCAAGTACTTGGTTATTAGTGTCTGAGCTTAGGGATGTTGTTGCAATGTTTTTTCAGGGCTTTCTTCAGTATTTTAGGGAAGATGATCAAATATTTTTCTGAAAGTTGCTTCTAAACTTGGGCTTTTTGTGCACTGTAGTAATTAGCCTTGACAGTTCAACCACTGGGAATGCTCAGATGTCTTTATTTGCTTTTCTGTTATTAATTAAATTACAATTTGAGAGTTAACTCAATTTCTTCATTGATAAGGTCAAATGAGTAAGCTGTCTTACAGTTATAGCTCTTAAGTGCTCTCTAAACTATTTTATAAGAGCCTGGTTATGTTTTAGGTACTGCAAGTGAAAATAGATTTCAGACTCCCATTTGAGGACTGCTATCATTTTAGGGGCAATGCCAAGAAAAGCTACATGTCCTGTGCCATTTTCCTAAATTAGCCTCTTTGGATTGCATCCTCTGCATGTCATTGTGATGTGGCAGTGCTGTGCTGCTATGATACGATACTTACTCTCACACAACCCATTGTAGAATAATAGCGATCCTAATTATATGAATTTTAATTTAGGAATAGCTGTAAAAATACTCATTACTACTTAACTGGGTGTAACAATCATTTTAGGAGTTACTTTGTACTTGTACTCTAAACTCCAGTTAAGTAACCATTTTGTATACAAATCCTTTAAATTTTGTTTTGTAAATAAATTGCAGAATTAACATTACTAAAGAATAGTATAAATTCTTTTAAAAGATAATGGTAGTAATTAATTTTTAAAAAGGCTCACTGAACGTTCTACTGTTTATGGTGAATTAATAGCTCTTAGATTGGTAGATGGCATAAAGAGACTACAATTTACAAATACCCTGATATTTGAACTTTCAGGATGAAATGAGAAGCTGGAGAAAAGCCAGAGGTATTTCAGTCCACAAACTTAATATGTATTTTATCTTTTTGCTTAAATGGGAAGGGAGAGCATTCTAACAGAGGTAACACCTTCCTTTTTTAATTAATATCAAATGGTTGGTGTGGTGTGTTGCTGTTTTTAAAACTATTGAAGTTGGAAACTTACTTTAATGAGGCTAGACCAAAACCAGGCAGTGAAGAAAATGGTATCACTTACCATTTTTTCAAGTTTATTTCAGATTACTCAACTGAATACTTTTACTAAATACAAGGTTTTGTATCTTATGGTGTGCTTGACAAAAATGTATATACAAGACTCTAGTTATGCTTAACTGATACAATCCAGCAACACTAAATCAACATTTTACATTTTTTTCTACCAAGAGCACCTAAGCCTGAACATGCAAAGATGAATAGCTGTTTCTTGGAAAGTTAAAAGGAATTGTGTGCATTTAATTCAGTACATCTCTGAACCTTGTCTTTTTCAGACTTTTGCAAGGTGTTGAAGCAACAAAATTCTTAGTCCTAAAACTTCAAGGTTTTAGGGGAGGATTGTCAGAAGACCCAAAGTGATTTTTAGGAGCACAAATTCCATTTAATTTACTGGTTCTTTCTGGAGCATTCTCAAGTGTATGTGTTGAGGGTGGCAGCACCATGTGGTGGAGGATGGGAAAGGAAATATGAAGAAATAAAAATTAGGGAGTGAGAAACTAGAAGGGTAGAGAGATGGAAATAAAAGAGAATACACAGAAATAAGGGATTATGGGAATATAAAAATACATTAAATCAAAAGTGGTATATGAGACGTGGTGGCAAGGAGAGGCAAAAGCTCAAGCACATGTGGCTGTTTTTTACTTACAGGCATTTGTATAGTATGATCACTATAGAATCCAAATACATGATAAACTAATCATAACTCTCCTTTTCTAAAATATAGTAACTTCCACGTTCTGTTTCTTTACTTGAAAGTGGGGAGTAGATAGATCCTGTATCCTAGGCAGACAAAATGAAATTATTTCCTGTAGTCATCCTTTCTCTGTACAGATTTTGTTCAGATTACAATCTGCTTCAGAAATTAATTTTCTAAATCTAATATAAATTTTTCCATTTTCATGTGTCTGACAAACATGTGAGTGGGTTTGTTCCTTTCACAGTTTTTAAGAAGCAGATTAGACCTGTCATTTGGCTTTATCATATGTAATCTTGCCAGAGTCTGATAGATTGAACTCCCAAATAGGGAACCCCAGGATTCTTGGTAAAATGCCAGCTCCTTTTCCTTTTCAGCATCTGGAGGACTACATTGGCCTTCTCCAGGACACTGTTCCTGGATCTTGTTGGTGGCACCCCATGCCTCCAAATCTTTTGTATCTGCATCTAGCTAATACATATCTGGTAAATTGTTCAAAAATTATGTATAGAAGCTTTCTATCAATAGAAACATTCTGTTGGGAGATGTGGGAGAGTATGAAAACCGCAAGGGTGGGCAGACTTTGTGCTATTCTAGAACTAAAAATAAATGTTCTACTTATATTAAGATGTGTGACTTAATTAAAATCAGATTTGCATTTTGCTTGCAGATAAATTTAACTGACTTGTGCATTATTGAAAAATTGGGCTTATAATATTTTGCTACTCTAATAGAAATAATAAACTTTAGCTTTGACTCTCATTTTAATACTTTTACTATTAAAAACTTTCTAATTACTGTCTCTCTCATAATTGCCTCTTATTCTGAAAACTGTTGAGTCTTCAGATTGAATCATAGTTTTGTTTGATCTGTGACCTTCGGTAAAGATCTAAGAATTTTTTTGCTGTGGTGCACAGTGGTGTTCAAGATGTTAAGTCATCCTCTTTCAAGCATGAAGGGTGTCTTACATTGTACTTGCCTAATGTAATACTTCCAGTAAGTATAACTTTTGTGGATCAACTGTTAACTGAAGCTGATGGATGGTTACTCCATTACCTTTGCAGATGGGCAAACTTTTAATTACCTGCCTGAAAACATGTTTTAACAGAAGTTTTGAGCAAATAATAAGAATTGTAGCCTGATTTGGTAAATACTCTTCTAGAAAGTAAAGGCTTTAAAAACAAATATAAGATTTTTTTTTTTTAACTAGCTAGTTACTTTAGCCTTGTATCAGGAAATAAGTCAGGTGAAAAGTTTGTATAGTGAATTTTCACTTTTAAAAAAAACCTTAATCACTGTAAAAACAAATTATTTTAATAATGAGTTAAGTATCAGAGTTCATCGATGTATTAAAAATATTTAGGAAGCTCACATCTCTTTGGTGTCTTGGTATCATATAAAATACATTATACATCCAGGTAGATAGATACTTGTAGCCTACTCACAAAATAAGTTGACAGTAAAAATATAGTGCAACAATGGGTTGTTTTTACTTTTTGCTTTACTTTCATTTCACTTTTTTAGAAGCATCTTCCCCTCCTACTGGACTTAAAATTTTTAACCCCCACATTAAATTGAAAGTATCTTCCATTTTCTTTTTGGTTGGTAGTCTCTACATTAAAATAAATATGGATCCGTCCCCCTCTCCCCCTCTTTTTATTTGAGGCTTTGTCTTTTCTGAAAAAATTCTCACCGTGATTTAACATGTGGTGGCAGTGGTGGAAATACTAATTTAGACAGGGTTTTAGGTGGCCACCAGTGCTTTTACCACAGTCTATACTTTCATACCCATTCACTCGGACTAGTGTACCTCATATGCATTCAATTTAGGAGGGAGGCTCAGATAGAAGATTTTCTTTTTTCTGGAGTCACTTGCGATTTCCAGAAACTAACTGTACATCAAGGCTCTGGAAACAAGGCAGCCCTGAATGCACAAAGGGGGTATAGCTTCTCACAAAACAGAGAACAATTTAGGTCTTAGACTTCTGTATTCTATATCATTCACAGATACTGGTCTGTGCTTCCTATGTAGATGACTCCTCAGGAGTGAGAGTGGACTCTCACAAGACTCTTCTGGTGACTGTTTACCCAGCAAGATGAACAAGAAATACCTCACAAAATGAGTAGATCTTTGGTAACCCGTGCTGAAGGTTTCTTGGTCTCAGAATTGTGACCAGAGGCTTGCAACTCATAAAGATACACTATTGGTGATCTTTATTTCTCTTTGAGGAAGAACTCTGCTAGTGAGGGATGCTTTCTCTATCCACTGGGAAAGAAGGCTTGTGAAGCAATTCACCTGTACTTCTGGTATCAAAATCTTGGTCAAGGTCATGGGGCATGATTTTATTATTTTAGAATCCCAGATAGATGATTCCTTATTATCCTTTGGATGGCAGAGTCCTATCCTGATGGGCTGAGAGTGAGTATTTGGATAATTAGAGTGCTTCACTTATCTCAGTGCATGAATGCACTCCTTTCAAGTTAATTCCAAATAGGGTACAGTTCAGTAAATATGGTATCCCTAAGCAGGTCTCCCAAATCCTGATGTCTTGGAAGGAGTCTGGGAGTCACATGGTTTTGAACATGAACCATTTGCAATGATGTTTAAATGGGCCCTGGGAACCCCTCTATTATTGCATGCACAGACTATCAGTTTTTACTTGCCAAAGTACATTTTTGGAGACCATTCTAGTTTAATTTGGCAGGTTATTTTTCCAGCTTATCACAGTCTAATTGATAGAAGTCTAATATCTCCAGTATCCCTGTTGCCAAACTCAGTTTTCAGTCCAGCATTAAAAGGCCTAGAGTCATGAGTTACATATAGGGTTTGACAAAATAGTTAAGGGAATGCTTTAACTTAATACCAATATTAAATGCTTTACATGCAACAGCATTTTCAAGGTGGAAGTGATTTCAGGCCATAGGGACCAGTTTTTACAGTATAGGGTGACCATGGACTTGTCTAAAATTTCCAGGCCAAGATGATTAAATTAATCTTTGAGCCTTCCATTTTTTCTGTTTTTGGGTTTCTTTTTCCGTGCATGCCCATCATGAGGGGGTTCTTCTTCAGTAAGAGAACTGGATTCTACTTAATGTGAACTACAAACTTTAAAAGCACAACCGGGCTAGTGCTTTATTTTTTTTATTTTTTTTGAAACCTCTATTTTACTAGAAGAGGACATGTCTGAGGGTGTGTCTGTGTTGTGATGTAGCTGGCCTTGAGTCTGATATAGTTTGGTCTGGAGGTCATTGTTAATGCTAAAAAGGAGAGCTCTGATTTGCTTGTCACAGGAAGATTTTAATTTAAATACATTTTCAAGCAGCATTATTCAAACATGATATCCAGGAAGGAATCTTACTTAGGTTCTCTGAGAAGAAACTGATTTTCTGAAGAATGAGGAGCTTATATTCTTCCACCTTCAGGGATTGTCTTTCAGGATGATTCCTCCTGCATTGACCCAGAGTTGAGGGGGGTGGAGGGAAAGCAAGTTGTTTGCACTCTTGTCCCTTACTGAATTTAACTATCTTCACTCTGCAGTTTTTATTATTTCACGCTATTGTGATATCACTACTCACTTTTCAAGAGTGAATTTTGTAATGACAGTCTCTGTAAAACTTATTTGTATGTAATTGGAGTTTAAGAGAACTCTGAATTCCTACATTTTAAAAGAATTATGGAAATATTTTGTGACTTCTTAGATTGGTGTATGCTCAAAGGACAAAGCCCTCAGAATGGAAGTTTCCTGCATGGCTCACTCTGGCAGCATGTGTCACAAGAGTAATAATTCTATACAACTTCAGCGAAGCAGAGTTACCAATGTAGTTTTTCCTTTTTTTGACTTGCTAATGTTTTATGATGTGGCAATACCAGTATGGACATACTACTGGAAATGCCAATTTTGATCAGATAGTCATGATCGTGTAGGCCAACTACAGCCACTTTTCATTCTGAAAACTCAATTGAGTAAGCCTGCCTGTGTGTCCAGGGAGAGAACTTGGAGTGAAAATTCTGTAGCAAGGCAAGTAGTATCCTAATTGATTGACAGATGGGACATATTGGTGTTGTCAGAATAAAAATAATTTAGTGAGATAAGGGAAAATTTCCCTCCTGTTGAATTCAGTTATGTGGTGTGAAATTACACTGATTTATCTTTGACCATAATAACTGTGACTGCTTTTGTTGTGACTTTGTATGCAAAAATCTTTATTTTCCAGTAAGTTTAATATGGTTTAGTAATTAACAAATATGCTAAAATTATTAAAAGCAGTTTGCCATAGATCCAAATTGTAGCATCCTTTAATGGAGGAATTTTGCTCAGTAGCAGGCTGGAAAGGTTACAAAGTTTTATAAAAATGTTGTTTATAGTCATGACAAACACATGGTCTTAACTGATCTCAAATTGTTCAAACTGGAAAATTTAAATAGTAAAGTAAATGAACTCATTACATTTCTCTAGTTTAAGATGTGAAAATCCAGGATAAAATAGTTTGTGAAATATTGGGTCAATTCTCCACTGATACATTCATCCTCTGATGGGTAAAAAGACATGGTATCTGCCCTGCACATTTTATAATTTTTAAATAGACAGTGTAATAAAGAATTAGTGGATGGAATGCACCAAATCAGATGATTGAGTGGTTAGTTCCGTGGGGCGGTGGTATTTGTTTTAACTGTGTGTGTAGAATATATTTGTTTTTAAAATAGGACAATTCCTCTTCATTTATTTCGTTTTATATATTCTCCATTTAAAATCTCTTACCCATTATGGCTATATTATCAAAACCTCAGTTAAATTTCATATTAGTGACACAAACAATTTTGGTTTCAGCTGTGACAGTACTGAACATCAATCTCTCTTGCTTGCCTCCCAGAACTAGTCTCTTATTAAAAATGAGGCAGGTATTTCATGCAAGTTGTGGCTAATAAGAGGTTTAGAAATAAACTCTTCAATTTCTGAAAACTTCAGTGGCTTTTTTCTGTTTTGTTTATAGATGCCACTTCAAATGAACAGCAAGACCTCTTTTGTCAGAAGTTGCAGCAGTGTTGTGTACTGTTTGACTTCATGGACTCTGTTTCAGACCTGAAGAGCAAAGAAATTAAGAGAGCCACATTGAATGAACTGGTTGAATACGTTTCAACAACTCGTGGTGTGATTGTTGAGTCAGCATATGCTGACATAGTGAAAATGGTAAGTAAAATCTGGAGTTGAACAGTATTCATTTAATATATTTAAAACTAAAAATATTTCATAATGATTATTAGCTTCTCTTTGAATGTATATTGTTACAGTAGTTGTAGAGCAGTGCTGTGGCTGATACTGCCTGTAAATTTTGTATAATTAGTGATCAACTAAAACAACAAAGAATTATTTAGAAAGCTTTGTAGAATTTGTCAAATCTGAAAAGTTGCTTTATTGATATAGTACAGGAAATGTTGTATAGCTAAGTGTATAGACTTGACATGTACAGAAAGTACCATTATGGGCAAGCTGGAAAAAAAAATCCCACAAGGTTCAGAAAATGAGAACATTTTGAGTTGTTCTGCCAGTGCTCCCTTACTGGAGAACTGCAATAAATGTATGGATTCTTTTAAGGGTAAGTACTGGGTCTAAAACTCAGATTCTCATTGAGGTTAGAATCAATAGAAATGAAGTTTCTCTACCAGCTGAAGGAACTGGTCCTACTCAGAGTAAATGCACTACAACTACCTTAAATCATTTAGGTGTAATTTTTAGTCCAGAGTTAGCATAAACTGATACGTACTGCAGAGCTTTCTGTTAATTACTGTAGTTATAAAACAAGAAAGTATTTACAATTGTTATCCACTTTTCTGTTTTTTCTATCAGGTGTTCTGCTCTTATATAAGGAAGAGATGTTTGTGTTTCAAAGCAATCTCTGTGCTTCTCATTGACTTGTTTTTGACATATATATTCCATGTATTTAAATCTTGACTGACTGATAGCTCTTTTAATTTACCAATCTATAATCTTCTCAGCAACACTTTGAAGACTTTAGTATAGGAGAAAAAATTGTTCTTAGCGCTCTCACATACAGGGTTTGTAAACCCTCAATCTGTAAACATAACCATTTGTAACTTTGAAATGTAGTAGTAAGACTGATGGGGTGACCTACTTCATAAGTATGGTCTACCATCCAGTTGTAGAATAATTCTTCCGCATACCTTGTCAAATCTAAATTTTCTTCTCTTTCCTGTTGTAAAACTAGATAAGTTTTTCCTTTTTCTCCTCAACTATTAAGAGATTCTAGCTAGGTATTTAAGGTGAAGAAAACTGGCATTGGGGGGTGGAAGAAGATCAAGTATAGTGAAGAGGCCATCAGGAAGACTTTTGGCTGGAGGACAGGGAGTATGGAGGAGTAGAATGGAAGAAGTTGATTGAAAAGTAGCCAGAGGAAAAAAACATTGAGCCCAGAAACTGAGACAGAAGATAGCATGATGAATCAGAAACTCCTGGAGATCTGCTGAAGATCTGATCAGGGAGAGTCACCCCAAAATTCTTTTTGCTTCTGCTACAACAAGAGGAATCTTCAATAGAGTATTCCCTTTACCCTTCTTTTTGGATCTCATGAGAAACATCCACCCTGATTTCCACCAATAGAGTCCCTAGCCACTTACCCTTAAAACATACAGTATTGGCCTTACTGGGCTCCTTGAACAACCAGCTAGGAAACCGTTCTCGACTGCACACCTCTAGAATTAGATCTCCCTCTCCCATGAGACATTGTAGGTGTACTCAAGAGGGTCAGTGTCTACAGCCTCAGACTGCAGGAACATGGCAGTAAGGAAGAACACCTGAAGGAAATGGAATGTTAATTCCAACTTTAACACATTCCTCATTGCCCAGAGAGGCAGTCATCCCTTCTACTCCTAGACAGTTTAGGATTTTAGGATCTTTCCAGTCCTCTTGCAACACATGGCAGGCCACTTGGAGATTCCAGTGGAGGTAGTGTAAGAAAAATCCCACTCTTCAGTTGAAGTCCAGAGCATTTTGGTACAGAGCAGAAGAAATTTCTGATTGGCTGATTTACATAGCAAAATGGAAAAGGTTTTCTATTTGGGCAGTGCAGTGTCACATGTCTCTCATAGAAGCCCCTATTTCTGCTATTCTGGAATATTTACTATCTTTAAAACATTTGGGGCTTTATCAGCTCCATAAGTGTGTGTTTATCAGCAATGTCTTCATATTTGTCCATGCAGAGTCATACTATATTTTCTCTACCTCCAGTTGCTAGATTTCTCAGAGGTCTCATTTATTTATAATGACCTGAAAATAAAAAGGGGAAACATGGACAAATTGCTAAAGACGAACACAAAAGAATAGCACAAGTATATAGGGACAAAATCAGAAAGGTTAAGGCATAAAATGAGTTACACATAGCAAGAGACATAAAAGGCAATAAGAAAAGGTTCTATAAATGCATTAGAAGCAAGAGAAAGATGAAGGAAAGTGTGGCCCACTAGTAAGTGGGAAGGAGAGTTAATTACAGATATCAGGAAGACGGAGATGTTTAATGTCTATTTTGCTTCAGTCTTCACTAAAAAGATTGTGACCAGATGCTTAGCGCAGTTAATATTAACAACCAGGGGGAAGGAACACAAGCCAGAACAAGAAAAGAACAGGTTAAAGAATAGTTAGATATATTCAAGTTGGCAGGGCCTACCTGAATTCAGCCTAAGGTACTTCGGGAACTAGCTTAAGCGCGCTCAGAGTTGTTAGCAATTATCTTTGAGAATTCATAGAGGACTGTTGTGGTCCTGGAGGACTGGAGAAGAGCAGACATAGTACATGACTCTAGAAAGGAGAATGATAGGTTAGTCACCCTAACTTTGATACCAGGAAGGAGACTGCAACACATTATATAACAATTTGTAAGCACCTAGAGGATAATAAGATAACTAATAGCCATCATGGATTTGTCAAGAACAAGTCATGCCAAATCAGCCTAATATCCTTCTTTGACAGAGTTACTGGCCTAGTGGATGGGGTGGGGTGGGGTGAGGGAAGCAGTAAATTTGATAGATTCTGATTTTAGAAAGGCTTTTGACTCAGTTCCACACAACATTCTCATAAACTAGAGAAATGTGATTTAGATGAAGTTATTAAAGGTGGGTACATAACTTGGTGAAAGACTGTACTTTGAGTAGTTATCAGTGGTTCACTGTTGAACGAGGAGGACGTATCTAATGGGTCAAAGGTCTGTCCTGGGTCTGGCCATTAACATTTTCATTAGTGACGTGGTGAGTCATTGTAGCACTGGTTCTGGTCCGGCCCCGCGGTTGTGGCCCTTCCTCGGGCCCAGGCTCGGAGGAAAGCCACTGCACCTTCCTACGAGGGGAACGTTGGTGTCTGATGAGTCTGGCCCTCAGGCAGGGCGGGCGAGCAATGTCCTCTGGTTGGTAAGGCAGGGGACGGCAAGCACTCCCTGGGTGGTGAGGACAAGGGGGGAGAGAGGGGGATGCAGGCCCACCCAACTCCACTGCGTCCCAGCCCAGGGCCCTAGCAGTGGCAAAAGGCGTTGCCACTGAGTCGGCGGGGCTCCCACCGCAACATGCCGATGGGGCTTGCCCCTGTCTCAGCCATGGCTATGGCTGTCCCTGGGCCACTTCCTCCCCGTATCCCCAGGTACCTGTGTCCACCGGGTCCTTGGGGTCGCTGGGGTATACGGCCCGGGGTAAACCCGCCAGTCCCTCCTCGTCCACAGGCGGCAAGGCCGGGACCTCTTAGGCGAGGGGCAGCTCCTCCAGGTCACAGGGCTCGGGGAATGGCTGGGCCTCAGGCAGCTCCTCCAGGTCCTGTTCAGTCTCTGGGGGCTCGGCATCAGGCAGCTTTTCCAGGTCAGGTCCGGCCTTGTGGGGGTATCTCCCAGCCCTCAGGCTCAGGGGACTCGGTCTAGTCACTGGGGCCCAGGCCCAGACCTTGAGGCCGGAAGGCCTAGGCCAGTCTAGGGGGCCTAGAGGCCCTATCTAACCCTTAGCGGTTGGCCGCTTGGGCCGTTCTGAGGGCCTCTGCCCTGGGAGGTGTTCGCTTGGGCCAGTAGCCCGGCCTGATTCAGGTCTTTGCTGCAGCTGGTGGGACGGCATCCAGCAGCAGCTCTCTCCCTACTGAGCTGCGGGGCCTGCTTTTTTATTCACAGCCCTGGCTGGGACTCCGCCCCTCTGCTGCCGGATTGGCCAGCCGGCAGAACCTATCGCTGGCCGGCTCTCTGGTTGCCGGGCAGACTGGACTGCCGGTCCTTTTACTGTCCGACCCCGAGGTTGTGGCCCTTTCTCGGGCCCAGGCTCGGAGGAAGGCCACTGCACCTTCCTACAGTCGTCATAAAATTTGCAAATGACACCAACTGTGGGGGGTTGGAAGCATTTTGGAGAATTGCTCTGAAATTAACAAGATGAAATTCAATGGTAAGTGCAAAGTAGTGCACTTAGGAAAGAAAAATCAAGAGGTAGTTTTCCCACTCTTCTTGGCACTGGGGAAGCCTCAACTAGAGTGTTGTGTCCAGTTCTGCGTGCCATGCTTTAAGATGTGGGCAAATTGGAGCGAGTCCAGTGGACGGCAACAAAAACGATAAAAGGTTTAGAAAACATGACCTGTGAGGAAAGGTTAAAAACGCTAGGCAAGTTTAGTTTTGAAAAAAGAACCTGATAAATCTTCAAATATGTTAAGGTCTGCTCTAAAAAGGACTGTGATCAATTGTTCTTCATGTCCACTGGAGGTAGAACAAGAAGTAAGTATGTAGGTTAATTTATTAAGAAAAGTTTTTTCTAACTTTAAGGATAATTAATCACTAGAATAGGCTTCCTAAGGATGTTGTGGAATCTCTGTCACTGGAGGTTTTTAAGAACAGATTAGACAAACAGCTGTAAGGAATGGTCTAGATATACTTGGTCCTGCCATCTGGACTAGATGATCTTTTGAAGTCCCTTCCAGCCCTACATTTCTATGATTTGGTTTTTCCCTTAGTCTGAGAGCCCGTTGTTTCCTAAGACCTCAATATACTGTTCTGGCTTAATGGAGCTCTGTTCTGAACCTTTTGCAAACTGCTTTTATTTCCCCCCTCCCCGCGCTTTTCAATTTGTGAAGACCTAACATTTTAGTATCCATAATTCGGATCTTTATACCTGGTCCATTTTACAGTGTTCCATAAAGATAAGGTGACTCTTAAGTCTTACCTCAAGGTCCTTCCAAAGACAGTGTCAGATTTTCATTTAAATCAGTTGATTTATTTCCCAGTTTCTTCCCCAAACCCAACTGAAACCAGGGGCAAGCAAAATTGCGCACGTTTGTAGTTGGGGGTTCTTTCACACTAGGTGGACAAGACCAGACCATTAAATAATTAAGTAATTAAGCTCTAATTACAACGGTGGCTGATGTCTACACTGCCCTCTGTGGATTGATGGAGTGTGTCTTCACCAGGAGCTCTTCCACCGACCTAAGGGATAGTGTGGGGAGCTGAGAGCCCTGTCTCTCATCTCCCTGTGGGCTCCTGGGCTTGCAGTGGGCTGTCATGTCCCATCCATTGTCTCGTGGCCCCTCCCCCCCCATCTCGCCACATGGGCACACACTCCTCTTTCCCTGCCAGGAGTGGGAGAGAGCCACCCAGGATTTCTGGTTTCCCTGCTCTCTGCTGAAATGGGCTCAGCCATGTAATTGACAAGGCTGCTGGGCAGGGAGCAGGTGGAAAAGCACGTGGACTTCTTGTCCTGGCTCCAGGCCGAGAGCGGGGACCAGCAGCCTGGGCTTCTCGCCCCAGCTCCCAGCCGAGAGTGGGGACCAACTACCTGGGCTTGTAGCAGCCCAGGCTGGAGAGGTGAAATTGACAAGAATGACAACCCCTCCACTGATGTAAGGGGATGCACTGTCAGTGTAGACCATGTCGCCCTAACTAAGCTGACAAAAGCCCTACACCTCTCATCGAGGTGGTTTTATTTTGTCAAAAAAACAGGACTATTTTGTCAGCAGGAAGTTGATTGAAGTGTATATACCACTTCTGTTTTGTCAACCAAGGCTGACTTTAGTTGACAAAACTCTCCAGTGTAGACCAGGCCTAAATGGGCTTCTGATTGTATTGCATCTTATTATCCATCAGGCCCGATTAGTGGGAATTGCCACATAGTTTAAAAAAAAACAGTGTAAATAGTCCAAGGTATATTGTTTAGTGGCATTTTTTGTCAACAGAAAGAGGTGGGAGTGTATTTTATTTGTGACCTTAACACTTAGTGAGACTGTGGGTGTTTATGCAGTACACTTTTGTGCCAAAAATTTCCCACTCTTACCATCACCTTTTCAGCCTCAGTGGTTGCAGTAAACAATGGAAACATTAGTGTAGATGGTGTTTCAGGTGGCTGCTAGTAGTTTAACCACTGTTATCTAACTGTACTTAGCGTAGGTTGGGCATTTGACCAGTCCAAAAATAATCAGTCAGTTGACCAGTCAGACATTGTTCAAATATTTGTCAAATGTCAAAAATAGTAAAATATTTAAAGCACTCATTTATTTGAACAGTAACAAAGAGTAAGACTTTATGGTCTCCAGTAGGCTTACTCTTAACTTAGTTATTTTACTAGGCATAAGTAGCTAAGTAATTTAATTTTTTTTGTAAACTCAGAAAAATGCGAAACAATGAAATGATGTTCTAAATAATGAAGAAAGAATTACTATATTTTTAGCAATGTTGGGTTATTTAAATGTTAACATTATTCAAGACTGAACAGTTACAAAAATGAAACTAAACAAATAAACCAAACACATGGAAATTGTAAAAGAAAATCATTTTAAATGTACTTATGTGAGGTAGACAGCAGGCTAACTCTACAGGCAGCTTAATGGCTTTGCATCTTTGTGTTGGGGGAAGGAGGCTTAATAACTGTGAACCCTCCTCTCCCTCCCCCACTCCTTTCTGAGTTAATTACAATATGTTTGTCTAGTCAGTGTAGACAGTGCACTCTTCAGTGCAGAAATTATCTTTTAACTTGTTTAATGTGCTTTGTAAACCATCATGTATGTTAATGGCCTGGTATACAAATAAAGATTATATATACGTCCAATACTTACTCTAGAGCATTCCAGTCAATCACGATGTTCAGCTTTTTCACTACAGGTGACATTAGCTTGTAGTAACGTGAGTGATCAAGACATTTAGGTAAACTAGCAACAGATAACACCCTGAGGCAATCAAAATGGTGTAAGCCATGGTTTGCTTCAGTGTTCTTGCTGGAATGTTTGACTGCAGTCAAATAAGTGGTCAGTTGACATCATTTGACTGGTCGGTTGATCAGTTTGCCAAACCTAGTCTAAATATAAAGCAAGAGACAACAGATAGACGCACGTGGAGGAGTACAAGTGAACAATGAGGTAGTTTTGGTCAGTATGATAGGCAATGAGCTCTGCATACCAACAGCCTAACCTTTTGTCAAGTTTTCTTGTAGGCAAAGGAAGTTTTGAGGAGGGTTATGAATGTGGGTAATGAGAGCACTTTGCAGCTGTTTACAGGTAGCAACTCCCATGGGTGGGAGAAAGCATGGGAGAAAGTACAAAGGTGCTTGTTTGTTTGAAAATTTAACAAATGAACCGTGGAGGCTGGCATCGTGAGGCAATTGGAGGTGAGCATTCACAGCTCAGTAATGAATGAGAGATGACAGGTAGGATGGGGATTGACTATGAAGGTCATTGAAAGTGAATACAAGCAGCTTATGTTTGCTGTGAAAGAAAAGCAGGAGCCACTGGGAGAAATCAAAGAAAGAGGTGAAATGATTAAAGCAATAGACTAGGAAAATGATCTTTGCAGCAGCATTCTGAATGCATATGAGTAGGGCAAGATTGCGTTTGTCACGGCCAGAGAAAAGGAAGTTGCAGTAATCAAGACACAAATTAGAGAGCTTCTATGAGTTTTCACGGGATGGATGGATGGATGAGAGGTCTTTCTTTAGAGCAGTTCTGCAGAAAGAATCTGCAAGATTTAGACATAGCCTGGATGTGCAGACCTAGTTAGAAGTCAGAGTTGAAGATGATGCACATGTTATCGGCCTGAGTGACAAGCAGGTTGGTGGTGATGTCCATAGTAACTGAGAGGTGCAGGTGCCACAATCAGTACTTTCAGTGGCAGATTCTCATTCTTTTTTTCAAGATAATTAAGTCCAAAGCAGACTGCAAAGAGTTATAAAAGGATCTCACAAAACTGGGTGACTACGCAACAAAATGGCAGATAAAATTCAATGTTGATAAATGCAAAGTAATGCACCTTGCCAACTATACTCACAAAATTATGCTGTTACCACTCAAGAAAGATCTTAAAATCATTGTGGATAGTTCTCTGGAAATATCAACTCCATGTGCAGCAGTAGTCAAAAAAGCTAACAATGTTAGGAACCTTTGGGAAAGGGATAGATAAGACTACAGAAAATATCATCACGCCTCTATATAAATTCATAGTACACACACACCTTGAATATTGCGTCAGTTCAGTCACCCAATCTCAAAAAAGATACATTAGAATTGGAAACGGTACAGAGAAGAGCAACAAAAATGATTAGGGGTATGGAACAGCTTCTGTATGAGGAGAGTGGAAAAAGACTGGGACTTTTCAGCTTCAGAAACTAAGGGGGCATATGATAGAGGTGTATAAATCTTGACTGGTGTGGAGGAACTGAAGAAGGAAGTGTTATTTACTCCTTCATATAACACACAAACCAGGGATCATCGAGTGAAATTAATAGGCAGCAGGTTTAAAACAAACAGGAAATACTTCACAATGCACAACCCGTGCTAGGGGATGTTGTGAAGGCCAAAACTATCACAGGGTTTGAAAAAGAACTAGATAAGTTAATGGAGGATAGAGCCGCCTTCAACGGCTATTAACCCAGATGGCCAGGGATTCAACCCCATGCTCTGAATGTCCCTAGCCTCTGTTTGCCAGAAGCTGGGAGTGGATGACAGGGGATGGGTCACTTGATTGCCTGTTCTATTCATTCTCTCTGATGCATCTGGCATTGGCCTCACAGAAGACAGGATATTGGGGTAGATGGACCATTGGTCTGACCCAGTATGGCCATTCTTTTGTTATGTTGCTCAGTCTTGCTCATCATTGCACTACTCAAGTGACACAATGGGAGTTGAAGCCACCTATAATCCCGTGGAGGATTCAGTCTGCATGGAGTAGTCCACAGTGGGTGGAGACTATGTAGCTAGTTCCTACACTACTTTACTTTCCCTCCAGGCCCTGACACAGATAGCATTTTTTTGGGGTAAGGGACATGTTGGGTATGGGAAAGGAGAGGGTTGGATCAGCCATGCTTTGGATATACTTAACTGGTATGTGTTTCTTGGAGCTACAGTAGAGAACTAAAGAACTGTAACTGGTAGTTGGTCCTCCGCTTCTCCTTCTTCTCTTCTGGGTTGCCTTGCGGAGGTGGGGACTCATTCTTTTGTGCAATGCACACTTATGGTATGTCTCCACAGGAATTAAACACCTGTGGCTGGCCCAGGTCAACTAACTTGGGCTCACAGGGCTCGGGCTACATGGTGGTAAAATTATAATGGGCTGAATTGACTTAGTACATTTGAGCTTCTCTCTGATGCCACCCACTTTTAACATTTGATTAATGTGTGTGGCATTATAGGAAGGAGAGTGGACTAGCAGTTAAAGCAGGGTAGTGGGTGCCATTCCTTTTCAGAGACTAGATGAGGGAAAGTAAGAAGGTGTTGTGTTATCAAGGCTCTTTGTTCAGTCTGTGAGATCACCCGCCATCCCATGGGGATTATATTGAGGAATTCCCCATTGGATACTAGCAAGACTGGGGAGTTATTGTCATGGCTATTATCACCATATTGAGTGTGCTCCTGAATTTACAAGATTTGAAGAAAGGGAGCCTTCTCCCAAAAGCATTTCACGGAATATGACCCTCACCAGAACTGTCCTTCCTGTATCAGTCACTCTTGCTGGTACCAAGGAATTAGTCTCTCCTTTTACTTCTCCCAGATACACTATCTAAAGAACCAGAGGTGTCTGTCAAACATCTGTACGTAGTTAAAGATCTTGATGTTAAAACATCTTTACATGAGTGTGGGTGCATCATCTTCCTTCCCTGAAAAGCTTAGAAGTGATGGCTACTACCTTAGGATACCTTCAGTAACATTAGAGAAAATGACACACTCAGTTTTGGATATTCTGGGTTTGCCTTCTCGAAGTAAGATTACACTACTGCTTCTTGACAACTTATTACAGCCAATTAAATAGACCTGGTTATATATAGCATCTGGACCAGCAGTTGCTAAGAAACCAGACAAGTTATACCAGCTGCTTCTTGAGGGCTTCCTGTTCTTCCAGACCTGTCCAGCTCCAAATGAATTGGTAGTGGCAGTGCCATTCTAAGAGCAAAAGGGAGGTAAGTCCACTTAACCCTTTAGTCAGAGAGAGTCAGAAGATAGATACTCTGGGTAGAAAAACATTCTCCTCTACCACATCAGAGATTATTAGAGTGGTAAACTATGAAGCAGCAGTGTTCAGATACCAATATTACCAATGGGAGGAAATAGCACTGTTTTGCCCAGTCATTGCTGGAAGACCAGAGAAAACTAGCCAAAGCCCTTATCAAAGGTCAATTACTTGTTTAGCACATGTTAAGGGCATCCTTCAGTGCATTTGATGCACCATTCACAATTACTTTGGGGGGCTATTCCTGACCATGTTCATGATTACTCCTGAAGTTGCTCCAAAAACAAGAACCCAAATAGATCATTTAATGGTGTCTAGCGTTCAGCTGTAGAGCAGATGAAGTTCTAGAGGAATTGAAAGACCGTAGGTTTATTGCAAGGTCTATAGGATTTCTCAGATGACTTGGAAAAGATTTGGGGTAACTGTCTCTCTATTCCCTGTTCATTTCAAAAGAAACAATTCCAACAACAGGCCCATGTTCAGCATCAGCAGACACGCAAACCCTACAAACAACAAGCTAAAGGGAGATCTACTGCATAATCTTCCTCTGCCGCAGACTCAGGTTTGACAAGATGCATGAGAATCCCAGACAAGTATTAAAACTACTAGCTGCCTCCCCTTAAATTTGGGAACTTTCTTAGATGACTGTCAGCACATCCAGTGATCTTGGAGATCATCCAGTAGAGCTGCTTCATTCACTTAAACACCATCTTTTTCTCCCTCCTTGCTCCTTTCTTATCTCTCTTCAGGGATCCTCTTCAGAAGAGTTTACCAAGATCAAAAATTTATTCTCTTAGTCAGATGCCATAGAGGATATTCCTGAGGAGTTTCAGGGAAGGGGATTTTTGCATGTAATTTCTGACCCCTGAGAGATGGAGGTCTCCCAATGCATTCTAGACCTCAGAAGCTCAACTTACTCATCAGCTGAAATTCTACATGCTTACCCTAGTCTCTATTATGTCTTCCTTATCCACACTGCACTGGTTTGAGGCTATTGATTTACAGAAGACATATTTTCACATCTCAATCTGACTTTCTCATTGAAAAGGTTAATTACAATTACTAAGGTTGCTTAGTGTTCATTACTAAATGCCTTCTATTGTGCCTATCTACAGCATCTTGAGTTTTCATAAAGTGTCTTGCAGTAAGACCTTGGTAATGTCAGAGTATCCATGTCTATCCTTGGTTGGTTGGTTGATTCATTGAGTTGTTCTCATAGGAGAATCAAGCAAAAGAATACATTTCCAAACACATGGGTTGGAAGATACCATACACAGCTACAGCTCAGATCACAGTTTTATTGGGGCAGGTCTGGATTCTCAAAGGCAACTTTTGTCTTCCAGAATAAAGTCGTTTAGAGCAATAGTAATACTTCATGAGAACTCCTATCAAATAGTGATGTTCCTCAAGCTGATGGGCCTTATGACCTTGATGTACATATCTCCATATGCATGTCTAAATATGAGGCCTCTACAACACTGGATAGCAAGACTTTATACCAAATATATACAGCATGTTTATGAAATTGACACTATCTAGATTTGTGTTCCTACATTCAAATCCATCATGAGCTATAACTTCAAAAACATTTCAGCATTAACTCCCTGGCTCGATTGGCCACAGTCATCTCAGATTATTCCAAGTTTGGCTGGGGAACTCATTTCAAGAATGTGATAATTCATGGTCATTGGAATTTTTGGGAGGGAAAAATCCATATCAGTGTTCTAAAAATAAGACCGATATATTGTTATCTCAAGTCCTTTCACCCTCAACATGGCAGAGTGTTTCAGGTAGTTATCAATGGACTCCATAGCATTTTACATGAACAAATAGGCAGAGTATACAAAGAGACTGTAGCTCTGTGGGAATGATGCATAGTACAGCATTGAAGGAAAATAAGTCACTCAAGAACTCTGTAGTAAATGACATCTCCCGGTGAGTTTTTCTGGAGATAGATATATTTGCAGCAAGACAACCCCAAACTTTGGTGGTCTTGCTCTAGAGCAGGAATTTAAAATAAATCTATCTTGAATGATTTTCTTCTAGATTTTCTTTGTGCAGTATTTTCCCCTCCCTTGCTCCACCCAGCTCTTCTAATTCAGAGTTCTCAGAAAAATCAAACAAGACAAAGCCTAGGTTATTTTTGATCTGGGCAGTACAATGGTTCTCATATGAACTGGAATTATCACAGGGTTTCATCAGTCTCCCTGCAATTCCAGAACTCCAGACCCAGCAGAGAGACTGGATTTGCTACCCAGACCTCTCACATTCTTCATGAGTCATAGGAATTTGATGGAAATAGAACATTCCAGTTTGGGGGAGGTGAGAGGAGTACAGGTTCTATAAAATTTCAGAAAAGTCAGCTCACTAGTGCTTTGATCATAAGTGGAAAAGGTTCTCTCTCTGGGCAACAAACAATAATGTAAATCCAGCATTAGCTCTTATTCAGTCTATACGGGAGTACTTCATTGGAAATCCTTGAGACACACACTCCATTTTGTTGGTGAAAATAGATCTTCCAGCCATTTCTGCTTAGCACAGCTTAGTTGAGCAAGACTGTATTTAGCCGTGATATAGTAGATTCTTGAATGGGTTAATGAATGTCTACCCTCCTCTTAGAGAACCCACAGCTACATGGTACTTCAGTCTAGTATTTACTCACCTCATGAAACCTCCTTTTGATATTGTGGGAGGTTGTTCCTTGATTCAGCTCTCATTTAAGATAGCAATCTATAGAAGAGTGAGTGAGTGAGCTACAGGTTCTTGTGTCTGACAGCTTCTTCCCCCCCCCCTACCTCTCTCCACCTTCTTCATTATGGTCTTTCACAAAGAAAAAGTGGATCCTTTGTTCACACCCAAAATTTCTCACCAAAGTGGTAATAGAATTCCATCACAATCAGTCTGTAAATTTGCTAGTATTTTGCCCCAGGTCTCAACTCTCACTCAACAAAAGCTAAGTTACACATCATGAATGCAAAGAGAGCATTAGTCTTCTATTTGAATATGTCTAAATATGGGAAATTGTCTAGCATGCTTGTCTCTTATTGGCTGTGGCAAGGGTGGGGTAAACCTCAGGCACTCTCATCCCAACGTGTTTCAAAGCAGGTTAGGCTCTGTATTGAAGAATGTTATAAACACACCATTAGCTATACCAACATAATCTGCTAGTGTAGATGCAGCCTATAGCGACGGAAAGGGTTTTTCCATCGCTGTAGGAACACAGCCATCCCAAATGATGGTAGCTAAGTTGATGGAAGCATTCTTCCATCGAACTAGCTGTGTCAACACTGGGGGGTATGAGAAGATATGAGATTTGAAGATATGTGTAGAAACAATTATTGTTTCAAAGGGGATTCAAGCAGATGATGGAGGGAAGACTAGAGGAGGCTGAAGGGAAAACTCAGTACGTCCATATGCAAGCTGGACTGGAGAACTGTGAGGTAGACTGCTGGATGAGGAAAGCGTCCAGTGGAAGCATGTCACAGAGAGCCAATCAGAGGAAAAGACCAGCCAGTGAAGGAGAAATAGAGCTCAGGAATAGGTTTACCAAGTTGGAAAATGAAGAAGGGCCACAGCAAGCAGTAATAGAAGGTGGGAGGGCAAGGAGAAAGAGGAGCAGCTAGTCCTACAAGAAGAGGGAAGAGTCAACGGACATAGCCAGAGTTTGGAATGCCAGGAGGCTAGAGGGTGACTTGTTTTCACTTGCAACCTGCTGCAAAAGACCAGTCTTGCAACCAGAAATAATGGAAGAGGGAAGGTGAGAGAATTGCTCCAGCAGGAAGAGGCAGGTCTGTGACTGGGGACTCCCTATGAAGAACGGACAGGCTTGTCACCAGAGCTGATGAGAACAAAACGGTGTGCTGTCTGCCAGTAGCTAAGATATAGAGTGTGGACCTGAGGCTAAAAATGATCCTAATGGGAGCTGGAAAGAAGCCATTGACTGTCCTTCACATGGGAACAAATGATAAAGCTAGATTCTTGCTGGAGTGGATCAAGGGAGACTGTCAGGCTGGGGAAGCTGTTTAAAGAAATGGAGGCTCAGATGATCGTCAGTGGGATTCTGTTTATTCATACAGGAGGAGAGCAAAGGTGAGACAAGATTATAATGATCAACAGGTTGATCAGGCAGTGGTGCTATATGGAGGGCTTTAAGATGTTCAATCACTGACAGGACTGTTCTGAATAGGGAGGGAAATGGACTTGGTACAACTGATTTAAAAGAGTTTTTTAAATTAGGAATTTGGAGGAGACATTTGGGAAATGCCCATGTAATCTCCACGTCTGATTTTAACACTGAGTGGGAGAAAAATCAAGTAAGAGAGGATACAGCAATGGAGAAAGGAACAATAGAGAGTACGAGAGAGGACATCAAGAGGAAAGATAGTGCCAGTACTAATGACACTAACAGGTAGATGATACTGGCAGTAGAATGGCTGTACTTAATCAGGTGAGGAATCTGGACAAAGCCAAGCAGAAACAACTAAGATGCCTGTGTACCAGTGTAAGGAGGCTGGGTGACAAAATGGAAGAACTAGAACTACTGGTGCAGGAAGTGAAACTGGATACTATAGGGATAATAGAAGGATGGTGAAGTAGTGGTTATGACTGGAGCACGGGTATTGAAGGGTATGTGTTGCTTAGGAAAGACAGAAATAAAGGTAAAGATGGTGGAGTAGCATTGTGTCTTAATGATGAGGTTGGCTGTAAAGAAATTAGAAGTAATGGAATGGATAAAACTCTGAGTCAAAATCACTTTCGGGAAGAAAGGTAACAGAGGCTCCCCTGAGATAATGCTTGAGGTCTGTTACAGATCCCGGGATCTGATTTGGATATTTTTAATGAAATAAATCCTACTGGGAATTGTGTGATTATGGGGGACTTTAATTTCCCAGATATACTGGTGAGACCTCATCTGGAATATTGTGTGCAGTTCTGGTTTCCCATGTTTAGGAAAGATGAATTCAAAGTGCAATAGGTGCAGAGAAGGGCTACTAGGATAATTAGAGGAATGGAAAACCTACTTTATGAGACTTAAGGAGCTTGGCTTATTTAGCCTAAACAAATGAAGGCTGAAGGAAGATATGATTGCTCTCTCTAAATACATCAGAGGGATAAATACCAGGGAGGGAGAGGAGTTATTGAAGTTCAGTGCCAATGTTGATGCAAGAACAAATGGATATAAACTGGCCATCAACAAGTTTAGGCTTGAAATTAGGTGAAGGCTTCTAACCATTAGAGGAGTGAAATTCTGGAACAGTCTCTCAAGGGGAGCAGTGGGGGTTTAAAAAAAAAAGAAAAAACACTGTTTCAAGACTTAGCATGATAAGTTTATGGAGTGGATGGTATGATGAAATGCCTACAATGGCATATGGCCAAACTATGACCGTTAGTAGCAAAAATCCCCAATGGCCAGAGATGGGGCACTAGATGAGGAGGGCTCTGAGTTACTACAGGGAATTCTTTCCTAGGTGTCTGGCTGGTGGATCTTGCCCATATACTCAGGGTCTAACTGATCGCCATATTTGGGGTTGGGACGGAATTTTCCCCAGATCAGATTGACAGAGACTCTGGGGGGGGGGGGGGTTGTTTTCCTTTGCAACATGGGGCACCGGTCACTTGCTGGTTTAAACTAGAGTAAGCGGTGAATTCTCTGTAACTTGAAGTCTTTAACCATTATTTGAGGACTTCAGTAATTCAGCTAAGGTTGGAGGTCTATTACAGGAGGGAGTGGGTGAGGTTCTGTGGCCTGTGATGTGCAGGAGTTGAGACTACTTGATCATAATGGTCCCTTCTGGCCTTAAAGTCTGAGTCTGAGCATAGCTGTGACGCTCGTGTGTGAATTTTTCATATCCCCTGGCTGCTATAGGTATGTCAACCAAAATTTTAAGTGCAGACCAGGCCTTAGTGTGAAGGCTGCTTCAGTGACCTGCCTTAGACTTATTCCCATAATTGAAGTCTGCAGAGCCTGCCACTTGGAGCTTGATTAATACATAAAACATTAATCCTTAAATTAACCCTTAGATCAGATATCTAGCTCAGATGTACAATTTAGTAAAGTAGCATTACCATAGCGCTGCCGTATCCCCTGGCTTGAAGTGGTTTCCATCGTATACAGGGTTTACAGTTTAGTTCAGTGGTTCTCAGCACCCCCACTATACAAATTGTTCCAGTGCCCCTGAGTATTACAAATCTATTTAACTATGCCTCCTTGTTGCACTATATGGAGGAAAGAATACTGCTTGCTCAAGTCCCAAGAGCAGAAGAATGCATAGACCCCTTCAGGAAAAAATTAAGGTAACTCACTTATAAGCTGAATTCTTAAAGGTGATATCTGTATATTCACACATCTGGACCATCTTCACCCCTTTCTTGGAGTCCTAATTAAAACTTTGGATGTAAGAGGCAATGGAAGGAACTTAGGCAGTCTATGTACCACACCACCTTTATAGCCTTGCCTTTCCAACATTTGGAGGGACCAGGGCACATGTGTGCCATCTGGCACTAATACTAAAAGGTTCCATGGGTCTTAGCTGTATTTTTGGCACATCCCAAGAAAGTGAATGTGCAGAGGTCATCACAAAGGTCCAGTTACTGGTGAGCAACCTTCATTCCTTACCTCCCCCCCACCTTGTGGCATTGCATTTGTGTATCCTCAGTGTAGTAGACCAGGAATCATAACCAGAGACCTCACGTTTCCTCAGGTTGGAAACGTCTGATCCTATCATGTTTGACTAGGCTGGTGGGAAGAGAGAACATTCCCTTGAGAACCTCTCTCAGGAAGAGTGACACAGACGAATTTCTGATTACCTGATGATGTTATGCCAGCATCTTGAAACTGGATATCTAGATTGAATATGTCATCTATTTTTGCAGAAAGTGCAAGATATTGCTAACCTAAAAGCCAAAAGTAATCTTGTTGATCCATTGAGATAATTTCTGGCCAAAAGAATTGTCTTATGAAGATTTAAAAGCCTTTTCTGGGAAAGCATCTCTTTTGGAATCTAGAGAAGCACCTATAAAAGTTAAAAGCTGAAAAGGCTTTAGTATTAACACCCTTAGATTAAATGTGAACTCAAACATTGAGAAAGTCACCTATAGGGCATGGGTAACTGAAAGATAAGACTGAGCTTTAGGTGTAGTCTTACACAGAAAGCTGACTCAAAAGTCCCTGACAGTGAGCTGCAACCACTGCCAGACAGCTAATAAATATCCTTGGGATTGCGGTCAGTCCGAAAGGGTGGCATCTTGAACTGGTAGTGATTGCACTTAATTGTGAATCCAAAGTACTTCATGTGCTTCTACCTTATTGAGTCTTATTCTTATGTTCTTATCTTTTAAGAAGCATAATTCTGGCCATATTGGATCAGATTAATGGTCCATCTAGCCCAGTATCCTGTCTTCCCACAGTTACTGGTGCCAGATGCTTCAGAAGGAATGAACAGAAAAGGTCAATTATCAAGTGATCAGTGTCTCATCATCCAGTCCCAGCTTCTGGCAATCAGAGGTTTAGGGACACCTCAAGCATGAGATTGCATCCATAACCATTGATGCACCTATGCTCCATGAATTTACCTAATTCTTTTTTTAACCCATTTATTCTTTTGGCCTTCACAACATCTGCTGGAAGCAAGTTCCCCCCAGTTGATTTGTGTGGTGTGTTTGAAGAAATATTTCATAGACTCAGACTTTAAGGTCAGAAGAGACCATTAAGATAATCTAGTTTGACCTTTTGCACAATGCAGGCTACGGAACCTCACCCACTCACTTCCATAATAGATCCCTAACCTATGATTGAGTTATTGAAGTCCTCAAATGATGGTTTAAAGACTTCAAGGTACAGAGACTCCACCTGCAAGTGACCTGTGCCCCATGCTGCAGAGGAAGGTGAAAAACCCCCAGGGTTTCTGCCAATATGCCCTGGGAGGAAAATTCCTTCCCGACCCCAGATATGGCGATTGACTAAATCCTGAGCATCTGGGCAAGACTCATCAGCCAGATTCTTGGGAAAGAATTCTCTGTAGTAACTCAGAACCCCCACCCCATCTAACATCCCATCACAGGCCTAAGATTTGTCACCTAAAAAGAATGAATAAGGTGGTAAATCTCCCTCACATCCTCTGCATTGAAGACCAATGCAAAGAATTCATTTAGCTTCTCTACAATGGCCTTGTCTGCCTTGAGTAATTTAGCACCTCAATTGTACAGTGGTCCCACTGATTATTTGGCAGGCTTCCTGCTTCTGATATACTTAAACCAATTTTTGCTGTTAGTTTTTGTATCTTTTTCTAGTTGCTCTTCAAAAGTGGTTTTTTTTTTTTTTTTTTTTTTGGCCTTCCTAATTATACTTTTACACTTGACTTGCTAGAGTTTGTGTCTTTCTATTTTCCTCAGTAAAATTTGATTTTCAGTTTTTAAAGGGTGTCTTTTTGTCTCTGCCTCTTCTACTCAGTTTAGCCATGGTGGCATGTTTTTGGGCTCTCTATTTTTTTTTAATTTGAGGTATACATTTATTTTGAGCCTCTCTTATAGTATTTTTAAATAGTTTCCATGCAGCTTTCAGGCATTTCACTCTTGTGACTGTTCTTGTAATTTTTGTTTAATTAGCTTCCTCGTCTTTGTGTAGTTCCCCTTTTTGAAGTGAAATGCTACTTTGGACCCTGAACCAAGCATGACGGTTGGGATAATATACCGAAGAATATTCCCCATGTACTAACTAATCTTTCTGAGATTTCTTCAGCTTTAAAAGTTGTGGAATCAATTTTGGACACCCTTTTCCTCCAACTTCCTGCAATTTTCTTATTCCCAGTGTATTATAATTCTTTTTCCTGGGTAAGGCTCTGGAACAAGTTGTATAACTCCCATTGCTAAAAGTGGATTTTCTCATTCCACAGTCATGCCTTGGAAGAAGGAACCCTGAAAAGAGGGGTAATTTGATTTTGGCATGGTGTTGAACTAGAGAGATTAATCTGTCTGATCATTTTGGGCACTTTTTCCAAAGGCACAAGTGATAACTTTTGGTGCCTGGCTGCCATTTGTGCCTTTTGAAAATCTCTCTTTCTTTGGACTCAGTAGGCTGAAGAAATCTGAAAGTTGTACCTGGAAAATTTGGGTCAAATGGCCCTTGAAGGAATAATAGAGTTGATTTTGTATTTTGCACTTTCTAAGTTCCCTAGCGGATTTAAAAAAAAAAAAAATTATTTCACATGAACAGAGTGTGAAGCAAATTTCCTCAGGTAAACAAAGATATTTGTTTCCTTTTTGACTGCCAAAAGATTTTTTTGTTCTCTTGTCTAAACTTCAATGGGCTTGGGAAAACTCCTGAAGAATGATCCTTGTGCTGGCCCTTCTGTAAAATGACTGGCTCAGATCTAAAAATCTGCTTGTGAAACTGGTTTCTTTTAATTTTTCTAAGTTGTAGTCTGTCATGAAACTGAGGCTTACAACTGTGTGTAATGTCATTGTTGGCATTTTTGAAATTAGTTAGATCTTGAAGCAAAGAGAAAGTGAGGATCTGATATTTCTAATATAACAAGTAGAAGAAATATTTGTGGAAATATCTGCCTTACATTCAAATGTAGTGCTACTGACTCACAATTTTTATTGGAATTGTATGTTTTGCTGTTTTACTTAAAGCTCTGGCTCTTGGAGTCATGTAATTACATGAAAATTTCAGCTTTTAATTCAAAAAAAGGAAGATAAGTTTCTAGCCTTCATGGTTGCAAAGAATAGCTTGAAAATGCAGCCCAACTGCCGAGAAAACTGAAAACCAAAAGACAAAATTAATCCAATTTTTAAGAAGTCTCATGATTTTCTGAGGCCTGACTCATGAGTTTTGAATGTTTGGGACTGATAATACTGCAAAAATGAAAAGAAAAGGGCAAAATAATTGTTAAAAATATTCTTGTTTCGGTTTACCTTGATATTAGGTATAGGCAACAAATTTAGTTTGGGCTTTTAAAATTTAATGAGCAACAATAAAAGTAATCAATATTTTTCTTTGCAGATTAGTTCTAATATTTTCAGAACACTTCCACCAAGTGATAATCCAGATTTTGATCCAGAAGAAGATGAACCTACTCTTGAAGCCTCCTGGCCTCACATACAGGTATGGGATTACTTTTTCAACCAGTCTTGACATGTAGAAATTGAATGGTGATATATTCCTATGGATATTTCTTGGAAACAACAATTTATTGTATCTGCTTATCGTTCTCCCTTCTAAATTTAGAAACAGTTGGATTATTGTTTGAAAAAGTTTAAATGCATCTTTCTGCCACACTTACACCCATGAACCCTTCAAAGAGGAGTTAGGTGTGTTCTGATTTTTGAAACCAGGCTCCTATATTTTTAGTATCCTATCATAGCTGAAAACCTGGCATATGTTTTTCATGTGCAATATAATGGTATTTTGGCTTCACTTTTTTATCACAATCATCTTCAAGCATTGCACATTTTTGTATACTTAATAGCAGTTTTTCTGTATGGTTTAATTAAAATATGGATGCATATCAACAGATTAGTTTTTCTTTTGATAGTACAGAAAAAGGAGCAACAGACTTAATTTTTCTTTTGAGCAAGACAAGTATCTCCCCATTCTTTCATCCCTCCCCCCCCAAAGCCTACAATATAGGCATTGTAGTTGGACAACAGTTGGCTAGTTATTCCATTGTTGCACTCCTGTACCAACCTCGTGATTTTGTAGCAGTGCTCTATTAATCACAATTGACTTGTAGTACCATTTTTTTTTCACATAAACGTTCATTTGAACAAGCAAACATAGGTTGTAGTCAGCAATGTTCTGATCATGTTTAATGACCATACACTCAGCTTCAGCAATAAAGTATCTAGTATTTAAAACCTTGTTTGTATGAGGGGTCCTCTTGCAGTAAATCAATACGGAACAGATAACAATCCTACACGGTGCACCACTGCATATCATTTGGTCATTTCAAATGTCACTTTTTGACTTTATAATTCATAATTTTCCTACTTTTTTTAAATAACAGAGAATACTGCCATAAAGAGTCCCAGGCCTATAATATTCTCTACAAAATGTACCCGTTCAAGGCAGTATTTGGACACTTAGTCAAGTTAAAGATACAAATTTCCCTGAGCAGCAACCATTCAGCATAAGGTGCCTAATAATTATTGGCCCCTTTGGGATAAAGAAAAATGTCTTCGCATGAATTTTATCTGCATGAGAAATAGCTATAATTACAGTGAGTCATAAGCTTGTGTGATGGGATCCTGGGGTGCAACTTGAAACTGGGGTACCGTTCTGCCCCCATAACTCTCCAGACTGGGCTGTTTCTCACAACACTTTGCTAATGACAAGCAGCAAACCCCTCCACTTATCCTTTTCACCCCTTATCACCTAGCACAGTGGTTCCTAATCTTTATGGCTCAAGGGCCACAGATATTATTTTTACAACTCTGAAGGGCCACCAGTCTCTGCCAGCAGAACCCCTCTTCCACTGCAGCCAGATGGAAGGAGTTCAATTGCCTCCTTGCTTATCTCTAGTCCCCCTGGCTGCAGCAGGGAAACTGCCCACGTCATGTAGCCCTGTGCATTTAATCTGGGTCCCTAGGCAGTGGTTCCCGTCTGCAGCCAGGGAGATGGGAGATCAGTGCTCCCCTCCCTCTGGCCCCAGCAGGGACCACAACACCTATGGACCCAGGCAGACCGCTTTGCCGTGCTCCGTGCTACAGCCAGGGGGAGGGGAGCGCTGATGTCCTGTCCCTTTGGCTGCAGCAAGGAGCCTGCACCAGTTCTGTAGCCCCACAGCAAAGCTCTCTTCCTGGGTCCTTAGGCAGCAGCTCCCTTCTGCAGCCAGTGGGAGGGGAATTGTGGGCCACTTTGAAAGACCCTACGGGCCACAGGTTGGGGGTCACAGGTTGGGAACCACTGAACTAGCACAACAGCATGTGGAGCCCCACACCCAGCTAAATTGTGTGAATGCTCCCAGAGCCATTCACGAATTACACAGAGAAAGGCACCAACCAATTCCCCCAACTCCCAGCCTTATGCCCCATGACTGTACTGTCTTGCCCTGGTCAGAAGCCTGACTGGTGTAAGTTCATTACCCAGTTTGCCCCTCCCTCAGTGTGGAGAGGACACACACCAGCCTTTGTTCCCAAACACCTCAAGCAAAACACGTTGTTTCAGGTAAAATATAAAACAGGTTTATTAACTACAGAAAGATAGATTTTAAGTTATTATAAGTGGTAGGCATAATAGATCAGAGATAGTTACCAAAGAAAATAAGACACACGCACAATCTAAATCTTAAACCTTAGAACACTAAGCAGTATTTAGATCAAGCAGTTTTCTCACCCCACCATTGGATGTTACAGCTCTTAATACACAGGCTTCTCCTTCAAGCCTGGGACTAGTCCCCTCAATTGAAGTTTTTGTCTTCCCAGCGTCCTCATTGCTTCCAGCATAGGTGGGAGAGGAAAAAAGCCAAACCATAATGCCACTGTCTCCTATTTTATGTCCTTAGTCCATGTGCCTCGAAGACACTAGCCCAGACATGTCCTAGTGGGCTTCACTGAGTCAAAGTTGAGAAATACCTCTGGTATGGTCTTGTGCAACTGTCATTGAATTTTAAATCCATTGATTACAACTTCCTTGTTGATTAATGGTCGTAGAACATCCTCCTTTGTTGCTGTCACTGGGGAGCTAGCATTAGAGACTCAAACTTACAACATATTACAGTATCAACCATACAGCAAAATCTCCTAACAAGTACATCAGAAGGCTGAAGTTAGGCGGGACAGTGGCCAGGGCCGCTTTGCAGGCTGCCTCGGCTGCGAGATCTATGGTCTCTGTGATTGCAGCCATGAACACTGGTGCATAGCGATCATCCGGTCTATCCCAGGAGGTACAACAGTCCATCCAGGACCTTCCATTTGAACTGTTCGATGGAACCATTTGATGGAAGTGCCCTCTTCTTGGACCAGACTGACATGAAGCTCCACGGGTTGAAGGACTCAAGGGCCACTTTGCGCTCATTGGGCTTTACATGCCCCAGGCCTCGAAGAGGCAGTTCCACCCCTAGCAGCAGCAACAGTAGCCTAGGTACCAGGCTCAGTGCTTCGGGACCTACAGATGGAGGGACAGAGACAGAACTTTTAGGCAGCGGCATCCAGCCCCATCTTCCTCCTTTGCCAACCACCCAGCTCCTTTCCGGTGCTCTGGTGGGCAGCGCCAATTGTTTTGATGATGCTCCTGAGGACAGCCTTCCTCTCTTGCATCAGGTTCTTCTTCCCCAAGATTCCTAAACTGCCTTGCTCTTCCTCTTCCTAAACTGCCTTCCTCCCAGCATGGGCCTGTATAACATCAGAGTGTTGAATCCTTGGTACCATTGCAGCGGGCTATGCCCTGCAATTTTCTTCCCCCACCCCCACATACTTCCCCATCCCTCTTCAGAGACCCCTCTCACAAGCAACTCCTCATGCAGGAGGTGGAGAGCCTTCTCGCAGTGGGGGCCATGGAGGAAATTCCACTGGACATGAGAGGGAGAGGTTTCTATTCCTGTTGCTTCCTCATTCCTAAGGCGAAAGGGGGCCTTAGGCCCATTTTGGACCTGCAGGGGCTAAACAAGTACATCAGAAGACTCAAGTTCTGCATAGTCTCCCCAGCTTCCATTATCCTCTCTCTGGATCCAGGAGACTGGTATGCTGCCCTCACCTGAAGGGTGCATATTTTCATATTGCAATATTCCCCAGCCACAGGCGTTTCCTCTGGTATGCGGTGGGGAGTTCCCACTACCAGTTTACGGCCCTTTCCTTTGGCCTGTCTTCCGCCCCAAGAGTATTTACAAAATGCATGGCGGTTGTGGCTGCCTATCTCAGGGATCGAGTGATACAGATTTACCCGTATTTGGACGACTGGCTGATCAGGGGCAGATCCCAGACTCAGGTCCAGTTCAGTCTCGGCTTGGTTCAGGACACCTATCACCAACTGGGCCTGTTGGTAAACGAACAAAAGTCCACATTAACACGGGTGAAGAGAATAGAATTCATTGGACCCGTTCTCAACTCTACACGGGCCGGGGCTTACCTACCTCAGGCTCATTTCGAGGCCACGTCGAACCTTATCACAAACCTACACTCCTATCCCCTTATGACTGCACGGATCTGCATACAGTTATTGGGTCATATGGCAGTGTGCACCTATGTGCTGCGTCATGTGCGTCTGAGACTCAGGCCACTCCAGCTATGGGTGGCCTCTGCATATGCCCCAAACAGACACTCCTTGGACAGGGTGGTCACCGTGCCTCCTCAAGTCCTAGCATCCCTGAGTTGATGGTTAGATCCCCTGTTGGTGGTGGAAGGGATGCCCTTTGCAGATTTAGTCGCCTCGGTTACCTAGTATCGGACGCTTTGGATCTGGGGTGGAAGGCACACATATGCTCCGGTCACAGTACCCAAGGAACCTGGTTGAAGGAGGACTGTGGGTTACACATAAATATCAGGGAGCTCAGGGCGATTCGCTTGGCATGCAGGGTGTTCCTTCCTTTCTTGAGAGGCAAGGTTGTCCAGGTCCTGACGGACAACACTGCTGCAATGTATTATATCAACAGGCGGGGGAACCCGCTCCCCAGACCTGTGTCAGAAGGCAGTGTGTCTGGGGGATCTAGCAATAGGTCATGATATTCACCTTGTTGCTTCACACCTCCTGGGTATCAAGAAGGCCACAGTGGATCGCCTCAGCAGGTCCTTCTTACCCTGCCACAAATGGTCTCTCCACCCATCGGTAGCTGACATGATCTTCCGGAAGTGGGGGTTTCCCTAAGTGGACCTCTTTGCTCCAAGTTCAACAAAAAGTACCGCCAGTTTTGCTCCATTCGCAGGCTTGACAAAGGGATGCAGTCAGATGCTTTTCTCCTTCCATGGTCGGGGCAACTGATGTATGCCTTCCCACACATTCCGCTGATTCACAGCGTCCTGTTAAAAATCAAAAGGGACAAGGTGAATGTCATCCTTATAGCACCTGCGTGGCCCTGGCAACATTGGTTCACAACGCTACTGGAGCTGTCGGTTTCCCCCTCCCACCCGGAGTTGCTGCGTTGGCACAACGTCTTCTCCCAGGATGACTCCTGCACCCGGATCTGGACTCTCTGCATTTGACGGCGTGGAGGCTGAGTGGCTGAGCCCAGAGGAACAGGCTTGTTCATCTCAGGTGTAGACGATACTAATGAGCAGCAGGAAAGCTTCCACCAGGGCATCATATCTAGCCAAATGGAAGAGGTTTATATGCTGGACCATGTTGCAGGGAGTCGTGCCCCATCAGGCATCACTCCAGATAGTCCAACACCATCTGCTGCACCTTAAACTTCAGGGCCTGGCTACAGCCTCGTTGAATGTGCATCTAGCAGCTATTTCAGCCTTCCATCCACCAATTCAAGGGAGGTCTGTTTTCTCTCATGCTATGGCGGCTAGGTTCCTAAAGGGTATAAAGACTCTACCCCCCAGGTTAGGGATCCATTACCTCCCTGGGATCTGAATTTGGTCCTCTCCAGGCTCACGGGGGCCCATTCAAGCCCTTGGCAACCTGTCCCCTCTTATTGCTGTCATGGAAGGTGGCCTTTCTAGTTGCCATTACCTCAGCTATGCAGATATCTGAAATTAGGGCACTTACCTTAGAACCATCGTACACAGCCTTTTATAAGGACAATGTCCAGCTGAGGCCCTATCTGGCCTTTTTGCACAAGGTGGTGTCCCAATTTCATTTCAGTCAGGATATCTTCCTGCCGGTCTTCTTTCTGAAGGCGCATGCTTCAGAGAAAGCGTGGAAATGTCACGCGCTGGATGTGCGAAGAGCCCTGGCCTTTTACAGTGAAAGGACAAAGCTATTCTGTAAGTCCATGCAGCTTTTCCTGGCGGTAGCTGGCAGAATGAAGGACCTACCTGTCTCTACTCAGCAGATCTCCTTTTGGATAACCACCTGCAGTAGGTTCTGCTACGAGCAGGCAAAGGTTCCTCTTCTGGGAAGCCTCTCAGCCCATTTGACCAGGGCAGAGGCCTCATCTGTGGTGTTCCTGGCACAAGTGCTCCCATTCAAGACATATGCAAAGCCGCTACATGGTCGTCGGTGCACACCTTTGTGTCCCACTACACTATTGTTCAGCAGGCACAGGATGATGCCAGCTTTGGCAGAGCAGTGCTGCGAACAGCTCATTGATTAAACTCCAAACCCATCACCAAGGTATTGTTTGTGAGTCACCTAGAATGGAATCGACATGAGCAGGTACTCAAAGAAGAAAAGACGGTTATTCACCTTTTAACTGTTGTTCTTCGAGATGTGTTGCTCACGTCCATTCCATGACCCACCCTCCATCGCTGCTGTCGGAGTTGACGGCAAGAAGGAACTAAGGGGTCTTAGGGCTGGCGGTGCCTAATGTACTGCAGCATGTGCATGGGACTTCAGGGGCACCGGAGGCGGCCCTACGGATACTGCTAAAGGGAAAAAAATTCCAGTAATCATGCATGGGATGCGCATACACTTAGAATGGAATGGACATGAGCAACACATCTCAAAGGACAACAGTTGCAAGATGAGTAACTGTCTTTTTCAAATCCTTCTTAAATGCATACTGCTAAATTCCTTTTGTCAGAATCTATGAATTTGTCAGGGGGGCAAAAAAGAAGAGAAATATTGGGAGAAATACTGAAAATTTCTTTTCTTGGGCCTATCAGATTCACAGGTTCAAAACCCCTTAATTGAGTGTATGTACATGTTAGGATAATCACAAGCACAGACGCTTACATGTTTATTATGTATTTATTTAGGAAGTCTAGTTAACTGTTTAAGCATTATTTCTCTAAAAGGATTTGATTAGCCTTCGGTAGAATTCCATCCATGTATCACCAGATGGTGTAATGGCTACCATTTAAATATGTGAATAAAAGTATTACTACTCATAGGTTTCTAAGGCCCACTCAATAGTAGCCCTACGATAGCATTTTAACAGGGTTTTAATACACACAGCAGCTCTAAAATAATTGGGTACAACCAAGGCTTCTTCTCTCCGATGGCACTGTAGGCCTAAATTTATTTGCCCTACATCTGTGAAACACATTCAACCCCCAGCTCTCACTGCATGAAGAGGCCCCATTCCTGTGCGTCTTTTGGGTTGAGAGAGGAGAGAGAGTTTGTAGTTGTCGCCTTACATTTCCCTCCCCTTCTACTGTCACTTGATGAATGCTGTTTTCTATGTTGAGCTTCTAAGGATCCCAAGGATGAGGCCTAAACTCTGGCCCTTCCATACCTCTGTGGTATGTTACAAGTCTTTTGTTCTACTCATCCCTTCCCTCCTGTGGATCTGGCAAGGCCCATACTAGAGGAGCCAGCACTTTTGAACACTTTAAAAACTCTATACACTCTGTATCATGTTGAGTCTAAAGTCTGCAACAAGACTTTGCTATTTTGGATTGGGGTATCCAGTATAGAAGCCTAATTCATAGTAAAGATTAAACTTTTGTGCATTTGTCCAGGTTCTTTAAAAAATACAAATTAGTTTTTTTAAAAGTTGTGATTGATACCTAACTTTGGGAAGCAAACTTTCATTAATATGTATTTTTTAAAAAGGGAATTTTCTAATGGAGCACACGGGTCTGTTTTGTGTTCATATTTGAATCCTCACCTCTAAGTTGTATAGGCTTTTAATTGTATACTTCTTGGTGCAAAAGGATGTTGAATATCCTATTTCCCCATTTAAAATAAGAATAAATTTTGGTAGTTTGAACCTTTACTAGTTTAGTAAAGAGCAGTGATAACTTCTTCAAAGTTTTCATTTTAATGTTTGTTGCAGTTGGTGTATGAATTTTTCCTGAGATTTTTGGAGAGCCCAGATTTCCAGCCTACTATTGCCAAGCGATACATTGATCAGAAATTTGTACAGCAGGTGTGTGCAACATTTTCATATTTAATACTCATTTAACTCGTACCTGAAAGTGATGCTGTTGTAGTGTTGCTTTGTATTTTACAATTGAAGATCTAAATAATACAGCATAGTTTTACTTGTGTAGGTCATAAAATTATCAACTTTATTAAAATCTAATTATTTGTGTTGTGACATGAGAATCCTTTGTTTGCCAGCTATTATATTAGCAGAGGAACATACTAAATAGACTACAAATAATCTGGAAATCCAGACAGCACTAGAGATAATACAGAGTTCAGTTAAGACAACAATTTGTAACAATTTGTGGAGCAAAATTCAAGTTTCTTAGGGCTTGTCTTCACTTACCTCGGAGATTCGGCGGCAGTTGACCGGAGTTATGCAAATTATGCAAAAAAACTTGCGCAACTCCCATCGACTTCTGTGCTTCTGTTCTGCATGCCATCTTCACTGTACTGTGCCGACAGGAACAATATTCCCGTCGACGCAGCGCTACGCCACTTGAGAAGGTGGTCTTAATACGGTGATTTCTGGATCGACTGAGCGGGTCTTCATTGACTGCTTAGTCAATCCATATAAGTCGATCTGATGGCGGCGAATTTGCCGCCATCAGTGAAGACATAGCCTTAGTGATAAATACTTTAATGTTTTCCCATGAAATAGATAATCCTCAAATTAAGAAGAATGCTTACTGAGCTGTGCATTGTAATGGTTTTGTGACTCTGTCTAAATGAGCTAATATTCCCGTGATGGTTCTCGGGGCACCCAGGACTGAGAGTCACCTTGTTACCCCCTGCATCCAGCATGAGGTAGACTTGCTGTGCATAACTGGGTGTCAGTTACCTATTACCACCATCCTTTCAGCCAATCAAGCACTCGCTCCTGGGCTCTGCCAGCCTTGTGTTTGCCTTGCAGGTTAACCATAGATGCACCCCAGTCACCAAATTCCTTTGAAATATTCCCTTGTGATATCCAGTCCCTGACACTGTTTATTCACAGAGATCACAGGTCCTCTGACTCCGAGGTACTACAGTTTACCAATTTTACCTAAAACCACCACTCCAGTATAACACACAGCACTTGTAATAAAACAGAAGATTTATTTAAGAAAAGATAGAGATTCTGTTAGAAACAAGAGTCTGATGAAAACAAATGGTTACAGTATAAAACAAAATCATAAAAATGAAACCTGGGTCAACACTTAGTAGTTACCTTTCCTATCTAAAAATAGGTTTTCCTCCCAAAGTTCAGTCTGTTGCAGAGCTGGCTGCCTTCACAGGAACCAGGATCCAATTTTTCATGAGAACACCCCCACTCCTCAGGATGTCTCCTTAATGAAAGGATGCAAAGTGCTATTCTGTGTTACGCTAAAACAGTCTTTTGTCTTTATTCATAGGCAGGGTGATTCTCTGTCTGATGTAATGTTCCTTTTTTACCTCCAACTGGTTTTGATTATTTGCAGTTGTCTCTGATGGTTTTCCATTGAAAATCTTGGACTGGAGCAAGGCTAGACTGTTGAGCCTTGCATTACATCACTGGCTAACGAGGGCAGGATGACATCTTCCTCCTGCTTGAGTAGGCCATCACTGAGATATCCCCTAGTGACTAACGTTTACTCCAAATCCCTACAGCATACTTTAAATATAAATACATTATTCTTTAAATATTTACCTGTACGTACATCTCACAGGGATTATGAATCTTGACAATTTATGAGCAAGAAACCAGTTAATATAAGTAAAAGCATAAAATGTGAAATGCACCATAGAATCATAGAAGATTAAGGTTGGAAGGGACCTCGGGAGGTTATCTAGTCCAATCCCCTGCTCAAAGCAGGACCAACCCCAACTAAATCATTCCAGCCAGGGCTTTGTCAAGCCAGGCCTTAAAAACCTCTAATGATGGAGATTCTGTTACCTCCCTAGGTAACCCATTCCAATGCTTCACAGTTTTTCCTAATTTCCAATCTAGAACCTCCCCCACTGCAACTTGAAACCATTGCTCTTTGTTCTATCATCTGCCACCATCGAGAACAGCCTAGCTCGATCCTCTTTTGGAACCCCTCTTCAGGTAGTTGAAGGCTATCAAGTTCCCTCTCACTCTTCTGCAGACTAAATAAGCCCAGTTCCCTCAGCCTCTCTTCATAGGTCATGTGCCCCAGCCTCCTAATCATTTTCGTTGCCCTCCGCTGGACTCTCTCCAATTCTCTCTCTCTTTCTGTAGTGGAGGCCCAAAACTGGACACAATACTCCAGATGTGGCCTAATCAGTGCTAAATAGAGGGGAATAATCATTTCTCTCAATCTGCTGGCAGTGCTCCTACTAATGCAGCCCAATATGCCATTTGTCTTCTTGGCGACAAAGGCACATTGTTGACTCAGATGCAGCTTCTTGTCCACTGTAATCCCCAAGTCCTTTTCTTCAGAACTGCTGCTTAGCCAGTCAGTCCCCAGCCTATAGCACAGTGCATGAAATTCTTCTGTCTTAAGTGCAGGACTCTGCATTTGTCCTTGTTGAACCTCATCAGATTTCTTTTGGCTCAATCCTCCAATTTGTCTGTCACTCTGTATCCTTTCCCTATCCTCCAGTGTATCTATCACTCCCCCCAGCTTAGTGTCATCCGCAAACTTGCTGAGGGTGTAATCCACTCTCACCATTCAGATAATTAATGAAGATGTTGAACAAAACTGGCCCCAAGACTGACCCGTGGGGCACGCCACTTGATACCAGCTGCCAAATAGACATCAAGCCATTGAGCCCAATGATCTAGCCAGCTTTCTATCCACCTTATAGTCCATTCATCCAACCCATACTTCCTTAATTTGCTGTCAAGAATACTATGAGAGACCATATCAAAAGCTTTGCTAAAGTCAAGGTATATCATGTCCACCCCTTCCCCACATCGACAGAGCCAGTCATCTCATCATAGAAGATAATCAGTTTGGTCAGGCATGACTTGCCCTTGGTGAATCCATGCTGAGTGTTCCTGATCACCTTCCTCTTCTCCAAGTGCTTCAAAATGGATTCTTTGAGGACCTGCTCCATGATTTTTCCGGGGACTGAGGTGAGATTGGTCTGTAGTTCCCTGGATCATCATCCTTCCCTTTTTTAAAGATTGGCACTATATTTGCCTTTTTCCAGTCGTCCAGGACCTCCCATGATCACCACAAGTTTTCATATATAATGGCCAATGGCTTTGCAATCACATCAGCCAACTCCCTCAGCACTCTTGGATGCATTGCATGTAGCCCAATAGACTTGTGCATGTCCAACTTTTTTGAAATAGCCCTGAACCTATTCTTTCACCACTGAGGGCTGCTTACCTGTTCTCCATACTATGCTACCCAGAGCAGTAGTCTGGGAGCTGACCTTGTCTATGAAGACAGAGGCAAAAAAAGCATTGAGTACTTCAGCCTTTACCACATTCTGTCACTAGGTTGCCTCCCCCATTCAGTAAGGGCCCCATACTTTCCCTGGTCATCATCTTATTGCTAACATACCTATAGAAACCCTTCTTGTTACCCTTCACATCCCTTGCTAGCTGCAACTTCTGTTGTGCTTTGGTCCTTCCTGATTTCATCCCTTCATGCTCGAGCAATATTTTTATACTCCTCCGTAGTCATCTGTCCAAGCTTCCATTTCTTGTAAGCTTCCTTTTTGTGTTTAAGCTCACCAAAGATTTCTCTAAGCCAAGCTGCTCGCCAGCCATATTTGCTATTCTTTCTGCACATCGGGATAGTTTATTCCTGTACCCTCAATGTTTCTTTAAAATACAGCCAGCTTTCCTGGACTCCTTTCCCTCTCATATTAGCTTCCCAGAGGATCCTACCCATCAACTCTCTGAGGGAGTCAGTCTGCTTTTCTGAAGTCATTGTCCATACTCTGCTGCTCTCCTTTCTTTTGTCAAGAACCTGAATTCAACTATCTCATCATCACTGCTGCCCAGGTTGCCATCCACTTCATCTTCCCCTACCAATTCTCCCCTGTTTGTGAGCAGCAGGTCAAGAGGAGCACAGTTCTTGGTTGGTTCCTCCAGCACTTGCACCAGGAAGTTGTCCCCAACACTCTCCAAAAACTTCCTGGAATGTCTGTGAACTGCTATATTGCTCTCCCAGCAGATGTCAGGGTGATTGAAGTCCCCCACAAGAACCAGGGCCTGTGATCTGGAAACTTCCATTAGTTGTCTGAAGAAAGCCTCGTCTACCTCATCCTCCTGGTCTGGTGGTCTATAACAGATGCCCACCACGACATCACCCTTGTTGCTCTCGCCTCTAAACTTAACCCAGAGACTCTCAATAGGCTTTTCTCCAGTTTCATACTGGAGCTCTGAGCAATCATACTGCTCTCTTGTATACTGTGCAACTCCTCCAACTTTTCTCCCCTGCCTGTCCTTCCTGAACAGTTTATACCCATCCATGACAGTGCTCTAGTCATGTGGGTTACCCCTTGTGAGTTAACAAGTCTCTGTTATTCCAATCACATCATAGTTCCTTGACTGTGCAAGGACTTCCAATTCTTCCTGCTTGTTTCCTAGGCTCCTTGCGTTCATGTACAGGCACCTAAGATAACTAGATGATTGCCCTACTTTCTCAGTATGAATGAGGAGGCCTCCCCTGTTGCACCCTCCTCCTTTATGCTTCCTCCCAGTATCCCACTTACCTCTGGGCTTAGGTCTCCATCCCCCAGCAAACCTCGTTTAAAGCCCTCCTCACTAGGTTAGCAAGCCTGTCTGTGAAGATGCTCTTCCCTCTCTTTGTTAGGTGGATTCCATCTCCTTCCTAGTAATCCTTCTTGGAACAACATTCCATGGTTGAAGAATCCAAAGCCCTCTCTCTGACACCACTTGTGTAACCACGCATTTGTTTCCATAATTCAATGGTCCGTACCTGGGCCTTATCTCTCAACAGGGAGGATGGATGAGAACACCACTTGCGCCTCAAACTCCTTTATCCTTCTTCCCAGAGCCACATAGTCAGCAATGATCCACTCAAGGTCATTCTCGGCAGTATCATTGGTTCCCACATGGAGATGTAGGAAAGGATAGCGGTGAGAGGGCTTGATGAGTCTCAGCAGACTCTCCGTCACATCCTGAATTCAGGCAAGCAGCACACTTGTTGAGTTTCCTGGTTTGGACGGCAGATGGATGACTGTCCCTCTTAAGGAGTCCCAGACCACCACCACCCATCTTCTGCTCTTGGGAGTGGTGATCATGGAACCCCCATCCCCAGGACAATGCTTCCCATGCCTTCCAATCGATGGGGTCTCCTTCTGATCTCTTCCCTCGGATGACTTTTTTCCAAACCATTCTCTGCAGTAGTACCAGTGCAGAGAGCCTGAGAACAGTTGCTTACCTCTATCTTCATTGGGGATATATGATTTCTCCTCCTTCTTCTTCTGGAGGTCACGCTTCCCCATTCTTCAGTCCCCCCAGCACTGCCCTTTCTGATTCTTCAGCATGCTGTGCCTGCAGTACCAAATCTAACTTCTATCCAGAAAGTCTTCATTTCTTGGATGCAACGCAGGGTTGATCATATTTGTTTTGAAATGAGACAAATCACCTAGAAAGGATATATTTTCTGTTACCTACTGATATCAGACCCAGACACAAAGGACTCATAGTTCTGATGACTTTGAGGTTTTTCTTTCTACATCTTTCTTTATAAAAGCCCCATAATTCTGTCAGAACCTCACTCTCTTTTCTCCTGAGAAAATGTACATGGTTCTTATCATTATCCTTTCATTTTACAAAATATAGGCCCTGATCCTGCAAAGACTTATATATGCGCTTAACTTTAAATACATGAATAGTTCTGTTGAAATCAGTAGGGCTACCTGTGCCTTTTTAAGCATGTGTATGTGTCTTTGAGGATAGGGGCTTTAAATAAATACTTCATTTGTGAGAATTGATTGTTCGCACATTTTTGAAGCTATAAAGTGCAGTGCTATGTAAATGTTGAGTTATTAGATAAAAATATACATAGTTGTAATTAAAATGATTAATCAAAGGACATCTAATCCCAGTTTAAATGATTTAACTGAAGTGCATTGTAATAGAAGCTTCATATTGGGTTTGGATGTAATTTTTAGAAGAGACAGGAAAATAAAGCTTCTGCGTTAACAGGTATTCATTTATTTAATTTTGAATATTTGAACTGAATTGTAAGTAAATGTTTGCTTCTAATAATACTTCAATGATTTGTGAATTAGGATGCACAAAATTTATTTTTTTCTAAAAAAGGTAATATCTCAGATTTTTTTTAAAGCTGTTGGAGCTTTTTGATAGTGAAGACCCACGAGAACGTGATTTCCTAAAGACAGTCCTTCATCGAATTTATGGAAAATTTCTTGGATTAAGAGCATTCATCAGAAAACAAATTAACAACATTTTCCTCAGGTACATTATAGATCTAGCCTAAATGATAAATATTTTCCTTTAAAGATTCTCCTCTTTAATGGTTGTATTTGAAATAACTAGCAGAACTGTCATAAAAGGTGCTATCTAGCTACAGTTGTCAGTTATATAGATTCAGTCTGCAAGATGTTGAATGAATAAGAATTGAGGGAGCTCAGCATCTTACAGGATCATGCCTTTATTTGACGACTTGATTATGTTTGAAAACTTGCACTAATTGTAAAATGTAAAACTTAATCTAGTTACACTGGTGCAAATCCCCAAAATACTCACTTTAATACGTTTAAATCACACTGTAACTGATTTAGCTTAATGTGAAGAAAGAATGAACTCTAAGGGCTTGTCTATACTACAGGTTATGTCAATATAACTATGTCGCATGGGGTATGAATAAGCCATGGCCTGAGCAACATAAGTTATACTGACTTAAGTGCTGCTGTGGACAGTGCTTTGTGGCTTATTCACACCCTTGAGCAACATAAGTTATACCAACATAACCTGTAGTGTAGACAAGTCCTAAGTGTATGTCTGCACAGCAAAAGCTGTGTATTGGCTAGCCTACCTGAGCTAGCTTGATTCCAGCTAGCACAAGTAACAAAAGCAGTGAAGTCAGTGCTGTGTGGGATTCAGTGTGGGTATTACAAGCCTGGCACAGACCCACCCTGGGTAGGTACTCAACTTGCTAGCTCACTCGGACTTCACTGCTGTTGTTATGTGCACTAGCTGGAGTCAAGCTAGCTTGAGTAAGTTAGCGCCTGCCTAACTTTTGTTGTGAAGACATACCATAAACCCCAAATGTTAGAAATAAAATACATTTGATAAGGAGTTTCACTTTTAGAAATTATTTTTCCCCTCTTAGTTTCGTTTTATCAGTTTATTGATTTCTATTACATCTTATTTTTAATAGGTTTATATATGAAACAGAACACTTTAATGGTGTTGCTGAACTACTTGAGATATTGGGAAGGTAAGTTTGGTTTGATAATACAAAATAAACGGTTAAGTATTATTTTTTGTGTATTCCTATCCAATTATTTTGTGGGTTGGCGGAAAGAATTGTTCTGATGCTTATAGGGATGAACTGACGTGTTTGATGTATTTTTATATTTCCATGTTGCCATGCAAATATAGAATTAGAAAAGTGCACTTTTTCAATGTAAATCTTAAAGGTGATCTGCAAAGGATTTCTTTTTAAATTGGGCTTCTCTTTTTGGCTTTGGCATGATGTATGAAAAGCATGAAAGGTAGCCTTTTCTTTAAAAGGACTTTGTTTTCCTTGTTTATGCTGTCTTAGAAATATTGCCACTTCTCATTCTTGGCTTTGCTATAAGACTAGTTATGTATCTTGGAGTACATTGTTAGCTCTTACATTTAAATTGAAAGTGGTATTAAATCTTTAACAGGTTTTCTTTCTCCACAATGTTAATTAGTCATTAAAACTTTGTAGGTGTTAAAACGGTCTGACAGACTGTCCTTTCCCCTCATAGTTGCTCATCTTTCCCACTCTGAGGATATGTCTATACTGACGGTGGCAAAGTCGCCACTGCCAGATCAATCTTTCTGGATCGATTGAGCGGTCAGTGTAGACCTGCTCAATCGATCAGGAAGTCGACTGAGTAAAACCACCCCCTCAAGTAGTGTAGCGCTGCGTCGATGGGAACACAGTTCCCATCGGCACAGTGCAGTGAAGACGGAGTGCAGAAGGGAAGCACAGCAGTCGACGGGAGTTACACAGGCTATGCAGAGTAGCTTGTGTAACTCTCATTGACTGCCGCCGAATCTCCAGGTAAGTGTAGACCAGGGCTGAGATTTTTGTGATAGTACTCCACAATTGACCTAGATCTATTCTGCACTGGTGAAATTTACCAAAAAAAATTCCCACCAGTTCAGCTGAATAATTGTTAAAGTTAATGAGAGCTTTAGGGAGACAAAGCTTCAGTGGCCAGAACCATTTTTAATACTGTTTCAATTAGACTACCTTTAAGCAGATTTAAGTAAAACACTGATTCTTCCTGCAAGAGCTTGTCTATAGTATGGCTGCCATGTACAGGATTATCTGAGTCACTGAAGATTTTTTGGTAAATTTCACTGGTGTACACATGGCAGTGGTATCTACCCTTGAGACAAAGGACCTGGATGTGTAAGATAAAAAAGCAAACTACTACCTCCTCCCCAGCCCCCATTTTATAAAAAAAAAAAATAAAAAAATCACCAAACCAAATACAATTTCAGGCCCTATTTGTGTGTCAAAGTAGTAAAATAGGGCATAGGTCTATCTCCTCTCTTTCAGGTCACCTTTTAATTATTGTGGGTGGACAGTTTGTCAGCCTTGCTAAGCTCTACAGTTAATGTTCCTTGCTAAACTGTATGATACTTTTTGTTGAAGATTAGAGAGAATTTTTGGTTTAAATAAAAAACAAACCTGATTTAAACATGGAAACATCTTAGAAATTTTACTCTAGATTATCACCAGGAAACTGAACTTGTCTGCTACAGACACTGATAACTGAGATATGGCCTTATACCTACTGATAATAGCGGAGGATGGGCTTCCTGCCAACTTCCCAATCCCTATAATGATAGGCGCATTTTGTAAAGTACAGATTTTTTTTAAAAAAAAGTCAGCTTTAAGTTCAGTAGTTCTCAGTCTACCAAAAGAGAGAGTGTTTCCCTGTTTTTAAGATAAAATAATTGTGCTTATTCATGTTTTTCAGTATTATCAATGGTTTTGCACTGCCATTGAAAGCAGAACACAAACAGTTTCTTATGAAGGTGTTGATTCCTATGCATACTGCTAAGGGATTAGCTTTGTTTCATGCACAGGTATGTTTTTTGAAATTTTTTTGAAATGGAATATATTTTGTAACTATTTGAATATAATACATCTTACTTATCTTACTTTTTTTCCATATGTGGGGGGGGAGGTGAGGGGAAATGGAGACGTTCTTTCCAGCATAATGTTGTTTAACATACACTGTTAAAAGTAGAAAAGCACAATGATGTGGTTTAAAGAGAGATTCTACGTTTAAAAACTTTTTGGTTTTTACTGGTTTGTCACAGCTCAGACATTATTTAAGGTTGGTACTTTTTTATATTGTCAGTTCTCCATTGTAACAAATGCAGTTTACAAAATCATAGAGGAATCTTGAATGTTTTAGGGTCTTAAACAGTTCAGATAAAGCTGTTTTACTTTGTCTAGTAAATTTTGTACATTAAAAATATATTAAAGCAATAATATGTAATTACGTATATCCAGTGTTAATTATTAATTATGCCGTTTTCAGTTCCATAGTTAAGGTTGAGTTCTGTTTTTACAGGGCTTCAACTTCTTTGTTATATTTGAAAAATACAGTTTAATTGCCTCTAACTTGCAGCACTTTGTGAATTTACAAGTAGATCTGGATAATTAGTTTGAATTATAATTAGTTAAAAACTGGTTAGTATCTGTTAGTCTTTCCTTTGTCCTGAATGGTATTAACAGAATAATATAATCTTCACATTTTCTGTGTATTTAATTTACTAAAAGATTGGGTTTAGGCTATATCTGAAGACCTTAGGTGGTAATTAAGCAAAATTGTTAACCATTGTTTTTATAGGCTACAGGCAGGGTCAATTTAACAGCTGAGATAACTCCTTAATTGGGTCATTGTAGCATCAGAGGTAACTTAACCAATCACTGTTCCGCTATATCTGATAGGTATGCAACAGTTCTGTTGGTAAGGAGTCCGTGATATGAGGGAGACTGCACATGTGTCAGGTTAATAGACTACTGTGCCAAACTGTCACTACTCTTTAAAGGTTCCATGGTTGTCAGCTACCTGGACATTAGTGCTTGACAGATTCTCTGTGGTACTATTGCCAGCTGTGCTGCACACTGAAGTCGCACTACTGGGGAAGTGAGGCAGGAGCATAAGTAAAGCTCTTAAAAGTACAGGGACATTGTTAGCCTCAGACTGATCTCTCCTGCCCATCCTTTCACGTAGTGCCAGTAAGCCCGAGTCTGAACCAGTAAATCAGTTGCAAATTAAGGGGCAGATTCACCAGTACACTTTGGCTGCTTTGTAATGTTCTGGAAATGCAAAGCAGCTGTAAATCTGGATTAACTACCTAGTGCACTGGTGATGCTGCCCTTACAAGTTAAAATTTAAAAACATAATTTAATGTTGAAGCTATGTATCTTCAAATAATTGGAAATCTCATGTGGTAATATTCTAATTAGGTTTCCTGTTTAGTGGTCATGTATGACATTTTTAATTAAAAAAAAAAAATAAAAATAAAGAAATTTTCAGCCAAAAAACTATGTTAAAATGGAGGTAAGGTTGAGAGTATGTATGTAATGTTTTTTAACCTTAAGTTGTTGATAGATGTTGTAATTATCCCAAAATCAAGCATTATAAACCCAAGAAATTCAGAATTAAGATAAAAGAAATCCAAACATATTAGGTGTAGGTATGGAAATGCACATTTAAGGTGCTCAAAGGGAACTGTCTCTAATCATCTTAATCAAATCTGGTATTGCAAACACTAAATGCCTTTGTCATAGTTACATGGTTACTGCATGATTTCAACACACAATAGAAATTAGTTGTTTGGATACATTAACTGTGCATTTCTGTACCTTTGTGTGCAGCATTGTAGCCATGTGGGTCCCAGGATATTAGAGAGACAGGGTGAGTTAGATAATGACTTTCAAATCTTTCAAATTTACAAAGAGCTCTTCTCTGGGTCTTGGAAAGGCATTCTGAGTGTCACAGCTAAACACAAGGTGGAACATATTGTTTAGCATAAGTAATTAGCACATATTTCAGGGAACCATTCAAGGTGAAGTGACCTGTTAACACATCTCCAGTCATAGGGGGGCAAGGAAGAGGGGGGAGAGAACGTAGCTAGGGTGGTGTTAGAGGGTTACAGGTTGTTATAATAAGCCATAAATACAATGTGTCTATTCAGTCCATGATATTTAGTGTCTAGCAAAGTTACTAAGTTATGTTCCCAGGCTCATCTTTGGAAGTTTTGTGCAGGTTTCCTTTGAGTATGAGGATTGATAGGTCAGATACAGAGTGTTCTCTTTGTGACGTGTTCACCCACAGGTGATGTCATTTTCCCATGTAAGTTCATTCAAGAGCATCGTGATTCTGTCTGATTTTACCCACATTATTGTTATTAGGGCATTTAGTACACTAGATAAGGTACACCACATGTTATGATAGGCATGTGTAGGACCCATGGATCTTGAAAGATGTGTTGTGCAGGGCTTCATCATTGCAGCAGTAGAGACATGTCTGCAGGTTTTGCATGTGTTCTAGCAGTCTGGTGCTGCTTTGAGTTGTTTGTTCTGGTCTGTGGGAAGCTTCTTTGCTTCTGATGATGAGCTTGGAGGTTTGTTCTGAAGGCCAGAAGAGGGGGGTTCAGGAAAAATTTGTTTCATGTTGGGGTCCCTATCGAGTATGGGTTGTAGTTGTATGATGATATCCTGTCTGAGTTCCAGTGAGGGCTGGGGGAGGTAGGTGATTAGGCGTCTGGTCAGAGAGGGTTATATTTTTGTATTGAAGTAGATTCTCTCGGGATATTTGGGTTTCGCATTCCATGATGCAATCTTCTTTGGTGCAATGTCCTTGTTTGGTGAAGGTGGTTTTTAGAGTGCTAAGGTATATATCCTGGATTTTCTCTAGGAACATATTCTGTGATACTTGAGTTCCTGACTGTAGATAACAGATTTCTTGGTATGTTTGGGGTGTTTACTGGTCCTATGAGGTGGTGGTCTGTGGGTTTCTTGTATATAGTTGTCTGTAGGGTTCCATTGTTTACGTTGGTTGTGTTGTCAAAGAAGTTGATGCTATTGTGGAAGTGTTCTGGAGAGAGTTTAATGGACAGGTTGTGGTGGAAATGTATGACACCAATCCAGAGGACCGAACAAGGACACTCCACAGAAAAATGATAAAGACAGAAACACCCATATCACCTGTGGGTGAACATTTTTCATAAAGCAACCACTCTATACCTGACCTATAAGGCTCTCATCCTTAAAAGAAACCTGCATAACACTTTCAAAAGATGAGCCTGGGATCTTAAATTCATAACTTTACTAGACACTAAAAATCATGGACTGAATTGAGATGCTGGATTTAAGGGTTCATTACAACAATCTGTACTGCACTAACAACCCCTCCTTCCCCCCAGGTGCCTCCCCACCCCATTTCCTTTCCCCCCTGTGGCTGGAGGGGTGTTAACAGGCCACTTCACCTTGAAAGGACCCTTGAAATATGTGTTAACTACTTATGTGAAACAATCTGTTCCAGCTTGTATTTAGCATGCTGTTTGAGTTCTTCTTTTCCCAGAACTGATTAGAAGAGCTATTTGTAAACTCAACAGCTTTTCTCTCTCACCAACAGAAGTTTGTCCAGTAACAGGTATTACCTCACCCACCTAATTTCCGTATTTTAATATATTAAGGTTTCTTTTAAGTATAGCCTTCATTGTGAATTTTCTAGGTTTTACCCTTAAATTGGTGATACATATTCTCAACCTTAACTAGATTTTAACATAGCCTTTTTGTTTAATAGTAGTTTTGAATGTATAGACTGAAACAGCTGTTTCAGTCTCATACATTCAAAATTGAGGATTAAACAAAAAAGGTTGTTTGTCCAAATGCTGGATCTGCATTACAGTAATCAAATCTCCTGGTTAATAAAAAATTAAGCATTTTCTGGGATAAGAAACTAAGCATCCAGACATACTGAAGACTTTTAAAAGATACAAGCAGCTGAAATATATTTTGCCTTTTTAGGTAAACTTAGTTTCCTTCACCAAGGAAGAAAAATTAAAAAGGCCTACATCTGCTAAGGCCAAGATATTTTGGTGATTGAATTGCTTCCATGATCATTTGTGATATTTAGTTATGCTATGTTGTCTTAATAGTCCGTGTCAATTTAAAATAGTTAAATAACTGTATTACTTATGTTTTTAGCTGGCCTATTGTGTTGTGCAGTTTCTGGAAAAAGATACGTCATTAACAGAACCAGTAAGTGTTTTTCAACTGAGTATTTTCCTTTTGTATGTCTAATCTGAATTAAAATATTTCAGTGCAACTCACACATAAATAATAGCATTGTTTGTTTGCCAGTACTAATTTTGAATAATGAACTGTTGACGCTTCAGAAAAATTAGTGTTCCTAAATCCAGGACATTTGCCAAAAAAGAGTAGTTTTTAATTTTGAAAGCCCAGCTATATCTATTAGTAAAATCTGATTTTCATTTGTAACAAAAATGGGAATATAGATTAGAAATAGTTAAATTGCTGAAATCATGTGACTGACCTCAGTATAGGGAAAAGATCTTCAGTATAGGGAAAAGATCCTCAGTGGTCTTGGCCATGCCTTCCCAGTTGACCAGAAACTGGAATTTTTGTCCAACTGGAAATTCTGATACTTTAACATTGTATTTTCATCCCTAACTGGGACAAATTTCAATATTTTGAATTTTTTTTCCATGGAATAAAAGATCCTGAAAAATTTTGACACACAAAATGTTGAAGTCTTTTTGTTTCAACAAAATGAAATCTGGTGACATTCCAAACAGAGCTGATGCTAGGCATAAGCAGACTAAGCAATTGTTTGGGCCCGAGCAGCTCAAGAGGGGCCCCCTAGTCATTTTTTGTTATAAGAACTTGCCTGTTTCTCTATTGTCAGAGGAGGTGTGGGGGCCCCTGCCAAAATATTCCTGCTTAGGGCCTGCAATGGGCTAGCACTGGCTCGGATTCCAAAATCAAAGCATTTTGTTTCAGGTCAGTTCAATATTTAACTGTCTGAGCTGCTAGAGTGCCTCATGGGAGTTGTAATTCAGGTTCCCTGGGCCCCCATTCTCCTCTATGAGCCTGACCAAACTCCCTCTCCCATGATATGCAGTAGCAGGTGAGCCAACAAACTGAAATGTATTGATTTGGAATGATCTGATCCAAAACCAAGTCTTTGTCTTGTTTTCCCCAATGGAAAATTGATTTTTTTTTTTAATGAAATTGAAATTTTCCAACAAAATTCAGTTTTATTGAAACCACATTTTTTTTACAGAAAATTTCTGACCCGCTATATTTTCAGTGCAGGATTGTTTACTTGATCAGTTAGGCTTGGTTCTTCTCAATAAAAGAAAAATGGATCTTGTTTAGACAGTAATATTGACATACACACAGCAGATATTTTTTAGATATGGTTGTGTGGGTGCCCAAAAAAGTTGGAGCAAATGGCAAAAGTTAGAGCTTCTTGGCATATAAAATTCTATGGACACATACTATAATCCAGAATCCAAACTTATTTTTAAAAACAGTTGTCTCTGACTTCATGGTTGAAGAAAACCTTGAAAACATGAACAGATTCCAAATCAATACAGTGGTGTCATCAGATAGCCTGAAACAATAACTCAGAGGTGTGAACTACCTCATTCAGATTAATGGATTAAGTCTGAAATTTAAAGATGAATTTAAATATCAACATTAACTATTTCACTAATGATAATTTTAGCAGAAACATTCAGCAAATATTCCATAACCCTGAGCTATCTCCAACACCGTCCCAAGTGCCTAAAGCCCCAAATGTCCTTTATCCCAACTGTTAAATCTTCCAACTCGGCCTTTGACAACTTCTGCATTGTGGTTATACATCATCAAAATAAAAGAATAAGGACAAAGAAACTAAAAAATGTGGAGACAGCACAATATTTAATATAAAAATAAAACAGGCTACTAGGCTGATTGTATTTTTCACTTTAAAGTTGTTTTTAAAAAGGTAAATGAAACAGCTGTCAAATTTCCAGCCTGCTTCAGCAGTATCTGCAGAATTTAGTGATCTTGTCACAGATTTTAGGTCCAGATAGCTACAGAGTACGTTATATTCAGTGAGGGGGACACAACACAATAGAGCTAAATTATCCAACAAGAACACCAAATTCTGCTGCAGTGTTACATTTATTTCAAGGACATAATAAATTAATTCAATCCCCCTTGCCCCTACAAAAACACACAATTAGGTCTTATAATTCTATTTACTCTTAACACAAAATTTGTCAGATTATTTTCTGAAAATGACATTTTTATGTTCTGCAAGCAGCCCTTGACCCTGGCTTAGAGGCCCCTCATCTCCCCCTCCCATGTGTGTTGTGGAAGAGAGGGTTTGCGGCAGGTCCTGACTGCAGCCATAGGCTCTAGGTAGCCTTGCTAGCCAGTCTGCACTATTGTTCTCATTGCTGCACAGGTGCAAGCAGATTCCAGTTCTGGTTTCCCAACTCTCTGATGTCTGTCCCACAGAACAGTGCAGAGGCATGCACTATAATCCAATTAACTCCCCATTGTGGGGAAAGCTTTAGAACAAGAAGCAGCTATAGGCCGGTCCCAGCAGGGCAAAGAGATTGAAAGCAAAATACAAGGCACCTGGCTTCAACATAATGTTAAATTTCAGTGGCAACAATGTTGAATTCCATGGCCAAACAATCCACAGGGCTCTACCGGTATGTCTACATTGCAGTTTAACACCTGCTGATGTTTTGGGCTTGGAGCAGCCCAAGCCCAAATGTCTGTGCTACAATTAAACAGTCCCATGAGCCCGAGTCAGCTGACAAGGGCCATCCACTGGTGTTGAATTTCAGTGTAGGCGTATCCTGAGGTGAATGAAGCAGTTTACTCCTTTTGAAGATATTTCAGGTTCTTTGTAAATTCAGGGAGACAACATTGGCTGACACTTTTGCAGCCATGGGGCTAGAAACATTTTTATTTTTTTTAAATTAACTGTAGTCAAATGCCATCTATAGTAATTTATAAAAATTTGTTTTGTGAGCTATAAAAATTGAAGATCTATAACCCCTTTCCCATGTAGAGACCCACTCTTCTAGATCAATTTTTGTCTAAATCCCTCTCCCGTCTTTTCATCTGGGTTGTTTTCCTAAAATATCTTTCAATTAAAATTACATATATTTTAGAAATGAAACCTTTTGTTACAGCTTGCTCCCAGTTCAACTCCTCAAATGTGGTTAAAGATCTAGACAGAGCTGTCTTGTATCCAGATTTCACAAAATGTTTGACTTGTAAATATTGAAATATGGGATCTTTATATTATTTACATTATTATAATCTGTGTGATTTCAAAACAAGATTCAGGAACAGCTGCCCAAATTGACTAATCTCAGGTCTTACCCCCAACGAATAGTCACTTTGATATTTCCTAGCGGCTGTTTATCTATATTGCAAATGGTTCCGTCGCCAGACGAAACAATAGGGGAGGATATGGAGCAACCCTGTCTCATACCCCTTAGACAAATTTAAAGGAGGAGATTGATGACCATTAACCAAACTAGATGCTCGACGATGAGTATTCAGGGCCAACATGCCCTTATAAAACTGACTCATTTTCTTTTTAATAAAATATTTTAAAGGGTAAACTGATGTCATTTGCAATGTTTCTACTTCACTACATTAAATTCCTTTTGTTTTTGGTTTTTTAAAAGCACATATTAAATAACTTTTGAATGATGTAGCAGATGGACTTGGTGTAAGGCAAATGAATGCATAAAATGACAGTGTTAAGAATACAGTGTTGTAGCCGTGTCAGTCCCAGGATGTTAGAGAGACAAGGTAATAAAAGGTATTACTTCACCTACATTGTCTCTCTAATGTTAACAATGGGACATGCACTTGGTGTGAGGCAACTGATTCAACCCTGTTTTTGTTTTGTCACACTTATTAGGTCAGCTCATGTTTAAGAACTAAATTAGAATAGTTGTATTTACAAATATCTCACTTATTCCTTGGTAGGAAGTAATCTCTAAATTTACCCTGAGTGATATCTGAAGCTGTTGTAACTATGGTAGCCTGCTTCAGGTCCATCAGGACGTTTGCAGAGTTGACAAGTAGAGTTCATTACCTAATTGTGATAAGTGCTATAGCGGTGATACTCAGACCTCAGTGGTTCCGGAGCCAAATTAGCAATCAACAATTACTCGAAAGCACCACAGTAGTGTGAATTCATGGTTTCATTTACTATAGTGCTATTCATATTTAAACAGTATGACAAGGGAAATATTTAGGGTTTTACATATCATATTATTCTCACTGCAAATAAGTTAATAACTTAGTGCAAGTTGATAACTTAATTTGTTAATAACATAGTAAAAGCATCCTGATTGGTTAAACAACTTAAATTGGTTAATAATTAAATCACACAGTGTTTTAATATGATGTGCTGCAAGAGACACATTAAGAGCCACTTGCGGCTCATGACCGCAGTCTGAGTATCACTGCATTATAGTTTTGACGCTTCAGGAATGCTGGATTCTGTGAGAAGCAAGCGCAATACACAATTCCTGTAAATAATGGTGATTGTCCAGTGGGTCCATATTGCTGTAGTTGAAACCTGTTTGCAGTCTAAAACAGTCAAAAGCAGTTAAGGTTGGATTATCCACACTTTGTAAAAGCTTTGTCTGGTGTAGGCACTAAATCTTTGTATGTTAGCCTTAGTAAGTAGACTTTCGGAGTTTGAGTATGTTTTGAAGAAAACGTAGACATTAATGCTTAAGCAGCAGTTTTAAAATATGTAGTATATGTTAAGTACCTGGTCCCTGTTCTTTATAGGCTTCTTTGGCATTGTATTTTCCAGGTGTGAGTATCTAGCTGATGCATATATTTTTTTGTTTAAACCATTTCTTTATGCAGTTAGAGTTCTCTGAAGATAATATCCCCATAGGGACACACCTAACTTCCTTACTACTTAGTCCTGGGCATGACATATTTATTCATTCCAGCTGAGAAGGAAGACATTTAAAAATACTATTTGACACAATTAAGTGTCCTTAACCCTTTGACTCTAGGAGATTATGGAAACTTTAGACTTTTTAGATAACCTATGGTTTCATGCATCTGATAATTTGAGTTTAATGAAGTCATACTCCAGGTAGAAGTATATAGTAATTTCTCACAATTTTGTTTGGCAAATATTAACTGTCTGAAAATATTATGTTTTTCTCCTCTATTGCTCAGATTGTTTTGTGCCTAGGAAGGCAGTCAGGAGAATAGCTATTATGCTTGTAAATTTTCTGTTTTGTTACCAAGGAACCAAAGTCTCAGCATAATTAAGTCTCTAAGCTATAAGCTAATTAAACAATAGAAAAATGACCAAGACTTCATTTTAAGAAACTGTATCTATGTAAATAAACTGCTTAACATTGTAAATCCAGCAAAACTAGGACAGCTAGTTTAAATAAGAATGACTCCCCTCCTATGCCCCTTGAGTTTAGTGGAGAAGCAGATAAATGGTAACAAAAATAGCTATGTGAAGGAAAATCAGAGGTTAATCTCAGTAAACTTTAGGAGTTTAAATTTCTTTGTTAGAATCATAGAGTTGGAAGGGGGACCTCAGGAGGTCATCTAGTCCAACCCCCTGCTCAGAGCAGGACTAACTTCAGCTAAATAATCCCAGCGAGGGTTTTGTCAAGCCACAGCTTAAAAACCTCTGAAGATGGAGATTCTACCACCTCCCTAGGTAACCCATTCCAGTGCTTCACCACCCTCCTAGTGAAAAAATTTTTCCTAATGTCCAACCTCGACCTCCCCCCCTGCAACTTGAGACTGTTGCTCCTTGTTCTGTCATCTGCCACCACTGAGAACAGCCTAGCTCCATCCTCCCTGGAACCCCCTTTCAGGTAGTTAAAGGCCGCTATCAAATCCCCCCTCATTCTTCTCTTCTGTAGACTGAACAAGCCTAGTTCCTTCAGCCTCTCCTCATAAGTCTTGTGCTCCAGCCCCCTAATCATTTTTGTTGCCCTCCGCTGGACTCTGTCTAACTTCTCCACATCCTTTTTGTAGTGGGGGGCCCAAAACTGGACACAATACTCCAAATGTGGCCTCACCAATGCCGAATAGAGGGGAATGATCACTTCCCATGATCTGCTGGCAATGCTCCTACTAATGCAGCCCAATATGCTATTAGCCTTCTTGGCAACCAGGGCACATTGCTGACTCATATCCAGCTTCTTATCCACTGCTACCCCCAGGTCCTTTTCTGCAGAACTACTGCCTAGCTCGTCGGTCCTCAGTCTGTAGCTGTGCATGGGATTCTTCCATCCTAGGTGCAGGACTCTGCACTTGTCCTTGTTGAATCTCATCAGATTTCTTTTGGCCCAATCCTCCAGTTTGTTTAGGTCCTTTTGTATCCTATCCCTACCTTGCAGAGTATCTACCGCTCCTCCTAGCTTAGTGTCATCTGCAAACTTGCTGAGGGTGCAATCTACCCCATCCTCCAGATCACTGATGAAGATGTTGAACAAAACCGGCCCCAGGACCGACCCCTGGGGCACTCCGCTTGTGACCGGCTGCCAGCTAGACGTGGAGCCATTGATCACTACTCGTTGAACCCTATGCTCTAGCCAGTTCTCTATCCATTTTATAGTCCATTCATCCAACCCATACTTCCTTAACTTACTGATAAGAATACTGTGAGAGACCGCATAAAAAGCTTTGCTAAAGTCAAGGTATATCACGTCCACCGCTTTCCCCACATCCACAGAGCCAGTCACCTCTTCGTAGAAAGCCATCAGGTTGGTCAGGCATGACTTTCCCTTGGTGAATCCGTGTTGACTGTTCCTGATCACCTTCCTCTCTTCCAAATGCCTTAAAATGGATGCCTTGAGGACCTGCTCCATGATTTTTCCAGGGATTGAGGTGAGGCTGACTGGTCTGTAGTTCCCTGGATCCTCTTTCCTCCCTTTCTTGAAGATGGGCACTATATTTGCTTTTTTCCAGTCATCAGGGACCTCCCCCCGTTGCCACGAGCTTTCAAAGATAATAGCCAATGGTTCTGAAATCACATCAGCCAACTCCCTCAGCACCCTCGGGTGCATGGACTTGTGTATGTCCAATCTTTCTAAATAGTCTTGGACCTGTTCCTTTAGCACTGCGGGATGTTCACCTCCTTCCCATTCTGTGCCGCCCAGTGCAGCAGTCTGGGAGCTGACCTTGTCTGTGAAGACAGAGGCAAAAAAAGCATTGAGTACCTCAGCTTTCTGCACATCCTCTGTCACTAGGTTGCCTCCCCCATTCTGTAAGGGGCCCACACTTTCCCTAATCTTCCTCTTGTTGGTAACATACCTGTAGAAACCTTTCTTGTTCCCCTTCACGTCCCTTGCTAGCTGCAACTCTAATTGTGCTTTGGCCTTCCTGATTTCATTCCTGCACATTCGAGCAGTATTTTTATAATCCTCCCTAGTCATCTGACCAAGCTTCCACTTCTTGTAAGCTTCTTTTTTGTGTTTAAGTTCTCCAAAGACTTCTTTGTGAAGCCAAGCTGGACACCTACCATATTTGCTATTCTTTCTGCACATCAGGATGGTTTGTTCCTGTGCCCTCAATAAGGTTTCTTTAAAATACAGCCAGTTCTCTTGGATTGTTCTTCTTTGAGTGCTTGCTCATTCCCCTATAGGTGCATGCATGCCTCTGTGCATGGCTACTGGAACATTTTTCCCCTTAGCAGATCCCGTAGGGCTGGCTCTGGCATCCCATGCACATGCCGTGGTATATGAGGTTCTGCTGGCCCTATGCCCCCTCAGATCCTTCTTTCCGCCCGTGACAGTTACTGGAACTACCTGTTTGCACTGCAAGCGCTTAATTCCCTGTCTTTTGAACTTTAAGTAATTTTTTTTGTTAGTTAGTTAGTTAGCTTAATAACTATTGTTAGTGGTAGTTAGAGACCTTGAGGTAGTCTAGCTGAGACTTTACCGGGAGTGGGTATGCTTCGGTCTCATGGCTTCAAGCCGTGTACTTCCAGCGTGAAGGCTTTCCCACTAAGTGACCCCTACTGCCTGAAGCGCGTGGGGGGGGAGGGAGAACCCTTGTAAGGAGATGAACAGATCTGCAAGGCTTTTGGACCTCCAGAAAATCCGCCTGAAAGCCTCGCTTATGGAGCCCTCGACCGGCTCTGAACCAACCCGCCGCGGTACTCAGCATGCCGCCAGTGCAGATGGCACCGTCAGCACCGACCCGACACGGCACTGTGAAGAGATGGAATCGGAGCGCGGATGCTCCCCTGCACTGTCTAAGCAGGTGGGGTGGATCACCGATCCGTACCGAGGTCGGAGCATGGAGACCTGCTGCCTGAGCCAGCATCTCCAGCCAGGGAGCCTTCCCCGACTCTTGGGAGTGGGGGAGCCTCTCAGCACCTACCGGCAGCATCGAACTCTGAGGCTGTCGGATGGCAAGAGCCTAGTTGACCTTGCATATGCCACCGCTGCCCATACCTCCACGAGAGAGAAGGGCCTGGCGTTACAGGGGAAGTCCGTGTTGGGACCCCCAGAATGGCTCAGGAGATCTCCGGTACGGGGAGGAAGATCTCCTGCAGACCAGTTTCCTAGGGTAGAGAAAAACGCTGCCCTAGTAGTTCTCAGGTCGCGGTTGCCCGACTGATCTGCATCAAGGCGGAGAGCGAAGTTGCCCGCCCGACACCAGTCTCGATCCCCCCGGCACCAGGTGAGGTCCATCCCACTGCTCCTGCAGCAGAGAGTTTGCCCGCAATGACGCAGCGCTGATCCCGGTCACCGGAGACAGTCTCGGTACTGAGGAATTCATCAGGCAGGGCCAAACCCGGTTGCCGGAGAGAGACTCAGCACCGAGGAGTTCGCTCCCTGCACCAAGGCAGCACTGAACCTGGATGCCGGAGACAGCCTCGGCATCGAGGATTCGCTCCACACTGAGGCTGCGCCAAACTCGGTGGCCAGAGACACTCGGTACCGAGGAGTTCGCCCTACACTAAGGCCGGGCAGAACCTGGTCGCCGGAGTTTGACTCGGCGCTGAGATGCATGCAGAGCACAAAGTCCTCGGTACTGGGATGATGATCAGGTAAGCCCAGCTCGCCGAAGCGTTGTCCATATGCCTTTTCCGGCCGCAGCACCCATGTCGAACCTGGTAGTCAAGGTCATCAACATCGAGGGGACACTGTCCTGAACGATGGTACTGCACAGTGAAAGCCTTTGGGGCAGCCCCACCGTGGTCTTTGGAAGGTGCCTCAGTGTCCCTTTGGGGATGTAGTAGCTGGGGGAGCCACCACCAGTGAAAGGTGCCAGAGCTCCAGGAGCATGTAGCCCTGGATGGCCTCAGAGGCAGTGGTCACTCCAATGGCTGTATGGAGGCCTATGGGGTTTCCCGGGGGGGACGGGCCCATGGTCCGTCAACCCCTCAGGGGTGCAGTCAATGCCTTAGATAAAGGGAAAGGACCACCATTCACCCTCGGATGATGACTTGGCCCCACAGGCAGGGACTCCTGTGGGAACTGCCTGTTGATGGGAAGAGGTGCCGGGAGAATCATATCCCCTCCTACCCCCCCCGCCGGTTGAAGCATGTTCCTGAGCCCTGGTTGATTCCAGGGCACACTGGGAACTGCTCAAGAGGTGGCCTCCACCTTGGAGCTGGAGGCGAAGGAGCTAAAGGGGTATCAGACAATCTCTTTAATGTGTTTAGTGGTGGGCCCCCACAGGGTGGGTAGCCCTCCCGATCTACAAAGGGGCACTCAAGATAGTGAGTCCTCCATAGCCCAATACCTAAATGAGCCGAGAAGAGTATTACACCCCAGCCAAGGGTTTTGAATACTTGTTCACCACCCTGCCCCAAGTCCCTGGTGGTGGTCGCCACCAACCACAGGGATAGGTAGGGCAGCCGGGCTCTACTCCAGAGAACAAAGGTGATTGCAAGCCAGACTTGTTTTGAGAAACCATTTTATTCAATAGCACTACCAGCAAGTAGAAGGTGAGCCCTTGCAGGGAGGACTCAGTGAGCCGCTTTGCTAAGGCGCTGCCTGGTAGCAGGCGCTGAACTTGTATACCATTGCAGGAGAAGATACCACGGGAGCTAGAGCAGCGCTCCAGGCATCCTCAGTTGCTGCTGATTTGGTGGGCAGAGCCATACCCTCCGCCATCGGCATGCTCCGAGGTTAGTGGCTGCAATTCTAGGCTGTCCCAAAGGTCCAGCAGCCCATCTGGGGCCATCCCTTGGATGAGTCAGCCTTGTCTTTGGTTCAGATGGATGTGAAGCTGCGTGGTTGGAAGGACTTCAAGACCATGCTCTGTTCCCTGGGCCACTACACGCCACAGACCTTTAGATGTCAGGCAGGTCCCCCGGGACAGCAGCAGCAGAGCTGTCAGCCACGGCCGTCTCATGACCTACAGGCAATGAGACAGAGTCAAGGGGCTAGGAGACACCATCCACCCTGAGTGGCTTCTTAGGCCCTCAGTAAGGGTCATCTCAGCGATAGGGCAATCTGCTGGTGCACGCAAGAGCAGTGCCCTAGCCTCTACCCTCCTGGTTCATGTGGGCCAGGATGCTTGCGGGCCACTGGGTCCTTGATATAGTTCGGTGGGCTAGGCCCCCCCTGTTGTCTTCTTCTCTCTCCCTCCCCCGCCCCACGACACCTCCCCCTTCCTCCCTCTGTGGCAATTCCACATTCAAGAGGTTGAGGCTGGAGGAGTGCAAAAGGTCCCTCAGGACATGGCGGAAGAGGTCCTACTCCAGGTACTTCCTTGCCCCCGAGAAAAGGGGATTTAAGGACTGTCAGATCTATGTCATCTCACAAATACCGCAATGGACTCAAGTCTTGCATGGTCTCCCCAGCTACAGTATTGGATATAGCTGTCTGGTATGCTGCCCTGGACGTCAGGGACGCATATCTTCAATGCTTCCTTCACCTCGTAGTGGTTGGCTTCCTCTAATGCTTTACGGCTTTACCCTGTGGCCTGTTCTCGGCCCCGAGGGTGTTTTACCAAAGGCCTGGCAGTGGTAACTGCGCACGTGAGGCAAAAGGAGGTGCAAGATTTGCCCATACCTGGATGATTGGGTAGTCAGAGGCAGGTCCAGGTCCCAAGTCCAGAGCAGGGCGAGCCAGTCAGGCGCCACTTATGGCTGGTGCGTCCTGCCAGTAAACAAACAAACAAGTTCACGTTGACTCAGGTGCAGCCTATGGAATGCATTGGCGTAACCAGTTGCTTCCTGGGCCAGGCCTCCTTGCCCCAGCCACGCTGTGAGGCAGCATCCCTCAGAATGGCTGACCTGCGCAAATTCCCTACGATGACAGCCAAATGTTGCTGACAGCTGGTAGGTCACAGGGTGGCCTGCACCTGTGTGTTGGGACTAGCTAACCTGATGCTTAGGCCGCTTCAGTCACGGCTAACCTAGGTGTACAGTCCGAGCAGGTAACTTCTGCACCAGGAGGCTGCGGTCCCCTCTCCTCCCCTTCCCTCCTCCCTAGGCTGGTGGACGATTCCTCAGGATGTGTGAAGGGGAGTTCTGTTCATGGAGCACGCTCCTCCAGTTACCCTGATATCGAACACTTTGGGCAGAGGGTGAAGTGCCATATCAGCCCTGTGAAGGGAACCTATTGGTCCTTAGGACCTGGCGGTGATCACCTCCCGGGGGGTGAGGAACAATGAGGCAGACCGCGTCAAGGGGTCGCTCTTCCTCACCACGCGGGGTCGCTGTGTCCACTAAGGGCGTCTACGACTGTCTGGAGAGGGGAGTTTCTTCAAGGGGAAATCTGTCTGTATCGGACTGCAGCACAAGGTGTCCGCAGTGCTGCTCTCTCCATGGTCAAGGGGCTGGGGCTATCGCCAATGCTATCCGTCTGTAGCAGTCAGAGAGCTTCATATTCACTTTCCCACCTTTCCCCTCCTGCATACAGTTCTGCTAAAGATGAGAAGGGGTTAAACAGATGCCATCTCAATTGTTCCAGCCTGACTACGCCAGCACAAGTTCAGCATACTGCTGGATTTCTCGATCGCCCGCCTCAGAAGCCTCCAAGACAGCGCGATCCCATGATCACAGTCGCCGGTGGTGCCCAGACCTGAACCCTCTACACCTTAGGGAGTGATGGATTGGTGGCCGAGAGACGACGAGCGAGCCGCTCAGAGCAAGTCCAGTGAGTCGTGCGGGGTAGCAGGAAACCCTCCAAGCAGGTTGTGTACCACATAGTTTCTCAACCTGTGGTATGTGTACCCCTGGGGGTACACGAGACACAGGCTGGGAGTACCCGGGGAAAAACAGAGTGAAGGGGAGGCAGGCGGCATCTGCCGCCTTCCGACCCAGTCCCAGCTGGGAGACGGGCAGCAGCCACCGGCTTTTGGGGAAGGCACGCAGCAGCTGCCCGCTTCCCACCCAGTTGCAACCCTCAGCTTCTGGGGGAGGCGGCCAGCAGATCCCCGCTTCCTGCCAGGTCTCAGCTCCCAGGTGGGAGCCTGGTGACAGCCTCCTGCATCTTGCGAGCTGGGCTCGCAGCTGGGTGGCAGTCCACTTGCGCACCAGCTCCAAGCCGAGGGAAAGCCTCCAGCGCCCCAACTTGAAGACAGGCAGCAGCCACCTGCCCATATCCCTGGGTCCCAGCTGACACGGAAACCTCCTCTGCCCCAGCTCGGATTGGATGGCAGCCAGGTGGTAGCTGCTTACAACTTGCCCAGGTGGCAGTCCCCCCCCCTCTGGCTCAAAGCCTAGTGCCCAGAAAACTTGTCAATTTCACTGCTCTAGTTGAGCAGTGAAATTGACAACTATGACAGCCCCAGAGTTCACCAGTTACCCTTCCTCCTGGTCTCTCTCTCACCCTTTCCTCCCCTCAAATCTATAGCAAAAAATTTGGCATGCCGCTCAAAGTCTCCTAGCTTTGGCCAAAATCACCTCTAACCCAGGTACATACTTGAATTGCGCACCCCTGGTGTAAAGGTAGTAACCCTACCCACACTAGATCTGACATCTGTCATATCACGGCCTTATATACTTAGCCCTTCTGCCAATATATGGCTCACATTAGTCTGTAAATATAAAATCCTGTGGAAAATTGAGTGTTGGGGTACTTAGTAAAATTTTCAGAAGTTAGGGGATACTTGCTACTTAAAAGGTTGAGAAACACTGGTGTACCGGGTTAATTGCTTGCTGGGAGGAGTCCCGGGGTATTCCGCCCAGCTTTTCGCCAGTGCAGGCGATCTGGGAAATACTTGCCACAGTTAAAGCTCCAGGGACTGGCTGCGGCCTCCCTGAAGGCCCACCTAGCAGCCATATCAGCCTTCCAACAGTCACTGGAGTGGGGATTGCACTTCTCCCATCTGATGTCGGTTAGGTTCCTGAAGGGGGTGGGAGGCTCTATCCATAGGTCCGCAACCCAGTGCCTCCCTGGGATCTCGACCTGGTCCTTCCTGGCCCACAGGATTTTCTCCCCCCTCCCCTCCGAACTCAGTCATGCCCGCTACTCCTGCCTTCCGGGAAGGTGGCCTTCCTGGGGGGTGTTTACCTCGGCAAGGAAGGTCTCCAGGATCAGGGCTCTGACCTTGGAGCCCCCTACACCCAATACTGTATTCTATAAAGATAAGGTTCAGTTGAGGCTGCACTGGGCCTTCCGAACCAAGGTGGTTTCCCAGTTTCATTGTGACCAACATATACTCTCCCTGTTTCCCCCCAAACCACATGGTTCGGAAGAGAAGAGAAGACAGTACTCGTTAGAAACATGAGAGGGGCCCTGGCTTCTACATCAGGTGTACGAGGCTGTTCCGGAGAGCGATGCAGCTCTTCGTCGCAGCAGCCAACCAGATGAAAGGTTCACTGGTCTCTGCCGGCGCATTTTCCTTGTGAATAACTTCCCTCATCGTGTTCGGCTACAAGCAGGTGAAGGTGCCGCTTCTGGGTGCCACCACAGCTCACTCAACGGAGCTCAAGCTCCATCTACAGCCTTCCTAGTGGAAGTGCCAGGGCAGGGCATCTGCAAAGCAGCTGCCAGGCTGGCGGTACATACCTTCATGTCCCACCATGCCTCTGTCAAACAGGTGCCGGAAGACATGGGCTTCAGTGGAGCTGTGCTGCAGGCAGCTCACCGCTAACTCCGGCCCACCTCCAAGGTACTGCTTGTTAGTCACCTATAGTGGAATGAACATGAGCAAGCACTCGAAGAAGAAAATAAGGTTATTTACCAGTAACTGATGTTCTTCGAGATGTGTTGCTCATGTGCATTCCACAACCCACCCCCTGCCCCACCACCGCAGTTGGCGGAAAGAAGGAATTGAGGGGGTGTATGGCTGGCAGCACCTCATGTACCGCAGAATGTGCGTGGGACTCCAGGGGGCGCCGGAGCCAGCCCTACCGGATCTGCTAAGGGGGAAAAAAGTTCCGGTAGCCGTGCACAGAGGCGTGCACACACCTATAGTGGAATGGACATGAGCAACACATCTCAAAGAACATCAGTTACTGGCAAGTAATCATGTTTTTGGTATTGTCTTTACTGTTCCCTCTCTGGAAAAGCAGTGCATGAGCTCAGAATCCTCTAAATCAGTGCCATTTGGACTAGTACTTTGCAAGTAAGCCCTTAGTTCATTTCAACTTTTCACATTGTAACCCCATTTGGTTTGGCTAAGACCCCTCATTTCTTTACCAAGTGTTGGACAGTGATGATGGTTTGTTTCAGGAGTCATGTTGTCCATTTCTAGATGGCTGATTTATTGGGTGTTTGCACAGGCCACAGAAGTGAGCCTCCCAGCCTGAGCTGATAAACTTGGGATAGCAGAGCACTAGTGCAAGCTCTAAAAATAGCCATGTAGACAGTGGGTTTGAAGTTGTAGCTCAGGCTGGAGTTCAGGCTCTGAAGTCCACCCCACACCCTAAGCTTCCCATTAAGACTTCACAAGGAATGTATTGTTCTCTGCATATAAGTTGCTCCCTTTTAATGAATCTGAACTTGGGACTTTCCTGGTTGAGCCAATGATCATATTCACTCTTCATTTTTCATTAAAGTGATACTCTGTTCTGTAACTGCAGCAGGTGCTTCTCTCCTAGAATAGAGGCTTTTACAGACCTTCGAAGTCAGAGGCTATGGTAATGTTGAAAATATGAACTAAGCATGAACCAGTGCAGCAATACATACCAGCATTCTGAATAGTTCTAAAAGATGTTATGTCCTGTTTCATCTCTGTCAAGGTTCTGTGGACTCAGTGGTTGCTGAATTTGGCATTTTTCCAAGATAACTTGGATGTTAGCGTCTTTTTGTCCCTTATGAGAAGAGGAGAGGGAACATGCTGTGGAACACTGTGCTCTCACAATTCCTCTGCCACAAAAGCCCCTTGATTTGGCCAGACCTGCAGATTGGGTTTAGGGCCTCTTACATCTATATCAATTAGTCCCTTTTTCACACATCTTGGAATGCTTGCTTCTGCTTTATATATTACAAACTGAACTAGTTCTTGCTGCTGCTGCAACTTATCCTTATCCTCCTCTGTTTGTATTTACCCAAAATAAAAATTTGTTAGTAGTCTGATCCACATCTGTTCTCTGTGGTACCGTCTATTTTAAGGACTTAAAATGACTAACTCTTCCATTGAATTCGTAAGACAGTGTTCTCTGTAGTACCTCTGCATGAGTGTTGCATTGAGAAGGAAGGTGAGGTCCAGCTGCTAATGGAAGATCCTCTCACAGTGTTCTGTTAAAAACTAAAACAAAATGATGTGCCCATACTCAACTTCAGGAAGAGCCATGCCTCCTAAGAAGAGATTCTCTGAATTTTTATTTCAAACAGTTCATCAGTCTTCTAAAACTCACAAGTTACTTGGAGAATCCAGGCTATATACAATAAATTAGATTACAAGAGATTTGAGCTATTATTTAAGTAAAACAAAACAAAAAAATCATGGAGCCTCCAAGCTGGTTGCCACTGTGGACAAATTCAGTGGGGGAGTCAGTCACTAGTCAAAGATTATTCAAGTAGATCAAGCTCTCATTTCAGTCCTGTAATGATCATCAACCTGGTCTGACTGTACCAGAAGATTGGGGATACTTTTCTTGAGGTCAGAGTCTGTCATGCCTGAAATGTCTCCATCCCTGAAATATGTAAAATTGCCACAGGGAACTCGAGTTTACACTTTAGTCAGCACTACTGTCTCAATGAAGAGGCAAAGTCAGATGTTTGTTTTCAGAAAGCAGTCCTTCAATTTTTAACTCCAGATAGTTATCTGAATATATTTTCTCTGCAGATTTTCCAGTTTTTCCTTTTCCAGTTTGTGTCTTTTGGCACCTTAGAGGTGTTGGGGCTATGATTCCTTTATCTTACCTTGTAACAGTTGTTTGGATCTGTGAAAGAGGCTGTGTGTGCATGGCCCAACAGCTACTGGTTTTTAGATGGTTCCAGGTCTTGAGTTGCTAAGGCAAGTGCTTCCTAAAGTATGGATATGTAGATGCTAGCTACATGCAGTAGTGGGGCAGTTTGGACATTCAGGAAACTTTTTGAAGCAGTGTAACTTTGAAATTAAGCAGTTGAAGTATTCTAAACATAAGGCAAACAACATATTAGATGACCCAAAATGGTTCAATCCCCTTTGAACTATATTTTTGGGTAAGTAGTACTATGCTATCATTTTATTATAAAAAATCTAGATGAATATGTACTGGAAACTTGTTCTGGTTTAACTTGTTTTTAATTTTATTTTTATAATAGGTTATCAGAGGATTGCTCAAATTTTGGCCAAAAACTTGCAGTCAGAAAGAGGTTGGTCTTGTTACTTGTGTTAGCATATTATTTTCTTGTAGCTGATATAAAAAAGTGATGCAGACTCAAAGAAGTGTTTTATCCCTATTGTGCTGTTTGTGGGATCTTGCAGGATTCTTTTTTGTGGTTCTCGATGATTTTTCAGAGCATTGACATTCACTGTACAAATTGTGCAAACTTACTTTATTTTAAATCTGACAGCATGACTAATTAGTAAAGATTCTTAGGATAGCTTGTTATCATTAAGAGGATTGTTCTATTTGAGTCCTATTCACTTGGTAGGTAGGCATTTACTATGATTTTTTGAAAAACATGAAAGCTATTTTAAAAAGCATGTTAGTAGTTACAGTGAGTGCAGTCCATTTGCATTGTGCTGACTTTGAACACTATGAAAGTTGACAAGTCTGTCAGTGGCTGAAACATTAAATGGCATTAAACTAAGACAAAGAGAATCCAGAATGGACAAGAAAGTCTCTGCAGCCAGAGCTGAAGAAATAAAATTTCTTCTATTTTTTTAACCTTTGAAGTATAATTTAAAAACTTTAAAAGTAACCAGGAAAAAGAGGCAACACAAGATGGTTGCTATATTCTGGCACCTGAAACCAACAAGTAAGTCCCCTTACAAAAATGTAAGAAGAAAAATTGTAAATTGCAATAAGGTATCTTGCTCAAGCTGATAATGTGCTGTGATAGTAATGTGCCATGTTTCTTACAACATACAAGTCAGTGTGCACCCTGTTCTACTGATTATTCAACTGATATCCTCAGTCTAGCTATGAGGTATCTATATACCTTCTGAATGACATGTATATAAAAGCTTTTCTTTATAAAAACAGGTGATGTTTTTAGGTGAAATTGAAGAAATCTTAGACGTAATAGAACCAACCCAGTTCAAAAAAATAGAAGAACCTCTATTTAAGCAGATATCCAAGTGTGTGTCAAGTTCACATTTTCAGGTATTAATAGTATTTTCAATAGTGTTGCACATTTGATTTCTACATTAATTAGTACTAGCTTGTTTTGTGGTTGTGATTCTGAAATGTGTATTTCAGGTTGCAGAAAGGGCTTTATACTTTTGGAATAATGAGTACATTCTTAGTCTGATTGAAGAGAACATTGACAAAATTCTACCAATTATGTTTGGTAGTTTATACAAGATCTCCAAAGAACACTGGAATCCGTATGTATTGCTTATTCTGACTTCTTTTAAAAGAAATATTATCAGAAATAAATTGTATTAGCTTACTTTCCTGTCTTAGGCTGTGATCACGCAGACACTTATGCAGATACTTAACTTGATGCAGGTGAGTAATCCCATTGACTTCAAAATGAGAATGAAGTGCTGTTACTAAGTATACTTTGAAGTAGAATGTCTAGGAGAATTTTATGTTCTGCCATGCACCACTTACCACAGATAGAAATAATTACTTAGCTGAAGTGAGTAAAATGTTTTCCAATTACTTGAATTAAGGTATTGGATTTCATTCACATCTTTTATTGTTTTACTCCCTTATGGTGATGAATTGGAATGTACTTATTTAAAAAAAAAAAAAAAAAAAAAGAGTAAGGGAATTGGATGGTGGTGTGGTTGTTACACAGGTTTGACCTTGTGTATCATTTTAAAATGATGTATGGTAACTGACCTTAGGAGGCTTCTCATACCCTGAAGCATCAAAATCCGAGGAAAGGACTGTGAGTCATGATATTCCTGCAATATCTACATCAAGACGTTTATCATTGTCCAGGATAATGGAGGAAAAATTTAAACTTTAAGCAAGAAAACAAAATTTTTCAGCATGTAAAATTTCATCCACCATCTAGTGATATAAAAGGATGTTGGAGAGGAGAAATGACGGTTGAATGCTGTTGTGTAATATATAACTCCTAAATGTTAAACAATGAGGCCTATTGTATGCAGTTTCACTTAAAAAATTAAAACCACTATTGCACCTAAGTATTAAGATACCAAAGTGTTTCTTTTTCAGTTAGTGAAATGTTTGGGAATGAAAGACTAAGAAGCATGTTAGATGACTTAGAAATAACAGATTCTGGGCTATTCAGTATTCTGACATCTTAAGTGATACTCTACCCTGAATGTTGACTATTAAAGCTTTATTTTAATGATAGCATGAACCACTGACACCAAATAAACACAGGGAGCTGCTCAGAGGATTGCTTGTATACATCTTTATTCTACTGGCCATACAGAATTAAGACGGTTGTGGGAGAATGAGCTGGATTCTGTTCTGGCTCATGCTTAACCAACAGAGAATTGTTAAATAAGTTCTAAATGCAGAAACTGTATGCTAGGGATGCATGAGTTGCAAAGAATTCACTTAGTTATAGCTGCAAGCACATCAGCTGTGAGACTGAACTATCAATGTTATAGACAGAAGACTAGCTCTGTGTCCTTTGAGTTTCTTGGGACCTCATCAAAATTTAGACCTGAAGAGAATCCCCCTTTTTATCAGTCACAGGAGAAGCCACTATTCTGCCTCAACCATTCTTATGAGATAAGTTATTCCATAAACTAAATGAGTCAAACAGCTAAAGTATACTTAGAGGACTAGCAAATTCAGAAAGGTATCTTTTATTCTGTTCCCATCCAGATAAGAGATTTCAGAATTATATACTTATTTTCTCTCTAACAGAAAATAAGAGTTTACTTAGCTTCAGTGTGATCTTGAAGGAGACAGTTTATGCTCGGAGGAAAGTTGTGATGCAGTCAGTAAATATACTAAGCATTCTAAATTGGATTTTAAGGTTTCTGTTGGTGCTGTGTTTGGGAGATGTTTTCCGTGCTGGTACTTTGAGAAGGTCAGGGGAATAAGAAATCAAAATTTGGTGAATTTTGGCTTCCTGTTAATTTATTATGATAGACTTGCTGTTTGTCACTTCTTAAAGGTGAATAACTGGACATAGTGTGATGAAAACAAAACTTGTCATACATTTTGTATTTCCTTTGAAACTTATTTTTAATATTTGAAATTATTTAACAGTATATAAAGTGTTATACGTGTATATGGCACTCTACAACCAAATAATAGTCCCAGCCCTGAAGAGTTTAGTCTATTTGGGACATGATTTGACAAGTGAAGACAAAAGCTAGTGTGAGAAGGGGTTAAGGGTTATAACAACTAGATCACCAAGATGCTTGAATTAGTAATATATACACCTTGAAGGTTTCATAAATTAAAGTATATCCAGTTCTACCCTGAAAATGTTCCGATATTTCTTTTGAAGGATTATTAGTTACCTCTCAAGTGTAGTACCTAGAGTTTAAACTTTCTGGAAGGGAATTAAGGGAGATAGGTCTTAATATATCTGAATAGCATGTTGTGATTAAGAGGATCTTTCTCCCTGCTATTGGTAGAAGAGCATAATCCTAAACTAGAATATTGATACACATACAAAAAATATGAGCAGCCTAGACCCATCTGAGCTCTGTTTTTAAATGTTTACCTTCATAATCAGCCAGTGTCCTATAATGTATAATCATGGCACTAGAACAGTTTTCTGAGTGGCACATATCACCCCAAAATAATTTACCCCCTCCATAAAGCATTTTCTTTAGTGTAATCTGCAGATGCGTCAAACTCTTTCCCTTGCTTGAGGCTCATCATTCTATAGTCTGAAGATATTATCCATGCTACCTTTATCAACATTAGTATTATATTACCGTTTTATTTTGTAATATAATCTGTTATGACTGTGAGAGTTACCTTAATCAGACTCCAGCCTTTTGCAACCTTGGAGGATATTAACATTTAAAAATTAATTTACTGTGGCTGGTTTATGTGAAGCCTTCCAGTTTTAACGTTTTATAATCCAAGGTAATGAACTAAATGTACTAAATGCATATTTAACAAATCCTCAAGTTCATGCATACAGGACACTACAATAAACATCTTCTTTTAAAACTTAGTTATTATACTGTCTAAATACAGTAAATCTGGAACAGAAAGGGAAAGACAGACACTTAAAACAGATGCTAGTAAACAAATCCTATAATCCAGTCATTTACAGTGCTTTCCTTTTGCTCAGGACCATTGTAGCACTTGTATATAATGTGCTGAAAACATTAATGGAAATGAATGGCAAGCTATTTGAGGAACTTACAAGCTCATACAAAGCAGAAAGACAAAGGTATTCATTTTCTTAGTTTGTGTTTCTGAAATGCATCACCTGAAAAAAGTGTTGAATTTAGTAATATGGATACAACTGCAGTATTTTTAGTGAAATTAATTACTTATAGAAGACTTCATGGTTTGTCAGAGGACAATATAATCTCTCAAAGACAGATGTCACATTCTGCCACTGAGAATCAATGAGTTGAGCTTTGATATTTGGCATGGGAAAAATCCTGGGGCAGTGGCTTTAAAAAAAAAATTAAGAGGAATTTGCAGTAAATAAGAATAGCATACGCTGTTTGATCAAACTAATTATAATGCATATTGCATGTGGATCCTAGACATGTCTAATCATTTTACTTTTTCTGTAGAGAAAAAAAGAAGGAATTGGAACGTGAAGAGTTGTGGAAAAAGTTAGATGAGCTAAAGCTAAAGCAGACTCTTGCTGAAAAGCAAAACCATGCTCACAATGTGCTAAATGCATACAACAGTACAAGTGCCAAATAAAGAAATGACCTCTGCTTGATAGACATACTTTTGTACACATTTTGGAAATATGTAAAAATTGCAAAACAGAAACCTCATCAGTATAGTAGAAATGGCCAACTTTTTTTCTGGCAAAATGTAAATGGAAAAAATCTATGAATTTAAATACAATAGTTGAATGATATATCATTACCACAGCATATTGTAAATTTGTCTAATCATTGATGTCACTTCTGAAGTTTCACAGAAATGAATTTTATCCATAATCTGAGTGAGAATTATGGGAGTGGTGAGAATTGACTTGAATTTTCTTTTTTGATTGTGTTGCATATAGATGGTGTAGTCTATGTACATTTTCCCTTGTTTTATACATGCTTTTTACATTGCTGCAGACCTTGGTTGAGATTCTAGAAGAGGCTTCTAGTTCTGATGTATTTTCTCAAATAAAACTAAGGTACATTACTTTTTACATAAACTTAATGGGCTGCTCTGTGCCCCTTCTCATTACAGATCTCAAAGATGTTGTATTGAATTCCACTGAGTGAAGATTCCTATGCAGTGGGTTTAAATTTTTAATTATGAAAAGCACAACTTAGAAATAAGATGAAGTGTGAAAACATAAAATAAAACTCTACTTTGAACAGATTGCTGTATATCCTGTGTCTGACCTTCCACTTGATGAATGCCTTGCTGTTCACTTGTCCCCTCCATGCTTCTCTCTCCTGGGTCTGCTTAAGTTTGTTTCTCATCCTACAGCTGAGGATGGAGCTTCTGTTACAGCCCATCAATGAAGCACTTATATCAGCCCAAGGAATCTCTGTGGAACAATGCAGTTCTCTCCTCTTTTTCTCCCTTCCCTCCTCCAGAGGCTGATTGAGCTGTTTCTGCAGCACTTTCAGCCTCTGCTGGCCTGGGGAGTGAAACGAAATCTGCCATTCCAAGCAAGGTTTCTACTACTGAAGTGCAGAGCACTAACTACAAATGCCTTGGTTTATTTAATGAAAATGCAGTATGCTTCTTAAATATAAGATGGAAAAAGCTGACTATAGACGTCTTGTTTTACTTAATCGTCTTTTTCATGTCTGTTATCAGAAGTACCATTCCACTCTCTGAAATTGCAGTTGTGTGAAAACTTTTGTAATAAAATCTTCACTGGGGGATTGAGCAGCATTCAATAAAGTCTTTGTTTGTATTTAATGCTGTATATCACCATCTTTTTATGTTCTAGCCATGATGACCAGAAGGCTTATATTGAGTGAGTCCTGTAGAAATGTGTGCAACATTGAGCCTTAATGAAAAGCCTAAGCTATCTAAACTCCAGCAGTGCTGTAGAGTTAAATCTTGGCTGACAATGGATAAAGGTTGTTAACCAATGGTATGCGGCTCCAGATCATGGTGTCCAGGCCCTGTGGCTGATGAAGTATGGAATGTTCCAATACCCAGTTCTTAGCTGTTGAACTACCTCACCAGTGATGCATTCCTAACAAAGTACTTACCCTTTCTGCGTATGTGTGGTAACAAGACAGTGACCTGTTTTCCTTGATTAGTTCTAAAGAGATTCCTTTGTTGCTTGTAAATTCCAGTCTACAATATTTGAATTAGGTGTGCTGCTTTTCTGTAGAGTAACACTTTTTTCACCTTAATTATGGTGTATTTCAGAAAGGAAATAGGGGCTGTGCAGCAGTTTCAAAGTGCACAGATTGAGATGTCTAAAACTGACTGACATGACTCTGGCCTCTGACTGCCTGGGGAGAAGGACTCCATGTGATGCAGGATCTACCAAAGAATGTTTTTGTTTTTTTTTTTTAAACAGCCTGGTCCTGGGTAAGCGCTTGTGTGTTTGGGCTTCCTCAGAATGACTGCTGATTTGGAAAGGACATGAAGTTAAAAACAACTGTGTGAGTAGTGTTTTCCTTGGGAACCATGACTACACGGAGGCAAAGCATTGCCATGTAGTTCTTAGTCTCTTTAGCAGCATACACTACAGCAACTCTTAAATCAAAATGGACACCATGTTTACAGAGCTGAGAATGCAGATTCAAAGAAAAGTAATGGTAGACTTGCAAAAATAGGAGATGGAAATATGCTGTAGTTGCTCAGTTGTGTCTTTGAAGGACAAGCAACTGACCTTTAAGAAACTTAAGTACACATTTGCTTTAGATATAAACTTTCTATTAAAGAAAACATCATGCATAATTTCTTTTCATGATGGAGTGGAGAGTCTTTTAGTCATCTGATGGTGGGATTGGCTTTAAGTAAAAGATTTGATACATAAGAGTAAGGTTTACATAATAAGGTCCCTATTTTATGCTCCTACTAATTACACAGTGGAAATTCCATACCAGCAGTGGTTCCTTTTTCATTGCTCTTGATTCTGCACCACTCTGTTTTGTAGCTCAATGTTACATTTTTGAGACCTCATAGTATAACTCCTGAATAGAAAAAACTGGTTTCAATCCCTCTGCAATTGTTCCAAAACAAAGGGGGTGAAATCTTGGCAAAAACTCAGATGTTAGTGGGGCTAAAGTTTTCACCTTAATATGCTTATTCTAACCAGTTTGTTAGTATTATAAGCATTAAGCTCCCAGTTTGCTCTGCCTCTTGGAATATGAGCAATGGAATTGCATAGGGCACAAGTGGGAGCTGAATTCAGTCTTTGCAAGAAAAGCTTTGTACCTTTTTAGAATAATCAAATGCTGAAAAACCAGCATTTGCTCGTTCTTCCTGGCTTCTTACTATATTTTTGGAGTCAGCTACATTTTGTTATGAAAATTCTTTATTACATCCCTCAAGAATGCATTCTAGATGTAAGGTATTGGTTGAAACTGCATCACCTAGATCCTATACTATCAGAAATTAGGATTGGGTTTTATGAAGAAAAATGTTTCTCCATAAACAGAAGTAGTATGTAGGAGGTCAATTTAGACTTAAGCAATATAAATTTTAATTTTTTATGCGTGAGGCAAAATAGAAAAAACACTGCTTTTCACAGTAACTGAACTTTATGCTGCCATCAGTCTCAATTTCCTAATTTCTAAATTATTATTCCCAACAATTATATTTGGTGTAACTGAGGTCCAGAAACCATCAGCTTGAGTTCTACAAATCTTTTGAGCTGGCCTTGACAGAAATCCATGGACTTGCTTATATGTTAGCTATTAGAATAGTCCAAATTTAAATTTATGCTCAAATTCTACTCTTGTGAAGTTCAAATAAAGTTGTACATAAAGTAGTTGAGAATCTGGTTTATGGAAAAATCATTCTACAGATGAAGTATTAAAGCAAGAGGCTTTGTTTAAGAAGAAATAATTGGTAGGGATCCATGACTTATTCCACATGGCTTACACATAACTTGCTCTTAAAGTAGTTTTAAATACACAGTCAATGCATTTTAACCAAACATGTAATGTTTGATAAAATTCCAAGGCATTCTATGTTCTAGCTCATAAACTGGAGATTGAGAGATTAGACTTTGGGCTTGTCTTCACGTACCTTGGGGATTCGGTGGCAGTCAACCAGAGTTACACAAACTACGCAAAAAACTTGCGTAACTCCCATCTACTTCTGTGCTTCTGTTCTGCGCATCATCTTCACTGCACTGTGCTGACAGGAAGAGCATTCCTGTCGATACAGCGCTACACCACTTGAGAAGGTGGTCTTAATACATCAATTTCTGGATCGACTGATCAAGTCTTCACTGACCGCCCAGTCGATCCAGATAAGTCAATCTGATGGCAGTGAATTTGCCACTGTCAGTGAAGACAGCCTTTGACTCATATTTACAATGATCAAGTAAGTGCTCTAGGCTCCTTGGTGTTCATAGATAATCTGATCTTCCCAGCCACAATTACTGAGGATGACTTAAATCATTTTACTGCTTCAGGACATTTTTATGGTAGCAGGGACAGTCCCTTTAGCTTGTGCAGAAAAGCTTAAACTACTGTCTAGACCCACAACCTACCTACAAATGTCTATCTGTATTCTGTTCTACTATGCTGACATTTTGAACATTACTTTATGAATTCCCTTCCACCCCCAATAGATTGACATGAGCTTGATAAAGTAGTTCATAACTTACATTTTAAAAACTCACGTATTTAGCAGGCTTGTTTTACAGCGGTTCAAGTGTCAGTTCATTTATGCTATCACTCCAGGAAAGGTAAGTATTTCTCCTTGAAGCACAAATTCTCTTTAATTTGTGTAACAGCTGCATTGTTAGTTGAATTTTTATCCAGTGTACTAAATATTTTAAATGTGTTTTAGTCCTCAGGTTATGTGGTTCATTGCTTGACTTCTCTTCAGGTGCCTCCTTCGGATTTTGATCATCCACTTAACACTTAATTTGGCAAAGTCCGTTGCTTTAAACAGAGCCAAGAAAATACCACATAGTAGAGCAATCATGTTCCAAGGATTGGCAGTGACAATCTGCAAAAGAGTTAAACTATTATTTTTGTCACCTCTTACACTCAACCTATGTTACAGCTGTTCAATATGTTGTTAAATTCCATTTATAAAATGTTTGGTTTTTTGCCTTAGACATTTTATACAAGTATTATCTCATAGTCCCTATATGCATCTTCCTGAGTGTGGTGTTTTATCCTCTGAGAATACATTTCTCCTAAGCGTTTTCTTCATGCCCAAACAAATGTTCAGACTTCAAATGTTGCTTCCCACATACTTCAGAGAATTTTAGTTTTGTCTTAGCTTTGTGTGTGCAATTACCAGGTCAAGGAGAGGCTGAAGATGGTCTTGACCTCAGCAACATTTAGATTAGGTTGAAAGAACTTTGAGAATTTCAACCCAATCACTCCCAAATGACATCAGCCTTCCTCCAATGTTTTCTGAGCACTATATGCTGAATTTCTACTTCGTTTAAAACTAAGTCATGTAAGCGTGTGAGGAGTGACTAGAATTTACTCACATCTTGAACTTTCTGTATAAAAGGATCTTTCCATTCAAATACCACAAAAAACAACTGGTCGCTTGCTGGTTTATGCCTCTGGTCAATGTAGTTAACCACACTAGTCTGGAATAGAAAAAAGAAAAGGCAGTTAACTTCTCCCCCTTTAGCGTAAAAGCAGCTTATGATGGAAAAGGTGAAAGTAATCGGACAAGGCTGATTTTAAAATGGGGCTTTTAAATGGCTTGAAGTAGGTATTGGTCTGTTAACTGTTAGCTATTGTAACGGTAGAAAAGTTAAGTTTCCTAGAGTTGATTCAATCTCAACCTAATCTGCCTCCTCTTTTCTACTTTTTTTTTAAAATTAAGTGGCTATTTAATCTTTGAGTGTCCAGCTATGCCCCTACCAAAAGCTGAATTTGTTCCAAAAGGGTCAAGTTAAAAGCAAACCACAATCTCTATCTGAATGTCCTGATTCTCCCAAAACGTGTGCAAGTTTGGTTTACCTGAAGGAATAGATCTGTACTGGTACTTTGAAAAGTGTGATGTAAAGTGACTATCAATAACTATGGAGGTACATTTATCTTTAATCTCACCTACACAATTGACTACAAAATTTTAGGGGGAAGAACAGTGCTTATTCCAGAGCATAATGTCAGGCCTAGACTGGATACTGGCAGCTGCAGGCCAGAGAGAAAGAGCTCAATTAGAATTCTGTCACTTCCCAAGGTGGGTCCCCAACAGCTAGCATGTACAAGGTGCCCTACTGTGCTTGTCAAGCAGTGTGTGATGGGAACAAGTCTTTACAATTTGCAAGCCTCTGTTGACATAACTTACGTAGCATATGCAATACCCAACCACAGAACAGCTGCTGAAAGTGATGTGGTTTGGGGAAACCTGATTTTAGATGAAGCCGATGAGGAAATGGTGTTTAGAAAACTCTTTGGGGCTCATGCAATTTATGCCACCTTCCTTGCAAATGGGCAATAATGTAATCTGATTTTAGCATATGGAAAAACAACTGAGTTGAGAGATTACAAAGCTAATATTACAGATGCACAGTGTGTATGAAGTAACACCGATAGAAAGCACTTATCCCAGGTCCAAGACTAGTGAGGCTAAAGTCTTGGCATGTACATAAAGTACTTTGTATGACTGACAGGTTAGTACATCATATACAGTAAGAGGGTTAATTTTTTTTGTCAATATATTACAGCCAAATTCAGGTGATAGGCTATTTTTCCTTCAGATATACATCAAGGATATGACTTAAGTATAGTCTGTGCCTTACTAAAAAACTATACACTGTATAGTTGGGGTTTATAGATTATAATCTGTATGTGTTTAAATTGAAGGGAGGTTGACCACAGAAAAGTTTACCATACATTTTTGCTGCAGGCTAGAGAGAACTACTCCTCCCAGTTCATTGCAATCTCCTGTCTAGTTACAGAAATGTATTTCCAACTCAGTTACTCTGTCAATAAATTTGCATGATAGGAAAGGAGTAGTACACTAGAAAGTAAAGTCAAGGAGACGGAATAAAGGAAAGAAAAAATAGAGACAACCTAAGGAAGACAGGATTAGTTCCAAAACTACCCATGTAATTTGCCCTATTATCGGACAATCCCTCTGGCATGCAGTTTTCTAAATCAACATTTGACTCCCTTAAAGGTTAAATGTACTTCCTTGTCCACTCCAACAAATAAGGATAAAGTGAGAAGGCATGTTTTTCTTTTACCATCAAAGTAGGACTGGTGCACTTTATGCCTCAGCTATGATAATTTATACACATTCCAACATCTTTAAGAATTTGAAACATTTCAAAGCACATGCTTATGTGCTTAAAAATCTGACTACTCTTTATATAGGATTGGACATGGCTAGAGTTCTGCTAATACAAGTGGTCATAGTCTACATGACACCTTTGGACTAGAGGGAGTTAGTCTTGCAGACACTCAAATTTTTCTATTGGTGCTTTCATTGCCAATTGCTGCACTTTATAGGCTTAAGTGGTTCAGAGAATGACTTCAAAAAATAAAACTTGTAAGTAATAACAATAAACAGATGGCATCTCTCTCCGTATCCATTCTGACTATATTACTGCCACCCCATGCTTGGATCAGATCTTAAAAACATATGGTTGAACCTGAGCAAGGCAGAGGTAAGTTCTTAAAGGAGGCTGCACACTTCTCTGAGTGAAGGTACACCCCCACAACCAGTCAATTTAGTCTGTAGTTTGAGTGCTCTTGGGTTCTTTATTGATGCTAAACTCTCACAGAGCAGCATCCCCACGTAATGTTTTCCACCATCTCCAGTTGCTAAGACTCGACTCCCTGCTGGTGGCTGCCTTAGCCTTATCTATACACTCCTTCATGAATTAACCTCTCATCTGGACTACAGCAATGCAATATACCTGGGCATGAAGGCATTAGCTCTTAAACTCCAACTAGAACAGAAGGCAAATATATCTCCTTAGCAACATAGTGACCATGAGCACATCAGACCCATCCTCTGTTCCCTGTGCTACCTTCCTATAGAATAGCAAATCAATGTCTCACTCCATGTTCTGGGCTGAGGATATTTAAAAGTTTGCCTTAAGTACTCAACCATGACAACTCTGGTCTGCAATTCCACTCCTTGGGCACACTGACATTTTTTAACACAAGGATAAATCTTCTCTGTGCAAGAGACTTAGCTTTTTCAGAGACCAGTCTGAGACTGGAATTAACTCCCCAATCACAAACCTCACCAGCTTCCAAGCACCTTCCTTGCCTTCTCTAACACCATAGCAGCATGCATATAAAAACAACACTACTGACTGAAATGCTACATTCTCCACTGCGAGCAGAATAAACCACATGGGACAGAAGTTAGTCATCTCTTAATGCATTATTAGACCCTCATACTACACTAATGAGGTGGTATAAGAAGCTATATAAAAGAATAATTGTAATAGCTGCCCTCGCAATAGTGAGCATAAATCTTATTTAGATGACATTTTTAAAAAAGCTCATTCCAGGAGTCAGTGGAAACCACCTCAAGTGTTTGCTATCCGTCTGAGGAACATGGCTTCAAACTGGAAAAGAGGTTACTTACCTGTTTAATTGGAGGTTCTTCGAGATGTGTGGTCCCTATTTATATTCTAAATATGGGTGCGCTTATGCTGTAGCAGTGACTGTTGGCCTGCATCCTTGTGGTTGCAGGCAAAGTTATATGAAGCTGTACAGGAGGCTGCCTCGTTAGTCACCCTCTTGCTGCCGACAGCCGCAGGGATGGAGGGTGAGTACTGGAATACAAATAAGGACCACACATGTCAAAGAACTTTCAATTGCGGTAAGTAACCTTTTCTTCGAGTGATGCTCCCTATCTGTAGTCCAAACGCAGGTGAGTATCAAGCAGCGATCAGTGCAGAGGAGGATGCAATCTGGCGGACGACATGACCCATGGCTCTGTTAGCTGCTGCCTCCAGACTATGGCATAGTGAGCGCTGAGGGCATGGATTGAATATCTCACTGTGTGGCAGATGTCATGCTAGGAGACGTCCGCACCTCCTGTGCCCGTGTTGAGTGTGCCATAATCTGGGTGGTGTGGTGTTTGCCTGCATCCATGTGTGCTACAAGTTGTCTGAGATCCACTTCAAGATACATTGGGAGGAGAGGGCCTGACCTCGAGATCTGTCCACAATGGCCACAAAGAGGCATGGAGAAGCATGAAAGGTCCAGGTCCTGTTGAGGTAGAAGGCGTAGGCAGGATGGACATCAAGCGAGTGCAGGGTTGTGCCAGCGTGCTGCACCAGAATGCAGGTTCTGGCCACAGCTGTGGCATGTGGATGAAAGACTGGTTGAAGTGGAAGTCAGAAACCACCTTCAGGAGAAATTTAGGGTGAAGGCATAAGGAGATCTTGTTCTTATGGAAGACCGTATATGGTAGGTCAGCCATCATGGCAGCCAATTCGCTGACCCACCAAGCAGAAATGGTAGCCACAAAGAAAATGACCTTCATGGCAAGGGAGCACAGTGTTAGGGGCTTAGAGAGGAGATCTGGTGAGGGCAGGGAGTACAAGATTAAGGTCCCATGAGTGTGTGGGTGTGATCACCGGCGGGAAGATGTTTAGCAGCCCCTTCAGGAAGTGGGTAATAGGGGAATGGGTAAACAAAAAAAAACCAAAAAAATCGAGCATCTGTCCACAGGGGCGAGGAAGGCACTGAGTGCTGCCATGTGTGCCCAGACAGAGCTAAGAGAAAGGCCTGAGGTCTTAAGTTTGAAGATATACTTTAGGGATGGAGATGGCATCAAGGGGAAGGCTATGGTACTGAGCCCATGAGGTGAAACACACCCATTTTGCCATGTAGCATGCTCTGGTGGAGGTCCCCCTGCTGTGCATAAGGCACAAGCCTCATCCAAAAATCAGGCTGTTAGACGAAGGGAGCCAGATTGGGTTGGCAGACTCTGCCCACCGTCCTGGGTGGGACAGTCCACGATTGGGCAGAGGTAGGATGGGTGGAGAGCTGGAGGTGGTCAGGACATCCAAAGCTGACTGGGCCACAATGGGGCAATTAAGCAGGACTGTAGCCCGATCCCGTCAGAAGGATGTAGAGAAGGATGGGAATGCATAGTGGAATTTGCTGCCCCAAGGCAGGAGGAGAACATCACCTTGTGAGACAGGCTCCATGCCTCCCCCCCACCCATAGAACAGTAGAGGGGGAATTGGGGCTTTTGCGTGTGGTGAAAAGGTACCAGCGAGGGGTACCCCAGGGACGGCAGAGGGAGCAGAGAGTGGGATCATGGAGCGCCAACTCATGCCTGAGGTACCAGTACCAGCTCAGCTGATTGGCCAGGGAGTTGTGTGCGCTCGGGAGGTTATGCCACACAGAGCGTGACATGGTGGCAGATACACCAGTTCCAGAGATGGATGGGCTCTGCACAGAGAGACAGAGACTTGCTGCCCAGCTGCCTGTTTACGTAGGTGACCACTATAGTAGTTGTGGAGAGGACCTGAACATGACTGGTGCGGATGAGCAGCAGAAATGCGCAGAAAGCCAAGCAGACTGCTCAGACCTCCAGGACTTGGATGTGCATGTGGGCCTTGGCAACGTGCTCATTCCGATGAGCACCCCAACTAGCGAGGGAAGCATCCGTGGTCAGGGTGATAGTGGGACACAAGTGGCAAAGAGAATGCTGATGAGTAGAGCCCTGCATGGGTACAAAATTTGTATCCACATCCGAGCCACGATCTGCAGAAATGATCTGCAGATAAAGTGGATATCCACAGATTTGCAGGGCTCTATCAATGCACCTTGGAGGGGTTGGTCCACCAGATGAGGGAAGCGTGAACCGATCATGGGACAAGCAGGGTGGAGTCCAGGTGGGTGGCATGGGGCCAGGTGACAGATAGGAGCCACATCTTGCGTCAGTGCATGTGTAAGTGGGCTTACAGTGTTACGCAGATGCAGGTCATCATGTGCCCAAGGAAGTGCGGGAGCTGCAGCGTAGGTCCATATCAGATGTCAGGGTGGTGAAGCGGTCTGCCAGGAGAAAGGCACAAGCCACCATGAAATCGAGGTGGGCACTGATAAAGTAGACAGTCTGCATTGGGACAAGCACCAATTTCTCCTCATTGATACAGACATCAAGAGGGGTGATGAGAGAGCAAAGAACGCGAATGGGTTTGTAAGCTCAGTGCAGGAGGTCGCAACAAGAAGCCAGTCATCCAGATACAGGAAAATGGAGTACCCCACACGCCGGAATTGTGCTGCCACAACTGCAAACACCTTCATGAAGACCCTGGGAACCATTGCGATGCTGAAGGGGAGAACTCTTAACAGGTATTGGTTGGTGCCTGCACATAAGCAAAGAAATTTGCAGTTGGCCAGGTCTATGTCAACACAAAAAAGTATGCATCTCTTACGTCAAAAGCTGAGAACCAGACTCCTGGAGAAGGGAGGGAATAATCGAATTGAGCATCACCCTGTGGAACTTCATCTTTCAGATCAAGATGTTGAGAATATGGAGATTGAGTATAGGGTGGAACCTTCCACCCTTCTTTGGGATGAGAAAGTAGAGAGTAGATGAAGGGGTCAAGCAGTGGTTCTATCGTGCCCTTGGCGAGGAGGGCATCTGCCTCATGTTGTAGGAGGGTATGATGGGAGAGACCCCCTGTGAGAGTCCAGGGGTGGAGGGCCCAGTGGAGTGGGAAGGTGAGAAACTCAATGAAGTAATTGTGCCGTACAACCTCCAGCACCTAACAGTTCATGGTGATCTTACTCCAGTGCTGGGCAAAATGGGCAAGAAAGCCCCCAAAAGTAACGGTAGGTTGAGGGTGAAGACACAGGGGCTTGCAACGGCGGCGATCGATAGGTCCAGCAGCATGCTGAACCAGTGCTGGTGCAGTCAGGCTGGTGCAGTTAAGATAACATCTGCCTTGTCCCTCTTGACTTTCAGCAGGACTTTGTGAAGAAGAGGAATGGGCGGAAACGCATACATGAAGCTCCCCAACCACTGCAGAAGGAAGGCATCAGAGAGCAGCCCGGACTCCAGACCGCAGAGAAAGCAGAACTGTGAGCATTTCCTGTTCCATGCTGACGCGAACAGGTCCACCTGGGGAGAGCCCCACCGTTGAAAAATCAGAGAGATCACATCTGGATGAAGCAACCAGTCGTGGCAGGGTAAGAATGACCTGCTGAGGTGGTCCGCCTCGTCATTCCTTGCTCCAGGGAGGTGAGAGGCTGTTATGTGAAAATTGTGCCTCAGCGCAAGGTCCCACAGACAAATTGCTTCCTTGCAGAGAGTTGAGGAATAGGCTCCCCCATCTGTTGATGTAATACATGGCCGCTCTATTGTCTGTCAGTACCTGCACCACCTTGCCTGCAGTAAAGTGGAGGAACACTCCACAGGCTAGGACTTGATGTGCACGCGCCTCTGCTCCCTTGACCAGACCCCTTGTGTGCTGAGGTTGGCGCTGATATGGGACCCTCAGTCCAAGGCATCTGATACCAGAGTGACCAAGGGGACTAGCTCCTCAAACAGCACACCCCTCAACACTGCCCGGGGATTCCGCCACCAGTCTGGTACGGCCAGGATCGCAGGGGGGTGGTACTGTGACCACACGGTCTAGGGAGTGTCTGCTCGGGGCATAAACTGAGGAAAGCCACAACTGAAGTGGTTTGAGTCTTAGTTGAGCCAGCCTCACCACATAAGTGCAGGTCCCCATGTGGCCTAACAGCTGCAGACAGTGCCTGGCTGTTGTAGTCGTGGAGAGGTGCAGGCGAGCAATGATAGCAGACATTGCCTCGAAGCGTGGCTGGTGCAGGAAAGCTCTAGCTTGGAAAGCGTCTGGGACCACACCACACCAATGACTCTTCACTTTGGGGCTTGTCCAGTACTAGCTGTAGCACCAGATCTGAGATGTGATACTCACCACCAGTGAAGGGCGGAGAACTGCCAGATCCTATGGTCCCGGGTCTGATGGGGCACCTAGCCGGAGAGCCGCCTCTATGAGGAACTTGCGGAGGTGGAGTAAATGAGCCTCACGGGTCCGTGGCAGGAAGGAGCAGCAGATCTTGCAGTGAGCACTAGATGGGCTTCCCCCCGGCAACAGTGGTACTTGTTGCTCATGGAGAACGAGCAAGGGTATGACACAGTTCTTGATGCCCGAAACATGGGGCATAGTCCCCCAGAGAAGTGGTGGGGGAGCCCAGCCCCAAACAGGGTGAAGGTGAGACTAACTACACTAACAACACTCGCTAATTACATAGAAAAAAAAGAGAAATACTATTTACAATGAACGAATCATTCTCACAGGCAAGCTGTGAATACGGAGGAACAAGGATTCTGACTCTGACCATATGGCGGTATGAAGGAACTGAGTGGGTATTGTCACAAACTTCAGATAACCTTCCCTGCACCACAAGGCTACATATGGCATACGTGCGGGCCAACTGACACTGCTACAGAAGTCTTCTGGCACATGGCACGCATTCACACCCATGTTTGGAATACGTATAGGGACCATCACTCGAAGAATTCCTTGACCCCAGCTCCCAGGATGGTCATTAAAGTTCACAAGTTGACTCCACCTTCAAAAAGGCTTTCTTATTTTCTTGAGATTCAAGATGCTGCAAGCCCAGATTCTGGAGTTTCACCAGGCAAAAAGAGCTTCCACTGAAATCCCTGATCAGGATCATGGCAGATCCCCTTGATTTAAATCAAACCATCCTGAGTTCAGGTACTTTTGTTAATAAGGGAACAAATGCATCCAGCAGCACTCTCAAGCACAGGCCTATTCTGACACTGACTATGGCCAAAGAAATATCTTCAACACGCATTGATCCTATCTGCAATGTAGCACATCTAAAAATCAAGGAAGAACAAGGCTGTGGCAACATCACAAGGAAACTGCAGTCCTCTTCAAGTGGGCAAAGGAACATTTACCTTCATTAAATACATGCATACAAAATGAAAGCTAAACCTAACCATGTACTGTTCACTTGGAAACAGATTTTCCCAGTCTCAGCCAGGAGGTTTTTCACATACTCACAGTCAAATGGGGCACTCATGTATGGGAAACGGTAGCATCAATGCAAAGGCAGGTCTAGTCTTTGAAGATGGCCAAGATAGGCAGTCACTCCCATCCATAACACTCATCTCAAAGACCTTGTGAAAATTCACCTGGGGATCACCTTTAGCACCACGTTGGCCAAACCCCCCTTTCCCCATGATTTCCCTCTGTTCTAAAAATGGCAATAGACCCAACCTTCAAACTACCTGTGGAAAAAGACCTACTTCTTCAAAGTCTAGTTCTATGTCACAATCTAATATCTGTTTTAGAGAGCATCGCTCGAGACAGATTATTTGATCAAAGGAGTTGTTTAGAGCAGGGTCTCTCAACCTTTCCAGACTACTGTACCCCTTTCAAGAGTCTGATTTGTCTCATGTACCCCAAGTTTCACCTCACCTAAAAACTACTTGCTTACAAAATCAGAAAGACAAAATAGTGTCACATCATACTATTGAAAAAAATGCTTATTTTCTCATTTTGTCTGTATGAAATTTTAGTTTGTACTAACTTCATTAGTGCTGTTTATTTAGCCTATTGAAAAAGCAGGGAAATATCTAGATGAGTTGATCTAACCCCTGGAAGATCTCTGCATATCCCCAGAGGTATGCATATCCCTCTTAAATACCTTCACTGGATGAACAGATCACACTTGATTTATTCAAGACCACGATTTCTCTAGAAACTCCACATAAGTTGTAGCAAGGTCTAATTTGCACCCATTTTAAGTGTTTTAAATCTCAATAAGGAGAAAGAGGAATCTTGTTTCTCATTACCTCATAGCCAGATTCTTAGGAAAAAATATACTTAACTCATCCTTCAAAATAAAGATGTTCCACATGGAAGCTGAGTTTAGTCCTGAACATCCATACCATATGTCCCTATGAACCCGTGATTTGCTTCTACAAATTTCATTGCTTTCTAAAATGGCTTTTCTGGTTATCCCATTTATGGGGATATTTCTCAACTTCTTCTTTTTTAACTCTTACTATATCTGGATTGCATCTCTTCAAAATTCCTCTCTAGTAAGGTATTCCTAGGGGGCCCCTCCAGATATCACTGCGGGTCTGCAGCTTTGCAAGTGGCCCCGTGATGCTTTTGCACCTAGGGAGCTAAGTGTGAGACCTGGAAAACACGCCCTTCAAAGAGCAAAATAGAGTATATTACAATGAACATTTCTCTTTCCAAGTGTGCCACAGGGTAACAATTTCCTTAGTCTATTCTACAGTTTACTTGATTATCTTTTTAAGAACAGTTTCTTAAAATTCGGCCTCAATTTTTCTTTCCCATTACTCTTATTAGACAATCCCAGACAATGCCTCTCACTCTTGAAAATATCTGTAGGTGCTCATTGTAGTTTAGGCTCCTTTTGAAAATCCCAGCCTTAAATTAAAGTTTGTTAATATGTTCTAACAAGTCAATCGTTCCAGCTCCTTACTTTGATATTCTAGACCTAGTCTCACCAGTGTAATATAAACAAGGACTATCAGTTTCCTGGTTTCTCTGTTCAGTGAGTTTTTCCAGGCCACATCAGTAAAGCCATAAAGGCAAGATAAACTCTTTGCTGTGTTATGTTTTTATGAAATGTGGGAAAGTAATGGAAGAAAGCAGCAACAGTATGCCCAAGTCTGTCTGCGACTTGGAAACTGCTTGCTGGTAAGTTGTCATAAGGAACCAATGAAACATGAAAGCCATTTGTATCTGCCACTGTGCATCACAGCAAGCTTCCTCAAAGCCAGGCTACCTTTTGCTCTGAGAAGCAGCTCTATAAGACAAGGTTACTCCATAACGTATTGAATGATTCTTGCAGCAACTACAGAATGACAATCAGCAAAGATCTGTCGCATTCAGAAAACGCATACACAGCACTACATACCTCCTGTTTGAATTCCACAGTCTCACTCCCATCTTCTTCTTTTGTTTTCACCAAGGACATTTTGACCCAGGTTCGAAAACCACCAGAAAACTTCCAGCTGGAGTATGAGCTTTCACAGTCTTTCATGAATTCTGCTTTATCTGGACTAGAAGGGGGTGAAAGGGGATGGTGTTACTTCTCTGAAATTTGGACGAAAATATTTCACTACTTTATTGCAAAACTGCAGGCTTTTTAAAGTGTCTCGGTGTTACTTTTAACTAGGATTTGCTTGTTTGGACTCAAGAGAGAACTCCTAAAACATAACTTGTGCTAAGATTTTAATTTTTCTCTGTATCACACATCTGTTTTGAACTATCTTAGATATGGCCTTCATCCCTGTAGTATCTGACTGCTCCCAGTCTAATGTATTTTTCCCCTCACAACACCCCTGTGAGGTAGGGAAGTGCTATTATCCCCATGTTACAGACTGGAAACGGAGGCACAGATTACATGATGTCCCAAAGCTGCAGAAGAAATTCTGGGTGGAGCTAGGACTTGACCCCTGGTCCCCCAAATCCCATGCTATGGCCCTAATCACTAGACCATCCTTCCTCTCTGAAGCATTTCAATCCTTCTTGGTAAATACCTCCAGGATGCTCAGCAATCAAGTCTCGGCTCAGTTATGAACCTATATTACAGCAGCTCCTAGAGACCTTAATCAGAGTCCCCCTACTTCAGGCTAGGTTCTCTACATACAGAGAAGAAGTTCCTGGCACATGCTTGCAGTGCTTTCTGGATACTTGATAAGAATGTGTTTTATTTATGTCTGTATAATGTCGTCTATAACTTCTCATCTCCTTGCTTTTCAGTTTTTGACTTTTGTTGGCAATGTGATAGGGTAAGTATGATGATGTCACTGAGGGCTGGTCTACACTACACAGTTAGGTTGACGTAAGGCATCTTATGTCAACCTAATTATGTCAGTGTCTACACTACAGCCTTCCTCCCGCTGATGTAAGTTCCCTATTACAGACATCATAACTCCACCTCTATGAGAGGTGTAAAGCTTATGTTGTAGTTAGGGTGACGCAATGTCTGTGGAGACACTGTTTTACACTGGCTGTCTTGAGCTGTGAAATTGACAACCTAGTGCCTGCTCCCCTGGAGAACTGGGTGACTGGATTCCCCCCACCCAGCTGGGAGTCTGGAAGAGAAGTCTGGCCAGCTGGACTAGTCAATTTCATGGCTCCTTGCTGCAGCTGTGAAATTGACAAGGCTGCCTGGCTCCCAGAGGGGAGCAGGAGGCCCAAGAAGCCCCAGGTGTCTTCCTCCTGCTCCCAGCCGGGAATGAGGAGGCGAGAAGCCCTGGACAGCTCCCCATCCCGGTAAGGAGGGTGGCAGTCCTCCAGGAGCCTGTGTGGCAGTTGGGCTCCTGGCAGGGAGCTGCTAGCAGAGCTGACAGACCAGTCTCAGCTCCCCCACTGACCTAAGAGATGAGTGTGAAGAGCTCCTGGTGAGGATGCACATGACCGACCCCATGAGGGTAGCGTGGACATGCTCCATTGCAGTAACCACTGCAGTGGCTGTAAGTCAACCTAATATAGTGTGGACATATCCTTAGTAACCTTACTTTGTAAAACTCACATTTTATTTGTTCCTAGAACATATACTGACGGCCTGATTTTAAAATGAGACTCCCATTTTACAATAATAGCAGTTGTTTTCATAACCTGATTGTTCCCAAATGAAGTCATTACCACCTAATTGCAGTTATTTGAGGTAGCAAAATAGGTTGCTTGACTTTTTTTAAAGCTGCTAATACCCGTTCGACAGTGAATGGTAAAGGAGGCCTAATTTCTCTGGGTATAGCATCTGTTTTCCACCCAACCTCTGGTCATTTGGTCCCAAGATAAATATCTTTTCATCCAGCTGCACATCTCTGTGCTTCTAGCCCCCTTGTGTTTCACGCCTATACCTAAAGCCACTTTTTAATACATTTTCATGAGAAATGAGTAGCTGAACCCTAGTGATGAGTTATGATTTGTTAAGACACAGGCTGATCATTTTTACTAACCGGGGCAGCTGATTATTAAAGAGGGTGGTGTAAGCTAAGTCAACCATTGGGGCTAAGCCACTCCATGACAGATTTAGCTCACCTCTTGGGGTGAAGAGAATGTGCACCTGGGTCATGTGACGAGAAAATGTGACTAACAACCAGGTCTTCAGGGAAATATTAGGGAAGTCTTTGGTCATTCAGGGGAGACACAAAGGAGCAGGACCTCTGTATGTGAACTATCCCCACAGAGACAGCAGAACAATTTTTGAAAGAGAAAGTAGTTAAGGACAGAGGTAATTGGGATAAAATACAACAGTTTTACAAAAGGTAGATAGAGATTAGGTTCGTCTGACACGACCTTTGAGAAGATAACTGATTTTTTAGACAAAGGAAATGCAATCGATCTAATCTACCTGGATTTCAGTAAGGCATTTGAGACACTTCCACAAGGGAAATTACTAGTTAAATTGGAGAAGATGGGGATTAATACGAGACTTGAAAGGTGAATAAGGAACTGGTTAAAGGAGAAAATATAACATGTCATACTGAAAGATGAACTGTCAGGCTGGATGCAGGTTACTAGTGGAGTTCCTCAGGGATCAGTCTAGGGACCAATCTGGTTTAATATTTTTATTAATGATCTTGGCATAAAAAGTGGGAGTGGGCTAATAAAATTTGTAGAGGACACAAAGTTAACAATACAGCGGAGGACCAGAATACCATACAAGAAGATCTGGATGACCTGATAAACTGGAGTATTAGAAATGTGATGAAATTTAATAGTGTGAAAACATGCATTTATGGACTAAAGATTTTTTTATGTAAGTTGGGGACTTATCAGTTGGAAAAGACAGGAGAAAGACCTCAGTGTATTGGTTGATTGCAGGATGATTATGAGCTGCCAGTGTGATGGCCGTCCTAACATGCATCAGGCGAAGTAATTCCAATAGAGAGGGGGAGGTGTTAGTACCATTACACAAGACGCTAGTGAGATCTCATCTGGAATAGTGTGTGCAGTTCTGGTCTCCCATGTTTAAGAAAGATGAATTCAAACTGGAACAGGTGCAGAGAAGGGCTACTAGGATGATCTGAGGAATGGAAAACCTATCTTATGAGAGGAGCCTCAAAGAGCTGGGCTTGTTTAGCCTAACCAAAAGAAGGTTATGGGGAGATATGATTGCTCTCTATAAATACATCAGGGGGATAAATACCAAGGAGGGAGAGGCGTTATTTAAGTTAAGTGCCAATGTGGACACAAGAACAAAAGAACAAACTGGCCTTCAACAAGTTTAGGGTTGAAATTAGATTAAGGTTTGTAGCTATCAGAGGAATGAAATTCTGGAACAACCTTCCAAGGAGAGCAGTGGGGGCAAAAAATCTAACTGGCTTCAAGGTTCAGCTTGATAAGTTTATGAAGAGGATAATACGATGAGACTGCCTACAATGGCATGTAGCAGATCTGTAACTGCCAGCAGCAGGTATCTTGAATGGCCGGTGATGGGACACTAGATGGGGAGGGCTCCGAGTTACTACAGAGAATTCTTTCCTAGGCATCTGGCTGGTGGATCTTGCCCACATGTTCATCACCATATTTGGGAGTGGAAAGGAATTTTTTCCCAGGGCCAGATTGGCAGAGACCCTGGGGGTTTCACCTTCCTTTGCAGCCTGAGGTATGGGTTACTTGCAAGTTTAAATGAGGGTAACTGATGGATTCACTGTACCTTGAAGTCTTTAAACCATGATTTGAGGACTTCAGTAACTCAGCCAGAGGTTAGGGGTCTATTATAGGAGTGGGTGGGTGAAGTTCTGTGACCTGCAACATGTGGGAGGTCAGACTAGATGATCATGATAGTCCCTTCTGGCCTTCAAGTCCATGAGTCCTGGGAGTGAGCACTCCACTAAAGCATGGGAGCCCGCCAATCCGACTTGCCTTTCTCCACCAAGGTCAGTTGCTGAGTGTCCTCTGCTGGATCCATGCCTCTTCCCTGCACACTCAGCAGCTGGGCTTCTGTTTCTTTTCTCCTCTCACCAATCCATCAGCTCTGATAGCAGTGTGGTGGGAACTGAGCCTGGGGAGAGCAGGAGCTGACTAGCCTTGCTGATGGCTGCTGCCTTATGTTATGGTGTCTGATCAGCTCTTCTTTGACATAACATATGAGTATGCAAATGTGCATGGAAGGGGACGGCCCCTCTGAAAGTGACACCCCTGCCAATGAGGGGAGGTGATACGTTCTAAGATCAAATTTTCAAGAGAAACCCAAAGTTCAAACCTCATTATATATGTGAAAGAAGCAGAACTAGGGACAGAGAAAACATTGCTGAAAGGAAAAGCCTAAGATTATCTCCATCCTCACCTTGGCAGATCAAATCCCAGGGCCCGTAGTAGCTCTAGGAACATTTAGATCAGTATGAAATGCTAGCGGTTTGTTAAGGCGCTCAGACATGAGGACCGAGCTTCAGACCCGAGAAACCCACACAAAAAGGAAATGGGCAAAACATCAATCAAAAAGAAAAATCAAATGAAACAAAACATGATTCAAGTGAGACTGGGTCTAACAATGGCTTATTCTCCCTTAGCTATAAGAGACGGTAATGAACAGCACGACTCATTGGCTCATGGGGACAAATCCAGAACAGACCAATGCTTTATCACTCAGCAGTGGAAAATGTATAATTAGAAGTTTACCAACCAAACAGGCCAATCATCAGCCTGAGGAATGACTAACCCAATGTCTGGGAAGAACTTTCCAAGCCAAATCATACAAGGAAATGGAAAATCTAAGCAGTGAGTTATGAAACCACCCTGAATGCTACAGCCCTAACGTTTCATAATTAAGGGACACTGATAGGTAGGTTCGGCCCAAAACGTAGCACTTGTGGGCTTTTAAAACGGTTAATTCAATGAACGTGGGAGGGGCAATGAGAAAGCATTTATCTAAGTGCCTGCTTGGGTTTCCAATCCAGACCACTGTAGCACAGTACTAGAGCTTTAGAATCATAAAAATACCAGACCAAGCTTCCGGGGAGAAGGAGTGGTGGTTTGCACTCACTTACATAAAAGTGAAGAGCAAATTAGGGGGTTTTAATTTACTTTTAACCTGTATTTAGTGAGGTAGGTCAATTTGGTGTTGTTTTTTAAATACATAATTTAAACTGACTAATTTCACTTTGACTCTCCTACGGTACATTTGCTGCAAAGGCTACACTGTTGTTGCTTCAGTCAGGTGTTGAAGTGGACAGAAAAGTACGGGGGGAGTCTACCATCCCCACATCTGCCCATCCCACCAGCCCCAAATCAATCCTGCCACCAATTCTGTTCCTGGATTTCTTTACCCTTCTCCCCCAGGCTGGGGAGCAGGGGAGGGAAGAGGGGTGGTGTGTGGAGAAGGGAGGGGAGGGGAGGGGAAGCCCTGCAGTGGGGTCCTTTTTCCTCCTTCCAGGCTGCAGAAGCAGTTCTGGGGCTCTTCACCCTCCTCCTTTCCGTGCTCCTGTCAAAGCTAAGTACTGCAGGGGAAAGGAGCAAAGGAACCATCACATCCCTGTTGCTCACAGCAGAGGAAAGAGGAAGCAGAGCCACCTTGAGCTGAGCTCTTTCTGGTCCCTCTTCCCCAGCTTGTGTGCAAATGGTGTTGGCTTGGAAGGGAAGGAGAAGAGAACCCTCCCTGGATGCTCATGTCCCACGAAACCGACAAGTGGGGAGCGCAGACAATCCGAGGCAGATTCCCCAGGTGATACTAAAAACGTGTGCCTCTCAGCCCCCTCTCCCACTGTTTACAAGTGCTATTTCTCACGCTTTAAGCATTGTCTTCAGTATCTGCCAATTTAACTTTTCTACCTATTACAACTTTGAAGCCTTCAGCTTGCTTTAAGTGCTCTATAAGACGACACCTAGAGCACCTTGCAGCTTAGGCTACAAAGGCACTTTAAAAATATTAATGGAACCTCACCCACCTAAAGTAAATCATCATTCCAATTTTACAGATCAGGACAATGCGGCACAAAACGCTTGTGGCTTGTCCACTGCCAGAGCCACAGAAAATTGCTCTCCTGACTGCCAGTACTACAGTTTAACTACCAGACAATGTTTCAGATGATAAACCAATAATAAGCCAATGTGATATCTAGAATTCTAGATGGACACTAACTAACCTTTGACCACAAATACTAGACACATGGGGTGCTGCCTAAATTATTCCATGACTAAGGCATTGATCTTGCATTAGGATCTGCTGACCTGGAGCCCACTGAGTCAGTCCCACTGAAGTCAAAGGGGCTCAGCGGAGCACAGGAGTCTGGACTAGCAAATCCTAATGCGAGATCATAGCCCCAAAATGCTGATGTATTGAACCAAATATGTTGATTCCTTTTGTTATAGCTCTAGCGTAAGAGTCTCTTTTAAAGTCAGTAAGTCAAGATACAATAGACAGAGTCAATTACATGAGAGCACCATATTTTTAGACGTTCTGTTCCTTTTGTGTTGTAATTCACTAATCTGTACAGTTCTGTACATGGCAATCAAGGCAGTAGGGACCAGCAGTGAATTCTAATTAGTTCATTGAATAGCACAGCCCCCAGTTCCTGAGTTAGCAGTTACGATTTAATACTGCTGTTCATCTTGCAACACTATGGAGATAAGGAAATAATTTTATTTTAGATTTGCTAAGATGTTACCTTCTGGAAGTTCTGTGAAGCTTTTTCCCCCATTCTTCCAATCCCCATTTTAAAATAATAAAGGAAAGAAAAACATTCTATTCTCTAGATTCACTTTCTATAAATAAATGTTTCATTAATTTTCCACCCTACAATTAATATTGGCAGAGACAGCAGCAGCCTTAAAAGCCATGCACTCGCACAATGGCAAAACCACCAACTCAGACTCAAGAAACAGCATACATTCTATAAAGGACAAAAGAGCAGAGCAAGCAGTGCCAGTGTTCAAACAATAAGTAAATCTGTGATTCTGACATCTGAGCCCTGTAGGTTAGGGACAGTGAGGCCCAGCATGGCTCCCTATGCTTGGTTAACCACAAGACTTGGGGTACAAATCTCCAGACACAACAGAGGCCTTCACTGATGTAGTTTGCTGTAGATTATTAAGCAGAGGCATATGATACATAATAATAACTGACCCTGCCCCATGGAATTTCTATCTAAAGACAGTCATGTAGGCCCGGCTCCTAGCCCACTGTTTCTACTGTGTTCATCAGTGGACTTTGGATCAAGGGCAAGAGACCTTAAAAACAAAGAACATTTAACAGCAGCCCTTCAGTTATTCTGCAAAACAACACAACAAAGCTGACCACAGCCATGGTATGGGAATGCAGAAATTCTATATGACACAACCTATCAGACATCCATTATTACTGCACAGTGTCTTTAATAGAAGTTACTTTATGTGAACTGTTGTCCATGTCACTGATAATGCATTTTTTCTTATGAGATCTAGTGTCACCTCCTATCAATAATATTGTAAGCAGAAGCCACTAACTAGAATTTAAAAGACAGCATAAAGTGACATAAATAAAGATGTAAAACAAAAGATGTTTCATAAAAATCTAAGTTTGGATTCCTGCATCAGTTGCATTCAGAGACCAAGCTAAGTAACTGGGGGGAAAGGTGTTAATTGAAAGGAAATTGTTTAAACAAGGTATGTGCTTACAAAGACAGCTATTGGAGATCTGACCAAGTCAGAGCAAATGCATAACACATATGAATCTGTAAGGTTTTTAGATTTATTACATGGTCAGGCTAGGACTCTTCAATTATTCAGTCTACCCACTTCATTTCTAAGGCTTTCATACTGTAGCTAATTGTAGGTTACCAAAGCAGCAACATACAGTACATGAAAAACTAGAATGAAAAGAAAATTATAGGGTAAATGATTCATGCTAAACATAATTTATATTGAAAGCTACAAAACAGACCATTTCCCAAAATTCATTAAAAGCCAGCCTCTCATCTAGAACATTTCCTGTGTTAAGACTCTTTTCATCAGCCTAACTGAACCCAATGTATGTGGCCAAGTTTCCTAAAGGATTACAAGTCTTCACTGCCAGTAAGCTTGTTCAAAGTTAATGCCAAATCCTGCTTGCCTTACTGCTGCAAATGGACACACAAGACTCTTCAAAGTCACGTTTTACAACGGGTGTGTGTGTGTGTGTGTGTGTGTGTGTGTGTGTGTGTGTGTGTGTGAGAGAGAGAGAGAGAGAGAGAGGGGGGGGGTTATTGGCGGTGAGCTGGAGAGTGAAGTGAGCCCACTCCACAGTCACCCGGCAGCAGCGGCTGCTGTCCTGTGAGACTGGGCCTAGCAAGATGGTACACGGGGTCACAGAGCCACCCAGGTTTGGCCTGATGGTTTGGCCATGATGGAGCCATGGGTGGGCCAAATTTGAGTGAGTGGCATTGCAACATGCTGCCACACAACCCTGTGCCATGTTGCAACAGTTGGAGCAGGGAGCTGGGCCCAGTCCCATTGGACAGGAGTCTGTTGCTGGGAGAGCACCAGCCCCATATGAAAAGGCACCACCCAGACACACCTGAAGGCTGCCCAGGGGGCAGTCACCCCCTATTAGCTCTGCCTCTGCACCAATCCGATTATATGTTGATCTAATTTAAACTACGTAATTTCTCTACCTTTGCAGTTCTGTTGCCTTCCAATGCTGAGGGCCAAGTGGGTCAAAAGACAGCTTCTTTTAGAGTGAAGCAACTTGCTGCTTTCTCTTTGGTTAAGCCATCATGTCATCTCTCATCTGCCTGATTACTACAAGCCTGTGGGCCAAAGTGTAGAATCCGCAATTCCCAGCTGCTATGCCTAGAAGCAGGCTCACATACAATGACATTATGTAAACTGTGCTTGAATCCCGCAGTGCACTAGGATTCTTTGTAATGCTCATTTTTAAGCAGTTCCTACCTACTCACTCGGATAAATACCCACCCTGGCACAGCTTGAATATGGCACAAAAGGGGCAGGCATCTGGAGATGCCAGTATTCAGACTTTGTATGCTTTCAGCAAGAAACAGGCTGACTGTGACTCTATACGGTAGCTAATTGTAAATTATCAAGGCAGCAACATATATTACATAAAAAACTAGAAAACGATTGTAAAGTATATGATTCACACTAAGCTTAATTTATATTGAAAGCTACAAAACAGAATTTTCTTACACTGAAATAGCAATAGTACATTTTAAATACCTGGACACTGATACTTTCTGGGGTGTTCTAGCACTGAGTAAGATTACAGAAGATCAGTAGTTACTATGGAAGGCAATGTTTTCCCTCTCTCATTGAAGGACAGGTACTTTGGGAAAAAATTTTCAGAAAATCAAATCCCTTGTTAAACACCTGCGATTTAAGCCCATTGAGGCATCCATTCTGTGTTTGTGCTGGCTGCTGTCCAATTGGACCCCAACCTGGCTCAGGCCTCTAAATGCTACTGCAATAAAAATGTTGAGGATGATAATACTAAAAATATTTTCCCCTCCTCACCTCCCAGGACTGGCTGTCTCCATAATCTATATGAACTACATTGTGGTGTGTTTTTCTTCCAGCTCTGCTCTCTTTTCTCTCATCATGTGTGTGAATATTGCTGGTTTCCCAATTTAGGACCTGATTTAAAGCCCATTAAAATCAATGGAAAGACAGACTCCCATTGACTTTAATGGGTTCCAGATCAGAGCCAGAGAGAGCGGCAGAACCAAGTAATTGTAACTAAATGCAAAGACTGAATAAAAATAAAGTTCCCCCTTGCAGGTAAGGGAAGTTCAATAAAAGGGTGAGATTTAGAAAACTGCTCAGTGCTGGACTAATTCTGCTCCCACTGCAGTCAGGGAGGACAGGCTATACTGCATCTGGGAGCGAGCTTCTCAGTATGGATCCATAGACTCATGCTAGCCAGACTCATGCCAGTGGACTAAGAACAGCTAAATACACATTGCAGCTCCGGCTAGAGCTTGGGGAACCTGCTGAGGCCAAACGGCAACATCAGAGCAATATCTCCACAGCTCTTTTTAGTGCGCTAGTGTGAGCCCCACTACCATGAGTCAGGCTTGCGCCCCCATGCAGTGCAGACGTACTGTGGGAGTTTTACCATTTGCTTAAATGGAAGCAGAGTTTGTCTGATGCTGAGTGCTTTTGAAAATTCCACCCAAACAAGTCAATCATTTTGTAGATCCTTATACTAGGGTCCTGAGTAACTGTTTAAGCTTTCAGATAAAACATCATTATTAAAAAGTTAGAATCAATTGGTTAAAAAAAAAAAACCAACAAATAAAAACAGAAAATGATAATTTTTTAAAATGTATTTCCTGTTTATGCTGTCCACTGAGATTCACTGCCAGGTCATCCAAAGCGGCCGCACAGACTGCAGCCAGCAAGTGCGTACATCAAAGATACTGAACGGCCAAAAGTCAAGTGAGGAGTCGCTGCAACATTGATCAGAGGTGATTTCTGCCACTGAAAACCATTTCCACAGTTCAAAATTCTTCAGTCACCATTGAAATGAATTACTAGAAACCAATGTTTCCAAAACACGATCTAGCCCAAACACACACCTAAAATCAGTAAAAGCAGAAGTGGAAAATAAGAAGCCCTACTTTCATTCTACTAGTAACAATATGTATCTTACAGTGTATTTGCTAGGCCATGCCTTTTATTCCTGTACATACCTGTTGAGGAACTCCTGGAAAGAAGAGAACAGAAGGTAGTCTATTGCACTGAAATCCTGGTCTGTTTCATTTAAGTGGAACTGCAAAAACACCAGTTCCCTTTTCTTCACATCCCGAGGTCCTTGGACAATCAAAGCATGTTTCTATAAGCACAGAGAAAGAGAGAGAGGGGTTGATAGAACTATGAAAAAAAGTAAAGGAATCCCCATTTCTTGTCACTGAACTTGCCATCTGTCACTAATGCATGACAGAAACCTAGCATACATCGGGATTGCCATGCCTTGGGTAAGTACACATCGATTAAGAAGTCCAATGAGAATGCCAGGACATACCTAAATTCCTACTTGCTGATTAAGGGTATATCTACACTGCAAAGTGAAGGTGTGATCACAGCATGGGCAGGCATACATGCTAGCTTTAATTTAGCTAGCCTGGGTAACAGCAGCAGCATAGTAGCCTGAGCTAGCAACCCAAGTAAGTACCCTGGGTCCCTAGAGGGCTTGCACTCTGGTTGCTAGCTTATGCTGAAGCCTGTGCCACCAAGCCTACGCTGTTTTTGTTACCCAAGCTAGCTGGACGGAAGGTAAAACACAAGTATGCCTATCCATGCTGTGATCACACCTTCACTTTGCAGCGTAGATACTGCCTGAGACTTGAAGTCTTTCAATCAAGACTGGATGTCTTTTTAAAAGTTCTAGTTTCACTAGAGTCATTGGGCTTGATGCAGAAGTTACTGGGTAAGGTTCTATGGCCTATGTTATGTAGGGGGTCAGACTAGATGATTATAATCCCTTCTGGCCTTAAAAATCTGTGAATCTTTGATTTTTCAGCTCTCGGAACCTGGAGCGTGATCCTCGCTAGGCTAGAAGTATGTCTACTCTTCAAGCTGGAGGTGAGAGTCCCAGCTCAAAGAGACATACCTGTGCTAGCTCTCCCCAAAATAAAACCACAGTGTAGCCACAGAGGGCTAGCCTCCCCAAAACATGCCTGTCTGAGACACGAGGCTCAAAATGTAGACATACCCCAGATGGAGGCCCACTGGAAGAGCAGTGTTCCATAAAATATTGTAATAGAAGTCCCATGACTACAGTTGCACTACTGTAAAGCGAGACGGTATACAATCTAGTGGTCAGAGCATAGGACGGGGAGTCCAGGGACTTTGATTCTGTTCATTTTGTGACCTGGGGCAACAATTAGCCTCTATGCCCCAGTTTCTCCGTCAATAAAAGAAGTGCTAACTAATTAACGCTTGTAAAGTGCTCTGAGATTTGGATGAAAAGGGCTATGTAAGTTTGATAATGTTGTGTGTCATTGCTACAGAATACTGATGTATGTTATAAAGGCCAGTGCCGTTCCAGGGCCCAATCCTACATTCTTGGTGGAACCAAACATCCTATTGACTCCAACCTGCCTTGAAGTCACTGGGAATTTTGCGTGCACAAGGAATGCAGGATTGGATCCTAAAAGCCTCTGTAGGCAGCCCCTGGATGACTTGAAAATCTACCTGAGGAGAAGGTTGGGATTCCCTGCAAAAGAGAATGTCACTCATCTAGTCCAAGCATCTCAAATGAATACAATTTAAGATCTAGATAGACATTCCTTGGCTCTCAGCTTTGCAAAGTGATGTTAGGGAGCAGAACCCCACTTTAAGCAGAGAAAACACCATATTGTACATGAAGTTGTATACCAGAGCCTTCACACAGGCAGAGGACTGACAGTGTGGAGTCAAATGCAGGATACAAGATCACCAAGATTCTTGAAATGTATCTAGTGCATGCAGCATAAATTGCAGGATTTTAGCACACTGAAAAAGACAATCATAACAGAGAGAGAGAGAGAGAGAGAGAGAACGCGCGCGCGCGCGCGCGCACACACACACGCACACACACACACACATCACACTTGAACCTAATGTAGTCTTTGCTCTTAAATAAATATCAACACACAGAACAGGAGAAGCAACTCCCCAGAAAGAAGTGGACACACCATGGGAAAAGCGAAGAGGAAAAATGGTTGGCATGAAAGGGGGTTTACACAGACTGCCTTAAAAAATGGCTATTAAACATGCACAATTTTAGACTCAACAAACTGATTTGTTTGTTTTTTAAATAAAAATTATCTAAATATGATCAAAAATTGCTCTTGCAAATGCAGCAAATAAAGGGGGACTACAACTTAATTTCTTTTTACATGAGCATCATCTCTATTGGTTCATTTGATATTCACCATGCCTTCCTAATTCTAATCAGTTTAGTTTCGTGCTGAATTCACATGAAGATTCCAGCAAGTCTGGTAAAATGACATTACAATGTATGTATGTACATCAACATATGGAATATGTAAAAAAGGAATCTAAGAACCTATCCTGCTCCAACTGAAAGTCCATGGAAAAGCTTCTACTGCCTTCAACCAAAGCAGGATTCAACAAATTGAACATATCTCACAATCTAACATTGCATGCCAGTGTTCCACTTTATTCAGATTTTTAAGCGCGCACACACACACACACACACACACACACAAATAAACCAACTGAGGTCTTTCACATTTCTAAAAATAAGGACTGATTGTGCAAAAGAAGTTAAGGGAAAAAAAGAAAGCAAGTACTTCACAGCAGTTCTTGGTTAGCATATACTGCTACTTTGCAATGCTAAAGTGCAAAGAACAATCCCAACCGGTAAACTCTGTTCCTTTGTCCTTTTAATTATTACCATAGTTTGATTAGTAAAAGGATCTGTGTAGTTGATTCTCTGAGTGGTGCACTCAATTTCTCCTGGCTGACCTGGGTTTATCAGAGGTGGAATGTGATCATAGTAATGATGCTTGCAGCTAAGCAGCTGAGCCTTGCCTGGGTAAAGTGCAATACCTGTTTCAGGGGGAAAAAAGGTGGAAGAAATGTAAATAAGAGTTAATTTCTTGCCCTAGTAAGTGGATTGTCATTTTATGATTTAATCCTGCAAGGTGTTGAGCTTTCTGAGCCAGATCCAGCAAAGCAATCCAAGTTAACACGTGGTTAAATGCTCTGCGAACTAGGGTTAAAGTGCTCAGTACCTTGCAGGATTGAGCCCTGAGTAGCAGGTTAACAAAAACCTTGCCTCTTGCTCTTTTAAACCCAAAGCTCACCAAAGTCAATAGGAATCTTTCCATTAACCTCAGAAGTACTGGATCAGGCCCTTAAAGCTCAATCCAGGAAAGCACTTAAGCATGTGAAGTAGGCCTACTGAAGTCAACAGAACTCCTCAAGTACTTAAAGTGCTTCACTGTTTTACTGGAGCAAGGCCTTAAACCATATCGTATAAACCCTATATTAGGAATATCCAACAGAAATAAATGGACTCTCCAAAGCCAAATGGCTGATAAAATAAAAGCAAAAAGATGCTCCTTCCCATGGTATCAATGGACATTACTAACTATTATGTCAAGATAAATCCAAGACATAAAACGTGCGAACAAATTATCCTCTCTCATCACTTCTGTTATCAGGTAGGCAGGCTTTTTTTCCCACCTATGCCGCAATTAATATATTTAGCATAAAGTACAATGGTGTGTATAAAAATGTCATGTGTTTCTTTCTGGCTTCCGCCTCATGAACTAGCAAAGCTCTTATGCCACATTCAGTCTGGGAAACACATATTTGCTTGAAGATAATCTAGATCAACTACTAAAAAATAAATAAATAAATAAAATATGCTAAATGTGATAAATGATCATATGATTTATTAACCTACACAAATTACTGAAATAGCCTGTTTCCCTTACATAAGATATCAAGAAGGGCAGTACAGATCATCTAAAATACATTTCGCTGATCTCCAGTGTTCCATGCTTGAAAAGGGAAATATAGTCAGTTTTTAAAAGGGAGTTAAAGTAATTTCAACTGTCTCTGGCCCCCTGCTAATTTTTGTAATTTTACAATCGATTTTTTTTTTTAAATGTCTCTCTCTCCCCTATCATTGCGTGAAAGGCTCACACAAACCATAGGGGAAACCAACAAAGGCCCTGATCTTACAATCAAATCCACATGGGGTATACATTTGCACTTGTGAATGCAGCTCCACACAAACATCTGATTGCAGAGTTGGGGCTTAATTGACTACAGAGGAAAAATTAAATTAACTATACACAGCATGCTGTCAAATGCACACAGTACAGCTGAAAACACAAATATTTTCTCTCTAATCTTTCAGCAATAGTCATTGGAGGGATTACTCCTAACAAGAGTAGGTGGTAACATTTTCAGACAGAAGAGTGATTTTTAAAATCGACTCTATCCTTTTGAGTAAGCCGCTGCCAATGCTGATTTGAACTGCATGCTTTACCACACTGTGAATATTTTCTGGTTAAATGTTTATATACTACTCTAAGGCATTTTAATAAGAATAATGTAGTCAACAAATAACTGCCCTACAATGCTCTGATGTTGTGTTATGATAGTGATATGGTGGAGCTGTTTCATCACGCTGCATTGTCATGATCTCTACTGATGCAAATATTGCAGTGCAACAGCAGAATATCATACAGTGATAATTTTGTAGCTGCCTATAAAATCTTTTTAATACAAGAGCTCCGCCTTCTTTTAACCACCTTGATGCTTTGAGGGGCAGGCATCCTGGCAGCAGTCACATGTGTTGTCTTGGCTAGGTTAAGTAGCACTCCTGTGGTCAATGCTCTTCTCATTCTCCAGAGATCAAGATGAGCCCATTCAAGTCTATGGACTCTGCAAAAAAGCCTAACATGATCCCGTGAAGAGCTGCATGAACCTCTACAGCTAGTATTAATGTTATGTACGTTAACATTCAGCAACTCTGTCTCATAATAACAGAGTAAAGGTTCCATGCCCTGAAGCCACCACCACCATGGTTAAACGAAAAAAAGCAGCAAAGCCCAAAGCATTTTTTGCTTCATTTGGATCAACATGGAAAGTAAACGGCACCAGCACTTGTTACGTGCAAAATACTGTAAGTAACACATGCAAAAGTTTGAATGACGTCTTGAGATATCGTTGGACTTTACCACTATGATGATTTGTTTCCAGACTTACCAGGTGCATCATACAAGGGCACCTCCTTGTAAGAGACAGACATCACTGGGTGTTTGAGTTTTTCCCTGAAGTCAGTAATAGTTTGGTAGACAAGAAAAACAGCTACAGCCATGAGCAGCAGATAAATGAAGAGGAGAATTACTGAAAAGACATTCTTTAGGCAGGTCTTGCTGAAGTGCACAGAAGGGCTACTGGTACCTGATTCACTATCTAGGACAGAACAAAATACGGGATTAAAATTTGTAAGTGTATTTACGTACAGTCCTTCACGCTGAATCATGCAGAGTGTTAATTTCAAGATGAACTTTTAAAATGAAAGAAAACAATAGGCTTAGTTTGATTTAAAATACAAGAACAAATGTTTTTTGACAAGCAAACTGTTGGCTGTTACTTCCCAGGAACGAGATGAGGTATAACCGGTAAGTAGAGGGTTCTGCCTCTTTTTTAACCTCCTGCATAATGCATCGTGCCTAGGCGCATACTAGGCAGAAGAAAAATACATTTAAAAAGGCCAGTTCAGTTGAAAAATTCAGAGTTCACAACAAAAAGTCCCCTCTTCGAGCCTCTCTTTCCACAGGATAAAAAACTCATGTCTCCCAAGTCTGAACCAACTGATCCTGATCAAATTTAACCTATGCATTAATACAGAGGCTTTCAGTGCTGTAATGCTCTTATGTAGTTAGCTAACTGCAGTGTCTGTGCATCAAGTGAGAAGTCAGTTGTTTATATGTGATCCTTACATTTTTAAAGACAAATTTAACACCTAACTCCATATGCATATTACATAACCCTAGAGAAAAAAAATCAGAAGTTATCCTCTCTCAAACACTTTCACTATCCTTATCAACAGGATGGATCATATTCTCCAAAGTCCTTTAGACCTTTGCTCAGGTAGGCCATGCCTATGCTGCAGACTTGCAATACGCTGGCTACCTGGAATTGTACATTAGATCCCAGAAGGGTCAGCTCACCCCTTCATCCTGCTGAGGCAGAGAAGCATTTGCTTTTAAGTGGATTTTGCTGGATTTTCTTTGGTTCTAACACCAGGATAATGTCTGTGGCAGAGGAGAGACAGTGATATGGTCTCATGGATGAGGAACTCTTCAGCTTCCCTTTGATATTTTATTCCCCACAGTGAGCCATTTATTGTTTCAATTGCTCTCAAAGGACCATTTAAAACAGCAGCTTTTATTAGGCACTTGATAGTCAAAGGACTCTTGGATCAGCAGCTCTCACCTGGTAAAATAGCTGAGCTGGTGTCCTCCTGATCTTCGTCCTCTTCTTCCCCCTCCTCCACTAGCTCTGGATGTTCAGCTATGTGCTCCACGTCCTCACTCAGCTGAGGAGGGAAGGCAGCAAATATACGTTTTATATATGTTACTGTTTATTTGTATTATTGTAGTGCAGTGGGATACAACTGAGATCAGAGCCCCATGGTGCTAGGTGATGTACAAATACACAGGAAGATAGTCCCTGCCCAAAGAGCTTACAACATAAAGAGACAAGACAAAGAATGAGAGAAAGGAAGTATTATCCCCATTTCCAAGAGATTAAATTACTTGCCCAAGGCAACAAAGGAAGTATGAAAGCCCAAACTGAACCCAGATTTTTCAAGTCTCAGTCCAGCACCTCAACAACAAACACTTTTCAATGGCATCTTCAGCTCACTGTAACCCTCAAATTAAGATACTTTCTCATGATCTCAAACACATTCTTGAGTTGGAATGGTCCATCTTTCAGCATATGTGTTACTACAAATCACAACCTATGCCAAAGAACAAAGCATTAACACACTGCAATCAGAAGGGTGTGCAAGAAATGTTATTGTTTTTAACACAGATATTAGTGCAAGTTACTCCAGAGCACAGGCCAAACCACCTCAGCGGATGTGTCATTACAAATGAACAGCCAAAAAGTCCACAAATTGCTACTCTTTATTTTTTAGTTCAGTGTAGCTGCTAACAAACAAGTCAGTGCTTTGCAAAGAAGCAACAGAGATCAGATGCTTTTTTGTTCCACCATTCAGAGATCAAACTGCCATGACACTTTGTCAACATCATAAGCTTGTCATATCAGACAGGCATCAATATATAAAACAAAGCATCTGGACAAAGAACTGGGGAACACATTGAAAGCAAATCATGAAAACTTGGTGTTCCTTTTATTTAAGAAAGAAGTCCTTCCATCATCTTTTCCCCAGGTGTCCCTTATTTCATAGTTGAAGGGCTGAGGATCCTTCCTTTGTGCCAACTTTTGCCCCCGTCATTTTTTTTTTTAAACATTGTAATAAAATAGAATTGATCATTTTCACTTTTTAGCAATTTTTGTTCCAGATCTCAAATATTATTCCCATTTTACAGATGCAAAATCTTAGGCAAAGAGCCTGATTCTCCACTTTCCTCTTGTAACTTGGTATAGTCGTTCGCACTTGCCCAAAGTGAGAGCAAAATTTTACCACTGTTTTCAAACACACTTTGTACAGGTGTGAAAGACTTCTCAGAGTGTGAGGCAGCAGAGAATCAGTTCAGCAGAGAGAAAGATTTTGTCTACACAAGAAAATTGCCCCAGTACAACTTAAGGTGTGAATTTCAACCAGGTCTGTCAAATAATTAAAAAAATAATCGCAATTAATCACGAGCTTAAAAAAATAGTCGCACTGTTAAACAATTAATAGAATAACAATTTAAATTCAGCTTGGAAACATGTCCTCTGGAATGGTGGTCAAAGCATGAAAGGGCATATGAATGTTTAGTATACCTGACACGTAAATACCTTGGAACACTGGCTACAACAGTGCCATGCGAACACCTGTTCTCACTTTCAGGTGACCTGGTGAATAAGAAGCAGACAGCATTAGCTCCCATAAATGTAAACAAACTTGTTTGTCTTAGCAATTGGCTGAACAAGAAGTAGGACTGAGTGGACTTGTAGGCTCTAAAGTTTAAATTTTTTTTTTTTTTTTTTAACATAACTGCTTTTGAAAACAAACAAATAATTCTACATTTGTAAGTTACGCTTTTTCTGTAAGGAGATTGTACTACAGTACTTGTATGAGGTGAACTGAACAATATTATTTCTTTTGTTTATCTTTTTTACAGTGCAAATATTTTAACAAAAATAACATGTGAGCACTGTACACGTGGTATTCTGTGTTATAATTTAAAATCAATATATTTGAAAATGTAGAAAAATATCCAAAAATATTTACAATAAATGTAAATTGGATTCTATTATTGTTTAACTGTTGATTAAAATGGCGATTAATCACAACCATTTTTAAAAAATCTAGTTAATTTGCTTTGTGTCAATCGCTTGTGTTAACTGTGATTAATTGACAGCCCTAATTTCAACACATATAGTTAACCAAGTGCAGAAGGCAATGTGGACTCTTATTTCAGTTTAAGAGAAGATTATTGCAGCCTAGTTTGAGTTGATTAGGAACAGGTTTAGCTAAACCAAAATAAGACACTCTTATGATGAAATAAGAGTTTCCACAGAGCCTTTTGCACCAGTTTAATTAAAGTTTGACTATAGGAACCATTAGTTTGCAGCAAGCTGGCATTTGACTCTACCCTACAAAAGACTGCCACCTGTCCATGTGGACCCTGCTACCTCACATTAATAAATTATTAATAACCTTTGACCTAGTCCTCTTTGAAATGGGACTAATCAAACGGCTTTAACTAACTTAATACATGTCAGCTGGATCCACATGGACAGCCCCTAGCAGGCTAGGACAGGGTAGAGTCACACTGCAGCTTGTCATGAACTAGTTGTTGCAGTAGACAAGCCTTTTATCAATTTAAAAGCTGCTTCAAGTTATACTGGTGCAACTTTCTAATGTAGAAAAGACCCAAGGAACTTATTCAAAGTCACAGACTTCTCAGTGGCAGAACCAGAAATAGGTTCCTGCACTCCTGACATACTTCTTCTAGTACACAGACACTTCATCAACCTATATTGTCTAGGCAAGGAATTAAAGGCATTCTGTAATCCAGGCTCTGCCAGTGCCACACTTACACTACGGACACATTACTTAACAACTCAATGTCCCAGTTTAGCTCTCTGTAAAATGAGGACACTAGTATCTACTCTACACAGGTGTTTTGAGGCTTAATCAATGTAAAATGATTGAAATCCTCAGATCAAAAGTCCTATAGAAGCACAGAATGTAACAGAGTTTGTTCTTTCTTTAAACCTGTATCTTGCTCACATCTAGTCTAAACAAAGAAAACCAAGTGCAATGAGTGATTCTGAGTAGACAAACTTGGAAAAAAATGGGCCTTATTCAGCTTCCCAATTCACGGCAGTATGTAAATTCCAGTGAGAGAGAATTTCCATGTCAGATTAAATTATCCTATAAAAAAAATGACTGCAAGAAGATCTCACTGCGATATCAAAGTAGAAAACATATTATGATGCAACATTTATTCTCTTTCAGGGTAAATCTACAATTACCCTTCTTTAATATGCAGGAAAGGAAGAAAGAGGGAAAATCAAAAGCATTTCAATGCACTTGAGAAGCAAAATACGGTATTTGGAGTTCAGACTGGCGAGAGTCCCATTTTCACAAGTCTCTTACACTTAAAGCCAAAGGGCTGCCAGACCAAAGTGTACAACGCACTAACACCTGAGCCCAGATCCACAAAGCGACTTTAGGTGCCTATGTGTCTTCATGGCTCACACCCTTAGTAACTGGACCAGATGTATTGGTGGTCTAAGGCTTCTAAGGACAACTGACTTCACAGGAAGTCCAGAAAACTCATTTCACCACAGATGTGGGTACAAAATTCACTCCAAACCACTAAGAATCACATATAGCCCTGGATTTTAAGCTAAACTCTAGTATGGGGTAAGCCACTACATCTTGGTAGCACAGCATTCAATCCAGAGTGAGGGTATGCAACCTGACAAAACTTATTTCATAGCCAGCCAGACTAAGCTACAGTCCACCAATGACAGGATAACAAGAGAAGTATTACAATGCAAGTTTATTTCCATTTCTTCAAGTGTACCAAAATACGCCCAAATGAATGGAAGTTGCATTGTAACTAACAGATGCACATCAGCATCACTCACCTTCTCAGATCAACATCTTCCATACACTGAGTAAGTACATGGACAGCCAAATACGGTGATAACCACCCAACATATGATATTCCATCACATTCTTAGGTGGCAGAAAAGGACATTCAGTGAGGGGTAATTCAGGACAGAGGGTTCCAAAATCATGCGAGACCCAAAACTGGAACTGATCTCAGGACTGACATTCCTACTGGTGGTGCAATCATTAGAGAAATTACATTCCCAGCATAGGTGCTGGAACTAGGAGTGCAGGGGGTCCTGCCACCCCGTCTTGAAGTGGTTTCCATTATATACAGGGTTTGCAGTTTGGTTCAGCACCCCCACTATAAAAACTGCTCCAGCCCCACTGATTTCTAATGTCCAGCAGCTGGTTGAAGTGGGAGAGAATAGGCTCTGCTCTTTCACACCACCGAGAAGCTTGTCAAAGTTCTGTGGCAGTCTCAAGGGAGAGATAATCGCTCTAGAACAAATGCAGCAATCCTAACTGTTGTTGATGCACAGGGAAGGAAGTAAAATTACACGAGGAAACTGGCAGCCCAGGATAAAACTAAAAGTGTCAAGTCTAGGATCCGTTTGTCTGAGCTAATATAGCTCAAGTCATTGGCCTTGTAGAAGGAAATTGCTGTTTAAGCATGGAACCTTACTGGAGTCAAATTAGCAAAGGAAAGCTCACATTCAGGCTATGTTTACACTGCAGACCTGTACCGCTGTAGCTGTGCTGCTGGAAGTTCTCCCATGTAGCTGCTCTATGCCGACAGAAGAGAGCTCTCCCTCCAGCATAATTAAGCTACCCCCAATGAGCAGCTATAGCTATGTTGGCAGGAGAGTGTCTACCACTGACATAGTGTTAGTCCATACCAGTGCTTTCATCAATGAAACTTGTGATTCAGGGGTGTGTTTTTTCACACCCCGGATCGACCAATGTTTTACCAACAAAAGTGCTGGTGTAGACAAATCCTTATGCTCTATTCCCCTCAGCCAAAAAGAAAGGAAGCATAAATGGAAAAGACACAGAGGAGATGAGTAGCCACAGTGGGTGAAATTCATCTTGGCATGAAAAGCCAGTGTAAAGGAGCACTCTGCATGGAACTGAGGAGGGCTGGTAGCAACCACTTAGTGGGTGTCACCACTGATTTCAGAGTGACAGGCAGAGCAGGTGGACACAGAACCCACACTTCAGGGCCGATTTCAGAAATATCACCACCACATGCTCTTCACCCAACTCCTAACTTTATGTGAATGAAGTGAATTTCTTCCAATCAACAGAGAAAACGCTGCTCGAGGATGTAAATAAAAAGAGAAATGCTGTGTCGCATTTGTTTGTACATGAGGTTATTTAAATATCTTTTAATGCCTTCTAGCCTGACATGAGAAATGGGAGCAGAACTGATAAACACTGATAAGCTAAACTAGGGCTTCCCACAGGACAAGCCCAAGGCCAAATGTAGCCTGCAACTTTCTAAAACAACGCAAACAGCTGTGTCCCCTGTCTCTGAGCAGCTAAGGCAAAGGTGACCAGCTGCAGGCTTTTCTTGCTGATGAACTCAAACTGCATCTATCAAGCAAGATAGAAGTACAAGCAAATATAATACTATGCTTATATATGAGTTTGTAGCTGATATGCAAGCTAAGTGCAACCCTCAGGCATCTAGCAGGATAACAATTGGGTCTTCAACATCACTTCTTATAACAAAGGAATGGTCTGTCAGACATGAAAAGAGACAAAATCACCTGCCAACTGTATATCTTTACATTCTACCATATTATGATTGACTGTATTTTAAGTGGCATTTCCTTGTTTTTTAAAATAAAAATATGTATTTGCCTGTATCAAAAATCATCATGTTTCTTTCCTACATATTTAAATGCAAGGAGAGTAGGGATCGGGGCTCTACCATACACAAAGAAAGCAGGTGGCTGCATCAGGCAGCAAAATGATTCATGACTAGATCTCTGTGAGTGACTACAACTTGGGAGGAACGGACACTTTCTAGTTTGCTTAGGGCAACATAAAGCCAGCCAGTCAGTTTTGCTATGTCTCTAAAATTAAAGCTGACTTTCTACACCCTAGGTGACTTATCAAAGTCACCGAAGATCTGGATAACCAGAAGACAAATGTTTAATAAGGGCAGCGAGTGGAGCCAAGATGAAGATACTGGAATCGCTTTTAAATAGACAAAGGAAATAACACACACACACCTGCTCAAAGTGTAGCCATGTTCATCAACTCGAGCACGGACACGCCCTAGTGTGAGACTTAGTTGACCAAGTTTCATTTTTAATTCTCTGCTCAAGTTGTAATAATTAGCTGCAATGTTATTTAATTGTAGGTTTGGGGGTTACCATTACTGTGGCTATCACTGGACTGTTGCACCTCGCTAAAAACGGCTGCACCTGAACCGGCTGCTACGAATCCATCCGGCAGCTAGGTGATCTTATCGCGGTCTTGTAGTTTTTAAAGCACCGTCGCAATGCACTTTCCGGTGCACCGCGGCTCAGTCCCTGTTCCGGAGTTTGCTCACCGAACAAAAGACCCTTCTCCTAGGATGGAGCTGGCATTCCTTACGCAGATTGACTCTCACACAATCACATGCACTTTTCTCCTCCCCTCCCGCGCCCTCAGTACCTCCTGGTAAGATGTGGAGATCTCTTGTCTTAGCATGGCATCCGCGAGCGAGCTGGAACAAGCATCTGCCGCAGCCCCACGGGGCAGAAGGCGGGGCGGGGCGGGGTCTAAAGGCGCACAACAGCGGGCAGCCCAAAGCTCTGCAATACCAGATCGATCCTCCACGGCGCGTCTGCCCGGCTGGGAGGCTGTCAGCGCAAGCGCCTGGCTCTCACCCTCCACCTTCTCTCAGGCTGATGGCGTGAGAAGCACAGGATCCTGGGAAATGTAGTTGACATAAGCCCAGCACTGTCTGAAGCCTTTTCACGGAAGCGAATGATTGAAAGCGCTGCAGTTTATGGACTGTCCAGGGTGCAGCAGGAAAACAGCTTTGTGGGTGTGAGTCTGGGGTGAGCACCCCGATGTTCAATAACATTTCTCCACTGAGACAGCAATCCAAGCGTCTCGGGGTGTGTGATGGCCAGGAGAGGCAGAGCAGAGGGTGAATGTGTGGTGAGACTCTAGTAGTCAATCCCAGAAATTCAAAAATTATGTCAGGCCCCCAAAATCATGATAGGCTTTAAAAATAATAATTTTGGGTTATTTATATATGCCTGCTGGTTATTGAGCATTTAGGGTTCACAGTTTCAAGCTTGTCTCTCCTTCTAATAAGAGGACTAGAAACTTCCTTATTTAAAAATGAAAGCTGAAGTTAACACATAATCAGAACTGGGGCTTTAATAAATACACCAACCAATAGCAAGGCATACAATAAAGTCACAAGTGCTGGAATTTCTTTCTAAGCTTCTTTAGTAATTGCAGATGAAAGCTGCTTTGGGCTGTTGATGGGAAATAAACCAACAGTCCTGGCAGAGAGCAATACAACTCCTACAGACTAAAGAGGGTTAAACATCTTTTATAAATGTTACATTTTAGATATTGTCAGACTGATTTTAAAATATTTTTAATAGTTGAGGTTATAGTAAATGCCTCAGTCTGGTGAAAATGCATGGTTTGGCTAGGCGGTGTGTTTTTTCAATTAAATATTTTAAAATACAGGGTGTACTGGTTTTCAGGAAACTAGATTGGAAAAGCAATTTTACCATCTCTGTGTGAGATGCACACATTATTTCTAATTTCCTACTTACCTGTCTAGGGTGTTATGGAAATATTTAGTTAATGAACCCTGATTTTGCAGTCAGGCCTAGATGGAGTTCACAGACTTCAATGGGGCTCTGCAAATCTCCACTCAGATCTATGCGAGTGGATGATCAGAGCCACTGTATGTGACATGCTTTGGAGATGAAGAGTGCCATACTAATGCAGAATTGCAAGCTATTCATATGCAAATAATATATCAATAAATACTACACAGCATTATTGCTGCTTTTCCTATCATGCAGACTGTTACAATTTAAATTCAATAAAATATATACAAACCACTCCTAACATTACAGTAGCATCACTATAGGATAGCTTATTGCGTAACAGATTTTTCTAAAATCCAAATGCTTATGCGCATTGTCTTGGAAACTCCTGCCCCTAATGAGGATCTGGGGTAGAAATAGTGGTCCAAATAGGAGTCATTTGAGCAAGAGGTTCTTGAGATATAGCTTCCTGCTAAAAAAAGAGTGAGATCAACATTTTAGAGTTCTTAAAGTTGTTCTGTGCTCACCTAGTGCTCAAATGGATCCTACCCATACTGATATCACCTGCTAGGTATTGATCTCAGCTGATGTCCAGCCCCCACTGCTCCTTGTGGGAATCACTATTTAAAAAGTTACTCAGGGTTAAAGTTGGAGCTATAATATGGCTCAAGCCAAGCTGAGAAGCCAGAGAAAGTCACTTGTGCATTTCACGGCAGGACTGGGTCTCTGGTGTAAGTTTGAAGGCAGGTAAACAGAGTAAGTCAGTGGCTCCAGGTGACATGCTATGGCCATTGTACCTAAGCAGCACCCCTGTACTTAGAGTTTGAGTCCTATCCTTGGCATCTTTCTCAAACTGTATGTTGTGCACCTTAGTTTTGTTGTACAACAGCTCCTTCTGGAATTTTTGCTCTCAGAGCAAAATTTTTGCTATAAGAGCCAATATTTCAAAATACTCTGAAATCCACACACATACACAAACCCATACAGATTTTACTTTAGAAGTATTGTGAAAAAAATAGCATTTATTAAATTGAGGGAAAATGAAAGACTCTAGTAAGCAGCAGCATTAGGGTAATGTAATCATGCCTCATAATCCTTACCTATTTCCTGAATCATATGATTGAGTCTGATCAAAGAAAAGAAAATAGCTGTGATTCTCATCATGTCAACCTGATAAAAGGGTTTCTGGGCATCAGGAAACACACCCATAAAAATAGCCCTATTCCATGGACATGTATAAATTTAACAATGACTTATGTAAAAAGTTCCAGAGAAGTAGCTGTGTTATTTTGTATACAGCAAAAACAACGAGAGTCCTGTAGCACTTTAAAGACTAACAAATTTAATTTCTGCAGGCATAAGCTTTAAAATGCTACAGGACTCTCATTTTTTTAATGACTAATGTGATGGTGAGGTATTGTTTTGATTGATGACAGTATCCTAATACTTCCTATGAAAAAAACAGGGTCACTTACCAGTAACTGTTGTTCTTCGAGGTGTGTTGCTCATATCCATTCCAGTATAGGTATGTGCGCGCCCCTTGCACAGATTCCCGGAACCTTTTTCCCTTAGCTAGCTCTGTAGGGTCGGCTCAGGCGCCTCCTGGAGTACCGCGCTCATGCCACGGTATATAGGGCGCCGCCGACCTGCGGGCCCTCAGTCCCTTCTCTCTGCCGACTCCGACAGTGGGGACAGAGGGTGGGTGTGGAATGGATATGAGCAACACATCTTGAAGAACAGTTACTGGTAAGTAACCCTGTTTTCTCTCTTCGAGTGATTGCTCATATCCATTCCAGTATAAGTGATTAAATAGCCATACCTTGAAGGTGGGTAGGAGTCAACGGTGAGCTGCTCTCATCAGCACGGCCCTGCCGAAGCCCACGTCCTCTCTCGCCTGCTGCACTATGGCATAGGGGGACGTGAAGGTGTGGACCGATGACCAGATCACTGCTCTGCAGATGTCCTGCAGGGGCACTCCTCCCAGGAAGGCCACCGATGAGGCCTGGGCTCTGGTTGAGTGCGCTGTCACAGCTCCTGGAAGCAGCACCTTCGCCCGCTCGTAGCAGGTTTTAATACAGGCGGTGATCCAGGTGGAGATGCACTGGGTGGAGAGAGGTGAGCCCTTCATCCGGTCTGCCACTGCCACAAACAGCTGCGTTGATTTCCGGAACAGCCTGGTCCGCTCGATGTAGTAGGCCAGGGCTCGTCTGACATCCAGGGAGTGCTATCTCCGCTCCTCCTCCGAACCGTGTGGTTTGGCAAAAAACACGGGGAGGAAGATATCCTGGTTATAATGAAACCGAGACACAACCTTAGGCAGGAAAGCCGGGTGGGGTCTCAGTCGTACCTTATCTTTGTAGAAGACCGTGTAGGGGGGGCTCCGAGGTCAAAGCTCTTATCTCGGACACCCTCCTAGCCGATGTAATGGCCACCAGGAAGGCTACCTTCCAAGAGGGGACGAGCAGCGGGCATGTGGCCATGGACTCGAAGGGGGGTCCTGTCAACATGGCGAGGACCAGGTTTAGATCCCAGGGAGGCACCGGGTCACGGACCTGGGGATACAATCTCTCCACCCCCTTGAGGAACCTAGCTGACATGGGGTGGGAGAACAGGGAACGCCTTCCATTGGCTGGTGAAAAGCCGAGATAGCTGCCAGGTGCACTTTCAGGGAAGCCAGTGCTAAACCCTGGAGCTTCAGGTGGAGCAGGTACTCCAAGATCGCCTGTATGGGTGATCCAGACGGTGGGATACCCCGGGACTCCGCCCAACAGGTAAAATGCTTCCATTTGGCCCGGTACACAACCTGAGTGGAAGATTTTCTGCTGCCCAGCAGAATCTGTTGGACCTGCATCAAGCAGGCTCTCTCTCCCTCCGTCAGCCACAGAGTCTCCATGCCGTCAGGTGGAGGGAGTCCAGGTGCGGGTGCAGCAGGCGACCCTGGTCCTGTGAGAGCAGGTCATAACGCCTCAGGAGCAGAATCGGCGTGTCGATGGACAGGTTGAGCAGCATGCTGTACCAGTGCTGCTGCGGCCAGGCTGGTGCAATCAGTATCATGTCCGCCCTGTCCCTCTTTATTTTCAAAAGGACCTTGGGCAGGACCGGAATGGGGGGAAACACGTATAGAAGGGTCCCCTTCCAGTCTAGGAGGAATGTGAGCAGAACCTCGGGCACTGCCTGTTCCAGGACGACGTGAACAGGTCCAGTTGGGGAACCCCCCACTTCCGGAAGATTGAAGTCACCACCTCTGGGTGTAGTGACCAGTCATGGTGGGGTAAGAATGACCTGCTGAGGCGGTTCGCCTCGTTGTTCCTGACCCCCGGGAGGTGAGATATATGAAAATCGTGCCTCACCGCAAGGTCCCAAAGAAGAGTAGCCTACTGGCAAAGAGCTGAGGAGCGCGCTCCCCTCGGTCTGTTTATATAAAACATGGCCGCCGTGTTGTCTGTAAGGACCTGGACCATCCTGCCCTTCAGGAATTTATTGAAGACCTTGCAGGCCAAGTGGACTGCCCTGAGCTCTCTGACATTTATATGGAGAGCCCTCTTGTCTGGTGACCATAGCCCTTGGGTGCTCAGGTCCTTGCTGATGGGGGCCCCCCAACCCTCGTCTGAGGCGTCTGTTATCAGAGTCACTGAGGAGGCCAAGTCTCTGAAGGGAACGCCCCTCCGAACCTCCCCTCCACCAGTCCAGGGAGGACAGTACCTGGGCGGGAACTATGACCACCTTGTTCAGCCAGTGTCTGGCCGGTGCACAGACTGAGGCCAGTCAACTTTGGAGAGGCCTGAGCTTTAGGCGAGCCAGCCTCACCACATAAGTACATGCCGCCATGTGTCCCAACAGCTGAAGGCAGTGCCTGGCTGTCGTTGTGGGTGACTTGTGCAGATCGCTGATTATGGCGGTCATGGCCTCGAACCGAGTCTGAGGGAGGAAGGCTCTGGCCTGGGTGGCATCCAGTGTGGCCCCTATGAACTCTATGCGCTGCACCGGGGTAAGAGTAGACTTCTGCTCGTTGATGAGCAGCCCCAGTCTGGTGCATGTGGCACAGGTAAGAGCCAGGCTGTTCCTCACATGGGCCCTGGACTTGCCCCAGATCAGCCAGTCGTCCAGGTAAGGGAATATCTGAACCCTTCTGTGGCGCAAGTGGGCCCCTACCACTACCATGCATTTTGTAAACACCCTTGGCGCGGACGAAAGGCCAAAGGGTAGGGCTGCAAACTGGTAGTGGCATCCAGCTACCATAAACCTTAAGAACTTTCTGTGACCTGGAAGGATAGTGATATGAAAGTACGCATCCTTCAGGTCGAGGGCGGCATACCAGTCCCCTGGATCTAGGGCAGGAATAATGAAGGCTAGGGAAACCATATGAAACCTGGTGCGCCTGACAAACTTGTTCAGACGTCTGAGGTCCAGAATTGGCCTTAGGCCCCCCTTGGCCTTGGGGATTGGGAAGTACCGTGAGTAGAATCCCCTTCCTCATTCCCGTGGAGGAACCTCCTCTACCGCACTGAGCGTGAGGAGGGAGTTGACCTCTTGTATGAGGAGTTGGTCGTGAGAGGGGTCCCTGAAGAGGGACTGGGTAGGGGGAGAGTTGGGGGGAAAGGCCATAAGTTGTAAGGCATAGCCATTGAGGACTATGCCAAGGACCCATTGGTCCATGGTGATGGCTTCCCATTCAGCGTAGTAAGGCCAAAGCCTGTGGGTAAATAACTTGGAGCGATCCAGTGGGAAAGGAGGAGTGCCACCCTTGTGCATCCCATCAAAATCTTTTATTGGCTGTATTGCCCTTGTTTGGGCCTTGCTGAGACCCCGTAGAGGGCCCTTGATGGTTGCGGCGACTGGGCGCCCAGTACCGATCCCGAACCCTCCTGGGTCGAGCGGGTCTGGGGGGCAGCCTTGGTGGAGGCTGTGGTTGCCTCGGCCTGAGGGCGGGCCTGGCACCTCGAGGCCCGGGGGTGTATAGCCCTAGGGACCTCAGGGTGGCTCGTGAGTCCTTTAGGGCGTGGAGTTTTTCATCTGTCCTCTCGGAGAAGAAGCCGGTGTAACCAAAGGAGAGGTCCTGAATTGACTGTTGGACCTCCTGGGACAGGCCGGAAGCTTGGAGCCAAGAGCAGCGGCGCATGACGATGGCTGAAGCGATCGCCCTGCTAGCAGCATCCGCTGCATCACTAGCCGACTGAAGTGCCACCTTAGCCACTGCCACTCCTTCCTGCGACACTGTGGCGAAGTCTGCGGCCTGGTCCGGGGGCAACCCCAAGGAGAACCTCTGTAGAGAGGACCAGAGATTTAAATTGTATTTCCCTAGGAGGGCCTGATGGTTCACGACCCTCAGCTGCAGGGCCACAGTAGAATACATCTTGCGCCCGAAAAGGTCCAGCTTCTTGCTATCCTTATCCTTCGGTGTGTTGCCCTGGCCACCCTGGCAGTCCCGCTGGTTCACTGCATCCACTACGAACGAACCTGGGGCGGGGTGTGTATAAAGGAATTCAAACCCCTCCTTAGGTACATAGTATTTGCGCTCAGCGCCCTTCGAAGTAGGGGCCACTGAGGAGGGGGTTTGCCAGAGGGTCTTGGCTATCTTCATCAACCTCTCATGAACAGGAAGGTCCAGTCGTGATGGGCCTGCTGCCTCAGAAACCCTGAAGAGGTGGTCCTCCTCCTCCAACAATTCTTTAATCTCTAAGCTGAGATTGTCCTCCACTCTCCTCAGAAGCTCCTGGTGGGCCCAGAAGTCAAAGAGGGGGGCCTTATGGTCCCTGGCTTCTGCCTCATCCGGAGAGGAGGAGGAGGACTGTGGAAGGGCCCCTGTAGAAGGGCCTTCCTCTGGGTCAGACCCCTCCTCCGAGGGGTGGCCCTCCTGTGGACAGGTCGGTGGGGGTACTGGTTGGGCTACCGAGGAGTGAATGGAGGTGGTTCCTTGACCCATCCGGGCACCCCACGGCCCCCAATATGGCCATTGCCAGGGGCCTTGGGGCCATGTAGGTGCAGGCATAGGAACCTGCTGGGTCATATCCAGGCATCGCCCCTTGAAATCCAAGCCGCTTGACCTGTGCTTGTGGCTCCTGGAAGGGGAGCGGCTCCGGGACGACGATGACCTCCGGTGCCGGTGTCTGCGGTGCCAACGAGGAGAAGAGCTGCTGGAGGAACTGTAGGTGGAATGCCTCCTCCGTCTGGAAGACTTACAGCGACACTTCCCAGATCTAGAGCGGGAGCTGTGACGCCTACGTCGTCGCGACGCTAACCGGGAGCGCGACATATCATGCGGTGCTGAGATGCTCGGTGCCAAGGCAGGCAGTGTTGGGGATCAATGCCGAGCTGGGCTCCGCACCGGAGTACCAGAGCCTAAGCTATGGTCCCCGCTCGAGGCAGAACTGTAATGTCTTTGCCTCGAGCGTTTGTCTCTCAACCGCCCCCGGTGCCACAGTGTCGAGGAGCTCGACGACTCGGAGTCGGAACTGGTAGGGGAGCCCGCACTCTCGACCCTCCTTGACCGTCTGGGTGGAGACCTCGACTTCTGTCTTTTCCCCGAGACACCAGTCCCAGATCCCTCGGCCGAGGGGGGGACGGAGGCGTGGGCAGGCCCATGAGGGTGCATGTCACAGCGAAAGCCTCCGGTGTTGACGGCCCTTGCAGGGGCGCTCCTCCACCCCCAGAAGTCGGGGGAGGCTCTCTGCAAGGAGATGCCAGTGCCGGAGTACTCTCCACGGCACGTGGCTGGGGCATCTCCTGCTGTCCCGGTAGCAGGGGGGAGTCCATGTGTGCGGCCTCTGGCTGCTTCTTCTTTCTCGGTGCCGACAACGGTGCCGGTGCCAGTGGAGCACTCCGCACCGATGAGACGCTCGGTGCCGCAGGAGAACGTGACGGCTCGGAGTCCAGGCAAAGAGCGGACTCCATTAGGATCGCCTTCAGCCTTGCGTCCCTCTCCTTCTGGGTCCGTGGCTTGAAGGACCTACAGATCCTACATTTCTCCTTTCTATGTTGCTCCCCGAGGCATTGGAGGCAACGGTCATGAGGGTCACTCACGGGGAAGGATTTTGCACACGCGGTGCAGGCTTTAAAGCCGGTGGAGCCAGGCATGGCTCAGCTCTAGCCCCTAAGGGCACTATCTTATCTTTACAACTTAACTACTACTAATCACTATGAAAACAATGAACAAGAACTTGAATAACAAAGCTATAGTACTAAGGGATGCTACTTGCGGTATGCAAGAGGCACACGTTCCAGCAACCGTCACAGGTGGAAAGAAGGAACTGAGGGGCCGCAGGGTCAGCGACGCCCTAAGTACCGCGGCATGAGCACGGTACTCCAGGGGGCGCCTGAGCCAACCCTACAGAGCTAGCTAAGGGAAAAAAGTTCCAGGAATCTATGCACGGGGCGCACACACACCTATACTGGAATGGATATGAGCAATCACTCTAAGAGAGAATAAACAGATTTCAACCATCTACAGAAGCCAAAATTCAGACCTATCAATTTTACCCATTCAAGTGTTTTAGTTTCTGTGAAAAAAGAATCCAAATGAAATGTCAGACATGATAAAATTAGTCATATCTCTTTTTAAAACAGCCATACTAAAGCACAAATGATATTCCACTGCAACAGCCACATTAAAAAATAAATCAATCAATCAAGTAGTGCATAAACTGCAATAAACATTTTCAAAGTGCTATTCATCCTTGTGATGAATGAGCCACCTCACACCTCTGCAATCTTCTTGCACTGCAAAGGATTGTGTTGAACCCCTTCCCACTACATTAGCCTTAAAGTGGAGTACAAAGTCTGGAGCTGCTCTTCATTCCCTCTTGCTGCCTTCAGTGGGTAGATATGCTCCTCAAAGCTCATTGGTTACCATATTCCTGCCTCTCCATAGGCCTCCAGCCCTCTTGGGGGCCCATGGAGAGGTCAAGAGGAGGACACAGCATGTAGCTAAGTGACAATGAGGTGTTCCCAAGAAGCCTCTTTGTGCTCCCCTCATACACATGCGCCATTTAATTAAAAATTAAGGGAAATTCACGACCCCCAAACTTGTGAACACAGAGTTAATTAAGGGTGCCTGGCAGTGCCTTATACATAGGCTTGGCAGAATTCGATTTGTGAAATTTTGACAAATACTGATGTTTATTTTTTTCTATTTAAGTTTTCACAGTTGTAGGAAATTGTGTGTGGGGGGGTGGGGGGTGGGGTGTCAAATAATTATTTAATTCCAGAAGTTGAGATTCAAAAAGTTAAAGCTTTATAACCATTAAAACACAAGTTGTCAACATCATGTCAAAATATATAAAGTAAATATCCTTAAATCAACCTCAAATTCTCAGGCAGCATTTTCTTACTTTGGCTATGTGTAAATTGATTATTATTGATGTGAAACTGATGTATATCAACGTTTACAGCTAAAAATCTAATCCTTCCAGACCTACTCATACTCTTTTAGGACAAAGGCACCTATATTTAAACCTCTAAAAACCAGGGAATAAGTAGTTATGGTAAAATAAACTTGAACCTCTGAAAATTAGTGCATACTTGCCCCACCTTGCAGCCTTAGTTCTGTCCTCTAAGTCATGCCTCAACCCTCTCTTAAGCGATATATGCTGAATAGCATATATTATACTGATAGGATGTATTATCTGCACCCTATATATTAAGTCATAAGCACAAATAGTATTAAGCATAAATAAAGCAGTTACATAGCCTAAATTGGCCTGTACCATTATAATAATCCTGTTCACTTGTTAAGTATCCCATAACACTTTGCATTAGTTGAAGTAAGCTTTGGCTTAAGTATATAGGAAAGCTGTCAGTATCAGGACATATGATTACTTTAGCATAGCAACAGAAAGGGAGTTACCCTCACAAACCTATCTACCCTGGGACAGACCTAGAAGGTTTTTTCACATTTGTTAGTACATGGAATGCATGTGTTCAGAACAAAGATAAGGGGTACACCATGGTACCAGAAAAACAAGGTAAAAAGTTAACTGGTTAAATCTATTTTCAGAAGACATATATAGTATCTTTTACTAGTAAACAGGTAGGGTATAAAGAAAGGGCTTTAAGGGGTGTAACTTTGGAAGCACATCTTCCACTTAAGGTGAATGTGTAACATCACTGAGTGAGACAGCTTCCCCAAGACTGGTATCATATAGAACTTTTTCCTGTACTATACTATTATTGGCTTAGAGCAATAAACCTGACTGATATTGGTTGTTTGGCCTCTTGAATATATTTCATAATGAACCAAAGTGTGGTCAAAGAATAGACCAATTTATCAACCCTGCTCCTAACTGACAAAGTAGCACACTATCCTTTCAGATGATAAAGGGCACAGTGAGGATGCAGCACATAGATAACAGGGGGAGAAACTGTCAGACCATATCCTCACTAAGGCAAGCGTCTCACTTAGAGGGCAGGCTTAGTAAACACCAGCTGGCTACATCTGACCTGTACTCGACCATTTCACCTGCTCTGCCCAAATCACCCCCTAGTTACCAGAAGTTACTACTCCTTGACCTTTGTCCTAAGGATTCCTTCTGGAACATTCCCTCTGCACTCACCTCTGCCCTGTAGTAGTAGACAGTCATGGATACTATCAAACAGCTACAAACCCCCACAGCAAGAATAGACTATCGTGCTCCTCTGCTTGCACAACAAATGTAACAGCACAGAAACGAAGGGGGTCTGAGATTTCTTTGGGTGCAGATGCACCTCTCGTATCGCCATGTGAGCTGTGGCAACCTGCTGCAAATAATCTCTGTGTCAGTTGGTACAGCTGTCCCCTACAAAGGGAAGGACATTTGGAAGTGCATGAAGACAAATGAGGACACAAAACATCACATGAAATGGCACATTTATTTAGTCATTCCTTATGCCTGCTTATTATAGAACAGTCCAGGCTGAAATATTCAGTACATCCTCAACTCCAGGGGGTCAGAATTTAAGTTACAAGGCTGGGCTAGTGCATACCTTAAATATGGGCAGTGGGTATCATAGGCCTGGGAAGACTTAGCCTTCCCAAACAGTCAGGTGTGGCCCCACCCGTGCTCCACCCCAAGGCCCCAACCTCTCCTGCTGCCTCCTGCTCTTCTCCTATCGCCCCAGCTCAGGCAGGGGGACACAGCAGCAACTCTTCCTGCCCTTGCTCAGCCTCTCCCCCGAAGTGAGCAGGGGTGGGAGTTTGGGGGCTAGGGAGCTAATGCAGGCCAGCCATAGTTTGGGACAGGGGGAGGCCGGGGCCAGGCCCATGCCTAACCAGCGTGGCAGGGCTGAGGCTGCCTAGTGCTCGGGTTGCCTGGGTGGGCTAGGACTGGGTCCGCCTGGGGCAGGGCTCCTCCAACTGTGATAAAGTGGCTCAGAGCTCCAAAGAGTGAGGGGGCGGAAGGGATGTGGCCTCAGGCAGAAGGGGCGGGACCATGTGCTAGCCTCCCCAAATGAGGGGGGGGGGGGTTTACATGACACCCATGCGTCCTTAACTCTGCTCTTCCTTGTTTTCAGAGGTTTGTTTAAGTATAGGTGCATTTCACCTTCTGCAAGGGTATGAGGCATTGCCAGTCAACTTTATCTTAGCATTAACAAAGATTTTGGGTGGTGAATATAACATCTTGCTTTTACATAGTATTTTTCATTCAGAGACATCACAAAGCACTTTACAAGCTGACAAAAATATGTTGGCAGAAATTGCTGATGTGAGAATTTCAAGTTCTCTCAAGAAACTCAAGACAATCCATTATATTCCTGGGCAGGACAGAAAAAAAACAAAAAAAACTTTCCCCATGCCCTTCCCTCCACCTCAGTAGCATAGTAGTGTAAACTCAAAAGCTTCTCTCTCTCACCAAACAGAAGTCGGTTCAATAAAAGAATTACCTCACTGAACTTGTTCCTATAATGTTCTGGGACTAACACGGCTACACTGCATAGTCTTCTCCAGTCATTCATGTGCTGATCAGTCAACAGGCGATAAAATATCTCTTTGGCATAGACAGATGGTTTTCTTCTACCAGAGGCATGGAAAAATTGTTCCTTCTTCCAATCTGGAATCATAAGAAGATTAACATCTTTCAATCCTGCCTATGAAATAGAAAGGTGTGATTTCATCTAAAAAAATCAACTAAAATTTATAGTTTAGAGAAACAAGAAATGGTAGGCCAAATCTTGTCTCTCAATGCCACTTCAGAAATGTGCACTATTTTAGTCACATGGGGTTCTCTGCCATGCCATAGGAACAACATGATTAAAACCAAGCAATATAACAATCCAGTCATAGGAAATAATTAAAATTAAAGAAAGAAAGAAAAAAAAAAACAAGCAATAATGGTTGTCACAAATAACTAATGCGGTTTATAGATGGGCAAAACAGTTGGTGAATCCTTTTTGATATATTACTGATAACTTAAATAGCTTATAATGAGCAAAGGTGAGCCATTTTAACTAAATCAATCCTATGAAACCAAATAAAAAACAAGGTTACTTACCAGTAACTGATGTTCTTCGAGATGTGTTGCTCACGTCCATTCCACTATAGGTGAGTGCATGCCACCGTGCACAGTTCCCGGAATTTTTTTCCCCTTAGCAGATGCTGTAGGGCCAGCTCTGGTGCCCCCTGGAGTCCCACGCACATGCCACGGTATATGAGGCACTGCCAGCCCTACGCCCCCTCAGTCCCTTCTTTCTTCCAACTCCAGCAGCAGGGACGGGTTGTGGAATGGACATAAGCAACACATCTCGAAGAACACCAGTTACTGGTAAGTAACCTTGTTTTCTTTGAGTGATTGCTCATGTCCATTCCACTATAGGTGACTAACAAGCAGTACCTTGGAGGTCGGTAGGAGTTACCAGTGAGCTGCCCTCAGCACGGCTCTGCCGAATCCCGCATCCTCTCCTACCTGCTGAACGATGGCGTAGTGGGACGTGAAGGTATGCACCGACGACCAGGTGGCAGCTTTGCAGATGTCCTGCCGGGCACTCTCTCCAGGAAGGCTGTAGACAAGGCTTGAGCTCTGGTTGAGTGCGCTGTGATGGTTCCCGAAAGCGGCATCCACGCCTGCTTATAGCAGAACTTGATGCACGATGTAATCCATGAGGAGATGCGCTGGGTGGAGACAGGTGAGCCTTTCATCCGCTCTGCCACTGTGATGAAGAGCTGCGTCCATTTCCGGAACGGCTCTGTACGCTCGATGTAGAAGGCCAGGGCTCCTCTCACATCCAGCAAATGCCATCTCCTCTCCTCCTCCAAACTGTGCGGTTTGGGAAAAAACACGGGGAGAAAAATATCTTGGTTACAATGAAATTGGGAAACAACCTTGGGCAGGAAGGCTGGATGCAGCCTCAACTGCACCTTATCATTATAGAATACTGTATAAGGGGGCTCCGAGATCAAGGCCCTAATTTCGGAGACCCTCCACTCCAAACTCCGCAGTGCCGAGCCGGACTCCGACGACCAGGTTCTGCGTTGTGGACTGCACGGTGCCGGGTCCTCCGATGGCGACCGGTTCTGCACCGCCTCGGTGCAAGCAAACTCCTTGGTGCCGAGTCTTCCAACGGTGACCGGGTTCTGCACTGCCTCGGTGCGGGCAAACTCCTCAGTGACGGGGATCTGGAATGGGAGCTGTCCGAGTGCTGCCTGGCAGACCTCGACTGGTGCCGCCTCTTGACCTGCACTGCCTCTGGTGCTGGGGACTGATCTTGACGCCGAGAGGGAGATTCTTCGTCCTGAGTCGAAGCAGGCCGGCTCACCGACACTGACCTGAAGCGACTGCTGGGAGAGTGTCCTTGCTCTACCCCCAGTGACTGTCCGGCGGGAGATGTTCCTCCCCATACCAGGGATCTCCACTGCCCTTCGGGGGACCCAACGCGGGCTTTCCCCTGGACACCGGCCCCTTCTCCCTCAAGGGTGAAGGTGGCTTATGCAAAGCCAACAAGGCTGTTTCTGCCTGAAAAGCCTCTGGTGTCAGTGGCATTGGCAGGGGCACTCTTCCACTTCCAGGAATCCGGGGAAGCTCCCTGTGCGGAGATGCAAGCACCAGAGAAGACTCGACAGGCTGAGCTCGGTGCATCTCCGCACTCGATCCTGCCCATACCGACGGCGTAGGGGAGTGACCGCGCTCCGTGTGCTGTTTTTTCTTTTTCGGCACCAGGGATGTGCTCGGTGCTGAATCAAGGCCGGTACTGGCAATGCACTCTGCACCGGGGTGACACTCAGTGCCAAGGTGGAGTGGGGTGGCTCAGACACCAGGCAAAGCGCTGCCTCCGTGAGCAGGGCTTTTAATTGGACCTCTTGGTCCTTCTCAGTCTGTAGTTTAAAAGCCCTGCAGATCTTGCACTTGTCTTTTCTGTGCTCTTCCCCCAAGCACTTAAGGCACCGATCATGGGGGTCGCTGAGCAGGAAAGCCTTCCCGCAAGAGGCACACAGCTTAAATCCCAGTGACCAGGACATAGTCCAGCCACTCTAAGTTCCTTGGGAGTGCTTTGGCTAACTTAATCTCACCCCTGATGCTGAAGGAACAGTGCTGAACTGGAAGGTTGCTGCTGTTTCTTGATGCTCTTCTGTGCTCTTTTTTGTTCCTTTGCTTATTGCTATTACTTGCTTATAGAGTTGAACAGGAGTACTGTAAAATTGAAGAATGGGAGCAGAGTATACTGCTGGCTTGCTTAATTTAGCGAGTTTTATATTCCTCAGCTCTCCTTTCATTGTTTTACTGGCAGAGGAAGGCACACCTGTTTCAGGGTGCCTGTACCACGCCTGTAAACCAGCACTGTCTTCCTCCTCACTCCTGGCAACAGCTCTGCTCCTTATTCTCATAAATGTTGTTCAGTGCATAGCACACCCTAACACCACAATGGCATTGTGCATACTGGCAGCTCTGATCAGAAAAGCAATGATTAGGCATGAATAGCAATATAGTTAGTTTTAGCCTTAATGCTTCTAAGTAGTAATTAATGATAGTTTTAGACTTAAAGCTTCTGATAAGTAGTAAAGAATTATAGTTTAGAGTAAGTTTCAGTTAGAAATCCAAAATCGTGGCCAATAATGTTATCAGTCAGAAAGGAAAAAAAAACAAAATGGAGGCGCTAAGAAACTGACCAATAGCAAAAAGGTAGGATGGGGTGAAATAAAAGTCACTCCCAATACCTATAGGGAGGAGGTCAGTAGGTAAGGGGGAAATCCTAAGGAGGATCCAAGTTTGAAGTAAACAAGTAAAGCTAATTAGCATATCAGATAGCTGATTGGCTGAAAATGATAGCACTCTGGAGGTGGACCTAAGGAGGAACTCAAGTTTGGGGTAAACTAGGTAAAACTAGGCAGTTGATTGGTCAAAAGTGATCTCACCCCTCGGTAGGAAGAAACTGTTGATTGACATTAAGAAAGCAACCAATCAGAAAGATCAGAAAAATCATATATAAAGCAGAGAGCTGATAGGCTTGAGTGGGGGGGATTGTGACGGCTGAAGAAGACCTAGATGATAGCAGCTGCTGTCCAGAGACTTGGACAGAAGGAGAACATCGTTTGCTAGCAGCAGCAGCCATAACAACTACTATCACCACCATATTAGACAGAGCAGAAACCCATAAAGGCAATATAGAGTTATTAAATCAAAGGGAAGTATGATTTTTCCTTAAAATAAGGAATGCATTTTAAGATTGTAAATAAAGCTGGATGCCTGTGCTTGAATGATCTTGAACCCCACCCATTTTATGATTTCCTGATCAACGCTCATAGAATGTTAGTTAGATTGTAGTAATATTAAGTCTTCTACTGTAATGTTTTGTGTGTGTGTATATATGTATGTATAAAGGAATTGAATGTTCTGTTGTAATGAGTTTAGCATTCTAGTGCAATATTACAACACTGTATATTTATTATGCTGGGCGGCAATTAAGTATTCTTAACACTGTAGCATGTGCTAAGGAAATACTGTCTCGTGTTGTGAATACTGTATTGCAATTTTAGAATTTTATATTATGGAATACCATATATAGTTTATATATTGTATTTTGGTTTATTTTGTTGGTGTTTTGTTTTAAGTGGCTTATTTCATATATTTAATTGTATTGATTTTCAATTTAAAATCCAATTAAATTAGAATTAGTATTAAATAAAGAGAAATTTTGTTTTTGAAGAATTTACTGTCTGAGTGTCAATCCTTTGAGCAGACGGCTGTATCCATGTCCTCTCAACGATAAACTGAGGCAGGCAGGTCTAGGGAGTTTTTCAATGATTTAAATGAAAACCCCTGGTAAGCCCTTGTAAATCCCCTAGGGTGAACCACTTTAATTACCCGCTTATAGAAGTAAGGCTGGGAAGCAGTATTGTTAGTATACCCAAGCCAGCACTGGGCTTTGTGGGTTCTGAGTTTTAGGGTAACACTTTCTGGCTGACATATTTGTGTGCAACTTGTGGAGAGCAGATAATGAATACTTCAAATAGTGTCTCTCTGGGTGCTCCACTTCTGACGTGCATGTACCCCATGCACCTTTGACTGGAGATTTTGGGGGGCAGTGCCTGTTTGGCTTGCACATGCGCTATACATCTCCTCATGCCCTGTACCAAGGACGCACAGATCTGCACAGGTGAACCATCCTCAGTTCCTTCTCAACCGCCCTTTGGCCTGAGATGGGGCATCTAGCATGCACATTTTAGTGTAGCTTATAGTTTAGCCATTTTTAGACATTAATTCTAAGTGTTAACATAGTTTATTTATTTAGCTAATTTATTTCTTATTTTGATAATTCTTTACTTGGTTTGGGTGTCCAGCCTGAGAGGCTCTCCTCAGGGATCATCGTCACTGCTGTAGTATGCTGGGATCCCCAGGCTTTAAGTGCTGCCTCTCCTGCAGGGAGACAGTTAGTGATGGACATTAGTGGGTGCCTTCGCTGCTTGGGAGACATCCATATACTGACTAAGCATAAGTTCTGCACATCTTTTAAAAGTAGATCAAGAAAAAACATGGAGATTAAATTTTGGCTGCTCATGATGGAGCAAGTCCTGAGACCAGCATCAGAGCCTATACATTGGCCTTCAAGTGCACTTAGTGTCCCATCAACCTCCATATCACATGCTTGAAGAGCTTTGCAGGATAATAGCATAGAGAATACTGACAAGGCTCCAAGGAAGGGGAATTCCAGATGTCCCACCAGAGATCCTTCTTCAAAGAAATCCAGATCTCTTCACAGAACAACCATTTCAGAGACCTCAGGTCCAAGAGGGACTACCCTTGAGACTCCAAGTTGATCAGGTTCTGGAAATTCAAAGACATCACACTCCTCCAAGAACTTTGGTACTGAAAGCTCCCTCGATACTGACTAAACATGACCAATCCAGCAGAGACGCTAAGCATTCTGTTTCGAGGAAGTCTAAACCATATATGGACTCCTTGGTACCACACTCGGTACCTAAACCAGTGTCCCAGACTACTATGCTGGTGCACCAGAAGATGGTGACTTCCTCAATACTGACATCTTCCACTGCTCATGCACCAACAAAGCAATCAGCATTCTCGGTACTGACACCATCTTCTTGGCAGACAATGCTACCTTTGTTACTGATGTCAATTGAAACAGAGCCTCATTCTACCTTAGCTCGAAACACTCCCAAGTAGTGCAAGAATTCAGATACTCCAGAGATCTATTTTCTCAGAGAAGCTGAAGACTCCATTGCTAATGGTACTAAATGTTTGTCAGTATGGAGAGCTAATGGGTCACTGAGACCAGATCTTTCCTTGGTATCTCCAAGCTCTCCAGTATGTACCACACCAGGTGGACAACTATCTTCACCTTCAATTTCCACCCCAACTTTGGACTATGTTGAGGAGGATTCCTCTAACTCTCAGATCTCTGTTCAGGGATCTCCTACCTTCCACAGAAGGGACTTCTTCCCTGATATCTATCCTGAGAGGGAAATTCCAAGGGAGAAACTATCATAAGCCCTGCCTCACTGGTATGACCAGCAATGGATGCTCCATTCTCTACCTTGCCCTTACTGGGACCCATGGACTCTCTATTACCAACAATTCTCAAGAGCTCTTAATGTCTTGTGGAGAATATAGAAGACACTTGCCTGTTCCATCACTTTCTCCTCAACAACCTCAACCTTGAGAGAAGCAAGAGGTCAGACCAGACAAGGTGATGACAACTCAAATAAACATCACCATATGAGACTGTAATGCCTCCTCCACCTTCTCTGGCTAATGATTTTCAACAGTGTCAGGAACTGATGAAGCATATTGCCAACTTGCTACAGATTTCCTTAGAGGACGTCCAAGAGTCGCAAAAAATTTTTGGCATTTTACATACAGCATCCTCTGATAGAGTGGTTCTACAAGTGAATGAAGCTTTACTGGATCCTGCCAAAAATGTGTGCCACCTCACCACCTACTTGCAAGCGGGCATTACTTGCAAGTATTGCATCCCAGCAAAAACTGTACTATTTTTGTTCTCCTATCCTCCTCCAAATTCTTTAATTGTGGAAGCCGTCAATGGACATGGCAGGCAACATCATTCAAAGTTTACATGTGATATAGACCAAAAGTGCCTTGACCTATTTAGTTGTAAGAGCTATTTTTCAGCTACTCAGCAATTTTGGATTGCAAATTATCAAGCTCTAATGGTTAAGTACAACTATACCAATTATGACAAATTCAACAATTTTAGTGAACACTTTCCTGTAGAACACTGTGACCAGTTCAAGACCATCATGGTCAAAAGCCAGTTCTTAGCAAAAGCCTCATTGCAAGGCTCCCTAGATGCAGATGACACTGCAGCCCACTCCATCTCTACTGCTGTTGTCATGAGTAGAGCACTTTGGCTAGAGTTATCTGGCTCCCCTAGGGAGGTCCAGAATACTGCAAATGACTTCCATTTTAATGGACTAAAGTTATTCTTTCAGTCCACGGATGAATCTCTCCATGCTTTGAAAGATTCCAGAGCCACACGCAGGTCCCTTAGTGCAGTGGTTCTTAACCTTTTTGGGCTCAGGACCCATTTGTAAATGTTTATGGCCTGTTGCAACCCAGTCTGGGAGTGGAGGCCCTGAGGTGGTTTTGGTTGGATCCTGCCCAGCACTCACAGTGCATCTCCTGTGGCAGTGGCCACAGTGGCAACTCCTGTGCTGTGGGGTTGGCTGGGCTTGGCTCTCAGCTGTGGACACTGCAACCTCCAGGACATTGCAACCACTCAGGAGGCTGGCCCTGCCCCCCTGACTGGACCAAAGTTGTGAACTGGCTAATGGGGTTCAAGTGCCATTCACTCAAATTTGACCCCCCCCTTGATTCCCATCATCACGACGGCTGGGCCAAACCTGAATAGCACTGGGACCCCAGAGGTTGCAGTGCCTGGAGCAGGGAGGCAAGCCCGGCCAGCCCTGTGGACAGGAGCTGCCATGCGACCATTTGAAACATTCTGGTGACCCCAATTTGGGTCCCAACCCATGGCTTGAGAATCCCTGCCTTAGCATATACATGTGTAACCCTTCTTCCAGGTGGAGTTGGCAGCAATCAGGGCCAGGTTAAATACCTACCAGTTCCTTTCCAACAATACAACAGGACTGGCTCGAGCCCCCACCCAGTCACCTGGGAAATTACACACCCCCCTCCCCCCCCGCTGCAGCTCCAAAAAGCAATACTTCCCTTCTCGCAAGCACAGAGTCTGAGTGTTGAAAGAAGACCTTTTAATAAAAGGAAGGAAGTAACTCAGCACTGGTTTGGGGAAACAGTGTAAGCAGGATTCATAAACACAAAAAACCATGAGCAAAACCCTCACCCCAGAGTATGTTGAGCAGTGCTTTTTACTTGTCCTTTCTTGCTTCCCCACACCCCACTCACAGTTGTTGTTCTTGGTGGGTGACAACCTAGAGTTCGGAGATGCATTTGAGTGAGTTCCCCTCCCACCGTGCTGGGGGAGGGGAGAAGGCACCTTGCTTGCTCTGCCGGCCGCCACCGCTGCACCGTTTGCTGCACTGCCAGCTGCTCTGCCACCACCTGCTTCTACTATGACCTCTGTGGGTCAGTCTCTTGAGCTTCCACCCAGCTCTCAGTGATCGTCAGTTCATGGTGAAGAAACCTCAGTGCTGAAACAGGCAGAAGCACTGTCCCCTGGTAGAGGATGTCAGCTCTAGCAAGCACTTAACAAAACCAAAAGACTCCTAATGGAATCTTAATTAGTTCTCTCTTTGAACAGTGGGAGGGAGAGGTTAAACCATGCCTGGGGCTCTTAGACAGAGCCCACACTTACAGGCAGGAATACCTGTCCCCATCCCCCATCAACCTTGACAGGGCTGTGGCATCCAAGCGCTCTGTTCGGATGAGCACGACTCTTCCATCAGACCAGGCTAAGCACAGTTCTGCTGCCATTTGTTCATAATAAAAGGGGGACATTTCATTACACCTGCAATTAACACTAACGTGATTTGTAACCCAACACCAGCCAAAACGATCATTTGGGCAAAGCGCAGTCCCATCATGCTGAGCATGTAGGCATGGTGGGTGTGCTCATGCAAATGTCCTGAAGCCTTTTGCTCCCTCCCCCACCAGTTAGCTCAACAAGGGAGAGTTCATTCAGATCCTGCTTACACATGCCTAAATATGTATAAATATATATATATATATTTAGCAGGTCACAAACGGCACAGAGATCTCACTCAGCTCATTTAGTACCTACTCTAGGCCTACTGAACCAACCAAAAAGAGGCTTAGATGTCAAAAGAAGAGACTGCCTACTGTGATTGCTACCACTATCCAGCCGTCTTCTTCATCCAACCATCAATTTTGATGGTTTGGTTGAGGGCCTGGAGCATACCTTCCTCATGAATCTTCAGCTACACCATCCTACCCACCTCTCTCTTTGGAGATGACTCTCCCATTTTCAACCTGCCTGGGAATAGACTGTGTCTGACAGATGGGTGTTCAAGGCCATAACATCAGGTTAGTCAATCCATTTCACCTATCTCCCCCTGCCACCCCTTCTTTTTTGTCCCTTTTCAAGGACCCATCTTATGAACAGAGGCTGAGACAGGAAGTCATCTCTCTTCTATCCACAGGAGCCATAGAAACAGTTCCATTCCAGCAGTGGGGGAAGAGATTCTACTCCAAGTATTTTCTGGTACCCTAAAAGCATGGATAATGGAGACCAATATTAGATCTCAGACTGATAAAACACTTTTGTGAAATCACAGAAATTCAGGATGGTGACTCTCATAGATATTGTTCCATAGTTGGAGTCCAGGGATTAGTTTGTGGCTCTCGACCTTCAGGACACATATTTTCATGTTGCAATTCACCCCTCTCACAAGAGGTTTTTTGTTTTACAGGCAGCCAGGATTACTTCCTGTACAGAGTGCATCCCTTCAGCCTCTCCGCTGCCCCAAGGATATTCTCAAAGGTCATGGCAGTGATAGCCACTTACCTACAGTGGCTAAGGATAATAGTCTTCCCCTACTTTGATGATTAGCTGCTCGAGAGCTGGTCATACGATGACATTCTCTCTGCAATACAGACAGTTACGTCCCTGTTTCACAAGCTAGGTCTCCAACTCAACACTGAGAAGTCCACTTTGACCATGTGTGACCAGGGCTGGACTTCCAGTTAGGCACAATAGGCATGTGCCTAGGGGTGCCTGTGTTCTTGGGGTGCCTAAACAGTGGTGGATTACCCCACAGGCAAACAAGACCCCTGCCCAGAGGTCCTGGTCAATTTGGGGGCCCCCCGTGAGTGCCAGAACTCTAGCCCCCCCCCCCCGGGGGCTTGGGCAACTATCTCTTATTGAACTGTAAATCTTTTGCTTACCATTCCCTACTGATCAATGGTTGTGTAATGCCCGTCTGGGTGTGGGTTACCTACTTTGTGGTCATTGGAAAATGAATGATGAATATGGGGGTTACAGGGTGCTACTTTGAGGTACAGTGTCACACCATAATACAGCAGATATTCTATATAGGGGCTTATTTGAACACCATAACAGCCAGGGCTTACTTTCAGGCAGACACTAACAAACCTAATTTTGAAGATTCAAATAAGGCCACAGATGTTGACAAGAAATTGTATTCAACTAATGGAATGCATGGCAATGTGTACCTTTATAACCCAACACGATGGGTTATACCTGTGCTGCTTCCAGGGATGAGTCAAAACAGTTTACACTCCCAACAAACATAGTGTAGACAAGATGGTTACTGTCCCTTGTTTGTTTCTGGACTCACTCAATTGGTGGAAAGTCCCACCTAAACTGTGTGCAGAACTTCCTTTCAATCAACCTTCTCCAACACTCACCATAAACTTCAGATGCATCCCTCATGAGGTACGGAGCACATCTAGGGGCACACACCATTCAGGCAAATGGTCTACCTAAGAGTCTCATCTTCATATCAACCTCCTAGAACCCAGAGAAGTCAGGAATGCCTATCTACACTTTCTCCCCCTCAGCAGCAGCCAATCCATAAAAGTCACGACGGACAATATAGCCTCCATGTTTTACACAGATCATCAGGGGAGCGAGCAATGAAGCTGTACAGCCACTCACATCCTTATTTCAGTCTCTTACTTTCCATAAATTCAAAACACCATGGCCCACAATCTGAGCAGGCACTTCTCCCAAGATTACAAGTGGGATCTTTACTCTCAAACACACTTGTCTAGTTTGGGGGTTTCCAGAAGTGGATCTCTTTGTAGCTCCCACCAACAGTAAATGCAAAAATTCTGTTTGAGAAGGGGTTTTGGTCATCAGTCTCTAGGGGGCACATTTCTCATCCTTTTGTATGTGTATCCACCCATGCCTTGCTCCTGCAGGTGCTGAACAAGATCTAACAAGACAGAGAAAAGGTCATTCTAATTGCTCCAACTTGGCCAACACACGTACAGTATCCTTACCTGATTTGCCTTGCTGCTGATCCATTGTTACCTCTCCTGATCATTCTTCACCTGTTACTTCAGAACTCCAGTTGGATTCTCCACCCCCACTTGGGCATTCTTTGACACAGAGCTTGGCTTCATAATGATTCTCAGGGAAGAAGTTTCCTGCTCAACAGAAATACAACAGGTCCTATTAAACAGCAGTAAGGTTTCTATTAGAACTGGTTACCTTCAAAAAAAGAAGAGATTTCACCACTAGTGTGTCCAATGGCAGTTTTCACCAGTCCATTCTCCTTTCTATGCTGTTCTGGATTACCAGCTGGAGTTAAAATGTCAGGTCTTTCTAGGAGTTCGGTTAAAGTTCATTTGGTGGCTATCACACCCTTCCATTCACCTGTGGAAGGATTTTCAGTATTGCCCACCCCACAAAGACAAGGTTTATTAAAGGTTTTGATTAATATATTCCCACAAGGGAAGCCTACTCCTGTATGGGATCTAAACTTGTTCCGTAATTGTTTTATAGATTCATAGATCCTAAGGCCAGAAGAGACCATTGTGATCATCTAATCTGACCTCCTGTGTAGCATAGGCCATAGAACTTTCCCAAAATAATTCCTAAAACAAATTTAAAAAAAAAAATCCAATCTTGATTTTAAAATGGTCAGTGATAGACAATCCACCACGACCCTTGGTAAATTCTTCCAATGGTTAGTTACTCTCACTGTTAAAAATTTACACCTTATTTCCAGTCTGAAACTTCAATTTGAGCTAATTGTTCTCTGCAATACCTATCTATGAAAATGCTATTTTTGGTGGTCATAACTTCTGCTCAGAGGGTGGGGAACTGGAGGCATTAATGGTAGTTCCCCCTTTACAGGTTTTTTTATGGAAAAGGTTTCCTTATGACCAAATCCTAATTTATTACCCCAAATATCCTCAGATTTCTACATCAACCAGGTTATAATTCTTCCTGTGTTTTTTTCAAAGCCACATCAGTCCAGAAAAAAATCTGCATGCCATACTCTGGAAGTTGGAAGGGGAGTTTTGCAAGGAAATTCTCCAGATAAAGGAGGAGAGATTATTTGATCCATGGTATGAGCTTGTCTCTTAATTTGTTTATTGTGTGCTTGGTTGCTTGCTGTGTGCATACTTTATTGAAGATTATAACTTGGTCTGTTCTGGGAGCTGTATGCTGAGTCAAATAGCCTGCCAGGCTAGGCTGAGAGCTTACTAACAAGGCTCTAGCCTCCTATTCTTTGAGCCTTAACCCCTTTATGAATCTTTGACAAGGGGGTGGGGGTAATTCAGGGAGAACAGGAGTTTAAAATGCCAGCTTCTAAGTGACCAGAGGAGCTAGCAAACAGGGAAGTTTTGTGACTGAGTGTAAGAAGCAGATACACCTAGTAAACATACTTTAAACTTAGGCCAATAAGTCTCCCCCTCCCCTCATCCCCGCCCAAAAAAACCCTGCAAGAGTAAAACTAACAGAGGCAGAAGTCCAGCAACAGACTGGGGACTATCCAGGTTATTGATTGAATGCAGCATGTATGATTACCTGTCTTGTGGGTAGTTGGCATATGTGTAAAGGAGGTGCAAGCAGCTCTTGGCCAGTCTGACATTCTCTGTGCTATCAAGGAAGACTTTAGAAAGTCTCTGAGACCGTTCAGTTTGCAGAGAAATTGAAAGGTTCCAAAATTTCCACCAAAACACTCTCAAAATGGACTTCCGGGTGTATTCTCTCTTGCGATGAAACTCCTAGTGCTCAGCTTCCTCCAAGAGTTACAGCCCATTCTACTAGATCCTACTCTACTTTCATGGCATTGCTGAAAGATATACCAGTAATTGAAATGTACAAAGCTGTGACCTGAGCATCTGTTCACAGTTTCTCAAGACACCGTGCCCTGGTACACACCTCTAGGTCAGATGCTGCTGCAGGCATGGTAGTTCTTAGATCTAGCTCCAGAACTTCCTTCTCCTACTACAGATACTGCTCAAGAGTCACCTGAAGCGGAGCACCACTGGGACACTACTCAACAAAGAAGGAGTGGTTGGTTACTCACCTGGTGCAGTAACTGAAGTTCTCTGAGAGGTGTCCCTATGGATGCTCCACTACCCACCCTCCTACCCTTCTGCTTAAGTGTTTCACCTTTGGGGCTTTGCAACAGAGAAGGAACGGCGTGGTGGGAGGGGTTGTTCCTTGGTACAGGGCACAAGGAAGCATAAAGCACATGTGCAGGCTGAACAGACATTACTCCTGAAAAATCTTTGCTCAAAGGTTCATGCACATCTGAAGTAGAACCCTGATAGGGATACACATCTCAAAGAACTCCAGCGACTGCACAAGGCAAGTAAATTCTCCATGTGTGCCATCAATGGTCTCAGCACAGTTTGGGAATCCCATTCACTCAAAGCCAGTTATTATTTCAGGGACATTAGCCATCTTTACCACACATGGAATAACCTCAATAATAATTGGCTCGCAACCTCCACCACCATAGCACCAACAGTTGACTTGTCACACTAAACTGGTTAGCTACTGACCAGTAACAGTGTGGGATAATCAGCTTCTAAATAACAATAGCAACCCACTTTTGGACTGGTACAGACTCCCTCCTCTGTATATCTGTGTTTGTGGTCTTGCTCCAGAGCCACTGGTCAGCATAGGTGGAATTTACAGCTATTACAACCTACACTTGCTATCTCAACTTTGTCATGTCTGCAAGTATCCTGCATAAGCTCCTAACTAAGGCCTGCCATCACCTCCTGAGGGCCACAAGCTGCTGCCAAATTGGCCTCCACTGTGTCTCTTTTTGCCTTCAGCTGCACAAATGGGAGTTGCATTTACAGGACCAATGGCTACCACATGTCATTGTCCTGCGCTGAATCAATGCCTTGGTAGCAGCTGGAATTGATGTCCTGGACAGACATGAGGAACACACAGAGGTGAAAGTGCTATAGTTTACTGTGTTGGCATGCTAAGAACACTTCTCCACAGGAACCTGGAAAGGACAGAGAAGTTTTCCCACAATACCCTGTAAAGCAATTCATAGAGAGGCTTGGCTTAGTGCAGCACTAAGAACCATGGGATATGCTCTTAGAAATCATAATATATAACTCAGGCTATTATGGGACCAATGTGGATGCAGCTACATAGGTATGCGTCATAATTTAAGTGTGACTTAGCATTATGGATGCCTGCAGGTAGGCTTGGCTAACCCAGGTAACCCCATACCCAGTGTTTGGACTCAGATAAACTCTGCAGTGAAGATATAACCTCAGGGTCAGGCCCACATTTCCCAGACGTTGGTATTCAGGATCAATTTTATATTAACTTTTCCAGAGAGCTAATGTCATCGAAAATTTATGTTCTATTTTCAATGCTCTGCTAATAAATTCCAATATATTACAAGATTCTTGAAAATTCACAAGAGGAAAAATATAATTATTTCCCCATTCATTTTCCCAGTATCAAATATAATCAAATTTCCTGTTAACAGGGAATTATCAATTACTGGTGGGGATGTTTCTAGTGTGGCACCAAAGAGATTAGTTCTCAGCCTAAGGCTATTTAAAAATTTTAATAATGAACATGGTTTAAACAAGAAACTTCAGTTTTCCCTTATCCTGTGAAAACTGTTACTAAAATCAAATATGAAACACACTTGGCTTTAGCAAGCTTTGGACTGTATCTAAAAATCTTTCAAGCACACATAAAATAGTATTGAAATGCCTTTTAGTTTTTTGCATTTTTATTGAAAACTCTGCCTTTCACAATATCAATGAAGTAGGATCAGTAATTACAAGAATCCCTTATGATAGATCAGGTTGTGTTCCACAAAAACAGTTAGTCCACACATGACTGATGTTAGTCACACTGCTACTTCTAGAAGGCATTCAGATTCTACATTGATGAGGGAGGTACAAGAACCTGAACAGAAAAGAATAGTTGTACCTGATTTTCATTCTACACAGAATCACAGACATTAAATCATCTATTTTGTCAATCCCCTTGCCAGTGCAGGATGTTTCCCTCTCATATACTTTCTAGCAGGAAGAAATCATATTATTTGAGAATTGGAATCTATATTTTTCCACTTGCTCCTTAGAGTGAAAATCTTAGCATTTTTAAGTCACAAAGATTGAACCTTCCTTATTTTCCCTGATTTTCTGCATAATCATCTGAAATAGCAAGCAGAGAAATTTCAGAGAATGGAATGGAAGAACCTTTCATTAGCTATTGTCTGTTACAATTCTGGCTGCTTATACCTCAAGGAATACAGCTGTACAATTACAGCTGTGAACCTTTAATTATTCTTCCTCTGAGTAATAACAGCCACTTTACAGATCCTTGTTTAATTTTTATGCATATATTAATTTGCTTAACTCTTCCCCTGCACTTTTGCAAAATATACATCAACTTGTTTAAACAGGAATATCAAACACACTGTCAGACTGTTACATACAAATATCAGCAATTTTCATAGAATCATAGAAATGCAGGGCTGGAAAGGACTTTGAGAAGTCATCAAGTTCAGCTCCCTGCCCAGTGGCAGGATCAAGTAAACCTCCTGTTGAGAAACCAGAAACTAAAGCTCCACAGAAACAACTACTTATTAAACCACAAAGATAGATAGGACCATCCCTGACAGGTGTTTGTCCAACTTGTTTTTAAAAGCTTCCAATGATGGGGGGACTCCGATGACCTCCCTTAGAAGTCTATTCCAGAGCTTAACTACCCTTAAACTTAGAAAGTTTTTCCTAGTATCTAACCTAAACCTCACCTGCTGCAGATTAAGCCCATTACTTCTTGTCCTACCTTCAGTGGACATGGAGGACAATTGATCATGGTCCTCTTTATAACAGCCTTTAACACATTGGAAGACTTATCAGATTGCCCCTCAGTTTCCTTTTCTCAAGACTAAACATGCCCAGTTTTTTCAACCTTTCCTCATCAATCAGGGTTTCTAAATCTTTTATTGTTTTTGTTCCTCTCCACTGGACTCTTTCAAATTTGTCCACATCCATATCTAATTCAGATCCCTCATGGGGGGAGGAGGGTTGGCACTAGGGTGTGGTGTAAAACAAATGACAAACAGCGAAGATTAGGCTCTGAGATGAGAGGGAGGGTTAGTTGTGTTGGAGAGAGGATAAGGGGAGGTTAGAAAGCTGCAGGGTTGGTGTGGGGCGGGGGAGGTGACTGAGGGGGGCTGGAGGAGGTGTGCAGCAGAGAGAGATGAGGGGGTGGGTGATTGGGGAGAACTGGGGGTGGGGTGGGGTGGGGTGGGGCAGGGGTGGTTTGAAGAGAGCTTCAGGGCTGGTGTGGGGTCAGAGCAGATAGATGGGGTTGTGGGAGGCAGGGAGACGGGGTGGTTTGGGGAGCCTGGGGACGTGTAGCGCAGGAGAGATTGAAGGGGTTGGTGTGGGGCATGTGGCGCTGAAGGGATGGGATGGGGCAGCGGGAGCCAGGGCGAGGCGCAGAGGGAGCAGGGCCAAGCGGGGCTGTGTGGCGGAAGGCGAGGGGGTGGGCTGGGGGAGGGTGTTTCCCCAAAGGGGTCGATCCCAGCCTCCCCGGATCCCGCCTTGTCGGCCTCTGGCCCCACCCCCTCGCGGCACCATGGCCGGAGGGCGCGGGCCGCTCCTTGCCCTGGTCCTGGCCGGCCTGGCCGCCCTAGCGGAGCAGCAGCAGCAGCTGCGATTCAAGCCGGCCCCGGCCCCCACACCCGTGCGGCTCTTCACGGAGTCCGAGCTGGCCAGATACAGCGGGCAGGAGGTACGGGACGCCGCCGCCGCCGCTTCGGCCGGGGCCCGGCGGGGAGAGCGGTACCGCTTCTGCGCGGGAGACTGGGGAGAGGCCGGGCGCCGCTCGGGGCGGCAAGGCGCTGGCCCCGGCCCCTGTGGACATGATGATGGGGGGGGGGAGGGCGCTTGCTGCCGCCCATGGGCATGGGGAGAGCATACTGCCCGTGCGGAGATGAGATGGGGTGGCGCTGTTACTACAGGGTGTGTAAACCCCCCTCTCTCCCCACTAGCCCCAGACCTGCTGTTTGATGCCAACTCTACACCGCTCTCTCTTAAATATTTTAAAACTTTCCATGTCAAAGGAGACCAAGCGTCATCACACCCAGGGCTGCCTAACCAGCTCTAGCTAAATGGGGAGCAGAGTCACTGCTCTCAGACTAACAACATTACTGGGAAGCAAAATAGGAGATAGTAATACACGAAATCAACTTGTGCAAGCCAGGACATTAGAACACTGCAGTTACAGTGACAAACATCTGACAGCCTGCAGGTTTTCAGTTAAGGCTCCACCCCAGCTTTAACTCTGCTCCTTACCAGTGGAAGGTTGCCACTTGAAAGAACCACACCTCTTCCCCGTTGCATATATAAATCACAGTGGTATGATCTTTTGTTATATGGGGATATAACCTGCATTCAATGCGCATGCTTCAGTTTATATGTATACAAGATCCAAGACCTGTCTTATGAGAATGTGTAATTTATAGTGAAGATGTGGGGACCAAACCTCATATGTTCAGAGCAATGACTAAAGTAGATGAAAAAGGTGCTAGTCTGCATCCACATCAAAGAATGGTTTATGTTAGCAGCTGGTGAGTTGTGCTAATTTGAGATTTAATCTATACCCCCTGGCATTCTAGCCAGTAAGAGTTAAAAGCACCATAAACTCAAACTAAGGGTTTGTATGTGTGAATGGGACAATACTCACGTTAATGTTGCAGTGAAGACATGCTCCCTGTGGGATGGTGGACATGGTAGGCTCTTGCGAATCCTATGCAGAAGCTAATATGAGAGATGTTTTTGTAGTGAGCTGGTTAGTGTGTATGTGTACCACTGCTCTCTACTAGGTAACAATAGAACTGCTCAACTATGTGTCAGAGTCATATATATTTTTAACTACTTATTGGGATTCCCTTTTAGCCCATATAATAAGGGCCTATGATTTTGGAGCAGGAGGATCCAAGTTCTATTTGTACTTTTGCATGAAGTTCTGAGTAATCAGGATGTGCTGTACAGTGACTGTTTTAATGTCTACAGTGAACACAGATGCTATGTTATAATAACTTTAATTAGATTCATAAAGGGCCTTAGGAGTACATGGACCTTTACATACAGATACTGAATTACAGGATGCTACCCTGAGTAGTTTAAATAATAACACTGGAGGAGGTTTGGGGGAAGGGAGAACAAGGATTACAAAAATGATAGTCGTTTTGTTCTCTTTTGCATGCATCTTGATATTTCCACATACATTTTTTAAAACAAATTATTATTGTTTAGTGGAAAAAATATTTTTTTTCTCTCTCCTTATTGTAGTTAAGAGGGGCTTAACTGTTGATGAGGGGTGTGTGTGGGGGGGAAGATTGTGTGCATGGGCATGAGAACAATAGAGGGGATCAGACTGCAGTGGGGAGGAAGAGAGAGATAGGTAATGGAGTAGAATGAGAGGACAAAAGAAGGCATGACAAAGGAGGCGAAGGTTAATGAGATTAGTCAATATAATCAGTAAGTGAACAGTCAACATGGCAAGTTAAGTTAGTGATCAATATATTAAGGGGAAGGAACTGATACCATGGCAATTGATGGTGACAATCAGTAAGGCAAAGATTGAATAAGTCCAGCAAAAACGGTCAGTTGGCAGCCATGCAATTTCATGTTTTGGTCTCATCCTGTATTGTGAAGGCAGGGGGGAAAGTCTGATCTCTCTTGGCCTGATTTTCAAAATAGCCCGGTTCCTCAAAGCTGCTATTGATTTCAATAGGATGTGCTGGCTGCTGGGCGTGGGCACTTTAGAAAGTCTGGTCACATCTGTTTGGTGATATATTAAAAGTTTGCAATCCAGATTTTTTTCCTGAGATACTGGGCATCTGTGCCTCATAGCTGAAGGTTAGAGTGGGAATGATGTTGAGGCTAAGTAGTAAGTAGTAGAGTAAAGATTTCTATGGGGATCTTACCCATTATTTCCTGTCTGACTTTATTTTAAACTAAAATTGATATAAAATAAATATCTATTGATAACTTTAACTCAACTGTGTGTGTGAATTTCCTTTTATTTTTTAAAAACAAAACACTAACATTTCTGAAGTATTTTTTTTTCTTCCTAGTATTTTTTTAAAGTATTTTAGAGAAGGAGGAAATATAACTATTATATTTTAAGGTAACTAACTATATTTCCTGATGATAATAATTTGCAAGTATCTAGTATCTTTCATCCAAAGTTTTCAAAACACTAAAGAAAAGTGGGTAAGTGACTTGCTGAAAGTCATCAAGTGAATAGTTTGGAAGAGAATCCAGATTTCCTGATTCCCACTATCTTTCTCTAACCAGTCCTTATGCATAGGCTATGTATACAATAGAGCAAAAATAGGCAACTGCTGGACACTCTTCTATCGATATGCCTGTTTGAAAGTTTGTTTAGTGAGACAGATCAAATTCATTAAACAGTCCTTTCTGCACCTCAGGCATATATAATAATACAAATGCCTTCTTGAATCATAATGCACAAACAGTACACAACAGTCAGTTTCAAGGATATCTCACAGATATTGTAGGGACAAGGTTCTTAAACATCTATCCAAGCTGGTCAGCTTCTCCCAGGCTGGTCAAAAGAATCATCAAGATAATCAGGCAATGGGCGCAAAGTCTCTAGTTGTTTGAAAGATCTCCTCCTTTCCCACAATAAACAACACAGCGGTAGAACAGGATATTCTTTCTGTTTCCTTCCTAACAGAAAAAGAACAGACACCAGATATATTCTCCCATCTGAGTTTTTACAGACATTTACTCGGTTTTTAGAGATCTGTAGAATGTGCTGCACCATAAATACCAAATCATTCAATAAGATACTGAAATATAGAGCCTTTGATGCTTTCTTCCTCATCACTAGCACTATATCTACCGATGCCTCCAAATTTTACAGAATCACAGCTACTCATTTATTCTTCCAAAACCTGTGGTAACCCCTCCAATGAGGTACTCCTCAAAGACCATTATTCCCATTTACAGTTATTGTTCTCACTGAGCTAGTTCTGCAGGCTTCAGAGATGTGTGAGGATTAAGTGAAATATTCATTTTACTCTAATCCTTGCCTGCCAGGTAGAACATTTAGGCCAATGGATTCCAAATCTTCCCTTAATGTATTCTTCTAGTTCATTAAATCAAGTATGCAGACAATTTTTTAAAAGATCATAGAATTAATACAGGAATTCCATCCCCAGTAAGTTTTACCTTTCTATGGTGAAGAAATCTTAGCTACCAAATTCAGAATGATATCCTCTGCTAAACTTATACATATGTATTTTCTTCTCTGGAGAGCTGGCTGGCAGGGCTTCTCAGAGTTGTCTCCAGAAATTGAGAAGGACACTAACCAGCATCTCATGGATAGAGAAAATTTGTTTGAAGGGGAGGACAACATAGAAGTAATTGTTTATTAAGCAAAACAGATGTCAGCAGAAGGTCAGATTTTTGTGCTTTATCTGTTATCCTCTTGATCAAAGCAGAATACCATCTGCCATACACCCTTTCACCTTAGACAACATCTACCTCCAGCTAAAGATAGAATGATTTACTTAATCATCTTGGAACAAACAAGTATTATGAACTGATTCCAGAAAGGGCTCAGAAGGAGGAAGTGTAATGACTGACTACTAGATTCCAAATAGAATGGTTTCTTCCTTGAACTTTCATTATTTTCTGGGGTTAAATCCCTAAAGATTCTCATGGACTATTTCAAGTACTAGTGTTTTATTCCAGGAATTTCAAAGATTATTATCTATGGGGCAAGAGACAGACTGATGCAGCACAGAATTGAACAGGGCTTTAACACACCTATTCCAGTAATATTTGGTGCCCTAATAACGAAAACAACTTCCAATAATGACAAAAGGAACCTATCTCCTCTCTATGTACAACATGGTATGGTATTCAGAATGCTGACAGAACTTGGCATCACAACTAGATACTAGTGAACTAGGTATCACTGGATACCAATGGAAATTATTATTATGTAATCACCACATTTTGAATTTTTTTGTACCTGCTTGTGACCTGTGGCTTTGCAGCCCCTGTTCTCTCCCCCATCTCTGCTAATGGCTCAGAATATGGCCTCTTTACTGTATAGTGCCAGCAGCTTACACAGGGATGCCTGATTATATGACAGCTGACAGCAGTCATAATGGTGAGGCATAGAAAATCATCATCTTGCTGTCCAGAGACCCACAGAGAAATCTTTATTCATTTTTTTGCAGCATGTAAATAATTTTGGGGCTGAATGAAACCTCCAGGCTGTGAATCTAGTGAGCATCAATCATGATTTAAGTTGCTAGAGAATGCACAATAAGGGGTTCATTCTCTCAATGTGCTGTACACATACTGGCTTTATTTTGAGCACATGCTGACCTATCTCTTTCTTTCCAGGAGGGCCAGCCTATTTACATGGCCGTGAAGGGAGTCGTATTTGATGTCACTTCTGGAAAAGGTGAGTTGGCTTCTCTTTATGGAGTTTTCCCCTCTCCCCCCTCCCACATTGTCCCATCTTTCTTCTTAAATATCCTAAACTTTTAGGAAATTTCAAACTCCATTAAAATACAAAGAACATGTCCATTTGCTCTTAATTCCTAATCATCCTCCTCTGAAGCTGCCTTCTCCCACTCTCAGCTTTGCACGTCCTTTCATGCTGACCTCTGGGTCTGGCATAGAACAAAACAGATCCTCTTATTTTCTGTGCCCTAAGGGCCCAGTCAAAAGCCCAATGAAGTTGATGGAAGGATTCCCACTGACTTCAATGGGTTTTGAATTGGAGTCCAGTTAAATTACCTCTGCTTTATAAAATTCACTTATTTCATGAGAGTTTTTTTTATGTCTCACCACTCATGTCTGAACTGTTACCTGGTATTATCATGCATAGTGATATTATCCTATCATACATAGGAAATAGGTATATTTTTAACTTGTGTTAAAATAACCCATGTTACTTAATCTGTGTTACAATCTTAGTGAAGACAAGCAGTTGCCATTTTAGGCCATGTTAGCTTGTCAAGGTAAACTCTAGCGACTGTCCTACCTCACGTTACATCTCCATTACAAAAAATACGGGTAAGTAGGTTTACAATGGGAAAACTAACACACACTTCTGTAAATCCTTAGTGGAGATAAGCTAATGTAATTTTTACTGAGAGTTGGTGGAGGAGATAGAGTTGACTATCTTGTTGTAAAAACTACAATGCTTTGTCTTGACTATGGTTTTTACAGTGGGATAGTTATCCTAGTGGTAAAAACACACCTTTTTTAGCAGCAATGAAAAAATCTGAGTTAGGGGATATCTACACATTACCTTTTACCTTCATTTAACTGATTGCTAATTAACGTATTTGGTAGTTAACACGTTTGTTAAGGTCAGTGTGAACATCCCTCAAAAATTTGTTCCAGGCAGCGGCGTGCAGAGGGGTGTGTGTGTGTGTGTGTGTGTGTGTGTGTGTGTAAGGGCATGCCTCCTCAATAATTGGCAGGGGCACAGAACTCCTCCAGCCCTGGGACTGCATTGGGGAGAGAGCTTCCATTGCAGCCCTGAGGCCCACAGGAGCTCTCTCTCGCCTCTCACTGCGGCCCCAGGGCTGGAGAAACTCTGTGGCCTACCAAAAGCGATCAAATTTAAATTCCTGCACATGTCCCTGGTTCCAAGATACAAATATCTATTCTTTATCCTAGACCGAGCCCTAGTTTAGACAAATGCTTAGGCCTTGTCTAGATTAGGATTTAGAAGGTGTTCGCTGACACATGTTAATAACCTAATGTAAACAAGTTATAAAGTTTAACTTGACCAATTTAACACTTGTTAAAGGCACATTATCTTGCCTATAGTAGGCTGTTATCACATTAGCAAACAACCAATCTCTAAGGCCTTGTCTAGATTAGGATTTGAAAACGCTTAAGGACAGAGATCTTTTCTCTTAGATGGATGTAAACACAGCTCTCTAAATAATAGCTAAATTATAAGAAGGCAATACTAGCTTGGTGATAGGTCAAACGTAGAAGTTTTTAAAACTGTAGTTTTCCCCCTATGTTCCCACTTCATACCTTTTTTCAAGCATTGGGTGCATCTTTTCTGTATGGCATGGCAGAGTTATGGAAGAGCCTTTCACCAAAATTTTGGGAGGAAAAGGACTCAGATCTGAGTCCTTGGTTTTGGCTCATTTAGTATAATAAGCTTATTCCATGCTGGTGTAAACAGGTACTTAATCTGACCCATTGCTTTCACTATCCGTAGTCTGAGCATTACTATATTTCTTCTTTTTTAATAGAATTTTATGGGAAAGGTGCCCCATACAATGCCCTCGTTGGGAAGGACTCAACAAGAGGAGTTGCAAAGATGTCACTTGACCCAGAAGATCTCACTCATGACACAGTAAGAAATGGGATTGTTTGTTTCATTTAGTTTATTGCTTGGCTTCTCTGAAATATATTCCCCTGTTTTATAGGATTGGGCTTTGCATAAATATACAAGAAGGAAAATGTTTATTTTCTAAAAAATGCCGTAATATCTTTTGATCTGATTGAGACACCTTCATTATATAGATTTATACGTGTTTTACTCTAACTTTGGTTTTAGTTACTCTTTACATTTAAAAAAAAAAAAAAGTGCATTTAGGACTCGTGAAAGCTACCAAACTGAGAGCCCTAATGAGAGAAGTTCTCCATCAGTAGAACAGATGCAACTTGAGCAACAGCTGCCCCATCAACATACCTTAACAGCTATCTAGAGGGGCAGCATCAAAAGATGTGTTGTTCAGTTTCCTTGACCAGTTTGGTCCTTGGTGTGTGTGCTGAGATTACCAAGAGTGCCATCTGTGATGGTGGTTTTTTGATGTGGGCACCTTTCCCCAGGGAAATGAATTGAAGCCAACAACTAACTTCACCTTAGAATGTCAGGCTTCCTCACTGCTGGGCTGAATTTGAATAAGTGACCTAGGGGTGAAAGGTTCTATGATAAATAACTCATTGCCAATTATGTAAGCCCTCCATTGTTTCTGTGCCCTGCAAATTAAATCTGAAGTCTGGCTTCAAGGCTAGGATGATCAACATAAATAAAGAAATGTATATATCTGCCTTTTTTTTTTGGGCGGTGGCCCATATTTCATTTAGACAGGACTCACAGAAGAAGAGCTAAAATCCCTGGATGATATCTTCAATGATGTGTACAAAGCCAAATATCCCATTGTTGGCTATACTTCTCGAAGAATTCTGAATGAGGATGGCAGCCCCAATCAGAACTTTAAACCTGAGGATCAGCTACATTTCAGCATTAAAGATGAATTTTGATAAAGGATTTAGCATCCTGAAAATCCTCTGATGGACGCTGTAGAACACTATATGACTGGGAAGCACTGCCTGTTTCCAAGGAGAACGCCACTTTATTTGAGTGCTCTATCATTTGTATTTTTGTTATCTGTCCTCCCCCAAACATAGATGTTGGCTGATTACTACTGTAGTGAATTCCTTCAAGTGAACCAAATACAATTTAATCAGTGATATATATTTGTAGTGTGCACCCTGGCCTAGGGGGTTGTGGGGAATTACTGATTATTTCAATAAAATTTTCACTGCCAATATCTTTATTTCTCTCTCTCAAAAAAAAAATTGGCTAACTAAAGACTCATTCCCTTAAGGGGAGAAAGTGTCCTTTAATAGCTGGATCATGAGATTAGAGGGTTTTGCCATTCTTGGGTTCTGCTCCCTGTTCTGCTGCAAACTTGCTATATTACCTGAGTCAGCTTACTTCACTTCTCCATGCCTCAGTTTCTCCATCAGTAAAATAGGTGTAATGAGTATTCCTATCTCAGAGGAGTGGTATGGGGCTTAATATTTATCCTCTTTGATTACAATGGATATATAAATGCTAACTTCCCTGAAATGTACTTAACTGCTGTATGTTTATGAAAATCTTAGTGCTATAAAACAAATAAGATTTTTCTTCTGGGAAATGTTAATTACCTTTCGATTAGATTAACCCACTCTCATTGTAGTAGTTTCAGCAAAATAACACTCTGTAATACAGTTACATGGGTTATTTAAAATTAGGTCATGATGGTTCTTAATATGCTCAACTCCTAAATCCACAAACCAAGAGAAATTCTAACCTAGGAACTATTGTTATCATAAAGTCTTTGTTCATTTGTGAAGTACAAGTTTACTATGATTATTTCAGTATGACCCGAATATCCCCAACTTCTTTACACTGTCAGTTAATATGTCTGGTTAACTCTACCAGGGCTTTTTCCATTTTTAAGTTCTATCAGGTTCCCTTCATTATTACTGTCTTTTTCTAGCTTGATCATTGCCAATCCAGTTCCCTTAAAAGGTATGTGTGTGTTCCTTTTCTGTTTAACCTAATTTACAATTCCAGATCTTGCTAAGTGAAAACAAGTCCTCCCCTCTGTCATATTTCTCTCTGCAGTCTTTCAAGCTGCTTTTAATTTACATAGCATCCAGAGGACATTAAATGTTTGTGCTATACCAAGTGCTCCTCACCACTAATTTCCACTAACTGAAATCAAATGCAAACTGTCATGTATGTGGATTTACCTGCCACCATGACAGTTTGAATTAGAATTGAGAAATTGAGCAGTTGCTTCCAATTTCTTAAGGATAATTTGTTTTATTATGTTAACCTCCTGGCTGCTTTCTTTCAAAGAGTAAAAAAATTAGATTACTTATACTCCCTCTCCTGGGATTTGTATGATGTATGGTATATTGTGGGAGAAGGACAATTGTCTGGTAAAAGAAAAACCTTTTTTAATTATCCCTTTCATAACATCATTGATATTTACTATAAATTTGCTTTGCGCCTTAAACCTTTTTTTACTCTTATAACCACTCAGCAGTATAGTGTAAGAGGTTAAAAGCAAGCGACTCCTGGATGTTTACTCTCTGCCACTGAGTTTCTGTGTGCCGCTGTGTACTTCAGGTTACTCATGCCACTTAACTGCATCACAAGTGTTTGAATTAATACATTTTTAAAGCTATGTTCTATGTATTTAAAGCTACAGTTGATTGTTAAAAAGCAATTTTTTTGCAGGAAATTAAACCATGTTTAGATCCATTTCCCTACAAAGATTTTTCAGTGAAAAAATGAAACCTGAAAATTTTGGTTTGTTAAAAGTATGAAAGTTACTAGGTAAAAAATTCTGGGGTTTTGAAAACAGAAAACTGTTGCTGAAAATTGAATTTTCTGGGTTTTGGTTTCTGCCTCTTTATTTAATTTTTTTTAAGCAACCAAACAAACCCCCCCAGAAAGTGCAACCAAACAAAACCCCCCAACATAAAAATTGTTTTGTTTTAGTTGAAAAGCAGTTTTTCACCAAAAAAAAAAACAAAAAACCCAATCCCTACCCCCAAACCACACACATCACTGACAAAAATTTCAACTAACTCTAGAACGAAGCTCTATCAGGGTGGTGTACAACCATAAAATGTAAATAGGTTACAGTGTAACTCATTCATGCTACTGTACAAAGGTTGAAGATTCACTCTCAAAATGGTGCAGACATAATGTTTGGGAGAAATGTGTTTCAAGGAGTTAATTGAATGAAGAGATGTATGGTCCAAATGTAAGGGGTGATGAAAGAATATGAAAGGTGGTTTAATTGGAATGTAAAAGAATGAGAGCAGTACTTAGTATTTCCTTCTTTTCCCATCCCACTCTAGCTTGACACTACTTTCTGATGTGGGCAGCTGGAGGAGCTGTATTGCTAAGATTATTTTCAATGGTTGATTAGCAATTTTACCAACATGTCAAATGTACATGGAAACTTTCAGAAGGCTTATTTTTGAGGGCAGATTCAAACCCACAAACCAAGAGGGTTTGCAATATGGTGTAACAATGATCTCTTCTCTCTGTTTGAACACAAGAACATTGTCAGAAGCTGGGCGTGGATAACAGGGGGCGGATCACTCAATAATTGTCCTGTACTGTTCATTCCCTCTGACGCATCTGGCAGTGGCCATTGTTGGATGACAGAATACGGATTAGATTGGTCTGACTCAGTATGGGCCATTCTTATGTTAACCCTATGGATCTCCAATGAGGGGCTTACATGAAGATTTCAAGGAGAGAGGGTGGTGCCAGAGAGGTAGTATTCCCTCTGACCCCTTTGTGTGACAGATCTGCCCACACTGGCCAGCCCCCTTTCATGTACATGGCAGGAGATGCTGCAGCCCCATTTAAAAGTAACTCTTTAGCTCTGTTATGATACTTTAGATTATCAAAACTGAATGAATTTACAAAAAAAAAAATTTTTTTAACCATTTCTCTTTCATTTCTGTATGCCTCTCAGGACAATAAAAGAACTAGTCACTTTCACTTTTGTTTAATCATTTCCTAGTCAACTTCATTTTCAGATTCCCATGCACTAGCATAATGCTACAATTCCCCTGGTTGCAAACAGGCCACGGGAAGGAATCTTTTCTTAAGAAACTGCTACTATTGACAGCTGTTCAATAACGAAAGGCTGTAAAAATATGTCTGTTGATTAAAAGCTCTTTTTTTAAAACAGAAAACTCAATTTGACTCATCTACTCATGACCATCACCACAGTTGCCGAGCACCTGTGAACAACTAATTAATTTATCCTCAGAACACACTATTTAGAGAAGAATTTTTCCTTTTATTTCCCCTTTTTCTAGCGGAGGAACTGAGGCACAAAGTGGTTAAATGACTTGATCTATGTCACAGAGAAGTCTGTGGCAGAGGTAGGAATTGAACCATTGTCTCCTGAGTCCTACTCTAGCATGCTAATCACTAGAATGTACCCTTTTAAAAACAGCCAAGTCATGTTGTAAGATGTCTTTTTTGGTGGGGTGAGGGAGATGATTGGAGGTTGATTTTTACACTGCTGAGAGGTAACATTTGCCATGGAGACAGAAATGTGTTTGATGTCAACTCTACATTTCTTAAATTGTTTAGCCTAAAAATATCACGTTTATTATCACGCCTCCTTTAGAGCTAGTTATGTTTCCCTGAGTTGTGCATCATTTCAATGAGACCAGTGATCTATCTGGTCTTTATCTTACTAAGAATAGTGGGAACAGAGGATGTGTCTCTATTTAGCTACAGTACATTGGAGATGAGGTAAAAATTACACCGGGAGCAGTAAATCTGTCTTGTGTTTGGTTTTGAAGAGGTGTTCTGCTGCTACATTTTGGTTTTTTCTGAAAAACTCCAAAGTGTGGTGTGAAAAAAAAATCACTTGATATGGCAGGAGAGAAAGAGGAAAACTGTTTAGCTGACTTTTAAAAAATTATTGTGGCACGTATTTATAAATAAACTTGCATGAAATCTCTTCAACAACATTTGCATTTCTTGCAAAGGGAATGGGAGTGCTCTGAAGAGTTTTATGCAGAAACCCAATAGTGATTTCTGAGCAGAACTGGTCAAACTGTTAAAAAAAAAAAAAAAAAAAAAAAAACTGGTTCAGAAGTGTCATTGTGATGAAATGGCTATAATTTGTTGAGTCATAATTATTTGCGACTGTTTTGATGGCTAGAGGGTATTCAGAAAGATGTCTGCAACTCACTAAAGCTGTCTGAATTATGACAATTCATACAGGAAGGGTGTTATCTGCTATTTATTAGTCTCCTTTTTAGAATGTTTGTCATCCATGAAACAAAAGACATAATCTGTGAAACAGGTGACAGACTATATGTATGTTTATTACTCATGTTGTGGGGCTCTAACAACCAATTGTCTGTAAATTATTCAGCGAGACTATTCAGCAAATACTTACAAAGAACGAAAATCAATGGCTGTGAATGGCTTGATTTAAAAAAAGCTGAATTTGTAACAAATATTGAATAATAATATTTCATTAGAGTATTAATTAAATACTTAATAGTTATATTTGTAATTAGTAGTTCACCCAGCTAGCACCATAGCTGAGTCAGCATTTGCTATTTAGTGCATACATTTGAATCTCTTTAAAGGAAAGTGTCAGTCACTCGTGTCAGTCAGCAGGTCCATGTCAAACATGATGATGATAATGTTTTCATTCCACTAAATCAGTGTCTAAAAGGACAAAAGAGCATGGGAGTTGTTAATAGCTGCTCAGATGATGGGAGTGGGAATACTCTGATACATGATACAGAACTTAGTGTTAAAAAAAAGGGGGGGGGGGATGAGGGAGTATGCTATGAAGACACCTTATACTGCTTAGCTTGTTTGGGCAGATCTATCCTCAAATATGGGTTGCTATTAAAATATTTTCCTTTCTGCGTGCCTCATTCTTGCTGTTCAGTGCAGGATGTCACTCCTATTAGTGTGTTTACTGGACATAAACTTAAGCGCTCATATCTTGTTCACCAGCATGGCAGGGACTTTATGAAAACATATGACAGATAAAATAGATAGAAACTGAGATTAGCATTCTAACATAGAAACGAGATGATGTGCATCTGGAACTGCAGAGTTCAAAGAGCAGAGCCACAGGAAATACTGTGCAATATATATTTGCCACCATTTCTCATTGGCTATTTGTGTCTGTTGCTATCACACACTCTACATACCCAAGAAATACTACCAGATTAACATATGCTGCCATATGTTATATGTCATATTTTATAACATGCTATATCTCTCAAAGAAGTGAAAGACACAGTACAAGTTTGGTTCTTCAGCAGAGACACCTCACAGCCTATGTGACCAGCTTTTCAGGACAAACCAGCGAGTGACATGCCTTTCCTTTTGCTGAGAAGAATACCACATGTTCTCAAAGGGCTACTGTCTCCTCTCACAGTTTCATAAAGTATTTCTTCAAAGTTGTGTCATCTCATACTCTACATATTGCTCACAGTTGTCTCATACAAGGTATTCTGAAACAGCTATTGAAAATCAAAGCTATTTCTATTAGTAAATTATGCCAAATTACAATTTGATTACCTTCAAATATCAACACTATAGATCATAGATGAAAAAACATCAACTCCACTGGAAAGCATCACAAATCCCCATCCCCATGTTCTGGATTCTGTATTTGGATCTCAGACTTTGCTGAGAGCGCCGTAAAATCATCTGCAGAAACTGAATCAGAAATGAAACTGAATCAGAAACCTTGATCTAACCACCCGCCACCTCAACTTTACAGAAGTTCTGATCTAATTCCTGGCATATCTGATTGGGCTCTAGATATTCCAGTAACAGACACTACATAACAGGCTGGAGCCAGAGTTCTGAATCTAAACAGGCCTGAGTTTGGGGAAAAGTTTGAATCTGGATTTGAACTTCATGACTTTAGCCTATATTTAGTAGACAGCTCTCTATTGCCTACATATTCAAGGAGAACACTCGTGTGGCATTTGTTCCAACCAGTATGTGAAATATCTGACTTATGAAATGTTCCCCACAGACACTAGTCAGATGGGGTTAGCTGATGTGTAGAGCTAATATCTCCCATGTTTCGTCAACTGATGCCCTTTTTCAAGGCTAGCTGAGCACAGCTGTGAGATGTGCACAGTTCAGATACCATGCTGTGGAGTACATGACAGAGAGATTAGATAGACAGCTGTCCCTAAAGCACTCACAAGTGCTTAAGAGTATCCCAATACTACCTCTTTGAGTAGAGGCTAGTACCTGAAATGCATAATTTGTTCTAATTTTAGTGCTATGCTTGTAAGAGTAAGACAAAAATGGAGTAGATCAAACACACAGTATGTTTACTACATTTGTATTTATTTTTAATTAGTGTGAGGCTGGCGTCCAGGAAATGGGGGTCATGCATCATTTAAAGAAATAAATATTACTCTGCAAGAGAGAGAATACCCATCTCAATTCCAAGAGTCATCTTTCATTGCCAACATTTCTCCCATAGAGAAACAGGTTTCATTATAGCAGAAGTGTTGATTCCAGGGAATGTATGCTTAAAAATTTGATGATAACCTTAGGGCAAAGGAAACACGTGTAGCTGTATCTTGCATTATGCTCTAGACTGCCTCACTACAACCACACTCCTTATTTTTCCTTAATCATTGTTTAGCCATATTCCAGGATTTTAGAATAGCTACAGATTTTTTCGGGATGGGAAGATTGCAAATTTAATGCATTTGTGCATGTATCTACATTACACAGAGACACATGCACATAATTGGACACACACATACACGTTTAGCAGTTTACGAGTGAGAAATCTAATCTCTCTGACTAAGAAAAATTCTGTTTCATATAATTGTTAAATTTAATCTGCACAGGTCAGAAATATGATCCACAGCACTGTTCTCTGAGAGCATTAGAATAATGGTGGACAAAAAAGAAACGGTGACTAGAATTCTATCACCCAGTTTGGGGCAGAGAGGAGTAAACGAAGTGAAATGCTACTTGCTGAAAAGCAGTAGAAGGTTATACATAACCCAGAGGAGAATATGGTTTCAGAAGTGGTGAAACTTGCTGATGCATCAGAGGAAAAGGCTGACTTTGAGAATGGAAAAAGTGTGACCACAAGTGTGACCCCCCTCTTCAGATACAGTTCTGTGAAAAACAGCATGAATTACACAGATCATGACTCTCAGTCTGCTCTTTTCTTGACATCCTGGCCTAATTTTCCGAAAATACTGAATCAGTTTGGCTTTGATGAGAGCTGCAGGTACTCAGCCCCTCTAAAAACCAGGCAACTACTGTCCAGTCATTATCTGAGGATTTTTCACATTACATCATTAAAGAAAGATGTTATAATTTGGAGTATTGGGTCCAGTTTTGGGTCCCCCACTACAGAAAGGATGTGCACAAATTGGAGAGAGTCCAGAGGAGGGCAACAAAAACAATTAGGGGGGGTTAGAGCACATACCTTATGAGGAGAGGCTGAGGGATCTAGGTTTGTTTAGTTTGCAGGAGAGAAGAATGAGAGGGATTTGATAGCAGCCTTTAACTACCTGAAAGGGGGTTCCAGGGAGGATGGAGCTAGGCTGTTCTCAGTGTTAGTAGATGACAGAACTAGGACCAATGGTCTCAAACTGCAGTGGGGGAGATCTAGGGTGGATATCAGGAAAAACTTTTTCACTGGGAGGGTGGTGAAGTGGTTTTTAAGGTGCAGCTTGACAAAGCTCTGGTTGGGATAATTTAGTTGGGGTTGGTCCTGCTTTGAGCAGGGGTTGGACTAGATGCTTTCAGAGGTCTCTTCCAATCCTAACCTTCTATGATTCTAATTTAGAAAGGAAGGTTGGGGTCTTTAGGGTTGCCAGTTTTGGTTGGATGTATTCCTGGAGGTATCATCACATGATAATCTTTAATTCCTGATGAATCTTTAATTCCTGGAGATGCCAGGACAATCCTCCAGGGTTGGCAACCCTAGCCCTGGGGTTGATGGATTTGTCTGGAACTCAGGAGATCTGGAGTCAACTCCCAGCTCTACCACAGACTCCCTGAGTAACCCTGAGCAAGTCACTTAATCTTTGTGCCTCAGTTCTCTATCTGAAAGAGAAGCTAATATCTTGTCTCTCTTGCCTATTGAGATTGTAAACTTTTTGGGGCAGTAGTGTCTCTTGTGTACGTCAGCACATATCACAGTTGTAATACAAATAATACTAAGAGCTTCCTATGTTACATCTTCAAAGGGTCAGTGTTATTTCTTTTAATTAGAGTTGGAATATTTTATTAACATTGATGGCATGCAGTTTGGTCTTCACAGATATGTGATTCACAAATGCAAATAATAATGGAGTATCCTCTCTGAGTTTAGTGATAGATTTTGGAGAGGCTAAATCAAGATACTTTCTGTATTGGATGACTAAATCCGAACTCCCCATGCTGGTTGAGCAGAGGCAGCTGCTATGGGCTTATCTGTTGAACAAGCTATAAACTGAAATTAGGAGAACTGGTTATTTAGACACCCATATGGGATAAGTATTTTAGCTACTCTTTATGAAGTCTGATCCTACAATCCTTACTCAGCTACTGAAGTGTGCGTGGCTGTGTGTGGGCTGGACCCATAGTCACTTATTTATTGAAATATTGCTTTAAAACAATTATTAGCCCAGTCCTGAATTCCTGGCTTAGCTACCTGCAAGCATGTTTTATAAGGTAATACTTCACACCATGTACAAGACAGAGGTACAAGATGAGATGGTTAGTCCAAACAGTGAAAGAAATGAAAGAAGAGGATAAGGAGAGAAGGAAGGATCAGACAGAGGTTGATGCTATAAGTTTTATCTAATAACCATAATCAAAATATTTTAAGATAAGTTTGAATGAGTTCAAATAAACAAGAAAAGGTCTCCAAATTCTATAACAACTGTCTAACTTCTGCATCCTGTATGGACTAATAATTTTTCATTGGTGGCAGTGTCTGAAAGAGCTCTGATGATCATTGCAATGACCAATGAAACACTGTTAAAAATAATTAAGCAAGATATTAATCACAATCATTACAAAATGACCCAATTAGATACGACACCCAAGTACACAAAGAAAGGCCAACAAGATTATAGCTACATTTAATACACAGGCCCATATTCACAATATGTTTACTTAGTATGTGGCTCTCTTCATTGCAAGTGCAGACTTACAATATTGAAATACATTCCTGTGTTCTGTGAAAATCCAAACAACAAGTGATATATCTGTTTTCTTGATGCATCCAGTTCTTGTTACCCTTAAGAATCATTCCCATTCCACTGCACTTGGTGTATTTCACTACAAAGCATCTCTCAATGAGATATTCTCAAATTTTTTCATAATGCAGATCACATCTTAATACAGAGATTTGCTCATGGACCACTTATCTTCATAGTTACGATCATGCAGACCACACTTCCCTTTCTATTTGGGATACCACAGACATTCCAATCACATAACATCCCTGTAGCAATTAAAGCATTTACTTACATGGAAAAGTCATATTAAGAAAGTATATATGGGACTTTCTGTCTTTAATGCAACTTAGCTGGGAACAAGGAGAGCTGCCAGCACAATATGATCAACCAGCTCTCCACGAACCATCACCAAGTGCTCCCTAGATCACCAGTGATCTGCCAATTAGAGTTAGGGAAACACTGATCTAAACAAACTCTGAAAAATGTTTTTATATAAACACTACATTTATAACTTCCTTTAACTATACCGTTCTTTCAGTTATATCTTTTTCTATCCATTTATTTAAAATGACTTTAAATTGCACCTAAAATTAGCTTGGATTTACCTTACCTTTTTATCCCCTAGGGATAGAAGATGACACACAAATGGAACTGTATTTAGACAGGGTATCTGAGAAGAGACATGTTTCTTAAATGTTTCTTAGTTATTTAAATTTCAGTCCTCTAGATGGATGCGGAACATTGGACCAGATATTCAGCTGGTATAAACTGGCATAACTCCACAAATGTCAAGAAAACTATGGTGATTTATGCCAGTTGAGGATGTGGCCCACAGTTCTGAAATATGTCTATTATTGAAGAACAGAAATTACTCTTTAGGGTATTGAGAACATGCTTTGTTTTTAGATACTCTATCGTAAATTCAGAGTAACTCCACTGCAATTAATGGAATAACCTCAGATTTACATTTCTATTAATGTGATTAGATTGAAGACCCTTGACTTTGAGTTTGTCTTGAAGAGTTTTTCTATGTGTGATTTAGGAGACGTAGTTATAGCATAATAAACCAGAAGATTTTCTTACGAACATGCTCTAGAACACATTGTGCATCTAACGAAGAAGATTCCTAAGAATGTTGTGGCTGATTAGCTGACTGGCTCTCACAAAAAGACAAAAGAGACTGTGGTAAGGAACTGAACACATATAGCCACCACTGTTATCCTCAGGGATTGAACATCAGACCTTCGCCACCCAATCTTCTATCTCCTGAACTAAAAGGAGAAACATCTTATGCAGCAGGTTTTGCCTGTCTAGTGCTCTGTCATCACAGCAAGACATAAGCACATACGCTAAGCCAGTTTATTACATTATGTCTTGCAACGTAGCCTTTTTAAAGATAAGAGAAACTGAAGGGATAGGAAGGGCATCACAGAGAGCGAGGGAAGACAGTTGTAGTCATGAAGAGGGAGTCGGGTGACCTAAAGCTAAGCCCCACTTCTTGTGCACATCTTTACTGTGCAGATTGCTCAGAAGTTGTTTCAAAGCACAAAGTAAAAGTGAGGGCAGAGCAACTACCATATTTACATGGTCTTTATCCACTTCAGAAACCAGAGCGCTTACTGCTTAGGCTTTAAATCATTAATACCTTTAGCTTTCAAATGCTGCAAAATAAATTGGTCTTCTGATGTATATCATCATCTTATCATTCATCATAATTTTCTTTTCTTTCAAGCAAAGTCTATAGAGAGTCAGCTGTCTCATCTGGTAAGCACAGGTTCTTTAAATCTGTGCACAAGCACCTTTCTGGGGGTTTTGTTTTGGTACTAGCATTTAATATGAATGAAAACTCATCATTAACCTGCCAGCTCAGCAGTGTTAGCAGCCTATTTCACAAAGTCAAATGTCTATCCCTACACCTATCCTACACGAGACACACAAGTTTACATTTTTCATGTGACTCACAGTTTTGAAGCAATGAACAATGCACTCTCGTCCCGAGACTCCTACTGCCCGGGGATTCTTATGTTCACGCTGATGAGAATAAAGCAAAAGGCAGAAGACGAACAGCTAGGAGAAAGAAAGAAAGCAAGAGCAATAAAGTATCAAACACTCCTAACAATTCAATGAAGTTTTTAAGCAATTAAATGAGACCGATTGGTTAATTATTCATGTCAACCAGTGAAATGAAGCTCTAATAAAAAGTTGACAATTATGATATATTCATCATTCATGCTCTGTCATCAAGAAGGAAACAGAATTCTTGGCTGTTAGTAGCACTAGGTACACCATTCCACCTTAAAAAGTTACTGCAAGCCCATTGCATGTGTGTCAAACTAAGACAAACATTGGGGCCTCTAAATGATTTCAATGTCAGTGAGAAGTTAGAGTGAAATATATTCATGCCAGAGTGTAATTACATTAGTATTTTAATGTCCATATTTCTTCACTGAGAATGTCAGAATAATCAAGTGATGATTAGTGCTGTACACAGAATCCAATTACACAGCAGCCCGAGAAACTTGAGGGATGTTGGATATCGGCATCCCTTATCAGAAAGGACAGAACACACAATGGATCCAACTCTGCAAACCAGAACAAAGGTAGGAGGAGAATCAAGAGAAGCCAAGGGTGACAAAGAAGAATTGGAAAGGAAGTGAAAGCAACAGAAAGAACAAAGAGGCTAAGGACAGAGAGGAAGCTCCATGACTAAGCTAGGGAAAAGTGACTGGAGATCTTGGTGACAAGTTGCAGCAGAATAGAGAAGACCAGACCCAGACTGATAATGTGGTTGCTTCCTGCCACATTATTTCAGATTTGTGTATTAGGGAGATAGCATGAACATTTTAAATAAATAAATACTAGTGATTTAATCATAATTTGTAATGGACCAAGTGACTGGAAAAAATTTAAATCACATCATATTTCCCTTTAAATCTTGACAAGGGTTTTTGTTTAACTTCATTTAGGAGGAGGAAAAGGGGGTTAAAATGCTGAGACTCCTAGTTGGCAGGAGAAAAAGAAAGCTCTTTATTATTGCTTGCTGTAGACATAACACATTAAAGTGGGATTTGAAGAGAAAATGGCATCAGAAGGGATTATGAGCTCTTTATCCCTTCTGGACTAACACCTTAAAATGTGCCCCTCTCATTTTGTGTCAGTATGCATTTTACATGGGTAATGCTTCTGCTAGGGGTCATTAGCAGTAACAAGGGCCAGGTTCAACAAGATATATAGGGGTCCCTGTATAAAATAAATAAAATATCTGACTGAAACCTCCACCTAAAATCTCATCCACTCCCAGGTTCCAGAAATGAACAATCTAAACACTTTATGGGTATTTCTTCCCCCTGGCAAAGCACTTTAGAGTTATTTGGAATATGAAACACAAACACCTTTTATTGAGGAAACAAGATAAACAGTTACCTCACACGTGAAATTAGCATAGCCAGGAATAGAGCAAAAGGTATAACAGTCCCCACCATCCAACTTGTTTTTAAATTACTGATTTGTGAAGGCCAGAATTCCGGCTCAGAAGAATCCACGCTCACCTGCCATTCACTCACAAATCAAATAAGACTCCATGGCAGTCAAGTGAGTGCAAGCAAGGTAGGGATAGACCTCCTGAGACTGCTTCTACCCACTAAAGTCAGTACCACCAGATTCTGCTCTGGCCTTCTGCTGCTGGTTTTGATTCAGCAAAATCTACCCTACCTAATCTGCTGCTTTAAAGTCTGTTTATCAGTTATCTTCACTAGGTCTGCTACTACCAGGCCCTGGTTCAGCAGAGTCAGTTCTACAAGTCTGCTGCAGGGATCCAGTGCTCTAGGTATGAAGCCTAAGGCAAGTGCTCTCCCACCCACAATCCCTTCTCTTCATTTTGGGCTCATTTCCCAATCCAAACTCACTATTCATCAGCTCAAGGTGACACATTTTCTCCAGGTATGCCTTCCATAATTTACATACCCTTTCATTAATATAGTTATATGAAGAATTTAATAGCATTCCTAAAAGCAGACTATAAACTCCCAATAACATAACATAAAGCATTGTACAGTACTGCAAAGAAGCAAAATGATAATGCCAGCAGCTAGATTTTCCCCTTTCACCTTTATGGGGACCAAAGAGCTCATGTTCCCTTTAATCCTTCCAGTTTTGAGGCTTATATCTCCATTATTGACCTTTGAGTCCATAGGAGAAATAATTGATTTCATTTACATATTTCAATCCAACACCTTAAAAAGCTGTCTATCTCAGGCTGCAGGAGCCCAGACATCCACTAAAATTACAATCCAGAACAACGGAAGCAATGACAAAATGTCACAGGAGCTGGCCCCTGCAGGGGTCAGGCACCCAGCCTACACGGACAGGCTCTGCTAAGGAGACTGAGTCAATCCAGATCCACCTATGGACAGCTAATTGCCTAAGTAGCTGGATGGCAGTCTCAACTAGGAAATAAGCACCTGAGCCTAATAAAGGCTTCTGAGAGCTTAGACAGGAAGGTCTAAAAGAGAGGCTGCTGCTGGGGAGAGTGATTCCTCAAGATAGTTGGTTTTGAAGCTACTTTCAGTGGTGTTTTCCTAGGGAGTAGAGGTTCATGAAACAGGCCCAGAGGGAAAGTACTTCCAGGCAAGGGACTGGAGCAGCCCAGGAGAACAATCTGGATGTGAGACCTCTTGAGATTGGCTCAGCAAAAAGTAATGCACTGGTGGGGGGGAAAACTGGCATGTAGCTGAACACACAGAAGAGGCTCAAGCTCCAGGCAAAGAATTCAGCCATGTGCCAGGGCTAGAGGGGCGAGATGCAAGACTGATTAACCCAGGGAGTTTCTGGTGGTGTAGCTGACTAAAGGTTTTTTTATGTTTTGTGTTGCCCTGTTCTGTTAAATAAAAGAGATGTTCCAAGGAAGGCGCTCTTTAGTAGTAGAAAGGCCTGCTTGGATTTGTTTATTACCTGGGTGAGGGGAAACTAGGGCAGGGGCTCACCTGCAGCACCATGCTTGACCACAAAGGAGTATATTGGCGTGACCTCCACATGAAACAAAACAGCAGCAGATCCTACCCCATACAAAACAGTCATTCAGCAAAACAATGCAAAGCATCTCTACCAGGCCTGTGGAGAGAAATTTTGGGTGCTGGAACATCGTATTTGCTGGGGTCCTACTCCCTCCCATTTCAACCCAGTTACAGATGTTTGGGGTGGTCACCCTGAGCTCAGGGCCCTAGTACAACTGTCCCCTCTTTTCTCCTGTCTCATCAGTCCTGATCTTTACCTTCAGATTCCTTAGGGAAGCCTTATGCCCAAAGGCCTTCAATCCTCCTCAAATGCCCACTGGAAAATACAGGTTTTGCAGTTGGCCCTGAAGATCAACCAATGTAGTATTTTTCAGACGTATTTTATTATTTTAAATAGAAAAATTAGTCTTCTTCTCTTCCCCCCATTTCCCCTCAAAAAAACCAACAAAAACCAACCAACCAACCAAAAACCCAAAAGTGTATGCCACTAGGACCATAAGCCAAAGTGGCATTTTTGGGAGCGTTTAAAGTCAAGGAATACATTCTGTCCTTGATCGACACTGATGACACTGCGTATGTCTATGCGTGTGTCCTGCCTTTTTATCAGGAGAGGTCACAACCTCAATATTACTTAAAATATCCAGAAATTAATATTTTAAAAGCCCTTACCTATTTGAGGAATCTGGTCAAGAGACAGTAAGGGTTGCCATCCATGTTCTAGGTAATATAGTGGTCCCTTCTGGCCTTATCCTCTATGAGTCTTGTGTTGGGTTCTTAGAGCATGGGTTTTTATAGGCTATTGTAATGCTGCATCACCCAAACCCACAATGTTGGGGTTCCATCTGGCAAAATGTATGGGTGAGTTTGGATTTTTTCCCCTGATCAGCCATTCACCCAACCTCTTATGGCTTTAGGGAAGGACAGCAAATAAGGGCCACAGTGATTGTTCTAGTCACTTTCCATACTAGGGTCAAAACCATGTTTAAACACAACTGTTACTAACAGGTTCTAGCATGGTTTCCCAGACCACCATAGTCAGGGAGGTTTGTCTGAGAAAGGCTGTATGGTTTGGCTATCAGCATCCAGAAAAAATAATTCCTCACTAGACTATAAAGCTCTTTTAGCTCCCTGCTAGGATGGTTCTTATTTCACTGTGGACAGGAGCTACTTCCCCCATGTTGTTTACTACAGTATTTCCAATAATTTTCCAAGCCACTTTTTACCTTCAGGTACTTTGGTACTCTTCATTTAAGTGCTGCCATTACGCATAATTGATTCAAAAGTACTGAATGGAATAGGAAGGGGGCAGTACAATACATATTATTACATAAAATTAGTCCCACAGAAAATATAAATAAGTCAAAGTTTGAAACTCAGAGAGTTCAGACTTTACATTATTTCAGTACTAGAGCAGCAATTAATCACCTACAGGCAATATCAATTGATTTTATGAGCCTATTAACTTTGGTGGTCATGAAAATATTAAACTGTTGCCTTAGCAACAACCATAGCAAATGGCACTTAAGGTATTTATGAAGCACAGGACATTTAAAAAAAAGGCAGCATAGCAATATGAAAAATAAAATGTTGCTTTTTACAGTATATATACCATCACAATATAGCCAAACAGCAATCAAAGGGCTACCTCACATATCAATCTGCATTTTCCAACAACTCTCAATGCCTCCAGGAAAACTTTAGTAGAAATTTAATTTAGAAACATTTTTGTTCCCACAGTATTTGTCTTCTTTCATTCTTTACCACTAAGACAAATGCATGAAAACTTTTGGGGTTTATTGTAAACGGTCATCTACTCTTATCCAAGCTAAAGTCACGAGGCCAGTCCTCAACTGGTGTAAATCAACATAGCAACAGTGCTTCTATGGAACTACACTGGTTATGATTGTAACAGGGTGCTGGGAGGGTGACCCCCTGGCCAGCCCCCTGTCACTCCAGCCTCTATAGCTGAGGGGCAGCAAAGCAAAGGGCAGAGAGAGAAAGGGGAAGGGAGTGTAGAGGCTTTGCCTGTCTCCCTGAACAGCACCAGAGACTGCTGGCTGAAGCAAGGCACTGTAAGGTGGTGGGAATTCACGTGCATCTTGTAAATAAAAGCACTGGTGACTGCAAACTGAAAGGTCTTCGAGTCCTTTGTTGGCTGGAGGGGAACCAAAGCAGAGGGGCTGCGGCAGAGGAACTCCTTACAGTGACTATTTCAGAATCTGATCTATAGTCCTCTCCACAGGCCATCATAATATTTTGCACAGCGGATTTACTCATAGGAGCATAGGAATTGACATCCTAAAATTGACATCAATTCCACGTTCTGTGGATTAACCCCCAGAAGAGGATCTCCCTTATTATGGGCATAATGAGCATGACCACAGACCCACCTCCCTCCACTATTCTTGAGCCATAAAGACATTTCCTTTTAAGTTAAAATAGAATAAAACCTCAGTACTCTGAACTTTGCTAATCTTCATGGTTTATAATTCACTCACAAAATGGTGGTTGCACCACGCTTTGCAAGCAAAGACTTTATAGCTGAGCATTGCGGTGAGTTTTCATAATACTAAAACAGTCATTTTGGTAAAATAAAGTAGAGAATAATTAATAAGGCATTATGATGCATAAAAGTCATTAAATCTAGCTACAATGCTACATGAACAAAGCATATTTTGTGATGCTACCTTGATTCTCGATTTTAAAAAGAAACAAAACAAAACAAAACTGGGCTTTGTTCACTCGAATGCTAATATGCAAAATTCAGTAACCCGGAATGAGTCTTTTAGGTGGTTGGAATTAACAAACATCTACCTTTTTCTTAAAGTGCGTATCAGATTGCGACCATTGCATTTTTATATGCTGTGAATAGAATTAGGCCCAGATTCATGATAGCATGCAGGTGCTCCTGGGGAGCCTTGTTGAAATCAGTGGAGTTCCCCATAGGCACAGCAGTCTGCCGTGTGCTGTCAATTCCAGAACTGGGGCTTCAGGGTATGTTCACATTGCATTTTGGAGGGAGTGGGAGCAAACCTCCCAGCCTGGGTCAACAATATTCCGCATCGGGAATACTGTGTGCAATTCTGGTTTCCCATGTTTAAGAAAGATGAATTCAAACTGGAACAGGTGCAGAGAAGGGCTAATAGGATGATTAGAGGAATGGAGAACCTGTTTTATGAAAGGAGACTTAAGGAGCTTGGCTTGTTTATCCTAACAAAACGAAGGCTGAGGGGAGATGTGATTGCCCTCTATAAACACATCAGAGGAATAAACATCAGGGAAGAAGAGGAGTTATTTAAGTTAAGGGTCAATATTTGCACAAGAACAAATGGGTATAAACTGGCCATTAACAAGATTAGGCTTGAAATTAAACAAAGGTTTCTAGCCATTAGAGGAGTGAAGTTCTGGAGCAGCTTTCCAAGAGTAGTGGGGGCAAAAACCCCATCTTGTTTCAAGACTGAGCTTGATAAGTTTATGGAGGGGATGGTGTGATCAGGTTGCCTACAATGGCATATGGCCTATCTGCATCTGCTACTAGCAAATATCTCCAATGGCCAGAGATGGAACACTACGTGGCGAGAGCTCTCAGTTTCTACAGAGAATTCTTTCCCAGGTGTCTGGCTGGTGGGTCTTGCTCAGGGTCTATCTGATCACCATATTTGGGGTCGAGAAGGATGTCATGCTGTCTGGAGTGGTTCAGGAGTGAGAATACCAACCTCACAGCAGCCTGTTAAGAAGCAGGGCACAAAGTTCACTGATTCTTGCACTGATTGCGAGTCCTATACTTAGATTTCACCAACCAAGTAACAAGTATAAACTCCTCAGGCACTATACAGCCTTAACATTGATCCACCGACTGGGTATTTTAATTTATCTTGCCATATAGGCAAGCTTGACTCTTTGATAGATGCTCCCTTTACACCAAAGTTCACAAAATATTCAGGTTATTCCCAGTCCCAAGAGACCAGTCATTTACCCTGGTCAATTTACACTTTAGATCTCACACCAAAGACAATGCTTGTAGCCAATACTGTAACAAACTAATTAGAGATGTATTAACTAGGAAAAAGAAATGAGAGTTATTTACATGGTTAAAGCAAGTAAGTATACACACATAAATGAGAGACAATCTTAAATTCAAAAGCTAATAGAATCTTCCATAATAAGCATGCTTTTATGTCCTTTGGGGCTAACCGCAGCTTGGGGATTTCTTGCTCATGTTTAGGAATCTTTGCCTCTTAGAGTCCAAACAGCATAAAAATCCCTGACCAGAAGGAATTAGGGTCTTTTTATCCCCCCCTGCCCTAGAGTCAAAGCTGATGGGATGAGCACTTCTGCAATAACCTCTTCATGGGAGGTGGAGGGAGCTTAAGGGATGTTAGCACACGTTAGCTAACGCATGTTAACTAACATTGTTTGCAATGTTGTTGTGCAGACTAGCTGTGTTAGTCCCAGGATACTAGGGAGACAAGGTGGGTGAGGCAATATCTTTTATTGGACCAACTTCTGTTGGTGAGAGAGATGAGCTTTCAAGTTACACAGAGCTCCATATCCAATAAAATAGCCAACAAAAGATATTATCTCACCCAGCTTGTCTCTCTAACACACTAATTAACATGTCTCAAAAGTTTAGCCTGGACAAGGAACACTGCCTTTATCATATACTAACCTGATTGAGTTAAAGTCTATTCACCCTTCATTCAGGTTAAATGTAAGAAGCAGTTAAGCTCCTTTTGGAGTAAGATAACTGAAACAGATGCTCCTGCTGAAAACAGGGACCACAGGAAAGGCTGGTCAGCAGCTGAGCTGTGCAGACACAGAGATTTCACTGGGGGCTGAATGCAAATGCATAGGTCTGGGTATTGTTTTGATGGAATGCTCTGTGTGTGTGTGAGAGAGAGCAGATACAGCTAGAAACACCACTGGAACAGCAAGGGAAAGAGCAGAGAGCCAAGGATAGCCAGAGAAACACTTGTAGCATGACCCTGACAGAAAGCTAAGAGAGAGCTTTTTGGGTACAGTGCTTGCTGGAAAAAGAGGCTTGGAATGTTGAGTAAGAAAACTGTCTCCTGTTTGACTCTTACTGTGTTCAGGGGATCAGGACTTTGTGTACATTCTTTGTAAATAAACAGGATTGCATCAAAGAAGTACCTGACTTTATCAGCAATTTCTCCTATTGGAAACAACCCACAAGACCCCGAATATCGGCTAACCTCTCGTGTTAAAAGGAGTAACAATGTTTTCTTTGTTTAAGCTGAGAGAAATGCAGGAAGTAAACAAACAGGATAAATTGTAAAAAGGACTTTAAATTTCTAATATCCTTTCAGATTTTATAATCTAAGGTGTTATTTTTAGCACAATTAAGAATTTTAAAACAATATTTAATATAAAGGGCCAAATTCTCTTGCATTACACAGATGCAACTCCCACTAAAGGTAGTGTGGGGGACTGAAGAAAGGAAACATGATCCCATGGTAGGGTGCTTGCCTGGGACTTGGGACACCTGGGTTGAATTCCCTGCCCTACCACAGACTTCATGTGGTTAATCACTAAGGGTATTACCTACACTACAGCAGCTACAGTGGGCACAGTTACGGCGCTGCAACTATGCTGCTGTCATATAGATACTTCCTACACTAATGGAAGGGGTTTTTCTGTTGATGTAGATAATCCACTTCTGTAAGAGGTGGTAGCTGGGTCAGTGGAAGAATTCTCCCATCAATCTAGCTGTGTGTACAGTGGAATTAGGTTGACCTAACTATGTAAAATAGGGTGCAAGATTCTTCACAGCCCTGAGCAATGTATCTAAGTCGACCTAAATTTTAGGTGTAGATCAGACCTTAGTCCCTCTGTTCCTCGTCTGTAAAATGGGGATAATAGTAACTTCCCTACATTACTGGGTGTTGGGAGGATAAATATGTTAAAGATTGTGAAGTGCTCAGAAACTACAGTAATGGAGGCCATAGACAAATAAAGGAGATGAGAACTTGACCCTGGATTTTTAACCTTAAAGAGTCCTGTTAAACCTTTTCTTATTTTGAAATTTCACTGTTTTCCTGAATTAACCAATTTTCACACCTTGTTACCCAAAAAGAATATAAAAAGCTTCTTGAAAATCTGGACCCAGCAGTATAATCACTGCTTCAACAGTACAGCTGGGCAGAAATGCGGTCAGATCCTGCATCCCTTTACTCATGTGAATGCTCCTTCCTCATGAGAGTAAAGGGATTACAGGATTGAGTCCCTGGCTGGCCGCAACTCACATGGGTTTTGAAAAACTTTCAATGGTTTTGGTTTGTGTGGCTTCCTACATTCTGAAGTTTCACTTCATGTTTTAGGTTCATTCAAGCTGAATACGGGGAAGACAAAACTCCTAAACAACTGTGAAGTTTTACTAAATTTTGTTTATTGTGCATTAGGGGTGGGCGAACTCCAGGTGAGTTTGAGGTGCAGGGAACTTCTCAAGCTAGTCTGGAGTTAGCAAAACCTAGTTCAAGTTTATAAACCTTTTTTCCTATAATTTAAACCCATGATTTTATTTAAGGGCAGAATCAATACTTTTTTACACGTTGCACAGAACTCACCTTATCAATGTATCACTGTATCAGTGAGTCCAGGAGATTAGCAGTTTAAAAAGGATCAGATATTTATATGGATAATAAATACACAAAATTACATAAGATGGAATACAAATGTAAAAAGAATATAGAGCCTGATCCAAAGCCCACTAGAGTCAATGGAAATCTTTCCAATGGAAATCTTTCCACTGACTTCAGTGGAGTTTGGATCAGGCCCATATGTACCTTGAAGGATAAAGGTTTAATAACCACTAACTGATAGAGCTTGGGAGGGAACTTCCTTTATCAACTGGTTATTCTATAATTGAAACCTTCCTCTGAAGCAGCTACTGGCCACTGTCAGAGACATGATACTGGACTAGACAGACCTCTGGTCTAATCAGGTATGACAGTATCTATATTCCTAATGGAAAAATCAGTTTTGTTATTTTTTTTAACTAAAAGATCATATTTTTAGAGAAAACTGCTAGAATCTTGATTTTTTTTATTTTACTGATTTACCTTTATCAGACAGAGTGAATAGATATACAGTAGTTAAGGTATTATATAGAATTGTATGAGAACTGGTGAGAATTGTCAATTTTACAAAAGGGTTTAAAAAAATCTTACCCAGACACAAATACTGAGTCCAAAATCTAATAAACAAAAGCAAATATATTAAATCACTTTCACATTAAATAAAATGTATTTCTATGGAACAAACTGTCAGCCTATTTTCCTTTCCATAAGTCTCTTAATACATCTTGTCAACATTTTTCATTTACATTTTTTTCAGTAATAAATGCCTTTTTCAAATATGAAAACTGTAGAGGAAATTTTTTAACTTTTTTGAAAATTTCTGTTTTTTTTGTTTTTTTTTTTAGCAAAAACCCCTCAAAATCTGAAAAAAATGTTTTTCATTTCCCCCTTCCTCTCTTTACATTTCCCTCTTCTTTTTTTCCCTTTTCTTCTCTTTTCCCCCTTTTCTTCAATTTTGCTAGCAAAAAAGAGGGAGGGGAGATGGAAGAAAAAGATGGAAAGGTAGGAGGAAAATGGCTTCCAATTTTTTCACAGAAAGTTTTGGAAATCTGTTAAAAATTAATTTTTAGGGGAATTAATTTTAATTTTTCCCATATAAAACATGCAATTTTTGACCAATTCTATCTCTTAAGATATATCTGTGAGGAACTGATTTGATTTTTTTAATGTGAATTTACTGTTGGTGAAAGGTTCCGGATTAACAGCTCTGGAGAACAAAGTCCTTTATTTATCCACAGAAGAGGTAGCACCCGCTTCTTTCACACTACACCAAAATTCTCACCTGGAGGACTGAAAAAAAAAAAAAGGTCCAACTCAAATCTGAATTTGATTCAGATCTCATTTACACACTTTTACACCAGTGTGACTCAGTTGACTTCAGTAGATTTACACCGATGCAAGTCAGAGGAGCATCAGGCCCAAAGAAATTGGAGTGAGACATCTTGCCAGTTCAGTCCTTGGCCTCTTTACAAAACTGTAGGTCAAGAGGCCAGTTAGAGCCAATGCCATGGTGGGGTAATTTTTGTGATTTAGGAACATATCCAGTGGGAAATGGACTAACACCACACACTTAATTTCCTATAGATCACCACACAGTGATGAAATGGCAACAAGTTTAAGTCACCACCAACCTGACCTGACTTGAACCAGCAACCTCAAGGTGGAAGGCTGTTTATCCAATTACCAAACCAGTGTGTGACTTTTATGGTGTTTTTTAAAACACAAATGTTTTTTAAAAACACAAATGTAGCTGATGCATTACCATCAGTTACCATGCATGCCCAGCTAGACAGTGAACATTTGTTTAAGCTGCCATTTGTGGAGACAGGCTCCAGTGATTTTATTTTAAGTTCCTAAATTATATTCAGTTGCTGGCAGTAGTTTGTTCAGCATCTCCAGTTTTCAGTTTTGCTGACTTCTGGAAACTGTAATTTAGAGGAGGACAGGGCTGATAGGTAGTGCTATCTGGTGAGCTGAAACATAAAATAAATACATTTGTGAGCTGCAGTCCCCCCTTATATCTTGTATTTACACTGTAGGTCCATCACTGTGGGTCCCTTTGGGAGTTGGTAGTTCCAGGAATGATATCACAGCAGGTCAGTGGTCTGACAGCTGGTCTTTTCATAGTGGCCCATTTATCTTTCTAAGATTCACTTTTTCATATGGAAAGACAACAAGATCTTCATTTTGCATTTGTGAAACAACAGAGACATGCAGTGGCTGATTGGCTAAACTGCATGTTATGTATAACAAAAAATATGTTCCAGGATTTGTGTGTATACCCCCCATTTTTATGTATGTATTGTGGTAGAAGACTGGCTTCACCCTAGTGTATCTCATGCTTTTGCCTCTCGTAGTGGGCCAGGGCGTCACCAGTTATCCCATATCCGCAGGAAGGGGGGTAGGGACCTGGGCTCACCCATGCCTTGAGCTCAGCTGAGGGCTTGCCATTCGTCCCGGGCTCTACAGGGGGCGTAGGTTCTCAAACCCAGGAAAATCTACCAATCAAGACCAGGTAGGGGAGTCTAGGGACCACCCCTGCTCTCACCTGGGTGATATTCCCCTGGATCTCGATTCATCCTGGGACCAAGGAGTAGAAATTTGCAGTACCGTATACGCAGGATACTCCTGTGTGTTTGGCCCAGGTCAGTGGTCTCGCCCCACCAACTTTCCGCAGACCAGCATGACCGCACTCCCGGAATCTACCAGGGCCATGGTTTATATGCCATTCATCTTTACTGGCCTCATATATCCATGGGGGGCTGTTACAACCCCTCCCAAGCCGATGAGACCACAGTGCCTCCTGTGACCTCCCAGATTTCACTGCATAGGCTCTTCCCTGTTGGGGCACTGGGATGCTATGTGGCCCAGTTCCCCGCATTCATAACACCGGTACTTTAGGCTAGTTGCACCCCTTCACCTTGGGCTATTTAGTTGGCCCCCCAGTCATCGCCCCCGAGTTCCCAGGTCCCTTCATGGCGCTGAGGGCCTCAGGCCTCCGCGTAAGGTGGATTAGATCAAACAACTGTGACCGTGGTGCTTTGTCCTCCCTGTACCGCCATTCATGGAACCTCTGGGCTCGCACTGCTACCATCACTCTGGATCTGGCCAGGATTTTGGCCTTCAGCTGGGGTAGTCCGCAGCGGCTTCCACTGCCATATCATAATAGGCTTTCTGGTCCTCTCCTCCTAGGAAAGGGGCAAGGATACTGGCCCAATGATCTCGGGGCCATGCCTCCCGCAGGGCTGTTCTCTCAAAGGCCAGGAGGTATGCCTCTATATCATCCTTCTGTGTCATTTTCTGTAAGCAGTTGCTGGCTCGGATGGTCCACGCCCCGTCTTGGCTGCAGCCTCGCTCCACCAGGACTTTCAACTGGCTTACCACCTCCTGAAGTACGGCCCGGTCCTGGGCAGTCTGGCTCATCAGCTGGTGGTTGGTCTCCTGCTATAACCATACGGCCTCCTGCTAGGTGGCCACCTGGACCCTGGTAGCCTCCTGCTGGGCAGCCGTGGCTTGTACCGAGGCTTTTACCATGTCCTCCATCTTGGGGGTGAGGTGAGCTAGAACCACCCTGGTTTAAGTCCACTGTGCGATAGGATCCCACTCCTGACACCACGTGTGGCAGATGGCCAGCTTCACCCGAGTGGGTTTCACACTTTTGCCTCTTGTAGTGGGCCAGGGCGTCACCAGTTATCCCATCTCCCCAGGAAGGGGGGTAGGGACCTGGGTTCACCCATTACTCCAGGTCCCAGCCCAGGAGCCCTATGAGTAGTAGCTATGGGCTGCTGGCACTGTATTCACAGCTGCAGTCTTTTCCCCTGGGCTAATTTCCCTCCTCTGTCCTTCTGGCTCCTCAGGTCCTGCTTCCTTGCCGCCTGAATTGGGCTTCCTTACCCAGGCCCCTGTGCCTGGGGGAGTATCTCAGTTCTGCCAAGGCAAGTTACCTCCTCCTGGGCCTGGTACCTCTCTCAGAACTCCTCTCTGCTTCTCCACACAACACTGCACTTCTTTTGCTCCTCCACACAGCACAGCGCTCCTCCACCTCCAGCTAGTGCACAGTCTGTCTGGAGCAGAGGGTTTTTATCAGGCACCTTGCTGGGCCTTAACTGGCCTCAGCTGCTCCTAATTGCCCTCTAATTACTATCTAGTCTGCAGGGAACAGAGCCTGGAGCATTCTGGGGCTTACATGCCTCCCTTCTACCACTCTCCAACTGCCTTCTGTCCTTGCTATATCACACACTAGTTACATTAGCACAAGGTAGTTGGTCATTTGTAACCATTTACAGGTATTTACTACTTAAACTTCAAAGAGAAATACTAACAATAGTATTGTTACATTCAATGTTCCATCTAAATGTTCATATGTTCCTTTTGAACTCTTAATCAATAGAACATTGATAGACAGGAAAGCAGTTTATCTACACTGCTAACATATAACAACAGATCTGTAAACAACATCAAATAACTACCAACAGTACACTTGCATATCAAAGCTATAGTCTGCTTATGAGGAATGACCCTCACTACCACTGTACTTTCTTATAAAATATCTTGAAAGATGAGTTGGGCCATGCAACTTGCGAAGTCGCTTAATTTTTTCAGGCCTAGCATCACAGGGGGTAACTAAGGAATGACGGACCAGGCCTTTATGGGCAGATCTTTAGATAGTGTCTATCAGCACAGCTCTATTGAAATCAGTGAAACCAGGCTGATTTATATCAGCTGAGGAACTAGCCTTTAATGTGGTGCATCCTTTGTCATGTCATGTCAACGTTTCTATAAGGACTGAAATAGAACAATGGCACTACTCACATGAGTAAGAACTACTCAGATGAATAAAAGCTATAGCTGAGGGCCCTGGAGGTCAGTGCTCCTGGAATCTATTCTTCATTCTGCCATTGATTTTTGCATGTGATCTTGGACAAGTTATTTAGACCAACATTTTCAAACTTTGGTGCCTGAAGCTCCATATTTAGACACCTAAATATGAGATCTGATTTTCAGAGGTCTTGAGTACTAGAGTGGAAGGATGGTTTCGGGGCTAAGGTACTGAATTAGGGCTCATAAGAGCAGGGTTCTATTTCTAGGTCTGTCACACATTTTCTGTGTAACCTCAGGTAAATCATTTAATGTATCTCTGTCTCAATTCCCCACCTGAGGATAATAATACTTCCTTTATCTGTCCTGTTTATTTAGATTGTAAGTATTTCAGGACAGGAATTGTTTCTTACTTTGTGTTTGTACAGGGCCTAGCACAAAGAAGCACCAATCTAAGTTGGGGCCTCCAGGTGCTCCTGTAGTACAATAATAATTTACAGTTCCCATTGAAGCCAACAGGAGCAATGACTGCTCACCACACTGAAAATCAAGTCATTAATTTAGGTGCCTAAATATGAATTTAGATGTCTAAAACACCTAATTTTACGTACCTATGTTTGAAAATGTTCACCTTAACCTCTCCAAGTTTTAGTTTCCCCATCTATAATATGGATTTAATAATATTTATCTATTTCATAGGAACACGATAAAGCTTCGTTAGTTAATACTGGTAAAGCAATTAGGGCTTTTAGGCTAAAAGGCAGCCATAGAAATATCAAGAATTAATAAATCACTAAAACAAGCAGAGTGAGCTGCAGTGAAAAAGAGTCTCTCCCACATTCAAGAAGTATTAAAATGATATTGGGCCAGACTCTGGCCATGGAGTGCTCAGCACGAGTCAGGAGGATGTCTGCAAAGTGGCTTTGAGCCATCCTTAAATTCCCTTGCTCTATATAGGGCCATTCTCCTTTAGATTGAACGAGCTGCCAATGGCCCAAAGAAGCCATCAGCTGGGAATCACAAAGGTGTATGGATGACATGACCATACTCCCTTCCCCCAACCACAAGCCCTGCACCATTCACAGGGCAGGGAGTTGATGTAGAAACAACTATGGTTGCTCTATGCCATCTGAGGATCTCCCTAACTCAGGGGAATCTTGCTGTTGCCAGTTAAATGATTTTACATCAATTTTGTGTTGTGGGCATGACACAAACCTATTTTAACACACAGGAGAATCTAGTCTATTGCATCTGCCACTTAATAAAAGAGGAAATATGTTAATAGAAAGGTAACTTTTTTAGAAATGTTATTAACACCATAAATCAATTTAAACAGGCTAAAAACCACTAAACAAAATGTCTGAGGAAGACCACAGGAAAATATACATTAGCCTAGGACAAAAAATTAGACACACTATTAACATTTGATCAGTAGCAATGAATTTGCAAAGGGAAGTCATGTCACTGATATGTACAAGATACAGAATAATCATTCCTCTATTAGTGGGACTAGACTCATTACATACTTGTAAAGATTTATAGGGCAGCCACAGAGAGATACTGGTGAAATTGTGGAGATAGAGTTAATTCTTGCATATTTGGTGGGGATGCCACAAAAGAATGGGATCAGCAATTCCTCTTACTTACAAAGAGATAAAAGAAGGGGAATGGCACTTACAGAGAGCAAGTGCTAGTTCCATCCGACGTCATGGGCGGAAAGAAGAGACTGAGGGGGCGTAGGGCCGGCAGTGCCTCATGTGCTGCAGCATGGGCGCGGCACTTCAGGGGGCACCAAAGCCGGCCCTATGGGGTCTGCTAAGGGGAAAAAAGTTCCGAGAACCATGCACTGTGGCGTGCACACCTATATTGGAATGGACATGAGCAATCACTCGAAGATAGAACAGTGGATTTACTCTTGATATATAACAATGCAAGAGGAGAATCAGGCCCTGTGGTGCTGTCTTCTACTAACAGACATTTCACCAAATGGCGCAAGACTATCCCTTCTAAGCCCTTTATAAATGTATTAACGATGGAGGGATAAGAGAGAGGGGGAAATACAGTCCACTAAGCTTCTTCAAATAACCAATAAGTTTCCACTGTAGATGTTGTTGACTTGTATTGCCTGATTTAGTTTGAATATTATGATTAATATAAATATATATAATATATCTATATTTGGGTAAAAAATTGATGATCAAATGCCTGGTGGGCCTGTTTCTGATATCTGACATGATTGGAGTTACTTCTGATTTATACTAGTGCAAGAGAGAGGAATCATCATAGAATCATAGAAGATTAGGGTTGACCGTAAAGACCGTAGGAGGTTATCTAGTCCAGCAGGACCAATCCCAACTAAATCAACCCTGCCAGGGCTTTGTCAAGCCAGGCCTTAAAGACCTCTAAGGATGACGATTCCACCACCTCCCTTGGTAACCCATTCCAGTGCTTCACCCCCTTAGTGAAAAAGTTTTTCCTAATATCCAACCTAGGCCTCCCCCACTGCAACATGAGACCATTGCTTCTTGTTCTGTCATCTGCCACCACTGAGAACAGTGTAGCTCCATCCTCTTTGGAACCCCCCTTCAGGTAGTTGAAAGCTGCTATCAAATCCCTCCTCACTCTCAAAAAGTTGCAAGATATAAACCCATTATATCAATTGAATTACTCTGGATTTCTACTCATGTGAGAACAGAATTGGAGTCAGTGATGTTCCCTAATAATTTGGCCCAAATTTTGATCTCACTTATGCAGCGTACAACCAGAGAAGCAGATATCAGGACCCTGGAGCCTCATCCAAATCCCACTGAAATTAATGGGAATCTTTCTAATGACTCTAATGGACTTTGGATTAGGTGTCTAAACCTTTATTTATTTATTTTCATTTGTCAAACCTTTCCTCTTCTACCTATGTTTTGAATGGATGAGCAAGGCAAGGAATATGGAAAACCTATTTTATAATCTGAAACCTTTTAAAAACACTGGCTGCGGGACATATTCTCGGATACATTTCAACTGGATTTCCCACTGGTGCAAACTGAAACTATTTTGCATAGTGAACTGAATTCCTTCTCATCTTCTCTCTCTTCTTCTGAGCATTAGCAAATAGTCCACAACATGAGCAGTGAGAGTGCTTCCTCTAAAGATTGGTTGTTTGAATTGTTCTGTATAATTTATTTACTTATTAGTTACACAACAGCAGAGAAAAATATGTATTGTTAACTTTGTATTGTAAATATGTAAATTGTTAAATATGTATTGTAACTTATAGGCAGCGAAACAGTAATAGCTGGTTGTGAGTCATTTCCTGAACATAACCGTTAAGCCACCAAACAAAGCATCTTTTGAATTAATTTTTCTTTCAAGTGTTTTAATGAAATGAGGTGTAGTTGTGTCAGTATATTAGTTGTCCCAGCTGGTCCAATAAAAGATTACCTCATTGTCTCTTTAATAAAATGAGTCATTATTAATTATATATACAGGTTATGATGACTTAATAAACTCATCCCAAACACTTCAGCAAAGCATATCCTATAAAGAATAGAGAACATTTCCAAACAGAGGTTATTCTAAGGTTCTGATCCTGCATTGTGACTGACATGGGTACAGCAGTCCACCCACACAGATCCCAGCGTCGCCATGGGGCATCAGTAATCAATTTTTCAGGCTGAAAAAAGAAGACTAAGAATGGGGAAACAAGATCTGGTAAGAGTTCATTCTCTTTGGGGATTTGAGTGATTCAAACAGAGAGGAGAATGCTCTTGGTAGAGTAATCATCCTGTAAATGGGATTCTGTGATGGGAGGGATCCAATCACCACTAGTCTGGTACCTCCTCCTGGCTGCTCTGGGGATTAGCTCATCAGGTCAACATCCATTCCACCACTCTGTCTCTCTCTCTGGTCTTCAGTCCTTATTTTACTCCAGGAACCGCAGTGTCGTCTTCATGACTGGGCTCTCCATTCCCCCCTTCCAGGTATATCACAGTCTTTCCTTCAGCAGTCTTCCCATTCACTGCCTCAGGTGCCATTCCTTTATTGGCTGGTAGGGGAACACGGGCCCACCCACTATTCTGGGTTCCCATCCAGGGACCCTACACTCAGCAGTTCTGGGGTTTCCTCTCGAGGGCTGCCAACTTTCCAAAATTGGACACTGCAGGCCCCCCCCTGTTGCTCGCTCCCCCTTTCCCTGAGACTCACATGCCACCTGCAGAGCCCGGGTGGGAGGAGCTGATGTGGAGCCTGCCAACCTGCCCAATCAGGACAGGGCAAGGTGGAGGAGGTGATTGGTCTCAAATACCACACTGCCAACCAATCCTTTAGTATCTAAGACTAAGGGTTTATTATAAAAGAAAAGAAACAAACAAAATGAGAGATATTAAATGATCAAAGCAATCAGAAACATACAAATGACTTCAAAGTCCATATGTATCAGATTCTTAGCAGTATTGTGGAGTTTGCAGGCTTGTACAGTTCCACTAAATTACATCCATTACCTGGAGGGTCTGTCAGTTCTTTGTTCAAAGCTTCAGATGTAGAGAAGTTGATCCAGAGACAAAAAGCAGGAATGAAGACAAAATAGAGATGGTGAAGCAGCCTTTTATATTCTTTGCCATGTGGCCTGTTTTCAAACATAAACTCACCGCACATGTGCATGGAAAAGCACTTGGAGTCCCTGTCCACAAGCATGTCCCTACATGTCCTGATGACTCATAGCCACAGCCCCAGGCTTCTCTCCCTGGGTTCAATGTATAGTTTATTGCCCTGGATGAGTTATCAAGCAGGCTGGTCAGTGCTGATGCTAATCTGCCTGGGGCGGGGGGGCGTAACCCAGTAGCACAGCACAAGTTTTTGGATACAGAATATCATTCATATCCATAACTTACAATACAAAGATGATACATACATATAAACAATATCATACTTAGCAAATTATAACCTTTCCAATGATACCTTACATGGCATATCTTGCAAGAATCATTGCAATTTTGTCATATTGGTATTAATAGTATTATAAATGGTCACTCACATTCCAGACAGTGTCACAGCCAGTTTCCTGGCTTTATAGGCCCTGCCTATTCCTGCCTAGCTGAGCCTGCTTTCTATCAAACTCTACTCCATGGCTCTTCCTCCAGGTGCAGTCTGTGGAGTTAATAAATTTACCTGGCCATCTTAATCCCTTCCAGTCCTGTGTGGAGTAGACACTCCATCACAGATTCTCCCTACCAGAATGGGACCTATTAGGCTAGACACTGTATAAGGATTGTCCTTTTAGATTGTCCATTCTTTGAGGTAGGAACTTTGTCTCTTTTGGAAAACGCCTAGCACATTTTGGGTGATAAAACAATATATAAATAACAGTACTATTTTTCTCTTTTATAATGACTGCCACCTGAGCTACTCAAAGCACTCTACAGCCATTAATGTATTGATCCTCACAACACCCTCATGAGGTAAGGTACTATTATAACCCCATTTTTCAGATAGGAGACCTGAAGGAGAAGAGGAGGTAAATGACTTAACCATAGTCCCTGACCCCAAGCGGGCGGGGCAGATGCAGTGGTCTCTAGCTCCCGGCCTCACAGTCAGGCGGGGCTGGCAAAGCTTGGGGTCCTCTGGCCAGCAGTTCAGAGGACGCCAAGCACTCCCGAGGTGGTTAGGGAAGTGGAGAGGGGGATGCAGGCCCACCCAAGTCCACTGTGTCCCAGCCCAGAGCCCAGAGCAAAACGCTTTGCCACTGAGTCAGTGGGGATCCAGACACAACGCACTGACTGATTCAGTCACACTCAGCCACTCTCTAGTTGGCTGTCCCTGGGCTACTTCCTCCCACCCAATCCCGGCGTACCTGCATCCAAGTGTCTCCCTTTGGGTCGCTGGGGTAGACAGCGGGCAGGTGTCCTGCGAGTCCCTCACCATCAACCGGTGGCAGGTCCAGAAACTCCTTGGGGTCGGCGGCGGAGGGCAGCTCCTCCAGGTCGCAGGGCCCCAGGGGTTTCTCTGGTCCACGAGGTTCTGTCCACTCCAGTGGGTCCTCCACGTCAGGCAGCTCCTCCAGGTCAGGGCCGGCCTCAGGAGGTTTCTCCCACCCAGAGGGCTCGGGCAGCTGCTCCCAGCTACTAGGGCCCAACGGCCCCTTCCAGTCACTCGGATCCGGCAATCCAGGCAGGCTTTGGAGGCTCTGGTCGGCAGGGCAGTTGCGTCAAACAGTCGGAGGGCCTGGATCAGGCCTAGACTGCAGCCCCTGGAAAGACACATCTGCCTCCAGCGGCAGCTTCCCCCTGACTGAGCTGCTGGGCCTGCCTTTTATACTTCCCTCCCTGGCCCTGGCTCTGCCCCTCTGCTTCTGGGTGGCTTGGCCTGCAGGGCCCAATTCTGTCCAGTAGGGGCGTAGCGACCCTTCCTCCGGCCCAGGGTCCAAGGAAGGCCACAGCGCCTTGTTACACATGGTTTCACAGGAACTCTGTGGTAGAGAAAGAAAGATGACCCAGATCTCATGATTCCTAGTGGAGAATGGTCTCCCAAGACTGGACAACTCTTCCTTTCACTTCTTCAAGGGGCAGAGTTAAAGAACAGACAAACAGGTTCAGACTGCCAAACTAAACCTATTGCCAAATCCTGAACTGAATTGGTTACTCTGTAACATGACCGCTCATGCTTAAAACTTATGCCTGAAAAGCTTTGTTACAAACACATTTCCTCTATGGAGAGCTCGCTAAATGTTATTGTTATTAAACTCTTCTGTATGACGAGTATTCTACATTAGTACATAACATACATAAGAAAGAACACATCTGAAAAGGCTTTATTTCTATGTGACAGCAAGGCTGTGCAGAAAAGTAGGTTTGTGCCACTAGAGGACACTGTAATGCAAACAATGGAAGTGACTCTTGTGTATATACTATGGTATATAAGGTAGTTGACAAAAACACATACAGCACTGACCACTGTTTGAGACAATATCAATAAGATGGTCCCATCTAACTGCAGGACTCAATGGAGTAAAGGGAAATGGGCAGGCAGGCAGGAATGGTGCAATTCTTTATGCAGAATTATTGATTTACTGGGGCACGGTGTAGGGGTGTTAGTGCATAACCACTAGGGGGATAATGCACTTAGTGAGAAGGTTCAATAGGGCAAGACAGGGATGCAGGACTACTCTCCTCATCTTGTAATGGGGAGAGAAACAGTCCACATGGCTCTAACATTGCTGCCTGGTACAAATCCGGAAATGCTCTGTCATTTTTTCTGCCCTGACTCACGCAAACTGTCATTAACTTCAGTGAGAAAACTGCAAGTCCAAGTGAGGACTGAGTAAAAACTGAGGAACAATTTAAGGGTTTGATCCACTGATAGGCCGTTAATAGAGCTAATCATGCAGAAAACCAACCACAACGAACATTCTCCCAATGTGATGTGGGTGAATCGGGCAGTGGCATGGGAGCCGGGAGAGCTGAGTTCTCTTCCTGACTGCCACTGACCTGCTGTGCGACCTTCGGTACATCACATCACCTAATGTGCCTGTTTCCCCATCTATAAAATGGGGAAATTATATTTACTCATCTTCGTGAAGTGTTTTGAGATCCATGGGTGGAAAGCCATAGGTAAGAGTGAAGTCTTAATACTAGGCTTGCAAAGAAAGGATAAAAGGGGAAAATGACACTATTTATTTGAGAGGACTTTCTCACTTTAAATTTGAATCCACAGAAGGAAATTACAAGATATGCATTAAAGGGTCAAGTACTGCCTCCACCTAGGTGGCCACATGAGGGTTCCCTGCTGCTATTTTGCTACACAAAGAAGTGGCAGAACTTGAGGATTCACATAGGAGACACACATCTTCTGTGTGGGATGACATATCACTCTGCAGCAGCTCCTGGCAGGGCAGCATGCAGGGGGAGGTGAAAGAGGGAGACCAGGTGTGGGATCAGATCAGAGGATCTGTTATTGAACAGATCCTGCAGCAAGGATGAATAAGAGACATATAGTGAAAAACCTTCACAGAGCAGCTCTGCCGATGCTCATGGCCTGGGAAGAGGATTCCTCCCCTTGTCTCTTCCTTGTTCATTCAGGCAGCAATGAGGATTTAATTCTAAAGCAAATGTTAGGAAAAGAACTGAATCCAGGATTGACCAATATCGTTAGCAATAGTTATTTCTGGAGAGACGTAGAGACTATGTTGGTTTGGAATTTTCTTTCCTGTGTGTGAGATGGCAGGAAACAATTCTAAATGTATCCATTCAATATAACAAGGCCCAATCATGGATCATGTGGACTGGAAATGAATTTTGAAATGCCATGTGAGTCTAAACTCATATTTTCCATAGATCTTGTTCTATTCAGTGGTTTATGTTTTCCACTAGCAGATTCTATACGTAGGCAAGTCTTGCTCACTGGCAGTCATATAATTAAATAAAAATGTCAAAGTCTTTTCTATCAAAGGATAAAGTTACATCCATAGTTAACAGAGATGATTCCAACCCAGAACCAGATGCTAATACAAACTTTTCCTTTGATGTTTGAGTTCAGATTTGGCCTACTGTTGAAAAAGGTCCAGCTGTGAAGCTGAGATCTGGGTGCAGGAACAAGCTTCCCAATGTCCAGGGATGTTTGGATCTGGGTTTCTACTTTTGGCCCATCTCTAATACTTCCGCTGTTGTAGTGTCATTCAAATCTTTGCTTATATCAAAGAGTAAAGGCCTGATTCTTCTCTTGCCTAAACCAGGAGTAATTCCACTGAAATCCAATATCTGGCACAAGTAAGAACCCCAAAGCTGCCTTATCTTGCATCCTCCTACCTATGCACCTAGGGGCTGTACCAACAGCTGAGGATTAGCCAGAGGTTGTGGCTCCTCAATCACCATCTACCTCAGGGACTGCAAGGAGGTTGGCACAGAGCTGGTTCCACTAGCCCTAGCCAACTAGTGATCCCCCAGTCTGGGAGTAATCTCTAAGAAGCTGACTAAGCTATTTTAAAGGCTGCTTTGCACTATCAGAACAGCACTAGACAGTCTTAGTGGGGGGGTCAGAATCTGGCCTTTAGCCACTGTTTATGCACCTTGAATTTTGACATCATCATATTGTGTTCGCTAAATATTCAAATTGTATCTACAAGTACATTCCTTTAACCCTGTTGCATCCTCCCCTTCAATATGTTACATATAGATAAAGTGGCTTAACTGAGCACAAAGGGAAGGGAGTATACACAGAGTATGACAGAAACAAATGTACAGGGGAACAAATGTCTCTTATTTTTTCTCTGAACAAAGTAGATGCTGATCTTGATAGGAGTTGAGAGCACTTAGCATCTCTTAGGAGATGATCAACATCTTACAGGATCCTTTGTTGCATTCCTTGATAAGAAGTTACAATGTCATGTTTCTTTGCTTTTCATTTTGGTCAGTTCATACTGCAAATCAACTTTAAAAATCTAGATAGAGTCACAGGAAACCCAGAGTCTGCAAAACATAGCTATCACGTAGGGTAATTCCAAAGACATTCACTGCAAAATATCTGAAAGTTGTTCAATCCCATCAACATTTATTCATAGATTGCCACAAGGAGAAAAGCAGACAACTATATAAAAAGATTTTAGATGCACTTCTGCTAAAAGTCCCTGCTGATAGCATTAAGAGACTACAATTACATAGCGTCAGAGTTACATTGAACTCTTGTATTTAATCATGTTCCTGTTTGTTCTGTTCTGTGTTTATTTTTATTACTGAATACACTGGTCTAGAATTCAAATAGTAAGTACTGTTTGAGAAAAACAAGATTAGAAACTCTCCATACAGTGTGTGATGATTGCTTAGGGCACGATTTACACGCTTGAGGGCCTAAATATAGGCACCTAAATCTACCAATGTCAGTAGGAGCTGCAAATGCTCTGGATCTCTGAAAACCACACCCTTAAGGTACCCAAAGGCCTCAGTCCAGCAGAGCACTTAAGCAAATGCTTCTCTTTCAGCACCTGAGTAGTCCCATTGCAGTTAATTAAGCAAGTAGTACTTTGCTGGATGGGAGCCTAATTATGGATTTGGCTTCTGAACTTTAAACACCAAGGTTTGAACGTTTTGGCTTTACTGATCTAGGTGAAATAAAATTGTTTATCTCGACTCAGGTGTAGTCTCTGTAGCAAAACAGTATCACAACAATTAGTATCATTATGGACATCTTGGATCTGTTCCTGCTCAGACTGAAAGTTGATGGGAGTTCTGTCATTGGCTTTAATGGGAGTGGGATCAGGCCCCTAGTCTCAGCAAACTGGTATGGTATTGAAAAGGCAGGGAGACTGAGGATTAGGCCATGGAGGCCCTAAATGCTTTCTCACTCCTATGGGTTGTCCATCTATGTCTGCACTGAGACATGTTGTCAGGGCAGCATAAGGCAAGCTGTTGCACACTGTTGCTGTCTATGATGTACCTGTCCTGCAGATAAAGAAAACACTTCAGTTTCCATGCCGACAATCTGGAACTTTTTATTTTGCATGCAATTTGCTAAAATGTTTTCTTTTTTAAAAATGAGGAAAGAAATGTTTCCTTAGTTACTGCATTTTGTTCCCGAAACTGTCAACTGACCCATCACACTGTGCTGAGTCATGTGAGGTTGCCTAAGTCCCATTACATTATATAATCTAGGGGGTACTGGAATGAGGCACTGCACATCTGTCATATTAGCCAAGTGATGGTGCAGGGGAAGGCATTGTAAAAAGGTGTTGGTATTCTGAAAAGTACAGAACCCATAAAACATTCCTGCTAACCGACTGCTACGATTCCCCAGAAGATCCAAACGCCAATAATGTATGTAGACAGCAAAACACAAGGGACTCCTGAAGACATGTAGGTAGTGTACTGTGTAGTACTCTCCTCCATTCTCCAATATCAAGGGCCAATCTTCTCCCATTGAAGGCAATGGCAAAACTCTCACTGAGATAATAGAAGCAGGTATGAACAATTCGCTTCAAAACAGATCTTCTATACAAGGAACCAAATTCCACCCTGATTTAGGACTTAATCCCATGAGATGCTGAGAGCCTGTCAGGAAGTTATAAGCACCCTCAACTCCACTGACTTCCATCAGTGATGCTCAGCAACCTGCAGGATTGGGTCCTCACACCACAAACAATCCCATAAAGTCAGTGAGGCTGCACAAATTGTAAATCATGTCAGAATCTAACCAGAGAATTAGAAACTGACCAGATTCTCAGCTGAAGTTAAGGGTGAAGAGGCATTTTCATTAGCACATAATTTTCAGAAATATGATTTTGTGATTCTTTTTGGCCATTTTGGAGTTTTGTGACTGTGGACCTAGGGGGTGTTCTCCACACAAGAAACTGACCAGATGCTATTTTTGTAATCTGATAACTCGAGACATGATTTAAGTTTTTAAGCTCAGACTGCCATGAGTTTAGTCCTCCGTGAGGACAAAGGCCTTTGCTATGTTAGGAGAAATGTGTTTTAGAACTAAAGACAATACAGTGGAATCTACACAATTGACCACTCTTATTAGGCAACCTCCTTTTTTAAGAGACCAACTCAAACATAAAGGGCCCAGTTCATCTTTGGTGTTACTCTTTTCCTTTCAATGAAGTAATACCATGGTGAATTTGACCCACTGAAAATAAATGTTCTCCACTTTTCCTTATCATATACAATTTAATACGTATTAAACGAAGAAGGTTCCATAGTAATTCCTCTATTGAATTTAATAGAAAATGCTTTAAATTTAACAGAAAATGCTTACCTTTCTAGGGTGTTTTTGAATCACCCTATTAAATTCTATTGTAGGAATATAATTTTCTATTCAGTTAAATAGGTCTTTTTCCCTAAGACTGTATTAGAACACCACTTCCATTAAGCAACTGATCTTCATCCCAAATGGTTGCTTAAATCAGATTTCACTGTGAAATGGTTTGGAAAAGACATAAGGGAATGCACAGTACCAAATCTTCCAGAACCAATTTAAGTGCCTACCAGGCTCACACTGCCTGACATGGGTACATGTATGTCTAGGCTTTCTGACTTGGATAAAGCAATCTTGACCTCTTACCTGGACTTTGCTTCCTCAAAATGTGTATAACAAACAATAATTTTTTTAAAACTGGGAACCAACAAGTGGAGTGCATAATAAAATCACATCTTATGATCTATTGCTGTAACCCTCATCCTCTCCAAAAACCACATCCCACCTTTTTTTGTTGTTGTTGTTGCCATCTCTCACTGTCCTTTGACTAACCAATAAAATCAATGAAGGTATAGAGTTTGCCGTTAGCTAAGGAAATCAGTGAGATTAGAGGGTACTTAGATTTTCCCTCTGTCAAACCCTCAGACTCCTCATTACAGGGATTTATCTTTTTAACAGTGTCAGGAACACCAGTAGTGCTATAGGAATAATACAAATCAATCTGGAGATATGCTTGTTAGAGAAAGAAGAGCCACATTTTTAAAATGACATCTATTTTTGTACCCACAATTGTGCACTTTGTCAATTGCAGGTGTAAAACAGTGGGTACAATCAACTCTGAGCACAAACAATAACAGATGTTTAATAACTTAATTTGCTCATGCAGTCAGGTCAGTAGAAGTCTAAATGCTCTAGTGTTTGCCAACAGCTGACTGCCTCAATTTGAAGGTGCAGAATTGCAGGCCTAAGTGTAGACACCAGACTGAGGTCCCTTCAAATATCTGACCCAATATCAATAATATTTTTCATCTCTGAGATGCTTTAAAATAATTAATCAAGTATCCCAACATCAGAAAGAAGTGATGACTTAATCGTGGAGGGCACAATTTAAAAAGCAATGACTGAGTCTTACCCATGCACAATGTGGAGAGACTAGACTCCTAAACATTTCGCAAAGCCTAGGAAAGGGCGGATTAAAGCAGGATCCTTGAAATCCAATCCTATGATCAGCAATGTCCATATGGAGCAGTGAGTCAGACTCACAATGGGCCCTAGATTGACCACCTACATTTCAAGGAAGGACACCTATGAAAAGTAAGGGACAAGTTTATTTTAAAGGGACACTATGCCCACAGTATTTTACTATGGTACAAAATAAATGTATTTGTCTTAAAATGATTTTAAAATCCTTTGCATGACAGTTGCCTGAATGCAGCCTTTTTTATCAGGCTAAGCCATAATCCATATGTTTCTTGGTAGCTCCTTACTGGATATGGGTCACAGGATGCTAGGCACCAAAAAAATGGCATCCCTTAAAATACAGGACAGGTGATCACTTTAGGTGACACAGCTGATGGGTGCCTACTGGGGTGGTCTTGGGAGCACAAAGTCCATGGAGAGGAGTATTGTGAAGCTGGGTCTCTTCAGGAAGCAGTATTAGCAGGAGGGCTGACTTTTAGGGGAGAGGTTGTCAAAATGTTGGTGGTTTATGATTATTTATATTATGGTAACATCTAGAAACCCCAGTTAAAGTCAGGCCTCATCATGCTGGGCACTTTACAGACAAGTAACCCCGAGCGAGCTCACAATCTTAATTTCAAACAGGATGCAACAACTAGCTGAAATAGACAAATGGAGGTGGGGCAGGGGGCAGGAGGATGAGGTAACAGTAAAACAGAGTTTAGCAGAAGAGAAGAAGTCATGACTTCTTGTTTGCCTAATCATTTAATCATAACCTTCTCTGCACTTTGACATCACGGCACTTTCAAAAGTGGGTGACCTAAAGATGCAGATCCTTAATACCAACATATCTTGTCAGTCTTAGGAGTCTTTTTATGTCTCTCCCTTCATATCATTTCAGCTGTTATTATTAACAGCACAACAGAAATTGGTTAAAAACTGCATTGATGCACTAACTCTGATGCAAATTCTGAAAGACAGAATGGTTGGCAATTAACTGAATGGTGCAACATGTGGGAAATCTATACCTACAGATGTAACACTATGAAATACTTTGGTCTGCAGTAAACCTTGATCACATGATCCAGTACATCTGCACTGAGTCATGTGCTGGGGATTTCCCAGCTGTAGAGTCTCCCACAACACACCATAGTTAAAAACAATCCAGTCACTATGTAATCATCAGTCATGTGACACTTACTTTTTTTTTTTTTCCTCCTAAAGACTGAAACAACAGAAGAGTCTGGATTCAAAAGAACGATGGCTCAGCAAATTGCAGTTCCTGCTGGGTGCTCCTCTCACACTTTTTACATTAATATGGTACAAAACTGCTGTAGGAATTAATCTATTCTAATTTTATCTCATGGCCTTTAATTTAGAAGAAATGGTTTCTACCTTCTCATTAAGGTAAAATATTTCTTTAGAAAAATAATCAAAACACATTTTAGAGAATACAAAATGATTAAGTGTTGGTTATAGGAAGGATTGTTGTTTTTTAATTCTTTGAATGTTCCAGGGCTTTTTGTTAAATGCTTCTTTCCTTCCTCATTTACAAAGCAGCCTATGCTATCACACAGTGGCGGGTACAGCTCTGTTTCTCTGTTAGCAGCTTTTTTTTAAAGCTATCATAGTTTCGGTGCCCTAGATAACAGTGGATGTTATGCAAAGAGATAATTCTTTATTTCCAATTTCCTTTAGGGTGCATTTGCAGTGATCACTCCTTAAACAGTCAGTCTGATTGGCAGGCAAAAATGACAGTTCTACAAACAAAACAAATGCCAGAGATACCCTTACAAAATAGCTGTATGAGGAATACACATTCTTTTTAGCTACAGTACCTGGTTGCAGAGTGCAGTGTTTGAGGCAATAGATTAGATGACAAAGGATATATTTGGGAGGTGGAGGGAACAAAGGGAAGAATTGCTCCAATGGCCCTAACCTCTGAAAGTATTTGAAAGCGCTACAGCAATGTGGTTATTTCTAAAACTACATCTTCTCAGTTTATTTACCCCTGATTTATTTACCCCCAGTCATATAGATGCAGATCAAAGCTGAATGCTCACTGCAAACACATGCAGTAAGTTCTGCCACAAAAGTGCAATCAATGTCCACTAACAGCTCAGTTGGGTGGCAGAGGTTCCTTCAATGTCCCTCATGTCACCCTATGGGATTTTATTATTCCCCATCCTGGAACAAAATGGAGCATAACCTTGAGAGAAAGAGACAGCAGAGCCTCTCTGTATGCAGCAGCCCGACCACTGAAACAGAATGCATAAGAATACAAAAGGATACTTGGAACGGTAACCCCATTATCAATGGGAAACCCTGCCGAGGCACAGACAACAGGCTAGATTTGGTTCTGGTTTCGGCTATTGTGCCTTAGGGAAAAGTCCACGTAGAGGGAATTTGCAGTGATACAAGGTGCTGGAAGCCTCACTTTTACTGGAGGGTGTGTTGGACAGCTTCATGGCCCAGAATGGCTAACAGACACCACACCGGCCAGGGAGGCAGTGGCAGATGTGTTGAGTCAGCGCAAACATTGGGCAGCCTCCACCAGCAGGACTCTAATGATGCACCACCTGCAATTTAAATCTTCCCTCTCCAGCAGAACCCCAGATAGTGATGGTGCAAATGCTGTCTGCCTTCTCTTGTGGGGTGCAGTGCCTCTGCTCATGCAGGGAGTGAATTTTACTCCTCCCTGCACTGAGGTGAACTGATCCAATTCTATTCATTTTGGCAATACTCTACATTGTGTTATGCCAATGATCACTGAAATTCAAAATTCCCATCTCCTCAGGCTTAGGATCACGGTGTGGATTTTCATGTGGAAAAAAATGGTCATTCAGAAGTGCTGCAAAAGAAGGAAAGGAGAAGGGTGAAAGGGCTTGAGCCTGCTCCCATTGAAGTCAATAGGTGCTTTGCCACTGACTTCTATGGAGGCAGGATCTGGGCCAAAGAGTGCACACCAGAATGGATTTTTTTTTTTGTATTTATGATTACTTAAGACATTGATGATTTCTTCAGCAGCAGCTACTTGACTCTCAGTGTGGTGTAACAATGACATCCAGCCCTTCCATAAATAGCCATGTCATATGCTGCTTCTTCCTTGTTTTATATATTTATAGACATCAAGACCAAATAAAGCTTCATAGTAAGCTGCTCATATACAGTAGTTTCCTTGTGAAACATTTATAGATCAGCTGCACTAAAAACAATACTGTCCAAACCCACTGACCTTTACTCTTGGATAGATGGCAAGAGGAATGCAAATACTGCATTGTTACCTGGATTACAGCCAACATGCTTTTCCATAGAATACATTATTATTCCCCTAAGAACAAATGGTTTAATACTACTGTAACATTGGTGCATGCACATACATAAACATTGTCTCCCTTTGAGTCACCTCTGAAACAACACATGCACATATATGACAGTGTAGTCTAGTGGTTAAAATGGGGGGTTTGGGCTCTGAGTGCCTGGCTTTGCCATTGACCTCAGTATGGTGTCACTTTGGAACAAGTCACTTAAATTCTGTGCCTCAGTTTACCCATCTCCCCATTAACATGAGGATAACCATTTTACATGGGGTTTGTAAGAATTTAAGATGATTTACAAAGGAACGAAGTATGTGTGCGCATGTCTCTTTCAAGCTTTCTCTATACATCATGAAGAAGCAAAAAAAGTTTGGTGATGGATGTTTTTCCGCTGGACTAAAGGTTGTTTTGTTCCCCTCTCCCTTTGTTTTTTAATCTCAGAATTATCAGAGGCGTCAACTCTGGCTTTTGGTGGATTTGCCAGAGCAAAGTCAGGGAAAGGTCACACCCTTCTCCTCTGATGAATAACACTGGCACAAGGAATCTTTCTGCCAGATACAGAGCTGGTTCCGCCCTCTATGCATCTGCCCCCCTTAAAGGGTCATGTCAGATGTCTTCCAGAACAAGTGGCAGGAGGAGATGTGGCTGGCCATCCCTACACTCCATGATTTCCCCTTGACATAAGGTTCATGAGAGCTATGGCAGTGGGGGGCGTAAATCATGGGAGCCTTTAGGGCTGCTCTAACCTGTACCACAGTCCAGACTGGTCCCCAGCAATCCCTAAATAGGGGAGTGCAAACCACCTCCCCATGGCCCCTCCACCAATTCTAATATCTCCTAGTGCAGGAATGAATCCCCCACAAGGGCTGTAATCTAGGTTGGGGCGAATTCATAGAGGCTTTTAAAAACCTAAGAGGCAATTTTAAACTGTTATCTATGCCATTAAAACTCCTGTGTTGGGATTTTGGTTTGTTCACCATGTAGTCAATGTACATCTTGCTGTGCGGAGAACTTGTGTAAAATTGAAAACTTATCAGCATGTCCCATTTGGCTGAATAGGGTCTTTATGTGCAAATCTTTTTTTCAAAAGCTGACTAACCACATAACTAACAATCAGGATATTGAGGAGAAAAACACTTGAAACATCTGCAGCTTATAATCATCACAATACCTGGACTGAGGACCCATTGTGTCAAAGAATATGTACAGGCATGTCTCATCAGTTCTGAGTGGGGGAAACACACAGCAGTGGTGTCATCACATGCCAGATGAAACCATAGCACTAAACAAGAGTCTTATGTTTGAAAAAAACTTACTTTACTATTTTCTAATAAGAACTACTTTACATCATTGTGTTTTAAACAACTATTTAATTGGTTTTAGATTGTTAAGCAACCTCCTAGGCAACTATACCACCTTTGGCTGCAATTTTAAAAGGTCTCACAAATTAATCTGGGTCAGGCCAGGTCAGTACTTGGATGGCAGACCTGCAAGGTACTTCTGGGAATAGTACTGATGCTTCAGTAGATGGCACTCTTCCATGTGAGTCAGTACTAGAGTAAATCCCCCAGTAGGCTGTTAGAAGAGTACTGTACTGCTGGAGGTTATAAATCCAGTGGCATTTTCAGCAGAGGTAAGGGTGGTAGTCACCTGGCTAAAATCCACTTTGGGTACTAACATTCTGCCAACTTAATTTTCTCCTTGAAGCTTCAACTGACCACACTATTCTTCACTTGCTGATGGTGGATACGTTACAGAGCACTGGGTGTTTGGAGAATGTAAAGAAATTCTTGCCTGATAGAAAATGCATCCCAGAGAATCCAAGCACCTGAAGACAATGTTTTGAAGAGGTTTTTAAGAATAGGTTGGACAAACAGCTGCCTCAGTGTGGGAAGGGCTGGACTAGATGGCCCTACACTTCTATGATCCTATGAATTATTCCAAATTCTAAACACTATTTAGAGGCTAAGATACAGGTGTAGGTATTTAGTGGGGTGTGAAGAAAACCCTCTCTGGATAATCACTTTGGAAAGGATTGTTGAGCATACTGGGATTGCGGACAAAAGATACTATAGGAGTATGAGTGCAGCACTGAATAATGTTATGTCTGTCTGTTGGTAGCCAGACATTACTACAGAACTATCCCAATGGCCTGATTCTGCAGCACTTATTCCTATTACTGCAGAATCCTTCAGTTGCTGGCTGTGTATGCAACCTGCACAGAACTGCAGCTGGCTCTCAAATAGGGCCCTGATGACCAACAGGCATAAGTTTTACCAGGTGAACTTATTATTATTAACATAACACCATATTTGTGCATGGTTCTTTACACAGAAGTGAAAAAGAAAGATCTCTGCCTCCAAGATGCTTGCTATCTAAATTAGACACAACACAGGAAAGGAAGATAACAAAGGACATGTGTAAGTATGGGTTAAGAACACAGATTACAAAAGGAAGAAGTTGAAATCTGCTCTTTTACGCATACATCTCCTTAGTTCCTTTTTTGTAAATTACTAACAGTAGTACAATATGAGGGAACAAAGTTGGGGAAGAGATCAGAGCTGGAAATCTAATGGAAAGAGGTGGATTTTGAGGAGGGATTTGAATTGCAGGAAGAGAGTGAGGTTGCTTGATGCACGGGATCAGAAATGATTTTCCAAACATATGGGGCAGCATGAGAAATGGCATGGAGACAAGGGAGTAACAAGACACATCAATGGCTCTATCCTGCTCCCCAGGAATCAACAGGATTTTTGCCATTGACTTCAATGAGAGCACGATCAGGCCTCGAGCTAGCAAAAGATGTAGGATGTAAAGAGGGGTAGACCATGATAAATGAGATATGGGCTGGGGTGGAATTGTGCAAGACCCTGAAGTTGAGTCTAAGTTTGAATCTGATGGAAGAAAAAAAGCCAGTGCAAGCCGCCACCTCCTCCCTTGGACCAAGCCAGATAGATCTATGTTAATCTTGTCTCAGCTGGAAGTCACTCTGCATGCCTTATAAACACCCCCATGATAAGGGTTTTGTGATCCATCCCTGCAATGTAAATCTATCATGATTTTTTCCTTAGTACCACACACATCTCTAGAGCACGTACATTATTTGGCTCCTAGGAGAAGGGCTTGTGCTGTAGAGCACCAACAAGACACTTCTGACTGGGATAACTGAAATCCTCTCAATGCAATAAATAGCTTTTTCCTAATACTTATTTATCTTGCTGAGTCTGATGTATCAGATGGAAGATCTGCCCCTTTAGAGCCATTACAAATACAAGTTTTGATTCTGCAATGCTTACTCACATTGATTATCCTGTATCATAGAAGAAGTCCTCTGGAAGCCAGTGGGACAGCTTGCATTAGTACATGATCTATTTAGAATCAGTAAAGGTTTAAGAATCAGGTCTATAAAGAAAATATCACTACCAGTTAAATTATCCCTGCTAGTTTATCTGAGAATATTATTTGCTGGACATCCAAGTCACAATTTCTATGTTCCGTTCTGCATTGGACTCACTGCTGAATTTGGGCCTTTGGATCCTAAGGACTGACTTAATCCAGCCCTCTGTGCTGCAGATCATTAGTATATATGATAGATCTGTAACATGAGAGCGTCATACCTTGAGAAAAAGGAACAAGATAGCCTTTGTGACATCACTGAATGAAAAACACCTACAAAGAGAGCTTCCCAAATCTTGTTACAAAGACATAAAGAAATTTGGGGACTGGAACAGCAGGCTTAAAAACACAAAACTTCTTTGAAATTAATTTATTAAGAAAAAACAAAAGGAAAACAAGTTTGCTGCCAACTATTATTGTAGCCCTTGTCATTTATTATCATGCACAAAGCTTTCAATGACTGACTCCTAGACCATTGCCAATTATTATGACAATATACAGTATAATCATGTTATGTTTACAATATAATACATGTGAGTACCCTCTGCAGCTTGGCAGGACTTCAGTCACCGTCTTTATTATGCTTTAAAAATCCATTTATCAAACTGAGTTTGGTGTATAACATGCTTCCCTAATTATATGCTGTACTGTATATAGAACAAGAACTAATACTGGGAGCGATTTCAGGCAAGCCTCTTACCGCTTAGAGATTCCAATGAGAATAAGGCAGCTATGCTCATATTCACTGTTGCATTACCAATCTATGGTATATGCTCTCATTCTAGAGAGCAGGCCTCATCTTGCTCCTTTTTGAAGTCAATGGCCAAACTTCCATAGATTTCAGTAGGAGAAAAATCAGGCCCAATATGATCAGATAACAATAAGGGCCCAATTTATAAAAGGGCTTTAGTCTTGCCTCCCTTTTTGTATCTACAAATAATTATGGTTTATTAAATTAGGTAATTTAAACATCTGCCTGATTTGTGGATACCATCAGATGGTGAGGTTTCTAAATGATGTAATTTATTCCTGCAAAATCACAAGTGTAAAAGATAAGGCTGGATTGGAAAATGTGTCCCTAAAAGAGGCTCAGATTTTGAGCAAGCTAGTTACTAGGGTCCAGATATACAAAGAGAATTAGGTGTTGTAATGTTCAGTGTCACAGCACTTAACATTTAGGTGCCTAGAAAATGACAGGAACTACACTGTGATCGACAAAATCTGAGTTAGGTGCCTATGCCTCCTATGTGATTCATGGGGGGAGATGGGCACCTTAGAATTTGATCCACAAAAGCCAGCATGCTAGATGGGGAGCCACCTGAGCCAGGCAATGGGAAATGCTGGCTAAAGAGACTCATCCTAAGCCTCACTCCTCTCACAGAGATATGCACCTAAGTCTAGGCTGTAGGGAGGTGCCTGCCTACCTCGGCTAGCGATTCACAACCAGGAACCTCTCTCCTGGAATCAGGTAGCTTAGGTGCCTAAAGTGTTTTTGTGAGAACGACTTAGGGCTTGGCTCACTCCACACAAAACGTCTGGAAGAGATGGAGGTGGTGGTGTCTACTTTATAACTTAGGCGCCTACATACCTTTGTGGATTGTTGCCTAGTAGTTTCTATGATCAATTTATTCCTTACATTTGGAAATAGATGCCCAGCATGATAGTTAACATGCAGATTAGATCCATTAATCTTTTTGGCCTTATCTAATTTAGACAGGGACAGAAGGATGGGAAAAGATGATTCCATTAATTCTTATGGAATATGTTAGCTCAGGGAAGAAAGAAAGGTTTTAAATCCTGAATACATGGGGTAAAATCCTGAGTCCATTGTCATTAATGGCAAAACTTCTATTGATTTCAATGGAGCCAGCATTTTGCCCATTCTTTCTAAGGTTGAACTGCTGGTACTATAGAGCTCTTGAATATTGCTGGAACACTAGAGATGAAGTGCCTGATTCTGCTCTCCCGTACACCCATTTTACACTGATGTAACTCTACTGACTTCAATGGAATTAGTTGTAATTGGCACCAGTGTTGGTGAGAGCAGAATCTGGCCGAGAAGCTCTAGTATAAATCAAAAGAATATTTTGCATTTATATAAAGCATTTGACTCATAGATTACAAAACACACTGCAAAGGTTAAAGTGTTATTATCCCCATTTTAGAAATGAGTACAGAGAAGGTTAGAGGACTTTGAAAATAACATGTAATCGATTACTTGAGGTGAGTTCACCTGAGCACTGCTTGTGATTTTTTTCATTTAAATCTGTAGAAGAGGGAGAGTTCTCAGGAAAGTAAAAAGATGCCATTTCCTATCTCATTCCTGCCTGAATTCCTAGCCACATGCAAGTGGGCACAGGATTACCATTGTCACCTTTTGCCATGAATGGATAGAACATATTTGAGTTGGAGTTCTGTAGTGAAACTGCTCTACTTATAGTAGTTAATCATTTCCTGAAGTATGCAGCTAATGGCAGCCATACACATCACATAGAGGACTTCTTGATAATAGACTTTTTTCTTAAAATTGTCCACTGGTGCTACCACTGATGGGAGTGCTTATGTAGACAGACTGTTGGTGTTTTAACAACTGTGTTGTCTAGCTCTGCTCTGAGCATAGTTAAATGACACAGTATTTCAAGTGCCAGCACCTCCACAGCTGTCTATATGAACACTAGCACTGAGGGAGCTGCACCAACTGGAAACATAGAAAAAGACTAGCATAGACAACAACCTGTGTAATACGATACAGCATAATTGATCGACTTCCTATGAAAAGTGAACGGGACAAACAACACAAATGTAACACAACTGCTATGCAAAAAGTGGCTATTCTGTTCTGCTTTTCTACTTACTTGGTCATCACCCACTATCACCATTATTAGTAGCATCAAGCTGACACTACTGGCTCTTGTGATTCTGAACTGGTTTCACTTACTACATGTTTGCTCTGAACCCTGCACTTCCAATGTTCAACCCATAGTACACACCTTCCTCCCAGTTCTGCAGTATATGAGGTTGAGATGTAATCTCTGGGGGAGCAGAAGCTGTAGTTTTGTTCTGGGTTTGTACAATACCTAGCACAATAGAGTCCTGGTCCATCAATGGGGCTCTCATATGCTATTGTAATATAAATAAATAAAAATAATAATAAGAGAAATTTGAAATGATGAGAAAAAGTGTCCATTACGTAAAAAGAGAGAACCATCTGATCACACTGCAGACAAGCTGACAGCATTCACTACTTTGGATATTTCCTATGGTATCTCTTATATGTAAATAATTAAAATATCATTCCATTTCCAGCATTATATTCTAGCCTCTGTTTTTCCAGGTATCAAATTTTGCATATTTGTCTTCTAGATGTATCCCTCTTCTCTGTTTTCTGCTCCACTACTGTAGATAGTGGCAACTCTATAATTTATTTAAGTGTGGGTTCTCACAAATACAAATAAAATGTTTATTGTCCTTAAATTTAAGAAGAAATTGTATCAGAAATGTAGGCAAATCAGCACAAGGAGGGATGACAAAGCTCTGCTTCATCCTGGAAAGCAGCTCGGTGCAATTATGAGCTCATATTACCAGAACCAGAAATTCTACTGTCATTCTTCAGGCAAGATCAAATGTTTCACTGGCAGAAACATAATCTCCTTCTCTAACATCACAGATTGTTTATATTCCAGGCTGACTGTAAATGTACAGTATTTTTAAGTCAGACATTACAAATAGTAATGTTTAGTACTACATAGCACTTGGCATCCTCAAAGTGCTGTGCAACATCAACTGATTAATACTCAGAACATCCCTGATAGACAGGTAGTTAGGAGACCTGCCTAAAGCCACAGAGGGAGTCAACTGTGATTAGAGCACAACAGTGCCTGTTTCCCTGGTTTGTGTGTGGTCCATTAGGCTCTGCTGCCTCTTTAGGAAGGTTTCCTAGCAAGTTCAAAATTGGACTGCAAAGAGATGCTACTGACAGCCATATCACAATTTACAAAATAGAAAGTTCTCCCTGATTTCTGGGGGGAAAAAGAAGCAGAAAAATTCAGACATGAAAGTGGGAAATCCAAGCTGATACTGTTTTAGAAACTCAATGGTGGGCAGGTCAGGATTCAATCTGGAAGCAGAATATAGTTGTGTAGGAAGTGGAAGAAATCATATTAAACTCTAATCAGAGAAGCACCAGGACATTATATGATTTAAATTAGGATTTGGCTGCAACTACAGGGCTGCAGCTGTGCCAACACCGCACTGATGAATTTCTGTCTCTGTTCCACTATACTAGGGGTAGCAAAAGGCTGAACCTTGAGAAATAAATCAGTCTATGGCAACATATTTTTTCCTTACAAGACTGTGAATTTTTGCCAGTTTTACAATCTATTGGAGATGGTGTGATTGCTTAAGAAACTACTCTATACCCTAAAGTAGCTGATACACTAAAAGGGAGAAAGGGTTGCCACAGTAAATTTGTGCCTTTAATATATGAGAGTGTATGTAGGCATACAAAACCTTGCGGATTGGCTAGCACAAAGGGTCTCTCAGCCTTATTGTGTATTTGGTCACTTACATTCGTTTGTAGAACAGGTTAACATTTTTTAAAAATTCTGAATTTTGACTTTTTTGTGAAAAATTGTCATTAGCTCTACTCTTTTGTTTCCCTCTATTTGGAAAAATATTCAATTTTTAAGATATGCTGATCCAGGTGAAAAGAAACCACAAAACAGGCAGGTAACAAAAAGTATTAAATAAGAGCTTATTTTCCTTTAGAACATGTTAAAAGAAAAGATGGTTACTTACCTGTAACTGGTGTTCTTCGAGATGTGTTGCTCAGAAGTACCCGTAGCGTTGGCTCTAGTGCCCCCTGGAGTCGCGCTGCTATGGCACTCTATTTAGGGGCTTGCCAATCCTCAGTCCTCTCAGTTCCTTCTTGCTGGTCAGCTCTGACAGAGGGGTAGGCGAGCGGGTCTTGGAATGGACATGAGCAACACATCTTGAAGAACACCAGTTACAGGTCAGTAACTGTCTTTTCTTCTTCGAGTACTTGCCCATGTCAATTCCAAGCAGGTGATTCCCCAGCCAGACCAAGGCAGTGGGGCTGGAGCTCAGAGAGTTGCGGATTGGAGGACTGCCCTACCAAATGCTGCGTCGTCTCTGGCATGTCAGGTGATCACATAATGAGCTGCGAAAGTATGGATAGTAGACTATGTAGCTGCTTTGCAGATGTCCTGAATTAGGACCTGAGCCAAATAGGCTGCTGATGAAGCCTGGGCTCTGATGGAATGGGCAGTGAGCTTTGGGGCCGACACCTTCGCCAGGTCATAACAAGCTCTGATGCATGAAGTAATCCATGAGGAAATTCTTTGGGAAGAAACCAGAAGACCCTTCATCCTTTCCACCAGTGCCACGAAGAGCTGGGTGGATTTCCTGAATGGTTTGGTCCTCTCTAAATAGAACGCCAATGCCCTCCTGATGTATAGACAGTGAAGCCTACACTCACAGTCATTGGCATGTGGCTTAGGATAGAAGACCGGAAGGAAGATGTCTTGACTTACATGGAAATGGGACACCACCTTCGGCAAGAAAGCTGGGTAGGGACGGAGTTGGACTTTGTTTTTAAAAAATACCGTGTACGGAGACCCTTCTGGCCAAAGTGATAGCTACTAGGAATGCCACCTTCCATGACAAATACAACAGGGAGCATGATGCAAGAGGCTCAAAAGGGGGTCCCATCAGCTTCATGAGAATGAGATTGAGATCCCATGGTGGACCGGTTGGTGAGAGGGAGGGTATAACCTATCTAGACCTTTTAGAAACCATTAGCAAAAACTGAGCGCCTGTCCACTGTTTGATCTTCATCAGGACCCTGAAGGAAGACTCGAAGCCTGGAGCCAGGAGCTTCGCCACATCGTTACTCCGATGACATAGTCTTGGCAGCTGTGTCTGCAGTGTCCAGTGCCACTTGGAGCAAAGTCTTTGAGACTGTCTTTCCCTCCATTTTCCTCCTTGCTCCTCAAACTCAGTCTTGGCGCCGGGGGCAAGAGCATCTCCAAATTTTTCCACAGAGAGCAAAAAGTTGGAAGCATAGTGACTGAGGATAGCCTGTTGGTTTGCTATCCTAAGCTGGAGCCCCCCGGTGGAATAGATTTTCCTGCCAAAGAGGCCCAGCTTCTTGGCTTCTTTCACCTTGGGGGGTGGGACCCTGCTGTACTTGGTGCTCTCTCTCGTTAGCTGCCACCACTACCAGCAACCCAGGAGGTGGATGAGTGTAAAATGTTCATGCCCCTTTGAGGGGAGGAAATATTTCCTCTCCACTTGCTTGGCTTTTGGGACCAAGGAGGTGGGGGTTTGCCACAGGGCTGCGGTATTGTCCTTGATAGCTTTTATCAGGGGGAGAACCATCCTGGAAGGCCCCTCTGGTGTTAGGATATCCACCATGGAGTCCCCTGTCTAGGTGATTTCCTCGGCCTGAAGGCCCATGTTCCTGGCGACTCTGCAGAGCAGCTCTTGATGTGCTCTACTGTTGTCTGGAACTGGTGCTGGTTGGGCCCTTGCGACAGCCCCATCCGGTGACGAGGATGACAAAGCTCTGACCTCTGGGTCCTGAACCCCTGACAGTCCTGAGATGGTTCCTCGTCCTCCGTGCCAGAATCGTGTGCGACACTGGCCCCGGTGCCAGGGTCCGAGGTCTCTACAGCACCACATGAGGCACTCACTGCCGAATGAGATGGTCTGCTTCTTGAAGCCGAAGCTAGGGAGGGGGACCTTGGTGACAGCGGCCCTTGGGCCTGATGGTATGCCCAACGTGTCCAAAACAGCCACTGAGATGGTATTTGCCATTGCGGGGCCCTTAGTACCACAAGTGGTTGCGCCTCTGCGATGCTAAAGTGTGCTCATGTTGCTTGCTGTGGTACCGGCTTCTACGCAGTGACGACAGTTGTTCGCTCCTTGGCGACCACGGGAGCCAGTGCCAGTGATCAGTACCATGGCGACCTTGATCGAGGCATCCTCGCTGGCTTGCTCCAGGATGGTACTGTAGGTCTTCTCGGCACTGGGTCGCAATCTTGGGGCCATCTCTTCAATAAGGTCCCTGGCCACCTTGAAAGTCTCTGGGGTGGAGGGAATTTGGATCTCCTCCTCCTCCCTATCCCCCTGCGGGGAGGGCACCCATGCCAGACTCAACGAGGCCCTCCGATGGCCTGGAGTCAACAGAACCGAGGTTGACAGTTGCGGGCTCCGGTGCCTCTGCGTGGGCTGCACTGTCACTGCCTTCCCTGGTTTAGTCTTGGGCATCAGGGAGCATCCTCTGCCCTCACTCCCTTTCCATGGCACCGAGGAATGGGAGCAATGCTGCTTCCAGTCCGGGCGGAGTCTCTCAATGCCAGGGACCGGTGCCAAGACGCCTTCCGCGCCAGGGAAGTCTGCCTGTGCCGGGGCTCCTTCGGTGGCACCTTCTTTCTCGATGCTGCAACCTTCATCACAGCTGGAGCACTCTGCACCGACGCTGCCAAGCCTACCCTCTGTTCTGCTGGTCGGAGAGCAGCCTCCATGAGCAAAAACTTCAAGCGCTGACTACACTCTTTTTGGGTTCTTGGGTTGAAACCTTTGCAAATCTTGCATTTGTCCTTTAAATGGGACTCCCCGAGGCACCTGAGACAGGCCAAGTGCAAGTCGTCCCTTGGCATAGGTTTCAAGCAGGAGTTACAGGGCTTAAAGCCGGCATACCCCATTTCCAGAGAGAAGGGGAGGCTAACAACCCACTAAGTGGGTACTTAGTATACTACACTAACTATCAACAACTACCAAAACAAACTACAGAACAATTTACAGGTACTTAGAAAAAACACCAATCCGAGGGAAGCACTTGCTAGGCAAGAGCAACAGTTTCAGCGACCATTACAGGCGGTAAGAAGGAAAACAAGGTTACTTACCAGTAACTGATGTTCTTCAAGATGTGTTGCTCATGTCCATTCCACTATAGGTGTGTGCACGCCTCCATGCACGATTACCTGGAACTTTTTTCCCCTTAGCAGATTCCATAGGGCCAGCTCCGGTGCCCCCTGGAGCTCCGCGCACATGCTGCAGTATATGAGGCGCTGCCAGCCCTACACCCCCTCAGTCCCTTCTTTCCGCCAACTCCAGCAGCGGGGATGGGGGTGGGTTGTGGAATGGACATGAGCAACACATCTCGAAGATCAGTTACTGGTAAGTAATCTTGTTTTCTTCTTCGAGTGCTTGCTCATGTCCATTCCACTATAGGTGACTAACAAGCAATACTTTTGGAGGTGGATCGGAATTACCGGTGAGCTACCCTCAGCATCGCTCTGCCGAATCCCACGTCCTCTCTCACCTGCGGGATGATGGCGTAGTGGGACGTGAAGGTATGCACCGAAGACCAGGTGCCAGCTTTGCAGATGTCCTGCCGGGCACTCTCTCCAGGAAGGCTGTAGATGAGGCTTGAGCTCTGGTTGAGTGTGCTGTGATGGTTCCCGGAAGTAGCACCTTCGCCTGCTCGTAGCAGAACTTGATGCATGATGTAATCCACGAGGAGATGCACTGGGTGGAGACAGGTGAGCTTTTCATCTGGTCAGCCACTGCGACGAAGAGCTGTGTTGATTTCCGGAACGGCTTTGTGCGCTCAACATAGAAGGCCAGGGCTCGTCTCATGTCCAGCGAATGTCATCTCTCCTCCTCCGAACCGTGAGGTTTGGGAAAAAACACGGGGAGAAAAATATCTTGATTACAATGAAATTGGGAAACCACCTTGTATAGGAAGGCCGGATGCGGCCTCAGCTGAACCTTGTCCTTATAGAATACTGTATAAGGGAGCGCCGAGGTCAAGGTCCTAATCTCGGAGACCCTCCTGGCTGAGGCAATGGCCACCAGGAAGGCTACCTTCCATGAGAGCATGAGCAGAGGACATGAAGCCATGGGTTCACAGGGTGGCCCCGTGAGTCTGAAGAGGACCAGGTTGAGATCCCAGGGAGGCACCGGGTCACAGACCTGCGGATAAAGCCTCTCCACCCCCTTGAGGAACCTGACTGACATGGGATGGGAGAACAGCGATTTCCCCTCTAGCAGCTGATGGAAGGCCGAAATGGCCACCAGGTGAACCTTCAATGAGGCCAGCACCAGACCCTGGAGCTTTAGCTGGAGCAGGTACTCCAGGATCGCCTGTATAGATGAGAGGCTGGGCGGAATACCCCGGGACTCCGCCCAACAGGTGAACTGCCTCCACTTAACCCAACACATGACCTGTGTAGAAGGCTTCCTGCTGCCAAGCAGGAATTGCTGGACCTGCACCAAGCAGGCTCTCTCTCCCTCTGTCAGCCACAGCACCTCCAGGCTGTAAGGTGCAGGGACTCCAGGTCCGGGTGCAACAGGCGACCATGGTCCTGGGATAGAAGCTTGTGTTGCCTCGGGAGCTCCAGGGGTGAGGCAATCGAAGGGTACAGCAGCATGCTGAACCAGTGCTGTCTCGGGCAGGCCAGAGCGATGAGTACAACGTTCGCCCTGTCCCTCTTTATTTTCACCAGGACCCTGGGTAGGAGCGGGAATGCATACATGAGGGCCCCGTCCAGTCCGTGAGGAACGCGTCAGAAATCAACCCAGTCTCGTGATCCCAGAGCGAGCAGAACCTCAAACACTTCGTGTTCCAGGCTGACGTGAACAGGTCCAGTTGGGGAATGCCCCACTTCTGGAAGATCATAACCACCATCTCTGGGTGCAATGACCAGTCGCGGTGGGGTAGAAACGACCTGCTGAGGCGATCCGCCCCATTGTTCCTCACTCCCGGGAGGTGAGAGGCAGTCAAGTGAAAATCGTGCCTCATGGCAAAGTCCCACAGATGGATATCTTCCTCGCAGAGGGCCAAGGAACACGCTCCCCGCTGCCTGTTTATGTAAAACATGGCTGTGCGTGTGGTCCGTCAGCACCTGCACCATTCTGCCTGTCAGGAATTGGAGGAACACCTTGCACGCTAGGCGAATGACCCTCAGCTCCTTCACATTGATGTGCAGGAGCCTCTCCTCCCCCGACCAGTGCCCCTGTGTGGTTGGCGCTGATGTGGGCTCCCCATCCTACGTCCAACGCATCGGAAATTAGGGTGACTGACGGGACCAGTTTCCTGAACAGAACACTCTTCATCACTGCCCTGGGAGTCTGCCACCAGTTTAGGGAGGCTAAGACAGGCAGGAGAACTGTGACCACCCGGTCCAATGGGTGTCTGCTCGGCACATATACTGAGGCCAACCATGCCTAAGCCTCAGATGAGCTAGTCTCACTACATATGTGCAGGCCACTATGTGGCCTAACAGCTGTAGGCAGTGCCTGGCTGTTGTCGTGGGGCATCGGTGCAGCTGGGAGATGATAGAGACCATTGCCTTGAAACGTGGCTCTGGCCTGGGAAGCATCCAGGGTGGCCCCAACTAATTCTATGCGTTGCACTGGGGTTAGTGTGGACTTCTGCTCGTTTATGAGCAGTCCCAGCCTGCTGCACATGGAACAAGTGAGGGTCACGCTCTCTGGCACTTGGGACCTAACCCTGCCCCTGATCAGCCAATCGTCTAGGTAAGGAAAAATTTGCACACCCTTTCATCTCAGATGGGCAGCCACTACCGCCATGCATTTGGTGAACATCCTTGGAGCCGAAGATAGGCCAAAGGGTAGGGCTATAAACTGGTAGTGGGAGCCAGCCACTGTGAAACAGAGGAAACGCCTGTGGCTGGGGAGGATAGGCACATGAAAGTATGCGTCCTTGAGGTCAAGGGCAGCATACCAGTCTCCTGGATCCAGGGAAGGGATTATGGAGGCTAGGGAAACCATGCGAAACCTGAGTCATTTGACATATTTGTTTAGACGACGCAGGTCTAATATGGGTCTCAGACCCCCCTTTGCCTTGGGGATGTGGGCGGAGGCCTTGGCTGCTGCTGCGTCTGGGTCCGTGACTGACGCCTGGAAAACTGGGGCGTGTACAGGCCCAGGGAGCAAAGCGTGGCCCTGGAGTCCTTCAGACCGTGCAACTTCTCATTGGTTTGGTCGGATAATTGGGCCGACCCATCAAAGGGGAGGTCCTGAATAGACTGCTGCACCTCCTGGGACAGGCCCAAGGATTGCAGCCACGAGCACCTTCTTATACAGATGGCGGAGGCTATGGCCCTGCCCGCCGAGTCAGCAGCATCACAGGACGTCTGGAGCGCTGCCCTTTCAAACAAGGGGACTAGTACTTGCTGAGAGCAAGGCTAGTTCCAGCAACTGTCACGGGCAGAAAGAAGGAACTGAGGGGGCGTAGGGCCGGCAACGCCTCATATACCACGGCATGTGCGTGGGACTCCAGGGGGCGCCAGAGCCGGCCCTACAGGATCTGCTAAGGGGAAAAAAGTTCCAGGTAACCATGCATGGAGGCGTGCACACATCTATAGTGGAATGGACATGAGCAAGCACTCGAAGAAGAATGGAGGGGACTGAGGGTCGGCAAGCCCCTAAATAGAGCGCCATAGTATAGTGCACACGGGGCACTAGAGCCGACCCTATGGTACTTCTGAGGGAAAACTTTCTGGCGAACTGTGCACGCGGCTCGCACAAACCTGCTTGGAAGTGACATGAGCAAGCACTGGAAGAAGAAGTTGCTTTCCCCATTTCTGGGAAATGTAGTGTCACCATCTTGGTTTTAGTAAAATCTCTTTTTAAAACATTTAGATATATTTCTGAAATATTTTTTATTCATCAGGTACCACTAGATTTAAGATAGCATTGCTCTGTCCATAAAGAAAAGAAGTACTGTGTACTTTTACAAAGCAGAACCTTTTATCATAGGATTTCAACATGCTTTACCAAAGCTGGAAAAATCTTATCCCCATTCTGTAGTTGAGAAAACTGAGGCATAGTAGCCCAAAGTCACATATCTCCAGATTCTGCCTTTACTCATGTTTAGCTGTACCTTACTCCACAGGTTACCCCACCGAAATGGGTGGCAACAGGGATTCAGTGACAGGAACAGAACCCAGGGTTCATGGCATCTAGTTCCGCCTCTCTCACCCCTAGACTATCCTGTCTATCGTAAGAGATTATAGGATGACTGACTCCTCCTCCACAAAGCTCCCAAATCAAATACCTTGCTGCCTTATACTTGCTTTGTGGGGCCATTCCAACGAGTGTAATTCAATGTAATTTGTAGGCTGCTCTGAGTTAGGTCAGGGCCATTTAGGATCAGGGCAGCAGAAAAATGGCTTAAAGACAACTTTCCTCCCTGCTTTTCTCAGCTGTGCCAAGTGTGAAATTCACACAGCTGAGGATCTGGCTCCTTGTCCTCTGAGGGCTAATCAGTCACTACCAAGCATTAGGGTACATGTACAACAACCAGATATTATATACTCTCCACAGTTAGGCAAACCTGATCCTCATGCACTGGTCGTCAACTCCAACACATAGGCTACCTTAATTTGTTCTCTTTCAGAAACTACTGCCTCTGAGATGACAATTTTTCTCCTTCTTTTCCTGGTTTTCAGGGGGTTAATATTTTGAATTTTAAATTAAAAAAACCCTAAACTCATTAATATTGTCCTCCTGAATTTAAACTTATCTTACCTTCCAAGATTTGAGAAATGTTTTTAAATGGATTCTGTTTCTTTAAAGCTGACATATAATGAGAGTCCAGAAGCTTATACCAATTTATTTCTCATAAACATACTATCATTAGCTACTTTCAGGAGAATGAGTTATACTGATTGATTCAAATCAAACTTGTGACCTGGTGGCAGTATTAGATGTTGGCTATAAAACATCATCTTCTCATTAATCTTTCATTGGACAGTGTGTGATCCGAGAAGCCAGCAACAGTCACACCATGCTCCTTCTCTCTGGTGATGCTCACTTATTGGATCAGAGCAATTATTACTGCCCTTTCACTACAGATCCTGAGAGCCTTATCAAATTTCCTCTTAGGTACCCAGGCTTACAAAGAGTCATATGCTATTTCTTTGGTGAGGACATCACAGGATTACTATAAAATGCAGTATACTGAGGTCATTTGCAATAAAACACATGATTCCTGATTTCCAAGATGATGCATTTTCATCTTCATTTACAGCACTCTTAAGTGTTTTACAGAAAGGCTACCTACTCATAAAGGATGGTGTTCTAATCATTCCAAGTTCCAACTAAATCACAAAAAAATGTCAAGTAAGATTTATTCAGGGAAGGATCAAGGCAGAATACTTGGCATGGATTGCAGGCATCTTGGTACCATAGTTGGAGGGGCCCGCATGAAAAAGTGCCTCTGTAAGCAGCAGGCAGTGCAACAAAGAACTGATGGCTGCTAGCCAACTGACTGCTGCCAAGACAGGAGATAGGAGGTGCACCACAGACTCTGGGTGGGCCTCCCTCATCTTCTCTACATCACATCATGATGTGACCTGGAGAAAAGTAAGAGGCAGCAGCAGGAAGCTGTGAGACTCTGACTTGGCCAGCATGCACTGCACATACTGCCAGCTGTTCCCAAATTCTTTGGGGGCAGGAGGAGGAAAGGCCAAAGTTTTGGTGGATATGAGTTCAATATATGCCTAACATTCTCCTGAATCATTTTTAAACCACAAAAAGCTTTCTCGCTCTGTCAGGCTGGCCTGATAGCTTGTCATACAGCACCACCCTGTCCTTGAGGAAATCTGGGTTTGAGTCTAAATTTGGGATTGCAGTGAGTTGGAATGCTTTGTGTGGTAATTCAACTGGTCAGTGGGAAGGGGCAGGTTCATTTGCTAGAGCACCTTCTAGATGGCAGTACAGGTTGAAGTAATAGCTAAAGAGAAGACTGCCATTTTCCTTGAATGCAGAGCTTGACACATAGTAGTTTAAGATGAGGAAGGCAATTTATGAACTGGTAAAATCATGGTCCAGACAAGTCCAGACAAGTTTCATACAAGCTAAGCTGCTGATGTTGAAGCCTGATTTCCCACCCTGGCTTCAATTCAACCAATTTAACATGTACTGAAGTACAACTTGCCTTGCCTACACTAGAATTTAGAATGTGCTAGGTAGCCCATTCTAAGAGCATGTTTTTAAATCTTATCAAGGCAAGTCCTTGGAGGACCCAGACATGGATTGGGAACCCTCTCAACCCTTACATGAAGACTGTGTTGAACTTTTAACAAGGGTTTTTCTTCCTGCTGTTTATAGGAGGCTTGAATTAAATGGCTGTTAACAAAAGAACAAAAGTGCTTTAAAGAGTCTGAATTAAAATCACTTGCTTTCTCAATTAATCACATTTCACTTGCTTGGTGATGTCATAATCTTGCTAGTTCTGCAGTCTTTTATAAAACTCTTCTAATAACAACAAGATCTAGGCTCCTGATTTCTAGCAGACTCTTTACCTTTCTCCTCGAAAGGATAACCACATGGCACTCAGTTTATCTTCCTCAGAGAATAAAAGACAGAGTTGACCCTACCAGAACTTGAATCTGTGACTTCAGGAAGAATTACACAATTGAGGTTTAGACCACTAAGCCATCCTCTCCAGCCATACACACCTATCATTATACACAGTATGATCACTAAAAGAGAGACTGCCATTAACTTTAACTGCCATTTAAATAAAAGGCTTGGCAAAGCACAGAATTCCCTTTCAGCCATAACAGAATTCAAAATTGCACACCATGAAGTACATTCCTACACTCATGTGGCTTTCAAGGGGTTCCTACTGAACATCCCAGTTTGGGTCAGGAACCTAAATTCTGTTGAAAGTTAAAAATTGCCATTGGGACATAGGGGAAGTGAAACATATGGTGTTGACACGAGGTAATTGCTCTATTATCTCAATACTATGATATGATGAATGCCTTCCACTGCCCTAGAAATGACTGCTCCCAGTAGTAGTGGCATACTTCACGACGTGCGGGGCAGTGGGTGCAGGAGCAGAAGTAGTGCAGGGGGGGTGTGCCAGGCCGGCCCTTCGCGACGGGTGGGGGGCAAAAGAGGCTCTGAGGGGTGCCCCTCAGCCCCTTCTCCCCCACACGTCGTGACGGGCCAGCCCAACCCCCCTCCCCAGGCCAGGGGGTGAGGCCCCCCCATCGAAGCCAGCGCCGGGCTGCGGAGCTGCAGCTGAAGAGGTGGGCGCCATGTGCCAGGTAAGTGCAGGGAGGGGGGGCAGCGGAGCCAAGCCTGCATTTACGCCCTCCCCGCGCCTCAGGCCCCCTGCAGGTACACCCCCCCAGGCAGTTGGGGGGCAGCACTGGGACCTCTCCTGCCCTGCGTGGGGGCGGTTGGAGGGGGTGCAAATGTAGGCTTGGCCCCCAGGTGCCGGAGACTCTCCATATGCCACTGCCCAGTAGCATGACCCATGGCAACATCTTGCCACTGGTGCAAAAGCAATCAATCAGAATAACCAGTTACCACTATGATTGTGACTGGAGGAGCAGCCCACCACAGCTATCAAACTCACTTTTGCAGCATGAACCTTTTCCATATGTGAAAGATGTCACATAGGTTACTGTCTTTTAGCCCATGCCTTAGAGAAGGCTGGCTCAGACAATGCTGACCCCCTGCAGCTGCAGGTTTGACCTCAGATTACAAGTCTCCTCCCCTTCCTGGAAAAGATTAAATGCCAGTATGATGTTCACTGCTCATACTCCAGCAGCACATGGTGTGGAATCTGAGCTGCTCTGTGAATAACAGAGCTTTGACATGATAACTTGAGCTTCTCTGGGGAATGAGTCTCCTCATTTGTCACAGTTTTGGCTGGGACAAATCACGAGTTCCAATCTGCTCCTGTTTAACAGGAAAACCTCATCTCCCTCCACCGAAACATGCACTAGATTTGGCCACATTACTTCTTCCCCACTCCTAGGTGGCATGGCAGAGCAGTTTGGGATGGGCCAAAGAAGCTATCACACTTAATCTTAGACCTTGCAACCAGGGAAAGGAAGTGGAGTCTCAGTCAAATTACTCTGATTTGCTGGAAACAGCATTTCACAGCTAAGTTTTATTAACAACTTTGGAGAAGCCAAACTATACTATCCTAAATTGCATGTTATGATTTATCAAGGCCCTTTATACCATTATATCTTACAAGATAAGCATAAATTCCTAAAATCTAGCATATAATAAGATTAAATCAATAAAAGGGAGATAGAGTTGACTTGCTATACAATTCTAGACTTGACATTAGTGAAAATCAAGCCAACCCTAATGTCCTTCTCTTAGGATGAAGAAGACTCTTGGAACTTGGCTCCAAACTGACATATGTGCACATGTGCAGAAATGATTTTTCAAGCTGCCCAGAGAAACATGCTGATTGGAATTCAGCATTAATATGGTAAATATACATCCCTACTATCATTTGACCAGCTGAGGTGAGCAAGAGTTAATATCCCTATACATACAATATTGTGAGGGCAAACATACAAATGGAGAATGCAGTAGGTAGACCCAAACGAGGACCGCAGAGACTGAGTGGATGTTATAATTATCACAAACTCCCACTGCTTCACCTCCACACTCTGCTGCTCTTTGGCACCATCAGACTGGTTCCTCTTTGATAAGAGCCCTTTGAAGAAACCAAAGTCTTACATGACAAACTTGGCAGCATTAATGTGTCATTCAGTTGTAGAAGATTAGAAACGAATAAGAAAGGGAAGGAATTTTTATCACCTGCAAGGCAATATGAAATGAAACAAGGTACAGTAATGTGCTGGCACTGTAACAACATAAGCGCTCATATGTTAATAGACAGATTAGAATCCAAATATTTATCATTTTATCATTATTTTTAAAAACATGCCTTTGGCGTAGCCCCCTGGTCCATTTATATTACAAAATTAAACAGAATTTAACACACTGGTGCCAACAGTCAGCTGTAATAAACACCCTGTCCCACACACACATTGTAAAAATGTAGGCACAATAATAACATCCCCAACCTATTATGTAAGCAATTCTAAACAAAACACCCATCACTGCTAATCTGCCTCAGACAAAAGCCTGAGCCAACAGATGGATTTCCTCAGCAACCCTCCTGTGTCTTCTTGGCAGAATTTGATGATAGTAATATTTGTAATAATGTTTATTCAATACATAACATGATGAAACTCACATGTATGTAGAAACTTTCATCCAAAACCAATTTACTAACAAACTATCCTCAGGAATTACTTCGTCCATCATTGAAATGCAACCATCATGAGGGAACAAGTAGCAGTTGTATAACAGAGCACAGCAACATTACACAACAGTTCAGGACAGGAACTACACTATCCAACTGAAACTGCAGGAGGAATTTAGCTACCTAAATTAAAACTGAGGATACTGAAGGTTAACTATTGTGTTCTTGTGAAAAGGATCTTTAATTAATACCGAGGGCAGTGCTTCATTTTTCCATCTCATCCATAAAACAGAACCTCCTACAGCAGTATTACATTACACTATGCTAGACGGAAGAGTGCCACTTACTTAACTATTAATACCATTTCCTATATTAATACCAGTTCCTAGAGCAAAGAGGTGTTAATTGGATGTCTCTCTTCCACATACTGACCCAACCTAACATCCCTTACCTCGTGACATTCGACAGGATCAAAGCACAAGATGGCATGGAAGTAGGTATAAAGTGAGCAAGCTAGTTCATTATAAACACAGTGACTGGACTCAGAGCATTTAATAACACTGACAACATTTGCATGTTTGTGCTGTCAGATGTTCTTTTCATTCCCGCAGACCTGCCTCATAAGGTATGATTGTGCCATCAATTTACTCACATTTTCCATCAATACTTTCTATTAGTGTCATGTACTAATCAGAAACTGATCATATACAATAGTATATGACGTTGTGGCATATGGAAACAGAAAGGAATTATATGACGCCTTGACTGAAACCAGTGATTTTGCCTCCATTTTATCAGTAAGCCAATGCTTCAGATGTGGATGTTATAGGAAAGAGGAAGACAGGAATAGCATGGTGCTACTTTCCAATTTACACAGCTCCGTAACCCTGACCACAATGTTAGAGACTATTGTCATTTATAGCAATCAGTCTTCATGATCACACAGAGCCTGCTCTCTAACAGAACTAATGGCTCTTCTCTTCACAGCAAATACTTTGGTGGAGTTAAACCCTGTTATGGGATGAGTGTGTAAATCAGTATTAACTAAGCTGCATCATGTTACAAAACAGCATTTCTGGAATATTTCCTTGGTTTTGGTTCATGTGAAGCAGCCCACATTGCTCCTCAAAGCTGGAAACAGCCTGCACAACAAAGTCTTTAGGAATCAGACAAACAATAGTCATAAACTAGAGGGTCACACACTTTATTGCTTCTATAGGCCAAGCACACACCAGGGGTTCCTGGCTGGCTGGAAGCCTGCTTTGTTTCCAGCAAAAAGTTTGTCAAAAGCAACACATTCCCACAGAATGTTTCAATTTAGACAAATCAACACTTTCTTATGGAAAAATATTCTGTTGAAAAATTTCCAACCTACTCTACTCCTAATCCTGTATGCACCCCATTCTCCTCTCCATGCCAAAGGTGCTGTGTCCCCTTCCCCATTCTTTCCTGGCAAGGGCTCTGTGTGTCCTTCATTTTCCCTTCCTCAGCACCCAAGAGTTCTCCAGTGGAATTGTGATATAAGGGGCAAATCTGCCAATCACCTGATTTTAGTGGAAATCAGGCTTTTCCAATTTTCCAGCTGTCACCAAAATCAATAGGGTTCTTCCCATTCATTCTCAGAACATTCCCTGAAATTTTGGAATTGACTGGATGCAGCTTTCAAAAGTTATTGCGTCATAAACAGGAAATGCTGTTGAGTGTTCAGTGACTAATTTCATACCCAATTAACATTTATATTAATAGATTATAACACCAGAAGGGACCACTGTGATAATTTAGTTTGACCTCCTGTATAACACAGGAACATGTTAAAGGCAGAAGATCAATCCAGGCCTTTGCAAATTCTCTTGAATTAATAATTATGGCTGATTAAATGCCATCCAGTGCCCCTGCAGGAGGCCTTGCACACCGTGGAAGTCTTGTGGTATTCCTGTGTAGTGGCAGCCATAGTAGTTGTACTGGGGCAATCTCCTCACCCCTTTTCTTTCTGAAGGTGACACAGGCAATTGGGGATAAACAGTTACACGTCAACATGTTAAAATGACCATTTTGAAATATTTTCATTTGTTTCTGTATGTTTAATGACTATGTATTATTTCAAGACATAAAATTGGATTTCTTTCTGAACTCAAAGAATTACAAGAAGAATCTAAAGGGTAAAATAAAATCTAATAATAAGTTTGTACAGGCATTGAAATGTAATAGGATTGGTGTTATTTCTGGTCAACATCATTATATCATCTTGTTCATCATTATGATCTTTGTCGAGAGCGTGTGAGTTACCACAGTCTTTACTGCCTTGGCATGTACATAGCTCTGTGCAGGGAAGATTGTTCTGACTACACATACAGTTGATTGTTCAGTGACCCTTCCTGGTACAGGCCCAAATAAGGACTTGTAGATGCTCAGATAAAATTCGGCCCTTGAAAAATATAGGAAGTAGTTCATCATCCATATTTTTCCATCCATGTTGCCATGGTGATCCAATATCTGGTTTATCTATGTGCAGACATCCAAACATTTGTTGCCAAGATGCTCTTTTGACATGCTCTTCAAAACTGTCCTCCCATAGAGGGATTTTGGCCAGTGACTTGTCCTTTTTGATGGCTAAATTGAGGCACAAGCAATTCAGGTCTCCTGGGGCTCCTTTTCTTTCACACTCTAGTCATTACAGCACTACAACCAACTTCCTTGTTGCAGAAGTTGTGATTTGTCTGTCACTCTCTCCAAATTTGGCAAGATCCCTGAAGCAGTAAACTCCCTTTGTTTTGATAACATTAAACACAGATTTTTTCCCAATACCAACTAGGGATGACACAGAGTCACATCTGTTAATGCGTGTACGGCAGCAAATATGTTGAAGAATGAGGAAGAGTCAGGAATGAGTCCATCAAAAATTGCATGCATAGGTATGAAGTGATGTTTGCTGGTAATGGTGCCTATTTCAATCCACATGTTATCTATGTGTTCATTTATGGAAAGTAGTGAACACCAAAACATCTGTATCAGGTGATCTAATTACTATGGTTCCATTGACTCCAAGAGACCCAAAAGCCATATTGGCACACACAGCATGCAAAAGCATCCTTGTGCCCACTTCTTCTGGAATACTGTACGTTTTGGGCTTCTTCAAAACCTCTACTGGTGACAGACTTTGCTACTTCACCATTGGAAAAGCCTTCAGCTAGAAGGAGTGTTTTATCTGGGAATGCTCCTACACTCAGGTGCATTTTGAATCATATATTCATAGAGGAATTTTACAAGTGACTGCCATGTTGAATGCCACATCTAAAAACTTTTTCCTTGGTGGCATAAAGCGTCCATCAATCACCTGGTATTTCTTGCATCCAAATTTCAATCCTGTCCAGCACTGCCCTTCTACAGTTTTTACAGTTATTGTTGTCATATTTGCCAAAGCCTTTGATTACAGATTTAGCTTGTCAAATGCTTTTAGGACCTACCTCTAAGTACACAGCAACCAGTTAATCAAATATATGGAATTTGTCTCTAGTCATTGTATGTATACAGCCATGGCATCTCTGAGATGGTGCTTTCTTTGTTGCATGCACATACCTCATGGATTCCTTCAGCTTGAGCTACCAGCCAATGCCCTAATTCAGATTTGTCTGTTCTTCTCATTGTTCCATCAGCATGGAAAAGAGACATAGGCACATGTCCTAGTGCGTGACTAAGAACAGTTGCCATTGAAACATCTTCTCTGCATCTTGTTAAAGACAAGGCTCTGTGGTAAACAATTTCTGCACTGATAGCTGCTGAGATTGTCCCTGCCTCGCCAGACTTAAATTTGGTCTTCTTAGCCATGTCAGAAAATATTTGGATGCCAAATTTCTTGACTAAGCAGAAGAAGCTACATGTGCCATCAGAAACAAGTGTGTCTCTCACAAATCTCTCCATATATTCTTCCCCAACACCTACTATTTTCAACAGAGACTATTGTGCATCTGTTGTTACATACAGTCTTGTATATATGTTGATAAGCACCTCTGGATGCAATTCAGGGTCAAACGGGTTTATCATATTGTTGATGACATAACTGGTTAGAGCTGTAACCTTTTCACTGCAGAGGTAAAGATTTGGCATCGCGTTCATCTGGGAGAGTCCATTTCACTTGCTGAACAACAACATACAGCAACAACATCCATGGTCTGAATAGCATGCTGCTGTCCTAGTGCTGCTGACATTTCCTTACATTTTAGCAATGTAGTATAGGCTGTGGCCAAGTCAGATGGTTTGATAGCCAAAATAGGTGCATATGCAACTGCTGTGTTGGTACTCTTTGTTGCAGCAAACTTGTGGTTGAAACCAGTCCAAAATGGAATCACCTGAGAGTGAACAATATCAACAAGACAAGGTGAGTGAGGCAGTATCTTCTGTTAGTGAAAGAGACAAGCTTTCAAGGTACACAGAGCTCTTTTCAGGTCTGGGGAAAGTATTCAGAGTATCACAGCTAAATACAAGGACACTCTGTGATGGGGTCCATGGGGTGCCACCTGGACTGTGGGACTGCTGAGCCCTCCAAACTCATCAGCCTGGGCTGTCTCTGACACTGGGATCCTAATGTCAAGCTACAAGCCTCTGACAGGCACTGCACTTACACAGCCATCCACAGGCAGCGACACACCCAACTGAGTTACATGAATGATCTACCAGCCACTCATGAGCCATCAATAGAGAGGCTTCAGCCAATTCTCTCCAGCTCCCAGCCTTGCATCCCAGAAATATACCATCTTACACTGCTCAAGGGTCCCTTGGACAGTGTAAACTCATTAATAAGTTCACCACTTCTTTATAGAAAAGTGGTCATGCACCATCCTTTGTAATCTGAGCTGAGATTCCCCAAGCACTTCAACCAAAAACACACAGTTTTAGGTAAAACATAAAACAGATATATTAACTACAGAAAGATAGATTTTAAGTCAGTGGTTCCCAACCTGTGGCCTGGGGGCCAAAAGTGGACCATGGGGGCTTTCAAAGTGGCTTGCACTCCCCTCCTGCTGACTGCAGAAGGGAGCTGCTGCCTAAGGACCCAGGCAGAGTGCATTTCCGCGGGGCTAAAAGACCAGTGCAGGCTCCCTGCTACAGCCAAGAGGGTGGGAGATCAGCGTTCCCCTCCCCCGGCTGCAGCAGAAAGCAAAGCACTCTGCCTGGGTCTATAGGTGCTGGGGTCCCTGCTGGAGCCAGAGGAAGCGGAGCACTGATCTCCTGTCCCCCTGGCTGCAGAAGGGATCCTCTGCCCAGGGACCCAGGTAGAGTGCACAAGGCTACAGGATGCATGCGGTTTCCCTGCTGCAGCCAGGGAGATGGGAGATCAGTGAGGAGGCAGTTTAAGTTTTTTGACTTTCTTCTGTGTTTGCTCATGCAAACAATGCAACAGGACCAATTGTTGAAGTATGTGCTTCCTCTGGTGGCTACAGAAGCAGATGAACATGATACTCTCTGATCAGATTTAGAGTCTGTTTTCTTTTCTTTTCAATACAGCTCTGACACGCCCCAGTTTGACTTGCTTTCTGAAAGTAACCTCTGTACTACAAAACTGGTGGCACATCATCTAAACTAGAAAACTCTTCCAGTAGTCGCCAATATAGTTCATCTCCCCTAGCTTCTGCTGTCAGCACCACAGAGTTCTGTCCAGTACTAGTGGCTTTTGACAGTTTTCATTTCTATGTTTCTTGACAAATAACGTATTTTCCAAAGTTTGTAAAGAACCTTTTTCTCTTTATTGTGTATAAATATATGTAAGCTTTAAAGGGTTTGTATCCTCCATGTATTCATATACCATAACTTTTCCATAGAGGTAAAATTCCCCAAATATATCGTTAGCATAACCACCACCACTACCATCATTTTTCATTTTGTATAAGTATCCATACAAGTGCTAAATTAGATCTATATGTTAGTATCAAAATTGCCATTTTTGTTTAGTGAGCAATTTGACTGAAGCCCAATATGAAGCTGTGTAATGTCATCTCTAATACTGATAATGACCTGTGTGTAAGTGTCACTGAATTAGAAAGCTAGCTCCTAAAATATTTCAAATCTAGCATTGCATGCATTTACAAATTAAAACCTTCTGTCAGGAAGACAAGATGCTACATTGTCTGTAAAAAAGCTTACAAATGGAGAAGTATTACACTGGGAATTGACATACATTTATAGCTATCCATGATGTATTACACAACTATGTGCATGCAATCTACTGCTACTGGTGCACAACCTTCAGCATAAGACTGACTGAGTCAGCAAATTTCAATTGAAAATATAGACAACTATTATAATCATTTGTAAGATACTTTGACAATTAAGAACATGCAAATTGAAAACATTTCATGTTAGTATACTTCAAAATGTTGATATTCACCATTTTGCCACATGCTAAAGTTTAATCATTTCTGGGGAAAAAAATACTTGCCCATACAAAATTAGTAAAAATCTTTTAATACATTGCCATTTGGTAGCTTTGACCAATAAACACCATATTAAGCTGTTGAAATTAACTGTAGTCATAGTCACATTGCAGTCTTTCTGGAACTGTGGAAAAAATGACACTTTCTCATTTTGGGTACCATTATTTCACCTTGCCTACAGGCCTGCAGGGCCACTTGACAGCTCCACATCATACCTCAACTAAATGTACACAAAATAAGCTTTCAAATGATATATGATATGGGTGTGTGGAGGGTGAGTATATTAAACTCCAAAAATATGGCCTTTTTTGAAGAATTACCACATGCCTAGCAGGGTAAATAGGAATGAGGGGATGGTGGACCTGGACCAGGGAAAATCCTCCTGAATCTATACTTACATTTTGACCAGGAACCTTGCGTGAAGGGCATTATGGACTTGACCCCAAGTTGAGGGATGGATTTAGTCCCCCTTCCAACCGTACACTGGGCATTAGGGTTATCAACATTGTATTTCAAAAATAGGGACTGTTTTCTTAGCACCCTGCCTCCCTACTCCCAATATTATTAATTATTATTAATAAAAATATTATTATATTATTATTAATAATAAATAATAATAAGCAGTACTCACCTTTATTTGTCACGGGTATTTCTTGCTGCTTTTTGCAGCACTCAACAATTGCCAATCTTGTTGTACAGAGATGAAAAAATATGGGACGTCCATAGTAATAAGGGACTGTTGGCAACCCTACTGGGCACACAAATAAAGCTCAATTACTTGGCTTTATGCAGGTTTCCAGAACTCTATCCTCCTAGACCTTGATCTTGCAAATCCTTATGCAGCAGGGAGCACCATCTTGTTCTCAACCTCCTTCCACATATAATTACTTATTCTCAAAAGTTCAAGATAAAAAAGGGGCAGGGAAAGGGTGGAGAATGGACCTATCTGTGGAGGTAAGTTTAGGTGCAATATCCTCATCAACCTACTGAGGCACCTAACTACAAGCATTCTGCTTCTAGCAACTGTAACTTGGTGACCACACAGCAGCAGCCTCAATAATGCAGGATCTGTACTCCCTGCCCTATTCATCACTGTTTATCTTGCACTTATACATGCAACATTTTATATAGATCTTAGATTCCGATCCAGGAAAGCATTTAAGCATGAGTAGTTCCACTGAAATCAGTGAATAAAAGTGACATAGCATTTAGTGAAGAAAAAAGACACATTGCATGACAATTCTAAAAATGTTTATACAGCATATTTATAAAGAGGGAACAACTACAATATTAATGGATGATTAAATGCACGTACATACTGTATACATGAAGATATATAACAGGATTTTTTATTTTAACACATACAGTATAATTAACACATACAGTACATAATAGTGATAGGACATATAATGAATAAATTTACAAAATCTGCAATACATCCCACTGCAGAAATACAAACATCTGCTATGTGACAACAGCAGATTCACTTCACGAGGGTTTGTGCAAATGTTTTTTGGACTGTTTGAACAAAAATGGTTCATAAACCCAAACTTTGAATTTAGAGCTCAAGCAAACTCAACATTTTGTGGCAAAGCCATTCCATTTCATGAATTTTGTATAATTTCAACATCAAATATGGTGACAATCAGGGTCCAGACACCGGAAGGGGAGAATAGGGTTTCTGAACCCCAAGGAATAAGTAATTGAATCAACTGGTTGTATACAATGTTATTTTATATAAATATATATCAAGTAAGGTCTTTTATGAAAGCTTGTAATGTTCTGAACTTGATGATCATTAGGAAATATGTATACAGGTTATGACTACGAATGTATGCATGTGTCTACGCGTAGAATATTGTAATTGTAACTATGGCGCAACTCCACCATCAGCTCACAGCAGTCCGGGAAAGCAATCATGTAGGGAGGGGCACCTCCTAGGCTAGCTGTTTACATTTACACAAAACTAACTCCAAGTACCTAGCTTTGTACAACCCACATAGAACACCTGGCAAGATAGTCTACCGAAGGCAAAGCTGGCACAGCGGATTCTGTGCTGAATCTTGACATCTATGTTTGCCCTCTGTGAAAGATGGCTACCAAAATAGGCAAAGTGTTCTACAATTTTCAGTTCCTCTCTGTAAGTGTAGAACTTCCTTGCTGGGTCTGATGATTGACGTGGAGCAGGCTGAGGGAGAACTTTTGTTTTGCTGATGTTCAGGGTTAGCCCTAGGCTTTTATAAACTTTGGAGAAGCAGTTAAGCGTTGTTTGTGGATGCTCCTTTGAGTGTGCCACTACAGCACAATCATCTGCGTACTGGAGTTCAGTTATTGTTGCCAATGTTACTTTAGTTCTGGCACCGAGGCGAGACAGGTTGAAGAGGTTGCTGTTAGTCCAATATTGGATGCCAATGCTCTGTGGCAGACAATCTTGGATTAACATTTTCATAACTGCTAAGAAAATGCAGAAGAGAGTGGATGCCAGTACACAATCCTGCTTTATGCCAGTTTGGATGGCAAAGGACTCAGAGGTAGAGCCACTGCACAGGATGGAGGCAGTCATCCTTTTGTGGAGGAGTCTTACAGTGGTGGTAAATTTGCTTGGGCAACCAAACTTACTATTTTCCTTACTATTTCATCTCTGTTTATTTTTAGCCCAAGCAGGTCTCTATTTTGCAAACTGTGTGGAGTGTGTGTGTGCCAAACTGAACTGACAACTGAGACCAGGTTTCACTCCTTCAGGGGTGACAAACCAGAGAGTAAAAGTCCAAGTGTCTGGTAGTTAAGTACTTGGGGAGATGGATATGGGGGGGACTCAGGACAAGAACAGGTTGTTGAGATCATCCTGCAAGGAGTAACTAGGCTGGTGGGAGCCATGTTTGAAACCTGTATGCTTGTAGGTTGGCTACTGGTATCAGAGTTCTAAGCCATAACAGAATAACATTAACACACCCAAAGGCAGTGACAGAATTCCTTATGGTCTGGGTAATCCCCAAATCACAAGGACTGTCTCTTGTATATGTATGTACAGTGCCTAGCACAACTCCCCTTCCTGACTGAGGCTTCTAGAAATAACAAATGAAGAAAAATAATCGTAATAAATTTAAAAAAAAATAAATTGACTCATAAATCTCATCTGAGTTCAACATATGTAAGAAAACTTAAAAGCAAATTTATTTTGTGTGATTTTGGATTTTGCCAAAAACTTCTGGCACAGCACATCTCCCTACTATGTAGTTATTTCAAATCACAGATTTGAGGAATGCAAAATGTATTCTCAGTAACTGATTAAATCTGCAATGTACTGTACTTCATGGAATTTCTTTGCAAGCAAAATTCACTTATGCAAGAGATTACTAACCAAGTCCATGGCATGTAAGCAATTCACACATACCTCCTATACAATCAACAATGTACTTTCCAATGTTTGTTGAATATATATTCTCTGGGAATTAAGAATTACCTACCACAGTGAGTCACACAAAATCCCAACACATAATCTCTTTCCAAACAGTCTCACTAGCACACAAGGTTGCAAATTAAAGATTATCATAAATGACTTTGTTGTTTTTGTAAAATGCTATTCAGTATTCATAATCAGCTGTAACAAAATGTCAATTACATATGCCAATTAGGGGCAAAAGGCAATGAGGGAAAATTTCCAGATAAATATGTTACCTCACAGTTAAGAAATAACTCATTCCAATTTTAGTAATTGTCCTTGATTTCGCATTCAAATGTTTTCATGTATGACTGCCTTCTGATGAAAAAGTCATACAGATCAAACTGAAGATAGTTTACAAGCAATAAATAATTCATTTTGTCAATATTTAATTATAACCACTAATAATATAAAATAACCAAATACCATCAGTCATTGATATTTATATTTTATAGTTGATATTTGAGGGGGAGAGTTTGCATATACATATGTACATTTTTAACTAACTCCAAAACAGTGTGCTAAGTGCTTACATAATTGCATGATATTATATTGTATTATATCAAAAATTATATGTGATCATGTAATTAAAGATGGTATCATAATAATAAATACATATGCACATTGAAAATCTGGGATTAGAACGGAAACTATATGCAAATTTAACCACAGAGATTGTTGCCACTGCTAACATGTAATACAAAGGGCCTGATCTTGTAATCACCCTGCATACAGAACTCCCATTGATCTGCCATTGTCACATGGAGAGGCCCACAATAATGTAAATATATAAAGAGTAAAACTATGCTAATCTCACTTTGCTAATCAACAAATCAATTAATTCCCACAAAAAATTTGGTGGGCTTCACTCAACTTCCTGGCAAAGGTTTAATAGCAGAATGTAGGGTCTAATGTCTGTGGGACCCCATATATACTACATGAATAACTGTGGTTCCATGAGGTTATCTAGAATTATTCTAATATTTTATTACAGTATGTATGAAAAATATGTTTACAGAACTGTGTTAAGAAATCGGGTTGCGTCCCAAATTAATGACAATCAAACATAATAGCGTATGTTACTTTAAACTGGTTCCCCATTAGCCATCCTGTCCACTAGTTAAAGGATTTCCTGAGTAAGTGGTTTGTACTTTTCATAAACCTCAGTCAACTTTTTTTGATCCACTGATAATATTCAGTCCAAGGAGGCTGAGACCACATAGCATTTGAACAATACATATTTATTTGCTATGATTTAAAAAAAAGGAAGTTGTAATGTTCTTACTTATTCTACATGTTGAGAACAGTGAACGTGTTTCAGTCTCAACACTAAGGTTATGTTCAGACTAACGGCGGCAAAATCGTCGCCGCCAGATAGATCTTTCTTGATCGATTGAGCAGTCAGTGAGACCTGCTCAATCGATCAGGAAGTAAGTCCACCCCCTCAACTAGCATAGCAGTGAGAACAGCGCGCAGAAGGGAAGCAGAGCAGTCGATGTCAGTTACGCAAACTACTCTGCGTAGTTTGCGTAACTCCCGTCGACTGCCGCCGAATCGCACGGTAAGTGTGAACCAGCCCTAAATCTCCTAGCTTTTTAGATTTAAGTCAAGCCTGAAGATTATTTCAGTTGTATATTTTGTAATGTCAAAACCAATATTTATAGCTGTCTGACTAAATCCAGCTGCACAGAAAAAAATCCTGCAATCCAATATATGCAGTGATATTTGTCAGTATTAAATAGTTATTGAAAACTGCCACAATTAGATACCATTAAGATATATTTAAAATTAGTTTAAAACCATTTTTGTACACTGTTGTTTAGAACTTTTTAAAAGCTTGAACTGAAGTTGACTTACTGATGTTTTTTACCTGTAAGACATGTTCACACTAGTGTGTATTACATTTTGCCATACATAAAGAGCAAGTATATATTTTTAGTCAATATGGCTGAATTACTTTTATTTTATAGACCAAGGGAAACAACAAAACAAGAAAGAAAAGAAATAAAGCGTCCATGGGTTGTATCTTCACAATGTGGTCTTAATTAATTCGAGTTAAAATCCTACGGTAGACATGACAGTTTGTAGTTTTTACATAATTTAGTAGGTCAAGTTAAAGATTATGTGAGAGCTCAAAACTACAAACTATCTTGTCTTCACTAACATTTTACCTTGAGTTAGTTAATGGGAGTTAGCTAACTTAAGAACACACCTTTATTTCCTAGTGAAGACAAGACCCTGAGTGAGAACAGTATGTGTCCTCTATAACATGGTAGATCAATTCTTACCTCAAAAAATGGCTGCTATCCTGCCAATGAGCAGATATCTTAGACATTAAAAGGTATCTTGTTTTCACTGAAAAGTTAACTAGAGTTATAACTCAAGACCAGTCCACGCACTAAAACTCTTCACTCAAGCGTGGTGGTTCTTTTAACTTGAGTTGGTTGGCCATCATGGGGTATAGGCTAATGCCTGAGTTCATATAACCTGTCACCTACTAATATAACCACTCTGCAATGTGGACGTTGGCTTGCTCCACTTGAGTGCAGAGCTTTCCCACACTTACTCCATATGCCCAGAAAGGACAGAAAAATTCTCCCACAATTCATTAGGAAAGAATTCATAGAGCAGCTCAACTTACTGCAGCACAACACACCATGGGATGTATCCCCAGAAGTCTGAGTACCACACACCAGTGAGTGCAGTGCCAGTATAAACACAGTAGCCCAAGTGTTATTTCACAGTGTAGCTGCTCTCACTTAAACTAGGCCAACTCAAGAGAAGTAATTCAAATGTAGATAACTCAAGTTTACACGGAATGAAAACACACCCATCATCCAGAGAAAGTAAACTGAGAACAGCTACAGAGATCACACTTTACTATTGTACAGTTGCTCATGATGATTGCAGGGCTGTGGACACCAACCCAGATTCAACCCAGTGCTAAGGCTGGTACAAGGACCTAAGAGATGTGGTTTGCACCTCTCTTATTCACGAATTGTCAGGGAACCAACATGGCTCCCAGCACAGGTTACAGAAGCTATGAGGCTGCCGTAACTTGTACCCTATCTGCAATGGTCCCTATGGAGCATAAAGCATTCTGGCTGCTCTTCCTCCCTTCCCCAGAATGTCTCCTGTGCGGAGGCCTCTTGTAGGGCCTGGGAGTGGGAAGGAAGTAGTCAGAGCTAGCTATGGCTATCCTACAGCTCAGGCAAAGGACCTCTTACTCCAAGGTTATTTCTGGAAGGAAGGTGAGGGAAGGAACCTTATGGCCCCTTTGAAGCTCTCTTGCACCAACATAGCTAGTGAATTCCTTCCACTGTGCTGGCTTATTTTTGTACAGAAAAACAAAGGACTCCAAGTATTTGCTTCTAATTCACACAATAAGTTAAATTCTGATCCTAACAGCCTCACATGTCTCCATCAGTCCAGCAGTTGTCTGGCATCTGCCAAAAGGGACCAGTTAGACAAAAATTGGCCCTAAATCTAAAATTACTACAATTTTTCTCCATCATGGATATCACAATTTTCTTCATTCTCATTGAGAGAACCAGAAGAACAATACAGATCTGTGAAGCACTTCCCAGGAACACTCTCCTTCCTGGAACTTTAAACAGTTGCCATTAATGTGTGTAGATTTCAGTGATTAAAATATTCCAAGCCTTAGTATACCCATATTAACTGATTCTTAGGAAGAAGTAATACGAAACCTGGAGTGGACAACAGACACTAAAGGGAAAGGCCCTCTACAATCTATGACTATACATTTCTTTCTTCTAACCCAAGGCAACATTACTACTAATTGCTGATAACATACGATAATATAACTACCACTGACTAAAAATCAAATTCTGGCTACCCACAAAAATACCCCCAAATGAGTGCACATAAAAGCTGCAAAAGCAGTATTATTAATCATACCAGAAATGATCTTCTGCACAGACATCCACATGTAGATCATTCTCGATAGGAACACTAATAATCTTCATCCAGGGTGGGGTTGAGTGTACATGGGGGGAACTGTATGTCAAGGGGATGCACACTAATGTAGAGAAAATCTCCAGGCCCTTCCAACACTCCTATGCAGTGATTGTAATGGAAGGCCTGCAAAGCAGCACTGATGCAGGTTTTGAGAGAGAGAAAATCTTAGTAGAAAGGTTCACCCCATGTTGTCAGGCACAATCTAAAGGGCCAGAAAAACAAAATTTGTGCCTAAATTTAGAATTACTACACAATCATGTGACATCTACACCAGATTTACTGCTAAGAAACTGCATTGCTATTTACTATTTTTTGCTGTTCACAATTATTAGAAAATATCAAGAGTAAGTCCTCCTGAAAAGTTCAGATCATTCTATTATTCAAGTGTGTTGGGGCATTTTTTGCTAGCCAAGAGGAAGTAGCACAAGCCAACAACTGAATGGTACTTTTGAACAAAAGCTGAGTCACAGTTCAATTTCACTATGCAACATACTTTCCTTTGTGTCCTTCCATCTATGGTTTGCTGTGACCTTCAGCTGCCAAGTTGATAGTCATGTTCAAAAAACAGACAAATGATGATTTAAGCAACTCTTGTAACACAGGTCACATGGATTTGCAAATGATTTGGGGAAAGTTCCAAATGTAGAAAATATTATTTCTCCTGTTCATTTTATGTTGTAAGAGCTTCTTTGGTATATATTTTCTTTGTAATATTGTGTAGGACTTGGGGGTTCATCCTGAAAATAAAAATGACTGAGATATTGTTGGAAGTTGAGTAATAGTGAGAATAGTGAGTAATAGTGCTCCTTTTTCATGCCTGGGTGGTTATTATGAATTACAGAGAATTATCAATATACTTCAATTGCAATTTAGATTAAACAAGACTTAGCACACTATCATGGGGCTTCATCCAAAATCATTGGAAAGGCTCACATTGACTTCAGTGTGGTTTAAATCAGGCCCATAGTGTAGCAAGTATACCCCAAAATGTGACTCAAGACCAACATCTTCAAATGGGGATGACTAATGTTAGTCACCTAAATCCATATGGAGGCTGTGCATGGTCTGATTTTTCAAGGTGTTCAGCTCTCACAGCTCCGACTGATTTCAATGGAAAGTGTAGGTGTTATCAATATTGAAAATCAGTCCAACTGCTAGTAGCCTTGGTAGACACCTTCAGCTTCATTATTAATTATTATTATTAATTATTTGTATTACTGTAGCAACTAGAAGCCCCAATCATGACTTTATCTAAATAGGTTTAATTGACAGTGATGAAAACCTTTGTCAGTGTTGGAAAGCCATCTACATTAGAGCTCCCATTGTTACTAATGTTTGTGCAGCTGAACTGTGTAGACAAAGCTTTATAGTATTTAGGTGCCTAAATATGGATTTTGATATTTCATTTTAGGTATCAAGGCCTGAAAATGTAGGCTAAAGTAATTATTAGGCTTTTATGGTCAGACTAGACTCAGTATAGTATTTATCTTAAAGGGACACCATCAGGTTAAAAATTATATTTTGCCCTCCTTCTTCCCCCTAATAGTCCCTTAACCATGTCAGCAATAACTTAGACAAAGATTTTCAAAAGGGACTAGTGATTTAGGGTGTCCAACTTGGCCTTAACAGACACCTTAATAGAGCCTGGTTTTCAGAAGAGGCTGCTCAACACCTTTTGAAAATCAGGCTCCTTTTTGTGTCTTCAGTGGAGCAACCAAAAATCCAGGTACCTGTAACCACTTGTCACTCTTCAAAATCTTGCTCTTAGTTTATTAGTAGTCTAAGAACTTTTAGATTTATTTTACTTTTCAACAGTTTAATTATTTTAGCTTTTGCACTATATTCAGGTTAGACAATGAAAATTAGCTAGTTTGTTTTAATTATGTTGAAAGCCAGTTTCACTGTGTGGTTCTCATGTACTAACACAATGCTGCAAAGTTTGGCTTGCAAACATTGCAGAGAAATTGCTAAATGCAAACTGTCTTCACTGAAATAAAGAAGGAAATGAAAACATTCATATTAGTATCAGAATGTATAAAATCTTTTATTTAAAAAAAGCATTTAAAAACTTTGGCCAAAATTACCACACAGTGCCCTTTAAATGTGTGATAACATGACTTTTAGGACCCGCTCTTGCTCCATTGAAGCCACTGTGAGTTTTGCTATTGATTTGATTAGGAGCAGGATTAACCCTAATCTGTGTCCAATTCTGCAAGGTGCTTAGATTGTGAAATTGAGGGTGCTGAGATTGTGAAGTTCAGGGCACTCTGAACTGTGTTCAGGGCACTCAGAACTGTGCCCTTAGCTTATAGCTGATCACACTGAAGCAGTCACACACACAGAAAACTGATATTCCACCCATTTCCACATTATTATTTTGTTCTCATTGCAAGGTACAGTATGCATGGAATGTTTTCATTTAATAAAAATTACATCCTCTCTAGGGCTCCTTAGACACTTTTTCTTCAATGCATAAAGCCAATTTCCAAAGGACTTATGTATATCCTGCACTGTCAATGGAAAAAATTACCATAAGGTAAAATCAGTATCTTTTAGATGTGCATGAATGAAATATTGCAAAGTTTTGAACAAAATAACAAGTCCCTCTTTCCTACATCTATCTTCTGCAAGCTTCAGCTTTAGATGTTTAATGTTATTTCCCCTTTATAATTAACGTTGATATATACATATATATATATATATATATATATATATATATTATAAATTGCATGTAGATGTTATATTCCACTTTGTGCAAATCTGAAACAATTTCATCATTTAATATTCTTTTTAAGTTAATTTTTTTAAAGGGGAATCAAGATCTTCGTGTATCAGTGCCCCTCAAACACTCATGTACACATCTCTAAAAGGCAGGCTCCTTGTTTTCTATTACATGGAAAAAATGCAACAACACAAACTAAGCAACCTACTACAGGTCAGCTTAGTGCTTTTCTGAGTGTATCAGTGTTTCCCAAACTAGGAGGTGCCATTCTGAGGAGGGATGTGCGTGACGTAGAGGAAACGAATAGTAGGGAAAGCTGCTCGCTCTTGAATCTGGCCTGACCACCCAGCAAATGTGATGCTGCATGTGAAGTGACAGGTAGCTCCTTGAAAGCCATCCACCTTCCCTCCCTGCTCCCACATTGGCCCCTGATGCAGACAGACATAACAGCAGTTTCTGTGTGCAAACTAACTGCTCATGCAGCTGGCAAAATTCCCAAGCTTCTCTAAAACGCTACCCAGAACACTTGTGTGCCAGCTTCATGCTCCACTGCGAGTCTGTGTAGCTGTGACATCACAGTGGAGTATATGCTGGGGCACCAAACAGAAGCTGTCAGAATCAACTGCAAGGAACATGAAGTGAAAAAAATGGTAAAATTAATTTTGAGCTAATTGCCTTTCTTATCCTTTTTAGCACAAATATTATAATTCAGCAATTAAGGGGCTAATATATTCCAAGGATGGGATTGTCTATTTCTAGATCTGTGTCTTCTGAGACCACCTGCGTGCTGATCTCCCCAAACCTGCACAAAATAGATTGACTGCCTCCATGACACTGTCCTACACATAAATGGACTTTGTGGACAACCCTTCATAGGCCCATACTGGGAGATGGGACACAGCCTGGGCAAACCAGGAGACCCAAGTTTCCCCCCCTTCCCCCCTTTTTGCCCTGTAGAGTTGAGAGGAAAAGATTACACAGCATGGAAGTGTTAAAACACTATGATCCCACTGACGTCAATGGGAATACTTAAGTTGAGGAATGTTAAGCACGTTTAAATGTGTACAAGATCAGGCCTTAAACTTGTCTACACTACAGACACTCCAGCAGCACAGCCACAGCGATGAAAGGGGGTTTTCTGTTGCAGTAGTTAAACCATCCCCTTGAGAGGCAGTAGCCAGGTTGACAGAATAATTGTTCCATTGACATAGCAGTGTCTATATTGGGGATTTGGTTGGCTTAACTACGTCTCTCAGGGGTGTGAATTTTTCATACCCTTGCATGACATAGCTAGGTTGACTTAAGTTCTAAGACCTTAGTTGTTCCTTCTGTCAGGTCATCCACTAAAAGGCTGTTTGTTGGTATCCTCTCCAATGTTTGATGAGTGTGGAAATTAAGGTTTCTGGGTGCTATATACCTAAACACTGAAATTTGTTTTTATTAGAAATGTGAAGTTCATTCTGTTTTTTAGGTTAGAATAGTTTAAAGCATATTTTCTTTCACATACAGGCTTATTCTGATTTTTAATCTAGAGTTTTAATGCACTGTGCAAGATTCCGTTATGTTCTGTAACTGAATAGCAGTTTGCTAAATACAGCAATGACACAGACTACTGTATCTATTATATTTCCTCAACATAGACATTAGAAATAATGATTTTAAAACTAGTCAGCTAGTTTTCATAGTTCACCAAATGTATTACAAAAATATATTGTTAACATCTGTTTCATATTTACCTCATTTTATGTTAAATACACTTGTGAATAGATAATCCCCATTTTCTGAGTGTGAGTAAAAACAGATCTTTCTAGTCAATGGCTACTCTAGCTCCTATTGAAATCAGTGGGAATTTTTACTTTAATGGGAGCAGGATAGCCTCCACTAAGTGTGATTTTCAAAAGCCCCTGTATCACTCACGTGTTTTTGAAAATCCTACCCTAAATCATTAATTTTCATCAAGTAGGGACCTGATCTTATTACCATGGACTTCTGTTGGAGCAGGAGCAAGCCCCTAATAGGCCATTTATAAGCAATACTAGTCCCGCTTAACAGATGTGAGAAAATACATTTTTCCACCTCAAAATCTACAAATTCTCAAGAGGTATGAAAAATAAGAGTCATAGCCCTCTTGACACCATCTGTATTTTATCACAGATGTCTCCTGTTCCTAATAAATACAAAGGGGCTGCATTTTCTTTTAGTGTGAAATAAGTGTTTGTGTTTTAAATAAAATGACAACAACAAAAGTAACTCATCAGACTAAAACGGAATTTCCTTGCCTGCACTTTCAAACATTTCTAAAGACTTCACGAAAAACAGCAGATATGCCAACATTTCAGCACAAAGTGACCTGTAAAAGGCAGGCAGAAGACTGCAACAAGAATTATTAAGATTAGCCTGAATCAGAGCAGTTATATAGTGCAAACTGTACTACTTATCAGTGTTGTGTGCACTCTAACGTAAAGTTTAAAATACATCTGTGTATGAATATTTTAAAACCCATATTTGTTCAAGACTATAACATTATTATTTTCTGATTGATTGGTACAATTTATATTTCTAAAAACTTATTGAACAACTACTGGTTAAAGCACAGGTGAACACAAACAGGTTTTAGCACAGAGGTTAGATTGACTGATTGTCCAGAAAAATATTTACTAAAACTCAACCTTTTAAAAAATGTTTTATTATGTTTACCTTCTGATATAAATAAACCAGAAAACTAAAAGGTTTCTATTTACAAGCATGTTATACCTAAGATTTGAGAACAAATCAGTGCCTTTACTGGGGGGAAAAATCCAACTATAATAATAAATCTCCCAATCCCACCAAAAATTTGACGTTAAAGAAAAGAATTATCATAGAAGAACCCCAGAAAACTCTCTGCATACAACAATATGATATAAAAATATATATACACATTTAAGTTCACAGAGAAATCACTAGGCAGAAGGACAATTTGTGTACCAACAGCCATTTAGAAAAAATAAATCAATTATATGATGAGACACAAAACAAGAACATTAAAATATAATCTTAAAAAAAGAAGTGATCACTGATAAGGAGCTATGCAAAGAAATACATAAACTTTAAACACAGATATTCACTTTTAAACATGATCTAGAGGGCATGTATTATAGCAGCCAAAGCTCTGGCTTTTGATCATACGTCCATAAATATGAAACAACCATCACAAGAAAAGGCTAGCTTTGAGTCAATGTAAGCTTTACTATAGACTGCAATGGGCACAGGTTCAAGCTCTATATTAGCAAATCAATTTTTATCATATTTACATTACTTTTGGGTGAGGGAAGAAACAGGACATCTTTACAGGATCATTAAGAATATAATTAAGTTCAAATTCAAATACAATTTTGCAATTGAGATTTTACATGAAGACAAGTCAAGGAATTGAAAGATGTGGTTCCCACAGCAGAAGCAGCAACTCTGTCTCCTTGTGTCATATTTTGTGTTTCTATTTATGGCATTTAAACATAATACCTTAAAGAACCTAGAATGTAGGCCATACTTACAGGGTCGGGGGCTCTATCCTGGGAAGCAGTGATACTGAACAACATTTGAGAGTCATGGTGAACAATCAGCTGGACATGAACTCCCAGTGCAATGCTATAGCCAAAGTGGTTTATGTGATCCTTGGATGCACAGACAGGGGACTCTTGAGTGAGGGTGAGAGTACACAGTGATGTAGCTGTGCTGGTCCCAGAATACTAGAGATGGTGGGTGAGGTAATATATTTTTTCAAGAGTGCTGTGTAAGCTTGAAAGCTTGTCTCTCTCATCAACAGAAGTTGGTCCAATAGAAAATACTACCTCACTCACCTTGTCTCTGGGAGTAGACAGGTTATTTTACTTCTGTATTTGGCACTAGAGTGACTACTGCTAAAATACTGTGTCCAACTCTGGTGTCCAAAATTCAAGAAGGATGTTGATAAATTGGAGAAGGTTCAGAGAAGAGCCCCAAGAATGATTAAAGGATTAGAAAACATGCTTTATAGTGAAGAGCTCAATCTATTTAGTTTGTCAAAGAGATAGTTAAGGGGTGACTTGATTATAGTCTGTAAGTACCTGCATGATACAGAACAGATAATGAATCATAGACTCTGCAATGAAGCTAAGCAAGGTGTAATACAATCCAATGGCTGGAAATTGAAGCTAGACAAATTCAGATTGGAAATAAGGCATAAATTTTTAACTGAGGGGGTAATTAACCATTGGAACAATTTACCAAGGGTTGCGATCAATTCTCCATCACTGGCAATTTTAAAATCAAGACTAGATGTTTTTCTAAAAGACATGCTCTAGGAATTATTTTGGGAAAGTTCTATGACTTGTGTAATAAAGATGGTCAGACTAGAGGAGCACAATGGTTCCTTCTAGCCTTGGAATTTATTAATATTATATATATTTTCATTGTAGCTGTGCTGTGCATTTAATTAAACATATGATCACTGGATCACAGATTTACTTCAAAGTGTATGCATTTTCCAGCTGTGTTCCAGAATGTGCTGTGCCCTACAGATGGTGTGAAATTAGAGGCATCATGGCCCAGCTAAAAGATAGACAGACCTGTTGAGCTCCTTCTGATACCATATTTAATGCTGAGATAAGGGTTCAGAAGAAGGATAGGCTGCCAAATTGTGGAAGGGTCTGAATCTAAATAACTATACACAGTGAGCACTTAAGGAAAATAACCTGGCTTTAGCTTGCTGATAACTTCTTTACACATTTTTCCCAAACTTAACAAACCATATACCTCATTAAGGATGCCACACAATCCTTAGAAATTTGAAATTAGAAATTTGAAGTTTCTAATCACAACAGTTTGACTTTAGTGCATACTATCATCTGAAGTATTTAATAATTGATGTAAACCATAATCCCACATTCTATCAGTCTACTAGCAATACTAGGCCCAGGTAAACATAAACACACCATTTCAATGCAAAAGAAAGACCGGTGGATGTGGAGGAAATTACACAGGAAGTTCCAGAGCTAACAAAAACAACAGAGCTTCAAAGAGCTCGAGCTGCATCAGAAAGGCTTTTGTGGTACTTTTTCATTTGAAAGTCTTAGAAACCTTGATTGGGGGGAGACGGGGACGGTACAGAAGGGAGAGTGAAGCTACGGGGCTTATTCTTTTTTCTGAGCTTTAAAGATCACATTTAATGTAACCCTTCAAGTCATGCACCTGGAAAACAGCAGTGACAACAACAATAAAAACTTTGCATTTGTATAATTCCATTTCAGGATCTCCAGTGCTATATAGATATTGATGATTTAGGCAGGTCACTGAAAGACCCAGAAAGAGACTCTCATACTCCCCAGTGTTGACTTTCACCCACTTAGACTTTGCTTCCTTTCCCTTTCTAGAACATTGGAGGAGGAAGATATAACTAGAAGTAATGAGATATTATTAAAAAAGAACACATTAGACTTCATACCAAGAAAAATGTTGTGCCAGTCAGACCTCTTAGACTATGGAATCATCTTGAAAGAGAATGAGGGATGTTCCTTTCCTTAAAACATTTAAGACAAGACTAGACAAAGCACTAAAACGTATACCATACAGCACAGGTTACAATCCTACACTGATCCCAGGGGACGGACAAGATGATGTAATAAGTCTTTCTATCTCTAATTCCTATAATATACTAGTTTATAGCTAATCCCAGAACTATGACTATTAATAATAACCTTCAATTTACAGTCACCTATGACAAAGTCCATCAAAGCAAAGGACTCTAAAATCTGATTGACATTTAAAAATAAAAGCTTAAAAGAGTTTTCTTTTGATCAATTATGTACCTTCAAAATCAATCCTCCAATGCCCATTAGAGAGACAAGCCTGTAAAACTATGAAATTGAACAAATTGGTTTGTGAGGCTAATGGACTAGCAGCTGATTCTATGAAAATTCATGTTTTGGTTCATTCCTTGTAGACCTTACGACATGGAGATCTTAGTTCTGCAGGAAGCATAAAAAAGCAATCCACTGAGAGTAAAAGTAAAGTGAAATATTCAATCCCCGTCTCATTTGGCACTCCTCTTTCATCTATTTTAGCTATTTATATGGCTCTCATTACAACAGTAACATAACATCTCAGAATCTTTAATGTATTTACCCTCAGAACATATCTGTGAGGTAGGAAAGCACTATCATCCCCACTTTACAGATGGGGAACTGAGGCACAGAAAGAATCAGTGACTTACCCAAGGAAACGTGGCAGAATAAAAAATTGAACCAAGGTCTCCTAAATCCCAGGCTTGCACCCTAACCACTAGACCATCCTCTCTTCTCTTAAAATAACTAAACCGCAGGAACAGTGCCAATTTTGCTTACAATTGCTTAAGGCAGAAGTATCATCACCTTGCCATAACCTATTGCATTAAATAATTGCTTTATCACTGTCCAAGAATTCATGATGTCTAAGACTCTGGTGATGCATAAAAGATGGAAATAGACCACTGAATTTTTCCATGCAGAATAAGCCATTGGATACTGGCTCCTGAGTCTATATTTGAATAAGAAGTGCTCAGGTGTAATGGTAAAACTGTATTCTAAAAGGACCTGTAAATCCTACGCTACAATAACTTTCTCATACATCTTTAATATCCAGATTGTCCCTACATTTACAAAAACTGCTAATTACACCTTTCCTTGAGTCTTGTCTCTGCTCATTTGATTCAAGTATTGTGGGACAAAAACTAACTGGTATTTGCTCAACTTCTCAGTTTCAGCAATGACTGCTGTCCCTCACCTTGCATAACCTAATGATTTAATGGAATTATGGTATTCCAGGTGGTCACATTTTGTCTGGAATGAAAAAGCTGAATTGTCAGAACAGGCTTAATGTTCAACTCTGGCTCCTGATATTTGAGCAAGTGAAACTCTATGTTCTGATCGTGAAAGGGAGAAATAGGAGCCTGAAAGAAAAAAATTTCTCTTACCAGAAACAAAGCTTTAATTTACCTTTAAAAAGAGCTCCCATATAAGGAGAGATCAAGCACAAATCAGAAGTGCTACATACCGAAATTTCTCTCCTGGCCAAGTAGCCGGGGGCAGGAAAGCTGCAATTATAATGTGCCAACAAAATAGCAACTCCTCCAGACTGAACTAATTCAGGAATTTTACATTTGGAAACAATAACCACTCCTATCCCTTCCTTCAGGCTTATAATTAAAGGAAACTCAGGAGAGGAGAAACACAGGTCTCTTTACTTCTTACGCTTGAAAGTAAGAGATTCTGTGGAGCCTGAAAATACCTTTCTGGGGGCTGAACAGAAGAATTACTCTCTCCCAACCTATTCCAAGGACTCTTTCTAGCCTGTGATTTCCAGGCATGACACTATATTGTGCTGTCACTAAACCAACCAAATAAAGTAGAGTAATATAAACAATAAGGCATAGAAAATTATGAGTCAGGATTCCTGGATTTGATTACCAGCTTTGCCCACTGGGGAATTATAGGCAAGTGACTGAATCTCTAGTGCCTCAGGTTTCAAATATGTACATTGGGTAGGCTAATGCTTATCTACTTGACAGAGGTGTTCAGAGAATTAACTCCTTGAGATCCTTGAATTAAAAGTCCTATATGAGACAGAGACAAACTGAACATGATGAAATCAGAAACACTCTTGGTAAATGATCCCCCCCCAACCAAAAAATGGTATGACTTCTTCATTCTACCTGGGAAAGGCAAATATTCAGGTATTCTTTGTCCATAAAGAACGCAGAATCTGTTGCTGAAATAAAAGGAACTTGGCTGTGGAGTTTCTTTTTCTTTTATTACGAGAGAATTTCATTCTTTCAAATAAAATCCCACAAAAATAGGAGAAACAATTTTGTAGGCTCCCTTGATAATGCTGGAAGCCAAATAAAAAGTGATGGCATTTAATGGAGAAGCCTCCCCCCTCGTTCTAAATGAAATCAAGTGAAGTAGACCCTGATATCTGACATGGTCACAAACAGAATTTAACACCTTCTCAGATCCCCACCAAAAACCGACTTCCCTTTTAAAAAAAGAAAGAAAACCAAGAAAACTGAAAGAAAAATATAAGATTTCAACAATACTATTTTCTATTGTTTGGAAGCGGAATCTCTGTCCTTTCAAAATGCTTGGAAAATACTATTTTACAGATTCATAACACATCATTAAGATCTGTCTAGCCCCAGATTATTATCCTCTGCTGTAGTTTTTAAGTAGTAAAACAGGTTTGAACATACAGAACTTCTCATTGTTACAATCTATGTCACTCATTTACCTCCTTCCAACAGAAACCTGGAGCTGTCTCCATGTCTATTTATGTTGACATCAGGAATGTGAAATCTTGAGCCTGAACTGATTAAGAAGTCTGTAGATGTTAAAAAGATAAGCCCACAGCATTTCAGACCTCCTCAGCAGTTTTGTGTTGTTTCTGTCATTTGGGAGGTTCTTTGTTAAACATTAAAGAGACGTGTGGATCACAGTGATTTATGGGTGACATTTGGGGCTTGGGGAAAGCTAGACAAAGCTGTGGATCCAGGTAAACAGAAAAAGGCTTTGTCTACACTAGATGTTTTCCCTTCACCTTTTTCATTGTGACACTGCTGGGCCAGCACCTCTTTAGTAGCAATGGAGGGTGCTCCAGCATGATCAGTGGCCTGGTGGCTACTGGTGTTTTGCCCATCTGCTGTCCAGCCTGTGATGTCAGAGACTAAAATCCTAGCACCCTGTCTACACTGGCGCTATCATGGACACCTGGGAGCCCGTGTCAATGCTCCTAGGGTGGTGATGAGTCTGTAAATGACACTCTGGGCCTGGCAGGAGGCCAAGGGAGTACTGTGTGGATGCCCTTGAAATTGGACACCATCTTTGTTAGAGGTTTGAAGTGTGGTAGGGGGGCCTGTACCAGCACCTGCAGGGTGGCCCTGAGTCAGTCAGTACCTTGGGGTGGGGGCCCCCAGTCAATGCCTTTGGAGTGAGGTGGGGAGGATGTCGGTGCTCTAGGACTGCGGGGACCCATGTCCGTATGCTAGAGGTGTGGGACCCGTGAGGAGGCCCATGTTGGTGCTCTCGGGGTACAGGGGGGTGTTGGTGCTCTCCCGGGGGGGGGGGAGGGAGGAGGGGTCCGGGGCCTGCCTGCATGGCCGTGTGGGCGCGCTGGGAGTTGGGGGCCCTGCTGTCCTGGGGAGCGGCGGGCGGGCGGGCGGGCGCGCTGAGCCCTCGGGCTGGGGCCCGCCCGTGCCGCTGCTCCGCCCGTGGGGAAGGCCCGGGCCGACGCTCTCTCCCCTCCCCTCTGCATGTCCGCCTGGGTTGCTAGGTAACCGACAATCCCTGCTGTAAACAGCTCGAGCCGAGGCAGCGGGCTGGTGACGCGGCACGCACGCACGCACGGCCCAGCTGCTCTCCGCCTTACCTCGTTCCCCAGGAGAGGGTTATAAATAAATCGGCCTACGGCGCATGTGCAGACGGGTCTTACTGGCGGACGGTGGGCTGGGGCGGTTACCCCGATGAGTCATAGCCCGCCGTCAGCCGAGTGCCTCGGCCTCCCTCCCGCCCCGAAGACTGGAGCCGAGCGTTCCTCACCACTCACCGTACTCTCGCGTGGGCCAGTCCACCTCCCTCCCCCCCGCCCTCCGGGTGCTATTTTTACTCCTTTGTTTCAAGCCCCGCCCTCAGCTCGCCGCCACCCGGCAAGGGCGGACGGGATGATGCCATCCGTTTCCAGGAACTATGACATAGCACCTGGAATGTTCATTCGGTTTCGATTCCTTAAAGGGGCATTGACCCGTTTTCTCCACTCTCCCCGAGCTCGAGGCCGGAGGCAGTGTGCTGTGCTAGTTAGAGCTGGAGTGACTGGGAGGTTCTAATCTCAGCGCTACAGGGGCAGCCCGCTTTGTCCCTTAGTGTCTCAGTTTCCCCTGAACAATGAGAGCCACATTTGCTGGCCTGCTGGCTGGCGTGTTGTTTAGCCTCTCAGCCCTAGCCCCACACGTCCACTTGTGCCACAAGAGGAATGAGGTGGCCAGAGCCAGGGGTGAAACATTGATGTAGTTACACAGTGCTGCACCAGAGTCCTCAGTTTACTTACAGAGTTGGGGAGAGACAAACCCCCTCCCTTATAGGTGGGTTTGCTTCCCCAAGAGTCCCAGTAACACGTCCCCTCCAACCCACTGCCTCCCTGCTCTAGCTAAAATACTTAAACTGCCACTATCACCATAGTAGCTGAGGGCCTCATAATCTTTAATGTATTTGTCCTCACAACACCCTGTGAGGCAGGGAAGCTCTATTATCCCATTTTACAAATGGGGAGCTGAGGCACAGTGCCTAAGTGACGTGCCTAATATTGCACAGTCTGTGGCAGAAGAAGGAAATGAGCCCAAGCATATTAAGTCCTGGGCTACTACCCTAACCATGCCACCTTTCCAAACCCCACACTCTCATTTCCCTCCCAAGCAACCCCCCAGTCTCCCATTCTGTCTCATTCGTTGATGGACCCTTCTTCTCTGGAAACATCCCCCTTCTGTTTACTTCTCCAATGTCTCCCTGTTCTCCATCTTTTCCAATATTCCTCTGTCTCCCATCTTTTCTCTACTACTCCCAGATCCCCTTATCCCAAGTGCCCTCCCAAGTCTCTGCCTCCCTCACCCCAGTTTTTCCTCCAAATGTCCCCTAAGTACTTGACTTCCTCTCTTGGGCTCTGTTCCTTCTCCCCAAGATCCCTCTAGTACTTGTTCCCTCATTTCCCTAAGACTTCCCCATGCTCCTCAGCTCGCCCTCCTCACAGTCCTCTCCTGTATCTGCCCCAAGGTCCCGCCTCCCCAGCGCCTGGATGTCCCCATCTGTACCTGACCTCAAGGTCTTCAAGGTCTCTTCAGCCATATTCTCCCTAGCTCCCCCATCTCTGACCCCTCCTGTTCCCAAGGTCCCACACAGGGATTAGTGTAATGAGAGAGAGTGAAACAGATAAAGACAATAGAAATAGAGACAGGCAGACAGGCAGACAGAGAGGGACAGACCTATAGTGTAGGAGGCCTAGCTAGTTGGAGAAAAAGGGATAGACAGATGATTGATAGAGAATGACAGAGAGACCAATGATAGACAGACACAGGTGACAGATAGATTAGCTAGATAGACAAACAAACAGATAACACTATTTTTTGTTTAAATACATAATTCCCCTGTCACATGATATGATTTATATATTTCACTGATGGGGGCATCAGGAATTTATTGTAACCAATTAGATAGTACATGATACAGGGTCAGAGAGTGAGGGCTGATATGGCTTAATAATATGTAGGATCTGTCACTGCTTGAAAGTTGTGCTAGTGTTTTCAATACAATCCTGTTTATCAAAAAAATGTCCAGGGACATAGTAAACATTCAGATAAACAAGGGTTGGATAAGTGAGAGGGGGAAGACAGGAGAAGGTGGAGTTACTGGGTATGTGGTTTGTGCCCCAGGAGACACAAATGAGAATTGGTCAAGAGGGCATTTTGGATTACAGCTGCCTTTTGTGGACAGTTTGATTTTACGTCTTGCTTTTTTATGTATGTCATGTATCCAGTTACTATGGCCATGAAAGCATGAACAAATAATTAAAATAGAGGAATACAGGGTGAATGAAGTTTTAAATTAATAAACATGGGCCAACTGTATCCCAAGTTTCATTTCATGAATAAACTGAGATAATATCAGGGATGTATTTGTCCAGTGTTATTTGTAATCACACAATTTGGGAGTCTAAACTAACTTACACACAGAATTTTATATGAGACTCTCTTCCCCTATTCTACCTTGTTTAGTGGACAAAAACAAGATGGGTTTAAATAGTTTATTAATAACCATTTATTTATTTTGAGTAGCACTTGGAAGCCTCAGTCAAGAATCCGGGCCCTATTCTGCTATATGCTGTACATGTAGATTAGAGACAGTCCCGGCCCTACAGAGCTCTCAATCTAGGAAGCATCCCTTTATTGATATTTGTGTGTGGTCATATGTGAAAGACTAATTTAAAATTACAAATAACTCATTAACAAAATACAGACTGTTTTTCTTTTGTGAATTAGTCTATTAAAATATACTTCATAAATGTTTTTTTAGTTGAAAAGCAGAAATACCAGATATTCCAATAAAGATTCCATCGAGGAAATAATAAATTGGTTCTACTGTGCCAAAGAATAAAACAAGAATAAATTATAACTTAGAGCTCTGCTGGTTTCAAACCACAGGTGTTGTCCATAGTAGGTTATCTTTGATTGGGAGCTGTGCTGTGAAATAAAGCCCCTCACTCACTTTAAGGTCGAGATGATGCTGTGGCTTCATATTTAGATCATGGCTAGTAGATAAATCTAGGATGCAATTAGTCACCTATGACATGACTTCATATTTCCATTTAATTTAGTAACAGTTGGTTCCTGAGGGGGTAAGTGAGATTTAGTTTATTAACAGAGTTTCTTGGATAAGTGATCAGAAAGATTTGAAAGGGATGAGATGAGAAATCGGGACGTGAAGGGAAAATATTCTGAAAGGGATATAAAGAAGGATTTTAATACCAAGAAATGTAAGTGTTGTCTTATAATTTTCTCAACTAGAACTGTATACATTAATATACATATATAGTTAATATATATTTACAATTTACATTCTTATACATAATTTTTCTGTGTATTGCTTTTACTAGTGCTTCAGATATTTTAGTAGTGCTGTCATTTCAGCTTTCAGATGTCTATTTTTTTAGCTCACTAGTTGTTTTATTTTGATTTTTTTTAGCACAGTGTTTTCTACTGAAACAATGAATAGCACCTATGTTCTGAGAGTAAAACATGTATCATCTGAAAAAAAGTGCATTCATTTATATTCAGATTATATATTTTGTTCATTATCAGACTGTTAAGATCTGGTAAATGTGTATGTTCATTTATGTTTTAATTTTAAAACCCTGGTTAGACAAATACAAAAGAATAAGTAACTGCCTATTGTATGCTACAGAAAAAATTCCACAGTTTAGAGTTGAGATGTCCAGTGTTTCACAAATGTACAATCCTTTCTTTTTTAATACTGGACTAAGTCCTTTTCTGACACCTGTTAATGGAGTTTAAGTAAGTCAGATCAGAAGTTGGTGCAGTCACTGTTAACTTTTCAAGGAGTTCAAGGAGTTTCAAGGCTCTAAAATGAGTTAAAATAGTTTAGTTGATGTGAATTATATTAAAAAGATAAGAAATACCCAATGAAGTAAAATTAATAAGACATTAAAGATGATCAATTTTAAAATTTAATACTGTTAAAATGTCAATTATATAAGTCAGTCATTGCGGATTAGCTAAATAAACAATGGTAAAGTTGTTTATATTCAACAGATATCTGCAAAGCTGCCCTCATTACTTTTTATTTTATTTTCTCTAATAAAGAAAGATCAGGTGATCTTATTCTCTTAACAGTAACTTTATGTTCCAATGAATCTGAATTTGATTATTACTCATCCTGCTTTGTGTATCATTTTCATAACTTCACATCACTCGCATTAAGGAAAAAGGATTTTTTCCCCTAAACGTCCTGTCTTACCTCTCCCATGCCAGCAGGAGTAGACAGTATTCAGAAACTGGCACCAAGGTGAGGACAAGGAGCTTGCTGTTTCTCTCTGACTCATTTGACATTAACATAATTATGTTACAGAAGTCAAAGTGGTTTTCAAACTATGAGTAATGCATAATACTAGAGAGAGTGTTTACAAGACAGCAAGGCATATCAACTAGCTGAAGTAACCAGCTGCTGATAACTGCTGAAGTAAGTTAGGGAATTAAAAAGTCTTACAGTCAAATTATCCTTCTTTGGAATTCAGAGTCATGTACAGAAATGAGATAGGTCCTGTATTTGAAGAAGGATCCAGAACCGACATCATACTGTAATCAGGATCAGACTGTGACTGTGGGGAGTTCACACAAGAAGTCTTCCCTACATTTCTTCCCACTTGCATATTTATGGAGAAGTCGTGTTCAAATGACAGCACTGATCTTTTCAAGAAGTGGCTGTGTACACAGAGTTCATTTCAAAATGCAAGTGACACACATCCTGTCAGCAAAGACGAGAGAGGATCAAAAACCAACAAATAAATAAATAAAAATAGAGATCATCCCACAAATATTTTGAGTCTATAATGTATGTGAATTGACTCTAAGGAAGAAAACTGATAACAACGAGACACATTCGTTGTGTTTGTTTGCCCTGATCGTATATTTTTATATAAGTGCAAGCTTAGTTTTAGTACAGAAGAGAATCTTTGCTTTTGCTTTGTAATAAAAATATTTAGCTGAAAGGTTTATGATGATGAATATATTACAAATAAGCACTAAAATAAACTAAATGTAAGGAAAAATTAAAAAAAATTGTGGTGCCTACTTCATTCAAACTTCATTAACTCTGCTCTGTTTAAAAAGCTATAGATACCTCATGGAAATGTTAGGAAAAAATATTGAAAAATAGCGTTAACAGTATTTTTTTCTGTTGATTTTTCATAACTTGCCTTTTATTACAATAGACATTTGAATGAAAGTGGGACACTTGCTGTTTAAAAGTTTATCTATGTTGCCTTGTTATTTCTCATACAGGGCCTGATTCTGGAAGGTGCTGAGCATCCCTTGAGAAATGCTGAGCATCCTGAACTCCCGCTGACATTAACAAGGGTTGATGGCACTCAGCACCTCCGAGGATTGGCTTATTGAAGCCAGAATCCTGGGTTTGCGATATCAAACGCTTCTCCATAGGAGCTAATTGCAGTGTTACAGAGGACTGTAACTTATAGTAATCAGCAATCAGCTTTCTTGTAAAAGTGTCCATAGTAATAAAAAGAGAGAAGGGAGAGCAATACAGAAAATATGTATAGAATAGAAGTTTCCCATGAGGCATTAGAAGGTATTTAAACAATTTTAAAAAATCAGGAACTCCAAACTTCACCTAAACCACTCACTTTGCTATGGAAAATCTGCTCAGGACCCAACCATACACTCAGTATGCTGACATTAATTTCCACTGGCCTCTTATAAAGATGGAGAAGTACCATAACAGGTAAAAAAAAGAAGCATAAAGGAGGGAAAAGTTGCAGAAAAAAATGTTTGCAATGGTGTCATCTGCTGATGATATTAACATTTTGGTCAGGGGACTGAGAGGCAGTACTCATGGGTTTGCTGTTTCCTGCTCTGCCATTGATTTGCTGTGAGGCATTGGGCAAATCACTTCACTTCCATCTGCCTCAGTTCCCCATCCCAGATGTATTGTAAGGTTTATTGTATACATAGTGCATAGAGATCCTTGAATGACAGCTGCTACAGAAGTGAAAAGCATTATTATCAACATACATGTACAGCGTCATTTGGTCAAACAAAATTAAAACATTATTTCCCAAAGCACAACCCTGCAGTCAGAAACCAATCCTGCTTTCCACTAAACATATCCAGCAGATTTACTTTTATAATTATTGATGCATCAAGTGATTTCCACAATTTCTGTACTGTCATTTCCTTGTGCTACACCACTTTACTGAAATATCCAATGAAACTGTCTTTACATTTTCTTTCAGTTGATTAGGGCAAAAAAGAATATGGAATTACAAAAGCTCAATTATCAAATTGTTAGGAAATGTGTCCCACTCTTAGAATGGCAGGTTAATTTTCTATAGTTAAGTTTATGTCAACCCTTTCTCATTATAAAAACTTATTTAATTCTATCTTATTATTATAATAGCTTTTCCCAGGTCCAATCTTAAGAACAGTGGTTTTTTGAGGCCCAGCAGTCACGTACTTCTGCAATTCAGTCTGAAGAGTTCCTTGGGATCTTTCACCTCTATCCCTTGGTTCCATATTATACTTGGTTCCAATGAATTTTCTTCCTACTCTAGCTCTAGTACTTTGTTTTATTTCTCTAGAGGTGGCTCTATGCAGCATCCATCTTGATGGCCTTTCTCTTTCCCATAAAATAATACTTAAATCCAAATTCTGCCATGACTTACATTCTGTGAAAATTCTATATATGTAATTTGTGTTCTTACTTGGGGTTCTGAAAATTGTAAAGTTGTCCCCAAGTCAGCCTTCAAAATAGTTTGGGGTAAAGCATGGCATTCTGTGTCTTAGACCAGGTGTGACTGATTAAAAACTAAAGCGCTGCAAACAAAGTCCCACCACTTTTAAATCCTATGAACTTTGCTGACTGTTCTTCCTTTTATGTGAACTGAGTTAGTGAGCAAATATTCAGAGACAGCTTTTTGGTGTTGAATATGAGGGGGTCAGAGATTAAGGGAGAATGTGTGAATAGATTTAGCTAATTTAATTTTCTGATTGCAACAATGTGCATTTACAGTTGGAGAATTGTGAACAGAATGTATAGATCAGATATAACATGACTCTTTTTAATACTCTAAAGCAGTGTTTCTCAATAGGGTTCCGCGAGAAAGTGACATCGCACCTCCGAGAGCAGCTGTTCTCCACGCCGCCGAAAAAGGGAAGATGTCCCAAATTTTTCGGTGGACGGTATCGAGTATGAGTGTAATTTCCCCGCGGAACCTAAAGGGTTCCACGGGGAAATTTAATTGAGAAACGCTGCTCTAAAGTAAACACAAGACACAGTTAGGCCTCCAACTTGCAAAAAGTGACTCAAAAAGTTTCCCTGGGATCCATGGATATGTGGACCTCTCCTTGACTGAATGGAATTTGTGGGGAGAGTACCATCTTAGTGCCACCATCCTACCACCTTGGTACCACATGGAAGGTACTCCACTATGGCCCCATGCAAAAGAAGCTCCAAAGGAAGTTGCAAGTGTGGCCATTAGGGTCAGACCAAAGCCAGGGAGAGAGGACAGTGCTATGAACATAATTCATCCCAGGCAGCGTGCAGGGAATCCTAAGGGAGACTGAATGTAGTTGCCCTCAGAAAAAGCCCTACTACAAAATTTGTACTGACAGATGGGTGAGTGATAGCCACAGGGGGCTGGAAGCAGTGTGGAGACAGAGGGGGGACCTGTGGGACCCGGCCTCCTAGATTCTGAGCTGGGGGTAATGCGGAGTCATCAGTATGGAGAGATGTGCTCACTAGCAAATTCACTGATTCTGGGCTGAATCCCCTACCTGTTCTGTGGGAGAAGGGGAAGCTCCACAACAGAATGACTCAGTAGAACAACCCACCAATGGGACTCCTCATGGATGTGAGTGTCTGCCCTAGCGGATCACATGGCAGGAAATTGAAATATAACTTGTTCACACACTCTTGCAGCATGAGGAAGAGAAAATGTAAGATGGTGGTCTGACAGCAATAAAATCATGTCGTTGCTTTGATAAGTGGTAGTCTATGTTTCATGGAGGTTCTGACTTTTTTTTATTTTTATGTACTAATCTAATTTTTATGCTAATGCTAAATCTTATATTTCCAGAAAGATTCAAAATTAAATAGAATGTTATACTTCAAAAGAGGAATGTGCTTTTCATATACATCTTTTACTAAACCTAGCTAGATCAGACACAGAAAATGTTCACAAGCCAGTCCTGTCAAATTAAAAGTTCAAATCAGATTGTTATGAGGGTGTGGAGACTTTATATTGTCTAAACATTTTCCCACTGCTTTCTAAAAGAAAGATGTCCCTGATAGTGTACTAGTATGATAGTAGGATACAGCAAAATGGCTTTACATTCCTTCTCAACAAATGCTCTCCTTATTGTATCTGAGTTATCAGATTGAAATCAGGGTTAAAAAGAAATGTATGTGGATTTAGGGCCCAATCCTACAACCCTGAAAGTCAGCAGGCAGTTTCCCATTGATGACTTCCATAGGTGCAAGATTGATCTTTTAAACATTAAGGCCCAGATTTGCAAACATTAGGTGCCAAACTCCTATTTAATTGAATGAGAATTAGGCACCTAAATACCTTTGAGGAACTAGACCTAACTCTTTTGCTTGATGGGCAGTTACCAAATCCTCCTCCTTCACTTTGAACCAAAAGATTTTTAATAGAACAATTTCTCTATTCTCCTTTTCTGTTAGCCAGCCTCTTCCCAGGATTATGCATGTTCTCGCTACTACAAATAGATCTCCAGGAAGGTTCCTATCCAGAATAGAGAGGAAGGATCTTTGCAAACATTTCCAGTTTCTAAAAAAATCTGTCATCATTTTTGTAAAAGAAAAAAATGTATAAAGGTTAAATTTTGAGGTGCTATTTAATACTATAAATTAACCCTCACATACGGGAGATGTCTGTTTTCCAATCAGATTGCAATACAAATTAGGGCCTGATTCTGAAAACATTTACTACCTAATGTAGTACTTACAGTACTATTATTAGTGGTTCCATTTACTTCAATTAGAGTACAATAGAACTTTAATTCATACAAACTCTAAAACAAACTGTTCTTCAAAGTTAATTAATACAATTACAAAGTTAAATAATAGCAGGAGAGTGAGAAAACTGGGAGGCACAGGCAAAAGAGAAAGAGTCTTTGGGTCTGATTCTTCTCTGATGAACATAAATCAGCAGTAACCCTGTTGAAGCCAATGAAATTACACTGGTGTATGTGTAAGGAGAATTAGGCCCATAGTTTTAACTGGGATATGAAGTGAGATGGAAAGTTGAGGACAAAAACTCTTGCACCAACCATTGTGAGGTTATGTAAGTCCTGGTCTACACTTAACACTTAGGTTAACATAGTTACAGTGCTCAAGGCTATGAAAACTCCAGACCCCTGAGAGAGATAACTATGCCAATTTATCCCCGGTGTAGACACAAGTAGGTTGATGGAAGAATGCTTCTGTAATCTCGTTACTATCATGTAGGGAGGTGGAGTTCCTATAGAAATGGAAAAATCCCTTTCTTTGCTGTAGTATATGTCTATACTATGGGGTTACAGTGGCATAGCCACAGCCCCATAACTATGCCTCTATAGTGTCAGGAATGTAGACATGGACTGAAATAGGTTGCCAGCGCTAGATTCATAAGATGTGTCTTCCCTGTAAAAGAAGATGCATTTTTACTTCAGATTAGCTAACCTGAGTTAGCTAACTTGATGTCACAGCAATGGCTTTTAACTTGGGTTAGCAGCTTCTGTTAAAGTCTATAGGGCAGCCTAGGGTCTAATTCAAACTTCTAACCTGAGTTAAAAGCCGAGTTGCAGTGTCTTCCCTCTTATTTTAACTCATTAGGTAGCCCAAGTTAAGAACATACCTTTTTCTGCAGTGAAAACATACCCAGAGATTTTAAGGTCAGAAGGGACCATTACATCATCTAGTCTCATTCATTAAGACTTCCCCAATTTTTGTAAGCAGTCTATTAGGGTGTGTACTTTTCAAAATAAATCTGAATTAATAAATGAATAATGGAGAAAAGATTAAAGGTCATTCAAGTTTTTCTTGTATATTCCACAGGTATTCATTCAAATCCTGAGTACAGCAGAAGAATTCCTATTTGCTTTGTGTTCTTTTGAGTATCTCCTTGTTTATTTTTCCTAGTAACACTCTAGCAGAAAAAGTATCATCCTGGAGTAGACAGAAGATAGCAGCATAGGGGACTGTGGAGGATTGATGTGGTTCGGCTATACTGGAGGAAGGTGACTGCTGAGCAGGTGCCCAGAGGGACTCCACATCTTCTGTGCACAGCAGAACTGGTTTCCATGCCATCTCCTTATAGATCAGATCTGAGGGGAGAGGGTTAGGGGAAAGCTGGAGTAGGAGCACTCATATTTTTTGTTGCTGACTCAGATCTCCTGTTTGTCCATAACTATATGAATACAGTGCTATAAACACCTGCCAAGGATGAGGTGCCAGGCATGCAGACCCTGCTCCAGTTTAGAAACTGGAATAGTGGCTATGGTGAGGTTGTTTGGCTGCTCCATGCCCTCCTTGCAGATAAGCAAAATCTCATAAACTTATCCCTTGGTCCTTATATGGGCTGAGGTTGCTCAAAAGTAATGTGAGACCTGGAACAGCTCTGTTTGTGTATGATCCAATGAGCCAACACAGAAGTGCAATCCAGAGCAGCATCCAGGCTATCAAGACTTATTTCTTTATAGATCTTCTCTAAGGAGATGTTCAGCTTTTTCTGAACTCATATATTTTGTTGCTGACACAGATCTCCCTGATCATGGCTAGACTGTCTGCATCAGCTCATGAAACCTCTTACTAGCTACAGCTTTTCATAGATGAATTCTATCAATGCATACCGCTTAACTTCCATGCCTGTGGCAACCATTTTCAGGCCTCACTACAGAAGTGTCCCAGTGGGTCAATGGGAAACCTATCAAGTAAGGGAAGGATGGCATAAAAGTTCCTGAAAATGTCAATATTCTCTCTGTAGTTCCAATTAAAAAGTTCCACTGTGTGGGAGGACTGTAGGAAAAGTCCTAGAGATGTATTTAAGAAAACAGTAGGCCTATTTGTCATTGAAGTCAATGGGAAACTTGTTGACCTCGGAGTAGGATTGGGCTGTGTCATTGCTTTTATAATTCTTTTCATAAAGTTATGTATAATATATTCTTTCAAAAAAAATTACAACCATATATTCAGGTTGGTGATTAAGGCCCTAAATCTGCAAACACTTTAGGCACATGCATGGCTATTTTAAGGATCAGGGCATAAATGAAATAAACATTTTTTTTAAATATTACAATGACCTATAATACTGTAAAACAGCAATTAGCCTTAATTCATATTTAACCCAGACATAACAAGAAAAATAGTATGCACTTTATCCTTACTCTCAATGTTCTTATCTTTTCATATACATTGGGTCCAACTCATTGCTGACGTACAACTTGATTTCGAGAGGATTACACAGAACATAAAGGAAACTGTTTAGAGAAGTTAAAGTCTTAACATGCCCTTTTGAACAAGGGACAAATCAGCTATGGCCCATCAAATACATATTTGACTATTAATCTGTAAATTTCCTTTGCTTCATGCTAATGTTTTAAAAAAGCAATTAGCAGCTAAAAAATCAGGGGCCAAATCCTCAGCTGGTGGATATTGGTGTAGTTTAATTGAAATAGATAGAGCTATGCCAATTTACACTAGCTGGTCTTTAGTTTCTGGTAATTTGGCACATCTCCAGTGTTTGCTATTAATACTAAAAAGTTTATTTTTATATAGTTGGAAAAGTCATGCAATTGCAAAACTAATGTTAGAAGATGGGACTTGACCAAAGCCGGGAAGTGTCAAATTGAGCCTTGCATTCTGTTCTCAAACAAGCAAAGAGTTCTTTCTCAAGCAAAACTCCCATGAAAACACTGATCACAACACTATCAATTAAGAATGGAATGCCAGTCTTAACTGTGAATTTCCTTGCATTTAACTGTGCTATAACCCTGATGTCATTTCAATGTGTATTTAAGTAAACATTTTACTATTTCTTGGCTACAAGGATTATACATCTTGGCCTACACTTTGGCAACCCTTGGTATAAATGCTCTTGTGTTAGTAGTGAAAAGTTTTTCTTCTCCTTGAAAGTGGTTTAGCATGGCAGACATCTGCCTTACTTAAAATGGAATACTGTTCCACGTTTTACTTTGATCAGCTTTCACTCATCAGAAAATTCCTACATATAAGTATGCTTGATCTAAACTTTTTTTTTATTAGAAACAGAACTTAGAGAAAAGGAAAAAGGAGAGATCTGCTTAAACATGCAACTGCACAGAACTGAATTCTGGAACAGAACATAGATTTAAAGCCTCATAGTAAAGTCAGTGCGAGATCTGCAGAACAGTTCCAAAAGGCCCTTCAAATGAATAGTTTATGTTTTATACCTTTTCTTTCTCTCATTTGGTGTTCAATTGTAAATTACAATAGTTTTTAAATTTATGGGTCACATAATGCCCTCTCTCCATGAGGGAGGGAGTGCTTGCACACTTAGAAGAGAGAAGTTTTAGACCTGAGTGTCCATAGTGCTATTGATACAAAAAGTGCCACCAAAACACCTTCAGTGTTTACATGCAAAAGCAAATAAATTATGGAAGTCACAATATATCATTCTGTTAAATTATCCTGCAGGCTATATGGACTCACCCCTGCAGAATTATCCCAGGCAAATGTCACAGAAGTTGTGTCTGAGTAAGAACTCCAGAACTGGTTCTTAAACCTCTTCATTTTTATTTTGTTCCATGAAAGGGGGGGGAGAGAGAGAAAAAGAAGTATTGAAACATATACAAGAGGTCAGTCTTATTAGGCAGCCTTCTGACTTGAGAAACCACCCCCAGAGTACCCTCAAATGCATTGACTAAATTCTGGTCTGCCTTTATTAGAAGATTACCTCTATTAAGCCCATTTTTGCTGATCACTTGAGAAGTAGCTTAAGACAGAGTTTTACTTTCTGTGCTCTTCATACATTATAAGTTTCTAATGGTCAATTGGAGCACTGATAAAACAGTATTACGAACTGATGAGTAAGGATCGCAGACAGTTTAAATAAACAAATAGGTGAGAACACCAGCCAGCTCACCCCACTTCTCAGCAAAGATTTAATAGTTTAGTGCTATAGCCTAATTTGTAATGAAAGAAGTGCAGGAGCTCAGACAATTAATTGCTGGGGCGCAAGCAATTTTTTTGCTTGCATAACTGATGCAGCAAGCCCAGAGATGCTAGGGCTCAGCCCTCGCAAGCCCCGGCACAAATAAGCACTGGCACTCTAGCAAAGTTTCATGTAACTGAGAATGCCTTACTTTTACAAAATGACCACCATACATTTGCTGATATACTGTAAGAGCCTGAACCTGCTCCCACCGAGGACTGTGGAACTAAAATTAAATAATTAATATCTTTAAAACTAAGCTTGACAAAACAAGCAAAGTGTATTTTGTACTGCAGTTGCCTTGGATAATTTCTTAGGTTTCTTCATTTACTTGTTAATTTGCAAAATCCACACATAAGCAATAGTTCTCCCAGTCATCAGAGCAAATTAGTAATGTTCTTCTGTCATTACTTTGGGCTTATTTCTATTTCTACTTACACCAGGGCAATTCTTTTTTGCTGCAATAGGAGTTGCACCCATGTAAGTAGCACAGAACTGGGCCATTTATTTTTCTTTTTATATTTTTATAGTCCCATAATTTATAATAGTTATAATGACTCTCAGGAAGGGAGGGAGGGAGGTGATTTCTTGTCAGTAAAGGCCTAGCACAGGTTCTGAGGTGGAAACCCTTTCAGCTGATCATTAAACTACCAGGAAATGCTTTTCTCACCAGTCTTTATTGCTTGTACATAATATATGTTAAGTATCCCTGCTGCTAGAATGGGAGTCAGTTCAGAATGCAAAGCTTCCAACAATACTTCAGGCAGCAAACCCTCCATTTTCAGAAATCTGTGCATTCATCTGTGCATGCAGTTACTGAAATCGTGTGAGCAAATGGCCAGGTACAGGTCTAACTAGTCCAGTGCATACCCATTTAATTGCATGCACACGCAATTCTAAACAAGTGACCTGCTAAATCCTGGCAACCTATTTTCTATAGAGAAACTCATTAGCATTAAAAAGAATATGTATGAAATTAGTATGAAGGCATGACAATCCTTTATTAAATACATGGAGGATATTCAAAGTAAACTGGCAAATCTTACTAATTTCTTCGCTTACTAGTACTATTTTTTGCTGTTAACTGTGATCATTTTTTTAGCATGTATATCTTTTGTATTGTTATGGCACAAGGTGTTAGATCTCTGCTGTATAAGCACTCAGGATGAAATTCCCCTAAAGATGCCATGCAGTAATTGCATCCAAGGGGTAGATTATTAACTGATGGGAATTGTCATAGCTCCATTGACTTCAGCCAGGGTATTGTGTGGGCTAAAGCACTCTCCTTTGCCTGGCAGTTGAAGTTCTGAGGTTCCTTTGTGTTGCAGACCAGCTGCACAAAACAGGGTAGATATCCAAGCTCATCCTTCTAGGCCATGTGGTCTCTGTGACTCTGGAATTAGGGGGTTCCCAGATGTAAAATTCAGGGACTGGTGCAGCAAGATGAGACTGCATAGCAATAGATGTGTGTGAGAACCTGCTGAGAAACAGAGGTGCAAGAGAGCTGCTTCTGGGGACACAGCCTTATTTGAGGCTTCTGCAAGAGGTGTTGCCATTTGTTGCTGCTCCATCCAAGGAACCAGATTTGTGTATGTTCTGTAACTAGGAAAACTGCACTAAAAGATACCTGATGGTGGATCATCAATATCTGCTTCAAATGGGAAACTGATCCCGAAAGCCGCCAAAATCTGGTATTGTTCTGCAAAGGGGCAACAGTATTTATTCTCTAGACACCTTATGGCAGTGTTCTTCATTGCAGAGCCCGGGAGCCAGTAGCAGCTCCCATCGACCCTAAGTGCAGCTCCCTGACTAATTGTTTATATACCAATTTATTTTATTTTTAACATTAGAATATGTACGGAGCCTATCGAAGTCCACCTTCTTTACACGTCACATTGACCACATGGTTCGATATGCGCCAATAAGTACATCTAAGTATATCTGTTGTATAACAATCGTAATATTACCATAGCAACCAATGTGTTAATTTAGTAGTTGATGTGGCTCTCACATTGAAGGTTTTTTGCCAAAGTGGCCCCCGCTTGAAAAATAGTGAAGATTGCTGCCTTATGGGATTTTCTGTAGACCCTGATGCATAATTCAACTTTCTACTGTGTACCTATACTTACTTTGATACAAAATATTTAAAACTATTTAACACTTTATATAGAACAACTGGCCTGTGCATTAGCTTTGCTTCACATTAATTCTTTTAAAACAGTTTCCTTAGATAAAAAAAAATAGGGTTGCCTTTCCCTGAATTCCTCTTGCATTCAAAATTCCCACTGAAGTCATTAGCAATTTTGCATGCATGAGAATGGCAAGTTCAGGTCCTAAAGACAACTTATCTTATTGTATACTTGAGTATATGTGTGTACCATATATATATAGGATTCAGTTTTGACTTTTTGAATAACTAGGCACATCTTTTGTGTCCACTATTAATACAAGAAGTTTTCAGTATTTATCTAGATGGAAACATAATTTTTGTTCTTTATGTCAAAGAAAACAATTTTTAGCCTTGTTATTTATTTATTTGTTTATTTTAATTGATCAGCATCTGCCTCAAATTCCAGGCATTTCACAATTTAAAAAATAATATTTATTACAATACTGCAAAAATCTGTAACTAAATGATCAGCCCATATGTATAATAAAGCCAGCCCTTCCCAAAATAATGACTCTGACACAAAACCAATATATCCATCCCATTAGCAATCCCATTCCCAAATGCCAGCAAAAAAATAAAAATGCTCTAAATCACAGAGATAAGAAGTTATATTTACAGAGGACTTTTTGAGATATTTACTAAACAGTAAGATCCCTGATTCAGCAAAGCATTTAAATGGACTGGGACTGCTCATGAGCTGAAAGTCAAGCATGCAATTCAGGGCTTTGCTGAATCGGGGCCTATATTAGTTAGTTAAAGTTTTGCGGTGTTACTGATCCTTTTCCGAATTCCATATCAAATGTTTACACTTAAGAAAACTAAATCTAAGATAGAGTGTAAGAACTTCAGGGACTGTCTCCTCCAAAGTAAACTCTTTGGGGGAAGGACTGTCTTTGTGTTAGATAAGTATAGAGCAGTGGTCCCCAAACTGTGAGGCTAGGGGGGCACAGAGAAACATTTGGGGGGTTCATGGGGCCCGGGCCAGCCCCCACAGGGGCAGGGGGGAAGCATCACCCAGCCCCACTCTGCTTCCAGCCACTGCCTTGGCCCCTGACCCCACCTGCAGCTCTGCTGCCAGCCGTGGCCCCAGCCCTGCCCCAGTCTCAGCTCTAACCACAGCCCCACTCCTGTCCCCACCAATCTGTCTATTTGTGACACCCAGGGAGACCCTATGGCATGGCAAGTTGAGGTTTGGATCTGCAAACCAAGGGTAGGCTCCATAAACCCTGCTTCCTCCCTCCTTTGCAGTAGACTTGCCCTTGTTTTACCACTATATCCAGAGCCTTCCATGCCCATGGAGAGGTATCAGTCTTTGCCCTGGTTGTGCAGTTGATAGCAGAATGCATTTGGATTTCCAATTAAGGTCTTCCCATTTAAAAACCGCGTCCAGCCATTTTTGTTTCATTTTCCTTATGTCTTGTAATTTCATGTCAGGACAAGTTACGGTACAAGCCACAAAACAAGTCATCACTGTCAAGAAACTGAAAGTTAAGCCTCACCCACTTGTCCCTCCTACAGAAACTCATGCATAGTGGGGGAAGGGGCACTACAATCACCTGAATGAAAGATGAAAAGTCAGCCTTGTCTTCTGAAGATTGTAAATCTGTGTCAGAGATCACTGTTATTTATGGTGAATATTTGACTAGAAATTAACTTGTTTTAATGCTTAAAATATATATTTGTAATGACGACAGCAGATTATAAAGTACACATTTACCAGACAGGTAGGAATATACATTATCATGATACCATAATGGGTCCAAAGCATTTGTAATCTACCAGGTAAAAATATACACATTTTTTGTGTGTGTGAGAGAGAGTGCATGTGTGTGTATTTTAGCTGGTAGATTACAAATGCATTGGATCGCTACAGTGAAACCTGGATCTTCAACAAGCAATTCCCATCTTAAAATACTCCTTTACAGTAAGTCTCTTGGACAGTTTTGCATGCTTTATAGTTAAGAAGCATCTCTACTGGATCCAGCTCTCACTAAAGTAAATGGGAATCTTTCCATTTACTTCAATGACAGCTGAATCAGACATTTAGGTAGTTGATATTTTTTGTACACACATAATCCCTGGGCCAACTTCAGTCTGTATTTATGACTACTTCCACCAACTCAAACTATAATGCAGGACCCCATAATGGGAAATCTGCTGGGGGTGAGGAGTTGTAATGACAGAGAGTGACTGTAGCTTTCTCTCCCTTGAGGGGAACAATGCTGCACGGCTGTAATTGAGGACTTGATCCAACGGCAGCAGGTGTAGGAGGTGTAATCTATACTTGACTGCATAAGCATTAATGTATCTGGCCTCATATTTTGCCTATTTTGTGGACTTAATGGTTCTTTTGGAGCTAGGATAGCTTATTTGGTCACTTTATAAGAAGTTGATCTTTTTCATGCTGGACCCTAGTAGCTCCTGAGGAGACCATCACATGAAATTTTCTTTGGTGATTACTGACTAGATAGCTCATATCAGCTCCAAAGGAGTAATCACAGTCCATTGTGATAATCCAGTTGCTATGCAAGCATGCAAAGTCCGTGTGATAAAAACCTCAGGAAGGTTTCAGAGAAAGGAAACTGGGAATAGGCTCATTCAACTGCAATTCTAAGCCAAAGAGCATGGCCATCTGCACAAACACCCCAAAAGCACTCATGCATATAATAATAATGGGCCAAAATCTGGTGTCTTTAAATTGAGTAAAACTCCCACTGAAGTCAATAGGAATTTTGGGCCACAATGTTTGTTTGGCCTACTAGTAATTAAGTCTCCTTGCATCCCTGTGAGGTAGGTAAGTACAGTAGAGTTATCTCCATCTTACAGATGGGTACACAGAGGAACACAGGGTAAAATTATTTGTCCAAATTCAAGGAGCTCGGAAGCTCAAGAGGCAGGACTAATAGGACCAAAGGGAGAAAATAACAGGAAAAAGGGAACAGAAAGAAGAAGAAAGAGGAATGACAGATAGGTTAGGGACACCAGTGGGAGAAAAGAGAGAAGTGAAAGCAGGAGAATAGAGAAGAGATAAGAGACGGAGAGAAAAGGAGAAGTTGCTGTACTCAGGAAATATGGAGGAGTGCTACTCCGTTGCTCAAACATAAAGCAAAACAGAGACCAGGAAAGAAGAGAACATATGAAAAGGAGATAAAATAAGACAGAAAGGAGGAAAATTAAATTGGAGAAAATAAAAAATAGTGAGGGAAGTAGAGACAGTGAATAAAGAAACATAAATAGAGGAAGTGGGAAGAAAGCAAGAGAAGATGCTCACAATATTGACATAAACAAATCTTGTTTTCAAATATTTTATAGCTAATAATATAAGTAGCAATAATGACCTTATTTATTAAGTGCTAAATTCCTCCCCAAGGTGCACATACACAACTCTCATTGACGTCAGTGGGACTGTATGTAACACAGTGGCAGTGTTTGTGTTGTGTGCTCTTTAAGTTATGTCTACACTTCATCGTAAACCTGGTTCTGTGGGACCCAGGTTTGAGGACTTGGTGTTTCCGAGCCTGCACTTGAGGATCCACACTGCATTGTAAACCTAGGCTTAAAATTACTGATTCGGGTCTCACAACAGTGCTAAGGTGTTCATACTGCACCACGTAGACCTTCTGACTCAAGTCTGCAGCTTGAGCTGCATCTACACTGCAAAATGACATGGCTCGGCCCAGAGTCACAGCAGGACTCTAACTCACCCCCTTGACAGGGTCCTAGTCTTCACCCAAATCAGACTGATGTGCGTGGACAGACGGGGGGGCTTAGGCTCAAACCTGGACTTAGTGTGCAGTGTAGACATACCCTTAGTGGATACTGCTACTGCTATTATTCAAAGTTACTACTTTCGCACAAGCAGTAGAGACCTGTGATGCAGAGATAATGGACCCAGGTTTAAATGCTGCTGAAAACACATGCATAAGCATCTGAGGTGGGAATCTGGAGTCAATACAAATGCAAGAGCAAATAAGGGAATCTTGCAATACAAATTTGGAACAGGAAAGTCATAGCAAAGTGACTGCTTGCCATGGAACTCCAGAAAATCTCTGCTAACAGAGTCAAAGAGCCCAGTTATGTAACGGCTTTAAATTGCTGTAACACTGCTGAGTTCAACAGAGATATTCCTCAATTGCATGTGCAACTGAGAGGAAATTTAGACCTGTTATGTTTATAGAAATATCAAAACTTAACAACAGTAAAACCACAAATGACTCGGGAAATCAGATTTTATCTAAGAAGTCACTAAGCAGGACAGGTACTTAGGAAAGTAAATGTTATATATTTACATTTCCTGAGGCCTGTGATATTTACCAGAGGAAATCAGAGGTAACTTCACTGTTTAATGGAGTTACACCACTAAAAAACCAGTGAGAGATGAGAATTGGGCCTCTTTATTTTATATAGCTTTTTCTGGCAGATATCCCACAGCTCCATAAATGTAATGGACGAGGGAATGCAGAAAGCTTTTGCTTCGGAGATTTGAGCCTTATTGTTTAGTAATGTAACTGGTGCCTGTATTTTTATTTTACTGACATACCCACTGCAAATGGAGGGATGTGGGAGTGGTCGAAGGCAGGATTTGGCCCAAAAGATGGTAAATGAAGAATCCTTTTCTTGGTGCCAATTCAGGTTGGAGATTTTCTGAGAGCCCACAATGACAGAGCAGACAATTTAGAGTGATTGCTCTTTGTAGAAATACCCAGTGAGAAGTAGGTGCTCTGGTGATCATATGCTGTACCTAGATCAAGACATAGCAGTAATAATTAAAACTGACTTAATTTACATTAAACTATTACTGTTTCAATCAGATTGCTTCCTGCGGTTTCTGGTAATGCTAGAGAGAGGAAATCTAAAAGGATCAGGGAATATTTAAACAGAGGAAGGTGGAAAATATTTGTGAAAAGTTGAAAAGTAAAACTACCAAAAGTATTTAAGCATCTTGTGGATCTATTGTTTGCTTTAACTTCCTTACATTCTTGATAGCTATATTAGTTCGTATTAAGTTGAATATGGACCCAATCTTACATCCTTGCTGAGGTCAATGGGAGATTGACATTAATTTAAATGGGAACATGATGGGGCCATTTATGTTAATGCAACTAAATGTAACTGGTTTCATTTTTATTATAGTTTCATTTTCTTTCTTATTAAGGAATTTCATGCCATAACATTTTACAGTGGACTAATATGAAAACATGCAGGGTTGCAACCTCTATAATTATTCTAAAGGGAGGAGTTCTCTCATGTCAGGAATTCAATAAATAACACACCTATTTTACTGTCAACAGTGTTTTTCATATTAAACATATCTCCTTGTCAATGACGATACTAGAAGTAATGAAGGTACATGATACCTGAAGCATAAGCATCTGTCTGCTTAATACTATACTTGTGAAACACTGTGATCATGAAGTAATTTTTAGTTACACTTAAAACAACAGGTTAATAATATTTATCTTTGTGAGGTGTTTCTAACCAATCTGAAAGATTAAGTGATATATTTAAACTTTCTAATTGACCCTGTCTATTTTTGTGACTTTGCTCTATTTAATTAAAAATGCTCCAAATAAATTTCCATTCATAATACAACTTGTTAAACTGGACTTAACTACAACTAGTTGCTAAAGCTCTCTGTCTGTATTATAGCAGGCACCTGATCATGACCACTAAAGTTAATGTTGCAAAATGGCTTCCATAATAACTCCCTGTTTCCACCTGCTCAGAACTTTCCACAACATTTGGATTAATCCTTTTGGGATGAAATTCTCCATGTTTGGCCTCTGTCTTTTTGTAAGTCTGAACAAAGTTCTTCCAGCTGTTTTGGGATGTGCCATGAGTGAAGAAAATATGTCTTTTGCGGTATAAAAAATGTAACTACAGGGCTACCCCAGAAAACGGAACTAAAGTTTGAAGCTTGAAACTTGTCATAGACACAGTCCCCACTAACAAGTAATGTTTTTGGGTTGGTTTTTTTTTTTTTTTTTTTTTTTTTTTTGCTTGGTGTTATGATAATTGCTTTGGCTTTACAAAAATAAAATCACTTGAAGGGTGGAAGCTGGCTGAGATTTTTTCCTGTGTCTGTAGGTGTGTACTTGAAGAGAGATGACCAATATATGAGTGCACAGCTAGGCAGTGTGCATCTATCTATGTTTTAGAATTTGCAAGAGGTCCAAAACGGAATAGGTGTGGAACAAATTATTTGCCATTAGAATCTATAAACTGAACATGTTACATAAGTGTGGAGCGAGGAACTAACTGTACCTACACACTTGAAAAGTTGATCTTCTAAACTGTGCAATCCCATTAGTCCAGATTTTCTTTCTCTGTCCCACCCCTTTCTCATTAAAAAAACGGTAGGAAATTAAATGCAAAATGCCACTGTTAATGAAGTCTCAAGTCTGTGAGATCAAGCATGCAACAGTCATGACATTTCAAGATTTAATATCAAAGTTAGGTTGGCCACAGTGCACATATATAGCCCCTTGTTAAATGCCAACCTTAGTAGTACTCTTGCCTGCTAATGTATTGTATATAGTTATTAACGTATATCATAATATGCATATACACAGTCAGTACAAAAGGTAGCCGAGTTAATATGGCTTGAATGCATGTTGTGTGTGTGTCTTTGTGAATAATGAAGCACATTAAACAATCTGCCTCCCAGCTTTATATTGTGGCTGTTAGAATTTAATTACTGTTGTTTAAGAAATTAGGATGATGTGAAATGAAAAAAGAAAAATCTTCTCCCCTTCAGCCCTTTTTGATGGGCTCCAACCCGAAGCCAGAAGGATATTGTTAGTTGCTGTCTTTAAGGAAGGATATTTTTTAGCTCCCTGATGTATCAACTAAGGGGTCTTTAATCTTTACGGGTAAAAATTAAAGTCATCCCACCCAATTTGTAAACTGAATTGGGGGGAACTACATCTCAGTGACACAGGATCACATTGTCAGTTCTTTTGAAAACTACATGGTCCTTGAAAAGCAAGAGCAAAACGGGCTTTGTTTTTATTAATAAAAAGCCCCTCTCGCCTACGCGCCCGATTCCTACTAAAAGGTACGGAATTACAAACTGCAGATCACGTCGAAAACGTTTCAGGAAGCACATACACGCCGTACCGGTGAAAGGGAATGGAGAAGTGAATTTTCTCTAGACATTTTCTCAGTATTATTTCACCCTTCGATCGGGCAGGTTTTTGAGGGGAGGCTACCTGGGATTTCTGCCTTTTCCATAGTGAATCCGATTCTCTCTTAGAAATGCCCCTTTTCCACCCCCAAATGCTACGGACCCCTCCCTGCCTCTCATCCCGTTCGCTCCATCTCCAGTGGAGACGAAATCTTCGGAGAAGGCGCTAGGGACTCAGCTCAGTGCCGATTGTAGTGTTTTTGTGTCATCGGGCGAGCCTCACGCCGCTCAAGGGGCAGCCCGGGGTGCCTGACGCGCATACACACCCGTGTACACAACACAGAATAGCACACACTCGGCGTTAGGGAGCCTCACTCTGCTCCCTCTCAGAAGGGCCGACCCAGACGCCTGAGGCACGATTACACATTCACCCCTTACACACACAGATCTAATGTGGGGGTGGGGCTGGGGGAGGCATTTTCAAACAGTTTAAATAGCTACAGAAAATGACAAAGCCTTTCCTGAAAGGTCCCTTCAGCGAACCAGTTCTACTGCCCCCTAATTCTCCCCCCGCCCCCCGAGCGGTTATTGCCCATCCTAGTTGCAGCAGGATGCCAGCGATCTGGAGTCATGCAGCTGGCTTGGGCACCATTGGCTCATGAGGATGACACGCAGCTGCAGGAGTTAACATCTGGCCGCTAGCCCAGGCGGCTATAGTCCTGTTATGGAGCGTGTGTGTACGCGAGCCAGCTCCCTCGCTCCTCCCCCCGGTCGGGATGGGGGGAAACCTTGCATCACCACCCGGTACTAGCTCCACTCCCCTTTCCTCCTCGCTCTCGGGCAGGCTATTAATAGCATGACATCAGCTTGGGACTCGCAGCCAGAGTAAATACCAGCGCTGCCCACTCGGCTATATAAAGGCGGTGATGCAACCTCGCTGAGAGCCAGAGAGTCAGGCACAGACACACACACAGCAGGAAGGAGCCGCCGCTCTCCAAGCGGCAAACTAGGAGCTGCCCGGCCGCTGTCCCTCCAGCCACAGTGCCCGGCAGGGAGCCGCGCAGACAGACTGACTGACAGACAGACTGACTGACCAAGCCGATCGTCTTTTCATCGCTGTCTTAATCGTCCTTGTTTTTTGCTCCGTCCCGCTCTGCCGCTCCGGGGAGCGGAAAGGCAGCTGGAGCCGAGGAGGGGGCAAGGTAAGTGAGTTTGGAAATGGACAAGTAGAGGGAAGGAGGGAGGCAGCGTGGGGACTGGGACTTTCCTGAGTAACTTGACGGCGGCGAAGAACAGCGTTTACAAGGAGGGGAAAGGGAAATCCTCCTCTTGTCCCAGCTCAGCCTGGCCGCAGTTGGGAGGGCTGGGGGAGTTTGCAGACCGATCGTCCGCAGCGCCACAACTGAAAGTAAAACTTCATTCGGAAGAGTGAAGTTTCGGACTCCTAGGGCCACGCACAAGAAAAAAGACCCCCCCCCCACACACACCCCTTTCTACTGCTTAGGAGTCTCTGACACGTGCCCTAGACATCACGCCCAGTTGCTACCGCTTAGGAGTCCCCTTGATACTGCGATGCTTTTCCACCTGTGGTGTGCGGACACCTGGGGGTCGCAGGTTATGTCTAAGATTTCCAAAGGGATCAGCGCCTCCTTCTGAAACTTTTTAGGAGTCCACAAATGAAAAGAAGGTAGAAAACCGCTGTGATATTGTAAGCGCTTCTCTCCCACCATCCCCCAAAGTTACTTACAATAGTCTTAACCCTGACCTCTCAGCCTCAGGCATGAACTGAGGGAGCCTTATGCTTTATTATTCAGGTCACCAGCACCACTTCCTGGGGCCCCTAGATACAGGATACGTCCATTTCCCTTCATCAGAGAGACCCGTTTTTGAGCAGCCAGAGTTGCTTTAGTTGATTGACTGACTCGTTGGTTTCGCTTGGGCTAGTTGTAGCGCTCGAGACCACAAGGGGGCGCACTGCACGACTGTAAGTGCAGCTCTGCTATTCTGGAGGACGCCCATTGCTCGCAATCTCATACTGCCAAAGTTTTGCGGTGATACAGAAGTTTAGAGAAAAAAAATTAGTAAAAATAGCTCAAGGCACGCTCAGACTTTTGTTAGCGAAGGTAACAACAATGGCTCTATCTGTTGAGACTGGGAGACATACATAAGTGTTGTAAGGTTCCCAGTTGAGCTATTTTCCTGTAATTTTGGGGAAATATTGACACTTTTGATTATTTTATTGATGTACACATAGACTAGAAGTAATATCGTCCTGCAATGCGGTGAATAATTAGATAGTGGGGAAAGTCACTATGAGATAACTAGTCATTTTTCCCTCTACTGATGACTGACATGAACAAGGTCAGTTGCTGAACTGTTGCCTAACTGAACACAACAGAAAAACTGTTACACAGAACCAGTTTCCTGTGTGAAATCGATTTTCTTGGTAGTAACAACAGCAGAGAAGTTTGAAGCCAGCAGATAATGAGGCAGATACGACCTGGGATGTCAGAATCCTAAAGGTCAACTTGAGTGCACAGAGGTTGTGAACTGCAATTGCTCTTAATGCCATTTCAGATTAACCTGTATGGCTCACAGGGCTTATTGCGTCAGCTGCAGAGGAAAATGAATTCATCTGAGGAAATACAGCTAAATCGTTCATCTGCAGTAAAGCTAAAGGAAAACTAGGAATCAGGGTGACCTAAAGTGTTAATTTGTAATATTAGCAACTGAAGGACTCTTTAAGTAACATGAACACTGTATTTGGAGAATGTGCCTTGCCTGACACTTGAATGTCAGAATGTGAGAGATGAAAACTAAAAGTGGTGGAAAAAATAATTGATGAAATAATAATAATAATAATGGAGGGAAGTGTCAATTTTGAAAATTAACCCTGAATGACCAGCAAATCTATCCCACCTGCTATGGAAACAGATTGTGGAATGGATCTTCATCAGGAAATGTATTGTTTTTCTTGATGGTAAGATTCCGATGGAGTAGTGTCCACTGGCACCAGGAATGAATTGAGCCTGTGTGGCCCTATTCTGTGGGGGGCTCAGCACCACCAACTCCCAATGACTTCAATGGGAGATGGTGCTCAGCACCTCACCAGTTTGGGATCCATGTAGATATATGGACTTGTAGTTAAACAGAAATATCTAAATGTGGTTATATTCTTGGGCTACTTATACAGCAAGCCAAAGTGTGTTAGGTGCTTTACAAACATAGAGTAAACCAGGTCCTTGCCCCAAATAACTTACAGCCTAAGATAATTTATAGACAAAAGACTGGGAAAAAGGGATGCAAAACAATTTTTTAAAACTCTTGCTTATTATATTATTGTAATACAGGAAGTTTTATATGTTACCACATCTAGAAGCTGAAATGTTTCTCAACAGAGAAAAATACCAACCTTACAAATTTTATATTGATTTATGAGTATACAAAAGGTATCTGTCTAGCATTCTCTATACCTCTGATACCTTTGATTATTTGTATTATCATAGTGCCTGGAGCCCCAGTCATGGAACAAGACCCCACTGTGCTAGGCACTGTACAAACACAGAACAAAATGACAGTCCATGCCTCAAAGAGCTTACAAAACTGGTTACAAAAAACAAATAAGTGGAAACTAGCAGCAAACCCTACCAAAGAAAAACTGACCTAAAACACTACTCCCACAAACCTACCCACCCACAAATCTCAGCCCCTTCAAGCCCTTCTCTTTCCTAATGTAAAGCTGAGTAAGTAGAGATGCCTTCCAACATGTCTGAAGGTCAGCAGACTTGGGTTATTTCAGACCAAGGGGAGCAGCAAATTCTAAAGTCAAGGGGGCCCATATAGAATACTCCTTCATCACTCTTAAATCAAGGAGACACCAGTAAAAGCAAATAGGATTATAAAAGGGATTTTAGCAGAGTTTTGTTGGTGCTAGTGGATATTTGATAATAACTCCTCCAATTACCAATGGAAATCCAGCATGAACAATATTTTTCATGATATTTTCCATGAAATCTGTGCACATTCTTGGTTTCTTTCAGTGGTAATGCTGATTTTAATTAAAAGTTTACCCACATATTTTCTAAAAACAGACCTACCAGCAGCACTGAAAATGTATTAGCACAATTAATTACTTGGGGTAGGCTGGAGAAATTGCTTTATTGTTAATTTAGATCCCCGATTGGAGTAAATTAAATAGAATTATCCATGTAGAATTAAGCCATCGCCTTGAGCAAAAAAAAAAACAACAGAGACAGCTAATGCACATAACTAAGGTTTCCTCTACCCACAGACAAAGATGGGTTCAATCTCATTGGGAAACTGAAAGAACATCCTTGAATGTGTTGGTAAAATGCTAAATGGTAAATGCTGTTGTTCGTTTGTCATCTGGAAATCATAGGGATGTTTCTAACTGGTTGGAGATGAGTATCCTTTAGCTATCTGAGATTATAGGATTAATGGATATCAGTACTTCAGATGTTGACTCATGAGCAGGGGCTTCCTGAAGTGAATTACATAAATTTCCCAAGGTCTGTTGGAATAACAAATAGTTCCAGGGAATTTTCCCTTCTTTAATAACTGAGGTTGAAGTCTTGCACGCACTGAAATCAATGAGAATTTTCCATTGACCTGAGTTGGGCCAGGATTTCATGTGGAAAGTTTGGGAACTCTTCAGTTCTTCTATTTTTATGGAAAGCGAGAAAGTTTGGAAAACCTCCAAACCTGGGATCTGGTGACTGGGGCAAGGGAATTCTACATATTGGTAACTCACTAACATTAGGTTTTTGTATTTCCCTTTTACAAATACTTAGCTGTGGCCCAGATTCTGATCTCCGTTACCCCAGTGTAAATCTAGAGGAAATTTCTAGATAACTGAGAGCAGAATCTGGCCTTTTGTAGGGTGCATAATCTTCAGCACCACCACCCAAAGATGCAAAGTTATAGAACTGACTTAAAGGTGAGTGCACAAATCTAGGCTGACTACATGGAGCCTTCACTTATGTACACAGATGCCCTGAGGCAGTTATCTACTTATTTGCTAGGGAGTTAATTGCAACTGATTTTACTATAATTACCATAGGACTCAAGAACAGGTAATACTGCAGTACAGTAACCGGATAGCAAATGTGAAAAATCAGGACGGGGGTGATGGGTAATAGGCACCTATATAAGACAAAGCCCTGAATATTGGGACTGTCCCTATAAAATCAGGACATCTGGCCACCCTATACTGCAGTGACCCCTGACTACAAGACATACAGTTGACTGCATCCTGTGAGGAAGTAGAAAATACAATATGGTAAAATAATCTGAATTTTATCAATTTTTTAAAAATAAGGGTCAGATCTTTCACTGGTGTCAACTGGCATAGTTCCATTGGACTTAATACAGTTACATCAATTTACATTGGTGGAGGATCTGGCCATAAATGTTTAATCATTTTAAATACCTTAATTTTAAGGGTCTGCACCTTCAGATTTCATAGGAGCAAAAGAATGAAATATACTTCAAATTTTGCATTCCTCCTTCCCTCCAACTCTACTTCTGGCTTGATATCCCTGAATCTATATACAGTTCTTTACACTTGTGCCAACTTTTATTAGAAACTGCTTTGCAGGAATTTATGTTTTGTTTGAACAGTTTTGGGCTAGATTCTAATCTTGCTCAATCACACTCATGTAAATCTAGGCTTCCAGTGGATTCACTCTGGATTTACACAGTTGTAACTGAGGTCAGGATCTGGCCCATTTCTTCCAAGCTCGAATAGGGTGTTACAGCCCTTAGTATGAGGGATCCATTTATTTTATGTCTTTTTACAATTTTAAAATAAAACCTCTTCAATTGCCATTTTTCCTTCTAGAGGTCCTTCTCTTTTCCTCCTTCCCACCCCAATCCTGTCCCCACATGCACTGCCATTCTTGAAGGATTCACAATGCCATTTGACTTTGTAGAAAGATCCTGAAAATGGATTTGCATAATAAGATAATATCTAAAAAACAAACATCAATTTAAAATTTGATTAAATATAGATGCATTCACTTGGGACCTGATCCTGCATTGCTTGATTTCAGTGGGAGTCTGGATTGCTAACGAATGCAGGATCAGTCCTTATAAAGTAGACAGTACCCATTCTTTTGCAACCATTATGAACTACAGTGTTAACTTTCACACCTTTCCGTGAGACTCTAAAATAAATTTATAAATGTGTGTGTGTGTGTACACACACGCATATATACATAAATAGCATAAGAATGTTGTCTCAACCTATGCAAAAAATATACAGGGATTGGTTCACAGTTATGAAAAATACAGCTCTCTTCTGCCACATCTGTTTGGCTTGTTAAGATTATTGAAATGTTGGTTTGTTTTTTTTTCCTTTTCAGCAAAATGATGCTCCAACACCCAGGCCAGGTATCTGCATCAGAAGTCAGCGCCTCTGCAATTGTTCCCTGTTTGTCTCCTACAGCGTCACTGGGGTTTGAGGATTTCACAAACCTAGCCCCCCTGGTGAGGGAGGAATTGAGATTTGCCATCCAAAATAAGCGCCTATCCCACAGGATGTCCTCCACACTGGATACAGTGACAGTGTTGGAAAGACCTGTTGAAATGTCTGTTCTGAAAGAAGAGGTATCATTCCTTTGATAATATTTCTGTTTGATTGATTAGTGTTCTAATTTAATGGACCACAAAATATATCAAAGATCAAGAAAGTTATAATCTCAAACACAGACAGTCCTTAGTGCTCCATCTATAGAATAATTTTTGTATTTTATATTATGGAGTAGATGTACGTACACTGAGCAGAGGATCTGGCCCAGTGTATATTATACCACTTACAAGGTAATTTAAGGGAGAACAAGAAAATGTTACACAAGGTGCTGTGAGATAAAAGCCTAAACACAAATCACGGGATATAAAGACATCGTAATTTCTTCCAAGGGAAAGAAGCATATTGCAACTGTGTTGTGTTTTCTACATTTAATGGCACCCACCAGATTATGTAAGGAACCTTTCTTTAAAATTAAATCTGTCAATGTGTTCAGTGCTCCAGTGTTTCTTTATTTCTGTTTTCTTTAGATGCTACTATGAAACGCTATTTCATCTTTCATTTCAGTTAGGGCCAGTTTATTTTTAGCCTGACACAAGTAATAACTTCTCTTATTAAAGGAAGGGAGTATCTGTAGAGGCTAGTCGGTTTCTGGCTTCGTTACTGACTTGCTGTGGGACCTGGAGCTGTAGTTTAACTTTGATGTAGCTAGTTGAGGTCAACTGCAGGTGGGAGGTGAAAGATTGACTTTGCTCAGCTCACTACAGGGTGGTAAAACCAACTTGTGCCTTGTCTCCGCTAGGATTTTACATCAAGATCACTATCTCAGATTAGCTATCCCAATATAAAAAGACACCTTTCATTGCAGTGGAGACATAGTTTAAGTTGCTTCAATAGCCATTAATTGGTTGTAAACCAGTTATTTGGTTGTGAACCTACCAGGTGGCTCTAAGGAAAGCTCTACACAGCATGACAGCACCCTCTTCTGAAGAAACCAGCTGTGCCATTCTTAGACTCAGGAGACCAGACTGAACTCATGTACATTAGTATAATTCAGGGTAACTCCACTGAAATCTATGGAGTTATACCAGTGTAAAATCCAAGTGAGATGAGACTCTGGTCCATAGGGCCAAAGTTATTTTGGGTTTACACTGGAGTACCTGAGGGCAGAATTGAGCGCAGAGTGGAAACCTTTGTGAATTCCAAACACAACCATTGATCCCCACTTCATACTCCTGGCATCAGTGGGTGTGTAAAGTTGGCTGGGTTGAGTACAGTTAGTAGATTTTAGCAACTAGCATAGTACTCTGCTATCCAGCCACCAGACTAGGGGCCTGATCCTGCACATCATTATTACTCAGACAAAACTTCTCCTGACCTCAGGGAATGAAACATTAGTCAGTAGGATAAAATCTGTATATATTTTAATTTAAAAATGTTGGCTTAAATACATCTTCAGGATGTGACACAGAGACCTCATTCTGACCTGTTACATCAGTTTTACATTGATGACCTCAAAGGAGTTACTCTTGATTTACACTGTTGTGAGATCAGAATCATACCTCTAGGATGGCTGATGCTCTGTGTTGGTAACACACCTATCAGTGCTAACCTTTAGTATTACCATTATTTTAAAAGTCAGCAATTATCAACATGATTATTCTGCATTTACTGTATCATGCTGAGTATGTACATCTTGAATCTTGCTAGTTTTCACCCCAAGAAGATGAAAGGAAAAAGAGAAGAAGGGAAAGGAACAAAATTGCAGCTGCAAAATGCCGAAACAAAAAGAAGGAGAAAACAGAATGTTTGCAGAAAGTAAGTTACTGACTTTGAATGTTCTTACCCTATTTCCTCCTGCTGTTATTTAAGCAAGTAGGACAATGTCTTCGGGCTAAAGGTCAGGACTAGGAGTCAGGAGATCTGGACTCTGTTCCTGTCTCTGCTACAGGCTTCCTGTGTGATCTTGGACAAGTCATTTACCCTCTTTCTGCCTCATTTTTCCAACTGTAAAATGGAGATATTTAGCTACCTCACTTGAGTAGTGGAAAGCTGAATTCACCAGTGGGTGAAATTCACCTCTGTGCACAAAGCTGGCACAAGGCCTATGCAAAACCCTAGGGCTCAAGGGTGAATTTCGCCCAAATGCCTATAATGACCTTTGAGATCTTTAGAACAAATTTGGTTAACAATGAAAGATATATGAAAAATAACTGCAGAAAGAAAAGAAAAAAATGGTTGCAATTTCAGTGAGTGATAGTGTTTTATATGTGGATAATACTAATCTGAAAATGTAAATGGAACATGAGTAATTAATGTTATATTTTATATAATGTACATTATAGATCCTAATAAGTTATGCTTGCTCCATGCACCAAAGTTTGATTTCTCTATGAAACAGCTCTCCAGTTAGAAATGATCACTGATGTAGTGGCTTAAAAAATTAGAGCTGCATCTCATTTGGTTTATAATTAACACTCCTGATTGAACTTTTTAGAGAAGTAACTTACAAATCACAAATCTATCTACTATTACTATTGCTTATTGATACCATAAGCTTATGCCACTGCAAAAAAGTCATGATGTCATAAGAGTCCTATGGACAAGAGTGTTTATATATGGTAGCACAGAGGACGCAAGATTAGGAACAAAGTACCCTTTATGGTACTAATGTCTTTCTCCATTAGCAAGTTTGTGATTAGTAGCATTTAGTATTTAGTACATTTAGAGTACTAAGCAGTCTCTCAAAGGCCCATATCAGTGACTGTCTCTTTAGAAAAGTGCAGGGAGCCCATTAACATCACTCCTTGTGTTGGCCAGAGGGTCTTATCAGAGAAAAGCAGGGTGCTCCTTCTTATCATCCTACCCCAAAATGAATGGACTGCCTCCACATTCTCTAAGTCAGTGATGGCCTGGGAACAAGGAACCAGGTTAGAATCAAGGACTTAGATTCTGGGGTGCAACTTGCTGCAACTTCCACGAGGCCGTTGGACTGGCTGAGTGAGTTCATTATGGCTTTCTTTTTTTTGTGGTGGTGGCAAGTAAGATTCCTTTTGGCCAAAGCAATGTTTGGCAGGTAGCTGTACTGAATTTGGCTTTGTGACCATTGTTATGTTTCTTTAAAGGGCAAAGTGGGCCATTGACTGAATCTGTTCTCTAGACTATTATAAACTGGTGATGTACAGTTACATGGTTATAAGACTAATTAAGGAGGCAGTTTCTTTCTAACCCAGCCGTCACGGTTTGCTACCAATAAAGAACAGCAACCATCACAATAACATTGTGATTAACTATGTAAAATACTCACTTTAATAGTTATGTCTGTGCTCTGTGGCTAGGAATCAGAAAAGTTGGAAACTATCAACGCAGAACTAAAGGCCCAGATTGAAGAGCTAAAGAACGAGAAGCAACATTTGATATACATGCTCAATCTCCACAGGCCCACTTGCATAGTCCGAGCACAGAACGGGAGGACACCTGAGGATGAAAGGAACCTCTTTATTCAACAGATCAAAGAAGGAACATTGCAGGGTTAAGTGACACTGATGAGGCAAACCAAGAGATCTCATAGTGCATCTTTACACCAAAAAAACCAGAAACCATGGAGTATCTGACTCAATGCGTATCTGTAGGATCCTATTAGTCGAGTACAGTTAGGCAGGGAAGTTGCTTTGTGAAGCAGGAAGGATCATGTTGGCTTAGCTGTGATTCTTTCCCTCCAAAGATCTGGTCTCGTTCAAGTTGAAGAGTCCTTTGCCTCAATTCTAGGTTTTAGTACTTGTCATACTTGCTGTTCCTAGAAGCTACAGACAACAGCTCCAGAAGTTTTAGGTCCCTGCTCGTGCACGGTGCCTGCACTCATGATGTTTGTATTAGAACTCTATGACTTCCACTGATGCACATTGTACCGACAGCTGTGCTGGATGGACACTATCTTTCCTTGTTGCTGGTTGGGAAAGCACACAGAGTGTTTTTAAATTTTGCAGTTTCCAGAATGATGCTTTCTGGAAGAATGTATTGATACATAATGGGAAATACTGTAGTTTAAACAAATGCTGCAAAGACTTTATTGTCAAACTAAGCATTGTACTTATTTTTTTTCACAACACTTGTGTGGGTTTTTCTGTGATCCAGAGGCAGATTCTGAGAAGTCTGATAGGTGTGAGACAAGTGTCAGTTTCTTGCCAAATATCTATGTAGCTAACTTTGCATTTACTGAACTTGAACCCTACTACTGTTCTTCAGGAATTGCAATTTTGCCATGAAAAGTAGGAAAGCACTTGGCCTTTGCGCACCCAATGGATGATGCCCCATATGTATGGTGCACTTTATGGAAACAAAATTACACAGTAAAATAGACTTGAAAAATGTAATGATTCCCTGATGTCTTGGGGCCTGAGCCTGCAATCTTTATTCAGGCAAAACTCCCACTTATCATTCATTCTAGGTGAAATTCACCCCTGTAGAGAGGGCAGGTGCAAGGGCTATACATCATGTAAGCCCTATTTTGACACTATAAATGTAATTTAAATAATGCATTCATTTTGTGCTGGCCTTCTGCAGAGGTGTGAATTTCACCTTCTGGGAAGAGGGAACTAACCAAGAAGGGACTTTATTAGGAGTTCTGCTTGAGTAAGGTTTGCAAGATTGAACCCCAAGTCTGTGTATCACAGAAAATAGAAATGGAAAAGACTTATTACATTAGATCATCTAGCAGCTGATTCTGCACACCTTTACTCGTATTAGTAATCCTGTTCACACACATAGTCCCATGGGTAGCTCTTACTCATGTGAGCAATGGTTTGAAATCTCTCACCCTATCAGGATTATTTCTTATTGCTAGATGATTTATACAGGGGGAAAATTCTGATTGTAGTAATTTTTCTTTCACGTTTGAGTGGTAATTGCAGTCAACTAAAATGCTGTTTAGAATCCAAGAATAGCTTAGAAATTGGCGATGTAGTGAGTAACTATTTTTACTTTTTTAAAAATCTAACCTTAGATGTTTTGAACTACTAGTTGAGCTGCTGAACTAAAGAACTAGAGCTATGAGTGTTTAAATTCTGATATTTCTGTGAAATCCTCAGATTGTTTAATCCTATTAAATATTATCTTTACAGTTTTCTGTAAAAGAAAATATTATCCTTATTTATCACTAATATTCCTAAGAAGTTGAGCTAATAAATATTGCAAACAAGACAAAACTGAAAACACAAGTGTTGTACTGTTTTTTTTTATTTTTACTTTTTGGTGTCTAATATTATATATTTCTAAACTTCAATGCTTCTATTTGGGACCCACTATTTAAAAAGTATAAATGCCTGATCCTTGCCTCACAGGAGGTGTTGATCATCTTGCAGGATTGGGTCCAGAGATTTCATATCTCAATCAGTGGTGTCTAACTGCTTAATGATGCATTTTAAATGAAGCAAACCATAAGAATGGAGCTTACAGTACATAATATTTTACACCAGGTCTGCAGTGTTAAAAATACAATTTCAGTCTAAAGACTAAACCAATAGATACCTCAACCATCAGCTTCTTACTTTGCAAGCCCCAGATGGGTAAACCAGTTATCATATCTGATCCTTTTTTATTTTTATATTCTGCAATAGAACTTCTTAATACACTTTCCTAAGATCTGGATATACTGTAATGTCCTATATCATGTTTCAAATATGTACTTCAAGTACCTGAAAAGTGAATGTATAAAATACAACATATTGGGCCAGATTCAGTCCTGAGGACCCGTCTCTTGTTGCAGATTATGTGGAACTCCCAATGACTTCAATGAGAGTTTCTCAGATCTGTTGCTGGAGAACAGAGCCTCTCATGCAATTCCATTGGCTTAACTAGAGTTACACAATGGATAAATTTGGCCCATTGTTTGTCTGACACAGAATGTGTTTCAATAAACTTGTCAAATGAATTTTCATTAGTATTTGACTTCTGTAACATAGAAGCAATAGATCTAGGCATAATCCAGATACCAAACTCCTTGGCTTGTCCTTTGTGAATCAAATATCAGCAAAGGCAAAATCACAAAATTCATGTCTCGTCTTTAGGAATTTTGTGCGGTTGCTCTTAAATGTATTACTGGTGACGCAGGCGTCATGCTTTTGCTGCTTGAGTTAAACATAAATGTTATTTACTAGCATGCCAAATGTTAATATGGTACCACTACTTTTGTCAGAAGATATTCTGTTTTTATTTCTATCTGTTCAGTCATAACTGCTTTCCACAGTGTGTGTGTGTGTGTGTGTGTGTGTGTGTGTGCGCGCGCGCACGTGCGCATATGTGCTAGTATAATTCAGAAGTTATGGTACTGAAGTTAATTTGAATATACCCAAGAAAGCAATGTCTAAAAAGGCTAGACATGAGCAATGGATTGCATGGGTTTAGTAAATGTCAACTCTATTCGGGAGAACCTTTAAAACAGCATTAAAAACAATTTGTTTTCTATTCTCAAGGTTATGTTTTGATACTTTAATAAAAAAGAATTAATATATATTTGCTCATGTGTGACTTAATTCATTCTAAGGTTCATTCAAAGTCTGGAAACAATTTCTTTTCTTAGAAGAACAGTAAGCTATTTTTTTAAAATATGTTTCTGAGGTTTACAACAATAAGTTTCTGGAAGTTGAACTGCCGCTGCTTACTAAAATATATATTCCTCCAGCTATACACATTGTTTTGTTATTGTTATATTCAGTCTTTCACCTATTTTCTTCTTCTATCTGCTCTTATTTGGATTGCAATCTTGCTTTAGCTAGTGTGATTTTGACTTCTTATCTTGTTTTATCTTTGGTAAATTTGTAAGTCACTTGCTTACCTTCTGACTTGCCTTCAACACAGATTATTAACCACAGGTTTGTTTGAAAAAGTCTCATCAATAGACTAGGCAGTACTGGTGTTAATTATATTTGTTTTATAATATTTATTTTAAAACTTGGTATCAATCTAATTATGTACATTGCTAGTGTATGTAATATATTCTTATCACTATTACTCTTGTTCTCCTTCCCCTAGTCCCTCCTTTGTCTCTCCTTCTCGTAGTCCCCAATTAGATCCATGCAGATCACATTGCAGGATGGGGGATCTCCCTGATGGGGTGCCCCCTGATGGGGCTCCACCAAGACTGAGACCCACTAATAAGTGTATTTTGTTCTGAGTCTTTTCTATCTTCATAATCTACTTTTACACATTTTGCCCAAGAGAGCAGGTTCATCAACACTGGGATAAATAATCAGTGAATCAATTAAATTAATTAAAGGGGAGATGTTCTCAAAAACTGATTAAAAATAACTATTAATTCCATGTTTTACAACAGATTAAGAGGATATTTTAGACCTTAAGAGTACAGGTTGTCATTTTATAAGTTTGTAGCTTTACCTTTTAAGATGTTAACAAGATCACAGACAGCAAATATTCTGGTCTTGATATTTTTGTAAAAGAAAGATCTTATAGGTGATTATAAATTCAGAGAAAGAAATCTCCCACAAATGTAATTATAGGAGGAAAAACATAATCCAAACTATCTAAACTGAACAAAAGAAAAAAAAACAGAATAATTGGTTATGGTTACACTATGTTTTTTAAACTTTACTGATGGAGATCACCTAGTGGTGGTTAGCAGTAACTGCGCATGCCAGCTTCAAATCTGAAATTGTCAGGTGTGCAGTTAGGCACCCCTCTGTCTCTTTCCCTTCTCCTCCCACTTCCTGAATCCTGTAAATAAATTATTTTTAAAATAAATTAAAATAAATGTTAATATATAATTAATATATATTAATAAATAATATACATTTAAAAATAAATTAAATAAATAATTATGCATGTGTCTAACTTTACTACTGGGCGTAGTCCCATTGAAATCAATGGAATTATTCATGGTAGTAAAGTTAAGCTAATGTACAAGTGTTTGAAAGATTGGGCCCTGAAATTATAGTTCACAATGTGGAGTTAGGCTATGTCTACACGGATGGCGGCAAAGTCACCGCCGTCAGATCGACTTATCTGGATCGACTGAGCGGTCAGTGAAGACCCGCTCAGTCAATCCAGAAGTCAATGTTATTAATCCACCCCCGCAAGTGGGGTAGCGCTGCATTGACGGGAACGCGATTCCCATCGGCGCAGTGCAGTGAAGACAGCACGCAGAAGAGAAGCACAGAAGTAGACGGGAGTTATGCAAGTTCTTTGCATACTTTGCATAACTCCCATCGACTGCTGCCGAATCGCGGAGGTAAGTGTAGACTAAGCCTGAGACCTGCGGCTATATTTACTTATTTTATGCATCATGTGGCCAGAGCTTGCAGCTGACATTCACTAATACTGTCAAACCCAGTGCAGTAGAAAGGACATTATTACTAGCACTGGCCTCAATCCTGCAAATGCCTGATTTCAGTGGGACTATTTCCATGAGTAAAGTTACTCACATGTGGATGGGAGTGCAGCTCCCCCTGGGCTGCCAAAGCAAAGGGTAAGCAGAGCTCTTCCATTGCTCCCACTTCTTCTTGGCTGGTGTAGTGAGAGATTTTCATTCTGTTTAAATCTACTTTAACCATCAGAACTGATGCACAGAGCCATTAAGTGACTTATTCCAGGTCACAAAAAGCCAATGGCAGATTTAGAAGCAGAACCCAGATGTCCTAACTTCTACCAGTATTGCCAACTCTTGTGATTTTATCAGGAGTGTTCTTCTTACAACCCCAACTCCTACAGGCATGCAATTAAATGAGCATCTCTGTGTTCATAGTTGCAGAGAAAAGCTTGACAATGTGACTAGAGTTATCATAAAGACTTAGACATGAAGACAAATAAAATGAACCTAAAATATATTATGTTTTAAAAATCTCATTATTTGTAAGCAAATCTCATGATTTTTGTGCCTTACTCATGATTTTGGAGTGCTTGGGGTTGGCCATGCTGCATGCCCTGTGCTAACAGCCAAGCACTCTATGCTCTCTCTTGCATGACATGTAAGGATGCTGCTGTTAGAAATCAGTTATCTGTGGAGATTCTGAAAAGAGTCTAAAGACTAGGTTTGCTGAAAAAAATTATTTACAGCTAATAGTGTGTGTTGGGGGGAAGGGGGGAAAGTGGGATGTTTGTAAAAGATTTACTTGTTTTTAAAATAACCTGCTCTTTGCACCTAGTCAACAGCAGTGAGCAAAGGATTTCTTTGTACATTTATCTGAGTAGTTATTTCTATCTTAATTCCCATTAAGCAGCATTCAATTGCATCCTTGAATCTCCTGTCCCTTTGTGCACTGACCCTCCACTTCACTTCTCTTTAGAGATTGTTACTTGAATGAACAGAATGTTCCAGTGTCTGCTTATAGGGTGATGGCATGACCACATGCAGTGTCTTGTAATATTTTGTACTTCTCTACATGCCACATAAACAGAGTCCATGAAAGTAATATATATACAAGATGTGCAGCGAATAAGGCAACGACTTCTTACAGGAAACAACTCACTGTCATGATATATGGAATCAAAGATATTCTTAAACAGGAGACATTTAGAAAAAAAAAACTACAACTACAGACCACAAACAGGCTTCCATGTAGCCTGTGTTCCAGCTTTGTCTCCCTTGTTTACCAGGGACCACACCTCATTGGAAACTGTACAGCACAGAGACATCAAAGGGTTGAATAATATATTGCAAGTTAACATGTCAATGTATTGTGGAGGTCATGCATACAACCCCAGGGAGTGGGAGGGGAGTGTGGACTGTAGAGGTTAGCATTCAGTTCCTGCAAGCTCCTTGTGCAGCTCTCAACTGCTTCCCCTGCAGTTGAGCCAAGAGCTATGTCAATGTGCTCCAGAGGAGATATGTCCTGCCCTCCTTAGCCAGGATACCTCACTGTGATAGAGGTTGTCAAAGGGGGATTGGAGGTGGAAGATAAAGGGCATTGAAAAAAGCCTTCTGACAATAAACTAAACTGTGAACTTACATATCTCCAGCAAATGAACTTTTGACTCCCTTGCAAACAAGCAGTTCCTCTTCTTCAGTTCCTCCTTTGCTCTTCCTCTTCTCCACACTGCAGCCAATCCCCCACCTTCTCCCTGCCACTTCCACAGTACCAGCAGGAGCAGCTTTAGGCATAGGCTACATAAGTGACTGTCTATAACACCAGGTCTAAAGTGGCACTGAACTACCCCTGGAATATCCACAGCCACTCACCAGCAGGCCAGTTCTGAACACCTCTGTCTGCAGAGCTTCTGAGAACCCATTACCCTCCTCATCCCCAGAAACTTGTTATCCTTGCTTCCTGCTTACTCATGAGCAACAGGCTCCTTTGAGTCTCAAATGATCTCCAGAATCCTGCATTGGTTGCTGTGGTACCTTTATTGCAGTCAATGGAAGAATTTTGGGATGTTTTTGGGAACTAAAGGTTCCTGTTGCAAATAACTGAGCAGAAAACATAAACAAATGACTTGGAGAAAAAATGACACAGGTGACTGGGTGAGTAGGTCTGTGAGAGAAAGAAAGCAGGGAATGACTGGGATATGAGGAGGTACAAATTCTATCTTTGCCTGTGGATTCAAGGCACTTACTGCAATCCTTGAATAGCAGAAGAATCAACATGATGAATCAGAGTTTAAGAGAGTTTTGTGTGACACTGGAGGAAGATGGTAAGGGACCAGGAGGGGGATGAGGATTAATTTCTCCTGCTTTGCTTTCTTCTTTTGCTACACATCACTGTATTTCACACTGAAGATACCAGAGGCAGCAATGGCAGCTTAATGAATAGTTCATAGCAATCATAATTTGCAAATTTCCATCCAGCACCACAATGCACTGCAATGATACATAGAACAAAGCTAAGGGCATGGCAGCCACGTGCACCTTGTGCCTCTTCCCCAAAATATAATGACACTATGTAATGGCTTTTCAAATATTTTACTGAGTTTTTCAGTTGCTTTAGGATGCTATTCGTTGCTGTGTAGTTTAAGTGTTTGTGCAATGCCCTACTTGCATTCATGGTGGTTGGGGCAACTCTTTAGCAACAAACTTGTTATAATAAATAAAACATTGGCAATCTAGTTAGGAGCCTCTTAACAGCACTAACTCAGAAATGACAATTTAATTATCATGGTATCATGGAAATGGTACCCCAGTCTAACAGCTGATGTGTCATAAGCAAAAATAGGAAATTTGGACACTACTATAGCTGGGCCCTTCACACTGAAAGCTCACTGATACCAAATATGCGATAAGGTGCTACTCTGGTATATCAGCTAGAATCCTCTAGTTCTTTTCTTCTCCAGGCACATAAACAGTGAGCTGGAAGACATTCAGTTAAGTCTGGCATTCCTGACATTGCCTTAGGCCTGGTCTACACTGGCAATGGAGGCTGACGTAAAGCTGCTTATATCGACCCCTTAAAGTATGCATCTCCACTGGCATGTAAGTTCTGTTGATTTAAAGCACAGTAGAAGTCGACCTAATAAAACCACCTCCGCAAGTGGTGTAGCACTGAAATTGAATTCCATGGGTCAAATTTGTGTCAGTGAAGGCGGAGCGCAATGTAAATTGATGCCATTGGCCTCCGGGAGGTATCCCATAATGCCCTGTTGTGACCACTCTGGACATTCATGCTCTGCTGTAACATGGCTACGTAAACAAGAAATAGCTCATCCCCTCAAGCCCTGGGAAATTTTGATTTTCTATTTCTGATTTACACAGCATGGAGAAAGCTTTGTAGATGAACTGCTCATGGCAATTGCACGGCCCAAATGCGCTCCAGCTTGGAGTCGACTAGAGGTCTTGGATCTCATTGGTTTGTGGGGTGAAGAATCTGTTCTGGTTCAGCTCTGAGTAGCAAAAGAAATTTAGATATCTACGAGAAGATATCTTGTGGCATGCTGGAGAAGGGGCACAACAAAGATGCGCAGCAGTGCTGCATTAAGATCAAAGAGCTGAGGCAGGCTTATCAGAAAACTAGGGAAGCTAACAGCCATTCTGGCTCCTTGCCCAAAACATGCTGCTTTTACGAGGAGCTGCTTGCAATTCTCGGCAGTGACCCCACCATTGTGCCACCATGCAGCATCGATACCTCCAAAGAATCCCAGTCCAGGATGAATGAGGAGGACTCTGTGGACGAGGAGGATAAGGATGAAGAGAGCAGGGTGCAGGAGAGTGGGTATCCATTCTCCCTGAGAGCCAGGACCTGTTCGTTATCCCAGAGCAGTCCAGTCACACACAAGACCGCAGGACTGATCGAGATGCTGGGGAAGGCACATCTGGTGAGTGTGTGTGGCAAATCTTTTTTGTGCAGTTATGTCCCCAGTCCAGCTTCTTAAAAGGAGTTTGTGTTTTTGAGGGGAGGGTCTTACTAAGTTGTGGCAAACTTCAGTGGAGGGTTACTCCCGGAACAGACTATTTTTGTGCAGAGGTATGCTTTGAGAATCCTCTGTGGATATCTCAAGGAAACTTTCATGTAGGTAATCTGTTAACCTTTGCAGAAGTTTTCTGAGGAGGGCAGCCTTATTTCTTCCACCACGGTAGGATACTTTTCCCTGCCACTCTGCTATTAAATGAGCAGGCATCATCGTGGAATAAAGCATAGCAGCATAAGAGCCAGGCCTGTATCCCGATGCTTGCAGCAAACCTTCTCTTTCCCCCTGCTTTACCTTCAGAAGATTGATATTACACATGGTCACCTAGAGAAGATGGCACAAGTTTAAAGTACCCAACTAAGACAGTCACCCCGTTTTATTCCTCTGCCATAGATGGGGTCCTTGGGCACCTCCCCAAGACTATTCCTAGTCTTAGTACTGTTGTATTGTGGGTCCAGACACTGATTGTCCTATGTTTTCTGCTGCTATAATTCACCCGCAGTGTCCTCTAATCTGTTCTGCCCACCTCCTCCCAAACCAGTCCTTAGCATGTTACGGGGAGCCTGGTGATCCCTCTTCTTGCTCACGTGTGGATTGTGGATTTTAGTGCTAATGAAGCCTCTCTATAACAGATGCAAGGGCCCCTTGTTTACCATGTCTGTTACGCCAGTCCAACCCTTCTGAGATGTACAGAATGGAATGGGGTTCTAGTTTAGCCCTGTGAACATGAAGGGGAGTACTTTTTACATTGTAACATTTCCTTTACTACTTTGGGTCACCTAACAATGGCAACTTCGTGCTTTGCTTATCTTACAGTAGACACCTCAGCCTTCGGCTTCCCTTGCCGAACTCCAGCTGAAAGACTTTCCCAGATTAGGAAGCAGGGGGGAAAAAACACCGTGGGATGACATATTCAGTGAACTAATGAACACCTTTGCGGCTGCTGACAGAGCTCAGAGCCTGGAAGATGTCCATCTCTGAAAAACTAGACATGGAACACAGGAGATCTGCACAGCAGCAGGAGTGTGATACGCAACAGGAGATGGCCACCTGGCTTTTAGGCAGCCAAATTCACATTCGACCACCATTCTGCACTTGCTGAACCTGTTATTGAAATGCTCCTTCTCGCTGTCCAGGTGCCCGGTGTAGGGCTTCATTAGCCAAAGCAGCAAGGGGTAGGCAGGATCCCCCAGGACCACTACTGGCATTTCCACATCCCCAATGTTTATTTTTTGGTCAAGGAAGAAAGTGGCCGCCTGCATCTTACTGAACTTACTGTGTTCCTAAAGAGGTGTGTGTCATGCACCTTTCCAGACCACCCCACATTGATATCAGTGAAACATCCCCTGTGATCCACAATGGCCTACAACACCATTGAGAAGTACCCCTTCCGGTTTATGTACTCTGTGGCAAGGTGGTTAGGTGCTAGGATAGGGATATGCGTGCCATCTATTGCCCCCCCGTCCCCAGTTTGGGAACCCCATTGCGGCAAACCAGTCCACTATGTCCTGCACATTTCCCAAAGTCACTACCCTTCTTAGCAGAAGCCTATTGATGGTCCTGCACACTTGCATCACAGCAGCTCCAACGGTGGATTTACCGACTCTGAATTGATTCCCAACTGCCCAGTAGCAGTCTGGGGTTGCCAGCTTACACAGAGAGATGGCCACTCGCTTCTCCACTGTCAGAGCTGGTCTCAAGTGAGTATTCACGCACTTCAGGGCTGGGGACATCTCCGAGCAAAGTTCAAAGAAAGCGATCTTTCACATATGAAAGTTCTGCAGCCACTACTCATCATCCCACACCTTCATAACGATGTGATCCACCAATCTGTGCTAGTTTCCCAGGACCAGAACCAGCGCTCCACAGACTGAAGATGATGCGTGACAGCCTGCAGCAAATGATAATTGTTCCACTTTATGGCTTGTAGCAGGGCGGCCTCAGTAACATAACTATTTTCCATGCTGCAGCTCCTCTCTCACCTTTGAAAATACTGCAGGATAAGCCGTGTGGTATTTGTAATGCTCACAATGATGGAGCTCGCTCTGCTCTGCACTATGTCTCTCCAGCAACGGCGTGTGCATGGCATAGAAAAATGGCGCGAAAAACCGTTTGCAGTTTCTTTGGGACAAGAAGGGAGGGTGAGGGAGCACGCTGCATCATGGGAGGACAAGTTTCCCAAAAGCCTCTGTGGCTAGTTGCACTGTGGGATAGCTACCCACAGTGCACTGCTTTGAATGTTGACCCAAAATGTGGTGAGTGGGGATGCAAGAGCTTGGCGCAAAGAGCGTGGTGTGATCACGCTCCTACAACTTCTAAAATTTGGCGGATGAAAGTTGATTTAAAGTAAATCAACTTCAATCTGTAGTGTAGACATACCCTTAGATTCCTGCTCCATGAGAAGCTAGATAACTTTGTGTGTTAATGAGAGTGATGTGTCTGTCCTACAGATAGAACCTATTACTAAAGGAGCTTTCTACTCCTGCTAAAGGAGTGGGAAAGGCCTATGTTTTTAGAGATACATTTCAAAGGTTCTAGACCTCGCTCCTTGTGTGTGTGATGTATGTAGTCACAGTGGCAACAAAGTTCAGATCTGAGTGCCTAAATCCATATCTAGACCCCAATCCACATAAGCATATGCTTAAATCCATTCCTTTTCAGGAAATCACTTAAGCAAGTGTATAATTTTAAACACATGCTTAAATCCTATTAACTTCAATGGAACTTGATCACATAATTACAGGGAAGAATGAGCTCGAGACCTGTCTGAATCATTACATCTGACACTGATACATCAAATTAAATTAAAAGGAAAAATATAATACCACTAAAAACAGCCTGTTACCATCACTAGTTATAATTATGGTAAGAATCTGTCCTATCTTTTTAAAACTTCTTAGTTGTATCTTATATCGCTAGTAATATAACCGGGCCATTGCTTATTCTACTTTAATGCCAGGAAAATAATGATGAAGAAGAAACAAACGTGGTCCTTACCTCCTCCAAGACCAAAATCTAATGGAACTGTCTCAGTTCCTCTGCACGAATTGAAGGACGGGTCACTAAAAGGCCATACTGGTGATTCCATACTGTGTGTGCACCATGGATATCTAGAGATTCCACAACCATTGTCCTGGCTCAGAACCAGGTCTATCAGCTCCAAAAGCACAAGCTCTTGTGTGCATGACTTCAGAATTAAGAGAAAGTTATAGTCTAGTGGTCTGAGTAAAGGCCCAGCCAGCAGATGCTTCTTTGTTCTAATCCAGTTCTAACACTATCAGGCTTGGTCAAGTCACTTCTGTGCCTCAGTTTATCCATCTATAAAAAGAGACTATAAAAGGATTGGCTAGTTAAAGTTTGTGAAGTTTTTTGGAGATGAAAAGCTCTAAATAAGTGTTAAATAATGTTAAGACACAGCATCTGAATGCTAAATAACAAGACTTGGGAAATTATAAAGTATTTCTAATTTTAGATCATGAGTACATGTTTTATTAAAGGAACAGAAGGTATTAAGCCCAATCTCCTTTTAAAATGATTTCTGTATAAAAGAACCCAATTAATTTTATTAAGTCATTCTAGTAGCATCACCTAGGTTACTATAGCAGCATCTTGTATGGAAAGACAGATTACCTCAACTTTATGAAAAGGTAATTCTGTTTCTCTCATGTAAGTCATGGTAATAAATCCACATTCATAGAGTAAAAGGTACACTCATCAGCTATCTCGTGTGCTCTCTTATTTCAGGTTAATTTAATGTTCAATATATGTAAACTGCAAAAACATTGTGTCATATTTTGATTTATAAGCCCCAAGTGACAAACTGTTCTGGGCAATTAACACAGAATTATTGCCAGAGTTGTGAAATATTATAATAATAAAACTTGTAAGAGATACACCTGTTAAATGTGCATGAGCTATTGTGAACTCCAGTGGTTGGTGCAATCAGATTGCAAATTAAAATAAAGATCCAAGTCTGGCAGGTGAGTCTGTGTTGCTTGCTCTACACTACACTGTGCTGGATTCCAATTGCTGAAAGTGGTCTCTTGTGCTTTCAGCTCCTTTGTCAACAGTGGAGACAGTTAGCCAAGTTCAGAACTGAAAGTCTCTGGGCCAAGTTAAATGGTGACTAGATGGTGGGGTAAGTTATATGTTGGGCCTGATCCTGATGTCAGATTGGAGCAAATCAGGGGTAATTCCATTGATTTAAGTGGTGTTACTTCTGCATTATATGAGTATGAAAGACAAGAATCAGCCCGTTGGTTATTGTGATACACTCACAGCACTCACCACCAGACTGGCACCTCCTGCTGGTGATCTGGGGAATAGCTCAAGCAGACACCCATGTCCACAGGTGTATTCCATCACACTTCCTCGGGGTTCACTGGTAGTCCTTCTGGCCGCCATCAGTACCCACCATGTCCTCTTCCTGACCTGGCCCTCCAGCCAAGCCACAATCCATGTACCCACCTTCCAGGGGATTCTGCGGTCCTGGTTCCGTCACTTTCTTCAGTGGCCACTGCAGTGCACCACCACTCCAACAGCGGTCTGGGGGAGGTGGGGAGGGACCCGGGCCCACCCACTACGCCGGCTCCCAGCCCAGGGACCGTATACGCAGCCATCTTTCACCACCTCTCCCCCAACTCCTCAACAGACTAGCCCCAGTAGCTCTTCCACCCTCGTATCAGGGCATCTGGTCTGCTGAGCTCCAGCAGTCAGCCACTGCTCTGTTCCAGGTCCTGACCTCCTTCCACCCACAGGGAGGGAGGGCGGGTGGGCGGGCGGGCGGGTAGGTGGCCTTCCCTTCCTGAGCTCCTGGGATTGACTGACCCTGTTCTGCTTAGCAGCTCCCTTTTATACTGGGCTCCTGGGCCCTGACTGGCTATCCTACAGCTCCTTCCCATTGGCTGCTTCCCCAAGGGCCCTCTTAACCTCTTCCTAGCCAGTGTGGGGCAGATGCCTTATCACAGTTATACATTGATCATAAACACATGTAAGGGGCAGAATAACCTGCAGAAATTTGCCATTCGTTGGGGTGCAACATGAATGTAATTTATATGCCAAGGGGCAGAAAGTGGAGATATAACAGGCAGTAATGGCTGGTGTGTGTCCATAAGTGATGTGACTGCAGGTAGCAAGTTCCCCTACCTTCTTCCAAATGCATTGTTCTGCCCTCCCCTGCAGGATGATCATACTTTCAAAGTCAAGGACACTGTAGCAGGGGTGTTACAGGGAACCATTTTGGTGGGGGCTGAGAATAAAGAGAAGAGGGGTGATCAGATGTCTCGATTTTATTGGGACAGTCCCGATATTCATGGCTTTTTCTTATGTGGCGGCTATTACGCCCCATCCTCTGTCCCAATTTTTCACACTTGCTATCTGGTCATCCTAGCCCCTTTGTCCCCCGCCTCTACCTTCAGCCCATGAGCTGAAAGGACACCAGGGCTGCACATGACAGGAAGCCCCTGCAGAGGGCCCTTCATTCCCTCTTCTGTGCCTCACCCTCTGTGGTCTGCAGCCCCTAAGTGTGAGCCAGGCTGCTAAAGCCCCAACAGGAGTTCCCCTGTGGCAGCAGGTGGTCCTGTAGGCTGCCTCACTACACAGTGCCTATAGTGTGACTAGCAGCATCATAGTTAGACATTAGACTCATTAATGGCTAGTTACCAGCCGCCTCTACAGGACGAGTAACTTACACTCTCCTGTTAGCTGATTTTCCCCCTTTAACAACCTTCTTCCACTTTAGTATCTGTTAGGCTTGTTTTGCATACCCACTGCATACCAAATTGGCTCAAGTTGCTGCATTTTATCACATACACTCATTTTAGGAAAAATTTATACCCGATGAGTAATTCACACACTATTTAAGTCATCATTAAATGTGGCCCAGCATATGCTTAATAAAATAATAATAATAATATAATTATTATAACTTTAATTATGCTTAATAAAATAATAATTGTTGATTCTGGACACTTTGTGATCAGTGTGGATACCAGTGAGACATGGTACGCCTGATTTGCAGATCAATAAGGTGTAATGTGCAAGGTTTTCTATAAATGTACTATTTAGATACAAAGCCTAAAATTAACTATAATATATCATGCTCACTAAGCCTGGAGAGCTAAGCAGTTACTCAGAAGGCTGTATACAGGAACGGCTTTCTTCAGGGGCCCTGCCAGGGAGTCAGTGGATCCTCTGGTCCAACCGGCAGCACCTCCCGTGGAGTCAGGTGTTGATGGAGCGCCCCCTTTGTCTAAGTGGTGACGACTTATACCCTTCCATAAACAACCTTCACCTAATTATCTCTCTCATTATCATATATGCTAATTACCTACCTTGGGTTTCCACCCTTAACTACATTCCATTCTCACCATAATAACTGGGGTCATCAAAACAACATCTGGTGATAGGAGGGGCAAAGTAAAAGTATGCCCCTTGGCAATAAAACAGTGTACCCCCAGACATTCAAGGATGACTTGTTGATCCCATCACCGTTATCTATGTACAGCTGCAAACATACAGTATCTGTATTTTGTCTTATTATGTGCTGTGGTGTGCAGAAACTGAGACATCTATAAGGTTATTCAGTTTCTGCCAACTGGAAGATGTCATGCTACAGGGGTCAGAATAGCCAAGCAAGCAACTGAAGCTATGCTAGGCCTGTAGGACAGTAGTCAAGCAACTCAAATTGTACTGGGCCTCCAACAATAATAATAATAATAATAATAATAATTCTTATAACTTTCATTTATTATCACAACAGCATCTAGAAACCTCAAATGAAATCAAGGCCCTATTGTGCTAGGCATCATCCAAACACAGTCAGAGGCAACTCTGCCCTGAAGAGCTAATAACATAAATAGAATAAAGAAAGAAGTGTTACTATCCCCATTTTACAAATGGGGACCAGGGAGGGCCTTGTATTATTCTCTAGTGACCCATTGGGCGGGCTTATTGTACGAGTGTTTTCTTATTTTAGATGGATCTAAGCCCAGGAGGTGTTACCTGTCCCCCTCCCTGAAATCTACTTGCAGCACAATTAAATGTTTTCAGTAAATGAAATATTTTTCAAATGAATTTGATAATACTTTTTAGTCTGGTTTTATTAATTGAAAACCAATTAATAAAAAGTCAAGAAAATGGGTTCCTTTCAAATCCTCTGAACTGAAAACAACTTTGAATATTTTTACTAAACTAGTTTTTCATTTTTTTGACTAGCTCTGATTGCTTCATAACTGTTTTCTCACCAGACAGAAACAAACAAATCACTGTGATCAAGGGCCTTGAGGGAGTTGGGATTGAATGGGGGAGAAAGGATGATTCTTGGGTCTTGGTAACACATTCAATACCCTTTCTACAACCCTCTCCTTCACCTCCCTGCTAAGAAAACAAATCAAGACAAAGTAATGCCCCTCAGACTTTCAAATAGTTTCTAAGTGAGGGTTTTTAATCTGGAGATTTCAAGGTTTATCTGATCTTCCAGCAGCTTCTGCCATCTTCTCATTAAAATGTATTAAATGCAATCTCCTCTAGGTAATATTTTAGATAGGTACATGAACAACAACTAGTGAGCTAGAAATGCAGCTTCAACTAAACACTGAATCAGAAAACCAGAACTAGCATTTCATAAACTTGAGCTAGTCAGTTTCTTTTCACCACCATTGTCATGAATCTCTGTTTGATTAATAAAATGAAACAAGACACTTTATTGTACCTGGGAAAGACAAGAACAGATGGTTACAAGTATCTCTTTCAGATAGACGCAGTAACATTTATTAAAAGATTTGGACCAGGATCTAATTTGGAACTGGTGTTTAGGGTCCTAATCTTCTGGGCTGGCAGAGATGGGAAGCATTGCAGAAGCAGTATCAGTTATTCCTGTGTGAAATTCTTCAGGGGCAAAGGAACAAATGCCATACAACATTTTAAGTCAATGGACAGAAATTAATGGCATGTCAAAATCAGCAAATTACAATACAAACCACAGAAACATATAAAAATGACACAGGGGACAATATGTCCTTTGGGGACGGGAAACAAATGAACACTAACAGCCAGGAAGCAGACTGTTCAAAAGAGGGGATTTCCCTGGTTTACCCTCACTTCAGATAAATCACTGGGCAACACAGTCATCTGGTGGGAGAAGAGAGAGCTTCTTGCATCTAGTGAACTTTCTGGCTGATTCAGGAGTGCCATTGATAGACCAGAGAAACTACATGCCATCATCTTCTGTCAGAAGGATAGCTGTCCTGCCAAGGGATAAGGGTAATGGGAGTAAAAAGGGAAACACCAGAAATCCTTGGGATGCTGGAAGAATGTTGGAGAACACCTTGGGAAAAATACCTTCTTGAATCAGTGCTTCTCATAGCTGGTATTAATGAGAAAGAGACAAATTTTGTCCTCAATTACAATGGCTGACTTCAATGGAAGTGAAATTGATGGCAGATTTTAACAAGCATATAATTGAGGGCAGAATTTGGTTAATGAAACCTAAGCTTTTACTCATATTTAGTGGCTAATCAATTTCTGATGTATAATTTGATTACTCAAAAATAGATACTTCTAACTGTGACTTTGAGAGTCTTTAATACACATATGCATGGGTCTCCCCCTGACCTCAATAGGAGCTGTAGGCATTCATCTGAGAGTAGCATTTCATGAATTACATAAGGTATTTTACCATTTCTACTGTGGCAAATAAGAAACATAATAGACAACAGCCCAAATGCAGAGTTTCCATTCACTGTCTCCTTCTATGAAATGTGGTATTTCAACCACATGCTTCTTACCAAACAGTCCTTAGATGAGCTCTTGTGAACAATTCAAAGACTGCAACCAGACACTTGCTTGTGGATGGCAAGCAGTACAGAGCAGAACTGAAACAGAAACTCCCTAATGCACTTTGTTCACAGCAGCCCCATATTTTCTCTCTTAATAACCAAGTGCTACCCTCCCCCAAACAACAGCACAATTCCTTACAAGAAATTCTCCACTGATTTTACATCCTGTGAATTCCCACTGACCTCAGGGTCGTAACAGCAAAAGTCCACCTACTGTAATATGCAAGAAGCGAAGAGGCAAGGATCATGAATGTAATATTTGAGAATGTCTTTAACCACACATGATCCTTGCATATCTCTTGCATTAAAGCTTGAATAACTGAGCCTTGCATGCTTTGCATCATTCATGGGTGATCTTTGCACTTTTGTCAGTATGGGACAGTGTTGCATGGAAGGTAAGTCAGAGCAGAATTTGATCCCTTAACAATAAAACAACACTAAACAGTCACCCAGACTAAGTGCTCAGGCAATATTGGTCTTGGCTGCTTTTAACAGGCTTGATAATATTGTAAAAATTGGCTTTATATAACTCAAAGCATTTCCAAAAACCATAAACAAAATCAAGTAAACTGGAAAAGCATTTAAGAGTTTTCTATTTTTGTCTGACAACAATTTAGTAACTTTGTCCCCAGTACTGCAATCTGACTGCCACAGGGTTTCAATGTCCAGACTGATCAGATTGTGGGATTGGGGCCTTTGTGTGTGTGTTTTGCTTCAGTTTGTCAGAGAAAAGTACTTAAAATCAAATTCTTCTACTGCAGTTTCAAAACCCTAGACTTGAACTGAAACACTTTCACTTTTTTGCCAAGATCAAGCGCATGCATAACAGTTGCCACTAGATGACACTATAATTTAGGACACCTTGCTTTGTGTGGTGCTCATTGAAGTCACATTTTTAATTATGATATAATGAGAACTAATGGAATGACACAGAAGTATTTTCCAAAACACCGACAAGACATTTTTGTCAACATTTTTGACCTAGATAATAGCTTTGTGACATTGACCTTTACAGAGCTATCAGCATAAAAATTTTAAAGGTGGCAAAGAAAGTCATGTGAATTTTTGCTTAATGAATTCTCTCTCCATATTTGTACACACACGGAGTTGTGTTTAATCGACATAGATATGTCAGATGTTTCAAATATATTACATATGATTGTGGACAGCAATAAATGTAAAGGAATACTTTCATAATAGTTCATATCTGTATATGAGCTCACATAAAACCAATCTGAAAAATGTATACCACTCATATAACATAAGTATATAAACTGCATATGTTTTTATTACCCAGGTAGGTCTGTCAGAATAGAAGAGATCTCTGGAACTCATACTTCTTTTGTCTCCTCACTCATGATCATAATCAGAGAGCAGAAGCCAGGGAAAGCAAGGAAAAGAGATAAAAGGGCAAAAAGAAAAAAGGGATAATGTGGATAACATTCTTCACCTCTGCCCTGATGCTTAAAAAACACTCAAAGAGTTCTAAAAACAGGGGTGAAATGGGGAGTGTCATATCACATGGAACATTGGGGCCTGAAGGTTCTGCGGCAGTTGAGCGGGGATTTGAAGATCTTCTGGGTGGAATGCTGGGCCCTGAATGTTCCATGACAGTTGAAAGTGACAGCTGTGCAGTTCAGCTGGAGTGAGGAGAGACACCTAGAGTTCTGTTTCCCTGATCCAGTCAACTGGGGCCCCAGTGCCTCACTTGCCAGTCAGGAACCCTCACAGGAGGAACTGGGCTGATCTCAACTCTCATCCCGCTTTGGACTACCAGGGCTGAGTAAAATTAATTCTCTGTGATGGCATGACTGGCCGTGATGCTCACTGAAATGCACCTAGTTTTATACTTATGCTACACTTCCACTGGTATAATGTTGGATTACATGTGATCAAATCCTTGGTGGCCATGTTTTAAATGTTATTTATAATTCACTCTCTGCAACATCATTGTGATTTAGATTTAGGGCTAAATTCTCAGTTACCCCCATGCAACCCTATTGATTTAAGTGGGGTTTTACACGTGTAATTAAGGGCAGAACTTGGTCACATGTTTTCCTCTGACCAAGCTACAGATTTAGAGCCAAATTGTGCCCTGACCTACAACCTGTCAAGCCCTGCCCATTTCTGTGTGGATGCAAGGGGTGTAAATCAGGGCAGAATTTGGCACTTAGAGTGACTTCCAGTCACAATGAAACATTGGCAGGTTTACAAGACTTGATTACAGGGATTTCCCCTTATTTCAGCAAGTCCATATCTTGTAAATGAGAGCTCTTACCAGTGTTAACTAGATGGATAGCCCCTAATGACACTTCACTGATCACATTTCATGATTAATAGAATATGTTCATTGAAACTTTTTCATGACTTTCAGCTATAACCAAAGATGTTGTCGTGAATTATGATAATAGGATAGCAGGATCACAGTGATTATAGGCAGACAACACCGGTATGGTCACTGAGTCTGCTCCATGGCAAGGGTAGGAAATAGTTTAATGAGCTATTTGAGTGATACCAAGTACTTTGAACCATAAATGAGCAGTCTTGGTATACCTAAACAGTGAGTGAAACAGCTTTACAATATCAAAAAGATACAGACAGGGGAGATCTTACAGCATTGGTCAATTTAAAAAATATATATATTTTAAATAAAAAAGGATAAGGACACAATTTTCAAAAGTGCATATGCAATTTAGAATTCTAAGTCCTATTTTCAGAAGTGACAGAAGCACTTAGGAGTCCAGGTCCCATTGACTTTCAATAAGACATAGGCTCCCGAGTGCCTAAGTAACTTTTGAAAATGGGACTTTAGCCATCTGGGGCTACAGCTACACTTACGATGGCAAAGTCGCCATTGTCAGATTGATTGCTCTGGATCGACTGAGTGGTCAGTGAAGACCCACTCAGTCGATCCAGAAATCAACGTACTAAGACCACCTTCGCAAGTGGCGTAGCGCTGCGTCGACGGGAACGCGGTTCCCATCGGTGCAGTGCAGTGAAGATGCAGAAGAGGAGCCCAGAAGTCAACGGGAGTTACACAAGTTTTTTGCATAGCTTGTGTAACTCCTGTTGACTGCCGCCGAATCCCGGAGGTAAGTGTAGACAAGGTCTAAGTCACTTAGGCCTTGCAACACTGAGTTGAGAAACAGCTAAATCCCTTTAAAAATCTGATCCTTACACACCTAAGTAACTTTGGCACTTTTGAAAATTTTACCCCAAAAGCTCCCTCTCATCATTGGAAATGGAGCATTTTGTTGGCTGTTACACTACACAAGATGCCATCTCTTTTTTCAAAAAGATGATTTAGTTCAAGCAATCTCATCTGACAGCTTTGAATTCTTCACTTGCACAGGTATTTTTCACATCTATTACTAACCCTGTTTAGTTCTCTTTTAGTGGGTAGGTCCTTAAATCAAAGTATTGAGGCCCAGATATTCAAAGACATTTAGGTGCCTAATTCCCATAAGAGTTAGGCATCTAAATAGCTTTGGGGATCTGGGCCTTCATAGTGAGGCCTATAAACTATGAGTTGTACTTATTATGTTTGCTCTGCGTGAGTAATGAGTATTCACTGAAATAACCAAAGTTTACTTAATATACACAAACCTGCAAAGCCTAATTACATACAGATTGTTGCTTTGGTTGGTCTCTAGCAGATTTTCAAACACAAAATGCAGTGAGTGCCATTACAGGACTCACAAACTATTTCAAGGGATACTGCCCTATTCCTACACACTACATCAACAAATCACCATTCAAACTTGAAACTCTGAGGCTGCAGATTAGGACTATGAGGTAGAAATGCAAAATAGTAGTAATATTATAAATGTTTAAAGGGAAACCCACAAATGCAACATAAGGATTATGAAATCATACATAATCATAACAATTTACAATTTGCTTTTTGTTTCTCAAATTGTTGGTATGTGCAAAGCTACTGGGAAACTAGAATTTAAATATTAAGACTCACTTTTAGGATAAAGAACCAGCAATCTCACATTGATAAAAATTCAGTTTTGCTGAAAGATGGATAAATCACAAAATCCTGTTCCAGAATACACTTGGTCTCACGTAAAACCTAGGATGGATTTTTTCAGGACTGTCTCTACTTTGGTTGTTCCTAAGCCTTGACCAGAAAGGTAGAAAGGTTCTTTCCAGGATACTACATGTAAGTCAACGAAGTTCCAGAGAAATGACAAATATTAGTAATGTAGTGCTGAGAAATTATGTTATTATCTTCATCTGTGAAAGTGTAATTTCAGGAAATCAGTGGTTGTAATTTTGCCACCAATATCCAAATGTTTATGATCAGCAGTTCAGCTATTACTAATTGTGGTAACAAACTGAGATATGTATGCAGAGATCAGACATACATCTTGCAGTCTAAAAAACATACATACATACATCTTGCTGTTTAAAAAACATTGAAAGTCTCATGTCAAATACGTTTATGAAAACCTCTCAAAAAGTTATTTTTTATTATTAGAAGATAATATGGCCTTTGATTTGTAATCTAAGAAGATCCACTTTCATATCACATACACACAAATTAAATCAATTCTTATTATTCCTCATGAAAATTGAAGACTACAAAGAAATCTGCCTGCACTGCACTAAACTGTGAAATTATAACCCTAGAGAACAACCCTTAATTGTTAATTGAATGACATCAGAAAGTAGCACCTAAACTTCCCATTAATAGCATTCTGCCAATTTCCTATACTCTGGAGAGTGTTGGTAAGAGTTTATTAAATGAACTGTCATCGATCCTAATGCTCATCTGTCTGTATTTTATTACTTGGGTTTAAACAGGGTCTTCTGAAGGGAATGAATTACTGGCAATTGTAGTCAATAATGAGAAAGTGATGCATGGTATAAAAATAAGACAGGCAAATTTAATATTATATGGGAACCATTTAAAATATATAGGAAAATATGTCATATTATAAAAGTGTTTGAAAAAGCACAGATATGATGTGGGACACCATCTAAACAAAAAGGAATCCCCCAAATGGAATCCTCAGATTTCTCAGATCAAGAAGATATCAATGTAGAATCTTATCCTTTAAGGAGCAACCTGCAGCCAGATTGCTATGCCTGCACAGAGCCAGGTTGACTTCAATGGAGCAGCAGTCAGCTTGCATACTGCATATTGCAGGATCAAAGCCTTATTTTTTGATACATATGGAAACATTTGTGCATAAGACATTATGGTGCAAAGTCTGCTTTTTGAGATCAATGTGGATGACTAGGGTCTCTGATTTCAGTGGTGTTGCACAGAGCATGTGAAAGCAGAATTTGGTTCTAGAAATATGACACTGATATTAATAAATTGTATTTAATAAAATATTTCAACAACAAGAAAACAAAATAATAGTGAATAATAGTGAGTAAAACACCTTAAGTAGTTTAACTACTGTAAATAATAGGGACTGTGTATTGTAAATAGGAAAAACTAACAGGAACATATCTGATGGGCATGCTAAAGGATAGGATAGGATATACAGATTTCAAAATCATAACTGAATTGTTAGACTCTACCACTAAAACATACGGCTAGCCCATTTCAGATCATGGAACTACAGCTGAGCTGTTCAGGTTTTCTTCATTATAGCATAGCCAAGCATGAATAATGAAAGGGAAGATTGCCAAGAGTGGATCAATGCATGGACAAATCAGGAAAGCATTGCAAGTTAGGAAGTCTCCCTGAAATTGCTCCTGTACAATAGTTATTTGAGGATGCTTTCTTTAATAATACAATCAAAGTATTTATTTATTATTTGTATTATGGTAGTGCCTAGAGGCCAACCAAAACTGGGGCCCTGTTGTACTAGGCACTGTTTTAACATAGAATAGAAGACAGTCCCTGCTCCAAAAATCTTGTAATGTAAATAGACAAGACAGATGTAGCCTATGGGAAAGAGTTACAGATAAAGCTTATACTTCAGCTGCAGACACTACAAAGTAATTAATAGAGTAAGAATGTTAATTGTCCATTTGTTAAGCCTTTATTTATAATTAATAATAAAAAATACTGTAGCTCTCAAAGGTACTGCAAGGATGAGTTAGTACATAATTAAACAGCACTTTGTAAACCTCTATGCTAAAAATGCTAAGTATTATTATTTGTCATGATATATTTACAGATAGAGGAAAAATGTAGATGTTGCATATTGATTCAAAATTGATAACTTTAAAAAATATTAATTCAGTAGTTGAATTACTGCTCTGGAGTCTGAGCCCCTCTATTTCATGGAACAGGTAAGTGGGCTGTCTAATGAAATTTTTATTATGAGATGAAGAAACGGTTTAGTGTACTAGTGTTATCTTCAATAACAGCACAGTGTTCCTGTTTCTGAGAGCACACTGTACAATACAATAAGGCTGGTGAAAGCCTGAAGTTAGTGAATGGATACGTGAGATGTATCCCTGTATGATATTTTGCTACCAAACAGAATTACAAGCACACAATAGATCATTTATGTCTATCCTTAAATAGTAAAAAATGAATAGTTTAAAGTAATATGATTTCTTTATAAAAATCCCATTTTCACTAGCCATAATAAAAGTACAAACTACAAACCTGAAATTAAAAAAAAATAGTCAGTTACATGAAAGCTCATCTAGAACTGTGTACAGTTCCCCTTGAATTTTATAGTTATTTTCCATTTAAGTTGGAAATTGGAAAAAAATGGAAACAAATAATGGGATAAAATCTATCACTGAAGAATGTGGAAATTGGTTAAGCTATAGATTCAGTGAAATATTTAAAAGAATTATCAGGCAAAATTCAATAACTGGGGAAGAATATGAGCTACAGAAAAGAAAAAATATTAATTATTAAGTTAATTAACATAATGATAAATATGTATACGTATATGATGTGTATATGTGCATACCATCTACAAAAATCCCTAACATGGTTAACTAACCATGTAACCTTATTAATATAATGCACATCCTCCCTTACCTTTATTTAAGCCTACTGTTCGAATCATGTCTACAATTAGGTCCTGATCCTGCAAGCTTCTGTGCATGGGTGACCCCTGTGATGCCAGCGGAGCTCCAGGCAGAAGCAAGGGTCTGCCTACATGGAGCAGTCTGCAGTATCAGGACCTTAGATTGCATGCTCTTTGAGGTAGGCACTGTATATACTTTATTTGTCTGTAAAGCAGCACCTTTGCCCACTTCGGGTACTGTAAAAATAATAAATAGAGAGTAATAATTAATACCCTAAAATCATCTTTACTACAAAAAGCCTTCTCCAAACTTTGTGCACGTTTGCCATTAGTCAAGTTCTCAAACATAGTTAATGGGTCAGTTCTCCTGTAGACATGCATGGGCGATGGTGCATAACTCCTCTACATATTTACAGTACAAGTCCTGAGTCCATACTGGAACCTAGAGAATACATGGGATGATCAGAATTCACATGGGGAATTTTTTACCACTACATAGCATGGTCATTTACAGTAAAAAAGAAAGAAAAAGAATATTCATCTCTAGAGATTCTTTACCCCACAAACCTAGTACTATACTTGGAAATTACTGTCCCCTAAAACAGTTCTTATAAGCAAAGATGAAACTTGAACAGCTAAAAGGGAACTACCCTGACTCTTGTTTAGTATCAAATCCTGTTTTAGCGCTTTCTGCTCTTAAAGGCACAGCATCCTGTTTACACATCTAATCAATGAACTGGACATAAGAGAAACTGAGAAAGTTGCCTGCTGTACTCTGTCACCCTGTATATTCCCCAAGTGGAATGAGAATAATTGTTCATTTTGAACTAAATTACAAACTACTAAACAGAGTTTGAGAAATTCAAAAAATTCTGACTTTTTTGGTTTGTTTGCTTGCTTTCATTTTGCGTGTGAAAGCTCTTCTGACTGACCCAGGAATGTAATTTATTCCACCATGGTTCAAATGATAAATAAATAAATGATAAAAAGAATCCCCACTCTTTTCTGTCCTCTCCCTAGACAGACTAAACTAACTGATTCAACTTAACAAGAGGCTCTACCTCACCCCAGTCCTAGTTCTCCCACAATGAAGGCAGAACTGTGGTTTGCAGATCTTTTTTATGTGGTCTTGCTGTTTAAAAAGCATTGCAGGTCCTATGTCAAATACGTTTATGAAAACTTGTCAATATTTTTTTTAATTAATAGAAAATCCAGGCACTTTGCTGATCCCAAGTAAGTCTCCTAAGACTCCAGCTTTAGAACTTCTGGACTCTGATTCCAATTTCATGATTCAGCTGTTTTGAACGTAAAAATTTACAGTGACAATACTGAGACATCAGGTGAGTGTGGGATGCAGGTAAATGAGAATTTCCTCTCAGTGAGAGACAGCTGAGAGGTCTATATAGGACACAGCTAATCCTGATGGAAACATCCTAGAGAATTTAAGAGGGCAAGATCAAGAAGGTTTTACAGAAATGTAATAAATCTATATAATTTAATATATAAAAATGACTTCTATACAATGTTTAAAGCAACATATGCATATAGATCTCTGTAGCAGGGCTGCCATTCTCTATTACATTATTTAGGTTAGTTTAAAAATTCTTTAGAGAAAAAAACATTTCCTTTTAAATTCTATAAGTCTTTTCCATAAGGAACCATCTAGGGAAGAGCAAATGAGTATCAGGCTCATTCCTGGGTAATAAAAGGGCTAACTTTTATTATGTTTCCTATTAAATAGTACTCCTTCCAAGTTAGCTTGTAACTATTCATGAGTTAAATATTACCCAGCTTGAAATTTGTTAGCAGGAGCCCTGAGACACTTCTAAGGCATCCATGTGTCTATTCCCTCTTCCACTGAAGTCAATGTAAAACCCACATTTTGCACAGGATTAAACCTAAAATTTTCTCTCTCATACACACACTGCTTAATTTGTTTGTTTATGAATTTTCCAGCGCTTTGTAAAATGTTTCTCCTATGGTTGTATAACTGTAACACTGGGTGTAAGTACAGTAATCTGCTAACCTTCCTTCAAGAGAGCATCAGTCTGTGTAACAGTAAATCAAACCCACCACTTCTCCTGCTTATCAGACATGCTTCCTTCCTGTGACAGGAATGATACCACTCCACTGATGGGAAGAGGAGAGAAGGGATTTTTTAATGTTTGCTTTATTCATCACTTTCACTGAGGCGTTTAGGAAGAAATTCTAGACTGATTCACAAATGGAAACCCCAAGCGCTGTGCACTAGAGCTTTTGCCTTTGGAGAGGAAGCAGTGTGGTTTTATAGGCTAAAGGTTATGCCTTTTTTTCTACACCGAGTGGATGTAAATATTTCTACACCGAGTGGATGTAGCAAGTTCTCAGACTTCTTCTGTCAACGCCCAAGTGACAAATATCAACTGCAAACATGAACCTGCTTTCACAGCATACACCTGGATGATATAACTACTTTGCATAATGTCCTTCAGAATAATTGTGTTCCAAAATTATCAACAAAGTTATACAGTTACAGAGGTAAATAGGAGCACAAAGAAATTCAGAGGTACAAGCAGAGGAGAAAAGGTGATGTCTGAAATTAGATGGAGAGATACAGGCAGGCTGTTCCAGATGACAGCAGCTGCAGAGGAGAACACCCTCACACAAGCAAGGGCTAGAGAAGGAGCACAGAGTAGACCAGTGTTAATCTATGCAAGATAGCAAGGAAGGGAGGAGAGAGAGAATCAAAGGCTATGGGACAGGCTGCTGCAAGTCCATGGAGGGTTTATAAAAAGAGGGCATTCTGAACTGGATGCTGAAATGACTACTCAGCCAGTGGAGTATTTTGAGAATGAGGGTGATGTGGTTATGACTTTTAGTATATGTGACAGCATGGAGAGAGGATTCTGCACATGAAGGAGCCTGGAGAGAGAGGGTGTTCTAAAGCCATTGAGAAGGGAATTGCAATAATCAAGGCTAGAGGAGACGATGGCATGCATGAGGATTTCAGCACCGGGGAAGTCAATGTGTGCACAGGCAAAGTTGCAGAGATGGAGAGGCAGATTTGCTGAAAGAGGAGAGGTGAGAGTGGAAGCAAAGTTTGGAATCAAGGATAACACAAAGGTTATAAACTCTGAACCCAAACTCTGAGTCAGAGAGGAGATAGATGAGTTGGAGATGGATTCAAGGATGCTCTTCTTGACAAAAGAAGCCCTGATGTCTTTGAGATATTTATCTGAAAGAAATGGAAATGAAGCCACAGGTCGGTCAGTCATGGCAGGAAAGGGGTGGATGGGGAGGAGTCATTAAAAGGAGCAGAATTAGGATATTGTTATGTACAGTTGAGTATCATCAGCAAGGCTCCATGATTCCAAGATTCCACAGCTACAGAATTCACTCTCCCATTCACTGCAACAGAACTGTGCTTCAGAGTCTTAAGTTCTAATTTTCAAAAATATATTCTTAATTCTCATGGTTATGAAGGTACCTTTGCAAACATGAAATGACCGTAAACTGATATAGCCATGTCCCCCTGAGCCTGGATGGTCAATCTTTTTCTTACTGTTCATGACAGTTTATACTATATTAGACTTACGGGTTTTTCTTTATTTTCACCAGGCAGAGCAGTTCGGGTCAGAGAAACGCCACTGAGGGAAATATGTCATAGTTGCCTTCTGACTTATAAAAAATGTATACTCACGAGGACATCAAACATTACAAGCAATGCTGTATTTTCCCCATTCCCAACCCCTATAGAAGGAGGTATGACCCTTTGCAGCTCTGCACAGTGGAACGTGGTTTGAGTGCAATTTTACAAAGCTCCAGAGATGACTGAAGGACAGGGCTTTTTGCAGGGAAAGACGGTGCTCATATACCACGCGGAAGGGTGAGATTCAAGAACTTAGCTAATTAGATCACAGACCACTGAGGGTATTTCTACTCAGTAATTACACACCTATAGCTGACCAAGCCAGCTGACTCGGGCTTGTGGGGCTCAGGCTGCTGGACTGTAAAACTGTGGTGTAGATGTTGGGGCTTAGGCTGGAGCCTAGGCTCTGGTACACTCCCCCGTCATGGGGTCCTGAAGCTTCAGCCCAAGCTCAAGTCCAAATATCTCCACTGAGAGACAAGGTGGGGGAGGTAATATCTTTTACTGGACCAACTTCTGTTGGTGAGAGAGACACGCTTTGGAGCCACACAGAGCTCTTCTTCAACAGCCCTGTAACTTGAGCCCCTGTGAATCCTAGTCAGCTGACACGGACCAGCTGAGGGTGTTTAATTGCTGTGTAAACTACCCTGTGGATATATTTCTCCTGACACTTCAGTTTTCCTGTAGTGAGGGAATGCCCCAGTTGATGCCAATGGGTTTGTAATGATATAAGTGTGATTGGAATTAGGCCCATGATTTCTAAACAAAACTCCAGAAATTTAGATAGGCAGAATGCAACAATGCTGGAGTTTGGCGAGAACACTGGTGTTTGTTGATGTGAAGAATTATTTGCAGCTGATGTCAGAAACCACTCTCTTATAACTGACCTGACCATGCATGTACCTGACTTTGATTTGCCACACCGCTCGTGGGCTCTCCTGAACTGATTTTGAATGGGCCAGAGTCAATGTGCAGTCAGCCTTCACGCCAACAAGAGGATCCCACATGCAGCTGTGATCAAAGACAAACAACGTCACACATCACTGACCTAGGGTTGCCAACTTTCCAGGATTGTTCTGAGTCTCCAGGAATGAAAGATTAATCTTTAATTAAAGATTATATCCTGTGAAGAAAACCTCCAGGAATACATCCAGCCAAAACTGGCAATTCTACACTGACCACTGCCCTCTGGCCATCTTTGATGTTGATCTACAGGCTCTGCACTTTGAAGCTGCTGCAAATTGGCTTGGCAAGCTCTGCATCCAATAAGAAGGTGACTGGGTTTTGTAGTATGTCTTACTCTCAGTGTCACATTTGTTGATCACATTCCCTGCCTGTCAATATTAAAACAATTAATATATCAACAACTTGAAAACGGAAACCAAAGAATTTAGTTCATTATGGAACAGTGTGATTATCACAGCACTTTTCCTTGCTGAATTCTGCACAATAAAAACTGAACCATCACATGCCCCCCATCACCTTCTGGAGCAGTCAACAAGAAATCTCTGAATCTCATCTAGAAACTTGAAAATATTCATAAATATACATATGTGAGATCAGTGGAATAAACAGATTCTTTTTTTCCTCTTTAGATGTCTAGCTCAAGGCACAGAGTCAGTGTCTATTATAATCAAATTAAAGGTTTCAGAAAGTTTGACTACTGTTTTCTGTTGATTTTTCACCTTTGGAGACTAAAATTGGCTTTCAGAGAGACTTCAGTCATTCTGGACACCACCAAGTTAGTAGAAAGACAACATCGGATTGGGCCCAATTGGTTAATTGACTGAGTGCTTTTTAACTTTGGTAGACTTGAGCATCATGCATTTTGCTTCTTCATTGTGATAAATAGAACTTATAAGACTCAAGATCATAACAATCAAATCTGGACAGATGGCAAACTTCACTGCATTTGAAAACCGTTAAAACCAAAATCGTACTCACATGGCAACCCCCATATATATATTATACATCTACAAGCAACAAGCCTCTGACTACATGGCAACCCTTATATATGCCATACACCATAAAACAACACAGCTCCAATTCAGAAGGAACAAATCAAGCCTTTTGGAAGTTTTCAAAAGCTAGTGCATGAGTAGGATAGGACATCAGAGCACATACACAGATTTAGAATATATATTGCAATGATGTGTTAGTCTGCTCCAAAGGGGGAGGTTTGAATTTAATAAAGATATGTGTTGCTTAGTTTACAAAGGCACCTTTTCCTTTCTGTTCTCCTTTCTTGTTCTATTGTAACAACAGCCTCTAGAATAAATTCTGTTTTGAAATACATTGCAAATCTATACCTCGTGAACAGTTCATACAGTTATTGTAATCAGTGTAGCCCCAGTGTTGATCTTTTTATTTATCCCATGTGAGACTATGCCTTAATAGCCCTGCTCCCTTCTTGCCATGTGTAGACTCAAGCTTCACACTAACTATAAATACCAGTGTTGAATTTATTTGTGACTAATTTTAACTAATTTTTTTAAGATGCCCGAAAGCCTTTGAATATTGGCACCAAAACATGGGTAAGATACCATTTCTATTATTAAATATGAGGATGATGCATCAACATCAATGTCGACAATATCATACACACTTTCGTGACAGAAATGGAAAAATAGTTCACTAGGTCTACTGCTTATTGTGCCTTTTGCTCTTTACATAATGAACATAATAGTTACCAAGGAGGTTGTGCAATCCCCATCACTAGAGGTATATAAGAACAGGTTGGACAAACACCTGTTCGGGATGGTCTAGGTATACTTGGCCATGCCTCAGCACATGGGGTAGTGTGGATGATCTCTTGAGGTCCCTTCCAACCCTACATTTGTATCAGGGTGGATAAAAATCAATGATTTTTTTAAAAAAAATTTAAAAATCAGGTTTTTTACATTTAAATTGGATGTTTTTGATTTTTTTTTTTAAATCATCAATAAAATACTAAATTTCTCTCTCATTTAAAAAATAAGAGTTACAATTAAATCTCACCACAAACATGCTAAACCTACACTTACAGTCTCATAAAATGAATTAATGGCTCTAGTCTGTCCAGCCTACCTACCCACTCTTGCTTCTTGAAAGTTCTGGGCTTTCAGTTTCTGTTTCTCAGCAGACTAAAGTCACATGTGCAAAGAAAGACACGGGATGGATAGGATTGTTGTTGTTCTGTGCTTATGTAGTGGAGGAGCTGGGCCGAGCAAGGCAGAGGAGTTAGTTAAGACACTGTCTTAAAGGCAGAGAGACAAAGGACAGAGGCAGAGTAGAAAGGAACAGTGGAGTAGACTGGAAAGAAAAAGGGAAGACATTATTCAGTACACACACAGCTTCCTATATTCCCCCACACTTTTGCCACAGAAAAACTGTCATGGCTTCTGGGCATAAGAGTGACTCTATCTGGGAATATTTTGAAGAAATTCCTTTCCTGGGTAAAAAAGGAAAATGTGTCAAGTGTAAGCACTGCAAGAAGGAGATGCAGGGCCTAGTTGCAAGAATGAAACAACATAATGAAAACTGCTTATTAGGAGAAAATGATGTGGATGAAGATGTGGATATGTCTGAAGAACAATGTGGATCAACTGGTTAGTAACTTAAATAATTCACTTTGCAATGCATCACTCTTCAAGACTCTCTCTATGCCTTTTAGTGTAAGGGTGATTTAACAAGTAAATTCCCAAGCTGTTTGCTATGTTGCTAGAAAAAAAAGTTTAGCTTAGCTAATCCTTATGGCTTGTTTAATTAGGTAACTAGGTTTAGAATCTATCACCCAAGCATACGGTACAGAAAGCTGCAGTAAGAGAAATTTGCCACTTGCCACTGGGTGTCATTTTCTTATTTTATATTACATAATACATGCCCCTTATTTTGGAACATCATGGCCACATGATGCCATAAGTCTATTCCCTATTTTACTTCAGCATAACTCAGCTTTCCCAAGGAAACCCCATCCTATAGTTGTTTTCTCAAAAAACAGAAGTGCCAGTGAGTTCTATGGGGCTTACTCCAAAATTAAGTGCACTCTAAGTGCAGTCAGTCTTAGCTTTTTTGGTTATTTGGAATCAGATCTGTATCCTTGCTGAAAAAAGTGTAAATGATTAACTGAATAATAGAGTGAGAAGAACTGAGAAGAACGATTATTCAAAATCATTTTTGAATTTTGTTTCAGGATCCCATTTAAGCATAAGAGACTTTGACTGTGATTGTCTATCTGCAACAACTTCAGAGTCACCTGTTGGTACTTTTAGCAGCAGTGCTGCAACTAAACATATTTCAGACAACAAAGTATCAGTAGCAAGCAAAAGATTTCAATCATCCAGTAAAACCACCACCTTGGATGGGTTTGTAGTAAGGACCAGCAAATACCAACAAGACACCATAGACGAAAAGATTGCTCGGTTCATTTATGCCACAAATTCTCCATTTTGCATTGTTAACAATAAACACTTCATTGACATGGTTGAGTCCTTACAACCAGGCTACACTCCACCTGGTAGAGCAGCCATTGGTGGAAGGTTGCTAGATACAGTGTATGAGAAGGAACTTGAACAGTGTGCAAGAAATACTGAGGGGAAATTTGCCAGTTTAAGCCTTGATGGGTGGAGCAATGTACACAATGATCCAGTAAATGTACCTGTATGACAACAGAAGATGGGGTTGCATATCTTTCAAAAACAATAAATAATCGGGAAATACCCACACAACAGAATATTTAAAAGACGTGGTAGTGAAAGCTGTAATAAACTGTGAACAAAACTTCAGCTGTCACATGCACAGTTTTGTCACAGACAATGCTGCAAATGTGGCAAAGATGAGAAGATACTTAGAAGAAGAAATGGAAGGATGCTCCTTAATAACATATGGCTGCAGTGCCCATTTAATGCATCTTTTAGTCAAAGACTTAAGTACGTCTTCTCCAGGAATAAAAGAAAATGTTGAAGTCACAAAATACTTCTGTAACAACCATTTTGCTTCAGCTTCACTGAAGAAAGCAGGAAGATCCAAACTAATTCTCCCTCAAGATGTTCGAGAGAATTCTGCGGTTGATTGTTTTGAACTATGTATTAAGACTGGCCTATTCTCATAAAACATTGTGAAGAAAACCATGATATAATAGATAGAAGTATCTCATCCAAAGTATCTAACATTGGATTAAAGAGGAATGTAGACAATATGCTAAGTATACTGAAGCCTATATTCATAGCCTTAAACAAACTTCAGAGAAATGGTTGCAGCATTGCTGATGCTGTCAAAATTTGGAAGGCCCTTCAAGAGACATTGAAGAAAGAAATACTTCACCAGAAAGTTAAACTGCAGGCAATAAAGAAGCAAATGGATCAAGCACTAACTCCACCTCATTTTCTTGTGCACATTTTCGACCCCAGATATAAAGGTAGATGCCTAACTGCAGGCACAGAAAGAATATTTTCATTGTTTGGTATTATTCACTCAAAGCTAAGAAATCGACTGGGAGTTGAAAAAGCAGGAAAACTCGTATTTCTGTTTCAGTCTATGAATAAAAATGACAGTGGGAGGGGGGAAAATGAGAGCTAGTTGTAGAAGTTTTAAGGACAGCATATGTTTAGTGTTGGGATGACTTGTCTGTTAGAGTTAATAAAATTTGGGGGAAAAAAAAAAAAAGTTTAAGGACAGCCATCAGCTGGGAACTCAGGAGACTGCTGCAATTGCAAATGTGAAACATTTATGTAACATTTAAGATTTAGTTTAATAAAATATAAGTGTATAGGGACCAGGAGATTGACAGCAAGGGAGGTCCAAACCCCCTCTGGGCAGTGGAACCCAGAAGTTCACCCGCACCTGACCAGAAGCAGAGAGGTGGGACAGGAAGTATAAAGGGTGAACCTTCCAGCTCAGTGGAGGAGAAGGCAGTCGAGGGAGAAGGACGTCTCTCCCTTGGTACTGGCGTCTGACCCTGAGGAGAGGCTGCCAGGGCTGCCAACTGGCTGGGGCCCTGAGGACCTGCTGGAGCTACCTGAGCTAGAGGAGACCCCTGAGCCTTGTGACCTGGAGGAGCTGTGCTCTGCAGATGGCTGCAAGGAGCTACTGGACCTGCCGCCAATCGATGAAGCTGAACAGCTCTGGAACCTTCCCCTGGCAGAGTACCCCGAGGAGATGGAGGGTGACTCAGGGGACAAGGTACTCCAGGGAAAGGGGAGAAGGAAGGAGCCCAGGGAAGCCAGACACCCTTCCGGCTGTGTTGTGGCCTATAGCTGAGTCAGCACATTTCAGCTGGTTCCCCGCTGACTCAGTGGTGCGACACCCTGTCACTGCCAGGGCCCTGGGCTGGGATGCAGTGGAGTTGGGTTTGCCTGTGTCCCCCTCACCTTCCTATTCCATCCTTGGGGTGATCGCCCTCACATAGTGCTAGAGACTTGTGTCTCTGCCTGCCTGCCCTGCCTGAGGGCTGAGGCTGTAAATAGTTTGTGTGCCCTGCCAAGGGCTATAGACTACTGGACTTATCTGCCTGCTCTGCCTAAGGGCCAGGCTTCAGACTATTTGCTTTGTCCTTCCTAGGTCTGCCGCCCATTTATCCCATCAGGCCCCGACCTACCAGAGAACCTGGGCCGTGAACTGTTTGCTCATTCTTCCAAGGACTAGAGACCGCTCCCTTTTGCCTGCCTCACCCTGTCTAAAGGTCTGGGCAGAGAGCTGTTTGCTTGCTCTGTAGAGGGCTCGAGACTACTCCACTTTACCAGCCCAGCCCTGCCCAAGGGCCTGGGTCAGAAACTGTTTGCTTGCCCTGCAATGGGCTCAAGACTGCCCCCCTTTGTCTGCCTACCCTGCCTAAGGGCCTGGGCTTTGAACTGTGTGCTCGCCCGGGTGAGGGTGAGAGACTGCTCCACTTTGCCTGCCCACCTCGCCAGAAGGCCTGGACTTTGAACTGGGTGCTTGCCCTGCAGAGGACTAGCAGCCTCCTACCTGGCCTGCCCAACCCCAACTGCGGGTTTGGGCCCCAACCTACTGGATTGCCTCGCCTGAGGGTTGGTGGGATTGTCCAGCGGGCCAAAGAGGCCCAGAACTGCTAATTTCCCCCGCTTTTGCTAGAGCTCCCCACAGGGTATAGGGCCCACCCACACCAGGGAACATTTAGGAAGTGCTTTTGTGTTTGTATGTGTGTGATTTAGTTCTTACCATTCCTAATGTACTGCTGCTGCATCTGCAGCTTGACACAAGTTATGAGTATTATGTACTATTTCCTAAATTAATTAAAATCAAGTTATCTAAAAAATTATGCAAAGTATACCCTCCTAGATGTTGTAAAATGCTGTATTGAGTTGTAAATTAACGTTTTAGTGATCAGATTTTCACCATTGTTTAAGAAATATGTGAAGAAGTATCAGGGGGAAAATTGATTTAAATCAATGATTTTCTCTTGGTGATTTAAATCGTGATTTAAATCAATCCACTTTGATTTGTATGATTCTATTTCTGGACTCCATAGTAAAAAAAATGCCAAAGGAAGCCTAAAATGTTCAATTATAATGTCCTTTATAAACATTCTGATTTCTGACAGTGTCTCAAAGAGAAACAATGAAGCAGCCATTACTACTTCATTGTTATTCAAATGAGTAGAAACTATTCAACGAAGGATGCCGTGATACATTTTGGTGGGTGCAGCTAAGCTAGATCCATGGCCTGACTCTTTAACTTAGCAGGAATTCTGATTCTAAAAGACAATTTGTATCTGGATGATTGCTGAACACCCGCTAGTGTTGCTGGGGAGCAAGGGTGGGGGCTTTACCTGGGCATAGGGTTACCATATTTCAAGTTTCCAAATAGAGACACTGCTGAGGGGAAATGGCGGGAGGGGTGTTGGAGGGAGTATCTGGAGGGTGTTGGAAGGGGGTGTGTACTGGGAGGAGATATTTGGGGGATGTGTGTGTACTGGGAGGGGTACCTGTTGCCTCACTCTCAAGGTGGTGGGCAGTGTCACGGTGGCAGGGCGGCTGGCCTAGGCCTGGGACGCAGCACCAGCTTGTCAGTCAGCACCTCCAGGCCGGGGAGCCAGGGCTTGGCCCCGTCATTCCTCCTGGCCAGGCTCTGAGGCCCTGGGGCAGGGCAGGTGGCCTGGCCTAGAGGCGCTTGGCAGCTCCACTTACCTGCCGGAGTGGGGCGGGCAGGATCCGGCAGCTGCGGAGGCGGGAGAGAGACCAATGGGGGCAGGGAGGCGGCTCCTCCCAGCTGCAACATCTGCCCCGCAACGGAAAGACCCCGGCCGCTGCCTCTGACTTGAAAAATCCGCCCGGCCAGAGGACGGCCTACCACAAACAGGTCGTGTCCAGCAGAGCCTGGCCCTGGGGCAGCTTCAGCCCCACCAGGCCTCTTGTTCCTCAGCAGCCCCTTCCCAAGTCGTGCCCTGGCCTAGATACCTGTAATTCTGGTCAGACTGCACGAGGGATCCCCCTGCTGGAAGGAGGCTCGCACTGCAGCCAGCTGGTTGTTCCCCGGCTGAAAAGCCAGGCGGGTCTCCTTCATCCTGTAGCCAAGCTTTTATCTATCGACCATACCGCCAACTTCCCTGTGGAGACAGGAGGCAGTACAGCAGTGATTTGAACCTAGGTCTCCCACATCCTGGTTGAGAACTCTAACCACTGGGCTATTGGGTAAAAGGGGAGGGGGGCAAGGAACCAGCACCAACTCCTCTGGCATTTTTAGTGAGGATTTAGGCATGCTCTGAGCACACCTATGGGACCAGGCCTCAAAGGCAACATATTCAGGGGAATGCCTAGTTTGTAAATCCTGCTGGGGCTCACATGAGAGTTAAGCTGCTGGGTGGAGTCAGGATTGAGACAGCTGTACACATGCCAAGTTGCCAAAATGTAGGCACCTGGAGGATTTTAGGCACTGGCAGTTGAGTGGTGATTATCTGAATGCTAGGGGTGCTTAAATGTGGGGCTTAGACACCTAAAGTGGCAGTTAGGGACCTAAGTCTCCCTTGTGCGCCTAGCCTTATATGTGAAATGGATAATGGGGGAAAGGACGACTAGTAAATTACAAAAGAGACAAACAAAACAAAACAAAAAAAACCAAGGGAATTCCCCATAGTATAATTCCACTGGCTACAATGGCTTTGCTCCCAGAATGAATCTGGACCCAAAACCACATGTTCTACATTTACTCCATTCAAAGTGGGCAAACTTCATGCAAGAATAGGAATAAAGTTCTTGGAGGATTGATGATTTGAGGACCAGTGATTAGGGAAATGAAGAAGAGCTACACTCAGTTGTCACAGAAGCTTCATAAGGGAAGCCAGTAAAAGCTTTTCAAACATCCTGAAGTTGGTGATAAACAAATAAGACACACTGAAAGCAGGGAGATAAGCATTAGACTTTGGATTTGACAAATGAGCAAATGTAAAGGTGGTTGAAAGACATTGGATGTGGAAGAAGGTGGGGACACCATAAAGATAAAGAGAGTACATTGATTTTATTAACCAAACCCCAGTGTAAACAAAAAATGAGCCGCCAGGATATTATATATAAGATCTATTGGACGACAACCTAACAACTCAGAAATAATTGACAGCAGAGTGTGGGGTAAATCATATCCTAGCCCAGACTTCTATATTTCTCCACAGAGTTTCCATCCTGTAAAAGCAGGTTGTATCATATTTTGCCATTTATGAACATGAAACAGTGTATTACAGGTTCTAGAAAATAAGTTGTAGCTCAGTCTTGTTCTCTCCACACTGACCTTTTTGTGATATTCAGAGGATTTAGAGATGGAAAGGCCTATTAGGTCAAGTCCATCCCTCTGCAAGAGGATGGATATACCTGCACTGTGATGAGAAAAAGAAGCTGGATCTTTAAATCTCTTCCATTTATGTGCAACAATAACCCGTATTTAAACTTAAGGAAATAAGGAGGAGCTCTCATCTTGGCAGGCAACTGGTGAGGGCATCAGGCCTGGGGATGGTCACAAAGTTCATGGAGCAGTGCAATAAAGGGCAGATCTTTTCATGGTCCTTCAACACTTCGCTCAAATGTTTCATCTCATCTGTTAGCTTCCCAATCTCTCTTTTCAAGGAGGTATTTTCTTGTTCAAGGCCCTCATATTCCTGGAATGAAAAAAGGAAGCCGCTACTAGTAAAAACATTCCTTTCAGTGCCTTCCCCTGTTTTTAATCAAGTGATTCCAGAATAAATTGTTGTTTCTGCTTATTTAATATTTTTTAAATCTAACATAAGAATCTAAAGACTGAATGAGCCTAATAAATACAAATGCTTGTAACAATGTGACTATTATTGCCCATGTTCTGACTGAGCTACAGTCCTGGACCGAGACCATGAGCTGTCGCCACGAAAGGGTAGTGCCACTCGGGGGGAATTCAAAGGTAGCCTTTAGCCACCTCTGCATTCCCCTCTCCTGGGCTAATCTATGCTGTGCTGGTTCCCTCAACACAAATTATTGTAGCCTAGGTGTTCTAGGTTGTGCTGGTTGGTAATAGCCCAAAGGGCCATTCTGGTAACCAGGAATTGCAAGAGTGGGGTGTATGACCAGAACACCCAGTCTCTTTTCCCAGCCATGTCCTCTGCACTGTTGTAGGGATAGGGGTGGTGAAGGAATTCCACACCACCTGAAGATCCTCCTGCCCAGGATACATCCTCTGCAGGCTGCAAAAGGCAGTTTTGTATTGCCTAAAAAACCAAAAGTACCCAAGTCAGGCCGGGCAGAGTCATGGTCTGCTTTGGGAACCATGAGTAGTTGGACAGCTGCCTCTGAGCCTGGGGTTTCTTCCTTTTCAAATTGTACAATGGCATGTGTGGCTGCAGAGCCCAGTTTGGCTATATAATACCATGGAAGCTACTGAGCCCAATGTCTGGACCTGATAGAAACTAACTCAGCTCTACAACTGCATTTATGTTTAAGAACGAAACTCAGCTCTACTTTCCGTCTACATTATCTATTGTATACATTAATGATTAAAAAACTGAAAAAGGTCTGTGAACCCCTCATTTCCTGCTATCATATGCTGTTCATCTGGGACTTGGGCAACTTGCTAGAGACCTTGTTAAATATAAACTGAATTGGTATATTTTCCTGTGCTGGGTAGCATTGTTAATTATTAATTATTATTATAATTATTTGTATTAGTATAGCATCTAGGAGCCCCACTCATGGATTAGGACCCCACTGTGATAGGTGCTGTATAAACACAGAACAAAAACACAGTCCCTGCCTCAAAGAGCCTACAGTCTACATAGAAGACAAGAGACAACAGATGGATGCAGACAGATGGGGAAGTACAGGGAAACAATGAGATTATACTGATCAGTGTGATAGGCTGTAGTATCAGTGTTTCAGTGCAACTCTATCATTTATTCTCTGGTTTTCACTTTCAGTTGAACATGAGTTAGCAAACACTTCCATAGAAGTTCTTATCTAGATCAACACAAGCTGTCCAGCCATCATGACCAGTGTGCTCAGATAGAAGGAAAATTGTCACTCACCATATTTTTCTGTCTGAAAAATGCAAATATCCCCCACTCCAGCAAGTGTAACAAACTTTCCCTTTGAAGTTATCTTTATTATTCCCCCTTTAAAATGTGTTTGAATTTGATGCTCACAAGAGCACTTTGAAGAATCAAATATCATGCAGGCAGGTTCGGTGCTGGTTTCTAAACTCAGCTCTGCCATTGCATTCACCTCTGTCCTGACTCACAGCCATGTTATTCCAATCCTGCTTCTTATTTGAGCAGAGACTGCCTATGGCAATGAATTAACTGTACTTCATTGCAGAAGAGTTTCGAAGCATTCGGTGGTAGTCATCAAGGGAGGAAAGACTCAGAAGTTCGGCATTTCATCTCTAGAACTTGGTATCATGGAATCCAGATATGGTGACCCCATTACAAGTATTTCCTGAACTTCATAGTGTTTTGCAAGGACAAAAGACATCATGAAAAATTGTCTTCTGTGGATAAATCTTATTTTCACAATGTAGAAGACAGAGATCACTTTGTGCTGAATTGGGCTGTGAGAGCTTCATAATTTACATAAAGGCATTTATACCAGTCGTAAATATTTATATTATGGTGGTGTCCCAAGCCCCAGTCAAGCTGGAAGCCCTATTGTGCTGGCTGCTATACAAACACAGAAAAGAGACAATCCCTGCCCTGTTAGATTTACAACTGAACACATACGAGGACTGCCATATTATATTATTGAGGTTGAGAGCTTGATAGATTACAATAAGGATCAGACATTTAGATGCATAATGGAAACATCCACAGTTGTTGAAGATAGGATAAAATATATAGAAGGTGTCTAAACCCTCATATTTCCGTGATTTACTGGAGTTAGGAGAAGCTTTCCTATGGAAAATTTAGTCCTCAGTTGTTCAGTATAAGGATTCTAGCACATTTGGCCAGTACCAGATGTTTCAATATTGGAGACAAAATATTGGACTAGACAGACCACCAGCATGGTCCAGTATGGTAATTCATATGTTTCTACACCAAATCCATAGTTCTTCATGCTGGATTGATGTGTAAACACCCCATATCTTTTTAAGAAATTCATATTAGTGTTAAATCCCACACATAGAGCTCAAAAGGCAACTGCAACATATGAAGTACCCATTCACCTCATGGAGTTTGTCTGCTTTCTGTGTTTGTTTCTTCCGGCTTCTCTGGGCAGCGACCCTGTTTTTTTCTCTCCGTCTTATCTTCCTATCATCCTCTTCGGGACTCTGAAAAACCAAACACACCTTTTTGATTATTTTCTAATAGTACACTGAGATTCAGAAAGCAATCGAAAATAAGCAAAGAAGCTTCTATGTGTTTCATAATAATAATATTTCACTTTGACATAATCCTCTCCATCCACAGATTTTAAAGCACTTTGTAAACATCAGTAAATATCATTAGCTTTATTACATAGACAGGGAAACTGAGGCACAGAGAGATTTGTGGCCTGATTTTTCAAATGTGCTGAGCATTTTCAGCTCCTATTGACATCAGTGAAAGCTGACATTGTTGAGCAAGTCAGTGGCACAACCAGGACTGAAAAATAGAGAAGCCTGATTCTCAAGTACTCTGCATCTTGTAGCCACTTACACCAATGTATGAAAAGTAGACATAAAGCTCTACCAATCAGAATAATAGTGTTTTACATCTACTTAATCCAGTAGACCATGTGGTTTTACAGAAACAACCTTGTTGTTTACAGAAATAGCATATGATACGCATCACAATCCCTTTGAAATGTATACAATCACAAATGTTTCTGGCCTTTTAGAGAGGAAGATCTCCTATATACAATATTTTACTAAGAGATCCTATTTTGAATTAATGTTTTCCTGTATTGTTCACATGCAAAATCCACACAACCTAGACAACAACTTTCTGTTTTCATTATGGAGCCTTGATCATGGTTTGTGGAGGCTTCTGGAGGCTTTCCATTACACATTTAATGATTAACCCTTCCTCTCACACCTGAAAAATTCTCTATGTGGTCTGAAATTTCATTTGCTTCCTCTCAGGCTGGAGCAGAATTTTATGTATATTAAAGAATCAGGTAAATAAACTTGCCTGATAGCTAACAATGCCCCGTATCAGTTGTCTGCAGATCTAAGTTGCATTAGACTTAGAAGACAATAAGATTTTTATAGTACAGAGAAAGAACAGTCATTACCAAACTGCAGCAAATTCTGCAGAAGAGTGAGCTGGGATTGGGGAGTGGGGAGAAGAGTTCCTTAAGCATGGTGCAAGTATTTCCCTACAGCTTTGTAATACAACCTGACCAATTGCCTTTCATCTTGGTTTAGAAAGAAGACACAGAGTTCATCCTAGCATGTCAATGACAGCGTTAAGGCTGTTGGTGGTGGTGGCTGTTGCTCCTAGCAATGTTTACTCCAAAACACATCAGGTTAACCACTGTTTCCTCTCTTACAAGGAAGATTTATACAACTGAGCAGAAAGTATTTAAAACGGCACGTCCTGGATTGAAGAAGCGGCCCTGGTAGGGAGCTGTAATGCAGTGGTATCCAGACTGCTATCCTCATCTCTGAACTCATCTCTGAGGTAATTCTACTGAAATCAAGGGAGTCACACCAGTGATGAATTCCACCCCATATGTCAGACATGCTCAGGAGAGACATGTGTCTGTGTGTGGTTTCATGAAAGAAAGAGCGGGCAAGAGGAGTGACCACAGTAATTACACATCTGGGGAAACGAGGACATCTATTCTGTTCTCTTCTACATCTCCCTTAGGGGGCTAGAGATTACAGCACAGGCATGTCCAGGCAGGCATTAGTGTCCCCATGCAAGTTCAGGAGGACAACCCATACCAGCATCAAGGAGATGTTGCTCTTCATCTTGGGAAGCATGGAGGCAGCCAATTCTCTTCTAGTTAAAGTTGCCAACCCTTTAGGATTGTCCTGGAGACCCCAGGAATTAAAGATTAATCTTTAATTAAAGATTGTCATGTGATGAAACCGCCAGGAATACTCCAAACAAAATTGGCAAGCATACTTTCTGATCATCCTTGTCTCCTACCTGTACATTCTGGTTGTCATCCTGAGAATCCACCCTGCCAAGAGGAGGAGAAAAGGCATATCCACCTGCACCTCCCACCTGACTGTGGTCACCATGTTACAGGGACTCAGCCTTATGTATTTGGGACACCGTTCCAGCTACGCCCTAGATCAGGACATGGCGAGGTCAACATGCTGGATCTGGAATGCGGAGGTGAAGGATACTCTGAGGAGAGTGACCAGGGGGAAAATATTTCCTCGTGTGATGTGATTTGCAGGGAGTCCATAAGGAATAAGTAGCAATTGCTCCAATGAGAGCGAGCGAGAGAGAAATGACCCGCGAGTCCGTGCCAAACTGAAGAAAAGCACCAAGTTCTCACCAAGCACTTTGAGGGGCATCAATTAACTTTGTATGGGAGAGGAAAATGCGATCAGAGCGAGGGAAAGGCTGCTCTTACTGCCCTCCCACGCTCCTCCACAGCCCTGCTGCCGGTGTCCCGCTCCACCCCGTGCTGCAGCTATGCCACTCCGACCCTGACTGCCCCTGCCCTGCCCTGCCCTGCCCGGTACCTCAGGCTGCTGCTGATTCCCATCCGAAGAGGCGCTTCTCTGCAGAACGCTGCCCGAAGCCGGGGCACCGTGCGACATGCCGGGCGCTGCTGAGCGGCGGGGGCCGCGGCGGGAGCCCAAAGAGCAGCCACGCTCCCCGCACCCCGGCCCCTGCCAGCGCACTCCTGGCCCCAGCCTCGCTAGGGGGAAACTCCGGCCCGGGGCATCCCGGCAGCCGACACCTGGCTGCAGCGGCTCGCACGCTCTCTGTGCTTCCCCAACCCCCGGGGAGGAGCCGCCCCCTCTGCCCGGATCCGGCCGGCCGGCCGCTGCCTGCGGGAGGCAGAGCCTGGGAGTCCCGCACGCGCGGCGGCGGCGGCAGCAGCAGCTCGCTTGTCAATTTCATGGAAGTCACGTGGCGCCCTTTGAAACTTAGGAGGGAACTAGCTGCAAAACCGCAAGGGAGGGGGGGTGACATTTGGTGGGGAAGCGAGAGGGGCTGCGAAGCGCAGCCAGGAGGGGGAGGCTCGAGGCAGAGCACCCTGCCCCCGCACGCCTCGCTCGGGCCGGCGAGAGCGAGACTCCCAGCGCTGGGGAACGACTTGGGAAATAGGAACTGAAGGCGACCGGGCCAGCATCGGAAGCGATTCCTTGGCGCTGATGAAAGCCAAACTTCCCCCACCGCTGTAACTGCGCGTAGAGAGAGAAAAGCCAAGGGCGGGGGGGACGACCCGGCAGGGTTTGGTTCGGCTCCTACTTGAGAAAACTCCGATCCCGCTCCGAAGGGGGTGAGGATTGGTCTTCAGCTCCGGCGTTTGGGCTGAGTCCCATTTCTACAATTACATTTTTTTTTAAGGGACGGGGGCGTGCAAGGAGGCAGAAGAAACACAGGATCGCTCCCTTTAATAGGCTCCCTCCTGCAAAGCAGTACTTTCCATTAGCTGGATTCTCGGAAGGGGGTGGGAGGGAGAGACAGCGCAACCACCTATTTTGTGTATAAAACAGGACTAGCCTGTCACCAGGATAGCGGTGAGACCAATATAAATGCTTCGCTAGAAAGATGAGGCTGGGAGTTTAAATTCATAACTGCTAGATACTAAAAAATCCTGGCTTGAATAGAGACACTGGAGTTATAGCTTAGTACAACAATCTATAACCCACTATCAACCCCCCCCCTTGCTTACTCTCCCTAGGACCGGAGGGGGTACTAAGAGGCCAATTCACCTTGAATTGTCCCTTGAAATGTGTGTTAGCCACTAAATAATCTGTTCCATATTTGTAGGTAGCTATGACACAGTTAATTTCTCAGCTCTGAAGAGCTCAAAAGCTTGTCTCTTGCACCAACAAAACTTGGTCCAATAAAAGGTATTACCTCACCCACCTTGTCTAGTAGGGACAATCCATAACTTGCTCTACCCAGAAGCTACTTCTGGCCACATTTTTCACTGGGCTCTCCCTTCATCAACATGGGCATCCATGTAGTTCCCTGAATGTTTTTCATGAAAAATTATTAGTACAAGGCAAAAGTTATCTTTATGAAACTTGGTGTTGTTATGATACTACTACAGCTGCAAAATATTCCATGCTACTGAAAAGGATGATACATTGTTTTTACATTCCAGGCTCCTGAGCACCTGAATCAACAGTTTTGCTTCTCTTTTAAAAATAATCAGAAGAAAAATGTTTCTGTTTCCCCCAGATCTTCCTCCCCACCCAAATACACCAATCCGAGGCTCAGGAAGGACAATATTAATTCTTGCACTTCTGATAAGTTTGAGGTCTGTTATTCTGTGACTCCTCATGGTTACACAAAAGCTTTGTATTACTGAAAGGAAAGATTCCCAGCTTTGCAAAGGGAAACATAGTGATTATCTCTGAACCTACTGAAAATAGAAGTACATATAGAAAATCTATTTTGGGGCACTTTTACAGTTTTCCAAAATGTGTGATTAATTTTCTTATTTCTCAGAGAACATTGCAGTTGATCTTGTGGTACCTAAGGCAGACTGGCTTTACAAGTGGAAGAATATGAAACAACTCAAATATCTCTACTTTTTCTAAACATATGGATATTGAGGATATGGTGATGCAATGTGGTATTACACTTGTATGGACTGTTATTTAGGATAACCTACATAATTCACTTGTGGCTTCACCCCTCCTGGATAATACAGCCAGCTCAAATTCATCCCAGCTAAACCTCCCACACTGGGGGAATTCTACTGACTTCAATTGACATTGGATCAGATCCCTGTGCGTAATGGAATAAATTCATCCCTGGTGTAACAACACTGATGTCAGAAGGGGAGTGGACTTCAGTGCAGTTATACCAGAGATAAATGTGGGCCAAATACTATGCATGTATTGTCTAGCGATCATGCACTGACATGTTTGAAAAAGCCAATTTTTCACATGCACTAGTCACTCTATTCCTTTATAAGAAGTATTTAGCACATTTTTCATTTGGAGGCAAATCAAGTCTGATTGTTGAAAACATGAAATCCTTTTGTTTCAAGATTAAAAGGTTAATCCATGTTTATTATCCAAATAATATTTCAACATTATGGAGCAATAATACTTAACACTTATACTTTTCTTTTCATCTTCAAATTATTTTTCAAACCATAACATATTCATTCTTTCCACACCCCTACTGATTCTTCCCTCAACTCTTTAAACTAGGCAATGCATATTTGTATAGGTTAAAATGTCTATGCATATCCATAGTGCATATTTAGATAAAATGTCTAAATATACCTTACTAGTAGCATACATTACTTTGTTCAGCTATGAAATTCATAGACTCAAGCCCAAGAAAAAAACCAATATATGCTGTAGTTGTAAAGCCTCAGCTAACCGATCATAAAGATCTAATTGGATATGTCTACATTTTTAATCAGGTACTTCTCATTTTCTGGTAGTCCCAGATGTTTCCATTTGATTCATACAATTTAAATTAATATCAATATTTATTAATTATTAATTATTTAATATTAATATCAAGTTATACAGCTCACAAATTAATGTAAAAATAGTAATTCAATTATATGGAATGTCTAAAGGCTAGAGTATGAGGCTAGGTCTCATTGAAGTCCATGGGAGTCAGAAGAAGGATCATCTAGTGGTTAGTGCATTAGCTTGGGACACTGGAGCCTCATATTCAATTCCTTGCTCTGCGACAGACTTCCTATGTGACTTTAGGCAAGTCACTTTGCCCCAGAGCCTCAAGACTATTTAGACACCTCACTAAATTGATTTCAATGGGAGTTAAATAGACCTTAGAAGAGAGAATTCCTATGTTCTATTCCCAGCTCTTACTATATTGCTCAGGCAAGTAGCTTAATCATCCCCTATCTCATTTTACCCATCTGCAAAATGGGTATTGCAACACCACATATCAAAGAGGTGTCACAAGATTTGACCCTCAGATGATTGATGCTAAAAGTATTAAAAGCATTGCACTATTCAGATGCAAGGTGACATATGGTATTTGACACACAAAAATAATTTTGTTATTTTTTTCTCCTGATGCACGCACAAGTTCCCTTGCCATCCCTGGAAGCTACAAGTGCATAAGAGGAAAGTAAGATACATCTATAACTGAGAAATTACACACATTTGAGGTTATGTCTACACTGCAGCTTGGATGTGTAATTCCAGCTCAAGTAGACCTACATGCACTAGCTGTAGTTGAGCTAGCACCTAAAATTAACAGAGTGGCCACAGTGGCGGCCACACTGCTATTTTTAACATGCCAGTTCAAGAAGAGCTAGGACACAGATGTCTACCTGAGTTAGGAATTATACAGCCCAGCCGCAGTGCAGACATATCCTTCATTGCATTGAAAAAATTGGTTTGGTTAAATTTGGGAAAAAACTTTTATATTACACATCTAGTACACTGTAAATTCTAGATGAGAAATTTTTTTGTCACTATATCCATATTCAATACTATTTCTTTAAGAATACTGGCTAAGGACACAAGAATCCTGCTACTTCAGAAGTCAGTTCAAAACTTCCATTGACATTCCTTGACAGCAGGATTGAGGCCCAAATCATAACAGAAAAACCCGTCAATTAAACCATGCCCAAATATAATCCAGTTCAGATTTATAGTTTCAAAATCCCAATTTAAAATACTTGATTTTATTTTGTGATATTTCAAAAACTAAAAATGAGAAATAAAGATCAGACCTTCAGATTCCACTTAAAAAAATTCATACCACAGCAGGGTAACTAACAAACTGTGGCTCTGAAAAGGAAAATAGAAAATATATTTCAATATTTGTGCAGATCAATATAGTTCTTCAGAATGACATTTTAAAACATTGTTCCACAAGGGAGTGAGATATTCTGAATGTCAAGGATATGTCATTCTCCCTTAGCTTTGCTCAAATGGGCAGAGATGTTCATGTATTGTTTATGCACACATTGTACAGAGATTGTAGGCCAATAGCATATTTGGTAGGCAGGATGCATCTTTCAGTGAACCGCGTTCTATTGATAGAGATAAACTTTGTAGCAGAGGTTTACTTGTTAAAAGAGCATTCAACCTTTTTTAAGTCAACATCAATATAAACACATGGGTAGGCTACCACAGATTAGCAAACGTAGGAAAAAGCTGAAATTTTGTGGGAGAGAAAGTTGTGGACAATGCTATATGCAAATTGTCAAAGGCAATTGGCAAGAAGATTGATATCTCAACTCTGCCAGGCTGCTGCTGCTTGCCAAAGGTCTTTACAATTGGCCTCTAAAGGATGAACCAGAGAACATTTGGTGGACAGCTAAGCACCACACAAACTGTGGTTACTGGTTTGACTTCCAGTGACCTGCTATGGAACCTCTTGGCAGTTATATTATGGGTGGTGGTAAAAGGATTTAAATGGAAGTTATAGGTTTTCTGCTGAAATTATTGGGTGAGGTTCTTTGGCCTGTGTGCTGCAGGAAATCCATTTAGATGATCCTACTGCTCTGTTCTGAACTTAAAATCCATGAATTTAAGATAATCCATGTTGATGACAACTGCGCTCCTGGGAATTGTGCACAACTTCAATATTTTATAGCTTTACTTTTAAAATGCTCATACTTTAGTGAGCACCCTTTACTAATTCTCTCTTGCTGCTATGGTTTTAGGTTGAGAGACCATGTGCACCATAGGATGGAGGGCTCAACATATCTGTAATCGCTATTTGAGAATTACCAAACCAAATCTGAAGACTACCTTACTGCAAGAGATGAGGATTGACTTTAAAACAATTCTATCAGCACCTGAATAAGAACTCGTTGCACTACAATATTTTTTCTTAAAATTTGCAAATACTAATGCTGTTCATGAAAGCAGGAGGCTTGTAGTAGACATGAAACATGCTTGTTTCAAGCAATGTTTATGTTTCACAGACACTGGTTACACCACTGCCACTGTAGCCCTGGACTCCAAGCCTCAAGCAGAGAATATGAACTATGCAGATTATATAGTGGTTTTCTGAGCTGCAGGAATAAGAATGAAATCAAACACACTGATGCTTTATTATAGGTGTACTCTATGTTAGCATGGTCTTAAAACAGAGGGTAAACTCATCCTCTCCTGTGAAGAAACACATAGGTCATTTGGGCAGAGGAAGTTTGAGAAGTTTCCAAGGGATAGTCTTCTTGTGTGGGAGTGGTTTGGCCTCCAACATCTGCAGGTCTGCAAGGAAAAAAAGCCCCATTTATTGAGGATGGAGACACACCTGCATTACAGACTACTCCCTCTATCAAGCTTTCCTGCTTCTCCACCAGCACATCTTCCCAGGAGTTACACCGTCAATGATTTTGGTCCTCCCTGGGTGTACAGACGTAGTTGCAGAGGGGATCCAGCAGTACTGCACTGCATTAATACCTGATCTGTTTATCATGGACAGTGGTGCTGGAGAGTATGGTGTATTTAAAGTGGAGTCAAAATTATAAGTCATCACTTTAAATGTAAGGGGTTTTCTGATCCTGCCAGAAGACTAGGGGGCTCTGTAGGAAGTGTGCCATCTGCATCACTCTTGTGTAATCAGTCTGCAAAAAGCCAGCCTAAAGTATGGTTGGGTGAGCTGTGTCTTTGTTTTAGGGAGCAGCCTACCTGGTCTCTCTGTTCTGGGGTTCCTGTGGGTTAGAGTTCTGAATTATGAAAACAAGCAGTGATACGTTACAACCTTTCAGCAAGAGTATTGTGGATGTTTATCTAACGTCTGCATGTGTATGTGCTGAACATAACAGGGAGAGAAGCTAGCCCTTGGCAATAGCCAAAGCTGGAAGACTACCAATCCTTTAGAGCTCTGGCAACGGGGAGTGTCCGAGAGGTTCCAGAAGAACAGACTATCTCCTTGAGAGATCTGGCTGAGTAAGGTCTCCTTTATTCACAACAACAAAAGAAATGAAGGGGGGTCAAAACCTGCTTACGGGAACAAGCTGCTGTTTAGTGCATAAGGATTTATTAAAAACATCTTTACTACAGCTACAAAAATACATAAGGAACTGCTGCTGTAGACTGGAAGTATTGTTTTAGCAGAGGCACATGTGCATGAGAAAACTCGTCAAAGAGAAAGGGAATCCAGAAAGCAAAGACTAGTCATTTGGGTTTACAACACAATATGCAAAGTTTTATCATTAAAGGTTTAGCAGCAATTCGTTTACAAAGAGTTAACTTGTAAAACATTCAGACTATAATATTCATAGAGAAACACTGAAGCATTGTAGACTATGTCCATATGTTGGTTGTTCTGGAGGGAGGCAGAATTAAGTTTGACTTAACTCCATAGTTTCAGACTCTCCAATTTTTAAAAAAGTTTAGAGAAGTTTTTAAACTTAAATTTTCCACTTTATTTTAAACTTAAAAATTTCATGTGTGTGTGTGTGTGTGTAACTATAAAAGCCTTACAGGAATTTTGATGTCTTGATAACCTTAACTTCATCTTAGGTATGTTTGCTTTGCTATCTTTAAAGAATGTTTTCAATTAAAAACTACTGGTATTCCTGCTATATGAAAGTATTATTAGGGCAGGAGAACATCAGATGGCACTGTTAACAGTCTTACAAATTCTTTTTCTAATTACTTGTCTATAAAAGATCCATAATGAAAGCACGCTATGGAGGAAATGGTTGGTTACTCCAACTGTGGTTCTGAGACGTAATGTGGACATGTATTTTACTTCGGGGTGTGCACACCCAGTGCACCGGAGCTGGAGAACTTTGCCTAGCAGTACCCATAGAGATGCGGTGCTCATGCCTCATAGCCTTATCCCCTCCAGGTCTACGAGGTGGCAGTACCCTGACCCCATTCAGTTCCTTCACATTGAATCCCCAGACACTAGACTGATACAGAGGGGATGAAGGGTGGGTCATGGAATATACATCTGCATCACATCTCAAAGAACCATTTCTTCTTCAAGTAGATACAGCCATGTATTCCACTTAAGTGACTCACAAGCAGTACCCAGAGGAGGTGTCTGATTATCTAAACAAGGATTGCAGGACTCAGATTATCTAAACAAGGACTGCAGGACCACCTTCCCAAATTTTGCATCAGCTTTGGAGGATACAGTAATGGCATAGTGGTTTGTATAAGTATATATGAACAACCACGTGGCAGCCTGTAGGAAGCCACTGTGGCCTCCCACGGAGACAGAACCGGAGGAAGGACGCCCGCGCTCTGATTGGCTCAACTCACACCCTGCCCTGGAGTCTGCCCAGCAACAAGGGACCCGGGCCGTGATAGGACAACCCAACCAGGCCAATTGGCTGCCGCAGGGCGGAGCCCCAACAGGAAGGGGAAATACAAAAGCCTGGCCCCTGAGCTCAGTAGGCCCCAGACTGCTGCCAGAGGCAGACGTGCTGCCGAGCCAGCAGAGGCCTAGGCCAGAACCTAGCCGCTGCCGCCCCCACCTGGGCCCGGGGATTGGATAGGGCCCTCAAGGAGCTGGACAAGGCAACCCGGCCAGGACGACTGGGCCGAGTTACCCCGACCCCGGGGCCGTACTCCGGAGCCACCTGGCTGGGCTGAGACCCCAGAGCAGCCCTAGTGGCGGGCACCCCCGGAGGCTGGGCTGGATTTGGAGGAACTGCCGGCTGCCGAGCCCCTCCCTGCAGCGGGACAGGACTTGGAGGAGCTGCCCGAGGCCGAGCCATTCCCCACCTCTAACGACCTGGAGGAGCTGCCCCCTGAAGAGGAGCTTCCTGCCTTACCCCCCATTGATGAGGAAGGACTGACGGCGCTAGACCAGGTGGACTATCCCCGTGCCGCGGAGGAAGCAGGTACTAGGGTCAGTGGGGAGGAAGTAGCCCAGGGACAGCCACGGCCTGTGGCTGAAGCCGCCTTATAGCCGGTGTGTTGCGGCGGGAGCCCCGCCGGCACAGTGGCAGCCGCTTCTGCCACTGCTAGGGCCCTGGGCTGGGACGCAGTGGAGACGGGTGGGCCTGCGTCCCCCTCCCCTTCCCCTTTTCCCTAGCCACCCCAGGAGAATTGCTCTCCTCACCGCGCCTGAAGCCCTTGCCTCCTTTGCTGACCCTGCCTGAGGGCCTGAGCAATCTGCCTCTGCTCACCCTGCCTAGGGGTTGGAGCCATAGACTCCTGGTTCGCTCGCCCTGCCTGAGGGCCTGAGCGATCTGCCTCTGCTCACCCTGCCTAGGGGTTGGAGCAATAGACTCTGTGCTCGCCCGCCCTGACTGAGGGCCTGAGCGAGTAACTGCTGCTCACCCTACCTAAGGGCGGACTATTAGGACTACTCACTCGCCAAGCGCGAGCTATTCCCTGTTTGTAGGAAGCCGCTGTGGCCTCCCACGGAACAAGAACGCCTACACAGCCCCACAAATGTCCGATATTGAGAGGTCTCTGAGGAACACTATTGACATAGAATGAGTTTGCACCCACTGAGGTGTGATTGAGACTATTTTATATGCATTTAGAGATGTTTTGTGAAGAGACGGCTTGCCCCTTCATGCAATCCACATATGATACAAACAGGAGATGAAGCACAAAATGATTTAGTCTTAGCCAGATAGAAGGCTAGATTTTGGCTGACATTTAACGCATGAAGATTCTGCTCCTCTGGAGATAAATGAATGCAACTTTGGAAAGAACACGAGTAAATATGTCTGGTTCTAATGAAACTCAGAGGCCACTTTAGATAAAATTTTTGGGTGTGGTCGTAAAGACACTTCGTCCTTGGAGAATTGCGTACAAGGAGGCTCAGCCATCATGGCCTGCAATTCACAGACTCTCCCAGTGGATGTTATCGCAACCAGGAATGCAGTTTTCTGACATAAAAGTGGAAAGGGACAAGATGACAGAGGCTTTAACAGAGGTTCCATTAAGGCTGCCAACACCGTCTTAAGTTCCCACAGAAGGGCTGGCTTTTGGACCGGAGATGAAGAAGCCCTTTTTAGAATCTTGCTATCAGGGCATTGCAAAAAACTGATCTTCCATCAATGGGGGGATGAAATGCTAAAATCGCTGCCACATGCAATGAGCAAAGTGCAAGGCCCAAAGACACAACAAGTACTCCTGGATGCACCGGCCCTGCTTCCAGAGACTGCAGAAGGGGAACATTGGGGTGTGGTGCCGACAGACCCAATGGCTCAGCAGCTCATCCAGCCAACGAGGCTGTGAAAGTTCAGCCCTGGCAAAGTCCTGGTCCAAGGGAGAGGTTGTGACAGAAAAGCAAAGGAGGTCCATTGCTGCCAGCGTGAAAACTGCCAGCGCCAGCATCACCCTCATCGGTACTGGACTCCGATTCCATACTAGCTATATACAACTAGGAAAAACACTAACAGTGAAAAATTGTGAGGTTAAGAACCATCCAGAACTTTGACTCCAACCACGAGTGGTAAGAAAGACCTGGGGTGGGGGGAGAAAAAAGGGGGAGAGGTGCTAGGGCAGTACTGCCTCTCATAGCCAGGGGAGGGGATAGGGCCACGGAGTGCAAGTACCACTCCTCTACTGGTATCGCTACTCAAATTTCTCCAGCTTTGGTGGGCTGGGTGCACACACTCAAGTGGAATACACAGCTTCATCTACTCAAAGAACTTCTAATGTGCTCTAGCAGGATCCACACACAGTTAGCAGTATGCTGTAGATTCACACAGCTTGCCACACATTAGCTCACCACGTAGACAAGGTGTTTGTGAGCAAGCAGTGCACAGCCCTTGCAGAAATGCTGTAGTTTGTTTGGTGGTGTAGTTTTCTTTGGGGAACCTGTGGCAATGAGCAAGAGTTTGCTCTCTGCCTTAATCTTCCCAACTAGAATTAATTTTTTGGGAAGAGTTGCTACCTAGAAATTGGGCACTGGTGCTTGGGTAGAGATTTCTGAAAGAGGAATTTATTTGCATGCTCTTTGTGAGCACCTCTATTCAAGAACCAGTATATAAAGTGTAAATAAAACAAGTTACAACAAAAACATAGCCAGACTCTGCAGCACTAATATCTTCTCCAATGGGAGTGATCTGCAGGGCCCCAACAACTGCTGCTGCTTGAGAGAGTGGCAACAATTTTTATCAAATATACAGATATATTACATCTAAAATTAGAAAATCAATGGGTCAAAAATCCAGTTTATAATGGAAATGTGGTTGGATCTTGGACCATCAAGAACAGTCTTTCCTTTGTGGAGTAGGCATCTCTTGCAGAATTCAAAGGCTATATTAAGAAAAACTGCCAGACGTCTCCTGATGCAATACCAATTTACCCCAAGTTAAAAATAGGAGTTTGACTGTTGTGACACTTCAGTAAATGCACACTTCAGACACTTGCCTTATAACACTGCTGATTTCTATGGAAAGTTCCCTGAAGGGAAAAAGTATCTTAGAAAGAAAAATGAAGCACTTTGCATATTCAGACCAACTAAGGAAAAAAAGGACAGAACACTTGAGGCCATACACAAGGAATACTGCAAAAGTAGAAAGGGTCAGTCTTTGGTTCACATTTACAAATGCTAACGTATTTACCATGTAGTTCATCTTACCATGTAACATCCACTCCAAAGAGAAGCCTCCTGGCACCATCTGCTTTTATCATGCCCTCTGCCTGCAAGCTTGGCCCATGGTTGTCTCTGCAGATCCTGAACTTCACAGAGCATTCCTGTTCAGACAGTCTACCCATAAGATTTAGTGATATTTTTGTTTCTTACCAAGTTGCCCTTTGCTCAATCTGCCAGCCTCATTTTTCCCCCCTCCCACTCTGGTTTGTGTCTTCTACCACACCACATCCTGTGTTAGGAATGTTCTCCCTACCCCAGAACACCAAGCATCTATACTCACTTCATTCATATCCCTCTTGAAATCCCACTTTTCGTGGAGCCTTCAAACATTGTCAATATGATGCCATCACCAGCTCACGTTTTTAAAAGTAGCTCCAAGATGCTCTGCTCAGGTTCTATTAAGGTGTTTACCTGACTTTTGCCTTTCAGAATGCTTGTTCCTGGGGCCAGGGGCCATGTAAAGAGCAAAGACACTGTTGGTGTTTACCTCCGACTGTTAAGGAAGAAGAGCCAAATGCTCCCTGAAACCATCTACAGATTTTCTTATGTCAATCTATTAACGTAGGAGTTGCTTAGATACTACAGTGATGGATACCAGTACAAAACCCTCAAATAAATACTGCTCATATATTGGTCTTAAAACTCTTCCTTTTCTACTTGTATCTGTGGGGCTGAGGGAAGAGGAGCAGAAGGAAGTGAGAAGAATGCATGTGGATCATCAAGTGGGTGAAGTAATGAGGTGGTTGGTGTCTTCTTATCCCCACCAACAAAAAAGCACACGACAATCCTGCATAATGTAGGTGGATTGTGTTCTTGCTTTCCTATCTATATGCTAAAATGCCAACATATTTGTGATCCCAGTTCTGGACCTCTCAAGTAGACACTTCTAGTTATAATGAGCTATGTAGTGGTTTTAAGAAGCCAAATAAGAACCAGAATAGGACTAGTATTGTAGCCAAATTTTGAACACAGATTACCAGAGGTACTAATACACTAACCTACTACATTCACTACCAGATTAGATATACCCAGATTAGATAATTATTCTTGAACTGGTAAATAAACTATATTGAGATTTTACACAGTATTTTTTATTAGTTTTATTTGCTTTGTATAATAGCAAATTTCTATTTACAAATATACAAATCATAAGTGCAACATAAAAACAGTATTTATGTACAAATGTTCAATACACAATTTCTCACTGTGCAGTAAATTTAGATTTTTTTAGTCACAATATTTTATTAATCTAAAATTTGTCATGCATTTTTTCTTAAAGATTTTCAGTCTCTGAAAGACTAAGTGGGGACTATCCTTTCCCTTTTAACTGAGTGTACTTGATCAGTGAAATTCTCCAATAAAGAGTAATGAGAGTTATTCAGTACGAGAAAGCACTTTGCATGTTACAGATAAGGTTATATTGAAAGTATATGTAATTAGAAGCTAGGAAAGTTATACTAATGGCTTTGACTTCTGAAACATTTCAAATATAAATGATTAATGCAAACTGTTTAATTTAAGCTGCAATCTTCTAGCTATCCTGTTATAACATGCTGAAACTCAGATGTTGAATAGTTCAGCTTGATATTAATTTACTTTTATTCTACATTGATTTAAAAGTCTAGTCAAAAATATTTTACATACAACTATATTACACACACACACACACGATTGCTTTGAGATCTTCTAACATGTAGCAGTATCCTCTAGGGATCCCAGAGGGGGTGCACTTAGACATATGTAGTTCAGATGACATGAAAATGCAGATGTGAGATTACAAGACTGGAAGGGCCTGATTTTTGTTCAAAAACCATACTGCAACTAAATACACAAAAATGTTATTAAAATTCCATGTTTACATAAAAACATGGATTATAAAAAATAAGCAAACCCATCCAAATTTAGAATAAAAATAATTGTATTAGAAGGACCAGTTTTGCAATTGCACATGAATTTCATAAATGAAAACTATATCGCTATACAGAGACGGTCATGTTTTAAAATTACTTTTCCTCATCAATTAAAGAGAGATCAACAGCCATCTAGCTAACTATATGTAAGAGTGCAATACAATAGGTTCATTCTCCAATCCTTTTATACACATACTTTATGCATGAGTAGTTCTATTGAATACAATAGGTCTACTCACATGCATAAAGTTATAATGTGCATGAGCACCTGAAGGATCAGGACCAGAGTCTATCCCTATAATAAAAAAATACAGCAAGAATTGCAGACTAATCTATGGCGTTCACTATTTTGAAGGACAGAGAAAAATCTATGTGGCTATAACTGCATTCTAATGAACATCTCTGCTAATGGACATGTTTTCACATGACTAGGTTGTAACGGTAAAAAAAGAAAATATAAAAACATTAAAGGCTACACAGCTGCTTAAAAATTCTCTTTTTTTTAAAAAAAAAATCTATAATTCACTGTCAGAAAAGAATACAGTTGAACCATACTATGGACATGGATAGAGTAGATTTTCAAGCTTTAAAGAAAAACTTTCATGTATTCAGAGTAATTTTTTGTCGCAGTGGATAATTTGTCTGTGGTGAATCTGTAGTTCTCTTTCTTTTTAAAATAGCATTAGAATTTTTACTGGCAGCAGTCTCTGCTGGTGTGACTTCCATTTGTGTTATAAAACTTTGGATTTTATTTTCTTCCTTAGCTTTACAGGCAGCAAAGACTTCTTGGCGGAGCTTGCATAGTTCCAAGATGGGCTGCAAAGTTAATGCTTGGGAAAATCCCTCTGCTCTTTCTATCAATGCTGGCAGGGACTACAAAACAAACAAACCAAACAAAAGTATCTCACAGCTCATGTAAGGAAATTTCAGTGCAAATTTAAAGACTAAGCAGAAGAACATATGAACAGTTTATCTAGAATAAATATGGTGGAAATACTACAGCTCATTTCAAATTTCTTACCAAAGTGATAAAATGCCATTTAGTATATAGAGTCAGTACCATTCTTCTAAAATGATGGTTTAATTTTCCAAATACTGTAGGTACAGAAATCTTTAAATATTTACAACACTGGTTATTCCAAATTACGAAAATACTTCTACAGCTCTTTCACTGTGAGTCTTAACAGAAACATAGAATGCTTGCTTTTTTGACTACTGCAATTATGTCCTATAAAGACGTAGAGTCGGTAATTTTACAAATACAGATGGTAGATTTTTGTACAAAAAGTGATATATTGGCTAGTTAGAATTTCTGCTTCATCAGGCAGTTTTACAGCATTGATGGAAAACGTGTTAAATGCTAGGTGACAAAAATCATAACCAAAGATTTCCTCCCAATAGGCATACAGAAACCTTACCTTCATTGCCTCACTAATCTGCTTGGATGTGACCCCTGTTACCTGCCTCAGATTTGCCATGTGAGAAGCTGCAAAGAAACACAAATACCAAAAATATTTTATTCCCCCAGAATTATGAATGGATAAAAAGCCCTATTCAAAAAACGGGGGGTAGACGGGAAGAAGAGCAGGAGAATCACTAACGGTAATTGAAAAAATAGTGTTAAAAATTATTAAATACCAGCTTTGTCTCTTTCTAAGGCATTTTGCGATTCAGTATTTTGTATAACAAGATACTAAAAGAATACTCTGCTTTGTAAATTTAGTGATCCCATTAATAATACTTTGACAGACTATCCAATAGCAGGGAAAAAAATAAGCATCCCACGGGTTTCCCCAGGATTCCCATCACTTAAAGACTGAGGCAATACATCAAGCCAGTACTGCTTCATGTCATATTGTACAGCCCTTTTTTCTCATTAAGCATTCAGAGAAGAATACAGTATCCACATCAAAGGGTTGCCACAAGCCAATCACAGCTTTATTCACTTCAGAAAAATATACAGCAAATGTTTACAAGTAATCTTCCTACACTGACATCAAACCCACCAGCTGTTATTTATATACATTTGCAGGAGAACTAATTTTGAACTAACTGAACTAAACATTTTTTGAGGGTTATGATTTTAGGGTCTTCGAATATGAGCATACCAAACATACAATGTACAATATGAGCTATAAAAGGTAGCACTTTTGATTCTACTTTATGAGAAGTAGCTAACACACCCCAGGTTCTCAGATTGTCCTTGACTGAAGCCTCCTAAACATTTTAAAATACCAGAGAAGGCTAAGTAATGGTTTGTATCTTAGGATTTCTTGAATAACCTGTATAAATAAATGTACTCCATGAAACCACAAAGGAACTCCAGAGGCACTCTCTAGAAAAACAGTTCTTATTCACTAATATATATAGGCTGCTGTTTACTATACATGCAGCACAATACTTGTTAGCAACATTTATAAAATTAGATTTACCAACTGAAAATATAGTATGGCCTCCCATAAATGTCTTAAAACTCACCTATAGCACAGGCCTTACTCTCTCAAAACCTGGATGTGGACAATCATTTACCAACTTCAACCCCTAAAATTATGATTCTCTGCTAAGTTTTATATGGCCATTACTCCTCCTAGTCATTTGTTTTGTCTAGAGGCCTCAACTAGGTCCAGATAGGAAAAGCAAGATATAAGGTCTTTGCTGCAGAGATCTTGTAACCTAAATTAGACAAACACAGGAAACAATGACAACACGAGGTGGGGAAAGAAGGACGAGAAGAGAAGACAATAACAATAAATAAAACCTTGAGACATGTTTATGAATGTTAAAAGATTGTATTAAATTAGAAAATAAGGTAGGGCAGAAGAAAAAATTGTGAAAGGGTCAGTAGTGGAACGTTACATAAAAGTAGCAGGTTTGATGGAAGGTTTTGTTGTTCCTATACAACTGGAATTGGTGCCTTCATCATTTAGTTATGGTTAACCTTTTCCACTCAGCAAAACTTAATGAGTGATGAGATAAATCACTCCAGAAAAATTAAGAATGCACTATAAGCAAAATGGAAAGTTGTTCTATTAGATCAATTTGGAAGGAAAAAAGGAGTTTGGAAGAATGAAGTTGTACAATAGATGCAGAATGAAGGAAACACTTTCATTTTACCATATTGTGGCAATAACAGGATGAGAGTCTCTATACAAATATTAGTTCTTGTGATCACTCTAATGAGCAGGAAAATAAAAAGTTGGTATGATTTACAAGCTAGAAGAATAGACCTATCAAAGACCTATCAAGCTCCTCATCAGTCTATCAAAAGCAATCTTGCACTCTTGTCTGCTCTAGTAGGAAAATGAGGACTCTGTCCTGGGAGGACTATTACTAGTGGAGACTTAATCTGATTTCCTATCCAGCTGTCGGACTGCATAATCCAGGAATGGCAAAGGATGCTAAAAATGCCAAAATTACTCACACCTTGGGAGGCAAAACTTTTTGCACAGCAACCCCTCTAACTGAATAAAAGCTATGAATGGACACTCACCAAAAAGGATGGTATGTCTGTGATAGGAAGTTTTGATGACAGGATACAGAATGATGGAAGGCTGAGCAAAGTAAGGACTCCCCCAGATTGAGGGAGAAGACAAAAGCAGTTACTTGAAACCCTTCTAGGAAGTCAGGAACAATGGCACATAGCATGTTAAATGTACTCAATCTATTACAGTTTAGGTGTACATGGAGAGCATTATATTCCTCATTGTTCTAGGGTTTCCAAAACATAGGGAAATGAAAAAAGGAAATGAAAGGTATTGAGTAATCTATACATTTTTGGTTTCTGGCCGCTGCACTTACTAAACTGGGAGGTATTAACTTCCCAGAGACTGTGCAAATACTAAAATTCAGCACAAACTGTACTTTTTTCTTATATAACTTGCTGTTGCTTTGTTTAAAAAGAGCAACAAAACACAGAATGCCTATTTTTCAAAAAATTAATCTAAACCTGCAGATCTGGATACCAACTCCACCACTGAAAAAAACCTCAGCTATGGAGTGAAGTTCTTTACAGAGTCTGCTGGCACTTTGACTACACAAACTGGCATTTCTGGGAGCAGTCTCCTCTCAGTTAGAGACGAAACATTGCCTAAAATAAACTCAGATCAGCAATCAGACATGGAAGCTTCTAACAAAACTTCACTTCAGTCCTAGTTAATGTTTCTATTTGTTTAAACATTTTTATATTGTGTGAATGAGACTGTGCCACCAAAGCAAACCGAGGACTTTGTAACCACTAGGTATGATTAACTGTATTCAAAATGCTAGAAATAAACCAACACCCTTTTAAAAATAAGGTAGTGAAAATAATCCAGTTTGTAAAAACAACCCTTGAAAGACTGCATCCTATGCGCGGCCCTTAATGTTTTATTTGTTCTTAACTGTAAGGTCCTTAGGGCAGGGACAGTGTCCTATTTACGAAGTACCTAGTACACTTATGACACTGATTAAATAGCTTTAACGAAGCTGTCCCATTTATTTAGCAAAGTGTCCCATTGACGTACTTTAAAAGGAGCTGTACTGTATTTACTATAATTTTTAAGAAAAATCAACTTTTTGCCACTCAGTACTGAACGATAACAGCATGTCCAAAGATGTGTACTTTATGCTTCTTTACCAGGTCAGCCAGTTCTTGGCTATTGCTTGCCTCTTGACTAAAGTTGAGAGCCAAGTGGTATTCTCATAGGTAAGGTTAAGATTTTGTCATGGTTATTTTTAGCACAAGTCAGGGACAGGTCACGGGCAATAAACAAAAATTCAGGAAGCCTGTGACCTGTCCCTGACTTGTGCTAAAAATAACCATGACTAAATGGGGCTGACCGGGGCAATGAAAGCCCCAGCCCTGCTGGGAGATGGGTAAGAATTTGCCTCAGCTGACAGCTCCGGGACCCCCCACTGTCCATGTAGCTTGAAACACCAGGGAAGGCTGGGAACTCCGAGCCTGCGGGGCCCCTGCCACCCCTGGGATTTGGAGCTGGGGAATCTCTGCGGAGGCTTGGAGCTCCGGGTCTGTCCCCCAGCCGCCTGTGGCAGCAGGGAGCTGTGGGGAGTTCCCGCTGCCTGCGGTTGCTAGGAACTGCAGGGATCTCCCCACTGCCAGCGGAGGCAGGGCGCTCCAGACCCTCCCCCCATCAGGGCCAAGAACTGTGCCTCCCCCCTGCCGCTGCTAGGAACTGTGAGGGTCTCCCTGCCACTGCCTGTGGTGGCAGGGAGCTCTGGATCACCCCCACGGGAGCTCGGAGCTGCAGATCACCCCGCTGTCCATGGCAGTTAGGACTTGCAGGGGCCACCCACAGTAGTAGGGAGCTGCAGAGGCCCTTTCCACGAGGGGCAGCTCAGATCTACAGGGCCTTGCATTGGCTGGGAGCTCCAGGCCCTCCCACCACCCTTGAGAGCTCCAGCCCCACTGCCCCAGGATTGAAGCAGTAAATGTTGCGGAGGCCTCTGGAAGTCACTGAATCTGTGACTTCCATGACAATCTTATCCTTACTCATAGGATATAAATAGGAGCACAGGAATTGCTGTAATGGATCGAGGAGTGATCCATCTAGTTTCGTATCTTGTCTACAACAGTGGGCAGAGGAAGGTGTAAGAAATCCTGCCACAGACAGTCATGGGGAAATCCTGACTCTCAGAAAGTATCTGCCAAACCCCCACCATTTGTTAGTGGCTGATTTTTGCCTTGAAGCACAGTGTGTAATAGCATGAAGATTCAGGACAGGAGAATGAGAGGCGTGCTAATACAGCAACACAGCAGTATGCTCAGATACTGCAAGCTTCTGACTAGATCTGCACAGTTACATCCAGAATAGAAGTGTATTTAAATAACCAAGTTTTCTTGTGTAACTATGCCAACTGAATGAACAGGTTAAAAAACCTTCAGTCTGAAAGTCACACTTGAAAGAGAAATTGTATTGGAGTTTCTTAAAACCATTTTCATTTGGTGATTCAGCTAGGTAGTGTTATTTCTATACATATGCACTGTCATGATGAACACTTACCTTGAGAAAGCTCAGGTTTTATCTCTTGTGGCTTTACAACAGGCTGGTAGAGCTTCTGCATACATAAAAATAAATCCAAAGTATTTTTCATTCTGAAATATTTTCTTTGTTTAAGTAGTGTCTTAATCTATGTTTGCACAATACTTAGCACCATGGGTTACTTTTGTAATAAAAATGGTTAGTGGGATTAGTGTTCTACATCCAATACAGAGAGCTGCTAGAAATAGTGATTTAATTAGCTCCGTCAGTCCCTTTCTTATTTAAATGTATATAGTCACCATCTTAGGCTTTATTTTGACAAACTCTAAACTCAGTTGTTAGTACAAGGGAAAGCAGGAATTTTAGCTGAAGTCTAGACATTTTGGGAGAAGCATTGCCAACTGCTGCATGATTTATGAAACAGAACTGCAGAGCAGAAGTAACTCTTATCCTGATCTGTTCACAATTTTAAGGGGTGACTTGTAGTGGGGAAAATATTTAAATATACTAAAAATGTTTTCTAACCATTGAAGATGTTGGAACTGTTCAAGAAGCCTGGACAAACTTGGAACAAAGGGAACTTTTATACAAAAAGCTATTAATATGGTCAACCAGTGTCGGTTTCCACTGTTCTATCTTTGCAAGTATTTGTGTATGAATAAGCACATTCTCCCTCACAACCTAGGTTCTCCTGCTGTTTGACCTGGCTATGAATCTTGTGATCTGACATTAATTAATTAACTGCAGCAGAAATGAAAGTAACAGTACAAATTCAGCATTATGATTTTACTTTAGGTCAAGTGAGGAGCAAAGATAGCCTATGAGGGAGAAAGGAAACGTATTTCAATACAGACATCTTCAACAGTTATAAATACTAAAAAAGCTTTCTAATACAAGGGAAAGATGAACAACATTTATAGTCAAGTCTGACCCATGAAATATTTTCCCCACTACAAGTCGCTTCTTAAAACTGTGAGCAGACCAAGATAAAAGAGTTACTTCTTTCTGTCATTAGTCACTTATTGGAACAAAATTCCTGGGGCTCACACACTTTGTTAGCAAGTCTGGAAATACAGACAGCAACAGTCCCAAGCGAGGGAAGTATACAACTTGCACTGCTCAAGCATTCTTTAATGGATTGACTTGAAGAACCTTAAAGGAGGCTGCCTCCCTTTGGCAGCTGTAGGAAGAATGCAACACTTGTGCAAAGCTGGTGTGGGTGTTTTTGGAAGGTGTGTTTTTTAGAGAAAAGCATAAGGAAGCCCATAACAATGAAGTTCCAGGGCTACTATATGAAGCCACTGCCTCAAGAGACATATACTGAGACGGTGGTGGTAGTGGGAGCATGTTGTGGTGCTCACGATGACTCCTTACAGTCAAAGATCAGGAAAACATCAAAAACTACTGCTCAATAACGGTTGAAAAGAAAAAGTCACCACATTTATGTAATGCTACATTTTAACAACACTATTTTTTGCTGAAGAATTTGGATAGAACAGAATAATCTAATTAGTATGACTGAAAAACCTGAAAGGTCCATCAGTAACAAAAGAAAGTGGAGAGGGGTCTTTGGGGCAATTACTTTAGGACTATTGTAAAGCATAATTAACGTTCACTTTGTAATCTGAAAATATACTAACTACTGCAACAAAAAAAAAACAAAAAACCCCTAACTGTCTTGCTGCAAAAATTGAATAGCAGAGTATTGGAAGATCTTATTACTAAGACTTCAAAGCACCTTTTAAAGAAATCCTTTTTGGCAGACTACAACATTCTCATATCATTTAGCATTTTTTCTTGAAAACTCTTTCCATGGCAGATACATGACTGATTTAATTACAAGTTCCTTTGCTGCCAATTTGGAGAGTGCAATCCTGCAGGCAGAATTCCCATGAAAGTCAACAGGAGTTGTCTGAGTAAGAATTACAGGATATGGACCTAAATCAGTAACCTGGATCTGTTTTAATACCTTTAAGAAAAATGTAATTTTTCTGGATTGTATGGAAAACACTTTTCTACCTTATATGATGCACTGCAGTTTGTGCATAACGTGAGAGGTATGTCAGTCACGTACCTAAAAATTTATAAAGAATCAATGGCAGAGTTTTGAAGATAATTGGTATTGCAACTTGAGTTCTCTGTCCTAGCCACTGGATTGTCAGATTCTTTCTATTTCCCTTCAAATGCAAATCAATGGAATAGAATTAAATTATGCTCTTCATCAGAATCACAAGATACTTACCAACATTTCTTGCTCCGCTTTCATGGTTTTGATGACATGTACTAATATCTTTCTGGGACACTGCTTACGCTTCGTAGCTGTCTCTACTATAAGTTCGTCAAACTGATCTTCGAGGATTTTGATGTCAGAACCTAAATTCACAAGAAAAACAAGGTGACATAGTACACAATTATTTTAAGAGCGTCTTAAAAAGTACTAAAATTCTTACAGGAAACTAAAGAAAAAAGCAAAATATTGGTCAGCCCTTTCCCCTAACAGCAGGCATTGGAATTTCTCATGGCAATTAGTTTTCTTACTGCTATCCCGTTTCAGGGTTATTATCTGCACTAAAACAGTGCTTATAGAGCCCAAGCAGAGATCAGGCCACACTTTGCAAGACTGTACAAATGCAAAATGAAAATATAATAATCTCTATCCCACACTGATTACAATTAAGTAAATTTAGCTAGCTACAGAGTGTAGGGTTGGGGTTACATGTTTTTTGGAGACGTTAGCATCCGTTGGTCTAAGTCACGTAAAGTGAGCCTACATTCTATGAAGATTGTCCTTTCCCCTCACAAGTGTATACAATACAGCAAAGCCATACTAGAAATATAAAGCTGCAAAAGGTATATGTGCTAGGTGCTCAGATTCCACACGAAGTAGAATATAAATAGAGATTGATTCACAGACAGACATGACATGGGACTGTCTAAAAGTAAGAGTTCTAGAAAGCACTAACACTGAAAGTCATCTTAATAGTAGAACTGCATATAGATCAGATCTCACATGTGATACTAGTTTCCTGGATGCCTTGAATTCTTCTGAGAAGCTTTTGATTTTTGAGAGCATTTATTGTTGCTAAGACCTGGGCTACACATTTTAATTTTGTACTGGTATAACTATTTTGGTAAGGGGTGGGCTTTTATTCCAAAGTAGTTATACCAAGGCAACCCCTAGTTATTCCCTTTTGTGATGAAGCTATACCAGTATAAGCTCCTTTATACCACTATAAAACATCCACACTAGGGGATGTATTTTGCTATACTAGTGTAGTTAAAGCAGTACAACTTCTGTGAATAGACAAGTCCTAAGAGGCTAGTTCTTATGAAAGAAACAGCTCCCTGCAGCAAAGATAGTCTATGTTGGACCAGTTGACTATTAGAAGTGACTATTGATCCAAAGCCCATTAAACTCAGTGGAAAAACTCCCACGGATTTCAGTGGGGACTAAATCAGGCCCTCAAGCTCGACAAATATTTTGTCAGATCTACTAAACCCCATTGCTTTGATATTTGTGGCAGCCTTTTCAGACATGTATTCAGCCTGAAGACATGTGCTACACTTCAGACAAACTTACACTTCTTGAGAATTATTATGAGGTGTGCCGTAATGTACAGTGACTCAGAACAAAGGCTGGCTATTTTTAAGACACTGTCCTTCTTCCAGCAGTAATGGCTGATATTCTTCACTACATTTAAAAAAATAATAATTTAATTTTCTGAGGGTATGCAGGTTGATAATCCTGACACTGAATTATGCAATGAAAAATATAAAAAAAATATAAAAAATTATATTTTACCACCATACTTTTACATACACCACACTTATGAGTTGATCTTTCTGTAATACATATGTTTTTTTCCCCTAAGAATAAATTCTTAAAAGTATCAGACAGAATATTCAAGGCATTTTTCCTTTGGCTGTAAAGTTAGAAGAGGAGTGTTATGTGAGTAGTGTTTACAGTATTAGTGTCCTATGATAAGTTCTTCGCTTCTCAAATATTGCAATTAAACTTGAGAATTTTTAAAGCTAAAAGCTGTTAGATTTATCTGAGGTTTCAAACAAACTTGAACCAGCTGCCTATGTTATTTAAAGTCACATAATTGATCATTATACCAGCTATATGATTTTATATAACCTATAAAAACTAGAGTTACAAAATGAAAGGAAATGGAGCTAGGGTAATGGTTACAATCCTGTATTCTAAATGTATGTGATTCAAAGGCTGAGCACATTTTAGATGTGTTCAGTGGATTAGGGAAAGACAGAAATTCAGCACTCTCTACTGGTCAATCTATGCACCATCAATGAATCTGGAAGAAATGCCAGTGGGCAAAACAATAGAGCAGCATGGAAAACTGTTTTCCCATTCCATGAACATTTATGACATTTCAAAATATTTCTTATTCTGCATTGGAACAAAACCAAGTCCTTCCAAAAATTACCACAAAAATAACAGACACCTCAACCCCTTCAGGCAGGTGCCCTAACCACCAGGCTGCTGACTATTTGGGGCAACGGAGGGAATTCCTCTCTATCTGTTGGAGCTGCTCTACTTTGGCTAAAGAATCAGTTTGTAACTGGTGCAATAAATATGTACTTATTTATACAAAATGGAATAGCTCTACATCTGACCCAGAAGTTTTGATTTGTTGAGAGCAAACAACTAATGCTGTGCTCTAACCTTGTTTTCCCCATCAAAGTAAGTGGGTTACATACACACACAAATTCACAAGACTTACAAAATAAGAATTTTTGTAACAGATTTTGCACCACTGTAATGAAAGTCAATATTTATTTTAAAATGTAAAATATTTCACCTAGAACAGTATTATTAATTGCAAACAAATGCAGACTTGAGTATTTCTGGTATGTTTCAACAGATATTCCAGCATGAAACTAGCATCCACATCAGTTCAAAATGATCCAACATGGGTCAGAGTGAATCTTCTCTAGCTACCTAGTAAGAGCTTTCAGATTTTTTTTAAACAGGGAAAAAAGTCTTCCACAAAGAAAAATGTACTCCAATAAAAAGTGATCCACATTAAAAACAAACAAACAAAAAAATCCTTCCATAAAGAAAATTTCCAAGATTATGCAAAATATATTGAAAAATACTAATTTACAATGGTCTAAGTCAAGACTCTCTAAAACAGAATTCATTTTCTCAGGTCCAAACTTTCTGTCAAGAGGTAGTGATTCTGGAACACAGCTTGGCGTGTTTCCTCAGCCTAGATCTTCAGTTGCAGAGTTTATAGAGCTTGCTGATCAAGCACTGGTTCAAGGAACTCTTCCTCCACATTCAAGTCAATACCTGCGTTTCCCGTTTCACTCAGTTGAGGGCAGCAGTTACACAGGAGGAAGAATACCTGAGACTAACATGTATAGGCAACCAAACCATATGGATTGGGTATAAACTGGATGGGTATAAACTGTTCAGGAAGGACAGGCAGGGGCGAAAGGGGGGAGGAGTTGCACTGTATGTAAGAGAGCACTATGACTGCTCTGAGCTCCAGTATGAAACTGGAGATAAGTCAGTTGAGTGTCTCTGGGTTAAGCTTAGAAGCAAGAACAATAAGCGTGATGTTGTGGTGGGTGTCTGTTACAGACCACCAGACCAGGAGGATGAGGTAGATGAGGCTTTCTTTACTCAACTGGGGAAAGTTTCCAGTTCACAGGGCCTGATTCTCATGGGAGACTTTAATCACCCTGACATCTGCTGGAAGAGCAATACAGCAGAGCACAAACAATCCAGGAAGTTCTTGGAGAGTGTCGCTGACAATTTCCTGGTGCAAGTGCTGGAGCAACCAACTAGGGGCCGTGCTTCTCTTGACCTGCTGCTCACAAACAGGGAAGATTTGGTAGGGGAAGTAGAAGTGGGTGGCAACCTAGGCAGCAGTGACCATGAGATGGTCGAGTTCAGGATCCTGATGAAAGGAAGAAAGGGGAACAGCAGGATACGGACCATGGACTTCAGAAAAGCGGACTTTGATTCCCTCAGGGAACTGATGGGCAGGATTCCCTGGGAGGCTAATATGAGGGGGAAAGGAACCCAAGAGAGCTGGCTGTATTTTAAAGAAACCTTATTAAGGGCACAAGAGCAAACCATCCCGATGTGCAGAAAGAATAGCAAATATGGTAGGCGTCCAGCTTGGCTTAACAAAGAAGTCTTTGGCGAACTTAAACGCAAAAAAGAAGCTTACAAGAAGCGGAAGCTTGGTCAGATGACTAGGGAGGATTATATAAACACTGCTCGAACGTGCAGGAATGAAATGAGGAAGGCCAAAGCACAATTGGAGTTGCAGCTAGCAAGGGACGTGAAGGGGAACAAAAAGGGTTTCTACAGGCATGTTGCCAACAAGAGGAAGATTCGGGAAAGTGTAGGCCCCTTAAAGAAAGAGGGAGGCGACCTAGTGACGGAGGATGTGGAGAAAGCTGAGGTACTCAATGCCTTTTTTGCCTCTGTCTTCACCGACAAGATCAGCTCCCAGACTGCTGTACTGGGTGGCACAGAATGGGAAGGAGGCAAACATCCCGCAGTGCTGAAGGAACAGGTTCAAGACTATTTAGAAGGATTGGACATTCACAAGTCCATGGGGCCGGATGCAATGCACCCGAGGGTGCTGAGGGAGTTGGCTGAGGTGATTTCAGAGCCATTGGCTATTATCTTTGAAAGCTCGTGGCAACAGGGGGAGGTCCCTGACGACTGGAAAAAAGCAAATATAGTGCCCATCTTCAAAAAAGGGAGGAAAGAGGATCCGGGGAACTACAGACCGGTCAGCCTCACCTCAATCCCTGGAAAGATCATGGAGCAGGTCCTTAAGGAATCCATTTTAAGGCACTTGGAAGAGAGGAAGGTGATCAGGAACAGTCAACACGGATTCACCAAGGGAAAGTCATGCCTGACCAACCTGATTGCTTTCTATGATGAGGTGACTGGTTCTGTGGATGTGGGGAAGGCGGTGGATGTGATATACCTTGACTTTAGCAAAGCTTTTGATACGGTTTCTCACAGTATTCTTATCAGCAAGTTAAAGAAGTATGGGTTGGATGAATGGACTATAAAATGGATAGTGAACTGGCTAGAGCATAGGGCTCAACGAGTAGTGATCAATGGCTCCATGTCTAGCTGGCAACCGGTCACAAGCGGAGTTCCCCAGGGGTCGGTCCTGGGGCCGGTTTTGTTCAACATCTTTATTAATGATCTGGAGGATGGGGTAGATTGCACCCTCAGCAAGTTTGCGGACGACACTAAGCTGGGGGGAGTGGTAGATACCCTGCAAGGTAGGGATAGGATACAGAGTGACCTAAACAAACTGGAGGATTGGGCCAAAAGAAATCTAATGAGGTTCAACAAAGATAAGTGCAGAGTCCTCCACTTAGGAAGGAAGAATCCCATGCACAGCTATAGACTGGGGACCGACGAGCTGGGTAGCAGCTCTGCAGAAAAGGACCTGGGGGTAACGGTGGATAAAAAGCTGGATATGAGTCAGCAGTGTGCCCTGGTTGGCAAGAAGGCCAATGGCATATTGGGCTGCATTAGGAGGGGCATTGCTAGCAGGTCACGGGAAGTGATTATTCCCCTCTATTCGGCATTGGTGAGGCCGCATTTAGAATATTGTGTCCAGTTTTGGGCCCCCCAATACAAAAAGGATGTGGACAAGTTGGAGAGAGTCCAGCGGAGGGCAACAAAAATGATTAGGGGGCTGGAGCACAGGACTTATGAGGAGAGGCTGAGGGAACTGGGCTTGTTTAGTCTGCAAAAGAGAAGAGTGAGGGGGGATTTGATAGCGGCCTTTAACTACCTGAAAGGGGGTTCTAGGGAGGATGGGGCTAGGCTGTTCTCGGTGGTGGCAGATGACAGAACAAGGAGCAACGGTCTCAAGTTGCAGGGAGGGAGGTCTAGGTTGGACATTAGGAAAAAGTTTTTTACTAGGAGGGTGGTGAAGCACTGGAATGGGTTACCTAGGGAGATGGTGGAATCTCCATCCTTAGAGGTTTTTAAGCTGCGGCTTGACAAAGCCCTGGTTGGGATGATATAGCAGAGGTTAGTCCTGCTTTGAGCAGGGGGTTGGACTAGATGACCTCCTGAGGTCCCTTCCAACTCTAATATTCTATGATTCTATGATTCTATGATTGTTTTCTCTGAACACTAGAGCAATGGTGCTCAAACTTCATTGCACAACTCTCTTTGGACAACAAAAATTATCGAAGCCTGAGGGCGTCAGCCCTGGGGGGCTGCACCTGAGCCCCGCCGCCCAGGGCTGAAGTCCTCAGGCTTCGGCTTCAGCCCTGGGCCCCAGCAAGTCTAATGCCAGCCATGGTGACCCACTTTGCGGTCCCGACCCACAGTTTGAGAACTACTGCACTAGAGGGTACTAAGAATCCCCATTATTACAAATTAGAAGATATTAAAAACAGTAACTGCAAAATAAACATTTTCCCATTCATATATGAAACAGTATTAATATACCCAGTCTTATGTCACTGGATATAACCAAGGATGCCAATCCCTGTGATGTAAACATACTTGTCTCAAACCAGTTCTTGTGAGATACAGTCAAACCACCATCAAGTTAGGTAATGCTACAGTAATTTCCTAAAGTAATATCATTTTTGCTCCCCTAGGATGCAGGAGGAACTTCACTTGTCATTAATCTTTGGCTGGTGGATTTGCAGGGGAGGGATTTTCATAAGGTTTGCATCCCCTGAAAAGTCTATTACAGGTTAACTATCACTGTATTTCTCTTCTTACTATCACTGGGAGGGAGATGCATCATAGGTTGAAGTGCCATGATTTATAAAAATTGCAAAGTAAAAAAAGATTGTTGTAAGTGAGTTTACTAGGAAGATCATTAGTTTATTTTTTTTTAAATTGGATTTATTTCCCATTAAAGCTTTAAAAATAATATCCCTATCAATTTATTATATTCCATTTAGTCAGTTGTTTCTTCTTCTGAAATTTTTACTAAAGGTGAATGGAACCGCAACAAGTGATCGTGTAAGATTATGTTTATTTTTTCAAACTAAGATAATCTTATTTTGTAAATATTGTACGAGTTGTTTTGTTATGAACTCTTCTGCAGGATAATTACCCTGGACATTGGTTATATATTCTTAAACTTCTTTACTTTGAAATATAATTTATCTATGTCATTTGTAATTCACCCATCAACTTGATACCTAAGTACCCAACAAAATGTGAAGTAGTAAGTGTTCTGCACAATTGAGTTCTTTCTCTCTCCTCCGCCCCCATTTGTTCCCAGGTTACAGAGGCACAGGAGTTTATATGTTTAAGGATTTTTTCCCCCCTTTTAATTTATTTATGGAGATTGTTCTAGGAGAAAGGTTTTATTGAAAAGATGTATAACTCATTAATCTGAATGCATGTAGGCTTGGGTTCAAGAATGATTTCTTCCCTCAGCATTACTTACATAATTTGCATCAACAACAGGAGGAACAATTGCTTGAGTAATATGTTAAGTGCTTAGAATAAAGTAAAGACATTATTAAAAACCAAACACACACCATTTTGAAGCTCAGCTTCATCTGAAGTTTCCTGCCACGGCTGTCCATTAATGGTAATATTCTCCTGAACTGCTGTTTCGAAGTTCTGTAAGAAATTCACAACAATCCAAATGCTTGAAAAATTATGCTTACTAGCCTATCAGTGTAATGTAACACAGCTAACAAATGAATTTAAAGAACTTGGTAGAATCCTTGCCTGAATGAAAATGCTGAACAACGTTCCCTTGAGTTATTTTTTTCTGTGTGAGACAAATTATACCTTAACACAAGTTTAAAACATCAGAATGTGGTCTCTTGATCTAAGATAATCATTTATTTCAAACACACAGGAAGAGAGGACAGGCAAGAAAAAACTGAAAGTAGAAGGAAAGGGTGCTGGGAAGGAAAGTATGAGAGCACTCTGTAGCCCATCCCCGTGTCTGGCAAGAGCAGCAATGGCTGTGGAATAAGGAGAAGTGCTGGGGTCCTCTCCCTGACTTGGCAGCACTAGGCGTTAGTGAGAGTAAGAGGGGGAAGCCATAGAGCAGGTGCAGCCAACAAGCAGACCATGGACCAAATCCAGACCACCAGACGCTTTTGAACAGACCCTGAAATCTTTTTATTTGCTTATATTATCATTGTTATTATTTTCTCTGGAATCTGGACCTTGAGTATACCTTGACCAAGAAATCTGGACCTGGACAAAAAATAATTGACTATCTCTGCCATAGAGCAATATGCAGCTACCATTGTCTATAGGTTATCCTACACTTTCCATTATAAGATCCTTTATCAGTTGCTTATAACTTTGTCAAACAATCAGTCTGGACTGAAAATTTTCATGCCACGTGTCTGCCTTAGGCTGAATTTTTTGGTATATTTCAGCTAAAAGAGTTCAGCCATTACCAAGAACAAGGTTAGGGGGAAATGCATTCTTTGTCCACCTGAAAAAAGATTCTCACAGCTATTTTGTTGAGCTTTGGCACGTCCATGCTTTGGCACAGAGACTTGATATTTGGCAAGTAGGTAACCATGGTGTCAGGGACATATATTTTGCTATTCCTGTGGAAACCCAATCAAATTCAGCCAAGTTAGAACTGTGCAACCTTATATCAGCCCACTTGCGCATAAGCATTATGATACAGCTGTTAATTAAAGGATCCCCTACTTTTCCACAGAACCCTCCTCTCATCCACTGCATAGGATGGATGGTGTGAACTAAATAGGTAGTGTTTCAATACTTTCGTTTCTAATCCTCATAATTTAAAGTGTGGCCCCCAGCATTATTTACTTCACATCATCCAAACCCCGCACTGAACACAGAATAATTAATTTCCCTTTGGGCTTTTATGATGCTCTCAAAATAGTAATTTAGCTCTTCACACACACCATCTTAACATACCTGTGAGGGATGCTGGCATTATTATCCCTTTTTTACATATATACATATAAGGTATAGAAATTAAAGCTAAAAGGGTCAATTAATTTTGGGTGTCCAAATTGAGAAGCCTAGGACCTAATTTTTCAGAGTACTTAGTATTTTTATAGCACTTTATATGGTCAGACCATAACTCCCATTGATCTCAGTTGTAGCTCTGAGTGCTCAATATGTCTGCAAATCAGATTCTAGGTGTCTGAAGTTGGGTAGCTAGAAAATGAGGTGCAACAAATTAGTGCCCACCTGTGAAAAGTTTGGTTTAAGTGTTTTGCCCAGCATCATGTAGAAACTATGTGGCAGAGATAAGGGGTGCACAAGACCCTCTTCTCTCTTCCCGTACCCCTCTGCCACATTCACACATACCTTACAATTTCAGCAACAAATGGGGGAGGTAAGGGGTCATTCATTATACAACCCTAATTTATTCCCAGAGTATAGTCTGTCCCATACACTGAATGAGGTGGGGGTCCTGTAGAAAAATTAGGATATGTTCATATGATTAGAGACTGTATCATAATGTATATACACAAGACACATACACAGAACAGCAAGGAGTGACGGACAGCAGGAGCAGAGCACACTACCATGCTGACACCACAGGCAGGAGGTTGACTGACTCAGATTTGAGGAGAAAGATCAGGGTCAAGTCAGAAAAGCTTTTGACCCTCGTTGGCTGGGTTTGGATCCAATTTTTATTCCTGAGAAGACGTCGACACAAGGAGGGCTGAATCAGAAAGAGGAAAGATGGTCAACAGGTTGAAAGTGCTAGCCTGGGACCCAGCAAGTGTGATGGGTTGCATGGGCAACCTTAATTCTGGCATTAGCTAATTTCTGCAAAGTCAAGCACTCAATCTTAATAGTCTTTTAATGTACTGTTATTAATAAGCCATTAAGAGATGGGTATGAAGACACTCATGCAGAACCCATACAAGTTCACCAATGAAGCCAGGTTTTCTTTTCCATGTGAGACAATTACAAATTCTAACCTCTAAAGAAGATTGCTTCTGTTGTAGAGTTTGGGTACTGGCCACTTCTTTATGGTCTATGACTTTTCTCAGAACATGAAAACCACAAAAATAAAAAAAGAACTGGATGGTTTTCCTGTTTCATTAACCCATTTAAAGGGATAGCAGCAATGTGAACTAGAGTCAATTTAAAAAAAAAAGTGAGTTGAATTAGTTTCAGGTACTATACATTCCCCAGAGTTCTTCTGACAAGATTTATGGATTTACAATTATATTCTCCTATTCCCCCCCTGTTCCTGTATGAAAGACCCACACAAGTATTAGGGGAAATAAATCCAATCTCCCAATCTGAGCCACACAGATCTGAGCACCATTGGGCCCCAAAGAAGTCAATGGTGCTCTGTGTGCACGCAACTGTTTGGATGGCAGGATCAGGGCAGGATTGACTGCACAGGAATAATAGTGACACTGACTATACACAAAGCACACTCAAATGTTTAAGACAAAGGCAGAAGTACAGACACATTTCCCCCTCTAATCTTTAAAAGCATGCTGACATCTAAGGATACAAAGCATTGCAGCGGTGACATAAACATCATTATATTAGAATTCAAAATGATCATGACAAACTGGAGACCTGGTCCTAAATCAACAAGATGAGATTCCATAAAGACAAGTGCAAAGTACTATACTTAAGGGAAAAAAAATCAAATGCACAACTACAAAATGAGAATAACTAGCTAGGTGGTAGTTCTGCGTAAAAGGATCTGGGGGTTATGGTTGATCTCAAACTGATGAGAGTCAACAATGTCATGTAGTTGTGAAAAAGGCTACTATCATTCTAGGGTGCATTATATCAGGAGTGTTATATGTAAGACACAGTAGGTAATTGTCTCGCTCTACTCAGCACTGGTAAGGTCTCAGCAGGAGTCCTGTGTCCAAATCTGGGCTCCACACTTTAGAAAAGCTGTGAAAGAGTCCACAAGAGAGCAACAAAAATGACAAAAAGTTTAGAAAACCTGATTTACAAAGAAAAGTTTAAAACAAAACTTAGCATGTTTAGTCCTGAGAAAAGAAGGCTGAGTGAGGACCTGATAACAGTTTTCAAATACGTCAAGGGCAGTTATAAAGGAGACTGAGAACAATTGTATCCCATGTCCACGGAAGCCAGAACAAACAGCAACAGGATTCATCTGCAGCAAGGGAGATTTAGGTTAGATAGTAGGAAAAACTTTCTAACTATAAGGATAATTAAACTCTGGAACAGGTTTCCAAGGGAGATTGTGGAATCCCCATCATTGGAGATTTATAAGACCATGTTGAACAAACACGGGTCAGCGATGGTCTAGGGCTACTTGGTCCTGCCTCAGTACAGGGGCTGCAGTAGGCGACTGCTGGAAATCCCTATGAGAAGCCTACGAACAGTCTCACCAGCGACAGTCCCCTCAGCCCCTACCCAGGAGAAGGCGGATATTGATCAGCGAGGGGGTGGGGTGGGGTTACGTCTCCTGGCCCCTGGGCAGGCCTCGGCCTCACTAGGGGCATCTCCCCACCGCGGGGCTCTGAGGCAGGGGATGAGGTGGGGGTCTAGGCTCTAGGCCAGGAAGGCCGGGCTTTACACTTTCTACATCTTCTAATTATAAAGATATGCATAACATAAAATATAAGGGCAGAAGATTTCAACTTATTTATTAAAGTTGTCTGGTCTATTTCTCAAGGCTAAAAAGAAAGCAGGAACTACTTGAGGCTGTCTCCTCATTTCTCCTGTTAATATCTCTCCCTGACCTCGGCAGCGATAAGCACCCTAAACAAAGAGAAGAGGAGGGGGTGGGTGATTTCAACAGAGAGCAGAACACTAAAGAAAACTAAGATGGAGTAACTGTGGTCAAGCAAACTATTATTTTCCTTCAACCCCCACTTTAAGACAGGCCCCACGTCCCCCACCCGGCCGGGCCCAGGACCGCGGGCTCTTACCCACAGCGCGTCCCCCAGAGCCTGCTCCCGGCTCTCGGCCCCGAGCGCGCCCGGCTGCCCGTCCGCCAGCGCCCGCAGGTAGGGGCCGCACAGCTCCAGCACCTCGCCCACCCAGCGCTTCGAGCGGCAGCGGACGCGCGGCTCCCGGCCGGCCGGGGAGGGGGAGGGAGAGGGAGAGGGCGGCGGCAGCGGCGGCGGCGGCAGCTCCGGGCCTTTCCCCGTCGCCTCCATCGCTCCCGGCCGGGCCCGGGCCGGGCTTGCCGCCATTTCCCGCTTTCTGAAACCGCCGCCAGCGGAAGCGGAACCCGCCCGAGCCCCCGGCGGACCGGTGTCTCGGGGCACCAGCCCGAGCGGAAACGGGGCCCCGCTCCGCCGTTCCGGGCCCGGCCTGGGCCGCCGGGGATGGGGGCCGCGCGGCCGGTGGATTGTCACTGCCACCTCGCCGCGCCGGACTTCCAGCGGGTGCGGAGCCGCCCAGCCCAGCGGGACCTTCCCCTCCGGCTCCTGCCCCTTGGTGCTCGCCCCCCTTCCCCGCTTCACCCGGAGACCTGCCTCCTGCCCTTGGGTTGTTTCCCCCCCCCCACACACACACACTGCTCCATCGGGACCTCCCCGCCCCTTCCTCACCCGCCTCCTTGCCCCATTGCGACCCCGGTCCTGCCCCATGGTCACCTCCCATCCCTGCACCATCGAGCCCCCTGTCCTTCCTCTTGGTCACCCCTCCCCCATCGGCTTCTACCCCCTTTCCTACCCTATCCACACACTCTAACCCTTGCTCCCCTCTCTTGACCTCCCCCCCCATCAGGACTCCACCCCCTCCTGCCCCTTGCTCACCCCCTTGCTCCCCACCCCCAGTGCGTTACATCGGCGGTGAGTGGCCCTTGCATTGGGGAGGGTGCGAGGGACTGCTCAGTGATTGCTGGGGTTGCTTTTCCCCCAAGTGGAAGAGTTCCATCCCACAGATCAGTGTCTTCCAGCCCTCTGGTGTCACCCCATGGCTTTTCCACTGTAGCCCTTCAGATCTACCTCTGTTTGCAGAGGCCTTAAAAGAGTAGACACGTGTGTCATTTTACAAGTCTTGTTCCCCTCTCCGATTCAGGTTTCCTATAAAATTTTACGATCTCTTTCAGGATATTGAGGATGTGTTGGAAGAAGCAAAGAAGGTGGGTAAACAATACTGGCATTTTTCTATAGTTGCAAAGTGTTTGCTATTTACTAAATGTATGTCCTGCTCCTGTCAACACTTACACACATGCTTAAATTTAGGCATATGAATGGTCTCATTGAGGTAAATGAGGCTACCCACATTTCTAAAGTTATGCATGAGCTTAAATGTTTGCCTTATATTGAAAAAAATCTTCATTTCTGCTAACATTGCCCATTTCCTATTAGCTGAGCACAAAGTTTTATACTTTAAAATACAGAATGGCTAGCAATACAAAATTTAGTTAAATGTGGAATTTATAGGAAGCATAATGACATCTGAATACTCAGCACTTTCAGACCCTATACAAACATGAAGTAATCTTCACAGTATTCATTATTATCCCCCTTGTACAGATGGAGGAAACTGATGTAGAGAAGTTAAGTGAGGGATTCAGATTCACAATAGGTGTCAGAGTTGAGATTAGAATTTGGGAGATCCTGGTTTACAGATCTGTGCTTACTTCACAGCACTCGCACGGCTTTCTGTGACACTGACTATGTTTATTTTATCTGACAAAAAGGACAAGCTAGAAACAGCGTGGCCTCGGGAATATTAGAAATAAAATAAAATCCTCCCTTCGATGTGCTTTGTCCAGGAATTTTAGTGATTTGGGGACTGATCATGCAGACTGCTCTGCACAGCCAGACTATCACGTCTACATAGACCCCACTGACTTCTCTAGCATTCTTTGTGGGCCAACTCTTATGCCTGAATGGAGCCCTGTAATGGCATGTCTTTACCTCAGGGTTGCCCCTCATGGCTAGATGACCTGTGGCAGGGGTCTTCATCTCTAACAGCCCTAGTGATCACTTCCTTGGCCCCCCAGGGCCTATCTTTGGCTGGCTCCTTTGGCCAGGTCACTGAAAAATTCAGTCCCCTTTTGGGGGGTAACAAAAGGCACAACTGTAAATAAATATTTACACTAATAATACTTTGCACCTTTTAGGCTACACTGAAGCTCTCTACCTTTTGCCCCTATTTCTGGGCCTTACAAAGTTTCTCCTATGTTGCATCTTCTCAGCAGGCTTCCTCCCAATGCCTTGCCTTGCCTTGCCATGCCATGCCATCAGCATATCTCAGGAATCTCCCTGCTCTTTGCAGGCCCTATCTCAGGACCTCTGCCCAGCCTCACACAAGCCTGACCTACTCTCTAGAGGTCTCATCCAGCTTGACTTTTGCAGAAAAGAAACTCCTCTTTCTCCTCTCCAGACTGAGTTCTCAGGTCTGTTTAGGTAGTCCTCTCTCTGATTCCCCTCCGGCCCCACAGCTGCGGTCAGTCAGAATTCCTTCACACTCAGCTGGGAGATAGCTGTATGGTTAGAGGCAAGGCTGAGGCCAGCTTGCCTTAAAGAACCACCCCCTTTGTGACAAGCCCCAGTGAAGTTAATGGACTCTGGACAAATGTGTCTCTCCATGTGGAGCAGCTTGAAGGATCAAGGTCTAATTATTTGTAGATAAAGTAGCTGGATTATGTTTTGAGAAAGATAAATCATGTTGAATACATTTAATTTTTCTGAAGCCATGACTTTTTGTGTAGCATGTGGTTTTTAAAGGAACTATTTATAGTTAAGATACCTTTATTACCACTGTATGGACAGGAAAATCAGCTGTCATTTCTGTTTTTTCATGTACCCTATGGAAAAATCCTTATTAGGAGGACAGTTTCCAGTTCACCTATTTTTTCTGATTTCATTGTTTTACTTTTTAGTCAAAGTTATGAGTGTGTTTCATTTAGTAATGGCTTTCCAACATCATTAATTTAAATGTTGGTACAGATTGCTTTAGTATCAGTGTACTAAACTGAAATTCTTTATCAAAGAACAGTTTTGGTAGGAGCAGCAACCATGCAAACTTCCCTGTGCCATTCTGCTTGTGTTTCTCATCTTGATTTTGGAGCTGTCAACTCTAGGAGCAATAGGGTACTTCAATTTCCATGGCTGTTCAGTCTTTGGTGCTGAGATTGCCACAAGACTGTTCACTTGGCTAAGACTTGATATTTTACATCGACCACCAAAACAACCCTCAAACAGAACAAACTCACTTACTGCTGATCTACATCTTGACCTAGTTCTTATTGATGTTAACTGGAGTCTTTTCATTGACTTTAGGAGCATGATTTTGCTTCCATTTAACTGTATTTGAGACAATGGTCTAGAGTTGAAATGTTCCATAGCCCATTATCAAAACCTCAAAATGTCAAGTCACCCCTGTTTAACCTATTTTTTATTAGATGGGCCAAAAAGTAAAGGGCTTGGTGATTTGTTTTCGACTCTTAAATACTTAACCTACACTATCCTTTAAAAATGCCCTGTTGTCTTAAAAAAATTCTGAATTCATGGACACTTTTGAAAATTATTCTGATTATTTTTTCAGAACTTGCACTAATAGGGGGCACAGGGCTGGTTGCTAGGAACACTTGGAATTCAAACAATCTCTCCCAAATCCCACCCCGGCATCAGCACTTAAAAAATCAGGCGTTCCAAAGAGAGGTTCATTTTACATAAAATATCCTCATCTAATTTTTATCAATTAAATGCAGACCACGAGAAAACCCGGAAGTTCTATCAAGCTAAGATGTTATGCTAGGATTTCCATTTGCTGCTGTGTGCTACAGTGATTTTTATTTCGTGTTGTTTCAGGCTAAAATTTTGGCTCTTGTGGTAGTTGCTGAACACTCAGGAGAATTTGAAAAAATTATGCAGCTTTCAGAAAGGTATTGTTTATTCCAATTACTTTGTCTTCTTTGCCTGTGATTAAAACAATAGTTATTTTAAAATGACTGCAGAGCAGTTTGACAAGGTTGGTGCTGTAAGATTCAAAACTTCAAGGAAAGCATGATCTATGGACTGGAAGGGGTGGAAAAGAAAACACAAGTTGCTACTGTGCATGGGCAGTACCCAAAGGACAGAGCAGAATTAGGGGCTGTTTATGGGATGCAAAAAAACCTTACTTAGACTGGAAGATCCTTGGGGCAAGGACTGTCCTCTGGTTCTGTGTTTGAACAGCACCTAGCACAATGGGGTTCTGATCTGCGACTGGAGCTCCTAGATGCTATTGCAATGCAAATAAATAATGATTATAAATGAGACCTGGTGAATCAATAATAATAATAATAATTCACAATTTCCCACTTTTCCAGTGCCTTTCATCCAAAGATTCCTAAGGACTTTGCAAACATGAATTAAGGCTCTCAACACTCTTGTGAGAGAGCTAGGTTATGCAACTTTACAGACTTTACAGACCAGAGAAGTTAAATGAATAGCTCAAGGTTACGTAGTGAGTCAGGGCAGAATGGGAGTAGAATCTAGAAATCTTGACTCCTGTCTTCTGAACTAACCATTAGCCACACTGCCTCTCAGAGTGAATACTATTCTACTATGTATTTTTTCTATTTGGCTCTTCGGTACATAATCAAATGTAGGATGTTTTTTGAGTAGGGAGCTTTCTGCAATATCTAGAACTTTCTGAGCTTTTTTCCTCTTTGCTGGTATTAGAGTTGTGACACAAACCAAAAAACTCAAGCACAAAAAGGCATCTTAAGCTGGTATCCCACTGGTATTTTATATGTTTGCTCTTAGGCTGAGTCTTTATTTTGTATTATCTTATTTATTTCAATTTCTACATGCATAAAAAAGTGCATCTCCAAAAACTTATCACAAGATGAAAGTTGGAATACAAAGGTAGCAGTATTTTTATAAATGAGATATAATATGCTTTTCACTTCTATAATTCCTTTTAACTGAAGATCTCAAAGTTCTTTACAAACAATAATTGAACTTCACAAGACGTTTGTGAAGGAGGTTTTTCCCTCATTTTACAGAGGGAGGGAAATTGACGCACAGAGAAGTTGAGGTTAAAATTTTCGGAAGAGACTACTGATTTCAGTTGCCTCAGTTTCTGAGTATCCAACTTGAGACAATCCTGGTCTGATTTTCAGAGGCATTCAGCACTAACAACTTAATTGAAGACAAGTTTTGAGTGATCAGCACCTTAGAAAATCAGGCACTAGATGTGTCAAGCTGGACATCCAAAAATCAGAGGGGACTTTTGAAAGTGTGACTATGACTTGTTTAGTGTCAGAGAACAAATCAAAGGCAAGAATAGAACCCAGGTACTCTGACTTTCATTCTCTGGCACTAGGCATAAGATGTGCAGTCGCTCAAATGGATTGCTGGTTATTGGGATGACAAGGAATATACTGTAGCCTTAATCAATCATTTAGTAATTTTTTCTCTAGTTCTTTAAACAAGCCATGATGAAGCATGCTTTGTGATCTCTCCCATTGTTCATGTATTTCTCATTTCTCATATTTCTCATTTCTAGGTACCCAGGATTTGTCATGCCATGTCTGGGAGTTCATCCAGTTCAAGGTATTCCCCCAGAAGAACAATGCAGTGTTACTTTAAAGGTAAAATATGGACAAGTTAGATTAGCGCACTAATAAACTGCTGTTTGGCTCAATCTTGACGTGTGGCAATTAAGAAACATTCAGAATTGACTCATTTAACATTTAAATCCATCCTAAACTTTATGTTGATTTTTACATGTTGCCATTATACAGAAAACACTGATGAAATCCTGAGATCCTTATTCATCTTTGACTCTGTTGATACTCAAGCAAAATGCTACCGTAGTCATTTGGCTTACTATTTTACAAAGGGCTACAGTGAAGTGGAGTGATCTGCTTACAATCAACATAATGAACATGCACATTTAGCTGTCACTCTATTAGCACGGGGAGTGGAAGAGATATGTACACATCTGTGTCCATGCCCTGACCATATTTGGTGACTATTTGCACCTGACATTTGGCATTCTCAGGATATGAATAGATCTTGTCTTGAAGAGGTAATTAATTACATGTTCCACTCATCTGAAAAAAGAAACTTCAAGGCAGAATGGCCTTGCAGGATCTTAAACCTGATGGCCTATCCCTCACCCAACCCCCCCACACCTATTGTAAGAGCATGTTTCAAGGTACACAAACAACAGATAAAGCAGTTGTATATCACAGTGGAACTGAATTCATCTTGCTGTTGCTTTGCAAGGATAATGAGGATTGTTTCTTTAATTTCTTCTTTCACATAGTTTTTCTCTTTGTAGGACCTGGATGCTGCATTGCCACTTATAGAACTCTATAAAGATAGGCTGTTGGCAATCGGAGAGGTAAGTAGAAATTCTGTGTTTTGTTTAAATCCGCTTTTTTGCCAGCATAGGTCTTCTGCGTTACATGCATTTAGCACATCATTGGTTCTATGTAAACAATAAGTAATACTAATAATCTGTGCAGGTGGAGAGCCTGACCTGTTATTCCAATACTGAAAATGTTTTCCTTCATATATTTCCCTGATACGTCTCCCGCCGCCCCGCACGCCGCCTCCCAACTGCTACTTACTTTGCAGTATAAATTTTTCATCTGAACAGGAAGTATTTTTGCTACCTCTGAACCTGCTGTTAATGCCCTTCAAATAAATGAATTGGCAAAGGGAATTACCATTCACACAGCAGTAAGGGACTAGCCAGAAAAAAATAAGAAGAAAAATATAGTAATAGCATTTTTTATCTTCCTTCTCCCCCCTCTCAATCTTTCAAGTTCCCCTACTTTTTCTCTCAGGATTTTTCAATTATACTTCTCATTTTTAGAATTTCCACTGACCTATCCTACCTCTTGCCGCTGCCCTTTTCTGCTGAGAATAATTCACGGTGTTGATTCAACCCAATGGGAAAGTGTGCCAGTGGAACTTGATCATAAAGGTTGAATGAAAAGGAGCAGGTTTTAAAAACTATTAGCTACTTTTTATTTTATATTTAGTTAATAGTATTGACTTGGTATGAAATATAGTATCTTAAATATAAATTATACCTTTCACTTTCAGCCCTGCCAATTTGTGTTGTGATCTTGAGAGCAAAGTGTGGTCAAGGTGGGTCAGTAGTTGAATGGGAGATCTCCACTGACTATTTAGGGGGTGTGGAAAGCAGAGTGTGTGATTCAGTTGGTGATATCTCACCTGTGATTCAGTATTGAGATGAAGTAGGGTGCAGAGACACTGCTGCTGAAGGTGCTGTTTTTAGGATGAGATATAAAACCAAGATCCCGATCACCTCAGTTCATTAAAGATCCCATGGCACTTTTCATAAGATAACAGGTGTTAACCTCAGTGTCCTGGCCAAATTCCCATTGAGGTACATGTATTCTGCTTTCCTAATTTGCCTCAGCAGTTTTGTTTGGCTGGGATTCTCCTTTGCTTCCTGTCCTGCAGTGTGGTTTTATATGCCGTTGTGGTTTGAGGCTTGCTTAATTAATGTTTGTTAAGCTGTTATTACTTCCTCTCTGTGGATTCCACGGTGCTTTAGAAATAATGTATGTATGAATGTATTGACATAAAACTACAAGTGTCAATTTATTGATTCTCAAAACACACAATGCAGTAGGTAAGGAATACATAGTGTTCATTTGACTCACCACTGAAATTCAGGGTGGAATACAGCAGAACAATATTAGAGCACAGTAATGCTTCATGACAGGTTATTACAGAACATGAAGGAGAATAGCTGTGTAGTGGCTTGTATGACAGGTGTTTGGTATCTGAGTCCACTTCCTGCAGGACACCTGGTCATACCTCAAAACCACCGCAACAAATGACAATCTTGCTGGCAGTTTTAGCAGAGAGAATTAAATAAGCATGAAGTATCCTATTACACCTGGATTCCCTTTGACTTACTCTCTGATACTGTGCAGGATTGAGTGTCACTGACATGGCATTATAGATAAATTTGCCATGCTGTACCTGTTTTGTAGATAAGTCAAGGACTTTGGTTGGTACAGCTGTGGACCTTTCACAAGCATGAGAATTCAACTGAAAATATTTAATTCATATACTATACAGCTGGCTGACTTCACTAGAAATGGGCTTGAGCTACAGGTTCAGATCTGAATCTGAACTTCTCTTGGAATTTAGAGGATTTCAGGTACAAGGCTTTAGTCTGAAATCATCTTTAAACAATGGTTATAGCTGCACAAAAATCATATATAGGTTAAAATGTTGAATAAAACTCTTGGGTCTCTCAAACACTATCAGAGTTGGAAATAAATTCAGTGTTAAATCACTAATAAGACTCTTTGCAGTAGAGCTCATTTTAATGGCAATCCTTCCTAAATGTATACATTTTAAATAGACTTTCAGGATTGAAAAACTGTTTCTTTTACACACTAGACTGCAGTTCAGTAAATAATCAGGTCAGTGAAATTTTCTTATTTCTCCTCTTGTACTGTAGGTTGGACTAGATTTCACTCCCAGATTTGCCAGCACTGATGAGCAGAAGGAAGAACAAAGACAAGTCTTGACCAAACAGATTCAGTTAGCGAAAAGACTGGATTTGCCTTTGTAGGTCTTGTTTATACTGACAGGGTATTGTGTTTCCAAAGAAACCTAAAATCAAATTCCCCCATATCTTTAGTTATTAAAGAGCCCACAGCACTTAAAAAAGTAATGATATTGACTCCATTGTCTTGGCCAAATTCCAAAGTGGAAGTTACATTCTGCCTCCTTAGAATACCCTTGTAGTTTCAGTTGCATAGAGTAGTCTTCTTCGCTTCTTGTCCTAGACTGTTGCTGCTGTCTTTTCATGATGGCTGAAGTGATTTCTTTATATATGTTCATAAAGTTCTATGGGAATCTTTCTTGGTGAATGGTGCTATAAAATTGCTGTCAAATAAGTTAATCTTATAAAAAATACTTCACTTAATTTCCTAATGCTAGCTTTTGTTTTCTTCAATAGAAACGTCCATTCTCGTTCAGCTGGAAGACCGACCATTAATCTCTTAAAAGAACAAGGTACTTTTTTTGACTCACCTTGTGCTATTAAAAATTCAGGTTTTTTTCTGCAGGCTTTCTTCAGTTTTACCACATCCTCCTTATCTTCACGCATATCAGTTTATGTACACAAAGCCTGATGGGCACAGTTATGTTAGTCCTTCTCAAAGTATTGTAATTTTGATTTATGGGATTTTCCTGTTTGAAGAACTGTTCAGATTGCCTTAGCCACTAGCAGTTTTCCAGTTCAAATATACCTTCTGACAGATCCATATCCATGCTCAGTGACTGCTCAGAGTATCAAACTCTCCAGGTTGACATCTGAAATTCTACTTTTGATATTTTTAAAAGGTGGAAATTTTAAAAACATTTCCAATAGTGTTACAGGCAATTAACTATACGATACTTCCACAGCTTAAGTCTTGGGGCTCATGAAGTGGAATCCTGTCATTATTAAAATAAGTTGATGATAAAATAAGGCTCTGTTATCTCTTATGTCTTGAACTAAGATCAAGTGTTGTATCAATACACACTCTTTTGGGGAATGGTATCCTGTACGGTAAGGGAATATGGACTCAGTGATTTAATAGGTCTTTTTCATCTCTTCACTGTTGCCCTGTTTATCTTACTTTGTGGGGGGAAACCTGTAAAAATAAGGAAGGAAGAAAAGTGAATGTAATTTCTGTCTGTCTCTATTATGTTAGAATTATGATGTCAACTCCTGACAGAAATTCCTTGGTCTCACTGTGCTTTCGTGAGACTGCAATGCTTTCAAGAGAAGCAGATTAGAATTGTTCCCATGGTGTTGTCTACCTCCCTCCCTTCCTCACTCCCTCCCCAAACTGGCTCTGCTTGCAATCCCCAACATGGCTCCTCTTGTAACTGGCTCTTCTCCATACCCAGCCCCTTCTCCTGATCTATTTTATAGCTATCTGGCACCACAAGCACCAACTGTGCTGGCACTGCTAATCGGTGGCTTCGCAGGAGCAGTTTTGACTCTGCTCCTCTCAGTAGCACTATAGTCCTAGGTAAGTACAGTGAGACCATGGGTTCTAGTACTAGGAGATGACATCATAGTCCTACCATGAACACAATTACTTCCTAATTGATTTGGCTCTCTGTAGGTGCTGGAAGGGTGTTGCTCCATGCATTTGATGGGAGGCCATCTGTGGCAATGGAAGGAGTGAAGGCTGGATATTTCTTCTCCATTCCTCCTTCCATTATAAGAAGTGAACAGGTAAAGTTCAAAGGGGCTAATCCTATCTCAGTACTTGGGGATTTCAGCCTGTAGCCCTCTGTTTATCACAATGAGAAAATATTACTTGTGGTTATGCTGAATTTTTAAAAAAGCCTTAGGGCCTGTAACATGTTGTTTTGCCCATGTTAAAAATTTCTCATGACGTTTTCTTTGGAAAGCACTTGCACTCCCATGCTTTGGAGTCAGGCCTTGAAATTGGGCAGGGGGGTGAATTGTGTGTCAGAAATTAGTGTTTTGCTGTTCTGGTGAAAAGCTACCCAAATTTGGCCAAGTTATATGTCCACAAAAAACTGCAAGTTTGCATGCTCAGGAGAGACTTTAGATTTTAGCTGCTAAATTCCTCAAAGATCCCATCCACACTGAGCATGCTCCAACTCCAGGCCGAGCGGAACTTTCCTGTAATTTCTGTTCTGCGTTGCTGCAGGCTGTGCTGGGTATGGGCATCTGAACTGAGAGCAGGGAGCCTATCTCTCCTGTGATCTCAGTAACCTCCTGCTGGGCCCAAGCAGCTGGAGGAGGAAGCAGCTGTCTGATTTGAATGCAGAAGGGACAAGAGCCAGACTGGGATGCAGGAATAGATTGGGGCAAGAACCCTGGGGATGGGAGGTGGGACAAGATTGGGGGGAGAAAAATTAGTATGCGAGCACGTAATTAAATATTGTATCATAAGACATATGCACAAAGAGGATGAATTAGGGTTGAACAGGCAACTTTGATTCTGGTAATTCTGAGCTTTTGAGTGCTTTACTTTGCAACCCTAATGGAGGGTTTTTTTTATGTGCAATAATATTACTTGATTTAATAGATAATAATTGGGCCAGGGCTTCACTAGGGGTGGGATCATGTATTTTATGGAGACTTTATGAAAAAGTAGTTAATGTATTCTTGACCATATTTACTACTTCCTAATTGTGCAGTTAGGCAAAATGTATTTACAAGATCCCCACATGTATTACTGCCATGCCTTTAACATGAAACATAGCTGTCTCTCTCTCTGCTTTTTTTTCCATAGTTTGAATGAATGAGGCATTTAATAGCTTTCTTGTTTCCTTTAAGAAGCAGAAGCTTGTGAAACAGTTGCCCTTAGAATGTATGTGTTTAGAAACGGACTCTCCTGCACTAGGTCCTGAAAAACAGGTAAATTGTTGGTTTCTCAACTTATGCATTTCCAAAATGTAGCATACTGAGGACAGTAACAGAGGGCAAAAATTGATTAGGTAGAGATTAGGGAGGAAAGACGTCATCAGATAAAATTTGAAAAGAGATTGCAGGTTGATAAGGCAAAGTGATACAAGGAGCCAGTTCCCAAAGGCAGGGACTGCACAGGAGAAGACTTGCCAATTGCAGGAATAGACTAAGAGGAAACTGGAGCAAATATAACTGAGAAATTACTCTTAAAGTCCCTATCGATGGTATATTTGAAACAGTTAGCAGCAACTGGTTTTGAAGAGAAATTGAATCTGACATTGATGTAATTTGAGATGATCTTTAATTTATTCTCTGTTTTTGTGCATTGCAGGTGAGAAATGAACCAAAGAACATTTTCGTTGCTGCAGAATATATTGCCAAAATGAAAGGAATCCCAGTGGAAGAAGTTATAGAAGTGACAACACAGAATGCATTGAAACTGTTTCCCAAACTTCAGAAATTTCTCTGGAAATAGACCCAGAAATGTTTTAAATTTGCAATTACATTATGTCCCAACAGCTACCATGTGTGCAATCAAAAAGCTTGTCTTGTCCTAACTGCAGGCTTTTATTGTCAAATAATTCAGCAAATATATATGTTGTATAGAGGCAAGTTGTGGGTATGATGGATCTCTCATCATTCTGGTATCTGGTCCAGATATAGCTTCATATTAGTTGCTTAAATAAATACGGAAGAAGGGGTCTATCTCATATCTGTGAATTAATATTATGGCTGCCTCACTTAACTAAACACTAAGTGAAATCCTGGCCTTATTGAACTCAATTGCCAAACCCCTATGGATTTCAACAGGCCCAGGATGTCATCCCTATAATCAGTGAAATTATCTTCATAGTATCCCACTTGTTGCTCCTAGAGCCCAGCCTCAGCAAGGAGGCAGAATGCAGGGTCTCTGTGGAGTTGCTCTATTAAAACAGGACTGTAAGGGAAAATCTTTTCTCCTATCCCAGTCTATGGCCACTGTAAACTTCTACACCAAAGCTGGGCCTGACCTGAACCCCAAAACCATGTATCTGAATGCTTCGAACTATGGCAAATTCAAATCTGCATCCCCGCTATGTGGTCTGGGCCCATGTCTTCTACGTCCCAAATAGTTGTGCATGTTTTAAAACCTAAGGCCTGTCTATAGGGTGTGTTAGTCCACACTAGAGGGGTGTAAATTCTAAAGAACACACAAGCATGTCATGTACTCACTGGCCCATGTGGATGCTACTGGCGTGAACTAAAAGTTCTCTAGTGCGCATTAATGTAGTCCTTTTTGAAATGGGACTACATTAACACGCCAGAGGGAAATTTTAGTGTACGCCAGCAGGCTCTACATGGGCCAGTGAGTGCGTGACATGCTCGTGTGTGTCTCAGAATTTACACCCCTCTCGTGTGGACTAACGCACTCTACAGACAAGTCAGTTCTGTCTGCGTTAGTGCATACAGTTTAACTCCTTTTTTTGATTCTGAAAAATCTCTTACTAAACATGATTCTGAACTGCTGTTTGACATTCTTGGCTTTCTGTGAATGGATGTCCGACTGACTAATTGTAGTCATGGTGCCAGTGGAGTAGAGACAGAGCCTCTTGCCTTTGAAGTCAGTAGGAGTTTTGCTCTTTGTTCTTCAGTGGGAGAAGGGTTGAGCCCTAAGTAAGAAAAAATGTAAGCAGCCTATTGCTAGGTCACGTGGAAAGTAACTGCTGTCCACCTTAAGTGCTTGTTTTCCTCCACATTTTCAGCTCTATGATTACTTTTCTTCATCACTCTTGTGGGAGGTTGGCTTTATTTGTTCCATCAGATAGTAGCATGTTAAGGGAAGTTGTACCTAGAGTTGCCTTATCAAGTTAAGAAAATGTCCCTAAGTCTTGTTCTTCAGAAAACACCTGAATTTGAATAATTTATATATATATTGCAATGTGTATTATGGTTTTAGAAGACTGGAAATAGAAGGAAGAAGTGCAAATAGGTAAACATCTGGATCTAAGCTGGAACCCTGATTAAGGATAATTGCTGACATAGAGCCATCTGCTGCCCTGGTTCTGCATGCACAGCTTCCACTGTATCAGTATGAGCATTCTCTGTGCATGGATCAAGGGCATTGTATTGCTCAAGATGCCTCTAGGGCAGTGATCCCCAAACTGTGGGAGGCCTCCCTAGGGGGGAATGGAGGAACATTCAGGGGGCCCAGGCTAGCCCCCATGGGGGTCAGGGAGGGAGCATTATCCACCCCAGCTGTGCTCCCGGCCATGGCTCTGCTCCCATCCCCAGCTCTGCCCCCAGGCCAGCTTTGCCCTCATTCCCTCTCCACCTCCATCCCTGCCTTCAGCCCAAGCTCCTCTACTGAGCCAACTGTGCTGTAATGGAGGATGGGTGGGACAGATTCCATACCTGGTAAGGAGAGGTGCAACTGGAAAAATTTGGGCACCACTGCTCTAGGGAACTTTGAAATGGATGCACACTACCCACTGCAGATCTGTCCGCTTCCATTTTTTGTCTACACACACAAATTGAAATGATACAGTATAGCTAAAGTAATCCAACTCTCCCTCAGTTTGTATGCAGCTATACCAGTACAACAGTGCCTTATGTGTGTGGAAAGGGGAATAACTGCATCCACCATAAGGATTGCACCAATTAAACTTCGGGGTGGTGGTGGGGAAATTACACCTCCAAGTGCTATGGTACAAAAACTGTATATACACCAGGCCTTAATCTAACAAGAAAGATTTTATTTAAAAAACAAGGAAAAAGGCAAGAAAGTTAAATATAAACCATCAAATAATAAAACACTCAACACAGATAATGCTGCTGCTGCTGTAGGTGGTCCTGGAAACAGCATGACATCAGATTATACATGCTGGACCCTGATCCTGCAAAGGATTCAGTGTGTCTATAAATGTTCACCAGTGGTCTCACTGAAGTCACATGAGCATAGGTGTGCACATGCTTAAGGGTTTGCAGGACTAAGGCTGTAACGATTAGATCCTATAAAATGCAGAAAAAATTGCTAATTCTACAAATGTGGGTATAAAAATATGAAGTCTCAAAATCTTCAGCTTCCACTGTTTGACTAACACAATTACAATAAGATCCTCTGTTTCTGGACATTCCTAGCCTCATTGAAATGGATCATTGTAAGAAATATGATTTCTAAACTGAGAGTGTCCCTTTAAAGACATTTTGCTTTAGCAAAACAATAAAAGGGCCCTTGTAAATGATAATCATTTGGAAAGAGACTCCAGGGGAAGACAGCAGGGCTCGCTTTCTCTTCCTCCTGAAACTCAAACATACCATTTGTAAAAACACGCCTGCAGTGCAGAGCTGGGGCCGGAATTTCCAATCCAGCCTTGATCACTCCGAAACTGCATGCACATGTATCTAGAGATCTCACCCAAGGCCTCTACACACTATAGCTAGGTGGCTGTGTGCCTGGGCTGGGCTGTTTGTCTTATTGGAAGTGGGACTCAGGGTTGCATTGTATTTGCTGCTCTGGGAAGAGCCATATCCTCTTTCTGCAGCCACAGTTGTAACAGGAGGAGCCCAGCCAGGCCCTGCCTGCTCAGGGCGCCTTTCGCAGCTTTTCCGTATGGAGAAGGACTGTTTTATCGATTGTCACTGCCGACTCACAGCCAAGGAGTTCAGGCTGGTAGGACTGAAGACTGCAGTCAGTTTATGCACTGTGCACCCAGGCCCTGTGCTGGGGCCTGAGGCCTTGGGTCTGCTCTTATTGAATTTGCAGCCCCCTGGGTATACAAACTGTTACTGCAACAACAGCTGTTTCCAGGCTACTGACTTAGGGTATGTCTACACTGCGAAGTGAAGTTGATTTAATTTCAGTCGACATCCAGCCACCAAACTAATGAATTCGGTCAAGCATAACCATGCTTATTGCGTTGGCAGAGTGCATCCCAATCAGCCATGCTTATATTGATGAACAGAACAGTGCACTGTGGGTACTAGCATGGGTACTAGTGCAGGTAGCCCCAACGGCTTTTGGGAAGGTCTTCGGCCTCCCAGGATGCAATGTCCTCCCTCCCTTCTTCCTTCCCCTGATGTCAACAGCAAACAAATGAACACTTTTTCACACCACTTTTAAAAACCCTGGTTCAGCCGGGCGTACACCATTGCCCAAGAAGCATGGAGCCCGCTCAGCTCTGCACTATCATTGTAAGCATCACAAACACCTCACAACTTATCCTGCAGTATTTCCAAGGCTGAGGGAGGAGCTGCAGTGTGGAAAATTGTGATGTTACTCAAGCCGTCCTTCTACAAGCCATAGAACAAAAGGGAGAGAAGTTTCCACTGGGCTGGGTGGTGAGTCAGATCAGCTGGCTGCAAACTTGGAGCAGCCAGATACCAGTACAATGTTGAGAGCCCAACAAGGAGCTTTGTGCCTTGTGAGGCATTGAAAACCCGTTTTTGTGCTGAGCCACAGTAATGTGCGCCACTTATCTGTGCTGTGCCTTCCTATATCATCCCTTCTGTTGTAGCACTGTCCCTGCACATCTCCTTCCCCCACCACCTCCATGAATGTCATAAATAAAGAGGACTTAATTACAAAGGAGTTGACTTTTATTGCACATACGTATCAGTTGAGGGAAAGGAAAATAATTTAACTGTTAGCAACCATTCTAATGGAAGTGGGAAGGGAGAAACAAACATTGCTTGTCTGTACAAGCATCAAAGCCTGCACAATGAAAGTTCTTAGAATGGCCGCCTTCTCTTCCTACTCCCCTTCCCTGGTGTTAAATGGAGCACATACTGCACCCTGCCCACCCTCCTCCTGGAACACTTGTGGGTGGGGGCTTGGGAAGAGGGCGATTGTTGCTGGCAGTTCTGCACGGGCTGTAGAAGGAGTCTATCCTGCCTCTGCTGTTCCTGAAACTCAACCAGATGCCTCAACATGTCTTATTGGTCCCTCATTATCCACAGCATCTCATCCTGCATGGCATGCTCATGTTCCTGGACTGCTCTCCTGCTCTCCATGTCCATGTCCAGTTTTTCAGACAATGAAATTTTCCAGGCACTTAGCTCCATGTCAGCTGCCCCGGAGGCATTCATTATCTCATTGAACATGTCATCCCGAGTTCTCTTTTTCCACTTTCTAATCTGCAACAGCCTCTCCGCAGGAGTGGCGGATGCGCTGAAGGCCACGGTTTTTCGCTGTATCCAAAGCACAAGGGCAGGGCATGCAAAGCACAAGGCACCCATTGTTAGTTCATACCATGGGTGAAATGCAAGGTTGCAATATAAAAATCATTCCCCTTATTATTCTCTAGTGAACGGTAGCATTGAATCACAATCCCTACCTATTCCACTGGTTGATTTGGTGTGCCACCAATGGTGAGTAAGGGGCTTGTGGCTCCAGTTTTGGGAAATCTCTGGACCACAGAACATATTGTGGACAAGGCCCCCCTTCTCTCAGCCACCTGACTAGGGAACACAGTTTAGCCTCCCAAAATTTGTTTGTTGTAGGAGGCGGCCCTGGGCGAAGTGAAGGGGATTCACTCAGAAGAAAATATATTAACACCCATTCCAAAATCCCTGCCACCCAGAACAATCTCATGTTAGGGAAACTTTGGTTGAGGGATCTTCCGGGTGGGGGATCACACACACTGTTGTTTTCAGTATGAGCCCATGTATTGTAAATTTGCACCATCTCCCCAGGTGACCCTATGTGATATTAGTCTCCTGAGGGTAACACAGGCAGAAAAGGAGCAGTTTCTGCAAGCATCTGGGTACAGACCTGGTCCTTATGCTGCTATGCAGTGTTCTGCAATGATGCCAGCAGATTTAATAATGGAGTGGTGTGGAAAAGTGTCCTATCATGGTGGAAGAAATAAAGCTGCCCTCCCAAGAAACCTTCTGCAAAGGATTACAGAATACCTCCTTGAACGTTTCCTGGCGATATCAATGGAGGATTCTTGGGTCATCCCTGTGCACATAAACAGTCTTTTCCGGGGGAAACCATCTGCATAGCTGGAGCACCTACAGAGAAGCTGATCCCCACTACACCTACTAATTTTTTCGTATTAAACAGAAATGCTTTAATTTCTTAATGCTTTAATTTTTTAATGGGTTGCTCGGGGGTCAAAAACAGCTCCTGGGTGTTGGAGAGAATGGATATCCCACTTGCCTGCCCCCCATTCTCCTCCTCCTTCTCTTCCTCGTCCACAGTCTCATCATCATTGGCCCAGGATTCAGATTCCCCCAAGGTATTAGCACTGCGTTGGGGGGCAGTGATGGGGTTGCTGCTGAGAATCGCAGGCAGCTCATTGTAGAAGTGGCATGTCTTTGGTGATGAACCAGAACGACTGTTCTCCCTTGTCTTTGGTATGCCTGCCTGCCAATTCTTTGATTTTAACATGGCACTGCTGCATGTCCTTGTTGTACCCCTTCTCCAATATGCCCCAGGATATCTTTTCATAAATATTAATGTTTCTTCTGCTGGATCAGAGCTGTGCCTGAACAACCTCTTCTCCCCACAGACCGATGAGATCCAACACCTCAGGTCTACTCCAGGCAGGAGTGCATTTGGGGCATTCAGTCGCCACAATCAGTTATGCTGGCGAGCTTGCCACACTGACCAACAGGAATTGGGAATTCAAAATTTCCTGGGGTTTGACTAGGGGAGGGTCTTTTTCCTGTGTACGTTGCTGCAGTACAGCGGAGTTAAAAACAATGTCACAGCGCAGCATTGTGGAACACCTACCGTAGGCCAGTTATGTCAATTTATGCAAAGCTCTGCCTATACCGCCTCTCATTCGACCCATACACTTCTATTTTAGCTCTATGCTTTTCACAGAGGTGGATTTATTAAGTCGAGTGAGGTCAGTGGAACAGACCTGGCAGTGGAGATGCATACATTATGTGACCGAGAGAAGATGGCTTCCATGAACATAACTTCACAGTGTAGATCATGCCTGAATTTCCTCTACTTAAACTAGAAAGAGAGATGGATAAACTTCAGGGAGCTTTTTGGTGGATTAGAAGTAGGGTTCCTTTTCTGCTCTGATCTGCAATTTACAAACTTGTTTGTGAGACAAGGGAGGTGAGGTAATAGTTTTTATTGGACCAAATTCTGTTGGTGAGCGAGAAAAGCTTTTAAGATACACAGAGCTCTTCCTCAGATCTTGCTTGGGTCATGACACTGGGATTGCAAGATGATCACACTTTACCAGCCTGTAATAATTTACAAGATGATGCAGTTGTTTCCAGGGTACTGTGTTTCCCTAATTAAATCCAGATAGTCCTTTAGAATTTGGGACGTGATAAATCCAAAAGTGCCATCTGGGCTGGGGTAAAATAAGAAGGGTAGGCATACCTTTCTAGGTTAACATTAAATACAAACAGCTGCAACCAGACATTTGAAAACTTGTTACACTGTCACACAAGTGCAGCCTCCCAAGGTGTACATGCTAATACACAAGATCTGATTACAAATGTAGCAGGTGCAATGAGCTGTGAGTCTGATGAAGAACAAAATAACCTGCCAATCGTAATTCTCCACAGTGACCTGAATATTAAAAACTCTGTGTCATGACATGAATGACCTGACACCTCTAAGGACAAAGTAAATACAATTGTGATGCATCCATTGTGCAATCTGGATCCCATTGAAATAGAAGTATGATTAGGAAGAAATGATTACACCTCGCCTTTTGGTTAATAATATCTGTAGTCTGTTTCTCATGTCTGCTACATCTGCTACTGGGGACTACAGTCTGCACTTGCAGGGGAATGAACCTGGTGAGCTAACATGACTATCATCATTGTGCAATTATATTTAACTCTTAAAAGCAGTTGCATTAACCTGAAATTGCTGATGGCATTAGAGTCAATTGGAAAGAAGTGGGATGTGTGGGACACCAAGATAGAGTGGTGCTATGGTTTGGTAGTCACTACTGTGTCCCTGCATTAAAAGAATCACTATCACTACCTAAGTGGCTAGAGAGTTAACCAAACAGAGGCAGAATCAGGACCTGTTCTTTCTTTGCTTGTCAGTGATGCTATTAGCATTGGGGCTGTTGCTTCAGAAGGCTGAAGTCATTGAGGTGGGTGTTCCTTGGAGAAGTAGTGTTCTTAAAACAATTCAGACAAGCAAATCTCATGAACCTATTACCACTCCCCATAATAGTTGATGTTCACTGTAGCTGAATCTGTGCTGAACTCTGCTCCAGTACCTCCATTTGAATTTCTGCACTCAGTGCTATGCATTGGTGTCTTGGATGTCCCAGAACCCTAACCATAACCCTCTAGTGTGAGATTAGAATTTAAAATGTCCAGAATCGGAGTCATGTAATGCACAAAAGTTTCAAGGGAAGTACTGGGGGTGAGGCCCAGCACAGATGTAGCTGAGTTCCACATTTAGCTTTGAAGAAGATTGGGAGAGGAAGGAAGGATGTCTGTGCTGTCAGAAGACCTGGCTTCTCTTCTTGGCTATGCCACCAATTTCCTGTGGAATAATAAAATAATAATGGTACTTTGCACTCAGAAGGCGCTTTTCACCCCACGATCCCAAAACACTTTACATCATTAATAACTTAGTTTTACAACACCTCTATCAGCTAGGCAAACATGGTCACTTCCATTTTAGGTATGGGGAACTGAGTCATGGAGATATTAAACAACTTGCCACAAGTGACGCAGGAAGTCTGTGGCAGAGCCACTAATGAACCCTAGATGTTCTCAGTGCCAGTCCCACAAGACCATCTCTCCTTTAAATGTTACAAAATCAGGTCTCTCAGTGCTTTGCATGATAACTGATGACTTTGTGTCTTACAGGATGTGAATGATGTGATTGAAAAATCAAGAAAGGTTAGTGACTTTTTAAAAATTATTTTTTGTCCCACCAGAATTCCTCATTCGTTATTCAGAGTATTATTAGGATTTATTTATTATGTAATGCAGGATTACCTAGAAGCCTCAACTAGATTGATGCCCCATTGTGCTAGCGTCTATACAGGCATGTAATAAAAGACAGCCCCTGCGCCAAAGAGCCTACAATTGAAGGCCGCGATCCTGCAGGGTAGTCAGTGGGATTCTACACAGGTGCAGAGGGCTGTAGATATAGCAGGAGCAGTACCTTAAGTCAAGACAAGATATGACTTCTGGGTGAAGCAAACAGGTAAGTGATGGCACGAGAATAGGGTAGCACTAACATAAGCAGGTTTTTCATCGACTATCTATGAGCGCAATTTGTAAGTATAGAATTTTTTGGATCTGTTTGTTTGTTAGTGGAGACAAAGGAGCAGATCAGTATATACTTTACATTTGGTGCCTATGAAATGCTCACTGAACTTTATTCCATCTTGCTACCTCTCTTGCTCAATGGGCATAAAGGGTCATTAGAAAGGCTAGTGAGGAAGTTTCAATTGCAATGTCTTGGCTGACTATCATTATCATCAGTAATTCCATCCCATCCAACTGGGCTAATTTGGTTGCCTGACTCAAATTGGACAAGACTACAGTAATACTGAGTGGCGATGCAACTGGAACGATTAGCATAGATCATTTGGGCTCCCCAAATTCTGGGTGCAGGAACACTGGTCAAGAGTGCTTTATTCTGTCAGGACTTGGTTAAAAAGTCTCTAAGGGGCCTGCTGACAAGGTGTTCTCATTAAGAGGCCCTTGTCTCTGGAACTTGCTTTCCTTCTTGGTTTATCACAGCTTTAGCCTGGAATTTCAAGGCAAATTAAGGATTAGCTGTTCCCTCGGGATTTTGAGATGGGGACGAACAAGGAAGGGAAGAGAGGCTATGTGGCCAATGTATTGTTCAATCCTGCATGACTGAATAGGTGAGAAGTCATTATTTATTTTGGTACCATTTTAGTTTTGTTTCTCAATTCATTTAACGATGCATTTGACTACGGTGCTTTCAGTGAATGTGCTAGGCAGTTAGTAGCGTAGGTCCTTTATAAATGGAAACACATGCATAAACAGGAGGGAAGTGTAACTGTCACCAGTAACAAGTACAGTTTTTTGTTTGTTTTTTCTTCAATCCAGGCTGGAGTTCAAGCCTTTGTTTCTATTACAGAGCAGCAAAATGAGTTTGAGGAGGTTATTGGTCTAGCAGAAAGATTTGTTATTCCACTGCATATTTTGTGTCAGTGCAAAGACATGTTTTAGATCATAGAAATAACATCCTACTTAACACTTGCCATAGTGCTTGTCATCTCTAGACCTCCAGATTCTGTGCAGAGGTGAATGGGTCTCATTATCCTCACTTTACTGATAGAAAAATTGAAGCAGAGCCTCAGGGTTTACATAGTCATTTACACCTGTGCACAGGCAGAGTAAATCTACTGTTCTGAGCCGGTAGGATTTCACACCCACTGTGTGTAGGTGTAAATGACAACACAGGGAGCTAAGGTAGTGGGGAATCATGCCCAGTGACTCCATATCAGAGCCAAGAATAGAACCCAGGCCTACTAATTTGCAGGCCTGTGCCCTAGCCACTGGATTATAGTTATCGTCCTACATAAGGGTTTGGGAATATGGGTATAATGGTATTACTAACTAATCATACTCCTACCTGACATAGTTGTACCAGTATAAACATGTGTAGACTAGGCCTTTGCGAGACTATCTCTAGGGACGAAAGGGTATTTCTGTCTTCACGGTCTGCTCAGTCCTTGGAATTTCTGCTAAGAATTACAACTCAGTGCTGATTGTGATGGGTGTTCCCTGAGGTGAGGACACCTGTCTGCTAGAAACTTGGCCACAGGCCACCAAACAGCCACTAGATGATGATGGCTTTCTGTCCCTGCTCTGCTAGATGTTTAAATCTCATTGACACCTTTTCCCTCCTAAAGGTATCCAGACTCTGTCATGGGATGTTTTTGGGTTCATCCGATTCAGGGCAGTGCAGAAGGACATCGCACTGTTATTATCCAGGTGACTTGCCTAGCTTCCCATGCCTGTATTTTGCTGAGTTGAATGAATTTCTTCATGTGGATATTATTTATAACTCTTCTAATGTAGTCCTTCAAATCTCAGGGGCAGAACTCTCTGCCGTGGTAGCAGCTATGTCTACAACTGTCACGTGGATGAATATGGACACTTCTCTTTTGTGCCTAACTTTAATAAAGATAATGTACAATTATCACCAATTTATTGGAAAAAAAATGGCTACGTGTGTATGTTTGATACTGCTCTCTGCTGGATGGAATCAGATCTGCTCATCTGTGCATCATAAGCCCTACTTTGTTAACAGCTAAAGGAAACTGTCCGTTTAGTAATAAGGGCCTGTGCTTTCGGAGCAGGAAGATCTCAGTTCCATCCCTGTGAAGTTCTGAGTGCCCTTGGTGTGCAACATAGTGACAACTGTGAAGTCCTGGCTGGCCACAGAGTTATTACAAACTTTTGTTTGCCTTTTTGGAGACTAAGCAAAAAGTAACAAAATGAAGAAATATTGTGTGGTCTTGGAAATGAGTTAGGTGCAAGACTTGAAGCAGATGATAAAAACTATTTAAGGAGACTTCAAGCAAGGCCATGTTTATTTTATCTTGTTTTCCTTCCTTCCTGGGTGCAAAAGCCATCACCACAGCACCTTGTCAATAGACATGAAGACAGTTCCTTGACTGGCATCCAGAGGGTGCTGTGTGATCATAATGGTCATAGTTTCCCCTATGCAGTGTAGGTATAGCTGTGTTGGTCCCAGAATATTAGAGAGAAGGTGGGTGAGGTAATATCTTTTACTGGACCAAAACAAGCTGAAGTGGACAAAGGTACTTTTAGTGCACAGTAAGTGTGTCCACCCAGGAAGATACTGTGGAACAGCTAGTGCACTGTAAATTCACACCCTAGCTTGCTGCACACTAACTTCCCATGTAAACAAGACCTATGTGATAAAAGTGATGCCTTTGATTTATATAACTGCTTTTGCACGTTACAGACTATGGCCTTGACAAATCTCTGCTGGCATATGGGAGGCAAATTGCAACAGGAGAGTTTGCATATGGGGGCATTCATCCTCGGGGGAGGACAAATGCCATTCCTGCTGCTGTCCCTGCTGGGGTTCCATCAGTGCAGGGCAGCTTTGCATTTCACCTGGGACTCCACAGAAGCCTTGCCATCCAAGGCTGCCTTGAAGATATGCTGAATCAACATATCTCCTGGGTATTACTGCCATGCCCCCTCCCAAGCCTGTGCTCTCCACAGTAGTGAGGCTGTATAGCTGGCTCTGGACAACCCAGCAGAGTGAAAGTTGCTGGAAATGTGCCACTGCAACATCTTGTCATCTCAGAATCTGCTGTCCCAGGATACGCCACTGAACAACTCCATAGCCCAGAGCTGAATCTAGCCCAGTGTCTATGGGGATCTCTTCACCATCCATCGAGAAGAAGCTCAGCACCTTTCAGTATCAAACTGTCAGAGGACCACTTAATCACCAACATCACTACCGTGGATAGTCCAGAGCCAGTCAGGCCCAGTCTTGCTTAGCTGGTGAGATCTGCCAGAATCATATGTCAAGAGAGTATGGCAGCAGACACACCAAGCTTCGTAAAACTCTGGCTTTTGTAGCAGAGTTATCTGAGCTTGCTTTCCTTTAACATTTATAACGCTTTTCAGAAAAGGGCAAATCTCTTTCTTTTAAATTTTAATTATCATCCTGTTTAAGGAATGGATACTTAAAAATTCAATAGTTGTTAGACAATTCGGTATATAATTTTAATATCTGCTTTATACTGCTGTCCTCACCATGGTATATTAATGCCTGTTTTTGTACTTTTATTTACATGCCAGGACCTCTTTTACCCCACTGGTCTTTTAACAAACGGCTGGTTTATTACAGGATGTGGAGCCTGCCCTTCCAGTCTTTGAGAGGCACAAAGATAAGCTGGTGGCTATTGAAGTGGTAGAGTGCTTTATTTGATTTCTTTAGCACCAGGGTTTTCTTGACTCAGCCATTGCTCTGGTATGAAGGCCTGTGCAATGCATTGCAATCTGTAGTTTATGGTGCTTACGTTCCTTTTGATGGACAGAAATAATACTTGCTGAGATTTTTTTTAAAAACCCAAACACTCACATGGTGTGAGACTAGAAGCAGGCCCCAGATCATCTTTTCATGATTAACTATTGGAGATGGCTTAGATATGCTAGAATTCTGCCGCAAGAACAGTAGTAGGGAAACTAGATGAGCTGCTATGGATTTTTACCAGCAAAACATTTTTATAATTAATATGTTATCTTATATATAGTATAGTTTATTCTGGAACTATGTACTAGTATACTTCTATAGGTATTGTTGTGCCTTCTAATCTTGTCTCAGCTATAGTGGCTTCTCTTATTAGCCCACGGTACTTGAAGAATAATGTGGTGAAAGCATTAAACTCTATGCATTTTGTAGTTTACTTAAGATTTCACAAACTGTATCATCCCTGAACTGATTCTCATTGCAGATCGGTCTAGACTTCACTCACTGGTTTGTGTCCACATCTCAGCAACGTGAAGAGCAGCAGAAGGTCTTTGCATTACAACTGGATATAGCAAAACAGATAGACTTACCAGTGTGAGTCAGAAGCCTTTCAAGCAAAGTCTTCCTCATACATCAAAATCTTAACTAAGCTCAGCATCTGTTTCCTAAATCACAGCTCCCAGGGAGGGCGGTGGAGTGGGAGCAGTAAAGCATTTTAGTAACGATGATGGATTGTTTTGATTGAAGTTTTAAAATAAACCAAATATTCAATGGTTTTTTTATTTTAAAAAAATAATAACAACAAAAGGTGGCTTACATCTGGGAAGCCAGAGTCTATGTTGAGAAATTAGATTGATAAATGTTTCTCTCCAACTGAGTCATCATTAGAAATGTAGGAGACTTGCTGGCATTTCTTCTGAAAGAATTGTCGCAGAAAGGAGATTTATTTTCCACCTATACATGTTTCATCTTTTAGAAAAGAACTGAGCTATGCTCCCCACATAAAACCCCAGTGGGGGTTAGGCTCCATTCTATGTCCCACTCCTTCACAAATTAAGTCTTATGGTGACATTCTGGTTCCTTGAAATGAATGGCAAAACTCCCACGCAATTCATTTGGGCCAGGATTTCAACCAGAGAGAGATTTGTCACAGGCTTTGATGGGGGCAGGATCAGGCACGTGCACCACAGTAGAGAGACCCTCTTATTTGAACCCTCTCATCTAAATCCCTTGTCCAAATTCAGGTTTCATTGCTCAATGCATGTCATTTATTAGAATAACTTCCGTGGCTCAGATTCTGATCTCTGTTATGCAGGTGTAACTCCAGTGATGTCTACTGCTGTAAACTAAATCAGCATCTCTCCCCAGACTCTCTATTCCGTTAGATAGATGGTTTTCCACTGTACTTGATTAAAGAACATTTAGGGGGAAAATAACAGTATTATTCAATATAAAATCTCAGTTTATTTTTACATGATGATATAGAGTTTAACATCAGGAAATAGGAAGACAAAGACCATAACACTTTATTCTCTTTTCCCTTTAGTGTGTAACTCTCCTAACTATCAACAGGTATTCAACATGCAACCCCGACATCTCAGGAAGAGAGTGAGGATAATTGTATATATAAAGTGCCTCTCCCAAGGTGCTTGGGGCACTGTACAGGAGAATACAAACAAATCCAATCAAAACAATTAAAAATGGCTCTTAAAATTCAGATTGAGGAAAGCAAATGAGAACAAGAAGAAGGGGAAGGAAAAAACATGGTCAGCAGTGATTATTAAAACAAAATCTATGGAAAAGTCAGACTTTGGCGAGGGGGAGGCTCTTTGCAAGCTGTTGTCTAGGGGCCTCATTCTGATCTCATTTAAGCTGCTTTTACATCAGAGATGCTCAAGTGGAGTTACTTCTGACACAAGATGGCGTGAATGAGACATGCCAAGTACATGAGGCAGGAGTTGAGGTTCATTCCCACCCCATACACCTAGTACAGCAGCAGTAAAGCAGTTAAACTTTCATATCTGTGCAATTAGGATTCCAGATCCCTTCCTGGTCATGCCCAGGCCTGCTACATAGTGCCAGCTGAGTTTCTCCTTGTCCCTTGCTGCAGCCCTGACATGGGCTTGAAGTGCTGCCCAGACAGTACACCTAGCTGCTTGGTGGGAGAAGAGCACCTTGACTCACTCCGAACCATGATCCATCTGGCTGATCAACTGCCAGAGTTAATTGACTGAGTCACACCAGTGCTTCTCAGCTAGGTGATTGGGCCCAAGCATCCAAAGAATCATAAGACTGATCACTTCCCAATTCCTATGTCAAATGGCCAATTAATGTGCTGAGAGACTGGGCCATCCTGCATCCGAGCTGCCATCCCACTGTCCTTTCTCTGATCTTCTGGAGTAGTGAATCCCTTTGCCTTCCACACCAGCCCTGAGAGGGGCTCAATACCATGTCAGTGAGCACACTATAACTGTCTAGATAAAGAGAGAGAAAAACCCAGCCCACCCCATCTACCTAAAATCTTTAGTTTAATGGATATGAGAACAGGAGACCACAGGATGTTCTTGACTGAGGGTCCTACACTACCAGCCAAGCACCTGCCTGGCTGTTGTACTGTCTTTCACAACCACAGTACTGTATTATTCGGTGAGTCGATGTACTTAATAGAACGTTAAAAAAGAGCTTGTATTTAGAAAAGATTAACAGACATTTGAGGGGGGTGAAATTCACAACCCTGGTAGTGTGTTAGAGGTTCTGATGGCCAAGGACACTCAGCTTAATGTTTGTGTTTGCAGCTCACTGGAGGCATACGTTTCCAATGGCTGTTTGATTGCCAGTATTTTGATTGCTATTTAATGCCAGTAAGGCAGACTTGTTACTATTGTTACCTATTAATAGATTGTGTGTTTAAGTTTATAGTGTGCTCCTTTCTATATTGATTAGTGCAATGAGACCAGACTTTTACTTGTGTTATTTCTTGTTTTATTTTCCTGGCTGTACAAGCGAACAACGTTAATTAGACAGATTCCACTGGAGAACATGCTTGGAGAGAGACACTCTTTCTTGGCCAAAGAAAGAGCTACAGTAAGTAAAGTATGTGGCTTACTAGTTAAATCCTAAACCCTTCCAACCTGCATTTCAGAAATTAAGTGACTGACTCTTTCTCTATGTTCCTCTAATGGCCATGACTGTTAGCTATATACAACATTCAAAGAGAGGTCTCGCCTTCTCTTGAACTGCGCTGTCCTTATTTAAAAAAGAAAAGCCAAAAGAAGTTGTTAGGAGAGAAAAACAATTCTTGGTACATATAGTACATGGTTAATTTTGCTCTCTCGCTGGGTTTACATTGCTGTCACTCCATTGACGCACACTAACAAATACACAGTTTAACCTACAACTCAAAGGGGCAGTGTCAAGTGAAATCAGATCATTAAAATAAATGTCTCCTTCTTTGTATTACCACCACTAAATTAACACTAAACATTTTAGAAATATAATTTGCCATTATTAATGCTGTCTGTGTACATTTGGCACTAAATTTAGCTTGGAAAATAGACTAGTCAGTTTCTTATTTTGCCATGTTGTGCTAATGCATGAGAGCCAATGTTCAGTGTACCAAACTGCACAGGAATATTTAAATCCAAACAAACCCCACATTTTAATTGGAATTTTTTTTTAAAAATGGAAATCAACATGAAAATGTCTCTTTAATAGGCTTGAGCCTGCAAGATGCCGAGCAATGCTTTAACATGTTGTGTGTCTTCAGTCCTTGTTGATTCAGTGGGAGTTGAGGTGTTAGAAAATGAGTGGGGCATCTTACCAGAAGCATTTGACTCTAGGATCTGTACTGGCTGTCCATTAGTCTATGGGTGGAGTTTAAGGTGTTGTTTATGACCTAAAGAGCTCATAATGGCCTGGGACAGGCCTACTTGAGGGATTGCCTCCCTCCCTGTGCCATACTGCCATAGCTGTGGTCAGCAGGGGCATTCGAGATGGATCTGCCTTCACTATAAAAGAAAGTGCATCTATCTGAGAGCTCCAGGATCCTGGAATTAACTCCCCTCAGATCCTAAATATTCCAAATTTGGTGACATTCTGGACATGCTTCAGAAGACATCTGTTTGATAAGGAGAGAGCTAAGGTTTTGCTTCCTGCAACAATAAAGGGGTGGAAAGGAGTATCTGGACTCTAGCTGCCTGAGTTCCTGTGAAATTATTGATTTAATGCTGCTGGGATTTTATCGTAGCATCAGTGATGTCAGAGTGCCTCCAACCTTGGTTAGGTATTGTTTTTGTTACTTAAATAAATAAATAACTCCCATGGGTTTTTGTAAGGCTCTGGGCACCTTGCAGGATTGAGTCTGATATATATAGAACTTCAAAGAATGCAGCTTTCTTCCTGCTGATAGCCTCCACAGAGAAGTTTCAGGAACTTCAAACTGTTACTGAATATTTGTTCTTTCTCAGCAACAAAAGAAGTAGCATTTCTGAGCTTGATTCAGCTGTTGTCTTTAAAATGTAATGAAATTTCCATAAAACCATAGAACTATGCTCATATCAGATCCAAATCTGCATGGTATCAGGCTGACTCTTCCATCTATCTTATCTCAGATGATAACACCATAGAACCTAGGTGTGGTTTACGATTTGTAAATGCTGGTGGTGACTTTTCTGAAGTAATTAATGGAAGAGACTCAGACCTATGGACCCTCAGTAAGCCAGACTGATCTCACTTGATTTAGTGTATAGTGAGTGCAGCTTTGTTGACAATTCTCTTTTAGGAGAGAAATGAACCAGAAAAGATCAGCATTCCTTGTCAGTACATTGGTGAAGTGAAAGGCGTATCAGTAGAAACAGTCTGTGAAGTAACAACATGAAATGCCCTGAAGCTGTTCCCCAAGTTCACCAACCCTTGAAAGAATAAACACTTCCCAAACAAAACAAAAAAGGAGAGAGAGAGAGCATCTGAAACACAGCTCTTCTCTGTAGTTCGTGGCTTGGGGCTTTATTTTATCTTATTTTTTTACAGTGTACATGTACATATTTCATACTATGTATGATGGTATCACAGGGGTCTATATGGAATTTTTGTATTACCAAAATGACCTCTTAAAGGATAAAAGCCCAATAAATTTACCTATTGTATTTATACAGATAGGCTATTTTACAACTGATGAGGTGAAAATCAGTTAAGATTAATAATTTGATAGCAGACTGATGTAAAATAAGACAGCAACAAGACTGATATATCAGCTGCAACTTTCCATGCCTTTTACATAGCTCAAAAAATCCAGCAATGCTTATTTCAATTGTTATTTAAAGAGGAATTTTCTGCTGCACTTTTCTCTACTATTCGAGCCAAATTTTTGCATTGTATTGATATATTGAGACCACAACAGCATTCTCCTAGTTGGTGCTTCCTAGAGCCACAGAGGCTCAGGAGTATTAGTTTGCCAATTAGTGTTGATAAGAAAATGCAATGTATCTAATTTCTGACCTCCCATCTGTTTTATACCAGGTCATGTCTATGCTACAGCTGCTGTAGCTGTGTCACTGTAGTGTAGATGCTTCCTACATCTACAGAAGGGAGTTTTCAGATGATATAGTTAATCCATCGCTGCAAAAGGTGGCAGTTAGGTCGATGGAAGAATTCTTCTTTCAATCTACCCATGTCTATAAGAGGGTTAGATCAACTTAACTATGGCACTCATGGTATGAAATTTTTCACAGCCCTGAACCACATAGCTAGACTGATCTAATTTTAAGGGTAAACCAGGCCCCAGTATAACTCCATTGACTTCATTGTAGTTACAAAAGATTAAAACCAATAAAATTGAAAGCAGAATCTAGTCCAGTTGGGACTACTCAAGACATGCCAACTTTTGTGTTATTACATGCCAAATGACTTTTGGAAGAATTTCAGCCAGGTGTGCAGTGGGCACGGAGCTCTGGGTGTTTCCGCTTCTGGAGTAGGGAAGCTTGGAGGTATAGTTTGCATAAAAGAGCTGAATCCACCCACTTGGAGACTCATGTCAGTCTTTCATGGAGATCCAGTGACAGGAGAAGCTGCTACACTGGAGAGCCTAATTTCTGAAGTAGCCATGTAGCCCGACTTCTTCAGGGGAAGGGAGTAACCTTCCCTTGAGCTGCAAGAGGACCATGGGGCTAGCCTGAGAGCTGCAGTATTTTTACAATACATGCTTTTTGGAGGCAGCACATTCCAGTCGGCTGGGCAGTGGACTGGGAGTCAGGAGAACTGGTTGCTATTCCCAGCTCTGCCACTGACCTGCTGGGTGACCTTGGACAAGTTGCTTCATGTTTCTGAATCTCCATTTCCTATTTGTAAAATGGGATAATGATACTTATCTATGGATGACAGGCGCTACATATGAACTAGATTAGATTAGATTATAGATTGGGGGAGGGTTACTGTCTAACAACCCCCTGCCCCCACACACACACATACACATTGATTACCTCGCTCTATACCCTGTGGATCAGACAATTGCCTGGAACCCCAACACTTGCCCACTCCCACCATTCAATGGCTTGTGCTCCAAATACCTCCCCACTTAGGAGATAGGAAGTACATGGTGAGGAGGTGAATATCTGAGTGGTGTGTAGGCTGGACAATCAATGTCCTGATCAGGGAGGTGCATAGGAACAGAGAGGGAGGGTTACATCAGCCATCTATTCCCCACCCACACTTAGGCCAGAATTGTACAAATACTGTAGCTCTTCACTATATTTTTGTTAGACTTTTTTTTTTTTTTTTTAAATAAGCCTGGAAGAGAACTGATTTTAGCTAATGTGAAATTTCAGGAAGTTTGTTTTTAAGTTATTATATTATGTTGCCCACATTTGTTGTTAAATGTTAAAAAAATCACCTAGACACAGGGGGAGCTAGTTGTCCAATGCATTTTTGCAGCTTAGATTTTCCTGTGCTATGTGAGAGCATCCTATGCACTGAAAACTGTAATGGGGAGTTAAATTTGGACTAATATGCTTTGGAAATTAATTTTAAAAATTTAACCTCTAAAGACTGAAATGTACAGTTTGAAATGCACATAAAATAAGCTGGAAATCCTATCTGTCTGCACAAGCTACATAAAGGTTCTAATTTTAATTCAGTTTAGAAATAAACAGTAGGTTTCATAATCAAGACTTTACACTTTTAGACACAGTTCCAGTGAATCAACTTTTGTTCATTTCTGAGTCTTGTCCTTAGGTTCAAGTTTCATGAAGAGAGATAAAAATACATTATGTTGTTTTAAAAATGTAGTTTTGAGTGTCAGTAACGAGTTTAATTGGGAACTGAGCGTATTGTTGAAACTTAGCTAGCAGTGTTGGATATCTAAACTCGTTTTAAAAGCAGCCCTATAATATTTGGTTTCTCCTTATTTTGTGAAACATTCTGAGCTCAGACAAGAAGGCAGCTTTAGAGCGGTGCTTCATCCAAAGATGGCATTATCTGCAAGACAGAATTAAAGTTTGAAAATAGTTATGAAAACAAATTCCTCTTTTAATAATAATATGTATATTATAGGAGGAGGAGCAGTAGCAGAATTTATAAATTTGCCCTGTTTCAATTGCTTTATAACTTTGGCAAACTTGAGCTGTTCTGAGTTAAAATTTCAGTGTTTGGTCTTTGATTGAGTTTCAGTTGTTTGTTCGGGTTTTTTTTAAGTTTGAGTAAAAATGGTTCATCAAAAAAGTAGGTTTTAAAATGTTAAATGTTCAAGTATTTTTTGTTTTAAAAAACATCTCTAGCACCTCTGTTCTGGAACAGGAACCTGAAATTTAGCAGAGGGATGGTTCTGAGGTTAGAGGTGCCTTTTGCTGTCCCAATAAAAATCCATTGAAATGTGGCCAACTTATAAGCATTAGGGGAAAAAAGGCTGCTTGCACATGTGCACTGGAACTTATTCGGTTCTTGTCCCTTCAAACTCTGAACACTCCAAAAGCACTTCATATGCTTCTAAGTTCAACTAAGCCTCTTGTATTATTCTGAAACAGAGCCTCACACACAACTGAACCTCCAGATGGGACACAGCCAAAACGGATCCTCCTGCTGCTGTTTTCCCCTTGCACTTTGTCCTTGGCAAAAATGCCCTAAACTAAGAACCAGGGGACCATGCGTTCTAGTCTTTTAATATAAGTGGTGTTATCATTCCACCTGTTGCTCCTGATCTGGCAATTGCTGTTGGGTAGACATGACGAATGACTAAAAGAATGCGCTATTGTCTTGTGCTCCATAGATTTTCACTACATCATTTATCTGCATGCATTCCCACTACCATTCACTGTTAGATGTAGCTATATTCAATGGCAGAAAGATTAGTTGTAGCAGGTTGCCAGAGCTGTCACTGTGATATGAGGAGAGATGCACATGTACCTTGAAGAATCAAGCATGCATCATTTCAGTGCTGAGTTGTGTAGGTTGTATTAGTAGACGTGCACAAGATGTCTTCTTGCCATGGAGATTGCCAGCAGCCTGGTGGCATACATGAGAGCAGTCTCCGGGGCATAGTGAGGGATAAGTGAAGGCAATGTCTCAGAAGTAATCTGTAAGCAAGGGTAAATGGATTGTAATGTTTTGCAAGTCTGGAGTTGTGTTAGTGCTAGGCTTAGTGTTTGGGTATAGGAAGCTCCTGTTTGCTAGACCATACCTAACTTGAATTTTGCCTTAACAAAAAGAAGTTGTTATACTCTGTTGTATAGTGCTCTTGGCTCTGTTCCCAAAATGTTTTTGAGCACCTCTAAGGGTAGAGTGAGTGTTACTGGTGTGTTAGGGCATTTCTTGAAGCAGACAGAGTTAAGGTTGTGGGTTGGGGTCGATGTATACCATAACCCTTTATTTCCTAATTTTCAGAGCTGTAAGTATAGGTGCACTTGATTGTTCTGGAAGGGTATGAGGCACTGTCAGTCAATTCTGTGTTAATGAAATGTATGGGTAGTGAATAACCAATAGCTTTTGTTCTCCTCCATCCCAGAAAAGGGAAATATTTCTTGAATGGTGTGATCATTTATGGAACAACACCCATTTCATCCCAGAGGATCTCAAAGTACGTCATAAGGTTACTGTACATACTGTAGCAGTGAACTAAAATCAGTTGACCAGCCACTGAAATACTTCCACCTTGGGGGTGGCATGAGCTGAGAACACCCAAAACATTGCCACTGCATGCTAGGGTGTTGTGAAGCTTAGCTCACTAATGTTTGTAAAATGCTTTGAGTTCTTGATGGAAGGTCCTATAGAAGAGCAAAGTACTCTGTCTACATACAAAGTGCCAGATTCTGGTCTGTCTGACTGACACCCATGCAAGCCAAGACAGAATTTAGCCCAAAGATGATAAGCAATTTTGCTTTTGGAAAAACTCAGCATGACTTTAAACTTGGTATACAAATCTTCTACCCATGGCCTACTGTGACCAGATATCAAGTGTGAAAAATCAGGATGGGGGCAGGGGGTAATAGGGACCTATATAAGACAAATCCTTGAATATTGAGACTGTCCCTATAAAATCTGGTCACACTACTATGGCCTAAAAAAAAAAAGCCAATAAAGTGCTATGGAAATCCAGGGGCTTATGATGGCCTATAAATAAAACTATTGTAATAAAGTTTCTCATTGGCTAACTGTCTCCTGCATTGAAATAAAGTTTTGGGGCTGGATTCTCATCTCATGTTGATGTAAATAAGAAGTAACTCCATTTCAATCAGTGGAATTATACCAGTGTAAAACTGATGCAAGGTCAGAATCAAGACCCTGGTCTTATTTTGCCTTGGCATAATTAAATAAATGCTCCTGCTTTTCCCCTCATTGTTTAGGGAGTGGAAGCAGATGACAATTATCCAGTAACCTCATATTTCACTGGCCTTAGCTCTTACTGGGCCAAATTCATCCCTGGTCTAACATTACTGAGTGGAGTGTTTCTCTGTAATGCATATAACTTACTTCTTTCTGGAAAGTGCCTCCTCTCCTTGTGGTGAGGAGGAGTGAGTGCTGTCCAGGAACTCCTGCCAGTGTCGGGCTCAGGCTCTTTTTCTCTATAGTTCTCTAGTGAACTTCGATTACTTTGAGGGAAGTGTCTCCTCTGAGGTCTGAGCCAGGTTGAGTCATTTTTTCCTTCCACCATACACATGGAGTCCCTTGTCATGTTCAGTTCAATCAGGCGCTTTTTCTCTCCATCACCCATTGTATCTAGGGAGGTGTCTTTCTTATAAGCAGAATTCCTATTAAAAAAAAGCAAACAAATCCTTGCGCACTGCAGTGCATTTTACCCTCATGTAAATGGAGGATATGGCTCTATCCGCTTGCCATGGAAGTGAAACTTAAGTTGTGTCCACAGCTGCAAACAGTGAGCCTGATTCTGACTTTGCTTTTGCTGGTGTAAATCAGGAGGAACTTTGAAGTCAGTGGAGTAGCAATGGTGTAAAACCAATCAGAGCAGAATTAGGTCTTGTATTTTCTTCAGCTTTAAGGGTTAAGTGTTCTCGGATGAACATATGGGGCTCCTCAAAACTTCAATGAAAAACACACACACATTCAAGGGAAGAATTTGGCTAAATCAAATTAGATTAATATCTATAAGCAAATCTTTCAAGTTCTTAAGCAATTTAGGAACCTATGGCCTGGTCTATGCTTAAAAGTTTTGCTGGCTCTGTCTATTACCCGTGTGGCAAAAAATCATATCCTGACAGACATTGCTATGCCACCAAAAGCCCTACTGCAGAGGCAGTTATATTGGTAAAAATGTCCATTTGCCAGTATTGCTTATGTTATTCAGGCAATTGGTATAAGCTGTATTGGCAAAAGCACTCTTTTGGTAATATAAGCTGCGTCCCCACTAGAAGCATTTGCCATTATAGCTTGCTAGTGAAGACATGGCCTAAAGCCTTCTGTTGGTATATGCTACCTCTACACTAGGGGGTTATGCTGGCATAACTATGCTGATGTAGGCTCTGTAGCGTAGATATCGCCTATGAGTGCTTTGCTGCTAAAGGTACACTAGTATGGTATACCAGCAAAGCTTATACTCGCAAAAGTGTGCTTTGATTTGAAAATGGGGCTTAGGCTCCTAAGTCGCTTGGAACTTTTGAAAAATTTACCCTGCATCTGTTTTTTACAGATAAAAACAGAAATAGAAATGAACAGTTAGACTACGTATTTTCTTATCCTAGGAACAAACAAACACAAAATTCAAGGTGCCTGATTTTGATCTAACTAACACAGGCATAAGTCAAGAAGATCTTCACTGAATCAGTGGACTCAGACTGGTGTAAAACCAGAGTGAGTTTAGAAATCTTCAGATGGAATCTCATAAATACAAAAAATCAATTGAAACTGCAGGGAAAACTTAGGCGGAATATAGTTTCTAGAGTTCGACAAATTTTTAGCATTGAATAATTTATTTAGTTAATTTTACCTCTTCTGAATTGTTGGTGAGCAGTTTAAGATTCCCAAATTCATTCAACGATTAACAGACAGTCTTTACAGACAGCCTTACAAACAGCCCCCCACCCTGAAGCAAATACTCACCAGCAACCGTACACCATACAAGAAGAACACTAACTCAGGTACATACCTCTGCAACAAACCCCGTTGCCAGCTCTGCCCCCACATCAACTCTAGTGACACCATCACAGGCCCTAACCACATCAGCCACACCATAAGGAACTCATTCACCTGCACATCTACTAATGTAATATATGCCATCATGTGCCAGCAATGTCCCTCTGCCATGTACATTGGCCAAACCGGACTGTCACTACGCAAAAGAATAAATGGACACAAATCAGACATAAAAAATAGAAACATCCATAAACCAGTCGGAGAGCACTTCAGTCTCCGAGGACACTCTGTAAATGACTTGAAAGTTGCCATACTTTTACAACAAAACTTCAAAAACAGACTTCAAAGAGAAACTGCTGAGCTTGAACTGATCTGCAAACTTGACACAATGAAACTGGGTTTAAACAGGGACTTGGAATGGCTATCTCATTACAAGAAGTAAATTTCTCTGTTCACACATTCTCACCTCCTAATCAATGGCTGTGAATAGGCCTCAACTACTTCCCCATTGTTGTTCCTTAAACTTGGATGTATATATTGTGGAAGAAACAAAGCTTCACTCTGCGTTTTAGTTGAGGCTCATCAGAGATCTGAAACTTTTATTATTATAAAAGCACAAGCATATGCAAGGGAAGAGCCACTGACAGAGTTGTTTCTGGTCAGTAAAGGGTCTCCACCTTCAGGCAGATTTTAACATATATTTATAACAGTGTTAGAATCACAGCAGTCATTCTTCTTATCATTAGTCAAGGTTATAGACATAGGCAAACTGCAGTACAAGCATTTTCAGCTAAGACAGTTGATATTTTTCAGCACTGTTTACATTCTTTTCTTCTGCACTGTTTCACTCTGTTTTACCCCCTCCCTTTACCCATAAGACATATTTTCCTTGACCAAAGTTTAAGGCCTAAGCATTTTACTTCAACAATATATACCTGCCATTTGATTTCTATTTCTTGCATCTGATGAAATGAGTTACAGTTCACAAAAGCTTATGCCTGCAGAAATTAAATTTGTTAGTCTTTAAAGTGCTACAAGACTCTTGTTGTTTTTTGTTTGTTTGTTTGGTTTTTTAATTCCAGTGAGAACAGCACATTTGCTTTTAGAATTTCTGTCTGTCTGCCACCTATCTGTAAGGATCTCCCCCTTTCTTCCTCCCCCCTACCCCCCACCGAGTGTAGCCCTAGCATTCTTGATGTAAGTAAAGTGATTAAAAGTGTCTCTGCATGTATGTAACGACCATTATCACTGTTGTTCTCTCAGATGGAAGTAAATGAATAGATAAAGAATTTAAAAATACTATGTAATCGATAAGAAAGGGTATATAATTGACCACTGTAACACCATGAAGTTGAAGCTGATTTATCAGACTTTCTGGTATCATGAATAAACCTCTTCAGTATTGTCTGTGCTGCCTGATTCTTGGAGAAAGAATCCTTCGTGCTTTACACAGCAAACATCCATGCTAGAACCTGCTTGCTAGAACATTTTGGAAAAGTAAACATAGCCAGAGAGTTAACTTTTTTTAAATGGAGTATAGACACATAATTATGCTAGCTGTAATAATTACCTAAATTAAAATAGTGCCAGGAAACCAAATGCCAGTTCATAACATGTGAGAACTTAGAGGACATTTGTTGCAAAGAACAGTTTGTCTTATCTGAAACATAATTTTGCTATTAGACCCATCTAAAAAATTCATAGGTAGCTTACAGAATATTTTTGCTTAAGATGACTTCTGTGATACCTCTGAAAAGCTGATCTAAAAATTTCTAACATTACTCAAGCCTGGTAAAAAATTTATTTCTATATATCCCCTAAACGCCTTGGGGTTGGGCCTGGCTTTTTAATCTGTGTTTGTATAGTTCCTACTCCAATGGGGTATTGGTCCATGACTGGGGCTCCTATGTGCTAACACAATACAAATAAATAATAATATGGGGTCTGGAAGTGAAAGTCTCTTACAAGAGTAGTATCTTAACAATATAAAAACACTACACACCTGTGTCCCAGCAGTGCTGTATTTTCTGGGGAGGGGGATCTATGTGTGATGCCCAAAAAACAAAGGAATGTTGCCCAAGGACTTTGGAACAAGAGGCAGTTGGTGATGATCCATATTGCCTAGCAACTGACAATTCAACTGGTTATGGTTCCATTACAGCCAATGTCTCCCATCTTTGCCTTAAATTACCTGGTAGGACAAGCTTTTCTCACTTCTGCATGGCAGATACAATGAGCCAAATCCTGTAACTCCAATAAGAGCCAGGTCAGAAGGTCAGTGAGTACACAGATCCAACAGCCAAACCTTACTGGCATGGGCAGCTGTAGCCAAGAACATTTCTATAGCACTGAGAATGCATTGCTGCTTCTGCTGAGGTTATGGGCGTTGTAAGCAACATTCCCCAGACTTTTGTCAATCGTCCCCATATAGGCCCTGTTTAGACCAGGAAAAAAGGGGTGGTTTTAAGAACATTAGCCAACATGTTTTAATTAACACTTCTAAAAACACTTCTTAGCAGCTACTAAATGGGTATTAACAGCTTTACAAATGTTTAACCACTGGGTATTCAACCTGAGGATTCTCTCTAGAAACTCCCTTTCCTAGTCTAGACCTGCTCATGTAGGATTCTCTGCAGACCCAGCAGCAGGCACTGGAGCAAAAGATGTCTCTAGAACTATCCCTTATGGTTCCATTCTCTGGCTAAATTGTCATTTGTTCTGTGTCACTAGCAGGGCAGATGGGTTGGCTCTCCCTGTTCAAGAGAGTTCTTTGGAAGGTGGGGAAGTTGGCTTCTTTTCCCCTTCCTCCTATGCTCTTGCCCCAGCCGTCGGTTAGGAGCCCTGTGACAAGGTTGCTGAAGCACTGTCAATAATGATGGACATAAATTGAATCTCCAGTTTACATTAAGGACTGAGCTAGAGATCAACATGGGTGGCACTCTATCTGCTGCATCCCTTTGGAATTTGCCATGATAATGTGTGATTGTCTTTGGGGGGGTTTTTTACTTTCCCATTTGCAGTCATCAAACCTGTGACCTTTTCCTTATTAAAAATGGCTGGTATTTCCCACTTCTTACCCTAGAGGGAAAGCAACATGGTCGCCTGCATATCTGTGTAGTTAAGGTTATATTTTGAACCTGAAATTATAGTCCACATAGCTGGGGTGTAAATTGTAATGCACACCAGCATGTTGTTTGCTGATGTGTGTGGACCCTGGTGGTGCACACTGAAAGTTCCCTGGCGCGCATTAACGTAGTCCTATTTCAGACAGTACTATGTTAACATGCAGTGGGGAGCTCTTAATACATGCCAGCAGGGTCCTGTAGCCTATAGAACTAGCCTGCTTGCTTGCATTATTATTATTAGAGATATTTTGATAGGATTGTGTGATTCAATAATAAAATTAGATATTTTATTCAGCTGTAATGCAAGGTACCTTCCACATCCTGGATGACAGCTACCGTTAATATATATATTCAACCTTTGGTTTAGATAAATGTAGAACAGGATAGGACATATATGGTCATAACCTTTACCCTAGACAAGTCAAGTCAACCTTTGGCTTAGATAAGTATCAATGTAGAACAGGATAAGACATATATGGTCATAACCTTTACCCTAGACAAGTCAAGGGACATTAAAAGGGGAAGGGGCTGTCTCGTTACCAAGAAACTTTACAAGAACACCACAGAACCCACAATAAGCTAGAAATAACAAAGGTGAGATAAAATACCACCTGGAAAGGGATGTGGATACATCAATAATACGTACGAACTTAGGAGCCAATAGATTATGTGTACCCCAAAAGTTTGAAGGTGGAAAGGCCAAGTATGGGCCAGAGGATCCGTATTCTTGGGTATAAGAAAGATCAAATCTAGCTCATCGGGGCAGTCGACTGTCAGCTATCGCTGCTTGAAGTTTTATGTAGTGTTAAGATTCATTCTTTATTTTATATTCTTAACGTTGTAATGTTAGTCTTAGTTTATAGCTCTTAGCTTTGAAGCAGCTCTTATTCCACTCAACTCCAACTTGAGAAATTAGACATCTCTTTCAACCAAGTCCAGGAAGGGTGTGAGTATACTAGTTTAAAGCATATCATAGATATATCTATCAAATAAGTCTTTACCTTTAAGATTGTATTAATCCATTATCAGTTTGATTATTCATTTTATTTCTCTATATCAGTCATTTGTTTACTATTTTATGTAATTTTAATAAATTTATAAAATTATACAAATATTGGTTATCACTGGAATTCTTCCTGTGTTGTACCTGGGGTCCTTATAACTCACCTGAAGCCTGATTAAGGATACGAACCTCATAATCCTTTAATTAGAGCAATTGGCAAACCTATTACCCTATTCAATAAATTAATAACCATAAAATCAGGCTACAGTCCACGTGGGCCAGTTAATACCCAACACCCTAGTATGCATTGGAATTTACGATCTAACTAGTGCAGCACCATGTAGATGAGCCCTGACTCATGATTTTTGAATGCTTGGGATTGGCAATACTATACTAGTGTGAGGGAATGGGACTGGCTCCTCCTGTGAGGAAAGGTGCTGTAAGACAACAGGTGCTGGTTCCTTGCTTTTTGGACTCTGGCTCAGTGTCTTGGGGAAGATTATCTGGCAGAACCATCCTACACCTCTCCAGCTGGGCTAGCCTCTGGCTCACTGTACAGAGAGGGAACACCTTCTCTCATCCTTGGGGTTCTAGTTCCCCACGGGGAGCAATAGGGTAGAGGGGTAGAACCTGAACCCCTCCGCCTAGATGGGAGGAGGTTCCTATGGGGGCAAGAGAATTGGATCCTCTCCATCACTTTTGGCTCTTCCTCGCTGGGGCAGGGAACTTGAGAGAGCCTGAGGGCAACACCCTTTCCACTCCTACTCAGGCAGTGTGTAACCTACAGTGACTGGCTGCCCCTGCTGAAGAACATCTCCCACCTGTTCCTGAGCATGGGTGGGTGGCGAGGGAGTTCCTGTGGCTTCTGGGTAGTAGTTCTGCTGGCAGGCCTTGGCAGGAGGGGTTGGCTCTTTCCCTCATCCCACCTGGGCTGTGGCTCCCCTGTGCAGAGGGTGTTTGTTCACCAGGGAAAAGCCCCTGGCTCCATTCTCTCCCTCTCTTTTTGGGCTCTGGATCCCTCTAGCGCAGTGGTTCTCAATCAGTGGTACGCGTATCTCTGAGGGTATGCAGAGATCTTCCGGAGGTACATCAACTCATAAAGGTATTTGCTAGTTTTACAATAGGCTACATATAAAAAACACTATTGAAGTCAGTACAAACTAAAATTTCATACAATGAAATGTTTATACTGCTCTATATACACTATAAACTGAAATGTAAGTACAATATTTATAGTCCAATTGATTTATTTTACAATTATATGGTAAAAATGAGAAAGAGCAATTTTTCAGGAATAGTATGCTGTGACACTTTGATATTTTTATGTCTGCTTTTGTAAGTAGTTTTTCAGCGGAGTGAAATTCAGGGTACACAAGACAACTCAGACTCCTGAAAGGGGTACAGTATTCTGGAAAGGTTGAGGATCACTGCTCTAGAGGAGTGGTCCTTCAGGGGAGGGATGGGCTGGAGGGAATCCTCTCCCCATCACTTCCAAATAGGGGGCAGGGACCCTGAGCGTGCAGTGGCAGGGCTCCTCTCTTTAGGGACTCTTGCTGCCCAGTTGGGGGCTGGAGGGATTCTACCTCCCCGCCGGGGATCCTGCTTCCCCAGGGAGGGAGACCCTCTCTTCCCCGCTCTCCGAGGATCTGGCTCCCTTGGCACGGCACGGCACGGCACGGCACGGCCGCCCTTCCGTGACTTTCCCCTGTCCCTAGCGCGCCTTGCTGGCCCTGGCCTTCGCCCTTCAGCCTTCGCCCTCGCGCGAGCGGGCTGTGGGCGGGGCTAGGCACTACGATAGCGGACGGGCGGCTTGGCAGACAGCTCCCTTCCCCCTCCGGCTCCGCCGTGCCGCTTACACGCGTCCGGAAGAGTCGAGGGACCGAACTCGCGCAGGCGCAGACGCGCTCTCTGCTCCCCGCCAGGTAAAAGGATGGTGGGAGCTCCGCCCCCCTCCTGTGATTTGATTGGCCTGGAGGGCCAGCGGAGACCGCCTGGCGTGATGGGGATACCTCGTGGGAGCCGCGCCGCCCGGCTTCTCGTGCTTGGGGCAGGAGCCGCGGGACGGGCTCGGAGTCGCCTCTAGGGGCCGGGGGAAAGCCTGAGCCGCCGCCGCCTGTCCCTGCCTGAGCGCGCTGCTGAGCCGGGCCGGCGCTGGGCCCCGCGCGGGCGGGCGGCAGGGTAGGAGCGGGGCGGGGGCCCCGGGCGCATCTGTCACCTCCCTGTAGCCGGCGGGCAGCGAGCGGGGCGGCGGGCTGCAACACCGGCGGGGAGCGAGCGGGCCGCCCTGAGCGGCGGGGAGGGGCCGGCCATGGGTAGGCCTGGGGACGGGGCGGCGGCGGAGGAGGAGGAGGAAGAAGAGGAGGAGGAGGAAGAGGAGAGCGGGGAATTGGTGGCGGGCCCCTCGCCGCAGCAACCCAATGGCTTCCTCCCGGGGAAGGAGGCTGAGGAGCGCGGCAGCCCCGCGGCGCGGGCGGCTGGGCTGGGGGCGCTCCCGGAGGCGCAGGCCATGCTGCCTTCCCCGGTTCCGGGCGCGGCGCGGGCGGCCCCCCGGCTCTCCCGGCGCAGGCTGGCCGTGCTGGCCGTGTTCAGCCTCTACTCGCTGCTGAACGCCTTCCAGTGGATCCAGTACAGCATCCTGAGCAGCGTCTTCGTGCACTTCTACCGCGCCTCCTACACCCACGTGGACTGGCTCTCCATGGTCTACATGGTGGCCTACGTGCCGCTCATCCTGCCGGCCACCTGGCTGCTGGACACCCGAGGCCTGCGCCTCACCGCCCTGCTGGGCTCCGGCCTCAACTGCGCGGGTGCTTGGATGAAATGCGCCAGCGTCCGGCAGAGCCTCTACCCGCTCACCCTGATGGCCCAGACCGTGTGCGCTGTGGCCCAGGTCTTCATCCTGGGGCTGCCCTCCCGCATCGCTGCTGTGTGGTTTGGGCCCAAGGAGGTGTCCACTGCCTGCGCTGTGGCTGTGCTGGGCAACCAGGTGAGCGGAGGGAGAGGATGGGAGGAACGGGGAAAAGGGGAGGGGGGAAGGAACCGAAAGATCCAGGGCGAAAATGGGCTGTATAGGACGGAAGAAATCCCAGGTTGAAAGGGGTGGGGAGAGGCAGAAGAGGAATAAGCTAATGGAGAGGGGTAAAGGTCAGTGTTCATCAGTTAAGCAGCTAGAAATCCATAAAGGGAGAAATCAAGGTTAGAAGAGGAGAAGGAAGTGCAGAGGGGAAGATAAAAATCTGGTTGAAAGAGGGGAATCACAGTTGAAATTAAAAGGCATTGTGGGGGGACGGGACACTATGATGATGGTATGTTTTTGTGTGCTCACTTCTGTAACATGCAGAGCTGCTAATGTTTGAATGAGGAAAATTCAGATCCCAATAGAGATTTCCCATTCATACTCTCACAGCAAAAATCCTGTATCACAAGGAGGAGGGATTTTAAATCCAATATCTTTTTTTGCATCCTCCCCACAGACTGAGTCTTTCCCTTGCAACTGAGTGAAATGTGGTGGGCCTATATGGGGGGAAATCTAAACTAGTTAGTCATTGCAACTTTGGCACAGCATCAGAACCCTGACTGCTCTGATTCAACATCTTTTCTGAGGTTTTCAAAGGCATGTGGAAGTTAGAGGCTCATTTTAATTGAATGGATGTTCTGGATACTGTATTTTTTGTAAATTAAACAAATGTTATAGAAGTTAAATCATCTATCAGTTATAATCCAATATGCCAAGTACTTAAACCACAACAAAGAACAAAACTGGGGTAACATCATTAAGTAATTTACAAAGTGTTTCTTTCAAATACATACAGTATAGTTCCATTTTTATAGAGTTTTTCATAAAAATTGTATTCTAATGAAAGCTAGATAAACAGTACAGAAAAACTAATGGAGAAACAAGCTTTTGTTGAGCTTTGTAATGAGGTGAAAGGTCTGTTTAGCGTTGCCTTAGATAATGGTGATTGTCATTTTCCCAAACAAAAATCAGATGGAATAAATACTATAACAAATACTACCATAATAGTTAGTGCTGGAAGGAAAGATGGGTGGGAAATGTGAGTAATGTGGAGATGTAGGCAGGGCTTGTGGCACGAGGGGGTGGGCCTGCGGCAGAATGTCATCCAGTTACTGTGAGCTGAGCCATCCTTGCATCAAGGGCTTCTTACGGTGATGCTGCCTTGGTATGCCAGGCTGCTTAGGTATTAGCATTGTGGAATTCCTTCAAGAACTGATTACTGCCACTACCCATCCCCCACACACATCTGTGACCCCACATCTCAGACCATGCATCACTTCTATGGGGGATGCCATATGGAGCTGGGATGCTGAGGGGTGAACAAAAGGGCGTGCCCCATCCATGCTCCTAGACTCAGGTAGAGAGTTTCATTCTCACCAACTGTAGTCTTGGTCTCATGAGCCTGTTCAGGATGAATGGACTGAAGTCTGACCACAGGGACAAGATAATTCATGAAAGAAGCTGGTAATTTCACTCTTGTGGAAGTTCAACTGAAAGTCTTCCTACCCCACCATAAGAGCTGGGGCAGATAAAGGCCTCTCCCAGTGTGTGGGGGATGGAGGGGTAAAGATTGGAGGGTGTAGACTTCCCCCATAGCCTTGCTCCCCTGCATCCCTGGTATGTTTTGCCTGTGGCCACAAAATGGTAAATCACCTGCATTGGTGCAGGATCAGGTCCTAGGTGAATATCACTAAGGCAATGGGGATTTAAAATATTTTTCCATTCTTCCTGTGGCTGATAGCGATTTAAATTAGATGTGCACTCTAGGTTATCATAGGTAGAGCTGGTAGCAATGTTTATATTTAAGGTTGCTTAAAACTTTTCCATGATAAGACTGTCTTCATTTGCTTATAAACTTTGTTTTTAGTTTTTATTTTATTTATAATTTCCTGTGAATTTATCAATGTTTATAACAAAAATTAAAAAAACAGGTGAAAATCATTGCAAAAAATTAACTTTACAATATTCTGGGGAAATATTGGGGAGGATAAAAAAAGGCAACAAATAGAGAAAAATAAGTGTTGAAAGCAAAAGCAGTTTAAGGCTGTGGTTTATTTCATGAACTACATTAACAGTATGTACATACATGCATATTTCCATAGGGGTAGCTGTGTTAGTCTATATACAGCAAAAATGAGAGTTCTGTGGCACTTTAAAGACTAACAAATTTAATATTTGTAGACATAGTCTTTTGAGAGACTTTAGATTACTGCATCTGAAGAAGAGAGCTAAGTCTCTCGAAAGCTTATGTCTACAAATATTAAATTTGTTAGTCTTTAAAGTGCCATAGAACTTTCGTTGTCTACACATGCATATGTGTATCTTGCTTTGGCTGCATTGGCTTACTTTGACACCCTCGTGTTCACACTTAGATGTGTTTATGTTAAATGATACATTAGGTAGACTAATTTATTGGATTTTCTTAACATAGTATAAGTATTCTTGTGCTTGTGTGGTCCAGCTTTTTTGTAAAACTTGGGAATTTTTCAGTTAAAATCAGTAATAACTGAAAATGAAGTGCCTTATCTTTACAAAATACTTTTACTGGGCTGGAAGTGTTGCTTTGTGAGTGTCCAATTTGGGCTGAATTTAATTTTTTTTAACGTTTCAGGAAAAAAGTTCAGTCATTTTCCCAGAATCATGTAAAGTACTAAGAACATAAGAATGGCCATGCTGGGTTAGACCAGTGGTCCATCTAGCCCAGTATTCTGTCTTCTGACAGTGGCCAATGCCAGGTGCTTCAGAGGGAATGAATAGAACAGGTAATCATCTAGTGATCCATCCCATTGGCCATTCCCAGCCTCTGGCAAACAGCAATCTCTGCCTATCCTGGCTAATAACCATTGCTGGACCTATCCTCCATGAACTTACCAAGTTCTTTTTTGAACCCTGTTCTAGTCTTGGCCTTCACAACATCCTCAAGCAAGGAGTTTCACAGGTTGACTGTGTGTTGTGTGAAGAAATACCTCCTTTTGTTCATTTTAAACCTGCTGCCTAATAATTTCATTTGGTGACCCCTGGTTTTTGTGTCATGAGAAGGAGTAAATAACACTTCCTTATTTACTTTCTCCACACCAGCCATGCTTTTATAGACCTCTGTCATATCCCCCCTTAGTCGTCTCTTTTCCAAGCTGAAAAGGCCCAGTCTTTATTAATCTCTCCTCATGTGGAAACTTTTCCATATCCCTAATCATTTTAGTTGCCTTTTTCTGTACCAAATCCAATTCCGATATGTCTTTTTTGAGATGGGGTGACCAGATCTGCATGCAGTATTCAAAATGTAGGTATACCATGAATTTATGAAGAGGCAATATGACATTTTCTATCTTATCTATCCCTCTCCTAATGATTCCCAACGTTCTGTTAGCTTTTTTGACTACCACTGCACATTGAGTGGATGTTTTCAAAGAACTAGCCACAATGACTCCAAGATCTTTCTTGAGTGCTAACAGCTAATTTACATCCCATCATTTTATATGTATAGTTGGGATTATGTTTTGCAATATGCATTACTTTGCATTTATCAGCATTGAATTTCATCTGCCATTTTGTTGCCCAGTCACCCAGTTTTGTAAGATCCTTTTGTAACTTTTCAGTCTGCTTTGGACTTACAAAACTACTCAAGATAGTTATCATCTGCAAATTTTGCCACCTCACTGTTTACCCCTTTTTCCAGATCATATATGAGTATGTTGAATAGTACTGCTCCCAGTTCAGACCCCTGAGGGACACTACTATTTACCTCTTTCCATTTTGAAAATTGATAATTTATTCCCGCCTTTTGTTTCCTACTTTTAACCAGTTACTGATCCAGGAGAGGACCTTCCCTCTTATCCCATGACCGCTTACTTTGTTTAAAAGCCTTTGGTGAGGGACCTAGTCAAAGGTTTTCTGAAAATCTAAATACACTATATCCACTGGATCACCCTTGTCCACATGCTTGTTGACCACACCCCCCGCTCAGAGAATTCTAGAAGACTGGTGAGGCATGATTTCCCTTTGCTGAAACCATGTTGATTTTCCCCCAACTAATTGTATTCATCTACGTGTCTGATAATTCTGTTCTTTATATTATAGTTTCAGCCAATTTGCCTGGTACTGAAGTTAGGCTTACTGGCCTGTAATTGCCAGGATTGCCTCTGGAGCCTTTTTAAAATATTGGTGTCACATTACCCAATTTTTAAAGGCCTAGTCTACACTATAAAGTAAGGTCAGCATAAGTTGCCTTATGTCAGTTGTTTGTGCATGTGTCAGCACTAAAATCTGCCTCCCACCAACATGAGTGCCTTGTTATGGCAACACAGTTTGAATGATTCACGATTAGATAAAGCAGTCAAGCTGCAAGCTGAGGACAGAGCCCAGGAACACAGAGCGCTGAAACTAGAAGCTGAGGCAAGAGTTTCCAAACTTAAACATGAAATCCAAGCAATAAAAGAACAGCAGAAACTGCAGCTTTCTGAAAACCACCATCCATAATGGTGTGAAGCCATGGTCAGCATGCCAAGGTAGACAGTGTGTGACCTGTGTCAACCCTAGCAGTCCTCCAGCAGCTGTCCCACAATTCCCCATTCCCTGTGACCTCTCTGGTCACAGATGTGAACTCTACTGCTTAGGGTTCACAGAGATCAGAAGCCACTCCCCCATTTAAATGCTTCACTTATTTTTAAAATTCTTTTTCCTGATTGCCCAGCTTGGTGAGCACATTTAGCGGCGCTCCCTTGTTGTGTGTAACTGCCCAACAGACATGCTGGCTCTACTCACTAAATGCACTTGTGCCTGGAATAGACAGAAAGTATTGGATTTTCTTGGCCTATGGGCAGTAGAGGCTGTGCAAGTACAGCTAAATACCATAGAGATGTGGGCATATACAAGCAGATTACGTGGGGATGCAGACAAAAGAGTTTGGCAGGGATCAGCAGTGTACCCTGGAAAGTGAAAGAAGTATGGCAGGGCATACCCACAAAGCCCATTGATCTGGTTCTGAGCCGCAGACCTGCCACTTTTACAATGAGCAGCATGCCATAGTTGGTGGGCACCCCACCAGCACCCTGCAGACCATCATGGATATCTTGTAGGAGACAGACCCCTGCAGTGAGCAGCAAAGATGATGAGGTGGTGGGGAGATGCAGATGGGGGCTCTGGACATGCCAGGAGCCAGGACCTGCTCAAGACTCTACCACAGTCTGTCCAGTCCTGCCAGCCGATCATGGATGAGCCTCTATGAAGTGGATGGGATATCGGGTAAGTGTGCTTTTTACAGTTTTTAAATTTAAAGAGGGGTGCCTGGCCCATCCTCAAGCTAACAAGACATAGGTGTTGACTTTTCATATAAGTGAAACAATGAAAAGAGACAGGAGTATAACAAACAGGGGTAGTTGGCCTGTGACTTTTGTTTCCCTGTAGGGTTTGGTGGGGGTCACCATGTAGAACACTTTATGTATACAGGAATGTCCCAGATCTCAATGGAGGTCTTCATGAGATACTCAGCAATTCTCTCTTGATGGTTTCTGGGGATGTCCGCTTAGTTTCTTCTTCCTCCCATGCCACTCTGTGATGAGTTTGTCTAGCACCATTACAGCAAACTGGCTAGTGACATATGGGCCTGGGCAACTTCAGGACACCAGTAGCAGCTATGTGCTCTGTGCCTTTGTTACCCTCAGGAGTGAGATCAGCAAAAACCACCACTTGTGGAAAATAGTGCCAGTATTCAGTGCCATTGCCTTGTGCTTGCACGCTTGGAATAGGGACCAAACATTTGTTTCATGCAACTAAATACTCCCCATGGCTGGGGCTGTAGAACAGTGCTGTGCAGAAAGGCTCCAAAGCTGAAGGTTTGATCAGCATTCCTTATTAAAAGTTTTCATGGGAATAAGGAAAAGGGAGTTTTGAAACTTGTCTTTCTGTTATGACTGTGGTGTCCAGGGATACATCTGTCTCTTTTGTCTGTAGCTTTTGTGGCCTCTAGGGGTGTCCCCTCCACACCCATAGAGTGTCTCACCCTGATGAGAGTGACATCTTGCAAGCAAGTGCTGCATTGGACTGTGAAGAAAGGGCCTGGAGGGCCAGCGTGGCAGATGGCACAAAGGAGAGACTGGACAGGAGAAAATCCCAGCAGGAAAAGGAGAGCGAGATGCATGGGGACATAATGGGTTGTCTGAGGTAGCAAACCCAAATGCTGCCAGACCCTGGTTGATCTACAATTTCAAAAATCCCGGATTCCCTACCCTTTGCAGTGCTTGGAGAACTCTATGGTAACAGCTCCTTACACCCCCCAACATACTGCATGGCATCTCTGGCACGTCCTGATCCCTACCACTGTATGTCAGGTGATGGTAAGAGAAATTGCAACTTCACATACACTAACCATGGTTCTCCTGGATTAGTGTAAGTGTAGTTACAACAGGCGGTATGAGACAGAAATGTTTGAAATTGGAAAGGCAGCCAAATCCCGTTACATTAACTTATGTTTTTGTGATAAAGTTTGTATTGCGTTGCTGGTTGTGTTTTGCACATTGTTTTTCTGCACTGTTTTTGCCACTCAATAAATTTCTATTTTTGAAGAATAAAATTATTATCTTTATTAGTTCACAGCACACCCTGAAGAATGCCTATCGGTACTCGAAGCACATTATACTTGTAAATGTACAGCAAGCACCACATATGTCCTAGCAGCACCCAAAACTTCAAGCCCAGACCAGCACAGAACACTTCTATGGCTGGCCGTTAAAATACTCTTTTAAAAGACTCCCTCAACCAGCTAGCTCCAGTTGAGCTTTAGTAGTGGTCTGTGTCTGGCTGTTCAAATTCCGCAAACAGCCGTTCTGTCTCCACTCTGGTGCCAGATTTTCTTCCTTTGCCTTAGAAATGCAGGGCCTAGCAGGCAGCTATAATCATTGGGATATTTTTCTCACTGGGACCCACCAAATGCACATTGATCTGTCATTCTACACCAGCTGACAGTAGCTGAATCTTTTCTTGGTGCTGTCAAGGTAGCCTTTGGAAGCCAAGGAAGCAAGGAGTAGGCTGGGGCCTCCAGATTCAGTAATGGCATGGAATTAGTATCTCTAATGGTAATCTGCTGGTTGGGAAGAAGGTTCCTACTTTCATCTTTCTGAACAGTCCTGTGTTCTTAAAGATATGAGCATCATGCACCTTCCCTGACCAATTGGACATTGATATTAGTGAGGTGTTTCTGGTGATCCAGCAATGCTTGCATAACCATAGAAAAATAGTCCTTGCTGTGAATGTATTCTGACGCAAGGTGGACTGGTGCCAAAATAGGGATGTGTGAATGCCATCTTATCAGCCACTGTAGTGCTGGAGCTCCATTGCTGCAAATCCATCCACTTTGTTTGCCAGAGTCACAGTCCTGTGTAGCAGGAGATGGTTAATGCCCTACATATGGTGCTCCTCCATCTGCAGCTTCTCCATGAATGGCACCAACAACCTTGAATTGTTTTTTACTATGTCCCTCAGCAGACTGTCCTCAGAGAAATCATTGTGTTGTTGTGGGACTTCCTGCGAGTCTCCAAGTACAAGAGGCTCAAGCGTCCAGAATTGGCAACATTCCTGAGAATAGTACACAGCTCTACAGGTTACATGCTTCTGTCGGAGATGGTAGGCAGCAAAAAGTGCTGCATGGGTTTGTGGGATTTTAAAAATAAGGTGTGACAATTATGGCATATGGATGGAGAATATTGCATGCTGGGAACTTGACCCTAGCTCCCAGAGATTCCCTGAGTGAGTCATTTCTATTCCATAATGCATTGCAAAAATTTCCCAAATGGCATTGTAGCAGATGGCAGTGCATAGCACACTGGGGTACCTAACTATGGTGCACCAACTTTGCATCAGTATAAGCACTCCTGGTGAGTACACGCTGTGCTGATGCAAGCAGCTGAGTATGCATGTGAACAAGCGATATACAAATTCTGCCAGCTGTACACCAATATAAATTGTGGTGATCAAAATTTGTAATGCATATATGGCCTAAGGTACTACAGAGAGAGCACTATTGAAAAGATCTATGAAGAAATTATTAATTGTGTATTCAGTGCAGGTCTTGTGGAAAAAGTAGTATATGAACATATAATTAAAGACTATCATAATGCATATGCACAAGCAATCTTAATTCTGGCATTTCCTAACTTGAGTGCTTGACTTTGAATCCTCAGAATCCTTTTAAAAAAGATTTTGGGATATAATTGTAGAAAATAAACTACTTGAAATAATTACTGGGCTTTTTAACCTAACGGACAACATTTCACTTTTTATTGGAAACGAAAATAGTTTGCTTTTGCTGGAGTAACGAGATGAAATCAAGAGAATTTTAAAGAAACATTTATGCTATTCTTATGTCTGGAGAAATTTTCAAATATTTTACATACCAGGAGCCAAATTTTCAGTCAGTCTTCTATTTTTCTTGAATTAGAGGCTGAATTGAAACTGGCCCAAAATGTAAACCTGCCATTTTTGTATTTCATGACTCTTTTTATCCTGCTTAGTAGTTACTGAAGATGTGTTTCTACAAAGGCATTTCCCTCCCAGTTGCCTTCTTTTCCTGATTAATCCTGCAGTAAAAATATAATGCTGAACTTCACTTTTATAACATCAAGCCAGTGATTCTCAATCTTTCTAGACTACTGTACCCCTTTCAGGAGTTTGATTTGTCTTGGCTACCCCAAGTTTCACCTCACTTAAAAACTACTTACAAAAGCAGACATAAAAAATACAAAAGTCTCAGCACGCTATTCCTGAAAAATTGCTTACTTTCTCATTTTTACCATATAATTATAAAATAAATTGATTGGAATATAAATATTGTACTTACATTTCAGTGTACATAGAGTGGTATAAACATTTCATTGTATGAAATTTTAGTTTGTACCGACTTCACTGATGTTTTTTATGTAGCCTATTGTAAAACTAGGGAAATACCTTTATGAGTTGATGTACCTCTGGAAGGCCTCTGTGTACCCTCAGGAGTATGAGTACCCCTGGTTGAAAACCACTGCATCAGGTTGTGAAGTCAAATGCAGGATTATGATCAAGAAGGAGGGAATACTGGCCTGTAAGAGAAACTTGTGTCCTGTCTAGATGCACTGTATATTCAGTCACAGAATGACAGGCCAAGTAAATGTGTGTTCCTAAAGAAATGTTTTCATATAAAATTTTTTTGAAAAGAAGGACTTCCATAATTTTTTTGTCATCAGTGTGTAACATTCCAATTGTAGCATTGCAGGTTAATTCAGGAATGAAAAGGAGGAAAACTATTTTTTGGAAATCTTAGCTGTAGGTTGTCAGTAAGATTGACAGATCAATAACTGCTGCCCTCCAGTACCATGTAGTAACACTTTTTCTTTGTAATTTTTGTTCATCACTTTCTATGCTGTAAGCTCTGTATTCTACCGAGTAGGACTTTTTTTCTTTGTTCTTTTGATTGCTCATGTTCACAGGAAAGTACTTGTTTTTTGTTTTTCTTTTTACAGCTTGGCACGGCAATTGGCTTCTTGTTACCACCAGTTTTGGTTCCAAACACAGTTGATGATATTGATCTAATGGGGCATAATATCAGCATCATGTTCTATGGAACAGCAGCAGCATGCACACTTTTATTCTTACTAACAGGAGTTGGTAAGTGAAACGTTTCATATAGTGACTCTGTGAGGGGAGCAATCTAATAATGACTCTAAATTCCATGAACTGCAGCTTTTGGAACAAATTACAAACCCTACCTCTTTGACTTAACTTTCCTTACAATAAACTTGTCACAGTCTCACATCAAACACTAAACTTCTGCTTTCTGTAGAAATATTCTCAGCAAGTGGTGAATGTAATTTGTTTGTTTTTTGTGCTTGGGAGATGCTGCTTACTATAATGATAAGGGCTGTATAAGTATTTAGGTAGGTTGAATTCACGTGCAAGTTTTGTTTGACTAAAATAGTGTTTGCCTGCATTTAACCATGCAATGCAGTGTTGTGTGTTGGCCCTGGGCTGTAAGAAAATGAGCTGAATAGACTTAGGCCTAGTCTGCACTAAAAACGGTTTGTAGGAATAGCTATACTGGCAAACTCTCTTTGTATAGATGCAGCTTATATAAAAAAGTGCTTTTGTTAGAATAGTGAATACCAGTTCTCTTAATCATTTGAGCTATACTTGCAAAAGCACTTTTTTGCCAGTATAACTGCATCTAAATCAGGGCTTTTGCTGGTACAAAATATTATTTAAAAAGAATAATCATAACCCTAACTGATGTTACTATACTGGCACATGTTGTAAGAGTAGAGTTAGCCTCAGTTTCATGTTTTAACTTAAAACCACTTGAAATGCCATTGGATCAAAAAGTTTGAGAATGAGCTTCTATAAATTGTACACTGTTAATACTCCTTTGAGATGGTTTTTGCATATTTGCTGTTGTGGGATGTGCCCTCAGATACTGCTGAGCTTTGGGAACTTGCTTGAAAAGCCATGCATGTTGGGATTGCACAAGCATCCCCTCAAGGCATTGAATGCTCACAGGTGAGATTGTAAGAACCTGGCCCCAACTGCCTCAGTTCCTTTCTTTTCTGTGGATAGCTGCAGGTGTAGCAATGCAAAACTCCCTCCAGTTTGCTTCAGAGTAGAGAGAGAGACTCAATTAGAGATGTGTTCTTGTTGGACTGGAGCAGAATTCTCCTATTCTATGGGTTTGTATGTACATTGGTGGTTAGACCGGACAAGGCCTGTGATCCCTTCTATTTGGGCCAGTAATATACGTATGTGCATCTCTTGGAATCATGGTTGCCTTCAGACCGGCTAGCCCAGGGAGACAGCCTTGTTCTGCATCCCCAATTCAAAGTCTTTTCACCTTGTAGCTTGGATTATGGGACATCAGCTTCTGATCTAGCAGGTTCAATGAAGTTGCATTTCTTTCCACAGACCATGAAATCATCCATGTTGAAATGTTACTACGAGAAATGGAAACGGTTATCTCTGCTGGCAGCAGATAACACGTCTTCATGCTCTGCTCCCTCTTAGTCTATTTTAGACCTGTTGTTATAACTGAAGTCTCTCAATTTCCTGCTATTCCTTTAGTTGACACCTGTAAAATCTTCAGCCATTCCAACATCAGGAGATTCCCCATCAGGTTGATGTCTGGTCAAAGAAGTTGTTCAAAAATGGGATCTCAGCTTAATGCTGTTAGAGTTAATGAGTACTCCTTTTGAACCCCCTGGGGATAGTGTTCTTTTTTCCACTGGTTGCTAAGAATAGCATTCTTAGGGCTTGTCTGACCTAAGAAGTGCAGTAGGAAACTTTTAGTGCACAGCAGCAGTGTCCACGCAGACAGAAAGTATGATTTTGCACCCCAGCTTGCCATACTCTAACCCTAGACAAGCCTAAGGTCAGTTACATCTATGAGAAATGAGTATGTTGCGGGCTTTCATACTTGATACTCCCTTTGCTGTATCCACATGGAGCAATTTGTCCATGTTGACAAATTTGTCCATATTCCTCATGTATAACTTTAGGTAAAAGTTGAGTTTGATTTCCTCCTAAAGCAGACAGTTTGTCTCCTGTTTTCTTTCTAAAATCTCATTACCTGTCAGTGGATGGGTGGAAGGAGTTCTTGAGATTTTTGTGGGGCTTGGTTTGCTGAAGCTTCTGGAAGTTGGCTGGGACATCTGATGTGGTTTAATAAAGCTGATGAGTTTCTCTTATGTTTTCAGTCTTCAATGTTGAATTCACATTTCTCATTCTAACTATAGTCAGCATGAAAGCTGTGGATCAGTACTGCAAATTGGTGATTGACTGTCTAGTGCAGCGATACTCAGACCTTAGTGGTTCAGGAGCCAAATTAGCGATCAACGTTACCTAAAAGAGCCAGAGTAGTTGAATTCATTGTTTCATCTTATATAGTACTATATATTCATATTTAAACAGTATGATGGGAAATATTTAGTTATATATAATTCTTGCAGCAAAATGACAGAGCAAGTATTATTTTATCAACTGCAATTGGTTAATAACTTAGTAAAAGCCTCCTGATTGGTTAATATTGTGCTGCAAAGAGCTGCAGGAGACGCATTAAAGAGCCACTTGCAGGTCTGAGTATCACTGGTCTAGTGGTTACTAAATATCAACATATGAATTTATCTAACCTCAGGATGGCCAAAGTTTAAGGAAGTGGTAGGGGGAAAAAATACTTGAATAGATCAAAGTAACGAACACCAATAATCCTTCTGAGATAAAATGTAAACACTCTGTTATTTTAAGTAGCAAATTGGAAAGGATTTGTGTTTTGATGTTATTTCATAAACCTTTATGTGCTTTGTTTTAGTGGTTCCACTACAGTGAAAAGGAAAAATGCTAAATCATCAAACACAGCTGAACAGCACTTGAACAATTATTGACACTCTTTTTACATCCACAGGATATTGAGCTAGTATGGTGTGACTATGTCTTTAGAGATGTACACAAAGGTCATACAGGTTTTAATGGGTTCATTGGCCTATGCTATCCAAAAGACAGCTAAACAAACTCCAGAGCCAATGCTTTATTTACAGAAATCCAACTTTTAATACTGTGAATAAAAGAAGTTATACCACAGACTGTTAAGAGTCTGATACAAACCCATACCAAAGCATGTAAATTCAGGTACCACTGAAAGTCTGTTCTTGCCATATTCTGTTGTGTTTGCATATTAGAAAATCTTTAAAGATTGGGGTCAAATTCCCCCTACTGTAGAGGGTCTGCATGAAGGCTCTGTGTACCATCTAAGCCCTTTTAAATGGTGGATAAACAGTATATAGACCCTGGCAGGACCTCTGCACAAGAATGTGATTTTTTTTCACTCTGTGATCTTATGTCACATATGTTGGAATACTGGGGTTTAATGGAGTTAGCATAGCACTGCAGTTTTGGCCTTATAACTAAATAAGAGAGCTAGTTTGACCCTCATTTTGCCACTGAAGTTAAAACATCTAAATACTTAAGACAAGGACTAGATGATCTGATTAATGTAATCCTGCTTCATTCCGGTGTGGATTGATTTAAATCAGACTTTAATCATTATATAAATCATCAAGCAGGAAACCTTGATTTAAATCACTTTTAATCTTTTTTTGCTTTTGTACTTTTTAGTTAATCTCCTAAAGAATGGCTGATTCTCATTAGTTGGTAACAATTGAAATATGTTGATTTGCTATTAAATGCAACCTTTACACTAAGTTTGGTACTACTTTTTGCTAAACTGTATCTATAAACATTTATTTTAGCGATTATATACTTTAACATGCATTCAGATTTTCTTAATTTTTACATTTTTACTATGTTAGAAAATGAAGAAAGATGCATTCCTTATTTATTTGATTTGGGGGGTGGTTAACTTGTGATTTGTGTCAAACTCCATTTGGATGGAAATTGAAATTCAGTTAAATGCACAAAATTTAAAATTGCATTTATTATTTAAATAAACTACCTTAAATGTGCAGGATACATACAAAAACAAGCACGTTTATCAAAACATGTTTTGCATTAAAACTGATTTATGAATCAAAGGAAGTATTATATGTAGTTAGTGAATTGAAGTAATTGTTTCTTGTCTGCATGTCCTTCAAGGTTTTAGGGTTAGTCGATCTCTGTCATCTTGTTTTTATTCAGTCATTGGAAGAGGAAAACAAGCTTTCCTGGTTTTTCAACTCCCAATCAGTTCCTTATCTTTGAATTGACTAGTCATTGAACTGAACTAGTGGAATAAACTGAAATGAAGAAAATATTTTCTCTGCATCTGCAGAAGAAACTACTGCTGTCAAAAGCTGGTTTAGCACTTCAACAGACTCTGGTTCCAGGTACTTAGCCAGTGATTTCCATCAGCTGAGTGGTTTGACTCTAAAACTTAGGCAGCAAATGTACTGCTTGAGTAGTATTTTTTTTAATGATTTTAATAGATTATTGTATGTTTAGGCCTTAATGTAGGTTGTCATAGGTTGTGTTAGCAATATTAACTGAAAGGGAAATCGCTCATGTAACTAGGGTTCAAAGAGACTATCAGGGAAGGTCAACAGACTTTTGAGCGTGAGAAGGAGCCATCAACAGTTTAAACACACTTTCTTTTTTACCACTCCTCTAATGCAGTGGTTTTCAGTCTGTGGTCTGCGGACCCCTGGGATCTGCAGACTGTGTCTAAGGGGTCCACCGTGAAAGGTTGTCTTTAGCATAAAACAGTGGTTTTCAACCTGTGGTCCGTGGGTCCCTGGGGGTCTGCAGACCATGTTTAAGATTTCCAAAGGGGTCTGCACCTCCATTCAAAATTTTTTAGAGGTCCGCAAATGAAAGTAGGATGAAAGCCACTGTTCTAATGTAAGGGCAACAACACAGATCAGATTTCTCAAGTTCTTCAGTTATCTGTGGGGTCAATCAGAAAGAAGACAACGGAGTTACTATAACTTGACAAGCTTCCAGTGAAACAAAATGGGCTCCCTTGAAGGATATCCAAAGTAAAGACCTCTTAGGGCTTATTTACATGAACAGTTAGTGGGCAGCAGGTTGAGGTATGAGTTACCCCCACCCTCGCCTGCCTGTTGCATCTTATTCCTTAACTGAAGGTAGCTCAAGGTGTATTTAGGGAAGTGCTGGTGCACTGGCTTGTTTACTTCTGGGACTCCAACTATGAACTGGACCAGGTCCAAATAGAGTGCAATATGTTGACTCTGGTGTGGGTAAGCTGTTCAGTCATCTAGAAAAGAGAGACATAGTGCTCTGAATAATGTGCCAATTAATTTATGGCACAGCATGACTTTGGCATTTGCCTGGAGTAATTATATTCTAAGATGTAAGGGCCCGAAGACTTGACAGATGAAAAATGTCTCTGCGGTATTTGTCAGCTGTGCTCCAGCTAGAGTGGATGGAGGTGGCATGTTCAGACTGGCTAGCGCTCATCAGAGGGTAAAGTCAGTGTGGAATACTTCGTTGTTGTTTATGCTTTCTAAAAATCTCTTTTCTAAAGTTCATTAAAGCAGAATATCTTGTATTTACATAAAGTCTCCAGCCATTAGTCAAGGCAAACTGCTAAAGATAAGTAGGGTGAAAAAACTTGTTAACGTTGTTCTTTTGTGTTTGCTCTAGTGTTTGAGGAAAAGCCTAAATTTCCTCCAAGCCAGGCTCAAGCAGTACTCCAGGACATTCCTCCTGAAGATTACTCTTACAAACAATCAATAATTAACCTCTTCAGAAATATTCCTTTTGTGCTTTTGCTGATCAGTTATGGTGAGTGTTGCCTTCTGTCTTTAGGCTGGTAATAAAGGCCAGATACATTCCCAGAGTCCATCCAATCTTTGTCATGCCATCACTCATTTAGCAGCTTGAAATCAAAAACTGGGAGAGGCCTGTGGTCTTCTAAAAAATTGTGAGCAGAATTCAATGCATCATTATAGTTTTGGAGGAAGCTGGTAGATGAAAGGCTATCATTAGCTCTGCTCCTGACATCCTTTCTCCACTATAGTCGGAGGACTATTTATACTATTTGTACTAGCACCTCTGGCATTCAGACTGGGCCTGTAATGACTGAAGCTTAATTGATGTGAAGCCCTGACAAATCATATTCTTCATAGCACAGTTGCTAAATTATTACGGCCTTGTCTACACTACAAAGATAAGTCGACCTATGTTAAGTCGACTTACAGCCACTGCATTAATTACTGCGGTGGCTGATGTCCACACTACCCTCCTTGGGTCGGTGGTGTACTTCCTCTCCAGAAGCGTTTCCATCAACCTAAGAAGGGCAGTGTAGAAAGCTGAGAGCCCAGTCTCTCAGCTCTGCTGGCAGCTTCCTGCTGTGAGTCCAGCTGCCCCACAGGCTCCTAGGCTTCTGGTGGGAGCCAGGGTCCAGCAACCTGGGCTTCTCCCCCCAGCTCCAAGATGGGAGCAAGGTCCAGCTGCCCACAGCTCCCAGGTGGTAGCAGGGTCCTTTCTCACCTGGCTCCCAGCAGGAGACCAGCTGCTCAACTCTGGGGGGGAAGGGGGGAGGGAGGAAGAGAGAGGGCAGATGTGTTCTAGCTGCTCAGCTTTCTTGTCAGTTTCATGGCTTCAGCAGAACCATGAAATTGACAAGAATGACAGTCAACATAAGGAAGGCAGTGTCTATCTACACTGACACAGCAATGCCCTAACTACACTGACATAAGCCTCTCATTGAGGTGGCTTTATTATGTTGGCATAGCAGGGGATTTACATTGGTGAGAGAGCATTTCAGTGTGTACACCTCTACTTATTTGTCGAGAAAAGCTGACTTGTTGACCAAACTCTGTGGTGTAGACCAGGCCTGAGAGAGTAGTTCTGGGGGGACTAATGTCACTTAGCATAGTAAATTTCTCTAGTGTAGACACAGCCAGGGAGAGCAAGACTTACTGGGGAAAATAGCCTTATTGCTTTTTTCTTTTGTTTTTCTCTGATGTGTGGAAGACCTACAGAAACAGAAGAACAGACTGTACATGGGAACAATTAGCTGACTATATACAACATGCTTTTAAATGCACAAAGCAAACCCACTGAGGAAAACAAAAATAAATTTTCTCTAATCTCTTTAAGTTACTGTTATCTTATTGATCATTTTTAACAGTAGGTAAAATACCTTCAGATGTGTGTGAGTTTTAAAGAGTAGCTAACATGGACCCCTAAAGTTGTCATTCTAATTCTCCTCATCCAGACAGATGGTGGCTTCAGCATTAGTCCTTGAGAGTCTGGACACAGATTATAGGGATGGCAGGGGTGGTTTAGAATACAGAGAAGCCTTAAAAAATGCAATAAGTAGACATTGAGCTAACAACTTGCTGAGTTTCCTGGTGTGCAGTGTTGTTTCTTTTAATGTAAACATTTGATTATTATTGACATTTACAATATGGTTAATGAGATGGAGGGTATATCCTGTTGTTTTGCTTTTGTAGGTATTATGACTGGGGCATTTTATTCTGTCTCCACATTATTGAACCAAATGATAGTAACACATTATGAGGTAAGTTTCTCTTGAATCCTTTGCTTATTCATTTGTAGCATTGATGTCCCAGATATTTTGTAGGCATTGTTGTGTGATCAAGGATTCAGAGTCTCCTTTATAGTCCTTTAAAATTTCTGGGCCTATATAGTTATGGAAGTGATATGTATTAGTGTTTGTTACCTATAACTGTCAAGAGGTCTGAGAGCCTGACTCCTTGAGTGGAAGTGAGTTATTAATGTAAATGTTTGTTGAAAGGGAGAAGAAGTGAATGCCGGGAGGATTGGCTTGACACTGGTGGTAGCAGGAATGGTGGGTTCCATTATTTGTGGTTTGTGGCTGGATTACACCAAAACATACAAGTAAGTGAATGGAGGTAGGATGGACAGGGGTAGGGCAGATGTATAACTGCATTGGGGGAGGAGAGGGGCGGATCTATAAAAATGCAAGATTCAACTGCATCTTTGTGGAAGGGAGAAGTGAAATGATTTAAAAAAAAAAAAAAAAAAAAAGTCAGCATGTCCATGATTTTTCTTTGTCCTTGAGGCAGTGCCATGACTGAGACTATCACCGGAGTCTCAGACTCTGTCTCCTGGTTGGTTTCTGGCCAGGAGGAGGTTGGGGCAAGGTTGGGCTGAGCCCCTCATGGTGTGATGTGAATTTGAAGGGCTTTCTTTTCTATCCCTGTGGCTGGAGAATGCATTGCATAATGTTAGCAAAATAGAAAAGACTTCCTGGGTTCCAGCAGTTCCACCTCCCCATACTATCTTGGGTCAAAGCTGGAATAACAAGTTCCTCTTTTGGGACAGCATACTGGCTGCAAAACCTTCACCACATTGTCATATTGTAAATTAGGAATTTATTTGATGGATTTCAATTTTTGCACCCTTTACTGGGTCTTTTAATAAGCATAACACTGCCTTTAAACCAGGGGATGTCTGTGGAACTGAACATTGTTATAGGCTCTGTGGTATGCACATGTAGTGGCATTTAGCAAAAACACACAAGGCAAAAGGTGGATGTTGATTTTTCAAAGCAAGAACTCTCAATCTTAGAGTAAAGTTTTTATTTCAGTGGCTGTTTCTTTATCTTAAATTATATGCAGCAGCTTTAATAATCCTAGTGGATGGTAATGCAGTAGGATGGTTGCTCTGCTGCATGTGATTAGCTTATAAAATAAATGTGTTTTGTGCCTCAGTTGCTCAGAATTCATCCATTAATACACTAAGTAAAATTAATAATGTATTTTAATCAGATTTGTTTGGCTTGGTTTTTATCTGACTCTTAACTTTTATTGGGAATAGTGTTCAGTTTGGCCGCTTGAGATTTAGCATAGTGTAGTTTATAATCCAGCCATGTAGTTCAGGGAATACAACAGAGTGGGAAACTACAAAAGGCTTGACTTCATCTTCTCATGTAACTGATTGTTCGTTGAGAGTCAGAGCAAGTCATTCAGCTCCATTGTGCCTTGAATAAAGCAGCCATGTAACCAAGGGAATGTGGAGCAGCAGGAGGGACAAAGTCTCACTGAAATGTATGCTATATCTGAGTTGGAATTACCTGAAGCAAGTTTTTAAAACTGATATTTCAATTGTAGCAAAGAGAATCTGTAATATTTACATATCTGTTCCACGTCTGGCAATAGGTATTGTCTTTTCAGATTAACATTGGGTATTTTCTCTTGGGTTTTATTTGCAGACAGACCACTTTAATCGTTTACATTCTCTCATTTGTTGGAATGATCATATTTACTTTCACCCTGGACCTTGGATACCTTGTAATAGTGTTTGTGACTGGAGGAGTACTTGGGTAAGGAATCAAAGGGGAAAGGAAGACGTATTGTAATTCTAGTTAAACCATATTTGAAGCTATTTAATGGCTTCTTTTTGACTAAAAGACTATATCTGTGAAACTCCTTTTCTATGCACACAACCTATCTTGTACTACAGATACAATGGGTACATGGACAAATTCTGGTCTCTGTTACACCAACATAAATCTAGAGTAACTCCGCTGAAGTCAGTAGATTTACTCTCAATTTTCGCTGGTGTGATGGAGACCAGAATTCAGCTTTCTTGTATGGGCCTGATCCAAAGCCCATTGAAACAAATGAGTCTTCCCATTGATTTCAGTGAGCATTGGATCAGGTCCCCAAATAAACAAAAGTAGTGGGATTGGGCATGTGAGCTCACTAAAAAATTGCTATAATTTACAATTTATATTTTGATAGCACCCAAAATGTGCTAGGCGCATTCCAGATGCAGAGCAAGATGCAGTCCTTGCCCCCAAGAGGGTATAATCTAGAAAAATGAAGAGCAATGGGAGGAAAGGGATATACGAGTGAAGTAACTGGGGCGATGATAGGCAAATTACAATTGTAAAATGTAAGTACACCAAGTTCCCATCCTCCCTCCCATCATTCAGTTCTCTCAATTTCCACAGCAATCCCCAGGTGCAATTCTAGTGTTCCTACTGATGATCAATCCTGTCCCTAGATTGGATGACTAAATGTGTCTATTTAAGTTCTGCAGTTGCAAGAAATGGGCCTTTTTAAAGGAGAAGGATTTTAGTGAAGACAGGATAGTGGCTTTGTGGACCAGCTCCAGAAGGGAGCTTTATTTATAGTGGATGGCCTGGAACAAAACATAGAGATGGCTATGGGAGAACGGGGCAATGTGTCAAGACTGGAATCAATGGTGGAAGGATAGGAGAATGAAATTGTAAGACAAGGGCAGATAAGTAGGGAGGATCAGAGTAAGCCCTAAACCATATCTGTTCTTGAAATCAAACACACAACACTGTAACCAGATACTTTCGAATGACCTTTATTCAGGTTATTTTTTCACATCCATAGGAATGGATTAAAGCCACACCTATGATACTCTTGCTCTCATCTTTTTTTTCTTTTTTTTTTTTTTTCTGGCAGCTTCTTCATGACTGGTTATCTCCCACTTGGCTTTGAGTTTGCTGTGGAAATTACATACCCAGAGTCTGAAGGCACTTCATCAGGACTCCTTAATGCTTCAGCACAGGTTAGTACAGGCTTATTCTTGTATATGAGGGTAACAAGCCTCTCTGCTTGAATTTTTGGGAAAACAGTCAATAGATTTGGCTGCTAGCATTTTATTGTGCTGCTGCAGTGTTTATTTACCAGTCTCTAGACTGGTAAATAGACTGTAATACACTGATCTGAATTTTTATAAATTAGGAGATTTACTAAGTGAGTCTAATAAAATCTGAAATGTTTTATGATGTTTGATGACAGATATTTGGGATTCTCTTTACACTGGTTCAAGGAAAGCTCACAACAGATTATGGCCCTCGTGCAGGAAACCTTTTCCTCTGTGCTTGGATGTTTGTAGGCATTATTTTAACAGGTAACTAATAACATTTGTCATTTATCTTTATTTATATATGTATTTTTGTTCTTAGTTGATGAATTAATGTCTTCAACAAAGCAGCAGAGTTTAAACACACTGTTTTCTTATCTATACCAAAGGCAGGAAAATTATTCCTTGATTAAAGAATTGTTTTTAATATTTACTGTATGCATACCTCATTCTAAGGACAAAATAGCAACTATGTATACAGTCATGTTCCTGGTTGTATCGCTACAGTGTCTTCATAAAGTTAGAATATTTGACTATCTTCAAAGTGTTGCAAAACATCTTAGTAAACATAAATGAAAAAAATGTACATCCGTTTAAATGAGTACATTAAACTGGATTTATTTTTAAATCCAAAGTATGAAAAAACACATAAGATCTAGAGATTTTTGATAGATTTGGTTAAATGGATTTACCAAGGTGAAGTTAGTTTGGCTAGTGATGTCTGTTTACAAGCCAGAGTAATTATTTAAATGTGTGTGAGTTTTTTAGAGCCAGTCAAATACACTGCTCAGCAAATAACTGCAAATTGGCCTGGAAATAAGGCATACAATGAGAGTTCTGTGGCACCTTAAAGACTAACATTTATTTGGGCATAAGCTTTCGTGGGCAGAAACCCACTTCGTCAGATGCATGAAGTGGAAAGAAACTTCAGATAGATAGGTATATATACACAGGCAAGTGAGTCCCATTCACAACAGTTGATGAGAAGGTGTGAATGCCAAAAGAGGGAACATTATTTTTTGTATTGGGCTAGCCACTCCCAGTCTCTATTCAGACCTAATCTGATAAGTGTCAAGTTTGCATATGAGTTCCAGCTCCGCAGTTTCGGCTGAAGTTTGTTTTTGAAGTTTTTTTTGTTGAAGTATGACAACTTTCAAGTCTGTTTCTGAGTGTCCAGGGATATTGAAGTGCTCTGCTACTGGTTTTTGGATGTTACCATTCTTGATGTCTGATTTGTGTCCATTTTATTCTTTTGCGTAGAGAGTGGTTGCAATGTGTTACTAGTTCTCAATTCAGTGGAATTTTCTGTAAATAGGCTTTGAAATTTGGTGAGGTGCATGACTTTTTGAGAGCACATCATGGAGATAGGGAGTCCTGATTTCTTGGTTGAAGAGAGGAGTGGTCAGTCCAGGAGAAAGAAATGCTCACGTATAGCCTGAGGATCCAGTCTGTGGCATAGCAAGCTCTGTGTGTGGGTCTAGAAGTTGCTATTGAGAAATCTAAGATACAGCACTGGATGAACTTAATAAAGTAAATTCATTTTGTATATATAATAATAGGAAGTTCCATAATTTACATAAACTAACAAGGAATCTGAATTTGTTTGCCTGATTTTATTAAATAGCAGAGAGGATTATTAAGGGCCATATTTTTAAGTGTGTATGTAGAAATGCATGTGCACATTATGTGCTCTCCCACCTAATCACACAGATAAACACAACATTGTATGTAAGAAATGAAAATTTGGGCACCTTAAGAGGTTGTGTCCACTTACATGTGCTTTTGCACTTGCATGTCTGAAAATTTGACCCATAGTACTTTGTCAGAAACTAGTCTTATATGCCAATAGGATAGTATCTTTAACAGCCATACAAAATCTTATTTGTCTGGGGCAAGTAAGAAGCTGTCCCAGGTGAGTGGGATCTATATCTTTAACATCTACAGAATCTCAGTTTTAATTTTAATAAAATGTCTAGCCCTTCTGGTTTCAAAGCAGACCTCAAAAATAAGTTTTCTGGGGCTCTTCCCATCTCTCATGCTATGTGTAGCACCTAGCAGTGTCTTGGGCTTCTAAGTACTACTGTTATAATCATGTACAAATGGGACTACAGCTGCTAGGCACTGAGAGAGCAGCTATTGCTGTTACACTGTCAGGCCTGCAGGGAGAGATCAGCTCACTCTCCTCAGTTATCAGCAGAGCGAGTAAAGGTAAAGGAGAAAGTGGTACACTGGCCTCTTCTGAATTCTTCCTGCTCCCTTTAACCTTGTGCCCATCTGGAAGAGAAACTGAGATCAGTGGTTCATCCAGGCCTCACCTTTTTGCTTTAAGTTAGCTAAATCAGTCCTTTTTCGATCCTGCACTCTCCCCTGCCCACCTAAGGTCAGGGGGGGGAACAGAAGATACCTGGCTCTCTCTCTCTTATCCAGGAAGTGACCAAAGATCCTAGCATCACCTGTGGCCTCCTCCCTAAGTAAATGGTGTGTGAAGCAAAATCTCTGGCTTTTCTGTGGAGAAGAGGGCAGTTACACTGCAATAGGGCAGCTGGGAAAAGAGATGAGATGCCTGCCATCATGCAAAGACTGGAGGCTTCACTGGGGAAGAGAGGCTTTTAAGAGCTGCTACTGGTGATGGGACAGGGAAAAGACTTGATTAAGCTGGTGGGGTTGGAGGTTGAAATTGGGGTGGAAGAGGTGGGGAAAAAGCAAATGCACCCATCCATGTGTGCACTGGTGTGTGTATTGGTGGCTGGGGCTCTTGTGCATATTGGTGTTTGAGTGTGATAAGAGATTTTTGCCTGTAGGTTTGCAAAGCTGTAAGATACCATGTTATCTGATGCCCTAAATATGTGGCATGAAATGTGCTTATTACCATAAGTGATTCTTCTAGTTATTGTCTTACAAATTACTTATGTTTTTTTTAAAGGTTTTTTTTAAATCTGTTTCAGGAGCATGGGGCACTCTTAACAAAAGAGGACTCCCATTTTTACAGCAAAGCTTGGCTGTGATAAGTCTACGTTCTGTAGAGTAGTACAAATTATACATTAAAAGTATATTTGTGCAAAACATTCATGTTGTCTTGTAGATGGTTTTTGAGAACTGATCAGGCATTCACTGTTTAATGACTTGTTAAATTTTTGGATGGCATTTGCATTTCCGCATTTATTTTTTAGTCTTCAACTTCTTTGTTAAAGGCAAAACCATCCATTATTGAATATAACAAGAAAAACTAACCTCACTAGCTAATTAGAAATACCCGCCGCTGAGGATAAGAACCTTTTCATTAAGAGGAATGCTGGATGTCAGTTGGCTAGTGAGGAATTAATGGCATTTATGTGTATGTGAAAGTTTTCCCTCACTAGCATGAGTTCAATTCCTTGGCTACTGGAGCTTTTTTAAAGATAAATTATCCAGTGGACTACTAGAAATTTGGTTGTTAAAGCTTTTTAGGCCTATTTTCAATATCAGCTTCTAAAAGTGAATGATAACACTCCCTCACTTTTGTAGTAATCCAGGAAATTTTTAATACTGTAATAACTCTAGAACTTACATAATGTAGTGCAAACAACTGAAGCGAATCACTCTTATTATACAGACAGGAGGTTACCTATGCTTCAGATGAAGTGGCTTGCCCAGTATGTCACAACAAGTCAAATTCATGGTTAGAATGTGGGAGTTTTTGATCTCGGGCCCGTACTTGGTTCACTAGACTGCACTTGTAATTTAATGCATTTGAATGTCAAGGCATGTTGCTTCGAAGAGAGGAATTGACCTGCCGGAATCTTACCTGAGAGTGAGTCCTGGAACACTGTGTCCCAGCCACATGCTTTCATTCCCTGGTGGCTGGCTTGATAACAATCTTCTCTGGGGGTCTGGTGTTTAGTAAGAAAACCCTGGACATTTTGCACTCAGTGGGAACATGGGAGAGGTGCTGGGGCCTGGAAGTAGATGCTTTCCCTCTGAAATAAAACTGTTCTGTTGTTCTTTCATCTAAGAGATTCTGTACATGTCTTTTATTCTGAGGGGATTTAGAGACATGCAAACAGCCTGACCAGATTTCATCCTGGATAGCTCTAACTTTCTCAGACTAGAGAAATTGCTGTTTTCAGTGTAAATTTGTGAACCAGACTTACTTCCCAGTATACATGTAAACAGCTGAGTATGTGCCAATATTCACCACTCCAGTACTGATGGCTTCAAGCCTCAAAGAAAATGGCACATGTAAAAACTGTTGCTAAATGACTTCTTTGAGGGGCAAGTTTAGAATTTGTGAATAATACGGGTAGGTGAATAAAGCAAAGTTTAAATAAAGAAATCTCCTTTGAACAAGTGATAAACTAATTGCCACATCAGTGCCATAGTTGTAGTCAGTCACTTGGAATGGTCATGTTATTGGAAAGTTGGGAATTACAAATATTTTCTTTATGTTTCAGCCTTAATCAAATCAGATTTGCGGAGACACAATATAAATTCAGGGATTCTGAACACAGACATTAAAGCTGTAAGTGATTAACCTTTTTTATTTTGGTTGTATTATTGCACATAAATATTTGGCTTGTAATTGCATGAGTATTTGACATCAAAATACAATATGTGACTGCTTCCTAACTCAGCTACAGCAACTGATACACGTTAGGGCCTGCCCTAAATAAATCTGATTATTTTTCCATGTAGCAATTATGTGTTTATCTCTTAGCAGTTCTTTAGAACATAGGACAGTCCCACCTGTGCCTTCAGATTTTCCTTTATTCTTAATAGCAGGTATTGGCCTGTGTATTTCTTGCTGCAGTTTAGCCCTTTAACTGCATCAAAACTTACAGTGCTTACTTCAAAGAGCTTTTTTTAAAATAGGCCTAGGAGTACATGCTGTACATTTGGAATTTCAGTGAAATAATGGTCTTCCCTGTAAGTGTGGTCCACGTGTGTATGAAAGGCATGGAAGAGTTTGATGCCATATCGAATTTATTGTGTGCAGTTTTGATGTATTTCTTTGTCTCTTTTGAAGGGAGGGAAAGTTGAGCAATGAGAATTGCTTTACTGTTCTTCAGCAGATCACAAAGTGTGTCCACAGCTGTTAGCTTTGCAATATACTGCACAGTCACTAGTTGTTTAAATGAGGGTAAACAGTTGAGATCTTTCCATCCTGTAATTTTCTTGACCTTCAAGGAAATAAAGATGCCTTTGTGAAGTCTTACTGTAACAGCATCTATCACACAGTTTTCTGCTTTTAGGTAATTCACATGTACCAATAAGTTACAGCAGGATTTCCTTATTTTCAAGATCCTCCTCTATTGTATTTAAATACAGTGGGGATGAATTGAATGTTAATCTCAATAAGATCAATGCGACATTCCATCTGTAATATAGATGGGAAAATTACATAATTCCATATAATTTTTCATTGTAAATTGGAGGGGAAAGGGAATCTGTTTTTTATGCCTTTCTGTAAACATTTAACTCAAACTAATTGTTCACCAAGTCTAGTTAATGTAATCTAATTGGCTACATGAATTGTAAAACTTAGTGATTAGTCTCATTGTTCCCAGGCAAACTGAAGTCAGGAATAGCTTGATGTGTATAACAACTTAATCCCCTAATTCTTTCTGCAGGTACCAGTTGACAGTCCTATGGAACATGAAAAGAATAATACTGTGTTAAAAAATCAGTCAGAATCAGCCATATGAGGCAGAAGAAAAATACCCTAGAAATGCACAAGTTTCATGTAATACTAAAATGCACAGATTAGCATAATCACTGGATTTGTATGTATGAGTAGTAAGAATTTTGTTAGAATATTGTTTGATAGTCCTGCGGTATTGCTGAATGAAGATACACAATTCATTTTGCCAGAGGCATAAACAGTTTTAACTTTATATTGAATATTTATCATAGTGGTTTTCAACTGTTGTAGTCTCACTAGTAAAGGTGTCTTTGAATGCTTTCCACCCTCCTGGAAATAACGCACATTCAGAACCTGATGGTAAAGAAACTTGAGTCTCAAAATATAAATGTCATATCAAATGGCCAGTCAGTTTTAAATGAAATCATTACATTTGGTTAATTCGTAGTGCACAATCCATTATTGGAGAGAGATGGACTGGGAAGACACACAACTGAAAGGCACTGATATTTTAACAGTATTTTTAATATAAATGTGTTGCAAATTTTAAACTATTCCTTCCATCTGAGGGATCCTGTCTTTAGCACAATACATACAACAAAACAAAAAAATGATTGCAGGTGTGAATGTGTCATAGTGTGAAATCTGAAGCTTTTGTTGCCTTGGGAAAACCGGAGTATATGACATTTTTTGGTACCAAAATCCAGGCAAGAGGAAACACTTTCTGCATAAATTCATCATAATACTTACAGGGGAGACTTAATGCTGATCTATTGAATATTGAAACTTGTCTACAAAGGAAGGAAAAGGTCCTTTTGATATCACTGCTGTAAAGTGTTCATAGGCAATGGAGTGCTGTAACTTGATATACCTCCATAAAATGCTTTGAATGCTACTTTAGGTAGCTGATGTGAGATGAGTACATGTTTACAAAAAGATTGTGCCTTTACTGCTGTATGTTGTAAAGAAGAGCGTTGGGTCAACCTAAGTTATATCTGTGCTGTCTTATGTTGTTGGGGAAATTCCACTGCACATGTTTAAATACCTCCTCTGTGTATTTGCTGACTTAACAGAAAATGTCTTTCATCCTTTCCATATGTCTCTTTGCATCATGAACCAACTGTAATGATAGTCTCTAGTTAAATGCTTGTGTATATCATGTAACTTGCAAACAACTTGCTTAGAAGTAAAACATGTTTGTCCTTCAGTCTTTATAGCTTTAAACAAATTGTGAAAAGGAAGTGCTTAAATGCTTCTGTTGGAACATTCACTGTTTGTATTGTGCATTATAAACAAGGTTGTGATTTTTGTCCCAGTGATCATGGAAATCATGAATTTGAATAAAGTCTATAAAATGGCTGTAAAAACATTTGATTACACTCCCAAACAGAGTGGTGTTGCAACCTGGTGGACAGGGTCACAGCGCTACTCAGACTTGGCCCATCTGCCTTTCCGTCTCCATTTACAGAGGGGCGGATGGACATATGTGAGTGATGCTGTGACATAAGTGCACTAAGTCACAACACCTAGAGCGGGGAAGCTGCTGCTGTGGGGTGAGCTCACTCTACAACTCCCCCGGCCTCACCTTTCAGCACCCCTCATTATGTACTTACATGTGTTGATGAAACAAAAACTAAGTTGTTTGATTAACTTTCTGTGACTTACCATTTTTGCCCCCTCCCCTTCTGTGAAATTTACTGAATATTTCTGTGCCCAAGTTGTATTTTTAATCATAAACATAAAGTGGAATTAGGTACTGCAATGCTTAACTCCTAGGTGCCCTGCTGCCCAGAGGAATTAACAGACCCTGGGTTAGTTGCCCAGGCTCCCCGTGCATTGCATAGGGAGACTTAAATGGGGATTTTTAGAAGGCAGCAAGTTGAGTGGGAACTCGCCTGAGCTAGCCAGGAGGGAAAGGCAGAAGAAGAGGGTAGTGCTCAGGGCCCAGATCCAACGCAGTATTTATGCATCTAACTTCCATTGATCCTGGCCACCAGCACCAGACTGACAAACTGGAGGGAGGCACTTACCTTAACTTGGGATTCTTAGCCGGGAGTCTTCTCCTGGAGTTGGGCCACATCAGCCCTTTCTCAAGAAAAACCAGAGAGAGCAAGAGAGACCATGATCCCAGTGGTTATGGCATCCACCTGCGAGACCAGTTTTCAGGTCTCGACTCTACTGGATTTGGAGCAAGGGCTAGAACCCCCAGGTCTTCTACAAACCAGGTGACTGCCCTTACCACTAGGCTATTGGCTATTCTGAGGTGGGTCTCTTTCAGTCACCTGTTAGAGCTGTATTGTATTAATTATGATATATTCCTTAGGCTGGAGAGAGAGAGGAAAAGCGAGAGTGACTCTATAACCTAGCAGTCTAGGCAGCCTCCTGGGATGTGGGAGACCTGGGTTCAAATTCCTGCTCCAAATCAGGCAGTCGGGATTCGAAACTGGGTATTCCACATGCCAGGTGAGGGCCCTCCCCACTGGGTTATTAGGTGTTCTGGGATACACACATGCCAGCCAGCCCACCCCTAAAATTTTGACCTGCTCACCACTTCCCTGGCTGTCTTCTTCAGCTTGGATCCTGCAGGTGATATGGGTGAGGAAATGCCTCATTTGAGGATCCTGCTGGGCCTTGGGTGTGAGCTAAGCCTCTGAGCAACTCCTTAGCAGCATAGGACTTAGGGGGCTTTGCACATGCCCCCCAAAGGAAACCTGGTTGCTTATGGAGATTCGACACCTACAGGGTTAGGCAGTAGCTGATCAGTGGTTTTGTGAATGTCAGTGGTATCTAAATGTTGCCATTAGGTGCCTGAGTCAGTTAAGCACATAAGTCCCCTTGTGAATCTAGCCCCAGAAGGACTATATTTCACGAACAGTTTGTGCTGTAACCCAGCAAAATGCAGGAAATGAAAATCTAACAGTAGCAAATGTATTTGATGGGTAGGGTGGGGGGAAATGAAATGAAGGATCAGAGTAGGAAAGAAGGCTGAAGGGACAAAATGAGGTTGGTTGTATTGTGACATTTCTAAGTGAAATAATTTGTAGTGTTCAGACTCCTTCCTTCCCCTTTAAACACAGCACGTTCCAATCTAGTGCACTGCATCAACTTCCAGCATCTTAAGAAGAAATTAAACCCTTCATTTCTTGTGAAGATTTCGAAGGTTCTTGGTTTGGGATGGGAGGAGTAGTTAATGCTCCTGTGTTATCTGGGCCCTGTTCTGAAAACTCCCCTCAGTTGTACTCTTTAAGTGCCCAAATCCCTGATGAAAATGGAACTTAAGTGCATCTGAAAATACTACCCCCACTTAAACAAAGCACCACATAGATTAATGCTAAGCTCCTGTTTGTACTATGAAAAAAACCTACCTTCTATTAGCAGAACATTCTTGGAAATGTTCTTTTGCATTTCCTTTTATAGTACAGAGAGCCTACAGATTTGATACTGTTGATCATTTGGTCTCTAAAAGCTACCCAAGACATTATGCCCCGATATGATTTAAATTCTTCCCCTTCCTTCCCTATGCTCTTTCTGAATGGAGAGCCCGGACCTGGACCAAGGGTGATATGTATGTAAACAAGGAGCTGATATCATGTGACATTTCTTCAAGGGACTATTATAGTGAGAGTTGGGAGTTCTAGACTTGCTAATTGTAGAACACCCAGTACTGAGGTAAATGGCACTAATAAGTATTCTGTTCTCCCTTTTCTTTACCTAGTGCCACCACAGCTTTCCAGAAGCATCTTACACAAGAAGGGGACCCTCAGATTTAGGGAATCAGCTAGCCAAGTGCTGTAACTATTCTGTCATGTACAGTTTTCTGAACAAAACCACAGACTGAGCTGGGACTAGAACTGTACATTAAAGATAGACAGTGTTTGACTAAGATCAGCATGTATGGAAGCAACCACCTTCCAAAACGGTTCCATGCTTTTATTTGCTTACTTATGGTGCTAGATGGAAAGAGGCTAACTCTACTGCTTCTGGAGAGATGGGGTGAAAGTAGGGAAAAGCAATCTGTAATTGTTCAATTGGCAATACAGATACGTGGGAGAGAATGGGGGCACAAATGCTTCCATTACACCAACCCTCAGCGTTTTAATTACTTGCTCCAATTGCTCCCGTGCTTTTTGGTTGACCTGGTGATACCAAAATTTCCAGCCTGCACGAGCAACGTTAAAAGCTCCAGAAATGCACTTGTTGAAGCTGCCCTTGTACAATTCTGGCTGGCTTCCACCATTCCAGTTGCTCCAGTTCATTCCCCCCCCCCTTAATATAGGTATTGTAAAAGGCAGGTATCTTGGTCATTGTCTGCAGCTGCCATGTACTTGTGCTATTAACAACTTTCAGTAGTACAACCCCTTTCTCCCAGTGATTGTCTTATTCCTAGGCAGGGCTGCTGTTTTGTAACCCCTGCCATGGGAAGCCTTCGGCAGTACACAACCCATACTAAAGACCTGGCAAGCAAAGTTCAGGTGACCAACAACTGATTTTTTTCTCCTCCCCCAATATTAGTGCCAGTATGTCCTTCGGTGTTTATAAGAACTTAGACTCACTCCTTTCGGTATTCAGTTCATTACCAAAAAATGTTCTAGCCCTGATTGTTCCCTTTGTTTTATCTTCAGCCAAATTGCATGGCTGCCCTCTGAAAGGGCTGGCAGTTTTCAGCATGCCAGAGAACCTGCTGGGCTCCTGAGAAGAAAATATTCCCAGTAATGAAAGATTAATTACAGCCGGAACTGAACATCTCCTCAAAAAGGAGCATGAAAGTTCACAACCTGTGAGCATATGTTTATCTGGAAAATATTTCCCTGCAAAGATAAAGGCCCCAGTAACAAAATAAAATAAATCTTCTATAAAATACCCTCCTGCTATCTGACTTCTCTATCTAAATTGTTTGGTCAAATGAGACATATGAAATGGAGACTCGAGTAGATTGCTGGTATAGTTTTTTTAATTAGCCAGTTCTGCTCAATCTGTATATCAGATTTTGTTGGTTAATATGTTTTGTCTAAAGCCCTTTGAGGGACTGCTCTAAAGAGAATCCTCATGCTCAAGTTCTGCTTAATCAAATGGGAAATCCCCCTTTTATAGGCAGCTCTCTAGCAGGGTGTTGAGCTGCTAACTTTGGCCAAAATATTGAAACCTGGGTACCTAAGGTTAGTCTTTTAAATAAATTTTGCCTGATTCGCCCCCTCTCCCCCAAGGTGGTGAGCACTTGAAGCTTTCAGCGATTTCAGTGGGAGGGATAAGGGCTTGGCAATCTGAAAATCAGCCTACTTTTATTTATGGACATAGGCTCCATAAATATGGACATAGGCTCCCAACTGTCGGCTCCCAGTTTGAACACTTTAGTCCTTAGCTTTCTTGCTAGTATTTAGGGCTGGTCTACACTAATAACTTATCTTGGTATAGCTACATGTTTCAGGGGTGTGAAAAATCCACACCCCGGAGAGAAATAGCTATACTGACTTAACCCCAGTGTAGACAGTGCTAAAGAATTCTCCTGGTCTACACTACATGAATAGGTTGACATAAATTGCCTTGCATCAACCTATCTGTGGAAGTGTCTTCATTTAAATTTGGCTCCTGCTGACATAAGTGCCTCTCTACACTGATTTAGTAACACCGCCTCCTGGAGCAGAAAGAGTCACAGTTGATGTAATTAGTAATCAGTGTAGATGCTTTGTTGTTTACATCAACTGTTACTGGCCTCCAGGAGCCTTCCCATGATGCCCCACTTTGACAATACAATTGATACAAATGCTCCTGGTGAGGATGTGCACCACCAACCCAAGGAGCCACGTGTGCACACACAAAAGTGATTTAATAACTGTAGTGACTGCATGCTGACGTAAATTAGGTCGACGTAATTTTGTAGCACAGACATGGCCTCAGCTATCGCCTCTAGGGAGGTGGATTATCTGCATCGAGGGGAGAACCCTTTTTGTAGGTAGGTCTACAACAATGGGACCTTCTCAATCTGGATTGCAGCCTTCCTCCATGGCCATAGCATCATTTTATCTTTATTCATGAGAGTCTACATTCCCTTCTACCACTCTCACTGCTGAAATTATCAGGGAAAGTGTGAATTACAGATTTAATTACTGAGTATCACACTTAACATATTGTTTATCAGAAGCTTTATTTATTAAATAGCTGAATTTCAGTGCCTCGGTGCCGCTTTTTCCATGACTTCATTCAAATCAAATGTCATCCAATTTCTAGGGATTCCACTATTGCATCTTAGAATTTGTCTTAACTTTCCTGAGTGTCCGTGTGCAGACAAGTCAACTAAAGCTGTGGTCAATGCACTTTTGTAAAAGCTCATTAAATCGCTGTGTGGCTGCTCTCAATCAAAAGTAAAGCAGCTTTAGTTCACTGTAGGATTAAGCTACAGCAAACTATGGCCACTTTACTCCTGAATGAGCACGTCCAGATGAGTTTCATGCGCTATAACTTAATGCACATTGACTTCACACCTTTAGTTGATTCATCTGAACTTTCATGGGGGTCCCCATATACACAAGTTCTTAGATTGCAAGGCAGTTGGCCTTTGTTGTAGCTCTGTACTTCATTGTAGTGTTGCATTCAATATATGTTTCAATCAAATTATCCAGTTTCAGAAACACACTCATTTTTTCTCTAGATGTTTTTTTAATATAATCCATATGGTGTACTGGTGGAGGTGGGTTTTTTGTATGGCCCTTGGGTAGCCCTTTATCTACATTCCCTTCATTTCTCAGTCCCATTTCCCACAGTGTTGGTTCTTTGGATTTTGTCTTTGTAAGCTTTTAGTGTGTTATGTTTTTTAATTGTTGTATTTTAGAATGTTGAGTTAGAGTATTGAATTTAACTTCTAAAACGTAATAACCTCGAGTTCAGTTGTTAGTAGAATTCACTGTTTGTGTTGTTGCTTTTCTAATGAGGCTCCTCTCCCATTCCTAGAGGCACAGTAATTCCTAATGTTAGCACTTCTTATCTAGATGCATCCCAAACTGTGCATGTGTGAGGAACAACTTTCCCATCACTGAAATACCTCTAGGGTACACCACGATAACTAAAATGTGTCAGAAACACATATGTGGACTCAATCTCATAGGTTTTCCCTGTGACTAAATAACAATGATCTGCCCTTAGGCGATTTAATGCCATGCTGTGTATGCTAGAATATCTTTAAACAAAAGTGATGTTATTCTGTGGGTTTTTGTCTGAACTTCGTACTGTCACTGTTTTTAAATATTTGTTTTGATAAAAGTAAGGAAAGAATGGTGAAAAGTAAGGGAGGATATGCACCAAATAATTTTGGTTTAACACACGTTTTCCCTAAACTGTGTCTTCTAAATAATCTCTTTTAGCTCAGGATTTTCTATTTTAATGAAATCCATCAGTCATTGTTCTAGAGGAATGTGTAAGATGCATTCTATCCATTGTAGATAAAAATCATTTTAAAAAATCCGATATTTAAATTAAATATATTTTCTTTTTAAAAATAAACCTCTTTAATATCAAATTTGAAATTGACAACCTATATTTAGGCCTACATTTACTATAATTTATTAAAATAAATTAAATTAAAATTAAGCAGTTCATGTTTGTTGCTGAAGTTTTAAAGAAAGTCAAACCACTCAGTTGAAGTCACTGGCACCTGGAACCAGAGTTTGTTGAAGTGCTAAACCACCTCTTGGCAGTACTAGCCTCTTCTATAGATGCAGAGAATATTTTCATTTCAGTTTATTCAACTAGTTTAATTCAATGACTAATTCATTCAAGATTAAGAAACTGATTGAGAGTTGTAAAGCAGGAAATCTTTTCTTCTTTTCAGTGTTGAATAAAAATGGGGTGTTTGAGGATGAGATTTACTCCTTCTAAAATCCTGAAGGACAATGGTGACCAGAAACAATCAGTTCAATTCACTAACTACACACAATTTATTATTAACTTGCATTATTATAGCACTGAGGAGCCCTAGAAATGACTGAGATAACAATACTTCTTTTTAATAAAAATGCAACACATGTTTTGATAAACTTTTTCTTATGTAACCAGCACATTTAAGACTTTTATTTAACTAATGAAAAAAAAAAAAGAAATTGAATTCTAATTTCCATCCAATTAGAATTTGACATAACTCACAAGTAAAAACTTAATTTACTAAATAAGAAATGTATTATTCACTATTTTCTAATGTAATAAATGTAAAAATTAAGAATTTGAATAGTTTAATAGATTCCAGTGTCAGAAGGGACCATTGTGATCATCTAGTCTGACCCAATGAGGCCATAAAATTTCCCCCAAATAATTCCTAGAGCATGGCTTTTACAAAAACATCCAGTCTTGATTTAAAAATTGCCAATGATGGAGAATGCATCATAACTTCATAAATTATATCAGTGGTTAATTACCCTCACTGTTAAAACATTTACGTCTTATTTTCAGTCTGAATTTTTCTAGCTTCAACTTCCAGCTGTTGAATCGTGTTATACCTTTGTCTGCTAGTCTGACGATGCCATTATCAAATATTTACTCCCCATGTGGGTAATATGTGTTAAGCTATATCATTGCTTAAATAAGCGTATATAGATACACTGTATCTTCCTGCTAGCAAAAAGTGGTACCAAATTTAGTGTAATGACTATTTAGTTGCAGAGGAACATATTTTAATGGTTCCTAACCAATGAGAATCAGCCTTGGGTAAAATAACAAACAAGTACAAATGCTAAATGAAATTAAAAGTGATGATTTAAATCAAGATTGCTGATAAATCATGATTAAAATTGGTGATTTAAATTGCTTTGATTTAAATTAATCCATCCTGACTCTAGGACGTTCCTGCTCCTGTACCCCCCACTCTGCCGAGTCAGAGAGAGTAGCTGGAGACAGGGAGGTGAGTTTAAAGCAGGAAATACAACAAACCAATAAGAAAAATCAAGTTTATAAGGAATGTTGTTTCTATCTAAGACTGTGCTACTTACTGCTCATGTCTGTGTTATCCTTGGGATATTAAAAGATCTTTCTGCAATATCCTGCTTCTGGCACTGGCCAATTCCAGTCTTTCAAGAAAAAGGTAAAAATCTATCTACCATACCTACTCTAGCATACAATTTTATATATGGGTAGGGAAAAACTTCCATCCTGATCCTACAAGCTGTTCATTTATAATCCAAAGCTAAAATTACTCATCTGTTTCAGCTGTAATATATATTCTTAATGGTCAGAGAATAATTCAGTTTTGTTCTTAAAAGTCTGTCCTTTAACATGCCAATATTTCATATGTGAGTGAATTCCATGAGTTGACTACACATTTTATGAAGTTAGTTAAAAATTTCAGATTATTTCCATGCATTGCTATAGGCGGATGCTGTTTTAATGAACCTCCAGTTGGGCTGAAGTTGTTCGGTAGGGAAAACATTTCACCATAAAAAGCTTATGGGTGGCTTAGCTTTATTACCATTCAAGTCAACGATAAAACTGGCATTGTCTTCAGTGGGAGCAGGGTTAGGTCTATACTGAGCACTTCTGAAAATCTTTTATTTTTATTTTTATTTTCTTTTTCATTGTAAATTATCTGCCTTTACATTTCAGAGGGGCACTTCTTCTGTTGCAAAAAGCAATACTTCAGTCGGCTCACCTCTAGTCCTTCTTATTTCTATACTATTTAATGCCAGTGATGATGACTACACAAGTGTAAATAGCTGTGAAATTTTTTTAAGGCCTGTTATTTAGGGGAGGCGTTTCACAAAATGAGGCTAATGGTGTTTGCAGACTGTGGGAGACATGGCTTTTATCCACTGGGGTGGAGTCCTTCCCCCTTGCCATGGAATAACTGCTATCCCAGCTGCGGTTGTTTGGCCATGGTGTTTGGCCAGGAGTAGAACATGCCGTAGGAGTTTGCAATGTTTTTTTTTTTTTTTTTTTTACACAGTAATAAGCATAATCTTGATATAATGCTGGTATAATAGGCCTCACATTCCATTCCTGTTTAGTGCTCTAATTTAAACCTTCCTACAGTGGGACAAGTTAGGGTAAGTCACTACTGTCTGAATGCATATTCTTTGCCAAGTCATCTGCCTTTCCAAAGGCTAAGCCCTAGAAACCCCGCTGGATGAGTAAACTCAGAGGTTCATCCTGATTGGTCAATTTAAGTAATTCTTGTGGGAAAAGGCCTTTTATGTTCTTTCCACTACAGAGGTTGACTCTGTGTATCCAAAATCAGCCAGTTCTATCCCTTTCAGAAAGCAGGGGAGTGTGTAAAGGGATTAACTAGGCAGGAACTTCATGATAACACCTCTTTCTGAGACAGAAAAGCTTTCTCAGTCGCTTGCTGGATTTCCTGTCTGCTGTATTTGATCACAATGGGACAGCCTCGTTCAACCATTATCAAAATCAATTGTTTAGATCTTCAATGAAACAACATCCTTAGGAAGGCAAAACTATGACACCCTGTTCTTTGTGGTGCAGGAACCTGCTTCAGGGGACTCATCCCTAAAAAATAATTGCTAAAAATACTGTCACTGTTGGATGCACGTTTGTTTTACAGGGAAGGCTGATAGGAAGTTTCTGTGTAACTGCATTGCCAGCAATAGCTGTGTATGTTAACTAACCAAACATCCATGTGGAACCAAATTTTGGCCTGTGAGCCATTCCTGAAGCTGCCACTGACTTTCATGAGAGCGCCGCATACAAGGCTGAGACCAAAATATGACCCTTTAATAAGCCTGTAGAAGTTGATAGGGCTGGAGATGACCTTTGTGGTGTTCTCCTAGATCAGTGGTTTTCTACCTTTTCATTTGCGGACCCCTAAAAAATTTCAAATGGAGGTGTGAATCCCTTTGAAAATCTTAGACGTAGTCTGCAGATCCCCGGGTCTGCAGACCACAGGTTGAAAACCACTGTCCTAGATCATGAGGAATGTAAATCCTTGTTTGCAAGTCTGGGATGGGAGCATGACGCACATGTAGGTTGAAAGTATATGGTCCAGTCTGTGGAAAGCATACTGAAAATGTAATCTACCTGTATGCTCTGATGCCGTCAGTGTAGGAAACAGTACCATATATTGATCAGTATCCTTCCATAAGACTGTTTTCTAGCTCTGAAAATTTTGCATTTCTAACAATGTTTGGGTAATTTTTACAAAATTATTTTTATTATGGTAGCACCTTGAGAACTCTAGTCAAGGTCAGGTTCTTCCTGTGGTAGGAGCTGTAGAAACAGCCAACAGGAGTCTACAAAAGCATTTGATTCTGTGCAGGTAGATGGGGTGGGATTGACTTTCTAAATACCAGGCTAAAGAGGCCTCATATGAGCACAGAAATGATAATCATAGCATAGAGTTCATTCAGGTCAGAGTTCATCAGCTTCACAACAGAGTGAACATACATCCCCCTGAGGGAACTGATTTTAAACAAAAGTGTGTAACTGAGGAATGGAAAGAAGAGCATCTTAAGTTTGTTTTAGGATGTATATATTAGTATTGTAACTAATTCCATGCTGTTTTTACTTTTCTTGTGTTGTACTTGCATCTGTGTATGTATTGGTAAAATATTTAATAAAAATCACATGAAAAAGGCACTCTATAATTGACTTCAGTTCAGTAAAATGTTATTGGCAACCCTGGAACTGAAAGAACTTATATTCAAAGATGGAGATATATACAGGTAGGTTTTCTCTATAATGATGTTTTTAATTGGTAATCTAGCCATTTTTGTATTACTTGCTTGCTGGAGGAGAAAGTTCTTTTACCCTAAGTGAACATTTTAAAGAAGCAGCTATTGCTGAAGTGGATTTTCAGAGAGAAATTTAATTTCAGCTACAAAAGATTGTCTGCTGTGCTTTTTATAAGTTATGTGAGGAATTACTGAAACCCAGCTTATGGGTGAGAGCCATGCTCTGATGTTCTGAGCACAGGCTTGAGAGCTAGGTATTCCTGAGTTCTACTCCTGGTTCTGGCAACAGTGTTTTGTGGCCTGAGGGTTGCTCCATCTTTTAGTACCGTTATTTAACTCAGATAGCCTTTCACTTTCTCATCTGTATCAAGGGCATAAGAGATGTGTTGTAAAGATGATCTAGTGTAATATTTGTAAAGTGCCGTATAAGCATTATAAGTATTGTGCTGTCTTTTTCAATAAACACCTTTATTATAAGATTCTTCTTGCAGGTGATTTATACTTGCTGCAAATTCACTTATGCAGTTTCAGATCGTTCCCAAGCTGAAGCCTTATGGTAAGAGAAATCTGAAATTTAACAGCACACTTTCTGTGTTCCTTAGTGCAGCACGTCTTGTTTTCTAAGGAAAGACCTTTCCAAACAGTCATCATGACATTGGAGTCTGGCCCATGATTGGGCACGTTGGAGAATATATTTTTACATTGATTACTCTGGATGTAATTTATCTGATTTGATCAGAGTGATTCGGATGGTAAATCTGAAACAGACTGACAAATACTAGTAGAAACCTGACTCCTGAGCTGAATGAAGGGAAACATAGCCCCCAGTTCTCCTACGGTCTAATTAATTGGCTCTGAAGAGCCAATTTAGTTCTTGATCTAGGATCCTTTGCTCCCACAGGATGACTGAAGTCCATTTAGGGCCACAAGTACGTGTCACTGTAGCTCAGCTCTTAGTTATAATAAATCCTTGCACTACATAATCTCCAGAAGTGCTGCAGGCACTTGAATGTAATTATGAATGATTAAGGCTTTATTGCATTGACATAGTTCATTAGTGGAAGAGGACTCTTTCAAAAAGATTCTGCCTCAACCTAGCACCAGTGTGTAAAGTCGAAGTCCTTTGGCTTCATGTGTTACTGGAGCATTAAGTCTGCATATGCCGTTTTACTCATATATGCTCCTCCAGACCATGGGTTCTTTCCCAGGTCATCCACAAAAGCTTTCATATACGAGACTGATTCTAGCGAAAGGATGGTAGGAGTGTCAACCCCTTGATCGCCTGACTTCCTGTAGAGGACATAATGCCCTCCTCCTGAAGCCAAATACAGAAACAGCTTTGTGGAAAACTGTGCCAGACAGGTTGCTACCCTCCTGACATGCAGTAAGAGAAACCCTTGCACCGTACGCCTCAAAGATCGTCTCACTCACAGCTGATCGAGTCTGCCCAGTAAGAACGCCAGTTGTTGATACTGGACATTTAGTGATTAGTGTGAATACCAGTGAGACACAGTATGCCCAATTTGCAGATTAATAAGGTTTAATGTGCAAGGTTCTTTATAGATATATTAGTAGAATATAAAGTTTAACATTAACTATAATATATTATACTTATTAAGCTTGGAGAGCTAAGCAGTTACTTTGAAGGCTGTATACAGGAACAGCTTTTTTTAGGGGCTGCACCAGGGAGTCAGTGGATTTTTTGGTCTGACCGGCAGCACCTTTTATGGAATTAGGTGGTGATGGAGCGCACTTTTTTGTTTAAGTAGTGACTGTTTATAAATAATTTTTCTTTAATAATTTTTTATTTTTTATGATATATGCTAATTACGTATATTGGTTTTTATTTTTTATTATGATAACTGGGGTTGTTAAAACAACATTTGGTGATAGGAGGGGTGGTGTAAAAATACGCTCCTTGTCAGTGAAAACGTGTACCCCCAGACGTTCAAAGATAACTTCTTGTTCCCATTACTGTTATTTATGTGCATCTGCAAGCATACATGTTGCATATTTTGTCTTATTATGTGCCATGGTTTGCAGAAACTGAGACATCTGCAAGGTTACTCGGTAGTCCTATTTATTTCTGCCAACTGGAAATTGTCATGCTACAGGGGTCAGAATAGCCAAGCAAGCAACTGAAGCTATGCTAGGCCTGTAGGACAGTGGTCAGGCAACTCAAATTGTACTGGGCCTCCAACAGGGCAGAGACACCCCCCCCGGCAAAATTCCAAACCTTGGCAGAACCATCCACACCCCGCTGTCTTCAGGTGAGCTTTTTGAGAGCTACCTGCTTCTGGTGAGGTTGGTAATGCAGCAGGGCTTGCTGTTTCCTGTGGCATGTTGGCAATTCTGCTTTTCTTCAGGGCCAGAACTGGAAAGCACAGAAGCCATGGAAATGAATAATGATGATGGAGAAGGGAAGAAATTATTCAGACCTCCAAAGTAGTTCATTTTGAGCAGAGTACCAGGTTCAGTCTGACTTTTGTCTGACCTAGTTCATCCGCCCCGATGAGCTGTGATTGAAATGGCATCTCACCTCTACTGGGATTAGAGGGTAAGGGGATGCAGGGAGTAAATGGCAGCTGATGCCGCAAGATGCAGAGCACTCTCAACCCTTGTTGAACTTAGCAAGATCAGACTCATGGAGTGCTTATTTAAATAAAAGGCAATCCTATCTAGCACTCTGCAAGTATTCATAGTGGAGTGACTTACTGTTCTAGGACACATGGTCAACTTCACACAAATGAAACAGCCTCTCTTCACAGTCAGACATCTGAGATTCCTCAGGCAAGTGCTGTGATTAAACTTGAGATCTAAATTTTCAAAAGTGACTAATGATTTATGTGCCCAAATTGAGACATCTTAAAGGGGCCTGATTTTCACAGAGTGACTGCTCAGCACTTTCTGAAAATCTGGCCTCTTTATCATGTCTCAAGTTGAGTACCAAAAAACTGAGGCACTCAAAAAATCACTAGTCAGTTCTGAAAATGTAGATGTCTCTATACATAGATACAATATACACCATAGCAAACAGAGTGAAGCTGACTGACTGAAAGAAAAAGTTCCACTTTGATCCAAATGATACTTGAGCTAAAGACTGTGAGTTTTTAAGTGGCAAGAGTGTCTTCAAAGAAACTAACAAATGGTTTTTATTCAAAGCTAAAGTCCACATCTGCAGCATGTGGCTATTCAATCACTGTTCTCTTTTGGAGAGTGAGAGGGGTGTTCTCATTTGCAGATTTCATGTCATGTCTCACTGAGGTGAGTAAAAAGTGGCTGGATCAGATCTTAGGTATTTGTGGTGACATCTTTTCATACCACAGGGGAAAAAACCCCCACTGAATCCTGGACTCTAATCTTTGTAGATTTAATCTGTATTTAAGACTTCATCATCCACTGCTTATGTTCTTAACTTTTGAAGTTTTTTTTTAAATTATTTTTCAGTTCACCTTCAAGCATATGTGTAAGTGATTCAGATGAGGAAGTTTTATACAATATAATAAACAGACAACACTTATTCAGAATATTTTCCTCCCAGTGTGTTATCATCCACACTGGTATGAATCTCTCCGTAATATCATATTGCTTGATCAATTTTTAAACAGCGGTATCTACAGTAAGGGTCTGCTTCCAGTTCTTAGTCAAGCAAATTCCTGTTGAAGTGTATTCCTCTTGATGTGGGCAGTAGCAGCTCAGATTAAACTAATAATCTAATTCTGTAAGGGAAGTACACTATGGCCCTGATACTGGTTGCTGGACAGTTGCAGCTCGTATTGAGGTCAGCGGGAACTTCAGGAGCTCAGAACCTCTGAAATTTAGATCTTGTCTGTTTAGAAGCTGTCATTGTTTAACAGTTGCCCTGATTTGTTAGCTGCATTTTTATCTTGTAATTCCCAAAGGAAAGGAATCCAATAGAAGTAACTTTCTGATTAAAGCTGCAGGGACAAGTAAGAAATCAGAGTTTAAAAAAAAGTAGGTGAAATGGATTTGAGGGTAAAAGTGGTATCTCCATGTTTAAATGAACAAATCCTGGTATCAAGACAGAATTACAGAGTTATTGATGTACTGGTCCCAGGGGGAGAGCAAGACCCTGCTGGCCATCTGAAATGAGGAGGATGTCTTCCCAAATCATAGCAGTATTAAGTGTTAAACTTCAGGAACCAAACTGAAAGGGCTGAGCATCCAACCTACAAAGAGTGCACTTACTAAATAGGCACAGGAAGAGAGGGGGCAGCTACCCAGCCTTCAGCAAAGAAGTTAGCCAAGTAGAACATGCCAAATTTCATAAGGGGAAAAACAAAACAACTGCAAAATGAATTAGAAAGAGGGCCCTGGGCTAGGCAATGTGTCATATTCAACACATCCATTCCCCAATCCAGGTAATCCTCTGCCTTAATCTATTATGTTTGGCCATTGGAGCTGATCTTCCTTTTAAACTCTTTCTGCCTCTTAGGTCTTGGCCATGTAACAAACATTTCTTGGTGCTAGAAATATCTGTATATAGTGTCTTGACATTGCTGTGTTTTTGTTGTACATTGGGACGTTTCTCATACTCAAAGATTTTAAGGGCAGAAAATACTATTATGATGATCTGGTCTGACCTCAAAAGTCTAGCGTATCCTGCTTCCTACTCTCCTCTAACCACTAGATGACACTCCTTCCCAGAGCTGAGAATAGAACCCAGGAGTCCTAGCTACCAACCCCCCACTCTAACCATTGTATCACACTAGTGGCATATGAGATGTGGACCACTTGGCATCTAGATTTGCCATGCCAAGTCATAACTGGTCCAAATCCAGTGTCCTGCCTCTGAGCGTTGCCCTACCTCATGTGCCAGGGGAAGAAGAATGCATAGTTCATTTAGTGTATAAGTGCTATATGTAGTAGCTGGATATTCCTTTCTGACCCCCCTTAGCCATCAGTGTACACCTGGAAGCATGGGATTTGTTTACACTTACCTTAGCATGTGAAAATTGCATGTATTCTTAGCAGCAATAGAATTATCCAGCCCTTTAAGAAATGCAGTGACAGTATTTGATGCACTAACTGCCTAAAACAGGGTATTCCAGAGGCTGAGTCAGTACTATGTTCCACACATTTCATTTCTTTGTTCTTGTAGTGGGAGGTAGCATGTGTCACAGATCCTACCGAGCATCCCCTCCTGTCCACCCGCTAGGAGTGCTGGGAGGAGAATCCAAGACAATGCTGGACTGGATCCCTGGGTTTTTCAAGCCCTTGGAGCCTGAATGGAGTCTAGCCACTGCCCCAATCTTGGGTCCTTAGGCACATTGTCAGGGTGCAGACCTATCTGACACCCCCCTCCGAGTGTTGGAACCTGCTGTCTAGCTGCCTAGCCCCTGTGGGCGCAGTGCTGACCCTTCCGGTCAGTGGTACTTAACACACCCCTCTTCCAGAATGCCATTCAAAAGGTGTGAAGCCTCTGGTTTACAGTTTAACACTCTCAGGAGCACACAGGAGTGGTGAAGCAAATACCTATGCACACCCACACTTAATGTCTGATATCTTTATGCTCTTATATTTAACCATATGCAGCATAGGAGAGTACAGATCCTACAAAACAATAAATATATGAAAGCACAAATGTCCCTCACTTTCTATCACCTTTTCCTTGTGAGTCCTTGGGGAACCATCTGGGGCCAGGAGGGCAGAGTGTCCTCTCTTCATGCTGGCTGTTGCACCTTAGCTGATCTCTCTCTTATGGAGCCTCTTCCCAACTTCTGTGACCCTGCTCACTCTTCCCTGCTCCATGCTTCCTCTTCCTGGCCCCTGTTCCTGCGTGTTCTTTCATTTTAAATCCATCCTGATCCCCTGTTCTCTTTTGCCCTATTCCTGGAAGCAGGAAGTGCTCCTGCCTTTCCCACTCCCTATGGAGGGCCAGCTAACTGGATTTCCAGAGATGTACCTCACCCATTGTCTTAGACGTTTGCATCTGAGTAGGGTCATAAGCACTTTCTACTGTATCTGTCTGGTGCGCTCTTGCTATGCGGTTTGTTAGCAATGGTGAATCCCCTTACATGTAGGCATGACACAGCAGAGTTTCATAATACAACCTCACAATATCAATCAACATTTATGTACAGATATAGCCCCTCTTCATCACGGCGTGAAAAGAAATGCATCCAAAATACTTCAATCAAGTTGTTGCTAAGCCTTCCCTTTGCCGGGCTAAATAATCTTGGCCTTTGCTTTCTCTTAGCAGATACAAGTCTCTCTGAACCTCTAACCATCATCTTTGACCTTTGATTATATCTTTTTCAAGGAGTGCCTACTAAAGCTGGACCCATTATTCCAAGTGAGGCTGAGCCATTGTTCAAGATAATGTTTCAGATTCTGATAGTTGCTCCTAGTTATGGGGGGGGAGGGTCAGTCAGTCAAACCCAGCAAATAGGAGAGTGCAAAGATCACCTTTGCACCCCCTGATCCTCAGCACCTTTGCACCCGCAGATCCAAGGATTTAGCCCACTGTTTCCTGTGATCTGTCTAAACAAATGGCCAAGTGTTAGGAGGTGCAGAGCAACCTCAGCTAGCAGTGTGGTCAAGAGGAGGTGCGGATGCTCAGGTACCTCTGAAAAGCAGGCTGCTCATTGAGGGACCTAACCATGTGTTTAGGTGCTTTACCTTGGGCACCCAGTTTTGAAAATGCTGTTTTGTTTCTCTAAGCACTGGCGTATTGGAAGGCTGCTGGAAGCGACTTTCTCTGTTCTCAGTAGGGATGGTATTTTAACTCTTCACAGCAAACTGCTTAGCAAACTGAATACGATGCAAGAGATTCTTGTTACGACCATTTTACAATGTGGTTGGCCAACCTTGTGAAGGCCTTACCCAGAAATACTGTCCAGTCAGTGTATCTGTCAATTACACGATAACCTTTGAACACTGCATCTGATCAATTCCAAAATTTCAGGGAAGGTTCTAGGTATCACTGGACAAAACCCTATTGATTTTGGGGCAAACTGAAAAAAAACAAAAGGGGGGATGTGGGGTCATAGGGAACCCCTGCAATCTGTTTAGCACAGCCACAGCTTCAACCACCTCTGAGACTGTCTGTAGATCAAAGAACTGGTATCTGATGGCAGCTATTAATGCCTTCCAGCATAACAAGACCCCTATCTCCTCTCTGCCCATCTCCCACCACTGCAAGCACCCTGTTATGCCAATATAGAAACACCCCCTCCATGAGCAGTGTAGAGCCAGGGTTGATGTACTTCAGTTGATGTGGTGAGTGTAGACACTGCGATAGTTACATGGACCCTAACTGTCTCCAGCAGCTATCCCATAATGAGTCACACTCATCACTCTGGTCGCCATTGTGAATATCACTGCCCAGGGATCATGGAGACTGGAAGCCTCTCTCCCCTTTAAAGTCTGGTGAATTTTTGAAATTCTTTTTCCTGATTGCCTGGCTTGGCAGGCACACCTAGCAGCTCCCCATTGCTGAGTGCAACTGCCCGACTGATCCCGCCAGCTATGCGCTCCAGACACGCTCCTGGCTGGAGTGGACAGGAGATACTGGATTTTCTGAGCCTGTGGGGAGAAGAGGTTGTGCAGGCACAGCTCTACTCCAGCTGTAGAAACGCCAACATCTACAAGCAGGTTGCTCGGAGACACAGAAGAAGGGGTATGACAGCGACCAGCAGCAGTGCTGCATGAAAGTCAAGGAGTAGCATCGGGCATATCCTGGGAGGCCAAAACTTGATCCAGTGCTGAGCTGCTGCTTTTACAAAGATCTGCATGCCATCCTCAGCAGAGACCCCACCATCACCACCGACAGCACCCTGGATACCTCTGAGGAGCCTGAGTCACAAATTTTTGCAGTGAACAGCGAGGAGGAGTATGGGGACAGGCAACTGGGGGATCCAGCTGTGCAGCCAGTCAGGACCTGTTTCTTACTCCATTGCAGTCCAGCCATTCCCACCAGTCAAGCACAGGTGAGCCCGATGCAGGGGAAGGAACCTTGGGTAAGTGTGTAGATAAATATTCAGTACAGAGATGGCGCCCCCAAAGTAGCAGGACACATCTCTTGACTTTTCATTGCTTTATTCATGCAAGAAGAGGTAGAGGTACAACCAAGAGAAGTAGGGTTGTTATCTGTTTTTCATTCCCCTCTGGGATTAGATGGGGGGAAGAGGGGAGGCAAGCAGAGCAGTTTGTTTATGTACACAGGGAGGTCCCTTGAATCCTCCTGAGATATCCTGATGAACCTTTCATGGAGGTGCTCTGAAATCCTCTGCCAAAGGTTTCTAGGACAAGCTGCCTTGTCTCCTCCTTTGTGGCAGGACAATTTCCCATGCCACTCAGTGATAACTTCAGCAGGCACCATTGCAATACACAGGCTAGCAGCATGCGGGCCCGCACAGCTTTGGCACACCAGCAGCAGTTGCACTTTCTGTGCCTTTCTCACCCTCAGGAGTGAGAGATCAGCTCAAATCACACCACCCTGTGGAAAACAGGGCCAGTCTTCAGTGCCATTGTCCTGTGCTACTAGAATCATGCAACTAAGCAATTCCCTCCTCATTTTCCCAACCCCCGGCGGGCCATGCTTCCCATGGCTGGTGCTGTGACTGGGGCTATGCATAAGCAAGCCAAAGCAGAAGTGAGAACGTGGGGCCTAAAACTTTTGGGGAGCAAGGGGAGCAAGTTCAGCATCTGAAGTTTTGCTTTATGTGGTGAAGGTGCTGACAATGTGTTTATCTGCAGCTGCAGCTGCTGCCACTGCGGTCTTCATGGTCTCCCCCTCCACACCTGTGGAACAGGAGGAGAAAGAAGAGGACTCAGGATGATGTGTTCAGTAGGATTCTGCAAGCCAGTGCTGCATCAGACCGTGAGCTCAGGGCCTGGAGGATAGACATTGCAGACAGCCTGGAGCAGGAAAGAGTGAAGAGGAGAAATGCTCAGGAGTCTCAGCAGGAAAAGGAGATGCACCAGGATGTAAAGGGAATTCTCAGCAGTAAACACAGATGCTGCAGACTTTGGTGGACCTACAAGATCAACAGTCCCAGGCTCACCTTGTTCTGCAGTTCATTGAGAACTCAAAATGGGAACCTCCCTCTATCCCCACCCCAACATTTCCTGTGGCATCTGAGGTCACTGCACTACCCCTGCCACTCCACTCCGGAGGACAATAAAGATAATCACAGCTTCACATACACAGACCTGTGAAGCCACAATTGCTGAATGTATAGTTAAAATGGAAATGAATGTTCTTTCCCTTTCATAAGTTCTGTTCTCTTCATTTATTAAGTTTTATCAGGTTTTTAATGTATTTGTTTTAAAATCACACAAGTTTTTTTTGGCACAGATTTTGTTACAGAATAAAAGAAAGTCCCTGCGTGTAGCTTTCTGAACAGTCTTATGTTCTTAAAGAAATGAGCATCATGCATCTTCCCTGAGCAGCCAGCTTTGATGTCAGTGAAGTGTTCCTGGTAATCCACCAATGCTTGCATCACCATTGAAAACTATCCCTTTCTGTTGATGTACGCAGTGGTAAGATGGTCTGGTGCCAAAATAGTGCAGATCTCATTTTGGTGTCCCTGCAAGCTTGGCACACAGATCCAGGAATGTGGCCTTGTGCAAATGAAAGTTCAGCAGCTACTGCCTGCATTACAATGTGAACCCACCAGTCCGTGCTTATTTCTCAAGCCCAGAAGTGGTGCTCCACCATCTGCAGCTGCTCCAATGAACACCACCAACAACCTTGAATTGGTTCTCACTATGTCCCACAGCAATCTGTCCTCCAAGGAATCATCATGTTCCCCACTCATTCGGTTCTTCTTGTGGCTCTGCAAACACTCCAGGATTGTGAGCCCTGTGCTTGCATTTCTTATGGTAAGAGTGCAGAGCTGTGCAGGCTCCATGCTTTCAGAGATGGCGGACAGCCAGGAGGGCCCTGTGGGTTTGTGGGATTCTGGAAAAAAAGGCCGTGCAAATTATGGGATACAGAGATAATATTATGGGATGGAGACAGTTGCAAACTGGGAAGTAGACCTCCATGCTCTCAGTTACCCCTGCATGACTTGTTTCAGCCCCATCATGCACTGCCAAAACTTCCCAAAAGACAATGCACTGGATAGTGATGAGTTGCACAATGAAAGACCTACCCACAGTACACTTCACCCTGCATCCACCAACACAAGGAGCCAAGAATGCACATGCACAAGTGATGTAGTAACTGTGGCAGCTGTATGCTGATGGATCAACGTACCCATCAATGAGTCAACATAACTTTGTAGTGTAGACGTGGCCTGCATCTTTATGCTGCTTGGACTCTGGGGGACAAGGATTACTAGGCATAAGCAAAAGCTCCTTAGTGCTTAGCCTGGGTTAGCGCTAAAGGATATATAGAGCTTGCTTATTATAGAAGTTTCTATTACTTTTTGAAACTGAAGATTGGAACTCATTGATGTGTATATATTTACCTGCTTCAACCGTGTTGTGGTACTCTGTTCCTCAAAGTAGCACCCTGGAACCCCATATTCCCCACCATCATATAATTATGATATGTTTTGTACAAAGTATGCCTTGTGAGGTGTCATTTTAAAAGTCTTGAGCTGCTGAACATAAATTTCCTGTTTCTACCATCTGTCAGAGTGAGGCACTGCTTGATTCAAAGCCTTCTTAAGTTGTCGCACTTAGACTGCAGATTTATTTTTATTTCTTAAGTAACCAACTTTGATCTCTATGCTTGCTCCTTATAATCACTTAAAATCTCTTTCTGTAGTTAATAAATCTGTTTTATATTTCACCTAAAACAGTGTGTTTTGGCTGAAGTGCTTGGAAAATCTCAGCTCCGGTTACAAAGGCTAGTGTATGTCCATTCCACTTTGAACTGAATAATGAATTTACACTGGCCAGGCTTCTGACCAGTGCAAGATAATACAGTTCTCTCTTCGAGAGTTGCTCATATGCATTCCATGTAGGTGAGTGCGCGCCCCGTGCACGAGCCTGCGGAAAACTTTTCTGCCCTAGCAACCCAGCGGTCGGTCTCGGCGCCCCCTGGAGTGGCGCGCGTATAGCGCGGTATATAGGGCGCCACTGACCGCGCGGGTCCCCAGTTCCTTCTTTCCGCCCGTGACGGTCAGTGGAACGTCTGCCCCTTGCCTCTTCAGCAAGTAGCAACCTTTTTAGTATTGTAGATAACTTCTTTATTGTTTTTATAGTATATAGTTAGTGTAGTAACAAGATAGTATATATAGTTAGCCCTTAAGGGGCTCCCTTAGGAGCCATGCCGGGCTCCACCGGGTTTAAATCTTGTGCGGCTTGCGGCAAGGTGTTCTCCGTCAGCGACCCCCATGACCGCTGCCTTCGGTGCCTCGGAGAACAACACCGCAAGGACAAGTGCCGCATATGCAAGGCATTCAAGCCGCGCACTCAGAAGGATAGAGACGCTCGCCTCCGGGCGATCTTGATGGAGACGGCACTTCGTCCCGACTCGGAGCCGTCCAGATCACCCACGGCACCGAGCGTCTCGTCGATACGAAGTGCACCATCGGCACCGACAGCGACACCATCGGTACCGCCCAAGACGGCACCGAAGAAAAGAAAACGGCCAACGGCCGTATCTATGGACTCTCCCCTGCGACCGGTACAGCAGGGGGTGATACAGGAGATGCCCCAGCCACGTGCCGTTGAAATTGTCCCGGCACCGGCATCTCCTCGTAGAGAGCCTCCCCCAACCCCGGGGGGTGGGGGAGCGCCTCTACAAGGGCCGTCGACGCCGGAGGCGTTTACAGCGGCACGAGCCCTCATGGCCTTGCCTACGCCTCCGTCCCCCCCCGGCCGAGGGCATCGGGGACAGCGTCTCGGGGTAAGCCCGCGCTGGGCTACTCCGGTGGGAGGTCGAGACAGGACTCGGTGTCTCCCCCCAGACGGTCGGGGAGAGGGAGAGCAACATCCTCCCCCCCCAGCTCCGACCGTGAGTCGTCGAGCTCCTCCAAGGCACGGCACCGTGGGTGCTCTGGAGGTTCCCGGGAGAGCTCCGCGTCCGATATAAGAGCTTCGGAGCCCCGGCGCCGCTCAACACGGCGGGGAAAGACCCGGACGTCGGAGCCACGGCACCGCTCCCGCTCGTCTTCGGGCTCTCGGCACCGCTCTTCACCAGCTCCGGTGCCGAGACAGGCTACAGATCGTTCCCGATCATCGGAACGCAGTCCGGTGCGGATCCCGGCGCCCCAACCACGGCACCGGTCTCGATCCCCGGCAACACGTGAAGAGAGGCAACGGGACACTCCTCCACGCCGGGCCCGTTCGCGTTCCTGAACCCCGAGCCCACCCCGCCGTTTGTCACGCGACGCCCCTACTTCAAGGGCACCGAGGGTCCGAGAGCGGTACCGACGCGATTCAACTAGTCCGGTACGCTCGAAGGCATCAGGGCAGACATCTCGGCACTACCACAGTTCCCGATCCCCGGTACCGAGAGACACCACACGGTACCGGACTAGATCGAGGTCGCCAGCTCCCTCTCCGACGCGGCGTGCGGCACCGAGACAGGACGCGGCGCACCAAGGGCGTTCTGAGGGCTCGGTACCGAGGGAAAGCCGGTACCATCAACGCACGCGGCCCCTCTCTCGCAGCCCGGTGCACCGCCATCGGCACCGGGAAATCTCCAGATCTCGCTCCCGTAGCCCCAAGCGAGCCCCGGCACTGGGCACCTCGGCAGCGGACGCCTCTCCGGTACCGCAGCTTACCACGGGGAAACGACGCTCGAGAAGCCCTAGGGGCCACGCCGGCAAACGCCGCTATAAATCGCGGAGGTACTCCTCCTCATCCAGCACGTCTCCCCGACGCAGCAAGCGCCACCACCGCTCTCCTGTATCGCGTAGCCCATCTCCATCTAAGGGGCAACGCAAAAGGAGCCGGAGATCTCCAAGCCCGGCTCATCCATCTATACCACCTTACCCGGCACCGGGCCCGGTACCGGCATGGGGGCAAGGCCCATGGCAGTGGCCTTATTGGGGACCCTGGCCATCTCAGACAATTCAAGGGACAGGGTCACTCCCCTCCTCCTCAAAACCTCAGCCACCTCCCCCACCCCAGGGCGGACCGCAGGAGGAGCGCCCCCAAGAGGAGGAACAGTCGTCGGAGTACGAGTACGACCCTCTGGAGGGGCCCTCCACAGGCCCACTATTGCAGTCCTCCTCCTCTTCCCCCCCTGATACAACATCCAGGGACCAGAGGACCCCCTTGCCTGATTTTAAGGCGCATCAGGAACTCCTTAAGAGGCTGGCGGAGAACCTTAAAATAGACCTCAAGGAGCTCTCGGAGGAGGAGGACCCCATTTTTGGTATCCCGGCCTCTGCGGGCCCGTCTAGAGTTGCGCTCCCAGTACATGACCGGGTGCTCAAACTGGTCAGGCCTATCTGGGAGACTCCTGCCTCGGTGGCTCCAACGTCGAAAACCGCGGAGCGAAAGTACTATGTACCGCAGCAGGGGTTCAAGTACCTTTACAACCACCCAGCCCCGGGCACTTTAGTGGTAGACGCCGTTAATCAGAGGGAGCAGCAGAGTGCCCAGGCTAATACTCCCAAGAATAAGGAGTACAAAAAATTAGACCTTTTTGGGAGAAAGGTGTACTCGACCGCTGCTCTTCAGCTCCGCATAAGAAACCACCAGGCACTTTTGGGGCGCTATAATTTGAACCTTTGGGCTTCGCTCCAGCAGTTTACGTCGGCCCTTCCTCAAGATCTTGCACTGGACTTTACCACGGTGCTTCAGGAAGGGTCAACGGTAGGGGGCGCTACACTGCAGTCTGCCAGCGACGCGACCGATGCGGCAGGTAGGGCCATGGCGTCCGGCATAGTTATGCGCCGGTCGTCCTGGCTGCAGTCCTCTGGCCTCTCGAACGAGGTACAACAGGCCATTCAAGATCTGCCCTTTGAGGGCACGGGCCTGTTCTCGGACAAGACGGACAGTAAACTGCACGCCCTAAAAGACTCTAGGGCCACCTTGAGATCGTTGGGGTTGTATGTACCGCAAGCGACGAGGCGCCAGGGTAAACAACAGCCCCAGAGGCAGCAGCAATCCGCTCCTAGGCTGCCCCCCCCGCCAGCCTCAACCTAGGAGAACCGGAGACCGTTTCAGGCAAAACAACCGCCGAAATCGCTCCGGGCCAGCCAAGGGCTCCCAATCAGGCCCGCGCAAGAATGGCAAGCGCCCTTTTTGACGGGACGCTCGGGAGCGGCACCTCTGCCATTCCAACGGCCCCTGTGGTCGACCAGGATCTCACCCTACCCTTCAAAGACAGGCTTCGCCCTTTCCTCCGAGAGTGGCGAGGCATAACCTCAGACCGCTGGGTGTTAAGTGTGGTGCGGAGGGGTTATGCCTTACAGCTCTCGGCTTTCCCACCGGACTCTCCCCCTACCCCGTCCCTCTTCAGGGACCCCTCTCACGAGCAACTCCTCCTTCAGGAGGTCTGCTCCGCCTAGGGGCAGTAGAGGAAGTCCCACCTATGGAAAGGGGCAGGGGGTTTTATTCCCGGTATTTCCTTATTCCCAAGGCAAAGGGGGGCCTCCGGCCCATTCTGGACCTCCGCCGCCTCAACAGGTTCATCAGGCGGCTCAAGTTCCACATGGTCTCCCTAGCCTCCATCATTCCCACACTGGATCCTGGGGATTGGTATGCCGCTCTCGACTTGAAAGACGCATATTTTCACGTGTCTATCCTCCCTGGCCACAGACGTTTCCTACGGTTCATGGTAGCTGGTGGCCACTACCAATTTGCAGCCCTCCCCTTTGGCCTTTCCTCAGCGCCCAGGGTCTTCACCAAGTGCATAGCGGTGGTGGCGGCCTATCTGAGGCGCAAAGGGGTCCAAATCTTCCCCTACCTAGACGATTGGTTACTTCGGGGGAGGTCCAGACTCCATGTAACAAACAGTTTAGCCCTAACGTGCGCAACATGCAACAGACTGGGGCTGCTCATAAACGAGCAGAAATCCACGCTGACCCCAGTACAGCGCATAGAATTTATTGGGGCCACCCTAGATGCAGTACAGGCCAGGGCCTTCCTTCCACTACCTCGTTTCCAAGCTATGACAGCCATTATACTCGAGCTACAGACATCCCCACAACAACAGCCAGGCGCTGCCTTCAGCTGTTGGGACACATGGCGGCATGCACATATGTGGTAAGGTTGGCTCGCCTCAGACTCAGGCCTCTGCAGGGCTGGTTAGCATCAGTTTATGCCCCAGCCAGACACTCTCTGGGCAAGGTAGTCACTGTCCCACCCCAGGTCCTAGCATCCCTGAACTGGTGGACAGACCAGAGACAAGTAATGGAAGGAGTTCCATTTGCAGACATGGTCCCCTCTGTAACATTGATCACAGATGCCTCCGACATCGGATGGGGGGCCCACATTACCCACAACCTGAGTACTCAAGGTCAGTGGTCAATGCAAGACAGATTGCTCCATATAAACATTCGGGAGCTTCGAGCAGTCCTTCTAGCCTGCAAGGTTTTTCTCCGCTTTCTCAAGGGGCGGGTGGTACAAGTCCTTACGGACAACACCGCCACGATGTTCTACATCAACAGACAAGGGGGGGCGCGCTCCTCGACCTTGTGCCACGAGGCGCTGCAACTATGGGACCTTGCGGTGAGAAACGACTTCCACTTGGTGGCATCTCACCTCCCAGGGGTGAGGAACGACGAGGCAGACCGCCTCAGCAGGTCGTTCTTACCCCGCCACGAATGGTCGCTTCATGGGGAGGTTACAGCGTTTCTCTTCCGCAAGTGGGGAGTTCCCCATCTGGACCTCTTTGCCACGCTACAGAACAGGAAATGCCTGCTATTTTGCTCCCTGCGCGGGCGCGAACAGAACTCCATTTCGGACGCGTTCCTGATAGACTGGTCGGGGCCACTTCTCTATGCGTTTCCACCGATTCCACTGCTCCCCAAGGTGCTCTTGAAAGTCAAGAGGGACAGAGCGGACATCATCCTGATCGCACCGGCATGGCCGAGACAGCACTGGTATAGTATGCTGCTCGACCTCTCCATCGCCACACCGATCCCGCTCCCGAGACGCTACGATCTCCTCTCCCAGGAACAGGGTCGCCTGCTCCACCCAGACCTGGACTCCCTCCACCTGACGGCATGGAGGCTCCATGGCTAATGGAAGGAGAGAGGGCTTGTTCCGCACAAGTCCAAAGCGTCCTGCTGGGGAGCAGGAAACCTTCCACCCAGGTGGTATACCGGGCAAAGTGGAAACGCTTCACTTATTGGGCACAGTCACGTGGCATTTTGCCTCTGGACTCAACTATTCAGGCCATCTTAGACTACCTCCTACATCTAAAGATGCAGGGCCTTGCCCTGGCCTCCCTCAGGGTGCATCTGGCGGCCATCTCGGCCTTCCATTGCCCAGTGGAGGGGAGGTCTATATTTTCTCACCCGATGTCCATCAGGTTTCTCAAGGGAATAGAGAGGTTGTTCCCACAAGTTCGTGAACCTTTGCCTCTCTGGGACTTAAATCTAGTTCTCACTATCCTCACAGGTCCCCCTTCGAGCCTATGGCTACATGCCCGCTTCTGGTCCTGTCATGGAAGGTAGCCTTCCTCGTAGCCATTACATCGGCTAGGAGGGTCTCCGAGCTAAGACCCCTAACCTCAGACCCTCCTTACACGGTGTTTTATAAAGATAAAGTGCGACTAGACCCCACCCGGCCTTCCTGCCTAAGGTGGTGTCCCAGTTTCATTATGACCAGGATATCTTTCTCCCCGTGTTCTTTCCCAAACCACACGGATCGGAGGAGGAGCGGAGATGGCACTCACTGGACGTCAGGCGAGCCTTAGCTTTCTACATAGACCGGACCAGGCCGTTCCGGAAGTCCACGCAGCTCTTCGTCGCAGTGGCGGACCGCATGAAAGGCTCACCTGTCTCCACCCAGTGCATCTCCTCCTGGATCACCACCTGCATCCGCACCTGCTATGAGATGGCGAAGGTACCACTCCCGGGACCGATTACAGCGCACTCAACCAGAGCCCAAGCCATCTCGGCGGCTTTTCTGGAACGAGTGCCCCTGCAAGATATCTGCAGAGCTGCAACCTGGTCATCGGTCCATACCTTCACCTCCCATTATGCCATAGTACAACAAGCAAGAGAAGACGCAGCAGTTGGCAGAGCCGTACTGAGAAGGGCTTCGCGCCACTGACTCCTTCCCACCACCAAAGGTATGGCTATATAATCACCTACATGGAATGCATATGAGCAACTCTCGAAGAGAGAAAACAGGGTTACTTACCAGTAACTGTTGTTCTTCGAGATGTGTTGCTCATATCCATTCCAAACCCACCCTCCGTCCCCGCTGTCGGAGTCGGCAGAAAGAAGGGACTGGGGACCCGCGCGGTCGGTGGCGCCCTATATACCGCGCTATACGCGCGCCACTCCAGGGGGCACCGAGACCGACCGCTGGGTTGCTAGGGCAGAAAAGTTTTCCGCAGGCTCGTGCACGGGGCGCACACTCACCTACATGGAATGGATATGAGCAACACATCTCGAAGAACAACAGTTACTGGTAAGTAACCCTGTTTTCTGGGGTGCAAGACTGGGGAACTGGGGGAAGTGGCTGGAGTCTCTGTATTGTTGGTTCATGAGTAGCTGGGAAAGCATTCATGTAACTCACTTGGGTGTGTCCCTGCCTGTGGATGTAAGTGCAGTGCTTATCAGAAGTTTGTAGCTTGACATCAGCATTGCAGTGTGAGAGAGAGCCCAGGTTGGTGGGACAGAGGACTCAGCAGTCCCACAGTCCTGGTTGCACCCCAGGGAACCTCATCACAGTGGTAAGTAACTCTTCTTTTCCTTTTCCTAGATAGTAAGTCTTTAGACAGTTTATTATAGGATTGGCTACCAGCAGTGTCTTTGGTGTGAGACCTAAGATGCAATTGACCTGGGGTAAGTCACTGGTCCTTTGGGACTGGGAGTAACCTGAATATTGCTGTGCTCCTTGGTGTAAGAGACCATCTGCAGCAAAGGTAAGCTCACCATGGTGGCAAGACATATCAGCATACCCCAGGGGACTGTCTGTTACTCCATGTTAAGGCTGTCTAACAATCTGCCCTGAGGTTGGTACTCGTGCTCCTGAGCCACTGCAGGGCAGCTTGACAGCAAGTGTGGGGAAGGGGGGCAAAGAGAGTCCTAGTAGGAGAGGTTGGGGAGCGCTGGTATGAGGATTGGGGGCACAGAGAGCCCCTGGTGGGAGAGGTTGGGGGGCACTGGGATGGGGGAAAGAGACACAAAGAGCCCCTGGCATGGGGGGAAGAGGCACAGAGAGCCCCTGGCGGGGGAGATGGGGCGCTGGTATGGGGGAAGGGTGCACAGAGAGCCCCTGGTGGGAGAGGTTGGGGGGCATTGATATAGGGGGAGAGGGGCACAGAGCCCCTGGTGAGGGAGATGGGGGCGCTGGTATGGGAGAAGGGGACACAGAGCTCCTGCTGGGGACATTTGTCTGGACATTCCTGTCAGAACTGAAGAATGTTCTCTGACTTCCTCTCCCTGTGCTGACTGGCCGATTGCGCCAAACCTCCCTCTGTTCCTCTCCCACAGTCTCTTCACTTTAGCTTCACTGCACTCCTGCCCCTCCTCCCCTCTCCACCCTGCCCTGTTCCCCATCTCCTCCCATCCTTTTATTTTCTGTTTAGCTGATCCCCTCTGAAGAAAATCCAGTCCTGCCCCCTGTGACCCATTCATGCCTAGGATAGCCATCTGTAAATGCCAAGGTCAGGGCAGGCTGTAAAAGGAGAGCAGATTCTCCTAGCACTGGTGGGTGACACTGAAGTTAGACTTTCCAACCAGGCACAAACAGTGCTTCTGATTCCCTACACTGGTTATCAAGAAGCCAAAATAAAAATATACACAGCTCCCTTTGCTGCATTTTAGTCTCTGGCTTCCAATTAGCCACTAGGTTCAGTAAAGTGATAAGTTATTTAAAACTTTTTGCTCTTTACCAAAAAGGTTTTTCCTGACCCCAAAGGGTCAGCCACAGTATCAGATCAATATAAGTTTAGATTTTACCCAAAATACCACGCTGCCAGCCAATCCTTTAGTAACTAAAACTAAAGGTTTATTATAAAAAGAAACAAACAAACTATAAGAGAAATATTAAAGGATTAAAGCAATCAGATACATATAAATGATTTGAAAGTTCACATATATCATGTTTTTAATAGAATTGTGGAGTTTGCAGGCTTGTATAGTCCCTTTGGTATATACACAGTACCTGGATGGGTTTTAGTCCTTTGTTTTACAGCTTCAGTTCAGTTGTAGATGAGGTGATTCAGAGGTAGGCTGGAGACTGAAGACAACTAAAGACAAAATGGATGTGGTGCAGCTGCTTTTTATGTCCTTTGGCCTTTGCCATGCTGCTCGTGGAAATTTACAGGAATAAGATGGAGTTCAGGTTCACATGAGTGACTGGCGACTTATCGGGTATATTTTTTCTCCCCCTGGCCCATTGTACCTGTGAGTTTTCCCATCCTCCTCTCTGGGGTGTTGCCCAGAAACACAGTACAAATTGAAATATAGATACAAACATATTCATAACTTTCATTACAGATGTAACACATGAACATAAACATCATTATCTTACTTAGCACATTACAGCCTTTTTAACATTACCTGACAAAGCATATTTTATATGAATTATGATTTTGACATATTGATGTTAAATAATATAACAAATGCCCCCCATCCAGCCAGCGTGACACCCCCAATGTGAGATTTGTGTAGAAAGAAATAATCAGAGCTCCTGAATACACCTCAAGGGCCCCCCTAATCCAGCCAGCGTCACACCCCCCACACAAAATTGTGGCATTAACATGCCATTTGCTGCCATCCCATTGTTTGCTCTGCTGGTGTGTTCTCTCCTTCCCCAGCCTGTGTCTGTCTTGTCTATTTAGACAATATCATCTCAGTGTTTCCTTATACTCCCCCGTCTGCCCGTCCGTGTCCCTCTTGTCTTGTCTTGTCTTATCCTTGGATTGCAAGCTCCTTGGGGCAGGGCCCGTCTTTTAATTCTGTGTTTGTACAGTGACTTGTACAGTGGGGTCCTGCTTCATGACTGGGGCTCATAGGTGCTACAGTGATCCAAATAACCATAATAATATTGGAGGAGGTCAGGGGGTATTGTAGGGAGTCCTTGACAGAGGGAGATGGGAGGGTGGCCCATTGGACGCTTGTGGGATGGAATGAAGGGAGGTAAGGAGCTGTGCACAGTGAGCTACACAAGTTAGGAAGTGTGTGACTCTCTAGTCACTAGTGCATACAACATCCAAGTCAGCAGGAGGATGAAAGAGGTTTTGTGGAAAAACAGAAACACCAGCATCTTTTCTTAACTGAAAATGTCTAGTTACTGGAGGATGAGGAAGGAATTCAGTGTATGAGACCCATACAGATGCTCATAAAGCCACCTTCCCCACCAAGTATTAACAGGGTTTCCTTAGGAATGTTAGGAGCATGGAAAAGGTGGAATGTTCCTTAGTCATGCAACTGCAGTTCATTTGACTCATCCACCAGGTGAACATCTACGTGCAAAACCTAGGCAGAGGGAGCCCTCCACTGTTCATTTCATGCACCTGCATCCAGCAGTCAAAGGACTGTTTGCAAGCCACTGCAAAGCAAACAGGAATAATGTCAATAAATGTTCCCACTGCTGCCCTGGTCTTCACTTATGCAAAGTAGGGTGGGGCACTATGGCTTTGATACATGATAGGACTGAATTTATTAGCATAAATATTCAAATTCATGAACAGATTCTAACTGGAAATTATAATATATTATATATTACATTAATCTATATATAATATATTTCTCATATCCTGGGACCAACATGGCTACAATATTGCAAACAATAGTATGATATACTGACAGTTCATAGGGTCCTCTTGGGTTTATATGATATCCTTAGAATATGATGCTTCTTGGACAAGGTACAAATGTTACCATCATGCTCCTACTGTGCTGCTACAGGTAGGATTGTTACTGTCAAATCTAAACCTTCAGATGGCTTAGTAATTATGCTGAAGGCTCTTATTTAGATCACACTTAAATTGGTTGGGAATTCAAATAATGAAGGTAAAAATCACTTATCTGATTTTATGATCAAATTAGCTGCTTTGGCCAAGAAAACAATATAATGAAATCTCTGCTGACTAACAACCAGCCACCCTCCCATTCCCTAATTTTACCAAAGGCCAATCAAAAGCTTGACCAAACAGTGAGGTCAACACAGCTAACAAGTTCTGTTAACAAAGCCGTTTCTGTTGAAAATCAAATTGGTCAATCAATAGTGCTATGTGGTACCCCATATCCTCCATGCTTTGCTAGAGTAAAAAGCCTTAGGAAACTGTTGGAGTCAGGGAGAACAACAAGAGACATGGTGCAGAAATATATTAGGGAGGAATAAAGAAATACATTCGAAAGATACTTTAACACAGAATCAAAAGTCAGTTTAAAATGATTACAGCAGCACAACAGCTCTGAAGGTGTGCATTTATATATTCAGTTGCTGTGACTGTTCATGCATAGCAGGGATCTCTACATCTAGCTGGCCATTTGCACTTTCAGAAATGTGAATTGCATGTACAATCATAGTAAATGCCATGCAAAGTGAGTGCCTGAGCTTCTGAAAATCAGACCTGTTTCCCGTTACTCAGCAAGGTAGGTGCAACCATAAGGGCACGTCCTGTTGATTTTTCTGACTTTTCTTCGTTTTCTGCTCAGGGGGAACTGCAGGACTCATTTGTTCTCAATGCTGGTCCCACAACAGCCCCAATTTTGAAAATTTGAATCACTGTTCTACCTATGTACTTATACGATACCATAGTGTCCGAGCCCCTCAGAGATGTTAATGTAAGTATCCTCACAACAGGCAGGGCAGGATTAGTATGGCCATTTTATGGATGGGGAAGTGAGGCACGGAACAGTTAAATGGTTTGCCTCAGGTCATACAAGCAGCCTGTGACAGAACGAGGAACTGGCCCTTCCTTTCCTGAATCTTGTTCTAATGCCTTAATCACAAGACCACCCAGTTGGTCATGCCTTAGCTGTACACACATACATGAATATATGGTGCTTTTATAGTGCCAGGGGCATCTGCTGTGGTTGCTGGGATGTTTGCTGACATGTGGGTGCCCTTCCTAAATTCTTGCTGCTTATGTTGCCCTGGAGCCCTTTAATGGAATTTACACTGCACGTTAGGGAAAATGGGAGCAGGTGGTTTGCATGCATGGATCATCTGAGGGATGAAAGTGTTGCACAGTGAAATGAACAGCTGTGTTTGGAGCAAAGAACCTGGGAGGAAGGTAAATGTGTATAGTTTGCTTTAGAATTTGTATGTCAAGATGGGAAAGTGCCCTGTGAACACTGATGGAAGAATCACCGCTGCTGTCACTGATTTAAAAACAAACCACAAATCATTATGCTAGTGAGATGCTCGCTCCAGGCCGGCAGCGCCCAGCAATCCCAAGACTGTCAGCCCCAGAGTGATCTGTTAGCTTTGCTCTTCATCTGGGCCTGCTGCTTATTCCCCACTGAAAATCGTAATTCCATTTGCAAAATCACAATCATTTCCGTGTATGCAGCATAGCTGTAGCCATGTGGGTCTCGCTAGGATATTACCTCATATCCTAGCGAGACTTGTCTCATCTTGTCTCTCTAATCATTTCCATGGCAGCCTATTGTGATGTTAGGAAGAATTATACTGATTTTGCTAGAGGCAAGAGGGGGGTTGCCAAGAGGGAGGTGGTCAAAGCTCAAGATTTGGAGAGACCTGACAGTCCACTGACTTTCCAAGTGACCTTGAGCAAGTCATTTAACCTTTCTGTGCCTCTATTTCTTGATCTGTAAAATGGTGATGATGATGATACTACTGATTTTTTTACTAGGGTGTTGTGAGGTTGGGCTTTGAGATTCATTCGCCAAGGGAAGTATAGTAAACACAAAGGGGATATTTAGGGTTCTGGACACACGTAACCAGTAGTTTGTGCAGCCCAAGATTCCCACACGAATGCTACCTAAAACCTGGCCTGGATTATGCAGTCGTGGAATGGAGTTTTGACTCCCCTACAAGAATTGGCCACACCACAGGACTGCAAAGTATTATCATTTACTGTATTCGAGGGAGGAGTAAACACAAGTGAGCAAAATGAACTGGACAGAAGCAAAATCCTGTTCTCATGTCAATGTCCACAGTAAACATCCAGGGTCAATGGAAGAGAAACATGGAAAGCGTGTGATAAATCCTCCATTGCTACCAACATTTTCCACAAGGTTTTGGAATCCCAGGGAATTTTAGCTGGGCACAGGTATCACTTTAAACGATGAGCAGTCATGCTCTCTTGTCTTTCCTTTATCATTTTCTCTGGTTATAGCTATGTTGCCTGGGGCTGTGATCCTGTAGCTTTGCCATGGCTAAGGAGTATTGGATTCAGGCAACACATATAAAGGGGGTGTTCAGGGAAGCCCAATAAATGGTGTTGGCAATTTAGTAGGTGGCACTGCTTCCTTCTGAGTCAGTACAGGGCAAATGTGAGCTGAGGGACTGATGTGCTGAGACTGATGATGTCTTTCCTATAATGTAGAGTGTAAAAGCAAGGGCCTGACCAGTTGTGCTCATTACAAATTTTGGTCTAGAGTCTCAGTTGAACTAGGACGCTCCTTGGCACTCCTGTTGGGGGGCAGAGGTGGTGTTGTGGCAACTTTCTGCCCTCTCTCCCAAGCCTGAGGGTTAGCTGGGGACCACCAGAGAAACTGTGTTTGAAAAGCCACAGAGCTGCTGGAACTGATTGGAATAGGCTCTGAGGGACTGTTCTGTTGGCCCTGGATCTTTAGAGCGCAGTGCATGTAGGGTGATGGTGCTATAAAGTTGCACACAGAGACTTTATGCCATCAGTTGATTCTTCTGTAACAGGGGAATTCCCGGCTGGCTCTTTAGGGCAGTTTTAAATCCCCTTTGTGCTTCTGGATTGATGCCAAGGGGACTTAGCCTGGGCTATGGATCTGCCCACCTGTGGCATTTCTAGCATCAGCCTCCTCTAAATTCCTTCACCTTGCTAGAACAAGAGCCTTCTCTTCTGCAGCTTCTACTATCTGGTACAGCCTCCCTGTATCATCTGGAACACATACCTTTCCTCCCAGGCCTTCTTTCTCCAATTTTAATGAGCTAAGTGTGAATTTTGTGAATACTCTCGTTAATTGCTAGTCTATGTTTAGGGTTAATCACTATCCAATGGAGCCAGTTTCCCTTTGTGCATCCCATTAATAATTTTGAATAATGACTGAACTCTGGTGAGCGTAGTGGGATACAGTTCCTATGAAAGAGGCTATACAAGTTGGTGTGAATTATCCTCTTACCTCCTTCCTAAATACTTAGGACTTGTCTACACTTGAAATGCTACAGTGGCACTGTAGACACTGTCAATGTAGACACTACCTATGCCAAGAGAGGATTGCTCCCATCAGTATAGGTAATCTACCTCCATGAGATGTGGTAGCTAGCTCAATGACCTAGCTCCATTGACTTAGCGCTATCTACACTGGGGGTTAGGTCGGCTTAACTACGCTGCTCAGGGGTGTGGATTTTTCACACCCCTGACTGATATAGTTAAACCAACTTAATCTTCTAGTGCAACTTAATCTTCTAGTGCAGACCAGACCTCAGAATCCCTACCAGTTGGTTTACATTAGCTGTTCAAACAGCATTTGTCTGGCCTCCTTTGCTGTTAAACAGAATGAGGAGATTCAGTAATGCCATTATACCCTGGAGTTAATGCAGGAGATTATTAATGGGATGCACAAAGGGAAACTGGCTCCATTGGATAGTGATTAGCCTTAAACATACACTAGCAATTAACGAGAGTATTCACAAAAATGATTACGGAACTGGAGGGATTGATCTATGGGGAAAGATTAAAAGAACTGTGTGTATATCTAACACACACACACACACACACAGAGAGAGAGAGAGAGAGAGAGAGAGAGAGAGAGAGATTTGCTATGTGATGAAAGGGAGGCCTGAAGACTCTATGCAAGCATATGAAGAGTGTAGACACTGGAGAGAGCAGATCTGTTTAGCTTATTATTTATTTGCATTGTGGCAGCACCTAACTGCTCCAATCAGGATCACCATTGGGTTAGGGCTGTGATAGGGAGGCATGATTCCTGCCCAATGGGACAAGTTGATAAAACTATGACTAGCAGGATGGAAATAAGCAAAGGAAAACTGAGGTTGAATATCAGGAAACATTTCCTAATGGTGATATCTGTTTGATGAGGAATAATCTCATAAGAGAAGTTATGGAAGCTCCATTACTTGGGTAATCTAATATGGAGCTGGACAAGACACTGGGGAATATAAAATAAAGAACAATCCTGCATTGGATCCAGTAAGTCTTTTTCTTCTCTCAGTTGCATGATTCTATAATTCGGCAAGTAGAGGAGGGCGAGGAACTGAAAATGTTGATCTTTGGTTTCAATGCATATGAGCTGAAGCTAAAAGAACAAGTTAACTGATTTTGAGAATGGGGAAATGGGCATATTCAGCATTGTCTTCAGCTTGGGACCTTAGGTAACGTCAGAGGTACTGTGTCTATGTGTGTGCATGCGGAATATAGGGCACCTCCAACTGCTTTAAGGTAAACAGGGAACTATGTCATGTCTATGTATGGTACAGCTTAAAGTACTGTTAATTAAGGGCTGTGCTCCCACTCACAGCCTTAACAAATTGCTCATTTGCACTTCATGTGGCAGCAAAACACTCAGTCTGAAGCCCAGCACTGTAATTACCCTCTCTCTCTAATCTAGAGTCCAACACCCACAGTTTCTAACACTAGATGACAAAATACTTTTAAATCCACTGAGCAGCAGACAGTGGGAAGATACAATATCATCTTCATCATCCACATGAGCCATCTGTGGGTAGTGGGACAGCTGAGGAGGGAATCTAAGGTCTAAGAAGAGATCAAAACCTCTCTTCTCTGCGATCTTCCGCGTATGCACAATGTGCCCAGCCATTTAATGGTGTCATCATCTGCCAAGTGGAAAGCTGGTAGCCTGCTGTTGAAATAAATCAGAGGGCACTCGACATGATATGCAACATAGTCTGAAGTTGACCTGAGCTGCATCGTGGGTCATTAGAAAAAAAACCCATTTAAAGAGAGTGGCCACACAGTTGCTCTGTCCTGTTCGAAACTGGTTCAGAGAGGATGTGATGGGACTTTCATAAACCCCAGATTATGTTATTGCCAATTAGATAGAAGGGAAAGCAGACAGAGTTGTGTTGCCTCACTTTTCAAGTTTGAACCTTATCATCTTAACCAAAGCATTTTAAGATTAAAATCAGTGATTAATGGGAACATTTCATCTCAGTCAGACAGAGCCCTAAGGCCCAACATTCTCAGTTATCTTTGAAACTGGAGATGGGTCTCGAGGGGGAAAGTGAGGGTTCAGATCTGGAATTTCTCAAAGCACCATGCTACTTCTCAAAGTTTGGGGTTTTCACATCTGGGATTTTGGTTCAGCCCATTGAGTCAGTAGAAACATTCAGATCTGGATATGCAAAAACTTCCCCAAATTGGGAGGACCTTCATGCCATTTTTGGTTCTGGCTTTATTCTGACTACTGGATCAAAATTCTAGACTCGTGAACTCACCCATGGGGCAGCAGGTTTATTAGTAAGGCTGTATATTATACTGTCCACCCAAGGTACTCCATATAGACAATCTCTGGGGTCAGAGCAATTGTGACAGTGGGAAGTGGGCTGGCTGTGCCAATTGGTTTTGGTGGTTTCACTTGCAGAACACTTGACACACTCCCAGCTGTAACTGTGGGGAGAATAGAACATCTTCAATGTGGTGACGTTTATGTAGTGACATTTAGGCACCACATTGATAGGTACCTTAGAAATAGCTGCAAGAGAGATTAGATTACCTCTCCCTGTCATGTCATGTCATGACATTGACATATGGCTTGATCTACTATGCTGCGTGTTAATATAATCTTCACTGAAGTCAATAGGAATTCTCTTTGCATGATGATTCTATGCCATATCTTTTCCTCGAAGGGCAAAGGTCGAAACACTATGTGCAGGCTAACCATTTCACTTCTTATTATTTACTATTGATGTTACGGTAGACCCTAGAACCCCCAGTCATGGACTAGGACCCCACTGTGCTAGGCATTGTACAAACCCAGAACAAAATAACGGTCTGTGTCCCAAAGACAATCTAAGTACCTGGACTGAACATGGATTTTTCCTTCATTCAATATGGCAGCCAAATTGTTATTTAATTTCCAACCTATGTTGCACAGCTCGGTGAATTTACTGTGTTGGTGGGGACATTCCATTGGTTTGGAGGAATCCTACCCCTCTATTAGTATGGAGGCATTAGATTTTGACAAAGTGGTACTCCCAACAAGCAGAATGCATCTCACTGCAGACAAGCATGAAGTGATAACTGGCTTCTTCAGGATATTATGAAAATAATCTTGCATTGTTTTTTCATTTTTTTAACCTCATGAGTATTTTGACTATAATAGGATTGGCACTGCTCCAGTAGATTCTAGGTGCTCCCAAGTCCATCTTTATTGACCACAGTAGCCTCTGGTGGTAGGATTAGATCCAAGAAACTCTCTAGTTTTGTAAGTCAGGTTCAACTGCACAAGAAACAAATCCAACTTGAACTGCCCCTCCTTTGTTTTTGTATATTTACAAAATCTGAGTAGTTAAAATACATCAGCAGCCATATTATAGATGAAAAGGCTCTCATCTCTAGTTTTGCTTTATTTGCCCTTGTGACTATGATACATGGCAACATTTAAGAATCTTTACTCAGTAGTGTCTTCATTATCTCTATAGGTAAATGGCAATGGAGAAAAATTGAGTTTGTGACTTTTACCCACTGTATATGTTGTATAAGAAAGGCCAGACAGATTTATTTTGCTTCTTCTTTACCTTGGAAATATCAGGTTCTGACCTTCCTGTATTTTCTGGAGGACTTCTTAGAGGTCTGGAGATATAATGGAATTATGACATTGCTGGAACAAGAGACTGAAACCCGTCTAGTGAAGAAGAGAAGGGATTTTTATTCAGATTGCTGAAAACTCTGTGTTTTGTTTAACATATATTTAACTGAAAAAACGCGTGGGAGAAAAACACTCTCTGCAAAATAAATTTCAACATCTCTTTTCCTTCACAGTTGAAGACTGACTAAGCTCCCCCTTCGCTTCTCTAATCCTCAGGGGAGTCTGTCAGCTAAATCACAGAATAATAATTTAAAAGAAAATAAAGGTGTAACCTGCCTCTTCTTTCCCTAGTCCTGCCCCCCAAAATTACTCAAACCATATAATAAAAAAGCAAAAGAAAGCAGAAACACAATTATTTTCCCTTTCTGGTCAATTATAATTTCTAACAGAATTGTCCATCCCAAGATATGTAGAACATTTCTTTCTTAGAAAGTAAGGTACTCCTCAATAGGCCTGTCTATACTAGAGTTTTCAGCTATTTTAACTTGAGTTAATTGGTTGCTAATTAACTCAAATTAATAAATTTAACTGTAAATGTTAATCTAGATACAACACATACATTTGTTCCTAGTTTACCCTAAGAACAAACAGTTGTGGAGTGTCTAGATTAGCATTTACAACTGTGTTATATTAATTTGAAAATCCTATTATTTATAGAGACTTTCAGAACTGCAGTATACATTATACACAACAAAGTGCACAATCCTAATGATTATTTTTCACTTTGCAGGTACCCTTTAAGAGACGGCATGTTGTTGCATGTCTGTTCAATTCATGGCACCCTACAGCTGCAAAAGGCAGGAAAGTCTGGGAAATGGAAAGAAAAAATGGACAGGCAGAAATCCAGGGCTGGAAGTTCAGCTGTGACAAATTTCAGGATGAAGGTGGAGGGGAAAGCAATTCTAAAGCCTTGTCTAACACAAAACTTGAACCCTTAAACTAAAAAAAGGTTAAAATCAATTTAGTCAAACCAGTATTAACCCCTTTGTGGATGAGTGGCCTAAAGGCTGCTCTAAATTGTGTCTGCTGAGGACCAAATCAAGCATTGAGGATTCTAACTCTGCACCTGGCCCACTCTGCTTCTTATGTAGCTTCTACCTAAAGGAGGGAGGCGAGTGGGCTGCATAGAACCAGCTACACCAGTTTTACACCACCTCTAGATTCTACTTTATAGCTACTTTGTGCTACTTGAATAGAGCAATGAGGCTGAATTAGGGAATAAGTATTTAGTCCCATGTCTCTTAGCAAGGTTGTAAAAATGCTGAAATTAGCAGAGCCTTGTCTGCATTAGGGCTTTCAGTGGTGCAGCTGAATTTCTGGGATTCCCTGGTATAAACATAGCCTAGGGCTCCCAAAGTTGTCATTCAAAAAAAAAAATTTTTTTTCTAGAAGATAGGCAAGGTAAGAAGTTGCCTTTTGAGTAGCCCCAGATAGGCTTGGCTGTTAACACCTTCCTGAGAAAAGACAGAGGAATTCACACCTTTGCTTTAGCTGGAGAAAATTTTCTGCAAAACTGGCCCTAGGTTAAGAGGGCAGAAAACATCATTTTATAAAGTAAAGGCTGATTGTGAGAGAATAGGCTAAAAAACACTACATTTTGCAAAACACAGCGAAACTTGTGTAAATCCCCCAGAACTGCAGAATCTATAATATTGTGTTGTCCCTTCCACTGATCTACAATAATGAAAAACAAGACAGGTTTTGTTAAGAATACGGCAACATTAAATGTGAACGTTACTTTTGTTGTTGAGACAAGGTGGGTGAGGTAATACTTTAACTGGACCAACTTCTGCTGATGAAAGAAACAAGCTTTTGAGCTGCACAGAGCTCTTCCTGAGGTCTTGTTGTTGGGCTGTTAATATAAAAAGGGACCCTGTCAGATCTACGAGGACAAAATTTAGAGTTTGAAACCCCACAATTTATCCAAAGCTTATCAGTACAATGGGCGCTATAGTTTTTTCCTTTTAAAATGTCAATGGAAACAATGTATTTGAAATGACAAATATTTTCCTGCAGTGTTTGCAACCCAACAGCTTTGTGTTAATTCATGAGGACTTGAAAGTGATGTAGAGGCCTTGCCTAATCAGGGAAGTTGCACCATTTTAACTTGAACCAGTTTTTAAGCTGATTTAGTTAAACTGCATGGACACTCTGATTTCATTTTGAGAGGTTTATTTTGCTTTACTTAATCCTAATTTGTTTTAAATAAATTGAAATAAACCTAAACCAAAATAAATCCTCACAGGGGTTTGTACCAGTTTAACCAAATTAGTTTAAAATCACATCTTTAGTTAAATTAGTGTGACTTTCTCATGTAGACAAGGCCTGACTATAAACAAAAGTGAAACTGGTAAAATCTCTTTTCATTGTCAATTTTACTTCAATTCAAAATGAATAAAGTGTAAAAAAGAAAAAGAGCTTTATTTTATAAAATAGATTATTGATAACTCAGTATTAATACTCTGAACTGTTATTGGTAACACAAGTAAACCCTTTTTTAAACCTGCCATTCTCCCTTTGTCATAATTTTCTTTGCATTTAATGACTATGTTCAAGCCCTAATGAAAAGTTGAAGTGTCATAGTTTGAATGTGACTTTTAAATAGTTGAATATACATACACAGCCTATCATGCTGACTATTTCTGTCTCCTTGTACTCCCCCATTTGTCTGTATCCATCTGTTATTTCTTTTCTTACACTTAGGGTATGTCTATGCTACAAAGTGTGTGTGTGTGTGTGTTCTTTCTTTTCTTCCACACTACTGGTTGATGTAGCTATGTCGACCTAACTTTTACATGTAGACCAGGCCTTAGATTGTGAACTCATTGGGACATGGACTCTCTTTTTGTTTTGTTTGTACAGCCCCTGGCACAATGGGGTCCTGGTCCACAACTAGGGCTCCTAAATGCTAAGGTAATATAAATACAGTAATAACAGCATAAATTCATTCTTCACCATAAGAGTGAGATGCTTTAAATGCTGTTTTAAAATTAATCCCAAATAAGTGTTTTTCTGCAAAAATGAGACTGGGGCAGTTCTCTTGCATGCAACAGTGAGTTCTGAAACTACACAGAATAATCTGGATATTACACCCATTATAGCTTTAGCCGGTGGTCCTGTAATTAGAGCTGTAGAGATGCAATGTCAGCCCATGTGGATCTGATTACAGGATTGAGATTTTACCCTGTCAACTCTATGGGACTGGGATCATAGCTGTGGACAGCCGGTGGGTGCTAAAGAAATAAGCTCCCCTCATTTAGATAAAGAGTACAGTGTATTTAAATAAATGTTCCGCCACAGAATACTGCTGGGGCTAGAGAATTTATCTTCATCTAGGTACAAATGTGCAACAACCTACGTAACACTCTGATTTATGCTTTAAACGCATTGAACCACTGGGAGCTGCAAATATTCGCAGCATCTCGTCCCCCGCTCTAAGAGGTCCAAGTGATCAGATTTGCCCTGCCCCCGACAAGATCACAGCCAACCAGAACGCTGCAAAACTTCCGGGCGTGGCTTTCCGGCCCTTGGGACCGCCCCTCTTTGTTGCGGCAGCCAATAGGGACGCTCAGAACGTCGGCGGCTGCCGGGTAACATGGTTACGTGTCAAAGAGTAACACTTGATAATGGAACATGGAATAAAGCGAAAGAGGCAGGAGCAGCTGCCGCCGCCGCCCGGGGAGTCCATGGTGCAATGAATCCTGCTGCGACCAGGTGAGGGGGTAGGCTCGGGAGAGGGGATGCATGGCAGGGGTGGGGTGTCTGTAAAGAATGGCTGGCAGCTGCAGCAGGGGAAGCACCCACCCACTCCCACCCTAGTCCTCTGCTGCTGGGGATCGCTTGCGAACGGACCCTTCCCGAGCTGAGCCTAATAACAGCAACACTGTTAGTGCTGCAGTCCGGCTCTCTAATGCTGCTGGTGGCTGACACAAAATCCCCAGGCTCCGAGGAGGGGAGGGGAGGGGGAGTGCGGAGTGCAGGGTCTCTGGGCTTTAGTTCGAGGGGGATTAGGTTACACTTACATTTTGGACTCCAGCATTGTGCCAAATTGAACTGGGTGATGCAGACGGGAATCTAGCCAGAGTGCTATCGTCTTTTAATGTGGCAGCCAGTGGCTTTGGAGAGAGATCTAGCCAGGTCCAGGTCACTGTCTGTCAGCCCCTGGTGGGGAGCTGAGTCAGGGGTAACATGGAGAGGGACTAGGCAGATTGCTAATGTCCGCCTTGTGTGATGCCCTCAGGAGTTTTACAGAGAGGTGTCTCTCCAGATCGCTATTGTCCTTTTGTCTGTCAGCCTTGATACAGAGGGGGATCTAGCCATGTTGTTATCCTCTTGTGTGCCAGCCTTGGGTGATGCAGAGAGGGCCCTAGAGGTGCTATGGTAAGCTGAATGCTGTGCATAAACTCTGCTCCTCCTCTTCTTCTGCTAACATGGTTTCTCTTTCCCTCTCTCTCTCACTCTCTGCTGGTTTTAGATTCAGCCCACAAGAGAACAAACCCAGCAGCACTCAGGCTGGCTAATGTTAGCTAATGACCACTCCTTGCCTGATTGCTGTGGCAGCAAGTGAGATGGATAAGGCTTCATTGTTGTGACATTGAACTGTATACATACTCCCTACTTGGACTGCTCTCACAATTCAAACCCATCATGACGGGCTCTACTTCCAATGCCCATCACTGCCCGCATCCCAAAGGAGCCAAAGGGGGCCGGTCAAGGAGTACTCATGCACGGCCAGTCAGCACAGCCAACAACGGGGGCTCGGAAGAGGAAGACAAAGATGGAGGGGTGCTTTTCCTTGTCAATAAAAGTGGCTTCCCTATCGACGGGCAGACCTGGGAGAGGATGTGGGTGCATGTGGCAAAGGTGCATCCTGCAGGCAGAGAAATGGTGGAGACAATAAGGAATGCTGCATACTTGGCTAAAGTAAGTGACCCTAGACCTTGGCAGAACCCTGAAACCTCAGGAAACTTAGTCCAGCAGTTGCTTTCCTCTGTCTCATGAAGCGAGTGTGTATGTTCTAGCTTGAGTGCAAATAACAGCTCTGCTGTTAAGGTTGCCTAAGTTTTTCATTCTAAGCACCTGTTTTGTGTCACTAATAACTTCTTGAAAACATCATCTATGGATTTCTAGGCTTAGTCTCTGCCAATATATGTGTATGTTTGCAACTATTTATTGACAGCTTTAATGCTTCAATGGCAATGCAAGTAAAGCTTTGTTTTCACTGCCACACAGATTTCTTTTTAACAGTGAGATAACTAATATGCAATGGTTATCTCACTGTAAAATCCTAGTAGAGATAAGGCACCATATTTTATTATTTATATTGCTTCAGCACCTAGGTCAAGAAAGATCTTGAAAGTGAAAACAAGTAGCTTATATTTGATTCCATAGACGAGGAGCCAGTGGAAGGAGGCCAACAGATGGGTGATGTGGTGAAAGTGACAGGCTAGGAAAATGATCTTTGCAGCAGCACTCTGAATGGATATGAGTGGGAGAAGACTGTATTTGTCAAAGCCGGAGAAAAGGATGCTACAGTGATCAAGATATGAAATAATGAGAGCTTATATGAGAGTTTTGCTGTGTGAAAGGATAAGAAAGGCCACATCTTGCTGATGGTCTGCCGCAAGAATCTGCAAGATTTAGACATGGACCTCTGTTTAGGTTCTCCCATCCAGGCTGAATTTCACAGTGGAGTTTACCACAAGGTAGCGAGTAGGCAAGGTTGGTGCTATACCCTCCACCCGTGGCTGACCTCACTTAGTTTACCTTGCAGTAAAATTAAAATGCCTCATCTCTACTAGGGTTTTAGCTAGTGCACATTAGTTAATCCACAGTAAAGACACACTTATTTTTTTACGGTATAGACAAAACCTACATTGAAAATTAGCAGGTTACCAACCCGCACTGAGAAGTGCCTTTGAGTGTTCCAGTGAACATTGGTTTTGATTTGGCAGTTACGAGAGCATGAGAAGCGCCCTTCACAGATGGGCAGCACACTTGAAACACCACTGACATCTTAAAAGCAATGTTCAGATGGAACATCTGCTGCACTGTGCACAAATGTACAGCTCTGCTGCGCTGCTCAGTGAATATGTCCATCCTGAAAGGTGCAGATTGAATGAGGAAGCGCTCTTAAGGAGTCCTGCCTTAGCCAAAGCAATCTTAAACCAGCCTTGACTTCACAACCTTGGTATGGCCTTTCCTGGCCTTTGAATCTTTTATTTTGGTTCTGTTTAGATTGTTAAAGCTCTTCAGGACAGGGGTTGCCTACACACTCTGTGCAGTGACTAATACAATGGGGCCCCATTCCTGGTTGGTGCACAAGCACTATAGTAATAAACACAATTAATAATTGCACACCTTTGGCAATCTCTTCATAAAAAGGGTGAAATCTTGGCCCCATTGATTTCAATAGCAGAATTCCTATGGACTTTGTCTAGGGGCCAGGATTTCACCTAGAATGTGTGTATATGAGACTTTGGGGAAATTTAGATCTGAGACTGGGCTTCACATCTGGAGCCCATCTCTTTCCCTCTTCCCTCCCTCCTCCATATCTGTACTGATTTCTGAATGCAAGACTGAAAACCCTAGGTGAGGAATAGATACTTTGCATGTAGCTTTTGCATGAACATGTGAGTTTAATGAAAGACTCCCCTGGGGGTAGGCGGGCATAAGGCACGTAAGCCATGGCATACGCTTTAGCATTTCCTGCTGGCAACATTTCCTACTGAGACTAGCAGGTTTGTTTGGCTGTTCATCACACTCTGCTCATCTCTCTGCTGCTGCATTAGTAATCATGTTGTGTTCAATGATCTGACTACCCTCCGAGATTATGGATTTTGATTCTCTTCTCACACACACTAGTGTAGATCAGGAGTAAACACTGCTGGGAAAGGAGATTGGGGTGGGCAGGGAGACCGGTTTGTTAAATGTGCTGTGTGTACGAACTTCAGGTGGCAAGTTATCTCTGTTCTTTACCTAGGTTAGTAACTAGGAGCCCTGTGCTCTTCTCTGCTCTGTGACGCAGAAGAGGGCAAACACATGGAAGGGGGAAGAGACAAGGCCCAGATGGATAAAGGGAGTTAGGCACCGCAATGCCTATCCTTTAGGCACCTAGAAAATCACTAGAACAGCAGTGGGCTGCACAAAGTCTGAGTTCAGTGCCTAGGCTCCCTATAACATGAATGGAGAGAGAGAGGCACCTAACAATGGGAACCATAAAAACCAACGTGCTAAGTCGGAAGATGCCTAAGATAGCCAGTGGGAGATGCCAGGAAGGTTTAGCGTCCTCTATTTGGATTCTGAATCACTTTAATTCCCAGGGATGGGCAATGAGTTTTCATCCCTTTCTGGAAAGTTGCATTTGATTGCACAAATCATCTTAGCATTAGACCCAGAACTTCTTAGTGTAGAGCAGTAAGCAGCTTCTGAATTGCTCTGTTAGGCTGCCTTTATTAAGACAAATGTAAATTACAGAACCACAAAGCTGCTCTTCTCTACCTCACCACGTGGGATTCTGGGGAAATGATTGATTGAGCTCCCAGTTTGGAAATGCCAGCATTCTCAGGATTATCCCTACCTATCCCTGTCTTCAATTTATTATCAGTGCCTAGTAAATTGTACAGGTCCTTTGACTAGTACTTTCCTATAGTGCCAGCTAGCCTAGGCTCTCAAAGTGCCTTGTGAACACTAATGAATGAAGCCTACCAATGATCTCCCTGATGGCTCCACTCTGCTGAGTAATAATGGGAGTACTTAAAACGGGGGAGCAGAGTGAGGCCCTGGGGTCAGTAAGTATTACACAGGGGAGACCAAGGTGCAGAGGCATTAAGTGACTTGCACCAGGTCAGTAGGAAACCTGTGGTGGAGCTGGCAATAGAACTCAAATGGCTTGAAACCCAGTCCTTTGACTTAGCCTCAAGACAATCCTTCCTCTCTCTATGGGCTCTAATACGGACGTTGGAGTGACTTGGATCTCATCCATATCTTATACTGGGATAGCCCCTTTGATTTCAGTGGAATTATTCTTGAATAACATTGGTATGAGATCAGAATCTTTCCCTTTGTCTTAAGTCTCTCTGACTCTGTCACTCACTTTAGAATTCATGAAGGGCTGGTTTATGTTTCTTTCCCTTCTGTGGTCTGTCAGCTGTTCTGTTATCCCATTACAAACTCTTGCAGATGTCTTACTTATGTGTGTTGGGATATGTGGCTATAACTGGAGGACTCTATTTTTGATGGCACAATATTTACAGCGAGCCACACTTCTCTTTTAAATGGCAGGTTAAAACTTTTCTGCATTAGCATTTCATGTACAGAACTCTGTATCTTAGCACGTTTGTCTGGAGCGGTTGCTAACTGTAGGTGTAAATTGAATGGAAAAATGTAAGTTGGAAGCGTGGAAGATCCAGAGGCTAAATCTTCTCCTAATTGTAAATGTGCTAAAAGTTGATATTACCCAACTGGTGCTACCCAAGGTATTTTTTAAAAAATAAAGCAAATTAAGATTTTAGCTTCTGGAGTTCTTTGTTCATAAGACAGTCCTCAGATGTGAATTTCTACAGTTCACTTGGATTTGTTGAGCCAGATTCATCCCTAGCATAACTCTAGTGGTTTCAGTGGAGTTATTCCAAAGAATAATTTGGCCCTATGTATTTTACTCAAAGTTTCTGTCTGTGGGTAAGTACACAGATTAAGTGAACTACACTATAGAGTACTGCATTATTAGTGGTGGAGGGAGGTTTTCACAGGCTATTTCCACTTGTGATACACTCCTCTACAGGTGATGCTTTGCAGGGGGTAATGGGTAGCCGTCCACTGACTGTCTTCAGTGGCACTGGCTAACTGTATGTCTTCCGTTTGGCATTTAAATGAGAGGAGCAAATGGTACTTCACAAAGTAGGGTTCTTGTCACTTCACTTCTTGCATGTGGCAAGGAGAAGAGAGACTCCTCAGTGGGGACAGCACAGGAGGAGGAGATTAATGGGTTTCTGAAACTGAAATTTCCTGAGGAGATATAGGACCTTTGGTCTGACAGCTCTGTCATTATTATGGTGCAATAATACTAACCTTGGCTGACATCCTGGCTCTGTTGATCTGTGGTACTTATATGCGCCTTCCTTCCTCCCCCGATCCTCTAGTATCTGAGCACTCCTTAGTCGTTAATATGTTTATTCTCACAACACCCCGTGAGGTAAGGAAGTGCAATAATCCTGTTTTACACATGAGGAACTGAGGCTCAGTGATTTGTCTGTACCCAGGTCTCTTATGGCCTAGGCTAGTGCCTCAACCACAGGACCATCCACAGTGTTGAACAGGGAGGAAGGAAGTCACGAGCAAAACTTCCATTGACTTCAGTTGAGCGAGGTTTCAACCCCTGGTATTTATTTAAGAAACTGGCTTTGATAATTGCTCACAAATTGCAAGTAGAACAAAACCTGCTCACATAGTGTTGATAATCTTCAGCATTCAAAGCTCTCTACTTTATTTAAATTTACTAAGCATACTCCTGGCTGTTTGACGCTTACATATATGTAAGTGAAACATTTAGTATGTCTGCTTGCTAGCTTTTAGATCCATCTTTTTCCTCGAACACAGAACCTGTTCACCTCTTCATTTTCCTGGTCCCATCTCCCTGACTACTGGAACTAGAGTTAAGAAGATTGCTACTGCATTTACTACTGCCCCTCTGTAGATGTTCAGGTAATCTAGACAACATGGAAAACTTGTTCTTCTAACAGCAAGGTATTCCTGGCACAATGTTTTTGCTGATCAGCATCTTGACTCTGCTGGGTTGGCTGTGGTTGGCATAGACCAGCTCAGGACTCTGTTAAATGGAACTATGTCAGCCTCATCGAGTGCCTGATTCTGGGAGGGGATGAGCACTTGCCGTTTCCATTGACTTCAGTGGGAGTTGCAGGTGCTCAGCACTTTTGAGGATCAGGCTCTGACTGGGGCTAAGGCTGGCAATATTGTTATAGAGCCTGCTTCTGCTCCCACTGAAAGCCATGGCAAAATGTCCATTGACGTTGTGTGTCAGTTTTGAGAAACAGTGTTGTCTACAAGAGCATTCTGCTTTGGCAGACACATGGGCCTGATTCTCCACACAGTGTCAACTCCACTCGGATGGAGTGGAGAGGGGTAGGTGCAGGGAGTTAGTTGCAATGTAGGGCCACCCTGGGTAAGTTAGGGCTGAATGGGACAGCCTGCCATATGCCACTGGCATAATATTCATGGCTGCTAAACCAGTGGAAGATCAGTTATAGTGGAGCTTCATTTTGCCATAACCCTCTTCTCCCTGCCCATCCTCCAACACACCCCTTCCTTCTCTTTATGCTGGGCAGGAGGGTGACTCGTAAAGTGGTTTCGGCCACTATTCTGCTAGTGTAGAAGGGGAATTCTTGGCAGGGTTTGCCCCAACAGAGGGGAGAGCCTGGCCCAGAGATTGCTTTTGGATTATAGTGGTTTTCAGACCTACACAGGAAATATTTGTCCCAGTGTTACCTGTCTTGGGCCTCCTTGTGTCTCTTGTTTGCTCTGATTAACAGTCTTTCCCTGGCAGTTTTGGGGGCTGAGAAGAAAGTTGAAGGGTGGCTCGTCTGTAGTTAAGCTCTTTGACTTCTACTAATCTCTCTTGCTTTCAGGCTTTAGTGTAAGAGGCTTTCAATCTGAGGGGCTTTGACTGGTGTGTGTCATCAAACAAATGTTATCCTTGATTGGGTGAACTGAATTCTGTCACAGAACGAAGGGCCCAATTAGGGTCTGAGCAGCATTGGGAGGAAGAGGTTGAGAGAGCTCAGGAAGCTGAAACAAGTGGTTTGTGCTTTGGGAGCAGAAGTGGGGAAGGCTAGCTAGCTAGCAGTGCCGTCTGCACTAGTAGCCTCAGAGATGGGTGTCATGGGGAGGATACGGCTCACTGGATGGTGCCTGGAGGGTTGCCAGCATTGTATCTAGAAAATACGGGACAGACCTCAGATGTCCCCAATCTTGTCTTGAACCTCTGGGGGCAAGTCCTTTTCCCCTCACTTCCATGCGTCCTAGGGTTTCTCTCTCTCCAGTCGTGGATGCTGTAGAGAACCCAAGGCTTCCGGTGCTGGGCCAGCAGCCACTGTGACTCCTGTCCAGGTTCTGCCTGGGCACCAGGAGTCGACTTGGAGGCTGCAGTTGCTGGTGTTTGCCAGCTGCAGCACTGTGCACCCTGCTGGGGACGTTGGCTGAGACTCTGAGCAAGGAGGCTAGACCCTGGGAATACTGACTCCCTCCTGCCAGACAGAGCCCCTTCCTGATCCTGGCCCTTTAGCGCAGCTCCAAGGCGCACAGCCCCATCCACTTGCCCTTCAGGCAAAGCAGACGTATCATGCTCAAAGGCAGGAGTCAGCAACGGGCCAGTACACACGGGTGCATCTTTTCACTCCCCCCTGGCCCTTGAGCGCGGCGGCACTCTCTGCTTTCCCTGCACAGCACTGAAGGGCCGCAGTCCGGAGGGGAGTGGAAAGATGTACCTGTGAGTACTGGCCCCCTGCAGTTGAAATACAGGATAAAAGGCATCCTGTACTGATTTATTACAGGCCAGGCAACTTTCTATTTACAAAGGACTTCCCTTTCAATAGAGGACTGCTGGTCGCCCTAGCGTGGAGCTACTTGAAAACCGTTCCTGAGAGCATGGAGGGCTCCCCAGCGCCCCTACAGCTGGCTTCCATAGGCATAGTCCCTCTGCTGGCACCTTCCTCTTCCTCTCTCACTGTGGCGCCGCTGCAGGTTTCTTGACTGTCTAGAGAATTGGGTTTGAAAGTATTATTGCATGGCTTGACCTGTAAGTGCTTGGAAATTCAGCGTGGGCAGGAGCATGGAAAGCTCCACAGACAACAAATACCTGTTTTTCTCTTGCTGCCCAGCCCTAGAAGGTGCGGGGCACTGCCTGTGGAATGCTCAACACCCCCGGCAGCTCCCACGGAAGTCAGTGAAACCGAAGGTGCTCCCTGCCTTGCAGGATCAGGCCCTTGGTTGCTACCTTGGGGGGGAATTGTTTGCTGTGTGGTGTGAGACACAGCAGGGTTCCCTGGCTGGCCTTCGTGGATTCCAGGCAGACCCATCCTTAGTATTTTAACAGAATTTATTGTTTTGTTATGCTTGAAACCATTACACTGCCTTGCAAATCTGACCTTTCCTGAGCCATTGAGTTTCTGTCAGTGAAAGCCTGCATGTGCCTCACGTGATTAAAAAAAATCATTTAAAACTGTATTCTCTGACTTCACGTACGTACAAAACTTCAACATCTAGTCATGCCTACATAATGGGACACTGCAAGATTATGGATTATTTAGAGTATGGTAGCAATTCAAGGCCCCCAGTCAGGATTGGGGTCTCTGTTAGGTGCCTTACAAACATAAGGGGTTGGAGGGCTTAGCACTGGCCTGAATCTGCCCCTCTGGAAGTCAGTGGGAGTTTTAACATTGGGAGCAGAGTAAGGCTAACTCTGTGTGTGTGTGTGTGTGTGTAAGTGTAAGTAAAAACATAAAAAGAAAGGAATGATCTTACTCTTATATTGACAGCAGCAGCCATAACTAAACCTGAAATGATTTGAAACAATCCCTGTTGTTTTTCACCATTTTTGCTTGTTGTGCAAAATTAAGCACTCGGGATTTTTTTCAAGGGGAAAAGGCAGTATGCCGCATTTATTGACAAAAACTAAAGTAATAACTAACTTAAACCTACACATACATGCGCCCAAACACGCGCCCAAACACACCAGAAAGCATTCTATAGTTATATATAGCTACCAGTCCTGATTGTGGCTTGAGATCGTAGCTAGGATCCGTTGCTGGAATTCGTGGCTCGTGGCAGCTACCTGGCCAGGGAAGCTGGGCACGAGGAGAGCAGGGTCCTTGTCGGGCACGCACCGACGCTCTTCTTTAGATGATGTGTAGAACACTGTTCTTCCCCAAAGCCTTGAAATCTCACCCAGTCTTTTATAGGTTTTTCAGTTCTGCTGTGTCACGTCGCTTCTCTGTGACCCTTGATTGCTGGTACAATAGCAGATGTGACTTTCAGCTTGTTCTTTGATGTCTTTGATTAAGTTTGATTAAGTTTTTCTGGGGTGGATCCTTCTTTGCTTTTTGGGGCTGTGTTCACACTCTTCAGCCTAGGATGGACTTCACACTTCATCAGGACAAGCTGGCAGTTTGGATCTGACTCACACACAAATACACCCTCCATTCATACCTTGTTCAGATAACTATCTTATTCATCTAAAGGTTTAGAAAGGGTTTGACACAAGATGGAGTACATAGGGTCAAAATGGGGTTTTTACACAAGATGGAGTACATAGGTCAAAATGGGGTTTTACATTCACAATATGGAGTATGACTGAGAGAAGTTCAAATGTTACATGATTTCAATAATAACTATATAGAGGTTGATACAAATAAGGGTATGAATTAAAAGCTATGAATTAATCTACAGGGTTACCATTACAATTTTATTCCTACATACTCTGTGCAGTTCGGGCACTTTCTGTTGTGGGTGCAGGAGCACAGTGCTTGGGCTGCAAGAAGTAAAAGGGAATATTTGCAGCCAGACTCAAAATATTTCTTTTTTTAACCATTTATTTATTTATTTATTTAGGAGGTTTTTAACAGTTTTACAAATCCTTCCTCTGTAAATATCCGAGACAAAGCAAGGATCATCCCAACAGGGAGCTTTTGTTTAGCGAAACATTATAGAATCCTATAGTAATCAGACCACCGTGGTGTCTGGTTACTGCAGTGATTAGTGAAGTTACAGCTTTCTCTCTCTCTAGTGTCATGTTAATTTATTAATTGTTTGCTTGATTTGATGACATTGGCTTTAAGCGGGCATGGAGATAGAACTGCCTTTGAAGATGGTCTTTTCCAGAGACTTGAACCAATAAATTGCTGAGTGCTTCCTGGGAGATACTGAATGTCCCAGACTCCCACTGAAAAGCAGCAGAGGTTGAGAACAATCGGCACCTCATAGTATTAGGTCAGCATTAGGCTATTGCAAACTGGAGAGCTCTCTGACCAGTCCATGTACCAAAGAACACTCTCCAGCCACAGGAGGCCGGCCCCTTTCTTCGCGGCTTCAGTTTTATTTTTTCAAAATAAAAACTATTTAACACAAGTTGAACGTATCAGTCATGCCCTTTACCCTAATCCAGTGCTTACAGGATTGCACTGTACAGGCCATCTGCCTGAGAGTTTCTGATGATCTGGGGGACAGATTTTTAAAGGTATTTAGGTGTCATGGAAGTTACAAAAGCTTCTAACTCCCATTGACTTTAAAACTCTGACCCCAAGTGAGCTTCAAGTTGTCACCTGATCCCTAGCCCCACACCTGGGAGGCAGCTAATTAGTCACAGGTGGGGCTGGGCCCAACTTACCTTGGAGGGCTGGCCCCACTGTGACTGTTACAATGTGGCAGGAAAGTATGGGGAAAGCTGAGCTGTGGTTGCTTGATGAGTCCTTGAGCTTTACTTTAACAGTGGACTCAGTGTCCCGTGCCGCACTCTGTTAATGAGCACTGACCCCCAGCAGGTGGGAAAACATGTATTGTCAAAGTTGCTCTTTGTCTCCATTAATCTCTCTCTCTCAAGATAACTTCAGTTTTAATCTCTGGTTTTATCTAACGCTCTGAGGAGTCTGGAACAAATCTGCAGCCTTGGAATTCCATTCATCTGAGCTAAATTGTTTTTTCCAGTTTTAGAACTCAAAGCTTTGAGTGTCGGAGCCAGGATCTGTCTGTCTAGGACGATATTTAAAGGCTGCCCCTTCCTCGCGCCGGCCGTCCCACCAGGGTGTATCTTGGTATCAGTCCCTCCAGGGTCGATGTAGGGTAACTCCAGTGAATGCACTGACTTTCCTGAGGCTGATTGCTTTCATATGGGGTTTGCACTCTTGAGCCCTAAACTCTTGATTATATCCAGTTAAGCACCTACCTCTGAGAGCTGAATTGTTCTAGCAGCTGTCCTGGAAGCAATAACCTATATAATCTTTCTTTTGTTTTGTTTTCAGCCTTCAGTGCCACCAGTGCCAAACTACAAGCTCTCCATGTCTATCCCGGAATGGCTTCAAGCAATACAGAATTACATGAAGATACTGCAGTATCCTTCTTGAGTTTGGCCTTAAGAGAAGAGGCAGAGTCATTACGCTCTGCACTGAGCTGTTCATGAACGGGCAGGGTAACTTACCCTCTGCCCTTGTCTGAGTATTTCAGGAGAGGAAAAAACTCCCACTCTGCCAGTTCTTGTGGAGATTTGTGAGCCCACCTAAGCACTGAGCTCCTCATGTTGGTCTTCAGGGCCACACCATTGACTCTAATGGACCCTGAGCAGAATGTCACTCCAGGGCCAAGTTAATATATTGATAGGAATGTTCAGAACAACCTCATAAGCCAATTTCTGAATGATCAGCGGTCACGGTGCCTGGAGTAATATATTCCGGCCTCTCCTCATAGCTCCCTTTCAGTTTGCATTTCCTCTGGCCACCCCTTTCCTGCTCTATTTGCAGCCTGTGATAAAAACATTTCCCCTCGAGGCTGAATCCGGCCCTCACCACCTCTGCCTCAGCTAATGCTTTCCACTGAGGGAGGCATTTGGCTGCTCCAGGGCCAGAAGGTGGGCTGCCCTGGCTCAGCTACATGTGGGTGGACTCCAGGGGGCATGCAAGAGGCTGCCTTCTTCCCCCGACTGGAGCCACTGCTCAAGCAAAGCACATAGCAATAGTTCCCTTCCCTGCTGCATTTGTGTGTGGGGACTTTTGCTGCTGCTCTCCTTACTGGGAAGCAAAGTGAGGGGAATGGAGATGGAGACCTGGTCCAGACCAGCCCACAGAATGAGGTCTGCACATCTGTGAGCACACCCTGGGGTCAAGTTTGATGTTAGTTGACAGCCACTTCTCAATTTCTTGGCTTTTGTGGATTTAATCAGAACCTTACATGCATTTCTTTTCCTTCCCTCCCCTCCCCATTGCTGAATGCCTATTGCATTTCCACTGCGCATGGGCAGAGGGAAGGAATGAGCAGTCAATGGCCAGAATATTGAATTAGCCTCTTTCATCTTGCTCCATTTGCCAGTTATGTCTCTCTTCCTGTAACTTTTTTTGGTCTTTATTTGGTGGAAAAGCAGTGGAGATAGAAACAAAGGCATGTCAAGGGCTGGTGAGCATTTGGAGGGAAAACAGGTCCAGCAGGAGGTTTGGTAGGCCAGCGAGAGCAGCAATAAAGATCAAAGCACCAGCAGAAGTTACAGCAGCAGCTGAAGCTGGGAGGGAGAGGCATGGCAACTTGCTGTACAGAGAGCACATGTACGGGGCTAGGTTTGGACATGGAATTTCTTTACTCCTTGTTGCATGGTTGCTACTCTCACACAGCGAGCTCTGTTAATGACTCCTCGGCACGTGTGTTAAAGGGTGGAGTGGGATGATGCGGACAGGAGGTGCTGTCTGTCACACTGTGAAATGCACTTGTGGAATTTTTTATTTAAAAAGTACACACTACTCTACTTGGCAGGTGCTAGAGATGGCCTAAAAACTCAGTTTAGATCCAGACCTAAACAGGATTCAAAGTCTGCTGGGTTTCTCATTGAGGTCTACCATGACACTCTGTTTTACGCCGAATACTCCAAGTCAGGGCAACACAGCTCGGACCTCAGGTCCTGATGTTCTTAGTCACTGAGCACCTACAACTCTAGCTGAAGTCGGTGGGAGCTGCAGGTGGTCAGTTGTTCTGAAAGTTCAAGCCCCTGCTGCTGTGAGCCAGAGGTGCGTTTAGTTAAATGGACCTGACATTTTGTTTTTTCCTCTAGAGCAGCGTTTCTCAATTAAATTTCCCCGCGGAACCCTTTAGGCTCCGCGGGGAAATTACACTCATACTCGATACCCTCTGCCGAAAAATCCGGGACATCTTCCCTTTTTCGGCGGCACGGAGAACAGCTGCTCTCGGCGGCGTGATGTCACTTTCTCGCGGAACCCCAATTGAGAAACACTGCTCTAGAGCGATGTGCACTATGAGCTTGCAGCTCATTTACCACCCCATATCGTTAACAGATGTTCTCATTGTCTTGCTGTCACAGAGAATGACTTATATTTGCTTATATTTGGAAATTATCAGCCACATGTTGTCTATAGGGAAACCTACATGAATAGTATGATTCTTTTTGCACGAAGGGAAGGTTCTGAGCACTCTTAAACAATGAATGAGGTGGACTGTTCTAGATAGATTTATAAACTTTATTTCTCATTTCCATTAGTGATCTCCCCCCTCTCCCCCCCCATAGGAACAGTAGATGGGTCTTATATGGCCAGAAAATTAATTCTCTTGCAATGTTTAACAAATGGATCAGATTTAAGTCTCTTTCACTTGTCTCTTCACAGTTGAGAAAATAAAATTGTTTTATTTCACATGTACAGGATTTAATTTCCGTCATGAGAATTGGTGGCTTTTTAGTACCTGCTTTAGGAAATTATGATTGAGAGTGAAAAGAGACTTTCCGTTACCTTGGTGAGTGTTATTGTTTTGTTGTCTGAATATTTCTTAAAGTTACTTTACTTTAAATGACAAAATCCAGATACAATCACACAGGAACTCAGTTCTTTGAAATTAGGAAAACAAGACCTCTAAGTGGGTAAGTGGCATCTGCCTGCCTGCAGATTGGTTTGGTTCTCTTACATTCCCGAGGCTCTGAGATAGTCTAAATTCTTTTCCTGGACACTTGTATGCAGCCTCTCAGCTGGTGTAAACTGACGTACCTCTGTTGAAGTCATCAGCTAAGGATCTGACCCATGGTTTTGTCTCCTATACCTCACTGGGACTGTAATCACAAGTGCCTGTCCCCAGTAGAGCTTGCAGATGAGACTGATGGCTGTTCTGTGCTGAATCTGGAATCTATTGAGTAGGAAAGGACTCTAGTATAAGCAAGTGTGACTTCCACTGAAGTGAATATGAAGTGAGTGGGAGTTACGTCGGTTTACACCTGGACTGAATGTGGCTCACTGTTTTCAGAACAGAATGATTCTTGCCAAAGTGATGGGAGCTCATGGCTTAAGTGGATGGTAGTTGCATGACTCCTAATGAGGTCCATGAGGTAGGGAGGGTAGGAGAGAAGATGTTAAGGGAAGCAGTGGGACTTGCTGGAGTTTTTGGGATCTCATTTCTGAGTGGCGCGGGTGGGGTTTTTAGAGAAAACTATGGAATCTGGATCTGCTTTAGGACCAGGTAAAAGAGATTCCTCTGTGTCTCTTATGTTGTTGCCACCCCCTGCCCACCCCACTTTTCCTACCTTAGATTTGGGAGTGTGCTTCTTAAGGCAGCACCTCTAGTCTGAGAGATACTGATTGTCTCAGGATGAATTTTGCCATCTCTCCTGTGGTTTGTTTGGTTTTTTTTGTTTTTTTTTTGTTCTCCCCTCCTGGCTGAACTTCTCTTGCTGACTCTCTCACGCCCCACATCCCTTCCCTCATGGGTATATCCCCTTTCCAGGTGGGTTCCACATGCATGCCATGCTGTGGCAGTTTGGACACAGCGCCTCCTGCAGTTGAAGGGAAGTGCTGCGCGCACACTCCATTCCATTCTGTGGGAGGAAGATGCTGGCCTTTGTCCTTCCCAGCTGGGGATGTCATGAAAGCAAGAATTGCTCCACCAGCACCACAGTCTGCTGGCTGGCAGGGCCAGACTCCATGCATTTCACTGACATCACTCGGGAAGTTTTTCATTCACTGTGTGGCAGCAGATAAGCCCACCAAAAGTCACAAAGTGAGTAAGACTGACCTCTTTCAGTGCTGCACTGGGGGTGCTAGCACAGCTGTTGGATGCCTTTGTTTACTCAGGGAGGGAGCTAGAATGGAAGATTTTTCATCTTTTGGTGGATTCGGGTGCGAGCTGGAGCAGACGAGGTGACACTGGGGAAGGATATAGTCAAGAGTGTTTTACCTGGGCAATGGCAGTACATTGGGAGAATTCACCTTGTCATTCACAATCCTTTTCCATCATACCTTCTCCTTCCTAGCACTTGACATAAGTCTAAATGTGTCCTTACTCCTGCCCCCAAAATGGAAAAGTGGTATATCTGTTGCTGTACATACTCTTCGTTACGCACCTAGTGGAGTTGGGCTTGAATACCAGTGTGCTTTTGTTGAACATCACTTACTGCTTTAGGTTCTGTTTGGTTGCATAGTTCCCTCTTGTGACAGCAGCTCTGGGGACAGGAAGAGTTATCTAAGATGCTATGTGTTTTGCACACTTCTTTCTGAAGGATCACAAAGAGCCTTCTAAGCTACAGGCCTTGATTCACCACTGCCCCACAAAGCAGTGGGCGTAGACATTGGTTACATTGTACGCTACCTTTGGACAGATGTAAGGATCTACAAAAGGTGCAAAGCACTGGAGAATCAGGGCCTACATGAGAATTGCATCATGCGTGTGGCAGCTGTTTAATAGCGCCCTGCAACACTATACAGCAGTTTAGGGCTATGTCTACACTGATGGTGGCAAACTCGCTGCCGTCAGATGGATTTATCTGGATCGACTGAGTGGTCAGTGAAGACCCGCTCAGTTGATCCAGAAGTCGACGTACTATATATAGATCTCTCTGCCTCCGATCAATCCGTCAAACAGGCAAACAGACCCAGAGCTAATCTCTGTGACGGCTTCCAGTCTGCTGTCATTGTGATGGATCTTGGGGTAGCCAGGACTGAGAGTTACAAGGGAGTCTTGTTTGTGCTTAACTGAGTGTCAGCTCCCTGACACCACCAGCCTGTTAGCCACCCAATCGCTCTCCTCTGGGCAATGCCAACCCTACCGTTGCCTTGCAGGTTAACAGGAAATGTACCTCAGTCCCTGAGCCTCTTCAAATTGTTCCCCTGTAGTGTCCAGCCCCTTCTCCACTGAACGATTAGTAATACCAGGTCTGCTGTCCCCAAGGGAACAGTGTACACACCGACTTGTGAACTCCAGATCAGTTCCATGTTTAATACCACAGCACTGAGATATAATGAAAACAACAATATGTTTATCATCAAAGCTTCAGGCGACAGTAAGTAAGGATAATGGAAATAAAAGGGTTACATATAAAACAGAATCATAACACGCTTTCCAGAGACTAAACTTAACAGGCTAACTTCCTATCTAAAGAGGTTTAGCTCACCCCAAATGACCTCTGCAGCTTTTCAGTCCAGGCTGGTTGTGATCCGGTTTTCATGAATGTATTACACACTGGCCACATCTATGCTTACGAGCTTGTGCTGCTGTAAGAGCAGTCATGTAGTAGCATTATGCCGATGGGAGAGAGCTCTCCCATCGTTACAATAAAACCAGCTCAACGAGTAGCAGTAGCATCTCCCGTGACATAGCGCTGTGCACACGAGCATTTATGTTAACAGAACTTATGTCGCTTAGAGGTGTGTTTTGCTCACACCCCTGAGCCCCAAAGATTTGCCGACACAAGTGCTAGTGTAGACATGGTCACTGCCTGCTTACTTCCTAGGATAAGTGGGGTGGGGGGAGTTTTCCTTGCTTCCTACCTATGTCCCTCCCAAGTTCATTGTCTGTACTTAACAGTATAAACTCCTCCTTGCCCCATGGCTTGATTTCCTGTGTGGTGCTGCCCTGGTGACTTCACATTCCTGTGGTACATTGGTATGTCCCTTGTATTAGCTTTCTTCTGACAGAGAGAAAGGTGAATAAACATCCCTCCTCTGAAGGAAACTTTTGTTTCTTTGTGATAGAGAATCTTAATATCATTGTGAAATGTATGTACAGATCCTACAAGGAGTTACGTACATATACTAAAAATATGTTTTTAGCAACCAGTGTGAGCCTGAGTATGCCTGCTGAAATTAAATTTGTTAGTCTTTAAAGTGCTACAGAACTCTCGTTGTTTTTAGTGTGAGCCTAGTTTTCATTTAAGACCTTTCATGACATTCTTTGTTGAACCAGAATCAGGATATTCTTGTAATCCCCTTGCCAGCTGGCACAGAGAGGTTCTAATGTCTGTCATTTCCTTGTTTTACCCATTTATCTCTGTCTTTTTATAAAAAGTCCCAAAGCTGGAAGCACTTGGATATTTCTCATCCTTACATTCCTGAAAGGGCTTTGCATAAAGTCTGTGAGTAACTTCTTTGATGGGGAATAAAATAAACCTGCATAAAACTTCTAAGAACACAATTAAAAGCAGAAGGGCCCATACTTTGTGATACCCATGGTGTCAATTTTCCAGGAACAATGGGCTGTATCTGACTTGCAAATAAATTTACATCACTAATGAAAAATGTGATCTCAGCCCACTGCAACATTGCTTATACTGGTCCCTTTTTTGCCCGATGAATAGAAGTTACTTGTTTGAATCTCACCAGCAATGAAAGTCTAGATTTGATCAGCTATTGGCTGTACTTTAGGGCCTGTGAGGTGTATTTGATCCTCTGGCCTTCTTTTGGGTACGCTCTAATATATAGGGGGAGGGTAATTCTTACAGTTGTTGTGCAGTTACAATAAGAATGATTGAAGCAGCTAATGGTTCAGATCTTGAGCTACCATAGTCGCTCTAGCGGTGTTTGATCTCTGTTAACTGCTCATGTCTGGAGGCACCCAAAGACTGTTCAGCTACATTGTGCCTATTTGCAGGCTGTATGAAAATCTAATGCTTTCTCACAAAGGGCTCAGTCCTGTGAGATGCTGTCTGCTGCTCAGCCACCCACACTTTACTTAATTGGATTCCTAGCACCCCTGAAATTCAGGCTGCCCACTTAAGTGCTTGTGTATGGATTTAGGTGCTTTACTTTGGACACCCAATTTTGAAAATGTTGGCCACAGCCATTCTGTGCCTCAGTTTCCCCATCTATGAAACAGGAATAATACTTGTTCCAAATTGCATTCAGGTACTCTAAATCAACTGCACGGTATGGAACAGATCCACAGGTGGTGTAAATTGGCACAGCTCCATTGAAGTCAATGGAGCCACACAGATTTACCCCAGCTGAGGATCTGACCCTTGAAGTACAAATCTTTTTCCATGGCTACTGCGATGGTTAAATAGAGGCTGTGTTGAGAAACTGTTTCTTGCTCTGCAATTACTTAGCTATTGGCTGCAAAATGAAAGTAAAGAATGATCCATGACAGCTGGAATTATTTTTTTTTAAATGTTGTGTGAAGGGGTGGGAAGGAGAGAAGAAATCATTGGTCATCACTGTCTTTCAGCTGCCCTGTACAGCTGTTGATGAAACCTGAAGCCAGGGTGTATGGGCCCTGATTCAGCAAACCATGTAAGCAGTGCATAAATCCATTCCTATTCAATGAACGCTTAAGAATATGCTTGACTTCCAGCACGTGTCAGTCTCTGACTCTTTAAACCTGTGCTTAAGTGCTTTGCTGAATTGGGTCTTGCTTTAGTTGAAGACACTCAGCACCTCAGTGAGGTGCCCAGCAACATGCAGGGGCAGGCCTCAAGGGTTCAATCTTTCCGAAAAAAAGTGGGTTTTTTTTTTTGTTTTGTCGTTTAAATCAAAGGCTACCGGCCAAGTAGAGGTTTTCCATTTTGTTGCAAACTCTGCCTGCTGTGATTGATGGATTATTTTCAGGGACACTTCCAGAGGCTTTACTGCACAATTGGGAAGCCCAGCTATTCAGTGCTTCCATAGTGATTCCTTAACTGTTGATTTACATGTTGAGCTCTACAAGTTTATTTTGTTGCTAAAATTACAAAGCAGTATGGGGAAAAGCCTGTCGGGTGAGCTACTTTCATTAGCTAGCTGTGCAGTTTTTAACTTTGTACATTTTGGGGGGATTTTCCCTAAATTTGTAATTGTGATCATGTATTGGGACTGTCCTCCCCCATTGTACAACTGAATTTTAGTTTTTGGTCTAGGTCTTGGTTCAGAAGTTTCATGCTAGGATGAATTAAGTTTATTATTTGCAAGATTTATGTAGGACACTTTTCTTACGGTAATGCCTAGAGGCCCCACCAGAGATCAGAACCGCATTGTATACACATATAGTAAGTGGCAATCTCTGCCTTGAAGAGTGTGATTCAGAGGTAACTGCCGTATAGATAGGGTTGTGTTACAGAGTTGAGTTTTAACAGGTACTTTAAATCTTTATTTTGTAAAAGTTTCATTGTAATGGCAAAAAACAAGCTATGGAATTTAAACTTTGAGCACTGTCTGAATTTTTCACGGTGGTTTGATGAAAAACGAACTGACACAGAGAGAGTAACAAACATGTAAAAGTCACCCATTGTGGTAATTTTTTCACTGGATTGTCTCTCATGTCTTTGTACCCCTTTTTCAAGAAATCTAAAGCATTCTGGGCTCTCTTCTTTGGCCAGTTGTCCTAGAATATCAATTATACATCGGGAATGTTTTGCCTATAGAACACTTAACTTTAACAGTAATGACAAGTTTTTGCAACAAAGCAAATCCTCCAGATTTTAGTTTGGTATCATTCATGCCACAGCAGATCTGCCATTGCTCACTTCTGAGGAAAGCTAAGAAAATGAGTGACGTGCTCTGACTCCCTCACCAAATACCCTTGAGCCAGAAAACAAGAGGCCCAGGAGTTCAAATCTCCCCTGCTCTAAATGCTGTATAAATTGCCTTGCAGTTCCTTATCCTTATGATTAATTAATACCATGAACCCCTGCCTAGAAAATGGTTAGGGAAGAGCTGCTGAACACCCCTCCCCCCAAGTTTTAAATAAGTTAGCAGAAGCATTTATGCAAAGTCACTGCAGGCAGAGAGTCCAGGTCAAACTTCAATCCTAGGCACCATACCACACTGGCTTTCAGGGTAACTAAACTAGTTTATTTGCTTATCTTCAGCAGGGTTAGGGACAAATAACTTCCCAAATGCATGGAATGTGTGCTGGCCAGATGTGCTGATCTCGTGATGTAATTGATACAAATGCAGATGAGGTCACTGTTAAGGTCTTGTGTTAGAGTACAAATTTGAAGTTGGGGTAGGTATCACTTTTGGGTATCTGTTGGGGATGGAAGTGAAAGCCTTATAGAGGGTTGGAGTTAATTACTGAAACCGTTGTAGGCAACTTGAAGGTGGAAAGAAATGAACAAGTCTTTCCCCTTAACTTCTGATTTACATGCTTTTAAGGTCTTGGGTTGGTGAGATGTGTAGGGTGAACACCTTTTCAAAAGGCAAAAACGGGATACATGCAGGAACCCTGCCCCCTCTGTGACACCCTCCCGCTCCTCATCTTTCCCCTGAGACCCCATGCCCTGGCCAGGCCAGAAGCTGGAACCAGGCAGTGGTAAGAGAGCCACCCAGGGAGCCCGGGCTGCTGTGGGGAGCCCTGGATCCTCAACCTGCCCTGGGCAGGGTGTCGGGGTGCCCAAGAGCAGCCCCCAAGCCAGGGTGTGCCTCCAAGGGCAGTGGGAGGGTCCGGGGCTCCCCACAGCGGCTCAAGCTCCCTGAGCAGCTCATACTATTGCCTGGTTCCGGCTTCTGGCCTGGCCGGGGTGGAGCCTTGGTGGGAAGAGGAGGAGCAGGGGGCAGGGTCTTATGGCGAGGGGGAGCTAAGATTCCCCTCTGCCCTCCTTTCCCCACCGGGAAGAGGCTGGCGCTGCACGTGCAGTCTTGGGAAGGTGTGGAGCGGTGTCGCAGGAGCTGTCCCATAGTCATTCAGCCTGGGACGGAACTTGAAATGTATATTTTGGGACTGTCCCACCCAATTGGGATGTGGCCTGCTCTATACTTAACTGTCACGAAACACAGTTTTAGTTTGGCAATAATCTAAATAGACAAGACAGATGAAGGGTAGGGGAAAGGAAACATCTCCATGTTACAGATGGAAAATGGAGGCACAGGCAGATGAAGTGATTTGTCCAACATTACTGTGGGAATTTGAGCAGAGCCAGGAATTGAACCTGGATCTTTTAAGGCCCAGTCTAGTGCCTCCAAGATTATCCTTCCCAAGTGTTGTCATCTTAAGTCTTTCAATAGCTCTTTGCCTATGAGTTTGCCTTTCTGTAAAATCTGTATTTGGTAAGTGTATCCCTCTCAAGGTGCTACTAAAAGGCTTGTTACTTCCATTGTATTGATCATGTGGAAATATAGAAGTCCATCCGGATGAGCAAGTGTACATATGGGGCTTGATGCAGAAGAGTGCTGTGTGCCCCCAGTTGCCATTAACTCCTTTGTGATTTGGATGTGCTCAGCACCTCAGCATTGGGCTCCTGACATGTGCTTATGAAGTTGGGTTTTGTTTTTGTTTTTTATTCTATATTGTGAAGGCTCTCACCTAACAGATTCTGTTGCTTCCTCCCCTCAAGAGAGCAATGGGTAAGCTCAAATGTGTTAAGAAGCTACATACAAATTGAAGATCAATGACGCCATGTGAAATGTGTCTTCAAATAGCTGTGGTATATTGTTATTAAAGGGGGAACGAGACACAGTAGGGATTTATTACCAGTATCAGTCTGATCCATGAGAGAATAAAAACTAGTTGCTCAGCGGAGGAAGGAGAGCATGAATTATCTGTCTGAGACACTTAACGTTAAAGGAGACGGGCTTGGTATGATGCAGTGTTTAAAAATGCTGTTAAGAATAGCTCATTGTTGGCTAACAATTGGCAGCCAGCCAGACGCCTCAGGGGTTTATCTAAACTAGAGCGAAACTTTTAAAAAATGCCTAAGTCCCATTTTCAAAAGTGATAGGCCCTTCTATATTAGAAAGGTATGCTGCTTTAAACAAGCCTTTTAACTATAAAAATGCTTAAAACTGGTACAGCTGTTGCCGTATGGAAAGGGGAGTAACTGGCATGTCACCTTTAAACCGATAAAACTGCATCCGTACTAGTAAAAATACTAGTATAACAATTCACACTTCTAATGAAAAGAGTTATATTGGTAAAACTTCTAAGTGTAGACCAAGCTTATGTCACTTATATGCTTATGAAAATTTTTCCCTGGAGATTTTGGCTGTCTTGTAATTCACGTTAGTTAACTTGATTGACTAAAAATCAATTAACACAATTGTTAATGCCAGTCTAGAACTCCAGTCTTTTGTTCGAAGGGCAGAAGTTCCCAACCTTTTCGAGTGTGCGGATCCCTTTTCAACCTCCAAACATTTCGCGGACCACCACATGCTACTAGTTTTTTTTTACACTCCGTTTTTATTTGAAATGGTATATTTCCTTTGTGAGGATGTTGTTTTTCTTTTCTACGGACTCCCTGAAGTAGCCACGCGGACCACCAGGGGTCTGCAGACCACAAGTTGGGAACTGCTTTTTTAGGACACAAACATGAACCACAACAAGGAACAAACCATTTGTTTCCTGGAAAAAATTGGTGTAGAGTGTCTAGACTGGCATTTGCAATTGTATTATTTGACTCAAGTTAACTGGTAATCAGTTAACTTGACTTACAACTTTACCAAAAACTCACATTTGGACAGGCCCCTTCAGTCAGATTCCAAGGGGTTGGAGAAATTGTAGCACAGAGGCTAATCTGCAGAAAAACCAGAGGTTGAGTAATTGAGAATATAATGATAATTGATTAAAGAAATGCCAAAACAGAACAGAAATGTGACAGAAGCAGACAGGTGGAAACTACTGACCCAAATAACAGAAGAGCAAACACTGTTTCAACACATCCTGTTCTTGAAGGACCCCGGTGGGACTGGAGAATTTGGCACATATTGTGTCCAGACAATATCCTGGAGAGAAGAACATCTGTTTCTAATCTTGCAGCTAAAGAGAAATGAAAATGTAAGGACATAGTGGTTTACTCAGACAGAAGCTAATGCACATTTTCCTCATTAAAGCAATCCCAGTTTATTGTGATGACTCTACCAGTAGCTGCTCCAACTGCTATAGCTGGATTTGAGCAGTTCGCTTTCTTGTCTATCTCATTGGGAGTACTAAACATGTATTTCTGATTTTATTTTCTCCATAGTGTACAAAGCTCCTGGGCATTATATATGCACAGGAGGTGCCAGGAAAGCTTAAATGGATAAGTGGAGGACTGATAGAAATTTCCTTTTAGTGAGGTGCTTTGAGAAACCTTGTGAAGTTCACACTGGCAAAGCTTGTACTTAGATAGTTCCAGGAGCCCTAGAAATACTCAGGGTAGGGAGAGAGTTCATGGACATCATACTTGTCAATATCTGGGATGGAGTAGGGCCCTAATAGACCTGCTGCTTCTCTCACATACGACCTGATCCAAAGTCCATTAAAGTCAATGTGAGTCTTTGCATTGATCTCAGTGGGCTTTGGATTAGGCCTCTGACACTAATAAGTAAATTGACTTCAGTGAAGCTATGCCAGATTCACACTGGTGCATCAGTGTAAAGAATCAGATCCATAAACTCCAGCAGCGGGAGTATGTCAAGACCCCTTAGACTCTAAAATACTTGATAAGAGGTTGACACTTAGGACAAGTAACCATACAAAATTAAGTCAACCTAAGTTATGTCTCTGACATGCCCCGGGTGCAATCTTGACTGTGAAACCCCTGTGCTCCCTTTAACTCTCCTGCCCAGGCTGTGTCTTACACTGCTATGCTAGCGAACAGCAAACCCCTCCAGGCTGTATTCACTCAGCCATCAGGGTGCTAAGGCACATCCACCAAAGTTACATGAGCGCTCGCCCGAGCCACTCATGAACAGCATACGGGAGTGCAAATGCGTTCAGGAAATGTGCATTTTACACTGCTCAAGACCACCTTGACCAATACAAACTCATTGATTAGTTGACCACTCCTTCAAAGGGTGGTGAACATCCGCCAACCTCTGTGAACTGAGCAGAACCTCAAGCACGTTACACAAACTTGCTGGTTTAGATTAAACATCAAAATAAGTTTATTAACTAGCGAAAGATTATGTGATTACAAGTTGTAGACATAAAGGTCAGAGTTGGTTACTTAGGAAATAAAAAGTAATCACACATTCTAATTTATCGGGCGAAGCAAGATTTGAATCAGACAGATTGTCTCACCCTACTGGATGCTGCAGACAGTTTTCAGTTCGCAGTTCATACTAACTAGAAAGCCTTCTACTTAGGGGTATCACTTCCCTCCGTTCAAGGAGACTTCTCTTTGCCTTCCAAATGATCTTGCTTCCAGGTGTCGAGATGGGGGAGGAGAGAGAGGTCCTGCGATGATGTCACTGTTCCTCATTTATACTTTTCTCCAGGTGCTAGAAAAATCCTTGCTGTGTCATGTGGTTAGGCAGCCCTCGTGGTATATTTAATGAGCATCATTATGAATTGCAAATTTTGGCTCGCATAAGGTTTGGAATGTAAGGCCTCTATGTTTGCAGTTTCTTTGCCCTCTGTGAGGGGCGAGTCCAGTGGTTCCCAATCATTTTGTCTTGAGGGCCACAGATACCATTTTTACAATCCTGAAGGGCCACCAGCCTCTGTCAGCAGTGCTTCCCCCTGCCTCCCCCCACCCCACTGCAGCCAGATGGAAGGAGTTCAGCAAGGAGGCTGCCTCCCTCCTTGCTGATCTCCTGTCCCTCCGGCTGTAGCAGGGAAACCCCACCTGTCCTATAGCCCTGTGTGCTCCACCTGGATCCCCAGGCAGTGGCTCCCTTCTGCAGCCAGGGGGACAGGAGATCAGTGCTTCCCTCCCTCTGGCTCCAGCAGGGACCCCAGTGCTTGTCGACCCAGGTGGAGTGCTTTGCCATGTTCCCTGCTACAGCCGGGGAAGCGCTGATCTCCCATCCCATTGGCTGCAGCAAAGAGCCTGCACAGGTTTTTTTTTTTATCCCTGCGGCAATGCTCTCCCCTTGGGTTGTTAGGCAGCAGCTCCCTATGCACCCGGAAGGAGAGTGGGGGTCCGCTTTGAAAGCCCCTGTGGGCCACGGGTTGGGAACTACTGGGCTAGTGTGTGGGCATTTCCCAGACTCTCAACATTTCAGTAACAAATGTAGCAAAATCTCAAACTTCATGTACAATGAAGATGCATACATTTCAACAGGATAATGAGGCTCATCAAATCAAGACTTTTCAAATGATGCCTCGCATACTTCATACAAAACATATCAGACTCATAGAACATTGGTGAATATGGGGGCACAGGGGGTAACATAGGCCACAGTATGGCACAACGTTGACGTACAGCCACCGCAGTAATTAAATCGCTTTTGTGTATCCATACTATGTCAGCTAGCGCACGTCCTCACCAGGAGGGTTTGCATTGATTTAACTATCAGTGTGGGGCATTGTGGGATGGCTTGTGAAAGGTAGCAACAGTTTATGGAAGCAATGCAGCATCTACACTAACACTGCATTGACCCTTGTCAACCTAAGCACTGTGCCTCTCGCAGAGATGGAGTTATTAAGTTGGGGTAGCGGGTGAGTTACAGTGGTGGGAGCTACATTTTAGTGTAGACACTTACAGAGTTAGGTCAATATAAACTGCCCTATGTTGACCTAATTCTGTAGTTTAAACCAGGCCTCAGTGTATTTTCCTTTGCCAATTAGATGGGCAACTCTTTATGGGACATAGGTATAGTGTACTGACAAATAAAAGCAATTCCGGTGGAATTTTTGTAAGCACTCTTGCTTTAAAGGAAATCGCAAGATTCCTAAGAGATGTTATTAAAGCACTATTATTTACTTTTTGTATGTAAGGCAAAGGAATCAGTACAGATGGGCACACAGATATTTTTGAGATGGTCCTGAAGTAATTTACGGTAGAAGGAAATATCACTCATTTAAACAGTCCTAGATATACAGCAAAAGGAAAGGTTCCTGATTAGAACAGCCCACTCAACTGGTTACATTTATTAGGGGTAGGAGTGATTATGCTTTGTGAAAAAGCCTTACTTTGCAGGTTTGGGGATTATGATCAAATTATACACTCCAGCAAAGAGGGAAGTTGCATGACATTTAGGGCCATTTAAATGTAGACTCCTCCATTGACTGGCTGGGTGCTGAGGGCCAGATCCAAAGCACATTGAAGTCAGTGGAAAGGCCCATTGAGTCAGGCCCTGAGTAATGGTGCTATACAGTCACAAGAAGGACAGTGAAGGTTTCACAGGCTGTAAGAGGAGATGCATTTGACTGTGACTTTTGGATATAATGGAGGGTCATTAGTGGTAAGTCTAATAGGATGACTCCCAATAATCAAAACAAATGTAGTTTAATGGCCTGATCCAAATGCTGTTAAAGACAACAAAAGACTGTCATTGACCTCAGTGAGAACTAGACTGGATCCTATGTTAACACCAATATGTTCCAGATTAATCTCTACTTATGAGGTTTTTCCCCCGAGGTAAATTGCAAATGCAAATTCAAAGCAAATTTAGCTTATTTTCCAGTATCAACGAGGCTTCTGGGGAAAAAGTATACTTCTTTTGCAAATGTATGCGATTGACAGTTGTGGAGACTGAAGTCCTTGAGCAATGGGCCAGGGAGCCCCAGGGCAAGCTTTACCACAATACCCTACCAGCTTGTCTCAACTTTGACCTGGAGGGACCACCTCTAGTGGAGAGCAGACAGTTCAGTCTCCCTGTCCAGTCAGTCCTTGGCCTCTGACACTAATGGTGTTGATTATGATGGTTTCTCTGATGGGGTTCCCGGGGTGCAAGCTGGAACGGGGGTACCACTGAGCCCCCTTCACTCTCCAGCCTGGGCTCTCTCTCACAAGGCTTTGCTAGTATCCATGTATTGCATGAATGCTCCCCGAGCCACTCACCAATCACACAGAGAAAGGCACCAGCCAATTCCTCCAGCTCCCAACCTTGCACCTCAGAACTGCACTGTCTTCCCCTGGTCAGAAGCCTGACCAGTGTAAGGTTATTACCCAGTCTGCCCCTCCCTCAATGTGGAGAGGATTCACAGGAGCTTTTGTAACATGAGCTGAGATTTCCCAAGTTCTTCAACCAAAACATGTTTTAGGCAAAATATAAAACAGATTTATTAACTCCAGAAAGATGGATTTTAAGTGATTATAAGTGATAGGCATAAAATGTCAGAGAGCTTTACCCAAAGCAAATAAAAGACAAAGGCACAATCTGAACCTCATTACCCTCAAGCAGTTTTCTCACTCCACTGGATATAGTTCTTAATACACAGGCTTCCCCCTCTAGCCTGGGTCCAGTCGCCTATTGAAGTCTTTGTCTTCCAGTGTTCTTATTGCTTCTAGCGTAGGTGCAGGAGGAGAAAGGCCAGTATGATGCCATTGTTCCCTATTTTATATTTTTAGTCCATGTGCCTGGAAGACACTAGCCCAGACATGTCCTGGTGGGCTTTGCAGAGTCACAGGGCTGAGCAATCCTCCTGGTATGGTCTAGTGCGGCTGAGTCCTAGAGTTGAGCAATCCCCATTATGTGGTGCTTGCACAACTGTTATTGAATTGTATGTCCCCTGATTACAACTCCCCTACTGGATAACAGCCACTTAACATCCTCCTGGGCAGGGATCACCACTCTTGTAGAAGAGACTCTCAATTTACAGCATATTTCACTAACAACTATACAGCAAAATCTCATAACTTGATACACACTGATACACATATTTTGACTGGACAATGGGTTTTAGCAGATTATGACCTTTCATATGATGTTTTACCTGGTATGCTTTGTTTGAAATATGTCATAACCGTATATGAATGGTAAATATGGAGGTTACAGGGTGCTGTTTTGAGGTACAGTGCATCACACCTCCCCCTTAGTTTACTGCAAGAGGATTAGTCACTGACTAACTCGAAGGCAGTGTATGTTAGGGTTTTTTTAGCATCCAGCCACCAAAGCCATGAGGCGGTGTGCCTCAGTTTCCCCTTCCACACAGCAAAGTAGGTTTATTATGGTTTTTCTGCTGTGACAGGCTTGATTACTGTTTACAGGTAATAGCTGAGAAGCATCATCATCATCATCATCATCATCATCAAGGTTTCTTAATATTACAAGTCTTTCCATTCCTAGCATGTCCAAAGGCTTTTCCCCAAAATTGTGCATAATGTATCATATCACAAGGTTTAATATGAATGTCAAAATTCTTATCTCAAAGTTCAACATTAATACCAATTTTTTTTAAATCACAGCTGGGTGCTTACACGTATCTTTATCATACCATGCCCTCTGTTCAGGCAGTCTGGTTTTGAGGTTGGTTTGTTTAATACCATTGTGTTAGTTAACACATTTCTGAACCTTTGCATGTGCTCCATCACTGGCTTTTCTTTCCCTCCGGTATTTCCCTCTACCTGGGTCTCTGGGATTCTGATACCTCAGGATCTGGTGAGATAAGGGTTCTGGGTGGGGAGGGAGAATCCTGAAAAAATGATTAGGGGGCTGGAGCACAAGACTTATGAGGCGAGGCTGAGGGAACTAGACTCAGATCCATACTAGTGATCTAATGCTGACAGGCTCTGAATCCCATTCTGCCACTGACTCCAGGGAGAGGTAGACCGATAGCATGGGGTGAGTTGTGCAAAAATAGACAGAATGTGTCTGTCTTCGTCAAGCCAGCAGAATGCCTCACGTGTTGAATTTAAATCTTCCTTAATGACCTCTTACGTGTTTTGGAGAACTGTGATGCAAGACATGAGTTTGAGCATTGTAAACAGAACATACATTAAATGTAACTTTATAACATTCATAAACAATATGAATGTTGCCATGACAGATAAATCACTACTAAGCTGGCATCTTGTTTATGCCAATTGGTTTGCAGAGGCTCCCTGGCTATGGAGACATTAATATTATACCCCTGCTGACTGCTTCTGCAATGGGCGATGATAATGAATTTGTAGTAGCAGCCAACAAGAGACCTGATGCTGCAGCCCCTGGAGAGACTGCACCCAGTGGGTTCAGCATATGCAGTGTCTAATCTCGTTTGACTTCTCTGCCATTGATTTTTGTATGGTCAGTGTGCTCAGTGCTGTACAGAGCAGAGGGGGAGATGGTCTCCGTCCGAAGGAGAACAGTTGGTGTGACGTGCGCCTGAAATGTCCAGATTTCAAAGCTAAAGTCTGTAAAACTCTGACTTATATGGCGCTTTGTGGCGTATTTGGGGCTTGTCGTACATGAGGAAAGTTACACGTGTGGCTCCTTCCTACCCGACAAATACACTCTCTCTCTGCACTTAGAGTCCGAGGCGCTGCCTTTCCTGGCTAAAATGTGATTGTGTTGCTTTTTACTCCGGTTAGCACTCTGGCGCCAGATCTGGGAGAATGACTAGGATTCTGTTCCACACCATCAGCCTAATCCTTATTGAGTTCCACTGGCAGGATTTCCGTTACTGATGGTGAAGTGGTTGGAGCCAGACAAGACCCAGCTTGACTTTCATGTTCCATGTTGCGTCTGCAGGCCTGGTAGTTTGCAAATGAAAAGATGATTTTTCTAATGAAACAAATTGGGAATCACTGAAAGACAATGACCATGGAATCATGAGGCCATCTTTACTGAGTTACTGCTCAGAAAACATGGACACTTTAAGATGGGTTAGATCATGGTAAGTTAGTAGATTGCAAAAATCGGACACTAGGGTTTTGACAGGTATATCTTTAACAGCCTTTCTAGTTCAAATGTAGATGACGTTTCTGTGGTGCAAGGATCTCTTCCAGATGGGATGAGGTGGGAAAGGCAAAGGTTAAAGAAGAATTTCAAAATAAAACTTCCCTTTCAACACTTTAGTGTCTTAGCTACTAATGAATATGATTCTCTTCTATCTCTGAGTCTCTTCCTATCCTCTTCCATGCATTGTTTCTCTCTCCATCCTTTCAGGGTGCCCAGAAAAGCAATAACTTATTGACTGACAGCAGCACTGTGTCAGTAGCACAATAGCCCTTTCTCATCTGCACTGAGACTAGGTTGTATGCTCCAAGTGATGGTGTTGTTTCTTTAAAAAGATTGCAGACCTGCACTATCCACTCCAATTGCCACAGGCACAAGGGGGCATTTAGCTCACTTAACCTTTTTTCTCCACAAAGTGCCAGGGCAGTTTTTAAATGAGGGTTGGACGAGCCTGCTGCAGGTACTTGCAGAACTCGTGCCCTGCCAGCATGGCAGCCGTGCATTGTAGCCTGTATTGGCAGCTGCCACCAGCACTAGCAGGGACGTATTGCTATGCAGTCCTGTGAGGCTAGGCAGGGTAACGCAGAGGAGGCGAGAAAATATCGTCTCTTTCCAGCCCATGTAAAACTTTTACGGTGGGGTTTTCAGAGACACCAAAGGGATTTGAAGGCCCAATTCCCATTAGTTTCCAGTGGAAATTGGGTGTCCAAACCCCTAAGCAGCTTTGAAAAAAATCTCAACTTTGGGCCCAATTCTGCCCTTGGAGGGGGAAACCCTGGGCCTGATGATTTCAGCTGTGTCATAGGGTGGAATTGAGCTCTGAGTGTTGGAGGATGTTAGCCTGCTGTGTAGGCTCATTCATGTTAGCAACGCCTCAAACATCAGACATTTCCAATATAGGTGTAATTCGCTGGTACTGAAAGGGGCTAGTCGTACCTCCTCCTCTGTTGATGCAGAGGGGCCTGGATGTTGTAGACACACTGTTTGTGAGGAGGTGCAGCATTTGGGGAGCCTGCACAAAGGGTCATGGGGCCAAGCTCCATGGAGCCTCCCTGTCTGCAGCTGCCCTGTGGGGGATCTGGGGGAGAGATGCAGGCTGCCCCCACCCTCAGAGAACCAGCTAGTAAACAGCTCAGCTGCTCAGCCCTTGTGCTGGGAGAGGATTTGGAACTGCTGAGCACTGTGCAGCATACACAGTGCATATGTGGGATTATTTATGCAAGCTCCTGTCGGCATGAGATGTGGGCCATCTGCGATAACTTTTTCTTTGAGAATCCCCATCTCCGAAGAGGAGACTTTGTGAATGCAGAGAGCTGGAGCCTGCAGCAGTCCTCAGGACGGGATGTTCATTCTAAGCGGCTGTGACTCCGCTGGCAGGTAGCTCTCAACTTTGAAGGTGCTGCAGCAGGAGATACAACCACTTACTTGAAAATGTACTGGCTTTTCCTGATCAAAGCGGAGCTGTCGTCTCATTAGTAATAATTTATCAGTGGATTTTGTTTTAAATCAAAATGTCATGCACATCTGTGGAGGTGTAGAGAAATAATATATTCTGTTAGTGTTTGTTTGTATTACAGGAGCACCTGGAGTCCCTATGTCCTGTATAAGCACAGAGGGAGAAACAGTCCCTTCTCCGTAGAGATTAGTCTGAGGCTCAGATTCTGATCCCCTTGCCCATGTTGGGTGGGTAGACCTTTCTCCTTGAGTAGTCTCATTGGTTTCAGCTGGTGCATGGTACTACTGAACAGGAGGGAAGGGATCAGCATCTGCCTCTAAATAAGGAAAATAGCAAACCCTGTTATTTAAAGGTGACACTTTTGAGACGTGGGTTCTCTAATACATCTGCTGCAACTCAGTCCTGACTACCTGCAAATTAAGACCTGATTCTTATCCCACACCACTGTAAATCAGGAGTGACTCCATAGGCATCAGTGGAGTTACATCCGCACAAATGTGGCTTGAGAGGAGAATTGGGCCCACTAAGACCAGAGGGATTTGGCTCCTACTCAGGTAAGAGGGAACCTTTAATTTTTGTTGACTATTTTGACCAAAAGGCCTGAAAGCTTTTTCTATCCTAGGTTAATGGAGACAGCAAGAGAAATGATCAGGGAATCCTTACCTATCAAATGCCTTGAAGCAGTTATCCTGGGCATGTATCCTTTTCTCCATGTGTAATTTGTTCCAACGGGAGTAACCATTTTAAAAGGAACTGTTTAATTTATCTGCACTTTATGGATGCAGTATGACAACCCCAGTGGAAAGTGAGTGAAAGGGGCTCTGTGTGTATGTGACTTTCAATATTGTATTGACTAAAGAAATCCTCCTTATTAGGAACTCAGATGTTTAGTGTGGTACTAGGACCAAAGCTTCAATAGTGTAAATCAGCATAATCCTATTAAAGTCAACTCCATTGACTGTGACATCTGTTTACACCATCTAAGGATCTGACCCTAAATGCCTAGATAAATAGCTATCTAGTTCAGCTCTTAAACCCTTCCATAGCCATCCTGGGCAAATCAATTAACAGCCTTTTAACTGAATTTGAAATTCAGGTCTGTACTATCTAGGTTTCTATAACACGAGCCCAACACAATACTGTCTTTGACCCTGTCTACACTTACCTCAGGGATTTGGGAGCAGTCGACGGGAGTTACGCAAGCTACGCAAAAAACTTGCATAGCTCCCGTCGACTTCTCTGCTCCTCTTCTGTGCGCCGTCTTCACTGCACTGTGCCGACAGGAACCGTGTTCCCATTGATGCAGCGCTACGCCACTTGTGAAAGTGGTCTTGGTACGTCGATTTCTGGATCAACTGAGCAGGTCTTCACTGACTGCTCAGTCGATCCAGAGCAATCCATCTGACAGTAGAGACTTTGCCGCCGTCGGTGTAGTCGTAGCCTGAGGCTGGATGTCTTTTGTCTCTTACACCCTGTAATTGTGCTGTCTACAGAACTAAGCATGTGCACATTGTAGTTAAACCTTTAAGCTACCATAAAGTAATGCTCTGCTTCTCAGTGTTAAGGCTGAGACTCTCTTCCTAATCATCTTGTACTGGTACCAGTGAATTAGCCGGTTTTGTCCAAAGGTACTGTATTAGCACAAGACAGGACTACGTGTGCTGCTGCATACCATGTGTGTTCTGATCCTGCTCCCAGAGAAGATCAGGGACAGAGCGCTGAGGGCCCTGAATGCCAAAGGGTGAGGTAAGATCTCTTGCTTTTCCAAGGAAAACTGTCTCATGGCATTTGAAATGGCATCACCTTTGCCTCTCCTATCCACCTTTCCCCGCTATCAAACTAGAAGCTTCGTCCTGTGTCTTCAAACAAACTATCTGAGTGAGGGCCAGGATCTGCTCCCGGTCACACCCAAACAGCCACATTGAAACTGGGAACAGGTTCAGGGCCAGAATCTTTACAACGTGATCTTCATTTGCAAAGATATCTTTTAAAATACTGGTGCTACATCTGAAAGGAACCACCGCCAACCTTCTCCTCTGGATGGAGCCAACTTTGACTGACTAGTGACTGTTGGGTCAGCAAAGTCATGCTATAATGAACTGTTCTGAAGGTGTATTTGGGCTCATGTATGGCCCATCAAGACTACAATGCATTTGTGTTTGGTTAAAATGATAGAGAAGGGAAGAGAGACATTGGAACTCCTTGTGATCGCATTCGTGCCAGCTTCACACACATTTAAATCCACTGAATTCAATGGAGTTGAATGTATTCCTATAGGAAAGTTCAGAATAAGGCATGCAGATTTTAGATACCTCTCTACTGATGATTTCTACCCTCTTGGATGTGAACAACTTTTTAGGCACATTTTAAACAGGATTGGGGAAGTGGCTCATCTGGGTTTTCCTGGAATAATGTTAAAGACTTCAGGGTATGAAAACAACATAACTTCTGGTCATCTGATAGTATTTCACTTTCTGGATGGTAGAAATATGAGGGAAGATTAGATCTTGTATTATTTTGGCTCCATAAAAGTGGAGACACAATCCCCACACCTAAAACGTCCACCCAGCCCCCAATGCAAATCTAAAGGACAGCTACTAGTACAGTGACCATGCAGGTCTGGGAATCATACGCACACTTTTGGTGTCAAAGTGTGAGGGCCAAAGACGGACTCCAGAAACAAAAGTGTTAATCCATGATGCCTATAATCATGATATTATGGTCATATGCCATCCTATTACTTATATACACACATAAATATAGGGGAATATATTTGCATACATACAGACTTTTGTGATCACATCAGCTAAATATGTAGCCGCTTCTTGGCCTGGTAGAAAATTTTTGGTTGAAAGTTTTTTTCCAGTGTGGAAAATTTCGTTTTCAGGGAAATGACAATTTCTGTGGAAATTTTCTGCTTCCCTTGAAAAATGTATTAACTTTTTTCTCCAGAAAACTGAAAGCCCCAAAATTGGAAACTTTTGGCAGGTTTTGGTTTAAAACAAAAAAAAAAAAAAAAAAAAAAATTGGATAAAGTTTTTGGCAATTTTCAATAGTTGTCAGGTTTTGGCTGAAATGTTTTGACATTTGTACAGTTAATAAAAACAACTTTCCTTTTCACTGACAATTTCCCTGGAAAACACCATCCATTTTCTAGCCAGCTGTAGTTGCTGCTGGGGTGGGGATGGACCCTCCAGCAGGAGCTCCTTGCTCTTGTAGACAGTGTAACCCCAGGAACTAGTAGAAGGTTCAGATGCTCACGTGCATGGCTACATGTTCAAAACTCACCCCCAAAATTTCCTCTGCAAAATGTGGTGATGCTACCAGTAGCTGTTTATGTATGCATTTGCTGAGGGCAGCACAGGAGGGGTGTTTTGAAGCTGCCTGTGCTATCTCTTCCTGCATTTTTACTATGGCTGGGGATGCATTCCTGTAAGGGATCTGAGCAAGGATGGTCCGGGGGAGGTTCTTTTGTGACAAGCACTTGGGACCTGATCCAGAGTCCACTGAAGACAATGGGAGTCTTTTCATGGACTTCACTGGGCTTTAGATAAGGCCCCTGAGGTGTTTGCTGTTTTCCCACAACATATGGATTCCCCCTCCCCCAGATGTTGGCCTCCCTGTGCAGTCAGCAGTGAGCATGAGCATCTGCAACTTGGTTTCCAGTTAGGAGTCATTATTTGTCATCCTCTCTCCCCACTCTTTGCCCCCACCTCCCAAATGTCAAGATGATCTTTTCAAATGTGTCTGAATTTTGTGTCACCCTCCGGTTCCCTTCTCTGTCTGTCGAAATAAGATACTGGTTATAATAACTTCTGTGTGCTGACAACTTCACTGTTGCTTGGATACCAAAAAGGGCATAGACCAACACAGCAGCCCTCTGTGGGAGCCTTTATGCAGAGACCTCCTAACACAGAGCAGATTAGTGAGATGTCACTTTAATCAGGCTGCTTGCCAGCTCGTGCCATCAGCTTTAACTGAGTGACTTTTTTTAACCACTTTGTAATCCTCCTTCATGTAGAATTAGGTTTTACATAACTGCCTTTCATACTAGATGCATCTCAAAGCATTTTAAAATGGTGAGGCATTAGATGCTGGTACTGCAGTTCCTGTATGTGTAGAGATAGCTGCTGTTCTGTGCTTATCAGAAGCTCTTGCACATCCACAGATATTAGATTCCTAAAAAATAGAGCTGGGGAGGACTTATATAGGTATCCTTGGGTATGGCTATACTGACGGCGGCAAAGTCGCCGCCGTCAGATCGACCTATCTGGATCGATTGAGCAGTCAGTGAAGACCCGCTCAATCGATCCAGAAGTCGACGCTGGTAAATCACCCCCTCAAGTGGTGTAGTGCTGCGTCGATGGGCATGCGGTTCCCATCGGCGCAGTGCAATGAAGACACCATGCAGAAGGGAAGCACAGCAGTCGACGGGAGTTACACACGCTACTCTGCGTAGTTTGTGTAACTCCCGTCAACTGCCGCCAAATCGCCAAGTCAGTGTAGACTAGGGCCTTGTCTGTGCATCTATCTAACCTAACTAACTACTTAATCTAACCCATCTAACTCTCTGCCTCACCCCATCATCACAGGCACAAGTACGCAGGAATGTTCCCACTAATATGTTCTCTGTGCATTGTTCAGTCCAGGTTTAAATCCATCGAACAATGGAATTTCCACCATGTCCATTGTGAGAAAACATTAGAACTAGTTCTATTCAAGGAAGGAAATAATGGCTAAGGATTCAGAGCTAACCAGAAAGTGCCATGGGAACCTTCCACCCCAAATTCATTGTATTAAAACAGGTGCAGGTAAAAAATCATAAGGAGAAAAAAGATATCTTAGGACATGGCAAGTTTGAGAGAGAGGCTCACCTATCTTCTCCTTTTCCTCTGTTTCAAGCCCTGCTTGTATTCTTTGGGAGCCATAGCTGTCATACGCAGTGGTTATCATTAGAGAAGGACTGAGCCAAAACTGGATCCAAACATTTGGGGAAAATCAGGTCCAGATGTGAACGTCATAGCTATCTGCTCCAGTAATAATGAGCTAGACCAAATCTCTGGATCTAAACATCCTTGAACTCTGGGGAACTGGGATCTGAATCCATACTACTTTTCTTGGGGCCTCTCTGATTATTTACATCTGGCCCTGGAAAGCCCTCTGCCTCTCTGATGTTGCTAGCAGTTTCATGATGGTTTTGCAAGTAGCTTATCCATTCTTGCTGAAGCCTTAAACCTTATCTGACAAACATGTCAAGGTGTTAGGTTCATTCCCCCTTCTGCCTTCTTGTTCCAAGTTAGCAGCCTGACTCTTGTCAGCCTAAGTAAAGCCGCCACCCATTCTGCCTGCTCTTATCCCCTTAGCTTTTCTAGCTAAGGATGAGTGTGGTGCCTTGTGACACTTCCTCCTCCGCAGCAGTGAGCACACCAAGAACCTTATGTGCCGCTCCCCTGGCCTGGGGAAAGGGCAAGAAAAGAGAGAGAGTATGAATATCATGTGTACTCCATGGCAGCTGATCCTAAATTCAGCAGTGTCCCTGGATTCTGGGTACTGTGGTGTGGCAGGCTGGAGATACATAAATAATGGAGGATTTTAGTGAGTTAAATATTACAGTAAATTGCACATTCAGTATAGCAGGGCCTTCCTATTTACCTGATATTAAATTCAATGTGATGCTTTCTCTGCTATTTCAGTTTTCATTCAATATGACATAGATGTTTGTACTGAAAACACATAACTGCATGGAGGAGCAAATCTGGATATTCTGGCAACTGATGACGGAGCTGTTATGGCTTTTGGCTCCTGGGAAAGGTGCTGGAGACAATTTGGGGTCTGAGCTAAGTGCACTTAAACGAATGTTTCTGATAAAATCACAGACAGTAAAATAGTTAACAATACTGGCATTTAAATTGTTGTCCTTAGTTTCCAGCGCTAACACTTGAGCCGAATGGGGCAATTCACTCATTTCAGCGCTACTTTCAGAACATAAACTGGCTGCAGATTTAGGAAGACATCACTGCATTTATTTGTACTCGGATCATGTGTTAAAGCTTTTCCTCTCAACTGTTAAGGACGCAGTTTAGTTGTTGTTTTCCCCCATGAAAGCATAGATTCTGGAGCTTGGAACTGGACCTGATATTTTTGGTGGCTTCAACCCTATTTTTGTGCTGGATTGAACCCAAACCCCAGAACTGAACAATTCTTGAGAGAAACTCAGATCCAGATCTGAACTTTGCAGATGTGCCACTTTGCTTGAAACAGGCTCAATGGAGAAGTTTGTCTCTACAGAAGCTGCTCTATTGTGCAGTTTCCTTCATAGACAGCTGAAAAGTCCTGGCCCTCTAATCAAGGGAATCTAACTTGCTGAGCATCTCTAATCCATTTTTCTGTAACAGTACTTTGATGCCAGCTATTACTCTAGCGTGGGTAAGGCCAGGAAAGGCCAGCCCACTGTTGCTGTCCATATCTCTTCTCCATGGGACAAATTTCAAGTCCTTACTCAAGGAAAATCCCATGCAGGGAACTGAAATCCAGGCAACCTTCCCCTCATGGAGGGTGTGTGAGTGTGTGTGAGAGAGTCAGATAGACTTGGCCCTCAAAGCCTGCAGATCTCAAGGGAGCTGCCTGAGCTATATGGTGGCCTTTGGCATATCTCCCTGGTCTCTCCATGGACCCCTGCAGCTCCTAGCAGTCTGCTCCAGAGGAGAATTCCCTGCTAGCCCTGCAGCTGCCCCTTGTTGAAGGGAGGGCTCCACTCTGCAGAAGGGGAAAGTGCTTAAGTTAATACTGGTAGAGCTAGTAGGCAGTGAGTCCAGTCAGCTGGGAAGAAATAATGCTATGGAGAGCAGTCATCTCCCACAGCTCTGAATCTCAATGCCTGCAGATGCCGGGTGGAGGAGCTTCCTGAAGGTCTGGGAAACAGGGATAGTATTCACTGAAGGCAGCAGTCCTGTGTCCACCTCTGTTCCCCCCCCAAGGTCTGCCAGGTGTTTGTTCCCTTCTCTCCCAGGCTGGCAGAGGGGGCAGTTTGTGCCTCAGTCTTTAGTCAGTCCATGTTCCCATCAAAGTCAACAGGAGTTTGGCCTGGGTACAAACTGGTTAAGGCCTTCAGGCCTTGGCTCAGTCCTACATGCTGTGTATTGTTGGCTCTGTGTAAACTTGCTTTTGGGCAGTAAATTGAGCTCATCTAGCCCTGGAAAGCCAGCTGCTGTCACATCAATATTGCCAGCTGTAAGTGCCCATTCCAGAAACTTTATTGTTGATATAAACAGCCCAAAGACACAGCTTGACTTTGACACTGGAGTTGAGCCCACACTGCTGGCACTTAGAAAAATCGTGTTCAGATTAACAAACAGAGAAGAGTTGATCTGGAAGTCACTGCTGGAGAATAAATAAGGAATGTCAAGGAGGGTGGTTTAAAGTCTGTCTTCTGACCAGAAACTGCTCTTGGTATCTTTCAGGGTAACTGTAGAGCAGCTATTGGTGGGGGTAGAAAGGGAAGGTACTTTATTCCTGCTAGGACTCTTGTGAATATGGCCCAGGGTGCCCCAAAAGTATCTTTTCAAAAAACAAAGGAATTGACTTTTAAAGCTTTTGCTGAATCAGTGGTGCATGGGCGTCTTAGTAAAAATTAATGGCTACTATCTTTTTCCACTACGAATGTGTGAAAACAGGGATGTGATTCCTGGATTTTTGACTTACAGCTGGCTGACATCTGGCAGCCAGGATGAGTATTTCCTTCTGACTTAAAAACCATGATCATGCTGTCAGTGAAATGATCTTGACAGTTCCATTGACAATGAAGTGGGTTTGGAATGCAATGTCCCGATATTAGGGGCTTTGTCTCGTACACACAACTATTCCCCACCACCACAAAGTGTCCTGATTTCATATTTGCTATCTGTCACCCTAGATGGACTCAAGTATCAGTGCAAGATACGATTGACCCAAACTAAAGCCAAAGGCCCGATTCTCATCTCACTTGTACTGATGTGAGCCAACGTAACTCCACTGACCTCAGTGTTGTTATTCCTCATTTACACCCACGTGAGAGAAAAATCAGACAAGCCCCAGATTCCAGGTGTCTTCCAATTTTGTGTTTCAGTTCAGGTCAGTTATAGAGATAAACCCAGATTATGAAGTTTGTATCTGGGTCTGGATCTGAACTTCCCCAAGGATCACAGTAGCAGGGGGGGTCAGAGCAGGAATTTGGATTTGGGCTCATTACTAGTGTTTGCTACCATTAAAGCAAAGGAGACATATATGAATAGCTCCATTTTAAAATGACAATAAGCACTTACTGTGCCCTAAGATAACTAAACCTCAAGGAATTTTAGGACAAAGATGGCATGCAGTGCAGTTCTATGAGATCATCCATGATCTTATTAGTGAGCCATACAAATGACCTGACACACCAATGTATCATACAACAGGCTTAAATATTCTGCTTCGGTTACTGCCCTAAATAGTTGTGTATTGTTAAACAGTTGCCATGTTTCACCTCGGAAGTGGCTGCCTTTCAGCAGTAGATGGTGTGATTCCTGTGTCTTTACAGTGCTTTGGAATGAAAGGCCCCATGAGTCAAATCCACTGATATGAATGGAAGTGCATCTGGGATGACTTTGTCCCAGGTATTGATCTTGCTTATACCAGCCTTATACTGGTGTAACTGTGGCAGCCACAATCTTGGCCAACACTGGGGTTTGAACTGGGTAACTCCCAGAGCTGACAGGATGAATTGCTGCAGCTTGAGTTAGCGAGCCAGGCTGTGTAGCTGTGAAGTGTAACAGACTCCCATTGTCCATGAATCAGGCATCAGGGGATATGTAAGATTCTGACCAGTCAGTTGCATAACTGCATTGACTTCAGTGGAATTACACTGGATTGAGGAATCTGGCCCTGTATTTCTACAGAAAGAAACTGTTTATTTTATGCAGGCCTGTAACTTTTATTTTTGAATTTACTAAAATACTTCTCAGTGGAGCTATGCCAGTTTACACCAGCTGAGAATCTAGCCCATCTTCAAAGCCCCTCAAGTTTTGGGTCCGACTCTCCTCTCGTTGACTTTACTTTCGTGCACCTCCATTTACTTCAACCATGTGGTATATGTGAGATCATAACCAGGCCCATTAACTAAGCCTCTGAACCCCCCCGGGCAGTAGCGATTAATATCCCCATGGGATGGGGAAACTGAAGTTAAATGACTAGTGTAAAGCCACAAAGGGAATCAGTATCAGAGCCAGGATTAGAATTTGGGAATTCTTGCGGGGCAGGGAGGGAATGGAGCGCACCTACGCGTCATTTTCCATGTTCTCTCCGTCCAGTGGTGTATAGGGACAGTGAAGGAACGGCAAGTGGCCAGGTGAGAATTCCGGTGGCATAGGAATTGTGTAGGCTGACAAATGCCCGGTGGAGTCTCCCACCCCTTCCCATGGTCCCTGGTGTAGTGGATGTGTCCGAGCAAGAGGAGGCATGCTGTGGGGAGTTCTGAACTGCTGTACAGCCCATGGATAGCCTTGGGGAGGCTGCTCTCATTTATAACCAGAGCTATACTGGCCCCTGCAGTTGCCCAGACTCTGGAGGGGGTAGCCGCTTTCGCTCCTTCCTCCCCTGCTCTATGCCTTCTGTGCTGTCGAACAGAACTGAATTCCTGATTCCCAGTCCTGCAGTCAGACACACACCTCTCTCAACAATTTGACTATGAGAGCAGGATTGGTATATCATGGCCTTCTGTTTGCTACAGCACAGCTCTACTTGTGGGGGAAAAAAGAAGAGGAAGGAGATAATAATGACACCTGGACAGAGGGAAGATCTAACTTGCCTTTCTAACCAATTTGCCGTGCGTTTCATTTCATCTTTGGTGGAGATTCTCATTGACTTGTCACTTAGCAGACGCATCATGTACCTACAGGTTAATTTTCACAGCAGTTGTTTCTGTGATGGCTGACGGTAAGTAAAGCCATTTCCTTCCTCAAAAGGTTTTTACTCCTACTTAGAGTTTAATGCAATTAAATTACAACTTCTGAGACCTTATGGTAGACGAGTGTGCATATGGGCAGGTGGCCGTGGAGGCTTTGTGTGGACTTAGTAGAGAGCTACTCAGAGTGAAACAGGGTTAAAATCCTTTTATAATGAAGGGAACAATTGTGGCAGATCAGTGCAACACTTGAAAGTTTAATAGGTGCTGACAAAAGGCATTGGTCTAGTCAGTTACATAGAATAATAAATACAATAGGCTTTTAAAAGAATATATCCACAGTAGAAAAATGATAGTACCCTGATCTTATTATATACAGAATGTTGCATTCTGTTACTAAAAGAGTGAGGTCAAATTTTAAATGACGCGACTGTAGCCTTAATTCTCCAACTGGTGTAACTGCATTGAGCCTCATTCTGATGTCTTACTGGATTTACACTCGTGTATATCCATTCACTTCACTGGGGTTACTCCTGATTTTCACTGGTCTGATTGAGCTTACAGTCAAGACCACTGGAGGTACTCCTGATTTACACCAGCTTAGCTAAAATCCGAAGTTGTGTTTGTTACTGTAATCTGGAGGTAGCAGATGGATGGAGTGGTGCATCTGCAGCCATGGTTTATCCAATTGGACCATGTGTTGTGCGTGGATTTCTGGGCTGCTTAAACGATCTACTCTGCCAGTTTGTTCTTTTATTCTGTGTTGTAAGAAATGCATATTGGTTGGTGGGGAGATTCCATTAGTGCGCAGAAGACGTAGACCTGCCAATCTTGCCGTGTTTGGCTCTACTCCTTTTAATGTATTTTCTCTGTATCAAATTCTTCAGTTTGATGCTCAGGACTTTAATTTTTTTCTTTCTAAAAATGTTGCCTTCTTCAATGTGCTGGATTCAGGTTTAGTCCTCCACTTCAGTGGAGAGTTTCGGGGTGGGGGGGAGTACTGGCTCCAGGCCTTTACCCTGGCTAGGAAGATACAGAACAGGTAAGTCTTTGTTGCATGTAGAGCCCCTCGCCTGTCACTCATCCCAGAGAATAATGAGTTCATGTCCTGGTCACACTGGGCAGAGGGAAGATATAACTTGGTGTAAATTGGCATAGCTCCATTAAAGTCAATGGAACTATGCTGACACCATCAGAGGATCTGGCCAATTGTTTGTTTTGGGGTGCTGGGCAAAGACATCCAAATGATTTCACCTTTAGAGTATCAACTTTAGATCTCAGGGTCTAGATGATCCTGGAATCCTTTTCTAGTGAGTTTCAAGGATTTCCAGGTGTGCTCATGCTGAAAGCAGAGGAATAGGGGAAAAAATGGTGGTGGTCTCACAAAGTGAGACTTGTCAGATGCCAGCTGGGTGAAACCACCTGTTCAGAAAAGATTTTGGAGGACATAGGATCACTGGATATTCTTCTTCACATAACATTAAGAACTAGGGGCTCAATTTGAGTTCATACTACCCTAAGTCAGGAGTATCTCCATTGATTTCAATGGAGTTATACTGACATAAGTATATAGTGAGAGTTTGTGAGATCAGAATCAAGACCCAGTCTTTTCTTTTTTGTGTTGGTAAAGTTTTTTGTTCTCCAGTTTCTAAGCAGCTGTCAGGCACTCCTGATATGCAGGAAGGGAAGAGGAAAGCAGGCTACACGCAGGGAGAATTTCTCAGTTTAATGTCCTATGCCATTTAAAGTATGTAGTGCCTCTTGTTGTGTCTGTGTTAAAGAATTTTGGAGGGGAAACGGGGGGATGCCAAAGATCCCAGGATCAGGAATTGTATATGCAACATTTTCCTTGTTGGGTCATCCCGTTTTCTATATTGAGAGAGATTTTGGCCCAGATCCTGAGTTGCAGTCACAGAGCAGTCGGAGCAGTGTGGGTGAAAGTGCATGGATAGTCTTCAGCCATCTTTGTCCCTCTGAATGCTGGGCTGATCTGTGCTAGGCCTGTTCCCCACAGTACAACTTAGAGAACTTCTCTAACTTCTGGCCACTACTGGCCTGTTCCAGCACTCAGGATTCAGTGGGACATTAAGATACCCCAACAACACTACCTTTCCCATAGCCCTGTCCCCTGCCTCCCCCCACCCCAGAGAAGAGTTAGCTGCTTTGCCTTGCCAAAGAATCTCACTGACAGAGCAGCATAAGGCAGCTGAGGATCCAGCTCCTGGCCTCTGCTCCAGCCCCTTTATGCTACTGGAGCAGCTGAGGATTCTGGGGTAACCAGCTGGCTGTGGGGGGCAGGAGCCCAGGGGTGTGCTAGGGGGTGGATAGAGCATGCTTTGCTTCAGTGAGCCCTGCCCATGGTAGTGGCCCTGAGGGAAGGGACATTACATGCTTCTGGAACTTAGAATAGTGGACTTTGGCACTGAGGCTGCTCTGGGGTTGAACTAGCCCTTAGCAGCCCCTGAGGAGAGTTGGAGGAGAGTCCTTCCTCCTGTTGCACTGAGTGGCTCTCTGATGCAGGTGAAGATCTGGCCCTTTGACTTGAGGGGAAGCCGTTTTACTCTGAGGAGAAAGGGCCTGCTTTTTATTTCACACTGGCTTTACACTGGTCTGATTCTCTGGAACTTAAAAAGACTCGGCTTACGCTGATGTGACTGAGAACAGGACCAGACCTAAAGGGTCTCATTGTAGTGCTTTCCTTCTAGTGTGTCTCTCTCACTCTTCAGCAAAGATAGTTCGATTGGTATGCTGCCATCTCTGAGCCCCTTGCATCTGTAACTCACTGGTGGGTGTGTGGCATGGGATCCTCTCTGTGCTGATATGCAGAGGATGTAAGTTGTTTTAGCCTACAGCTAAAACTGAAGCTGTAGCAGCTCATATTTTTAGCTCTAGGGGTCCCTGATTCCCAATGTGAGAGCCAAGAGGGCAGCCATCACACACATAGCATTCCACATACAGGTGGAGTAGAGCAGGCATTTAGTGTCAGCTGTTGGTGTTGATGCGGTGAGAGAAGAAAGGCCATGTCTGCACTAGTGAGCTTACAGTGGCGCAGCTGTACCAGTGTAGCTGCCCCACTGTAAGATCGCTTGCGTAGCTGCTCTATGCCGACGGGAGAGGGCTCTCCCATTGACATAATAAAATCACCTCAACGAGCAGCAGTAGCTGTGTCGGTGGAAGAAGCTCTCCTGCCAACATAGCGCTGTACACACTGTCACTTACGGAGGTGAAATTTATGTTGCTCGGAGGGTTGTTTTTTTCACACCACTGAGCGACATAAGTTTTGCCGACATAAATGGTAGTGTAGACATGGCTAAACAAAGCAGCGGGAACAATGTCACCTCCAGAATCTCTAATGGCCTCCCCCAGCCTAGAAGAAAAAAGAGTTTGATGCTCAGAGGCACTTTCTGAGGTCTTTGGGTAGGTTTAAGTACCTTAGGCTAAGGGGTTTGCCTTTGCTGCTTGTGGCAATTAACAAGAAATGAAGAAACCAGTTTTCTGAAGGCCCAACTCTTCTGTCCTAATACTCAGAGGGAGACTTGCCTGCATAAGGATGTCAGGATGATTTCTGTTCCCCCTTTAATACCCTACATCTCATGCAATCTCCTTGCTGGCAAAGGATGGCTGGATTTGGCTCCAATTGGAGCCAGTCAGCACCAGTACTGAATCTGAAGGCAATCACTCTAGAAATGATCACAAGGAGGTGGGCGCCAGCAGAGACTGAGGAAATGAGCGCCCCATAATTACATATAGCTTCCTTGTGGGATAGTGTATAGTGACTTTTCAAGGTGTACTTGGAAAGGCTGATCACCATAACATGTCCAGGTTAAAAGATAGCTACTCCTGGCCATTTCTTTGTGCCAGTGTCTGGAGCGAATCCTTTCTTTAATCCAACAGCTCGTTTCATGCATTTAATGGGATATCTGATCAGAACAAGACTCACTTGGCACTGGTTGTCAGAACAGAGGTGAGTTCATAAACTGGAGGAATAAAAACCCCTTCAGATGAGACCTATGGAGTGGGATCTTTCATAGCGTCTGAAGACTGTGGAGATGTGGAAACCACACATACCAACACTCCGAGCAGCAACCAGCTCCAAAATGGAATCAGAGGAAAGTTCTTGGGAGTGCAAAACTGAGGAATTCGGTGCTGGTATTAGATGAAGGAAATAATGCTGGGGGACATGCACTAGTTTGCCTCCATGCTGAACTCGCTTTTCCTTTTTTTGCAGGCATGGTCAGGGCAATGGGAGTCAGGCCCCTTCCTCTAGTGCTGACTTGCTGCATGACCTGGGGCAAATTACATACCCTTTCTAGGCCTCATCCATGGCCAGTAAAATGGTTATTATAACACCTACCTTACAGGGGCATTGTGGGAGTGAATGTTTCTGTAATGGATTCTCACCCCCTTGGGGGGATGGTGCAAGAGGACTATTCTTATTGTTATAATTCTGTTTGTTTGACCGCCTTTGTTCAGAGTTGCCTTGACACAGTGCATGTAAGATACTTAACCAATGGGCAGCCTTCTGTGGAACGATTCCCAATCAGCTTTAAAACCCACTTCTCAGGAAACTATTTTCATCATGTGGTGCTTGGGATTTACTGCAATGGCCGCTACGGCTCACTGGGGATGAGCAGAAGATCAGATCTGATGGACAAACCTTTGACCTATCGAACTCTGACTGATCTTGTCTTCGAATTTGAAGATTCCTATAAAAAATATTTACATTCAGTCAAAAAAGTAAAAATTGGATTATATGTCCCGCACGAGCCACACAGCTTTCAGCCCATTGAGTGGAAGCAGCTGATCCTCAATGTAGCAAAGATGATGCGGACGGACATAAGGAAGGAGCTGGAGAAATATGCCCGGGATATGAGAATGAAGGTAGGTGCATATGTATGATGTGATTCCTATAATGCCTTGGGAGTCTGGGACTGATCACATTCACATTGGAGTAAATTGGGAGTAATTCTGTCAATGACAATAGAGTTACACCAGAGTAAAACTCATGTGAGATCAGAATCAGACCAGGTATGTTGGTGTGTCCATCTAATCTGTCCCTCTGTGTCTCTCCTGAGTTGTGTGTTGCATGTTTTCAAGTCCTGTTCTGTAACTTTTTATTTGTAGGATCTCGCCCTCCTCACCTGACATTTGTGGCCCAGAACTTCTCTTAGCTATAAGGGGTGAATATCCAGTCTGCTGTGAGCAAATAGCTTGTGGATTTTTGAGCTTGTAAGAAAATCACCAAGAAGAGCTAGTGAATCTCTGGTGTAGGGGATAGGAGTTTGGGGAGTCACGTGCATGCTCTGCGTATTGGCTCAGATTCTCTGCTGTACTGACTTTCTGCTCGGGACAGCAAAGAGGTGGTGGCTGTTAGGGAACCAGTTATGGCTACCTGATTCACTGCCCAGCCCTGTTGCAGCCTCGGGGCTGCTGTAACATGCACCTGCTGACAATGGTCCCCAAGGGACCAGCTGCCAGTATAACCAAAGGCAGCGTACTCTGGCTGTGCCTCCTCTTCTACAGTAGGAGCTGTGAGGAGGGAAGTGTAGGAAGCAGCTATGCCAGCTCTTCACCCGCTGGGGATTCCCCAGCAGAGGAATTAGGGTTATATTCCAACCTCTTCGTGCCGCAAAAGTCTTCATTCCCTTCCAGACTGTTCTCATCTGTAGAGGGATTGAGCCCTGGTGTGTGTTGTGGGGTGGGGAATTTTATTGTGGAAGGGACACGGCGAGAGCTCTGTGGCTGGCAGTTCTGACTTGCTGGGTTAATGGATTGCCTCGTGTGCCTAACCAGGCTGATGGAGTATTAGTTTGCAATGGCCTCCTGCGGCACAGAAAAGTCTGCCAACTGGTGTGCCGCTTCCTCTATCCAATTAGAGACATGAAATGAAGTCTGCAGAGGAGTTATACTTAAAGTACCATAGCTGTCTCCAGGCTCTCAAGAGCATGTGCTGTCTTGTGAGAACACATTCTCCTCTGCAGAGAATTGGAACTGGCTTACCCCATCACTGCATGTGGTTTGGAAGTTCTGCTAGAGTCCGACCTTTCACTGCTGGCAGCAGGATCGGTTCTCTGGTTTCGAAGCAGCAACAGATTAGTTTTTCTTTGTTATTGTTTAATCCTTAGACCGCTGGCACTTCCCAGTTGGCTAGTCCGATCGAAAAGCTTAGGGGATACTTGCAGACAAAGGTCTGCAATTGCCAACGAGCTGAGAATATGACTCCTTCTGGTTGGAGTTCCTGAGTATGCTTCAGTAACAGCTGGGGATGAAGAGTGGGTTTCAGTTGCAGTGAAATTGGATTTGGTGTCTTTCCAGCCATCTGTCGGCAATTAGGGTAAAGCAGGTGCACTCATGAAGTGCAGGGCTGCTTCCCTTTTCCGAGAGGTATGTGGCATCATTTGCAAATTACTTCAGACTCCACTTCTGATCCCCCACCCCTCCGAAGAATGAATCGTTTGTCTAGGCAGAGAGTGCTGCTTACCCTGGGACGGGATGTTAAGGAGCCTGCCTCTACCGCTTCAGTTTGTGCACAGGCACTGGATAGCACAATGGAAAATGGGTGGTAAAACTGCCTAAACCAGTGGTTCCCAACCTTTTTGGCTTGAGGGCCACACACATAATTTTTACAACCCTGAAGGGCCTCCAGTCTCTGCCAGCAGCCTCCGCTCACCCCCCAGAGGGATGCAGCGAGAGGGAAGGAGTTTAGTGAGGAGGATCTCCCGTCCCCCTGGCTGCAGAAGGGAACCATGAGCTCCACCTGGGTCCCTATGCAGTGGCTCCCTTCTGCAGCCAGGGGGGTGGGAGATCAGTGCTACCCCCCCGCTGACTCCAGCAGGGATCCCAGCACCTATGGACCCAGGCGGAGCACTTTGCTATGCTCCCTGCTACAGCCAGGGGGAGGGGAGCACTGATCTCCGGTACCCTTGGCTGCACCAAGGAGCCTGCACCAGCAACGTGCTCTGCCTGGGTACTTAGGCAGTGACTGCCTTCCGCAGCCAGTGGGAGAGGAGCCACGGATCACTCTGAAAGACCCCGCGGGCCATGAGTTGGGAACCACTAGTCTAACCAGAGACTTCCTCGTGCTGCTGCTACAACCCCCCCCAAATCTGCTGCCATCGTAACTTCTCCTGCCACTGCCAATGTCCATATGTGGAGGCTGGGATCTAGGTCTGAAGAGACTGTCCTCATCCTGGCTTCTGTCCTGGAGCACCTTTCCTCACCCAGATCGATCATCTCAAGTTAATGCCCGTGAGCTGTGTTGAGCACAGTTAGGAATCCAAGAAGGCAGTGGAAGTGGAGGCTCTGCTTTTCTGACAGCATCGGACTTGTGTGCAGGTCAGTCAGACAGTGGAAGCAATTTGTGCTGGGTGTCATTCTTTGGCATTACCCCAGGCGTGAGTTTGGCCCACGGTTAGTTTCTTAGCTAGAGCTTGGCTTGTGTTAGGGGCCCAAAGCTGTGGGCATCTGCAATGCAGGCTCAGGTGCTTATCTTTGCTGTTCCACAGCAACATTGCAAAGTTCTGCCTTGGAGCTCAGCACCATTCTAAGTGATGGGACAGCTTACAAAGATCTCTTGGTTTTCCAAAGCCGTGTAGCCTTTGGCAGGTTATTTGCATTAGGCCTTTTAAACCTCCGGGGATGTTGTAAGATACTGCATAGTGATTTCTAACAGATAATCAAGGGCCAGAACCTACTTGCTTTATTTACCTGAAGAGTCCCAGTGAAACCAGTGCTGATGGCACAGTGGAGTTAGTGGGACGCCTTGAATGAATAAAGGCCAGCAGGATTCATCCCCTAAATGTAACGTCTTCAAACCTGCCTGCATGACAGAAGTGTACAGAAGGGGAGAAACCAAAAAGAGGCTGCAAGAATTGGAGCAAGAACCATGTGAGAGAGCACATTCCTTGTTCAGTGTGGAATGTACAGTTTGGTATGTGTAGACCTCACTCCATGAATGCCTTTGTCTTAACAGTAAGCTCTTAGAGCAGTTTTCATTTGTGGCTCTATGTTTTACAAAGGAGGCAAGCATCATCATTCCCATTTTACAGTTCTCACTGTTGTTCATCCACCGTTTCCTGTGAAGCTCCTTTATTTATCAAAGGGAAAAAAATGTACGACTTAGTCCAAGGCAATGTTTGTGGAATTTTTAGCTTGAGTGAATGCAGTGCTTATGCAAGCCAGGGGCTAACAGTGCGGGTCTCAGCGATACAGTGTTTGCAGGTGTCATAAAAGCTCCCATGTACAGCTTTGCCAGTGGACACTCATCCTAACCTGCAGCACCCTGCTTTTCCACTGTGCACAAATAAAGAGTCCGAATACACTAGGAAAGTGACCTGTTGTTGATGGGTTTTCACAAACAGCTGAGACCAGAGTAGTTGAGCCTCCGCTGTTTTCCTTCCTTTTTACAGATAGAACATGGTGTCTAGTGTGCACTAGCAGGTTTTTAGCACACTTCCTGTGATGGTGGTGTTGATGGTGGATTTGTCCCCCATCAACACCAACTTAAGTGTTAAACAGGTTTTGAGGGCTGTAGAGAAGGTGGGAGGGGATTCTCTGCTGACAGCCATTGTCAACAATAGGTCATTTGCCTAGTTTCCATCAGACCCAAATGCAAAAAGAAACACCAGATTGATTTTCATGCAGGACCAAAGAACTAGAGAGCCATATTCTTCTCTGTTACACAGATGTAAATCTGGAGGAACTCACTGACTATTCTGAATTTACACTGATGTAACTCAGAACAAAACGTTTCCCGTAGTCTCCAGATGTGGAAAACAAGAGTATTGTGACCTGGTACTTCTATAACACATTAAATCTTTCCAGTGTTCATGTGTAAACATGGGATGAGATGAACCGCTGCACTTTGAGTCAGTCCCCCCACTGTGATAACTCATTATGCTGTGGGGATAAACGGCGCGTAATTTGCATTGTTATTCCATTAAAAAGGAATTAAGGGCCAGATACTCAGCTGGTGTAAACTGTCACAATGGAAGGACTCTGTTTTATGCCAGCTGAGGAACTGGCTGGTTATTTTTTGCCTGATCTTTAAAAGATGACTATTCCTTATGGGTTGTTTTAGGTAGAGAATTCTGGATCTAATTCTCCTCCCTGTCACACTGGGGTAAATCAGGAGTTACTCCATTGAAGTTAGTAGAATTGAAGTGATATAAAACTGAGCTAAGTGAGAGGAAAATCAGACCTAGTGATGGTATGAAAGCCTTTGGCCTAAGTTATATTTTAATTTTAGCATAACACATTTAATCGCATCTTGAATTAGAATGATTTCAGCCTTCTATGACACATTTTTCATAGCATATAGAATGCTGGTATCTGAAGTGGACTCTAATCAAATAAGCAAGTATAGATTATTTTTATTGCATATATGCATTGAGTTCTGACATTGGGCCCAGCCCTTGTGCAGAAGATGAAAAAGACATAGTCCTTACCTTGAGAATGTCACAATTTCAAGGCCCTGATCCTGTGAAGACTTCAGCGCATGCATATCTTGCACATGTGAGTAGTCTCACTGGGTGAAATCCTGGCTCCACTGAAGTCAATGACAAAAGTCTCATTGACTTTGGGGCAGGGGAGGGGGGTAGAATTTCACCCATTGATTTCCCTGGGGCTAGTCATAAGGTGTAAAGTTATGCAACATGCTGTCTTTGAAAGACCAGGTCCTTAAAATGAAATGTGGTGTGAATATAGTGCTGATGAAAATGATCATCAGCCTAGAGGAACTCTATCCAGATGTATGAATGGTCAACGGATAGGAGAAAAAGGCCCCAATTGCAGAGAATCTGACTGACAGCCCTTGAGACTCAAGTTTTGGTTGTGCAAGCTTCCCTCCATGCTGCTACCACAATGTGCCTCACTGTGAGTTGAGGGGAACCACCCTTAAGGGGACAGGGTCGTTTGTTTTCCATCCCTGTTCTGTCCGTGGGCTCTCTGGTGAGATTGCTGACTAGGCAGCCACTTGTGGTGATGGTTTTTGTGATGTGGATGTATCTGGGAACTGGACTGAGGCCACCAACTGATTTCACAACTGGGCACTGCTAACCACTTTCAGTCGCTCCCAGCCTGGGCAGGATTCAAATAAACTTTAAGAGATTACAGGCTCTGTGTCCCATCTTTGACCCCAGTAATATCACAGGGCCTTTATTTTTTTAAAATGATGAATTAAGCGCCTTTATTTAGTGCCTCTCTTCCCCTTCTCCTTCCAGATTCTGAAACCCTCAAGTGCCCATTCTCCAATCAAAGAGAGATCACGGGGCAAGTCATTGTCCCCTCACCGAAGACAAGTCAGTCCTCAGAGACGGGTGTGCAGAAGAGACAAATCGTGAGTATTTCTGCTTTGCTAATGCTCGTGTTCTTTTTGAGGTGAAGCCCCATTCATTAATGGATCAGAAACTGAGTGTAATGACATCGTAAAGTAAACTATACGTATGGAGATGGAGGAATATTGGGATTCATCCGCCATAGCATATATAAATAAGGAAACCGCTACAGATATTCTGGCTCTGTGGCTCTGGCTGACAGTGCCAATATCACAGTGGTACTGTATTGTGCATGCTCTTTATGCAGTCTCCTAATGGTTCCTTAATAACGGAGCTGCCAGAGGGACAGAGTTTGTAGGTTTGTGCTGATGCTACAGGTTTTGGAGTGGCTGTGCAGGTTGGGAGTTTGAGCCCCATCTATTAATTATTTTTTGATCTTGGTGTGGCCCCGGAGATGAAAGATGTTTTGATCACCTTCAAGTGTACCAAAACTGAATATAATAAAGACAACAGAACATATATCCCAGTGGCACTGAGAGTTCCTGCTGTTGTGTGCATTCAAACTGGGCCACAATTCTCTGTCCTGCTTTGTGATTGGGCAGGAGACTGGATGTTCTGGTGACATGGCAGCTCTCAATGAGCCAATATACCAAGATATGGAGAGAGAGAAAGGGGGACAGACATTCCTTTCACCCCTCCCCCCCAAAAAGCTAGAAAAATATATTAGACATATTTTTCTTATTTAGTAAGTAATTCACTATCTAAAGGCATTATAGCTAATCATTGCAGTTTTAATTTAACTATCTGTTGTGAAGAACGGGTTAACTGTGTGTGGCACCACCCTTTACTAGATAAAATCAAAACTGTGTATCATGGACTCTATACTGCTAGCAGCTAATGGAGATTCTCATTTAGTTCAAGTGATAAGGGTCTGTGTTCTTGGAGTAGCAAGTGAGTTCTAGCCATGTTGTTAGAGTGAAGCTCTGAAATGCTATGCTGTGCAAGTGTGACAATTGGGAAGTACCTGTGTGGCCACAAATTAGCCACTATTTATGATGAGTGTTTTTAAAAGTAAGTTTCCAGGGGGATTATTGGTCTAGTTCTTTGTTAGCAGCTAAGAAAGAAGTTGGACTGACTTTCTAAATGTCCTTTAATGCACGTAGCAGCTGATGATTTAACAGCAGGTTTATATTTTACACATGAATTCATATTCTAGCTGCATCATTACATTTTGGGCCCATCAGCAGGGGCTCCAATCCTCATTTAGTGTCTGGATAATTATAGTAGTTATAGGCCTTGCCCCTCGAGGCACTTTCCCTTCCCATATACTCCTCAAGGGATATTTTCATCTTTGGGCTTCTAACACTTCTACCGCAGTTGTTAGAATGGCACAGATGTTCATTCTGGAGAGGAGTGTCAGTGTCACTGGTTTTACAAAGGAGCCTCAGGCTTCCTGAGAGCCAAATGCTGAGCCAGCGTCAGCTGCACAGCAACCTGCTCCCTTCTTATTGCTTTATTTATTTAATGTGAAAGGACAAGCAAAATAAAAGCATTCTATCTTTGACCTACTGGAGACATGTGGTGACTCCATGGTCTGCAGTGTCTATGTTTCCATGAGAAACACACACACCTGCTCTGTACCGTACTCGTGAATGTTCTTTGTGCTCCATCTCAAATGGTATTAAATATAGTTATAGTAAAACAAAGCCTTCGACTGTATAATGGTGACTTGTAACTAGGCAATAGATCTACTAATTAGAGAAGGTAACTGAGGGTTGACACTCATTGCATTGGATCCTCAGTCCTGCTCCAGTCTCTCTAAATTAGCGGCATAAAGAAAGGGCTCTGAAGTTCTGCATCCAGCTAGGGAGAGGATTCCCACAGCACAGGATCTATGAGAGACAGCTGTAAGACGGCCTTCTAAGAGCCCCCTTCCCAAGCGCTGCCTGGGGGATAGGCAGCAGGAGGCAGTGTATTGGGGACTGGGTTGCAGCAATTCTAGGCAGTGCTCTGGCCCCCAGGGCAGCCCAGACTTAGACTCCCAGGGAGAGAAAGGAGAAGAAAAATCACCAAACTTGCCAACTGTGATGAAGTTTGGGAGGGTCTTTATTTACATAGTAACTTTGGATGTTTAACCTATTGAACTGAAGTGAGCCATAGCCTGCAGCTGCCATGCCAAGAAGGAGGAATGTCAGGGTTGCCATTCAGCCTGGAATGTGGATTAACTGGACATACTATATGTGGAAAACCTCAAGAGCCATAAGTGCACACACGGTGGCCTTCATAAATCTATGTGGCAGTCTAGGGTCTTCCCGCAAGGCCCAAGCTATGAAAGCTGATCTTGAACTCCATTTTAACATAGGCACCTTTCCACCATCAGAGAAAGAGACTTAGGCTGAGAATTTTAAATTTGGATGCCTAAATCTGTATTCAAGCATCTAAATAAGTGTCCTGCTCTTCAGAGGTGCACAGTACTCGCTGCTACTCACTGACTTTTAGGGGAATTGCAGCTGCTCCTTTGGAAAGCAGGCCTCTTATTAAAGGTGCCTGGACATGGATTTAAGTGCCTGGGTTTAGGTAAAGGTTGAAGAAATTGGGTGTTAAATGATGTTCCTTCCTATCATTATATGTTCGGTTTACACTAGAATGTGGTTCACTGTAGTAAGCCATATTTTCAAAGATATTTAGGGGCCTAAAGATGCAGATAGGCACCTAATAGAATTTTCAAAAGCACCTCAACTGCTATCTCACCGGTGCCTATCTCTGTCTTTAGGTACCTAAGTACCTTTAAATAGCTGGCTCCTGAAGCCTGATTCTGCTTTCATTTACACTGTGGTAAATCAGGAGTAACTAAGTCAGTGGAGTTACAGTGGTGTAAAACTGATGTGAGTGAGCAGAATCAGGCCTTTGTTTTAAAACCACGCTAACCCCTACCACACTGATTCGCAGGCATGGCAGCTGGGGCACAGGCCAGATTCCTCTTTTTTCAGCTGGGCCATTGTGGAACTGCCCTGCAGATGGTTCTGCTGCTGTAGGCAGCCTCTTGTTGTGAGACCTTCCAGTTCCAGGAGCCCCTTGCTTCCTGAGCCTGCTCCCTTCTGTGGTCGAACTATTGTTGGTTCTTGCCTATTGTAACTGGAGCTATCAGACTTGGGAGGGAAGCGAAAGGGCAAAGAGGTGAGTTTAGTGCCACTTACTCAGTGATTTGGGAGGACTGATGGTGAGTACACTAGTCCCTTAGGGCTAAGAGATTTCCAAAGGTTAGTTAATGCAGGGAAGGAAATTCATACAGGAAGCCAGTGAATTTCCCTCTCTTTTGGCTGGAAATTGGAAGAGCCTAGCTGTTTTGAGATGCTCTCAAATTATTCATCTAGCAAAAAAGATGTTTAGGCACCTGTATTCCTAACCAAACAATGAACAGCTAGAGACTGCACATGGGCATTGTGCATCTTATCTCTTTATGAATCTCTTATTTGCATGTTCTAATTATAGCCAATTAGTTTGCCGGGAAGGGGAAGGGGGAAAGAGAGACCCTTCACGCCACACAATACCCATTCTAGCCTGAGCTACATTATTAGCTGGCAGAGACTGAATAAGATACTTGGCATTTGCTGGAGAGGGTTCACCTGCTGATAGCAAGCTGTTATTACAAACTGCTCTTTGTTGACAACAAAATTATATGGGCTTCTCCCGGGAGGAGACTCAGCCTGGTGAAGTTAAAATGTTTGCACTACAGCATTTTCCTGAGCTCAAGAGCTGACTTGTGACTTTCTGTTTAAAAGTGGATTATATACATTCCAGGGGCAATGTAGTCTCACAATTCAATAGGTGCAGGATTGGGGGGAGGGTGTCGGACGGCCCAGGCCTGAAGTTGCTGCCCTCCCTGCAGGGATAGGGGTGCTCTGCCCTGCATGCGTCTCTCCCTGAGCTCTGGACCCACCACTGGTGGGAGCAGTACCCCAGGCCCCACTCCTACCTCTGGGCTCTTAGCCTGGTGGGTTGCCTCGGGCCCAATGCAATGAAGCCAATGCCAGTGGGATCTGGGGCCTGACAGGACAGGCAAGTCACTTCTCACACCATCAATGTCAGGTGCAAAACCTGAGTGGTGCTGTGACTCCATGTGTCAGGTTGCCACACCACTCAGTCAAATTTGGCCCAGCAGCCCTTCTGTCATGACAGAAGAGCGGCTGGGCCAAACCTAAGCAGCCCTTTTCGAGTGCATTCAGTGCATATTCATGAATCCTGATTTTTGTGGGTTTGAGGCCTGGTCAACACTGCTGGTGAAATTCAGTGGCTGTTGATGGGAGATACGCAAGCTATGTAGAGTAGCTTGCGTATCTCTCATCGCCTTCCTAACTTCTACCTACTTTGGCGTCCCCACTACGCTGCATCGATGGCAAATGCCCTCCTGTCAACACAGCGTTACTCTTTTTGCAGTGGTGGATTAAATGCGTTGACTTCCGGATCGATTGAGTGGGTCTCCATGGTCGCTCAATCACTCCCACAGAATAGATCTGGTGGCACTGACAGTGGTGCTGTCAATATAGACCGGCCCTAAATGATCCATGGGTCCTTGTGAGAGCTGACCCATACTACCCCAACCTTTCACCTGCATGCTAGTACTTAATAAACCCACACTGTGTTTGCAATGCTGCAGGCACACCAATGGAGGGAGTGTTCTGAAGTGTTGGTCCCTATTATATTGTTAGGCTCAGGCCTTTTGCTACTCTAGGTTACCTCCAACCCAGTGTAAACATATCCACATAGAATAGCTTCAGTTCCTTCATTGTTCGTTACAGTTTAATGAGTTTTTTGTATTTTCCTAAAAGAGCAGAATGCTAATCCAGTCTTTCAAAAGCTAATCTTGAGTTAATTCTGTGCATTTTCTAGAGTAACAAGTGAAACCATAGGGATAGAGTAAAACTCCTAATTAGACAATCCAGCCTGATGGAGCCATGGGGAAGAATCTCCCCAGTTACTTAGTTTTGCACTGAAAACCACTCAAATGAGAGTTCATATTTCAGATTAATTTTTAAAATCTTATTTAAATTTGAGCTTAATCCTGCAGACACTTACTACTGGATGTATAGCTTGCTACTGTGGCTGCTGAGCTCTATGCCAGACACTGTTGGCAGGATCAGGCCGCTGTAGCCAGATTCTCATCTCATTTTCACTGGTGTCAATCTAGCCTAGCTCCACTGAAATCAATAGAATTACACCAGTGGAATACTGATCTAAGGAGAGAATCAGGTCCATATTCACTTTAAAGCCACATGGTGGTACATATTATTTAAATAAACATTTAAATAAAAAGCTACACATTTTTATCCTTTCTGAAAATTTTACAAGGATAAAACAAAACAAAACAAAAACCTCTAAATTGCAAAGCGTTGGCTTAGCACGATGGTCCCTTGTTTGCTTCTGTTCTTTCTGCTAAACGCAAAGCAGAAGGGCATAGTAATCCTGATTCATCTTTATGAAACTGGAAAACAATGTTTGTTTTAATCTTGGGAATCGTTAGGACTGGATGCAATGCAACAGTCAGCACCAGTCGCTGCTGCTAAATGTCAGCTCACAAAATATATTGTCTTCTCACCTGCTATGTGAAGTTTAATAAATGCATGTTGTGTGTATGTGTAATAAAGTGCATTTCTAGTGCAACTGGCTTTGATTAGACATTGACAGGAAAACTAGTGGATTTAGTGCTGCTCCAGAAGGCTAATGATCGATGTACTTCATTACACTATACATGGAGACTTTAAAGCAGTGTTTAAAAATACCTGAAGATGTTTCACAATCAATATGAACTAAGGTGCTGTTTGGTGCCTGAGGGTTCCATATTAGCAACAGTTCCAACAGGAAATGAAGCCTGATGGACATGTTACACCAAGAGATCAGAGCTGCTCATGCAGTATTTATATAGCACTGTTACAAGGCCTGATTGTATTTCCCTAATCCACATGGAGGTGACTCTCTGTGCAAGTCACTCCCCCACCATTGCAAAAGAAAGGAGGCTCTGATGCCTCCATGTCATGTTGGCCTGCCTTTTCCCCTAAGAGGAGGGCTGGTGGGAGTAATCAGGTTGGGAAGATGTGGGCAAGCCCAAGGGAATGTGCATTATCTTTCCATCCACTCCAGACTTGCAGAGGAAAATTAATACAACACCAGGGTCTACGGAACCAACTGTGGGGTCCCCCTTTAAGGTTGAAAAAGCAGAGCCAGTGTGTTGGCCTTCATGGACACAGCTGATTTCCCATTGGTGGTCTGATGTCTGCACAGGCTATGGGAGATGGAGCTGTGAGCTGTTCTTTGGGAAGCCAACCCCCATCTTCTCTGAAGGAATATGTGAAAAACTTCAACAAAACCTTTCAGAGATCTCCTGAGGCTTAATCCCCTCTCACAGGTGATTGGGCCCATAGTTAAGACACTTTCCTTTCTGCAAAGTATTTAGAAGCTAAATAAGAAACAAGACAGGACACGGTAACAATTCAGAAGAGGATGAAACTATTAATAGAGCTAATTGTAGAAACACCAGTGAATAAACAACTTGGGTTCAGTTGGAGAAGTCAGAGGAGCACTAGCTACTCACAGTGTTCCCAGATCTCAAAAGCTATGTGACTTCATAGTAGAAATGAATTATTTTCTGCCCTCACCTTAAAAGGTGCAACACACTGAATCTAAGAGCAGAACCTCTGCATTTCTTAAATGAACAGCTAACAGTCAAAAGTGAACTGCTCCGGTTACAACTCAATGGGAAAGTTTTGTCCAACTATGCAGCAGAGACAGACACTGGAAAAAGGCCTGGTTAGTAAATGATATGCAAACCAAAAAAGCCTCAGAATTTTTGATCCAATTAATTATTAGATCAGGTTAAATAGTATTCATCAGAAAAAGGAAGGAGAAAATGCCCGAAGAGGTTGACTTTTAACTTCAGAGCCTCTCTCTTTCTCTCACTTTTTCTCAATAAATCCTATATTTTTCTGAGATTTTTGTTGTTTAGCATTTATATCTATGTTACGCTTAAATCCTTGCCGGGGGGGGGGGGGGGGAGGGGAACGACCGACAGGATTTACCTTTAGAGGATTTACCCGCTGTTCCCTGAATCTCTGCATGCAGCTCTGATCTTCCTGCCATCACAATGTCAAGCTGATAACATGGGTTCTTTCTGCATAATTAATTAATACAACTGAAAAAAGTTTAGTCCTGTTTTTACATTAGTTTAGTCCGTCTGTGTGGATCCTGATGATGCAAATTAATAGCTTGTTAGTTTGCTTTGATCTGCTTATCTTTGAAATGAGACTAGATCAAAGAAAACGAACAAAATGTTTTTACATAAATGGAAGAAAGTTTGTCACTTAATCTGTTTCCTTTTTTGGAATGGTGTTTTCAATTACAGGATCTGTGCATCAAAGAAATGCTGAGCACTGACCAACTCTTCCCTCTTTGATTGCAGGCCTGCAACGATGGACAAGAAAGGGGGTGATCTCACTACACTGAATGAAGTGGGCTATCAGTTACGCATCTAACAAAGCCATAGGCCAGATAGAGGGCTTCCATGGTGCTTCTCACTGCACATTACCCTATGCTCCATTGGAAGGAAGGGGGTAAAAAAGAGAAACCAGGACTATTTATTAAGTGGATTTTATTTAAAGTTTCACCTAGAAAATAGAAATTCTAGAATAATGATGGCAGTATTATTTTTTAAAATTCATTAAGTGGCATCAATGAAAAACTAAATTATCTTCACCAGGGTTTCTTCCCCCATCAAATAGGAGGGAACTACTATGGTGTGTGTGTTTTTTTGTTTTGTTTTTTTTTTAAATTTAAATAATTGTTTCTAATCTATTCAATTGGCTTTGAATATTGTGCTACATTGGTAGTATTAGGAGTGGTGATGAAATCATATTTCTCATTAGTGTTCATTTGTTGGGGTGCAGTAGGTTTAAACATCAAGTCAGTATTAATATTTTTATTCAGCAATAAAAATAGCAGTGCAGAGGTGGATGTGTTTTTTTTTAAGTGTCTATTACCTCAGTATACAACAGATATGCAAAATTGAAAGAATTTTAATTTTATAACCAATTTGTACTGTTTCCCAGCATTTCTGGTAGTACTATATAACTGCATTAGATGCACCCTGCCACTCTTATGTGCATGCCTATGAAAGCGTTTAAGGTATGATTATATGCAAGTGTCTTCTTGAAAGCACTGCCGTCTTATTAGAGCTACAGAGAACTGGTTGAGGTTTTTGTTGGGTTTTTTAATAACTGACCAATAATGAATTTTTAAAATTTCTTAATTTTTTAAAACTTTGTCACAAGCTTTTAAACTTTGCAGATTACAGTGTTAAAGCACAAGACATGGAGATCATTGTTATGTAGAGACTAGCATTTGCATTGAAGTAACAGCCAAACTGTTTGTATAGTCTCAGATTCATGAGGAAATGTCAGAATTAGTAGACTTCCTTGAGCGTTTACTTTTCTGTCCATATTTGTGTGTAATTTTCAATCATTCGTCTTTAAAGGTTAAATAGAGTAAGGTAGTGATGCCTTGGTGTCTTACATTAAGATCGGACATCACAATTTGATAAGGGAAAGCTCTCCTTTATATGCATTACAGTAACTTAGTGACCTTTACAAAGACTTGGCTAAAAAAATTCTTGTTAGAATAAGTGCAGCAATAATTGTTTTTTGAACAAATATCTGAAAATCAAGTTTGTCTATCTCCTCCTTCTTTATGGTGTCCTTTTACTGATAGATTTAACTAGTGCTATGAATGTATGACTGAATTTTCAAACCAGCTCAGCTCCCATTTAGGGACCAAGTGGAAGTAGTCAGATTTTCAAAATACTTAGCACCCCCAGGAGTTCTCACTGAACTCCTTTGGGAGTTAGTGGGGGTTGAGTACTTGAAAGTTTAGCTACTTCATTTAGATGCTTAAATGGGAACCGAGCTCTTCAGAAAATCTAGCCTCTACACTCTGCCATGCTCTTTAAAGTTTAAAAATAACTCCCAAAAACATGGGGCATTAGTGTCTTTTATCCGGAATCACATTCTCTTTTGATTCTCTAAGCAGATGAGGCGGAGAGGTAATAAAGCAGACAAAAGTAGTAGTTACTCAAATCTTACTAGGGCATTTGAGCTTTTGGAACACTGTAAATGAAATGCATACAGAAGCAGAAGGGAATGCCAACAGTAATTTGAAGGAAAAAACAGTCCTGCAGGGGAAAGCTTTTCTTACTGTGTAGTGTGCAAATGCTCAGATAGCACAGAACTGCTGACTAGTTATTTTTCAAAGGACAAGATGACAATACAAAATAAGTTTCTGTTACAAAAAATGAATACAGCTTCCATTAAATGTGTTAGGTTAAACCAAAAAAAAAAAAAAAGGCCAGAAAACCCTAAATACATTACATCTCTTCAGACAACTTATGGGGTTTTTTGTTTTGTTTTTTTAAATCAGAGGCACAATATTATTTTAATATTTTTCCTTCCCCCCTTCTTTCCAGCTAGCATATAGCTTTCATATTAATTCCAATTGTACTTGAGACAATTCGAGATGCCAATATAACTCACTCATACTAGATGCATATGCATAAAGCTTTTTAAAAAAATCTGAGGCTCCTACTTCTCACAATATTAAATATTTAGCTGTTAAAGATAAGTCAGTCCCGCAGTCAAAGAGCCTGATTTTCCATGGCCTTTCAGCGTGTGGTCATTTTTACACGTGCACAGTGTAAGCATGATGACTCACTTTGTATAGGTATGAATGAGGGTGCAAAGCAATAGTCATTTTGGTGGGGCAGGGAGGGGTGAATGTGCCGGCAGTTATAAAACAATTTTATTTTAAAAGTATCAAGGCAGCTGATTTACTGTAATGTCAGAAGGAAAAATTTCCCCAAGCAAGCTAGTGCATAAACACTGAATAATGTATTGATCTGTTGTCTGGCCTTTCTTATGTCTGGAGGAGGAAGAGTGGGAGGAGGAGAACATGATTTAAAAAAAAAAAAAAAGAGATGGAATTTTTGCAATACACAGTGGTGAAATAAGCTACAAAATGACTAGAGAACAAATTAAGGCTCCAGTCTGGCAATGAGCCCTAGCAGGTGCTGCTGCAACTGGACAGAGCCTCACTGAAATCAGCTGGGGTTGCTCCAGGTATGTGTGGAATTCATTGCAAGATTGAGGTCATGTATCTCTCAATTTTTTGCACCCCCCTACCCAACTCAACAAACCCAAAACAGCTGAGAATTTCCTTCCCAATTCACATTTCATTTTGTTCACTCAAAACCATTCTCCCCCCCACCGAAGAATAGCACCAGGGATGATGGCCTGACTGAATTTAGAGTATTTCCTTTTCCTGAGTTATGGAGAGGGTCCCCTGCAGTGAAACATAAGGCTTTGTTTACAGCCTTATGTTTTGTGTATTTATCAGGTTTATGGTAGGTTTTGAATAGGATGTTTTTGGGAGGGGGATCTTTAGGTGAGGGGGGAGAGAATGGGAAAAGATCATGGTTTGTGTTAATCGTAACTGCTTAAAATTTGATACTATCACTAGAATTTCAGTTCTAAAGTAATATGTACTGCTCAGTGTTCTGTGACCTTGCAAGCATAAGCCAACCATTAGCTTATACAATGGGTTCCTCATTAATGAAATGATAAAGAAAATAAGGTTTAGTTAAGCAATAGAAGCCTTGATTTTAACTGTACTTGTGCCATTAGAGTACATTTGATTTTAAAAAAATATTTATGTTTTTCTACAATACCCTCACTATTTTACATCTCTTCCAACTTAAAGACTATGTGGTTTTACCAGTATCCAGAGCATTTTGTGTTACATGTTTTATCTGAACTTCTAACTTACTACACCGAAGCTTTTTTAAACTGTAAAGCTGCGTGACAAATTATTTTGTACCTTTTTCATTTTGAAGTACAAGTGAATGTTATTCATTCTCTTTAAATTTGGTCTTGCAATTGCTTTTTTGTCTTCCCTTTAAAACTGTGATTCCACTGACTATTTTTCTAGCTCACTGCAAACTTGTTAAATAATATTCTAGAAGAATACATGTGCATGGCTCCGAACTTGCTTTTCTCATCACTTGTATGTTTATATGCAGCATGGAATTTTAATAAACTGTCTTGGAAGTCTTTTTTAATGACCTATTATGATTTTTGGCATGTGTATTAATGTACAGGTAGTATTAGTCTGATTATATAGTTGTGTGGAAAAGTGTTTTTAAAGCAGTCACTCACTTTGATTCAGTCACTGTGGGCTAGTAACAGCAATATGGAGAAGGGATTAATGCAAATTTTCAGAAGATCTTCAGTATTAAATCAGGTGATGACTATTTGGCAGAAAGTAACCTAAGCATTAAGCCCTTAACCAGATGGTGGGTTCTTGTTTCCCTAGTGATGGCACCTGCCAAGAAACTGAAAGGAGACAATATCACACCCTTGAAATCTCTCCCTGAAACAATGAACACCACTGACTCAGCATCCCTGAGTGCTGAATCTCTCTCCGAACACCTGCTTCTTTGCCCTGATAGTAAAGTTTCTGCTGTATCCGCTAAGCATTGTCATCAGACTGAAAAACTTCTCCTAATCTGAGGGTTGTCTCTTGAGAGAAGGAAGTAATGCAGGTTCTTTGCCAATAGTATGTGCTGATGAAGCAGAACAATATTAGGGGCCTCAATTGTTTTAGATCTGGGCGCAAGGGAGATAGGGAATGTCCTTGAGGCAGGAAGGCAGGCATCTTCCTTCGACACCTTGGTGAATTGGCTGTTAAGATGTAACAAGCCTTCCTTCATACAGCCTGCAGAAGCACTCTGCAGTTCTAGCAGCACCAAATAGCTCTCTGGCAAATAAAACTGGGCTATAATAAAACTTTTGCTTTTACTTTCTGAAATGTTTGGCTTGTTAAATTGGTAAACAAACAATTACATCTTTCAAAACTGTGACCAGAGACAGACTAGCACTGCACATAATTCAGTCTTTAGCTTGGCTCCAGTATCCTTTAGGGATAGAAAAGTACTTTCTACCAAACTAAGATTATGCTTTGAGGGGCAGGGAGGAGGAAAAAAGGAAGAAACTCCATTTTTCAGCATGAACTTTTTTCCCTTTGCACTTTTTCTGTTTAAATTTGTCTAATCTACAATCCCATATATGAAGTAGGAGATCAGTATGGATTACGGCAGAGTGGGAGCTGGTGCTGACACATATATGCATTGAGGACAACAAAGTCTGCAAATGTTTCTGGGCATAGTTCTTTAGGGCCTTGGCTTGTATCAGCACTGCCTGTTACAAAGCCACAAGTGGAGAGTTCAACAAGAACAGGCCTATGGGAAGAATTAGGAGCCACTAGCAGAAGACAATGAGATTTTAGCCTCCCTTTCCCCTAAGCAGGCAGGAGCTAGGAGAAAGCTATTGTATCATAGAAAGCCCAGTTTGTTATGCAGCAGCCTGATGTTGTGATGTGATGGGTTAGTGTTGAGATATGACACCATTTTAGCAATGCAAGGGGAGGAGCAGTATTGCTCCATAAATAGGCCAGGGCTCCAGTCAGTGATAAGATAGCTCTGGTTCTTCATGCCTGACTCTCACTTTCAGCCATTAAAATGCAAGAACTCTGGCACTGGTTTAGCCTGAGCAGTGGCTTAACACAAGGTGTGTAAGCTCAATGAGTTCAACGCAGAGGCTGCCATCAGATCGATTGGTCAATCGACCTGACACCTCCGCCAGGTGGAGTAATGCTGCGTCAACAGGAGGGCATTTCTCACCGGCACAGCAAACTGAAGACGCCATGGTAAGTAGGAGTTAGGAAGTTGACGGGAGATACGCAAGCTACATAGAGCTCTATGGAGCTTGCGTATCTCCCATTAACTGCCATCAAATTTGGCAGCAAGTATAGATATAGTTAGAGAAAACATAGGCTATACCCCACTTATCTTGTAATATACCTAAATGTCAAATTCTGCTCATCTCACTTACTTGGGGGACTAGGCTGCATTTGCAACCCCATCATCTTGTATGTTTGTTTAAGAAGTGGTCATGTTTTTGTTGTGACAGCCTCTTATTAAAATAAAGCTAAATCAATTTAAGTTGTAATTATCATACAAGGTGTTGATAAATGCTGCAACGTATTGACAGTCCTGCAGTGGAGATCTTTGATTCCCCTTAGGCAGTATACATTTTGAGTGAAAGTGTTTCAATTGTCTCTTGTAAAGGATATTCAGGGAGTTGTAGAGTAGGTAGCACCACTGTTAAACATGCCTAGTGTGCAAGTCAGTCAACTGTTTGCCAGAAACTCTAGCACTATTACATGAAGAGTAAAAAAGGGCCTAGCTCTCACCCTTTCCTCACATCAATTATATAAAGCTAGCAACTTTCCCAGTGTTCTTTAAACACCACCGCTGAACCATTTTAAAATCTCAGATAAATTTATCAAATTCTACCCACAGCCTCCTTTTAAAAAAAACACAGAAAGACATAATCCACCATGAATCAGAGTACAAGCATGTGGAGTTAAAAGCTCTTGTGTTCAGGTATTGGAGTACACACAAGCAGACTAGTACATGTTTCTGTGATATTCCATGTACACCTTACTACTATCTTCCAGCACTACACATTTTCACTGTTTAATTGTCTCCCTTAACCTGTCCTAGCAGCAAAAGAAAAAAATTAGAGTAACAAGCAAATGCAATAAAACTTCCTAAAAATTTGACTTTGTCTGTGACCTAGTGTGTTCAATGAACAAGTCAGAACCACCAATAAGATTAGTGCTAGGCACTCCCTTCCCTCTGTGCTATGTAGCTTAGACCCACTGGGTGAAGCAAGACCCCTTTTCCTGTACACATATGCAGCAAAATGGCACTGAATTCTGAGGCAAAGTGGGAATTAGTCAATGTTAATTTATATAATAATTTGATAACCACTGCAGCTTCTAAATTGGGGGAATGGGGAAGGCTGTGGCAGAAGGAGCTGAATGAGTGCCTCAGAAGACAGCAGGGGGATGTTTGCAGGAGAAAGCAAGTGCCATCAGGGGTTCTTTCACTCTCCCAGATCAGAGTTCCACACAGGCAGGGCACAGAAGTCCCAGAGAGGAGCCATCTCTCTTTCTCCCTCACTGACAGTGCTTCAACCCCTTCTGCTACTATCTGCTCTTGCTCCTATACAGATCACCCACCTGCAGACATTCTACAGTAGACTGAGAAGATGGCTTTTCCAGATTTTTCTACTGCCAGATATTTGTGGCATCTTGGCAAAAATAGTTAAGGTATGCAGCCATTTGCCTGGCAGCATAACTGCATTTATTGGTCCCCGATCTTAGAGGCTTTACCCTAATCCATATAAAATAGGGTATTCCAAGACATATCTCCTGACTATTTTCAAATAAAGTTTAGTATTAGACAATTGCTAGCATTTGTTTATCAGCATTAATTAAATGGATGGCTGTAAAGTCGGACAGATTGGCTCACTGTGAAGATGGATCCTTAAGTCACAATCTAGTTAGCAAAGCTGTTAGAAAAACCATTCAAGCGGAACTAAAAATCCAGTCATCCCAAAACATTAAGTCTGAAGTTCGAGTTCAATCAACTGGACTGTCACTGGCACCATATTCCTCTAGTGCGTGAAATAATCTTTAGCTTTATTCTCAGAATATAAAGTGACAATCACGATGAGGGTGATGCTGCAACTAAAATAGTAAAATGAAAGTTAAAATACAGGAAAATGGGACATGAAAGTGAACTAAACATTTCGGAATACAGCTGCTTGTTGGAATATAATGAGCAAGTATCAATTTGTTTTTCTAGCAACATGCTAATGAGAGAGTAACTGTTTAGAAATTATACTTTTGTTAACTCAGTCCCATACAGATCTACACATAATTTAACTAAGACAAGAATTCCTGTTTGTCTCCGCCCACCTCCCAGCCAAGAAGTTTGTTAATATGGTAGCACATTCTGGTTTAATCTATAAATACTAGGTGTTTTGCAGGGTATGCTGTGTAATGTTGTATTATGAAACAGAACATGAGGAAATCTTGAAATGCTGAATATTTTGGAACTGTAGTAATGTTACAATATTTAAAAGATGAATACGAAAAACAGCCTCTCCTCTATTCCATAAACACTTACAAAACCTCAAAAGGTCAGACTCCCAGATAAGTCTGTTTAAAACAAAAAAACCCAGTTTTCAAACAAGAAACTCCTTCAGCTCTACCTCTGCTGTACCACTTTGTGCTCAGGTACCGCCAACTGGCTACTTGGTTTCATTTCAGATTCTTTTTAAAGCTTCTAAACAGCAGCAAAACATGTTGGACTCTTGTGAGTTTAACCATTACCCAATCACTTTTAGAGCATAACTGCCATATTGCAAGAATAGGGTTTTGCTAATAAAAGGCCCAATCCTGCTGCTCCTGAACTAGCTAAATTCCTGCTGAGGAACTCCAAGATTGTGCCTGATATTTGGGGAAGGCAACAAAAGCAACTTGAAATAGAGCACCCTTGAAAATACATAGAAAGCTACTTTGAGCTCATTATGAAGCTTGCTACAAACACAATCTTTTGCTTGAAGAATTGAGAGAAGTACGTTATGCTTAAGAACCATCATCCAGTTTACTATGATTTACAATAAAAACATCATCTTTGTGAAAAATAATGCCATTTTCAGACTATGGCACAGACATTTTCCATTATCAAAAAGAGGAAACTAATGTAAACTCATTTCTTTTTGTCTTTTTGACTCCACAAAGTAATTTAAGCAACCTTTACAAAGCAATCTCTTTAAAAACTCTACTTTACACAACACTAAAAATTCAGCATGCAGGAAAAATTACTCTAACCCGTCTGGCAATCCTTGAATTAAAAAAATTACAGGAAGAAGAAAAGGTGAAGGAAAGGGCAGATATAAAAATAATTTGGGTATTATTGTTCAATAAGCCTGAACTGAGCTAGTAAGGATAGGTGATCAGAAGAGTTATGTTCATTGGGAAGACCATTAACTGTCCACAAATCTTGCTCTGTTAAAAGTGATAATCTACCAAGAAGCTTCAGACCTCCATCAAAAGTATCTTCGGCTCCTACAGAAAAAGAAAAGAAGAAAAGTATGTGCAGACAACACATAGCTGTGAGCCAAATCATACACACCCACACCCACCCTTTACATGGAAGTAGTACTCCAATATGGGAGGAGTGACTTGTGACATGTTACCGAAGCGTTGTATTAACAATGATGCTATACAAAAATGTACACAGATCACTTCACAGCTGATTATATCCACTATGTTGTGAGAGAGTTAAGGTTAGTCTATACATAAACTTACCACAAAGCTACAAAAGTTTAAATTTAAAGTTTAAGAAATCTAACATGGCAAACCTTTTATTTTTGCACTCAGAGATGCACATCTTACCACCAGACCACCCCCTTAACTCTTCCCCACTGGTTGCCAGCCTTCTAACACCATCTTCTCCAAATTTTCCACCAGAGCGAATAGTCAAATTTTCCCAGCCCCCACCTCATACTATTTGTTCTGGAAAAACCACACCCTCTCCCGTTTGGGGAAGGCTGACATCCCGACAGTGTAGTCAAGGAGACAGTGACAGCCACATAAACATTTCCATGTTTTTTTACATTAGGAAAGGACTCCAACCCAGCAATGGCTGCTGTCTCAAAGAACCTGGATACTTATGAAGTGCTCAGCCCGCCAGCTCTGCTAACAGTTTAAGAGGAGAATCTTCAACAATGGTAGCTGTTGGTTTCAAGAAGACAAGGAGCTCCTCAGCAAGCTGAACATTTTCACAAATAAGATCTTTGACACAATAGCTGTTGCTTTGTCCACGAAACTGTTCAGATAGTTTAAGAGCTTCACAGCTGAACCGTTTCACAGAAGTCCTCATCTTCAACAAGTCAGCAGCTACTTCAGGTCTCAATGAAACTACTCAGCTGGTTCAGGAATTTCACTCTTCAAGCAGCTGAACAGTTTTGCAGAGCTCTAACAAGCTGAACTGTGACTACATTTAAGACATGCCTAGTCATTGTGAAACTGCTCAGTCGGCTCAGGAGCACAGCTTCAGCACAGAGCACAGATCCTGAACCAGTTGAACTTTCTGCACAGATCTTGGTCTTCATAGCTACTGTTTGCTGTGGCAAAGATCTTGATCTTCATGGATGAAACTATTTAGCTGGTTCAGGAGTGCTCCTGAACTGGCTGTACAGTTCCACACAACTCTTGTGCTACAAAGAACCAAAAAGCTCTTGGTTCACAGAAGATCCTGGCTTCATAAACTGATTTCACTCAGTCAGGTATACCATAAACAAACAGCTATGAAGTAAAACCCAATTTTTTTTTGCTAATTACCAAAATGACCTAGCCGCAGAGACCCCCCAAAACACACATTCAAATTCACTATGTCAAAAATCTAGACTTTGTACAGATTGTAGTTTGTAGGCTAGACAGGCCCAAAACATAAAGAGTTCACATTCTGAGTCTCATAATTATGCCAATTTTTAATCTATTAGCACCTGGAAACTAATTAACTGCTTTTCTTGAAACTACTCGAAAAATTCAAGATTTACTCAGATTATATGATGGAAGTTTGGAGCAGATACACTGTTTTTCATATAAAACAAAGAGCTTGAACTCCCATTTTCAGAGCAAAACTGAGTACAACCTTAACTATAGCGTGCAATGGCACTACCATAATATACACATTTTAGGTGTTTAGGGATCAAACCTGCAAAGTGCTGAGCATCCTTAACTTACACTGAAGTCAGGGGAAGTTGAGAGCATATGGTACCTCACAGAAGTTTTCAGCATCTTGCAAAATCAAGTCCTTCAAGATAATTAATCTTTCTTGCATTTTTTCCTTTTACATTTGGTAGAGTATAGGAAAACTGAGGCACAGACAGTTAAGCAATTTGAAAAGGCCACCCTGGATGTCTGTGTTAAGGTAGGAATGGAACCCAGGTCTCCCTGCTCTAGGACTTTCTCCTAGAATGATTCAGCTGGCCAGGCTGCACTGTATAAAAGGTTCATTATCCTGCATGGTGATGGCCAATTGTAAACCATAGAAATTCTGTCTCTCAGGATACCCACAAGAAGACCGCAAATTCAGTAAGAGATATATTGCTTCACTGGTAACATTTAAAACTCAAGAAGGGATACACCAAGAAGTTACGTCTTCCTTACACCACCTGGTGAGTTTCAGCTGCAACTACAACCACAGAATTGCGGCCCAGGTGCAAATGCGCTGTTCTAGTGTGATTTTTCACACCACACCAAGAGATCTCAAAACCACTTAGGTCATTTCTTGAGACAAACATTAATGCTGCTCCAACGTAATTTTAAACATGACTTCTGCATGAGTGGTTATGTATCATACCTAATGCGTCTGAAATCTCTGTCCATCATATTCTTGAAAATGTGGTCTAATCACTAAACTCACATATGCTACTGAATGACAGTGACATTACCTTGGTGTTCACTTCTTTAATTAATGCCTATCAGGAGTCCTCAATCCCTGAATCTTGTAATCAAGACGACAATGACGATCACATAAGTGTCAAAGTGTGTGGTAAAAGATACTATGCAGGCCACTGCAGTATTCTCCAGAGGATGTCCCCTGCATACTTAATGATTCCAGCAAGCAATAAGCTAACCTGAATCAGTAAGGGAAAAGATAAAGGCCAGGAAGCGTTAAGAGCGTTAGCCTTAATCTGTCAGGAAACAGTTCACATGTTCAAAGTGTTTGGGCTCCTGTAAATTACTGAGGTTAGTCTCTTTTATGTACTTAATATCTTTGAAATTTACCAGTACAACTCCTTTTAGGCTAAGTTCTGAACTTTATGATTTAGCAGGCAGATAGAGAACGTTAGTACTTGAACTCAGCTTCTTTACCTGGCTGAGCAGCACTATCATCCTTTGCTGCAGAATAGAATATGTAATCCACAGTGACAGCACTTCTGGAGTGACAGGTTGTTACTTCTGGAATCCCACTTTCAGGTATGTAATGAGAGTAGACTGAAGATAATTTAAAGTGGTGTTGTAATTTTGAAGGAAACCTAAACAGGAATTGCACAAAAGTACGTTATGCTGTAGCTACTACATAAAAGACTTAGTCATTAACAAACACTTGTTTAGTTACTATGGCCAAAAAAATAAGCTGAACAGAGTCTTTATTTTTAACACACCCCAAAGGTGCTAAAGTAACATTCTCACATTTTGCATCTTTTTAACTTCTTGGAGCAGGGACCTAAGATACAAATTACAAAGGAGTCTAAGTTCGATTTTCAAGTGATTTAACACAGGATCCTATCCCATTGACTCAATAAGATTTAGGGTCAGTCTATACTAGAAACGCTACAGTGGCACAGCTGTAGCATTGTAGTGTAGACGGAAGGGATTCTTCCGTTGCTGTAGTAAATCCATCTCTGCAAAGGCAGTACCTAGTCAATGAAAGAATTCCTCCATAAACCAGAGTTTAGGATGCCTTAATTACATTGTAAAGGGAATGAAATTTTTCACAGTCCTGAGTGATGTACTTAAGTTGAACTAACTTTGTTGCTTGGGAGAGGGAGGGAGGGAGGGAGTGTTTCACACCCCTGAATGACATAAGTTATACTGACATAAGTGGTAGTGTAGACAGTCTCAGGCTAAACTAGTGCCCCAAGTGTCTCAAGGTGAGGTTTAGATGTGACTGATTCTACAAAAGCTACCAGTTTGTCACTATCTTCATCATCTCCTTGTCTCCATTCCATTTTCAGTTCAGTTCATTTTGTCTTTTTTTCCTTGAACTTATACAGCTGATTGAAATTTAGATTTCTTTTCCCTTAGAGTGCTTCATCTTGATTAGCTCTTCCACCCATGTAATTGCCATGTTCTTCCTTCCATGTGAAACCAACCACATGTCCTTCCACACCAGTCTAAACTGGAAGCCACCTTCTTATTTTTAAGTAAACCTTTGGGACTAACTAGAAGTTTTCATATTAAATCATTTAATGCTTTTAGGCTTTTTCTTTTTTTTTTTTTTTTTTTTAAAAACTTACTTATGAGTCTTAAGGATTCTTAAAGAATTTCATTAAAAAGAGAAAGGATGTGTCTGTCCAATATGGAATTCTTGGGGAGGAGGGCTTTCAGAATAATTAAGCTTTTTCCTGTTCTACCCTGTTTGATCTACTAACTCCTCTTCTTTACCACAGTTCTTTGTTCCCCAGTAAGGATAGTTGTTAACATTCATAAACTAGCATCTACAAAATGATCAAAAGGGAGGAAATGTGAGAATTTTAATACTGCCACTTTTAAATTGTTTTCTGCAACTGGCCCCAAATTCAATAGCTTTGCTACATCACTATAAAACAAAGAGCCCTGATTATGTCCAAAAATAAACAGATGTCCAAAGTATTGTTTAATGAAGAGAGATGGAACTTGCCTTGTAGACAGTCTTGATATTTCACTTATCTCAACCCCTTAGTTTGGAATAACATGCATCAGTTATCCCATGAAGACATGATCCTTTACAATACATAATTCTAGTCCTTTCCCATCTCTGGTTATCTTTTCTTTCAATTTTAAAAGAAAGATGATTTTTTTGTCTTTTGTATAGTTATCCTAATCCACATTTTTCTGTGTTCTGTTCTCCATTATTACTTTTGAAAACCAGAGACAGCCATGCTTTTGAACTAGTGAAGTCGCTGAAAGTAAGACTACCAGTATAAGAATATTGAAATGCACAATTTAATTTTAGATTATTTTTATTCACATCTAGCTGCTCTGATAATTCAAGGGTGCAGGAACTAACCCACCAGAAAACACAGTTGTGAAATGTGGCTGGTCTCTTGCTAAGTGCTGCTGGTCGGACGAAACATATTACATTAGCTCTGGAAACTGCACTGACTCCATTTTCCAGACTTCTGCTGGAGATGATGGGGGTTTAGGTGTGGTGTTGTCTATTTTGGCAAATGTCTTTTTTGTTAAGTGTGTATTATATAAGGTGAAAGCACATGGAGACATGTAAATAGGTATATTTTAACAACCTACATGGGCAAATACAAAACCCAATTAGAAGACCAGGTACAGTTTTATCAATTATCTAATTTGAAATCATATAATATCTGCACAGGGTTTTGGTTTGCGGATTTACTTTTTTCTTTTTTTAAATAGGAGCCATCAAAGTAAGCCTTCTCAGATTTTCCAAGACTTACTTTTCAGCTGCTATTATGATCTCTTTTGTGTTCTCCAGTTTCATTTCTTTTTTCTCTCCACCTACAAAATAAAGAGAAATTCTAATCTCTGTTTTAAATGAGGTTATTCAGACCATTAGAGAAAAACTATAGGAAAAGGAGCCTAGGACAACATCTTCAAATGCTATTTATTTTTCTTTTGCTGGGAAAGATCAAATTCATAAAAACTGGATTGAATAGCCAGTTTTATTATAACCCCTTCAAACAAATCTATCTTTTTAGAAATCTTTACCTAGAAACATACCCTTTCAAATTACAGAGTGATTCAGATGAGTTGAATGTATGTTTAATCTTGAACATAAAGACAAAAAGTGGATTTAGATGGAAGATTTTAAAAATATCCAACAGCAATGGTTCTAATATTTCCAGTTGCCTACTGCATGCTAATCTCAAAGGAATTTATCTTTCGAAGGCCTAAACCTGCAAATGCCTAGGAAGGTGAATAACTTTATCCCTGAGTAGTCTCACTGAGTTCATGTTTGCAAGACTGGGGCCCATTTTTTTGTAATGGAAAAATATCTGGTCTTCAGCAGTTAATGTGGGTAATGTTTTCAGAGAACCACTAAGTTTACCTGTTCGGTAACTGACCTGTGTTTTCTTCTTTTCCCTGCTGTTTCACCTCATACACACAGCTCTGTGAAATGCCTAGACTTGGGGGCCAAATTGGAATAGTTAAGATTCTTTGTCCCCTAGGAAACTGTTCTTGCCCAGATACCTAAAAAAGATATATGATTGTTTCAAACAGAATCCGATTTAGTTCACAAGATACCTGCGCAAAATTTTAATTAAAAAAATTGTATTGTTTTAAGCCAACTGTGATCCAGTTAACAAAAGGCACACTGTTGATTCTCAGCTGGTCATTTCCCGAACTTCTAGGTTCCAGCCACGATTGGAAGCTGGAAGTTTGGGAAGCGACCGGCCGCGAAACTAAGCTGCCCGATGCCCCAGTTACCAAGGTAGCTTAAGCGGAGCATTGGCAGCAGAACTTCCACAACCAATTGGTCAAAGTGGGTGGGTCATGGCCATGACTGGTTTTAACTGTGGATGTGGCATATCATGCAGTTTAGTCATGAGCTTTGCTACGCTTTCCTCTCTGCAAATACTGGGGTATAACTGGTAATCAAACCCAGACTGGGAGAAGCTGGACCTTCAGAAAGGAAGGAGCACAGGACAGTGGAAGGAAGGCAAGGGAGGATACCCAGGTCAGATGTAGAGGGTGTTTCCTATCTTGGGCTAAAGACTGAGAAGTCTGGGAGGCCTGAAGCCTAGAGTCAGAACTGGAAGGACTCAAGCCAGGAAGAAGATTGAGAGGCCAGGGGCAGTGAAGCCTGGGGCCAGAGGCAGGTTGTCCTGAACCAGCCTGAAGCCAGAGGCAGTGAACTCCAAGAGGCTGTGACAGTAAATTTTATGGGGCATTTGGACTGGACTTTGAAGGGCTGCAGGAAGAAAGGCAAGAACAACTCTGCAGTCACACTCGGGGCACTAGAAAGTGGGAGATATCTGGAAGACACAAGTCTGGAGCAAGCTTCTGTGGCTGACCCTGTTGCAGGGGTACAAACCAGATCTCTAGGGAGACCCTGTGGGTGGTGTGAGTCCAGCAAGAGAATAGAGAAAAAGACTTGAGGAAAGACTAATGATAGAAAGGACCAATGGGCCCAGAGTCAGGGGCCAGAGACCTGAAACAAGGTCTTGGATTCATCTGCTGGACTTTTGTATGTCTTTTTTACCATGAAAGGATCATGGAACTAAAATGTGATCTGGCTGGAGGGCCAAACTGCAAGAAGAGGCAGACCATCAGAAGACTGGAATAACTGTAAACTAGAGAAGGCAAAGCTGTTACACCATACCCAGCCATGAGGGGGCACACTTGCAGTGAGTCCACTCTTCAATATGTGCCTTAAAAACAAAGCTTCCTCTGCTAAAACATAATATCCTTTATATGCAACTTCTATGCTTGCTCTTGCTTATCATCAACATCTTTACAACAATCCTATATTCGAAGATATTTCTTGCAAGACTAAGCAGAGATAATGCCAAGATCTTTTGTAGCAACATTAGGAGCGCTAGTGTAGATAGCTCACTGACTACTGAAATTGCTTTTAACACTGGGGCACTTATTCTTCTGAGAGCAAATCAACAGGGGGCTGAGGATAGGATTGGCAGCTGATGGGCAATTAACACCAAGAATGGAAAACTTCTTATTTCCTTAGTATAGATGCTTCAGTCACTTCAGATTAAATAGCATTTGGCATATCATCAATAACTATGTTCACACTAAACTCACATATATTATCTTATAATGGGGCACCACACTAAACCATGGTTTTTCTTTTGGTCACCAAGCAACCATAACTTTGAGTTTACACTTACACTACTCAATACAGCCCTGGCTCATCCATAATGTGAGAATAACCCTTCTGAAAATGATGTATTAAATTATTAATTTAATCCCTGATTAAATCTCCTCCCACAAAAAAGCATGGAACACTTAAACCAAAATTAATAGTGGCATAAGGTGGCACGGTATTTTACTCAGTGTCAGTAGAACAGCATGTTTTATGGGCATTTAAGCCAAGTTAATGAAAGGGAAGCAAGGTCAGTCTGGCTGGTAACATAGGCTATTGTATTACCAGTTGTAAAAGGAACACTTAATACTTAAATAAAATTATTTTGGGGGAAACATACCCTTTACAAAAGAAAAAGGAACACTTGACAAGTCTAATACTTGGCATTTAAAGTATTCCCAGTATTCGTCACTCAGAGATGTAAAAAATCCACACACCCGAGCGATGTAGTTTTATTGACTTAACATCCCCCCGTGTAGATATCACTATGCCAATGGGAAAGCTTCTCCTGTTGATATAGCTACCACCTCTTGGGGAGATGGATTAATTATGGTGACAGGAGAAGCTCTTCCTTGATGGGAAAAGCTTGTCTTCACTAAAGCATCACAGCAGTGCAGCTGCCCCACTGTAGTACTGTGATGAAGACAAGCCCTAAATTAAGCCAGAGTTAAGGTTCAGATACATATAGTAATTGAACATATACTACCTTCAAGAACAATTGTTCATATGCTTTAAATGTCACAGTCAGCAAATTAGGAGTTAAGTTGCACTTCTGAAACAAAACACTGACTCAGTCTCAGACCTAGCATAGCAACTCTGACTTTCCTTTGTTTGTAGACTTTAGAGTGGAGGTCAAAACTGGGCATATAATGGAAATTCAACTGCAACTTTAATTATGGGGTGATGTGATGGACTGGAGAGGTGTAAGGTGGCCAGGCATTAATGCTACAGGCTGCACCTGGAAGGAGACCCAAAGTGCACGGAATTGATTGCTAGCAGGTTCAGCTGGGTAGGAAAGGTGGAGCCTATAAAGCCAGGAAGCTGACAACAGACAGGGGCTGCTGCTGGGAAAGGGCAGTCACTCCCTGGGAAGAGGGTTTGGAGCTAGTACACCCAGAGCAAGGAGAGGAACCAGGAGTTGTAGGAAGCAGTCCACGGAAGGAGCAGTGAGGGTTGGGAAAGGAAAGCCCACAACTGCTGGGTGTAGGGTCCCTAGACTGGAATCCAGAGTAGTGGGCAGGCCCCAGTTCCCCTACCAGCCACTCAGGGCGTGGCATAGATCATAGCATAGAAAAAGATGACTGCCTATGTCACTGTGGTGGTGACAGAGAATTGAAGGACTGTTTCCTGAAAGGGGAAACAATGAGTGATCTAGCCAGAGGGCTGAGTCACGAAGAGGACGCTGTGGTTCCTGGGACAAGAGAGGATGTAATGGCATATGACCATGGGAAGGGGCATCAAGAGCTAATCTCAACAGTGACCAGGAGGAAGCACCAGATAAGTGGTGAGTGATGTACCTTGTGACAGGTGGCCAGTGCCACTTCATAAAATATTCCTTTTCCACCAGCATTAATTCTTACTTGAGATGAAAAGGACACCTACCTTTCCTATAGGTAGTCCTTCATAATTCAGCTTTCCTTCCTTTATAAAACTGTACAGTGGAGAACCAGGAACAGAGTTAAAGTCACCACAAATGATAATAGGACAGAAGCTACCATCTTTCTGATGGGCAACGCTAGCAATCTCTGCCAGTAACATTGCCAGTTGAGTCAGTTTAATGTCCCCTCGTCTTGGGTTATACAGAAGATGTGTGTTGGCTATACAGACAGCAGCAGTCGCTTTACAGTGAAATCTGGGCTGCAGAAGCAATACTAGTCCAACATTGTCTCTGTCCAAGAGCGGAATGTCATGGCGGAAAAATTCCACAGGGTTTGAAGAGAGAAGATTAAATTTGGAAATTTTGAAGCAAATGGCACAGCCATCGGGTTTTCTTCCTGTCCTCATTTTATATTCACAATGATAACCTGTAAGAAAGAAATCTGAATCACTATAAGAAAAAAAACCAAACGTAGCTCATGCTATTGTTTTTCCAAAGCAGTCAATACCTGAGCCAGCCATGGTTAAGGCTGCAAAAAGTTTTTGTACCCATTTTCAAATGTTCCTAACTTTGAGATCTTCACCTTTTGGACTGAAATGTGCCATGTTTGGTCTCTGTCTGAAAACTAATTTATAAAAAAGAATGTAAGCATCTGAAAACAGCGGGATTATAAAGAAAGCTGTTTTGCATAATTTAAATACATATGTAAAGAAGAAATAACCTTTAAGTGATTTACTAAAAAGATCCCTATCAATACACATTCCTACCAATAAACCCCTTTTTACTTTAAAGGCTGCTGAGAGGGATAAAAGGGAACGAAACACGTAGTGCACATGTTAACACAGGGCCCAATCCTCATTTACTCAAAGGCCTGTTTACACTGCTCAGTACATTGACTGAGTAATGTAAAGGGGCCTTAGTGTATATGAGCCTCAGGCCCACGATCTTCATCTTTCAAAACAAGAATTGCTTCACAGTAGTGCTGTGCTGCCGTCCAAAGAGGACAGACTTTGTAGCTCAACGACCCAAATTCAAATTTCAGGCCCTGAACAGCATTTTTGTTTTCTGGGAGCGAAAATGTTCACTTTTGCATTCTCTGAATGCGAAAAGGTACATGTATCCATTCCATACCTTCTTTACTGACATGTCTACGTTCAGGTGTGACTTCTTAAAATAAAACTGCCAATTTTTGAGGCTACACATCATGCACCCAAAGAATTCAGAAAGAGAAGAAAAACTTAGATATGAGAAGCTAATTTGAACAATAAATCCAATCCAGTATCATCTTTGGTGTATATACTTCTAAATCAATGATTTAATGTACCCAGCATGCTTTTCTCTTGTCACAGGACAAATCAAATGCAAAATGACTGATGCTTTAAAATTTTATTCAGGGTCCTACCAGAACAGCTTAATGCGTTACTTGTGCAACATTCCTATTAAGAAAAGCACTTGGCAGATTGTTGTGGGTCAGAAATGATTGTTTGAAAGCTTTAAAAACATTAGAATATTAAAAGTATTAATTATATATTAAAATTATATATTAATATATTAAAACAGTGATGTTAGGATAATCACCCAACTTTCTGAAATTTGCTTTACAGTAATAAGAGCTGCATGATCCCAAAATAAGCTTTCAGTGCCTTCTCAACATATTAAGAGTGTCCTATACCAAACACAGCTTAGAAATGACAAGCTTTTTTGCAAATTCTTTTCATACAGAGCAAGACATCTATATTCAACATTATACATGCATTATTTTGGGATTATAATATTTGCAGTTAGCTGTAACTGTCACAAAAGGTAAGTATTCTACAATTCCATGAATGACTGAAGTGCTACATCTTCCACAACAAATAAAAATAACTGTTTATGAAAGTATACTTTAAATTATCAAGATAGAATGACAGTATTAACTACTTCAGGGAACACACAATATCTTACACAAATGGTTACACTACACTTTAAAGCAGTGGTTCCCAACCTGTGGCCTGTGGGGGCTTTCAAAATGGCCCATGCGCCCCTCCCGCTGGCTGCAGAAGGGAGCTGCTGCTGCCTGAGGAGCCAGGCAGAACGCATTGCTGCGGGGCTGAACGATGGTGCAGGCTCCTTGCTGCAGCCCAGGGGAGGGGAGATCAGCGCTTCCCTTCCCCCTGGCTGTAGTAGGGAGCAAGGTAAAGCGCTCCACCAGAGTCCCTAGCCTCTGGGTCCCTTCTGGAGCCAGAGAGAGAGGACAGCACTGATCTCCTGTCCCCTTGGCTGCAGAAGGCAGCCACTGACTAAGGATCGAGGTGGAGCACAGCACAGGGTTCCCTGCTGCAGCCAAGGGGATGGGAGATCCTCTTCGCTGAACTCCTTCTTGCCGGCTGCATTGAAGAAGGGGGCTGCTGTCAGAGACTGGTGGCCCTTCAGGGTTATAAAAATCATATTTGTGACCCTTAAGCCAAAAAGGTTGGGAACCACTGCTCTAAAGCACATGTAATACAAAAGTTAGAAGCTAATCAACAAGACAGTGTTTTTTATCTGTAGCTTCAATTATACCTAGAATTCTGAGATATAACATCTATATCCCCCTAGAATTTAAGAGACTGACCCCTGCAGGTTTTAAACATCTATTGTGAAGTGATGAGTGGCCTCCTTTCCCACTGAAGCCAATGAGAGCCGAGGGCACTCAGCAAATTACAGGATCACAGCTTAAGTAAGCTCACTTGAAAGCAGTTATGGGTCCAGCTCTGCAGTTCATATGCAGGCAAACTCAGACATTGATGAGTTTACCAAACTAAGGAGTGCAAGAGCAAGTCTTAAAGTAACACATTTATCCAATTTTTGCCATATCAAAAATGCATCTCTCTTCACTCCACAAAGATTATTTCTTTTAAGTACATTTAAAAGAAAAATGTAATGAAATGCTGGACAAAAAGTGTTGCATCATACCCAAAGATTCCAAAGTTGGCTTGATCTCCATTCCATAATGGTCTTCTTGTACTTCTTGCAAACACAGTACCTAAAAGAGTTTTTCTAATTTGAATTTAATCCATTAATAAACATTAACAAATGCTTTCACTAACATTAACTAGTCTGTTTTTCCATGAAGCTTTAGTTTTTACCTCCGTAAATAAAGTTACAAACATGCAATAGCTTTCTCTATTTAAAAACTACTTAGTACGGCAAGTAGTATTTGGTACTCACCTTCTATTTATTCAAAATTCTGATCTGTCTAATCATGTAGCTTTACCAATTAACTATGTGACAAAGAATGAAAAAAGCTCCCTATTGACAAAGAGCTAAATATTCAAGTGGGTGTGCTTGACTTTGATATTCTAATCCTATCCTTGACAAAAATCAGCACCTAGGTCCCACTCTGGTGAACTTTACTCATGTCAGCAGCCTTGATAACATTAGCTTGGGAAAGCTCTGAGCAGCAGCAAAGGTTCTGGAACTATCTGCCTGCAGACTCCCTAAAACAACATTGCATCGGTTTACACTCATCTCACATTTGGACGATTACTCTCACTACCACAAGGCTAGAAACTTTTTTAAAAGTTTAGATTCTGACACACTCTCAGGAGAACGTCCTGCTCCAAGAGCAAGTGCATTTTTTCAAGTGCTGAACACAGAGCAGCTCATAACCAACCATCAACCCCAAGGGTGGCAAGCAGCAAAACAACGTGAACCTTGAATTCTGGAGAGCAAGTAGGGCAAGTTGGGGTTGGAAGACGAGAAAACAAGACTGATCAGCCATCGTTATGAAAGTACCACTGTCTCTAAGAGCTTGTCTACACTTACAGTGCTACAGCAGTGCTGCCGTAGTGCTTCAGTGTAGACACTGCCTATGCCAACAGGAGGGATTCTCCCATCAAAGTAGGCAATTCATCTCCCCAAGAGATGGTAGCAAGGTTGACGGAAGAATTCTTCCATCGACCTAGTGCTGTCTACACAGGGACTTAAGTTGGTTTAACTACACTGCTCAGCATCATACCCATAGGTTTCTATTCTGCAGCAAAGGATGATAGTACTGCTCAGTCAGGTAAAGAAGCTGAGTTCAAGTACTAAAGTTCTCAAAGATTATCTCCCTGCTGAATCATAAAGTTCAGAACATAGTCTAAAAAGAGATGTATTGGTAAGTTTGCAAGGTCAAGCAGTCAAAAGGTAGAAAGTGCCAGAATTAAGGTTGCTGTGCAACTTTAATTCAGTCCCCATGTGCATATGCATTATGATAGTCTTTAATTACATGATCACAGGACCCCTGCCTCAGTGAGTGCACAGGATGGATGATGCTCACTTAATGAGCTATTATTCAATATTTAGTTTTGTCCTCGTTCAATATATGGCTCTGGACCTTATTTACTGTACACTATTCAAACCCTATTCTGAAGCACTTAGATATTATAGTGACAAGTGACACAAAAAAGCCTAAATGCTTCACAAATGTCAATGAATTTATCTTCACAAGTCCCTGGTAAAAAGGTGATATTATCCCCACTTTACAGATGGGGAGCTGAAGCACAGTGAAATTAAAGTCAAAAGTACCCACTGATTTTAGGTGCTCAATTTGAAAAACCTGATTTTTCAGAGTGCCTAGCAATATGAACTTTATATGTTCAAAGCACAGCTTCCATTGACTTAGTGCCAGTTGTGAATGCTCAGCACTTCTCCAAGTCAGACTGCATAGTCTCAAGTCACACAGAAAATGAGGAACACACAATTTGTAACCACCTCTGAAAAGTCTGGTTTCAGTGACTTGTGCATCATCACACAGGAACTCTATGGTAGAAATACGGATAGAAACTCTCTCTCCAGTATAGCATTCAACTATCTTAACTATGAGTCCCTCCTTTCTGTTCTAGCCATCCTCTGCCTTATTCACCATAAACCTTCCAACTTCTGCAACAGATGAAGCAGGATCCTACAGACAAATCTCCTTCACTACACAACCCTGATTCATCCCTAACACAGGTCCACCCTGTACACTGAATGAGGCAGAGGTCCTGGGGATAAAATAGTAATTGATCATGTAATTAAAGACAGTATCAAAGTGTACGCACAATGAGGCTGAATTTTCAAGAGTTTCACTTGGCAACTTCCATAATGGTCTAAACATATTTGTGTGTGTGTGTAATTTCCTAGGTTCTTGAAAAATAACTGAAAAACAGAAATTCCATCACATGGCATCATACTGACCTGGTGGGTCATCACCAGGATTACAACCTTTAGATCTACCTCTGTCACTTAAGATAACAGAGTGACTGATAGTGGTAGGTTGTCATCCTCTGTGGGGACCAGGATGAGACCCAGTTTGGCAGTGGGTTTCACAGGTATTTGCTGAGAGCAGAGGAATGGGGAGACTCAGGAATCTTGGGTTCCACTGCTGACTCTGGGGGACACAGACTCTTCTGCCCATTTGCCCTTCCACCCCAGGCTTGACCTCTTCTGCCCCCATCCCTGTTCTTGGCTCCTTGTCCCAAATCCAGCCTCTCTCCACTCTTTGGGCTTCTCATGCCAAGCCCAGTCTCCCCCTCCTGGCTTGCTCTCTGCATCCCAGTCTCTCTTCCGCACTCTCAATCTCAGTCTCCTTATCCAGCCAATCTCAGTTCTGCACCTGTACCCCAACTTCCTGTCAGAGTTCCAAAGCATGTGGGAACTAGAGCTTTTCAAAGAAAAGTTCACCAGAATTTAACATGGTAAAATAATGTACTTTTCCCTGGCTCCATTCTTGCAAACAATTGAACTATTTCAGCTGAAATTTTCCAAGAAAATTCAACATGAGGCAGACCACCCAGCAGGGAAAATTAGCCCAACAGTTAAAGTTACACAAAGTTATAAGGCCCTATTTTCAGTTTAATTATAATGGAAATTGTCATGCAACCTTAAGAGTACTGCTACCAGCACTGCCTATAAACAAACATTTATATTGTGCTAGCAAATATAAGCCAGCCAAATTAGTCTAACTCATGCATAGTGCTGTACAAACACACAGTAAAGGACAATCTCTTCCTCAAAGATCTTATAATCTCAATGACAAGATGTAACAGGTGGATAGAATAGGCAAGTCAGAATGAGGGTGCAGAAGACAGGATAACAACAATAAGGTGCACAATTCTGAGCCAATCAGGAGCATCAATCACAATCTGTCCCCAGCCTAGCCATTCTTGTTACCATTTCATATACACATTAAGGAAGTGGAGAGTTTTGAAGGAGAATATGGTAGTTTTCCAGATTTTGACAAATCTTTTTCCATTCATAAGGGGCAACACAGGAGGAAGTCCTTGTTGCAGAACTGGGCAATCAAGCCTAGCATCATTGGTGAAGCAAAGGCAGGAGTTGACCTTGTGATAAATTAAAAGGTCTGATAGATAATGAAGAAATAGGTTATTAAGGACTTTGTGAGAGCTGCTGCAAAAAAGATGCTGTTCTTAACAGCAACATTTTGAATGGACTTGAGTGGTGGGGTTGCAGGCACTGAAGCCAGAGAAAAGAGGAGATTACAATAGTCAAAGTGTGAAGCACTCAGGACTTGGATAAGAATTTTGGTAGTGTGGGCAGAGAGTAAAGATTGGCTCTTAGAGGAGATGTGCAAGAAGAAGTGGGAAGATTTTGACATGGCATGGATGTGTAGGTTTGAAGAGAGGGCTGAGCCAAAAATGAAGGAAAAGGTACAGGCTTCAGTGACAGACTGCTGTCCACTACAGTAGAGAAAAGCAGGAGAGAAGCTAGTTTCAAGCAAAAATAATGAACTCTGTTTTGGTCATGTTAATTTTTAGTAGACAGCTAGACATCCATGAGGAAATGTCACAAAGACCATCTGAAATTTTAGTTTAGATGGAGAGGTGAGGTCTAGTGCAGAGAAGCAGATCTGTAGGTTATCAGCATAAAGATGGTAGTCAAAGTCGTATTTGCAGATGAGATCAATCAAAGATTAGTTACTGAGGGAGAAGAGGTGGCGACCAAGGGCAGAGCCCTAGAGGGGACCTCCCACTGAAAGGGAGGGAAGAACGATGACCAACCCACTGAACAAGACATCCAAAGGGTAGGAAGAGAATCAGGATATGGAGTCACGAAAGTGCAGGAATGATGGGATTATGAGACAGTGTTTACCAGTAGAGGTATGAAAGAGTTTCAGATGTACATGTGTTAATACAGTAGTGGGGATAACAGTAACACTACCAGTGGTCACTGCCTCAGGCTTAGATCACTCAGAAAACACTACTTTGATAAACATGAACAAGCAGTGCTAATAAGCATGAAGTGATAACTCACAGGACAGCTGAATCCACTAGACAGCTTATCTACTAAATCATAAACAATCCAAAACTACTCTTGCTATACATTGTTCTTGATAATACCTGTTAGTTTTCCACTTACATCTGCATCCAGTTGTTTGATTTCCCGTAGAATGTTGGGAAATCTATAACTCCAGATTAACATTGGCCATCTGCAGTGTTTATACAGGTGGGAGTTATCTTCTAACAAATTCTGTGAAAGGATATTGTAGGACATCACTGTAAAATCAAAATTTCCCTCGTCTTCTGTATTGTGTTGGTCAATTTGCTTATCTTCCAGAATCTTCATTTTTTTATTATAGTGACAGAAATACTCCCAATGTCTTTTGATCATGCCTGTTGAAACATATTAAATAACAAAATGAATGATCATGTAATACAGTTGCATTACCATTTGTTGATCTTACAACTTGTTTCATATGCAACATATTGTACTTAAGGAATTCCTCAAGAGCTCTCTTTGCTTAAACAAATTTAAAGCCACATTTGTATCTGTCATGATTAGAAATATTCAGATCTTCCATTTAGGATGGAAGTAATAAATTGTGCTGATATAAACTGCATAGTTTGTAGCCACTGTATGCATCACATTTCAGATTCTCTGAAGTTGGAGTATCCTAATATATCCTAGGACATTCATTATGGCCACAGTTTCCACGGATATGCTACTCATGGTGTATCTCTCTCTCCTGTAAAGTCTGGGGATTAGATAGACTCAAAAGCTTTCATATGATTCTAAATTTGGAGCCACAAGAACAACCATTGAAAACGCCCTGTCTTGTCTCTTCGCATTGTCACTGTGCTTAAAGTAATCAATGATTCAGTTAATGTCTTTTTAACCCCACACAAGTCCCATGCTTTTTCTTTTAAAATCAACACCACAAGGCTCATGCTGCTATTCCTATGGAGATGCTGCCATGTTCCTCTTGCAGGTTTGTGAAAATTCTACTACTGCCTCTCTCTTATAGTACATGAGCACAGAGATAATCGGTAAAGATTCTGATGCTACCCACTCCCTTATGGAAGGGCATGTCAAAGCTATATCAAAGCATAACCAGTAAGTGGGTGTGTTTGCGAGGACCCACTAATGAACAGACACAGCAACCTCCATTGCCTGCTGCCTCTGAGGACACTCAGAGATGAAGTTTTGCGCCTCAGCCTGATGTGTGAGAACTGCCACTTCCAAACTCAAAGACAGCATCATGGGGAGATGTCACTTAAGTCTTCTCAGCAATCTGAAGGATTTTCCAGAGATAATACACTCCTTCACTGAGCCTTCACATCCTCAGAGCTGTGGGGAGAAGTTGCACAGGCTAAGGAGAGGCACTGCCCATTGATCACTTCTTTTTGCCTGCCATTCTTCTTTCTGAACCACTCCACTGTCTCCTTTTTCCACCCTACTATGTTTAATCTCTGATCTGCACATTTAAGGGCCTTCACAACTGTGTCCCTCCCTAACCCTATGCTCATTTCTTACCACATCTTTTCCTATGCCCTGTGCGCCATCAATGATCGTTCAGATGAAACTCTCCCACGTCTGATTCTCTGATGCCAACCTTGTGCACAGAATGTCATTCTTGAGCTGATGTGTGTGACCACTATCTGCTCCTCTTCAAAATCCCATTGCTACGTCTCCTGCAAGAAGTCAGTTACCTCAGTGTTTCTCAACCTTCTTGATACCAGGAACCAGCTTGCTGACTTTTTAAACTGTGTCAGGCAGATCTCAGGGACCGACACCGGCCAACAGACCAGTCACTGAGAAACACTGAGCTAACTCATGATGTCCACGTGAAAGGACAGTTCAGGATAACTGATATGTATCTAAAATTTCATGTACATTTGCTTTTTTTGTATAAGTAATTGTATTCCTCTTTCCTCCAGGACATTGCAAGTCACCTGCCTTTATAGGACTTAATTCTGCAAGATGCTCTACATAAGGCATTCTTACATTCATGACAAACCCTACTGAAGTCAATGGCGCTCCAAACAGGTACAAGGACCTGCTTGTGTTGGGCAGCTTTCAGGACAAGGGCTCTAGACTATAAGTTATTTGAACAAGGACTAAATCTTCCAGACAGGTCTGATATTTTTAGTCTCCAAGGAAGTCTACACTCCATACTGAAATTTCTTGTTGAGAACTGGGGGGAGGTGGGGAAGGGGTGTCACTAAACATTTTTTGTCCAGCATAATTATTTGTTTTGCTTTTTTAAAAATGAAATATATATCATTTTCTTTGTTTTGCTTTTTTAAAAATGAAATGTGTATAGTACCAAGCACAATGCAGCCTATGAAGTCTGACTGAAGCTTCTCGGCATTAATAGCTACCACCAATTTCTCCTGGTAGTAACAGAAGTTTGCATCTGAAAGGAGCCCTTAAGAGAAGAGAGAAGGCTTGCCTCTTCAGGTGGAGGGAGGTATTAAAGAAAATGCAAGGCTCAGAAGAAGCAACAAAACTTAGATGTTCCAGCTGCTGCTGACAGGTCAGGGTACAAACACTAAGTTGGGCTAAGATAGGTGGGATAAATGAGATTTTGATTTTACTTCCCTCACCCCTTTAAAAAAAAAAAAAAAAGCCATTCACAATGTTAAACAAGTCCCAGAATTAGATTATGTAAAAAGCACTTAATAAGCAAACAGCTGGGGACAACCTAGGAGGAATTTGTTAAAGTCAAAGTATTAAGAGACAATAGTTGCTGCAGAAGACCTAACTATGCTCTTAGCATCAAGCATGTTTACTTTAAATAACTAAGAATTTTGGCTCTCTGTTCATAAATAATTATATTGCTGATGCAATGATTCTCACTTAAACCTAACAAGATTTGAATGTTATAGACCACATTATTTTTGAGTTGAGAAATTGTGAATATCTTTAGTGTATGATCTGCATAGGTGCACTTGGTTCATATTCAGGTAAGTAAAGAGAGCTGCAGAAAGGCCTGTTGAAATTATATGTTATCAAAATAAAGTGGCAAAACCAAATATGACCACCTGGTGGTGCCACTTTAAAAAAATAAGAGCCATCCTGAGAAATTGCCAAGCAGCATGAGCTCAGTTCTTCCTGCTAAATTAGAGTTTGAGGGCACAAAATCAAAACAGTTTAAAGGCTATGTTACAGAACTTAATAGACCAACACCCTCGTATAGTTGCCAGCAAATACATGGAATACAGAGGGCACTAGAAAATAGTACTTAAAGCCTGTTAAACATATAAAGAAAACACTACAGAAATAGCAAACACCTCTTGTGTTTGCAGTTTTTTCTTCTTCATTTTTTGGTGGAGTGAGAAGACAGGATGCTTCATCCTGGTTAGAGCTGCTAATTTCTTCATTAGGACTACAAACATCATTCTGATCACTGAGTCTTCTCCTTTTTGAAGAAGGTTCATCTCCCTCGGATTTCATATTAGGATTAGAGAGATGAAAAAAAGAGTTCTGTGTGAAGTTATCAGGTTGCCAGTTCCAGTACTGAGGTGATCTCCAACGTCCCAAAAAATAAGGGGGTCTCCCAGGTCCAAAAAAATGAGGTGTTCTCCAATTCACAGTAAAATCCCCAGGGCTGATATATGGAGCCCAAGAATAGTGCCCAGTCCACCTTGTACAACTGGCGATATGACTGTTCCAGCAGAATCTTTGAGGGATATCCCAGTGGGCAACCCAATCTCTGCCCAGCCTCTGCATGTGACGGGGCAGCATGGAGTGTCTACAATAAAAGAATATATTACTTAAAAGCATACTGCTCTTTATTCAACTAAATCTGCTTACAGAACAAGAAATAGACTGTGTGCAGGTACAATTTTTCCTATATTGCTGATTGTGATTTCTTATAGTATATTTTTCCCCATTCACTGATTTACACATGGATAGTGGGAAATATTTTCCATATAGAATTCACCCAGAAGCTTGAATGCACAGAATCCAAATCTGATTACCAGACACAATCACTTTTTATAAACCTGTCACAGTTACAATTTAAACAGTTGGTCTATTTTTAAAAAAGACTAAAGCTATAACTTTTTTTCAGATTTGATCATAGTTTTTCATTCAGTACCTGTATGAAGAGTACTGATGAAAGAGCCCAGCAGGTAGGTACAGTATTTTAGTATACTGGGACATCTATTCTATACAGGTTCTTATACCACACACTTCAGTGTCGAAGTTTCCTGCAAAGAAGAAAAGCTGTCACTGAAAATATTCAGAAGTGGGTTTCCTCTATATAGCATATTTTGCCATACCAAAAAAAGTAGTTTTTCTAAATAGTCTATTGCTCTTTAAAACTAAAATTTTAGCCTAAAGAGATGATCTGCAAATCATTATAAAAAAGGGGGGCGAATGGGTGGGAGAGAGACTGAGTTTGTGTCCTTTTTGCTTTTTTACTATAAAGAAAAGCTTGGAAAGGTTTTAATTTTTTTCTCCCCATTAAAGGTTCTCTTTCTTTTAGTAAAAATTCAAGATTGCAGGCTAGTGGAATGGGTCTTTTTATTGTTGTTGTTCTCAGTTTGATCTTGAATAGATAATTCACTTGTTTTTCTTTTTAACTGTCTTTTATACTCAACTACTTTACTGTACCAAGACATGTGGACAGGTGTCTTAAAACAAAACAAAGCTTGAGATCAACTACAGCTGGATAAAAAAGTGTCAGAACAAACATTTTCTGACATCATTTACCTATTTTTGAATGCACAAAACTACAGCAAAATTGGAGCAATTTTACAAAATTTCAACATTTTGATGACATTTTGCATGCATTTTTTTTTCATTACAGAGGGAATTTGCAAGAAATCAGAAATCCACTTACCCTCAGTAAGCTACACTTGTGAATTTTGAAAACCTGGTAGTGGCTTACCAGAAGCCACATGATCTATGGAGTTAAGTACAAGGCTGGGAGCTAGACAGTTCTGAGTTCTAGACCCACCTCTGCTACTGATTCATAACCATTGGCACTTGTAGCACTTTACTGCCTTAAATCAATGGTCCATCTAGCCCAATATCCTGTCTTCTGACAGTGGCCAATACCAGGTGCTTCAGAGGGAAAGAACAGAATAGGCAAGCATCGGGTGATCCATCCACTCCTAGCTTCTGGCAATCAGAGGCTAGCATCCAAGCAGGGAGTTGTATCCCTGACCGTTTTGGCTAATAGCCACTGATAGACCTATCCTCCATGAACTTTTCTAGTTCTTTCTTGAACCCCATTATAGTTTTGGCTTTCACTACATCCCCTGGTAATGAGTTCCACAGATTGACTGTACATTGTGGTAAAGGAGTTTGGTTCTTTTTTAAACCTTCTGCCTATTCATTTCATTGGGTGACTCCTGGTTCTTGTTAGTGAATAAGGAAGTGTCATTTTCTCCTTCACATTTCTCCACACCAGTCATGATTTTAAAGACCTCTATCATATCCCCTCTATCACATCTCCTCTTTCCAAGCTAAACAGTCCCAGTTTTTTTAGTCTCTCATATGAAAGCTGTTCCATACCCTTAATCATTTTTGCTTTCCTTTGCTGTACCTTTTTCAATTTTCATATCTCTTGAGATGCAGTGACTAAAACTGCATGCAGTGTTCAGGTGTGGGCATACCATAGATTTATTTAGTCGCATTATGATATTTTCCGTCTTATTAGGTGTCCCTTTCCTAATGGTTCCTAACATTCTGCTAGCTTTTTTGACTTCCATTGCACATTGACCATATGTTTTCAGGGAACTATCCACAATGACTCCAAGATCTTTCTTGAGTGGTAACAGCTAATCTAGACCCCATTATTTTGTATATATAGTTGGGATATGTTTTCCAATGTGCATTACTTTGCATTTATCAACATTGAATTTCATCTACCATTTGGTTGCCCAGTCACCCAGTTTTGTGAAATCTGTAACTCTTTGCAGTATGCTTTGGACTTAACTATTTTGAGTAATTTCATATAATCTGCAAATTTTGCCACCTCATTGTTTACCTCTTTTTCCAGATCATTTTATGAATATGTTGAACATCACTGGTCCCAGTACAGATACTTGGGGGACACCAAGACTTGCCTGTCTCCCTTTGGAAAACGGACCATTTATTCCTACCCTTTGTTTTCTCTTTTAACCAGTTACTGATCCATGAGAGGACCTTCTGTCTTATCCCATGGCTGCTTACAAAGAGTTACAAATGAAACAGATAAATATTGTCTCAGTTTCCCAGATGAAGAAATTGAGGCTCAGAGAGATTGAGTAATGTGTCAGAGAGAGAGAGTAATGTCAATCAGAATTAGAACCCAGATCTCCTCATTTCCACGCCAGACAATAAACTGAGCCACAGTGCCCCATACAAGTCAGTCTTTCTAAATCTCAGTTTCCCCACCTGTAATGGACACATTATGAAATAATTAAATAAAATAGGATTTACAAATGAAAAGTACTAAATCTAAGTGTCAGAAGTAGGGCTAGAGCCAAAAGCCTCCTGGCTTCCATTTGGTCTAGTAGATAACCATACCTGTGGTTCTCAACTGAACGAATTTCTCCTCCTCTAATAGCAGCTTTTTATTAGAAGCTCTCCTGGTCATTTACACAGGGAAACTAACACAAATGGGACAGAAAACCACACTGCAGATAGGATGTAAGCGATGGGCACACTATTTTTGTGATAATGGTTCTTGAATGTTGGTTTGTTTTATAATCACTCAGACTTCGTTCATAATTCAGGTGTAAAGCCTCTTGGCGCCACCCAATTTTTCATCAACTGTTTTCCTACCACGGGTGAGAAACCACAGGCGAATTGCAGAGAAGCACAAACCTGCGCTGCACTCCGTGGTCTGACCTGAGTGCCTCCAAGCGCTGGTCGGCGGGGGGCACTCGGCACAGAAACCCGGCCTCCACTGGCTGCCCAGTGCCCCGCTGCGGCTCAGCTGGAAGCAGTTGCCTGCCTTGAGGCGCACAGGCTTCCCCCTTGGCGGCAAGGCACTAGACGGGCAGAATTAAAGCCGGGCCAGTTACAGTCACTGGCGAAGCCCCAACCCGCCTCAGCGCCCCGGCCGACGTGCCCCGTCCCTAGCGCCTCCCCCCGCCCGGCCCGTGTTTACCTCCAGGTCGGGCGCCTCACGAGCCGCTCCAGGCAGCTCCTCCGCCCCCTACATCGCCCCCCCCGCCGCCGCCGCCGCAAGGGGCTCGTCCTAGGGCACCGCCAGCTCCTGCCCAGCCCCACCCAGGCCCCGGCTTCCCGGCCGCTGTCCGCACTAACCGGCCTCTTCCGCACCGGCTGCAAGCCCGCCTCACGCGGCGCGGCGGTTCCATCGTCGCCAGCCAGCGCGGCGGCCCGCGGGCGGTACGCACAGGCCCATGGGAGTCGTAGTTCTACCGCCTGGTCCCCCTAGGCAGCCTTCCCGGAGGCCATTTTTGATAAGGCAAATCCAGCCTGGTCAGAGCGCCGCCGCTGAGCGGCCATCTCGGTTTAGGGCGGAAGTGCCGTAGGTTGACCGTAGGGCGGCCATTTTGGTTAAGGGCGGGAGGCGGGCATCTTGATTTAGGGTTGAAGCCAGGCAGGGAGGCCATGGTAGTTAAGGGCTGAAGCTAGGTAGCCATCTTTGCTCTGGGCATCAGATCCCAAAGCTCAGCGGCCTTTATTTTAATGTGTGACTTCACTGCAACAGAGCAAGGGTGGCTAGTAATTAAGAGTGTCCTGTGGCCCCCGCCCTCCCACGGCCCTCTCTGGCTGCTCTCAGTCATGCTCAGAGTGACACGGAGGCCAGGTGGTGCCCCTGAGCCGAATGCATTTCCAGTTCTCAGTGATTTACCTTGTCCAGAAATGGCTGCGGATGGGGATCGGGTGACTTTACTCTTCCAGCTGCTAGTGTTCATTGTTTGTACCAGAGCCTGAACAAATTGCCAATGCTCACAGTTTTATTCCAAGTCATTTGATGCTTTTGATACAGCTCTGGCTCCTGGAGTCTTGGGATCATGTGAAAAGCTCAGCTTTCATTTGATAACATCTAAGTTCCCAGCCTCTAGGGTTACAGAAAAAAGCTTGAAAACATGAACCCTACATGTTGCGAAAGCAGAAGGCAAATAAAAAAAATCACAAATTTATTATTTTTAAAAAGTATCATAATTCTAGGGAGGGTTCTCTCATGATTTTTAAACACTTGGGGTTTAACAGTATAATTTTCAGATACGTTCTGTACTTAGGTTTACAGCTTTTGAATTTAGCCCAGTAGGATAATCTCCTTTGATATAATACTGTGATATCATGTTTCAATACCATGACATGGTTTATAAATCATAGCACCACTGACTGAGAGTTTTTATATACCTGTAGTAGAGGAGGAGGAAGAGGAACAGAGTTTGGGTATGAGTGTGAGGGAAGGGGTCAGAACACCCTGCTAATATCTTCCTGATGAGGAAGTAAAGTGTTTTGAGAGGAGGGACAGATTATTAGACACTTCATTTATATTCTTGTACAGCAGCAAGATGCATTTTCAGTGACAGGCACTACATAAAGTATATATATAAAAACAAACCCTTTTCATTCACTTTAGCATATGAGTGACTCACTTTAAAGTGCTTTCTGGGGCACTATAGAACATGACCCTCATCCTGCAAGCTGGTCTGTGTAGGCAGGCCCCTGACCCTTTGCACAGTCCCTTTAAGTCAATGGGGCTTCACACTGGTGCATGGGATTTGCCTGTATGCACCAGTTTGAAAAATCAGGTTTTATAAAAGATTTTGCATATAAATTTTGCATACATTTGGCATAAAAATAGTTTTATTCAATCCCTGGGATCAAGAAACATCTATTTTATTTCTATCAAAGTGTCAATATATGTAATGTAAGTAGAAGGTTAAAAGCTACATTGAGGAGGTTTGAGGACACACCCAATGCAGGTGCGAAGCTTAGCAGTTTGTTAGTGGGTGAAGATAAATGGCATGCATAGAGGACATGAGAATGTGGTGGGGACTGATGGAGTGTGAAACAGTGTAAATACTACATCGGAAATAAAATCAAGCAGGGTATGATATCTTGGTACTGCAGTTGTTACATGTGACTTTTTAAACATTTCTAAAGTTCTCCCAATATTGGGGCAGGAGGGAGGAGAGCATGCTAACAAATTGAGATAATGTGATCATGTTAAGGAGATTCAGGGTTGTTATTATATCAAGTCCACTTTGGTTATTTATTTTTCAAAGGTAATTTACTTAGGACATTTTAAAAAAACCTCAATGGTAAAAATGCTCATTAATTCTCAGTTTGCTTCTCCACAATTTATTAAGAAAGAACAGTTATTAATCCTTGATTCAGGTTATCCACAGTGTCTTCATCTTAAACTAACATTTGTCTTTTCCATTACATCTATACACACGCGTGCACACACAAAATACCAAAAATGTTTTCATTGCTAGTGCTCTAGTACTGTCAGTATTTCCAATGATCTGTTAGTTACATATGTTCCTGTGAGATGGGGGACAGAAGAAATAATTACAGCAAACCACGTTAAACAATTTTCCTAGCAAAAGGAAGTTTCACATGGAATTTAAACAATTACTATCATGATAGTTAGTACTATACCCAACACATCTGTGCTGCTTTGTCACTTTAAAAGGCCTTTGCTCAGTAGTAATGTTTTAATAGGGCTACATCTGGAATCTCAGTGAGGAAGGAGGAAAAAGTAGTTTAATAATTGTTAAAGGTATGTCAAAAGCTTAAAAGAAAGGGAAGCAGGAAGAATAAAAAGATCAGCCTCAAGGAAAGCAACAACATTTTGCTACAGGGAAAGGCAGCAGGCAACACAGAGGGTAAGTAAAAGACTAATTCATTCATAAATTCAAATTACCTCTTGTTTCAACTGTTCCCTTGAACTACTACTTCCTACATTGATCTAAGTCAAGAGGTGTCATTTTATCACAGATAATGTTCTCCCCTCTTTATTACATACTTTGGGAAATCCCTGGCTCTTAGTATTTCATGCATTTCTATATAGTAGAACTAAGTTAAAGAGTATTCTTCAAGATGGTATCTCTCTAATTCCTATTGCCCAAACATTGTATTGGTCACTTTAAGTTATGAAATCCCCTAGTAGGTGGATGCTATCAGCTTATTGGGGAGATGTTTTGATTGTTGAGGAGTTGCTCCTCTGCTGAAGGCGTGTACTTCCCATATCAATACTACTGATTTATGACCATTTTCCTTTTGTTTTACCCAAAAAAGTAGTTACTGTGTCTACTAGATTATAAAATAACTAAACAACCCCCACGCTTATATGTGTAAATGCTCTGGTGAACTAACACTCAGAAAAAATGGGTAAGCTTTTGAAAACAGCATACTTCATCAGGTCCTGGAAACAACCTTAGGATAACAGTAGCTGCAGCTCCACTGGTAAGAGTTTTTTCAACTTGTATAAACTAAATGTAGAAATAAATCAAAGAGGGGTGGTAAAAAATGGAAAACTGGAATATTCCTTCAATCTCCTAGCATACACCCCATTATTGCATCACACTAATGAGGCTAAATTATAGCTGAGAAGGCACTTTCATTTTAAACCTCTGATTTCATTGGCTTATCTTTCCTCCAAAATGAGCCTGTGAGCAAACTGTGTGATGCTTTGTCTCCACCTAGCTCTGAAACTATTATTTGTGGGAGTGAAAGGCTAATGTTGGTATGACTAATCCCTTACTTGGTCTTGTTTTTCTGTATGGCAGAAAATTTGGTGTTCAGATGTCCTCTTGCAATGAAATAATTAGGGCCCTACTAAATTCACAGTCCATTTTTGTAAATTTCATGGTCATAGCATTTAAAAATCTTGAATTTCACAGTTTCAGATATTTAAATTTTAAATTTCATGGTGTTGTAACAAAGCATGAATGAGTATTTTAAAATGGCAAAATATAAACATGTAAAGTCCTGAAGACTCAGCATTTCTCAAACTGGGGGTCCCAACCCAAAAGGGGGTTGCAAGGATATTGTAGGGGGGTTGCGGTATTGCCGCCCTTCTGTGCTGCCTTCAGAGCTGGGCAGCACAAAAGAAAGAGTGCCAATACTGCAACCCCCCCTACAATAGCCTTGCAATCCCCTTTTGAGGTCAAAACCCCCATTTGAGAAACATTGTGCACTTTTGTATGCTTTTATCCTATAGTATAGGGTGAAAGTACTGTACACAAAACACCAGATTTCATGGGGGAGACCAGATTTCAACAAAAGTAATGCAAGCAAACTGTTAATGCAACTTTAGGTTTGAGATTTGTACACACTTGCTGAAACTCAAAGTTCTAGTTCCCACAGTGACTTTAATCTAGTTATACTGGGCATATATAATAAATAATTAGACTACGGCATAGACTGTAAGGCCAAATATTACTCATGTGCAAGTATGTAGAGCTGTGGCTGCTGTGAGAATAATACCTTTAAACTTCTGCTCTTTTATGCATTTACTATCCCAACCATAATGTTGCATTAAAGTGCTTTTTCTTATACTTATTTATTTATACAACAACATGAATTGAGACCAGCAAACAGAACAGAGACCATCACTTGGAAAAACAAGATCTCAAACTTTGTCAAACTGCCACTTTCAAATGTGTAAACATGCATCCAACTCATGCAATGTAACCCTTATAAAAGTCAACCCAATATTTCTGGATCATTTTCTTAAATTTGCAGCAAATACACATGATAAAAGACAAATTACACTGATGAATCTGAAAACCAGAACAAATGTACATAAAACAAAACAGAGAAATACATATTGAAGAATATTTGTCACCAATAAAATGCTCCATATCTAATGTATCCACTACAGTTTTTTTGTGTAGTTCAGGTTGGTTGAGAGGTTCCCAGTCTTGTGTTTTAATAAAAAGGTTATCCCCCTTTTTGGCAACTGGCATGTTTTTGACAAAGATTGAATCTTTGGAGAGGCCAAGGATTGAATGGGCGTGGAGGCTGAACTAATATCTTTCACTGCTTCACAGGAGGGTTTTTAAGTCAATTGGCAGAGCTATGAGGGAAAATTTCTGTGGCTAATAGTCTCCAATATTTCACCTTTTTTGCTAGCAGTAAATTACCAAATTTAATAATATCTAGGTAAGAACGCAAGTAGTTACTACAAAAGAAAAAACATATATACATATAGACAACAGTGTATTTATCTCTACTAGGATCACACAGAGGAAACACCTCTAAGATAGCAAAGAGAAAATATAACTAACAAATACCAACAGAAACACTTGGGTACTATACCGTGGCCATGATACCATTCAAGTCCGTTTCTTACAGTAACTGTACTTTCAAATGCCCACTTCTCAAAAGTACAGATTCTGAATGTGACAACATCTAAGGCTCCCAATGGAAAATTTCCTTGGGGTTATCATGGCAGTGTTATGTGTCATTCCTGGAACTATGGCCCTACGCTGTCTTGTAATTATAAGTTTCCAAAGGACCAGCTGTCACCCAGGAACCTCTTAGTGCCAACTGGCAAGGGGCATGGGATCTCCTGGATCTGGTATGTACATTTGAATTCACCAAAGGATGTCAGGTGAGTCTCAAATAAAAGCTGGTGTTACACGGGTCCTCAATATAACTGTCAAAGGCATGTATGGAGATGTGCAAAGAGTTATGTAAATACAGTGAAAAGTATGTTCTTAAGGTCTGTGTCTAGGGACTTGTCACCAACAAAAGTGAAAAACGAACATTTCTTGTCACACAGAAAATGTATCTATCTGGCTGTATACATGTCAATTAAGTACTGTATGGTTCACAATGGGTCTCCTCTCACCATTCTGAACCAAATGATAATGGCGGATTGTGAAACTTTTCTCTTTTTGAAGTTAACAAGAAGTAAACTGTGTTTGTGGAAAGAACTCTATCTTGAGGTACACATCAGAGATTTGCTCTAGTAATCCTTCACTTAAGAAATAAATGGACAGCGTGTTTGCTTCATGAAAAGGGGCCTCAACCAGGTTTGGTTGAAAACATTGGAGGGAATTTTGGGTGACAGTGTGTTAGTGAGTAAGAGACTGGTTCTATTGTTAAAGAATCTGCTACTGCCTGTGATTTTAATTATAAAAAGAACAAATTCTTACTGTTTAATGTTCATCTAAAGTATGAAATGCAATCAACTTATTTAGACCCCAAAGCAGCCTGCTAATTCAAGGTACAGTACATACATCTGATAACCGCAGGTTGCCAACCCTCCAGGAGTGTCCTGGGGTCTCGAGGAATTAAAGATTAATCTTTAATTAAAGATTGTCATGTGATGAAACCTCCAGGAATACATCCAACCAAAATTGGCAACCTGATAACCTCATCATCCAAGTGTATATCTTTACAGAATAGTGTACCTCATTATCTGAACAACTGTATCTTGCCAAATGTTAGCTTGGTGCTTTACAGATGTGCATGAATAGAAGAACCATGCCTCAGAGAGATGTCTAAATAAAGCACATGCTGAGGATGGTAGAAGGAGGACAAGGGATGCAACATAAAAGCAAAGTGACTGAAGAGCAGGTAGGCTCTCCTCTTGTTAATTTCACCCTTTAAAAGTGGTAGTGTATTTTTGTAATATAAAATAAAGAAAGTAAACATGTTTCTTTGGGGAATATATGTTAAAATGTCCCACAAGAAACTGAGGGGTGAGGGGAGGCTGATAAGTTTTCAAATATGTTAAGGCCTTTTACAAAGAGGATGGTGACCATTTGTTCTCCATGTCCACTGAAGTTAGGACAAGACGTAATTGGCTTAATCTGCAGCAAGGGAGATTTAGGTTAGATATTAGGAAAACATGTCTAACTATAAGGATAATTAAGCACCAGAATAGGCTTCCAAGTGAGGTGAGGCTTCAAGTCTGGGAGACGGAAGTTCTCTAGGGAAGACTTTTTACTATATGGAAAGGGAAATGGGCATTTAAATTAATCTGGAATCCATTCCTTGAGTCCCTGGAGAAAAGAGATTGCATAATATTTCCCGAGTCACTCTGTATAATACTAATTAGGATGTGTGATTTGCCTTTGTACTGTTTGCACCAGTAGTATACTCCAAGCTATGAGACACCACTCATCTCTGCCACTGCCTGAAGTTTAAAGGTTACTTCTGTCTGTACTCCTTTACCTCTCCAAAAGGGTAGACAATTTTCTATAAATGTATTTTTAACCCCAAAGTTAACTAGGGCCAGCTAACATATTCTTAAACATGTAACACACCTTGTCCACAATAAGGACAAAACATGGTGCATTTTCACTAGGGTTGGCTGGCCTGACAGCTTGTAGATGCTAAAGCCTGAGGGCCGGGTACCACTACCATTCTGCAATGTGCGCACCAGGTGATGTGGTGGTGGTGGTTTTAAAACATACATTAACTTGTTTTACTTAACATGTTTTTAAACATCACTTAGCACCCAGTATAGTCAGACAGTCATGTTTAAAGCATGTTAGCTGGTTCTGGTTAACCTTAAACTCTTCCCCCGCCCATTTACTTTCAGTATTAACAAAACCCAGCTAACCAAGTCTTTGTTTACATCAGAATTGTGCATAGAGGAGGAAAACAGGTTTGTGTTTTAAAACACATTCAGAAATGAGGCTATTCTTAGTTCAGTCATGGCCTAGTTGCTAAGGTGTTTAAAAACATTCTAATTAAATGTGAGTTAACATTAAAATCATGCCTACATTAGTTTTTTTTTTAAACCTCCGGTTATTAACTAAACAGAACTCTAATAAGGACAAATCCTAAAATGCCACTGGTTTTCCCATTGTAGAAAATCCTGTCTCACTTTGTCCACCTGCAAAATGCTTATGGCACATCCGCCCCTTAGGACGTTTAACTAGTTGATACTTGTAAGGTGCTAAAGAAACAAAGCATTAAAACCATTGCTGATGTACATGGCAGTTCACAGTTGACACGCTTCAGGGCCGCAGCTGTTCCCTGCTACCTTGGCCCTGTGAACACCTCTTGTACTCAGAACGGATTGCTAGCTGCACTGGGCATCGCTGCAGCTGCACCTTGCTCGGAAGCGCACGGTTGTGCTTTTAAAGCTGTCTCATCAGCGGGGGGCTCCTGCCGCTGTCCCAGCCGGTGAGGGCCGGGGGGCTGGTTCGGGCCTGCCCGGCAGTGCTGGGGGTAGTGCGGGTGCCTCCCTGAAGTGGAGCAAAACGCGTTGTTGTCTCTGCCGATCGGGGATACAGTCACAGCCTCCACACCCTGCCTTGCAACCCAGCCTCCCCGGCCGCGTGCGCGGCTCCGGGCAGGGAAGCAGCGGCTCTCCCGCCGCCTCTTCCCTGCCGCAGGGCGCGGAGAGCCGCGCGCGCCTCAGCCGCCCCCGGGAGGAGCCCGGGCGGGGCAGGGAGCTCCTCGGAGCTGCTTCCGCCTCTGGCTGGGGCCTGAGCCGCCTCCTGACCCGGGAGTGGATCGCGGCGGCGCAGCGGGCTCTGGGCGGCGGGGCCAGCATGAGCTGCCCGCGGGAGCTAGCGGGGGAGCTGGCCCGGTTCTACACGGTCACCGAGCCCCAGCGCCACCCCCGGGGATACACCGTGTATAAGGTCACCGCGCGGGTGAGTCCGGGGCGGCCCCGCTCCCAGCGGATCGCTCCCAAAGGGCCCGGCAGCAGCAGGGCGGGCAGAGAGCATCCCTCCCGCCCCGCCATCCCCGCACTGCCCCTGGGAATGGGGGGCAGAAAGCATCCCTTCCCCCCCCCCCCAATCCTAGACCTGCCCCTGGGAATGGGGGAGGGATCAGAGAGCATCTGTTCTCCCCAACTCCCCCAGTCCTAGACCTGCCCCTGGGAATTGGGAGGGGCGGAGAGCATCCTTCGCTCCCTCCCGCCCCGCCTTGCCCCTGGGAATGGGGGGCAGAAAGCATCCCTTTCCCCCCACCAATCCTAGACCCGCCTCTGTGAATGGGGGAGGGATCAGAGAGCATCTGTCCTTCCCCCCACCCCCAATCCTAGACCTGCCCCCTGTGAATGGCGGCAGGGGCAGAGAGCATCTGTCCTCCCCCCCACCATCCTAGACCTGCCTCTGGCAATGGGGGCAGGGCAGAGAGCATCCCTTTCCCCCCACAATCCTAGACCTGCCTCTGTGAATGGGGGATGGATCAGAGAGCATCTGTCCTCCCCCTCCCCCACATCCTAGACCTGCCTCTGTGAATGGGAGAGGGATCAGACAGCATCCACCCCCAACTCAGAGCTTCCCCTGATGGAGGACCCAGATAAAACTTCTCAGACCTGACCCTGTGAAAGGGGGAGTGTGGCTAGAGCAGAGATCATCCCCATCCCTTATCTCAGATTAACACCTATGAGGGGGCTCATCAGAGACCATACCCATCTCAACACCCCCTGCCTCTCACCTGTTCCCAAATGAGAGGAGGATAGGGCAGAGAACATCTTCCCTTCACCCCTCCCACCCTCCACCCCAGATGTGGGACAATTTCAGAGCATCCCCAAAACACCAGTCCAGATTCTTTCCGATCTGCCACAAGTCTTATGTGGTGAGGATGGATGGATGAAGAATGTTTTGAGGTGATGGGAGGAAGGAAGGAATGAGATTTCCTCATAAGGGAATCTGCTTTACAGAGAGTCTCTAACTGTCTCTGTGTGTGTGTGTGTGTGTGTGGGGGGGGGGGGGCTGGGAGAAAGTAATCTTGCTATGTCAGTGAGACATTTAAAATTAGAAACTTGCTCTAACTCCTAACCTGTACTGCCTCAACTTTGCTGTATACTCATCTTATTTTTTCATAAATATTAACTCAAGGAGTTGAGTCTACTTCAGTAATATTCCACCCATGCAGATTATCCCATCCATTTAAAGAGCAATCATGGGAAGATGAGGAAATGCCCTTTTCACCTTTACAGTCTAAAGCACATTGTTTTATGCTCTTCTGGTTTTACCTGGCCACAAGATACCCAGGCCTGCTGTATCTCATTCTCTGGTACTCTGAATGAAGGTGATTTTTAGTTTTTTTTTTTTTTTTTTTTTTTTTTTTTTTTTTTTTTTTTTAAAAAAGGTTGGCCCACAGAGGGTGAGACTTCAGTAGGTGTCTTCAAAACGAGCCTTCAAACGAGGGGCCCTGCTTCTTCCAAATGAATGAGAGAATGCAGGCCTGCTTAGCATTTCCTCAGTGCCACTTGAAGCTGATTGCTTTAATTTCATTTGAATTTCTCTATCCTGTAGTTATTTAAAAAAATTAAAGCCAAAAGGAAGATTGTGTTTGGATAAATGTCTCCTAAATGCACGTTACACAAGACCAAATGTGCTGGTGTTGTGAAAAGCATTAAACACCTTTGTAAGTGTTCTTTGGACTTGCCCTAACCTGAAAAACGTTTGGACGCTGGTGGATATGCTGTAACTCTTGATTTTGTATGTTTCTTAACAGTGCATCACATATCAGAAACTATGAAACAGTGTTGGCTTCTATTGTTGAGTTTCAGATTTACACAGGTGTTCTGATAGCATCTTAAATCTGGTGATGTAATGCTGCTGCATGTCAGAAAATAGGTTGGTTTTTTTTGGTCTGATGGAACTGTTAATGCTATGCTAGAAATTGTTAGCAACTTCAAAACTGTAATACTGGACAGTCCAGAAGTTCATCTAGCACAGGTTCCTATATCTGACAGTATCAGACACTTCACAGGAAGATGAAAGAAGCTCTGTAATGGACAGTTAGGGATTGAAAGTGGGATCCACAAAGGGTCTTAGGTGTTGCAATGTTGAGTGTCATGGCACCCTAAAAAATCACAAGAACAACACTATGACCTGCAAAGCCTCAGTTAGGCACTTAGGCTCCTGCACACTAAATGAGGAGAGATAGGTGCCTTAGAATGGATCCACAAAGCCAGCACGCTAGGCAGGGAGTTGCCTAAGCTAGCCAGTGTGAGATAACAATGAGAGGTGTCCTAAGCCACACCACCTCCAAGAGACAGGCTCCTAAATCCAGGCTACAGGGAGGTGCCTCTATGTTGTGGTCCATGAACGGGAATCCCTCTTCGGGAGTCAGATGGTTTAGGCACTAAGGCATTTCTTGTAGGAATGAGTTAGGCTCCTGTCTTGCTCTACCCAAAATGGCCGAGGGGGTGGTGCCCACCTTGTAACTTTAGCCCAGTTAGAGCACTCACCTGGGATTTGGAAAACCCAGGGTCAATTCCATACCCTCTGCCAAAGAGGGAGACAGGATTTCAACAGAGGATTTCCACTTCTCAGGAGACTGCTCTAACTACTTTGATATGGCATATTCTGATGTGGGGCTCCTTCCATCTCTCCTGTTGAAGCTGATCCACTGTGGATAAATCATGAAGAGTGACTGGAGCAGGGGGACTGGACCCTGGGTCTTCCACCTCCCAGGTGGGGGCCCAGAATACTGGACTACAGAATCATTTTTTCTCTCTCTCTCTCTGTGGCTCAATGACTGTTTAGTCACTGAGGAGTATCAGTGGGACTAATTGCAGAGCAAGGCATTACCCAGTCTGAGTAAGGCAGCAGAATCTGGCCCTAGTAGAAGGGGAGGATGGCCTTGTGTTGGATGCAAGAAAAACTGGAAATTAGAAGACTTGGTTTCTGTTCTTAGTTCTGCCAAAGGCTTCTTGGGCCTTTTTGGGCAAGCCTCTTACCTTCTTTCCAAATGGGAATAATGCTGCATGGGAGGGTCTTGTGAGCTCAGTTAATTAATTTTGGAAGGGCATGTTGAGCTCCTTCAGATAGAAAGTGTTCTAGAAATGCTTACTTTTATTGAAGTGATGTATTCTTTCACAATTACTGTTGCTGTAAATTTTCTGCCTGTGTGGTCTGTCCCTATTTGCATATACCCTCTCCTTATATAAAGAGGAGGATCTAGAAAGTTATTTGGGTAGATACATAAATAAATATAGCTCTCAGGCAGTTTGTCTCCGTGTCAGTTTTCTGCATTAACTGTCAGGTTATAGACAACTTGAATAATATTTTGTTCTATATATGACACAGTATTCCATGTTAGTAAGAAAAACACTTTTCCCCCCATCGGTTCAGTGCTAAAGAAGCTTGTCATTGGACAGAGACAAGAAAGATAGGACATTTAGTTTTTCCTCATCTCACCCTGTTGAGCTCAGTTTACAGGCTTAGTCCAAGAAGTTAATATAGTGGTGTAATTCCATCAGTGGTCTGAATAAATAAACTGAAACCAATGCCCTTTTATCTAGGACAGTGGAATGCAGTCTTGTATTTATCTTCATTTTACTGTTCGCTAATTTTTCATTCTGATTATGTTAATTTGAAATACAGCATCACACATCTGTAGTATATGTGCTGAGTTCTCCAAATCAGAGTGAAAGTTGCATTTGAGTCATGGGGAATGTCAACATCTTATCAGATTACTGAAGTTGCAGGTTTTCAGCTTCTCCTTCAAGTGACACATGGCAGGGTCATGCAATTTGCTGGTGGGCAGAGAATAAATCAGATTTTTCTATTTAAAAAACCCAAAGTATTAGTTCGTTAAAGTATTTTAACACCTTATATTCAAGAGGTGATAAAATATTATTCATTGTGCCCAGACGTTGTGCTTGGGACTTCACAGGCAGAATTGATCACCGCTCTTGCCTTTTAAGGGCTTATGCTCTAATCGAACAAGTAATAGTAACTGGGATGGGGGTAAAAACTTGAGATAGTGGAAAATATTAAAAGAAGCTGTTCAAAACCATGTAACAATATTTTGTTTAAGGCAGTTATCTGACCCCACCGCTTTTTGTTTTCTCCCTCCCATCCCTGTAGTTGGCTGGCTCCATGGTTGATATGACATCATTACCACAGTGCTTGCTGGGGCTGTGTCACTCAGACCGTGAACTGGTGATCTGCAGCTTTGGGGGACTGCCTGGAAAAAAGTAAGGTTGACCTTCCCAATGTACTGAATAGCTCTCTTACGCTAGCTATTTAGGGTATTCAGCACATTACACTAAAGATCTCTGGTTTCTTTTGATTCCGTATTTGTGGATCATCTGTAAAACTGGTTAAATTGGTTACGAGAACTTTACTATCAAATATTAAAATATTACTTTAATATTCATGAGTAGGAGAGTTGCATGTTTAAAGTGTTGTCAACATCTAAACCAAATGCACAGGTCTCATTAAAGACTTTTCTGAATACTAAGCTGAGCTAACTTTGGGAAATTTTTCTAAAGGTCTGTTCTTAGGAGGTGACATCAGAAGAAAGCCAGCTTTAACAGTATGGAAGCCCTGAAAAAATTCCTTCTTTATTTTTAGCAAGGCTGGCACAATGTGGAAACTGAAAGTAAGAGGTGCATTTTACATAATATATTTAAACTTTTATATAATGAAAGACTTTAAACTCATTTACAAAATTAGAAAAGCATTACTAAATTAGAAAAGCATTACTACTGTGTACATTTCCAATAGATCAGTTAAAGAAAATATGTATAAAAGGATTAAAACAAAAAGAGGCATCACAAGAGGATAGCTTCCAGTGTAGTATTATATGAGATTTTAAAAATTAGTCTCTTATAAAAAATGTCTACCAATTATTAATGCTGAATATCTGCAGAGCAGACAAAAGCATAGGATACTCTGACCCTCTTGTTAAGTGACAAAGGTCCTGTGGGTCCTGTCTTATGACTGCTGTTTCCAGAATGTGCAGTAGTAGTTATGCATTGATCAGTTTGTATATGCAGGTGTGCCATCTATAGCTAGCCTATTGATTTTTGTGGATGATAGCTGCTTACATTAAGGATTTACAAAAGATGCCGATTGCATCATTCCAGTCTGAGATTCTTCTGTGCAATTTTTTATCCTCATAGAACATCAGATTTATGGGGTTGTTAACCCATGTTTCCTCATGCCAACTATCTGAATTGATGATAGGCTGAATTAAAGTGAAAGACCTCTTTAGAGGCCTCTGGTGTGTGTTGACTTTCATGAAAAGGCTATGGAGAACAAATTAGTAGAGCGCATAAATAAATAATTATTATACAATGGCTTGCAGATGGCCTGGGCAATAGATATGGAAGATAGTGTGTAATCTGTAAAAGAAGGGACTGTGAAAGAGGGCATCTGGGTCCTATTCCTGACTCTCACTAACTTGCTGTATAATCACTCATTACTCTGGGTCTCCCTTTACCCATTTGAGCAGCTTATCTACTGTAACCTCACAAAACTGTTGTAGGACTTCAATGAAAGGTGAACTACAAAGTAAAAAAGTTTATGCCATTTACTATTATGTTCCTTTTGTGATGTGTAATGATTGTTTAAGTTGCTGCTGCGCACCCTTCCCCGTGTATTCTACATATGAAACATTGTAAAATTCTCACCCAGGGAGAAAGTAGAAACTTTTGACTGAACTAGCTATATAGTCTCTCCTATAGGCAGAAACAAAGATGGGAGTAGAGTGAAAGGAAAAGAACAGCTGAAATGTAGCTGCAGTAAAGATGCAAGTAGGCCTTCAGATTAATCACAAGGAAGCCTTCAAACTAATCACAGCAAAGGAAGATGTGAGTAAGATTTTGTCAATTATAGGCTAAACTGGCACAGAAGAGTTTTAAGGTGCAAGATGAAAGAAGTGACTCAGTGTTTGGAAAGAGGAGTGTTTCAGATTGATGGGGTAGAATAATGGAAAATTAACCCCTTCCTCCCCAGTCTAGTCCCCTCCAAAATCCATGCAGAGGACGAACGGGAACATTACATTGAGGTTGGGCGGTATGGTGAAGTTAGGGAAGGATGAAAAAACGAGTCCCAGAGATTCATGAAAACCATGAGGAAAATTTAGAAGAGTAAATCTAATAAAATCTGGGGGAAAGAGACATAGAGGGCTGGAAGTTGAAAACAGTTTGGCTGCAGCTCTGCGGACCCTCCATGTAGTGTAGAGCTGCAATTTTCAGGTGGCCCATGGAGTACTGCTGTATAGTGTACTTTACCTCTGAGAGAGAAACAACACTACAATTCCAGACTTGTCTTACACACATACAAACCAAACTAAGTCAGCTTTAGTTCACATTTTTAATTATCTTTATTTGTATGAAACTGTCCCTATGTTGACTCGCATCAAGATAATTATGGTGTGAATTAAAGCTGACTTAGTTTGGTTTGCATGTGTGTAGACAAGCCCTCAGTCTTCGAGCAATGGACTTTACTGCTATTTGTAAGCCCAGTGCAGAACTCAGGCATTGTAGAGGTTCTCTTGACCAATATAATCTTCTTTAAAAACACCAAAACCGATTTTTGCAATGTGCTGCCATGCCTGTCTTTGTCAGGTATTTCTTTGGTGTAAAGTTAGCTGTGATCAAATGTGCAGAAAACACCAACATGAGGCATTTAGCACATACATACAAGGACAAAATCAAACTGCAAAGTGATCTGTAGAGAACTGAGCAGTGAGGGCTGTAGGTAGCATGGAGGGATTTTGTCCTAAAAACACAGCGCCCACCCAGGCGGAGGTTGTGTGTAATTTGGATTAAAAATGGGTGACCGTACCTAAGCCATACTTCATATGTTAATAACCATTCTAAAGCTTTTGAAGAATGAATGGGAAGATGGTCCATATGTGACTCTGTTCTAAGTGGTCCCTACTAAGAAACTTGCTCGGGGATGTAGGCCTTGGGAGAGGACATAAATTGTTATTCATTTTGTAATTTGTTTGCTACAGTTTCTAACATAGCAATTAGCTTTGTTACTAAATACTTTGTCTTTCTGTTCTATTTTGTATTTTGATGGGTTGAACTTCACTAAACTAACTTAAATCTGCTGAATATAAATTGAAAAAGAAACTTGTTCATTGACCTTCTGCATGATTTCTTTTTATCAGCAGCAGATCACAGTATGTTCCTCTTTTAACTCTGCAGACTGAAATTCAGGCACTGATCAGGTTTTTGTTTTGTTTTTCAGATTGTTTCAAGAAGAAATCCAGAGGATGTCCAGGAGGTAACATGTTTACACTTGTGAAAACGCTTCTGTTCATGTTCTCATTACTAACTTTTGAAGTATCTTTTACTTACTTTAGAAATTCTTGCGTGTTTTGTCATAGAACCAAAGCAAACCTTTTTTGTGTCCATCTGTCTTTTGCCTTCATAATTCAAAACAGAATAGCTAAGGTAGTATGTTGCAACTTTGCCATCAATGATGAGTGAGGGAAAAGTCATGAATTGTGACTTCGAACAAATTTTTTAGGGAGTAAAGTGTCTTTTCATGATAAAACTGTTTTGATAAGTTTGCAGCTCCCGTCACAGGGCTGGAATTGGAAATTCAGGTATACTTTACCTCTATTGGTAAAATTAGAGATAAGTTCACCATCTGTGTCTAGCTCTCAGCTGTAGGTGTTCTTTTTCCCCTTTATCTAATATGTCACTGAAAAGCCTACATCATTTCTCTCCGTTAGGTGAACAGGATAAATGGAAGATTCTCAGGGTGGTAGAAGGAGAGAGTGTAATTTTTAATTCTCTCTTACAGTAGGGTGCTCTCAGGCTCTTTAAAAGTAGCCTCTGATACAATAATAACACCTACTTTATTACTGGCTCTTTGGCTCCTTTAGAATAGCCTTAAAGAGAGGATCTGCTGTATTTTGGCTCTTAAATACTTCAGAATATGGCATGTAGTTGTTTTTTAGGGTATGTCTGTATTTCGAGCTGGAGAAATACTTGTGGAAAAATTCTCAAGGAGAAATACTTGTGCTAGTTCTCACTGAGCTAGCGTGTTAAAAATAAAATGTAGCCATGGTATGGCAAGCAGCGGGAGACGCTAGCTGTCTCAAGTACATGCTTTGGGTCTCGGATGGGGATGCAATCAGGACAACTAGCCCCTCCTGCCATTTGCACTGCTACAGCGACACTCAGTTTTTTATCATGCTGGCTGGATGAGAGCTAGCGCGAGTCTGTCTCCTTGAGCTAGGAATCATACCCCCAGCATGAAGTGTGGACATACTATAAGTGAAATGGGGGAAAATGCATTTTGTGCTGTACTTTCTTTTGGAGTAGAAATCAAATTGCATCTGTAGGCTTCTGATGGAGCACTGGCTTGGCAGTTCTGCTAACTGTTTCATTATATAAAGGAAAAAAATCTCTCCTCCCCAAAAAGCTCATATCTAAAGTGATCTGATAGCTTTTCAGACATTGCATGACATATACGTATTGCCAAACTTCTGGTACAACTTCTTGCCACAGTGAAGAAAAAACTCATAAACTGCCACTATACCTCTGTGTGGTCAATCATAAATTATTTATTAATGACTTTGCAGAGATGAGAGTTGGCTAATATAACTCCATTGCTCACTTCTTTGAAATACCGGTACTTGAACAACTGTGAGCTCTCTTACTATAAACACCTTTGTGTATTGAAAGCTGAAATACCCTATCAAAGTTAAAAAGTCAATCAGAAATCTATTTTTGTAGTTTGTAGCTTGATGTTAACCTTTTCCAAGGGGATGCCTGAGTTGAACCTATCCATGAACACATTCTGCCATTAACTTAGTTTTTTACCATAAAATGAAGATGATCTTATAACAACTGTTCCTGAGCCATTCATCAGAAAAAATGTATTATAAGTGTCTTTCAGTTAAAATATTGCATAGTACTATGTTAGAAATAGTTTTGAACATATAAAACCTTATTGTCAAGTGTAGCTGTTTAATCAATGCCTTGATCTGTGGCTATAACTCAGGAAGATTTTCACTTATTCCGGTTGGTAAGGAGATATGAATCCTCTCTGTCATGAACTTGTTCATGGTTTCCCAACACCAATGGACTGCATAAATATGTGGTATATTTTGCATGCAGTAGCACGGATGATGGAGTACTGGCTTGGCAGTTCTGCTATCTGTTTCATTACATAAAGGAAAAAATCTCTCCTCAAAAAACCCAAAACTGAAGTGATCTGATCCATGGTTAATGTCTAAAACTTCCTGATTAATAAAGAAACATGTCACATATAATACATCCCACAAAGGTGAATGTCATTTATATTGTAGCTAAAGTCCCCCTTCCCCCACCCCGTGCCCCAAGATACAGAATGGAATGAAGTCTGGTGTTCATTAGAAAGTAATATTCAAAGTTGATCACATGGCATATAGGTATATTATAGAGATCAGATTGAAGTGTCTGCTAGACTTGAGGATTCCCAGTAAAGTTGCTGAATATCATAAGAATCCTTGCCCTAGTGGGATATGTCTACACATTATTGCAAGGAAGCAATTTTGAAAATCCACATAAACAGAAAAAACTTATCCTGAAAAAGGCAATCATATTGTAGCATCCTGTATGCTGAAATAAGTCAAAGTCAATCATTCATGCAAAGGAAACATTGGTTCCTATTCTTGAAACTTGACCATGGGACTACTACAATCCTCACCTAAAGCCAGTGATTAATCTGGTCTGAGATCTTTGGCTAAAACGGAAGTAGCAGGTAAAATCACCACATGTGTGTACCATAATATCTGGACTGACCACAAGTGTGATAAGATAATGCCTGTTTGTTATAATATTTCTGCCCCCTGCGTACACTACTAAAATAAAAAAATAAGATAATGGTTTTATGGGAGACTACAGAATATGAATTTAGTCACAGCTGAATCACTGGAAAATTGTGCGGATTTAAAACCCCCCCACCTCTTTTGTTACAAAGGTAGTGGATTCTAGCATACTTGGTCATGGCCTCATAGTGAAGTTGTACTGGTGTCGTCCTCAGTTATCCTTTTTAAAAGGATGTACACTTGATCAAAAGCTGACTCTCAAAAAAGCGACACTTGTGACTTCTTTCAGCAGCAAAGTGGGAAATACCTGCTTAGATTTGGACTTAGTTTTTCCAATCAATGGGCCAAATTCTCCCCTCCATTTTGCAGCTTCAGTGACTTCAGCCTCCATGGATTGGCGAGGAGAATTTTTCCCAAAGTCTCTAAGACACTAGACGCTGCCAAGGAATATTCAGTCTCTAGCATATGGTGCTGACTTCATTACATAGTCATGTAACTTTTTCAGTGGGTAAAACAATAATCCACAGGAATGTGTGAAGTTTTACATTCTCTATCTAAAATAACTTGTGGAGGCTGGAGGTGAAGGTTTATTTATTGAATCTTACTTTGAATCCTGTAAAGCATAAGCTCACACTTGTATAGCATTCTGTGGAAGGATTTTGATATACTCTTTGAAATTACTGCAAAATTACTGATTTGAACTTCATTTGTGCACAGTGATGTTCAAATCATGGCTGGCCATGCATAACACTCAGACTGTTCTCCACTAGATAGCATGAACTGCTGGGGAATCATTGCTACACAATTATATTTGAGTTTCTTAAATACGGGAATAGTGAGAATAAATTGATAGCACCAATCTCCAGTACTACATATGATGCATACAATAATCTATTTCCCCACCACTGAAATGCATTTGGCTTTCTGGTGGAGGGTAGACAGCTAATACATACTGTATAATGGAAGGGAGAGGAGAAACTCTGGCACAGACCTGTTATTACTAAAATTCCATGGGAACTTTAATATCCACTCATAACAGTCAGGATTTTGTCTTTTTGGATGAAACCTTCCAATACCTATGCACAGCAAGCAGTATGAAGCACATTTTTATCTGTGTTGAAAGGATGAAAAGCTGATATGAATCAGTGGTTCCAGAGAGTCTAGATATTTCAAACAAAAAGCACAACACCACTAACACATTATCTCGGTTGAATTTTTCATTAGTATTGAAATATGCAAAGAAAATGTTATCATTAATATGTTATAATTACAACAAATTGTCACCATTGGTAAAATTTGCTGAGATTTCTGTGTTCTCTGGCTGCTGAAGTACCAACTTGTATCAACTTAACTGTTTGAATTTTTATATATATTATGGAGCTGCTGGATATTGAGTCCATATTTGGGATTGCATTGTAAAATGGGTTTAAATTCCTGTTTTTCTCTAAAAGCCAGTTGCCAGTTGTTATGGAACTTCACACAGAGTAAGTTCTTTTCTCTGTAGTTTTTTGCTTGGTTTCTCTCATGTGTTTTTAATAGGAACTCTTCCTGAATTTGACTCTGGCTGAACTTTTTATTTGGGAGGCTTCTTTTGTTGACGATCTTAAACATAGTCTCTACAAAATTTAGTAAATAGGTAGATCCTGAATAGATCTTAGTTTTCAAATCTAAGGATAGATATTTTTAGATATTATTCATGTTATAGCTGAAAGTTTAAGCACAGGGCACACAAGTCTGTCTGGGGGCCAGGGGTGCACACAACGTTCATCAGGAGCTTTTCTATCAGCTTTTATCTTACAACAAAGATTCATGTACAGCTGTTGAAGGACAAAATATTCTTTATCAGCAGCTGCTTTTCTACCTTTTCACCATAATAGGGTCTATACCTATCCCTGATTAACCATTTAAAAACCTCTAGGAAATAAATACCCCAACGGAGTTGTGAAGCAGGTAGGCATGTTGCACATGCAGCAACCCTGACACTAACCCAGAAAAGTTGAGCCATTTTACAATACGTCTCCCCTCCACTCTCAACATTATCCTTACTTAACATTGCACCTTCACGTTACTGCAACTATTACTGTCCATGGGCCATACACCACAACCTTCAATCTGCTTCCCTCACCTTGTCAGCCTCTTTTCTCCCCTATTAACAGCCCTTCTGTACATAACCCTTTCCCAAATTACCATCTCCCCACACAACCAACTACTACACCAAGCACCCCCAACTACTACTCTGAGGAGAGGGAGAAGAAGAGGAGGGAGGGGAGATAAACAGGTAAAGCTGTATGTGCAAAAGGACTAAAGGAGTAATGGTAAGTGTGTGTGTGTGTGTGTGGCTGGTCAAGGATGGAGAAACCAATGTTTAAAGTGAAAGGAAGGAGTCAAAACAGTTACTAGTGCGCCAATTATTCCAACCATGACAAACAGACTATCACATCAGAACTATAATTAGGCTTGGCAGAATTAGATTTATTTTTTATACAATTTCAACAGATAATATCAATGTCTATTTTAAAGCATTTTTTCTATTTTTAGATGCGCAGAAATTATGCGGGAGTGCAAGACAATTATTTAATGACAGTAGACATCGAGACTCAAAACAATTAAAGCTTTATAAACCATTGAAACAGAAATGGTCAACATCAGACGTCAAAATATACAAAATTAATATCCTTAAATCAAATCAGACCTATTTTTGCTATTAATTTTCTAAACCATTTGTAACAAGCCTAATTCAGAAGTCTAGATCATTGGATTTTGACTCTGCAATCTCAAGCAGCATTTTTTTACTTTGCCTACCTGTAAATTTCAATTATTATTGATGGAAAAATGTTTTCATTGGTTTATGTGTGCATGGTGAAATTGTTCACTGACATTTACCTATAAATATCTAATCCTTCCAAGCCTTACTATAACAACTAACAATGTTTTCACACTTTTACCAGACAAATACCCTTTACTGCTCTTCTCTGGCCCTCAGATTGCAGCTTGTCGTCCTCCCTCCAAATCAGATTCCTCTCCAGAATATATCAGAATGGGAACCTTTTTAGCTTAGCTGAGGCAGCATCCTCAAGAGGCATCATTTCCCTGAGCTTGTCAGGGGATGACAGGGTAACCTTGAATCCTTTGCTTTGCTAGGTCTTTTAGATGTATTAATTCTCTTCTCTTGGCTACTGTGAGATTACTTGCATCAGTGAAAAACAATATTTTGTTAGCGTGAAACTGGATCTTTGCTTTTTCTTCTGGAATCCTTTAGTATGCTATCCCAGTGCCAACATTCCTATAACTTAATGATCACGGATGTCTCATTTTCTTGAACAATTTTATGTAGTTCCTCTGGGATTATATATATGTAGTATATAAATTACATATAGTTTATGAAAATTGGTCTCTCCCTCTGTTATGGTAGCATGGATTGGGCATTCAAAAACTTGAGGCATCTATAATTACTTGTCACTTCTTAAAACTTATGCCAGGGAATCCTCTCCCTTGGAAAGTCCTATATTCCTTGCCTTGTTCTCCTGAGACCTGTCAACTACAAACGGCATGTTTACACTACTAACTTTTGCCGGCACAAGTTACGTCAGCATAAAGGCACTATAGTCAGTATATCGCTTGTGCACTTGCATACTTGGCTCCTTGCGTTGGCACTGTACGTACTCACGTGGCCTAGTTGTGTCAGTGCATAATAGATAGTTATCCCAATGTGCAATTCGTCACCATCCAGCATGCTGTTTTTTGGGAAGTTTTTGGCAATGCATGGTGAGGCAGAAATAAATCACATGGGGTAGTTGGGAGCAAGGAGTCAAAGTTTAGAGTCATAATTAGAGAGACAAGATGGATTAGGTAATAACTTTTATTGGGCCAAATTCTCACCCACGTTGTCTTTCATATCCTGGAACTGACACAGCTACAACTAGACTGCATCCATCCCATAATGTCATCTATATACTATAATTTTTGCACCTCTTTCTTTTTAAATCTCAGCAGACCTCACATGGCTCTCTTCTTTGTCTGACATCTCTGACAGAAGCATGGAGCCTGCTTAGCTGTGCATGGTTCTCATAAGTGTTGCAATCACAGGACACAAGATCCTCTGGTATTTGCAGAGCTATAAGAAAAACTGAATCAGTGTGTGACATGACGATTTCCTGGAGGACTTTGCTATGGGACATAGTGAGAACTACTTGGTTGATGGTGGTGTTCGCAGAACATCTTCAGATGGTGAAGCTCCATTTCTGGGTCCAAGAAACAAACACTGACTGATGGGATTGTGTTGTAATACAGACTTAGGCTGATGAGCAGTAGCTGCAGAACTTTCAGATGCATCGGGCCACAATCCTGGATCTGTGTGGTGAGCTTGCCCCAGCCCTCCAGCTCAGAGACACCAAAAGGAGAGCTGCATTGACAGTGGAGAAATGAGTGGCAATTGCCCTGTGGAAATTTGCAACGCTGGATTGCAATTGGTCAGTTGGAAACCATTGTGGAGCTGGAAAATCTACTTCAGGGACAATTGTCATGCAAGTGTGCAGGGCCGTAAATCATCTCCTGCTATGCAGGACCATGACTCTTGGCAACATGCAGGACTCTATAGAGGATGGATTTGCAGCAATGGGATTCCTGAACTGTGATGGAGTGATAGATGGCACGCATCCCTACAGTGGCACCAGACAACCTTGCTACACAGTACATTCTTAGAAAGGACTATTTTTCTATGATTATGCAAGCATTGTTGGATCACCAGGAACGCCTTGCTAATATCATTGTCAGCTGGTCAGGGAAGATGCATGATGCTTGCATCTTTAAGAACACAGGACTGTTCACAAAGCTACAAGCAGGGATTTTCTTTCCTGACTAGTGGATTACCATTGGCAATGTTGACCTGTGTGACCTAGCTTACTCCTTGCTCCCTTGGCTTTTGAAGCCGTACACCGGCCACCTCAACAACACCAAGGAAAGATTCAATTACCAACTCAGTAGGTGCAGAATGACAGCTGAGTGTACTTTAGGTAGTCTGAAGGGATGCTGGTGTTGTTTACTTACAAGATCGGATCTCAGTGGAAAACCCCCCAATGGTTATAGCTGCTTGCTGTGTCTTGCATAATATCTGTGAAGCAAAGGGGGAAAAGTTGCCGCCAGAGTAGAGGGCTGAGGTGGACCATCTATCTGTTGAGTTTGAAGAGCCAGACACAAGGGCTATTAGAAGAGCTCCAAACCGAGCTATATGGCTCAGGGAGACTTGAAAGATCATTTTAATAGTGAGCCTAGTAATGTGTTTTGGTGTACTGTGCTTTACCTGGCCCTGCTGTTTCACGGCTTGCTAGGAGTTGTATGGTGCCTGTTGTACGTTTATATGGTGCTTTCAGTATCGGTAGGCATTCTGCAGCATACGCTGGGAACTAATAAAGATGAATTGTTTTCCAAACAATAGAAGTTCACTGAGCAATGAAAATGCACGGAATTTTTTTGCAATAAGTTAAAAAGCAAATACATAAAAAAATTAAAAAATTTATGGAACAGAGCTTAAGAAAGGGAAAAAACATTCATGTCCATTTTAGCTACACTCAGATCAGCGTATGTGGAGCTGTGATTGTCCTTAATGGCTCCTGGGGTGGATTGGGAAGGGATAGGGAAGGGATGCAATCCCTGATGCCACGTGGAATGTTCCGGCGGGAGGTAGGCAGATAATGGAGTTCTTCATGGACTGCAAAGGGAGGTGAGCCTGTGACTGTTGAATCTGTAGGTCCACAAGTCTGCAGCATCAGTATTTGCTGCTGGAGAAGTCCCTTTTTTGTCGTGGTGCATCTCCCTCTCCTTTTCCTGTACCTGTCTCTGGTTCAATCTTTCCTTTTCTGTACAGTCTGTAGTATTCATCCTCCAGGCCCTCTGCTTACAGTCTGCAGCACTGGCTTGCTGGATGTCACTGAACAGGTCATCCTTAACCCTCTTTTTCCTCTTTACCTGGCTCAGGCGCTATGCGGGTGTGGAGGGAGCAATAGCAGCAGCAGCTGCAGATAAAACACAGGGAGGTACCAATTATCAGTTTAGTCACAATGGAAAATGAAAGCTAAGATCCAGAACTCCCTTCCCTTGCTCCCCTAAAGTTTTAAACAAGACATGTTTATTGACGCTTCTGCTTTTGAGTGCTTGTGCACAGCATCACTCACAGCACCCTCTATGGTGAGTGTGGCCCACAAGGGCGAGGCAACTGAGCAATTCCTTCCTCATTTCCATGAGACGATGAGTATAGGGCAATGGCCCTGAATGCTGGCACCATTTTCCACAGGTGGTGGTGGTTTTAGCTGATATCTCACCCCTCTGGGTGACGAAGGCAGAGAGAGTACATCTGCTGCTGACCTTCTGAAGCTGCCCAGGCCTGTATGCTGTGAGCCTGTGTATTGCAATGATGGTTGCCGAAGTTATCGCTGACCGGTGTGGGAAAGTGGCCTAGTGTGGAAGAAGAAATAAGGCTGCCATCCCAAGAAACCTTCGGGAGAGGATTGCAGATTACCTCCATGAAAGTTTTATTGAGCTCTCTTTCTCTCTCTCTGGAGGATTCAAGGGGCATCCCTGTGTACATACCTTCTCTGTATGGCCCCCTGCTTAACTCAACTCTATAGGAGAATGAAAAGTAGATAACAATGGTACCTCTCTCCTTTGTATGGCTACTTCTTCTAGTTTGAGTAAATTAATGAAAAGTAGATAGCTGTGTCCTGCAAAGTTGGGGGTGCCATCAGTACATCACTGTAATGGGAAATACATTTTCACACTTACATGAGGTTCTCTCCCCTTCATCAGGCTCACCTGTGGGACTGCTGGGACTGAGTGAACTGTGGTGGAGTCTCAAACAGGTTCTTGCTTGTGGCATAGCTGGCCACCTGGTCACATGTCCCCCATTCTCTTCCTCCTCCTTGTCCTTGCTGTTCATGCCAGAGATCTGTGACTTGGGCTCCGCGAAGGTATCCCTGGTGTTATGTGTGGGTGTCTCCACCTAATACAGCATGCAGCTCTTTGTAAAATCAGCAGGTCTGCAGCTTAGGACTGGATGGACTGTTGGCCTCCCTGACCTTCTCATATGCCTTCTGCAGTTGCTTGGTTTCCATGTGGCATTGCTGCTGATCCCTGTTGTACCCCCTCTTCTGCATCCCCTGAGCTATCTGCTTGTAGACATTGACATTTCTACAGCTGGTCTGTAGCTCTCCTTGCACAGCCTCTTCTCCCTACAGGCTCAGGAGATCCAATATCTCCAGTCTAATCCAGGCTGGAGCGTGTCTGGAGTTCCTGTCATCTTCAGCTGGGCAGTTGCATGCAACTGTGGAGAGCTGCTAGGTGTGCTCACCAAGCTAGACAACCAGGAAAAGGCATTTAAAAAATTCATGGGGTTTTAAATGTGCATGGGTGGCTTCTGGTCTCGGTAACCCCTGGGCAGTGGAGTTCATGATTGCAACCAGACAAGTCAGTATTGGGCATTGTGGGACAGCTGCTGGAGTACTGTTGGTTTCGACATAGGTAACACAGTGTCTGTACTCACATTGTGTTGGTCTCAGTACATCAACCATGGCTTAATGTTGCTCCGGAAGGTGGTGGTGTTGTAAATACGTTGGTAGGAGAGAGATTTAAATGCAGACATGTGCACAACTAGGTTGACACAAAGTGGCTTATGTCAGCCTATCTTTGTAGTGTAGACCAGGTCTAAGTGTAGTAGAGTTTGAGGTATAACTGCATCAGGAGAGCTAGTTACGACATAGCTAAAGTTTGTAGAGTGGATAGGATGTATTCTAGATTAAAGCTTTGGACAGTCCATTATTATAGTCTAGTGGTGAAGAAGTGGTTAAATGCCATCCACATCAATGCAAACTTTAACTATGTTGTAACTAACTCTGCTTAGTGTTTATACTTTTAGTGTGGGTTGGGATTTATGCATATTCTCATTACCAATGAGTTTAAGAATGCCTTCTGGCCACAGCACAATAAGAGATTTTTCTACCAAATTGGGTTGTGCTGGGGGAAAACCACAACAGCCTTTTGACTAGATCTGATTTTTTGTGTCTTAATACACTTCTGGTTTGGTGTGTCTGAGCAAAATTGGCCCTTAATTTTGATACCTCCAGATTTCTACTTTGGGAGTAAACTGTTTAAAATCAGTAAGAGGGAATATTTAACTTGCAATCTGTCTCGTGTAGTTTCACTACATAAAACTTAATAGAGTTTTATAAACTCATAAAACCACTATTGCATACACTTTAGGTGTTTGTCACAGTTTATAAAAGTTGTTAACATTTAATGTGGATTAGGACAGGGCAAAGGGTCTGAATGAACTCAGAGCTGGCATATAACATGCCTTCATCTCTTTCATAAACCAAACCTTTTAGCTCTGTTAGATTCAGATTTAATTGCTGAATTATTTGCCTGGCTCTAATTTTTTCACACTTATGGTTCAACCTCTTGTAGGGTAAAACACAAATAAGTGGGAAGGAATGGTGGGAACTGTATTAGTAGCTGACTGGTATTTTTCAGCAGTTACTTGGCTAGAACTATGGAGCTACATACATTTTGTTGAATATCGTAATGTAGAAACCTTATCCCTCAAATGTTATAATGTACCACAGATCTCCTTGTCCTCCTGTAATCAAAGGTTTTTTCCAGATTACACAGAAGGTGATGGTTGAGTTTTTGGTTAAAGGATGTTCATGGCAAATTATTTAAATTCATGCTTAAATGTATAGGTAATCCAATCTTTACCCAAGAAAATATCATGGGTGAAATATTATGGAATAAATTGTTTTGAACATTTTTGTTTCTACTTCTTTCGTCTCTCTTCCCTCCATGGTTTTTTTTTCACCTGCTGATGCTCAACATATTAAGTGTGATGGAGGTGGAATAGCTCCCATCCTTTTTCTTCCTCTGTCCCCTTTAGCTGTTCCCTGTGTGACTGAGGCAGCATCATTCTTCCCCTCTTTGTCACTTCCTTTAGGCTTTTGTCCTCAATTCATCTGTACATTGTGGTCCTATTGGTCAAAATGGGCCACTGAGACAGGATTTGTACATATGTAAAGATTGCTTGTGGCTGTCCTATATAATTACATATGTAGCTGTTCAGATTAGATATGAGAGAAGGAAAGACTGAGCTAAAAGACACTTGTCATAGTTAATCTTCATGTTGCCTCAGAAAATTGCATTTGAGGCCAGATGCAGGGGCTACACAGTATATCCTGTCTATTGCCAAAAATTGTGTTATGCATGCATGGATAATCGCTGACTGTTAGGACGGAGGGGTAAGGAAATCATGCCATATAGCCCATTCTGCAAGTATTGTAGCAAACTGTTTTGGTTGATGTGCTATGTTGTTTGTCAGATCAAGGAACAGTCCATCTTACAAAACCAGCTTTTAACGTAGGAGTAATATGTCTTTATTAAAACAGAACTTATGTAATGAGCACACAAAACTAAAGTGGAAGAATTTACAAACAAGAGACTCTAGTGGTCTTATTACTTTATTTTTTTCCCTATGGCGAAATTTGCTTAGTTAGCTGTTAAAAGAAACATCTAACAGCAATGGTTAGAACCTGTTTAGAGTCTTGATTTTTTTTTTAAAGAGTTTTGGCAACTCTTTTTGGATGACAGTGCAATTATGATAAATTGCTCTTGCTTTCAACCATACTTAGCAAAAATTACCTCAGTGTGAGCTATTAAACTCATTCATGCTTTTTCCCCCTTTCTGATTCAGATAGTCGTTTGGAAGAGATACAGTGACTTTAAGAAACTGCACAAAGATCTCTGGGAAATTCATAAAAACATATACAAGCATACAGAGTTGTTTCCACCTTTTGCCAAAGCAATTGTATTTGGTAAGCATACTTTCTTTTTGAATTGCCTAAACTGTTTGATAGTAGCTAATGAGTTATAAATACAGTTCATCTTATTCTGGAGCTGCTGGGCACATCTTTGTACATGCTACTGGACTGCTAAAACTTACTTTAGTTTTAATAGTCAAGTCTTTTTGTCTTATTATGAAAATCTTAATGATATATGGGTGGATCACAGTTCTGTGGCTTTAAAGTTATTGACTTGTGCTGAAGATATCTAAATAACGTAGACTGCATCCTGTTGTTTGCTTTTGGTTAAAGAACTATATGTTTACGGATGTACATTACACTTTACAGGCATAAAAACATGAGGTTCCTGTGCTGAGGAGTTTGCAATCTATAATTAATATTAGCTATGTGCCTACAATTGCATACTGTCAGCTACAAAACAAAATAATCACACATTTGTTCTTACACCAAAAAGATGGTTGTAATTTTTAATGATCTTTTAATATTAAATTAATTTCCAAAGAGACAAAAATCCTTTCCTTCACTAAGTGTTTAATAATCTACATTTGATGTTAATTCCCAATTTTATTTAGTTATATTTTTGACATCACAATTATATCTAGAGCAACTGATTGTTGCATCAGGGTGATCAAATATTGCATCAGAGGATTATGACTTCAGGTGAGGAATAAGTGTCAAGAACTAACTAGCTCTTAGGAACACAGATCTTATCTCTATGCTATTGTCCTTAGTAATAAAAATAAGAAGAGGAGGAGATCCAGAAAATATGAATTATTAAATAGAAACTTTAATAAATATGCTTCCTTGAAGAATTATTTTTGTAAGAAGTATTTGAGAATTAACTTTTGACTTAGGTATTCAAGCTTTAAAAGTGAAATCAAATAGACTTCTAATAAGGTGGAACAACTCCAGATATTGGAAGTTGTATTGGAACTATACAAAACTGTATAATTATAATAAATACAAAAAACATTGAAAACCACTTCTCTCATAAAGAAATGTAAATGTTAAGGTTTTATAGTGGATTAATGTGCTCCATTTTAAGGAGAAAGGGGTTTGTCCTTAATGTCTTCCATGGTGTAGAATTGCTTGTGTTCTTTTGTCAGAACCTTAAGCTTACTGTAGGTTTTCAGTACAGGGTACTAAAAACACACTTCTCAATAAGTGCTTACAACTCATATTACCTTTAAAATGTTAAGGGGAGAATAGGCTCTATAGCTTGTACCCCAAAATACATGATTAAGAATAAAACTATTCTTCCAACACACATTATTTATTACATAGTTGGCTCTGAGCCTAATCACAGTAGGAACCTCCTTTCCCTCAAATCTTTTAGAGACCTTCCTGGTTTTTGTGCATTATGCCACAATAATCATCATGCAAGACTTTTTGTTTACATACACATTTATGTGGAAAAACCAAAGCTGTTCTATTTTGTAACTAGAGAATTTTTGTTTCCAGGAGCTTTGTGCTCAGCAGGACAAGATGGGGCTATGGTCTCTTATTCCACTAATTCTCTATTTAAGAGATATTATACATGTGGTCTCTACGAATGGTTGAGGATATTCTCAGTACTAGGGCAGGATATTGCCCATTCTAAGCAGTTTGAATATCCCTATATGGAGTACCCAGCAAAATGTATTTTTAAAATGGAATTATTTTGACCATTTTAATTTTGGTTTTTAAGATTAAAAGTGATTAAACCATACTATGGAGTGGCATTTTTGCCATATTTCAAATTGGTAAAACTTAACACTCAGTGTTCTCAAATGAAAATTCTAAATTGAAGGGAAAATTTTTCAAAATAACTATAATTGAATGGCAGTGCTAACATATCTTAACCATACCTGTGTTTATAGCATCCCTATAAATACCTAACTTCTCAGTTAAGAACAGTCCAAAGCTGGTCATTTAAGATGTAAATAGACTGAAAGTAAAAATCTAACTCCTTATTAATGTTTTGAATACATTGAGCTATCGCTTCAAGATACAAATGCAATGTTAATGGATACCTCAAGGTCCTGATTCTTATAATAGCTTTAGGTGCTTTTTGGTGGTCTCTCCACAGTGATTATTCATGAATCAGACCCTGCTCTTTGCTCAAAAATCCTGTAAACTTCAATGAAAGGTCTGCACTCACAATGACTGCAGAACTAGACTTTATTCTTTAAGAGTCTCTCTTGGCAGAACTACCATGTACATTTGTTTTTGTCTTTGCAAGATTGTGTATTTTCTCTATCCTTTACTTCCTAATGCACACCAAAGCCTATGTTAAAATAATGTTAAGATTGCAAAGTCAAGCACTTAAAAGTTTGGAAATGCCAGAATTAAGATCAGGCCCACTGATAGCAATTCCTGGTGCCAGAGCAAAACAATCCCGTCCTGCCTCTTCCACCTGTGGCTCCACCCATATCTTAATTTGTCCCCCTTGTGTACATACGTTATAATAGACTTAATTACGTGATTATATATTTTTCTCCCATGGAGCCCCTGCCTTATTCAATGAATGGTTCGGCTGAAACTTTTGAAATAAATCTCATTTTGAGGCAGATGCCCGCTTGGAAAAGTTCAGCCTGAATTAATTAAAGTTGCAAAGTCTTTTATAAGCAACTGAAATCAGGGTTTTATAATGAAGAGTGTTAGATAACCTTAATTATATGTGTCACTACTTGTTACCTGATCCTGTTGCATTTAACACATAGTGGTGTTTACCTCTGATAATTAAGAGTGAATGTGAAACATGTAACTGATTGCAAGAAAATTGAGCTGTGATGTGGATTTTATGGTTGTCTGCAGAGAGCCCCCTAAAGTACACAGAGAGCTTTGGCTTTCTTCCAAAGCTGAGACTGAATTGCATTCCACTTTGTTTTTATTTTGCTTATCTATGAAATTGGATCTGGAGTGAATGTCAGTGCCATGTCAGCACTCGCATGCTGCATAGTTAAGTGGAGAATACATTATCAATATAATCTTGAGTTAATTGTATATCTAATTTACAGAATAGCATGGTCATTGGCCAAGTTGCTTTCAAAGCTGGCATTTGCTGTTCAAGATTTAAACTGAAAACAAAGATATGCTTTAGGAGTGGAGAGGAGAAGAGATGAATAGATAAAAGCAAGCAATAGAGGGTAAGATACCCAAAAAAGAATCTAAATAGTTGAGAGATTTTAAAAGTAATTAAAATGGATAGGAATCTTAAATCTGAGGCCAGCTAGTCTTGTTCAAACCCTGTGAGCTGGAGTAGAATTGTGGGTGAAATCTCTTCTGAAAGACACCCTTATTCTATTGTTTTATACAAACAAAAGTGACTATAGTATAGATTGTAAGGGGTGGGAATCTACAAATATATTCTGTATGGTTATTTTTCACTTCCTGTACAAAGAGCCCTTCTTTAAAAAAACACATTTGAAATAAGAGGAGTGACAGAAAAGCACAGAAAAAGAGAGGTAATGTATAACAAGTTAAAATGATAATTTATGCCCTTTGAAAGCTAAAAAGGAATAGAAATGGACGAAGATGCCTTGGCTTCCAGTTGAGGCATTTCTTAAAATTACTGAGGGCATCTTTCTTCAGAAGATTAGTTATGATTGATTGTTTGATGGAGGACCAAGTGAAATGTTGGTTTATTTTAAAGTCTTTTTTTTTGTAATTGGTGCGTATATATATATATTTTATTTTCATGAGTAGTGTTTTATTTTTAACTGCAAGATCAGTCCTATTTGTATATTAATTCCTTTTCCTCCAGCTCTGTTAGCAACTAATGTTTTGCAGTATTCTTCCTTCCATCATGTGATTTTTTTTTTTTGTCCCCTTTGTGGAAGTCTTTACACTGGTTATTTGTTAGTACTGCCATTAGCGGCTGACTTCTTCAGTTTTAAAAAAACTATCATTTTGGTACAAAAAATAGCAGATGGTGCAATTTACAAATGAGCTTTATCAGTTGTTACAGCTGCTCGTATTGAACTTGTGTGGAGTCCCAAGTTGTGCACTTAAAGAGTTGAAGAGAACACTCTGAGGCATCAAGGGCTGTCTGGAATGGAAGAGCCAGGATACACTTCCACCTTGAGTGGAATAAATAGTTGAAAAATCTGCAGAACTGGAATGTTTGTATTTCATGCTTTATTCCCACAATTTTTTAAAATGAAAAGCTGGTAGTGTGTGTATTTTTTATTCTGGTACAATAGTGCTGCTTACATCACAGGATGAAACCCATTGGGAAAAATTTCATACTGCTTTCCTGTACTTCACCTGGACTTTTTCCACCCTTCTTACGGGAAGAAACACATTGGCATGGACCATGGGAATTTAAAGTTCTGATAACAGAGACAGCTGTTAAAACTTCTTTGAATTGTCCTGTGATTGTTACTGTTAAAGTATCCTAGAATCTGTCTCTAGGAAATGACCATTCTCAGTTTGGCTGCAGAGATTCATTTTGATTCCCACAAAACCATGAAGGAACATAATTTGAGGTACTAGTTTTGATCCATTGTAATCTTCCTGCATAGCTGTTCACATACTTACAAAACAAGGGTATTACTCTTATTTGTGTAGCATCATTGACATGCACAGAACTTGGGAGAAAACAGAAGATATGGTGATAACCAGTTTTGGTTTGGCCAAAGGGTGCAGAGAAGTGGAGGTGACAGTGATGACATAGCATAAGAAGGCTTCATGGAAGAAATCTGTTTTGAAAGCACTTAAGGCCAGATTTTCAAAAGTGATTAGGGACCTAAGGATTCAGATCAGCAGCTAGTGGGACTGTCAAAAGTGCCTAAGTAGATTAGTGCCTAACTCCTGTTGGGAGTTTAGGTGTCTGAAGATTCAGATAGGCACCTAAATACTTTTGAAAATCTGGCCCTTAATGATTGAGAAGTGAGAGACAGATCCATCCAAATATAGGAGCAGTACAAAATTGCCAACTTGAGAATATGAGGGGGAGGTGGGGCAGGAGTCTAGGAAATGAGAGCCATCACTGTGATCAGTTTTTTGACTGCTGTGTGACATGGCTTTATACAAGTGGGTGCTTTTATATGTAGTGCACAGACAAGCCAATGTGATATATTTCATACCTCAGAGTATTATAGTTGATAGTGGTCCTACAGAGGGAGCATGAGTTAAAGAGCTAAAAAGAGTTGCAATGACTAACCTTTTAATGGGATAGTTCAAATCTGCACAGTGTTTTTTGTGGGTGTTATAGGTTCCAGCTGGCTGTTTGACATCTTTTTGGCATGTTTTCTGTTATTTAAGTCCGTGTTTGTGCTGTATTTGTAGTTTAAATTGGTAAAACTATACTATTTCAGTCACTGCAATTCACTGAGATGAGATGAGATTTTTTTTTAATGTATTCTGTCCTTGTTAGTTTAGAAAAACAAACTATTCCACACCCCAAACACTGCTTTGTGAACTTCAACATTGATCCTGTGGGAAGGAAGGGGGAGAAAATGAGGGAGAGGTCTTTTTCTTTCCCTTGCTACTATATGGAAACTGTTCACTTGAAGGATTGCTTAAAAAATCCTACTTTGACATTTTTTTCTGGATTATTTTTTTTTCACGCTCCTAATGTAAATAAGGTTTGCTTTTTGTTTGTTTGTTTGAAGTGATTTTCTACAGTCATCTTCAATGTTAGTTTCATGTTGCCAGGTAGCCTTATTTTCTGCCATGCTTCCATGGAGATGCTTTTTCTTGAACTGTCTCCTAATCTTTTGTTTCTCTATGCAGAAGTGCTTACCATCTATTTTTGTTCTCTCTGGTCTAGTCCTCTTAACTTCTGTCCCTTTATCTTTTGTTTTAAACTTGTAACTACATGTTTCACATGATAAAGTAGCTGTGACACAACTGGTATGAAAGTCTATGGGATGTTAGGTTCAGTTGCATAGTATGTGCATATAATTAGTAGGCCAGATTATGCCTTCCCTTCCCCCACTCAACCACTGGGGAAAGGGGCAAAGGGCAGAAAACTCTAAGGCAAACCTGTGGGGTTCTTCCTTAAAAATCTCTCTGTTGGTGGGAGGGGCTTAGGGCATGGCATGGGGAAGCAGTAAGGGATGAGTGTGAATTTTGAAGGCTGTGCTGTCTCCCAGGTCTGCAAACCTCTGGTATCCACGAGGAAAGGAACACCCTTCTGCATGGAGCCAGGAGCCATCCTGGAGGAAAGACTAGCACTTTGTTGCTATCCTTAGTGTCTGGCAGCATGGCTCCAATAGGAGTCTTGCTGTCATTACCTGGATGTCCCTGACATTGCTTATAGTATTATGGAGATGTATTGCCTATCTTCTGGATTTTTGTAGCGCTCCCTCTGCCCTTCCTCTGTGTGCTTACAGGATGGGGGCCATAATTAAGACTGACATTTACGAGTGTATTGTCAAATAGAGCATGTATCAGTTACTTTTAGATATCAGTGGACATACGTTAGTGTCTGTTGGCTAATCAAGAATGTTGCCTCACATATTCTTAGAATTGAGAGAGCCAAGGATTCCTGTCATGGCTGCCAGCTTTCATCATATAAGTGGATTGCAGAAGACAAGACTCTAGGGACAGTTGAGAGTATGAAGTGTGAAGATTGCCACAGTCTCCTGAAGCATTTGAGTGACTCATAGATGCAGGGCATAATCTTCAGAGGATTTTTGTAAAGTAAATATTCAGTTATTTCTAAAAATGTCAATTCATATTTCTGTTCCAGGGCGGTTTGATGAAACTGTGATTAAAGAAAGAAGACAGTGTGCTGAAGATCTGCTGCAGTTTTCTGCCAACATCCCTGCTTTATATAAGAGCAAACAGTTTGAAGACTTTTTTAAGGTTTGTAAATATTTGAGACAATCCAGAGGTGCCTCGTCTAAATAGTGATACAAATAAAGTTTTAATGCTGCTGCTCCTTTACGCTGTAAATTGTGAAGTGACTTTAGCCCTGATCAGATGCCCTCTTTGAGGTGAATGGGAGTCTTCCATTGACTTAGCTGGGAGCTGGAAGTGGGGCCCTTAGAGTGGGTACAATGTCCTTGTTAGTTAAGTTGCAGATATGCTGTGGGAAGCTGAGGGAAAGGGCTTTGATTTTTTCACTGACTTACTAAACAGACTGGAAGTCTGGAGAGCAATACTAATGCTGTTTTATCCAAAAAACACTGGAGGGAAATAATGAAGTACCATAACTATTTCTATATTATTATGCAGCTGCTAATAAGGGAAAACTAGTTAAACTTTTCAGTATTGACTATCACTAGGGATTGTAATACAGTTCTGTAACAAAACAAATACTGTATGTAGGAAGCAGTTTACAAACTACTACAGTTTTTGCAGTGTATAACTATTTATGGTAACCAAACTTCAGGATGTGGTTTAGGACCGTAACTTGTTTGGAATCTTTTGTATTAAAATCTCAGCACTGTCATATAGTTCTTTCCTTATTCAAAGCATTGTATGTGCAGTGATGTTTTCAAATGTTTGATTTACAGAGGATAAATCTAAAAGCATCTTACAGTGTATGTTGTATGTTACAATGTACATTATTGGCCTCCAATCCTGCAAACCCTTATGTACATGATTAACTTTATGTATGTGACTATCCCATTTGAAATGAATGAAATTGCTTTGACGTTTGAAGTTCAAGGCTTAAAGTGATATAAAGATAACAATCAAACTTTATATAGGTGACTGTTTTTACCTTTAACACATTATGAACAAGTGCATTTTAAAATACTGTCTTTTAATACTTCTCATCTTCATTCTCGTGCAGTTTTGGTGTTGACACTGCGAATAGGCTGGATTGTTCCACTTTTGTTGTCTTGTACTGCAGCAACTGCATTTGTGCTTGAGTTATTCTTTGAAAATATTTCTATTTTGATTAGATTTTGTGTCATTTAAAGAAACACAACAAAAATAAATGTTGACCTAATGTACTTAGTGTCCACCTTAAGGTACAGATGCTGTTTCTAATTTAAACTTCATACTGTCAGGGTTTAACTGTCAGTTTAAATTGTTATAAAGGTGCCAGTCTTTATTTTTAGTATTTTGAAAACTTTCTTTATGGACTTGTCTAAGTGAGAAGTTATACTGATATAATGATACACTATACCCAAGATGGATTAAAATTTTATATATATATATATTTTAAATAAAAAATTATGGATTTTTTATTTAAAATTGGATTTTAAAAAATAAACATATGTTAAGGCCTAAACCTACTATAATATATTAAAGTCATTTAAATTAGATATAATAAATAATATTAGGCCCTACATGTTTGCTGCCATATTTTTAAGAAACTGGTGGAAGTCACTGGCTAAGTATCTGGAAGCAGATACTTGAAATGTGGAACCAGTTTTTGACAGTAGTAGCCTCTATTGAAGATATAGGGAGAATATTTTGTTCTTGTCAGCTTATTCAACTAGTTCAGTTCAATGACTAGTTGATGTAAAGTTAAGAAATGAATTGGGAGTCGAAAAAGCAGGAAAGCTTGTTTTTCCTCTTCCAATCTATGGATAAAAACAGGCTGTGTGAGGATGAGACCTACTAAATTCTAAAATCTTGGACATCAGAAACAAGCAGTTCAATTCACTAACTACAGATGACACTTCCTTTGTTTAATAAATCCGTTTTAAATGCAAAACATGTTTAGATAAACTTTTTCTTATGTATCCAGCTCATTTAAGATAATTGTATATAATTAAAAAAAATAAAATGCTGATTTTGTGCATCTTGAATTGAATTTGAATTTCCATCCAAATAGTGGTTGATACAAATTTCAAGCAAAGAATCAGAATCCAGTTAAATAATAAATGAATCATTCACCATTTTCTAACATAAGAATGAACAAATTAAGTATCTGAATAAATATAAGTTAAGATATATCATTACTTAAATGTGTATCGATATAGAGTATCATACTGGTTAGGAAAAAGAAGCACCAAATTTAGTGTAATTTAGTTGCAAATTAATGGATATAGTTTAATGGAAAATAACCATTTAACCAGTGAGAATCAAAATTGATGATTTAAGTGAAGGTTTCCTTCTTGCTGATTTAAATCATGACTAAAATAGGTGATTTTAAATAGCTTTGATTTAAATCAATCCACCCTGACTACAGATACAGATCCACCAGTACAGATAAACTGCTGTAGTTATAGTGGGATAATTCCTCAAGTGGACACTTATTCTGATTTTTAAAATAATGTCTTTTGCTGCATTAGTTTTGCATCAAAAGTGATAAACTAATCCAGAAAAGGGCACTCTTTTAAAAACCAGAATAAGTGTCCACATGGGGAATAATCCCAGTATAACTATAGCAGTTTGGCTATAGTGGTATAATTATACTGTTATAACTTCCCACATAGATAAGTCCTAAGATCTGGTAAATCACTTTGTTTTTTGTCCTCTGCTGTGCCAATGTGGCCAGTTCTCTCCAGCTTCATCCCACAATGCTTCTGCCGTCTCTGCACCTGTTCTGGGCTGATGCAAGTAGCTGTGAGACACATGGCTTCATTGTACGGACATTGTTGAAGGGAGCCCATAGTGTGGCTGCACAATGCTGGCCTAAATAAGCTGGTTTGATTGGTGTGGGAGTGCTGGGCTCTTTCAGGAATGAACAGTATTAGATATGCTTAGCTGTAATGTTTGGCCATGAAATGGAGTAGGTCTCTAATGTAGCTAGCAGAATGGGGTCCTAGTCCATGATGAGGCACTAGAGTAGTATTTGTACAACAAATAATAAATAGTAATAGCATTTGAGATGGCAAGCAGAGATTCTGAATAACCCTGTGGGGTTTTCCTCGTCCATTCTTTTTTTATTGCTTACTCCATTTAAACCTAGTCTTTCTCCTGACTAAAAGAGCAGGGGAGCAGCTTCATGCTAAATTGGCTTGGATAGCTCCTTAAGTGATGTTAGTCACATCTGTAGTCGTGGATTAGTTTTGAATCAGTGGCTGCTTTACACAGGGCGTTGTTTTCCACTGGTTTAGTGGAGCAGTAGGTAGCAGTGTCATCTTTACAGTTGACATAGTTTAGAATGATTCTAGCAGGTGTAGTTTGAACACTGAAAATCATAGTAGAAAACATACCCACAGTCTATAGTGAGACTATACTTGGTACATAACAGCTAAATACACATTTTTTCCTTCTCTTTTTAGGGTGGTGAGGTGCATGATGGGTCTGAATTGATTGGTCCTGTTGAGCCTTTATCTGATTCCCTGATTGACAGCTTATCTGACTGCAGTTCTGAAGGTTGGGTTTCTTCTGTGATGTAATCTGACCTCTTGGTTTTTTTGTAAACAACTAAAAAAATCTTTCATTGCTAGAAGGCTACATGTTGTCCATCTGTTCTTAGAATCTCTTAATGTCTAGATCTCACAATTACTTGTATAGTGTCTTCTACTGTGACTATTTTGCTTGTCCAAAGCTTTTGGCTTGTTGAGCTGTTTAACCCCTGAAAGTAGCTCTCACACCTAAAGATAACTACATTTAAAAGGGCACTGTTAGTCTGATTTAAAAAAAAACAAACCAGATTTATTTTTTCTAAAACCCAGATTCTGATGTACAACCTTCACACAGGGTGTCCTTTTAAAACAATTCCATTGTAAAATGTTTACAAGAGTCTTTCTGGTACTTGATTATATATTTTAGGTATTTATATGGCCTTCATCATAGTAGCTGAGTGACTCTCAACCTCTAGTCTAGCTATCTTCACAACAGCCCTGTGAGGTAGGAAGTACAAGTACTATTCCCATGTTACAGATGGAGAACTGAGGCACAGAGAGGCTAAGTGACTGACTTGCCTAAAGTCACATAGGAAGTCTGTGGCAGAGCAGGAAACTGAGCCTATATTTCCCAAGTGCTAGACTAGTACCTACTCCTTCTCCATGTGATGTTAGCAAGAGCCCTTTTTAGGAAGGGAGAAACACACTGACTATTAAGGAGAAACTGTGACACCAATTAGATACTAAGTTCTGTTGAAATCACAAAGTGAACAAACTTAAAATACAGAAGCATATTTTCTTAATCAGAAATAGATATTTTTGATGGCGTTTGCAGTTACAGGACATACACTGTCAGACATAAATGTGACTTCAGGTTGATGTCCTTTCTTAAAGCTGGCTGTGATCTAACCAGATTACTGGGATAGAACAATGAATTCAAAACAATCACTGAAAACAAGAAGTAACTATATTCAAATCCTCTAGATGGCAGTACTAGTACTCAAGTTGTGACTTTTTTTCCCTCCTCCTAATTTATGCAAACATCTAAACTTGTATTCCTGTTCCAGGCATGTTTAACATTGTTAAATACAAGTGTTCCCAGGCCTTATTTCCCTCTTCTCCCCATTCTAAGGCTTTGGGATGACTATTGGTCCTCTAAACCATCTTAGGGCTCCCTTTTATGAATGACATCAAAACCATTCCATAACTGATGAAGGGTTTTACTTATGAAGGATTTATAGCATTCCCTCACTCCTGACTCTTTAGTACCAGGGGCTATAAATGCTGAATCTGTAGCAGTCCTGTAAACCTGTCTTTGGAAGATGAACTTGAGTTTCCTGTATGGCATTGTCAATGGCCCCTGCTAGATCAATGAACTGGCTCTCGGTTGCCTTTTTAAACAGTGTGGTGCACTAGTTATGTGCCAGATCTTTAAAAAAAGAGGTGCCTAATGTTAGGCTCCTAAAAACAGAGGCCTGACTTTTCAAGGGAGCTGAGTAACCACAGCTCCCGGTGATATTTCGGTGTGATTTTTAAGAGCAGGCTAGACAAACACCTATCAGGGATGGTCTAAATAATACTTAGTTCTGCCTTGAGTGCGAGGGACTGCACTAAAAGACCTCTCAAGGTCCCTTCCAGTCCTACACTTCTATGATTCTATGTTTAATACGCTGCTTTGGATGCTCAGTCCTTCCGAAAAATCAGGCGACTGATTTTAGCAGCCTAATTTTAGGCTCCCTCTTCTTGAAATCTTGGCCATGATTCTGTAGGCACTTGGATACTACAGTGAATGGGGCTACAACTTAGATACATTTAATTATTTCTATTAACTTCAGTGTTTCGAAGCCTGGTGTAAAAGTGGAGGCTTCATTTCAAGAGGTAAAAAAGTATTTTAACAGCAAATGGAGTGACTCTGAGCATCTGCATTTCTAAAGTTCACACAGCAGGAAAGTCCACCTCCTGTTTTGCACAGCTTTTTCTGAAACAGACTATCTTGGCGGGAAATTTTTTTTTCTTTATCTATAAACATGAACCATATTGAAAGATTTCCTTGTTTTTTATATATATGGAGTTCTATATATAAAAGTGAGAAAATCTTTCAATATGGTTGAGTCAGCATCTGAAACTCCATTACAGGCAGCAAACAACATGTGCCTAGAGGAGTTCCTACACCAGAACAGGCCAGTGGTTCATTTAATTTGTACTCTTTCATCTAGCAGAGGTCCATAATCTTATGAGGAATGCAAAGATTCCTTAAACAGACCTGGACAATTGTGCGTAACTTTATTGTAGCTGATGCTTGAAGGATGAGGGTTAATGGCTTTCATAATCCTTATTCATGCTAGTATGATGGCAGATGTTAACAATATGCTCAAATAGGTTGCTGAATTTTATGCTGAAACCTCACTCCATAGAAAAATTAGACTGGACCAAATACAGTATTGTAAATTGTGTGCAATCCCACTGAACCCCATGGAATTGCATGAGGTGTACGCAAGTACAATAATTTGGCCCATTAATTTTTTTTAAGCTTGAGTACTCATCTCCTGTAAGGTGCATGATAGTGCAGAAGCATAAAGTTCTTTCCCCTCCATACCAGCATTGGCCCTTCTTCTACCTTGCAATCATGTACATACATGTATCATACCAACCTCTTCCCCCCCCCCCCCCCAAATTATTTTCTTCTTACACCAATTGCCAAATCCTTTAGACAAGTGACTAGTGAGTCTTTCTTTCTATGTGCATTATCATGGCCACCTTCTCTTCTCTGCCAAAAATGAATCCAGTTCTGACCTCTCCCCACCCATAGAACAGAGTTTCAATATGTCATCCATCTGGAAATGGGATAATATTCTAAGGACTAGTTCAGGAGTGACCTTGTCGCTTACCTGTTTTTTAAGTAGGCAAGTATAGCCAAGCCATGCACTTCTAAGGACATTAATATGAAAACACCTGACTATGGGTATGCCTACACTGCAAAAAAAAAAAGACCCGCAGCAGAGAGTCTCAGAGCCTGGGTCAACTGACTTGGGCTTGAGGAGTTCGTGGTGTGGGGCTAAAAGTAGCAGTGTAGACGTTCTAGTTCTGTCTGGAGCCCAGGATCTGAGATTCACCCCCTCACCAGGTTTTAGAGCTCCAGCATGAGCAGGAATGTCTACACTGCTAGTTTTAGCCCCGTAGCATGAGTCTGAGTCAGTTGTCCTGGGCTTTGAGACTTTCTGCTGTGGATCTATTTTTATAGTGTAGACACACCCTATATTTACAATGAGGGAAAAACTAAGACTTCTAGGCTGGAGGGCCAGTATACCCCTCATTTAAAACATCACCTATTTCACATACACTGCCTCATCTGCATATCTTCACCCATAAATCAACTCTTCTCCCCCCAATCCTACCTAATTGCTGTCTCCCCTCCAAACAAAATCAACTGATCCCCCCTCCACCCCCATTCATAAATTCTGGTCCCTCAACACCTAAATTATGGGTTCACCTATAAATGCACAAATTATGGACTCTCCACATGCATCCTCCCTTATTCGCAAATTGTCTGCTCTCCCCTTGCCCTCCTGGTAAGGCGTTATGGCCCTCCTTTCCTTTCGCAGAGCTCTAGGACGGTGGTTCTCACCCAGTGGTATGCATACTCCTGGGGATATGCAGAGGTCTTCCACAGGATACATCAACTCATCTAGATCAGTGTTTCTCAACCGGGGATTGTGACCCCTCCCTCCCCAGCTCCACAGGGGGGTCACGGGATGGGTTTAGGGGGGTCGCAAGTGCAGGACCAGCATTAGGGGGTGGCAACCAGGGCAACTTCCCCAGGCCCTACTCCACTAGGGGTCAAATTAAGCTAAGTTACATGCTTCAACCTGGGAGGTAAGGCTTGGGCTTCAGCTGTGGGTGGTGTGGCTCAGGCTTCAGGGGTACAGTAGTCTGGAAAGGTTGAGAATTACTGCTCTAGGACACACAGGAGACTCTGCCACCCAGCAATTTCTGTTCCTTCTCCCACTTCTTTTAGAATGGAAGTGGTGCCTGTGCCACTTGGTTCCTGCTTCTCTCTCTCTCTGCCTTCTGCAAAAGAACATGGTGTCCTGCACTCTTTGTCTTCCCCCAGGCTCTTTCCTGAAAGAGGAAATGGGAGTGGCTCTATTTCCTGTCTCTTTTTCCCCTCACTCCCCTTCAAGGAACCAGCCTCTCCAGAAACCACTTGTCCAGGCAAAATTTCTGTTCATCCTTCATGAGAATTTTTCAAACTCTGTTTCTTGAGTTGTGGAGGAAGTCTAAAGTGTTTTTTTGTTTTTGTTTTTTTTTAAATATAAGAACCACCAGGGTCATGAAATATTACCTGGCGGTGTGGAGAATCTCTTAACTGCAATGGGAGTGCACAAGAGAGCAAATTTCGGGGTTTATCTCAGAATTTTCTTTTGTTCGTGGCCTGTTCATTTATTGCTTCAATGGCTATGTGTGATAAGATGATAAAACAAACTCCCATTTGTTGTCTAGGAGGCAGTGCCAAATTCATGGCTTATTCCAGGCATCTGGTGCAGGATGTTATTCTGGAATATTGCTTTCCAGATTGTTAGGTTGTGTGTCTTCTTGAAGTGTATGCATGTTTGCAAATCACTCATCTTAAATTTCCATAGGAATTGGGGAGCAGCAGAATAGTCTATATTGGGATTAAATGCCATCACAGTTGAATTTGGATAAAATGGTGTGGTACTAAAGCTTCATGTAGTTCCACTAAATAGCCACCTTTGCTGTTTAATCTTTGTAAACCTTTAAGGCATCAAGGAATTGAAAGATCTAAAACCACAGTTATGATGATGTAGCTGTTTTGACAATCCAAAATGAATACATTTGAAAGCAGGCTTGAGTGCAGTTGCTTCGAACACACTTCTATCTGTGATAAGACTGCATCAGTCCCTTTGCTTGATAATAAATTAATTTATATTTAGTGATGTAAAATATATCTAATATCTTTCTCCTCTGTCCTTTTTAGTGCAAAAGGATTTAAGTGGACTTGATGATGTGACACTTACCAGCCAATCAGAATGTGGAGGTGAGATCTAAAAAGAGCTTTGTTTACATATCTGGCATATATTTAAATACCAAAAACAGTATTTTGGAGTTGAAACTTGATGCCTTTTATGTATGATAATATATACAGAGGAAAAATTATAACCTATATATAAAATGTATTTGAAACCAGTGGGTCACAAATATCTAATTTAATTTAACAGCTTGTGCCACTTAGTCTGACTAACTTAAAGCAACAAGTGAGGTGTTTTTCTTTTCTTTTATAAACAGTAATCAATTGCAGTCTGAATTTGTTTTGTAGCACTATCCACACAAGCAGGGTTAGCCGTGTAATTTCCAGGAGCCAGAATGAGAGTGGGCTCCAAAGATATAGATTGGCTGCTAATTGCTTACTCTTCTTGCATTCTCATTGTCATAATGAGGAATTTGGGCTGAGTTGCTTTGGGAAGCCTTTTGCCAACTTGGAGAAAATTGGACTTCTGCAGGAACTCAAAAATCTTGAGGTCCCAAGAGAGTGCTGGTATATAAGGCTAGTCCTACACATGAAGTCTTGCGGGGATGTACATCAAAGAGCCAGGTGTTGTAGAGAGTTTATACTCTAGGCTTGAAATTCAAAATGGAACAGGAATGGCATGTCTTGCGATAGAGAATTCCAAAGGGCAGTTATGGTGTAGGAGAAAACCAGAGCATCGGTAGTCCTACTGGATTACACCAGGAATCTTACAAGTGGTTATGGAGGCTTAACTTGAATATTCATGGTGGGTAACAAGAAAGAAATTGTTGTTTTCTTCTTAGAGTGTTAGTAGAAATACTAAAACTAGCTACTTTAATTTCTTTGTACATACGTGTGATCATACTTCCAGGTTTCTCCAGTGATAGTGACCTCATCTCTTTGACAGTCGATGTAGACTCTCTTGCTGACTTAGATGATGGAATGGCATCCAACCAAAATTCTCCCAGTAGAGCTTTTGGTCTCAGCCTTGCTTCCGAATCCTTAGGACAAGGCGCTATTGCTTCTGATTGGGAGTGGAGCAAACCTGAAGGCGAGAGGGAGAGTGAGAGCCGTAGTCTGTTTACTGGGAGCTTAAGACACAAGCTTGGCAAACAAGATTACTTGGAGAAAGCGGGGGAGCTGATAAAGCTGGCCTTGAAGAAGGAGGAAGAAGAAGATTATGAAGCTGCCTTTAGCTTTTATCGGAAAGGGGTCGATCTGCTCTTGGAAGGTGTTCAAGGTATGGATTTTCCCATTGTATTGGACTTCTTTTTTGTTATGTTCTATTACTGACAACAATTTAGTAAGCACTAAGGAGGGTCTGTTCAATGGCAAATGATGTGTAGTTGAGAACTGAAATGTGTGGGTGTGTTTTTCTTTTCTTATCTGAGATTCTGTTTTTGAACAGTAATGCAGAGTGCCAAATACCTGTTTCCTTTTTAAAACTGAAGCACAGCCACAATCTAAACGCTGAGTTGCAGTTTGTCTTCTCTGTCTAGTATAGCTCCTGTAAATTTCCCTTTTATTACACATGAATTATCCTTTACATACCATTGGGAATAATTATCTATAATACTCAGAATTTGCAGAACCGTTGTAACTTAACTTACATGGTTAAATGAGGGTTAATTATCCCCATTTGACACATGGGGAAACAGACTTAGGTTAACTTTCCAAACACTTCAGGTTGTAGAAATGTTTCTGGCTCCCAGCCTTCTTCCTAGTCCACTAGACCATCTTGCCTTCTTTAGCTAAAAGACACATATATATATATATGCAAATGGTTTTCCAAGTTCTGTATTATAGAGCTTTTTGCATTGCCAGAGGAGAACAGAATTGTATGCACACATGACTTCACCCCTGTAAAATGTCAGTTTGCAAATGCTGAAGTTAATCGACAAACATCCTGCCCATCACACGGGGAAGGGTTTTTCTCTCTTCCATACCTGGTCCCCAAAAGCCCCAAATTACAGCAGCCTTTCAAGCCAATGAGAGCTAAAATCTATTAATATTAACTTCTGGTGAGGCTGCAGGTGTTGTAGCAGAGCAGCAGAAAATGCTTTGTACAGGAGTGAATTCAGCACCTGAGCAGCACTCCCACCCATGCTAGTCTACTGAGAATAGAAGACTAGAGTCCAGGTCTCGTTTGACAGTGCAGAGCCCTAATCACAGAACCAATGGGCCGATCCAGAAATTAACTCTAGTAGTTCCATGTAGACTAGTTTTCAGATTTTTATTATATTTCATCAGGACATACGGCATCGATCCTCTGGAGGGGTCCCTGCATGATTCTGTGAATGGATGTTGCATGTTGTTGCTCTGCTTTTACACTGGTAGGCAGAAAATAATAGGAATAGTGTCGGTGAAAATGTAGGTGGGGGGCAAGTGTATGTGCTTAGCCTCTGCTAGAGAAGAGCCAACTCACTGTAAATCTACCTCTTTCCTTCCCTCTGGGAGTGATGTCATTAGGATGGCTGCTCTGCTGCTTGTCATAGCTGCTCAACGGTATCTTATCTCTACTTATCCATGTTCTCAACATGCTTTTCATTCCAGATGTTGAATGTGTTGGGAATCCTTCTGTTTTTGGTAGCCTTGCTGTTCATTCTTTATTAGTACACTTCCTTTTAGGCCGATGTGCCTTTCATTACTACTTCTCTGAAGGACATTCCATTTTGTCATAACCACTTCTGTTTTTTCACCACAATGCAAGGCCCTTTCAAACAAGCATTTGCAGCTTCAGCATAAAAAGGCCTTCTCGATAAACCCAGTTTAAATTCTTACTTTGCTACAACTGCTAAAATTTTCTACCAAGAACCAGAGATTTCTTGCTTTCTCCTACTCTCTCTAATATTAGTTAGCTAGCTCTTTGTACAGCTACCTAGTGACAGATCTGATTTCCCATCTTATTCTCTAACCCACTGGTATTCAGCCTTTTCAGCTCAATGGCCAAACGTTATTTGAAAAAAGTGAAAGGGCCCCAGGAAGAGTGGAGTAAGTGAATAGGGAAATGTTATTTATCCTTTCACATAACACAAGAACCAGGGGTTACCCAATGAAATTAACAGGCAGCAGGTTTAAAACAAACATAAGAAAGTTCTTCACACAGCACACAGTCAACCTGTGGAACTGGTTGCCAGGGGATGTTGTGAAGGCCAAAATTATAACAGGGTTCAAAAAAGAATGAAATAAATTAATGGTGGATAGGTCCATCAATGGCTATTAGCCAAGATTGTCAGGGATGGATTACTTGATAATTGCCCTAGGCTGTTCATTCCGTCTGAAGCATGTGGCACTAGCCACTGTTGGAAGACCGGATTCGGGGCTGGATGACCACTGGTCTGATTCAGTATGGTCATTCTTATGTTCTTAATGTTTTTTTGGCAGATTTTCTGCCCTTTTTTCTTCCTTTCTACCACTTCAGGAGCACAAAGGGAGTAGTAACCAGCTGCAACTCCATGCTGGTGATACTCCCCATATGAGGGATTTCTGTGTGGGTGCAGAGTTAGCATAGCTGTCACCGACACCTTCCTCTTCCCATATGACAGGCGCTCTGTGCCAGCCCTTGGGGATCAGGGAGAGGAAGTGGTTGGAGTGTGTTTCACTCTGTCCGTCTCCAGCTGGTATATACAGGCCCACCGACAGCAATTGCAGGCCCCAGAGCAGAACAGTCAATGGCCCCACTAGAAAGGGATGGCTGAGATCCAAGTGGGCTTCCTGGGGTGGTTTTTTTTTTTCCCCCCTCTCTTTTTTCACATGCCATCACTGCATATGTGTGGCCTGTCATCTCAGAGCTAGCACTATTAGATTGAAGGTGTCCTTTCCATATAAAGTGGCAATTCAGAATGCTGCCACTTGGTGGCACCAAGAAAATAGAAATTGACACTTAAAAACCAGAATCACAGAATGCGATCTATGTAGCAAACAGTCAATCCTTTCTGTTTGTAACTTCTCTCTGACAGCTTTTCATATAGTAGTTTAGTAATGCAGCATCAGACCTGGAATTTAAGTGTCTCTTTATCCTGTTGATAACCACTCTTATTGACTTGGTATAAGGTATATTCACTCTTGCTTCTGACCTGTCCTAGTGGTATTGCCCACCTTTCCTAACTAGATATCCTTGAAGTTATTATTATTTTAATCTTGCAGACTTGCAATTCCGTAGCCTGTAATAAATAGCTATAATTTTTCTGCTCTTTCATAAAGGCTGTCTCTGTAAGTGAAAACCTGACATTCCTCATGTCTCTTCAGCCCTTTGACTTGGTGGCAATAATGCCAGAGGTGAAATACTGCATGTGCTGAAGCCAAGGAGATAACGATGTTGACTTGGTTTTCAGTTTCCTTTGTGTATACAGTGGAAAGCATGGTACTGTTAACTACATTGTTAGCAACTACACTTGTGTCTTCCCCTGTTACTATTCTGTGAGATTTTAACAGGAAATCTTTAGTGTTCTGTTTACTGTCCTGGCAAGAAAACTGATCTGTGTGCCTTTCAGGGAATAAAGGGGGTTGCATGATACTCTTAAATTCATAGAACTTGCTGTATAACCATAGCTCTGAGCATCAGTGCTATAAACAGCTTAGGCCGAATTCTGTTCATGTACCACCCATGTGCCTAAAGAGATGAAATTCTCCACTCTGTGCTCAAGCTCAGAATGGCACCAAAGCCCATGGCCTGCAGTAGTATCACCTATACTCTAAGCACACCTCCAGATTGAAACGGATAGAGTGATTCTTGCAGTACAGTTCCAAGGTGTACGGTGGGAGGCAATGGCTGTTTGCATCCCTCTCCCCCTTTGATGTGCTGGAATCCCAGTGGTGCTGCTTTAGTTTGGTTGACATATATGGCTATTCCTTTCTGTTTTGTTAGCATGCAGAACAGTCTGAGGTCAGTGTATTGCTTCAGGCCTGTTGATTGATTACATGAAGAAAAAAAAAAATCAACAGCAAGCCTTGTGCTTCCCAACTATCTCTCATTTTGAGGACTTTGGTCATTTTAGTCCCAAAGTTAACTACAAAGTTGGCGTCCCCTCATTCTTATTGTTGCACATAATTTGCATTTGAAAAAACAAATTGGGAGGCTGAGGTAATGGAAAATGCTATTCGTGTTAGAGAAATGAATCCCACCTATTTAACTCTTTCCTTATTGTGTGACAGTCTGAAATTATATGCCCCGTTTGGGCATCAGCAAGTCGAGATGTGTGACGAGCAAATAGTTAAAACATGATCACTTATATTAAATACAGTTTTTTTTATATACCGTCTTTCAGTAACCTAAAAAAACTGACAGTGCTTAAAATGGTGAGGCAAGAAAGATGCAGACGTAGGAGAGCCAGGTACATGAGTAAGGGTGACAGAATCTGTCCCATAAGGTTAAAGTAAGGATTAATAGCTAAACCTTTACTTACTGATCTCCATGTTTATACATGAAAATCTGGAGAAAGGTTGTATACTTAATCTATGATAGATCTTGAATGCTTGTTCCCTTTTGAGATTGTTCTTCTATTCTTCACTTGCATGTGTTTACAGCTGAATGATGAACAGTCTTGGTTGTGTGGAGTGAGCACTCGTCCATTGTAGTCCTCAAGGCTGAGCATCTGATTAAATGAACCAGGATGCATACAGTTTGTGTGGTGTCTTTGTAGATCATAAGTAAACCTAATAATAATTAATTAGTCCTATTTTCTAGCTCTTGGACACTAGTTTTCACTGGATAGCCACAAACTATGGCTAAGCTTCCACTGTTTTTGATAACATTTTGATAACATACGTTGCATACCGACTTACATTAGCTTTGCTGATATCCAACAAACAGAGCTGGAATGAAAGTTACAATGAACTTGGACCTAGAAATGAATATATAATGAGGCATTCCCACAAGAAATGAAATAGGGTTGCCTTGGGTGAGTAATATTTTAGACATGTAGATGATATTTCTGGCTATTTTGGAAATAAACTAACTTTACAGTTTGTAAATGTTACCTCCACTTTAATGGGGAAGATTAGGTCATCTATTGAGATGAACAGGGCAGCATGATTGGAGATTATTCCTGGGCTATTGAGGATGCCACACCACTTTCAGCAAATAATGTAGATAGAAGAAATAGACCTCGTCTAGTATGTTTGGTACCTGTAGGTGTAGTAACTGGAGCTTTTGCCTATAGAGTTTAAATGTCTCATTGAGTGTTGTCACTGATGTGAATCTCTAGCTAAATTTACTTTTCTGGTGTTAGGAAAATTGTGGATGGGTTTGAGGTCAGGTCTGGTTCTACATGTTAATCAACTCTTAGACTCATTTTCAATAGGTATTATTAACATAGTTAAATTTGAGTTACAGTATTTCAAATTTTCTGGAGTTTCATATATCTAGAAAGTGGATCAGTGCTGCCAGTATCCAAGTCTTGATATTACAATATGCTGACCTTCAGTTCTATAGACGTTTTGTACACTACAATTGGTAACGATTTTCAAGAAATACTTGTGCTGGTCTTGTAGAAACTGAATGAGGTGCGGAATGCTTGTCCTATCTGATGTTTCTCACTTCTTTTTAGGTGTATCTCTTGCAATAGGTTATCTGCCTGCAAGCTCCCTCTTTCTATTTAGCATTCCAATCCAAACACATCTTTCCCCCCCCTCTGATTAGGTCCCCCAGTGACCTAGATGTTCCAGAGGCAGAGCTTAAGATCACCCCTCCAAATGTATTTTGACTGTCGTAAAAAGTACCGTGATACGGTAGGATGTGCCAAATTGCTCTTTAAGTAGTAGACCTTGTTGAATACAAAAACAAACAATGTAATTTTTGAAAAAGTATAAACTGTGGTGTCCTAAAAGCAATCAGCTGAATAGTTTATTTCCACCTTCTGGCTACTCACGTGGACTGCCTACACAATTTTTTTTGTGTAAGAAATTAACTCTCCTTCCTCAATTTATGTAAATCAATGCAAAATACAGATTTAAATCTGGTGATTTTTAGGCTCAATTAACCAGGCCTATCCCCACCGATAGTATTTACTGCTAAGTAGCAGAATACACAAATACTATAATACCTGATTTTGATATAGTGAAGAGCTTATCTCTGTGCTGATGGCGTAAGCAGTTCTGAGAATCTAAGGACTCTTATGAAGGTTTTATATTATTTCCTGGTGAGGATTTTAAAAAAAAAATCTGCAACCATATTTCCTGAGGATGTTCCTTATTGGGTTAAAGTCTGCATACTGCGTAGTGGAAAGAGACATCTTGGAAGAAATATGCTCATGCCATTGATTGGTGGAGTCTTTTTTTTTTTTTTTTAATTGCAGCAGCTTAAAACAGCTTGTCTATCTTCACAGCTGTGGGGCTTGACCAGCATGAGTTGTGGCCTCTTAGGAGTGTACTGTCTGCTCTTTCAATTTTGGGTTTGCAATTTTTTGAAACTTCAAATAACTGGGAAGCTAGTCTTCACATAAAAAGAAAAGGAGAGAAGTAGGATTAGGCAGTTCACTGCCTTCTGGAAGTTCTGTAATATGAATCTCTCTCTCTCTCTCTCTCTCTCCCTTCCTGCAATTCGTCGTCCTTCAGGCTGTTGTAGTTTCTTTCCTGGAGTCAGGAGTCTATCTTCAAACTCCTGCTGGATTTCCTCTGCCATGTAACAAGTTGGTGTATAGTATTCACTGACTTTCCGTCATAAGTCTGTTTAGTTGAACGCCCCCTGAGAACAGACTGCAAAGAGGCTTGGAAGCATTTAGGTTTTCATTTCTGTGGTAAGATTCTGTGTAACTACTTCCATTATTCTGGCTGCCAAAGCCGTCTCCTGTTTCTGTGGTGCTAGTGTTGGAGGACATGCTGCTGCTGGTACCGTGTTGTTTTCTTATCAGTGTTAGGAGGCTGCTGCTTCTCCTTCTGTTTTTGTGCTGATCTAGGTTCCAGATTTTTTTTTTTTTTTAACAGACGAGTGTCCAAGGATGTTTCTTCCATTGTAGAATCCATGTAGTTTAAGACTGACTGGGAAATAGAGCCAGAGCTCAGCATGAATGCAGATGCTAGCAGGGTCTGCACCATGTGCCCAGGCCGCTGGTTTCTTTGGACAGCTACACACACATACTACAGATTACCAGCTTTACCAGCTTCTGTCACGTTTAAAACAGTTATAAATGCAAGAAACATTTTTATCTGAAGTGAGATACTCTATGAATAAAACTTTTGAAAAGCTATGTCTTGTATGTGCTATGATTATGGTTCTTAACTGATATCTGCCTGTTAGTCACTTGAACACTCTACATGCAGAACACTTTCCTATGTAGCCTTAACCTTTGCACTTATTTCTACATATTTTTGCAGATAAACTTAGACTTCTGGCCAGACTTGTGATAACCCATTGGTGGGTTAAATTCCATTTCACTGTCTGAGCTGGAGTTGTACCTTCACTCACGGTACATGAGTTCTAAGCACTTAGGGAAGCATGCATTAAATGTTGTGTGCTCAGAATCATTAAAAGAACACAAATGTTTGTCCTTATCAACAAACTGGAAAGTTATGAGGATTTTGTGTTCTAGGGAGTCCACTTGTTGCCACAGATTTCAAGTCTGTTGCCTGCAGACTTCAAAGCTTCACTTAAAAAAAATGCTATTCCTCATGGTTATGTAGATAACTAGTGAAGTCTGCAGATAACTAGAAAGAATAACGCAAAAAAGCAAACTCCACTATTATCTCAATCAGTTGGTTGCTCTGAAACCTGAAGGTGACAAAATGTCAACATTAACTGTTTTGGTGCTGGTCATTAACAAATTGCCAGCTTATGTGCTGTTCCTCCATCTCAAGCTGCCTCCAGGTGCTGAAATGACCAGCTGCTTCCTTGACAGCTGCCAAAATGTCCAGCAACTAATTATGCAGTCAACTTAAAAAGAATTCCAGCTTGCTGTGGAGTTTGGGGAACTTGTTCGTAACTCAGCTTCTCCTCTCATTTTTGAAACAAATTTCTCAGAAGTATGCTAGAAATTTCAGAGCTATAGAACAGTGGCAACAGAGCAGTGGCCACAATATCAAGATTTATGAATTGCATATTCACTTATGGTGTTTGAGAGTTTGTTTAGTTAATATGGAGATAGCATTCTGATTCATATGATGTAAGAAGTGTTTGCACTAGTGAAAACAGAGGTCCTCAAACCAGATAAGCAAAAGTAACAGCTGGGTCACCCACTAATGAGAAAGGTGCTGCTAAACCTTCTTTTATTATGGGAAGAATAGATCTTTTAAGGCTTCTTCCCCCCTGCATTTTTATTACTGCATGGAAAGCAGTCGTTTCTTGAAAATCCAACCGGGGGATATGTATAGGAAGGCTGTGAAGGACGTAAAGAAATTTGTTATAAAAAAGAGTATTTTAACTGTTACAGCGGGTGATTATGAATGGCTTATTCAAGTTTTTAGCATTTGAAGAAAGTTTTACTCTTTCAATCAATGGCTAAATACTTGAAGTTTGAAGAGAACCACATAGACAGATCCTTCACCAAATTCCTGGTATCATGTTCTTTGAAGGAAGAAACTTCCAGCCTCTTCTGGTTGGTTCTTATATTTCAGCCCATATCTGGATTTTTGATAGGCATGAGAAAAAAACAGAAGGGTATGAGATATATTAAAGCAACAGAATATCAATAAGTACTAAGGAGATAATGATAGCTTGCCAGTCTTATTCCTTCTGTGGAAATGTCCTCATCGTGGGCTAAGGAGTTAGTTGAGGACAGGAGAGAGAGGACATCTGCTGATAGATGATTGTCTGGCAAAAAGGAAAGTGATCTGATATCCAGTCAGATTGTATAAATCTTGGGCCCCGGGAGCACTGTGCGGACCAGAAGGTGGAGACGTGCCCCTCCAAATCTCACCTTGGACCACTGTTTCCAAAAGTAAATGCCACTCAATGCAGTTAAATGGTTTTCCTGTGTGGTGTGAGGCTGCTGTGTATTCCTCTCCCATGCCTTTTGTGGTACCTGCCAAGTATGGCTTCTAAAAATTACAGCAGCGGAATGTCTGAATATAAAGCTTAGTTGATTGCCATGAATTAAACTGGAAAAAAAACCAAGCCCTTCTATTCTCCTGGTTAGGACTCTGTCAACGATGTCAAAATCTAACTCTAGTGGCTGTGTTCGTCTCTGAGGTGAACAGAAGGGGTTCTGTTTGGTTTCAGTGATGTACATAGGAGCCTCCCTCAAAAACCTTGCACGGCTGTTCTTTTTTCATAAGATTCTTTATAAATTTTTGGTAGAAGAGGTGATGATTTACTTTGATCCTTAATTCTATATCAAATTCATTTGAGGTGCATCTCTCTTCCCGTCAAAATGATAAATAGCTCAAAGATCTCCCTTTCTGAAATGAGATGCTCCAATGCTTTTGTCTCATCTTGTAAGAGATAGGCCATGCTCATTCTTGAATGTTGACTGACTTATTTATAAATTGAAGGTTTGCTCTGAACTATAAAGATTTTAGTATTAGATATAGTATTAGATATATAACCTACTTATGCGAGGTAACCTGCCCTGGCTCTGTTTCTCTTAAACTGTGTCTCTCAATCTCCCTGCCCTTTTTTCAAGGGATGGTCATCAGACTTGACCATAGTTATGGTTGAGAAGTAGGCAGAGGTATCTCTGGTGGAAACACGGGCCAGTAGGTAGATGGTATTAATCTTGCCTGTGCCAATGATTGGTTATGTGACCTTGGGCAAGTGTCTTAACTGCTTTGTAGTTTAGTTTACTACAATCTGTTAATTGAGGATAATGGGGCTTACCCACCTCTGTAAAGTGCTTGGAGATCTAAAAGTTCTCTGTGTATTTTAAGTATGATGGTAGATTTGGTTGGGAGAGATAAGGAGCTTTTGAAATGAATCCTCATTTGGAATCTGGTACTTTAATCTTCAGAACAAGTTCTAACTTTTTTCCCTTTTGCTCTTAAAAAGCCAAGCATGACACTCTAGTGTATAAAAATAAAAAAGTCTGGAGGCAGAGGTGATGGCCTAGTCTTCACACTTGGCTTGAGAGGATAGGAAACAGTCTAGACTGTTGGACTAAGTGTAGGATTGGGAGCTAGAAACTTCTGAATTCTAATCCTGATTCTGCCACTGCCTTACTGTGTCCTTAGGTAAGTTACTTAGTCTCTCTTTTCTGCATCAAAATAATACTTCAGCTCTACTGTAGGGATTAGTTATAGCTGTTGTTATGTCTACAGTCCCTTGAAGATGTAAGCATTAAATATACTGAACAGCAGAGAACAAGCCTTAAAGATGTTTTTCTCCTTGTGACGTAAATGAAGGTGCAGCCAACCTACTGAACCTACATGAAGGCATGTGTTTGTTTCAGAAAGAACCGCTCTGTAATGTATTACTTATGAGACAGGCGGAGGCTCGATGTTGTTAGGCAGCCCCTTGATGGGAAAACAGCTAAGAGTGCCTTGGTGAGAGAAGAGAATACTTGAGAGAGAGGTCATTGTTGACCATATGTTATACACTTTGGTTGCTGGCTGCCTTCCTTTCATTACTGTACCTTTTTTTTTTTTTTTTTTTTTTTTAAGCTTGTTGACTGAATCTTTCTATAGAGGGGATATGCCATTTGTTGACCATATCATGCTGTATACACCTAACTTTAAACATCTTGCAGACCTTTTCAGTGATTGTTTTCTTCCTCTTTCTGTTAGTACGTGCTATTTACCTATCTACTTGGATAACCCAAATCTTCCATCTTAGTCCATGTTGTCCAGTATCCATGGGGAAATACAGCACGTCACTCAAACTTCTAAGGACACAAGCTTCAGGGCACTTCTTCCAAGTATCTGAAACACGTTTTGAGGCTACCAAAAGGACTTTTTGATCAAGGCACATGTTTACCTATGGGCCTTATCTTTAAAGTTTACAGATCAGAAAAGTATTTTATAACGTCACTTTCAATAGCTCATTGCCAACACCTTAAAGTAATTCCTTTTTATATCTAAGGGGATCTACTGACTAAACAAGTAACCAATTAGAGTTGAGTAGCCAGCACATCAACATCCAGAAGATTGACAATTGAAAGATATAGTCACTGTATGTTAGAACTCAGATATTTAGCTAGAATATTCTTCATAATATTCCTAGTATTCCATGTGCTGCTGCTTATATTTATTCGGTAGAAATGCTTCTTGCTCCTATACATCTAATTTTCATCAGTTGACTGTAGGGTGAATAAGGAGGGGCATGTTATCAGATATTCATGCTCTTCATCTATGTCAGACTCTCAAGATTATTTTAATATTGTTGAGAATTTCTATTTTTGTGAACATGTCTGAGTTCAATAATTCTTAAAATCTAAATAGCCGGCTGCTGGCTTAATACCCTGTATTTACTGAGTACTGCTAATTGGTCAGGAGTGCCCTGGCCAATCAGTCCAACACCAATTTTGATTTTAAGAAATGTGTTTTATTTCTTTGAAACACCCAAAGCTTCTGGGAAATAAGGCGCAGGCTGCTTTTGCTAGTGTAGATTGAGGTTTATATGCCCAGCAAAGTAGCTGTAGAGTTTTTATATTCTGTTTGCAGTAACAGTAAACAGAGCATCTAAAATAACCACTTGCACATTGCAACAAACACATCATCATTTGCTTAAAAAGAGTTATAATTACAGTTGACGAAGCATGGACACCATAAAAATGCATTAGTTTGGCTTGACACATTAATTACCTGTTTTTGCAGATGTTTTTATATATTGTTGTGTGAACAGTTTACAAAATAATTACAGGAAAGTCATATGGAAAATAAACTAAGTGGGTGGTTTCTTCCCTTAATATTTTCATTCATGTGAATCTGTGTGAGGCACAGCTGCTCTGTAGCAAATGTGGAGAGAGAGAGAGGAGGAATCTCGAAGGGTTTTTATTCGAAGGTCTCTGTCATCATCATTACCACACTTTTATATCTTGCTTCAGCAGCATAGTTTTTAAACATTTAAAATGACATGGCTGATTTAATCCCAGTAAATGGGGTAGGGTGTGGGGAGAGCTTTGATGCTGATCAGATGAAACACAAATCTTTTAGTATCTAGGAAAGTACTTAAATGAAAAATTAATAGTAGCTTTAAATCAGATGAGCTTGTATGATCAATTGTAAAGATCCATCAAGGGCTTTAACACTTCCTGTTTGTTACTATTTAAAAAAAAATCTTTCTAAGGTGTAAAACTTACATCAATAACATAGGGTTCCATATTGAAGAGTGACCACATAATCTCTGTTGGAAATATGAATATAATGTTCCCAAGGACCACTTAAAATAAAATGCTTTTATTAGAAAAGTACTTTGCCCACTTCATTGAAAATTTTTTTTGGATAGTTTTAGGATTTTGGATAGTTTGATCAATACTTTATTCCTATAAAACATACAAATAAAATCCCTCTGCATTTCTTTGACGTGTGAAGTACATACCACTGTTGCGAAAGATCTTGAACATAGACACACATTTTTTTGTGTGATTAAAATCTCCTATCTAATCTAATCTAATCAAGTGAGGAGCTACAAAAATGAAAACCTGGGATAAATGCTAGAATCTGCATTTAGTTTATTGGCTTGTTTATCATCAAACGTAAGTGTTTTGTCAGTTTTTTAAACAACTTTTTTATTATTAAAATCTTATTGGAATTTGGTAGCCTATTTTTCCTTTACACGGTCCACATGTGCTATATATTGAACATGCCAGGAAATCTTGGTATTTTAAGGGGTGATTGGACTGATAGGCAGCTGTTATTTTTTCATAACCTTTCTTGGATTTTTAAAAATTAGTGATCAAACTAATGTAAATTAAAAAAATAAATCCAACTTGCACAAACTTATTTAATTCTCCTATTCTCAGATAGACCTTGGGTTAAAACATTTAAAGCCTGAACTGGTAAGGATTGATATCAGGTCTCCTGACAGCCATAAAACCCTTGGAATAGAAACCCTTTTGCAAATACAGTTTTCAGTGGTATTGTTAAAAATTTTAATGAGTGAATAATTCATACATATAATAAAAAAAATTACTACATTCTTTCCAATCCTGAGTGACAAAGTGAAATTAACGTTGAAGGAAAATAGGGGAAAACAACAAAAACTCATGGGGATAGCCCGTCTTGTGTGTTAGTTGCTCTAAAATTACTGAGGCATTGGGGGGAAAAATAGGTAAACCGTGATAAACATCCAGACTAAAAGCACATAGTCAACAATTACAGCAGTCGCTTGACTTTCATGATAGCTTTAAAATCTTCTGGTGAACTGAAAATGCTAGCTGAAGAGAAGCTAAATACTAGTAATATAAAACAAATTAGCTGTTTCTGAGTAACCAACTCTTGATGGATGTCAAAAAGGCTGATGACTGTGTCTAAGGAAGCTGCACACATCTGTACAAGATTCAGTTTCCTTCTGGAGGCTGAAGCCACAGGATTGGAATCAAATTTTAAGAATTTAAAATATATGTTGTTTGCATTTTTAGAGACAATATATACCAGTGCTCCCATCAGATAGCCTACGTTTGTTTAAACAATACACATTCAGTTTATTCTTTCCTAAATGGAAAACAACATTGACAGTTTGGAAAATTTTTCCAGAACCTGATAAAGCTGCTAATAAAGTTCAGCACAGTGCCCTATCTAGAGGTCCAGCCCTTACTCCCAGCTGCAATGGGGGAGCTTGTATTCTTCTTCATGCAGTATCTCTATGGGGGCTCCAGTGTAGGTGTGTCTGCGTCCCCATGCTGCTGATCAGAGAACTTTGGTAGCAATCCGTCCTACTGTGCTGCAGTCCATGTGCTGTTTCTTGCGTGCCACAAGGCTAGTCAGCGTGCACGGGCATTCCCTCCTCAGTTCCTTCTCAATCATCATTAGCTAGAGACAGAACTCAGTGCTTTCTATTCACGGATCATTAACTTCCTTTAGTTTTGTAAAATTTTAGCATCCCTTGAAGCCTTTTCTTTTAACTTGTTTGTTTTTTTTGTTGGCCGTACCAAAAAAAAAAAGGAGGGGGGGGGGTTGTCTCCTGCCATCCCTGGTGGAGGGGGCACTCCCTTGGACAAGGATATGTCTGGCCCTCCAGGCTTCAAAAAGTGCCTCATTTGCAATACCCCAATGACTGATGGACACTCACAATGCGTTTGCTGCCTGAGAGAAAAGCACAGTCCACAAAGGTATGGTTGGTGCCAGCAACTAAAATCTAGGTCCAGGAAAGAAGAGAGATAAGGCTCTAACTCCTGCTTATGGAGTCGGCCCTTCAACCCTAGAGTTCTGGCGAAAACTCTCACCGCAACCTTCTACATCGAAGGCAGGTGGTCCCAAGAGATGAGTCACTCACTTAAGACTGCTAAGAAAAGATCTGTGAGTCTCTGCAGCAAGTCCCAATCAAGCCGGAAATGATCTCCAGCTCCATCGGTATCGATGGTGCCAAAGCTGCCGAATGTGGGTACCAGGGCACACGCAGTACCAAGCCAACAGAGCAAGTCAGACTGCCCAAAGACCTGATGGGTGCGGGCAAAGAAGTACTGGTACTGCGGGGGTATGAAAGGCATAGAAGATCTGCCCTGTGGAACTCACGGACATTGGCACTGATCTCAGTGCGTGTGGCAATGACAGACTGTATGACCAGGTCTGCATCTCAGATTCCATCAGTGCAAGCCTCTTGGTACTGACATTTACCACTGATACTGACACTATCCGCACCGCCAGATTTCTGGTGCGCAATGGATCTCTCGGTATCTGATGCACTGGAATCACCCCTACTCAGTACTGGGGTCCCGGTACCAAGTTCTCCGAGAGCATCGGACTCGCTGACATCTCCCTGTTGCGCACCGCCTTTCTCATCGTCTGAGTCAGAAAGTGAGTGAGAGGGCTTGGGTTCCCACTGCTCTTCTTACCCACCATATGGGACCCAATTTCTCTATGGGCACCAGGTATATCGTCCATTTAACCCTCATTTTCCATGGTTTGGCCAATTATGGTACCAGCCACCAGCCCCCTATCCTCAATGGCCTTACTGGGACCCTTGGCAGGCGAAGAGGCAGTAAGCCTCCCAGGCCTCTAGCGTGGCATACCAACAGGCAAGGAGGCACCTTCCTTCAGCTGTGGCTTTGAAACCCCTGAACAACTGGGAGAGGAGGTTGGGGCAGAGACAGAGGAGGAAGACACTCCTCAAGCTCATTTCTTGCCATCCTCACCAGATGAAGCATTCCTGCCCCTCCTCCATTTATGGCTGATGATTTAAAATCATCGTTCCAGGACCTAACTCAGAGGGTGGCAGAAGCCCTGCAAATACAGTGGCAGGAAGTGACTGAGCCTCACCACAAATTGTGGATATTTTAAATTTTTTCACTTCTGCCAGAGTGGCCCTCCAGTTAATGAGGCACTTCTGGACCCTGCCAAAGTCATATGGCAGAGCCCTGCATCAGTTCTGCCAACATGTAAGTGGGTGGACAAAAAATATTACATGCTGATAAAGGACACGGAATTTGTTTTCCCATCTGCCTCCCAATTCCATCTTTGTGGATGCGGTTCATTCTAGGGGCCGCCAGCACCAGTTTAAATCCACCCCGTATGACCTTGATGGGAAAAGTCTGGACCTGTTCAGCAGGAAGGCATAGTCATCAGCTAACCTCCAGTTCCACATAGCAAATTACCAGGCCTTGCTGGCAAAATATGACTACCAGAATGATACAAAACTGGGTTCCTTTATTGAAGAGCTTCCGGACTCCCATAAAGACCAATTCAAGGCCATAATCAGTGAGGGCCAGTTGGTGGCTAAAACGTGTCTTCAGTCCGCATTGAACGCAGCTGACGTGGCAGCATGCTCGATTTATGAAACGGGTTTTGTGGCTGCATTTGTCTGGCTTCCCTAAAGACGTCCAAACAATGGTGGAGGACCTTCCTTTAGAGGGGATGAAGTTATTCGCCAAGAAGAGTGACGTGTCTTTTCACACGTTGAAGGATTCATGGATGATTCTTGGATCTCTAGGGATATACACCCCTTACAAGAGAGAAAATACAACCATTAGCCACTGTTTAAGCCCCAGTCACCACAATACATGTCTCAGTGCTCGTCACAAAGAGCTTACAAGTCACAGAGGAAGAAACTGAGGTTCCCTAGGTGAAAGCAATTGGGACCCCAACTGACTGAATCTCAGCCTCCACCTCGAAGCATCAGCTTTGACAGAGTGCTCGAGGCACTGATAGAACACTCTCCTTTCAACCTCATGTTGGAAGACCTCATCCATTGTTTTGGAGACCACCTTACCCTGTTCTGCAGCACCGGGGAACAGATCACCTCTGACAAGTGGCTACTGGAGATTATCCAGAATGGATATGCCATGGACTTCTCTTCCCTCCCTCTTCCCAAACGCCCTTTCCCATCTCTCTTCAGGGACCTTTCTCACGAGAGTCTAATATGTCAAGAGTTAAACCATCACCTCAGTGTAAGAGCTGTAGAATCTGTGCCTGTACATCTCCGAGGCAAAGGCTACTACTCTCCTTACTTCCTGATACCAAAGAAAAAGGGAGGTTAGAGACTCATACTGGACTTCATAAAGCTTAATGGATACATCAAAGTGCAGAAATTCAAGATGGTCGCCCTATCAACAATCATTCCAGCATTAGAGGAAGGAGACTGGTTCTCGGCCCTCAACCTTCAAAATGCAGTTTCCACATTTCCATCATGCTGAGTCACAGGCGTTATCTCAGATTCATGCAAGGCCAGGACCACTACCAGTAAAGAGTACTCCCTTTCGGCCTCTTATCGGCCCGCAGGTTATTCTCCAAGGTCCTTTTGGTAGTGGCAGCCCACTTATGCTCTCAAGGCATCATGATGATTTATCCTTACCTGGATGATTACCTTCTCAGGGCACAGTCCTTCACAGAGGTCCAGTGAGTCACTCAGGCCACACGGGATCTATTTCTGAATCTGGGCTTGCAGATCAATGAACAAAAATTTACCTTAACATTGGTACAGAGGTTAGAATTAATAGGAGCCGAACTCGATTCCACTCAGGCAAAGGCGCTTCTACTACATCACAGATTTCTCAGTCTCTCCTCGTTGATAGAGACAGTACAATCTAGCCCACAAATTTCAGCCAGACATAGCCATGTGCTCCAGAAGCTGGAGGCAATGGGCACATCAGTTATTGCTCATGCCAGATTCCACATGAGATGCCTCCAAGCATGGTTCAGACCGGTTTACAGGACGAACAGGGATAACAGTGATCTACCTACTGGGAATTCGAAACACGATGGCTGACAGTCTCAGCCGCAGATTCCCACATGACCACGAATGGGAGATAGTCGGTAATACTACATGACATATTCCAACAGTCGGGGACACCGATAATAGACCTGTTCGCTACTTACCAGAAAAAGAAACGTCCACAGTACTGCTCCAGAGTGGGGATCGAACAACACTCCATGGGAGATGCTCTCCTCCTTCGTTGAGACAAGGGCCTTCTCTATGCCTTTCCCTTTATTACTGAAAGTCCTGTTGAAAATAAGAGAGAAAGTAAATATTATACTGATTGCTTCCACCTGGCTCAGACAGATGTGGTCCCTTACCTGTTACAGCTGACATTATGTCGACTGATGACTCTCCCTCCTGATCAGTCCTTACCTTCTGTTGCAGAACGAAAGACGCACTCTCCATCCTAGTTTACAGATTCTGCAACTCTGAGCCTAGCTCCCTCATGGTTCCAGCACATAGAGACATCTTGCTCTGAGGAGGTGCAGGAGGTGCTGAGACACAGTAGAAAAGGAATTACTCATCATACCTACCTTCACAAATGGAAGAGGTTCTAGATCTGGTGCCAGCCCAAGTGTGTCACCCCTACTGCAACCACCTGACTAGTAGAGCAACTAGATTACCTGTTGACTTTAAAGAAATAGGGACTCTCTATTAGTTTGCTGAAGTTTCATTTAGCAGCAGTTGCAACTTTCCACCAGCAGGTTGAAGGATACTCAATCTTCTCCCAGCCGACTACGAAGAGGTTTCTTAAGGGCATAGCAAACCTCTTCCCATATCCCAGGCACCCCGCTCGCCAATGGGATCTCAACCTAACATTAAAAGCACTGATTAGACCGACATTTGAACCCATGGCCACTTGTTCACTAACTCACCTTTCCATGAAGAAGGCGTTCCGCATTGCTGTCCCCTTTGCCAGAAGGATAAGGGAGATAGTGGCTTTGATGGCACATCTCCTTTTTAATGTGTCTTTCTGAAAAAGTCACACTTAGACCACATCCAAAGTTCATTCCCAAGGTGACTTCTGCATTTCACACGAATCAGCTTATTCAGCTTCCAGTCTTTTATCTCAAACCTCATGAGGATAATGGGGAAGCCATCCTCCATATGCTCGATGTGAGAAGAACCTTGGCCTTCTATTTGGACAGGACAAGGGCTTTCAGGTAATCTCTGAGACTCTTCCTCTCTGTTGCAGATAGGTCAAAAGGTACAGCAATCTCAGCTCACAGACTCTCTAAGTGGGTCTCTGGCTGTTTTAAGCTCTGTTACCAATTGCGTAAGGTAGCTCCCCCATCTTCAATACACACGCATGCTATGAGGTCGGTCTCCTCGTCTGTTGTCTTCTCCAAGGGTATCCTTATATTTAGGTAGCTGCTCTGCAGATTTCTGATATCTGCGCACACCTTTGCAGAACACGCCATCCTGGGGGATTCGGCTGCAGATGCCAAATTCGTTGCCACAGTACTATCATCTGTATCAGATTCAACTCCAAAGTCCTGGCCTCCAGTGGTGGGTAGTGCTTGGGAGTCACCTACAGTGGTGCACCCACAGGGACACTACTCGAAGAAGAGGAAGTATCTGATCTTGTGCAGTAATGATGGTACTTTGAGATGTGTCCCTATGGGGGTGCTCCATCTTGTCATCCTGGTTGGTGAGCATCTGAAACTTGCTTCCCTCCCCAGTCTAGAGGTTACAAGTATGCTGCATTTCATGACCTGTTCCAAGCTGAATCATGCTCATGTTCCACTGCACCACATGGGGGTGGGGAGGCGCAACTGAGAGATCTTGGCAAAAGGAAAATAAGGCTGGCCTGGGAGCAAGAAGACTCAGGGTACGTTTACACTGCGATAATAGATCTGGGCATGGCTGTGGCTGGCAAGTCCAAAACTGCAGTGTAGATGTTCGGACTTGGGCTGAGCTCAGCTTCTGAGATCCCATGAGGAGGAGGGTCTCAGAGCTCGGGCGGAAGCGCGACCCTGAATGTCTACACTGCAATTTTTAGCTCTGCAGCCCAAGTCCCAGGAGCCCAAGTCAGCTGACCCAGACTCTGAGACTCAGTGCTGTGGGCTTTTTATCACAGTTTAGATGTACCTCCAAAAGTCTATTTCATTCTTGAACCAGGCCCTCAGATGCTTACCCAGGAGGTAGGAAAGTACCTTGTTCCCCCATTTTACAGATAGATAATGGAGTCACTTGTGGCAGAGCTTGAAATAGAACTCAGGTTTCTAATATGGTGGACTCATGTCTCCTCCACTTAGCTGCACTTGCCGCTTAGAATGAAGGTGAACAATCTCTGTGCTGTGCTTGGCTGCTGTCTGCAACTATTATGTGTGGAGGGTGACGGGGGGAATCTTCTACAGGGCTGAAATGGCTATCACTAGAAAATCAAAATATGACATGGAATAGCCCTTGAGGTTCATATGCTAAGAGTGTGCTAGTGAAAATTGCTTTTGATTTGACAGTGTCATGACTGGTATGAAAATAATATTCACCGTGGGTGTAGTTCATGCCACATAGTTTTTTCATTAAGCTAGGAAGAGGTGTAGCGAAGGAAAGCTGCACTTTGCATAGCTAACTTGGTTGCCCAATAGAAGGGTGCTCCAGGGCCTATACCTCATTCACTGTCCATCTCATAAAGACACCTAGTATGTGTATATAATTATACTGTGCCTTATTAGGTGCATGTCTGACAAAGTAATGTTGCGTCCACCTTATGCTACTTAGCCTTACTGCTTTGACAGCCAGAAAACACCTTTGGAAAACAAGCACCCATATGCGCAAGCACCCACATGTTAGCATTGTCATGAAGATTTGATTACTGGCTACCACAGGCTTGTGAAAGTTGCTGGATTGCCAGACCTGTGGCCTGAAGTCCTCTGTTTATCCACAAAACCTGGGAAGTAGCTGTGGAAGCCTCTCTTCACTGCTTCAGTTATATGACTGAACCCTGGGGAGACCATCTCCAGGGCTGAAAGGGCAATTCACTTTGAAATCTCGGCCCTTGATCTGACTTCTGAGACTTTCATTTGTGGTGATTGTGACCCATCTGTGCCTAGGGCAGCCACCTGAAAATGCCAAGATCAGGGCAGGCTGTAAAAGGAGAGCAGATTCTCCCAGCACTAGTGAGTGACACTGAAGTCAAACTTCCCAACCAGCCACAAACTGTGCTGCTAATTCCCCACACTGGTTATCAAGAAGCCAGTATACAAATGCACACAGCCCCCTTTACTGCATTTCAGTCTCTGGCTCCCAATCAGCCAGTAAAGAGACCAGTTATTTACACTCTATGCTCTTTACTAAAAAAGTTCCTCCTGACCACAAAGGGTCAGCCACAGTACCAGATCAATATAAGTTTGGATCTTACCCAAAATACCACGCTGCCAGCCAATCCTTTAGTAACTAAAACTAAAGGTTTATTATAAAGAGAAAGGAACAAACAATGAGAGAAATGTTAAAGGATTAAAGCAATCAGATACATACAAATAATTTGAAAGTCCATATACATCCGGTTTCTAGAAGAATTGTGGAGACTTGATCCAGAGGTAGATAGGTGGCTGTAAGCTGAACAGGATTGACGACTGAAAGACAAAATGGATTCCCAGGCCTCTGCCTTATATATCGTCTGGCCTGTGCCATGCTACTTGTGGAATTTCACAGGAACCAAAATGGAGTCCATAGTCACATGAGCAAGTCCTGGTGACTCACCAACTTGCCATGCTGCTCGTGGAATTTTACAGGAACCAAAATGGAGTTCAGAGTCACATGAGCAAGTCCTGGTGACTCATCAGGTATATCCCTGGCTTTTCCTCCTGGGCCCCTTGCACCTGTGAATGTCTCAATGGGCCATTAAGCAGGCTATTGTTCTGCATCCATCCTGTCTGAGATGCCATTCAGACAGCACAATTTGAAATACTGATATACCAAACATATCTATAACTTTCATTACATATATAACACATGAACATAAACATCCTCATCTTACTTAGCACATTATAGCCTTTCTAACAGTATCTGACATGGCATATCTCACATGAATTATTATGATTCTGACATACTGATGTTAAACAATATCATAAATGCCGCTCCCCCCCCCCCCCGCCAATCCAGCCAGCATGACAGTGATGACTATACTTTTATTTAGCACAGTATTTTATACTATATACTATAGGAACCCGACTGACCATTTTATCTTCACATAGGCCACTGAATGACCCTTGGTCACAACCAAATTGGTCTGGATTTAAATTGGTGATGTAGGATTATCTAACTATATTCTGCTAGTATAACCACCTTATCATGTGAGTGCCTGAACTGAATGACCGACTGCCATATACCAATCCTTTGAGTCATCCTGCCCTTATCTTAGGCAGTACAATATATGTAAGCAGTTTACATACATTGGTTACCAGTTTTGATAATCAAGTTTTGGGAGACGTGAGTTCCAAGACCAAGAACTTTCAACCAACTGAGAAACTGAAATACTTTGTGTGTACTTCCTCCTATTTTGAAATATTAGCCTCTGAGCTGAAAAAGGAAGGTAGCAGCCAGCAGCTGAAATCTATGTGTAGGTTCTTGCTTTCTGCTGCCAGCTCTTAGTTAGTGGCATTTCTGACTTCATTTTCATGGAAACATAGGTTGGAAGGATGGAAATAAGCAAGTTAAAAAACAGGAGAGGCAAAAAGTTGTAATTTATAACCTTTACCATATATGCACTAATCTGATTTCCATGGATACAGAGTCCATTTCACTTGCTGGCTCCAGTTCTTACTTTTGTTTCCGTGGAAACTGACACCAAATTGGCAAAAATAAGGTAAGAGTTTTCATTGACTTGAGTATGTAAGTGGTTTAAACTGCATCTTTGCCAGAACACCCAAGTCACAGAACATGGAATCAAACATTATTGTAGGCTTGGTAATAAGTATCCATGAATAAGGCTGGATCTAAAGATGGCAAATCAAGGCAATCCCTTTCCCCAAGTATTTGGAAACACTTTTAAAAAAAAAACAAAAAAAAAAAACCCTCACCATTTTCTGTTACTCCATCTAGGTGAGTCAAATCCAACTCGTAGAGAAGCAGTGAAGAGGAAGACTGCAGAATATCTAATGCGTGCTGAAAAAATTTCCAGCCTCTACCATAAATCCTCCTCTGAAGATGGATCAGTTTCTGGGGTAGGCCTTAGTTGTATTTCTCTAAAACGGAATCGGTAAGATTTTCTGTCTGAATTTCTTGGCTTTAGTTGTGTGTCAAAACATTTAAAAATGAGATAAAATTCTGTATGTACCCTAAACACATTATAAAGTTACAAGAGAGGACTGACTAGATTTTAAAATAAAATTCTTCCATGCGTCTTGATTTAGTTTACTTTTGTAATATTATGTAGGGTACTTAGTTCTAAAAAGTGCTGTCAGTGGGTTTTTAGAATTTTTACTTCATTCTCTGCAGTTTATGATGTAAAATAACAATGTTAAAACTTCTAGAAAAACCAGGATACTGAATTGAAATAGTCTTTCCCCAAAAGCAGGTTCCCAGATCTGCAATGAGCAGAAGGGCTGCTGGCTGCATTAGCTTAGTGTTTACTGGTATGCCTGAATTGAGTCAAGCTCACCCTGGAAGGAAGAAATGCATTGTAGACCAAAAAATTAAAAATGTTTAGTTCAGAAATGCCTCTCATGATTGTGTTGGGGCATTCAGCAGCTTCTACAAGCTTCTGAATTGCTTTTTGAGGTGTCTTGCAAGTAGCTTCCATCTTTTTAAGCAGATAACCTTAGCTGAGCTTACTTGTGCAAAAAAAATCTTGTTTCAAGACACTGTTAATAGATCTCTACTTTGCCCTTCCACAACCAGTTCCCTTGGGACTTATCTTTTCTTAGTTTGTATTTTTGTTGCAGTCACACTAAACTATGTGTGATTGTCAAAGACGTCTCTCGTGTAGTAAATATAAAAGTTCCAAACTTCTTGTCTGTCTAAATTTGTATCAAGTAAGGACAAAGAGGGCAGAAAATTATTTCATCTTATTTTGCACAGTCCTAAGAGCAGTTTAAGGAGATAGTTGCTGTTAAAAAGAAAAGCCTTAGAAAATCAGATAAAATTAAGCTCCCTAACCCAAAGTAAATGTTAGGCGCCCCCTTCCCCCCCCTCCACACCGCCCCAATGTTGTTTTTAAAGGAGAACTCTTTCTACAATAAGAGTCCACAGATGCATTTGTGGGGACATTCTAAATGAGGAACATTTTGTGAGAGTTGATGTCTTACTATTTACTAGTTGTACTTGAGAGAATTTTAATATTGTGGTGTCTCATCCATATCTATGTAGCAATGAACCATTTTCTTCCAAGAGGTGTCAAAACTAAACAGTCAGAGATGTTATGTGAACTCCTTGCTGGTTGCCTTTCCTTGGGTCAAATGCTCTTGCAAGTGGGGAAAATCTTTAATGAGTGCAAATCCAATATTTTCGGAAACTGAGCAGGGAGACAATATGAGGAATCCATTACAGTTTGTATGGTAAAAATTAACTCTGGCTGGGTAACAGGAAGAAACAGGTAGTACTGTGCAAGGACCCCCAAGGGCAATGGAACCCCTTCTACTGTATTGTACTGAGTTGGACAAATGTCTCCTTTGCAGATCAAAAAAAGGAATACATCAGAAGAAAAAGGGGAGAGAAGAGAGAAACATGCATCTCTCTTTGATAAAATTCAAGGTTGACTAGCTAGGAAAAGCTTGACTTTAGATGAACAAAATTTTGCTCTTGATTTAATCCCCTTACTTTGTAGCGCAAACTTTGTCCATCTAGTGACACTATTGTTCTAGTGTCTAAGCATTTATTTTACTTTATTATTCATTCTTGATTTTTGTCTCTTTTCTACTCTTGTGCCAAATAAACTTTGATTTTATTTGAGATCATAGAAATTAATTTACATAGATTGTTACATTGGGGACAGCCCCAACCTTAAGTTCAGAAGTGGGAATGTAGTGACAACTGAGGCACATAAAAGAGCATGTAAAGTGCTGTGAAGAAGGATGTGGGCATCACTGTGGGCAAAAAGAGAACTGGGGGAATAGACCTCACTCCTTGATTGTAGCTGAAAAGAATTAGATAGCATGGCCGATCTTCTTATCTACAGCAATCTGAAGAAATCATATGGTGAGAATGGCGACGCATGCCCCAAATGTTGACATACATAGTGTTTGACATAAAGTTTGTCTAGCTGAGAATGAAGACAGTGGCGCGTTTTTTTTTTTTTTTTTTTTTTTTTTTTTGGACAGTGGTTACTGGCCAGCCTCAGAGACTCATTCATTTTGGGGAATGCTCGTCTTGTTATTGTGGATCACAGTTTACCTCAGATTTCCCTTCAATCCTCCTTATTGTTCACTCTTTATTTCCATCTGGCAGGGTTGGTTCCTCTGGAGTTAGTTTTCCTCAGTGGTAGCTGCTGGAGGTGATAGGTTTGGAACTTTCCTTTCCTCCCTCTTCAGGAGACTAGGCTTCTCCACAGGAAAAAAGATGAACTTTACAAAAGAGCTTTTGCTTCAGTTTAATTTTTTTCATTTGTAAAGCAGCTGGAAGCTGTCCTCTTTGTAGGTAGAGGGTTAGAGTCTGTGGTTCTGTGCAGAAACTTCATACTGGATTTTCAGGGGGAAGGATCTGATTATTCTTTGTTAGGGCAGGTAAGTGGCTAGAACCTTTTGAAAATGACTTATTCAACTGGCAAACGTGTGCATGGTGATCTATGGAACAAATAAAAAGACATAAGTCTCTGTCCTGAGTTGCTTACATTTGAAACCCTCCTTCCCCCAACTGCTGGATCGGCACGTGGAAGAGAGCCAGCACCTGGGGATCTAACACAGGAAGGTGGGTTGGTGCAGAAAGGGGTGTGTTCTCTGTGGCCTGGATTCCTTTCTCACTGACTCCATGGAAGCTATTCTATGGCTTCTGAAGGGATAGAGCAAGGGATGTGTCTGGCAGGTCTCAGCTGGGTTTCTCCCACTCCATATCCCTGGGGCACAGCATGGTGCTGAAGATAGCCTGTAGCACTAGCTCAACCTTAAGCAGACAAATTGCAGAATGTAGTCCCTTGTCACCCCAAGTGCTATAGGGATTAAAGTCAAAACTTTAATTTCCAGGTGAAATTCTGTTACTTCAGTTATGCATGGGAGATGGAAAGAATAACAGGGCTTGTATTATGCAAGTGTGTGTGTATATATGTGGACACATATGCCTGACACACAAGGTCTGTAAATTACATACTGATAGGTCACAAAGCACAGTGGAGACTAAAAAAAAAAAGTATTAATTATTTGAATAGTTAACACACTCTGATCTGTTGCAGTGTGACTTATTTCTGGGTTGGTAAAGCATAGCTACCTTTGGAAAGGCTCTTTTGGGGATCGTGTTGCGCACCTTATTAAGTAAGGGTTTATTACTCACATGAGTAGAGAGCACTTGCTGTCAAACAAAAGGAGCACTATTTAGCATTCTATATTTTGTAATTTATAAAGCTTCTAACTTCTTTTTTCCTGTCCCCTAAGCCCTGAACCACTGTGAATCCAGAATAACTATAAAGCTATGATTGATTATTGTTGCCAGGTGCGAGCTCAGCTATTTGTTACTAAGTTTCATTACTTTTGCAAAGCATGGGAAACTATATAAATTCATTACTTTTTCTATTTTAAATTTTGTTTTCAATGTTATCTTGATTTATCTACTTGCAACTTTTCTTGCATTTAAGGACAAACAGAAAACTTCTCCTTTCATCTTCACTCTCTGATTTATGATAAATTTAGTTTCCTTCAGCCTGGCATTTGCTACAGCAGGCAGTCTTCCTTCAAGTACCACCCTGATTGATGTGTAATCTTTGATATCTTCCATTAGCCTCCAGGATCACTAAGTTCAAGGCCCTCTTGGAACCTAAGGAGCCCTGCCGAGGAACTGAAGGCCTTCAGAGTCCTTGGGGTGATTGACAAGGTAATTCTTCAGTGTCTCTTCAAGAGTTCAGTCATAAATCGACTGCATGCTGACATTTTGTCTTTGAAGCTGTGGATCTTAAGGTTATGAAACAAAAGGGGAAAATGACTCAAATGCATCTGCACTTTAAAATAACAAAAGTAGAAGGAAAAAAAGGCTTTTATCTAAGCAATTCATGTAAGGTCATGCAAAATATATTTGAGCTAAAGGATAAGGTACATGTTTGGTGGCATTCAATAGGATGGGGCCTGGTTTTTGAAAATAATGTCAGTTACAATACCATGGTAAGCATATGTTAATACATTTTCAGTTTATTAAACTGATGGCTATTTGAAATATAGAAGGGTAATAATTCATGCACTTTTCTACAGTAAGTGCAATATGGAAACTTGAGGGGGAGAAACCCTTGTGGGAAAGATATTTGCTGTCTTTCCTCTTAGAACTTGGAATTCAAATCCCCAGCCAAGGCAGAGATCTAGAACAAGTCAAACTAATTTTCAGCTCATTCAAATAAAATCTCCAAAAATCCCAGGGTAATATCCCTCTGTCATGTGTAAAATGTAATGGACCATACGGATCTTTTGCAAGCCTAATTAAGTGACCAAAAGAATAACAGTGCGTAAAGTAGCTGCACTGTTTTGATATTGCTGATTAATTATCCCCTTACCAAGTACATTTAAGATGATATATTATTCAGTAATGAGGCAATGGCTAATTCAACTTGTAATGACTCATTTCCTTGTTGTCACTCCATTCCCCTGATGCCTTTTGATTGTTCCTTGAGTGATCCCTGGCTTGTGTGCTTTGTGTTTTCAGGGCACGTGTCACATTTATAACTTGTATTATTAAACATTGCTGCTATACTCTTAGTTCTGAATTTGTTCCTCTCTCTTTTGTTAGGCTGAACATAGCAATGTGGATTTTATTTTTTTTGTCTGTACTCCTTTTAATTACATGCATAACTACTATGTTTTCTCCTCTGGGCTATCTACACTCAGATTTTAACCTTGTTTTCACAACATGCAAGGACCTTTTAGCTATAATATCATTATTTATTGTATCTCCTTTTATCTGATTGCAAGTGTCTAATCTAGTCAGTGTTTCTCTCTGGATATTTATTAAGGAGCAATTGAAAGACCAATTTGATAGGCTGATTATAGCTGTTAGCTGTGTATATTGTTTAAATCTTTAAGACCATGGGGGATTCCAGGAACTATCTAACCACATAATCCTCCCTAAGGAGAGATGGAACAAGAGCCTTAGGAATCATCCATACTTGGAATACAAGCCCATGATATTATTGCAGAGAGATAGAACAAGACCTCTTCAAATGTCTTTCAGTCATAAGTAGAAGAAGACAGTAAAAAGTAATTAGTAACTTGGAGGTGATGCTCAACATCTTGAAAGCTAAGCTCTGTTATTCCATGGGCTAACTGAATCTCCCAAGTATCATTAAGCTCCTATCTAGCAGACTCCTTGATACAAGCCTGATATGTCCAGATCCTGCGATCAGAAGGTTATTGTGGTGACAAAAATCAAGAGATTTAATATTGGAGCCATCAGCATGACATTCATTCTAATAGTGTTCGCTTGTATAGCCAGCCAGCTGGTATACCATAGGGGGCAGACTTGTGTGAATTATTGTTCAGAGATGGAGCAAGACATTTTCAGATGTCTCTCTACCTGTATACCTGCTCCCAGGCTCACTACTCTTCTTCTAACTTTTAATCTTACTCTGTCTGAGATATAGTTTGACTGTTTTTATCATTTGATTATTGTGTCATAAGAGAATCCAGTGTGTTAGAGCAAGTATAACGTCAATCCCTGCCCCAAGGAACTTAATCACAGAGTATGTTGTGTGAATATAAAATATGTAATTTTGTATGTGTATATAAAACATGAGTGTTTATTATGTATGTAGAGCAGGGACAATGTTTTTACTCTCACTGTAAATCACTGTGTACACTTTATGTCCTCCTCTTCATGCATTCCCAATACACTCACGCAAAGTCTTCAATTGTGAAAGAGCTTAAATGTGTGTAAACTACTACTGTAAATAGTGACACTGAAAGCAAGCATATTCCAGGGAGTAAAAGTGTGTACGTACTAAAGACATCATGCCACAAGTAAATTTATAAATATTAGATTGTATAAAGGATCCCATAATATTTTGAAGTTTCGCTCACCACAGAAAAGCAGCTATTGCTGGGCTAGAGTGTATAAACAGGTATTCAGCCAGCACACTGCACAACAGTCAGTTTTGGTCAAGGATATGGAGGCAAACCTCTGCTCTTTCAGAAAGTTCTATGGGATCTTTAATATCTCTGCGGAGCAGATAGTCTCCTCTCTCGCTGCTAATGCATGACGCCACGTATGAGAGTGCCCATTGCTGCTTACTGTGTAAAACCACCTAGACCAGGATGTGGGAGAACATCCATCTACAGAAAACACCCCTTGTCTGTGGTGTGTACCTCTCCAAACCATTGCTACACTCCTGATTAGTTTCAGCAGCTAGTGTGGTCTATATCTGTGACTTGTCAGCCTGCTCCTGGTTGCAAAGCAAGATTGCCCATGTTAACTTGTCTCCCTCATATGAACCCTTTAAACAGTTTTGCTGTTCCCTGAAAAGTATTGTAGTGTGTGGCTAGCATCTACAGTATGCATTGTCCTCTTAAAAATGAAACAAATGGGATCTCAAAAGCAGGATTTTCTGAGAAGCAGATACTTTAACACATGTTATACTGTGTATAACAGTGCTTGAGTACAAATCAGCAGGCTAGTGACACTTTGGTCTTGTATCAATTGCAGCCATGTGGGAGCATCCATTTGCAACATTCAGCCCAAACCATATTATAATGTATTTTGTCTGTGAAAATGGGGCAAAATCATGTGACTGTTTATTTTCTGGACTGTAGCAGAGTTGTCTTAAAATAGTTTATAATGGTTTGGGACACAACAGGAGTAACCAGGTCTGCATCACACAGAGCTCTTTCTGAAAATCTCCTCATCCTTGTTCTAGTCATGATACAACTTTCTTGGTCCTAATAACAATGGAATTTTTACAACTGCAGTGACTAACTTTGCTCAAAACAGGTCTAGATGATATTACGGTAAAAATGCCGGTGGCCAGTCTATATCCTAGAGCTCCCATAAATGCTAGAGGTCATGGAGTTGCACCAGTGTTATACAAATAATGACTCAGAAAAAACAGTTTGTCTGGAACCTTGCTTAAATACCGAGAGTCCCCCATTAGATATGTTGCATCTCATAATAGTAACATTGGTCAAGATTTTAAAAAGGGACTAGGGTGACTTTATTTTGTTGTGCTCAACTTGAGATGCCTTGAAGGGGCCTTGTTTTCAGAAAACTGGGTACTGATCATTTTCTGAAACTCAGGTTCTTCATGGTGTTTCAGGTTGGGCACCCAAAACTACCAGTCAATTCTGGAGAATTTTGACCACAACTTTCTTATCTTTTTTTCATTTGGGCTGTTTGCTTCGAAAGTAAGCTGTGTGGTGTTTTGCTTGGCACAGGGTTTTATATATTTACAAGGGGAAGGGCCCTTCTGTGAATAGATTTTTTTGAAAATAGTATTTTAATCTAATGAAAAATGAGGCTGTTGCCCTTTGAAAGTTCAGGGCTGTAATCTGTTGTGGATATGTGAGTGTGACTCCTGTTAGCATTGAGAGAGAGAGAGAGAGGGAGAGAACGTGTGCGTGTGTAGCTATCTGTACCCCTTGACCAAATGTAATCAGTTCTCTGAGCACAATAAAGCATCTTCAGTCTGCAGACTTCTTTTTGAAGTAGCAAACTTTTTTCTTTCTAAACTTATTTAGATTCTGCGACATGGAAATATTTTTTAACTATGTTGAGCTTCTGCCCCAAACAACTCTTTACTTTGAAGCTATAATCAGCCCCTGAAGAAATAGATTTGTTATGTTTCTGCAGATATCTTAACAATGCTGTTTCAAGCCCAGTGTCTTATTCTTTAGTGGGCAACCCTCTGTTATTTAGATTCATTCTATTTAAAGATTCATCTTGTATCCCTAAAAGCAGAGTTCATTAAGCAAGGACTACGCTGCTATAAGCAATGTCTCATAACTTTTTCCCCAAATGGCCAAGTCAGTATTGCTGTAAATCTGGAGTAACAAAACTGGCTTCAGTGAACTTTCATCTGGATTTTCCCTGATGATTCTGATCTCAGTAACAGGCTCAATCTGCCAAGACTTGTTTGAATTAGCCTTATTATCCAATAGATTCTTGGTTAAAATGTGTGTAACATAATCTGAAACACTAAGAATTAGAATACTATTATCAGTGTACTGCTAAAATTAATTGAGAAGTCTGTGAAAAGGCCTCTTACATGGATGTAACTCTCTCCCTTTAATTTTTCTGAAGAACTGAAAAAATCTCATTGCCCTATATTACTTTGCTTCATTACAAATACTTGGTTTTCTCTTCAGTATTATGCTGTATGTGAGAAATCACAACCCCAATATTAAATTCTTATGCTCTAGTCTATTTCTAGGGACAAGTCACCATGACACCCACATCAGAATTATTATTTTAAAAGTATGATATGATTATTACTTATGTCAGCCCCATAAGCAAAAATGGGAAAAAAAAAAAAAAAGGTGCAATATAAAGAATCCATATGGTTCTTGCTTGCATAATGTATTTTTTTAATATGCTACAGAACCATAGTTAGTTGAATTCAACAGGTTATGGTTAGTTTAATTGAGTTTAATTAAAGGGTAGGAAAATGGGTTTGTGTTATGACAGTTCCTCTGTTGTACATGAATGTTTAATATTGCAGTAGCTATGTCTTAGTCCATGTTTACTAATTCCCCTTAGAAGCGTCAATATTTTTATCCTCAGTTGTACTTTGAGTAGAGCTTAAATAGCATTGCAGTTGCACAATTTATATTATCAGCTCATATTTTGGCACATTGCAATCAGAAAAACATTCTGCCAAATTTTGAAGTTCTTCCTTTCCCTTAATGTTAGTTATGGGTTTGTACAGTTAACTGTAAGCATAAAAGATTTAGAGAAAACGTAGTTGCAACAATGGCATAACTATTTGAATTCACAATTTCCCCCCATTTGTGGCATTATGATGATGCTAAGAACCAGAAAGAGGAACCAGTCTGAAATTAACTATACACAAAAATTAAATTGACTAGTCTTATTTTCATTGCCCAAACATAACACAGTGGAAACAAATAAATGTCATAGTTGTTAAAAAGTAGATTAAATATTTACAATTTGATTAATCTAGCTATTATTAGTAATGTAAATAAGGAAACTTGTTTTAAGAGTATTTTTTTGTAATCTGACAGGGTCTTAAGTGTCTATCTTGTTTTATAGCAGTTTCAAATCTACTATAGTAACCATAGAAGTTAAAGATGGAAAAGTTGTATTGGATCACTCAATCCATTTCCCTGTCTTTGTTCCCAAAAATACATTTTAATATTTAGTCTAGTTTTGGGTCCCAAGAGATGAGGCTTCCATTACTTTCCAAGGGAAACTATTTTATAACTCACAAATTAAGAAGAGTCTCTCCTCCTGATATTCATCCTTTGTCTTCAATAATTGCATTCTATTATTCCTGTCTATATCCAGTTTTATTATACTAAAGAAAATAATTAATCTCACTCCTTGGAGTTTACAATGTGAAATATTTAATATGTTTTTGCTATACACATACAGGTTTTAAAAATCTTTAATCATACTTCTGTCCCTACAGCTTCCTGATAACTTTGGTTGCTCTTCTCTGAACTCCCTCACATTTGTCAATACCTTTCTGGTAATTTGGTGTCTAGAATTGAATGCAGGTGCAGCTATGCAACAGTTGTACAGACAGAGATTATTACCTCCCTGCTCTGACATATTGCCTTTGGGTATAGGCAGTGTTGAATCACCCAGGCTTGCCTTTATAGTCCCATCACACAGCAAACTAATGTATTTGCTCTATTAACCCTCTAGTAGGTCTTGCTACTGCTTCCCAGATGTCCCCTCTCACTGAGTATGTGCTTCAGATTATTTTTCCATTTATGTATTAGACTGCGTGTTTCCAGCGGAATCTTTTTTTACTTATGTTTCTAGTCTCTCTAGGTCCTTCTTTATGTCAGTACTCACTGCAAATTTTTGTTGCACTATTGACTTGATTTCAAGTAATTAATAAAGATGCTAAATAAGAACAGTCTGAAGACCAGTTTCTCCTAACACAGAGAAGAATAACAACATAATTTTAATCCATTCTCCCCAAAATCAGAAAACTAAGAATGCATGCTTAATTTCACTGGTTCATTATATGCCTTCTGCCAGCTTCCATGTAGAAATAGTTTGTTCTTTGGGAAAAGGACCTCGTCTTATCTAATAAGTTGCTTAGCCTTATATTTAATAACTATCTGATCCTGGATGATGCTCTGTATTATATTCTGGGTACCTGGATACCTCCTCCACCATGATATATTGCCACATTATCATTTTTGGCTAATTTCCAATCTCTTTCAGAGGAGTAAGCTTTCACCTTTTACAGCACGACCACGTATCTTAAAAAGGTGAGTTTTGATATTTGCTGCTCTCTGGAACTTGCAATAATTAAACCAATAGAATTTTTATTTTGTTTGCTGTAAAATTGCTCATCAAGAGACTACACAAGCATAAATCCATTATGGATAATCATTAAAAAAGAGGGATAATTGAAGTAATCACATTGACTGCACAGATACAATGATAAGCTCTAATCAGATTTTTTTGGGTTTTTTTACAAGTATCAGCCAAGTGCTCTACTAAAGTTGCCTTCTTGGATCTATAATCTTTGTGTGTGTGCAAGTATAAAACAATATAAATAAAGGTGTGTGTGCGGTTAGAACTGCTCAGAAGAGTGACTATATTTAGTGGCATAATAAATTTCTATTAAATAGACCATTTACTCCTGTTAGTCTTGCACAGCCAACACAGCTGAGAGAGAGTAAGGTGAATTTCATTCCTCCTTCTGCATCATCAACAAAATTATGTAGCAAATTCTGGCAATCCCCTTGATGGCAATGGAATTTCACTGAGGGTGTTACTTGACTTACAGAACCTTTTGGTCCTGGAAGTGATAAGCAAACTAGAAAAAAAAACCACTTTGGTCATCAGATCCCAGCTGGAGTTTGCAGGATATGTGGTTAGAAAAACTGTCTCATAAACAGAGAATAACTGGCCTGGAGTTACACAGTAAACATGGATCCAGTGATGACATTATTACATAGTTTATTTTCAGAGTAGAACTGTAATTCAGTAATAGAGAATAAAGCCAACTTTTAAAATTATACCACTGCTGGTAGTCATATCTCCAAAAACCTTAAACTACCAGGATATGTAGTTAAAATATGTAATGAATTTCACTTGATTATTCAGGAGGTATTATTTGTTGCCCACATCAACGAACTTAAACCCACTTTTTTTGGAAGCCATTTATTTATTTAATTTTGATAAACGTTCAAGTAAATATAACAAACTCAAACTAGTGTAAATATGTGGTATTCAGTTCTGAAAATGTGTAGGATTGAAGAAGCAATACCAGTAGATTAAAACAAAGCAGAACCTAATTGCAGTTGGTCAGGCGACTGTATTTACATGAAAACTATCTGAGAGAGAGCAATGCATTTACAGCAGCTCTTAGTTCATCCAGTAGTGTCCCCTGTGACCTTGGTTGGGTGTTTTTGTAGGGTGACTAATGGCTCACCATGTTCTCTTTTTCTGGTGACTTGCCTATTGCCTGCCTCTGGGTTTGTGATTTTTCCCTTATGCTGACTTCTGCAGTATTCCTTCAGTCTCTTATCTCAAGGCTTTGATGCATATGTTGTGAAGGTGGCCACCGTGACTTTGGGTGGCAGCAGATGGTAAACCTTCAGGCTGCCACCGGCTATACTGGTGTTAAGTTGGAAACTTAGCGTTTGATGAAGAATCAGTAGTGCATATGAAAGAGATTTTACTGCAGAAATATCTTTTAATTAAAAAAATTAGCATACTGAAACACTTGCTAATTTCTATGTATGTAAAGGATCCTAAAATTAACTGTTTTCTTAAAGCTAAACTGTGGTTATTTACAAGTCAGATTTTATTTTTCTCCAACGTATTGTATCTAATGTACTTAAATAGGCTTTGTTTATAAACTGAGTTGTTGGACACTATTATAAATCAGTTATCTGAAGGTCTGTGAAGTGCAATTATTTTTAAAATTAGTTTCCTATAACATAAGAATTAACTTCCAGTTTTAAAAACGAAATGGGAAATCTTACTTCCAAACCCCCAAAGAACTGGCATGTAATTACCTTAAGTAATACTGATGCCCCTTTGCTGCAGTATCTAGGTGACAATAATTCCTTGTTTATATACATTTTGGGACACTAAACGGTTGCCTGGGAGAGCTAAGATACTGTACAAAGCACACTTGAGTGTGCTGATGAAGATCTTTATTTGCCCTAATTTTGCAATATTTTTTGCCTATCAACTTTGAGTAGTTTTGAAATTGATTCTTGTAGCACTGCCTACCAATGTTTTTTCTTGGTAGTAACATGCTATGTTGAAGGGTTTTAAAGCATAAAACAGTATCACATAAGTATGACAAACAGGGTTTGCATAATTTCCTTTTGTATCAGTCTCATTTGCCTTGAATGGATAATGTCTGGCATTGCACGAATGTTGCCTCCTTTTTGAGAATGGATGTATAATATGGTGGGTGACGGTTATTTGTTATAAGGTATTAGAGCTTACAATTCACGCTATAGTCCTCCTTACCCAAACAGCTTCCATCAGCATGTGAAAGCCAGGAACAGATTGGCTTCCTAACATAACATAAGAGAAGTGCCTGTACACAATCTGCTGTTGCTGATGCTATTGCTTTGGATCGAGTATTGGGACAAGGAACATGCTATGGAACTTCATGTTCTCAAGTCAAGCCTATTTATGTGGAAGCTCATTGACCATGGTTGCTTTGTGTTTTGAAAGGAAATCCAACCAAAAATCCCTAAGGAACATACACCTGCATTCATCTCTGTAATGGGAGAGGGATGTGGAGGAATGCCCGTATAAATAACTCTTATTGTCAGAATGACAGTAAATGACACCGAAGTCTGAGGAGAGAAGGGCATGATGTTGAGAACAAGTCAGTGTTTAACCCACTGGATTTATGTTTCATCTTTGCAAAAGTACATTATAGTAGTAATCCTGTAAAGTAGCCAAGAGGAGCTTGTTTTTTTTTCCCTACCGTGTAAGTATTATGCTATGTAGAGTAGATGTACTGGAGTCTAAATAAACTGGTTGTGTCTATTCCTCAGTCTCATCCCCTTTTGGATTTGCATGCTATTTGCATGCTATGGTAATACAAATAACAGTGTGGTAATTACCCTTTTTTGTATCTTGTGCAGATGAGGTCAATTATGGACTTTTTTGATAAGTTGCATAAGAACCTGCTTCAATACAATATGTTAGGGCCCTCCTCTGCAGTTATTTCAAAGTAAGTTAAATGTATCCTAGATCTACCCAGCCAACCTAGGATAAATGGATGACGCTAGGAGTTTCTCTAAACTTTTATCATGACTCTTTATGGGGTTCCAAAAAACACACCAAAATAATCAGTTATGTCAAGATACAGAGGTACTTAATAAATAGTAATCCTCTATTAAACAAAATGTAGCATTGGATTATTTTCAGATGTGTGGAAACTGATTTCAGCTTTGAGTTAAACAGAGAAAACAAGACGAAACAAGACTGAATATAATGCTTGATTGGAGAGTAAAAGCACGGGAATGGTGGCTGGTTGGAGAGACTGGTTAATCAGTCTAGCTGGTGAACCTCAATGACACGGAACTATTATCTGTTAAAACATATTCTGTTACGGTTGAAAAAAAGTAACTGCTAGTCTTTATGATGTTGTAATATAACAGCTGAAGCGAGCCCTTAAGGGACAGGTTGTCTGCTTTATTCCGGTTAGTGGCAGTCATTCTATATGTTACTATAGGGTGAAGAGTCAGTAGTCTGTTCTATTACACCATATGTTAATACAGTTCTGATAAGCAAGTGTGAAACATGAAAGGGAGGAATACATTAATTGTATTTATGCAATAATGTATGCCATCAAAGGTAATTATTTCATGACCGTTTTAGTTCTAGAACTTGTTTTATCATGAAATAAAAGATGGCCTTAAGAGCCCTTTATTGGAAAGACAATTGTATCAAATTAGTACCAAATTAGATTTTTGTCTTTATGAAGGTGAGCAAACCCATGAGCAGTTTTTAAATTGGTGTGTTGTATTTTGCAAATGAACAAATCCTGTTTGAGGGTTAAAGAAGCTTTTATTTTGTCCTTTATGCTGACAGCTTCATTACTGATTGGCCTACTGTTGGTATTAAAAAAAAAAATGTTTGGCTCCTTACAATCTTTGTGCATGCAACTATAATATTAATACAGAGCCATAGAACTGTTCATTAAGAAGTGACTTTAAATGAGGTTGATGCATGAGATACAGATGTTAAATGCAGACATTCCTTTTGGTATACAGCCGTACAGCTACTTGAAAATTAGTAGCCAAAGCTCTTGTTAGCAAGAGTGCTGGTGTGTTAAGAATGGCCCTATAAATAACTTGAAGAGCTGAAGTTGAAGGTCCTTTTTTTTTTTTTAAAGACTATTGTTAACTAAACATTATTACCAAACAGATGGAACGCATTCACCAGCCTGATGTTTTTAGGTCTAATTATATTATCACCAGTCCTGTATGGCTCAGTTGAAGAGGTGTATCCAGAGGCCAATTTATAATCATTTAGCCAACACCTGTTTGGGAGAAATTGACCGTCAAAGGGCACATTTAAAAAAAAATCACATATGTTCTTGTATTTATTGCCTCAATGTGAACAGTGCATACCTACAAAAAAACTTAGTAAAACAAGACAGAAAGTGACTGTAAACAAAGCAACACTTCCTAACCATTTTTATCTGCCTTAATATGGCATATTTTCTATTTTATTTGAAGCCTTGTGGCTAAGCAAGGATAGTAAAACCAATGTTACTGCTATGATTTATTCAGCTGGTTTCTATTGTTTCTGAGAGCCCTATAGAGCAGGCTTATAAAATCATCAGGAAAATTCACCTGCCTAGGCACATTATCTACTCACCAGCCTTCCCATTATGATGAAAATGATATTCAACTCATCTATCAAAAAATGTAATCCATTGAGTGGGCAAATTTTTAGAGGCTGCTATAAAATATTTGATATCTTAGTTAGACTGCATAAGCTCTTGTTTTAGAACCTGAATCTTAAAACATGCGAGTATTTTTGTATACTATGCAACGAATGAGTATTATGGGTGAGCTGGTAGTGACCTCTATACTTAGGTTTCCATTTTCTATTGGAAAAGATTCTTGCAACTTTTCTTTTAGGATTTAACACATCCATTGTTTGCAGCAGGCCTTTGAAATTAGGCAGGGAGAAAGTTCTTGGGTTGGAGAAGTGACTTGTCTTCATCCCATGAAATTCTGTTCAGGGTTAGCAGAGTTATAAATGATTTAAAATAGCCATTTCCCTTCTCTTTCTTGCATCACTCTGGAAAATGTTGGCAGTGTGCCCCAATAATTGAATGTGAACATTCTAAACAGCTAGGCCCACACCACTGTGCTATACTGGGAATACCTGTGAGCTGCTGTAGGGGCACCATTATCCTTGGACCCAACACATGGCTCCAGCGTTCCATTCCATCCCCCTCATGGGTACCACATGGGAAGGGAGCTTCCCACAACTCCAAACGTGGAGGGACAGCTGGATAAGTTTCCCAGAATCCCTGCCCAGCACACGATCCCCACAGACCATTCCCATTTTGGTGGCGCCAGCTGGAGCAGGAGCATCCCTGTTCCCAGAAATGGTGTGAAAAAAGAGAGAGATCTGGGAGGGCCTGCTCCTGCCACTCACTGGACCCAGCAAATGGTACCAGTGGCCCGTCACCCTTCTGGAATTTCTTCTTCTGCCGCTGGCTAACGTAGTTAGTCCTATAGCTCAAGAGGTAGCAGTCCGCGCTGCAATGCTGAAGGTTGCATGGGTAACCGTAAATCTGGCATTTCCTGTCTTTTATTTTTGAATGCTTCCCTTTGCAGCCTAAATAATGTTTTAGTGTAGGTTATTTTGGTTTAAAAGTGTAATTGTATTGGAGGCATAACAGTGTGGAGAAATTTAAAGAGTGAATAGTCTTGGTATGAAAACCAAATAACACATCTCTACATGCTTGCTCTTAGAGTATTGGTCTTGTGCATGTACCATTTTGGGTTATTGTACTGCAACTGAAACTCTTTAGATGTGCCTGGGCAAATATACTCTGGGAATTCAAAGGTAACATACTCGAGTGCGGGGGTTTGTAGAGAGAGACGGAGAACTTCAGTTCCCTAACATCAGAATTTCTGAGGCTGTCTTTCAAACAAATATCCATATTAAATTGACTAATTCTAATCCTTCTCCTACAAAAGTAACTAAACGTTCTTTGGCGTCCATGGTGTCACTAAGTTTTAAATGAAGTTGCCTATGATATAGTGGAGGGGTTCTCAAACTTTTTATTCTGGGACCCCCTTTGAAAATATTTCAGGCATGTGCGGGAGCTGACAGCTTGTGATTCCCCCATAATAACTTTGTGACCCCTTGAAAGGTCATGACCCCAAGTTTGAGAACCCCTCATGTAGTGCCTGGAGCAGAGCCAGTGGATACTGTCTTTTGCAGCTATATTTTTCCCTCTTTCTGCAGTGGATCCATTCTCTTTTTCTAAATAAATATTCTCTTCCCATCTTACTGTAATATTTTAGTCCTAGTAGCTGGATTTCCTTGCAGCAATTTCTTTTGCCAGTTATAAATGCACCAAAACAAAAAGGTTGTGAAGGAATTCAACAGCAGTGATAGTAGAGCTGATTAAAGCATTACAAATTCATAAATGTTGCCACAACCAGTGTGAGTTAGAACAAGCCATGTTGTCATTTTACTTGATTTTGTTTTTCTTCCAAGACAAACAGTCTTCAGTTTGACTTCCTGTGAGGGACCATCACCCTCACGCTAACAAAAAACCCAAAAAACCCAGGGAGCCTATGGAGAGGAAATAGAACTTGGGTATAAGAAACCTGGTGGTGTGAAAACAAATCCTGTTGGGAGAAGGGAATGTTGGACTAAACTGTCTTAACCCTGCTTTTTATATAATTATCATAGCAGGGCTCAAGTTATGGAAACGCTAAGTTATAGCCTCACTCATCCAACACCAGTTGTGAGTTGTTGGTGTTTTTTTGTCTTTGGTTAAGTCAAGTTATACATTTTTACATAGCTGATTGGTAATTTTTCTGCAGTACTCAAGGAGACATCTTTCATGTCCTCTAGCATATGTCTGTCGTTTAAAAAAGTCCAAGTCCAAGAACATATTACAAGAACAAAAAACTCCAAGAACATATTAGCGTTTTAGTATGTCCTGTTTTTTTAATAACATACAGCAATTGGTCTATAGAAATGTTCAACAGTTGATTTTTGAATTGCCTACTGTTAAATAACTTCATAATAATGAAAAACATTTTAAAATTTTTCTTTAAATTGTGTATGTTTTTAGGTTTTACTTGTAATGGATACTAGAACACAGCAGACTTTTATACTGAAAGTAAGTACAATCTTTATTATATTTTCCTAAACAATTTGGCCTGCTAATTTATACCACACAAAGAAAATACTTCTTATTTTTATGGTTGCCATCTCTGTGAATTTTATTAGCATATTAACATTTCTATCTTCTAAATGTATTTGAAATATATTTTCACTTTCTTCCATCTCCTTTCCTTTCCTTTTTCTCTGTAGTTCTTATTTAGCATTACCACTGATTGTGGTAGCGACATGATCACTGAGGCCAATATCTTAGCAGGCTTCAGTAAAGCATCACCGTTCTGTTAGAGCATAAGGGATATAAACCCCTCATACTTCAGGGCCTAAATTAGGAAGAACTTCTTCTATACACAAGCTACTCCATAATTGTTCGCTACAGGGCTTGTTGCTTGTTCCCCTAAGGCATCTGATAGTGGCTACTGAGACAGAATATTTAGCGAGATGGACCACTGTCCTTAAAACTATAGGCTACTGTGATGTGAAAGGTTCATGTAATGCTACTAAACTATTGAATTAACAACAAGGTCTTCCCTGCCTGGGAATTAAATCCTTTGGGTTTGCCACCTGTGAGTCATGTAGAACAGGTAAAGATTCTTTTGAGAACCCAGTGAATCCTTGAGGTGGGAATTGGGGAAGTTTGAGGGCTTGACGTTGCAGGCCTTATTCACAAGGAATCACGTTGATTTGAATTAGGCTACTGACATGAATAATGGCTGCAGAACTGAGGCCCAAAGACTGTGCTGTGGCTGATTGTTGAAACTTTATTTACATCTCAGCTTCGGGAATAGTGTGTACACATGCTGTAAACTATTCTAATTTTATTTATCTTGCTTCTGCTACTGTGTGCAGAAAATCATTCCATTTATAATTCACAAATGGCTATTTGTAAACATTACATAATTCAGGTATTAGCATCCTCATTGCATCTACAGGTAGAATAGATTAACTTTATATTTTCCATTTAACTCCTTACATCTTGCTTATCAATTATAATAATAGGTCACACTTATCCCCACACACCTGTTCCAGTAACTTCATATGTGTGCCACCTTCCAAAATCATTACCTCTTCAGGAACTGAATCTTTTCCTATATTTTTTAAGTATGATGGAAATATAAGGATAACTTGTGAATCCAGGGTATTCTTTTGTCTCTAGAACTTCGACTGATTTTACAATGTCTTTTGCTTAAATTTTTTTTTTTTTTTTTTTAAAAAGGTCATAGGGAAATAACTGAGTGTCATACTGATGACTTAGTTTGAGAGAGATTCTAATAAAAACATTGACCCATGTAATTGATTTTAATGGCAGCTTTGTGCCATCTTCTGTTCTCTGGAAATGCGCCAGATGCCATCAGCAGAGCCTCAGGGGACTGAGGGGCATAGAGCAGCAGATGAGTGGTTTCTCTGAAGCCCAGAGTAACTCGGATAGATTAGTTTGGTTGATAAACACAGAGCACAGCAGGCTCCAAAGGCAACTGAGGGTACAACTGACCTTTTTGTTCTCTGTCAGGGTCTAAGGAAAAGTAGTGAGTACAGCAGGAACAGAAAGACCATCATTCCCCGCTGTGTGCCCAACATGGTGTGTCTGCACAAGTACATCATCTCTGAGGAGTCTGTATTTCTTGTGCTGCAGCATGCAGAAGGTTTGTCTATGTTTAAGTACATTGAAAACAATTCAAAGATTTAGCTTTTACTCAATGATAAATTTAAATGTCAAATTACCTTCTTATATTTTTCTAAACAAAATATTTTCAGTCTTAGAATAACAAAACTTTATAAAGAACAATTTTTTTTCCTGTATTCCTATTCTGAATCTCATTCCTGTTTTGAATTTCCCAAAAAGCTGCTAAGTTGTTTGAGCTTTCGTAATATTGTGCATTTCTAACCATTTATTTTCTAAAGGCAGGAATTGGTTTGGCTGAAATTGCAATCTATTGTATGCACACGTTAACTCTAGGAGATACAATTTTTTGCCACTTTTGTGATTTTTGGCTAGTAAATCTTTTTAATATTATGTAGCTAAAATGGGCAGCATTCCCATAAGAATTTAATAATTGCCTTCTAAAAAACAAGAACATTTGCCTATTACTTAACATTACATAGTTATTCTGATCTTGGTTTTTAAGAAAATAGCCGGTGGTGTCATATAGGAGTTCAAAGCAGAGCCACAGAGTTGTGCCTTCAAACTATTTATAAAATTCCTGTTATATGTACAGGGAACAGGTGGCAAAAAACAATTATGTTTTGATTTTTTTTTCCCTCTGGATTTAAATATTCCCTAATTTTAATTACTCCTTTTTGTGTGGAATGAGTGCAGAATATAAATTTCAATTCTGCTAATATATCTCCTCCTTTTTAAGGGATGCTGCTAATTCAACTAGAATGGGGGAGTGCAAGGCTCTGAACTCATTTATAGAGAAGTTGATTTTAGATTAAATATTATTCCTTTTGTTTTAACCATTTGGGATTTGCCTATGCACATACCACTTTTGTCACATAAGGGATCACAGACCAACAAAAGATGACTCTGTAACATGAAGAGCTGTCTGTTTCTGTACTATGTTTTATTTATTTATTTTAAACTTGGCTGTGCAGTGATGCATGAAGGAAGACCTTAGTTCATAGGCTACCTTGGGGAGAACTCAAAGGGTTACAGTGTTAGTGTGCATGAATTCACCCTCCCCCCACTCTTCCCCAAGAGGCCATCATGGGAATTTGAAAGCTATCTTTCTGAATGTGTTTTGGTGGATTTGATTGAATCTTTGGAGAAGCTGAGAAAATTGTTAATTCATTAGTGCCAATGGACTTCTGCTCCCTGGAGTCTCCAGAGGTTTGGGTTGGGGAGAAAAAAACATCAGGAAAAAAATCAGTTGATTATTGTAACCTGAGGTCCCTAGGATTTTTAGTTCCCCTGAGCAAAAATTTCCTCTGGTAACTCAGGATGAAAATAAGATGAGAAGAGGAAATGATATTCCATGGAGAATTACTTGGATGGGCAATAACCAAACATCCCCAAAAGAGCTTTAAAGTACACGGTCCATGGCAACCTACTGGAAATGGTTACTGCTTCCAGTAACGAATATCTTCCTTTGCCTCTGATGAATGAAGGGGAGAAAGCAGAGACATTTCATACCCCAGAGCTCTTGTATACAAGAGTGAAGAGGTCCGCTGAATGGATTGGACACGATACTTGTTGTCAGAGGAAAACATTACCTCTTGGTGGGTCAGGAGAGAATAACAAATCCAGTGAAATGTTACTGTCCTGGCCTGCTTGTTCTTGCCGAAACCAACCAGAACAAGTGTTGTGTTCTCTAGAGGAAATTAACTTTAATTGTTCAAACTGCTGCTAAATCTCTACTTTGTTTAAATTGTATAGAGCAAAGGGTTTTCTCTCAAATCCCTTTTGTATATTAAGAATAATAGAGCAGCATATTGCCTAGTAATGGATACATGTTAAGCTCAGTCTCTGTTCAGTTAATGATTCCTTATAAAAACTACTAATTTAAAGAGAGAGATTAAGTTTTTTTTCTGTGAGCCAAATGTAAAGGAAAAACAATTGCATTTAAAAGGTAAGCTGTGCTCCTTAATATAAGAGATATTTGTATACTGTGTGAGGAAAAAACATGCAAAAGAATGCATTGTAAAAAAGGACTTACTCGTTCTTACCTAAATCTCAACTATACAAAGTAACACAACAGACTCACACACAGCCTGAAATTATCTGGAACACCTCCTTCAGTGTGTCCCGTCTACCCTTGAGTGATGTACTAGAGTGATATCTGAGAGGAATTGTGCCACCCCAGATTCTAATTCGCCTTCCTTTGAGACATAGCAAGGTGGTCAAAATTCTTGGATGGATATGCATCCATCATCCAAACTCCAAATGACCCTGACTTACTAGTGTGGTGGTTGATTTATGGTAATGCCTAGATGCCTCAACCGAAATCAGAGGTTCCTTTGTACTAGTTGCTGTACATACACATAATAAGAAACAGCACGTGATCCCAAAATCTTATAGTATAAATAGACAAGACAAAGGGTGAAGGAAAGGAAGTGGTGTTCCCATTTAAAGAGGGGGAACCAAGGCACAGAGTGATACAGTGACTTGCCCAAGCCTACGCACAGGAAATGTCATAGATACAGGAACACAGATCTCCAGAGTCCCTTTCCATTGTCCTACCCAGAAGACCATTGTTCCTCCCTGACCTTTGTCTGTTGATGAAGTTAAGAAAAATTGCCATTATGTTTCCAGTATCTATGGTGATTCTCTGAAGTCACCCTCAAGGATTTCCATGCCAAAGATCACTTGCCATTTCTGTCTTAGGAAAGCAGAGCTGGAACACCATGCGCACAAGGATACTTGGAATCCTGACTGTCCTGATACCCAGTCTGAGAGGCTTTTTTGAATTTTACCAAGAAAAATAACTGGAAGGTGATTGACATCCCAGGTGGGGATTTTGATGCTGTGTGATGCAGTGGACAGTGGTTGACTCAATAAGACCTTTCAATTGTTGGACTTTGTAGAAGTAGAAAACATAATGTAAAATGGGGTAAAGTTGCACTGTATTTGTTTGGGGAGGTTGGCCATGGTGCTTTGTTGGTTTTGATGACAGGAGAGGCTTGTTGGTTAATAGTAGGCAGAGTGCCAGAATCTTGTAAATTTCTAGAGGAGATAATTTTACCAAAATCCCTGGAGAGGAGATTTTCTTAAATTATGGCTACCTCAGACTTGTTTGTTTAAAAAACATCTTTTTCTCTGCTTTACAAGTTCCCCATAGCAGTCAAAACTTTCCAATTATCCAGAGCTCCAAGATGTAACAACAGAGCTAAAAAGGCTGGTTAGTCACTTAGAGGTACTAGCATTACTGCTCACAATTTAAAAAAAAGATGAAGAGGCAGGGTTATGCTTTGAAGTCATCTTTGGGAATGGGTTAATGCTTCAGGGTTAATGCTTTTTTGTGTGTTTAGTGCCTAAACCAGTATGCCACTTCTATATGTATGCTTTGCATCCAACCTTCAGAAAGTTTTGTTTCGTTAGACAAAAGCATTGGCTAACGGAACACTCGGTTTGTATATTGCCCTGTGGTGGCTTATGATGCTTAGAGGCCAGTTGTACCATTAGGAAGTTCATGGATAAAAATATTAATTTTAAATGGACAACAGTTTGAATTAAGGCCTGTTTGGAAGAGGTTGTAAAATGAATGTAAATGTGAAAGAGGTTGCATATGAGGGTAACTGTTCATTTGCGAAGGGCTTTTCTGTTGATTTTATCTCCACCCTCTTTACTGCACAACTTCTATCCACTATCAAGTTTAGAACTTTTGGGTTTTAAACTGGATTTAGAAAACTTGACCCCAAACCTTCTTGGAGCAAGAAGAAAACATTCTTGTTTTACCCAAAAGCTGCGGTGCAGTCATTCATCCAAAAACAGTTAATGAGGCTGGTGCATTCCCTTATAAGCTCTTCCCATGGCACAAAACATTAGAGGGCTTTAGAGAGGAGTGTTAGAGGCAAGAAAGTCCACAAAGTTATCTGGTAGCTTTGTCAGAAAGCATTTGGCAAGATCTATTGTGGTGGAGAGCCAGTCTGATGTTAATAAGGCCTCACTTCTTGTTGGCACTACCCATGCCAGAAATTTTAGAAACAGATGCTTCAAAAACAGGCTGGGGGGCTTCCGTGGTACATCAGAGTTTAAGTGGCTGTTGGAAACTGTCAAATCTCCTTAAGCATAAACAAGCTGGAGCTCCTATCAGTCTGGAGAGCACTCAAGAAACTTCAAATTGAAGAGGCTTTCAGTGTATAGGAACTAATGGACAACAATACAATGGCAGTCTGTCTTGCCAAACTAGGGACTTGCCGGTCAGAATGGATTACATTGCCAGCCATAAAGATTCTATTACCAGTCCTGAGAATGTAGTAGTGGATGTTCTGTCCTTGTCCAAAGGCTGCTTTGAAATGATCGCACACTGTTTTTGTCAGATGGTGGGCGCACAGGCTTCTTCTATGCTAGCAAACTTTGTAGTAATTAATCAGCACCAGGGTTAGCAATGATGAAGGCTGTAGTATATGTAGGACTCTGTTTTTAACTACTGTCATGTCTGAGATTCTGGTGATAAACTCCTGTGTACCCTGCAGCTTCCACTACCAGTTCCATTGTTATGCACTGGAATTATTGCTTCCATTATGGTAGTGCCCAAAAGTGAGGTCCCAATTGTGTTGGGCACTGCACAAACATAATTAAATATGTTTTCATAAATAATTGTATATATTATGAAGTTGACTAGTGGCTGCATCTCCTCTTTACAAGATCTGGAAATTTTTTGCCAGGAATGCCACTCACAAGCCTTGAGATACTTCATGAGGTTTGTAATCAAAGGAACAGTAGGGGGAGATATATTTCCAATAGGCTGAAATATCCTGGTTTCTTAAATAAAGATTGGATTTAAAAAAAAAAATGCTGTAGTTCAAAATGGATTATTTGGAGGAAGTTCTGTGGCCTGTTTTACAGAGGAGGTGGGAGTAGATGATCACAATGGTCCCTTTTGGCCTTGGAATATATGAACCTTGAAACCATTTCCCCCTTTTTCCACAAGGATTTGGGAAAGTTTTGAAGGCTGAATTGAGTAGATGTCTCTGAATACTCCCCTTCTGTCTCCACTGGGTGGTCATGGTTATTTGGGAACCCAGATTGTTGTCTTTACCTTTATTTAGCAAAGCCCAAATACAGAGATGTCCACAATTTTCATCTATAATCATGTTCTGCAGGTGCCTAAATATGTAGCCCTGCACTGTTGACTCTTGGGCCAACCAAGCAAAAGTCAAATGATTATTTTCAGGACACATCCACTTAGTTTTTCAGGACATGAGTTTGCAATGTAATATGTCTGCAGACTGATGAATCAAAATTCAATAGGACATTAACTCCTCTTGTAAAACTAAAACTAATGCATGATTAGGAGACTGAATTTATTGGCCTCTTAGGTTTCCTTTCATCCTAAAGATACTTATCCAAAAGTCTTTGTATCCTCCCGTTTTTGTGACTATATCAAAATAGTGCACATGCACACATGCACTACAGAAAATATTTAAAAAAAAATATAAAAATTGTGGAACTAATAGGACTTCTGCTCAACTTCACTGTCCAGCCACTTTGCTTTTGATTGCACTCAAATTTCCTATCACTTTCTTATACATTGACTTTTAAGATTAATCTCTTTGGAGGCATAGATCCAATCTTCTGACTGTCTGTAATGTGCCTATGCTATCTCAGTGACTAGTATGTTCTGTGCTACAAATGCATTGTTTGCATTTTTATGCATACAAGTTCACTTTTAAAATATATTTCCATTGTAGCTAATGTGCTCCAGTGGCACTGGACTAGAGTTCGGAGAGCTGAGTCTATTCCTGGCTCCTCCACTGCACTGTGGTTTGTCATTGAGCAAGTCACTTCATCTGTGTCTCAGTTTCCACCTTTGTACAACAGAGGTGATACTAATCCTTGTGTATAAAAATGTTTTGAGGTATGTGGATGAAACGTGCTACTTTGTATAAATAATTAAATATTAATTGGAGAAGGGATTAGAACCTTGATATCTCAACTCTCCGGTGAGTGCCCTAACCACTGGGCTATAGAGTGATTTTCTCTTCTTCTGGGCCACTGAATACTTAACTACTTATCTAAAACAACAGTTTCAACAAATGAAATTTGAGAAGGTGCCTCATCAAAGTACCCTATAGCCCAGTGTTCAGGGCACTCTTCTTTTGAAGTTACTGATTTTTTTTTTTTTTTTTGGACTGAAACAATTTGCCTAAATTCAGAATTTATTAAATGTTTTGGTCAACCCAGATCTGCATTTTTTTTTTTTTTGGTGGAAAAAAGTTTCAGCTGAAAAATTTCTCCTAGTTCCATGTAAGAGTCAAGTATTATCTTTTGTCTTGGCACTAGTACTTGATTAAGGTAAAAATTTACTTGGGATGCGTCTTATTTCAGTTAATATTCTACAGGTGCCTGGTAGCAACCAGTATTGCTGGGTTTCCACTTGCATTCTAAGATCCCACTTTTCTGTTGCTCATAACTTTCTTAAATTCCTTCTGGAATGCCCATCCATGGCTTGTGTAATACAAAGATGGATTTTTGTGTTAGTTAGGTAAGTGTAAAAAAAATAAATAAATAAACTTCTCCTGTCTATTCTGATGGAAGAGATTGGCCTTACGTAACAAAAAAATAGCCAGTACTAGCTAGAAATATCAAAAGTCAACTTACTTAATTCTTTGCTTTTTAAAACTAACTAGATTTCAAGTTGTTGTCACTCTGACAATTTCTTCTGCAATATTAACTTTTCCACATAGGAAACACTTAATATCTTCCTTGATACAAATACATTTTAGTATATTAGTGTTGATGTATCTATACTATAAAATGTAGAAAATGACTGGCAACCTTGTGGCAGAAACATTGGATTTAGGAAACTTGGCTGAATTGATGTTAGTTTTTTGCAATTAATTCTATTAAAGATGACTAAACTTCAGTTTTGCAGTGATACATTTTATAGTTATTTAGTATGTTAGACAATATTTGACAAAGTGACTGAAGCTCACTTGTGTGGACTGACTTCTGTAATTTTAGTTTTTATAGATTCCTGATACTATATTAGCAAGGCTTGCTAATGGGTTTTCTTGATCTTACACAACACATGGCAAGAGGAGGGGGGGAGATTATTTGTATGTCACTCATAAAGGCATAATTATATACCCAGATACAAATATCGCTCTTGTTTGACCCTGGATCGGGCATTTTCAGAAAGGAATAAAATTGTTGTTTTTTGGTATTGAACAAAATTATTGAACAGCATTTATTTACGTATTTCCACTTGACCAAGAGGCCAGTTTTGGAATACTTATACATAAACATCTATATGCATGAATTTGGACATTAATGAAATCGTTTTTCATTTAGTTGCACTTAACAGTAAATCAGAAATCAGTAAGCAAAAGTTTTTCATCGTTTCCTGCTACAAGTAATTACTGAATAATTAACTTTTTTTTATTTTAAACTTTTTAAAAAAGGAAGGTTTATAATGGGAATAATTATTGAAGGGTAGGCAGTATGGCAATTTAAACTGTTTTCACTAATGTCAGAATCATAGAGTAAATGTTTTATTTTTTTTTTTTGGTCTTAAATATAATAATTGGAAGCTGGCATATTGACATTCTTTAGATCAGGCGTTCCCAACCTTTTACTCAGCATGACCCCATTTAAACACTGAAAATTTTTGGCGACCCCAGCAGACAAGTCATGGCATTGCAATGCTTATAGTATTTATATTTTTCATTTAAAACATTTAAAATCATTTTAACATTTTTAAATAAAAAATGCAACACTGAATACAAAGCCTAAAATAGCTTTTAAATCCATTTATCTGACATTTTACTCGTCTATCATCTACTGTCCCATCATGCTTTGTCATCTGTAAGTCATTGACTGCTGGGATGCACTTTCCATGTGCTGTAATGCAACTTTCTGTTCTGCACCATTCATTAAAGAACAAAACGCATACAACTGCAGTCTCTCAATCTTCAGGGCACCTTTTGTTTTGGTCTGTGTTTGTACTGCACCTAGCAAAATGGGGTCCTGGTGCATGATTAGGGCTCCTAGGTGCTACTGTAGTACAAATTATTAATAATAATAATAAATAATCAGGATCTGAAATGCATCCTCTGCAACCCCTTTAGTAGTCAGATTTAATCCAATAACAAAGGAAATTTCAGTTTAAGAAAACCAGGATAATCTGTTTGCATAAAAAATGGAATTATGATTTTTAAAAAATGAATATTGTAATTAGCATTTTAAATGATAAAAATTAATGTATATAAAATGCCATTATTTTGGCAGGAAAAAAAATGGTTTCTCTCAGATTCATCTTATTCAGCTGGTCTTTTATCTATGCTTCCACTCTTCCTGTATGTAACTTTCCACAACTAATTCTCACCCACCTGTGCATTAGTAAACATTTCCCATCTAATTCCTCCAGAAAACCAATGCCCCTCCACTTCCAGAAAAGAGAAAGACAAGGCATGTTGGAGAGGAAGGAAAATGGATGCTTGATAGCAGTAGAAAGTGAGACTTAAGAGTGTGGGAAGGGGGCACACTGCAGAGATTCTGGGCACTGCTGTTATGTATAGATATCCAGCAGCAGGCTGCTGTAATGTAGGCTGTTCCCCGGTGCTGTCTCAGTTTTGCCAAGTGTGGCTCTGGCTCCCAGATCAGCTCAGACACTGGAGGATACAAAATGCCTTAAAGCCACCTTATCCCTTTTCCCCTGGTCAGCAAATTTTGTTGTGCTGTACCTCTTTAGTGCCTTGAAGTAATTGTCCTCACTCATCTCACCATCCACAACATTGTGACCACACCCCTCCCTGCTCTCCTGCCCCAGGCAGCCCCATCACACCAAGCACTGTAACACTCCCCATCTCTTCTGCCCTCCGCGCACTGTGCCTCCCTCTTGCCCCAGCCCCCAGCAGTACCTCCTCCCTTCCAGGGCTGCCGCTGCGGGCCAGGCACTTCTGGGTGTCATGACGCGCCCACGACTCACGGTGGTGGGGAGGAGTGAGGCTGTCTGCCCGTGACCTGACCAGGCCGGTGCCGCTGCTGCCCCGAGCAGGCCGGAGCCCTGCCCCGTGCCGCCCAGTGCTCCCGGCTGGGAGCTGTTGAGCATCTTTGCGAACCCATTTTTTATCGTTATGACCTCAAATGTTGGGAACTGCTTCTTTAGATGCTTAGTAAGACTAAGGCAATTGGATTCAGAAATCAAAACCTTTAAAAACAGTATGTGCTATTTTTCTTTTTAAACAGTTATATAGTGACTTTAGTGTCTTATACATTGAGAGGATCAAATGACTATGAAACATAAAGAAAAAATAATGTCCTGGGTCACCCTTCTAGAAGAAATACCTATGGAGGAGGATTTGTGGATAGAAAACTCCTTGAGAGTTCTTTTGTCCCACTGTTGACTTTTCTTTGTACATTTCTGGAGGGGAATCAGGAAGATGTGAGAATGGGGACTAGCTTGGGACTTGTGGCTTCTGGAGCTAAGGGATTCACAGGTGGGCAAAATGCTGCACGTGGATGCCCAGGGCCCACATGCCACCTCTGATTCCCTGACAGAGCTGCTTCTATGCCCTAAAGACGTCTCTCTTAGACGGGATTTCGCCAGACCTCAATGGCACATAGTTAAGCCCTAGTTCCGCCACTCTTGCATGTCAGTGGACTGTTGCTCCCATATGAGAGCGCCATTACAGTCCACTCATATGCAAGAAGTTGCTATATCTGTATTTTATGGATGGGTTGGGGAAGGTTGTCAAAGGAAGTTTTATTAATTGGTACAGGCAAACCATGAATATTTCCATTATTAAAATCTCCCCCCTGAAAAAACAACTGCATAATATAGCAAGAGGTCAGGGAAGAAATCTTTACTTGGAGGGCGGGGGAGAAATAATCCAGATTTAATAGACCAATAAGGTATCTTCAGAAAGCAAGAAAATAAATAATATACTAATATGGGACTGAAAGGCACTAATACCCATGAAATTGAGGAGTGGAAAAAACTAGAACTAGAACTGGGTAATGATTCCTTCCTTATTCCAGCCCTCCTCTTTCCTCCCCGATGTTACTCAGAAGATTGGAGCTGTGATTCAGAAGCATCTCAGGAATGGCAGAATGATTGTGGGGCACTTTGTTTTCTCTGATTCTTGATATGTCTTGAAATAGAGAGCAGATGTTATCCTGGAACAACTAAACTTGAGAGAGACCGTTTTGTAGGATTTTAAACATTCTTTCTATTTTAATATTTTAAGATGCTGCTATTAACATAAATGTATTAATAAATTTATTTGAACTATGAGTAAAGTTGACAGGGTCCCTGTAGCTATTTTCTATTGAAATAACTGTTCTAACTTCTAATTGGCATGAGGAAGTAATTTGCCCTGGTGACTTGTGTATTTTATATCTCGTAGTGAAACAGTTTTAGTTATGAGTTAAATTGTGATTTTTCTTTTTCTTCCTTACAGGAGGCAAACTGTGGTCTTACATCAGTAAATTCATAAACAGAAGCCCCGTAGAAAGCTTTGAAATTCCTGAAATCAGAAGTTCTACTGAAATTCACCTGCAGCTGCCAACTCCTAGCCCTAAAGAAATTAGCAGTAGTGTTGACTCCAGAGAAAGCAATGGGGGGAACATGCTGAAAGTTATACCGCTGAAGAGCAGCCGTACACCAAGCTCTCAAGATGACAGTAGTAACCAGGAAGATGGCCAAGAAGGTTCTCCCAAATGGATGGATTCTGGGTCAAGTTCAGAAGAAGAATGTACTACTAGTTATTTAACATTATGCAATGAATATGGGCAAGAAAAAATTGATCCTGGCTCTTTAAATGAGGAACCTGTGCTGAAACCAGAGGGAGAAAGTCTTAAAAACAAAGACTTAGGATGCTTACAGGCACATACTTTAGTTGGGAATGATAACTTCAGCTCTCAGATCACCTCTCAGGAACTAAAGTTTTTCACTGAAGATGCTGACTCAGAAGTAGTTAATCCTACTAGGATATCAGACTCATTAAGTAAATCCAAGCACAGCCCCATGGAATTTTTCAGAATAGATAGTAAAGACAGCACCAGTGAACTTCTGGGGCTTGATTTTGGAGATAAACTGTATAGCTTAAAATCAGAATCTTTAAAGCCATTTTTTTCTGCACCAGATCATGATAGGAGCCTTGAGACCATGGAAAGCAAAGTGGGCTTTAGAGCCCATGACACCATAAGCCGGGGTTCCAATGACTCTGTGCCAGTAATTTCTTTTCAGGATGCTGCTTTTGATGATGTAAGTAGTGTTGATGAAGGAAGGCCTGATCTTCTGATAAATTTACCTGGTGTATCAGAGAAACTGGAAGAAGCGGCAGTGGTTAGGCCAAAAAAGACTGATATAGACATCTTGGAAAGCAAACTGTTAGAAACCCCTGATGTCTTACAATTAAATAATAGTACAGAACAATGCAAAGCTCTTGATCAAAAGTTAAATCATGTGGTGCCAGAATTGGACCATCCTAGCAAGGAATCAGAAGGACAATATGATGTCACTCAGGAAGTTGTCAGGACACTATTTACATCTGACATTGACGTGGCTAGTTCAGAAGACCTGGCTCAGGTTCAAGGACTCAGAGCAATTTCTTCCTCATCTTTAAATGCAACAAGCACAGAAGAAAATTTCTTATTTATTTCTAACCCACTCTCAGGTGCTAAAGAATATAGCTCAGATGAAGGCACAGTAAGTAATCAAGCAGTGTTGCTATTTTCTGATCAAACTGAAGATTTTGGTAAAGAAAAAACAAACCCTGCTCTGTTACCGAAAGCTGAAAGCAAAGAGACAGTGTTGGAGGGCAAGAGTGAAATTGCACTAGAAGGAGAGAAGGAAATACATCAAATTTTTCAGGACCTCGATGAAAGACTAGCACTAACCTCCAGGTTTTACATCCCAGAGGATTGTATTCAAAGATGGGCGGCTGAAATGGTTGTAGCCCTTGACGCTTTGCATAGAGAAGGAATTGTGTGCCGCGATTTGAACCCAAACAACATCTTATTGAATGATAGAGGTCAGGAACTTTTGCAAATGCATTTCTTTTTATTCGCTGTTGCTTCCAATTAACTGGGTAGGCGTTTTATCTTGTAATTAGTATCTTCATTTCCTGTCTAGAGCTTCATTATCAGTGCAGCAAATTCACCCCCAGTAATAGCTTCTAGTACTTAATGATGCCATTATTCTTAATGATACTGTTTTTAGCTACAAAAGGAGTAATTACAGTTCACTTCTGCAGAAAATGGAAGGGAAAAATGTTTTGATTTCTCCTGTCGTTTTGTTTTTAGGACACATTCAGCTAACGTATTTTAGCAGGTGGATTGAGGTTGAAGATTCCTGTGACAATGATGCTATGGAGAGAATGTACTGTGCCCCAGGTTAGAGCAATCACCTAAAATGTTTCACTTGGAAAACAGATCAGTAGTTTTTCATTTTTTCTCATGGAGCTTTTATAACATACTTTTCTTTGGGACCTCAAGTTCATGCAATATCTGATAGGGTTGTTTCTGACTATCTTAGAATCTGAGAGAACTGGTAACTACACCGTTGTTCAACTGACCTGTAGAGTGATTTCTTAGATAGCTCCTCTAAAAAAGATTATTGCCCTGAACTTTTGGTTTTTTTAAGGAACATTTTGTTTTCCTTAGGATGTTTTCAGTTTCGGTGAGGTGCATGCCTGATCACTGAAAAGGATAATTAAAGAAAAAAGAGCACTTCAGACTGCATTTTCCACAAAAAGATTTTAAAAATACTAACTTCATCAATATACAACAATAATAGAAACATAAATCTTACAACATCTTTAAATATACAAAATGTGGGAGGCATCTATGATGAGGAAAATTGGGCTTTGAAATAGTTTAGAGATTGATATCTTTTCTTAAAACCATTTTCATTAAATCCAATGGGATAAAATGTGCATCTTAGTTTTTCTGCTAAATGTTGTGCTTGAAACTGAAAATCCCTAATTTTAATTCTTGATATTACAGTGGTCAAGTGGTAATGCCTGCTAAAATTGAGATGGCTACACAGTTTCACTTATGAAATTTTGAAAACAAAAGGTTATCAACTCATTTAAAAAAACCCCAAAAGCCCCAAATTATTTTAATGACTGAAATTTTTCACTTGTGGGTTCTGTCTAGAGATGAACTGTTTTCGGGTTGCTTGAGCAAAATCTATTCAGTTATTTGAGCTCTCTGTGGAAGGGGAAAACTTTCTTGTTTTAAAATGCCTCCTACACTTCCTGCTGAATTCACAAACAGGTTGAACTTTGAAACTTGGCATGTAGGTGGTCCATAACTAAGGCATGTGCATAGTCCTTGATCAAGTTTGATAAAGATTGATTGAATAATAATGTTATAAACAATTTAAAAGATGGCATTTGAACTTGTTAACTTAGTACTGAGTAGCCCTTCACTCTGTGAGTTAGTCCCATTAAAAGCAAATGGAAGAAAGGGCTTCTCATTGTGAGTAAGAATGGTAGAACATGGTCCATTGGCAGCTGCTAGAAGTTGAATTTGGACCTCCCACTGTGACATTGCACTTTGTCTCTGCCCAATCTGACCTGCACAGAGGCTGCCGCTGGGCCAGTTTACAGGACGAAGATTATAATGTCTCTGAAACACAGCCAAATACTTTTTATATTTTAAAACAACACAAAACACCTCACTACCTTAACCTGAGGAACAGGAAAATCTGCAGATCAGTGGTGCCAAGGTTTTTGCACATGGTCAAAGTTTCATAGGCCATGGAGCATTGCCCTACCACTTTTAAGCAGTGGTCCCAAGCTACTGCCAGAGTGGCCTGGGATATTGCTCTGGCTGCATAGTTGCAATGCCTCTGAAATTGGACCCGGCTAGAAGAAGGGCTGGTGGAGCAATGGCTGGGCCAAATTTCAGTGAGTGCCATTGCGACCTGGCGCACAGAGCCACAACGCTACTCAAATTTGGCCTGGCTGCTCCTCCGTCCAGATGGAGGGGTAGTCAGGCCAAAAGGTGTTGTGAGCTGACACATCAGGAGTCTGTTCCTGTATGGCAGAGCGCAGGGGAGTCAGCCGAGAACTTGGTTCTTGGCGGCACTGGCTCATGCATTGTATGGGTAAGAGAAAGGGGAAACTCTGGGTATGCCAATATTGCAATTAAACACCCACGGCTGGCCCATGTCAGCCGACTCCGGCTTGCAAGGCTTGAGTGCAGGGCAGTAAAGTTGTAGTGTAGATGTTCAGCCTGGGGCCCGAGCTCTGGGACCCCACAAGGGGGAAGCGTCCCAGAGTTTCAGTCTGGGCCAAAATGTCTACATCATTTTACAGCCCTGCAAGCCCAAGTCAGCTGACACAGACCAACCACACGTTTAATTGCAGTGTAGACATGCCCTCTGTGCCTGAGGGAGACCCGGGGTCTCTGCAAGGGGATGGGGGTCGGCAGAGAAGCGGGGTCCCTGCTGGGGGTGGGGGTGGAATTTGTTCAGCAAGAAATATCTGAATTGGTGCCATTGCTGGCCATCCCTCCATTTTAGAGTTCTAGCAATTTCTGTTGCTTTTTAAAAGGTGAAAAAACCTATCTTTCTGTTGCCAAGGTGCTTCCATCATAGTGCAAACAATGTGCTGCTGCCTTGTTAGACCAGCCTTGCAGGAAGCTTTCTTCATCAGAACAGTAGTGGTAGCAAAGATGGAAACACATCCTGTCCCCACTCCATTGCCTTCATGAGGTGTGGACTTCAAAGACTTACGGCAGCCATTTTAATGACTACACAGTTGGAGGCCTCCTTTGACCCCATAAGCTCTAAACAACCAAATACTCCCTGCAGTTGTGCAGAGTTGACCAAACAGATGAAACAAAATGTAAAAATCACCAAAATGCAAGAGTTAAGGCTTCCTGCACCATCATTAACTCTGCTTCAGTGCACGTTTGTAGTATTGATCTGGAGTTTTCTTGGGTAAGCCTCCAATCCTGCAGTTTGGATCTGTGTGCGTGGACTTTTGCATTCATAGAGCCTCACCGACATCACTGGAACACTGTGCAATTGTGTGTGTCTGCAAATATCTATCCAGTTAAAGGATAGGGGTCTGCATATGTAAATATTATATATGTGCAAGTTGGTTGAGTTAATGTTGCTGTAGGATTCTTAACTTCTACACTTCCTGATTGCACAGATAATATTAAGACTGTGTAACATTGCATTAATGTATTTTTGGACATTAATATTGCATACACTGTAAATGTTTGTAGTAACTTAACAAGAGAGTGTTGCTTTGAGTGGAGGAACATTTTATTTTGAGTAGCAGACTCATTGCTGTACCTAGTAATAACAGATATTGCTCAGTCCAGACTGGCTCTTTAGAGTTCCCGCTATTTAATCACATTGCTCATCATTAGATAGCTAGTTTCAGTCTGCTTCCATCAGGTTCAGGAACACTCCAAGTGTATGATGCTTGAGTGATCATCATTCTGTTGAGAACCCAAGTCTCTGCTCTATCAGGACAACATATCCCTCCCCCCCTTACAATTGTCTGCTTTAAAATATTACTTGTATTCAACAACACTGTAAGAAGCTGTTCTTTTAAGTTACTTATTTGCTTTAATTACACATTGGCAATCGAAAAAGAGTTCTTATGTGAAAACATTGCCATCAAGATTCTGTTATTATAGATACTATACAGATTAGCTATTCTTGAGATGCAATTCTTTATTTGTATCAATTTTTGGACACAGGTTCATCAACAGAAATGGCAGAAAATTGATCTGAAAGTTTAACATGTAGCAGGGTAGCATCAATGTAAAATCAGACTGCTGTGTAAAAAGTTTAAAAAATGTTCAACGCTTGTGTTTACAAGTAACACTGGAGATTGCCTGAACTGAAAGAGATGAGAAGAGAGAGAATCAATAGGTTTACTTTGACTATTTCCTCATTTAAAGTCAGCAATTTCCCTGATTGCATGGGTCTTTGACAACAATGGCGTGGGGAAGAGGAGAGTAATATTTAAAAAGAAGAAATGGGAAATTGGACTGTCTAGTTAGGCAAGGACAGGTCGGGTAGGAAGGAGAAAGGTAAAAAGATTTTTTTTAATTTGACTAGATTTCAAGGATTAGTTTCTTTTTAAACTTAACTTTGGACACTAAATAATGTGTCCATCTCACTGTGGTATCTGAGAGAAGAATAAGATTTTAAGAAGCTCTTTGTTTACCAATGTGCTAATGTACCAGAATCTAACCACTGGAATAGATTAAGAAAATGGCATTTTAGTGTTTAAAGTCTCTCGTCAGTGGGGCTCATATGGGGCCAGAAGTCCCTCCCTGTGGCGCTCATTGCAGGACCAAGGCCTAAGAAATCACTCTAAAAATTGAACTCAGGAGTATAGAACAGTGTCTGATTTTGTAATAAAATAACCAACACTATTATAGAAGCAGCCATCATAGCCTTTAGACTATTTAAGACAAGGGATTGTCAGTTCTCACTAAAACCCATCAAGAGCTGAGATGAAATGTGACCGCGCATCTATAAAATGATATTGTTTTCCTCGCATTTATATATATTAAATATGAAAGGGCTCCTTATTAATGATAAAGTGGCAAGAAAATGGAAAAATGAAGGTTTAAAAAGTTGCCCAGGATATTCTTATGACAACATAGTCAACTTTCTGTTAAATAGCAATATAAATTTATATCTTGCATAAATTAAAAGCTTCTTTCAGGAAGGATTAATCTTTTGCAAGAAGTTACGTTTTTCACAGTTGACCAGCAGGTGGCATTGTACCATTAATGGATTTATGTTGTTGACTGGTTGGCACCCTCCTTTGCCTGACTTTAGATAAGATCTGTAGACTAGAGAAGAGCTTTGTTGTAATTATTTGCATAACAAGAACTTTGAGAGTTGTAGAGTGTTCTAGTATGGCATATATTGGTAAAAGTGGAAAGTCCCTTAGCTCCTGGGGTAGGTCTACTTTAATAAAGTCCAGGCTGATAAATAACTCAATAACAAAGCTATCTGTAGATGTTTAAAAATAGTGCCTATATTATACTTTGATTAATAGCCAAGCCAAATCTTTGCTGTCCACCCATGATAAGTCAGATTTTGTTTCTGTGAACTATAAGGGAAATAAGGATGAATTATAAATCATTCCTCATAAACTCAGCACATTAAGAGCAAAAAATGTGGATTTTTTTGGTCAACATGAATGTACCATAAATATAACAAATGTGTTTAACAAATTTATAAACCCACAGATGAGAATTTTCACTGCATTAACTCTGAAGTGCATAATGTTTGCTTACCATCACCTTTTTTACATTATTTTTTTGTTGTCTAAATAGTTTAAAAATGTGCTAAGCTGCTGATGTCTGAATAAAAAGTAAAGTTGTCACCAGTTCATGATGAGAATGATTCACTTCTGTTTAAACAGCCCTTTGCTCTCAGTGCCCCCTGAGAACTCTTATCACATATTTGTTCCAAAAAAAAAAAAAAAGAGAGAGAGAAGAAACCACCCCCCACACAACCCATTATCCCTCTGCCCCATGCTTTATAATATCAACAGTGTAACTTTTTTATCTCTTGGTTAATGTGCCTTGGTATTTTGAGGGGGAAAAAATTCCAGTAACAGATTCAATTTACAAGGACAGAAACTTGAGCAAATGCCAAGCTAGCGGGGGGGGGGGCATTATTCTGCTCTATAAATAAGTTTAAAAAAGAAACAAACACACGAACCTGTGAATCAACATGTTTTGGTCTAAGTGAGGGGGGAAAAGCAAGATAGATAAATTTTGAAATGCAAATGATCACCTTCTGTTATTTAAGTACAGTTTTTGCCAACTTTGTGCTCATAGATTTGAAGAATCGTTGCCATTTAAATAATACAATAACCCTGTGACACTCTTGGTAAGGTGTAGATAATCACAAGTTTATAAACTTTTAAAGAATCCTAGCCATTGTTTGTTTATATCTGTGAGAAAGCCAAAACATAAGTGGCTGCAGCTGCAGCCATACCAGGAGCATCTGGATACATACCTGACCAAGATTAGGTCTTGTTGATAAAGCAGAAAGAAGTCATTTTAGTATATTTTGTATCTCTGATTTCCAAAGCAAAGCGCTGCAGATAAAATCTACTGTTTTAACATGTGTGAACATACATCTCGTGTCCCCCGCATCCCCCATACTGCAGGGTGTATTGATTTAAATCAAGGTGATTTTAAATTATGATTTTAATCACCAGGTGGAACACCTCGATTTAAATCTATTTTAATCAAATTTTCCATTTGTGCTTCACTTATTTTCTAAAAAAAGATGCATTCTCATTTATAGGTATAACCATTAAATAGAGTCTTTACCCTATATCCGGTAAACCTTTTTGTTACCTAGTGATGAGATTCATGATGGTGTTTCCTGGAGTCAGAGGCTAGGTCCCAATGTCTGTGATGACTTTGTCAGTGTCTTGTACCCGGTAGCACAGCCCCGGGACCCCTCACAGGATCAAGCCCTTAAAACAGTACATGATCTATTTTGCCATATTTATAAAGTTTGACCTCAGAAGTTGGATATTTCCCCCGCCGATTCTTTCCTTCTAAATTGTAATTCAAAGTTTTTGATAGTTTCCTTGATTAAGCATATTTATTTTTTATTTCAATGTTTTAAGAGATTTAGGCCATATCATATTTTGTATTAAATTCAGATTTGATTTGAAACCAGTTTATTTTTAAAAAGAAAAACATATTATAATTTAATTAACACCATCAACAAATCTGACTTAAATAAAAAATTAAATAATTGATTTTTATCCACCCTGCCATATTGTATGTGTCTCGCATCCAAATCGCCCTGCTAGTTAGAAGGGAAAAGTCCTATCTGATGACTATGATGTTATCAAAGGGCTAGGTTTCATAGCTGCAGCATTGTAGACTGAAATGTGATGGGCTTTTCTGAACAAATAAAATCCAATACTACCTTTTATCACTTTTAGCAATAGGATTGCAGTATGTAAACTTATGATTGACTGAGTTACCTTAGCCATCATCCCAACATATAACCATGGCATATTTTTCATTGGTATATCACAGCTGTGAAATCTAGCCCACTGATAATGCAATGGTGATGAGAGAACAGATGAGTTATGAAATCCCATTCTCCCACCTGCTCTTTTATTTCTAACAGTGAATCTTAAACAAGCTGAGCATGTAGAAAGACAGACACATAGTTGAGATTTTCAAGCCAGCAGGGGGATCTAAGTACAGAATTCCCATCAATTTCTCTTGTAGGATACAGAAAAGACGTGAAGGAAATAGACAGTTCTAGTCATACATCTTAGTATTTTGGTGACTTCACAAGCCAGTTGATGTGACCAGACCCCCGGTGCATCATATAACTGTATATAATTGCACATAAGTATATCAGTATATTTGGTTTAGATCAAACCAGTATTTACTGTACACTGTATAAAACCTACCAAAATCAAAGATTTGTAGGTAAATATTTGTTTAGTCCAAAAAAAGCCCAAATTGTTTCACACCACAACCTGAGCTCCATGCTCCTAGTTGTGAAATGAGAGCTTCAATTTTGCTCTTAGACAGTTTCCTACAAGCAAGAAAAATACAGCTAATGGTTAGAAGCACACAATATTAAAAAAAAGTCAAAAATATCAACATTGGTCTTTATGGCATGATGTTTATTTGCTGGAAAAATATATCCAGCCCTAATTTACCAATTACCTGAAGCCTTATGTATGTGTATATAACTTTCAGTGTGAAGTTGCTGACATTCATTAAATACTGCTGTTCTGTATTACTGCAATTTCATTTGGAGTACATTGTTTAAGAATCAGAGTGCCTATGGTAGATTAAAATACCATTGACCTCTAGAAGTCAAAGGGAGGGTTGGTCTAACGGTTATAGTGCGAGACTGGACTCTGTGGGTTCTATTTCTGGCTTTGCTATTGACTTGCTGTGTGAACTTTATACAGTGTGTGATCCTGAATGCAAAGGAGAAAGTAGCAAGGGAGGATAAAGATAGTTTGAACAGCGAAGGTAGAATCCTTGGCTAACTTGATTGTTAGAAACGTTGTATTTAGGAAACAAGATTGGTGAAGATAATTTAGACCAACTGAATATGGAGGTAAGATCTGGAACTATAGAGAAAACATTTATTTATTGTGAAGTGGGAAATAAAATATTATAGAGCTCTAAAGACCCTGAAGTGCCAAAAAGCCAACAGTTCAACCCCAAAATAACAAAATCCCATGCACATAGGACAAAGGAATTATTGAAAGGAATGGGATTGCAGAGATTATTAAACATCTTTCAGAATTAACTTGTTCATAAGGCATATTTTAAAGTAGCTGTCTTCAGACAAATATGTTCTTGCTCTGCACTCTTTCTGGGCACAATAACTTAAGCAATGAGACATTTAGAATGATGTTTGACTTGCAAAAATCAGTCATTTGCTTTACAATTCTTTCAGTTTGCATGGAACAAAACCCAGTTAATATTTCCAGACGAAACTGTAATTCCCAAAGGAGACATTTGCATGAGGTTGGGCATCAGACTTGAAGTTAATAAGGAAGATTGCTTTGTAATGAAAGTGGAGGCAGCTGATGGGTTAAAGAGCATGTTGGGTGTGAGGTTTGCCACCTTTTGATAATACAGCGGTAAAGAATCTTGGTCTCCTATGGCATCTGACTGTTCTAGAGAAAGTTTTAATTCCATATTGGGTTGCTAACAGGAATAAAAAACATAAACCCCTTTATTTAGTTATCCCTTTTTTTTACGTGACATGAGGAAATTCCTTCAAAAAAGGAATACTGATACCTGTGTGATTTAAATACCTAAGTATGTAGGTTCCTATTTTTGTGCCCAAATTGATCTTGGCAGATGTTCATTTGATTTGCCTCACTACTTTATTGTTTAAAAGACCATGATATACTTTCGATACATAACTATGAATGGTCTGTGTTTCATAAATTGCTAAGACTTTATCAGAGCATTATGACCAAATCTCTTATGTGATGTAGTATTTAGTTACTGTATCTTATGAGATCTTGGCTGACCGAATCTGTGTGGAGTAAACTGGCTTTGGCTCCTTTTATCTGGTTCTTTGCAAATGCTTCTTTACATTCATAAATAATCAAATAAAATGCCAAGCTTTAAAAAAAATTAAATTATGACTATAAGGCAAATAGAATTTCTGGAGTAACTCTAATGACTATACATGCAGTGCTGAATGTTCTGCGTGACAGCAGAGATTGGTAAACACCATGTCTGTCATTTTCAGGGGTTTGTGCTTGTCCTTTCTCCCCATCAATTCTCCTTAATGGTTTTGGCAGGGTTACACAGTGACACCTGATGGTAATTCAGACGAGTTTTGGGTTTGGAGTTTTGGGCTCTGGCCAGTGGAAAAACTATGCTAAATGTTACATTATTGCCACTAGAATGCAGTATAAGTGAAAAGGACTCATCAGAACTTGAAATAATTATTATAATCAATCAACCAAAAGTCAAATGGTATCTTTTTTAATCTTAGGAGAAACCTCTCAATACAAAACTCTAGAGCTTCTGTATATTAGGTTAAGCAATCCTCCATTACATTCAGAAATCAACTTATTTTCACGTGTACTAACTTCAGAACTAATTCAAATTTCTGTTTTGGGAGTTAGTTTCTCCTGGAAAACTTGACTGAATTTTGTTCGAGGTGAATGGAAAGACAAGAAGACCTGGCCTAAACTGCATAGTAGCTGCAAGTCCATTAGACTGCCTCTGAACCTGGTATCTTTTCCAAAAACTGGCACTGATTTAAAAGATCTCATGGTCAGCCTCAGATGAGGCTGCATTTGGGAGAAAAAAATTTCCTGTGTGCCTGTATGTAAAACTTTTTGAGATTTTTAGCATGAAAAGTGGTATTTCAGTGTAAGATATTGTCCTTTATAAAATATATACAATAATGGTGCAACAGGCAAAGTGCATCTTGGTTATAATATTAATAACCATGTAAAGTATTTGCTTCCAACATCAGTTAGTTTGGGCTCCTGTTTCTACTCTAGAACTGGCTTGCATGTTTTGAAAATAAACTGGAAAAAACAAACAAACTGTCAGTTGAATATCAGAAAGGAAGGTACCACTATATATAATATAAATGTTGGGGCCAGGTGAAGGAAAGAAGGCCTTTTAGTCCAGACCAGCAGCTGTATTGGAAGAATAGCACTGAGCCTCCACACAGAAGCTGTTTATCTGCACATCTCTAAATGAAAGTGACTAGCATTTTGCAAAGCTTGTTGTCTTCAGTTAGCAATAGGTGTGGCAGGTAAAGTATTTCTGTGCAGGAATTTAGCATTATTGTGCTGCATTAGCTGATTCTGGTTGTCCCGTGGACCTGAATTACAGGGGAAAGAAAGTAACTCTTTCCGTTTAGTCAAGTTACATTAAGGTTGGATGAACTACTGATTTGTTCACCCTAGTATCTTTTTGTGATCTTGTATACTGTTAATCTCAGGAAACACTAGCACCTGTGTGTGTGTGTGTGTGTGTGTGTGTGTGTGTGTGTGTGTGTGTGTGTGTGTGTGTGTGTGTGTGTGTGTGTGTGTGTGTGTGTGTGTGTGTGTGTGTGTGTGTGTGTGTGTGCGCGCGCGCATCCGAATGTGAATACGGTCCTTAATATAAAGGTTGATAAAGGACTGGCGCAAATAGACCCAACTTATTCATTTAGGCCTATGGGTCAGTACCATTTATTGTCTAAATTACTTTGCTGATGGATAGAGACAAAAATGTTTTCTTAGTAAGGTTAGATATTGTGGTTCACATTTATTGCAATATTAAAGCTTTGAAAAAGCATATGCTCTGTGTGGTATTACATTAGCTGACTTCTGTATATCACTTGAAAGCACTTCATAATCTATAGTTTCTAAATTTTCCCATGAAGCGTAGTTGATATAAAAATGCAGTAATATTGATATGACATTCTAATGTGAGCTGCTCAAAGTAATGGAATGTGAACAGCATATATTTATATGTACCATTTTCAATGACTTTTTAAGGAAAACATCTTACTTTGATTTTAAACATAAAAACAGTGGGGCTTAGGAGGCAAAGCAGCACCTAAGGACGTATGAGCATTGGGGGAATGGAAGGAAAGTAAAGCTAATTTCAATTTTGATTAGTACATATGGATGCTTCACCTAGAGGGCTTTTATCCTTAACATTTTACTTTGGTTTTGGTGACTAATCATTTAGACTCTATAAACCATGTGAACAATCTTTCCAGAACCCTCAGTGTAAATTGAACCTTGTTTTTTGTGGCTGTTTCTTTTTATCCTAATTGCATCATTTTGATGGTATTTGGGGATGAAAGTAACAAGAGGATTTAGTGTCAGTGTTGTGGCTCACATATGTAAAAGACCTGAAATGATACAATTTTCTATTTATAACTTGACAATTTTCTAGTGGTTAGATGTCAGGCCTTGGCGTCAGGAGAACTGGGCTTGTATCGCCGTTTTGCCACTTTATCAATCTCTGCTTCAGCTTGTCCTTCTGCAAAACAAGTGAATTAACATGAAACAACCTCTTGGAAATAGCTTTGAGATTCTCTGGTAGAAGGCACTATGGACTTGATTCTGCAAATAATTGATCAGCATCTGTTACTACCAAGGGTTGTATTGCCCTAACTATACTAGTGAACTTTCTAGTGTAGACAGTATGTTAGTTAAAGAAATCCTGCCCCATGCATGTGATATAAGAGAGTATTAAAAAAAGGAGGCAACAGCTGTATTAAGGGACAGTCCTGCCAGGGGTGAGCATCTTGAACTTGCATTGCAGCGAATGGGAGCGGCACTACTCCTCACTCCACATCTTACAGTATTGGGCTGTCATTGTTTCTTTTTGTCAGGTGGAGAGCTGTAGTCACTGTTTTACTCTCCCCAGCTACAAGAATCTGATGCATCTGTAGTTCCTCTCCTGCCATCTTCATTTTAGTCTGCATTAAAGGATACACAAGAGTTCTTTTTTTCTAAATTGGCAAAATGTGTTTCATAGCAACTGCCATGTGACTATATACTAATCAATGCTCTGTGCTTGGAATCTCGTGTGGATTTTAACACTAGAGCTATTTAAGAGCAGCTATTGCATTTTTGATAGTCAAAATTAAGATCCCCTCTTCACTGCAATCTATTACGCTCCCTATTTTAAAGCAGACAGCTCTGGTTTTTTGGTGGGTTTTTTTAACATGATTTTCAGTCAAGGCCAGGTACTTTCTGTGTGTTACAACCATGGATGTGCAACTGTGTATGATATGAGTGTATACAAGTCACACTGCTGTTTTCTGAACATAGAGAATAATGAAATAAATAGTCTGGATGGCTGCTGAGTATTAGGGAGGGGAGCTTTTAATATCTAGTTAGGTGATTTGAATCCAATCCAGTTGGTAGCAACTTTCAGTAACTGAATTCTGATGGCTGTTGAATAGCCACTGTGAAATTCTGCCTCAGCCCCGGGGACTAGATTAGATGACCTCCTGAAGTTCCTTCCAGCCCTGCATTTCTATGATTCTATGAAATGAGTTTAAGGTCTCAGTCCAGTTTCCAGTGGACTAGTGTCCTCCTCTTTATGTGACATCCTCTTTGGCAACCTCAGAGACCAAGGATTGGTCATCAGATAACTGAACTATCCTTTAACTTCCAGGACAGAACTGAGATATTTTAGTGGAGCTGTCGTAGGATCCTGGACTGTACCTATTTCATGGATAAATGGAGTTCAGTCTTAAGAATGTTTAATCTACTCCCTTTCACCAGCCATGAATTCACTAAACGCATTTTTGTTTTACAAGGAAACACTGCAATCCTGCGTAGCGGAATCCTTGTCCTAGTGCCTACTGGTCCTGAAACTGTCCATATTGTGCAAGTAAAGTGGAAATGATAAATTGAGTATATTGTGCAGCTGCATTGAAACATGTAGCCTGTGATAGGTGGCTAAAGGGCTCAGTAACATGCAGGCATAATGAAAGGTCTGTAGTACATAGAGTATGCTCAGTCAGCATTCAACAGTCACCTTGTAAATAAGTATTCATTTGGAAGGTGAAACTGACACTTTCAATATTAATCTAAATGTCTTGTGTTCAGAGGTTGGAGCTATTCTAGAAGACACAGAAGCTTGTGATTGGTGGAGTCTAGGTGCCATTCTCTTCGAACTCCTCACTGGAAAGGTAGGCTCTGGTGCAGGTATTTAGTAGACATGAAAGCACTGTTCTCCCAGGAGCACTTGTGCCTGAGCGTGCTTTTATTACTGTCTCCCTTTGAACTGTGCTCTTCAGACCTGGCCTGCATAGAATTAGAGGAACAGTGCAGGTTTTTCAAGGATTCACACTTGTTCAAACTTCAGCACAAAAACTTGATAAAGTTGTATTAAGTTCAAAACTGCAGTATGGTAAATAAAAATAAAGCCAGGATTATTCTTTAGTTTTAAACTAAATTCAGTATGTCTAATATTCCTTCCCTACTTTTTCTAATGCATATGTCCAGCATTTGTACACTAGTGCAAATGTTAGTGCTGAAGATATTGGATATCAGTCCAGGGAGCAGTATAGACATACGTATGTTATACTGACATTAATTGAGGTTTGAGCTGGGTCTGCGGTGAAGTGTCGATATTTAATCAATTACTATATGGATTGGCCCCTCTGTCAGTAAAATGGATTTCACCTCCTCCCCTCTTATTGCTTGTACTCACATGACCCAGTTTGACTTCTCCCCTGCATATGTTCTAATGCATGCATATATTAGGATCAATAATTTTAAAGTATAATGTATGAGGTTAATATGCTTAAAGTGATGATATGAGGTCAGCCCAGACAGAAGCAGGTGGTAGAAAAAAGACATTGCTGCTTATTGGGAAAACTATTCAGTATTCTAAAAATGGGTGTCTGACCAAATCCAATTGGTCGGTTGACTTGGACTGTCGTAGCAGTTCCATTTTGAACAAAGTTCAAGAATCCAGTTGACCAGAATCAGGAGAAAGATGAGGTCTGGGGAGAGAAGAGAATTAAAATATAATTATATAAAAACATAGTTCCAGGAAAACTTCTATTACCTTCATATATCCTTCTGAAGTTTGCTTTATATTAGTCAGAGAGTTGCTCTAAGTACAGTGTTTGCTTCAGTGTGCACCTATGCTATCATTGTATTACGTTGGTTAAGAAGTGTTCTGGATTGATTGTTTCAGACTCTGGCTGAGTGTCATCCAGCAGGAATAAACACTCATACTTCTTTGAACATGCCAGATCACATATCCGAAGAGGCCAGATCACTCATTCAGCAGGTAATTTAACTGAGAATGTTTTTTACATATGTAAGCAAACATATATGTACAGAAGTTTCTAACTGTGCTGTAGTGGTGAAATAAACTAACTATAGAAAGCTGACTGCAGGGATGTAGGCAGCCCTCCTGTCATTGCTTATGAATTTTGCATGAATATATTGTTACATCTGGAAATTCTGACTTCTGATGCCAGGCTTCTAAGTAGAGGACTAAGAGTTTAACATTGACTTCAAAGGGAGAAAAGTTAAGCCAATGCTGAGTGCTTTTGAAAATTTATGGTGGTATACAACCATTTTAGAAGTTGTGTTCTAAATCCATCCAAAGTATTTCCATGAACATTTAATTGAATCCAAAAATATGAATGCCAATATAGCATGCTACCTACAGACTTTAAATAATCCATAGTTTGCTGTTGTTTTAACCATACCTATGACATTACTATAGTTGAAAATGTGTTACTACCCTCCATGAAGGAAGAGAATTTCAAGGCACCCCTTAAGGATGGAAGAAAAGTGTAATTAAAGTGTGATGAATCTGACTTTTGGAATAGGAAGATAATTTTTAATACGTTGTCTATTAGAGGATTGAAGCAAAGGGTGGTAGCTTGAAAGAAAATACATGGCCTTTCAGATTGATGTGCCTTGTATTAAAGTTTTTTAATATTGAGGGGAAGGACAGGAGTTGCTGTTTCTAGCTTTTTCCATGTTAGGCAGTCATGACTGATAATACAAGATGCTGAAATAAATTTATGCATGAACAGCATAGAATTTTAATGAATGCACTTCTCCTTTCTCTCCTCCTTGTGCTTTCATTAATTTCAGCCATGACATGGGAACCCTAGTGTAGGTATGACTGACTCCATTTGAGCAGGGTAAATGATATATGGTGGTTTTGTGATTTGGACTTCGGATGAAGAGCATCTGGTTTAGAGGCTACACAAATGATGACGTCACTTAGGAACTGAGTCTTGATTTGCACACAGTTGAACGCCAAGGAAAGAGACTTAAAGCTGGGCAGGTTAAAGGAACCAATGGCAAACTGACTTCTGTATCTTTTTCCCTAGCTACTGATTTGTGGTCCATCACTCATATTATAATATATTACAAATCCCAGTGCTAGCCTAGCACCCACAGGTGTCATGTTACTAAAGTGTGTGAGAAATAGATGAACTGTACATAGTGAAGGAAATATCTCACATATACTTCTAGAGCTGGAGACCTATTAGGTGCTGTAGTCCACCTCTCCCTGACAGTGTAAGGATTGGTCTCTGTTGTAAATTTACTAGTGTTTTGTCTGGTTCATTTTTAAACATGCCAAGAAATGGAGATTCTACCACTTACTGTTTGAAGTGACACACTGATATATAGTATATATTCTTCACTTTCAGGCAACTGTGCAGTTTCACTTCAACAAGGTTGTATCTGTTGAGTCTTAGCTCAGGTTAAGTCCTCATGTGCAGCCTAGTGACTTATAGGATGGAGGTTCAGCTCCATAGGCTAGTAAATCAAACTTCAGTTGTGTGACTATCCAAGGAAACGACCATTCATTGTTGAGGAAACCTTGTCAGGAAAAGGAAGGGTCTCTTGGCATGGTTAGCAATTTGTCATTGTGACTTTCCTCTTCCACCCCCAACGAGGTTATGCAGGTCAGGACATCACAAAATAGCTTGCAGGGATCAGTGTGCAGCTACATGGAAAACCAAACCAAATTTTGTCTCGTGGCATACAGCTTCCAATGCTGATGACTTCTCTGATGACTTCATTTCTTCATCTAGCCAACATCATGTCCTTCACTTAGGATAAAACATTTTTTTTTTTTGGTTTAAAAGAATAATTTAAAGTTCTTATTTTGTATTTAATTGGTATTTTGTCCTCAAGATTTTTCTTTTAGATGCTTCCAGGTTTCACTGGCCAATAAAATTTGCACAATTTATTTTTTAAGGAAAAAAAGATTTAGTTTAACTTATAAAGCATTTATTTTCCAAGAGTAAAGTTTTTGTCCTGGAAGGCAGAACTTCTGAATGTAAAATTCATCGTGCTTACTTTCTCACCTGCTGCTGCTTGTTACGTTTCAGGGGAAGGCAGAGTGACAGTGACTGCAACTGCTTGCCTACTGGCTTGTGTAAATTCTCACAGCAATGCAGTTTGCTCGCTGAGTTATGTTTCAGGAATGAGGTTAGATTATTTTAAACGGCAGAGCCTATTTAAAATGTGCAAATTAATATGCTATGTGTTTATGCTTATTTTGATTGTCAGGTGTTGCCATTTGAATGCATTGAGATTAGAATTCATAGTACCCCTTCATGACAACTAGGAGAAGAAACTGTGTTATTGTTATTGATGTATATTCTGAAACATTCTGAGGAAAGGCAAAAACTGTGTATTTTTACTATAAGAAACAATCTCAAAGTCTGCAAAATATTTTCATGGCTTTTTTATCAGACTATTTGGAGTACCCTTTAAAGTGACCATTCTGCATTAAACTCAGCATCAATGCAGCCTGATTTCAATACACTGTATGGTTTGGAGATGGTAACTCAAGCAAAGAAGCTGTTTAGTTTTAGCAGTTTTCCTTTAAGCCCTTGTGCCAATTTTCTCCAACATCTCAATTTTAAATGTGGATGCAACGACATAACTTTACACTCCCTTATTCATTACAATAATTTTGTGGAAATACTCTTCAGGAGATAAAAATTGTTTATAATGGCACAGTGTTCTAGGGCAGTAGTGATGGAATCATGGAACTTAAAGAAACCTGTCTGCTGCGGTATTATCTTTATGCAGAAGGGACTAAAGTGTGACCATAGACCAAATGCAACCCGCAGAGTTTTACAATGTGGATTGTGTCTGCCATTCTTTTAGCCTTTGGAAACTAGGCGTCCGAGCATATAATGTTCCAGAGCATTGCATGCTGGGATCTTTAGTCTCAGCAGGTTGTATCTCCTTGTCCAGTAAAGGGCATCTTCAATGTGCCAAACTTGATATGTGTTGGGTGTGGTAGGCTGTACCTTACTCTTAGATCTTGCAGTGACTCTTTAAGACACAGTGCTCGTTTTTACTAACTGAATTGTATGGTGTGTTTTTAAGCTTTTGCAGTTTAACCCTGTGGAGCGTCTTGGTGCTGGAGTTGCAGGTGTTGAAGACATCAAATCTCATCCATTTTTTGCCCCTGTAGATTGGGCAGATCTATTGAGATGAAAGCAACTGTGGCTCTCTGAACATGCTCAGGTCTTCTGAGGGACACATTTCTCTGGCACAGAAGCACCCCTGACTTGTTATCATATAAGGAGTGTCGAATCGCTTGGACAATATGAATAAAGGAGATGGGAGTAATCATGCCAAAAGCGAATATTTTTAACATGAATCACTGACTGGACAGGGTGCTGTTGTTTTTATTGCAATTGGCTGCTATATGTAAACCTTTTCACCAAAGGTGTGCTCTGTGTTGAAACTGTTGGGTAAGCATGTCTAGCACTGCCAGCTTGTGAATTAAGTAAAAACAGGAACACACTCTAGGTGCTTCATCAGGTGATGGAAGTGCTTAACTCTGTTGTCCATCACAGCTGAAAATAGGGCCTTTTATAGTGTCAATAGACTATTTCCCTGTGCTAAATGCAACTGTGGGGGAGACGATCAACTAATTTATTAACGGTATATGCAGAACAAAATACTAAAAGTGCTTTATGTAAAACTTGGTATATAAAATAAAAATATATATCCATGAAGAAAAATAAGAAAGCTGTTGCATAATACTGTGGAATGTATCTTGAAAGTGATTGCATAGCATTTCAAATGGTGGAAAGAGCATATGAAAAAAACAATGCTGTCAGTGTTGTGCTTTCTCAGTTGGCAATGTCCGTTTAGAGCTCTCGCTCCATCACGTTGGATAAGTTGTCTGTTTCCGTCACTACAAAAAGGGAAGTGGTTTTTCCTCAGCCAGGTAAATATTGCTTTAGTAACTTAATAAGGACCAAGAAAACATCATGCTAAATAAATGTATGGATATAAAAATGAGACTCATCTCTCTTAATTGCAGTTACTGCAGTTTCACTTAATTTACTCTCCCTTGGAGTGTTCTCCTCAACCATTCCCTCTTAAGACCTCGCTGCCCACACACCTTTCCCTGATGAATCCTCTGGAGTCTTATTTCTTACATGATCCTAACAATATGAGAGGCTTGGCCCACTCTCATGATCTGTTTCCAGATACGAGGTGCAGAAGAACTAGGGGACTTGTCTGTCCCAAGTGAGTGAGCAGCAACTAAGCAAACTCTAGGTGGGAACTGGGATTGAGGCAATTGGCTGACCTGTTTGGTGAGTAGTGGGATCTGAGGGAGGGCGTAGGAAGAAGGGGCTAAAAATGAAGAGTATTTATTGCCTTATTCTTTTTCTTTTTGCTGTATACAGCTATTGCAGCTATCCAGCCATGCCAATCCATGTTCCTGACGTATACATAAATATAGTATAGTCAGATTCTTTTACAAATAATGTATTTGTATTTTTTTTTTAAATGGCCTTTTTCTTTTTCCCCCAGCTTTATCCGGAGAACAAAGGGCAAATTCCTTTGGTAAAGAGAGGCTTCAGCAATGATTAGTGTATTTAAAAAAAATAAAAAATTTTGCTCCTATTTGTATTTTAGCAACATGTTTTATGGGCACTCCCAAAAGTGCATCTGCACAGTCTCCATCTGTTAGACACCAGGTCTGTGTATTAAAATAAAGTGGAAAAGGAAAATACTTCACTTAAACAAAGGAAATCTGGAAACTTTTTTCCTTTTAAAATTATTCCACTCCCCTCTTTTTTTCTTCTTTTTCTTGTGATCAGAACTCCAGCAGAGGGGCTGCAACAACAGTCTAGGTTGTAACCAGGTCACCAGTATCATTGCCTATGGAGTGCTGTCCAAGATGATATCACTCTCAGAAATTGCATTTCAACCTACCACCCTCTGGCTTCATAACAGGAACTCCCTCAGGTGAGCCACAGGAACAACTTCCTGTGCCGAGCTGGTAGGAAATCTCTAATGCTCAGACCAAGCTGTTACAGAGCTTCCTTCCAGCAGTGCCCTAGCTGTGACTTTGGAAGGAGATCTCTTTGCTCAAGTGAATCCTCCCTTCCCTCAGCCACCTGATTCAATCCCTGGGGCTCTCTGTACAGTAAAACCATCAGATAAATGTGGTCTGTTGGCTTTATCCTATTGTGGTAGTTTTCCAGTAACTTTTTAAAAACAGTTTTCATTCAGTTGTCTTGATACCTTTACATGCCATCTTGGTCTAACCATTCAGGTTGTGTCTACATGCAGTTTGTTGTCATGGGCAATACAAAATGATGTGTAAACACAGCCTGAAATCCGAAAAACAAGAAGAAAGAAAACACTGTTCTGGAAGGGACCAAATAACCATTCTTTTCAGTAGAAAGCATGTGATTTAATTAATGACATCCAAATATGTCTTAAATATTTTATGTGAATGCTGTCAAAAATCTCTTTCAGGTGAAAAATCTGTGTTATAGACAGTATAAGGAAGTTGTCACTTGGAAATGCAACTTGCTCTAACTAGGTCTTTGATATCCCATGTTTTTAATAACCATACCACTAAATAAACTATTTGTATCACCTAAAGCAAGCACTATTTCCCAGCTGATACATGAACAGGTGGTTTCTGTCACTGCTCCTATTGCTGGGTGTCACGCTACAATGGTGTTAAATATATTGGTTTAACAAACTAAAACTGGGGGGCCAAATTCAGCCTGCTGTTAGTGGATTTCAAATTCAGCCCTGGAAGTCCAATGGAGTTCTGGCCATTTCTACCAGCTCATTATGGCCCTTGTATCTAAATATATATTTTTATCTGTTGAGTCCTCAGCATGTCTGACCAGCTGTTGGAGATTCTGCTGGTTTTTCCTCCTATTACCTTTCCATCCTTTTGCCCTGCACTGAAGGTCTTTAGTTTTGACTGTAGCATATTGATTGATCCAGTCACTCCAGTTACTTGTATCTTATGGCCCTAGATCATTCAGTGATCAAAAGCCCATCCTACCTCACTCCTGTTATAGTCCTCACTAGACATTTGCCCCTGTTAGAGCTATCATGTATTGCTCCCTACTAGGGAAATGTTGTGGATTGGCATCAGGGTGCTGAAGGTCTCCATTGAGGGAATGTGGTGGTGAGAGTTTGGACACCCATCCCTCCCTATACTATGTTCCTCACTTTTGTAAGTACATGCATCCAATACAAAGAAAACCTAAGAAGGGGGCATTGTCTTGTTTTCTCCCTGAATGGGAAGAAACGTCAGCTCCTGGGCTTACAGCACAGCTCCTTGTTCTTCTGTGAAAATAGCCTCTCAGGGAGCACTAGCTGCATCAGGCACTGTTATGCAGCCTTGTTCTGCACCTTTGGTGTGCTCCAAAGTGCCTAGCACTTCAGATCCAGCATTTTGCATCTCTTCAACTCATATATGTTTATTTCTAAACCTTCTTAAGGTTGTATAATAAACTCCGTGCCGAAAGGCTTCAGAATGAAGAAGGCTGGGGATGTCAGCTCTTTCTAAATAATATACTAGACATATTCAGGTATAGGGAAATGGGAAGTAAAGCACTATTGGCGTGTGTGGGAGTGTGGTTTTTTTTTTTTTTTTTTTTTTTTTTTTTTTGTGTGAATGTGTTGTTTGTTTTCTCAAGGACACTAAACAGGAAGCTGGAGAAATAGAAACTTCCTCTCTAGCAAGACTGATGAGTGATTTAAGTAATAAAATGAGAACTTTTGTCAATTTCTTTGCATTTGTGCTTTGTGTGTTAACTGAATTGTTATGTTCAGGGCTCTATTCTGCCTCACTGATATCTCTGAAAATCCATGTAATCTAAATGTGAAATACCAAGGACCTGCTTTCTTTTACCTGCTGAGCACCCAAAATTCCAGTTGATATCAACAGCAGTTACAGAAGCTGAGTACCTCTGAAAACTGGCCTCCAATATCTTATTTTTTCTGAGTGAGACATGTTTTTAGATTGAAATCCTACAACTTCTTGGCAAGGACTAAGTTGTTAGAAGGGATTTTGTTTTCTCTGAGCCCCAAGGGATTTCCAAACTTTCTGTTGCTTCTCCACCCTTGAGATTTTCTGTTTGGCCTTCTAGCCTCGTTGCATACTACTTCTCCAGACCCTGTCACTGGAATGGGACAGCGTTCTGCCTCTGCAGTAGTTTCAGTCCCTAATCCCTTTTATTTTGTGCTTCCCTGCTTCAGTTTTGCAACCCTTCTTCTACGTGGTAACATAGACTTCTTATACTGAACATCTCTCAATGTGTCACTTGTTACTGCTATGGTATGCCCGGGTTTAATCTTTTTATTGTTATTTTTGTGCGTACTGCCATAATGAGTAAAGATCCAGTGCCTGCCTTGAGGAGTTCGGTCCTGGCTGAGCATGTTCTCAGTACAACTAGTCTACGATGCTAGATGGGCGCATAGGAGAAATAAATGGGCAATGGGAAAGGAGGAGCACATCACTAAGATTATGGGCATCGTACACATTGTTTATGTTAATGTTTTATTGTGCTATCAATATTTGGGAGATTGTTTGCAGGACTGTGGGGGAAAAAGATGAGTTTGAGGAGAGAGGTTGCATAGCATATGGTATCAGCGTGGCTGTTGAAAATGAAGGGGGAAGGAGCAGAAGGAAGTGGAAGATGTGCAGATCCATGTAAAAGACCAGGTGGGCATCAAAACCTATGGAATTTGTGGTGATCAAGGTGACAGGTGATGAGATGTAGGCAGCTATATAAAGCCTTGACTGTGAGTGATAAATTTGGCCTTAATCTGGAAGTGGCTGCAAAGCCAGTGGAAACTTCATGGAGGCTTTGTCTACACTGACGGCAGCAGAGCCACTGCCGTCAGATCAACTTCTCTGGATCGACTGAGCGGTCAGTGAAGACCCGCTCAGTCGATCCAGAAATGGACGTATTACCACCACCTTCTCAAGTGGCATAGCGCTGTGTCGATGGGAACACGGTTCCTGTTGGCGCAGTGCAGTGAAGATGGTGCGCAGAACAGAAGCAGAGAAGTCGACGGGAGTTACGCAAGTTTTTTGCATAGCTTGCGTAACTCTGGTCGACTGCCGCCGAATCTCTGAGGTAAGTGTAGACAAGCCCGGAAAGATGAGTGGGAGGAGGGGTGAAGTGTTCAAAGCAGCTGCTATTGGCAGCAGCATTTTATATAGGTACTGCAGAACTCTTATTTCCTGCAGCACCGGCTCTGAAGGATGGCAATCCTGACTGTCTTTATGCTAACAGCTTTTCACATAGTGCAGAGCTGGAATCTCATGGCACTTGAATCTATGGGAAGTATCTAAAAGAAATCACCATTCTCTGAAGAGCTGATGTAAAAGAACACGGAGCAGATCAGGGCAAGCTTGTTCTTTCAGCATGTGTTGGATCTAGATTGAGCTACGTTTCCTGAGTCCTTGCTGTTAGGCCAAAGGAGGCTAATCAGAGCACAGCAGAGATAATGCTCATAACTCCTGGGGATGGGGGATGGTTTAATGCTCTGCCCCAGCAGCACCTACTGGCTGTTGGCGGACTAAAGATGTTACTTCTCCAAAGGCAGCTCTACCTCCATCTTCTTGGCCAAGGGTGCTGTCGGAAGTGATTAGAGCTCTCCCGCTGGAGGGTTGTTTTAGCATTGTGCCGGGCAGGAACTTTGGTGGAAGCATGTCAATGGTGGGCAGTAGGGAATTAGTATCCTCTTGACAAAGTTTGGGGCAATAGCCCTGATTCTTTGGCTCATCAGGGGAAAGTCTTTCTTGGCAAATATAGCAGGCAAGCCAATTGGCAAATGTTAGACCTGGATAAGGGAGGGCCAGCCAGAAAAGAGAAGACATCATAGTGGTTAGTGGCTCTCTTAAATAAAGCAATGATTTGACATTGTCCCAGATAGTTTTGCTTTGGCATGAACCCTGATTTATTAGCTCCCCCATCTCCCAGAATTTGCCTGAAAAACAAAACAATAGTTGAATTATGCATCACTTCTGGTGAACACTTTAATTCACCGCATTACATGCAGCACTTCATATGCAATAGGAAGAGTCTTCCCAAAGCAGCCCTGGGAGGCAAAAGACAAGATCACCCATGGTTCTTTGCAAATGCAGATTGTGAATGGCTGCTAGTAATGGATCAGAAAAAAAGCTATGCAGAGTGTAGTCTGCAACCTGCCTTTTGTATGGGCTAGTCCCTATGCTATCTTCCCTATTAGTCAATCCTCACTCCAATGAATGCTGCGAAGGAACGTTGGTATTTTCTTTCACTCCCCACTTTTCTGCTGTTGTCGAGATTTATCCTTTTGCTGAAACCTAGTTTTCCCCCTCTCCTCTTTCTCGTCTGCAAACCATTGCTCCCTGTCCTATTGTCTTCTGGAATTGGGAGTCATTCTCTTTCTTGAGTCAGGGCATTTACCATGAGAGTATGTATAGACTAATTTATGTTCCCCCCTGAATAGTTTCTCTTCTAGGCTACTTACAATCAGTTCCTTCAGTTCTTCATATATTGTATCCTCCTTTGGTGGTAGTAAATTTTCTTGCCCTCTCTGTGTCTGTTTAGTTTTTAAACATTATCCCTAAACTTTGGGACCCAGAACCTAAGTACTAGATGCGGCTGTTGTCCCCACATGAATGTGGATATTTTCTGGTAACAATGGAAATGAAGATGATTAGTCTCCCAAAATGAAAAAAGGTCGAACTCCAAAAAGGGTTAGCAAATCACTTAATCTGACAGCATGTGTAAATAAGCTGAATTTGAGAGTGCTAAGCATTTCACTGTGCCCTGCACAGGGCTGGGATAACTAGGAGAAAGTTGGACACAAAAAGGGCCAGTGCTGTGTCATGATTTAGAGCAACCTGCTCTGTAACTGTACTCCATTTCTCTTCTCACCTCTTCTGTGCAGGGTGATGTTTTGGCAAGTCACTTACCCTTTACTTTATAAACTAGACATGTATAAAAACTGCTTTGATACAGACCAATTTCAAAATAAAATAAGTTCTTCCACCAGCCTTCCTCCCACCCACCTACTTCTTCTCATGCTCCATCCCCTCCTGTCCTGTCCCATCCTCCACTCGCAACTTCAGAAGAAGCCTGGGAGAACTGATAACTTTTGGGTCACACTGGAAGGCGAAGCTCAGGTGAATTAAGTTGGGAAGCAAATGACAATGATGAGGGTCATTCATTGTATTGGCCTTGCCTTTGGCCTTCTCACAATTAGCCAGCAGGTGTGAGCTGGAGCACCTTTAATTATCTGAGTTGTTTCAGTGTTGCACTGGGAGAGAAGTGAGCTGTGAGGTAATCAGTGACAGACCACCATAAGATTTTATAGATTAAAACCAGCACACTGATGTCAATGGGGCCAGGATTTCACCCTTTTAAATTGCAAGGTGGAGCCAGTTCCCTGAGAATAAGAAGCCAGTAGCTATATTTGCTTTCTTACCATGAATACATCCATATAGTTCTTTCTCAGCACAAGAGAAGTACAATGTTCTTTATTTCAAACACTGAATCAGAGTAGACAACGAGGCTTTATAGCTGTGGGTTGTGACCGATGGTGTGACCCAGAATCTCTTGGGGCCCCAATCCTTGCTCTGCCACTGATGTGCTGCATCAGCTTAGGCAAGATGGTTGATCCACTTACCCATCTCTGTCAAATGAAGGATGTTACTTTCCTAACTCTGAGGTGTGGTGATGGTTAGTTAGTGTTTACCATGTATTTTAAAGAAGGGAAGTTGGTGGTATGTACGGTCTGTTAGGATGCATGGCAACATGGGAGCACACAAGGGTGAGATAAAGAGAGGCATTGGTTTCCTTGTTTTTTCATCCTTTTAAATAAATTGCCCCAAACATTGCAAACTGAACTCCTACAAGATATAGAATAAATTTTAGAACATGAAATGTTTTCTGCTTAAACGCAGCCATATCTAGAGCAGCTAAATGATAAGGTTTTGTCTAAATCTTCACCCATGAAATTATCAGGCGATGCTTCCCCTCCCTCTCCTTTCTATCCTCCTTTTGTCTCCTTCAGTAGTCAGGGTCAGAATCCATAGCCAAACTGAGAGCATGGCTGGTATTCCAGGTCCCAGATGCCAATATGTGGCAGCATCTGGCTCATTGGCAGGCATCACGGGCAGTTGTGCTGGCTGCTCCTGAGCCTGTCATGTGGCTTAGTCTGTTGATGGGTGCTCTGTGTCTTTGAGACTATGGTCCTAACCAAGAAAACCAAATATAATTAAACATACGAAGGGCCGTGAATTATTGGATAGGGTGACTGTAGTTCAGACTTTGCTGATCTGGGCCGGGTTCTCTGTCCTATCCGGCTGTGTCTTGTGTAACCTTACCTTCTTGTGCTGTTAGTGTTTCAGGTGCCTTAAGGCATGGAGCTCCTTGAAAGAGAAATACAAATCACTAAAAATGTAGAGATAAAATCCTTTCCTTAGAAGCCATGTGTTTGGCATAGGAAACACATGATAACAGCTTGCTTTAGAAAGGTGACATTTCCACTGAAGGCTGAATAATAAAAAATGCATTTTAAAAATAGAGCTCTTCCCTGTCTTCTGATATTAGATGTTTGTAATGAAGACAGCATCTGAGTTTGGGAAATCTAGTTTTCCCTTGATAGATGTGTATATGCATGTAACCCTCTTTTGCCTCTCGTGTCTCGTGTGATTTCAGCCTATATTTACGTTAAAAAGAACTGTTGGTAGTTTTGGTTCATGGCATGTAAAAGTTTCCTTAACTTCATTTTGGTTCATGCTCACACACATAGACAAGCCTTGCCTAGGATTAAGTCTTGTTTAATATTAAGATGAATAGTGCAGATTCTTGTGGGATTTTTTTTTTTTTCCAGTTCAGAGCTCATTGGTAAAGTACTCTACTAGGGGAGGGAAAGCAAGTCAGCTAAAAGAGGCCTCCGAGAGCTATGTTGGGTTTATGTTACTCTGTTCTAGGGAGAAGAATATCTTTTTCCATAAACAGCTGCTCAACTCAGGCAACCACAGAATCTATGTTAAAGACGTGCATTAATACAGAGACAATGTTGACAAATTCCCAGTCAGAGTGGATTACAGTTAAACTCACACTTTTAAGTTTATTGTTACACGATAAGATTCAGAAGCCACTGCATTATAATATGATGCATAATGAATGCATTTTTATTTATATCTTAAAAATACAAGCACAAAGCAATTCCAGTTCAATATTTTCAGGCTTTCCTTCTTTATATGAATCTGTTAAAAATACAGTGCTGTATGATCCAATTCTGTTTTTCTTTTGCCAATGTGTTAATTGTGTTTTAAATCAAGAAATGCATAAACCTTGCTGTTTTGTTTTGAAATCTAGATCAGCTTTGAGTTTTGCCAGCCGTAATGCTGTCCGTCTGTGATAAGTTACTCGTGGTAGTGATGGTCCCTTTAGGAGTTCCACCCCTTGGGTTACAGCATGTGCCACGTGCATGTGAGTATCTGTATGTTTTGGTTTGGCTTTTTTGGCATGGGATATGGAATCTGTGCTGCTAGATCGCCTCGTGTCCTTAGCTCAGAGGTTGGCTTTTGACCTCCCTGCTGTTTCACAATAGCATCAATATTAGTGCCAGCGTACTATCCTGTCACATTATTGGCATGATCTTTGGAAATATAGTATCTAAAATTAAAGATTTGTTTCTGTTTTGGAAATTTTGGACTGATCTTTGTCATTCAAATGGGGAGAGGTTGGTGACAACTGAAGTTATTCCAGCAAAGCTAGCTGGGAAGAGGAGATGCTTTTTTAGGCTTTTTACAAATCCTTTATGAACAGTAATATCTTCATAGGGTCTTAAGTTTTATCAAGTGACTTTATTGTTTTAATCAACAAGTAAAACAGTGATTAATCACAATAGTTGTTTAGATGGCTAAATACATCTACTAAATGATACAAATTTAAAAATGAATTTTCAAAGCAGCTTTTAGAGATAACCAGCCATGTCTTTATGTCCATTCGGAGCAGATCTAATTGACCTTGGGCTTCAGATTGTATTGATAGCCGGTGAGTATGCCACACTAAGGTGTCTAACCTGGTGGAGCTGAACCAATACTGGCAATGCTGTAGGAAACACTTCAAAATGTTCTGTAGCGTACACAAGGACAGTGTTGCCTGCCATTTTGAAGTCACAGTATTAATGTTCCAGCAAGAAGCCATTTCTCATTAAGACTGAGGGCTACACACACATTGTCACTGGTTTGTTTAAATTGGTTTAGTTAAACCAATGCAATTCCCCTATTTGAACATACACATTCAGGTTTAAAGCTGGTTATAGCCCTATATATTTCATGATGCTAAGGGCATGGCATTACATATAATGAGAGCCAAAAAGAGGGACTGAGAGTCTAGCCTTAGTGTCCAAAGTAACTGTAGTACAAGAAGTGAACAGTGAATTGGGTTTAAAAATTCTCCCAGTCTTTCCCTTTCTAAAGTGCTGTTAGTAATGCAGGTAAAGGTTTGTTTTATTTATATATATGACTTTCATCTTCATTCTGTCCTTGGAAAAAAAATGAAAAGAAAAACACAAGCCAGCCCTGCCAGTCCGGACACACAAATGACATCCTAATCAATTTGGTGTGAAAGACAAAAACTCTGCCCAAGGAAGAGGGTGAGCAGAGCAGTTTGTGGATGAAATAAAAATGCCTGCTTCAAAATCAGAGAAATGTTTTTTCATCTCTGACAACACCCGAACCGCCTCAGGCCACATGCAAAAATAAAGGAAGAAACAGAGCTGTGCAAATAACTGAATGTTCTTTTTGGTTGCAGATCCAAAAATAAAAAAAAAGGACAAATTCATTTTGTCTATTGAAACATTTCAATTGTCCTGAAATGAAACATTTTGTTTTGATTTTGAAGTTTTAATAACATTTTAAAAATATTTTTTTTCTTTTAAAAAAGAGTTGAGGGAAATTTCAAAAGGAAACATCTTTCTGAAATGAAAAACGAAAACATTTCATTTTGGAGTTTTCAACACAAATCATTTTAGATATTTCTGAATTTTTTTTTTCTTTTTGACAGAAACAATTTTTTTAAATGGACCTGAATTCACAAATTGTTTTTGTTCAACTTGAATCTCCATTTTTCTTTTTCTTTGGTTTGGTTTGGTTTAAAAAAAGTTTACACAAAAATTTGTTTTGCCTAGCTCTAGGAAGGAACAAACCAGGCTCCAAAGAGCTTAAAATTCAAGTAACAGTTTTACCTCAGAGGGTCTGAACAAATCAAGCTGAAACCACAATATTCCTTGCTGGATTTATTGTTCTAGGAGTGGATTGTCTAACACAGGTAGAACTAGCATTTGTTCTGTTCCTTAAGTGCTCTTTGACTATGCCAATGTGTCATGTGCTATCTAAACCAGCTGTATGTTCGTTGTATGAATAAGATGTAGATAACTTTACATTTGTTTTTTCCCAAAATATCATTTATGATGACACTTTTATTTCCAGAAAAGTGGCGAGAGACCTGTGGAACTCCCAACAGTTCCCTGGCAGGACCCCCAGGATCCTCCTACTCCAGTTTCCCTCCAATTTATACTCCTAGCTCCTAAGTTCTTCTATTGTAGCCACCATCCTTGGGCTGGACTACACTGCAGAATTTTACCTGGCTGTGAAGAATGAAGTTAGCTGACTCAATGCTCACCATAATTTTGTGGTCAATGTAGACAATGACAAATTATGTTCAGTGTTACAATGGTGTGTGTGTGTGTGTGTGTGTGTGTGTGTGTGTGTGTGTGTGTGTGTGTGTGTGTGTGTGTGTGTGTGTGTGTGTGTGTGTGTGTGTGTGTGTGTGTGTGTGTGTGTGTGTGTGTGTGTGTGTGTGTGTGTGTGTGTGTTTTCCAGCAGACAAACTCCTGTCCTGACCTCAAGGGCATGGCTTGTATCATGTCAATTAAGTTGACTCTTCACAACAGTGTTCTAGTGTGGTAGAATTATGGATGAGATTCCTTAATTAGTCACTGAGGAGCAATGTGCCCTTTCTAGGTGTTCAGCTACCACATTGAATGGGGGGCTTTAATTAAAACCTAGAGAAAAGGGGGAAATTGCAAATGGTCTATCCCAGGGAGCAAGCCTAGGATTGGAAACTGAACACCATTCTCCGATCCTGTGAGTGACTCAGCAGTTTTTTTAGCATTGAGCTATACTAGCCCATGACCCCAATGAGCAAGCATTTCCTTGGATGTACGTAGCCTAGCTGTGATTAAAGGAGTTTAATTTTTTACAGTGCGTGCCTGTGTGATGACTGCCCTCTTGGCAGATGTGCCAGGGATTGACCCAGACCTAAAACTCTGAGTTGTTGCAGCTTGAGCTACAGAGCCAAGGCTTTCTAGATTCTCATGATCTGTGGATCGGCCCAGAGGGGGACTTGTAATGCAGACTCACCAATGAGTAACATGTACACACGTGTATATTTATTGTAGAAACCTTTAATCAGAAATGGGCCAAGTACATCCAAGGAAAATACGTATATGGATTTCATATTAATTAAAATTGTAGTTCCTTATCTGAGGTTCCATTTCACCTATATCAAATGTCATGTTAACATGACAAATGGCTGTTATCCACTAAGGTCATTACCAGCTGTAAATTTACTGGATGCACTTTGCCTTGAATGGTGAAATTTCACTGCAAATGAAGGGTCAGTTTGTGACTGTTTGCTTCTGTATTCTGCTCTTAAGCATCCCTGAGTGTTTGCTTTGGTCAGTCTTTCTTTTTTCCTCCTCCACTGCCCACCCTATGTATCAGTGTCAGTGAGTTCACACATCACAAGGGCTGGTGGGGTTTTCATTATTATTGTAACGCCTAATGTGGAATTTAGTTTGTGCAGCACTCCTTCCTGTCAGTACTTGGAAACTCTATTCTGTGTTATGTCCGTTTTTTCTCTGAAGTAATCTCTCAACTATTTCTAGCAATAAAATTATCCTCTCTCTCCTCTGCGAATGTGCTGTAATTGTAGAAAGACTAGGTTCAAGTTCAGTGCTCCTTAGTGAGACAAAACTCCCATGGATTTCAGTGTGAATGTTGCCTGAGTAAATAGTGCTGGAGAAAGGTTCACAGACACTGCTTGATTAAGCAAGCCATATGCTAAATTGTTGTGCCACATTTTGTATTAATGATACAACTCTTAAATGTGATCTTCCAAAGGGAGTGGTGGAGGGGAGGGAGGGAGGGAGAAGAAAGGGAGAGGGTAGGAGCCTTTTTTTGGCTTTTGTGATGTATAAAGAAGGCCTGACAGGTTTGTCCAAATAAATGCTTGGTTTTGTATTGGAAATTGGATCTTGTCTGGCCTATCAACAGGAGAGCTAGTGAAGTTACTATATCACTAGGGATGGAAAGCTGAGCAATTGAGAGGGAAAGGAATTTTTTTATTTTACTTTAAAAAAAAAAAAAAAAAAAAAATCTGTTTAACTCCAACGTCTAATGAACTCTTTGGAGGAAAGGTAGTTTTTGTTAAATAATCAGTACCCCTGCCACTTAATTAAGGCGTGAGAGCTCCCAAAAAATATCTCCGAGCCTTATCCATCTCCCACTCAAAGAACCCCTCCAGGAAAAAGAGGGAAGACCAGGCTTGTCATTCCTGACATTTAAGGTTAAAAAAAAAAAAAAAAAAAAAAGACAGTGCAAACAAGAAATTTCTAAAGAAAAGTGAACCAATGACAAAATCCCCTTTCAGGCCTTCTTTATGCTTCAGAAGGAGGCAGAAAAAGCACAAACCTCTATTTTTACGAAGTCCCTTTCAGGTCATTTTTAACTGAAGTATTTCTCCTGACATTTGATTGTTAAAAAGTAAACCTTTATTTTATCTCTTTCCTACCAGCTCAGCCATGATATTACATGCTAGGCCCTTCTCTAGTATCTGTTCCAACAGCCAAAAAGGCCATATGGATGGCTTAAATAATCAAAGTTGAGGATTCATCCAGCATGGGGGCTTCCCGGATGGCTTAGAAGAGCTGGCATAGCCAGTGTAGGGCTGTGACCACAGTGCCACTGCTCCAGTGGTTCTCAGCTGCTGGAATGGTCCCTTTGGGTGCTGAGATGGCTCTATGTTATGGCGGGGGTTGAATTGGCCCCAGGATTGGGGGAATGCGAAGGTGACATAAAGCCACCTTTGCCCCACCTCAGCTCTTGCCAGCTTTGCGAATCAGGGTCTATGGTTTTTAATGTAACTCTCTCTTGTAGCCTCACTTGCTTCCTTGCTCTAAAAATGCAGTGTCCTATGGATTAGGGAGGAACTCTTGCCAGGGAAATTTTAAAAAGTTTACTTCAGGTTAAGAGTATTTCTGAGCCTGCTACTTTTTTTTTTTTTTTTTTTTTTTTTTTGTTTGACAGACATGACAGGCTGTCCTCATTATTATGGAAAATATAGGGTTGGTGGTAATTACTATCTGAATATGAATGGGAGCAGAAGTGTGCACAGCCTGCGCTGGCCTTTCTTTGACAAGGTATAACTTTCTTCTGAATTTCTGTGGTAATTAATGCTTATTTAAAAACCACTTTAATTGGCAGTAAACACCTCAACTTTTTGTACTCATTAAAATGCAGCCATTGATGTGTGATGGATTTTTTAAAGCTTAATTAACTTTCTGTGTATATATAACCTATAATAATGACAAACACTGAAAACTGCTTTTCCCCCCCTCCTATTATCATAACTTGAAGAAAGGGTATAGAAGCAAAAAATGCACCCTGACGTGGTTAGGATCGGATGGCATTTTGGAGACAATCGTACAACATAATATCAAAGCTATTTTAGGCACCAGTAAATTGCATACATGCATTATCTGTCTGTGTGTCTAGTATGTGTGCATGCATGTATAACCTTAGTTTTACTGTGTCTTCTCTAAGTTCTACCTTTGTTATTGTAACTTCAGTCCTATTTTCACCTCACTGTGTGATTTCATGCAAACTCAATCAGAGCTTTGCTTTCCCAGTGTATCCACCTGAGTTCTGTTTTATTGGAAGTGCTGTGTGAAACTTTCCTTCTCAGATAAATCTCTGAGCTACAGGCCAACTACCTCCTGAAACGAAGTGATAACTCCGTGTTTGGTTGTGTTTTGCTTTGTGTTTCAGGTTAATTTATATTTTGTGTGTGCGTGTGTAAACTGAAGTGAACTGAAGTACTATCTCCTCAAGTTCCAGTCTGCAGTATGTGTCCAGAATATGACCTAAAGTACATTTTTTCAAAATCACTTACCTGAGTTAGGAGCCTAAGTCTCATTGTCAAAAGTGACTTAGGCACTTAGAAGCCTAAGTCTAATGAAATTAAGATCTTAAATCAGTTTTGAAAATGGGACTTATGCTCCCAACTCCCTGGGGCATTTATGAAAATGTTACCCCTACTGACTTACAAATGGTCTAACAAACATCCATTGTAAGCTATCGTTATTTACATGGAAATGTGTGCTGTGCTACATGTTCTAGTAGTTAGTTTGGTTCAAATATTATAGGCAGATCACCACCAACTTCTTGTCCCTGGGGTTTGCAGAATGTTCTTACATTGGCCAAGATTATGAAAAATGGAAACATTTTAAAAAGGCACCTACATTCAGGCTCTTAATTCTATGTTTAGGCACCTAAATAAGTGATTTCATTTTTCAAAAATGCTTAGCTCCCAGCAGCTCCAATTGTGTCAAAGAAACCCAAACTAATTTTAGGCACCTATTTTAAAAAATCTTTTGCTTTAATGTACACTGGACTTCCTTTCAAACACAAATCCATTTATCCATGCACGTTCCTAACCCTGTCTGGTCCTTTTCCTTTACGTATTATAATAAGTGTAATTCGTCTAGCCACCAAAGTTCCCCATCATATTAGTAGGTGTTCTTCACTTCTGATACCTAAACTGTTGTATAGAGTGGCTGCTGAGGCCATAATGATGGTTGCTTCTCACCTACTCCTGTGGAGGTTGCTTCTCTGGTGATGGGCGTAAATCTGTATTTGTAATTCTGTAAAGTGCTTTACTTGTGAAAGGTGCAAAAATAAATCCACACTCAGACCTTTCAGGGGCAACAGACCTTGCTCATTAAAATATGTCAATGTTTATTGCATACACTCCTGAATGGATGCATTAATACAACGTGTTCATTGCACTCCATCCTGCCCCATTCAACTCTTCCAATTTATCTACTACCAGTGTGTGCTTTATCATAATGCTAGAATGGCAGCTTTCTGGTGCAAAGGCTGTCTTATTATTTTTAAAATCTGTACGTTGCCCAGACATAGTGGAATTCTTGACTAGGGCCTCTGGGCACTACAGTCGTCCAAATAATAAATAGTAATATCTGGAAATCTGTCCATGAATTAAGTGTCACTTTTCTTTTGAAGAGGAGATTAAGTCAGCGGCTATTTTATATTATTTTATCATTTTAAATACTTATATTACAGTAACACCTAATGACCCTAATTAAAATTGGAACCTTATTGTGCAAGACATTGTACATTTTAAAAAAAAAATATATATATGACCTAGTCCCTGCCCTCAAATGCTTGCAATCTAAGCTGTTAATTGACATAGAAAGGTAAATGGAGAGGGATACAATAAAATATATATACCCTTTTTTCAGACATTTGTTTTGAAAATATTTACATTTGCCCCTCAATGGTAGCCATCATTCATAATTTCTTTTTCTATTGAAGGAGAAGTGGATCTTGAAGAGAAAATTCAAAGATAAGGGGTTGGAGAGAGTAAGCACAGATCAGTTCAGTGAGGTTGTTTCATGCAGGGGGCGGGGCAGATTGGAAGAAAATGTGGAGCAGACAAAGGACAGTAAAGGCTGTCATCTTTAATAGGGGAGGCAACTTGAGAAGAGGACATGCGTGAACTGTTGTTGATTCCTAAGCTATACAGAAAAGATGAATACTTATGCTGTTTGGCTACAGCATGTGCTCAGAATGTTGAGGAGCCGGTTAGGATGCAAATATTTGCATATTGTATGTGATTGGTTGTTGTTGGAGACCTCAGTATTGTTATCTTCTGAGATGGGAAACACAAATTTACCAACCAATCGCTTCTATTGTTGGCCAGCCACTAGCTTAGCCTGATTTTCTCTGTAATACTTATACTTATTTTCTCATAGGAGTTGCCACTTTGTGGCATTCAAAACAGGCAGCTCTATGGGGTGGTATCAAGGAGTGGGAACCCACAGGTCTGTGCCCTGTAACTAAAAATAGCCCCTTCCCGAGTGACTATTTTCAATCACATATATGCAGAGGTCTGGCCTGTGACTGTGTATACTACAAGGTATGAGGCTTCTTCTGTTCCTGCTGTAGCTAATTCTGTATGGCTTGGGAACAAGAGTTGATGTGTAACTGCAAAGGACTTGGGTTCTCTCACCTGATAGGTAGGTGTGTTAAACCTTTAATTTTTTAGAGCTTTTAAATATACTAATGGGACTCTTTGTAGTTGACACAAATTACTGTAGTTGGCTGAATATTAATGTTAACTTTTCTCATGTTGATCTTGAGGCTGTAAAAATACTGCTGCCTGCTAATTTGACCATATCAATAAATGAAAATGTTCATAACAAGTGTATGAAGCTAATTAGGAATTTATGGATCTGTTGTTCTATGACTGCTCTAGTTGATAGCTGTACCACTGGCTTGCTGGGTCTTTAGGTTTCAATGATGTACACCTCACTGACACATAAGATGTAACACCTGTTGTTATACGAGGTGTTAAATTTTCTTTGTCCTGGCAACTAGCCATTGCGTCATCTTGGGGGTTCAAAAGTTCTGTGTAACATAAGCTGTAGTTTTTATAATTATGCTTTCTACTTCCAGAGAGCTTTTCTTGAAAGGAGTTCAAAGAGCTTCACAAAGGTGAGAGAGGTATATTATTCCCATTTTCAGAGGGGTACATTAATAGGCACAGAAAGGTTCAGATGCTTGTCCAACCTGCCAGTGCATCAGTGTCAGGACCCAGAATAAAACACAGAAGCCCAGTATCTCAAGATCTAGCTACTCTTTTTTCCCGTTAATGTAGCCTATTAAGTACATAATACTAGGAACATCCCTTCCACCCCAGGCTTCAGTTTCATATAGAAACTGTTATATCAGAGCAGACTATATACTGATTAGTCCAGTATTCTCTCTGATGGTGGCCGATACCAGACTTTACAGAGGGAGAAGAATCCCCATAATAAACACATATGAAATAATCTTATCCAAAGTAAAGTTTCATCCTAAGCATGAGAGTTTAAATCCAGCATACGTACTATAACTGTGGATGTGCTCACTGTTCATATGAAATCTATCTTGTGATGAATTCCACAAGTTTGTTAAACACTGTTTGAAAGAAGAAGAAGTATTACCTTTTATTTTTAAGCGCTGAACTAGCATACGTTCCAAAGAAGTTCATGTTATCAGTTGCTAATAGAGGCTGTCAGAGGTAGGTGGAACTTAACTGGTTCTAAATATGGTTTAGTTCCAATTGCAGCCAAAGGCAGCCATGTTTAGCACTGATTCACATATTGTGGGTTTTTGGTCTGATACTCAGTATCTCTCTCACACACCCAGAATAAAGACCAGCAACAATTTTAGTCAGGATTGGGGCTTTACCCAGTTTACTACAGTTTACACAAAGTGCAGAATGCATGACTACTTGCCTTATGATGCAAGCAGTTTATGGCTCATAAAGCCTAAATACACAGATGGTCTGGAGGCCAAAGTTGCTGATTGGAGGCGTTGTGAAGAATGAAACAATTTATACAGGCAGCATTTAGAAACTTTATTGAGCAGGCCCATTTCAAAGCTGCTGGATTTAACTGCAACTATTTGAAAAATGAAAAGGAATTTAGTGAAAAATTGTGCAATTTCAAAATAAATAGTTTCTGTTCACAGGTTTCAAAAGGGAACAATTTTTCAAAAGTCTTTAGGAAATCTTTTGAAATTTTTTAAATGTTTGAAAACTTCAGATTTTTTCCCATTTCTTCCCATTTTCACAGTATGTTGCTACTGAATGCAAAAGATGGAATGAAATCTAAGGTTTGTTCTTCCACTTTTTACTTTTTTCTTATTTCTTTTGCCTTGTTGTAACATTTCAAAACCTCTTTAACATTTGAAAAGTTAGTGGCAAGAGGATAAAAGAAAAAGTGGGAGGGAAAAAACATCCTTGATGGCATTTCTTCTTTTGCATTCAGTGGCAGGAAGGAATAAGGAACTAAGAAAAGAGGAGAGAGCACCAAAATTTCAGTTTCAACAAAAATATGGAATTTTCTTTTCTTTTCAAGTTTTTTTGTGAAAGCCTTCACAAGTTTGAAGGAAACCTGTTGACTAGTTTTAATGACTGTTCCTGAAATGATGCTGGATATGGTATGTCCTGGACTACACATGCAGTTAAATTGTGGTCAGCGCCATTTGACTGCAGCTGTCGGAGGTGCCTGCTTGTCACAACTCGGTCATTTTGCTTGTGTAAAGAAGGCTCCTCTGTCTGGGATACTGGTCCTCTTGAGATTTGGCCTCTTGCTAGCTAGCTCTGTATTTATAATTTAGCAGCACAAATTACAAGGATTTGGCTCCTCCCACTCAATCACAATCAGCTGGTTTTTTCCTATGACTGACTCACTTCAAACACACGCTGTGAGCCATTGACTTCAGAGATTAGTTCTATTAACTGCTGCTACGGCATTCGCAGCTCTAACAATTAGCTAATACTTCTTTTTTTTATTAATCCTTTTTTATAGTTCAAAGCACATCGACACTCAAATCACACTTCTTAGTAAATTGATTTGTGGGGCGTACAGAGTAAATTGTTAAAGCGAAAATACTTTGGTATTCTCCAAGGGCCTGATCTAAACCCCATCTGAATTCAGCAGAAGCCTTTTTTATATTAATTTCGAAGGGCTTTGGATCAGGCTGTGAAACTGGAACTCAATTGTGTGAGTTTAAATGCCCCCCATACAGAAACCGCTCTTGCATGTTTCAATAAATGCCTTCCATTGCTCACTAAACCTGCTTGCATTCTCTTATTTAGGTCTTCAGTCATCATTTTTAAAGTGGCTTGTCCTCTAGTTAGGCACCTACATGAATGGCCTGATTTCAGAGGTGCTGAGAACACATGGCTCCCATTGACTTCAATGCTCAGCACCTCTGAAAATTCAGGCCTGTTATTCAGGTGCCTGACACTGAGCACTTTCTGTTTGAAAATTTCAGCCTGAAATGTGTGTGAGCAAATGAACTTCATGTCTCAGTAGGGTATGTAATTGCCTGTTTGGAATGCACAACTTTTGGAGAATGTAGCCTATGTAATCCTTTGGAAGAAAATGGTATCAGATTAGCACAACATTATTGCTTCTCTGCCTCTTAGAAAGCACAGAACAGATTTGAAATGGGAATCCACCTGTTGGAGATGGATTTCTATGGCCTTTGTCTTAGATAATTTGCCTCCCCAAGGTACCTTCCTCTCATTTGTTCTCTTACAGCATACACATTGTCTTTAATGTTCACTCTTACCTATCAGACTGGAATGGAATTGTGCCAGCCCTGCACACTGCTGGGTTATTCTACAGTTACTGAAGGAGAATAGGAGTTTTTCTACATTCAGTAGTTTCTTGCACTTCAAGTTCTGAGTGGGACTGTCTGGAAAATGCTATATCTTTGCTATGAAAACTCAACAAAACAAAGCTTCCATTTAGTTAAAAAATGTTCACACAATTTTTCATATTTTCAACAAAATAATCACTGAAACAGGTTTTGATTTTTCTGAAAACTGGAATATTTTGGTGATTTCAAATTCCCCAAGTCCCATTCTCTCTTATTTTTATTTTTTCTCCTCTTGGGGGTGGAGGAAGGGGTGTGTGTGTGTGTGTGTGTGGGGGGGGGGGGGGAATTAAAAAACACAAAGTGAAAAGTTTCTGTGTATGCTGTCTCCCTCTGCCCACCACACTCCCCCATTTAGCAAGTGGATAACTTAGGGCAAAATGAACATTTTTCATTAAGATTTTAACTTTGTTGAAATGGCTATTTTTTGTTTTGATGCTTTTTTCCCCCCCATTTCTTCAATGGGAAGTTCTTTAATATTTGTCCTTGTTCAGTGTGTGGCCCAGGTCTTGTTTTCTGCACACTATTCAAACCCTGCTCATGGTCTTTTCTGTGGCACTTATAGCTCCACTATCCAAGTGCTTCATAAACATTAATTAATTTATTTTCACAACACTTCTGTGAAGTGAACTGGTGTCATCTCCATTTTGCAGATGGGGAGCTGAGGCACAGCATGATTATACAAACAGTCATGAGTTCTGGGTGCTTAATGTGAGATGCTTATGGCCTGATTTTTCAGGGTGCTTAGCATTATATAGCATTTTGTATGTTGAAAGCACAACTTCCATTGACTTCAGTTGCAGCTGTTAGTGCTCAGCATTTTTGCAAATCAGACTCCCAGAGTCTCGAGTTGGGTACTCAGAAAAGGAGGAAAACGCAATTAGTGACCACCTGTGGAAAGCTGGTGTAAGTGATTTGCCCAGCATCACACAGGAACTCTGTGGCATAAGCAGGGATATAATTTAATTCTCCAGGGCAGCATTCAACTGCTTTAACCATGACACCATCCTTCCTCTTTCTCCCCTGCTTCATTTACACACTTGCCAGTTTCTGCAACAAATGAAGCAGGGTCTTACAGACAATCTCCTTCATCACACAACCCAGATTCATCTTCAGAGAACAGTCTATTCTGTGCGCTAAATTGGGTAGAGGCCTGTGGAACAAATAGTATTTGATCCTGTAAGTAAAGACTGCATCATAATGGATATGCACAAGTGGGCCGAATTAGGGTTGCATGGGCAACCTTAAGGTGGGCATTTCTTAATCTTTGAGTGCTTGACTCTGCAACCTTAATAATAGTCTTCCATTATTCTAGTTTCTGGTGTGGAATTTCTCTCTCTCTCTCTCTCTCTCTTTCTCTCTGTTTTAAGCATACTGAAAAAAATAGAAATTTTTCATCAGGATGGATCATATTGACACTCATGCGTCATCAGCAGAGTTGAACATTTACATGCACAAGCACAGATACCACTTGAGGTAATGGAATAACCGATAGCAGGAGTAGGTTGTCATCCTCTATATGAATCAGCACTATTGGGGGATGAGACACTCAATTTGCCAGTGGGTTTCACAGATATTTGCTGTTGACAGAGGCATGGGGAGACTCAGGAATGCTGGATTCCATTCTAGGTGCTGGATGGGAGTGTTCTCTAGTGTTCATAGATCCATCTGCCTTTGTTCCCTCCAGCCTGGCCTGGTCTGATCTCTCTCTCTCTCCCTCCCTACCTCCTCTCCTCATCCCAGTCCTAGACTCCTAGCCCAGCCAGTCAGTCCCAGTCTCCATCTCTGCACTCCTCATCCGAGTTTGTCTTGTCCAGTCTTTTCCCAGTCACTCTCCATGGCCTCCTCAGTCCTGACTCTTTGGTCTGACAGTCCCAGTCTTCATTGTGTTCCCATGCTCATTCATTCCCAGTCTCGCCCCCCTCTTCCCCAGCTCCTGGTCAGATCTAAGTTTCCCCCCCAGTCCACTCCCCCCCAGGGTTTCTAGCCTTCCTCTGCCCTGAATCATCACCAAGCATCCAGTCCCAGTCTCTACCCAGGCTCCTTGTCCTAAGGTTTATTCTCTTTACTGCCACCCTCAGGATTACAACTCCGGTTGTAATCTTCTCCATGCTGCCTGAGCAGTAGCAGGGCGAGTATTGAAAACACAGGAGAGACAGTCTCCCAACTCGTAGTTTTGGTGCCCAGTATCGTAGTGGCCTGCAGCAGCTGGGAGGAGCAATTGCAGGGAAAGTCATGCTTAGCTCCTGCAGCTCTGGGATGGACCGTGCTTAATGTGGATGGAAACTCCAGAGAATTTAGCTGTCAAACTCTAACAAGCCTCCACTGAGCACATGCCAACTGCAGTTTTTTCAAGGGCTTTTAACTTGATCAAAATTTTTCCCCCCCTCACAGGAACAGCAAAACATCCATACATGACACAAAGGCCAACCTTCTGTCAAAATTTAAATCCCAGCTCCAAAGCATGGAGGTGCTAGAGATTCTTAACAAAGCAATTGTAAAATAAATAAATAAATAATAATAAAAAAAAAAAATTAGCATGGGCAAAACAATGTATTTCCCCCTAATCTCATTCTTGGAAACTGCTGAACCATTTTGAAACTTGATAGATAGATAGATAGATAGATAAATAATTCAGCATAAGGCAAATACCCAGAATGAAAAATTTCAGCCCAAACAGTTTGGCAAAGTTATAAAGAACTGAAAATGAGGTGTTATAATGAGAAATGTCAGGCAACCTTAATCAGAGGCAGTGCTTCCAGCTTTGTCTATTTAAAAAAGACCGCAAAGTGGAAGATCAGCCTGGGAATTTTAAAGGAGCCTGTGGGAATTAGGCATGCACATTACATTAGGATTACATTTGGGCATCTAACTTCTTTAGGGTCCTTTTGAAGATCCCAGGATCTTAGAACACTTAGTTGTTCTTTGTGTGAAGGAGCACTCCCAGGATCTTGGAGCACTTGTATGTTCTTTGTGGAAGGAGGTACATTTCCAGTTTGCCTGTGCCCTTGATCCGATGTTATATCCTATAGAGAGGGAGAGGTCCAAGCTGAGAAGTTTTGGATCCAGATCTGTACTTCCCAAGAGCATAAAGATGTTCAAATCCATCTGATTTATTGATTAGCTCAGGCATATGGCTTCTCAGCTGTTACAAAAGTAATCAAGTGAATAATATTTGGTGTATAATAAATACCCTTAAGAAATGTTGTTGTCCTCTCTTTTGCTGCACAGAAGCAGACTTCAAAAAATTGTCCTGGCTATTTTTATTTCTTTCCTCCAAGATAATCAGAAGAATTTGAAACTTGTTAGAGAACAATATTAGGACATATTTTATTTATAATTAAGTGACACTATTTTATACCAATGCCAAAAGGTAAGCCAAGTGGTTCAAATAAAATAACCAATTACCCCAATCTCAAAGTAAACCAAACCTTAGATTTGAGCTTTGAAAAAATTTGGCTAAATGATTTTTTGCCCATTATTTTTCATTTTCGTGCCCGCCCGCTCTTCCTAATTATGGCCAGGGCAGCCCGGGAAAGATCATGACAGACTCCTGTTTTGAGGCTTCCAGGCTAACAATTCAGACCCAAAAGATTGAATGGGCATTTGAGTTTTTGGATGTTTATCCCAACAGACCATTTTATTTAAAAACAAATAAATTAAATGAATCTATCTCTACCTAAAACTACCTAAATCTAGTAAACTTGTATTTTAATTTTTTTTTATTGTATTGTATTGTATTGTATTAACAGATGAGCCAAAACACCTTGCTTGAAATGCACATGGACTTTGGAAAAATTCAGATTCACAGCCCTAACCTTGTCAACTGATCTGTGCACCATTCCCTTGGACAGGATGAAGCTCAGCTGAAGACAATGAGGCTCTGGAAAGACTCAGGGATGGAGCAATTTGCAGGAGTGGGGTTTAAATTAGGATCTGAATATGCCACCCAGACACATGTCTAACTTGATTTAGCTCTATTTCTGAGGCCTACTAAACCATTGTTTCCTTTAAATGTATGAGCGAAAGAAAAAATGAAATCTTGTGGTCGGATCTTCCCTGTGATATTTTATTCTGGAGCTAACTTTGCAGATGTTTTCCTGAGTTTTTAAAACCGTTGTTTAGAAAGCAATTATTGACCCCATCTTAGCTACAGAGGCGCAAAGAGGCTGCTGTAATATTGCCTTGTTGAATTTGTCTTCCAATGCAGAATGAAAGTGAGTTTGCCCCCTCTCTCAAATTTCTCCCATGATTTGAGAGATGAGTGAGTCTAGTACCTGCACTATTCAGTGGTTTCACCGATTCGAGAATGTGATGACTGGGTAATAATGCCCAATTCTACACACTTCAAATCCATTAGTAGCAATTACCTTGCCTGAGGTGTTTTGAGTTAGTTTTATCACAGCATTCTTGCAGTTGGTAGATAATGAGTAATAATGTATACAGCATTTTCAAGTTTCTGTTTTTAGCTACAATAACACCATTAGGATGGCTATTTAACAAATGTGCTTCATACTAAAAGTTAAGATTTTGCTAACCTTTTATTTTTTTAACCATGCAGCATGTGTCCTGTTTTATGCAAGGTAGGATTTCCTTTAAAAAGGTAAAGAGACTTTATTAATATTACTTATAAAGGAGGTAGTGTGGATTCGTAGATAAAGCAGTGGCCTGCGACCCAGGTGACTGGGATTTTATTCCTGGCTGTGCCATTGGACTGCTAAAGTGATCTTGGACAAGTCACCTCTCTATGCCTCAGTTTCCCCATCTGGATGGATTTCCTTTTGTAAAGTTTTTTGAGATCTACTGATGAAAAGTGCTATATGTTATTATTATTATTAAATAATAATTATTATTAATATTTGCAGGTATTAGCACTGTGTAGAGAATGGAAATTTCATTTTACAAAGAATTTTGAAATTTGTTTTTGTCCTTAATAGAAACAAAACCTGAAAATCTTGAAATTCTCTGAAGGAAAATTCTATTTTTTTGTTTTGTTTTGGGTTGATTTTTGACTCTTTTTATTTACAAAAAGTCATTTCAAAACAAAAAATCAAAATATTTTATTCTGAAAATGTCAAAATGGGATGTTTCAACATTAGCAGAACTTTTCCTTTCTGTATGACAGACAGGTGAAATCAACCTTATTTCACATTGAGCCTTTTGATTTTGATAGAATTGCATATTCAGACAGAATAGGGGTTCACTGAAGTTTCTCTGACTAGCTATAGTGAGTATCTATTGCTTTGCTATTGGTTTGGGCTATGCATCCATTGCGGGGCAAAATTTCCAGGACAGATGATTCCCACGTTCATGAGGTGTTGCTACTTAAAGAGGTTAAATATAATCTGTAAGGAGATTTAAATAAAAAGCAGCCAATTAGAGATATCACTGTTGATAATCTAACCCTGTGTCACCCAATGAAAGTTTTGTTTCTTGTTTTAGGAATTAAAAACCTTGTAAGCATTATATTTAATGGTGAGAAGTTATGTATGCAGATCTCTTAAACTATAACGAGCTACCTGTCCTAAAAAAGTGCTTACATATTTACATCTATGTGACCTGGATATTTGGCTACAGCTGAGATGTGCATAGCACAATTCAGGGGATAGGTTATGAGCATAGATGGTTTTAAGCAACACTTATGCTCCCTAAATCCTGAGCTGCCTGTATGCCAGTCTGTTCTCAGGCATAAATTAGGGCAGTCTAATGACTGCTGTAATCTATGTAGGATACCAGTGGCTCCACAGGAGGCTGCTGGAAGGCCGGGAAAGGTTATGGTGTGAGATCTGTTATGCTGGCTATACACCAGAGTGATGCATCTATGGATATGTCAATTTGAGAAGTTTTGCACTGGCAGAACAGCACCTTAACCACAAAACTAGTCTTCCTCTTTCATTAGACACTGGATAGGAAGTGTGGGCTCCAGAAAATTTAATTTCTGATTTAGATCCTCATCTGAACCAAATAATTCAGCCATCCTAACCCACTCCCGTGGGTTGCACAGCATTAGGTGCTATGAGAAACATAAGACTTTTCTCACATTTGTCTTCACAATCATTCGTTAACTGAGAACAAAAAAATGATCTGAGTGATATAATGGATGTCAGCATAAGTGTTACTGGGGCCTGGTCTATACTTTTTTTTTTTTTTAATTTTGATTTGGCAGAAATGGGGAGGGAACATTTAGTGCTGATGCAAAGTCTTGAAAGAAATTTACATTGGTGGATGATATCATTAAAAAACTCACAATAACTGCTTCAAAGGCCTTCTCTTAATGTTACCTATGAGTTTAAAAGGCAGGTTGAGAGGTGATTTTTTTTTTTTCTGGAATATGTGCATGATCTGTTCACCTGCCTTGCAATCAGGGACGTTATTTTAAAAAAAGTGAACCGCTTATTCCTGCATTGAATTAGTCTTTATCTACCATATTTTAGCTCCAGTTGCAAACTGGCCCTGCGTCATCATCGGCAATCCCTCAATAGACGGGGATGATCTCTGTCACAGGTGTTTATTTTATATGGGTCCTTTGGTGACTGAGGAGTCTGATCCTTGAGCCACAGACTCGTTGGCAGATGTTGCAGGTGGTGTTGGAAGGCAGGGTTGGGCCACGATTGCTGCATGACCATTGTCTGTCCTTTCTTTTCTGGCATTTTTTTTGCAGCCTAAGTGAGGCAATTTTCCTCAAAAGTGGTTGTTCCTTCTCTGGCAAGTCTTTGCCAGTTAGCCCTGTCTTGGGCTGCTGTCTCCCAGTGTGTGATGTCGATGCCACATCTCTTGATGTTTATCTTGAGGGTGTCTTTTGAAACGTTTCTTTTGGCCTCCTCATTTCCTTTCTCCTGTGGTGAGCTGGAGGTACAACAATTGTTCTGGGAGGCACAGGGGAGCCTATAAAATCCTTGCTCCATGATAAATACAAAGCTGGCTTGGCTTGTGTGGTGACACCAGGGTGTATGGGAGCAGACAGCACTTCCTTTCTCTGGCTACTTGTATCTAGGGTGACCAGATGTCCCCATATTAGAGGCTTTGTCTTATATACACACCTATGGCCTCTCTCCTCCCCTCCCCTCCCCCCCCCCCAAAAAAAAAAAAAAAAAAAAAAAAAGGGTGTTCCAATTTTTTACACTTGCTATCTGGTCACCCTATTGGTATCCCAAGGGGGCTTCTACTCTCCTCCTTCCCAGCAGGTCATGGGGAGTGGTTGGAGCCTTGGCTATATGCTCCTCCATTGTGCTAGCTACTGTAGCTAAATAAGTGCATTGGTATAAATCTGTGCTAGGTATGGACGTGGTGCAATCTACTTTTTCTTCAGAGCAAGGGGGAACTGGGAAGGCAGATTGTGACTCTGAGCGTCCATATCAACCAGTCTGTTCCAGGTGCAGCACAGCAGCACACCGCTCCTTGTTCATGGCAAAGCTGTGATTTGATCCCTTAATTATTAACAGTGCCTCCAGTGTGAGTGATAAATTCAGGTGACCAAAAACAGGGAGGAAGAGAGTGATTGAAGGACAATGATCATGTCTGATGTTAGCTGTTGCCTTAGATAATGCGTCAACTCTGGCTTAAAGAGATGAGTGTTAGCAGAGAGCTTTTTGCATTATCAGACCCCTGTATAAAAGCATTATTCTTCATTGTGTGATAGTATGGACTTGAGCACATATTGGTTTGGTAACCTGATCCCCATACAAATCATGGTCCGTGAGAATGGAACAATTAGTGCCCTAATATACTGGAACTATACAGTATCTTTAAATCTGTATTTTCATGAGCAGTACTGGTATTACAAGAGTCAATAAATTTATATTCCACACAAAAATGTAATTAAACCCAAGATAACATGGCATTGAAATGAGTAGGGAGAAAAAGAGAGGCCTCTTCCTTGTGGAGATAACATCAAACTTTGTGGCCTGTCATTAATGGTTGGACTTCTATCCTGTTTAACTTTATGAAATAGGAATGTGTTTTTTGTTTTTTTTTTAAATGTCATATTGAACCATAGATCATAAAAAGAATGTGCTGGTGTGTACTTTCAGCTCAGTCTGGAAGAAAATCATATAACATTTGCTAACCAATTTAAGTACTTGGAAAAGACTAAGGCCTCGATGTTGCAAAGAGCCCACTGCCTTTAGTTGGTCACCTAAGGGAATCCACTTATGACTCTATTACCCAGTAAATTAGCAGAGTGATTCAGTCAGGTATATTTATCATGAAGAGAACTGAAGATAATTAATACACTGCATTGAATGCAAATTGCACCCACAGCACTTATCTCATTTTCAATTAGCACAAATGTTACAGCACTGCAGGCTTGTTATGGTTTTACCATGGGCTGGGTAATTAATTTCTGTGAGCTACATATCAGACACCTGATAATGCCGTTTATTAATAAATGTCACCCCAGGTATCTGTTAGGAGTGGTAAATAAATTAAATGTTCAGTTGTCTGCCCTGTGCAAATCTATTCTTACACCTCATTGCATCTTTTCACTTGTTTGTTTATCAACGAGAATGACTACAGAGATTAACAATGGCAAACAAAGGAATATGACGAACCATAATCTGTGACTAAAAAAGGCATTTTTTCCAGAGGCAACCAAACCTTTCATTACATGAGTGCTGTAACTCTGGAGTTAATATCTCCTAACCTTTTGGAAGGCAGAACAATGAGCTAGATTGCTGAAGTAACTCTCTCTGAAGGTGGAGCTCCATCTGGAGAATTTCCTGTAAAAGGGGGGGAGGGGAATCTCCACTTGAAATGAATTTACTATTCCTATAGCACCTTCCCTCAGAGGATAACAATGCATTTTACCTCAACTTCCATATAGTATATTTAAAACCACCTGCCAGTTTTGTGCAGAACCATGTGACATTTATGCAAATAATTTCATGAGATAATTTGCATCTTTTCAATGTGCATGCATTCATAAACTTCTGGTTTAAAAAAGAATGTGTGGATTTAGGGCTGGTAAAAGGCATTGATGTATTTGATCAAGGGTGGGGGTTCCCCAGTGACCTGCCATCAGTGGCAAAATTGGCTTCCCCCTCAAGAGGGAGAAGGGCCCAAAGAAAAATGGGGTCAACTATTTGCTTGGAACAAATCAAAAAGTGTAGCGTTGCAGGACTGATCAGAAGGCTAATAATGGGAAACCAGTGGGTGACACCAAACAGAGAAACCTTGGCAATACACACAGCCTCAGTTGTAAGGGAGTCAATGGATGCTCATGGGACAAGGTCATTGATGTCAAGCCCCAGAGGACTAGGAGAAGGGGACAGGCAGGGAGCACCCTCTTGAGGGACCTGAGAGAAGAAGAGGACAAGACAACTTTTACTTCCTACATCATACATTGGGAGATGTGGGCACTGGGCAGACCCATGTATGCCCAGGTCTACTCAATCCTGTTGTTTATAATCTAGGAAGTTTCCAGCTCTGCTGGCACCTGCCAGGTCCAACTGGTAGCTCCCTGTCAGGGACTTCACCACCTGTGCATGGAGGCGGGGGCTTAAACAGAAATTAATGGAGGTTTATGCAGCAGGGGCTCAAACAGAAAGCCCTCTCTGTGGGAGGAAGCAGAAGACCTGTCTTCTTGGAGCAGCTTCCAGGTTTTGAGGAGGTCTTGGTTGAAGACTGGCATCTCTAAGTGGCCTCAGGGGAGACTTCTCAGCTTGAGGTAAAACAGTTGCTGGTCCTATCAGAGCTGACAGAGGCAGCATGTGCTCAGGTGCTCTATGCTGGACTATAGGCACTATACGGGAGTCACAGCAGGGTCTGGAGGTGAAAGGTGTGGGCCTTGGTCCATTTGCAGACTAGGCCTTGTCCACCTTCTCTCTGAAGGAGGCTCAGAAGAGCCACAAAAAAATCCAGGTAGAATGGGATGGAGTTATAATTGCCTCCTCAGGTAGGGTATGAGGCCTTGGTCAGTAATAACAGTTTTGTGCAGTTCAAAAACTTGGACAGTCAGGAGAAGAAGTGAGACCACAATTTGTGATTTCGTGGCGGCTATCCCAGTGCACCTTCCCCTAGGCCAAAGGGTACTGCACAGCAGAGGGTGTTACAGGGCTGCCAAGCATGTGCCTTATGAAATGCATGACAGTTGGCAAGCCTGAAAAACACACCAAAGAACACACTTAACAAAGGGAACTAATACAACCCTTGCCAGCCACCACCCTACATGTATGTTTCTTTCTCTTCCTCACATTTTATCAGACTTATCAGTTTAGACTGTAAGTACTTAGGGGCAGAAATGATCTTTATGCATTTGAACAGCAGCTAGTACAATGGGGGCTTGATCCTTGGACACGAGTGGAACAAAATAATAATTATAATGAGGATTAAGTCTCACAAAAGCCATGCATTCTCCTCCAGTTTGTTTTAGATTTGGGCAAAGTGGAGCACTGAAAGTTTACATGATTTGGGTAGTCTTATGGAGGATGTAGCTGACTAAATGATTTTTATCAGAAAATGCAGAGTTATTAAAACAAACTTTTCGTGGTTTAAAATACAGTTTTTTTCCCCCCACAGTTTAAAATGACTTTTTATGTTTTGAAATGTAAATTAATTATAGTTTTTAAAAGAAAATTAAATTAAAAAATCAAAATGAAACGTCTTGGAATTATCAAAACAAAATATTTTGATTGACCTGAACACATTTTTTTCCAGATTTTTAGTTCACAAAAATTTTTGAGATTCTGAATTTTCATCCTGAATTGAGATGGGAATTTTTATTTTATATTTTGAAATCTGAGAAATTTTCATCGGACAAGAAAACAATTTCCCTCTCAACTCTACTAGCCAAACCAAGAATAGAATCCAGATCACCTAACTTCTGTTCTATGTCTTTAACCCAAGACTTCCTCCTTCCTTGACTCTTAGTTCAACTAATGTGCTTTCCAACACTAAAATCAACTGATCTTGAGAGGCATTTCTGTTTTGTGAAGGATATCTGCTCTTTTTTTGATTTACAGCAGATGTCTGCACTGCAGGAGATGGCAGTTCCACCAGTATAATCATCCTTAACAAGAAACACTGGGTGCAGGTAGTTCCTGTGGCTTCCGGTAAGGTCTTGTCTACCCATACAAGTTGTACCACTTTGTATTATTTTAACTATGTGGGTATAATTAATCTGCTTAATGTGAATGTGGTTATACTATTATAAAGGTGTTTTATCCTGGTATATATTCCCATATGGGAAAAAGAATCAGCTATACTGGTATAACGTACCTGTATAACTGTGCCCACATTGCAGATTCTATAGTATATTGGTTTACCCCCCCCCCCGCCCCGCCCCCCCCCCCCCCCCCCCCGAAAAAAAAAAAAATCATGCCTTTAAGTGACATAATTACACCAGTATAAAAATCTCTGTGTAGACTAGGCCTTAATCTTTTTTGAAGGCAAAAAAAATTGTAGTTTATTACAATTATGAAAAAATATAGCTGTGGTACAAAACTTATTTCAGTTGAATATTTAGTAACTGCCACAGGATTTGCACCTCTCCGGATTTGACCATGGGGAAGGGAGAGTTTCTTCCTAATGAGTCACTGGTGCCATAGTAATTTAATTAGAGGTTCAGCAAATGTTGCTCTGCAACAGAGTGCTTTCATGCTTGATGTAGATAGTTATTATATTACATGATTCTTTTGTATGGTAACAGATTTTTCACACACTTCCTTTAGGTATGGCCTACAGTCTTACCAACTTCTGCTGTGAGCCTGTCGGATGCCACGAGCTTAGCTAGACCCGCTTGGCTCAGTATTTAGATATAGGATTTACAGTAAGTGCTTCTTAAAAAAAAATGCAGTGCTTGAAGGATCAATTTAAAAAATGCCTTAGTTGGATTAGGGGATCACATTCCAGACAAGAATACACAGTTTTAAAGGCCAAATGGCTTGTCAGCATCCTTTTAAAAACTCATTTAATACACAGAATACAACATAGAAAAACACAATTTAAATAACATCATATTCATGCTGGAAAGCCTGGGAGGTCTAGCATCTATAGAGATTCTCTATTCAAACAGACATGCTGCATACAGTGACAATGGAGATCCAGAATGCACTGTAATGTCTATATGAGAAACTAGATCCAGGCTTTCTTCCTCTCTAGTCAGGTCCTGGTTAACTGCAAGGCGTGACAGGCTTGTATTTAGGCTCTGCCCTGCATACAGCCATAGCGGCTGTACTCTGTACAGCCCCGGTAACCAGACCTCAGCAAGCTGCCACAGGGCATTGCTGGGCCAGCATCTTCTCTGCTCTAGATGGCACTGCTGCGGGGCTGGATCTGCAAAGTGAAGTTTCTGCTGCTGTTGTGCTGTGTGTGGCTGGTGTATGAGCAGAGAGCAGACACTCTGCAGGCAGCGCAGGGCCAACCCAAAAGCAACAGTCCCCATTGCCCTCACCAGACAAAGAAGATCCTGGCTAGGGAAGGGAAGTGGGGATTTTGCTAGAGGGAGAGGATTGGGAAATGGTATTGAGGAGCCTTAGGATCAGGCTGAGGATTGGGTGGGCAGCCATGGAGGGGGCCTTCAAGGATTGCTGATTCTGGGTAAGAGTTTGGAGTGACTTGATGTGTTGAAATGGGGATTGGGCCTAGTAGGACATGACAATCTGCTAACTACTACCTCCGGTGTGTACGTGGTTTCAGTGACATTGTTTCTGCTACCACAGACTAGTGCAAAAAGCTAAAGCCAAATCAAAGAGAGTGGACAAAGGCTTGTCAGAAAGGTTTTGATGAGATAATGAAAATCCTTTCTGACAAGCCTGTTCTGGCCAGCCCAGATTCTGATGAACTTACTTTGAACTGTGCACTGACACAGCGGATGTAGGTCTAGGAGCGGATTTGGTGCAAATAGGGGATAGTAATTAGAAGCATCTTGCTGCTTTCTTTAGTAAAAAACTGCACTCACTGAACAGAATTACTGTTATAAAAAAGAATGTGATGTGATTTTGTGGGCAGTCAAGCAGTTAAGGCCTTATCTATTTAGCGGAAAATTTAGGGTTGTGGTAGACCATTCTCCATTGGTGTGGCTACAATGAGCAAAAGTTACCAACAACAAACTACTACACTGGAGCACTCTTCAAGAATATGACATGGAAATTGTACATATTAAAGGTAGAGAAAATGTAGTGGTGGATGCTCTGGACAATGCCCAATGCCAATGCCCAATTGCCTATGACCCAATGCCTATGGAGCAGCCAATGGCTGACCTTACTGCATTTTTGCCAGATGGGAGATGTGACCAAGAACCTCTTAATGCCAACTGACAAGGGGATGTAGAGGGGCATAGGTATATTCTAATTCTGGTATACACATTCTGGTTCACCAAAGAATGTCATGTGAGGCCTCAAATGAAAACTGGTGTCACACTGGTTATTAATATCATTGTGAAATGTATATATAAATTGATCCTGTGTAAGGAGTTATGCAGATATACTGAAAATATGTGCTTATAGTGTGTATCATGGTGTTAGTCACCAGCAGTCATAAAAAAGGATTTTCTGTCAGACAAGAGATGTTTTTTTACCTCTCTCTCTGTTGGAACGTAAATTAAGCATTGTAAGCCCACACAATGGATGCACATTTACTTGTGATGTCAAATGTTAACAAAAAGTTGTGAAGTCAACAGGGAAGCAGCACATAGCAAAAACAAGCCACAGGTGGTTATCTTGTCTGGGAGCAAGGACAATGAACTTTGGGGCTATATATGTAAGACAAAGAAGACACCTCTTCATCCTGCACCTAGGTAGTAAACGGACAGCACTTTTACATTCATGAAAACAGGATTATAACCAGCCTTGGTGCAAAAGGCTGCAGAAGATGTGGGTGGAATTAAATTTCTTTAGCCCAGAGGCTAACTTGTTAGTTAAGTTAAAAAAGTGCATTATGATTTTGGTTTATATATAACCATTTGTTTTCAGTATCCTTACTCACTATCACCTGAATCTTGATGATAAACTTATTCTTGTTTTCACTATAAATATAACTAAGTGCTGTGATATTAAGCAAAGTGTTGATCTTGAGTTAAATCATAGAAGCTGGTGTGTGCTGTTCCTTTGGGAACAGCAGACTTGATAATTCTGTGAGTAGCCAGTGTCGGGCTGGATATCCCAGGGGATTGTTTCAAAGGGTCTTGGGGACTGGAGTGCACCAATTGTTAAACTGCAAGGCAAAAGCATGGCTGTCGGAATCCAAAAGAGAGTTCTTGAGTGGCCAACAGGCTGATAGTGTTAGGAAGCTGACATCCAGCTAAGCAGAAGCAATATTCCCTCATGATGGAGGCAGGGGGTGACAAGGTGACTCACACTGCGAGTACTGTCACTGGGCTCCGTGAGTATTGTCACACAATCATTTGCCCATATCTATGGAGTATGGTATCTCACAAGTGCCTTCTTCTCTGGCTTCATCCTCCTGGTCATCTGGGTGCTGGAGTGGCCTGAGGTAGATGGAAGAGTGATGGAAGACAGGTAGAGTGCTACAGGTTAAAGTCATGGCAAAAAGGTTTTCTCTGCTTTAGCCATAGGAGCCATGAGAACCATGATTGACAAACCTGTTGGTGAAGTCTTGCTGTCTCTATTCAGTGGGAGAGTATGTCTTACTCTGGAGGGTTCTGATACCCCAAAAACAAGTTTGCTCAGATTTATGCAGGGCTCTTGCTTTTTGTGGAGAATATTTCTCGAGGGGACAAAAATGCAGTGTTGTCTTTTTTTGAGCAGTAGTAAGTGTTTCTCACTGATGCTGGGGCAAGTTCCCACATGTGAGTTAGACTAAACTGTGTGAATAGCTGGTTCATTGGCAATTCTGAAAAATGAACAAAAAATTAGGTTGGGGTCAACCTGAAACTAAATTTTTCAAAATTTTTGGTGAAGCAAAAAGCTGAGACAATTTCATTTTGGGCTGAACAAAACATTTTGTTCATGCCCAAAACAAAATGTTTTGTTTTGATTTCAGGTGTTTTTAATGGTTTTTATTTTTTAAATAAAATGTAAGGAAATTTTGAACTGGCAAATCATTTTGAATGAAAAAAACATTTTGACTTTTTTTTTTTATTTATTTTTTTTTAATTAACAATTTGGCAAAACCGACACAAATTCACAAAATATTTTGGCGTTGACAAATCAGTATTTTTTTTTTTTTCTGAAAAAAATAGCTGGAAAAAATTCACCCCAGTGTCCCTCTCAGTTGATTAAAATCTTGGAATAGACATCTGACCTGGAAGTAGGGAGGATGCTTCTATCAGGGACTGGCTTCTCTGAAAGAAGCGTCTTTAGGCCCTTACTAGAGAAACCGTCTCTTAACAAGCCCAACCACTGTCACTCAGCCTTTAATCTTCCTTTTCCAGAAATGTTACTGATTACGATGGTGCCTGAGCACTTCTGGTTTTACCTGCCATCTTCACACTTCTTTGGCGCTGCTCAGTATAGTGTGAGGCATGGGCACGACATTAGTTTCATTGGTCAGCAAGCTCCTTCTGGTACAGAATGAAAATCAAGCATCTTGTATGATTCTTTTAGAGATATCAGCTTCACTTTGAGACCTTTATACTCAGAGATGGCAAACATGGCTGGTCCTGGCAGGGATAGACTGATTTATTCCCGAATGGTTGTGTTTTCTTGTTGAGAAGATTCTGAGGCTCAGACTAATGCTGGGTAACTAATCATTGCCACAAGAGCTTTTTCATACATTACCATAGCGTTCTATCCCGTGGATATGTATGTGAGGTGGTATGGCTTACACTATGTCAGAAACGTGGATGATGCTCAGCTCTGTTTCTAGTTCATCCCATCCGCTGGTGTGGTTGGCTGGCTTATGCAGTATCTTGCTGGGACTCAGGATTTGCATGAGTGTGAAATAGGGGGAGACTCAATCGGACAAGACTAAGGACATGCTGGAATGCTGGGGGAAACAACTGGAAGAAATAGTGGAGATTATATCAGTTCCTTCAATTTGCCTGCCTTTTGTTAGTGGGGCTCGCAATCTGTGCTTCCTGTTTGGCTCCTTGGTTGCTGCCAGACATCCAGATGGTGGCAGTGGTCAAGAGTGCTTTTTTAACATCTGCACTTGCCAGGAGGTTGCAGTATTGTTATCCAGATATAGGACCTCACAGCGCTCCACACTTTTGTTACCTCAAGACTGAATTTCTGTAGCTCACTCTACATGGTGCTACATCTTAAAACCACTAACTTCAGCTGATGCATAATGTGGCAACCTGTTAGTGGATATTTCTCACAGGGAGCACATTCTACCTGCATTGGATTCTAGTTGGTTTTTGGATGCAGTTTTGAGGTGGTGGTTTTAACCTTATAAAGCCTTATTAAAAAGGATGGGATCCAATTATACTGAAGATTGTTATATTGTGGAAACCAAGGTCAACAGTGGCACCCAATCAGACAGTCCCCTGATTTAGTTATGAAGAGGCTGGAGTTAGAACATTTTAGGAGGGAAGTCCTTAGTTATAAGTTGACTTCCTTGCTCCTCCTTTGGTTCACCAGAGGCTGAATTTGTTGAACTTCTGGTCATGTTGCAAAGTCTGTTGAGTCCTTTACATTTGGAGAAACAGGTTGCTGGAAATAGGGTTGCTGGAAATTTGGAAGGTGGATATCTTTTGATTTGGGATCTCAGGACCTAATAATTTGTAGTTTTCGAAAGATTGTACATGTGCCTAAAGGACAGGTGGACTTTCATAAACAGAACTAATTCAATAAATAGTTTGGTGGGAATAACCTATATTGTAAAACCATTTAAAATAAGGATATTAAATAGTTAAGGGAAACACTTCTTTCTTCACTTGCCTTGTTTCCCTGGGTTTATGTCCAAGCCTTATATTCAGGGGTTTCATGTGTGTTTGGTAAACATTTGATATTATTGTGCATGAATATGGATTTACATTACCTATATTTCAAGACGATTATGGGTACCAAGCAACTGATTACACTTGTAGCCAATCATGTACCATTAGCAATGAATAATGACAGGCATTATGTTATTTCAAATCTCATTTTGTTTTGCAATACTGTAATGGTTAAAAATAAAGGCTGAATCAATTGCTTGAATGTACAGCTTATTTCTCCCTCAAGCATCTTTATCAGGGCCAATTCTGTTGATCTTTTGTATATTGACTAGCATATTTCCAGGACTGTTAGAGAAATGTTGATGGGCTACTGAGTTTTTTTTTTTTATTATTATTAAGGGGTAGATTTTAAGAAGTATGAAGTTAAAAATAATCTTTCATGTGTTTTTTAAATTTAAAGGGGGACAATCAAGATTGATGAGTCCAAAATTTGTCTTGCATATTAAATAACTATCTCCAAAGTTCAAGTAACTTTGGTTGTCTCCCAAAACTTGTCTCAGACAATATGTTCAATTTTTATTCAAAAAAAGAACACAAAATCAATGGGAATCCCATTTCCCCCAGTGCTAACACCCAGAACTCATGAGGTACCCTATAATAACCATGCAAGTAATGAAGGCAAACTAATTCTAATAGGAAACAGATTACAGTTTTCAAACATTCCAGTTACTAGAAAGAGAGTGAAAAGATTTTGAATAATGGTATCCTATAGGAAAATCAGGTGGTTTGGTTTGTGATTCACATCTCTTTGGATCAAGTCCAGGTTGCTTGATCTTACTCCTATTGAAGTCAATTAACTTCAGTGAAGTAGAATCTAGCCCATAGTGAGTAATCCTGCCAGAGTGGCTGTGTATCGAAGGACTTGTCTAGCCTCACTATTAACAATTCTATGGTGTAAGAAAATTACTTTGACACTGTAATATAAGTATTTCTTTGCTATCGTAACATTGTTAAGGTCCTAGCAATTCTTCTTGATACTGTAGATATTCTGCACGCATAGTGGCTCAGTTATTATCTAAAGGGGCTTTTTTGTTTTTGTTTCTTTTTTGATAATCCTTGCTCTACAAAGAAGTGAAGGTTGGTGTGGGAGCAGGGAGGGGGGGGTGTGCTTTTAATCAGCCTGTGAGCTGAAAATAATAAAGAAAGGTTACCTGTTTGTTTGTCAACAAGATGAAATAAATAAGAGCTAAAATAACCTCTGAAACACCAGTCAAAGGCAATCAAATATGTATTTAATTAAAGCAAACATAAAAATTAAAGTTACATGTTGAATCAATAAACAGCACTTTTTTCTACATGCATTTTGAACAAGACAGATCAGAATCTTGCATGATGAAGACATAATGTGTCATAATAATTAGGAACACAGACAAAAGAACAGCTAATCAACATGCAAATTTATGCAGTTCTGGCGATTCAGATGAGGCAGATTTCTACCACTTTTTTGCTTGATTCATCTTCATTGCTAATCATCTGAAGGCTGCCAAATGTTCACTGACACTAATGTATTATAGGTCAAGAGAGGCAGGTCTTCACCTATTACCCCCACAAACAGTATGCTTTCCTTCCCTGTTTCCTCTTCAGGATTTTCAGCAATTACTGCCAGATGCAATCAGACTCCTTGAATAGGAGCAACTGGGGCTTGTTTGTGGCTTGGATTCATTAGAATCAGGAGGATGAAGAAAGGAATAAATTACTTAATTGCACAAAAAAGTTGCAGCCAACGTGATGGTGAGAGAAGCTGATTGTGTAGATGCGTATTAGGCCTCTCTTGGAATGGAGGATCTTAGAATAGCTGGTAGTTTGGCCTTGCAGATTCAGACAGATTTGGGTGTCCTCCAAAACAGATGGCTCCACATACCATCTATTCTTCTCTTTGTCAGGTTTTACCATTTATTTGATCTTGTTCATCTATGATGCTGGTTGTATTAGATGTGTAACAAATATATATTCAGATCATATCCATTTAGTCTTGCCTCACAACTTTTATTCTTTTCGCCTTCTTTGATGAGATGATCAGGAAGAACAAAGCGCTTGTTTTCCTGTTCCTGAACAACCCTGGTATATAAAACACCAAAAAGTGACTATTGCAACTGCCTTGCACAGTCAAATAATGCTCCTATATCATGAGGTTTTAAGGTTTGTTTATATTTTACTAAACCTTCCATCCCTGCCACTGTGCAAGTGATTAAATAATCAGACAAAACAAATAATTTGTTTCTATGGGATTAAATAAAAATTAACATTTGCATATTTCCAAGTAAAACTGTCTGTTCTCCCCCCATCCTTATGCTGAGACCCTTGTTCAGATATTCTTTTCAGGTTTCAGGCCATGTGTTATGCTTGCGGGTGGTCTTAAGATCTTAAAGAAAAAGCTTTTCTCTGTGAAGTCATGCAGCACAGTATGTAATTAGGCTCCCCCCACCCCACCAAAACCTGTCATTCTTTTGTATTGAGAATGATCAAGACTTGATGGAAGAATAACCTTTCAGGTAATGGTTGAAATTAGCATTTATTTAATTAATTTATGGTCAGTGATTCACTCCTCTGGCACCCCATTAAGAACACTAACAAAATATTACCCTTTAGTACAGTTCAATTATACAGATGGGAATGGTCAGGCGGACTTTTGATCACTACATCTGAAGTGCGTGTGTGTGTGTTTATGGCATAGCTTTTGTAGCTGGTATCAATCTTTTGGCTGGGGAAAGTTTGAAGTTCTTTGGTTGTTGTAGAGACCTGTAGTCGGAGATTGACAGTTCTTTGTGTAGTATGTTGATGATGTGACCCTGGACTAGGATCAGTATTTATGGTCCATATTCATTTGATGTTTTGCATCAAGAATCTGTTGGGGCAGGTGCCAATGTGTGCTGCTTTGTTTTGGGCGCATGGGGGGGGAGGGGGGTCCAGATGTCCCTTGCACTTTGGAAATCATGGAAGCTAAAGCTTTGGTGGACCAGAGGACTTAATGCTATCTCAAGGCAAAGTGGCACACCTCAGGAATCTAACAGTGCAATCACATTCCAGAAAGGTAACCCACAAGCCCATATTTTACAGCACTGCAAAATATTGAGCACAGAGCCCTCTCAACAGCCCATGAGATGAAGAGTCATGCAAGGCTTGACAGTGCTTTGTGGCTAATGACAATCTGTAGTCTTCACTTAACCAGGAGAATGGTGCCCATCTCCAGAAGCCTCAGGGGCTTCTTGTGCAATCTTCTTAGAGGGCACCTCTTGATTTAAATTTGGGAATGCAGCATGTCTTTGAGATGGAAACTATGTTCCTTGGTACTGAAGAGAACAGCAGTTAATGCAGAGGCTTTGTACTGGTCTAAGGGAAAAGGAATGGCATTTTTAGTTTCCAGTTTTCTAGGAGGCTTCTGGAATGCATCTCTCTAGTCTTCAAGGCCAGATTATGAGAGAGGCTATGTCTTTCCTGCAAGATGGATAAGAGAAGGCACTAGTCTGATTTGGTATGGCAATTCCTATGTTCCTAGGTGCTGAGCACCCTCATCTTGCATTGACTAATTGGTTTTAAAGTTAGTCCCTTAAATAATCTAAGGATTCTGATGGCTGCTTTGAGGGTGATCTAAATCCAGGGTAGCCATGCACAATTTTAGTGTAGAGAAGCTCTCCAAAGGCTTTAAGGAACTAATTTAATCATACAACAAAGCTATAATTAAAACCCACCATTCAATTAAATTAAAATAAAAAAAACCAATTTGTATTAAATAAGTGAGGGGGGGGGGAGTTGACAAGGATACAATGATCATTGACTGTCAGTAAAATCAGATTTCCACTCATTTAAAGGACTTTATTTTTCTCATCTAAAGCTATTGCCATAATCACTTATGATCCATGTCACTGAGATTAAGATTATTGTGAAATCCTTTGCAATACAAGTTACTTTTATAAGGTCTCTAATTTCTCATTTAACCTTTTCACCCCAGTTACTTCTTTCTCCAATGTTCAAATAATTTTGATTCTTTGGAAACTATGTAATTGTAGAGAGTGGTCTTTATACCATACATATGGTTTTGGTGTCCTTTCTAGCTCTCTGACCTTTTAGGTGTGTCTTTTGAAACCAATGACTAGAAAAATTTTCCCGATACAGTAAACCCTTCCTAGTCTGCACGAATATCTTAGAGATGCATTGCAAATTCCTAAAGTTTGCAAGAGTCTGTCTGTTTGGAACAGAACAAAAAAAAGTGAAGATAAGATTGTATCACAATGTACTCCTTTCATTTTGACAAGTGACGTCTGATTTTAGTGATTTGATGCTTCATAGTGTACCAATAAATTCACTTATCTATATTAAAAAGTCCAAAGCTTAGACATAAGAGACCTCATTTTATCACTGTGCTAGTGGGGGAGATTTTCAAAAGCGCATATGGCATGCAGGTAGTTACCAACCATTTGAAAGTCCATGGAAGTTAGGTATCTCACCCCCCTTGTGCCTTAGAAAATCTTTGCCAAGAAGTGGGGAGAACTCCCCTTTTTTTTTGGGGGGGGGGGTATAAATTATAAAATGCACAGACTGGTGAGGTGCTACTGAAGTAATTTGTTTAAAATCACCCTGATACCACTGATTTTTTCACAGTCAGGATTGTGACTTGTTACCAAGCAATGAGATTTCTAGTTTTTTCAGTCAAATTCTTCTAGGTGGGTTTTGTGATAGCAAGACAGGCACCAATCCCACAAGTAGCTTCTCTTGGTACACGTGATGTCTGGCTGCTTCAGTGGCATGGCCTGGGTCTCCGGCACGCGGGGACCGAGCCACATCTGCGCCCCTCCCCTTCCCCCCCCCCCCACGCAGGGCAGGAGGGGTCCCGGCGCTGCCCCGGGGAGGGGGGTCCTGTACTTGCGGCGGAGGGGGGCACACATGCAGGCTTGGCTCTGACCCGCCCCGCACTTATCCGCTGCGCGGCGCCCGCCTCTCGGAGGGGGCAGCATCGCCCCCCGGCCTGGGGGAGGAGTGCACCGGGCTGGCCCTTCACGACGCGCAGGACCCCCCCCCCGGCACGCCACTCTCTGCGGGCCGGTTTCCTGCTCTCCCCCGCTCCCAGCCGCGCTGTGCGGGTGGCGGGGGTGGCTGGGAGCCCCGCGGGGGGAGGGTGTGATGGGCTCTGGGCTCCCTCATTGTGCCCAGTGCGGGGTGGAGGGGCCGGGCGGGAGCCCTTGGCTGCTGGGGCAGCGCCAGGACCCAGGACCTATCAGACTGGGGGACCTAGGGCTGGGATGGGCTCAATTCGGATAGGTCCTAGTTATCGATACGGCGCCACCGCAGGGCGGCAGCGGGGGTGGCTCCTCCTGCGAGGGCCCGGCAGACGCCCCCCAGGCTGGCATCCAGGGGCATTGCCCCCCCCACTGGCCCCTCCGTAGCCCACTGGGCTGCTTTTCAGTCTACAGTTACACAGATTCAAGAGTGGGTGCCGCCTTAGGATGGCTTCATCTATATGAAGGATCACTCCGAAAAGCAGACAAGCTTTCCCTTGACAGGCTTTAAAGCCAATTTAATCTCTTGCCTTTGCTTTCACAGCTCCTCATGTGGTACCATGTCCTGATTTCTGCTAATGTATTAGTCATTCTGAAGTATTGGTTGAATAGTATGGGTGAACAGAATTTACCCAGTGGGTTGCTTGCAAACTGTTCACTTTGAAGATTATCTGTTTCTTCTTTGGCGTGCGGTTGGTTACCTAAGCCATAGAATACGGTTTCTGCTCTCAGCCTGAATGGCCAAACCATTGTGAACAGTAATATGAGTAATGGTGAATGGTGCAAAAAAAAAAAAAAAAAAGTACTCTTGTCTGCTTGTGAATATGGGAGTGTTTGCAATGAGCAGTTATTCCCCAAATATCTGTGCAAAAAAAAGAAGAGTGAAATTTGCAAGTAGGCAATGGATACAGTTGAACCAAACAGCCATTTCAAGTTTTGAGTATTTGCAAATACTTTTTTGCAGAATTTAATTAGTTCTAAATAACAGATGCATTGTGCACCTATAACTGTTACCAATTGTCTTTGATAACACAACAACCTTATCTCAATATTCAGTGTTTCCTATCATAATATAGGGCATACTACAAAAATGGAGGTAACCTAATCTGTCTTGTTAGGGCAAAACTGGGATGTTTAAAGGGAGACCACCACAGAATGAGAGAGAGAGAGAGAGTGTGTGTGTCTGTGTGTGTGTGTGTAAAATGGAGGTTAAAAAGTTCCTGTTCTTTTGTGTCGGGAATACGTCACCTTACTAGTCTCTGAAGACTCTTGAGGAACTTCTGCTGATTGGTAACCTTGTTCACCCTGACAGTCTATTACCTCCTTTGTTTTGACATATTTTCACTCTCCTCTTAATGTTTCCTGTTTTCATGAATCTTCCCCTTCTGCTGTATTTTCCTGTATGTGTTTTGTCTCCCAGATGTTGTATGACTGGCTATTTTGGTCACTCTTTGCGTACTACGAAATTGAGAAGGGGGGAAAAAAAAAAAGAAAGCAATGGAAAAATCCCATATTGGAGAGATACTGTATTTTCCATGCATGTCACATGTTTAGTAAAACTCATTCTACCAATATTTAAAATGTATCTAACTAAAATATTGCAGAACTGGTCATTGCATATTAAAGCATAAGTGAACCGAGAGAGCAACTGATTAATGTATTCACTCAAGATGCAAGTTAATATTTATTATTTTAAGGGGCAAGAGTTTGTTTTAAAAAGATAATATTTGGTTAACAGTATGATGGTATTATAAACTATTAATATGTATCCAATGCTTAAATCTATAGCATAAAAACTGGTTACCTAATAATGAAAATACACAGGTCTACTTTAACACAGTCTCATGATACTGCTAAGGAACTCCGAACACTCTCCTTTATAAGAGTAGTGGTAGACAATGCCATAATAATAGTGTTAAGTAATACAATATAGCCAAGATTTTAAACAATTGGTGCCTAAAGTCAGAAGATGAACTGTGAAGTTTTCAAACATACTGAGCATTGGCCCAGCTGTGCTTTACCATTGACTTCAGTAGGAACAGGTAGGCCAATGCTGAATGTTTTTGAAAATTCTCCACTAATTGCATGTATGTGGGCTGTTAAATGAGTAGCCTGATCTTCAAGAGTGCTGAGCATCAAGCAGTTCCCACTGAAGTCACTTGGAGCTGTTGGGTGTTCAGCACGATTGAAAATCAGGCACTAGGTAAGTAGCCTAAATTTAGACTCCTACTCTTGAAAATTTTTGCCTACAATTTTGGAGCCCAATCCTGCAAATCCTTACTTTTGTGAATAGTCCCTTGCATACCAGTGGGCTGCTCACTTTTGTACAGTTTCATTCATATAAAGTATCCTTCTGTTGTATAGTTTCATTCATATCAAGTGTATCCTTATGCTGGAGCCTAGTGATTTGTGTGGAAGTTAAGGGCTTGGATTTGTCCTGCGCTCCTTTTCCTGGCTATACCCTTTGTTTGATGTGCCTGCATTTCCTACATTTGACAGTTATTTGCTGAACATGTATGGTTAAAGTTTGTACCCAGAGTGTGGGGCAAGGGCCCTCTATCTTTGAACTCTGGCTGCCATGACACTACGAACAAAATTCCTTGTAGGAAGGAAAGGAGTTGCTGCTGCCCTTAGTGGAAAGAACTGGAGTTGCACCTGCCCTTAGTGGAAAATGCTGCCCTTAGTGCAGGGGTGGGGAACGTCCGGCCCGCAAAATCATTTGGTCTGGCCCTGGCGGCGGCGGGGCAGCGGCGGCGGGGTTCCGTGGGGGGGGGGCAGTGCCCGCCGCCAAAACCCTGCCGCCGTTTGCCCCTTTTTGGCGGCAGGGGGATTTCGGCGGCGGGCACTGCCCCCACCTCCCACGGAACCTCGCCACTGCTGTGAAACCGCACCGCCGAATTCTCCCCCGCCGCCAGGGCCACCATCAGGCCCTTGACAGAAAAAAGGTTCCCCACCCCTGCCTTAGTGGAAAGAACTGCTCATGCCAATGCTGAAGGTTTGATAGAAAGGAACTTTTCTGGTGTTCCCTAGCTCAGGATCAGTTTCAGTGACCCAGGCTGATTCACTTCCTCCAAGCATGTTATGCCTTTTAGCACAGTCCTGGTGACTGTTCACAGGTGAAAAATATTTGCTAATGAAATCTTAGCTAGTGCAAGAAAGGAAGGTAAATTGCTAAGGGTTCCACAACCAAATTGTTCATGGTGAAGAATCATTACAGGGCTGTGATGCAGTTTGGTTAACATAGTTCCAACATAATTGGGTCCCATCCATTCGTTCAAGACGAAAGAGTGGACATGATTTTTCAAACACACCTAAGGGAGTGTAAACTTTCTTTCATGTGTTATTGGCAGCAGAAAGATCTGGGTTCAAATATCAAGGGGTTCCCTTTAAAATTAACAAGCACCACCAGGTTGAGCCCCTACCCTAAACCTGGGGAAAGCTATCTTCAAGTGCCCTTAACAAGTAATACTCCCCCCCTTGCAAATGCTGAATCTGTGTTATAAAACATGGGAAAACTTTATTAGGGTGTAAAGGAACACAGAGTCAATTTAGGAAAACACAGCAATAATACATATAAATCAATAAGTAATTCAAAAAAACAAAAACAAAAAACCCCATAATGCCTCCCAAAAACAAACCTATTCCCCAAGTATTTTTGGCAGTAATCATTTAACTCAGTTCCCCACCCACTGATGTGAACATCCAGTAATCCAATGTCCCTTTAACACATTGTTTCACCCTCTGCTACACCCCTCTCATGGTTTGGTGTCAGTGAGTAGCATAGTTCCAGAGTCCAGGAGTGTACCTGAGCAGTTTTGTTTCCAGCCCCTAAAGAACATGCTCTCTGGTCCTGTCCTGAAGCTCCTCTACATCAAGCCTGCTAGAGGGATTTCAGCTTTATTGGTATTGGTTAAGGGGACCCTCACCAGAGTTCACTCAGCTCCGTTACCATCCACTGTGGCTTCAGTGCAAGGACATTTCTGTGTTCTCTCTTCATGTACAGTCACCTCTGTATCATCTCTTTGCAAAATCTTCAGTTGTGGGGGGATCAGTGGCATCAAACAGAGGTTCTCAAACTGGGGGATCTCCTATGAGGCTAGATGGCATTGTGCATTTTGATGCATTTTTGCTAAGCTCGCATAGCATTATACAAAGTCATTACCAACTGTATGTTAATCCATTTGCTATGATGCAGTGTGCACATTTAATTGTAAGCATCGACCACAATTGCAGTTTTGTGTTTGCTCTTATTACAATGGATCATTGGTTCTGTTTGAATCAATGCCTTACTGTTTTTAATATTTAGTGAGAGTTGCATGTAGTTTTTTTCCCCATTGGTGTATGTGCTTGTGTGGTTTGTGTGTAAAATCCTACAAACACAAAGAAGGGGAGCATGATCAAATAAGTTTGAGAACCACTGGCATAGAGAACCCCTGAGCAGAGTCCTTATTACAAGGTTGGAGCCTCGAGTCCTTTCCCCTCTCTCTCTTTTAAGGTCCGTCCCACTATCCAGCCAATTTAGAGTTCATGAATAGTCTCCAGCATGCCTCATGAAGAATTTCTGGATAGAAGGCTGATGCAAATAAACTCTCTGTCGATGTATTTCCTACTGTTCACCAACAGATGGTGGCAGAGAGCTCCTCCCCCTCTGGAGCTTTTATCTATTTAACCGGCTGGGTTGAACAGTTTATTAAGCTAATCTTGACCTTTCTTTATTGAGTTCACCACTATATGGTGGCAGGCAGCTCCTTCCCCTATGGAACTTTTGTTTATCCTTTCCCCTTTTCAGCAACAGATAGTAGTAGTGAGCTCCCTGTGAGCCGTCCTGTGCCCAGGGTAGCCCCCTGAAAATGCCAAGGTCAGGGCAGGCTGCAAACGGAGAGCAGATTCTCCAAGCACTGGTGGGTGTCACTGAAGCCAGACTTCCCAACCAGCCACAAACTGCACTTCTGAATCCCCACAGAAGCCAGTACACAAATACACACAGCCCCCTTTACTGCATTTCAGCTTCTGGCTCCCAAATCAGCACTGGGTCCAGTAAAGAGACCAGTTATTCAAACTCTTTGCTCTTTACTTAAAAAGGTTCCCTCTGACTCCAAGGGATCAGCCACAGTACCAGGTCAATATAAGTCTGGATCTTACCTAAAATACCGCACTGCCAGCCAATCCTTTAGTAACTAAAAACTAAAGGTTTATTGTAAAAAGAAAGAAATAAACCATGAGAGAAATGTTAAAGGATTAGAGCAATCATTTACATACACATGATTAAAAGTCCATATATATCAGATTTCTAGAAGAATTGTGGAGTTGCAGGCATGTACAGTTCCTCTGGTATACATCCAACACCTGGATGGGTCTAAGTCCTTCGGTTCAGTTGCAAAATGAATTGATCCAGAGGCAGGTGTATGTCAGTAACTGAACAGGAACAAAGACCAAATGATTTCTGTGGCTTGGCCTTATATACCCTCTGGCCTTGGCCATGCTGTCTTGTAGAATGTTACAAAAACTAAAATGGAGTCCAGAGTCACATGGGCCAATCCTGGTATCTCTTCAGGTATGCCTTTAGTTTCTTCCTGGGCCCCTTGTATCCGTGAGTGTCTTAATGGGCCATTAAGCAGGCTATTGTCCTGCTGCCATCCTATCTGGGGTGTTGCCCAGGCAGCACAATTTGAAATATAGATATCTTAAATATATCTATAACTTCCATGTCACATATTACACATGAACATAAGTATCATCATCTGACTTAGCATATTATAATCTTTCTAACAGTACCTGACATGGTATATCTCACATGAATTATTATGATTTTGACACATTGATGTCAAACAATATAACAAATGCTCTCCACCCCATCTACCCAGCATGACACTCCCTACCCTCTAGATTTTGTAAGCCCTGTGGCTATTGATTAAGGTGCATGGGTGCTTTTGAAAATCCCACCTGATGTTACTAAGTAGCTGGGGCGGTCTTGTGTTAAACATAGTCCCCTGGCAGTTGGCTTTGAAATGCCTGCTTCCCCTGTCTAACAAAGTTTGGGCCCATTGCTGGCAGTTAGATCTTCTCTTCAAACCTCACATAGTGGTTTTTATCTCATCTTAAAAAAGAGTGCTACCTGGGATTTCTTTCACATCCAGATTGAAAGCTTTTGTAATGGGAAGTGGTAATGAGACTTAGTAAGAATCCCCCTGTCTCCCCCCCAAGAAAAGGTGTCATCTGGCGCTTGCTTTTGGAGTTGGTTGCTCATGGAGGTTTCTAATTCAAGGTCCTAATTTTTGTAAAGCGTGAATTACAAGAAGTCAGAAGAATGATGCGAAGAGCATTTAATAATGCACATGCACAAAAGAAGTGGTGTAACTACATTAATTAGGCAAGTCTTGCATAAAGATGCAATGTAATTATATATTTGAGACAGTTAATTAGGGAGCTACTTGGAAATTTCAGTGAATATTAAGGTAATTATACATAAATACTATAACCATTAAGACTGCACCTATAATGAAAGCAATAACTAATTACATAAATAACAGCATACTTATGTTTTTACATTACCAACACCTAACAATACTTCCTCTTTTTCTCTTTTCTCTTTGCCATGCAAATGACAAAACTTCCATTTTTAATTCAGATATTCTTGCAAATTGTCAGGGAAACAATGCTCTTTCCTCTTCATTTCTTTCTCTAGAGAAACCTGTGGCAACTGTTGTGATACGCACCTAGCAGGATGAAAGCCAAGTGCACTGTGGCTGTCCATCTAATGAATGGTAAGTTTATGTTGTTTGAACCCCATTCTGCAAGAGTGCTAAGCACCCTTGTGTCCAACTGAAGTCAAGATTTCAAAATCTTTATAAGGAAATAGTATAAGAACTATATCAAGACTAGCTTAAAGTACTACTGGGACTTTGAGAGCAACACTATTACTGGTGGATTTAGGTTACAGATGAATTGGCTCCAGTGGTAACTGAGGGCACTCAGCACTTTACAGGATTGGGCCTGTAGGCAAACATTTGATTCATAGTTAAATTCTTTCAGGATATTCACAATGCTGAAAATGATTCAGTAGAGCCTCTGTTCTGCACTTCAGTTCTACGTACTCAGCTAGCTAGAGAAGACGCTTTTGATTCTTGGTTTACCCTAATGGTAGCCAGTCAGTAGAAGAGATAGGTCTGAATGACAACCCCAGATCAAAGCTACACACTGCTTCCCTGAAACTGGAAGATTCTAAAGGCAACTGAACACTGAGGTTTGAATACGAAACTTGTGAAATACCCAAATCATCATTCTCTTCTGTTGCAATATCAACCAGATGAAAAGTCAGGCCCCATAAACTCAAAAACAGAGCTTTGCTAATGAGTCAACCTAAGGAGCAACCCTACACTAGTTCAGCCAGAAGAGAGAATGGTTATATCTATTGTAACAAAGCTCTTCCTTTACCTCGGTGGGTCTAGAGCTTCCTTCTAGCAGTAGGTCAGAGAATTGCTTCACCTCTTAGTGTTTCTTCCACACTCTAGTGGTGGGTGAGGGTAATGTAGCTGCTCTAAGAAGGCCGCTCCCTGCTGGCTCCCAGTCCTGCCTCTGGTTCTTTTAGGCCCTTGCCTCTTCGGTGGGGCTCTTGCCATCTGGTCTGACTCTGTCACACTATATAGGTTTATCATGTTAATAATAGTACTTTGCAGCTTCCATCCAAGGATCTCAAAACTCTTTACACACTAATGAATGGTCCTGTGATTTAATGAGCCATTTACTATTTCATTTTACAGGTGGGGGAAACTGAAGCACAAAGAACTTCAGTAACTTGTCCAAGTTACGCAAGTTCTCTGTGGCACAACTCCAGGTCCTTTAGTATGCTTTAGTCACAAGAGTATCCTTCCTCCTGCAAGAGGGCTATGGTAAAGAAACAAGCTGGATGGGGCCTTGACATATTTTTCTTCTCTTTTGTCGTTAATCTTCTCTGAATAATTAATTAAATTGACTTGGTGAGAGACAAAAAGGGATTCTGCCTTTAGCAGTTTGTCCAGTGGAACAGACTTTCATATCATTACGTTTGCATCACAACATCATGACTCTTTCTATCTGTAATGGCTCCTGTCTGCTTCATATCTGTGCACCTCTGGGATACCCAAGTCACGACACTGCAGAATAAAGTCATGATTAAAGCTGGTGGGAAATTTTTTAACAAAATATTTTTCATTGGAAAGTGTTGATTTGTTGAAATGGCAACGTTTCGGTTTCAGTGGTCTGGGAGGGAGAGAAACCAACTCACCCTGGAAAACAGCCCAGTGGTTAGGGCATTTCCCTGAAATGTGAGATAGCCAAGTTTGAGCCTGAGCAGGGACCTGTTAAATATTCATTGGGGCAGAGAGAGAATCAGGCAAACTGGGCACTTGAACTTGGGTCTCCCTCATATCAGGTGAGTACCCCCTCCAGCCTAGAGTCTGTCTATTTTTCTGGCCCAATGGCTATTTAATTATTTTTATACAAAGTTGAACAGTTCCAAAAGTAGAGCTTGAAAAAGGCTGACTGACCAATTCTGTAGAGATTGCCAAATGGTAATGGTGCTCACCTGGGGTTGGGGTAGACCCAGGTTCAAATCTCTGTTCTGAATCAGAGTCTTCTGGGGTGGGAGTATTTCTTTTGTTTTTTCCTGAAAAATGTTGAAAGGTCTCTGCTTTGTTCCAATGCAGAATGAAAATAACTCTTGAAACCTTGGCGTTTTTCGCAAACTGGAATTTTTGTTTTCCAGGCTAGTTATGATGCAAAGTTTCACTGACTGCAAATAGCGATTTGGGAAACTCTATAGGATCACCAGACCGTCTGGACCAGATTATACTTACACCAAGTCCTTGTCCACACTGGGATTTTAGGGTGCAGCTATACTGGGGTAAGTGTAGACGTGGTTTACGACAGTGCAAAATGATTTGCACTGCAGCAGTTTATCTCAGGATTTGAAAGCAGGGTAAATTGCATCAGTGCAGATTGTCTGTATTTTCTCAAAACATCATCTGTGGCCAATGGAACTTCTTGAACATCAGAATTTTGTTCTTCAATGTGGTGATTCACATACTACTGGTATGCTTGGATACAGTGGTGATGGTTAAGAACCCAGAAAGATAATGCATGCTGTTGTGATGTAAAATCACACTGCACGAGGGTAAACCATGTCTATGCTGTGGGTTTACATGGCAAAAATCCTAGGATAGACAAGTCCATATACTTTACATTGATGTGATTCCAATAATTCACACTACTCTTGATTTACATAGATCTGAGTGAGATTGGGATGTTGACTCTGTCTTCACTTCTGATGTCTAGACACTGAACACTGTACAGATCTATTGGAAGGAGGGTAAACTAACAATGGTGAATTAGTTAATGTGGGAAAATGATTCAGTAGAGCCACTGTTCTGCACTTCAGTTCTACATACTCAGCTTGCTAGGAAAGATGCTCTTTTTCTTGGTTTACCCTCATGTTAGCCAGTCAGTATACGAGATGGGTCTGAATCACAATGCCAGATCAAAGCACTCCTGAACTTCATGAAAGTTTAAATGCAGGTTGTTTATTATTTATATGACAACAGTGCCCAGGTGTCCCATATCAGTTTTGGGGGCCCATGATGCACTGTGCGGTAGTACAAAATCTGGGCTACAAATTCAAACTTTGTGGATCTCTTGCCTAATTCATCAACAACATTTCGCTGAAAGCCTTCCTAATACTTTATATCTAATTTATAGTTCTCATATTTTTTCCTTATAAATTTGTTTTGGTCTTTTACAGCCAAGTCAAACAAATAGTTTTTTTAATCTTTTATGGTCTTATGAGAGTATCTAAAAGGACAACAGTGGATCAATAATTCCCCAAGTACTTGTTTAACCACTAAAAACAATAGCTCGGAGTCATTAGCCTCTGCTATCCTTAAGAGATCTAGCAATTCAGTTGAATTCAGATGAAGTGGGTTGCAGCCCACAAAAGCTTATGCCTGCAGAAATGTGTTAGTCTTTAAAGTGCTACAGGACTCTTCTTCTTCTTCTTCTTCTTTTTTTTTTTTTTTTCAGTCAATTTATAGATGCTATATAGCTATTGAAAGAACTGCTGATAATGGATGATAATTGCCAGAATTCATAGGCATGAAAGGAGGTTTAGCAGAAACTCAGTAGCCATGCATATGGCTTGTTGATTGACAGCCCTGGCAGGATAAAGGTTACTCACAGAATATAGCTCCCCTGGCCTGGGATGGGCTGTTTTTTCTGACCCTTCTCTGTGCTCATGATATACAGTAGTATTGGCTAATATATCATTAACTTGCAACACCACAGTGATGGGATTAAGACCCAGAGGGCTTAATCTCCATTTTACAAATGGCAATTAAAAGCTGCATGACAGTTTTAAAACTTGTTGATGTAAAGAAAGTTAGAAATCTCAGTAGATAGTTGTCGGGCTCTTTGCTTTTTGTAATCTGCTTGTGCAGTTGTATATTATTATTATTTTGTTGCAACTACAGTTTTCTGATTTATCAACAAAAGAGCAGGTAAGGGTCTATCTAAATAATAATGAAGGGATAGGATACAGAAGGACCTAAACAAACTGGAGGATTGGGTCAAAAGAAATCTGATGAGGTTCAACAAAGAAAAGTGCAGAGTCCTCCACTTAGGAAGGAAGAATCCCATGCACAGCTATAGCCTGGGAACCGACGAGCTAGGCAGCAGTTCTGCAGAAAAGGACCTGGGGGTAACAGTGGATAAAAAGCTGGATATGAGTCAGCAGTGTGCCCTGGTTGTCAAGAAGGCTAATAGCATATTGGGCTGCATTAGGAGGAGCATTGCCAGCAGGTCACGGGAAGTGATTATTCCCCTCTATTCGGCATTGGTAAGGCCGCATTTAGAGTATTGTGTCCAGTTTTGGGCCCCCCACTACAAAAAGGATGTAGACAAGTTGGAGAGAGTCCAGCGGAGGGTAACAAAAATGATTAGGGGGCTGGATCACAGGACTTATGAGGAGAGGCTAAGGAAACTGGGCTTGTTTAGTTTGCAGAAGAGAAGAATGAGGGGGATTTGATAGCAGCCTTTAACTACCTGAAAGGGGGTTCCAGGGAGGATGGGGCTAGGCTGTTCTCGGTGGTGGCAGATGACAGAACAAGGAGCAACGGTCTCAAGTTGCAGGGGGAGAGGTCTAGGTTGGACATTAGGAAAAAGTTTTTCACTAGGAGGGTGGTGAAGCACTGGAATGGGTTACCTAGGGAGGTGGTGGAATCTCCATCTTTAGAGGTTTTTAAGCTGAGGCTTGACAAAGCCCTGGTTGGGATGATATAGTTGAGGTTAGTCCTGCTTTGAGCAGGGGGTTGGATTAGATGACCTCTGAGGTCCCTTCCAACTCTATGATTCTATGACACTTCCAGGTTGGAATTTTTCCCCACCAATTGCCAAGAAAGAATCAGAGGGTTTAAAAATAGAACAAAATTATCTATTAGTAATTTTTTAAAAGTAATTATGCACAAAACATTTTGAAATCAGTTTTAGTTAGTGCATACTTAGGTTATTAGTAGGTCAGGTATTAACATTTCCCCCTCTGCTATTTAGGAGCGAGGCATTCCCTCTAGAAAGTTAGTTTCTCCTGATTGAACTTGTTTAGCTCTGATGGTTTCTAATGGGAAGTTTCATACTTCTTGTCCCTCTGTGCAGCCTTGTCAATTTTTGTCAATTAAGACAGTGTAATAGCACTCAGTGAGTGATATAAAGCTGGACTCAGCCTTATTAGCTGCTGCTTCCATAAAGATCTCAGTCTGCATTGGGAAGAAATCTACAAACCAAACAATGAGTCATGTGTAAAGTCCCCTCTCCTTCAACAATTCTAACACTCAGTGAGCGTACAATACAATACTGTTTATCCTAGCCCCATTAAACCACAACTTTTTAATTGACATCTCAGTTATATTCAGCAGGGATGAATAACTTATTCACTAACTTGCTCTTCAGGACAAGTATCTCAGTTTTTCACATGGAAATTTCAGTTCCCCTATAAATAAGACAGATTCTATCTTTTTTAAAACAGACATTGTCTTAGCCTATTGCTTGAAGAACCTTTAAATCAGCTAGGTTAAGGTTTCAGAGGCACCTTTCTAACTTTTTTTAAACATACAAATGCATCTGAGTGTCATACAGAAGGATTTCTGTCCATTAATGCTCTACTGACAAAATCACAGATCATGAGAATCTTTCTTTACTCACTGAGAATGTCTCGATCAGTTTAAGTTTCCAAAAGCTCTATTCTGCAGAAGGCATTGTAATGGGCACAGTTAGAATGACATGCTGTACTACACAGGTGTCTGAATCAATCTGTTGCATTCCTGTCTTTGTATTAAAATTAACCTTTTGTAGTGGTTATGAAGTTATAGGGGCAGATTCTCTCCTGCGACAGATCTCTGTTCAATTCTGGAGAGAAGGGTGGAACATTAGGGATCTGGAATCTGCTTCTGGATCCTGAGGGCCAGCCTTGGTCCCAGTGGTACAGCCAGACCTCTTTAAATTACATAGTTTGGGATAGCCGAGTAGAAATCTGCCATGTTTCCTTCTGTGCAGACACTTCCCTCTTGCCCCGACATGCTCCCTACGCCACAAAATGGGGGCAAGAGTCAGCAGCAGTAGAGATGCACTAGCAAGCTGTTTCCGTACAACAGGAGAATCTTCTGCTGGCTATTTGCATCTGGAGAACAGCCCCTTTTTGTCAGATGCGTCGCACAAAAGGGCTGTACACAGACTAGACAGTCTGGCCCAATACCTGCATTGTTTTGGAAAGATTTTGTGTCTGCTTTGTCAGTTCCTGATCATCAAAGTCAGAATGATTCCTTGTTTTTCCTGTTGCTGTTTCTCTGACAGCCCCATATCAGTGCCGGCCTTCTGTGCCTCTCCTTAGGCCCAAGCCTGTAACTTGCGGCTCCAAATGGGTGCAGGAGTCCACCACACCCAGGAAGTTACTGGATTGGAGCCTTTGTTTGGCATTTTAGGGTATGTGTATTCTGCAATCGTGGGGTTGCATGCTGTATAGACATACACTTAGTACCAATACTGTGCTGGGGGTTGTACAAAACACAAGGACAAAGACAGCCTCTGCCTCAAAGAGTCCACAGACTAAGTAGTAATAACAACAATTGATAATAGTGACTTATAATGTAAGTTTCACTCTTAATTATATGTTGTGTGTGCTGGCCATGTTTGCTATAACATACATTAATATGTAGTTATGTCTACATACCCATACAGAGTGTATCTGTGCTTTTGTGAATCAGCTTATAGTTGAGTAGAGGGAGGGGCATGGCAGCACATAAATCCCATGGAAATTGCTAATTATTTTAAAATGAAGACAAAGCAACTGAGTTTAAATCCATAAGGCAGGAGAATTATGGTGCATGAGCCTGAAATTTAGGAAGAGAACTTGCACTGCAGACGGTTCAATTGTGAGCAAAATGTTGACGTTATGCACATTACATGGTATTTTACTGAAATCTCACTCAGTGGCAGCTTTGCATAAATGGCTGTATTGTATTTTTTATAACTGTGAAAGCTTTAATTACCTAAACGCTAATTAAGCTTGCATTTTTCAGAAAACACAAGATATTAGCTTATTTTGTATTTGGCTCAACTTTAATGTTTTCACACATTTGTCACTGATATGCAACAATATATTACAGAAAAAACAGAGACTGTAATCTAAGGCATCCCTGGATTTTCTGGAGCTGATTGGTTTTTCTCGTCTTTGTGTGGTATAACTTCAGCAAGCTTAAATTTTCCAGCGTATGGTCATGGGGCCAGAATCACCCCAGGTATAAGTTCATTTAAAGAAATGGACTTTCACCAAGGATGAATATCCCCCAGGTGGGTACATTTAAAAATTCTCGCCAAGGACAAAGGTGTTGAATCAAAGGGAATTGTCTGCACTATTGTTTTCTGGTAGGTTTTTTTGGCTACTGACTCTTGCAGAGTTCTACAGTGAATTTCTTGGACAATGAGGTAATGGAACAGACTGGGTACTTTGCCAGTTGGGGATCCAACAAAGACTTAGGCACATAACAGTTTTTGAAAAACCCTCACAATAAATTCTTGGCACCCAGAGTCCAACACTGGGCCTTTCATAAAGTGGAAGAAATAAAATAGATAAATAAAATGATAATTCATCAAAGTCCCCCTCCATGTCAAAATCAAGAAGGAAAAGGTGTTAGTGCATCCCATGTTAGTTCTGATTAATTTTCTCATTTGCTTTCACATCAGCAAGCCTGTACATTTGTGCTGAATTGCCTATATTTGTGCCTTTTCCTCTCATGCAAACCTTGCCGCAATTACCTATGTGTTTGTCACCCCATAACTAAACTACTGCAATGTGCTCTATCAAAGCTCTTTGTTAAGGCAATTCAGAAGCTTCACTTGGAGCAGAACGTCACCTTTTAAAGAGAGCAGACTTCTGAGAGCATATTGCACCTGTGATCTGCCACTGGTTCACTTCTATATGCAGTGCAAGGGGCTAGTTGTTATCTGCAAAACATTAACCACCTTTTAATTTTACTCTGAAGAGGATGGGGGATGAGAGTACTCTTGCTCTTGTAGGGTTGGGCCCACTGGGGTTTTATAACATCCTCAAGTTTCACTGTATCTGTTGCCCATTCTGATACTGTCTGGTTGAACCCGGCAGTGTTGCAATTTAGCATTCAGTGAAATGAGAGCTTGGACATCTAAGGATGTAGGTCATTCCTTTCAGTGCTCAATTTTACTAATTTGTGTCAGTAGTTTTATTTATTTATATATATATATATATATATATATATATATATATATATATATATATATATATATAATAGACAGGTGCATTGGTGTATTTTTAGATTTCCTCCACCCACCTTTTACTATTTCTAATCTTTGCTACACTTAAGAGGATGTTTCAGATCCCTCTTCTAAAATGAGGTGCATCTCTGTTTAAGAATAAAAGCGAAGACCTAGACTATTTTGTATTTCTTGTTTGATCCTACATCTAAAGTTTTTTATCCTCACTATCCTGCTGACAATGCCTTTTCTTTAATTAAGTATAGTGTTTTTGAGGGCGTGTTCAGTGAAGGCTATTTCTGAGATGTTCTGATACATTGCAGTTTATGGTACGCGTTTGTGTGTGTGCTAACTAGCAACAAGCAGAGTGATAGATGATAAATTACTTAAAAACCTTTTTCACTTTTCATAAGGATGATGATAATATTATCCTAAACATCATACTTTGCATTTGCCAAGACACTTGATCAGGTATCCTTCAAGCTGAAGTGCTGCATTGGACATTTAAGTGAGAACTCAGTGAGAACAATTAACTTTGATAGTATTGTGTGCAGAGATATACTTCAGTTATTGGTTGAGGACTAGATTCTGTTACCTTTACTCATATTGACTAGTAACTTAGCCTGGTCTACACTACAGAGTTTTGTTGACAAAACTCAGCTTTTGTCAACAAAACAGTGGAGGTGTACACACTACAATGCTCCTCCCGCCCAGGGCCCCCACATTGGGGGGGAATAAGGGTACACTTTACAGGGCCTGGAGGCCCTGGGGGGCCTGGCCCAGGCTGCAACCCCCATGGGTATGTGTGTGGGAAGGAGCCCAGGTTACAAGTTTGTACTGGGCCCGAAAACTATGTTTGGGCCCTGCTCCCGCCGACAAAACTCTCCTGCTTTGCCAACAGAATAAAACCATCTTGACAAGAGGCATAGAGCTTTTTGTGGAAAAGTTAGATTGACAAAATGTCAGTAGACACTGCCCTTGATTATGTTGCTGTAAACAGCCTCCAGGAGGTGTCCCACAATGCCCACCCTGACCACTCTGGTCAGCAGTTTGAACTCTGCTGCCCTGAAGCCAGGTGTACACATATCTGAACCTGCCCCTTTAAAGGCCCAGGAATTTTTGAAATTCCACTTCCTGCTTGGTTGGCATGGAGAGCTCACATCACATCTTCCCAGCTGGACATGGCAGCTCCATGCACCAAACACTCTCCCACTTGGAGCACACCAGAGTTTGTTGGATCCTCTGGCTCTGTGGGGAGAGGAGGCTGTGCAGTCCCAGCTCTGCTCCAGCCATAGGAACTTTGATACCTATGGTCAGATTTCTCGAGGCTTTTGGAGAAAGGCTACAAATGGGACACGCATCAGTGCTGTGTGAAAATCAAGGAGCTGAGGCAAGCATACCAGAAGGCAAAGGAGTCAAACCATTGCTCTGGTGCTGTGCCAAAGACCTGCCACTTCTATAAGAAGCTGGCCACCATCCTCGGTGAAGACCCAACTTCCACCACCAAGAACCCTGTGGTTACTTCATCCTCGGGGGTAGTCTGCAGTCCACTGTCTCCAGACCCATCAAAGTCATGGATGAGGAAGTGGAGTTGGAGGACAAGATGGGACAGGCAACAGGGTCATCTGATGCCGTGGAGAGCAAGGACCTCTTCTCGACCCAAGGGTTTGAGCCAGTCCCAGCCCTCTGTCTCTGGAACGTATGATGCAGGAGAAGGGAACTCTGGTGAGTGATATTTTTGATGCTGCTTGATTACATGAGTAGAGCTGTCCTTTGCTTTGTTATATTCTACAAGTGGGTGAAGGGATAGAAATGTACAAGACTAGCTGTGTTTGCATGTGCTTCATGTTTCCCTGTGCAGCTAAGCAGTGTGGTGGAAAAGTGTGTTAATGCATACCGAGATTTCACAGGAATCCTCCGGAGAGCTCTCTAGGAAACTTTCCTGGAGGTATTTGCTTTCTTCCTTCCCCTGTTGTAGGAAAATTTTCCACTCCAATTGGCAATCACTTGTGCAGGAACCAAAGCAGCACATAGGTGAGCAGCTTATGGACCCGGTCTGGAGCCGCTTGCATAGAGGAGATGCACCCTACCATCCTTGCTTACTCTCAGGAATGAGACATCATCTTGAATGACCCCCGCCTGTGGAAAATGGTGGCAAAATTTAAAAATTTGTCCCTAGTTGCCTGCAGTGATCTCCTTAGACCAGAGGTCTTCAATCTGTGGGGTACAACTCCCTAGGGGGGTGAGGAGGAACATTGGGGGGTGCAGCAGGCCTTAGGCCAGCCCCTATGGAGGGAGCACTGCCCCTCTCTGCACCAAGCTCCGCTCTGGCCCCACCCCCCAACCGAGGCTCTGGCCTTGGCTCCCAGACCCTCCCCCTAGCCCTGGCTGCTGGCTGAGGTTCCCTGGCTTGGCCCCTGGCCCTGCTCCCAGCCTTGGCCGCATCCCCCAGTGCCTGGCCTCAGTCCCCAGCCTTGGCTCCTGGCTGCTGTTCCCGACTTGGTCCCCGGCCACTGCAGCCCCACTCTCAGCTGCAGCCCCCGGCCCCAACTGAGGCCCCACTCCCAACCCCACCTGAGAGTGTGGGGGGCTGTGGACTGGGGTAAGGGGTGGTGTGACCTAAAAAGTTTGGGGACCACTGCCTTAGACAACCATCAAGACCCTTTTCCCCATCTTGAGTGCACTCCCCCCATCTCCTTCCCCAGCTGAACTCACCATGTTTAGGGCATTTGCTGAGCTGTGTGCTGGCCAAGTGACAGTGAGAAAGAGGTTTATTTTACTGTAATGATTCAGTGCTGTGAGTGCACTAACAATCATGCTTCTCTTCATTGTTTCTTGTGCTTCTGCAGATGTGGTCTTCAGGATACCCCCTCCACACTGGCCAAGCCCCTCCGCCTGATAAGGAAGCAACCAAGGAGGAGCAAGGAGGAAATGTTTCAGTATGTGCGCCAATCCTCAGAGGCAGAAAAACAAGAACACAGGGCGTGGAGACAGACACTACATAAAAATCAGAAAATAGATAGGCAGGAGAGAATGGAGAACCAGGAGTAAATTTTAGCGGGACAGGAGTGGATGATGATAGCCATGGAGGAGCATATATAAAAATGCTACAGACTAAATTCATGCGTGTTCACTCCCCCCTACAGCCAATACACAACTACTTGCCATGCTCTCCCCAGACTCCTCCCACACATGCCTTCCAACCTCCTGGCCTGTCTTGATACCCCATTCACTCCACTCCTTCAGAAAGCTTCCAAAATGATAGCTGGACTTACACACAGCTATGAGAGCCCACACTGCCCTTTATTGTTTTCTCCCTTCTCACCTAGCATTTTGTGTGTGTTGTCAATTGTTATTTAATAAAAACATACTCTCTAAAAGATAAGCAATCTTTATTTGTCTCCTACACATGGTGGTTGCTGCTGAAACTGATATACAGTGGCAATTGGATCTTTTGCAGAGTACAAATTACGGTCAGGAATCATCCATGTTTTCATGCAAGGTGGCAAGTAAACAAAACATGTTTAGAAAGTTACCTTACTGGTGCTCATTGTCAAAATGGTGCCTCAAGGCCTCCCTGATTCGAATATCACCCTCACCCCACTGTTGTACCATTCTAATAGCCCTGATATCTGGTTGCTCAAACTAAGTCACCAGGTGATCCGCCTTCTTGCTCCACTCTGGGGGAAACTTTTCACCCTCAGCCTCACAAATATTATGGAGCGCACAGCAGGCAGCTATGACCATGGGAATACATTCCTCATTTAGATCTAACCTGCCATAAAGGCAGCGCCAGTGTGCTTTAAAGCTGCCAAAGCACATTCTAAGATCTTTCGGCACTTGCTTAGTCTGTTATTGAAGCACTCTTTGCTGCTGTCCAAGTTGCCCGTATAAGGCTTCATGAGTCATGGGAGTAAGGGGTATGCTGGGTCTCCCAGGATCACTATGGGCATTTCAACATTCCTCATTGGGATTTTCTGGTCTGGAAAGTAAGTCCCTGCTTCCAGTTTTCTGTACAGGCCAGTGTTCCTGAAGATGTGTGTGTCATGCACTTTCCTTGACCACCCCATATTGATGTCAGTGAAATGCCCACGATGATCCACAAATACCTTCAATACCATAGGAGAAGTATCCCTTTCTATTGATGTATTCCGTTGCAAGATGGTCCAGGGCCAAAATTAGGATTTGTGCGCCCTCTTATCACCCTGCTGCAGTTGGGGAATCCCGTTGCTGCAAAGCCATTCACTATTTCACGCAGATTTCTAGGAGTCACAGTCCTTTGTAGCAGAATGCAATTAATGGCCCTGCACACTTGCGATAACGCAGCCCCAGTGGTGGACTTCCCGACTCCAAACTGATTCACAACCAACCAGTAGCAGTCTGGAATTGCCAGCTTCCACACACCAATCGTCATGCATTTTTCCACTGAGAGGACAGCTCTCATATTGGTGTCCTTTCGCCACAATGCTGGTGTGAGCTCCGCACATGGTTCCAGTAAGGTGGCTTTCTACATCTGAAAATTCTGCAGCTACTACTCATCATCCCAGACCTGCATAACAAAGTGCTCCCACAACTCAGTGCTTCCTTCCCATGCTCAAAAGCAATGGTCCATGGTGTGTGGCTGCTTCATGGTTGCCAAAAGTAATCTGGCATTTTTTCTTTCCATGGTACACAGCAGGTCAGGTGCTTCAGATTCTTGTTCAGATTGGGAGCTCGTGACATACTGCATGACCATCTGCAATGTGTTTATAACAGTGGAAAGCACTGCAGGATCCATTCTTTCAGACAGAGAGGGCGGGTGCACAGTAAACATGGACTGTTGGAAAATACCACGAAACACAGTCAGAAACCCATGGATTGATGGGATGGAAAAAAATGCATCATGGGACATTGAGCCCACACCCATGATGCACTAAGATCCATTCCACCTTCCTACAACTCCTAGTGCAGAAGGTGGTGAGCTGCACAGTGGGAGAGCTACCCACAGTGTACTGCTCTCACGATCCATGCTAGAGCACCAGCTGTGGACATACTCCACTGACAGAAGGAGTGCTGTGTGAACAGGCATAAGCAATGTAATTATAGTGCTTTTGATCATCGGCATAACTTGTGTCAACAAAACTCTGTAGTGTAGACAAGGCCTTACTCTGTAACTAGTCCTTTGGCCATTATTGGAACTAACTACTGGAATGAAGTATTAATCAATTAAAATTACTGCTGGAATAAAGGGGGCAGATTTGGGTCTTAAGTTATTTTCATTTGCTGTTGATAGTAGACATGCAATTGATTTCAAACAGAAATAAAAAAAAAAATACCGAACTCATTTTTTTACTCATGGAGATCTGAAACACTTTTTTTTTTTTTTTTTTAAAGAGCATTAGGTAATAATAATAAGTTGCACTTATAATAGCACCTTTTTCTCCTTAAAAACATGAATGAATTCAAGTGGTACCATCAACCTGAAATCTGTCAATTCAAAATGAATTAAAGTAGTTTCAAGTCCTAAACCTGGCCCTGAGTTCTCCTGCTGACTTTTGTGTGCTTTGACAATTGCATGTTCCTATTTAAAAAAATATTTTTCTCTTCCTTCTTGCTCTGTGAAAGACTTTCAGAAAAACTAATCAAAAGCGATCATTTAGTGGGAAAGATTGAAAGTGAATATTCACAAACTGTGCTGTCAAAAGCGCAAAGTAAACCGAAAACACACTCCCTCTCTCTTCTCTAATCATGATCAGATCTGTTATCTTAGATGTTACTTACAACAACAGAGGAGAATGAAGAGGCTGGATGAGGTGAAGGATAGTCCAGTGACTAGGCCCTAGCCCAGATTTTGGGAGCTCTGTGTTCAAGTCTATGCTGCAACAGACTTCCTGCGTGAGTTGGGACATGTCACTTAGCTTCTCTTTTTGCCTCTGCGCCCCATCTGTAAAATGGGGATAATAGTACTTCACTACCTCAAGTTGGTATTATGAGGTGCTCAAATATTATGGTAATGGGAGCCAGTCAAAATAGAAGCTGTCCTCTCAGAAGCTGAGCTCCTCTCAGTCCCCAACACCCCTGCAATAGAGAAAAGCATTATCCCAATTTTACACATTGATTCACTGAAATAATGAGGTTAAAGACCAACATTTTCCACTAATTACGGATGCCTCAATTTTTTGGGTGACCAACTTGAGATGCCCAGAGCCTGATTTTCAGAGGGTGGGAAAAGTCAGTGGGAGGTGCTAGAACTTAGCCCCTTGGAAATCAGCCCATAGGAGTCTCAAGTAGGCCGTCCAACATTAGAAACACACAAAATGAGTGCATAATTTTTGAAAATTTTGGCCTGAATGACTTAGCAAAGATCACACGGGAAGTTTGGGACAGAGCCTGGAGCCAGGTCTCAATTCTCTGAATTCTGTTCCTTATAACTGCACGAACATCCTTAGTAATTGCCATACAAAAGGTTTGAACATAGGGCTACCCAGTGACATAAGGAGATAGTAGCACTGTGGTGTACAAATGAAAGTACTCTGCTTTGACCTTTAACCACATGAAGCCCTTACAATAAATATCCAACAACATACACCTCATGGATGCTGCTTTAAGTACAAAGATACTAAAATGACTCTTCTGGCTTGGAAAAAATGGTGGCAGAAAGTACAAAATATCAAGTAAGGTTATTGATTTCACTGCTAATTAAACTTTGCCAAATCTTCTTGCAGCCTTGTTGTTATGGGTTTAAACTTATCATGTGGCATTTCTTTAAAGAATTGATGGCAAGCTGTTCAAAGGTCACCCCCTTGACCCTTAATTCATTGTGTGGTGAACATAGTATTGCTGCAGCACATGTGGTGTGGTACAACACCATGTGCTGCTCTGACATTCCTGCAGTAGCTAAGTACAAAGGGCCATGTTAAGCATTAGCTTTAGCTTTGAATTTCCTTGCTTGAGTGCTGGTTTGTTACTGAAGAGTGTGTGTGTGTGTGTGCGTGTAACTGCTGAATAACATACCAGTTGGATGGAGCAGAGCTGGTGGCATGTGCTGGAGTAGCTGGTGCATGGGGTTCTGAAGGGCTGGTGTTTGGAAGATAATTTTATTATTTACTTAGTGCTATCAGTTAGAGTGAGCATCATGGGCTGGTGATTAGCACACTGCACAGGCAGTTCAAAACCCAAGGTTCTATTCCTGGTTCGGCCACTGATTCTGTGCCTTGGTGCCATCACTTAACTTCTTGTGCCTCTGTCTCCTCTGCTGAGAAATCTTTGCACAGCCCTATGAATATTATGATTTATTTATTATGATGACACATTTTTCTTGCACAGGAATTCTTTCTGAGGCGTCAATTTGCACGAAATCCTTCGTCAGTAACCTTTTATGGTGAAATGCTTTCAGAAGTCTGGTTTCGTCTTGTGCTATTTTTCCACTGCTGCAGCCATGTGTGGGAGAACTCCAGGCTTGCAGCTGCTCTGGATCCTCCTTGGATGTTAGATCACTTTGTTTTCTTGCCTGCTTGGTTCCCTGGATCTCGCTTTCTTCCTCTGCTGGCCTCTCCCACTCCCTAGTCTGTAACATCTCAGTATGTCACTCCCCTCAACGTTTGCCACACTCATCTGGGCACTGATTCAAAGGCCCATTGAAATCAATGGAAAGGTTCCCATTGATTTCAATGAGCTTTAGATCATACCTGTGAACCCCATTTCCACTAGCCTTTCGCACTGTCACTAAATCCACCCCATTCCCTGATTCCAGACTGTTTTTCAATTAAAGCATTACATACAATTCCACTGGAAATAAAACCAGTAGGTTTGAGTTAGTGGCCTTTAACCATGAATGCTTTGCACAGTACAAGGATAAGCATTCTAATCATTAGTGTTGTAGCCACACAACTTCTGTCAGTCATTGGTTGGCCCAGAATGAGAACCCCTGCATAGCTCAGACTTTTGCATGTATAAAGCCACATTTCAGGCATTCAAATGTAAGGGCTGGTCCCCTGCTTTGGATAAAGATGACAAGAATATTCACCCCAAATGCCAACGCAATGCAGGCATTCTATAACTCAGGGATTTGGTTAACATTGTTATTTTTACTGTGCCTCTCTGTTGTCTTGTTTGGGATGGAAAGAAAGTAACAGTAAGCTGGGTAGAGCCTACGTGAAAGGTGTTTCTGAAACAGTCTGGGAAGTACCAGAAATGTGGTAAAAACCTTGTGAGATTTTCACCTAAAGAGGTGTGGATGGAACCCCTTATGGAATTCTCGGATTTGTCACCCTCTTGAACTATCATGGGAGTTTGCACTGCTGAATCCCTAGCCTGCTGCTCCTGATACTGTACATTGGCTCCTTGTGTGAGTAACCCTTTGTAGGACTCATGTAATTTAAATTCTGTTCTTTCAAGATGATTCAATTTAAAAAAATAATCCTTTCTAAGTCTATGCTAAGTACTGGAGAGAAAAGAAACACGCCTTCCCAAGTGAGGCTGGCACAAGTGGGTACTACTAGGGGTTAGCCATGGAAATTCATAGGCATTTGCAAGAATAAATAAGCAGTTATCAAAGTGATTGTGCAAGCAGCTATGGTTTTGTGCACAGTTGTGGCAACTGCATACACAAATTTTGTACAAAATCACACACATTTATGTGTCTCAACAATTCAAAACCAGGCCCTGATTTGATTTGTTTTCTCATTGAACTTGTTCCCATCCCCCTCTCTGCTCTTTTCCCCAAAGTGGCTCCAAAAGGGAGCACAAAGTCAGTAACAAAGGAGTTTGAGGTGAACTTTCAAACCCACCATGCCTGTGCAGGTTTGAAATTCAGCAGCACAAATGCACCTCTCCCTAGGAAGACGGCTGGGAGCATCCAAGCTTTCAGATCCAAATAGAACAATAGAGCCTTTTGAGGTTTGCCGTCTGCCATTAAGATCTGGAGTCAGCTTTGCCAATGGACCAGACGCTGGATCGTAAGCCTGGATTATATAACTTCGCATCAAACCTTTCTCTTCATTATTAAAATAATAGCAACATCACCACAGTTAAAAATATAGTTACCAAGGAAACTGTTTTTTTATAATAAATGATTTATCCCTGTTTCTCTCCTTTCTGTATGTCTTCTCCCCCCCCCCCCCACCCGATCTTTTGTTTATTCAGAGGAATGATCAGATTGATGTAACTCTGCATTAATTAGACTGTTAATAGAGGCGGATTCTAGCTGCAAAGTTTAGGTCAGGATCCAAAGCTCCCCAAAGTTTAGGTGTTTTCTATCATCTTATTTTAAGTTTATCTTATTGCTCCTGTACTATCTAAGTCTTAAATAAAGTAACCTGGATTTGCATTGTTTGGTGTTGCACAGTGTTTCATTGTCATTGTTCTAATAAGGGATATGCACAGAAACTCTTTCCCTTATCCTGTTACAAATTCTATGATTGGGAAGTGTGGGGCTTACAGAAAGAGGTGGTACTAGGGAAGCTATTAATCTGTTTTCCCCTTGTCACATAAGCACTTTCTCATAACCATCATCATCCAAAAAGAAAAAAGACAGCCCTACAATTAAGAAACTCTCCAGCTCCTGGGAATAGTTTGAAATACTCAAAGAATTGAAAATCCTGCTTCTTGAATCCAAACAAAATGGCAAGGATTTGGCTATGTCTGCTGGGATGCTGCTGCACTGCTTTACCGTAATACTGTTGTACTTATCCCTCAGTTTTTTTGGTTTTGGTATCTTTAGGCCCTGATCCTGCAAACACTTTTAGCTAAACACTATTAGCTGAAGGATTTACTACTGGGATGACTCGTACTAGTGGTGTTACTAGGAGCAGACCCTTGTTCTGTAATCCCTTGTGTTGTCATTTTAAAATAGATTGAATTCTTTAGTTTTAGACGAGAATCACTTCAGTTCTATTTTGTCTGTAGGCGTTTTTGTTTTTAAAATTCATGACAAGTTCCTTGCAACACATTTTTATTATATTACAGCCACCTGTTCTACCTTGGTGGGCGACTGTAAATCTTGGTGCATTTCTTTTTACTGTATATCACGGGTATGCAAAATGTTTTCATAGTACAGGCTATTAGGGAGGGCATCTTGTGAACCATTTTCCCTCTTGATGCCACCACAACCAGCCCTCGACCAGCCCTCAAAAATCAAAACCAGCTCTCCTTCCCACCACATTGAAAACTGATTGCTTACCATCTTTGCACTTTCTCCCTCCCTAGACAAATTAACACAAACCCCACCCAAAGAAGATCTATTTCTCCTTGGCAGCAAATCAGTTCTCCTTGCCTCATTTGAACAATACACCCCATCTCCAGCCACAGTCAATCCCCTCCCACCGTAACTCAGTTCTACTCACTAACCCCTCATTAAAATCAGTTTGCTCCAGGATCAGTTTTATGCAAATCAATTTCCCTCACCCCACGCAGATCAAAATGAACATTCCCCACCCTTTATATTTTGTGCCAGGACGTGAACTTGCTTGAAGTTATAGTTCCATTTACATGAAGAATGTTAATTACACAGGCCAGATGGGAGAGGTAATGTCTTTGGTTGGTGAGAGAGACAAGTTTTTGAGCTTACACAGAGCCCTTCTTTTCAGGTCTCCAAAACTTACTCAGAGTGTCACAGCTAAATACAAGATGGAACAGATTGCTTAGCATAAGTAGTTAACACATATTCAAGGGAGCTTTCAAGGTGAAGTGGCCTGGTAACACCCCGGAAGGTGTGTGTGTGTGTGTGTGTGTGTGTGGGAGGTGGGAGGTTGTCAGTGGGTTATAGCAGTGAGTGGTTCCCAAACTTTTTTGGTCCATGCCCCCCCTTAACTGGTCTGCACCAGAGCTGTGGCTGGGGCTGGAGCCGCGGCTGGGGACAGAGCTGGGAGTAGGGCTGCAGCCAAAATCTGGGCTAGAAGCTGGGGGCCGAGGCTGGGGCCTGGTGTGGGGCCGGAGTGGAGCTGGAGGCAGAATTGGGCTGGGGGATGCTCTCTCCCAGCTGCACATGGGGGTTGGTCTAGGTCCCGCTGAGACCCTCCAAACGTTCCTCTGTGTCCCCCAAGAGGGCATGCCACACAATTTGGGGACCACTGGGTTTTAGGTTGTAATAAGCCATTAAATAGGCCTTGATTTTGAAGGCTACTTAAGCATGTGCTATTAGTCCCATTAGTCATTCCTGAACAGGGGCCATAGAGAGGATTAATACACAAACTTCAGATCCAGATCACGAACTCCCCAAAACTCTGGGGTGTTTGGATCTGGACTTTGGTTCAACCAGTGGTGGATTAATGCATGGCCCAATGGGGCCTGTACCCAGGGCCCCCTGCCAATTTGGGGGCCCCTGCAGGAGCATCAGAACCTGTGTAGAAGTGGGGAGTCACTGGCACTGAACTGTGGCCTCACTCCCTGCTCCTCCTCTTCTCCCCCCCGCCCGAGCCCTGTCTCACAGCTGCCAACTTTCTAATTTCTGAAAACCGGACCCCCGCCCCCTGCTCTGCCTCTTTGAGGTCCTGCCCCCACTTGCTCCTGTACATCTGACCGGACACTGCCAGGTCCTCTTTTTGACCGGACTTTCCAGTCAAAACCTGAACACCTGGTAACCGTCCCCTCCCTGCAGGGCAGGTGAAGGGTCCCACAGTGGCCTGGGCTTCCGGGGAAGCTCTTACCACGGCCTGGCTTTTAAACCAGTCCACCTTTTGGAACCGTCTATCCTGGTTCCAGCACCCTTGCCCCCCTGAGGTGTGTGTGTGGGGGGCCCAAATGTTCTTTGTGTCCAGGGCCCCAATAAATATTAATCCACTTCTGTGTTCAACCCATTGTAGAGGCAGAAGCCTGCCTCAAAACTGAGATCTGGATTTCAGAGAAGATTCTTAAACCACCCTCAAATTCAGTGATTAAGCTGGCCTATATGTTCAGACACCAGACTAGGGCTTGGGAGACCTGGTTTTAATTTCTGGCTTTCCCACAGACATGCAAAACCTGAAGCAAGTCACTGTACCTTTCTGTGCCTCAGTTTCCCATTTTTAAAAATGAAGGTAATGCTACTTCCTCTCTCCCTTTCCCCCCTGTTTGTTTGCTTGTTGCCCTCGCTTGTTGTGTCACATTTAAAATTATGTTCAAGCTCTTTGGAGCATAGAACGTTTCTCTTTCTTGTTCTGTAACACTCTTAGTGCAATTTTTTGATGCTGTAAAAATAATAAATAATGGTAATGAAAATGAAAAGTGTCAGAGGCTTAAGCAATGGGTGCATGCATTTCTTTTATAGGTCAACAAATAAATTATACAAAGGCCAATCATTTAGAATAAAAAAATGTTAACAAAACAAGCCAATGAAAAGTGTAAGCTCTTTGGGAGTCTGGGCTGCTATCTTTTATGTATTTTCAACGAGACACTTATGGATGCTACGAAATAACATCATCATTGTTCTGAGACTCTTTGGTTCCTCGTAATACTTTGTAACCTAGAATCATGGGCCGTGTAGAAGACTCATGATGATGGAAAACAGCCTCAAGCTTCAGAGTCTCAGGCTGGCTCTTTATATGTGCCCTGTAAGATGAGGTGCCATAGCAGCAAATCATGCAGCTGTACTGACACATTTAGTCCTGATTGTCTTCCTCAGCACAAACAAGGGTACAGCTCAGCGCATCCCCTTTGCTGGGAGACCGAGGCATAGCATGCGCTGCGTCTAAGGCGGAGGTTGAATTTGCCAAGAGCACCAGATGAAACATTGATGAAATCCTGGGAAGGCCTGTGTGTTTCTGGTGTGTGGATTGTAAATCACAGTAAGGGATGTTGATGCTTTAATTATGTGTATGTGATGGTCTGTGTTTGTGCTTGTGGGTTTTTTATACGTATGGTAAATGGAGATGAGACTTTGGCCTGATTCTCCTGCTGCTGCTGCTGCTGCTGCTCCTGGCTAGAAAGGACAACACTTTGGCAAAGCAGTATATCTATTTATTTTTTTAACCTCCCTCCTCCCACCCCCTCTCCTGCAGTAATTATTTTTTCCTTATCTGGGGTGCTGCTGCTGGGGCTGGCCGTATGCTCCAGCATGCTGAGCTCTCTCCCATTAATCTGGGCTGGTTCCAACCTATGATTTACCAGTGGTGTGTGCAACGGAAAGAGAAAAACAATGTTTGATCTGCTAAAATGTACCTTAAGAGCAAACACAGACACATTGATGAAGGTATCAGCTGGGTTCTGCCTACAGTTATGTCAAACAAAGTATGCTAGGAAGTGCCAACTTTCCTTTTGTGCTGTGACACTGCGCCTTGCCAAAAGATATTAAAAAGCTTGCGTGAACTAGGTGATGGCAGCTGTAACTATCTAAGTTATTGCCTGGCAGCTGTGATGCTTCTTCAGTGCTGCTGGCTGCTTTTTGTATTTGGTTCCCCATTTGTTTGCCCTTATTCTAGCAACTGATACTACCAAAGTGGGCAATCAGTGTGTTACAGCACATGGCCACTTGCTACTGCAAAATAGACAGCTTAGCAGTGGCAATTGAGAGGCTCTCATGCAGCAGCTGATATAAGTCATATTTCTTTTGGACAGCAACCAACCTGATGGGTTTTTTTTTTTTTTTAATGTGTCAGTGTGAATGCAAGAAACCTTAGACTAGTGGATGGCAAAAGGCGCGTGAACACACACACACACACACACACACAAATGCGGCTTTCCGTGTTCTTTCCATGTTGGCTCTAAATGAACTAGAACAATATAGCCAGCTCCCAGACTCTGCCAATCCTACATCTGCTCTCTAAAACCTCCAGCAAATAAGAATTACTGTGAGGTTGTTTAACCAATGCTTACAATATACACACTTTTCATTTTTCCGGCTCTTCTATCCACTTGCTGGTGGCAAAGGTTTGAGAGATAATGGAGAACGATACCCATCGGGCGCTTGCTTTTTTCAGTGCTGAGAGGTGGGCAGCAGCAAGCTAGCCTTCTCTGCTGGCAAGCTGATCAGTCATATAAAATTTATTTCACCGTCATGGGCTTCTGCAAAAAGTCTGCACTGTGGGTTGTATTTTTTTGTATTCTTCTCTTGAGTTTCCTCTTTTCAGTTGTCTGTTAAATAATTCATACAGCTCATGAATATAATATTTCTGGGAGGTACATGTTTTCTCTTTTCCCCCTTCCTGTCTCTAATCCAACCTGGCTTTTAAAGTAATGTGATGTGGCACATTCTCTGCAATGTGATCAGCCTCCAAATAGTTTTCTTCAACATGAAAAAACGGATTGAAGTAATGTTAAGGTCTCTTGCCATCATCTCTCAAATTGCTGGGAAATTCAGAGATAAGTATGGAAATCCAAACTGATCCTCTGAATTTGGCTTTAACTTTTATGCTTATCTACGGCAGGGACCTGAGACCAATGCGTGTTAGCTCACAGGAACAAGAATTAATAATGATAATTTGCTCTGTAGGCTATCAAGGCATTTCTCAAGCATTTAATTCATTATTCCATTTTACAGATGGAGAAACTGAAAAACAGAAAGATTATGTGATGTGACAAAGGACAAATGGGAAGCTAGTGCCATAATCAGAAACAGAACCAACGAGTCCTTATAGCCATTCCAGTGTTTTAACAATTGCTGCCTGGGAGTAGGTTAAGAGAGAAGGCTGAATTGGAAATGTTTTAAAATGCATCGTGTTGACCAGCTAGCAGACAAATTCATAAAGGGTGCAGTTGACCCTACAGTGCAGAGAGCCCACAGAGGTTGTATGTTAAGAGCTTAAGTGCTATGAAGAGCCTCATGCTGGCTCTCCAAATTGTAGTGAATTTCACCCCCAGTGAGTATGGGGTTCTGGAAAGGTTGGTTAGCCTTGATACAGTATATCACAGCAGCTCCTTTCTGTTGTAGGAGCCAATCCTCTCTATTGTATGGAGGCCTAGCTAGTTGGAATCTTTTCATTCAAGAGATTTTGGACCTGTTATATTGACTCTGGGTTCCTTTGTATTAAAGCAAAGCCTGCACATGCACCATATTTTCATACTAAAGGAGTGCCACAGATGGTTGATGGAAAATACTTGCTGTGCCAACTAGAGCTGAGTCCTATTGTACTTGGTTCAATTGCCTTTGAGTCCTCTGAAAATGAAGGTGTACCTGTCACCGTTCCTGGGTATTTCTGGGATTTGAATCATCTGACCTACTCTTCAAACAGCATGGTCACTTCTGGTCTTGGTACTCTTTGGCATGGAAAGCAATTCTCTTAGGAGTGAAGTTACTGCTGACTGGGGATTATAAATTCTTGGCAGTTCTGCTCTCACAAAATGATCTGTAATGAATCCATGCACTACCGACAACTTAGAGAGTAGATTCCATACATACCTGCAGAGCCAGGAGCTTCCAAATATAGGCTTACAGAACCACTTGAATGAATGAAGATTTCTATTATCTATTAGCAGATCCCATTGTCCCTACTGGCTGGCCCACAGTACCTCCTCCCCCGCCCACCATACTTTACTGTAGCAAAAACAGATTAAAAATTCAAAGGCTGAAGATAAGTCATGTGCTATACAAATGCCTGTTGGTAGCATGGCAGGATTTTCAGAGGACAGGTGTTCAGCACTTTTTGCAAAGCAGGCCTCTTGAAAGTATCTCAGGTTGAGCACCCTAAAATGGAGGCACCCAAAATTGCTAGTCATTTTTGAAAACCTTGGTTGTAACCTTTTAATATCTTGGACCCATCACTTGCCTTATTATTTTCGGAATAAATAAAGAACATGGTGTATGTTGAACAATGGTTTCCTGTCAAATTTCATTTAAAAGAGTAGTTGGATTTGTTTTGGAAGAGAAATGTAAAAATATCAGTGAACATCTTAACCTACTTACTGCCATTATTTTTACATTTAATTGAAAAACAGAATACTAGAGAGCCCTGCGTCCTCAATTTTTATTAAAATGCTTCACTCTTGGGTGCATGTGCCAACTTGCAGCCCGAAATTATTTCTTTTATTTTGGATGGGATATTGTAAACTCTATTCCCTTTAGAAGTGTGTGTGTGTGTAATGGAAATGTTGACAGATCCTTAACTATAACAGCACAAAAGGCACCACTTAAAAAACAGTGAAACAGATGCTGTCACCACTGCCCCTGGTGGGGAAAGAAGATGAAACAGAAGGGCATTAGAATTGGTAGATGGCAAATTAATCCTATTGTACTAGCAGCTGCAACCATCGAGATGTTAACATTCGTGCTTAGACACTTCCAGTTCACCAAGTTCTGGTAGTGAAGGTTGGAAGGGATGAGACAATGAAAGGTTACAAAAGCTGTTTTCCACTAAATAATAGTAATAAACAAAAGTTAAAGTAAATTTTCTGGTAAGTCTGTGTTCTTAATTGCTATAACCAAGCTGGGGTCCTTCATATATTAATAACCTGCATAAAACTCAAGTATCTATAGGAGCATTTTTGCTATTGTAGAACCATGGTTAAAAAGTGCATTTTGTGTTCCCTTTTCTCAAACTCTCATAACCCAAACTGTGATTTTAGGCCATGTATAATGAAGGATCCAATCTCTCTAATTCCTAATCATAGATGTACATAGGGAAGTAATTATAATCATTCCTCAGAGTATGACCTAGGTGATTTTTTGGAGGGATTCCGCAAAACTGAAGCCCAGAAAGAGCTGTGGCCCTTAACATTTGGACTAGAGATACATCTTCTTTCAAATGAAGACTAGATGGACAGTGTAAATCAGAGTTTTGGGGACTCAGTTCCTCCTTATAGGGCTGATTTTTTTTTGAGAACTTGTTGAAGAGAGCTGTGCAAACAATGGCTTGTGTATGCCAAAGCTGGCATTCAGCAATTCTTAATGTCTGAATGAAAGTGGCTTTTTTCCCCCCTCCACAGTAAATGTTGCCAAGAAAACAAGGAGTAGTCGCTTTAAGCATTTACAAATGGTAATGCACCAACAGCTGGTCTCAATCCAACTGAGCTATTGTAGGGGTATTAAAAAGACAGGCCAGAGTTAGAGATCTACTGCCAACTCCCTTGCAGAGTTAGGGAACGTTTTACTTGGGGAAAAAAGGTCTTATATTCCTGCAGAGATCTACAGTGCTATTTTCCTGTGGAGTCGGAGCCTTGCCTGGCATATTAGGCAAAATATATTGGTCGGCCAAATGTTTCAGTGACATAAAAAGTGTAGAATCCAAAGGCCTGCAACTGATTTATCTATCTATATAGGTCTACCTAATTTTACATTCTTCATCTGTATTTTTCCGAACCTCTTTTTTGAAGCAGTATATAATCTGTCTTCCAGTTCTCATACCTCTGATATGAGTAATCAAATTAATTGTGCTTTCTCAGAAAAACTTCATAACACAGATCAATATTTTAGAAAATGGTAATAAAATTAAAAGAATGTTTGTTTCCCTGAAGTCAAGGGACATTCCTGCAAGGGTTACATCAAGAAGAGTTTTCTGCCTCTTGTAGCAAGCACTTAAGCTCCTCTCTTTTCCAGCAGGAATTCAGTCATAAACATTCTTCCTCTGCCTCTACATCTTCAGGAAATTATGAAACTAAAAGGACATTTCTTAGCTCAATATAATTACAAATGAACCATGTTCATGGCAAATGTATTAGAGAGAGTAATAAAAATGATTATTTTTCATTATGAAGGGCTCAGTTATTAGCAATGCATTTTATATATGCTGCTTTTTCTGAATGGGAATGCAATGTTTGGCTTTTTACAAAAAGCTAAATGATCTTGTTTGTTGATGTGCCATGCTTGAGTTTGCTTTTATGTGAAACAAAAAGGGCCAAATTAATTTTTTTTAAAAAGCCAGACAAAAGTGAAAAAATGTACATTTTCCTGCCCTATAATGGTATTTGTATTTACAGAGTATTCACAAATAGCGGCATGATGCCCACTTGTTTAAGTTTTTTCTTTTACAATCATATGGCTTGATTCTGTTTTCCAGATCTTGTCCGAGAGCTGCTATTTGAAATAAAAATATTTGTATCCATTTCCTCATTAATTATCTCATTGTAATACAACCTGCTGCAGCTAAATGACAAAACAGATGCAACAATGAAATTAAAAGTGATGGACACTTATCTTTGGTTATAAAAGCTGCTAACAATTTAGAGAACTAGAGTGGCTTTTGGAGCTAGAATATGGCAAACGGGAAAACCAATAATACGACTAAAGAGTTTGCTGTTTATAAACTAGGGAACAGTGGTGAAGCTATTTCTCAGCTCAAGCTGCATTGCTAGCTAGCACCTGTTTTATGCGGTCAGCTTCTTCTGCTGACTAAGATCAAGTAATGGATGATTTTAATATCAGACAGGCCTTCTATTGCACTGTTGAGGTAGGGTATAACAAACAAAAGCAAAATGTTTTTGGAAAAGTGCCGTACATTGTTCTGAACTTGAAAATGAGTCCATTTCCCCTGCACGCACACATTGGCATGCTTTGGGATTTTTTTCTTCCTAAACTTGGGCCCCTTTTCCCCCATGAGCGTGGGCCTATTCCAAGTTACAAGTGTCTTGGGAATGCAACATTCAAAATCTGCAATGTGAAATTTCATGTTTTCATTGTCAAAATGACCCTTTTAGCTGAATTTTGTGGAAAAAATAGAAGCTGAAGGTCCAAAAATAAAGGGTGAAAATTTTGGAGTAGCAACATTTTCCTCAGCTCCACATGGCTCTTGAGATTATATCCTGTGCTTGCAGGAAAATGGATAGACTTATTCCTCTCTAGTTACTATAGTCCTATAGCTGGGACTCTACCAGTTCTATGCTTGTAATATATCTAGTATCTGTGATTTGCCTGTACATTTTCAAAACACTAACAGCCACTTTGCAAATGCTCTATAAACCACAAACTTCAATATACAATAATGGTGTAAACAAAGCAGAAAAAAATGCACTAGAATATCTAGACAGGCTCGCTTCATACCTCTATTGTGAATACTACTGCCCAAGCCTGTACTGATGTTTTCAAAATACAGTTGACTTAATTTCTGTGTATATATATATACAATTATAGTACAGCGAATGTCTCCTTTTAAAGTCATTCTGCAATGAAGAGTGCTGTTTGTCCTGTTTGATCCTTGTGGAATAGATCTGTAAGAAGAATTTATCATAGGTGCTGATGAAGTCAGGTTAATAATAAAATAAATGTCTCCTCTCTGTTGAGTCAATACTGAACCAAAGATCCAGCATGATGTAGGGGGCATTGTGTTGGTGGAGATATTTTTCAGATAAGACTTAAAGTCCTGCCCAATTGTAGTAATTAAAGATCCCATGGCATTTTTCAGAAGTATGGTGTATATCTCAAATCAACTCTAATGTAGGGTAATTATATTCTATCTAATTATATTCTATTTTCAGAAAGTCCTTTGACAAGGTCCCTCACCAAAGGCTCTTAAGCAAAGTAAGCTGTCGTGGGATAAGAGGGAAGGTCCTCTCCTGGATCAGTAGCTGGTTAAAAGATAGGAAACAAAGGATAGGAATAAATGGTCAGTTTTCAGAACGGAGAGCAGTAAATAGTGATGTCCCCCAGGGCTCCGTACTGGGACCAGTACTGTTCAACATATTCATAAGTGATCTGAAAAAAGGGGTAAACAATGAGGTGGCAAAATTTGCAGATGATACGAAATTACTCAAGATAATTAAGTCCAAAGCAGACTGCAAAGAGTTACAAAGGGATCTCACAAAACTGGGTGACAAATGGCAGATAAAATTCAATGTTGATAAATGCAAAGTAATACACATTGGGAAACATAATCCTAACTATACATATTAAGTTATGGGGTCCGTAGCAACGGGGGCATGGCCTCCCACAGAGACCAACAGGGAGGAACCCCTGCCCACCCATGGTGGGTGGAACCAGGACACCCCCTCTAGAAGCTCCTTCTCATAACACAAAAGCTAGGGGTCACCAAATGAAATTAATAGGCTGCAGGTTTAAAATGAACAACAGGAAGTGTTTCTTCACACAACACACAATCAACCAGTGGAAGTCTTTGCCAGAGGATGTTGTGAAGGCCAAGACTATAACAGGATTAAAAAAAGAACTAGATAAATTCATGGAGGATAGGTCCAGCAATTGCTATTAGCCAGATTGGGCAGGGATGCAAAACCATGCTCTGAAGTGTCCCTAGCCTCCTAGAAGCTGGGAATGGGCGACAGGGGATGGATCACTTGATAATTACCTGTTCTGTAAATTCCCTCTGAAGCATCTGGCATTGGCCACTGTCAGAAGACAGGATACTGGGTTAGATGGACTATTGGTCTGATCCAATATGGGCGTTCTTACGTACCCTAGATTTCCCTTGCAGTTTCAACTGAATAGAATATTCTTCACATTCTTCCTAAACCGTTCTATAGTATTGTCATGAACTATTGTCATGGAGATGTGTTCAACCCCAGAGACAGCTGTATTTCAGTGGTGAGCAGAGTTATTCTTGGGTGTAGTTTGTAATTTGCTTTGGGCTCATTTAGGATGAAAGGTACTATAGCAATGCAAGTAATTCTGTGGAATGCTCTTATTTTTTAGAAATGCAAACTAATTGCGATTAATGCTAATAGTACAAGCTTCTAGTTCTTCTCCTCAGAGCTGCTTCCATAGCATAACTCTAGAATGTGAAAAACCAAACCTGTGAAGTTTGTCTTGACAAAACAAACTCATGAGTGGGATAAGAGGCTGTCATCCACACTTTTGATTTTATCCTTCCTGCATTTTCTTCTTGCTCTTGTAAACATATGTTATTTTTGTGTTTGTTGCCTTTACTGATTTCAGAGTTTGGGAACTGAGAAAAAATAAGTTTTGTAATGTGATGTAGGCAAATTAAAGGAAATGGGACTAGGTGGCTCTGGGTATTGGTAATAGGCTTAGAAACGCTTCAATTTTTGGTCACTGATTTGGATCCATCCTAGGGCCAAATTCAGAGATGATGTGTGTTAGATGCCACCAAGGGAAAGAGATGGAAGTTACTGATGCAGGGAATAAAAGGACAAGGGTGTAAAAAAGGCAATCAACGGGAGGTCTAAATCAAAGCAGGGAGGGCCTGCTTGTACCTTACAACCTCCTGGGAGTTGCTTTATCTTCTACAGACTTGCCCTTCTTTTCTTTTTGCCCATTCATAACTGTGTAACTTACAGTGTTTGCATCCCTTCTGGGTTGACCCTAAATCAATTGTGACTTAGTCATTTACCACTCAATGAGTATCTAGTAGTCTATGTGAATTATACTGATGATCTCACTCAGCTCAGTTTCTAGTGAAGAACTGTCCACATCATAAAAACCATTCATGTTAGCTATTTCAGCAGAGTCTAGACTCTATGGGCTGAATGGGTTTAAGAGAGTGAACTACCCATAATCATCTTCCTGTTATCTTATGCTCTCCTTGGCTGTCTGTTGTTTCCACCCAGTGCCTCTTGTCCTGTCCTTGTATAACTCTTTTGCCAGGTGGTATTGGCAGCAGTGGGCTAGACTCAAACACCCAGGAGTCCTTCCAGCATGAGCCACCACCCAGAATTTCTTGGATCATTAAATACCATCCCTGGTGTGATGTTGTCTGGATTAGGGATGACCATTTATCATATTATTGATATCAATATTGTACAATTATAATAATGTGTTTGAGATATGCCATGTCAGGTACCACTGGAAAGGTTGTAATTTGCTAAGATCGATAAGCATGTTTATATTTATGTATCAATTTTGTATTATAAGTTCTAAATATGTATGGTATTTTTGTATTTCAACTTATGTTGTGTTTGTAGGTGACACCCCAGACAGGATGGTCGCAACACTAAGCTTAATGGCCCATCAGGGGAACACACAGGTACAACAAATCTAGTGAAAGCACCCAGAGGTTACACCACATGAGAAAGAGACATAAAAGGCAGTTGCACCATCCCTTTTGTCTTCATTCCTGCTTCTGACTTCTGGATCAACTCATCTACAACTGAAGCTGTGAAACAAAGGACTGAGACCCATCCAAGTACTGGATGTACCCAGAGGAACTGTCCAAGCCTGGAAACTCTACAAATCTGCTGAGAACCTGATATATATGGACTTTACAGTTACTTGTATGTATCTGATTGCTTTGACCATTTAACATTTTCTTCTCATTTGTTTCTTTCCTTTTATAATACACCTTTAGTTTTAATTACTAAAGGATTGGCTGGAAGCATGGTATTTTGGATAAGATCCAAACTTATATTGGTCTGGTAAGATGGCTGACCCTTTGGGGATCAGGAGAATGTTTTTGGTAAAGGGAGTAAGTTATTAAAACTCTATCTCTTTACTGGACCTAGGAACTCTGAGCAGAGTCCTTGCCTCAGGGTTGGCTGAAGAAAAGGCATAACACTTCTATTAACTGCATGAGCATGCACCTGACTCTGAGCTTGCTCAGGCTCCTAGAAACATCAACACCCTGATCCTACAGTGAGCTTTAGGTGGGCAGACTTCTGACCTGATGTGTGATCTTGGGCAAGTCAATTCACCTCCCTGTTTCCTGGTTTCCCAATCTGTAATACATTTACTGTCTTTTGCAAAGAAAATTCATATATAAAGCCAAGTGTTAATTAATTTTGTATAGCTTTTGCCTCTTTTTGGGTTTTTTTTGTGATGTATAAGAGAAGGCCTGGAAAGAAAGTGGGGGAATTTTTTTCTGCTTGTTTCTCGCCAATTAAGGCTCTCAACTCTGATCTTCCCTGGTTTTGCTGAAATATTCATTGGGAGTCTCAAGTGCATGTATATTACCAATTCTTCAATTAAAGGAACAATGGGGTTGAATCTTTAACAAAAAATTCCTTTTTTCAACATGTTAATTAGTCATTGTAGTTAATAAAAACCAAATAAAACCATAATTTTAGGCAGTCTGACTAACATATTCCTTCCCTCTCAATTGCTCAATCCCCTCTCTCACTCCTAACTTTTATAATGTTGCCATTTCATTAGTACTTCAGGAGTCAGAGTCTTTCATGCCAATCAGGATCTGAATTTCTAACATACCAAACAAGAAGAAACCTCCCTACACCACTTCTTTTTCCCCTCTAAAGTGTGTGTGTGTGGGAACCCTTTCACAAAGAAATGAAGAGAGGCTTGTTTTCTTTTCTTTTACAGGTTACTTTTATGAGACTTTGAACCATCTGAATGACTCCATCACCTGTTACTCTATGCATATTTTGGTTCAGAGGTGACATGCTCAATCTAGTGGGTCTTAATGAATTCATGAAATTCTGCTCTTGAAAATTGTAGCCTATTATCATAAATCTGAATCTCTGGTATTCGTGTTGTGAGAGGGTAAGAGTTCAAGCACAAGACAGACGTTTAGTCATGTTGCTCAATGAGCTACTGAATGAGAATGGTATAAGAATCTATATAGAATAACCTGATGTGGATAATCACCGTTATATTGATGTGTTTGTTTTGGAACATGCATGAAAATAGAGTAATAACTACTGTAAATTCTTTAACACATTTCAACTAAATCTCCTACTAGCCTTTCCAAGGATTTTCTGGGACTTCATGACTTTTCATTTTGCCTGTGCTCTTTTGAAGCAATTACATGTATCACAATGAGTTACTTTTTGTTATCTAAGCACTCATCCTGGGCTACATAGTTTTTTGCCCTTTGCTTACATGTTTCATTAGGTAAAAGCCTGCTCTGTATTTTAGTGAGCATTTCTTTTCTCAGAAATTATAGAACCAGCTGGTCTTCCTTCATTTAGCAAGATGTTCTCACTACTTTTTCCTTTAAGTGGCCAAAATGGTCTTATTTTGAAGCCTACCTCCTCTATTTCTTTAGGTCTTTCTTGTAAAACTGTTAATTATAGTTTAAATAAAACTGGAGCTCTTTATGTTTTGGTTTGGAATTCTGCTAATATTGAATGAATAAGAATTCTGCACCACTACATGAATTTCATATTCATCAGCATCATTTTCAGATGAGCTTGATCTGTTTGCTGTATTGCTAAGGGTACATGTACAGTTCCTTACTCAATTTACATTTCACACTGAGATCATATCTTTGCAGATTTAGCATCACATGATGGATTCTATGTGGTGATGAAAGCAAAGTGTGTTTAAGCAAACTTTCAGGTAATATCTGATCAGCTTCTCCATGTATCTTTTCTCTCCCAAACAAGTGTTATTGGGGCATAAGTCAGCTGTTTAAAAGTGCCAACATCTCCTTCTTGATCTTTCTATTTTGTTTAGGGATCTTGATGAAAATGAAGCTGGCTGCTCTTCTTGCATATGAATTGCACTGAATCTTTTTGAAGATGCATGTTCTGACAGTATAACTCGCTTAGTTAAATCATAGTATTTTGAAGCTGGTGAGTTAGTGATCAGCATTTTTAAACTGCTCACATACCTATTTATGTCTGTTCCCAATGCCAGGCAACATCATGTTCTAGCAATTTGCTAAAGGGAAATAGATGTGTAATGAATTTTGTCGAATTGTTTATCATCCCATTAATCCCCATAGATCCATGTTACCTTTCAACTATTTCATTTATTTTACATGGATCAACAGTTAAGAAGTTTTTGCTCAACATATGTCCAATACAATTAACTTCTGTTAGACCAATCTTTGACAATTTAATATCAGTGGTAGACAAGTTTTTGCAGAAAGCAGAAAAATGACACCTAATTTTTTCATTGTTTCTGTGTGGCTCTATCCCATATTAAAATCATATCTGTTATAATGTCACAATTTTGTAATCCACCCAAGCTCTGAAAAAGCACTTTTTGAAGTACCTTGTGAGAAGAACCTATACCAAATGATATATACTTAAATTTATACCATCCAGATGGTGCATTAACAGTATTACAGTTTGACACATCTAGCTTTATTTGACAAAATGCATGGGCTGCATCTAATACTGAGAATATTTTTACTTCTGAGAGTGTAGCTGTTAGTTGCCATTGGATATTGTTTATTTGTCATGAATGAGAAAGCTTTGAAATTGGTGATTATGCTACCACCATTTATCTGTGAACTTTTCCTGCAAATCAAGCGTACGTGGAGAAAACGATGGTTCCTGTCGTGGTTCAATATAACTTGTGAGACCATGTAATGTATGATAAGCATTCATGAATCAGATGGTTGGCGAGAGAAGGCACAATAATTTTATTAACTACACAAGTACCAATCTCAGTCTGAACTTGCTCAGGCTCCTAGAAACTTTTAATTCACTGTCCATTCTCTGAGTCTTGGCCCCAAGCATCAGCAAAAGCAAAGCCATAGTAACCCATCTAGCTAATCTATCAAGAGTTTACACTATAATTTTTCCATAAAAAATATCTGCATAGTGATGCCCATAAATCATAATTGATACCTTTTTTTAACAACAGGCAAGTATTATTGTCCTCATTATACAGATAAGAAAATTAAGGCAATGAAATTATGTCACTTGCATGAAAGGGTGTTGATGACAGAGCTAGGAACTGCAACTGTGGGTTCTTGGTTCCTAGTCATGTAATCATTAGGAAATTTGTCTCTCTGGCCTATGTGTATGATCCCACTAGAGATGGGCCTATACTAAAAGTCTGGGTCTCAACAAACCCACACATTGGGAAAATAACTCCTAGTTTCTCTGGTAAATTCCACCTATGTCCAGCAGAATGTATACAGCACAGTGCTACACCTTGAAAAGAAGCAAGATTTTTTAAGTTTCCCATTCATTTTTAATTGAGTTTCAGGCACTGTCCCAGAAGGTGGGCTATTAATTGTTGAGGGAAATGGAACTTATTTAGGGTTGCACTGACTTGTTGTCTAGCAATATTAATGCTTGACCTCAGGTGAGGGAGAAGCATTGGGATGTTAGTTCTTCAACCAGGCAACCTTGGAAGAAAAAGTGATGAAATCACTTTGGCTAAAAGTGATTTTTGTGGCTCTGTTTAGCCTCTGATAAAAAAACAAAAAATGATACTTTTCACAAAGGCAGGAAAAGTAAGAAGGCCAATGAAGGAAACACTCCACTTGTAATTCAGTGCAGAAGCTTCGTTTGCACTCTCATACATCAGTGAATACAAGGGAGCAATACAAGGCTTTTTTGTTTTTGTTTACTATGAGGGGCAGCCTGAAACCTAGACATGAGGCAACTGCTGGATTTGAAAACATATCTTTAGTGAGCAGTTGATCTGGCTTTAGAATGTTGCCTTGTGCTGCCAGTCCTTTTTATATAACAACTCCTGAGCTTCCTGCATCCTTATGAGCAGGGCAGCTCTGTACCATGATGTGGCCATTATGGTAATGATGTTGCCAACGGCCGGAACCATCCAGTCTCTCTTGGGCTGGAGTTTTAAGAAATATCAGATTGTGACAATCAAAAAATGTCAACTCTCTGTACTTAAAAAAAAAAAAAAAAAAAAATTGCCCCTTTCTTCTGAGAAGCTCTAAGCACTTTACAAACATGAGTGAATTAAGCCTAACAAATATCCTTGTGGGTAGACAGGTGTTTTACATTACGGACAAAGCGTTAAGTGACTTGCCTGTAACGCTGTTGACAGAACAGTTGCTTTAGCGGCAGGGGAAGTGTTCTCTATGGAGCATAGCACATTGAGGGTATGTCTACACTGCCGAGTGAAGTTGACTTACTTAAAGTCGACTTTCACCCATCGATTTTTAGAAGTGGCTGCAGCGTGTACACACCACACTCTTTGTGTAGGTCTCGTGCATCCACACGCACCACCCTTATTTCAACTTTCAAAGCAGTACACTGCGAGTTGTGAGTTTCATCGTCCCATGATGCAACGCTGCTTCCCCATCCCTTCTTCCCCCAAACAAACAGGAAACCTATTTTCGTGCCATATTTTTATGCCGCGTGCTCGTCATTGCTGCGGAGACATGGAGCCAGCTCAACTCTGCACTATTATTGTGAGCGTCACAAATACATCGCGGCTTATCATCGAGTATTTTCGAAGTAGAGCAAGAAGCTGAAGCACAGACAACAGCGATGCCACCGAGGCTGCCCTGCTACAAGCCATTGAGCAGAACAATTCCCGATTGCTGCAGGCTGTAACGCATCATCTGCAGTCCATGGAGCGCCGATTCTGGTCGCGGGAAACAAGCACAGACTGGTGGGACCGCATCGTTATGCAGCTGTGGGATGATGACTAGTGGCTGCAAAACTTTCGTATGTAAAAGGCAACTTTCCTAGAACTGTGCTCGGAGCTGGCCCCATCCCTGAAGTGCGTGAACACCCACTTGAGACAAGCTCTGATGGTGGAGAAGAGAGTGGCCATTGCTCTGTGGAAGCTGGCAACCCCCGACTGTTACCGCTTGGTTGGGAACCAATTCAGAGTCGGTAAATCTACAGTGGGCATTGCCGTGAATCAAGTGTGCAGTGCCATAAATAGACTTCTGCTACTAAGGATAGTGACTTTGGGAAATGTGCAGGACATAGTGGAGGGGTTTGCCCCGATGGGGTTCCCAAACTGCGGGGGTGCTATTGATGGGATGCACATCCCTATCTTAGTGCCAGCCCACCTAGCAACCGAGTACATAAACTGCAAGGATACTTTTCCATGGTCCTGCAGGGCCTTGTGGATCACCAGGGTTGTTTCATTGACATCTATGTGGAATGGTCTGGGAAGGTGCATGACACGTGCGTATTTAGTAATTCAGGGCTGTTCTCTAATATGCAGGTGGGCACTTTTTTCCCCGACCAAAAAATTCACATTGGGGGGTGGAAATGCCAATAGTGATCCTGAGGATCCTGCTTACCCCTTGCTCCCTTGGCTAATGAAGCCGTACACTGGGCACCTTGACAGCGACAAGGAGTGTTTTAATAAGAGGTTAAGCACTTGCAGAATGGTTGTAGAATGTGCCTTTGGGCATTTAAAGGGTAGATAGAGGAGTCTCCTCACTAGGCTGGACATGAGTGAAAAGAACCTCCCTTCAGTGATATCTGCGTGCTGTGTTCTTCATACTGTGTGTGAAGTGAAGGGTGAGAGGTTTCCCCAGGGTTGGGCTGTGGAGGCAGAAAGACTGGCCGCCAGTTATGAGCAGCCAGATGCCAGCACTACGCTGAGAGTGAACCGCGGAGCGCTTTGCATTAGGGAAGCTTTGAAAACCAGGTTCTGCAACGAGATGTAGGAGTGATTTCTGTTCCTGTATGTTGTTTGCCTTTGCTAAACATCCCACCCCCAATCGATATCTGTACCTGCCAAATCCCTCCAGGACAAGATATGATTTAAGAAATAAATGTGTTGAAATGATGCAAACTTTTATGAACATTCAAATCATGGGTGAAGGGGGGAAGTGTTCATTCACAGTCTCAAGGAGTAGTGTGGTTGCTTGCTGGCCAGCTGTCAGCGGGGCGGCCGCTGCTTTCTGCTCGCCTCCACCAGCCATTCTCCTCCAAGACCTCTTGGGGGTGTGGGAGGGACAGGGCATCGCAGCCCTACGTGGAGGAGCATTATGGAGGGGCTGCAGCGGGATTCTGTGCTGCCTCTGCTCCTCCTGAAGCTCCACAAGCCGCTGGAGCATGTCTGCCTGGTCGTGCATGATTCGCAGCATCTCCTGCGTGGTACTGCGATCATGCTCCTGCATTGCTCTGTGACTCTCCCTGTCCATGTCCATATTCTGGGACAAGGTCAGCAGCCATGCTCTGAGCTCTGTCTCTGCGGCTGTGGAGGCGTTCATGAGCTCGCCAAACATGTCATCTCTAGATTTTTTTTTCCCCTTTTTCTAATCTGTGATTGTCTTTCCACAGCAGTTTGAGCGGGCTGGGCCAAGGCCGAGGTGTCTACAGAAGGAAAGAAAGTAACAAGGTAGCCATTGTTAGCAGACTGAAGAAAATGATACAACTGCAACAATGTAGACAATACTCCCCATGCAGGGCACAGGGCAAACACAGAGCCTCATTCCATTCCTAACATCCCGGAAGGGTCGGCTCGCTGTGCCCTTACAGAGATGGGAAGCAAGGGGATCTGCGGACAGCGCGGTGGCGTATATAGTCTCTGCTTAAACCATATAAAAGTAATCAGAGTGACTTGGTAGGACACTGCAATGGGGAATACAAAGGTACAGGGCATCTGCTGTGTAGCTCGGGTATTTTAAACATGCGCTGTCTTCCCTGGGTGACCATGAGCGGTATCAGTCTCTTGAGGGTAACGCACGAGGAAAGGGAAGTTTTGCTGCACGCAGCAGGGTACCAGCCTGGCCCTTATGCTGCTGTGCTGTGTTCTGCCATGATGCCGGCTCCCTTGATTGCAGCGTGGTGCGGCAAAGTATCCTACCGTGGAGCGAGGAACAAGACAGCCCTGCCCAGAAACCTTTTGAGAAGGATAACAGAATACCCAGAATACCTACATGAAAGTTCCCGTGAGATATCAACTGATGATTATTGGAGCATATCTTGTCACAAAAATAATCTGTTCCCTGGCTAACCCCCCAGTAAAGTCTGATAAACGCCGGAAATTCCCTTCCTGCTCCCCCTCCCCCAATATAAAAGGACAGAACTGCTAAGAAGAAAAAAACTCACCAGATGTGCCTTCCCTGGGATTATTAGTTCTGTCCTGTGTGCTGCTGGACTGCTCTGGGGTCAGGAATAGGTCCTGACATTCTGGGAGAACGGACACCCCGCTCTCCTGCACCCTGCTGTCCTCAGCCACCTCCTCGTCCATGGAGTCCTCATCGTTGATCATGGACTGTGACCTAGTGGAGGTATCGATGCTGCGGGGCAGTACCGTGGTGGGATCGCCATCGAGAATTGCATGCACCTCATCATAGAAGCGGCATGTTTTGGGCGAGGAGCCAGAGCGGCTGTTAGCTTCCCTGGCTTTCTGATATGACAGACGCAGCTCCTTGATCTTCACATGGCACTGCTGCGCGTCCCTTTTGTGTCCCTTCTCCAGCAGGCCCTGGGATATCTTCTCGTAAATGTCCAGATTCCTTTTGCTGGCTCTAAGCTGAGCCAGAACAGACTCATCGCTCCACAGACTGATAAGATCTAAGACCTCTGGTCGACTCCATGCTGGAGCGCATTTGGGCTGGGCTGTAGCCATGAGGAGTCCGGCGACAAAGCTCTCTCCACGCTGGCTGCACAGGAAATGAAAATTCAAATTTTCCTGGGGCATGAGGGGAGGGGACATTTCCGGGTAGCGTGACCATGTAACAGCAGAGTGCGAATGTCCAGAGCGGTCATAACGGGGCATTGTGGGATACCTCCAAGAGTCCAATAACGTCGATTTAAGTGGAGTTCTGTCTACACTGATGCTGAAGTGAAGCAATAAATTTGATTTAGGCCCGATGCCACTTGCAGAGGTGGTTTTATTAAGTCGACTTTTGCCGCGACTTAAGTCGCCTTAAATGCAGTGCCAGTGTAGACGCAGGTGTTTGGAAATTGACGTAAGTGACTTTACGTCAACCTCCATCTCCAGTGTAGACCAGGCCTGAGGTGTCCAATAACCAAAGAAGTATGTGGCCACCCACTAAAATAGAAGCCCCTATAGACTCTCAGAACCCGAAGCACTGTGGGGTCATCCATTGTACCCCAGCTATGATGGTTGCGTAGCCATACTGTATCAAGGCTGCATCCACTGCAAGTAGAATATGTAGAGTATTCTACTTGTAGCTCCACCCCTGTGGTGTGGCTTAGGTGTCCTCCCTGGTGCTTGCTACTTGGAGTGGCTTCTCCCTACTCCTCACACAGGTTGGGTCCTGGGTTCATTCTAATCATACCTGCTGCCTCTATCCAAGGTGACTTTTCATTGCGCCTGGACACAAGGGCTGCTGTCCCTTGGGACAATGAATTATGCTGCCACTGCTGGCAAGGAGTATAAAATCCAGTACAAAACAAGAAACAATGACACATCCAAAAATAACAATATAACACAAAGAGGACTTCAGTGGGAGCGGGGAACAAGGACTGGGGGAAGGAAGGGGTTAAGGTTAATTAATAAGTACTAACACATCAACAAATTTGCCATCCCTCAACACTCATAAGTCTTCCCAACCTCTAGCTCCCTCCCTGCCATCTTCCCAGGCAGATGGTATGCTGAGGATGAATCTGGAGACGAATGCTGCAGTGCTGTGAATCTTTGTCGTCTTAAACAAAGAAAAAAAGGGGGTTTTCTTACAGTGTCTTCACTCCTGAGTGGGGCAGAGTCCTCTCCTGTCTGCCTGATCTGGAGTCCTGCAGAGGTCTTGGCTGGCTCTCAGTAGCTGTCACCAGATCAGATCTCTGCCACTCTGGATGCTAGAACTGCCTGACCCATGTCTTAGATCCCACAGCAATTCAGATGCCCTTTGTGGGGAGCTGGAGTTAATCAGAGACTTCCTGGGCTGTTCTGCTTCTGTCTCAGCTCCTTCCCAGTCCCAAACTCAAAGTTCAAAATTTAAAATTAAAATGAGTCTCTTTGTCTCTGAGTCATGCTTCTCCACCAACTTTCCCCAAAGCCACCTCTTTTCCCGCCAATCCTTACCAAACTTTGCTGCAAAAATCATGTCTCATCTGAACCAGCCCTTCTTAACATCCCTTCACTGTCTCTTTATTCTTGTCTTAATCCAATTCATTAGGCTTTGTTCTCACCTTCAAGAACCTCCATCACCTAGCTCCCTCTTTCATCTCTGCTGTGGTCTCCTTTGCCTTGCCTCTGTCTTCTTTTCTCAGTCCATACTGTTAGTCTGGAAGCAAACTTGGTGTTCTCCCACCCCCAACTCTTTTCCTTCTTTCATGCTACCCGCATGGCTGGAATTGCCTTCTTTATCCTTCTCCTACTTTAAAACTCTTCTCAGAACTCACTATAAGAAGCCTTATAAACTATAGCCTCTTCTTTCGGTAGAAAACTATTCACTTATTAATATCAGTAATGACAGAATTAAAAAAGCAAAACCAAAACACTTGTTAGGTCCCAGGAGCCTGCATAATCATACCATGGCATTAAAGTGCATGGCACTTTATTCTGTCTAATATATAATTTATATTTGATTTGGATAATGTAAAATAAATAAAGGAATGTTGGCTCTCAGTTGTACTATGCATGGAAAGAGAGTTGTCTCCATGTACGAACTAGAAGCTACAGTTTCCCAAGCTAAGTGTGTTTTTGCCATGCACCAGGCTGAAGGAGCTGCATTATTGCTTGCTCAAAGCAGCAGAGACACTGTCATACATAATACAGAGACATCATTACTAATATAAAACACTGCTGGGAGAAGGAACACATGGGCGGGCCAAGATGGCAGATGGCTTTTAGTGGCATGCTGCTTTCAGTTCTCCTACCTTTGTAATTTGTGCAATTTGAAGCCTTTGGTTACTGTTTTTACTCTGCCATCCATTGGCCCTAGTGGGAGCTCTTGTTGTTGTGTAAGATTGCAGGGTATTTTTAGTGAGGGCCATGGCCAATAGTATGTACTGTGTTCTCCTGATTACTGCATTACAAAGAAGGGCTTGTCAAGAATAGCTTTTATGATTTGCTGAGAAATGGATGAAAATATCAGTCTTCTTGGCCAGGTAACCTCTGCTCTATTGTTCTGTAGGATTTTGTTGGTGCTCTGTAAAGGTTTAGCGCTGTGGTGGATGGATCTCTGACATGCAAAGAGAAAGGGGAGAAATAAGACACACCTGGAAGAGAGACAACCTCACAGGTGGAAATATGAAGGTATGAAAACAGCTTCATTTATTTATATTAGTGATGGATTGACTTGGGGACTCTGTGTATGTATGTGTGGGGTGGAAATGAAGGGATCATCCTGTGGTTGAGGCACAAAACTGAGACTCAGGAAATCTGAGGTTTGTTTCTGGCTCTGCCACAGACTTCCTGTGTAACCTGGGGCAAGTCACTTAGCCGCCTCGTGCCCCAGTGTCCCATCTGTAAAACAGATAATACTTAGCCATGCTGCAACGGTATAAGTGATGTTTCATTCATTCATCCATCAGAGTTTGTAAAGCTCTCCTGAGAATCTGTGATGGAAGATGATATAGAGGGGCAAAGTATTAGCAATGTTAATAATAAGGATAATTATGATTGGGTAAGAATGTGACTGGCCTTATGCAGTTGCAAGAAGCTGTCCTTCTCTTTGTGCAACTTGCACAAGGGCCAGTCACAACTGCACTCTGTAGAGCACAGAGTAAATTCCTTCCATATGATCCTGAGTCTGTCGTACCCTCAGAATGGGCTGAGTATATCGGACAGTATAGGCTGAGGCTCATTCTCTCCTTGAGCTCCCTTTTGGCTCAGATTTAGCATCGTAACAGTATGTCTGCTGTGTCTTGTCCTGAGGGGGCTACGTGCTGCCTTTTCTAGGGATGGACTCAGTTAACTTTTCTCCATCTCTAATTACTGTAATAACCCTAATTTTAAAATACTTCTGCACTTCCTCGTTTTAGCTGGGACCGAAAGTGGAAATACTCAACTGCTCTAAGGGAGCCCAATGAGGTATTTCAGACTCAGCAACAAACAGGGAGTTGTGGAAGTCTCATGAGACAACTTTTTTTCCTGAGCTACCCAGCTTACTTTCTAGACCAGAGAGATTGGGAGAAGCAGCCAATCTTGCAGAGGCATATCCACACTGGAAATAGGCCCAAGCTGCAAAGTTTTTGAATCAATATCTAGGGTTGAATTACTTGCAAAGTTTGGGAACGTTGGATCCACAGTTTGAGGTCAGGCTCCTTCTTTCTCTCCACATATTTGAGATGGCCCCTTTATTTCCTGTCATTTTGTTCTTGGGTTGCCAGGTGAGAATGGGGCATTCTCTAATTAAAGTCGGTTATGAACTGCCCAACTCAGGACAACTCAGCCAAATGCAAGCTGTGTTGCACTGTGTTTTCAATATAGCTGTTTACATTACATGATATGTATTTGCACAGCACCCTTAATACCTATTCTACATATGTACATATTTACAAGCATCCATTACCAGCTTGGAACTCTTTGGACTAAAAATCCATGCAGCATTTTCACAAACAAGCAATTGTGCTGTCTGATTTCTGTTGCATTTTAATATGCAACAGACTTTGATCTTCTGACTCATAGTTATGAGATTATACTTACATTCTTCTCATTTATATATTGGTTCATCTGGTGAGGCATGGATTCTAGGTACCAGATGAATTCCTGAGATTAGGATGGGAATTTTTTTAATGCATTTTTGGATTTTGAAGCTTCCTAATTTTTTAAATCACACATATATAAAGATTTGAGTTATTTTTAACTTGGATTTAACGGAAGCTGTGACAGAATGGCAATTTCCTACAATACCCTGAGCAAACCTTGCTGAATTATGTTTGTTTCTTGGGAGTTTGTTATATTAAAAATGCAAACGTTTGTGTATTATTGTGGAATTGTATGTAACATCTCTAGGGAGGAGACCTGACTATTGTAAAACCTGAGAAGTGACTATTTGAAACGATGTGAACTTTTAAAGTTAAGTTAGTTTCCCAAGAAATCTCTAGGATGAGATGTATGCAAATGTAACCCCTCTGCTTATGCAAGAATTTAGCCTTTGAAGTGTTGCCATGTGGAATTTGTGGGCTGATCACCTGTTACAAGAGGACAAGAGGTCCAAATTGCATAAAGGGGTGACATTCAGATTTGTTTTGCTTGATCTAAGCCAAAGCAGTTATGAACTTGGAACCACAGAAAAACCTCTTGGTGCAATTTGAAAGACTGTTCACCTGCCAGAGCTCTTGTTAGAGATGGGGTGATGTGTAGTAAGCTTATTAGCATGCATGAAGGTTCTTTGATTGTTTTTAATGTTTTCTCTATAATGCTTTTACCTTAAGAATATGTGTGCTTGTTTAGAAAGAGCTGTGCATCACTTAACAGTGGGCAATTGCGCTGTTTATAGCCTCTGAGGAAGGAAGGTAAAACAGGCCTCCCTGTGGCAGGCTGACTCACTGGGGAATTTATTGTGTAGGAAGGGAACTGTGCAGCCTGGAAATACGCTGGTCAGGAGGGGGAGAGATGCATATCTCTGCCCAAGAGCCAGAACCCTAAGGATGGGTGCCATTGGTGGACCACAGAGGGGGCCTACAGTTGCAGTTGTCCTGAATTGTGACAGAACCATGGATGTAATAACCTATTTTCGATTCTGTTTTCATAAGTTGTTTTCATTTGAGTTTGTTACTTGTACAGTAGCTATAAAAAGGCATATTACCTTTTCAAGGTTTGTCTCATTATTTACAATGTGCAAACATAACCTCCCTCTGATGTTCCTGGTTAAATATTCATGCCTAGTAGCACAGCCGAAACACAGAGTAGGTATACCGGGGGCGCGGTATTTTACGGGGAGCTTTAGCTTTAGGTGAGGCTGAGCTGCAACGTCCACACTGCTATCTCAAGCACTCTAGCTTGAGCCCTGATAGTTTATAGCTACTGTTTTCACATGTGGGGAGGCTCGCACCCAGCTGCAGTGTAGACAAAACCTCAAAGTTTCTGCTCAGGAGAGTGAGTGCCTCAAGGAATTCACAAATCTTTCGTCTCTAGGTCACCAGTTAAAAAGAGATTTCCTTATGGCTAGTTGGTGGCTATATGAAATGAATTGTTGGTGTTAGTGACCTCATCGCAGAAACTTCTGTCACAGTTGGCACTAATTGATATTCTTTGTTGGCAAGGGCTGAATGCGCCTGGTACCCAGCTACCTGATTACCCATAGATACATGGTCCCCCAAGTCAAGGATGGAGCTGTGTGACGTAGTAATTATAAAGCCATAATCCTCATGCCATATAATAATATTTTGTATTTGTTTACTGCTTTATATTGTAGAAACAAATCCAAGCTCATGAACACACAAGTGACAGAAATTATTCTTCTTCAGTGCATGATTATACTGTATCTGGACCCAACTATATTTTATGCAAAGAAATTTCCCCCATTTTCTTCTGCATATCTTCAAAGACAAAAAGTTCTGTCTTTTCATGCTGCATTCCATGAATGAAGTGTGTATAGTCCCTGAGGGCATTCCATTAACAAGCTTACAATAAGGATTTCTGGATAGAATGTGGTACCAATGATCAGTGTCTCTCTTACCGAGATTGCCTTTGAAAGAAATCTTGACTTCTGATATATATATTTCTATGAATGATTATGTATCATACAATTGAACTTTTAAAATAATTCCATTTTGTAATGCACATACTTCATTTCACTAAGGTGCCAGCTCTTCTGTTGCATCATGTTTATTTGCAGAAGGGTCCTTCATTTTTTTTTAATTATATGTTGGCAAACTAGAATTTTTTCCCCCTGACTTCAAAGCAAACACAACAATAAGGACTTAACAGCTGAATCCTTGTGAGATGCCTACTGACACTTTTTATTCAGTTTCTGATTTTAAATTATGTTAAGAAAGCACAATAGGAAAAATCTCATCCAGCTAAAACAGAAACTTTCTCTGCTTTTTTTTTCAAAAAAGGCATAAAAATAATTTGTACCATAATAATGTATAGTTTTGTGTTTCATAGCTTATTGTCAAGTGAAGCAATAAAATCATGGCCCTCATGTAATGGATCTGATGAAAATATTAATTCTTTGCTTCAGAGACTGAGGAGACATATTTGGGAATATGTTAAGTTTATTGATATATTTGCTTTTGTTTTTAAAATAACTTTTGTTCTGGATGAAAGGTCCTGGATTGATTAGACTTGCAGGCTTTACTTATGTCACGGAGCAAACAGCATGATCAACAGCAATGCAAGCTTTCGCATGCTGCCTCACCAATGTATCTCAACCTTGACCCAAAGGGATAATCTTTTTTGGTGTCAAGGTAACAATTTTACATGCTGGTTCAGTCAATGGCTGAATAGGGCACCAAATGGGATGGTGTTTGTGATGTGGAGACATGCTTGTTAGGAAGTGGCCTGAGACCACTGAATGGTTGTCATATGATGAAAACTGTCATCACCACAGCCCTGTGCCATATTAATAAACAGAGTATTAACCCTTAAGATCTTTCTGCTGATACTGCTTACATCCCTAGAATAAGAGCTGGTTTACCACATATACTTCTAAGTGCATTTTAATAATATAGATGTTGGATCTTTCTTGTCATGCTCTACATTTTTACTGGCAATGCTAATGGCTTATTTACCAGACACTTCTACATGTACATTGGCCATACTAAGACTAAAGTTTACTATAAGTGTCTGCTTTATAATTTAGACATACAGGGCAAGAATTAAAAGGAACAGTTACAAGGGTGAAATGCCTTCAAACTGCATGACTATTTAAAAATATCACAATAGAGACTCACTTGAAATGCATACCCCAAATAAAAAAGAAAAAAAGAGGACCCCTCCCATCACTATCCCAAAAACCCACTGTGGCTAAATAGTAGAGCAACAGAGGCCTCTGTACTGGATGACAGGAAGGTAGCTCATGTAATATCTATTTTTGAAAAAGGCTCCAGCGATGATCCTGGCAATTAGAGGATGGAGAACCTATCTTCTGCACCAGGTAAATGGGTTGAAACTATAGTAAAGAACAGAATTATCAGAGACAGAGACAAATACAATATGTTGGGGAAGAGTCAACATGGCTTTTCTAAAGGGAAACCATGCCTCACCAATCTATTAAAATTCAAACATGTGGACAAGAGTGATCCAGTGCATATAGTGAAATTGGACTTTCTGAAACCTTTGGGAATGTCCCTCATCAAAGGCAATTAAGTAAAGTAAGTGGTCATGGGAGAAGAAGGAAAGATCTCTCATGGATCAGTAACTAGCTAAAAGATAGGAAACAAAGAGTAGGAATAAATGGTCAATTTTCAAAATGGAGAGAGGCAAATAGCAGAGTCCCCCAAGGTTCTGTACTGGGACTTGTGCTGTTCAACATATTCATAAATGATCTGGAAAAAGGGGTGAAGAGTGAGGTGGCAAAATTTGAAGATTATACAAAATTACTCAAGGTAGTTAAATCCAAAGGCGACCACGAAGAGTTACAAAGGTATCTCACAAAACTTGGTGACTGGGCAACAAATGAAATTCAATACTGTTAAGTGCAAAGTAATGTACACTGGAAAAAATAACCCCAAGTATACATACAAAACAACGGGGTCTAAATTAACTGTTACCATTCAAGAAAGAGACCTTGGGGTCATTGGCAGCAAAAACAGATTTGGAGCCAATGGAGGGTACTATACACTATGTCCAGAATGGCTGCTGAACTGTGCACACATGGAGAATTCTTAGGGCTTTAAAGGTGCAGTACACTGAAGCCAAAAGGCATCACAGTTTAATAGCTATATATACACCACATCACCATCTTCCCTCCCTTAGGATGCAGAGAGATCAGCTAGTGCAAGGAAGTGTAATTTACACCTCTATTCACCCCATCATCTATTTCTACTTGAGCTAAATGAAGTCAGTCACTACCAAACTGCAGTGACCATATGGATATTCAATGTGGCGACCTTCATATTTTCTTTCTTTCATAACTTTAGTGGGTTATGTCCACTCACCTTGGCCTTTCTTTTTTTGTGATATTTACAGTGCGTTTGGCTGTTAATCATATAGTATTTTTCTCTTTACCTTTCTTTTAAGGGCTTAGAGGGGGAAAGCTACTTTTCAAATTTTAAATCTATTTGTATAAATTGTTATTTTAATAACATAACTGGTTGTACCTTTCCTACCATGACATTATCTCAGATCTAACAAGAGGTTGTAAGAAAAGAGTTATTTATTGAGATATATATATACAGAGAGAGAGAGAGAGAGAGAGAGAGAGAGCATGCCCGATAGATGATACCAACTTTTATCTATCTAGTTGGAATTAATTCAAGTGAGGAACAAAAATGTGTCCACCAAAACAAATGCAATTTTTCAACAAGATCCCAGTGTTTTCTTTGTAAAAACTAGGATTGGAAAAACATGAGGTTTTCCTGCCAGATTCCATTCATTTTCAGCAGGAACAATCTGCTCCTCTCAGCTGAATGTTTTACAGCAAGAATGGCTGGAATTGAGGAACCAGCTCCTGTTTGGAAATAGTAATTGTTTTTAATGAAAGAGCCTGCCTTTCATTGGAGATAATACTAGAACCACAATTCCTCCAGGGCAAAACTTCACCTGGACAAAAACATACCATACAAAAAAGGATAAGATGTCAGGTTAACATGAAGGCAAAGGAGAAACTCATTTTCTTTCTTCTTCTTTTTCTTTATGGGTTTCATCTGTGGTCCCAGTGATACCAGATAATAACAGGCCAAGGGTCAAAAATCACCTGGCAGTGACTGGATACATGCCAAACTATTGTATGTTTGAAAACGAGGGTAGTGCTAAGGGAGTGTTGTGTCAGACCTCCCTGGTAGTTAAGGCTTGCTTGGAAAAATAGGAGCAGCTTGACAGGAAAATTCTGATGTGTAAAGGGGGAAGCTCGTGATCTAGATTAATTGTTTTCAACCTTTTTTCATTTGTGGACCCCTAAAAATTTTGACTGGAAGTGCAGACCCCTTTGGAAATCTTAGACATAGTCTGTGAACACCCAGGAGTCCGCGGACCTCAGGTTGAAAACCACTGATCTAGATAACTCTATAGTTAGCTCGCCACAGCGATGTTCCTCACTGTGCAATATACATCTTAACATATAGCTAAGTTGTTTACATTGGATGAAGAATCCACTAATTCCTTGAGTGTCACAATAAAGCTAACACTGGAGTTCATCTGTTACAACTTGATGCAAATCAGATAATTAAAGGCAGTATGTCTGGCTATATTTAAAACAACATATAGATTTAAGAAACAAAACCAAATTAACCTCCAAGATATAGTGGGCCAGATCCATCCCAAATAATAATAATTAATAATAATTAATAAGTATCTAATAGTTAACAGCACTTTTTATTTATAGATCTCAATGTGCTAAATTGCACTGAACAACTTTAAATAACATCACTGACCTGACTTGGTGTAGTTCTATACAAAAGATATCTCAAACATCACTGCTGAAAGTTAAAGCTGACTTTGTTCTATACATTCTGCTTATGGGAGTATAAGATAATGTGTTAGCCTTAATGTCAGCTTTCCTGCTCTTCACTGGCTTAAGTTAGACTGGCAGGGCCAGATCCCCATCTCAGCTACTCTGATGTAATTCTACTGAAATCAGTGTAAATCCTTCAGTTCAGAATCTGGTCCCTATGCTACAAATATATTTTATTTCTTCATTTAGTTTCTTAGCTTTTATCTGAAGTAAAAGAAAGAGGAACACATTGATAGAAAGTATTTGTTATTTAATTAACAGAATGGAAAGGGCTCTTCAGGATTTGTTTCAGTCTATTAGGGGAAATATGTATTTAGGTACTTTTTTAAAAAAATGCATATTATGACAGCGACCTTATTTATTTTCACAGCAGGTGCAGGATGGCTTTTGATATCAACGGCCATTGGAAACAAAGGCATCCAGAAGTGTGAACTCACTTTCACCCCAATAATTCCACTATGGTATCACAGGTTAATGCTGAAAATAATTCAGGTCACCACTGTGTGAATCCAGCAGATCATAGAAGCTCATTCATTGGCTTTCCAGGGTATTGTGCATTATTTTAGAAAGCTTTTAAAAAAATCCGTATTCTGTACCTATGACAGACGTCAGTCCAGGCCACTTCATTAGGTAAATGTGTAATGAGACAACTTCTAGTTTGGCCTAGTTTGCATAGCTTTTGATGACCCTTATGCTGATGTAATTCAGTTCTGTTGGAAAAATATGTATACATATTTTTAAAGACTGTCCTTTATTTACTCAGTAATATCTCCTTCGTTGATGATCAGGGCAGAAATTCTGAAGCTGGCAAGACAAACTGGTGTCATGGCATCCACTATTGGGGCAGTGATATTATAGAAACTGATTTTTTTTTAGGGAGAGGGTTAGTTATAATGCCTCATTAGCGCACTGAGGAAACAGGCTGCGGATCCTGTTTTTGCAGCTTTGTGAACAGTTCCCTGTAGAGATGGGTTCAAAAGATCATTGAGTTAAGCTACAATAGGGGTGGATGTAGAACACTGGAAGGTCTTAACTGTGAACTGAACCCAACATTGGCAATGACTGTGTCCTGAGTTTAAAAAGATCTTCCAGCAAGACTGTATGTCCAGCCCTATAGTAGCTTCAACCTGTGATCTTGGTGAACAGCTGCTTGTGGAAATGGGCTAAATCTGCAAAGTCTGCATCCTAATTTAAAACACTGAAAATTGTGGATCTGGGATTTTGGTTCAGCTAAAACCAGTCACAACTCAGGCCAATCAAGTAATTTAGAATCACATCTTAGTTTGGATTTTGAACACCCCCAAAACTGAAGCATATTCAGGCCCAACTTATGAGCAGAGACTAATTGAATAGGCTTTACCCTATTTTTTATATATATATATATACACGATATAGGCTTCAACCCCCTCTTTCTAAGAAGATTATTCAAATGGAGAGAAGTGGGTCTACCACTCGTGCTGGAGTATGCCACTCAAAGGAAGATGAAATACATGAAATGCTGCTTTTCTTGCATTTATCAGCTTATTAGTCATTTCCTGTTTTGCTCTAGAGAAAGTAAAAAGAATCTATAAAAAGCCTCTCCCTTGATTTTTAAATGCTAAGCAGAGAAAGATGTTGACCCAAGCAATAGCTTCATTGAGCTGGTTGAATTGGATCAAATGTTATTTTTTTATTTGTGAACTTTGCTATAGTAAGGTTTGTTGGAAGTGAGAATTTCTTATCTGAACTTCTAGGGCTCTGACATGTCAATACGTGCAGATCCAACAACACATCTTTCAGAGTGAAACAATTTTCTGCTGTTAAATGGAACAAATCTAATGTTTTTAATTCCTGTGTTAAATTTTGTGAAAAATAATGGTGCAAACTGACATCAGTTTAGGACTGTACTTAGTTCCAATGCATGTGTTTAATTTCTTGCAGCCGTGTTTGCTTCTGTGACACCTCTGTGTGTGTGTGTGTGTGTTATTTCAGCTGCATCTAGAAACTGGAAGGTGCCAACGTGGCATCTTCATTTTCCATTTTCTGTGCTGAATGGAGGAACCAAGAATTTGGGACCAAGGTCTTTAGACTGAGATCCTGCTAGAACTTGAAAGCTCTGGGCTGAGAGCCTGGATTCTAATGTAATGCCAAAGGGCTACCAACTTCTATATTTTATAATTATCTAATTATCTAATTTTATAATTACTGGTAGATATAAGTTGGAAGCCATTTGAGCTTACATTTTATAGTTCAGGTTCTCAGTCCATATCTTTCAAGCTCTCTTTTTCAGACTTGTACTTTCTTCTTGTGTTATCTCAGATCTAGTCCATAATGTTTCTTTCAAGTTTAGTCACCCAGCACAATACTATTTTAGCATGGCTTGAAAGTCACGGTTAAAAGAGAATGAGTTCAACTATGTCTATTTTTTATTTCTTCCTTATAAACAGCATCTTGTTTAAATGAAACCACAGTTTGATTTTCCTTTGAAACTTCTCTTAATTGGGTCTGATGCCAGTTGTTAAGGTTATTCCATTTAGACCCCCTCTTTACATCACAATTACAACCTACTCAGAAGACCTAGTCCACATGAGAGCTACGCAAAAATTTTCAACAGAAAAATTTTCCTGACAAAAAATGAGATTTAATCAAAAACTAATTTTTTTTCACAGGAAAATATTTTTGATTGTTTAAAAAAAATTACAATGGGAAATAATTAATTAAATTTAATTTTGAATTGAAATTTTCCTTTCAACTTTCAAATCTGATTTTTTTTCCTCCCAAATTTTGAAATTTGTGATTTTTCCCCACCCCCAGTTTTCCCATTTTTGCTGTTGAATGCAGTAGAATTAATTATGCCTAGAGTTCCCTTCCCATTTTCCATTCTGTAACTTTTCAGAATTTCCTGACCTTTGGGAAAATTACAGAGTAATGGCTAAAAGAAGAAATAAAACACTTAACTTTGCCACCGTATCTTTTCCAAAGTGGAGAATGTTGTGAAAAGTTTTAATAAATTATTTGTTGTTTGAGGATCTGAAGCCAAAGAGAACCTACGACTATTTCCAATTCTGACATGAAAACCCAAAAGAGAGGTGATTTTGGACACACAATGTTTCCTGCTCGTGATAGGTTTAATTTATGGTTTGAAGCTTATTATGTACAGTGGCCAAATCCATTAATTAGCTCATTTAAAAATAGTTCCTAAAGAATGGAAGGAGAAAGAGAGAGATCATCTTGTGTTCATTTAAATCAGTTTGTAAAGCTCTCAGACATCACAGCAAAGGCCTTGATAAAAGAACATAGATTAGCATGAAGTAATATGAAAATGTTCTCATGTTAGTGCTGGAGTTAATGTTTCCACTCAAGAAACTCTGAGCCTAATACTCCTCTCAAATCCAGTTTACATCACTGATTTCATTGCACTACCTGTTGATTTGCACTGAGATAAGTAAGCGGAAAATCAGGCCCTTTGTTTTCCAGGTTACTCTGCTGTAACATAGCACAATAAGGCATGCAAACTCACCCTTTGCATTGTAATTAAAGCCCTCCCATAGTCATGATGGGACAAAATGCTTTGCATACACAACAGTGCTAGCCAAGATTACATAAAAAATTTCCAGCAGGCAAGTAGAAATTCAGAAAACTTACACGAGTCTTTCCGTAGTTTTAGTGCCATAACAAAACGTAGACACTATGTTTTAGATATAATTGCAAAATAATTAGCCAACACTTGAGAACAGTGTGCTATTCATCTGGGCATTTGAACAGTATTATTGCCCTTGAAATCAGCTAGAACTGCAGAACTGCTCTGGGATATCACCACAAACATCCTACAGAAGGGCACAGGCACACACCCGCGGATGTTCTTCACTGTACATTGTCTGTCCTGCAGCTCTTTCCCCACATTCTGAAGTCAGTCAACCCTCCTTTAAAAGGTTTGGCCCTTGGCAAGTACAAAGCCATTGTGTGGCAGGTGAAGGGTTAATGTAATGAATGCAGCTGCTAATGTTCGGTTCTGAGGCAACATGATCTTCAGGGGTAATCTAGCCCGGCAGGATCTGACATGAGATGTGACATCTACCATCAAACACAGCTAGGGCCATTGCTCATATTCTTAGGGCTATCAAAGAGAGAGAGCTTATGTTGGTCCTTTTCCTCCTTGCCTACTGTATATATTTTTATTAACCAGTTGGATTCTTGCTGCTTCTAAATGTGATATTTTTTATTAGGGATCCTTATAAATATTGTTGAAACTGGAGCTTCCCTGATTAACTAGACAAAGCTGTCATTACTTGATTACTTACCAAAGGATTTTGAGGAGCAAAAATTCCACAAAATGATGAGTGGGCTGGAGGGAAACATTTATGAGGGAAGATTTCAAGAGCTGTATATGCATAGCTTGGATAAACTACTGCTGGGGGTGGGAAAAGGTCATACAAGTATTTGAAGGGCATAAATATGAAGGGTTGTGGAGAGAATAATAAGTAAGGTGATGCAAGGACTAATTCGATATAATAAGAGAAATGGATAAAATTAAGATTCAGATACATCAAGATGGGACCCCTATAAATGCCCAGTGTAGAGTGATGTGGCCAGATTCTCAGGACACTTCTGTGCCAAGTACTGCACAAGTGACAGTAGGGGTACAAAGATGGTTGTAGGCTGTCTTTGCAGTTCCCTGATCCTCATGCTGCTGAATGCCAGTTCAGTCCTAAAGAGCAATTTACAGCAGTCTCAGGAATTGCCAGGGGAATCTCCAGGTAACCAGTTAAGCCAATTTTGACTAAAAGCCACCTTAGTGGAGGCAGGATCTGGCTGTCTGCTACAGTGGGTGTAAATGCACAGGATTTCTGACTGCCAGAGTATCATGGAGAAGAAGAAATTAAAACAATAACCAGTAAATGGAAAAAAGGAAGTAAAAAAAATCATGATCATTTTCATGAACATTCTGTTCAGCTCCATTCAAAATTCTCATTTAAGGTCATCCCAATAATTTGGTGAACAAAATGGAAGTGGATGCCATCAAGAAGTGGAAATTTACCACACCCCAATCTTTTGCCTTTACCTCAGTATTTTTGGTATTTTCCTGGTTTAAAAAATGGAAAATTCTGCAAATATTATAGTAAATGTAACTTCTGCTATGGGAAATATCCAGTTGTTTATGAATTTTGATCTTTACTTTTGATTGATTTTCATACACCAACTTTCCATCTTTGCTTAGTTTCAAATATATTGTAGGTATGGCTCCACCAGTGATAGCAATAGATAAACCAAGCACTGACATTTTTACCACTATGTCATCTGACCTGGCGAGTAGCAAACCCAGATGACACAGTAATAAAAATGTTGGCAACAACTGTTGCCTTGTCAACAATAGAACTCTCTTCAGCAAAAAGAACAATGGAAATTTTTAAGAAAAACTCAGCATAAAGAAGGCGTTAAAATTGATTCCTCCTGGTCAGGACAGAGGCACATGGGCAGGGCTGTGTTGGGAGACTGCATTACCACTGTTCTTGCAGTACCTATTTTGTGGATAAATAGGATCTTCGTTTCTTTCAATCTGGCTCTTTCATGAGCATGGCATTCATTTACAAAAATGATAAAACTATCTAGTAACCGACACAGGCCTTCTCTTCCTCCTGATGTACCAGTGAACTTGTAGGAGTCAGTTTGTGATGTTACAATCATTTGTCTGCCAACAGACTATGCTGAAATAGACAGGATTTTGACTTTCACTGTAAGATCAACCTGAGAGAAAATTGCGGTTGGGAGGAAGAAAGCTAATGCTCAAATATAAATAACTTAAATAATTAGTAAAAATGGAAAAGGGAAGGACAGAAAAATATGGATCAAGTGCACTATTTTGCTTAAGTGTTCTCTCTCTTCGGCTTTGCTGCAGTGCGAAAGTTGCATCTTTTCAGGACCAGCCAAAAGATGTTTTACTAAAGGATAGTTCCTAAACCTCTGAAATCAGGGGGTATTATGTCACTGGGAGCAGGAGTGAGCCTTGTCCTGCAAGCAAAGCTCCAGTAAAAGAGCTTTGCCTATATGAAGTACACACGGATTGGGGAGGTACAGTAACACTTCCCTAACCCTAAGCATATAAAAAGGCCTAGCGAATGCATGCAAATGAGGGGAATGGTAAGAATAGTGGCGAGAACCTAAAGTCTTTCCCACCCTGCAGATTTGCAGCCTGGTGGATCTGCACCATTTGTAAGGACCTGTAGCCCTCTATGATGCCTATTCCCCATCGCCACATTTCAGTAATAAGAAGCACTGTGAAGCTCGGGAGTGCAGAATTCCGTTGCAGGGCTTTTTGCTGCCTGCCCTCCCCCCCCCCCACCTGTTAAGTCTGTATACCACAAACAGGACATTTCAGCTGCTGTTGGAACCTTGTGGATCTGCAGAAAGGCTAAAAGACTGGCTCTTAAGAGTCACCAAAGCCTGAACTGCTGGCCCTGGTATATACATACCAGTGGCTGAAAGCCACTGCACAATGAGACAGCAAGAACTCTGAAGTCAGGCAGAAGAGTGCTATTGCTATTCTATGGAGCGATAATTCTTTATTTCCTTTTTCCCAAGGAAAGAAAATGGAAAAAAAAACAACCTTTAACTATGCCAGACAAAACCAGGAACCTTTACAACATTGCAAAAAGGCAAACAAGTCTTTCTTGGGTCACAGTTGTTGAATGGGATGTCTGAAATTCTCTCGCTCTTTCAGACTGTTGAAGCTTTGCTCATCAATTGCTATTAATTTGGGTGAAGTTGGCCATATGGCAAGCTGAAAACAGTGCTGGAAGAGCTTTCACACATACATATTGCAGTACTTTCTTTGCTAAATGAGGACTTCCTGAAGTGCAGATTTCACATGCAGATCTCTGGGGTAATGAGATACACCATAAGCAAAGCTGAAGTACTTGAACAGCTTGTTTTAATCCCTAGGAGAAATTCATATCCTCCTCTTTCTCCATGTTGTGGGGTTTTTTAAAACCAGTCATAATTCCCTCCCTTCAAACTACTGTTGGGGGGAAAAAACGTCTCATGCTGGATTTGAAATGTCAAATAAACTGCAAGTTAATCAGCAGCTACTTCACCAGAACATTCTCTGAGCATTGTCTCTGAGGAATTTCTGAGTCCTGCTCCCATTTTCCTCCTTGAAGCATGTTTTGTTGCTCTTAATTTTAGATGAAATCTTCCCATTCTCAGGTCTACAGTGTATTCCTATAAATCACCCATCACAGCCAAGACATCTGCTGGAGTGTGATGTTGTTTTTCCTTGTCTGAGTCTAGTTGTCATATTTATGTCAGTCATTCTATGGGAATCCAGTCATATGACAAGTCAAATATGACCAATATTGAAGTCAAAGAGGTCATATGCCATCCTAAATCTGCAAGCTCTACTCCCAGTGATGTCAATGAGAGTCCTTTGGGAATGATTTAGAATGGTTCTGAGATGGGTCCTTGCTGCTGCTGCTTCTTGTGTTGGTTGATTAACTTCCCTTTATGGTAGACACAGCAACTACTAGAGTTAACATTTGCTTAGCTGAATAACTGATCTGTTATCCCTGAGAATCCCTTTTTTCCAAGCCTTGATGCTTTAATATGCTCTCTGACCTAGTCTTTATGACTAAAACAATATGACTTATATACAACAGTCAAATTAAATAACATAAACACGTGACTATAATTACCCTGAAATATAATTATGCCCCCATATAAGGTCTGATCCAAAGTCCACTGAAGTCAGTGGTAGACTCCTGTGGATTTCAATGAGCTTTGAAGGAGGTTAATAGTAAATTCCTTTTAATATTGTAACTGGAGGGTTACAATGACCAGAAGCACAGTTTCCACACTGCAATATTTTGGGCACTTCATTCTAGTTAACGATAAGCAGAGTTTCACTCTGTCTGAATAGGCTGTATGTGGATCCCTCTGTGCCCTAGATTCTTTTGCGCTTTCAAGTGTATAAGAGAGTCCTTGATTCATACCGGCTTGTGGCTGAGTTGGAATGCATGAAGAAGTGAATGGAAGATAATGGATTGTTGTGAAGGCACTGACTCGTGAGGTCTGCACAATGTCTGATGGAGACAGAGTTCCCAATACTGTAGTGGGATTAAAAAAAAAGAGGCTATCTGTATATACTAGACCATGTAGGTGGCCATGACTTACCCAATTATGGAGTGATGTGTGTAAACAGGAACTATCCTGGAGATCGCAACAAACTAGGCTATCTCTTGTGGCTTTCTCATCAATTAAAATAGTTTAAGTATTACATCTCTTACTGAAACTTACATTGTCCTAAAGTTAACATGTTCAGTGTGGTCAGGAGTGTTTCTTAATGTCTCCCTTTTCTCTTTTATTTTATGGAATGCTGGGGTGTTCAAGATCTGAGTACAGACCAGCATTTTGCAGCTTGAGTCCAACTCTAATTTTCATAATCTAATGTGCTGTTATTTAACACATATTATGAAATTAAGAAAATTTGTATTTTGATGCATGCCATTAAAATATTGTTCCTTTTCAGTAAGAGGGAGGCAAGATGTTTTTTGAGAAAATGATCCTCTTTAATTCAGTGGGTTCTCTCACTCTTGATGATGAGTTTATGATGTTAGGGAAAAACCAGTGAATCTAGCATGCAGCTGCTGTCATGGATTCTGAGAAGAAAAGTAACTACATCATTTTTGTATTAAAAATTAATAGGAATAGTATCCTACAACTAACCTAGACATGATTGCTGCACTTGCACTAGCATTATTTTAAATATTCTTCACCTTAATTCTCCTTGACAAGTATAAGTCTGAAGTCTTTTCTCTAGCTTCAGGATGATACAGGTGTCGCAAGAGCACTGCAGGCTTTCATATGCTGCCCCATCAGTGTATCTCAACCCTGACGTGGAGAGACCTCTACTGATGGGACAGTAAATCAGTTTTGATCTCTATTTAGTCTTTGCATCTCTGTTGAGGCTTCCAGATATTGTGCTGTGTGGGAAAATTGCCACACATCGTGAAACTGGACTGAGACCATTTGATTTCACACAAATTGGCATCTAATTTCAGTCACTGACCTGCACTTGGATGCACACTATGACCTAGATGGTCTTGCTACCTAGTCCCCTGTCACACGTATTCCTTTACCAAAGTCACATTTGTAAGCTCTCTTGTACAACTTTTTTTTTTTTTTTTTGCTACAGTACCAATGTTCTAACTGTTGTGGCATTCATCCTAAGCTTATAATATAGCATGCGCTTTGAATAAGTAATGGCTTGTTCCCAGGAATGATTTATTCATTTAAAAAAGTGAAAATCAAGGACATATGTATTTCCACAAGTACTGCCACACAGAGGTTTTCTTTGTGTAGAAATCAAACCTGCCTGAAAAGGAAAGGTTTCTTCTGTACAAAGCCTGACAAACACTGGCTAGGTGTTAGGTTTGTCACGGGCAGGAGTTCGCTTCCATGCCACAGCAATTAGAAACTGAAAAACTTAAGAAGAAAAATGTTAGATCCAAAGGTTTCTCCTTGATTTCCTTTCTTCAGCTAGTCACTCAGATACTGCTAGCCTCCTCTATCTCCTTGATCTATTGCATTTATACTGTATACATCACTGCGGTATTTGAGCCCTCTGGATAAGGATGTTATATGTGAAGCGAGGGTTAATGAGAAACAAAGGTTTGTTGCAGTCAACTTAGTTTATTTCAAAGCAGCTCAAGTTTACTAGCTGTAATTGTACAGATGAACTGAAATCAGGCAAGGGTAAGAGGAAATTAATTTAAAATGGATATGTAAGTTCCAGTCAGATCCAAAAGAAATACAATGAGAATGTGGTCTTGGGTCTGTTTATCTTTGTTCACATTTTAATTTCTTCTTTATGTGGTCAAAGGAAGAGTACTGGAGGAAGAGGAGCAAGAGGGAGAGACAATTGGGAGGTGGGGGTAGGGAATAAACCTATTGAATAACATGCTCAAGAGCTCTCCTGCACAATGAGATTAGCATGATGTGATCATTTTGGTGCCAAGGTGCTAACACAATAATACAAGCGAGTTTGCCAACTTTTCAAATTGAATGTATTTGATTATTTGCTTTTAATTAGTGTGAGTTTTGGAGTATGTACAGGATTGTTAGAGATACACGAAAAGCCTCCTATGGCAGGGAAGTGTATTCTCAGTAAAGATGGTACAGCATTGTTCTTTTTTAGCTGTGGAGAATGAGATTTAACAGCTACGTGAAATGTTTTAGTCGATTTCTATTGTGCCTCTGTTTCAACCTATTGATGAGTCCAATTGAAGAGAGAAAATAAACCTCTTATCTGATATGAATGCTGAGGTATTTCCAACCCAACTTCAGACTTGAGAAACTATAACTGGGCTATGCAGAGTGGGCTATGAAACTATGACTATGCAGAGTGGGCTTTTACTTTCTTTTTTCCTCAGTGAGCTCTGAGGTAAACTTGTATTGTCATTTTTTCCATTCACTATTCTCTCTTCATTCATTTTGTCGACAGTAGTAAGATTGCAGACTTTTTTCTTTTAAATGGCATAACCAGCTGTAGGTCAAGGCTGAAACACTGTTCATCTTGACTTCTCTTTGCCTTCCTCCTGGATTATGAAGGCAGAGTTGGAAATGTGTCAGGGAATTGTTAGACTTCTTTATGACTTGCCAATCACTGAGGGTAACTTAACTCTCTGAGCATAAGGGAGAAAAAGTCAGAGGAAGAAAAAGTACCTCATTATTTGGCACAGATTTTAAGTTAACATCTATATCTCAGCTACTGGGTTACCTGTTTTAATAGATTTAATAAAAATTTCACACACATTATTTATGCAATAGCACAGCCTTTTACCTATACTGTTCTTTAGTCATATATATATATATATATATATATATATATATATATATAATTATTTATTTAAAATATCTTCTCTTAAACAATAGAGAGAAACAAATGGTTGACAATAACAATGGCAGCAGCTCTCCAACAAAAGCATGCAATTATTACAATTATACTATCCTTGATTAGGCTCCCATGCATTGCATTTCAATGTAATTGATGTTGTAGGTTGACACATTGGACACCAAATATTCTCGCCTGTCCCTTCACTCTTTTGTTTCAGAGCCTGATTTGCATTTTCTATGCTTTTAGTAATGAAGACTTAGCACTTTTCCTCCATTAGAAAAAAAAAGAGACACAATAATCTGCAACTCGGCACTTGTTTAAGGATTCTGACCCTCAAAAATACCACTTTGCTTCACACATTAGCTGCTTACAAAGAAGGAAGCTAATGTATCATCTAATTGGGCAAACCACTGCATCTGATTTCTCTCAATCAGACTATTAGCTTCGTAATTACCCATCTGCCTCATGTGGAAAAACGGCAAGGCGAACACCCAGCTAATAACATTCTCAAGAGCTCTCTAGCACAATGAGATGAGCATGATGTTGTGGGATATAGTCCCTAACCATTTAAGTGCCAAGGTGGTCTCACAATACAGTGGGAGCTTGCCAACCTTCCCAGTATGAATGTGTTTAATTATTTGTCTTTAATTAGTCTGAGTTTTGGGGTCTGTTCAGGATTGTTGATGAAAAATGAATGACAGAAAAGAAACCCCCTCAAGCATTCTACCAGTCTGTTCTACTTCCTCTTGTCTATTAATATGGCATTGTACTTTCTAGCTGTGGCAAATACGCTTTAAGTCTCCTGAACAGTTCTGCTAAGTGTTTTCCCCCTCTTTTCTTTTCTTTTCTTTTCTTTTCTTTTCTTTTCTTTCGCATTTAAATATTTTGTCTGGGTATCTTAATTTGGAAGTGATCTTGCCAGAGTTCAGATGCAAGAAGTTCTGATCTTCTGGGCTTGAATCTTCTTTTACACACCTCACTTTTATGTTAGTGTAACTCCATTGACCTCTCTGGTGCTACTACTGGTGTAACTGAGAGGAGAATTAAGCCCAGGATTTTTCCTCCAAGAGAGTGAGCTGCTGTTCCATATCTAGAATATCCCAACATGGTTCCGTTCCACTTTAAACATGTCCACAGGGTCTTTGTGCATGTTGCCCACTGGATGACCTATCAGAATAGTTGTGGATTGCTGGAATGCCTTTGCTCTTTGTTCCCAAGGTTATATGCATATGGACAAGCAGTAGGTGATTCTCTATAATGGGCTCTTGGCTCAGTTTTCAGACACACTTGTAGTCTACTTACGCCCATGTTTGATGGCTTGTAGGATGCATCTGCCTAATCGGTTATCTTTTTACTGATTTGGGAACATTCTGGAGATACATAAAAGACAAATCGATTATTGATCTATATTAGCTAATTACATATAATCCGGTCTCCTTTATGTGACTTATCACACCTTGTCCATTGACTATTGAAAATTCCTTGTTTGCATTTGTTTTTTGTTTCCAGATCGGAAAGACCGATGGCTGATAGCCAAGGGACCTCTGGCACATGAATTCAGAACTAAAGAAATTTAAAAATTAAGGAAAAAGGAGCCTCTTGCACAGGCAAACAAACAAAACTATTCAAACATAACTCATATCTTTTTATGAATACAGGATTATGAAGATATGCACATAACGAATCGAAGTAACCAGACTGTCTGATTGCTGTAACCTTCACCCTCCTCTCTCCCATTGTTTACTGTTATCACTCATTCTGTGATGTCCAAACCCATTTAGAGTCAGCGAGCATGGATTGCAGGATAAGTGCCCTGTATTGTAAACTCTGTATGGTGGAAGGAGACCTGTTGTCTCAAGTAGCCATGACCAGTTATATATAGGGCTTTGGAAATCATAGCAGTGATCTTCGTTAGGGCACTAGTCTGGTACTTTTGTTTGGCTCCCCACTCCACCACAGACTTCTTGCATTGCCTTGGGCAAGTTACTTAGTGTTCCTGTGTCACAGTTCCCCATCGGTAAAATGGGGGTAGTAGCGCATCTCTAAAATTGTAGATGCTCAGACACTATTGCAATGAGGGACATATAAGAACCATAGATAGACAGAATTGGACTCTGTTCAGTGGGGTGCCACACACAGGGGTGATGTGTTCCTGGTGATCTGTGTCACCGAGTGGATGGACTGCTGCCTCCTTCATCAACTGGAGCTTCCTTGGGCCATAGGGCATCTTTCTTGATTATATAAAAACTGCAATAGTTCAGCTTAGCTCACTGAGTGAGAACATCAGCATTTGGCCCTTCATTTTAAAAAAACACTAACAAGTTCTTGTGGATGGTCTTGATTACAAGTGTCTTGTGCTGCACAATATGCATAAGGCATTCAGGCAAATGAAGGTCCTCTTTCGTGTCAGTTTTTTCTGCTACAACAAGGTTGGTATTGTAGCTGGTGTGCACACAGGTATCTGAATATTCATAGTGCTGGGAAGCCATTTCTATTGTTTCATTATTTTTGTCATTAGCAACTGCCAATTGACTAAGCTGAACTAAGAAGTGAAGTGAAGGAAAAAGGTACCCAAAGGTTGACTTCAGACAGAGCTGCAGTGGTGCTGTTCTTAGGGGGACATTATACCTTTCCTGCTGACGGACTCTATAGTTTATACCAACTCTGTACAGACAGCACCTCTGAAATGCAACCACCTCTGGGGTAGAGCGTGATAACTAGGGAAGGTGAAAAAGGGCCGTGGCAACTTTATGTCAAATAGAATTAATTTTTTTAAGGTCTCATCCTAAAGTATAAACTGCTACAGAGAGATGAAGATCTCACAGGGATTTGAGCCTGTCATGCCTGGTGACTAGGTATCACAAATCTAAGTTTGAGACACTCTCAAGGGATCCCAAGAGCCCGCATTTCCCCATTATAAGTACTGAACTATCCCCTCCATTTCTTAGTTGTTCTGTTGGTGATTTCCTTCTGTTAACTCCTGCCCCAACTTAATTTTGTTTGAATTCAAGTACGTGATACAGTATATTGCAAGGAACTTGTACTCCAGTGACATACAACAAAACCATCTTCTGTCTATATATAAGTCAGGCACTATGTCTATCGGCAATTTGTCCCTTTCACCTCAGTTGCAAAGCTCTTTGTTCTCATCATGACATAAGCTGAATATTTATGATAATGCGCCTATGCAGAATTACATTGTCCAACTTTGTGGTATAACTTGCAGCAACGCTTGAGGTAACAATGAATTCAGTGTTAGCATTAGCGGACTCGAGTTTGATAACAGTTTACTGACTGTTACTGTGTGGAGAAATTAATGTAGCTGGACTGGAAAGGACTTTAGAAACGCTGTTTTGCTTTGGGCATCAGGTGTCAATCATTTTTTTTGTGAGAGCTTGCAAATGAGGTTAGTGTTCTGTGTCTCCGCATTATCTGTTATTTAATCAAGTCCTTGATACAATCTTCATGGTCCTTCTAGAGTCCTGGAGGATACTCTAGACGTGGTTTTAAGGGCGAGTTGTTAAGAAGTGCACCTGGAATGACAATTTTTTCAGGGAGGAAAAGACCTGGGAATGTTTAGGCTAATAATGTCTTCACAAGGACTAGAAAGAAACACTTTATGGCAGATGGTATAAAGTGTGGACTTGTAATTTTGAAAGACATAGAAGCTTAATTTTTGTCCTATCTGAGCTTGAATGGGCTGGAATCCTTATTCTGCTTCATTTACTAAAAAGTACTAATGTAAGTAACAGTAGCCTTAAATAATATAAGACCAGTCTACCCTAAGGACAGTCTGTTTCCATATGTCCTGCATTGGCAACTATGTGGGTATAGAGCCACTGACCGTCTCATGGTACCATTATGAGAGGACAGGAAACAGGGCTTGTGAATCTGGAATAACTCCACTGCATTAATATACACAAATGTACATCTGTGACATCCTTCCTCCTATGGAGTGAAGGAAGCTCTGGTCATGGGACAGACCTTTCTGTAGAAGGGGCAGGTAAGTGACACTTCCTCTTCTCCCAACAAAGAGGCAGGAAGACTGGGAGCCAAAAAACCTCCCCATCCAGGCACCAAATCCTCCTGATGACTTCATTTCAAATCCCCCTGCCTTGAATCTTGATTTCTCCAGCTGCGGAGGAGTTTGGAGGGGAGGAGCCCATGGAGGAGGTGGAAGTCTCCCTCAACTTTGAGCAAAAGGGTGGGTGGGGGGACTGTGACTTCTTTTCCTTTAACTCCTGCCCCTAAATTCTAACTTATTTTTGTTGATTTTGTTCAGTTGGACAGAGAGATTATCAATTAACACAAGGCTGCTATTTTAAAACAAAAAGGGCTACTTGGTGTGAAAGGAAAACAGATTTAATCCTTCTGAGTCAGTGAGACAGCAATATCAGGTCTCTGGTGTGACTGCTAGCAACAGAAAGTAGTTACCATCTGATGGCTGGTTAGTGGCCTGGATGCAATAAGTGGTGCATCTCCGAGTAGTTCCAGTGGATGGGTGTCCTTACACATTTTGGAAAAAAAAAATCACCAACACAGCTGGCACTAATTGGCCCCCTTGTTGGCAATCTCATATGCCAAGGACTGAATGGGCATAAAATTCCAGTCAAACCCTTAGAGATCCTCTCTTCAGGTCAAGGTTGAAGTGTATTGGCAGGAAGTGTGAGGGAAGCTTCTGCTGCTGCTGCTTCTGCTGTGCCTGATCTGTGGATAAACAGAGATCTTCATTCCCCAGGTCTGTGAGGCTGGCACCTTTTGTGAGCACTGACGCACAGGAGCTTTGGCTTTTAAGACAGGTTTATTTTATTGCATTAAATGTTGCGCTTTCAAAGCTGTAATGCATTCAGGGTTTGTGGTAAGCATCTGTAAACATGTGGAGTTCCCACCCTGTTCCTAACGCAGGGTAAGTAGTGCAAACTTACCCCCTTCCTCAGGTTTGGCTTTAATAGTGGCTCAGGTAAGAGCCACAAGAAAACCAGGGGCTAACCTCTCTCCCCGAGACCAGTTCTTTATCTTTTATATGCTGCTTGGAGCTAGTGGAAACCACCTGCAAGCATGACTCAGTAGAAATTCAAATGTTCCTCCATGCTCTCATATCAGGCTCTTTCAAGGATGAAGTCATATAGGCTCCTAGAATCTGCCATGCTAGCCCTATAAAAATGTCAGGAAGCAATACACGAAATCTATTAAAAAAAAAATCTCATGATTTTTAAGGGCATCTCATGATTTTTGGCTGGGCCTGACTCATGATCTTCGATCATCTGAATTAGACTGGGACACTCATGCCATGGATTCTTTAGTGCCTGCAAGAGCTCAGAAAGGGACCTAGATTTTATGACTCGTAGCACCACGTGGAGGCTTCATTTCAGAACTGACTGAGTTCAAGTACAAGAGAACCTATGAGGGCTGCACACAGCTTTCAGTGAGCAAGACTAAGAAACAGCCTTTTTCAGGGGTTTCTTTCATTCCCACAATCTCTTAGAAAAGACAAAGAATCCATTTAAAAAAAAAGTAAGTAACTTGGGTCCGTCTCTTGTTTTTGTTGAAAATTACTGCAGTCTTACTTATTACACATGCTGTTTTAGTGTGGATTTCTCGCCCAGACCCACAGGGTTCCTTACTTGATGCTGCATTTTTTGACTAATGCTTTGCAAAACCAATGGGTATTAACCCTGCCAGCAGTAGGTAATGTTTGCAAAAGAAACTGTTTTGATTGGCATTTTCTTCCCTCGTGTTCTTTAAAGCTTTTGTGCTGCAACAAGCTCAAATAATCACTTCACTCCAGAGCTTATGCCAGAACATAGTTGCTCCCAAACTCAGGAGCTACCATGCCCTAATTGGAAGGACCATATCTAATGACAGATAAAATGTGATTTTGGGTTTTGATTATCTAACCTAATGTAAAAGATATAGCAGGAGAGAGAACACTTCCAGACCTGGTCTCCTTATGGGAGTTACAGTTTATGCAATTCTATCTGAGGATCCTTCCACGTAAGGACCTCAGAGCATTTCCCAACATGAATGAAACAAGCCTCCAAGCCATACTCACATGAGGTATTATCATCCCCATTTTCTAAAATGAAGCATAGAGGGCTTAGGTTATTTGTCATATATCAAATTTCTGAGAAAGCGGAATAATTCAAATCTCCCGATTCCCAATTCTCTGCTTTAATCACTAGGCCATATTATTCTCTCATGGTTCCTTATAACATTACAACATTTTCTGTGAAATAAATCTCTTTGAATGTAGAACTTTAAGTACTGGGAGAATGGAAACATCTATATAAAGAAAAAACATGAAACACTATATATTAACCTGACCTCCTCTAGCCTGCATAACTATTACACTGATAACACCTTGTGTAAGGAGTTGTCTGCACACAAATTTACACCATTTCCATTAACTATGTGGGTTAAACTGGTGCAAAAGGCTGTGAGGACATATTCATTTCAGGTTAAGAGTGACTTTTTTTCAGTATAGCTGAAATCTGTTCCTAATAGATTTAAAGTGAACTGAAGTAGGCGTGATGTAAAATAAAATAAGGGTGTCCACAGAACCTTTTATGCCAGGTTAATAAATTGATTTAAAATCATATTTTAACCGGTGTAACTCAATATCTGAGGGCTTGTCTACATGCATAAAGTGCCCATTGAAGAGGTACCTGTTATTTATTTATTTATTTATTATGGAAGCCCGGTACCCTGTGTTATGGAGGAGGTCAGACTAGATAATCATAATGGTTTCTTTTGGCCTTAAAATGTATGAATATGAAATGCTACCAGTTTAGTCCCATCAAGAATACTCGCTGCTATGCTGAGAAATGGGAGCATGACTTCTTCTTGAAGTGTAATTCATTTCTGGTGTTTCTTAAACAAAAACAACAAATGGACTTATGAATGAAAACTATACAACACCTCAATGTTTTTGGATTGCAATTAATATTAATCAAAATTTTATTTGATTGCCAGATGTGTTATGATGACCCTTTTGCTATTCCTAATATGCTGAGATCTACACTACCGCTTGACTTTACTTTTCCTTACAAATGTCCTTGACTTCCCCTCGAAATCACTTGTACTATATTCATAGACTTACTTGGAATCCTTGTATTCTGTCTAAATTTGCTGCTTTGTTAGATTCAATAAACAGAGAAAATGAAATGATGGAATGCTGAAAGAAAAGAAAAGAAAAGAAAAGAAAAGAAAAGATAGGAAAAGGAATGGTACCAAGAGTGCAAGGATATAAGTATATAAGGTTAAAATAAGGCCAGTTAACCAGCCACTGAGCAAGGAGAGGAATTTTAAACATGCCTGCTACTGGATCACAAGACAGACAGTATAAGGCTCAGTGGGCCAAATTCTGTTTAGTTACATGGGTGCTTCTCTACCATTGTCAATGGAAATATGCCCTCCAGAATTTCACCTGCCAATCTCTCATGTAACATAAAGGTTTTTCATGATTTGCTTTATTCATAGATTTATAGATTCCAAGGTCAGAAAGGACCTTTGTGATCATCTAGGCTGACCTTCCCCAAAACAATTCCTACAACATATCTTTTAGAAGAATATCCAGTCTTGATTTACAAATTATGTCTGTTAGTAGTACCAGCAATGTGATAAGGGCAGGTGCTTGGAGCCAGCATAAGAGAATGTTAGAAACAAGCATCTGCATTGGCTACCAACATGGACAGGGTGTGGCTAGGTAAAAGGGAGCAAGACCAGCATGTGGCTGCACTCCCAGCTACTAAAACAAGCTGTTGACAACTAACAAAGCTCAGAGCAAACCTGAGGCTAATTTACTCTTGCTCTAAATTGTTTCTCAGGATTGGACTGGTGCTCAGTGGCCCAAGGATAAAAGTGCCATGAGCTGTGCTTGGTGCAAAATGGGCATGCCCAAGGATCTTTGTTCAGAAGATTACAAGTCAGCCTACATATTTATGAAGAAATATGACAACTGTTCTTGGATTCCGTTAAATAGGATTATAGTGAGTGGCCATTTAAAAGTGGTACTGTAGTTGAGATTAACTGCCTGCACTGTAGAAGACTATTAGTACTGCATATAAGACCAGATAAAACAAATATTGCAAAAAAAATTAGGAAAATGTAATTGCTTATCAGTGATCATATATGTAACATTAAATTTCTATTGATGTAATCTGTAAAAGATAGATAGGTATCTATGGTCTTACATAAGAAAGTCTAATATGAGTGATACAGATGCATCAATTTTCTGTGCTGGTAAATGTATGAAATATGATTTTACTAGGTTGTGCTGCTGGGATTCGTACCGGGAGGAACCACCTTTGCTACAATTCCTTCAGGACCATGGCAACTAAGAAAGGTTGTATCCTTTTTATCGTTACTTTCTCCTTTCCCAACCCCTACATTTGTTTGTTTCGTCTGTTATATTCTGTTGGATTGCAAATTTTTTGATGCAATAGAGCACCTTTTTAATAATCGTTTGTACAGTGCCTAGCACAGTGGGGCGCCACCATAATACAAAGAATATTAATAGACCCAAGAAGTGAAAGGAATTGCTAACAGTACAATATCCAGTAATAAGTGTTTGTGGGATCAAGCTGTTAATACGCAGTAGAATCCATGGCAGTTCAGGATGAGCACTAGTTAATTGCTATTTCCTGAAAATACATCTTCCTGGTGTAAAAATCAAGGTGATGAAACATAAACAGAGCCGGTCCTCTAATAAGGGACCTAGGTTCTGTAACTCCACTCCCTTGGGAAGAGTCCTTAGCTAGACGGTTATAGAAGGGAATTAGAAGTAGATGCTGTGGAGAGTAAATCCCAACTGGGATCCCAATCCTGGATCATTAAAGTCAAATGGAAACTTGACCAGTGACTTCAATGTATGCTGCATCAGATCTTAGGAGTGCAATGTCTCCCCTTCACTCCTTATTGTACATCTCTTGATGGACAATCCAGACTTCAGGGCACTCAACTAGGTGAGACCATTAATTCAGGTAGTTTAAGCATACGGTCACATATTATGGAACTGCTGTAAAACTATTAATCAAGTAGTGAGCCTGGAATTTTGCTTATGTGCTTCTTTCAAAGAATCATGAGAAAGAAGTAGGCAGGGCCCTGATTAATGCCATAGCCTAAATGTTGAGTGAAATCCTTTAAAAGATGCAAGAGAAAAAGATGATAATAAAATATCCTCTGGAAACAGTATTTCCAGTACAGGGTAGAGGAAGAAGAAAATAAGGGTGGAAGAAGCTTCTAGACAAAGGAGTCTATTTAAAAACACTATCTCTGTTGACGTGATAAACATCATTCAAACGCAAACAGCAGCTGCAAAATATGATAAAAATCACTTGAAAAGTTCATTGATTTTGTGGTAAAACTGTAAGTACTTCACTTTATAGTAATTGTTGCTCTCATGCTCTCAAATCTTGTACTTGAGCTGCAAGTGCATTCTGGTCAGAGGTGCATTAAAAAATAGGCACAAAAAGACAATGAAGCTCGACTGGAGAGATACTTTAATCATGAGCTAATTTACAAACCAAAGCAAAACAAAATCATTTTTGTCTAAGATTATTACAAGATGCTAATTCTGTATTTAAATTATTTTTTTTTAACCTACAGAAAAATCTCTTATCTTCCTAATTAAATTTTGTGACTTGGCTCACATGGCTGTGTGGACTTTTTTTTTTTATCTGAAAACAATATGCATGTGCTATTCAAATGTGAGTTCCTACTTAGTATAAACTCATCTAAACATTGTCCTGATGGAACTAAACTAAGAATAGTGCTCTCTGCAATCATATTCCTTTGTTCTGTAGATATTTTTAAAGTAACTGAGCAGTTTTTATGGAGGAGAGACACGTGTGAAAGTGGAAACCCCGCTAAGGGTGTGCTGCCTTCTAAAATTTGTAAGAAACTTTTTTTTTTTTGGTAATACTCACAATTCAAGGCAATGTTGAGGCAGAAAAAACACTGCAAAGAAGAATTTGTGAGCATTTGTGTGAATGAAATATGTGGATATGATATGTGCTTCATTATCCATAACTATTTTTTTCCTCTGTGAACACTTGTAGGAGTTGTTCTTTTTGTCAACTGAAAATCAGTGTGTAGAATATTTGTACATATAAGTATGTGTATATATATATATATATATATATATGCACAAGTATTTTGTGTGAGTTTGTATTTGCATGAACATTTGTTCCACACCTATTGGCATAGCCATCTTGAAAGTTCTTTAGCCCCAATTCAGGAAGGCACTTAAGCACATAGCTGACTTTAAGCATGAGTTAGTCACATTGACTTGCCATGGCTCCTGGGGCTACTCAAATGCTTAAAATTAGGCACGTGTTTAAGTACCTTGCTGAAGGGTCTTTGTGGGTTTTGGCATCATCCAATCTGGGAGCAGAAATAATACCATCTGATTTAGGTGACTATACACAGTGTGAACAGTGAATTATGAAGAGTAAATAGTAAGCTGAAGTATGTTTGCCTAAACTATTCCTCAAATGATTCTGAATAAAGACCAAATTAATAAAAATCAAAGTCTGCTAATGAACAGGAAAAAGGGGCAAATAAATTGTTTGCTGCAAGTAGTTTGATCAGCTCCGCTTAGTTTATTATACTGTACTGTATAAAATATTTGATTTTCCTATATTGTCTTTCAGTCCAAAATACTATTATGCTAAACAATGATAAAGGACTCAGGTCTATCAACTAAGCAGAGTTTAAACTTTAAAAAAATACCTTGTCATTTCAATAAAGTAAGCTCATGCCAAAGCAGAAAGTCTGTAAAAGTACAAGCCCTGGTATTTTTAGGGATCGCTCATGGCATCATTTGTCTGCTAGCTCATTTTGTTTGTCCTCCTTTTCCTACCGCCTTGTTTACATACTAGGCAGCCTGTGCCTGCTGCAGCACTGGGGCTCTCAGTGCAATATCTCCTTCTATTCATCACCCAAGGCAAAAATGGTCCTAGACCTCGTACCAGCTGGCTGAACTGTGTTTTCTGGGGATTCCTCTAGGATTGTCTTCTTCAATTTGTTTTGACTGTTTTGCTGCTGGTCAGGCCTGGATGCACCACCTTGAAGAATCTTCTCTCTCTCAGGCTCTCCCTTCATCAGCTGGCTAATTAGTGCTTTCTGGATGGTCTTGTTTAAGCAGACACTCTAAGTCTTTGCTTGTTTCCTCGTTCCACATTTCTGCTTGATTCTTCTAACAGTTTGAACTTGGTCACCCTGGTGTGCTCAACTGAATATACCTCTCAGTGCTGCTGTCAGCAATCTGTAATCCTATCACTGCCTATTTGTCAGGTTTCCCAGAAGCCAGGACATTCATGGCTGCCCAGTTCTTTTTTAATGCTACTATGCACGCATCAGACAAAGGCAATGTTGCAAGTAAGGGTACAGTGTATATAACAACATTACTGCTACATTATAGAAAGGTCCTGCGCAGTTCTGCACCATCCTTTCCATTTTCATCTCACGTTGATGAGTTATGCAGCAGGTTTCAGAAGGCAAAAGTTGCTGTAGGGATTGTAAAGGTTACAAAGTTCTACAGTTCTATTAACACATTGCTGTTATATGTATGTACATATGTGAATTTTAGTGCTTATGAGGAGAGGCCAGATAAGGAGCGCTAATGACTGAAGTCCTGTATTTATCCACAGAACTGGTTTAGCCCAAGGAATGGCAGTATTTAACTTTTTAGTCCATGTGCCTTGAGCTTGTTTTTGGAGGTACCATCTACAGGGCTTTGAGGGTAAATTAAACCAATTCAATCTTTGGTTTCTCTACTGAGACAAAAGTGGTGCCAACTGATTGCAGATATATGGGTAGTTATTGAAATATGGACAGAAGTCTACTAGGTATGAAATTAGTAACTTATTTTGCATAGTCCATAGAAAAGCCATCATATCATAATTATTTGTATTACTAGTGACTAGATCCAGCATGTGGGTCTCTAACACTCCTTACTCATTCCCATCTCCTGAGCTATTTAATTACTTCCTCTGACTGTATTTCTTTTTGAACAAAATCTGTATCATAATCAAATTAATTGCCAGGATAATTTTACAAGTTTTATTACCTACATTTTTTAAAAGACAAGATTGTTGCTATAATTACCCATCACATTTAATAGGGTAATCTTCTGCAATAATGACTGGCAGCTCTATTTTCTTATTCTGTCACCAGTGCATCCTGTGTATGTCCCTGGGTGTCTTCCTTTGAGTGAATAAGGGGAACATATTTGCAGTTCCAGTCCACATCAGATCAGATGACCCTTCATCTGCACTAGCAAACCAGGAAGTGGATTAAGCAGTCCACTGTCACCTTTATAACATGCACCTCTTTCACCTGCTCAAGGTCGGAGTACCCAGTCATGTCATTGGAGTTAGTTGGAGTTTCCATATGGCAATGTGCAGTTCTGCTTGGATGTAGAATAAGTATATTTCAGTAAAAGTAAAGCTTACCAAAATCACATTAATGTACAAATTATTAAACGGAACAACAGAAGCATGTAATACTTTTATCATTAAAAACCAAACCTATTTCATAGGAATGCAGCCATTGACTTCAGTGGGCGTCAGTGAAGTATTTGAGAGGAGACTTTGCCCTCTTCATCTTTACATTGTGGTAAGAATCTTAACATTGCCATTCATAGTAGGGAAGAATAATTCCTTTCACAGCAGGAATTATTGTGTGAAAGCCTATTTCATGTGTTAAATATGAGGTCAGTCTAAGGGCATATCTACACAGTGTGTTAGTCCTCACCAGAGGGGTATAAATTCTAGTGTGCACTAACTGGCCTGTGTGGTCTCTGCTAGCACACACTAAACGTTCCCTTGTGCATGTTAACGTAGTACAGTTTGAAACAGGACTACATAAACGTACACTAGGGAACTTTCAGTGCATACCAGCAGGCTCCACATAGGCCAGTTAGTGCACAGTATGCTAGTCAGTGCACACTAAAATTTACATCCTTCTGGTGTGGATTAATACACCATGTAGCCAAGCCCAAGATGATCACAGTGGTCCCTTCTGGCATTCAGGTCTAGGAGAATTAGGTTATTGGTAGTAATGGGTGAACTAATTTAGATAATACTGACTCACACCATTTTTGCAAACTCAAGCACAACCAAATCCACCTTTTTGTGATGTCTGAAAGTATCTGGCTATTGTATATATCCCCATTTAAAAACACATTTGTGCCCAAGTTTTATATGAGGGTGAAAGTGCTGAAAAGCAGACAAACAGACAAAAAAGGTGGTTCCTCTGTGGCTCACCTAGTGAGTTGATTCACCTGTAACCTGACAGCTGACGTCACTTCAGGATGAGTGTAAGGAGAACTACTTATTTTGTAATTCTTCTATCTTGAACACATCATGTCACAAGATTGTTGCTTTTGAGTTTCAAGTCTCCAGCATGACAGAGACTGGAGTGAAGGGCTCTGGTTCCAAGAGCTTACATTAGTCTTATGCTATTTGCTTTGGCCATCTGCAATAAAACTGAGAAATTTACTACTTCAGGCCCACATGCGACTATTAATCTCATTGAACCTTTGCCTGTCTTGAGCCTGATAGGACTTTTGTACCTGAGGTCTGGTAGCCAGATAGACAGAAGCTTCTATCCCCAGTAAAAGGAGAAGGCATACCTTGAAATTCAGTCATTCCTTGGTGTCCTCAGCTTAAGACCTATAGCTTCCTGTTCAGGTGAGGGCAAAGAGATCCTTGTCCAATGTTCCTCACTATAGAAAGTGCAGCTCCCTCACTCTCTGAAGCAGAGACCACTCATGAAGACCTATCAGAGATCAACTCCATCTACCTATGATCATGTTCCTTTTCCCTGCTAGGTAAGTGCAGACTGGGAGTGTTTGGTGTGACAGAGTCTACTCCCACACCTGCAGAACTCACCAACATGAGGTGCAACCAGGTGCCTTCATGCTTATTGTAGTAAAACAAGGTGACCTGATTGCCCATATGAATCAGGGTCACCTCTTTGACACCAGCTTTCTGGATGCCCTTAGTATCCTGATCTTGGAACACTGAAACTCAGGTGGTGTTCCTGGAGTATGAAGCTCTTCTGCCTGAGCACCCTAAATCAGGCTATACATATCCATGGCCTCTGCCATTTGCTGGTGAGGGGTGGGAGTTCCCTGCATGTCATCTCAGGGGCTTTAGATGATGTATCATATGGAAATGTGCCATCAGAGCTACAAAAAAGCTTGCAGTCATGAGGACCCAATGTTCATAGAATGGTCCATGTTGTCACCTAATGGCTAGAGGAAGTGGTATTTGCCAGACTGTTGATATCTGTCAGGCTATTAGTCTTGAATCATGCCCCCTGTGGGAAGACTTTGAACTGAGCTTTACACGACAATGCTTCTTTGCATTACAGTGATCTCTGGGGACCAAGCTGTGCCTTTGGGCAGTTGGTCATAGACCCAATGACTCCTACGGTCCTGTGTGGCATCCACAATAGCATCTCCATTAAAACCAGATACATGGATGAAAAGCCTTCCTCATGGTGTCCAGCCAGAGATTGAGTGTCATCAGCAAATCCAGATTAGAAGGTTTGGGCTCCTAAGGGACCTATTGCTTGGAGATTTCAGCTGCATGGCAAAATCACCAGTGATAGATGCACTGAAAAGACGTTTCAACTGAGCTGACTGGAAGATCCTCGGGGACACCATGTCTCCTGGGCACTGGCTGCTGGGAATCTACATTGTTTTATGTGACATTGGGCTGTTCCCAATGTTACTCCCCTCGAAGATGTCTGAGTGTGGTGGCAGACCAGAATTGCTAAAATGCCTCTGGATCCTTGATGCACCAGTGAGTTAGTCAATTCACAGGAGCACTGCTGCTCTCTTTGGCTGAGAGATGCACACGGACTGGTGCTGGCATCCTGGCTGGCTCTGTTATGATTAATAATAAATACACTATTTGTCACCACAGAGATTATTATAAATCAGCCATATTTACTGAGCAGAGTCTTATGCATCCTCCACACTACCGGTCAGTATAACAACACTTGTTATTGCATCTATTTTAAAAGCGTATTCACAACACTGGGAAGCACATTTAATTGCATGTAGGTGGTAAAGTTGATATTTCTGCTCTTTTAAAGTTACTGTTCAGTTATAGAATTAACATAGCAACAATACTAGTATGCGTACTTTTAAATTAAATTGCTGTCACTTTATAATAGCTAATATTCCCTTGTAATGCTAATTCAATGAGAGCAATTAAGAAGAAATAGAACACCTTTTTTTTTGTGTTTTCTGTTTTGAGTTCTAGATAGACTTATGAAATCTCTTAAAATTAGAAATGATTATTTTACTAGACCTCTCTAATCTATTTATTTAGCTTTATAATAGAGCTACCTTAAAGACAGAGAACCTATCCCAGTTTCTAGGCTTCTTGGCCAGCCAATTGTTGTTACTAGGAGTACTCATAAAGGACTGATTTTGCACAAGTACTGTGTTCCTTTACACCCTATTAGCTTCAACATTTGTTAAGAACATGAAGCACCTCTGAGGAGGTGGCTCAGGCTGCTATAACATACAGCGCCAGGGGGACTGGCCTGCACAGAGCTGCAGTACATTAAGAGATGCAAAGGTGATTTTAAAGCAACTTTAGAACACATCCAGCAATCTGGGGTCCGTGGGCCAGAACGTCAGCTGGTGTAAATCAGCATCTATATGTACACTGAAATCAGATCCGGGCTCTGTGAAATTTAGGCCAGTATCTGGCCCAAGGGCTGGAAACTTTTAGCTACAACTTCGTATCTTTGTGTTTCAAAATATGATTGCAGCAGTATTATTTATAAGAAAACTCTTTAACTATTTTAAAAAATGCGCTAGTTGTAATGTTTCTCTCCCTTTGAGGCCTATGCAGTTTTTGAGATCTGTACAGTTAGAATGCTGGTACCCAGGGAACCTTACTTTGCAGGGGAAGGGATACAAGAAATGATAATAATAAAAAAATCTCAAAAACATCTAACATATTTTTCCTGTAAAATATGTGGCCAGTCCAAACTCAAGCTGGTAAACCTCTTATGCCTCTCTAAGCTATCATGAATTCTCTGTGTGTTTATGTGTGCAAATATATGTATATATGTAAAAATATCACTCTTAGAACAATTCTTCACCATTCATGTATGTATACGCACACACAAATTTGTGAAGATTTATACTGTGAGTGATATATTTATAGTTAATGGAAACTGACATTTTAGATGCAATGAGTATAAAATCTGCTAGAAGCCAGGAAAATGTAATAGTAATTTTCAAATAAAAATCTGTATCATTAAGGAATTGTCCAAGATTAGATCCACACAAGCATCAGCTTGTGAACATTGGATTGGGGGGAAGGCAAGCAACAGCTTTAAGCATTAATGTAGTTAATCCCACTGTGTAGCACTTGGTCGTTGTCAGGATTTGGAATTATAGCTCAAATGGTGATATTTCAAGGGGAAGGTCAGTTTGAATCAACAATACTTTGCATTTTTACAGTGTCTTCCACATGAGAACCTCAAAGTGCTTTAAAAACATTAATGAATTAAGGTTCACAGAACTCCTCGGAAGTTGGTACTGTTATTCCCACCCTACAGATGGTGAAACTGAGTCACAGAGCAGTTAAGCAAATAGATGGCAGATCTTGGAGTAGCATTCAGTAACAGTAAAGCGTAATACCATGAGTGATCACCCCAGTGTAGTATGGACATGAGCAAAGAAACACTAAAATGACAGTGGAGAGTTAAACATGCCACCAGAATGGGAGAGGGAATAGAATGAAGTGAATTATTGGAGTATTGATCTGACTCGCTTGTCCTGCTGCTCAAAATTAGCTCTTTTGTTTAGTTTCATCTAGGGACCTTTCCCCTTCCAAACCAGAAACTCCTTCTGACTCACCAGTCATTTAGGTGCCTAGAAAATCACAGGCTCACACTGTGATTCACAAAGCCCAGGTAAGGCACCTAGCTCCTATACAATGAATGGGAAGCGGCAGAGGTCTGGGGGTATGTCTTCATTGCAACAAAAGATCTGATGCTGGCCCCTGTCAACTGACTCAGGCTTGTGGGGTTTGGGCTGTGAGGCTGTAAAGTTGCAGTGTACATGTTCAGGCTCAGGCAGGACCCCATGGAAGTCCCAGAGCCTGGCTTCAGCCTAAGGCTGAACATCTATACTGCAGTTTTATAGCCCCGCAGCCTGCCCTGTGAGCCCAGGTTACCTGACCCAGGCCACTCCTGAATGTGATGTGTGTCTTTTATGACTGACATACCCAAAGGGTAGGTCCACATAGCAACTAGACACCCGCAGCTGGCCCATGCCAGCCACTTGTGCTCAGGGGTCAGGTTGTGGGGCTGTTCCAGTGCTGTGTGGACTCCTGAGTTCTGGCTGGAGCTCGAGCTCTGGGTCCCTCCCACCTCCCAGGGTCCTAGAGCCTGGGCTCCAGCCCTAGCCTGGAAGTGAAACAGCCCCGCAGCCGAAGCTCAGTGAGCCCGATGACACTCGCCAGCCACAGATGTCTAGTTGCTGTGTAGACACACCGATTCACAAAAGCCAACATGCTAGGTGGGGAGCTAAACTAACCATGGGAGATGCCGGTGAGAGGGATGTGTGCTAAGCCGTGCCCTCTCTCGGAGATGGGTGCCTTAAATCCAGGCTGCAAGGAGGCATGCCCCTCTGCTAGCAATGTTCAGCTGTGAGCAGGGGTGCTAGAACAATTTTTAGAGTGGGGGTGCTGATGATGGAAACCATGTATTTGGTGTTTGTTATTACTGCTTCAAGCCGGGGATGCGGGAGCACCCCCAGCACCCCTAGTTCCAGCACCATTGGCTGTGAGCCCTCTTTGCAATTAGGTGCCTAAGGCATTTTTATAAAGGGGGGGGGAGGAGAAGAACCAGCGGTTAGGATACTCACCTGGGATGTGGGACACCCCTGGTGAAAGTTCTCCCTCCTCCCGAAGGAGAGAGAGGATTTGAACAGGGATCCACGACCTCACCTGGGAGTGCCCCGCCCATTGAGCTATGAGATATTCTGATGGGAGGTGGGGATCCATCAGTCTCCCCTGTAGAAGCAGTTCCACTGGGAATTGGAGCAAGGGCTCTGGATCCTGGGTCTTACAGAGCCTCAGCAAATGCTCTAACCACCAGGCTACCAAGTCATTCTCATGCTTGCTTTCTCCCCAACACGACTCTTCAATGAGTTATCGACAGCACAACAGCTTCAACAGGAGAGACTGAGGGAGCCCCGTATCAGACTATCTTAGAGCCCAGTGGTTCGAGCACTCACTGGAGAGGTGGCAGTTTGCTCTTCAAATCCCTTCTCCCGCTCAGTTGGAGGGAGAACTTGAAGCAGGTGAGCACTGGGCTAAAAGTTATGAGGGAAGTTGTTGTTGTCTTGCCCCTGAGGCTGCCCACTGGATCAGGCCCCGCTTGCGACTTAGGCAGCTGAATGCCCGTCTTCCCCTGGTTTGTGACTCACTCTGGGGCTTAGGTGGCAGATACACATCCAGACGCCTACAGTGAGGCTGTAGTGCCCATGCCCAGAAACGTAGGTGCCTAGGGATCATTAAACTGCAAAAATTTAGTTGTTGAGTAAATTTAGGTACCTCCAGTGTTCAGCAGAAATTTTGTGAATCACAGTGGAGGCAAAAACTTGTACTTAGGTGCCTATACCCAGTTTTACGAGCCCAAATCTGGGAGTTTAAGCACCTAACAAACTTTTGTGAATCTAGCTCTTTAGCCCCAACCTTACAAGCTGTTTCATGCAGTCTTGTGTCTTGAGAGAGACCCATTGACTTCAGTGTAAAAAGTCTTCCACTCTGCAGGATCTCAAAGTACTGTCAAAACTGATATGTTCATTACAGTCCTCTTAATATTGCCTTCAATGGGGACAGGTGTTTTACCATTAGATTCAGTTGATCAGGATTGGGTCCTATCTACAGGAATCATTTTGTACACAAAGTGAAGAATAAATATGTTCAAAGTCCTGCTGTGTCACAGGGCCTTTAACTGGCACACTGAAGACCGTATTTTCAAAGAGGTCCTGTGATGGGGTGCCTGGCCCACACTGGCCACTCTAGAGAGGCTGTGCAGGAGGCAGCCAATTAGAGATGGGCTAGAGGAGTGGCCAATCAGGGCCCAGCAGGCCCATATAAGAAAAGCTGTAGGACTGAGCAGGGTTAGTCACTCCCTGGAGCTTGAGGAGGGAGGACTAGCTGCTTTGCAACCTGATGACAGCTAGCACCTAGGACAGAGCAGTGCTGCAGGCAGGAGCTGGGGAGCTAAGGATAACTCCAGGCTGGCTGCAGGGATTTGCAGGCTGAGGCCCTGAAACAAGGGTGGAGAGGGTGCTGGGATCTGTAGGGAAGTGGCCCAGGCAAATGGATTGGGGAGTTAGAGGGAATGCAGCAAGTAGCTGCCTATTATTGAGTCCCTGTGCTGGGATCTGGAGTAGTAGGTGGGCCTGGATCCTCTGTCCCCTCCCCTCCCCCCAATTGCCACTGGGGAAGTGGCCAGACAGTAGACTGCAGTTGCCACTGAGGGAAATGGCTGGACAAGGATTGTAGAGACAGCCCCCAGAAGGGGGGAGCACCGATTGTGATATAGCTGGAGAACCCAAGTCATGAACAGGATGCCACGTTCCTGAGAGAGATGTGGGTCCAGGATCGAATGAGAGGACAGGTGAAGCACCACCAGAGGAGGTTGCTCAGGCTAGCAGAGCTAATCCCTGGAACAGCCAGAAGGAGGCACCAGAGTGGTGAGTTCATCCCCTTACAGGCTCCAACCTGTTGTTGAAGTTTGGGCCCACTGTATTGCATGGACTATCATTTGTACCTAGAGTTTTCCTTGTCGGTCACTTGCTCTATTTTGTATCTGTCAAATAGCATTTATATAGTGCAAGTCAAGTAGTTTACTTCCATTCTATTTCCATGTTTTGAATGCAGTTTGCACACACAGTTTTCTGTTATTTGTGGGAAGAAATGATTGTGGGTACAGAAAGGAGGGAGCAAATTAAGTTGTACTTTTGAAGATTCAGCATTATAATGCATCTGTAATCAGATTTATTGGCTTGATTTGGCACCCAGGAGTTCCACCTAAGACTCTTACCAATGTGGGAAAAAACCTCAAATACAGAATTAGTTTCCATGCTTCACTGAAGTGCCACTCTCTTTATGAGAGAGACAAGGTGGGTGAGGTAATATCTCTTACTGGACCAGCTTCTGTTGGTAGAAGGGACAACCTCACCCATCTTGTATCTCTCATCCTGAGACTAACACAGCTACAACAACACTGCAAACAACTCTTTTTATAAAGCAGGAAGCAATAATAGAAATACTAAAAATGGAGTGACCTCTTGCTTCCTATAGCTTCATATTTTTCATTTTATATTGTTTACAGTATATGGCTTACAACAAAACTTATTGTTCAATGTGAGACTCAATTGGAATCAATTGTTAATTAAATTTATGTCTAAATTAATAAATCACAACTATTCAGATCATGTTCATATGAATAATTTCTATTATGGTGAACATAATTATTAGATTCCACATTTAATGAACCGTATTGTGCGATGAAATTCTTGCGACAATTGGGACTAATAGAATATGTTAACCTTTATTCTCCTCTGCTTGACACTACATTAGATCATGAATTAATATATAAGTGCCTAGAAGAGTTTCATAATTAAGTAGCCATTGTGACTCTCTTGGCCTATTGGATGAGTTACTTATCCTATGTCCTTTCTTTACTTAGCAGCATTTGAAGCAAACCAATAAATGTCCGTGTAGTCAGAACAGGGTTTTGTTCTGTGTACCTCTTCCTGTACAACTGCTGTACCAGATATTTTGCATGCACACTAGCAAGATTCAATTACATGAATCAACTCCTATGAAGAGTAAAACTGAAACAAAAAAAATTACTGCATCTGAAAGAGGCAAGAGCAGTGTCACTGGAAACTTCAGGGTTTGGAGGTTTTGAAAAATACTTAGTGTGCAGATTCCTAAATAGTGTGTCTGTCTCTCTCTCTGTCTCTCTCTTGCTCTGTGTGTGTGTGTGTGTGTGTGTGTAAGTGCATTGCACAAAATTGCATCAATACAGAATTTTTTAGGCCCTGATGCAGAAGCCACTGCCTCAGCTGAGTCTCTATATTTTTATGCTCACTAATTTAGCCACCTCTCAAGGCATGGGAGGGAAAGGCTTATGAATGGAGGGTCTCTTCTACGAGGCTGGAAAGGCAGTGGTGGGGAGATGGAGACAGGGGAACCCAGGGCTTCATGTCCCCTGAATGCTGTGCAAGGTTAAGGGACACAAAAAACAGGGGAGGAAGAAGTTTTGCAAGGGCTTTGTTAAATAGTTTAGACCTTACAATAAATTGTATTTATCTCAATATTTTTAATAATGTGAGGAATGTCCTCCTGATTATAAACCTTTCATTCACACCTATATGCCTACATGTTGTCTGTACTGAAGAAATGTACATGAAACAAGAACTCAGCCATTGCTTGTCTAAACCTGTCCTCTATTTTCAGCCTCAAAGCCAGTCATGGGCAATCCATCATGGTTGAGGATGATCTCTTTCCCAGGTTTTGTTTTATGTGGGTCCTTCGGTGACTGAGGAGACTGATCTTTTGGTAGATGTTGCAGATGGGTTGGAAGTCAGGGGTGGGCCACGATTGCTACATGACAGTTCTCTCCTTTCTTCTCTGGTGTTTTTCCTCAAAAGTGGTCGTTCCTTCTCTGACAAGTCTTCGAGTTTGTCCTGTCTTGGGAGACTGTCTTCCAGGGAGTGATGTCAGTCTCTTGATGTTTGTCTTGAGGGTTTCTTTAAAGTATTTCTTTTGGCCTCCCCTTTTCCTTTCCCCTTTGGTGAGTTGGGAGTACAACAGTAGTTTTTGTAGGTGTGCATCAGACAAACGCACACAGTGCCCACTCCACCTCAGCTGGTGCTGAATAATCAGGGCCTCAACACCAAAGATATTGGCCTCTGTGAGGAGACTGATGTTAGTGCGGCAATCCTCTCACTTTATGTTAAGGATCTTCCAGAGAAAGTTCTGGTGCTTGAATTCCAGGTTTGCAAGTGTTGTCTGTAGGTTGCCCAAGTCTCACAGCTGTAGAGGAGGGTTGGCATTTCCATTGCTTTGCAAACTAAGAATCTAGTGTGTGTTCTGATACCATGGTTATTGAGAACCTGGTGAGACAGTCTGCCAAAGGTAAGGCTGGCACAGTGGATTCTGTGCTGAATTTCAACATCTATATTTGACCTCTGTGAGAGAGGGCTACCAAGGTAAGCAAAGTGTTCTCAATTTTCCAATTCCTCTCTGTCAATGTAGATCTTCTTCGGTTTGTCTGATGATTGACTGGGAGAAGGCTGGTGGAGGACTTTTGTTTTGCCAATCTTTAGAGTTAGCCCTAGGCTTTTGTAAGCTTTGGAGAAGTAATTAAGGGCTGTTTGTAAATCCTCCAATGAGCATGCAACTACACCACAATCCTCTGCGCACTGGAGTTTGGGTATTATTGTTGATGTTACTTTAGTTCTGGCACGGAGGCGAGAGAGGTAAAAGAGGTTGCCATCGGTCTGATATTGGATGCCAATGCCCGGTGGCAGACGGTCTTGGATTAGCATTTTCATAGCTTCTAGGAAAATGGAGAAGAGGGTGGATGTAAGTACACAAACTTGCTTTATGCCAGCCTGGATGGCAAAGGGCTCAGAGGTAGAGCCACTGCACAGGATGGAGGCAGTCATCTGGTCATGGAGGAGTCTTACAGTGGTGATAAATTTACTTGGGCAACTAAATTTTGACATGATTTTCCACAGAGCCTCACGGTTGACAGAATTGAATGCTTTGGTCAGAATGATAAAGACCACATACAGCTCCTGATGTTGTTCATGGCAGTTTTCCTGGATCTGCCTAACTGCAAAATTCATGTCAGTGGTGCCTCCTGATGGTCTGAAGCCACACTGAGACTCTGGGATTACTTCCACTGTGAGAGGAAGCAGACAATTCAGTTATATTCTAGCAAGAACCTTCCCAGTGATGGAAAGAAGAGCGATGCTTCAGTAATTACCACAGCTGGCCCTAGCTCCCTTTTCAAAAATGGTGATGATGTTAGCGTTGTGTGATGTCAGAAGGAATTTCTTCAGTGTGCCAGATTTTTTGAAACAGCACGTGGAGCTTTTTTGTCAGTGTTTCTCCCCCCTACTTTCAGTACTTCAGCTGGTATGCCATCAGGACTTGTTGCTTTATTGTTCTTCATTGCTTAACTGTGTGTTAGACCGCCTCAAGTGTTGGTGGATTGGGGAGAGTTTCCAGACTGGGTGCTGAGGGATGGAATTGATGGTATCATCAATCAGTTGATTCTCGATTTAGAAGCTTTTTATTGTGTTCCTTCAATGCTCAGTAGGTTTCTGCTGTCATATTTCTCTCTATATGGATACTTCTCCTTTAACTCTAGTATGTGAATTCTTTAAAACATTATTGGTTTTATCCTCACAATACCACTGTGAGGGAAGGCAGTATTAGTATCAGCCCAATTTTACAGTTGGCCAAAGTCACTTAATTTCTCAATTCTCCAAGTTCAAATGGAAGTTTGTAGCAGAGCTAGGAACTGAATCCAGATCTCCTGAGTTTGCTGCATGTCTTCCTCTTTGGTGCATGTTCCCGAATTAGGATGTAAACAAGAGAGCCACACTTGCTCAGGTGCTAGTAAAAAGCCAAGGCCTTGATTCTTCCCTTGGCCCAGGATATGAGTAATGCAACTTCATTGAGAGTTACTTGTATTCTGTGGCAGCAGGAAATTGACCCCAAAGAAAATTATTTGCTAACTGTAAAGAATAAAAGGCAAAACTTGTTAAGGAAATAACTGTATTTTCAAGCTTCTTGGAGATATTGTGGACGATAGAGTGTAAAACATTAAAACTGCATATTAAGAGGCACTTGACACTTTCTATCACAAACAGCATTATTGCAAAATGCTGTGATGACATCCTATTGACAAGGATATGAAAGGGGGCTGGCCTGAGAGATGCCAGCTATTCATTTTAGTGAGAACCTGAAGGACAGAAAAATGAATTGGTAAATGAAACCTTATTAAGAACCGAAGATATAGCAATGCATTTAGTTATTAAAGCCCATTACATAGCTGAGCTTTCATAATTGATGTGTATCACCCTGAGGCTTGCAAGAATTTGGCTCCCTTCTTTAGATTTTGTTGTAATATGTTGGCTGAGTGTGTCATGCCCCCGTTTAGTGACTGGTCCACATAGAAGTGTGAGCCTTCTACTTTTATCAGTTAAAGCAGTTACAACTTTAGCTCTGTTGGTAGAAGCCTATGGTCAGGTACTACAGGTCCTGATGCTACTCCACAATGGTTCATTTGTAAACATTGTAAGGTCAGTATCAGAGCCATCAAACACCTTCCCCCAAAGTGGATTTTGAAAAGATATCTGCTTTAGGATGTTTTAAACCAAGGCAGTAAAAGTAAGTTTAAAAGATGGACGGTTAGAGCATGTGTATGCTCATTTTCTTTGCTTTGGGCTAGATATATGGTTTTTCAACCTGTGATTTGTGGACGCCTGGGGTTCTACGGGCTATGTCTAGGATTTCCAAAGGGGTCTGCACCTCCATTTGAAAATTTTTAGGGGTCTGCAAATGAAAAAAGTTTGAAAACTGCTGGGCTAGATTGTCACCATTCATAGAGTCATAGATTCCAAGGCCAGAAGGGACTACTGTGATCATCTTGTCTGCCCTTCTGTATAACACAGGCCATAATCAACTGACCATCGGTTCCCAGGGTGATGCTATCACTAAAAGGGCTAATGTGATCCTGGGATGCATGAACAGGGGAATCTTGAGTCATACAGAGGTTATTTTACCTCTGGATTTGGCACTGGTGCTACCACTGCTGGGATACTGTAGCCAATTCTGGCGTCATCAATTCAAGAAGGATGTTGATAAATTAGAGTTCAGAGAAGAGCCCCAAGAATAATAATTAAAGGATTGGAAAACATTCCTTATAGTGATTAAACTACAAGGAGCTTGATCTATTTAACTTACCAAAGAGAAGGTTAAGGCATGACTTGATCACAGTTTACAAACACAAATTTGATAATGAGTTCTTCAGTTTAGCAGACAAAGATATAACAAGATGTAATGGCTGAAAATTGAAGCAATACAAATTCAGATTGGAAATAAGGTGCAGATTTTTCACAGTGAAAAGTAATTAACCTTTGGAATAACCTACCAAGGTTGTAGTGGGTTCAGAGAAGAGCCATGAGAATGTTTAAAGGATTAGGTACCTGGCTCCAGGAAAGGGTCCCTGGTTGGGAATTGCTAGCAGAGATAGTTGCCTCCCTGCAGCCGGGATTTAGATGTCTAGCTCCAAGAGTGGGGCAGGGCTTACGACACTGGCATCTCCCACTGGCTAGTTTAGGTGGCTCCCTACCTAGTCTGCTGGCTCTTGTGGATTGCATTCTAAGGCACCTATCTCTAGCATGAACATTCTGAATTCTACTGAAATATGAAATAAAATTTTCTATGAATATTTTTTTAAAATTTCATTCCATTTTTTTAACTGCTATCGAGCTAGTCCAAAATTTAAATTTGATGAAAATTTTCATTAATATTAACTGGCATTTGTAATATCAGAGTTTATTTGTAATGCTTTGCAAAGGATTAGATTTTTGTGCTGTGGGTTCCATTGGCATCAAGGAGTCTTTTGATTCCTGCCCAGAAAGAGGAGCCGGCCTGTGACTAGTTAATGGAGACAATGGGTGAGTTCCTGTTTGTAGGACTGGAAGTCAGGAACTCTTGAGTGTTAATTGAGGCTCTGTCACTTGGTCATTGTGTACTTTTAGGCAAGTCACTTATCCTCTCTGTCCTGGTGTCCCATCTATAAACTGAAATATAATACTTTGCAAGACCATTGTGAGGATAAAATAATGAATTATTTCATGTTTGTAAAGTCCTGTGAAAATGTAATGCTCTGTATAAAACCTAGGGATTTTCTTGGCCCAACTCCTTCAGATCTTGCTCCTTAAGGCTACTAGGAGTTTGGATGGAATAAGGATTTAAAACATTTTTTTTATTGCCCGTTAAGTTCCTTGATGTCCTTTTAAGACTCCAGGCATGAAAATCAGCCACCTGTTGTAAGCACAATAAATGTGGGGCATGCTGCCTCTGACGCGCTCTATGGGACAGCAAAGCAATGTTACACAAATCTGCTGAAATCATGGGATTTCTCTGCATGAACTATGACTGGTCTCGTGAGCTGTGAACCACTAAATTGTTAGTTCAGCCTCCAGCAAGGAGATCTGATCTGGAAACAAGTTTCTTGCCTGTCAAGTCAGTGCTGGATTGTTGAACCCCCAAAAGCTCAAGGCCTCATAAGGTCGCATATGCTGATGACTCTGAGCTCATCCACTAGCTGAACCATTGGTCTGGCTGCTTTCTGTAGGTCGTCGTCATTTATTTTTTTATGCAATGCAACTTACAAGACATTGCTCTGATTCAAAAATGCATTTGATTGCCAATAAAAAACCCACATTTTCTTAAAGATTGAAAACTAATAAATAAATGTGGAATTTCTGTCTCCTGCTGCAGGTCCTTGACTTGTAGGACTGCCAGATCGCCTGAGTCACATGACTGACTGTCTGATTTCTGAGTCAAGCTTTTCATTTCCTAAATGATAACGGATAAAAGATAAAATCTGGCACACACAGGTAATCTTTGCCATCTTAATATTTGTTAAGCTTTTTGATTTACTGAGAAGTTAAAGTCACTGCAGGTCACAAAACCTGCACATTAGATCTGCTTCATAAAACATTCTGAGTGAATGCTTTAGTCATTTATTTCACCATCTTTGAACCAATGTAGCTGAAGAATTGCACCTTCAATTTATAAATCTTTCAATTTATTTCTGTTTTCAGTTTATAGGATGGGACCATATCCAGCGACTCCTAGCCATTTGTGCATGACTATAGAAGAAAGCTAACATTTCTTGCATAATGTAGACTTTATCCAGCTTACATTTGTTAAATTGTCCAAAAGGAAATATTCTCTCTAGGAAACTTTTGCACACGGTTAACATATCCATGTGTTTAAAATCTTGTAGCTCTTGTGAAATCTCTCCCTCTTTCTCTCACACTCACCACCTTTTCTGAGGGAGAAATATGATTAGCTGAGTCTCTATTGCTCTCTTTCATACATTCCTCCCCCTCGCTTCTCCCTTTTCAGAAGAAGATATATGATCAGCACAGAAATTGGAGATGGTCTGAACCACTTTGGATACCTTCAACTATGGGATGTTCAGAGGCCCTTGGGTAGCTCAAGTTTCACATCTGCCAGCTTTTTAGAGGATATTATCAAGGGCAGAAATAAGTAGATTGCCTCAGAAATTGGTTAGGAGGAATTGGGATAGTTTCTCACAGAAATATGTGCCTTCTGTCCCAGTTTAAGATTTGTAGATGGTAATGGGGCTACCATAAAAGGAAAATGCATTTGTTAAGTAGTGTTATTAAAAAGGGAGCTTGTGCCTGTAAATGTAGTATTTGAATTATGATCTGCTTTAGAGCTGGGAAAGGTCTTTGACCTTGGAAGATTAAGGAAGTTCATGAGAAGTCGTCAGGCCAGGTGAGTGGTACCGGGTCTAATTCTGATCTCTCACCACTTTACACTGGTGTAACTCTATGGACTTCAGTGGAATTTCTGTAGACTTGTACCAGTGGAAGTGAGAGTAAAATCTTGTCCATTGTGACTCAATATGGAATTAACTACCTCTTATTTGTGGTGATGTAAGCACTGTATGCTAGTGATGGGTAAATCGCCAAAGGGATGGAGGTTTGGCTTAGATAAACGCCTTCCCTAGCAACTCAGGTATGGATGCTTATCTCAGATCATCTGAACCTTGCAAAGTCTTTCCCATACGTATGCAATTGTGTGTGCAAAATGCTGAGAACTTGGCTGTTTGTTCATATAGTTATCAACAGAATTGCATGCACTGTCATGATAACAGCATGTGCAAAATAGTTTGTGTATTTTGTGTGTGTAGTTGGATGCTTTTTGAAAATCCGGCCCATAACGATAGAACAATCCATTCATTCCTTTCTAACTCATAATTCAAAATATACCAATAATGCAGGATTAAACAAACATCTTCAGCATGCAAAGTGTAACGTAAAATAGTACCATCTTTTCAAAAATGTGTAAATCTGAAGGAAAATAATAAATGTAGTCATAAAATTAAAAAATACATTTGTGGGGAAATTCCAAAATGGTCAGGTCAACTTGCTGGTCCCTGTAGTTGTTGTATATTATAAAATTGAAATGTGTTTTTAAATAGGGCTGTAGGAAGTTTTCTTTCTCCTCCCCTATCTGAGAAAGAGCTTATATTGCTTTTATCAGAGACAGGGATATTGTCAGAGGGCCTCTGATTCCTGTGCACACAGTTATGCATGTACCTGTTGGCACATGGAAGTTGACATTTGCACACCCAAGTTTCCTCAGTGCTTGTCTAATTACTGGATTTACAACTGGATATATCTATATCTATATATATCTACTTGTATGCTGTTCATGCACACCAGTGGGTGTTTTGTACATGCAAATTGGATAGCTAAGTGTGCAAATGAACCAGTTTGTGTGGAAATACCTACTTTAATAAAAAGATTCAACGCATGCAAAAATTAGGACCCTCTGATAATTTGGCTCATTAAATTTTAAATCCAACTGTATCAATAGGATCTCTAACTATCCAGGTTCATAAAACAGACCTTGAAAAAGAGCATTCAGAGCAAATAAAGAATAACAGATATGTATGGTGCAATATTGTGATGTTTCATTCTGAATCAGGGACACTTATTTGTCCCTTGGGACAAATAGAAGTAGATGGCCATGCAATATAGGAATAGCTGTTCTTCTGTTCCAGATTAGTCCTTTTAATGAAGTTATTGACAAGCTGGGATTCCTGGGATATTTTAATAACCATAACTAAGTGTAGCTTGAACAATTTTCTGAGCTGTGGTAAACTGAGTGGATAGTGAAAGGCAAGTGTAGTGTACCAAGTCCACAGCATAATTCAGCAACTAGATTTTTCTCTTATTTGCACTTTCCTCTTGTTTCCTCTCCTTTTGCATTATTTCCCACTGTGATGCTATGGGTTTTGGCATATCCCCATTTCCAAAACTCTGATCTGACTATCACTTCAATATGGCGAATTTCAGATCTGGCTCTGAACTTTGCATCTGCTCTTATCTCTATAACGAAGCAATGTCAAACCCCAGATACCCAAATGTCAATTCCAAACCTTGGACAAATATATATATCTGAATCCAAATGCAAACTTAATGTTTCAGGTAAAATCTCTTTGAGAATGATCTGGCTGCTGCTGAGACAGGATCAGGACTGTTTGGGATCAGTCAGCCATAATTAGTTTTGGAACAGAAACATCCAGCAAAATGTTTTTCATGGGTGAGAGTGAGAGCTTGTGCACTTGTGCGTGTGCACGGAACAAAACAGCCACATCCAGCACTAGGCACGTGCCAAGTATGAGATATCTTTTGATTTGCCACCCAGCGCTCTTGGCAAGAAAGTGAAATTGAGAGATGCTACAATAAGAGCAGGAACAGCGTGGGTGCAGCACAGGTAAGCCTCTCACTATCTCTTTTCCATGGTTTTTTTTCTCTTTGGCATCTTTCCCCAAACCTGCTGTTTCTGTTAATGTAGCACTAAACAATTAGCTATACACAGGCTTGGATGCTGAAGCTAGAGCTGCCTATACCTATGCGTACACCTCTTGAGTTTTGCTATAAGTTTCAGGTGAACTTAGGCCAAATTTGAGTGAACCTGGACTGAGTTTCTGACAAAATGCCTCCCTCTCCAAGGTGCTGAAAAGAGACATGTTTTCAGGTGGGAATCATATGAAGCTTAGCAGTTTTTCATGTTTTCAACTTCAGAGCATGCAATATTGATTTCTACTTAGTTTTGCTTTGTTTCCATCCAGAACCACAAGCTTCCCTTTGGCATCTTTAGAGAGAGTTGAATTCAGCCTAAAACTCAACCCAGGTTCACTCAGATTTGTCCCAGGTTCAGCTGAAAGAATTGTAATGCTGGGCCAATTTTTCCATTTGTAATGAACCTCAAACCAAGAGTTTCACCTGCTTTTCAAGGTTAATTACAAAACCTATGTTCAGATCTGTTGGCTAGCACAGCTTGATTATCCCTTTATTTTTTTCTAAGTGGCATGGAATCCTGATCTTCCCCTGGACTGTGGATGCCCCTATTGGTTGGTTGTGCCTTCTGAATGAGATGACAGAGTCTAGAGTGGAATGTCGTATGAATTAAAGTTCTCATGCTACTCCTTACAGTTGCTGAGAGTTTCTGCAAAGTATCTTTGATGGTCTTGTTGGATGACTAACATCGTGATTATCAAAAGAATCTGATTTTGATGGTTATGACTTCCTGCTAAGGACTTTATAAGAAATTATCACAGGCACACAGAAGGGACCTCATTTTAGCTTCTCATCTGAAGGAATGAGTCTTCAAGAAAAAGAAGGCATGAGAATGTTCTACTACTTGAGTGATCTGAATGATAATTCCTTGGGGCTAAGTCATACCCTAAAACTTTTCGTGGTTTCATTAGTCCTAAAGTCTTCCACAGCTAAATGATTTCTCTGTTCCATAACCTCAGGTTTTCTCTCTCCTCTAAAAACTTCTGGGGGACTCAAGCAATCAATGAAACTACTCATCTAGCTTATCCTTGTAAACTTTAAGATATAGATATGTTTCTGCCTCACATAAGGCTGTGTTCATACAAAGACCTTTCCAGGAAGCTTACAAGTCCTCTGTCTCTGTGCTTGGTCTTGGGTTGTCAACGTTACTGTTCATTTGCATTTCAGATCTCTCACTAAGACAGTGTCCTCAGGGTTCTGAATTGTTATTGGATGGCAGAACTAAAAAAGAGAGCTGTACCTTCATATTCTATTGCATTTGATGAGGGATTCTCAGCAGCACCGTGTCTCTTCCTGTTTGGAGTATATCTCCTTTCCTGACAAAGTTTGATGCAAGCTGGTTATCAAGATATATCAGAATTCACAATGTTAACTCTGTTGCTGCCAGTTTAAAATAAGTGCCAGTCCATTTGTATGGGTGATCTCCCAAAGTACTTATTAATGTGTGAGGAGCAGGGGCTTTCAAATAAATGGGGTTGTGACTGATGGATTGACTATATAGTGAAAACCTACTCAAACCTTTAAATATTAATACTACATCTAGCTGCAGCTATTTAGAAATATACAATGTACCCCTATAGAAACTACCTTATATGTTGAAGTAAAGGCATGCATTTTTCTCCCATACTGCATGGATTCCATACTGAATTCCAATTATTTCATTTTACCTTATTGCACCAAAATGTTTTGTGATATGGTAGGGGTCATGATTTTGTAGATCAGTAATAGTATGGCTACTTCTCACAGTATTTGTCACCTCTTTTACCAAGCCCTTGCCTTGAATTTATTTCAAGACAGGTTGTTATTAACCATGGATCTATAGGTTCATCAAGCAGGAGTGCCATCAGGACTACAAAAGTGTTTGTGTGGGGGGGCAAGCACAACGGTCACAATGCCATTTGCTCATATTTGGCTGCTGCTCTGTCATGTCAGCAGGGAAGGGGCTCCACCATTATGCCAGCCAGCTCTGGTCAGGGCCTGAGCCCCATGGCCCCACCCCTCTTGTATCTCTGCCGAGTTCAGGTTCTCAAAGTGTGTGTGTGTGTGTGTGTGTGTGTGTGTGTGTGTGTGTGGCATGTCCCCCATCAAAAAGTGTGGGGCAGTCGTCCTTTGGAAACTGCCTTTGGTGTCTGTCATCAAGTAACATAATAAAACAGACTTTGCTAATGCAAAGACCCTCTCTATGGTGAGGCTGGAAATCATGTCACTTTTTAGTGCTATTACATTTTCAAATTTCAGCACAGACTATGTGGGGATTGTGATGGTGTGTTCACCCCACCCCAACCCTGAAGGTGATAAGGTTGCTCAGAAGGGGCCAATTAACCTCATAGGCCACACCTGGGGGAGAGTCAGGCTTGAGTGATAAGTGCTAACTGAAGATGAAGTTTGGCTGAGCTTGTATAAAGCCAGGATGTTGAGAGCAGAAGGGGACTATAGGGAGAGAATCTACAATCACTCTCTGGGTACAGAGAGGTGTGTAAGAGTAAACCCCAGCGGGGGAGTAAAAGCCCTAGGACCCTAGCCCTGTGGGAAAAGTTCACCCCAAGGAGTTGCAGGGAAGAAAGCCTGTGGAAGGTGAAGTAGGAAGAAGCCCAGAGAAAGAGCAGTAAGGGTTGAGACTGGAATACCCTGGAAGGGGTGAGGGGGACTATAAGTGAGTCACGAAGAGAGTACCCTGATTACTGGAGAGTCAGAGAGGCCATGGAGCGAGTGAGTGAGCAAAGGAAGGGGACATGAGATCAGGCGAGAGCTAATCCCCTCGACCCAGCCACAAGGGGGTGTCCCAGCAGTGAACGTACCATGTGACAGGAACCAGTAAAACCAATATAACTTTATGGCAGGACTAAGTATCTGAAACAAGTCAGTTTGTTTAGTCTGGAGAAGAGAAGGCTGAAGGGGGACATGATAACAGTTGTCGACTATGTAAAAGGTTGTTATAAAGAGGAGAATGATAAATTGTTCTCCTTATCCACTGGACAGTACAAGAAGTAATGGGCTTAAATTGCAGCAAGGGAGATTTAGATTAGGAAAAACTTCCTATCTGTCAGCGTAGTTAAGCACTGGAAAAATTACTTAGGGAGGTTGTGGAATTTCTGTCACTGGAGGCTTCTAAGAACAAAGTGGACAAACACCTGTCAGGGATGGTCTTTCCGACATCCCTTTAAGCATGTCTAGTCACTATCTCAAACTTACCAGGGCCATGAGCACTTGATTTCTCCCTGCCTAACCTAAGTCCTCCCCTCTCTCCATTTTATCACCCTGAACAACACCACCATCCTCCTGCCACTTAGGACCATAATCTGTTCTCCTTGATTCAGCCTGCCAGTGGACCCAAACATTCACTCTATTTCTAAATCTTGCCGTTTTTTCTTATACCTCTCTAAAATCTGGCCTTTCCTGTCTGTCCGCACAGCCAAAACTCTCATCCCAGCTCTCATCAATTCACATCTTTACTACAGCTTTCTCATTTCTGGCACTGACTACTGCAACCTTGATCCCCAAATGTCTATTAAAAATGTTGCTGCATAAAATCATCTTCTTGGCTCATTGCCCTTACTTCATCAACCTCCTCTTTGAGTCCCTCCACTCCAGTTCCAAAACAATAGATTTTTTTCTTTTGTTGGGCAAATTGAAAAGTTAAAAAAAAAAAAAAAAATTTGTTTGATTTTTGAGCGTTTTAAAATGTTTTTTTAAATTTAAAACATGGGAAAGCATGACCCACACAAGGTTATATACGTGTTGTGCTTCACTACAAATTGGGAATGTCAGGTATGTTGCCCTTCAAAAGGAGTATATGTAAACACAGACCGATTAAGGGCATACTCCAAGCAGCTCTTTCTATGATTAATTCATACATTCAGGTAAACTTTTTTCTGCATGGTCCCCACCATCACCTAGGTCACTGCCATTTTGACTTTACAGTATAACAGTGATGTCATGATATAGTCATTTTTAAATAAATGTAGACCAAAAAGTGTTTCCTTACCAGCGTGTTAGAAGTTAAATGGTTGTCTTAACGGTGTGAGTTGTATGTGTTTTTTCCTGAATAACAATGAAGTAGTTTAAATCCATAACATGGTTTATAGCTATTTTCCCGGTCTTTGGGGGGAAAAAAACCAGGTACTGCATATACACCACACATTAAATATTTTCATCATTAATTTGTTTGTAGTAAATCTAATCCTAATCCAATGTTTGTTAAAACTGGACAGGATTTATTAAACTGGTTAAAGATTATCGAATATACGCAGATCTTTACATATATTACATTAATTCTCTTTCTAAATATTTGCAAATTTTATCAAGTCTTTGCAAGAATTTCAGAAACATTACATGATGCTAAAATTGACTGTGTTCGCAACACTGATAGAATATGCAGATTACGAGAGATGCCAGAAAGCCGCGTCAGAAGAAATAAACCATGCAGTAAGAGAGGGCCGATCCAAATAGCATTTTTATGTGTTTTGTGCAGGGCATATTTTAAAGGGGAAACTCTGTTTAGAAGTGTTCACCTTGGTTCTCAGGTCCAGCTGTGGTCTCAGTGTAGGATCCAAGAGGATGGGAGCAAAGATGTTTGTTTCTGTGCCACTTTTGCATTCCCTAATCCTGAGATTTGATGGGGCCATTTCAATCCCTGTTGCAACTACATTTCATTCAGCTACCCACAGCCCCATTGGGTCACTCCAGCAACTGGGAATTGCCATAGTGCAAGCCAAGACCCTTAAACTGGAGGCTGCAAGAGGGGACAAGGTAGAGGATGCAGGGATGCAGATAATACACTGGACTGAGGCTCAGGACAGGAGACCTGAACTCAATTCCCAGCTCTGTCACACACTTCCTATGTGATCTTGGCAAGTCAATTAAGCCAAGATTTTAAAGTGATGTGATTTTTAGGTACTTCAGTTTTTAGGTGCACAGCATGAGACTCCTAAAATGGGTCTGATTTACAGAGACTGGCTGCTCAGCCCTTTCTTAAAATCAAGCCGGTTTGAGTACCAAAGTATTGAGAGACCCAAAATCACTAGTCATTTTAAAAAAAAGTTTAGCCTTAATCTTATGTGCTTCAGTTCTCATCTGTAAAATGAGGCTGAATGCTGGCCTGCTTCCCAAGGGTGTTGTGAGGATACATTTTTCACTGCCTGTGTGGTGGTCAGATTTTACAGTGAAGAGGACCATATAATTACCCACTAGAGCTGGCAGAAGTTTTTCATTTGAAACAGTTCTTCCAGTTTAAAATGATCTATTTTTGAAGCAGAAATATTTATAAAAAAAATGTTCTGGTATTTTCATCAAACCAGGAATTTTCAGCTTTTGAATTTTTCTGTTTTCCTCTCTGTATCTTCCCCTTTTACAATGAATGCAAAAGAGTGAATGATACCTGGGTTTTTTTCCTTTACATTTCATTTTTCTTTTCTTCTTTTCACTTTTGCTTTCCTGTAACTTTTGAAAACTTCCTCAACTTTGGAAAGTTACAGAATGGAAAAGTTAGTTTCATTTTCCGTTTCCCACTGTGTAACTTTTTGAAAAGCTTTGAAAAACTCAGACCAACAGAAAGGAAAAACTGAAAAAAAGAACTCTGGCCATCATTTATTTTTATTTGATTGCAGTCAGTGGCAAAATGGAAGAGAAACGGGGGTGGGGGGAAACAATTTTTTTGTAAGAATTACAAAATTTCAAATTAATACATATGTATTTAATGATTTTTTTAAAAAAATGATATTTTTTCCATTTGATCCCTGCAATATAGAAAACAACACTGAAATTTCAACATTTTTAATTAAATTGTTTTTCGTTTTTTGACCTGCTTTAATACCTAGGTAGAGCCATCTGTCAGCTAGGACGGTTCCCTTCATGCCAGGGAAATCCTCAGGAGCCGTTTAAACTGATGTTATGGTTGTTTTCCACAGTCCGAGCAGCTCAAAGGAGTGTTAACAGATCAGAGAATCTGGACTTTCGATGCCTCAGTTGTCAAATTGTTTTTTAATTTTACCAAATACAAATAGATGAAATAGTATTTATGTAATGGGTGAATTATTACATATTTACAATTATCCATCCCCCAACACCCCATAAATGAGATGTTTATACAAAGGAATTCCATTATAAAGATCATTTTGTGCATATACACACTGATCTCTACATCTGAAATTTGTTTCCCTCCTCTTTCCTGCTCTCATCCATACATATGTTGTGTTATGACAATCCTCGACTGCAAGATCCTTGGGGTAGGCTGTGCGTTCATTCTCTCTGTAAAGTGCCATGAATACATATGACAGTATATATGAATATTAAATAATGATCACTTATATGAAACAATGAACTTTGCAAATCAGGCATGTAGAGAAATGCTTTCTGGCTTGCAAAATGGATATAAACTGGCCATCAACAAGTTTAGGTTTGAAATTAGATTAAGGTTTCTAACCATCAGAGGGGTGAAGTTCTGGAAGAGCTATAGGGGAGCAGTGGGGACAAAACAAACCTAACTGGCTTAAAGACTAAGCTTGATAAATTTATGGAGTGGATGATGTGACATGCTGTACCCCCTGTACACCCTTAGGGTGTGATTTGTCTATCATTCATGTTCACCCTTTTAGTATAACTGTGTATTGTTTAATGCAAAGTGTATTGTGTAAGGTGTTTTTGGAATGCCCATAACATACTGAACATTGTTGTTATGGTAGTATGTTTCTGCAATGTCATATGTATGGTTATGAAGCTCTGCTGTGTAGTATTCCCAGGTATGCATCTCACATGGTGTGAAGAGATCTAGGCAAACACAAAGCAGAGTGAGAGTTCACACCTCACTGAGGCATGCATACAGGAACAATGGACTGGCCTGAGCATCTGATAAGGTGATGCACATTTGACTCAAGTGGAGGAAGCCATGCTGGACATGGCTGCTCACCTGATCCAAGGGGGTGGCAGGGGAATCTGTTAAAATGAGAGGCATTTTGGTCTTTGGAGCTCTCCCTTGTAATCCATCTATGAAGCAACATCAAGCAACTGAAAGACTGACCTCAGGGAAGGGAGCTTGGCTGAAGGAGTCAGCCAGCCTGTGCTAAGATAAGATCAAAGACTGCAAGGCTACTGAAGTGTTAAGTTTAGTTAAGAATGCAATTTGCCTTTTTATTTCTTCCTGATCAAATCTGATTTATATTATTAAATCTTTCTGTACCTAATGAACTTATTTGTTTGTTTTATCTAAAGCAGTGCAGGTGGTGTGTGTGTATGTGTGTGGAGACCTCATACAGAGTGACAGAGCTAGTGCATATCAATTTCTTTGATAAATTGACTAACCAATAAGCTTGCAGAGTCCAGTGGGCAGCACCAAACTCTGTAAAATGGCAGTTCCTAGGGCTGCATCTAGGACTGGGGTTATTGGCTGGGGGTCATTCTATTGCAGCATCCATGTGTGGTTGGCCAAAAGCACTCACTCACTAAAGTATGAGCCGCTTGCTTGCAGGAGATTGTGAGCTGACCCACCAGTGAGTGGTTCATGCAGCAGGACAAATGCTAGATGGGCTCCAGGAGTGAGGGATTGGGATGAGACAGTGATATACCAGTCCAGATTGCAGAGGGAAATGTCACAGATGGCATGAGGAGACTGCCTACAATGGCATGTAGCTGATCTGTGACTGCTTGCAGCAAATATCTCCAATGGCTGGTGATGGGACACTAGATGGGGAGGGCTCCGAGTTACTACAGAGCATTCTTTTCAAGGTGTCTGGCTGCTGAATCTTGACCATATAAGCAGGATTTATCTGAGTGACATATTTGGGGCTGGGAAGGGAAGAAAAAAACAAACCCCAGGTCAGATTGGCAGAAACCCTGGGATTTTTTTGCCTTCCTCTGCAGCCAGGGTCACGGGTCACTTGCAGGTTTAAACTAGTGTAAATGGTGGATTCTCTGTACCTTGAAATCTTTAAGTCATGATTTGAGGACTTCAGTTACTCAGCCAGAGGTTAGGGGTCTATTACAGGATTGGGTGGGTGAGATGCTGTGGCCTGCAACATGCAGGAGGTCAGACTAGATGATCCTGATGGTTCCCTCTGACCTCAAAGTCTATGAAAAGGCCAAATCCTCAGATGGTGTCAATCTGTAGTCATTGAAGTCAGTGATTTACCACCAGTTGAGGTTCTGGCCCGTAAAGTGGGTCCCACTAGGCATTATGGGATGACAGATTGCTGGTACTAATTAGTCTGTTCACAAGCTATAACATTCTATACTTACTACCTCAAGTGTATGCAGAATTCTTCAGTGTTTGTGAAAACATTAGAGTTAATTTTTAAAAATCACTTTCAGATTGATTTTTGCAACCAAAATCTGTACCGATCAGCATAAGCAAGTGACAAACGCATCAAGGGCAATGGAAACTAGCTTCTGAAAAGTAAGATTTTATTCACATAGATAAAAAATTACTGTGAGAGTCACCAACACAACCAAACTCCACTGTTTTATTTTCATTAAATCAGTAGATATATTATCCCATTGATCACTCCATTGCAAAATGCCACCACCTGCTTCAACATGTTGTGGAGGGGCTGGTGGTGAAAGGGGACAGCCCCAGCAGCGAGGGAGGGAAACACTTGCTGAGGGACATCAGGTAGCTCCTCCCACCCAGGAGTCTCTGGCACCCATTGGCCAGTAGGGCGGGAGGGGTGCTGATTGTCCAGCATCCCTTGGCTCTAGAGATTTAACCTGGAGCAGGGGCCATGTGGGAAGACATTCGGCTCCATTCTAGCAATGTGTATGATTCCTTATCACTCTGCCCAGTTGGCATTCACAGACAGCGGGTTGCTAGTGCCAAAACCTACCTTTCAAAATGTGGATATAAAAGCGAATACTTGCTTTGCATTTAACAATGTGGAATGTTTTTGCTCCCAATGCACTGAAGAAAGTGAGGGGGAGGGAGGAGAGGTTACCATTGTGTCCTCTCCTGCTATGGGAGTAATGGGTGGTTCCAGCAGGGTGGTAAGAAAGGGTCTCTGCAAGAATCCAGTGCTTTGGAAGATGTTACTGGAAGAAGCAGTAACCATGAGACAGGCTCCTTCTCCAAATAAGAAACAGGTGTTATGGAATTTGTCATTGGACTACTCCAGGAAAAAAGACCCACCTTATTTAGGGAATGGATTTTTGGCCAATTTTCAAATCCCACATGATGGAGTGAGGTGCCACTCCTGGGCAAAGAACTTGAAGTCTGTTAAAGGCATAAAGATCACCATGTAAGTGGGAGCAGGGAGAGTGGCATGCCCCTTTGCATGCGTTCCATTGCTGAAATTATGCATATCTTCCTTGGGTGTAGAACCAAAGAAGGCAAAGGGGGATTACAGTCTTATCCATCACTTGTCCTACCTCCGAGGGTCATCAGTAAATGACTATGTTGACTCCCAAGTATGTTCAATGAGATACTCCTCATTAAGGCAGTGGTAGCCATGGTTAAGAAGTGTGGTCCTTGGGTGACGTTAGCTAAATGTGACATTGTCTGCATTCCAGTTGCTGCCAGTACATCCCAGGGACTTTATTTTGTTGGTGTTTCAGATTGAAGGCCACTACTCTGGATATACAGTGTCCATGTAGTGCTCAGCATCATGTGCTGTTTTTGACCGATTCAGCTCCATGTTGGAGTAAACAATTGTGCGTGAGGCTGGCCTGTATCATGAGGTGCATATCTCAATGATTTCTTATTTGAGAAGGGTTAGGGAGAGGTGACTGTGTGTAAGATAACTGGGCATTGGTGACCTACCTACCTAGAGGGTGGAGCAAGTCTGTGTCTGGTGGTTGCGATGGTAGTTCAGAGTTGTGGCGAGCATAGATTCAGGAGTCAGATATTGGGATGAGGATAAAGCCAGAGTCTGGGGCAAAGAAAGAAGCCAAAGATCAGAACCAGGATTGGGACACCAAGCCAAAGGGTAAGTCAAAATCAGGGTTGAGAAGCCAAGCTGAAGGTTGGAACTAGAGTCAAGGATCGGGAACAGGGCAGGGAGGTAAAGACTAGATAGGAGTCAAGGCTGGAACAGGACTGTAACAAAGCTGGAGTGATGACTGGAGGAAGGGCTGGAGGCAGGCCAGTGCGGGGTTGGAACAGGATTGGAGCTAGGACTGGAAGTAGACTGGAGGAGAGCTGGAACAAGGTCCAGAAGCAAGATGAAAGCAAGTGCAGCTGTGGGCAAGGTACGTGTTGAAGTGCCACTATACTGCTGCCACTGCAAGGCTCAAGCAGCAGGCCACAATTTCCTGCCCACTCAGGAAGTACAACCATCTGGAGAAGGCTCATTAGGCCCAGCTGAGCTTGCTGAGTTGCCTAGCGACCAACTGGGAGCCAGCTGCTTCCAGTTGTGAGAACTTGCTTCAGGCATTTCAGAATCTACCCGAGCACCTTGGGGTCCCCATCACTATGGAAAAAAACAGAAGGCTATGCCTAAGGTTTAACATACCTGGGCATTGAACTGAACACAGTTCATGGTGTTTCTAGGTTACCTGCAGAGAAGTTGGAACTGGTTAGGGCATGATACACACTCTCACAGGGGCAAAGAAAATTATGCTGGGGGAACTGCAGATGGTCATAGGGTATCTAAACTTTGCGTGTCAGCTGGTGGCTCCAAGTTGGGCATTCTGTGCCTCCTGGGTGCCGGCCTCTGGAGTGCAAAAACCTCACCACTTCATCAGAATGATGAGGGAAATGAAGGAAGATTTAGAAGATTCAGGGGGTTGGACTAGATGACCTTCTGAGGTCCCTTCCAACCCAAATCTTCTATGAATCTTCTAAATGTGGGAGAGATTTCTAGAGGAGTTTAATGGGGCATTCAGACTGATTGCTCAAGACTTAGCTTCAGGTACAATCCTATGCCTTGGGAGGGATAGGTATCGGGGTTTATTTTCAAGGATAGTGGGGTGTGGAGAGGTGTGCAGAAAGCTTGGGTGACTCTCAGCTTCACGGGGGACATCACCTTTCTTGAGGTTTTTTCTGTACTGGTGGCAGTCACTATTTGAGGAGAAAACTTACCAAAAAAATTCTATTTCTGGCATGCCAACCAATCCGCGGTCCATACGATAAATAGACAGTTGGCTAAGACAGCTCCAGTAATGAGGCTAGTGAGGGTTTTTGTTTTAAACTGCCTGTGGTTTAACATCCTCTTTGATGCAGTGCATGTCCCGGAAATGGATAATGGTGTTGCTGATGCTCTATTTCAATTTCAGCATGAAATTGAACTTCTGGGAACTTGCTCCACTGGCCGGTAGGGATCTGTGGGCGGTGCCTCAACAGCTCTGGAACCTTGGCTCATGACAGGCGGGGGACTAGTCGAGGACTTAGTGGTCCTGTGGGCTCTGATGGCCTATCAGTCTAGCCTTTCAGAGTTCACAGGATTTAGTGCACAGGATGGGCTTCAGTATGGGTGGCCCCTACTTGCATATGGTGCAGGTGGTGCAATACGTGGTGCCTTTGGCCCACTGCAAGTAGTTGGATCCCTCCACTCTATCTGTCCAGCTAGTGGGCCTGTCCTACTGGAGTAGGCTGCTGAGTTTCTCAGACCCATGCAGGCATTTTGTAATATGGAAGCTCTTGGAAGGGTGATCTGGGAGGAGAAGGCACCAAAGGGAAGACAGATTACCCATAACAGTGGAAACCCTGACAAGTTATTAAAGGCTCTACCACAGGTATGCAGCTGTTGGAGGGAGGCCACTTTATTTAGGATGGTGTTCATTGTTGCCTTCTTTGGCACTTTTAAAGTGAATGAGCTGGTGCCTTTGGCAGCTGCAAGCAAGTCCCCAGCATGCATTCAATTTAACAAATGTACAGCTGTCTACAGGAGAAATGTCCCTGCACGTACAGTACTCAAAAATGGACCAGAAAGGGAAGGGGGTGTATGTGGTGTTTAAGGAATGTGCAGATGAATGCCTGTGCCCAGTAAAGAAAATAAAAGCCTCACTAAAAATCTGGGGTCAGCTGCTGGGCCCCCTGTTCAGACACCAGGATGGCAGCTTCCTGAAGAGGTATCAATTGATCATAGTCTTGACCTGGGTACACTAGGTACTCATTCTATTAGGATCAGGGCAGCGACGTCACCAGCTGCAGGGGGTTTTGGCCCATGGAATGTGCAGGTGACAGGGCGTTGGAAATCCAGGTGTTAAAGGATTTATGTCCGCACCAAGGAAAAGATGGCAGGCAATGGTAAAATGTGCTTTTTGTTTCTGTTTGTTTCAGAGGGTGTGCAGAGCATGCCTAGTGTTTGGATTTGTGGGCACTATATAGTGCATTGGGCTCACAGGAGGGCGATCAGGATGATAGGCGGATCCCAGCTGGGTTTTGGGACCAAAATTGTTTGCATCTCGTGGTTCGGCAGAAGAAGCATGCAGCAGGCTCAGCTCATGCAACTTCTGCACTCATTGACAAAAATGGACTTGCCTCATGTTCTGGGTATTCACCTTGGGGAGAACAATCTTGGGGGCTGAACAGGATGCAGCTTAAGGAACAGACTCCATAGGGAAGTTGGTGTGATTAGGCAACTGTGACCAGAGATTAGCTTAGTGTGGTCAGGAATGCTCTGAAGGTGGATTTGGCAGGGAAGTACAGACCAGCCCGTGTGGACAAGGTGAGGAAGAAAGTGCATCGGGATGTCACCCGAATATTCTGGAGGACAGAGGGCTCCGTGGTACAACATAGGGACATCTGTTATAATTGGCTGAATTTTTCAGGGATCATGGTGTATGTTTGTCAGATGGAGGTGCTGACATCTGGCTACAGAATGTGAGGGAATGGACTGGGCAAGGTTATGACACCAGGTGACCTGGTTGGGGGTGACCAAGCTAGTTGCTGGTGCCCCTGGGGCCAGTTTCCAGTAAAAGGATAAAATGAATAGTTCCCAGAGATGAAAGACCTGGAATTTTTCTGATGGGTCTTGGGATCATGGGATCGGGTGAGACCTTGTGGCCTTCATGAGCTGAGGTCCCAAACCTTCTGCACCCTCTGTCCCCCTGTCTGGGTGATGGTGGTAGGACTCAGAGTGAGCTGAATCCTGGAGAGGGAGTATGTTGAAAAGAGCCTACCCCCAGGTATTGATTATCTGGTTGGAGCCCTGTAATCTCTGCCTTGGAACCTGTGACAGAGTGCTGGGTGAGAACAGCCTGAGTTGGCTCTTTGCCCCTGGAGCCCTAATTAAGGAGGAATGGGATCCAGCTGAGGGAGTCTGCAGCGACTGGACTAATGGGGAGCAGTTGTGGCGCTCGTTAACTGGGCATCGTAAAGGATACTAAGAAGAAACTGAAAGGGGCTGGGGGCAGCCCAGCCAGAGAAGGAGAAGTCATAGTAGGAGGGCAAGCTTCCCTTGGGTCTGTGGCCGAGACTGCGAAGCTGGACTCGATGTAAATAGCCGGTGGTGGGTGGCATGCTGAAAATAAAGAGCACTGATGTGAGCACAGAGCAGAGGTCTCCGAATGGTGTTTGGGAGCAGAGGTGGAGCAGCAGAGGGAACCCTGAGTGAAACTGCAAAAGAACCATTTACATGCCTGATTTACATGCCTGATTTTTGAGAGTATGCATGATGCTAGGTAGATCCCCTCTTCTGTGGTTAAGTTAATAAAAAATGCAGCCTACCACTTAGATCCATCTCATTTCACTGCTATGGCCAGATCAATACCACCCACCCATTTCAATGGGGTGGGGGAACTTGATGAGGCCGGTGGTGAAAGGGGACAGCCCCAGTTGTGAGGGAGGAAGATAGCTCCTCCCCCTGCTGGAGTTACTGGCACCCACTGGGCTGTTGGTAGGGTGACCAGACATTCCATTTTGGCGGGGACATTCCTTTTTTTAAGCCCTCTCCCGAACATCCTGACTTTTTTGGCAAAAATGAGCATTTGTCCTGTTTGCTGGCAAGAACAAATGTCCACTTTTGCCAAAAAAGTAGATTGCATCCCCTTAGGGGATGCAGAGGAACATTTGGGAGGGGGCAGGGGTGAGTGGTGACATGAGGCGCTGGCCGGCGGGGCTCACGCAGTCAGCCTCAGCCTCAGCTCCAGCCCCAGTCCCGGGCGGTGCAGGGCTCAGGTGTTCAGTCCTATCCCCTGTTCTAGGAGACGTGGGGCACAGGTGAGCAGTGATGCCAGGCAGCTCAGGCCAGCCCCATGTGGTGTCCCATTTTTACTTTGGTAAATATGGTCACCCTACTTGTTGCCGGGGAGGGGTGCTGATTGGCCAGTATCCCAATTCCAGGGATTTAACCTCATCAGCCAAGGTCCACACCCTTCTGTACCCTCTGCCCCCCTCACTGTGGGGTGATGGTGGTGGTAGGATTTAGAGCAAGCTGAGTCCTGGGGTTAATTTGAGAAAAGCCTACCCTGAGTTGTGGATTATATGACAGGAGTCCTGTATCCCCTGCACTGGAACCACTAAAATGCCAGGGTGATGGGTGGGTGGCGCCCCTGCCTTGTGTGTAAGTTTAAATAAAAGTTACAGCCTGTCCTCATTTTGCTGCTGTGTCCGGATCAAGTCAATTTAGCTTTTCACAACTATTCGTTTAAGAAATCTCCATTAAAAAAACTAAACAAAAAACCCAAACCAATATGTTTGTATTTGGTGTGTAGGGAATTCACCATATTCTGGGCCAGATCGTTGTCTGCTGGAAAACTAGCATTGTTCTATTGACTTCCCTGGAGCCTTGCCAGTTAACCCTAGCTGTGGATCTGGCTCTATACATTAATCAGTCTATTTAAGTCTTGTTTTCTATTGTATTTAGCCTTCAGGTGCACTGGTTACGCTGTGTATTGTATACTTCCTATCCCCAGCTATTCATTTAAACAACCTGAATTAGATTTCTATGTGTATTTAGTTAGAGGTAAAGAAAATGGACTCTCACTTTTTAACATGTCTATTTTGAGTATATTATTTTAAATTGGCTGCTCTTTATTTATGAAATACATAACTAAAGCCTCAGGCCAGCAAAGCACTTAAGCATGTGCTTAACTTTTAAGTACCTGAACAGTCTTACTAACTCTCTGTGTGTCTTTGTTGAGAAATATTACTACTCAGCAGTAGATGTACTTACTGAACTGCTCTGGTCTCAGTTACCTGGTTACAATAACGTGGCAGGAGGGATCTCTTGCAGGAACATATTTCAGACAAATTGTGGAAAGATATCAACATTTATGTTTTGGAATATAGGCTATTTCAGATCTATAAGGGCAAAAATGAGCATATGAAAAGGCCAAAGTTGAAGAAGTGAGGCTATAATATGGGCAAGTCTACACTACAAAATTAAGTCGACCTTAGTTACTTCGATGTACAGCTGCTGCAGTAATTACGTCGCTTTTGCATGTCCACACTATGTTCCATATGTTGGTGGTGCAATTCCTCACTAGCAGCCCTTGCATCAATACAGAGAGCAGTGCACTGTGGGTAGCTCTCCCACTGTGTCATGCATCATCATCTAGCACAGGCTGTTTTGGGAAAGGTTTACAATGCCTTGTGGGGACAAATGTGTTATGTAGGGGTGACTGGGAACATGGTTTCAACATCTCATGATGCAGTTTTCTCCATCCCATAATTTTATCTGTGTCCCATAATGTTTTGTGACTCTTTTCAAAAGGCCTGCAAACCGGCGTGTCCACTATCTGTGTGAGAAGCATGGATCCTGCACAGCTCTGCACAATTGTGATGAGCGTTGTGAGCATGGCATGCCTGATCCTGCAGCATTTGCAGAGCTGCCAGAGGAGCTGCAGGGAAAATGACGAATCCTTAAGGCTCGCTTGCTGTGGTACATAGAAAGAAACAATTCAAGGTGGTTGTTGGCATTCACAGAGCAGTTGGAGCGCTGGTTCTGGGCCCAAGAATCAAGCAGTGACTGGTGGAATTGCATTGTTATGCAGGTATGGGATGATAAGCAGTTACAGAAGAACTTTTGGATCCACTAGGCCACATTCCTGGATGTGTGTGCAGAGCTTACCCCAGTCCTCCAGCTTAAGTGCTTTGCTGGCCTGAGGCTTTAGTTATGTATTTCATAAATAAAGAGCAGCCAATTTAAAATAATATACTCAAAATAGACATTCCTGCTCTGACAGTGGAGAAGCAAGTGGCAATCGCTGTGTGGAAACTGGCAATGCCTGACTGCTACCGATCAATCAGGAATCAATTTGGAGTTTGGAAATCCACCATGGGGGTTGCTGTAATGCAAGTGTGCAGGGCCATAGTCGCATCCTGCTAGGAAGGACCGTGACTCTGGGCAATGTGCAGGAAATAGAAGATGGTTTTGCAGCAATGGGGGTTCCCAAACTACGATGGGGTGATAGATGGCATACATATCCCTATTTTGGCACCAGACCACTTTGCCACAGAGTACATCCACAGAAAGGGCTACTTTTTCTATGGTATTGCAAGCACTGGTGGATGACGAGATATTTTACGAACATCTACGTGGGATGGTCAGGGAAGGTGCATGATGCATGCATCTTTTTAAGAACACAGGCTTGCTCAGAAAGTTGCCGCAGGAACTTTCTTTCCAGATCAGGGGATTACCATTTTGGGGATGTTGAAATGCCAATAGTGATCCTGGAAGACCCAGCCTACCCCTTACTCCCATGACTCATGAAGCCGTACACTGGCCATCTTGACAGCAGCAAGGAGTGCTTCCATGACAGGCTCAGCAGGTGCAGAATGACAATTGAATGTGCCATTTGAAAGGCTGCTGATCCTGTCTGCTCACCAGGTTAGACCTCCGTGAAAAAAATATTGCTATAGTTATAGCTGCCTGCTGTGTCCTTCATAATATCTGTGGAGCAAAGGGGACAAAATTTCTACCAGGGTGGAGGTGCAATGGCTGTCTGCTGATTTTGAAGAGGCAGATACCAGGGCTATAAGAAGACCTCAACGGGGATCTATATAGCTCAGGGAGGCTTTGAAAATCCATTTTAATAGTGAGCCACAGTCATGTGTGTTGCTGTTATGTGCTCTGCCTAGCGTTGTGTTTTTGTACCCCAGGATGAACCTTGTAACGAGTGAGCTGTGTGTAGTAATATCACATTACAAATGCACCTATTCTTGTTATCTGTGAACGACCTCAGCCCCAGCCAGCATATGTTGTGAATTAATAAAGATGAATTAAGCTTTCACAAATAGATTTTTATTCCAAATCCATGCAGACAGACATATTTGTAACTGAATGAAACTTTGTAAATACAGGGAAAAGAGCCTTTGGAGGGGGAAAACAGTCATTTTCATTTCACAAACACATACACCAACCATGTCTCTCTCACAGTTTATGTGTGGCTGTGATTGTTTGTACTGTTGCCCGGGGTGCAGTGGTAGGGGGAGTGCAATGGCCTCGGATGCCACGTAAAATGTGTGAGGGTATGGGTAGGGAGGTTCTGGAATGCAGTTCTCTAGGGGCTGCTGAGGGAGGTAAGCACAGGCCTGTTGAACCTGAAGGTCAACAAGAATCTCCAGCATGTCTGTCTGCTGCTTGAGAAGAACTAACATCTTCTGCTGCACATCTCTCTCCTTTTCCTATATTTGTGTCCTGTCTGCTCTATCCCTGTCCATTCTGTCCATGATAGTGATCCTCCAAGCCCAGTGCTTGGTATCCAAAGCACCAGAGGCTTGCAGAATCTCTTGGAACATGTCATCCTGCGTCCACTTCCTTCTCCTCCTTATCTGGCTGAGCTGCTCCACTGGTGTGGATGGAAAGACCCTCAAGGCCACATTTCCAGTTGCAAAAGATACGTAGCACAGAGGTGCTCTTGTGAGTGTATTCACAAGATAAATGGAACCTTGGTATACTGAACTCACTCCTCTTGATACACACAAATTACAAGTGCTACCTTCTCGCTTCTGCTTGGGATTCATAGAGTATGGCGGCAGTCCCAGTCATGGGGAGTATGGCCTGGCGGGAGGGAGACATGCTGGGACAATAAGTGGGGGGGTAGTTCATGGGCATGAGTGTATACAGATAGGGCAATTGAACTGAATACTGGCACCATTTTCAACAAGCAGAGGTGATGCTAGCTGATATCTTACTCCCAAAGGTAATGGAGGCTGAAAGGGAACAGCTCCTGCTTGCGTCTGACTGCAGACCAGGTCTGTATGCTGTTAGTCTCTGTGCTGCAATGGTGCCCGAGGAAGTAATTGCTGAGTGGTGTGGGAAAGTGTCATATCTTGGTGCAAGAAATAAGGCAGCCCTCCCCAGAAACCATCAGCAGAGGATTGCAGACTACCTCCAGGTAAGTTTCCTTGAGATCTCTATGGAGGATTCAGAGGACATCCCAATGCACATAAACAAGCTGTTTTGCAGGGCCCCTTCTGCCTAACTGTACAGGGGAGTGAAAAGCAGATAGCAATGTAACCTCTATGGGTTATTTCACTACCTATTCTAGCATGATTGAAAAAGAGTAAATAAACAGATGTGTCCCTGCAATATCAAAGCAAACTTCATACTTACCAGAGATTCCTTCCCCTGCATCAGGCTTGTCTGTGCTGGATGGTAGGAACTGGCTCGACTGCTCTGGAGTCACAAACAGGTCCTGGCTCACTGCGCCACTAGATCCCCATGTCACTTGGTCCCCAAACTCCTACTCTTCCTCATCCAACACCTTCTCCTCATTGTTCACTCCAGTGGCCTGTGACTCTAACTCCTCCAAAGTATCCATGGGGCTTTTGGGGGTGGTGGTGAGTTCTCTGCCGAGGATGGCATGCAGCTCTTTGTAAAAGCGACATGTCTGCGGGGCTGCACCAGAGCGACTGTTAGCCTCCTCTGCCTTTTTGGAATGCCTGACAAAGCTCCTTGGCTTTCACATGGTCCCTCTTGTAGCCCATCTCCCCCATGCCTGAGCGATCTGCTTGAAGATATTGATGGTTTTACATCTGGAGCCGAGCTGTGTCTGTAGAGCCTCTTCTCCCCAGAGACCCAGGAAAGCCACCACCTCCTGTGTACTCCAGGCAGGAGCATGTCTGCAGCTTGGAGCCGGCATTGTCAGCTGGGCAGTTGCTAGGTGAGCACTCCAGGCCGAGCAAACAGGAAATGGAATTTCAAAAATTTGTGGGGCTTTAGAGAGGAGGGGTGTATGCCTGTGTACCTAGCTGCTGGGCAGCAGAGTTCAAAACGGCAACCACAGCAGTCACGGTGTGGCATTGTGGGACACCTCCTGGAGGCCACTAAAGTTGTTGAAAATAATGCAGTGTCTACACTGACGCTGCAACGATCTTCCTATGTCGACCTAAGCACAACATCTTTCATGGAGGTGATGTTATTAAGTGGGTGAGTTGCATCGGTGGGAGCTACATTTTAGTGTAGATGCTTACAGAGTTAGGTTGATGAAAGCTACCTTACGCCAACCTAACTCTGTAGTGTAGACCAGACCTCTAATTCATGTGGATAGGCCCTTTTGCCCATGTGGAGTCCGACTGAAGTGTGCCTTCATATACTAGAATAGATTTCAAGGCTAGACAAGACTTGGTTTACCTCCTGTATAACAGGACATAGAATTACTCCTGTACTGAGCCCAAAAACTTGTGTCTGGCTAACTCATATCTTCAAAGCTATCTATCCTGTTTTGATTTGAAAACTTCAAGACTTCTCTTAGTACCTTGTTTTAGTGATTAATCACCCTCATTGTTAAGAACCGGTGCCTTATTTCTAATTTGAATTTGTTAGACTTCACCTTCCAGGTTGAAGGACCAAGGCTTTACTGGGGAATCATAAATGCTTTGATGCAATTGTGTGGGAATAATTTTTCAACCTGAACAATTCTTTTTATTTGGCTTAAACTGAGCTGCTGAGAATTTTAAATTGAGAACTTGTTTACAAGAGTATCCACCTGGACTGAATATTGCATAAACTTTATGTATGAATTAAACAGCTACTAATGGAGTGGAAAGTTATTATTTATGAATTCTTCTCCTTTACCTTTTAACATTTGATCATCTATAATGCCCTATGAAAATGCTTTTTTGGTGGTGACAGTTTGACTCAGTAGTTTTTGTGTATATACACTGATTTGGCTAGATCAATTTGGCATATGAAAGGCAGCTTCATTTACTGTCCTTGACATAACTAACCACACATTAACATGAAAGCTTCTTGGTATCTAAGCTTACTATTTGTTCAGAATCTTAATAGATGGGCTTTGTGCTCATAAATGTGTAGTGCTGCTTACCCTATATTTTAAGTCAAAGTGGATCCTTGCATTGAGGATCCCCCACTTCCTTTTTTTTGGTACAAAAGGGATAAGTGTTTTCACTCACCTTTTGTGACTTACAAGCAATTGAATAGCACTTGTTGTGTTTGAATGTCACATTATATGTATTGTAACTGATCAAGAAATGTCATTTTCCCTCTGTTGCTATGATATCTTGAGACACTCTTAGAAACAAGGCGTTTTGAGGAAAAGCTTTTGCCTGGTAAAATACATTTAAAATAACTCAAATTTTGTTGGAGAAAAGAAAATAGAACTGAATTTCTCCTTAGCAAGGTAAGGGTGAGGTAATATCTTTTATTGGACCAACATCTGTTGGTGAGAGAGACGGTTTTGAGCCAAACAGAGTTCTTCTTCGGGTCTGGGAAACTAAGTAAGAGTGTCACAGCTATATACAAGGTGGAACAGATTGTTTAGCATAAGTAGTTAACACATTTCTACTTACCATGTCATTCACAACAATGCCATTGGCAAACATCTTTGGGTAACCAAGTTGTGAAATATAGTTGGTCTGATATAGAGACTACTCCATCATATTAGAGACTAGATGCAAACATTTTTAACCACCAAGTTGTCCAGAATGAAATGGTTTAGCAAACAATACAATATTAAACACGTTAAACCATGCAAATGAAGTATAGATAGGTACATAAGCCAAAGCAAGGAGTCATGTTGTATTGGTTAGACCTCTTATAGTCAATATCACTTTAGTCAATTGATCTTTTTTCTGATCTGTCTGTGTTGGTACCAGTTGATTGAATTAAAGGGATGCTCATATTGTTTTGCAGACAGCTATTGAAACCTGCGATCTTCTTTATCAATATTGGAATTAATTAGTCTAGCACCTTTAGCAATTGTGCCCACATCAGGTCAATTTGAAATCAATGAAGTTACACCAGTGTAAAAGCAGTGTAAGAGAGAGGAGATTCAGGCTGTGTATCTTGATATATAACAACTTAAAAGTGAGAGCCCCAGGTTGGGCCTAAGGGTTTCTCTACATTAAGGCAGCTAGAATGGTCCTGTAGGACTATTCCACTGGCCTGGGATTTCCAGAAGGCAATACACTCCTGCCCTATCCCCTCTGGCTCCTGGCCCATTCAGGAGTCCTCCTTTTTAAAAGTATAATTAGGAAGGCCAAAAAAGAATTTGAAGAACAGCTAGTGAAAGACTCAAAAAGTAACAGCAAAATTTTTTTTTTAAGTACATTAGAAACAGGAAGCCTGCTAAACAACCAGTGGGAGAACTGGACGATCAAGATGCTAAAGGAGCACTGAAGGAAGATAAGGTTATTGTGGAGAAACTAAATGAATTCTTTGCATTGGTCTTCATGGCTGAGGATGTGAGGGAAATTCCCAAACCTGAGCCATTCTTTTTAGGTGACAAATCTGAGGAACTGTCCCAGATTGAGGTTTCATTGAAGGAGGTTTTGGAACAAATTGATAAATAAAACATTAAGAAGTCACCAGGACGAGATGGTATTCACCCAAGAGTTCTGAAGGAATTCAAATGTGAAATTGCGGAACTACTAATTGTGGTATGTAACCTATCATTTAAATCAGCTTCTGTGCCAGATGACTGGAGGATAGTTAATGTGATGCCAATTTTTAAAAAAGGCTCCAGAGGTGATCCTGTCAATTATAGGCTGGTAAGCCTAATTCCAGTACCAGGCAAATTGTTGAAACTATAGTAAAAAACAGAATATATCAGACATATAGATGAATACTATTTTTGGGTAAGAGTCAACATGGTTTTTTTAAAGGGAAATCATGCCTCACCAATCCACAAGAATTCTTTGAGGGGGTCAACAAGCATGTGGACAAGGGTGATCCAGTGGATATAGTGTACTTAGATTTTCAGAAAGTCTTTCAAAAGCCTTTGACCCTCACCAAAGGCTCTTAATCAAAGTAAGTGGTCATGGGATTAGAAAAAAGGTCCCCTCCTGGATCAGTAACTGGTTAAAAGATAGGAAGCAAAGGATAGGAATAAATGGTCCATTTTAAGAATGGAGAGAGGCAAATAGTAGTGTCCCTCAGGGACCTGTACTGGGGCCAGTACTGTTCAACATATTCATCAATGATCTGAAAAAAGGGGTAAACAATGAGCTGGCAAAATTTGCAGATGATACAAAGCTACTCCAGATAGTTAAGTCCAAAGCAGACTGTGAAGATTTACAAAGGGCTCTCACAAAACTGGGTGACTGGGCAACAAAATGGCAGATGAAATTCAATTCTGATAAATGCAAAATAATGCACATTGGAAAACATAATCCCACATATACATGTAAAATGATGGGTCTAAATTAGTTGTTACCACTCAAGAATAGTTCTCTGAAAATATCCACTCAATGTGCTGCGGCGGTCAAAAATGGTAATAGAATGTTGGGAATCATTAGGTGAGGGAATGATAATAAGACAGGAAATATCATATTGCCTTTTTATAAATCCATGGTATGCCCATATCTTGAATACTGTGTGCCCCACCTCAAAAAGGATATACTAGAATTGGAAAAGGTACAGAAAAGGGTAACTAAAATGATTAGGGGTATGGAAAAGCTTCATATAAGGAGAGATTAATAAGACTGGGACTTTTCAGCTTGGAAAAGAGATGCCTAAGGGGGGACATGATAGAGATCTATAAAATTATGACTGGTGTGGAGAAAGTAAATAAGGGAAATGTTGTTTATTCCTTCTCATAACACAAAAACTAGGGGATACCAAATTAAATTAATAGGCAGCAGGTTTAAGACAAATAAAAGGAAGTATTTCTTCACACAATGCACAGTCAACCTGTGGAACTCCTTGCCAGAGGATGTTGTGAAGGCCAAGATTACAATGGGTTTCATAAAAGAACTAGATAAGTTCATGGTCCATCAATCGCTATTAGCCAGGATAGACAGGGATTGCTTTTTGCCAGAGACTGGGATGATTACCTGTTCTATTCATTCCCTCTGAAGCACCTGGCATTGGCCACTGTCAGACGACAGGATACTGGGCTAGCTAGACCATTGGTCTGACACAGTATGGCTGTTCTTATGTTTTTCTGAGGTGGAATGGATGGTACACAGCTAGCTATCCTGGCTGTATTCTCCCCTGGCAATTCTCCTATGTCGAGATGAACCTACCTGCCTTGTTAAGACATTTCTCTGTCCCAGCACAAAGCAACTATAGCTAGGGGCCAGGATCTTCCCCATAATCTCTCTATATACACAGCTTGGTAAAACACTCTCTCATTGTATAATTTACCATTGTCTGCACATCATATCTTGTGGAAGCTTGTGGTGATTTTTTCCATGTGTCTTATCCAGCTGTACATTGTTATCATGTGCAGCTTCTGTTTGTTAGTTCCTTAGATAAAAGCCTCCCTAAGTCTGATCCACACTCTCTCATTGTGTCTCTTCCTATATTGGCATATGTGGCACATTTCTTCCTTTATGTCCCATCCAAGACTATCTCTGGCCATTCATCCATCATCTGGTAATGTGACTTGCCCATTGTGATTCCTTTTACATAAATAAAAATATATGGCACGCATAGCATTTAACAACACAAGGCACAGGTTCATACCCTTAAGGGATTAATTTCTCTTGATTAATGCAATAATGTTTCTAGTTGCAGCCATTGATTGTGCTTCTTGTTTCGTGTTATTGTTTCTCTTTCTCTCTGTCAGCCAAATTCAGTCTTGGATTAAGTGGGCCCAACCCCCATGAACTTGAATGAGAGTTATATCTGCTTATTCCAAAGAAACTGAGTTTCTGTCTTTGACCCTTTTTCTCTTTCATAGATTTACTTCTCATATACACATTCCAATTCAGCCCTGCAGGAAGTGAGTATAACTCCAATGGCTTGACTAAAGGTTATACCTACTTGCTTCAGCTGATTCTGTCTCTGCTTCCCATAATCCTTTTGGGCTGTGTATTTTTTCTCTGCCCGCATGTGCTCTGTTATTCTGCACCTCACAGCGTAACTAGAGAGACATTCTTATTAAACGGGCGAGTGCATTTTAAAATATCTCTTCCATTCATAAATGTTTTACAGCTATACCACGTTCTTTTGTGGTTGATTTGTGCCCGGTATGTTACAGAGCACCAAAAGCGTGTGTGCGTGTGCACATGCACGCATGCAATGGTATCACTAATAGACTATTTCCATTGTGCTTCTGTCTGGTGCATTCGTTAAGAAATTTTATGTTCTAATTTATAGTTTCTAATGATATTTTCATTTTGTGAACAAAATCAAATGTTATTTTGGAAGGAAGTACGTTAGTAACTTTTATTAGTTATTCCCGTGTAGGAATTAAGGAGCTCATTGGTCATCAGCAGACATCAGAATAGCACTGATTAGCTGCAGCCCTACTGCCTGATATGTGAACCTGTAACAAGGTACCTTCTAATATTCCACTTCTCTGTTCATGTTCTTACGGTTCTAAGTGTTCTAATTTGTCTATCTGACCTCTTGTAACAACATTACAATCTTCCATAACATAGCAGCCACCATGCCAGTTTGGCATACGTATGATTAATGGGCCTACTCCTGCAAGCACTCAGGCCGTCTGGACTCTAGGAAGCAGAGAGAATAGCAGCAATGCACTACACTGCAAACATACCCCTCCATATCTCTGGCCTGCTCATTCCTTCCCCTCTTCCATGTGTGGTCCACCCCAGCATGCTTCCTATGCAGGGAGGCCTCTGCAGGTGGGGAGTTCTCAGTGAACTATTCCACCCCCTTTATGACTCTGTTATGCTACATGAGGAGCCTTGGTACTACAGAAAATCAAGTGTGCTATGCAGAACGTTCTTTGCATTCTTACTGTGGGGTTTCTATCTAGACAAGCAGCTTGCATAATTGGCACCTCTATTTTAGCTCTTTATGAAAATGGATGTTCAGTTATAGGCACATCAACATCATGACAGTAGCTGAAAGGTTTCTACCTACTTTGAATGTAGATTTGTATTATGAAATACCTTATTTTTCACCATGGTTTGATTCCAAACTCTTTTGCATTTGTAACTCACTAAAACTGATATATGTAGGAGTGCAGTCTTGTCTGGCTAACCAAGGAAAGTCACAACATCTTGATCTTTCTGAGAGTTTGGAATAAGTACCAAGCCATTATATATAGGAATGAAGCCACATGGCCTGGAAAACTCCACCTGGTATGAAATGCAGCAGAATCTGCTTAGCAACACAGGTCATCATACAATCACTCTGGTGCTCCACTCTCTGTCCTGATTCCGTAATGAATAAGTACCAATATTAGAGTTACCATATTTCAGGTTCCCAAAAAGACACTGGGGGTGGAGCTGGGGGTACAGCAGGGGAACTGGGAGGGGACGGGGAGCGGGGGGGTACAGTTGGGGGTGCTGGAATGGGTACCTGTGATGGGGGGTACTCACTGGAGGTGGGAGGCAGTGTCACTCCCTATCATAGTGGCAGGGCGACTGGTACAAGACCAGGACACAGTGACAACTGTCAGTCAGTGCCTCCTTGCAGGACCCCCTCTCAAAGGCTGGGGTGGGACTGGGTGGGCCGGGTCTGGCAGCTGTGGTTTGCAGGGGAATAGACTAATAAATTGCAGATGCAGGGGAGGGACCAATCGGGAAGCGGACCAATCGAGACTCTTTCTGAGCTGCAGCTTTTCTGCTCTTCAGAAACCTAGACATTTGCTGTTATTTGAAAACCGTGCCCGGACAGAGAAATGACATTCACAAAAGAGGCTCTGTCTGGGGAAACCTGGACGTATGGTAACCCTAACCCAGATAAGACAACAGAGAAATACTAAGGAAAAGGATGGTCCTGTTCTTCAAATATTGATGCCTGGAAGCTACTATATTTATGCTATTGCACACAGAAAAATGTTAAAAGAACATTATTAAGGTTGCAAAGTTAAACACTCCAAAGTTAGGAAATGCGAGAATTCAGGTTGCCTGTGCAATCTTAATTCAGCCCCCTTGTGCGTATGCATTATGATATAGACTTCAATTACATGATCACATGCTATTTTTTCCAGTTCTCCACCACATCCCAGCTCCTTGTCATATCTGTCTCTTCTTCCCCGCCTCTGCCTCCTCCACTGCTTCCTAGTCCCAGTCTCTTTGCCCATCCAATCCCACTCTCCCCTCCTCCCCCAGCTCCTCACACAATCTCACTGTTTCCCTCCTCCTCCAATGAACTGGCTGTCAGTCTCTCCATTTTCCTCACCATCTCGCAGTCCCAGCCTGCCTTCCCCCTGGGCAACTTGTCCACCCAGTCCCAGTCTTCCTGCCCAGCTTCCAGTCTCAGCAGACTTCTTATCCCAATCTACTCTTTTCCCTCCCCTCCCAAGCCTAGCTTTTTTGTTCCTTTGCATTAAAATCAGACGACTTCCTCCTTCACACTGTTTCAGTGCCAGCCAGCAGGATGGTAATTTGAGAGCACAGGGGGGACAGACTCCCTGCTCTCATTTCCGGTGCCTGGTCCCACTCTGGCCCAGAGCAGCAATTACAAGGAAAGCCTTTCTGAGCCTCATAGCCCGGGCCTGGAGAGCGCATACTCAGTCTTTCTGTGGGGATGGCACATGTGAGGTCCTGTCACACTGAGGAGCTGTGAAGGAGTGGAGCATGTTCTGTTGCTCTGTGAAGATGGTTCATGTCCAGTTTGGTCAGCACTAGGCACTGTGAGGGGATGGGCTTAGTCTCTGTGTGTATATTTTATCTTTGCCAAATTTCCCTCAATGTGCTCAGCAATTTTCTTATTCAAACCTTCAGCTACTTTTGTCCTGTGGGCTTCATGGACTTGTTTATCGCTGCAGCCCATTCTTGTCAAGTGAATATGCAAAATAAGGGCCCACTCAGCATATCTTTCATGTCTGAGCAGTGCACCTCATGTACTGTACACGCTTATTTGGTGCTGTGTGTATTTATCAGTAATTTTAATATATTCAAAAGTATTTTAATACACTGCATACAATCATACAGACCTGAGCTATCTATAGTGATGCTTTTTGATCTGTCTGTCTGTCTATCGATCTGTCTGTGTATGCACACACATGCACAACAGATTAATTAAGTTAAATAAATAAATCCCAAACTTGTTTGAAACAATGCCTATTTAATTTTTTCAAGAGACTGCACAGAAGTATAGCATTGTACCACAAATAAAAGTGTTGCCACAATGCCTGTAAATCAGAGCTTTAAACTATGTTTCAATTATCCTTCTATTATCCAGCTGGTGTTTAAACATGTTTATTATTCAAATCAGTAGAGAATGTGCTGCTGTTGTGTAAACAACTGTCAATTGCTGAAACAATGATTACAAGGCACCATCTCTTTCAGGTGTACTTAGAGGTACTTATACCTCAACCACTTGTATTTAAATAACATGCAAACACAATGCTTGAGTGACTACTTTCTCTCCTGTTTCCAATACCTTGTGCCAATTCTATTACATTAAGAGGAAAATCTATTACATTTTTCATTTATACACATCCGTACTCTGTTTTTAACCATTGTATCATTAAGGCTTCAGTTAATATAATAGATATGCCGAAAGCCTGTTCAAAATAAAAGCCAATTTCTCTGCATTATTTTGGGCATTTGAAAGGTTTTGTGAAAACAATGCAAAGAAAATTATTTTCTGAATCGAAAGCCTGAGAAATGAAAGATTTGGCCATAAAACTATACCTCAAACCTCTATTACTTCTGATACAAACTGAGCGTATAGACTATATATTTTTAAAAATAGGCATTAACAAAACAGAATATTTATATAATTAAGCTGACTTTCCTTTAAATTTAACACAGTATTAAGTACCTTTAGTCATACCCGTTGGTGGGCACAAATAGCTTAACATGTGGACTTAACCAAATGAGCTTTCTAAACAATGTTTAAAGAATGTTTAATGTTTCTAAAGAATGTTTTAAAAGGCCAGATGTAGGGAAAATGTCCCCAATTGAAAATGAAATCTGGATAGTGTCTTCTGAAGGAATAGTCTGAATGGAATTAAAGGTTTTAATGCTAGCTTAAAGCTTTTCCTGGAGTGAAGATGCTACCATTACCCTTTTCTCCATTCTGTATTCCTGGAGGAATGAAGCCTGGAAGATAAAGGGAGATATTTAAAATAATGTAAAAAATGTGAGCTTCTGGATAGCAATAGGGTCCCTGTTTAATTTCTTTACCATTATGAATCTTTAAATATAGAGATAATGGAAGAAAGATACTCTACATTAAAGAAAAGCTGTGTAGTGTGTTGATAAAATATGACACCCTTTTTCAGAACTTAATAGTGATGCTTTGACTGTTGTTCTGCAGTCAACAAGGCTGGTCTAATTGGTGACCATGGCAACAAAATCAGGTCATACAGAGGTTCATACCGAGATCAAGCATATGTAGATCTTCTTGTTCAAATATACATAAAGATAAGAACCTTTAGTAGGAGTCCACATTGTAAGGCTGAAGATGGATGCTCCCACGCACATCTAATATTACTTAGAAACGTTTACCTGTTTGTAACATTATAATGTTTTGCAGAACAGGAAGAGAAAAATCTTTCAGACGCATTGGAAAACGATCATGTTTTTTTAAAAAGTCAGAATAAAGTGTATGCACACACATTGCTTCATAGCTGTGTGTAATTTACTCCCTGGGGGTTTTAGTGTGTCTGACTTATATTTTAGATATAATTAAGTAATCAGTGGCATACATTGTAAAATGAATGTTTGGGCTGCTTAAGGTTGAATTTTCACAGCCGTAGCAGATGCACAGTTATAGGCTGGCTCTGCCCCCCACCTCCTAGTACAGTCATTCATTTATAGTTATTGAGTTATTTACATAGTTACGCTATTTCATAGAAATGAAATAGTAGCTACCTGGTAATTGTTAGATACAACTATGCAGGAACACATATTATTGCTTCTCTGTTGTCTCCTACTAGGTATTCATGTAAGGTGTACAAGGCTTCTGTGGTTGGCTCCCAAGCAACCTACCCTCGGCACAGGGGAATCAGAAATTACTGGCACTGCTTCTTTAGAATGTGGATTTGTGGATTCAACTGAACTCCCTCTGACCAAGTTAGTACAATGTGGGGGATAGGACTTATCGAGAGATACGTAGCCTTTCATCTCTAAGATGACCATTCAAAGCCAGGTTGGTAGTGATCAAAAGTTATCATCCTATGATACCCAGTGGTCTAGGAGAAATGAGTATGTGTCACACCAGTTCCCTGTAGACAAATGTACTCCACACACACAAAACAATATCATATCCTAGCAGAAATTCCAGTTGAAAGTCCTCAACTTGCTTTTAATGATTCCAGATAGCAAACAGTAGAATGCCAAAATAGCTCTCTCCATCTTGAATTTACATGTCTGTCTGTCTCTCCCTCTCACATACACACACAGAGGCTTCTACTTTAAGTACTATTTCTACTTTAAGTACTATTTCAAGTGAGATTTTGGAATAGTTGAATTAGGCAGAGTATTAGAAGGAACAAAAAGAGGTATTTTAAAGTACTTTTTGCCTTTTCTCACTCTTTCTCAGAGGCTTTGCAGTAAGTCAGCAGGTCTACTGGTCTCCTGGCTCCTTGGCCTACAGTTAAATACCTCAGTAGAGACCAGTCAAAATCAACAGAGCCTATCTGAAGGATGTACTCTCCCCTTTTGGCTATTTTTTCCCACACACTCAGAAATCTTTCCCATAATAGGAGTTGTTTTGTCTGCTCCATTGGGGACAGGCTTTAAGGTTAAGAATTAAATTCAAGTGTTTTTAGTCCAAAATTTTCTGAACCAGGTCTGGTAAATGCTGTAAACCTTATATACCCAGGTCTTCCCAAAACAAAAAAATTATGGAAAACTTTGTGCTATCTAGCATTTGGAATCTCCCCTCTCCCCAAATCCTTGAATTTCCTTAGTGATTAGGTGGGGATTGGAAGCTCTATCCCCCCAAAAATACCCCTTGAAAGCTTATTAGACTTCCGTGTGGGATCTTTTCTTTCACTTCCTATCTTGACCTCTACGTCCATAATGAAACATGCACATGAGTTGGAGTTCCAGCTGCCTTGGAAGGTACAAGAGTAAGCTCTAACTGCAGCCAACTTTACTTAAATGGTTTCATATGGTTGGGTGTGGTTGAAGCCTACCGCAGCAGTAGAATTTCTCTGAACTACTTCCTGAAAAACCATCATCCACGTGGGATGCTGTGGGATGGACCTGAACTGAAGATAGGATTGGTGAAAGAGGCAGTAATATTGATGAAATGGCATCTCGGCAGATATGAGTCTGCCCATAAAAAGGCTTGTAGAAAAATATATTGCAGCTGGATCTGGTAAGGTCTCAGTGGGGTCTCAGAAAACTTTAGGAGGATCCCCATGGACTTTTGTTTTAAATGTCTGGTTTGATCCCGTGAAGTCTAGCAGGCTTATCCAATCCTTGCCCTATGCAGTTGTTTACTGAAATGGTCAAGCAGTTTTCCCCTCAAAAGACACAGCTGTAGAGGCAACAGCAGCAGGACAAACCCCACTGAACTATTTCAGTGTCTGGTCCAGCGTTTGTTTGGGATGTAGTCTTGTGTCTGGACCAGAGGTTGCGCAGAACTCTGGGTGATGCTTATACCTATTGGGAAATCGCAAAAGCCTGCAAACTCAGTATCTTCCTTTTCTTCCTTGTTCAAGGATTCCTTTTTTGGCACATAAGTGTCAACAGGTGTGAACAAGTGTATGGACGCATGAAGTGCCAATGTGTCGTTGCTGGCACTGAGTATGGCCATGATGCACAAGAGATGGCAATTGCTGTGTTGTGCAGTCTGCCTATCAAAACGCATTGTTGCCTGGCACCTATATATCATCCAACTTGTGAGCAGGCACCATGCCATCCTAACAGATGGTAATAAGCGTAAGCAGCCAAACTACTATGTACAGTAGGTGCATTAAAGTATAGGTGTGGAAGGCATGATTTCCAGCCAAGAACATCAAATAACTCTCTCCGTCTTGAATTTAAATGCCCAGAGTTAAGGGGATGGGCAACTGTTTAATTTTACTCCCGCCTTCCTTTCTACTTTAGCTCCCTTCAACTGAGATTTTGGCCTAATTGAACTAGGCGGAGTATTGTTGGATGGGACAGGGAGAAGCGTTTTAAAGTGATCTCCACCTTCTTTAGCCCTTACCCAAAGTTTCCCCACAGAACAGGTGAAAACAAGTTTTCAGAGCAAGCTAAGGTTTGTATAAATTTGGAAGCTGCTGAAACCCGTTCTGTAGCTTTCTGCTGCAAGCTTCTGCCTAGAGAAGGCAGCTGTGGATATAGATAATGGCACTTTAAAAAAAAAGGCCATGATTAAGAATTTCACTCAAATAAATTAAACTCCCAATGGAACCTTTCTTAGAGTGGTTCCATCCTTACCTGTCAATAGGACTCATGCACTTCCATTGTGAGGACAGCACACACTAGATGTGGAGCTGTTCACACCCAAGGTAAGTAAAGGCTTATAGTACACAGGACTGGCATTTATACAGGAAACCCAGAAAAAACATTTAGACAACGGACCATTAGTACATTTTAGGCTGGGAGGAAAATAAGATCATGGAACATGTTTCTTAAAGTGCAATTTTGATGACAATTGACCCTTCAGATAGCAGAGCACAGTTCCATGCTTGTGTCTCTGTACTTTCCAGTAAATTTACTTAGTTTACTGGTAAAAAGATGGGTTTTTTTTCCCAAGTCTTGGCTGCAAATTCAACCTGAGATCTAAAAAACTCCAGCTGGGTTCCTTTTGGCTCATTCATGACTACGGCTAATAAAGATCCAGCAGGCAGAGTTCTGCCTTCATTTAAACCTGTGAACTCCAGTGACTTCAGAGTAAGACCTCTCTTAAACCTACAGCTCTACTGTTTTCATGACCAGTTTTTGTCTCTCTCTTTGTTGGCTAGCTTTAGGTACAGTACTACTTTTATTTAAGTTCCTAGAGCCCTAATAAATACAGATACTGGGAAAGGGGCTTTTTGCAACAAGTTTGTTGGGATCTGTATCGCCTCTGTTATATGTGGTGCTGAGCAACTCTGAAAACCCGGCCTTTAATCTGTTTGAGCTAGTGCGCTAACATAGAAGTGTGTCTGTGATGGCATCAGTGGTGCTGCCAGCCACTCTGAGTAAGATTTTGTCTGGAACCCTAGGTGCATACTCCATGCGGCCATGCCCTTGTGCTGCTGTGGTTATGGGCGGGTTTTTTTTAAGAGTATTAGCTTGATCAGAGCTAGCCCAGGTGTGTCTGCCCAAGCTGCAAACACCACCTCCCGCGCAATGTAGACATACCCTGAGTGTGTTTAGATTTGGGGTGTGGCTTAAGGTCCATCTATGTAGAAGAAATGAAGTTACTTTTATTTTAGGAAGAGAGGATGGCAAAAAGTGAATTTTGCTGAAGAAAAGCCAGATATGCAGCTGAGAACAAGTAGATATGAACTGCTGGATTTTAGTCCAGGTAACTCGAGGGTTAAAAAGGTTGATACTATATATATATACATATATATATATATATATATATATATTATTTTTTTTTGACAATGTGGAAGGGAAAAGCTTTTGTCTCTTCATAGGGAAAACTATCTGCCTTTTTTCAAGGAAGTTCCTTTCTCTACCGTGTTCTTAAAGGGAAGAATAAAGTTCCCACTGTTACAGGAAATCTTCCTTAAAGGGCATGAGGAACTCCTTGGTTCAGAATATTAACATGACAATAGATGTTTGTACAGTAAAAGTATTTCCTCAATGTCATGCTTCTTGTTTTTCAGATTCAAATAGATTTTCACATAATATAATTTAACTCCTCCAAACCCTCCCCCCCAAAACCCTGCATGCCAAATCCCTCCTCATCCTCTGTACCCCACTTCCCCCCACACAGTGCTACATCTGCTACTGAGCAATCAGTGAAAGACAAGTGGGATATGCGTCCCAGATGAATAAGGTAACGTGTGGGGTGCATGGCTGATGTAGTGTTCCATGGGCTCCACCCTCATGTGTACTGGAGCAACATTCAGTGTGCCATTTGCAGTGAGTGAGGCTTCTACAATAGGGTTAAAAAAGAACTAGGTAAGTGTCCATCAATGGCTATTAGCCAGGATAAAGGCCGAGATTGCTGTTTGCCAGAGACTAGGAATGGCCGATGGGATGGATCACTTGATGATAACTGTTCTAGTCATTCCCTCTGAAGCACCTGGCCGCTGTCGGAAGACAGAATACTGGGCTAGATGGACCATTGGTCTGACTAAGTATGACCATTCTTATGTTCTCTTTTCAACCCTCCAAGACCTGAGGCTTGCCAGGGTTGCCCTAAATTTATAAATGGCCCCCGCAGGGAAAATCCTCTTCTGTCTCTTTAGGGCAGCGTTGACAGGATCTGGCCCCAGTGTGTTTGGAATAAAATACCTAAATACTGTAGGAGAGGAGAAAGTGTGGCCTTGTGAATAGAGGGCAGGATTGGGCATTAGGGACATGGCACTGATTTTGCTGATGCTGCTATAGGTAATTGGTGTAAATGTGATCAGAATCAGGCCCCTGGCTTCTAGTCCTTGCTCTGAAGCACACACTGTTTGACTTTGGTGTGAAGTGACTTGCACAATCTGTCCCTCAGTTTTCTCATCTACAAAATGGGGGAAAACCGCCATACTTGTTTCACAGAGGTATTGAGACTTAGATCTCTGTGTCTTCACTAAAATATTGAACTGTCCCTACCTGTACTTTTGAAATCAAATTGATTTGAATACAACTTTTCAGTGCATCCATGTAGATTCATGTTCTGAACTGTAGTAGTTGTGCTGTGCGTCTACACTAATACGCTATTTCAGTTGCGGTAGCCTCTTGGGTACATTCCCAACCGTTCTTGGGCAGCATCCAGAAGTGGGAGATGCTTGGAAAGTTTGCAAAGCAACAGGCGCAGCATGAGGCAGAAGTCGGAAGATTGTTCGAACTGTTTATGTTATTACACGGTGACCTCCAAGCATGTCTAATCCAAATAGTGTGTGGCGGACAGCTGCACAGAGAGGAAGGATGGCCTTGTGGCTAACATGTTGGATTGAGACTCAGGACCTCTGGATTCAGTTCTTGGCTGTGCCACAGATTGCCTGCTTGAGCTAAAGTAAATCACTTAAGCCCTGATCCCGCAAATGCCTATGCACTGTGAGTAGTCCCCCTAAATCTGTATTTAAGCAGCTTCAGTTCTTTGGTGAAGACAAGGGCATAGTTTACCACTAGGGGTGTGTTTTGCTTCCTGTTCTTGGCTAGCTAGGCAGTACAGGAGGTGGTTAAGCAGGAATCTGAAAAGCAGGTCCCTTTGTAGGCAGAAAATACCAGTGGCACCATACAGAAAAGGCAGCACAACAGTTGAAACAAATGGGAACATTTTGACTGAAATCACTGCATCATAGGCTCATCTGGAACACAATTTTGAAGGGTAGAGGGTGTGTGGGGGGGTACAGAGCAAGCCCACAAGATGCGATATGTGTTTACACATGTGTGTGCAAGCTGCAGTGAATTGCTAGATGCAGGAAGAGCTGAGAAAAACCCATACACTGAATAACTTTGATTGAGGTTTTAACCTTCAAATGCAAATAGGTACAGCAGGAGAGAATAAAGGTAATTCTACAGTAAACATGAGTGATGGTTATAGGATAAATAATATTATTAACTTACATTTTATTACAGTGGCTGCCGTGATAGCGTACTTTTTAGAGACATAAGAATAATAATGACCAGGAGAAAACCACACAGTCTATCAAAGGTCTGCGTCTCTCAACTCAGGAAATACAAATCACCGTAAACAGCAGCACACCATCTTAAGCCCAATTACCTCTCTTGTGACTGAACCTCTATGTTTGCATCATCTCTCTGAACATGTCCAGCTTCCTCTTGAGCTGATGTTCAGTTTACATCTATTACTGACTTTAGCACATCCCACTTTATTCTGTGTGCTGACAATCCTTTGTCTAGAGATATTCTGCCTGAATTCCATATACTGCATTCTACAGTTGTTCCCTCGTCAATGTCAGTCTGTGTGACCTATTGTTTTGAATGTTAGTCTTTGAAAAAGCTTATTTGGCAACAATCCATTCCTCTCTTTACAGGATCCTCTATATTCTGAAAAGCTTCTCTTTATTCTCTTCTTTTCTAAGTTACTATATGTTGATAGTTTTTCCCTATACCACCTCCTGAAAAACTGTAGCACAGAAAAAAAACCTAAAAGATGGGAAGGAAAACTGATTGTGTGTACATATCACACTTAATGCATTAATAGTGTTTCTCTGTTTTAGCACAAGTGTCATCCAAAGGAAAGATCAAACATAATATAAAAGACATTCTAATCCCTGTGTCCATTTATGACGGAGTAAATTATGACAATTTGTTTTAAAGCTTCTTAAATACAATGAAGAATAATTAATAATGAAAAATAAATAGGATGTGGTGGATGGTGAACCCAATTATAATGGGATGACTAGTGTTTGTTGTTACTGCTGTTTGCTGGGTGGAATGTCACACCTGCTGCCGTATGGTTCATGAGTCCAAGTACTGCCACAGCTAAAGGAGATTTTATGTTAACTCAAGAAAAAAGCTCCTCCTTTGTATGACCCTGGATGCTCAGGATGGCCAACATGTGTGGAAGCACTGGTATGATTATTAGTTATAAGTAATGGGCCAAATTTACAGTCAATGTAAATGGCCAAAATTGTGGAAAATGTTCATCTCAGAAGATGATGATGTACACGCAAAAGCAGCTGTTACTGTGTGTCATGCTCCAGCATTGTGAATTGCTAAAAAGTCCAATTCTAAAGTGACAGTCCTTGCCACAAATAGTGCAGGCATAAGGTGCTGGGCCAGAGGGTGGAGCCAGTGCACTGCTGGCACTTGAAGCCTGCTATGCTTTCCTCTTCACTTTCTTATCTCCCAACCATTTTTCTTCATCTTCCTTCACTTCCTGGAACAGTGCAACCCTCCATTGTGGCCCACTGCTAGCTGTATCTTCCAGGCTTGTGGTGTAATACTGAAAGTTTTCAAGTCTCTCTTGCAAATGTCCTTGAGTCTGAGCCCAGGTCAGCCCAGTGGCCTTGGAGCATCCGCAAATTCTCTATGCAGAAAATCCTTTGGGATGTGTCCATTGTCCTTCTGATGCAGATGATCAAGCCAACGCAGATGTCTGTATTTGACAGTAGTGATTAGATTTGGCAGATTTGCTTTCTCAAGTATTATGGTGTCGGGAACTTTCATTTTCCACTTGATATTTACAATACAACAAACAGAGCAGGTGTGGAAGGTGTTTAGCCTTTTCTCATGCTTAATGTAGGTGGCTCAGGTCTTACCACCATACAACAACATTCTCAAAATGCATGTCTGGTACACCCCTATCTTAGGGTTCAATATTGGTTACTTGTTATCCCACAAATGCTTAGTCCGTTGACTGACTGTGACTTTTCTGATGCGAGGATTAAGCTCGTCATCTAGAGATAAATTATCCAATACAGTTGATACTAGATAGCAGATCTTGTGCACAACTTCTAACATGGTGTTAGCTATTGAACTTCTGGTGTAGTTAACACACTCTGAGACATAATCATTGTCTTCTTTAGGCTGCTGGTTAGTCCAAATTAATCACAAGCTAGTGCAAACTTGTTGCAAAGCTGTTGAAGAAGTTCTCTTAGCAGATGTTTGACTCCGCTTTTTGATTTTAGACATACAATCCTGAAGAGTTTCCCATCTGATCTTATGAATAACATGACTCCTCAAGGAATAGAGAGTCAAATATCATAAGGTACTTGCCACTCTGTTTTTTTTAATACTAACCCTTGAATCCCAGCCACACTAATGAACAAAGTTTATCTTATTGGACCCTGATCTTTTGGGGTTTGATTACTATTAGCCTGGAGTCTCATACATTACATGGCATATTGTTTCTCCATTTATGCATGCAACTCCCTTATGCTCATTTCTATTCATGCACCTTTGAAATGCATTATCCTCCCATGAGTCCTTGTTGTTTTAAAACTTTGGTAACTAAGACCCAGATCCTCAAAGTGCTTTAGGCACCTAACTCCCATTGGCATTAATGGGAGTTAAGCGTCTAAACACCTTTAAGGATGTGGACCTACATTAATTTTAAGTTTATTTTCTCAAGTAACACAAAACAGTCTGAAGTCCTTCAAAACTGTTCCAAACACTCCCATTTCTACTTAAGGACACACAATCTTTTTAAAAATATTATTTTAATTGATGTGGCTAAATAATTAGATCTGGTTGGAAGCCTTTTCAACAAACACATTTCCCAGTAGAAAATGGAGAAATATTTAGGAATAAAATGAGTGAATTATCTTTTTTGCATTTTTCCACCGCTGCAATAGTGAGACAGAGAAAAGTTAAGGGTGGCTGTCCATAGAAAACAAAAGCAAGCAGATTGTGGTGGGGTGCTACCCCTGCATGCCTCCTCATGGCAGGGTTCAAAACTGCAGCAGCTCTGCCTCAGTTTCCCCAATGAAGTCTTCAGCACTCTTTGGTTATGGATGTGGCTTAGCCTTCTGGCTGAACTGAAAGTGTTCAATCTCTTCCAGGGAAGCAGAGCCCCCAAGTCAAGGTCCAGCATAAAGGCAAACCAAAGGAACGGTTGACTCCACTGGGCTCAGCTTTCAGTCCCCTTCCTTTCAGGTGGATCCTATGTGCACCAGCTTGCCGTAATGCGTGCCAATTATTTAAATCAAACTAACAGGCTGTGTCAGTCCTACCCTCCCACAGAGAGGCCCTGGCATACCATAGTTTTCGGTCAGCTGCTGGTCCCATCCAAGCTTCTCGCCCGACATAGGAACTGCCGGTCTGCTTTCCTTTCCCTGACAATGCCCAGCAGAGCTGCACTCTCCTTTTAACCCTCCCACTCCTCACACCCAAGCCTGGCAGCTCTCGTAGGTGAAGCAGCGTGGGGCTGACTGAGCCTACAGCAGCTTATTAACACTTCCTGTCCAGTGTGGGTTTTGTATACCCCATCATATATGTGTAATATGGGACATTTGTGTGCTGCTCTCCTCCTACTGTGAGAGTTCCACCCCTGTCCTCCACTGGACGGGATGTGACTTGGCCATTCAAATGCGTCCTCATGTTGCCCTCTAGTCACTGCAGCCTGCTGAGGCTATAAGCCATGAAGCTAGTGCATGCGAATGTGCTATTACTAGTGACGGTTAAGAGATTTATGACAGTGCATAGCGACATTCGAAAACAAGTCACCACAACTCAGTGCTTAGCGTGTATTTCAAATCTGCCACTAATTACACTAACTTGAAAGGGTTTTTATTATAGTGTGCCAAAAGAAAATGTGAAATAATGGAATAATATTATTAGGCACTATACATTTATGGACCTGATCTCACAAGGTACCGAGCACCCACAATTCCTCATGACTTTACATTATGGAGCTCTTTATTAGCCAGATTAAACTAATCAATAGAAGAGGAACAATATTTCTCAGTTTTCAAGTATTTTAGATACATTTAAATTATGTTTGTATTAGTGTTGCAGTCAGTGGCTCTGTCAGGATCATTGCTCCTTAGAATCAGATGCAGTGTAGATATGGAGACGTACAGATAGTACCTAACCTGAAGAGTTTACAGTATAGCTGAAGGCCAACCACATAAAGTCTGCATGCCACAACCATGCAGAAGGACTTGGGGTGGTGAAGGGGAGGAGGAACAAGGTAACAGTGTTATGAACATGTGGTTACATAGACTTGCTGCGTGCATCGTTAGGTGGGATCGCGTCATTGCATTTAAAATAACTGAAAAGAGATAATAAAACGAAGATTTGATGTCAGCAATCCCTGCTGGACATCTACCTTGCTATTATCAGATGGCATTTGCCCATAAGCATCATGAGAGAAGCGGGTCTTGAGGAAGGATTTCAAGAAGGACTGGGTAGTGTTTTATGAACTAGCTCTGGGACAACATATATAAAGAGTGGTGTTGAAGAAAGTGTGAAGGCACTTGTGGCAATGTGGATATATGGGTGACTAAGGTGTGCATCACCAGTGGAGTGGAACAGCTGGTACAATGGAAGAGTGGGTAAGGAGGGAGAGGCAGATTGTGACTTACTCCACAAAGCACCCCACTCACTTCTAGTGTTATCCAGTGTAAGACTATCACAGTCTAGCTCATCATCTCATTAGGGTATTTTATAGATAGAAGAACCTCCATACGATACCTGTGAGCACTGGAGCAGTGATATAACCCCAGTACACTGGCTAAATTGCAGCTCAGGTAATTACATTCTGCCTACTCTAATTAAACGCTTTCTGCAGTTCACTTGTTCAAATTCTTCACTTACATTCTTAACCTGTATTATGGTGTTGATGTTTAAGAGTTATCCTGCTCCATCTCAGAGGTGGCTGCCTTTCGATGTTGAGTGAAGTGATCTCTATATATTTCATACTTATCTTTCTGTGGTGTTATTAATCTTTTAATGTGCTTTGAGTTCTTGGAATAAAAACACCCTATAGAAGTCCAAAGTATTAGTTAATTCAGGCTCTCAGTGCTATATTATATTTTTGTCCCTCTAAGTAGTTCAGAGTATAGTGGGTGAAATATAAAGAATGATAAAAGAATATTGTGGTGAAGAGCCCAAGGGAAGACATGTATCTTTTATTATTTATGAAATCAACAGTAAAATTACTGTATTTACAAATGCAGATAAACACATTACATCCCTAATAGCCTGTGTTTCATGGAAAAATATATTGCATTTTGAGAGGTTCTCTCTTTGAAGTCATCTGATAAAGTATTTTAATTGAGATCATTTCAATATGCAAATATGGTTTGGCCATTACACATCTTTAATGCTTCAGCTCTGAGTACATGTTACAGTCTAGAGGCTGCCGTTCTGCATGCTTCAAGGCTACACACAGAAAGCTTATCATAAGCAATTATCTTACCCAAATACAAAATGAAAATGGAAAAGTGAAATAAATAAAAGAACATTTTGATGGCATCACAGTAATGTACTTCTTGGTTAACGTTATTCGTGACTTTTGGACAGCTAGATTTGTTAATGCACTTGTCCTTTGCTTATGCATCAATCTCAGTAAATCTTCATATATTCTGTAATGGTGTATGCCTAGTCATACCTGTTCAGTCCAACAAATAAGCCATACAGATAACTAAAAGATAGGATCAATATAGAGATCTCTAATCTGGGCAAAGTTTCATCTTTATTTTTGGTCTGGATCTGAACTAAAGCAACGGAAGAAAAAATAAAGAAGCTTAATTCACCTAAAATCCTTATTTTTTTGACACTCTAATGTTTAGCTTATGCTTAGAAGTTAAGCTATATCTTTAGCATAATATATATATAATTGCATGCACAGACTCTGCGGAGGTAGTCACAAAGGCACAAATAGCTATGAGGTGCCTAACTCTCAGTGAAAATTAAGGGGAGTTAGGTGCCTGTCTGCCATTTGTGCCTTTGAAATTTGGCCCCCTGGTTGTCAATCTCATATATGTGATATGGGAATACAACTCATTACCTTCTGGTTCCCAGTCAAGTTTCCTTTTGCTGTCAGCAGTAGGAAAAGCCAATGCACAGAAATTTAAAACTATTACAAAGACAAAGACGACAAACAGCCTAGATCATTCTGTGTTAGAAATACACAATTTCTCAAGTTCATCAACAGCAAGAAATTCATCATGTGAGGAAGCTTAATATAGGCCTTGTAATATTCCTAACCTGATCTTTCTACTGCTTTATAGACTATGGTGGCTAATTTTAATGTCAATAAATTTATTTAAAGCATAGTCTAAATAAAGGTTTAGTGTCAATCACATTTACGAACAATACAGTTTGAAATAATTAAAACAAACAAAAGAAAAATACCTGCTAGTTAATTCCACTTATACATTTATTTGATATTATGCAAATCAGCTAGAACCTTTTGCAATTCAACATTTTTCACCAGTTGGCAGCACTAACAATATCTATATTTGAGGCCCTATGGTCCAGTGAATCAGGCACTGGCTCCAAAGTTAGGAGGAGGCCATGGTTCTATTCCTAGCTCTGACCTTGGTAAGACTCTGTGCCTCTGTGCCTAACTATCTCTAAAATGGGGATAATGATTACATTCCTTTGGAAAATATTTTGAGAGAGATGGATGAAAAGCACGATATAAGAGTTAAATATTATTATTATTATTTATTATTTACCATGCTGTTGTAAAAGTTCAAGAACTATTGATAAACTCATTGATATATTTATTTGCTAAGGGTGGATGAAGTAGGTCAGAAAAATGAACTGGGCCAACTCAGGTCTGCCCATGGATCACACCCACACCTTTCGAAAAAGCCACACAAAGAAGTTTAGAGAAGGTCCCCAATTCAAATGGCCTTTGTGCTCCAGCACCTCGAATCCTCCCTCCCAGGACAATCTACTGATTGTCCCTACCCCTCATTTGACTCTTTCCATATTTATTTTCCTCCCTTCCTCAACAAACTTTTACTGAGATTCCCTTTGCAATATCCTGTTGCTTCTTCCCTCGGTCCATAATGGCCTGAATCTGATGACCTTGAGGACACATTGCAAAGCTTATCTTTCCTTCTCCGCACAAGGCATTTAAAATGGGTTGGGGGGGAAGGAGGTGGTAATTTTGAGGCTGAGGAATTATTGGGGGTGGATTTGTGTTTTTAAGTTACCTTGTTTGCAGCTAGTGAGTATATTAAATTGTACTGCTGCACATAGCTTAAAAATACAGAACCAATAATACCCTGTCTCAAAGACACCTAGAGCATAGAGACAAATGTTCCTTTTTAGCCTTCTATTAATCTAAATACATACATTTTAATTCAAATATCTGAGCAGCGACTTTAACCTTTTATTCTTCCCTTTACCAAAATGTGGTCCAGCTCTCTTTTGCACTCCAGGCCCTGATAGTTCATTTCATGTTCTAGCAATCCTTTTTACACAGTGATTCTTCTACCATTGGCCTATTCTTGCCAGCCCATGGCGCCATTAATGTAAACACTGTCATGACTATGTCTGGGAGTTTAACCCAGAAAGGACATAGGGTTTATTTTCATATAGCACCTGCTGACTGAAGACATTGGGCCAAATCCTGCCTTCCGTAGCTTGCTAGAGGGGGAGCGGGGACAAAGGGAGCTTGTTCTCTAATCTTTCCTCCACTGTCACACCCATTCAACAAAAAGGTAGGGTATCTTCCTATGATTTCCTGCTCCTCTTTCTATGCTGGGGGTGGAGTTTGATGTACGCACCCACCAGAACCCTATTACCCCAAGAAAGTGCCTGGTCTACCAGCTTGGGGACAGATTCCAATACTGTGCTCTGCAACATGTTCTAAAGAGAGGAATTTGCAACATTTCAGCAACATTAAATTATTTTTAAAAGAAGGAACACAGAAATGATGGCAACTCACTCTGTTTTTACAGTGACAAGGTGGATGAGGTGATACCTTTTATTGGACCAATATCTGTTGGTGAAAGAGACAAGCTACAGTTGCATTTGTCTTAAAATCTCTCATCCTTGCATTGCTTCTGGAGCAGCTCCACTGCTGGTCGGAAGAATGGGGGAATAGAGGAGATGAAAAAGAAAATTCCAGAAACTTGTCTATACCAGCACTCCCATTGTGGACAAGGTGATTGAGATCAAGGCAAGCATGTGAAAATTCCAGTGCTACGAATAAAGTTGATAATATGCGGACCAGCTTTTAAGAAGCAGAAGACTTTGCACAGTAGCATCAGGAGTTCAAATACATCTAGGAATCTTTCAAGCAGACAATTCAGATGCAGAGGTTTGTGTAGATATTGTGATTTCTCCCTGAGAAGAAAAAGTGGGTTGTTTGCTACAGTTGCGCTTCATATTAATTTTATTAAAAACTGGAGGTACATTCACACCCAAACTCCACATCTGCAGCTGGTCAGAGAAGCTTCGGTGGGACCCATTTTTCTGCTGGAGAAGGCAGTTCCATCAAAATCAAAATGCTTAGTGAAATTATGTTGATTTCACCAAAATTTCATTTTGAAGAAAATCCAAGGGAAGAAATACTCTGACAATATCAAAATGTCCTGTTTTGACATTTTGGAATTAAACATTTTAATTTTTCATTTTGAAATGACTTTTTAAATTTTGTATTGCATTATATATTGTAATATAAAATTTTAAAAGATCAAAATCAAAAAGCAATGTTTTGATTTTGTCCAGTCTAAAAATTTTAATCAATTTGATTTAATCAATTTAAAAAAAACAACATTTTTTTTTTAAATTAACCATCATGGAGACTTTTGGTATTTTGGTCCCACCCCCATTCAGAGTAAAGACAAACTTTGAAATCTCAAATCCTTTATGAAAAGGGATTTCTGTTATTTGCACAGCTCTACCCACATTTCCCAAAACTCCGTTTATAATCTTCACAACTGGCCCAATTTTCACAAGGGGTTGGACCAAAACTCCAGATCTGAACAGTTCAGATTTTCACAAAGTTTTGATCTGGAGATGAACTTCATTGCTTGTGCTCGTCCCTGTTAAAAACTTGATTACAGGTGCCAGCTTTAGGAGAAGCTGGTAGCTTGCTGAGAATAATACTCAATTAGTAGATGCTGAGGAGGGAAGTGCATACAGTTCATGGAGCTCAGATTAGAGATTGGGAATTGAAATACCCCATACTTGTAAAATTCCCCATACCCCACAGAGACCTGCAAAAATTCAAGTCAAGTAAGAGAGAAGAGTGTAATGGTGAGGGAACAGAGAATGGATAAAGAGGATCAAAGAATGGGATCTGAGAGAGGAGACTGTGAGAGGGACAGAAAATAGAGAGGAAAATGGAAGCAGAGAGTGAAAGGAGAAAAGAAATGAGAGAGGAGGGGAAAGAAAAAGGAGTGGGAAATAAATAGAAAAAATATACAGGGAAGAGAACAGCAAAGAAGAGACAGAAGGAAAAGCTGCAGGGAAGAAGATTTATTAGAGAGAAAAAAAAAATCCCAGTTTGCAGAAATATGTCGTGGATGATTTTTATTTTATACCCTGCTGACGATTCGTAGGCTGACGGTATATGACGTTGGCGGATAACATACGGGCTCCTTCTGTGCTCTTCTGAAGAGCTTCTAGTGTCCCTGACAACTTGTTCTAATTGCTCAAGTTCAAACACTTCTGATGTTCTGTGTGGCTGAGAGCACTTTATAAAAGGTTGATGCAGCAAAGCCTTCTCTCTGTAGTATCCATGGACTTGCTGTTCTCCGCAAATGCCAAGGAGTGTCTTTTGTATTGCATGTTGACAGCTTATCTTATTTCATCCAAGAGCCAATACTGTAAATATGTTCAGATCAGAAACATTATTAGGCTTGGGGGAATTGGTTGGGGAAAATAAAAATTGCCTCATACTCAGTTTTTGTACATTTTAAATTGGCCTCAGAGTGTTTTTTCTAGGCTAAGAAATGTTTGGCTAAGCGCTTCATTCTGTCCACCAAGCAGGTCTTCACCCTTTATCAAAACCCATCTTGGGCAGAGCAGCTGCTGTCTTCAATTCCAAAGAGCAATAAGAAATGGATTCTGGGGCTTCAAACCTCCAGAACCTAACAAAATACAAGGGATTTAAAGGAGCAGCCAGGAAAAAGATGTGCATAGTGAGTACCTGACCACATTGGAATATTATCATGGGGCTTATTGGGAGCTTGTGGTTCAGGCAGTCAGCGTGGGAGTGACAGGGCTTTTGGGAATAAAAAAAAGAATTTGAGCTGGGAAGCCTTTGGGGGTAAGCAAAGAGAGATGAAGTTGAGAAATGCTGCGTATCTTCTGAAAGTTGAGGAATGGAAGGGGAGGGGGGAGAGGGAGTAAAGAAATTGCTGAGCTCTGGGATTTGGGGCTCAATGAAATTAGAAAACAAAAGATGGGTATGGAGAAATGGTATGATAAGATCCCAAGAGCAAGTAGAAATATATGGTTGGGCTGAGAGAGAAAATAGGTGTGCAATGGGGAAAGGGAACCATTATGTGGAGTCACTTTCACACTGCAACCTAGAAGACACATACACACTGCTCTCTTTTTTGTGACAGTTTTGGGTAATTTAAAATGAAAGTATGCTTAGCCTGGAAGTACCTGTTTTTCTCTTTGTGTAGAGGAGTATAAGAGGTGAATTGTAGAAGGTCACCTAAACAAGCTTTTGCAGAACAGCTCCTGCTTGTTCTTAAGCTTAACTCTTTGGGCAGTCTTTAAAAAAATACATTATAAAGCAATGGACATACAGTAGGCCTGGAAACTTTTGTCTATCTCCCTTCTTTTCATGCTTTAACTATTTCTCAGGCAGGACAATAACAAAAGCACCTTTGTTAACAGGGAAAAAAGAATCTAACTTAACAGCGTCTTTTGTGGGCTGGGAGGTTTTGGAAATTTTAGACATGGGTCACCCCTCCCCAACGCTAATCTAACCAACAAACGTGTGTATGCAATATGCATGGAACAAAACCTTAATACAAGCAACGATTTCCCTCTGGGTTCCCTGAAATATTCCCCAGGGTATATTGTAATTACATACGGTATAAAGAGAAGCTGGACATGTAATTAGCATTTGTACTAGACAATGGATGCACAGCTGAATAACTGGTTTTCCAAAGAGCTGGGGACATACCAACTATAAATTTTCCAAAGCCAAATTTCTTTTCCACAAAGAAGTCAAAAAGAGAACCAATTTTCTGAACTTGTGGGACCTACCATCTCCTCTCTGTGCTTCGGATAAAACAATAATCACATATGTTATGGTAGCAACTAAGGCCTCAATTGACAGTGTGTGTTAAGTGCTGTACATACACGTAACAAGGTCCCTGCCCCAAAGAGCTCACAATGTATTTAGAGAAGGCAGACAAATGGCAGACACTCATTCGTCCTTAAAGGTTTTTAGTGTGACTGAAACAGGCCTCTCTGTTGCACAGCTACTGAAATGATTTACATACTGCATATCACCACAACAAAGATTCATTGTACAAACAGGGCCAGTAAAAGTTAATCTGTAGTTTAAACAGCCCCATCTACTCATAAAACTGAAAGATTATAACAGCAAGATTTTTCTTCCACCTGTTTGCTAATGTTATAAAAAGGCACTACAAAGGGAACAGCAGTGGTACATCCTGACAGACGACAGGAGTTGGCAGATGTTTTTTAATTAAAAGAATTCAGGTAATGAAATGATACCAATGGTAGACAAGAGATACAGAAATAACACACACACACACACACACACACACACACACACTCTGTTAACTATGCAGCACCTGTTCACCAATTGTTCTAAAGCCATTGTCAAAGTAAAGATACTTAAAAATAGATATGATACAAGTCCCATCTAATATAGGGATGACCTATAAATGACCCATGATTTTAGTGAGCAAGTATTGACTTAACGTATTTTGCTGCTAGCCTAAGAAGTATATGCTACAGAGGAAGCCTGGTTACATAGTTGCTTTTTAAAAAAATTTACCAAGCTCACTGGGGTATTATGAGGATTAATTCAATGTTTTTAAAGTACTCAAATGGAAGGCTCCATACAGGAGCAAAGTATCATGTTTGTATCGTTCATAGTTGCTTTAGTTGATATTTCTGGGCGTGTCACCTTCTCGCATGCCGACAGTTAGGAAATTCTATGTCATCAATAGATATTCTGATTTGTGCTAAATTCTTTCAAGAAGGAAGTTCTCAGAAATGTCATTAGGAGACTGGGTGAAAAGGGGGCATTTTTATTATTACTTATTACTAACTGCATTTGTTGTCCTCACTCAATGGGTTTGAATGGTGCTTTCCAGCCAAACACAAAAAATCATGTCTATGCCCTGAGGAAATTACAATCTAAGATCCCTGAACCTGTAATGAGCTCTGCCTAGGCACTGGAGTCTGCACAAAGTTCATTGCAGGGTTGGAGTCTGATCCATACAGCAGACACCTGCAAATCCCACTGACATCATTGGGATTAGGTGCAAGGCTCCACCTGCTTTGGTCAGATTGCAGGATCTAAATACCTCTGAGTGAACAAAAATCACCCATATATCCTCTTATCTCAAATATTTAAAGTTAGAAACAACTTCAGATGGAAGAAGAATAATCTAAGAGAAAAGATTCAGCTACTTAACTACTGTCTCTGCTGCAGCCATGTGTAGCAATAGAATGCAATGGCCAATGTTCCAGCAGGGGAATAAAGAATGTGGAGCAGTAATGGAGATATTTAGCACCAGATTAGCCCGTGCATATAGACACACAGACAAGAAACATAAAGTGTCTGTCTCCTCCCCAGTTTATTCCCCTTCCCTACAGTTTACTTAGTGAGGGGGAAATCTCAAAAAATCTTGTGATTCAGTTCAGCTAAGCCTCCCCAAAGTTCAGATAGTTTTGTGCTGGAGGCATAGGAATGGGAATAGGACGACCTGGGTTCTATGCCTGACTCTGCCTTATATTTTTTTATGGTGGAGAATGTCCTTTCATCTCTCTTGCCTCCATTTCAACATCTGTAAAATAAGGATAATGATAACTGCCCCCTCATGGGAAGAATGTGAGGATAAATTCATTATTTGGAATAGGGCGTTTTGAGATCCTTGGTTAGTATGTGCTATAAAATTATCCTGAATTTCCTGAGTCTGCAAAACAAACGTGTAACTGGTTCATGAGATTTCTGGTACTTCCTACTCCTAGATGTGCTGGGAATTCTCTGAAATCAGCTTTGTTTATGGTTTGTCGCCACTTGTGATTTGAATCCCAGTGAAGTTTCAGAAATGCAGAGATGTGTAAAAACGAAAAATGGGAGTGTCAGTTCTTATCATGCAGCTCATCCCTAATTATAACCCTTCTGATTATCTTTACTACAGACCTAGGAACTGTGGGAAACTGGTGACATTTCTATGTTTTGCATAAATATCCTTGCTGTTTCATTTCAGACAATTTTGTGCCCCTCAGATTGCTTATTTTTACAACAGAGAATGTGAAAATTCAAACCGGGAATTTCAAAGCAACTATTATGATGCAACAGGCCCATTTTTACTTGTAAATGTGCTCAGTTTCACTAGTAAAAGAATCCATGTGTGAGGAAAAAATTAATGGAATGTGGAAATTGTCTGTTTTCAGCTTCTTAGCCCCTTCAAATTGCCTTTCCTTGTAAATATTGCACACCTTTTTCTATACAGAACCTACTTTCTACCTTAGAATCTTTGCATACAGTCACCTAGAGTTCATGTAAATGATGCAACTCAGAGTGGCTGGCTGGGTGGACAATAAAACAACAATGCAGCCATTTAAGACCCCCTTCCTGAGACTGTGCACGTTTTCTCCATGCAAATCCTGCGGTAGCTTCCATGACTTCAAGAGCTGGGAGAACCTAGCTGCATTCTCCCTCGTAGATTCCCTCTTAGGCATGGCAGTGGAACCTACAGCTGAATGACTGAGCTGGCTTTGAAATGGTTTTGTTTACTTAGAAAGGGAGACTGTGTTTGCTTGCATCTGGCAGATTAAAACTATGGCAGAGGAGGTTAGATTTAAGGCACTTTTTGATTACTCAAGTGTTGTTAATGGTTCTTGAAATGCATCTGCAGCTGGCCTTGTCTTGTTTAGTCTGGGCATTGTCCTATTATTAAAAAAAAATCCCCTTCCTTCATGTGTGGGATTTATCATTTTGCCTGTCATCTCCACAAGAGTTAATCTCCCAGCAGAACAAGGTGTAAGGTTCTATGTTTGAATGAGCACAAATGATCCTTTACTGAATTACTAGAATCACAGAGCTGAAGAAAGCATTAAATCTCAGATTCTTGATTGTTTTTTGTTACTCTTTGCATCTTTTCAATTATTTTGATATTTAACAAATATAATAGTTTATCTCCTTTGTGGATATATTTTTCAGTGGGTTTGCACGAGTAGAGTCTTCTGTTATTATTCAAAGGCAAGAAAAGGAAATCAAATAACATGGACAGAAATAGATTTCCATCTGAACTCTGGAAATGCCTGATCCTACTTCACTGAGAAGAGAATTGGGCCCTAACTAACTGCATGTGAAAAATCTGTCTAAGGTACTTATATGGTGCCCATTACTGTAGTATCTGCACACCTCACACCCTTTAAGGCTTTTATTCTTACAACACTCTTGTGAGATAGGAAAGTGCTATTATCTCCATTTCAGATGGGGAACTGAGGCACACAGAGACTGTTACAAAGTGACTTGCCCAAGGTCACACACAAAGTTGTAGTGGGGCAGGGAATTACATCTACATGTCTCAAATCACAGGCTAGCATCCTGATCATTGGAAAATCTTTTTTCTCTGCGAGTAGCTAACAATTGCTGCAAATAGATGCACTCATGGATTTTGTGGGTAGATTTCAGGAATTCATCTGAAAATCTGACCCAAACTAGCAAAGGACCTGTCATTCTCTCATTAATGTCAGTGGTCAACTTTCAGTGGTATCAATGGGAGCAGGATTAGGCTAAAATTCAGTTAAGCCTGAAATTCTTGCTTGCAATCCTTGTCAATCCATCTAGTTCAGTTATGCCTATTGAAGAATGCAAGGCAAATGATGGAATCAAGCTGAAAGTGAAGTTACAACATATCTGATAAATACTGCAATACATCCTTATCCTATCACATCAGACCTTAGTTATGGAGGAGTCCTTACACCCCATCATTATGTTCTTACTCAGTCATTGCTGTGAAACTTTCAAAACATATTTTTAAATGCTCCTGTTCAATAATGCTCAAGGATTTCTCTTGCAAACTGTTCCAAGTAAATAATATTCATGCTGTGAGACCAACTAAACCTCATATACATAAAGAAATTTCTTTCTTTCTTTCTTTCTTTCTTTCTTTCTTTCTTTCTTTCACATCCCTTGAGGAAAAATGTGTATGGATAAAAAAAATTTACTTATGATGTGCTATGTGCTTCTGTTCATTCTTTATTCATGCAGAAGTTTGTTCTACAGTCTTGCATCAGCGCCTGAGAAAACTCAGTCTCTTGCACAAATAGACATATAGGCAGTATACTCATGCACCTTTGTCTGCTGCAAGGGCATAATACCATGTGTTATACCATGCCTGAGGAACAGAGTTCTCAATAGAAGTTCTTGGCGTTGAGCTGTAGGCTACCTTTTAGGTATCCTAGATCCCAGTGTCTTGAAGATAAGGACTGTGATCTTGAACATGACATGATATTGTGTGGGGAGCCAGTGAAATGAATGGAGGACAGATCTGATGAGTTCATGATCGCCTGTGTTGCTCAATGAGAGTTTTGTCCAAGTCCAGACCTGCAGGGCTTGGTGCTGTGCTTCTTTTTTTTAATAGTGGGACTTAAGATCATATCCTAGAAGTTTCTGACCAAAGATGGGTTGCAATGACGCCTTTAGAATAATCAAGGTCTTATCTCATAAATATATTTCTAGAATCCAATAATTTCCCATCTTCATATTTTCCAGTGCACAATAGCAGGTGTTGCTGAGGCATAAGTGTCTGTAGTTTAAATCCATATTCATATGTACATATTGTAACTATATCCCAAGAGCAGTTACAGTCCCCTGTCATTTAAAAAAGTGGATATTTAATGCAATAGATCGCTTGAGCCATTGCAGTCTATGAAGAATGCATCAGTACATAAACACTTTTTAACAAGTGAGGTATTGACATGATGGACTAAAACTATCTATCAAGATCTTATTGATCTGTGGCTCACTAACCTAAGATACTTCCAATTCAGTTGTCATGAAAACACTTTGGGTATGTCTATACTGCAATTTAAGCCCCGGGTTTGAACTGAAGCTCAAATGTAACCTCCCTACTGTCTACAGACAAATTGCACTAACTCAGGGCTCAGACCCAGGATCCCATGGAGGTGGAGGGTCTGAGTAAAGGGGGACCCAGGATTCAAGCCCTATTGCTTTGCAATGTAGATGCAGCCTCACTGGACTCATGCTCTTGGAGTTCACCAAAAGCATCCCACAATTTCATGGGCCAACTTCCTTTTTCCTCTGGACAGTCAAGTTTGGTGGACAGTCAAGTTTTCCCATACTGCACCACGAACAAAGGATGAGGGTGGCCATGTTTTGGGATGGTGCTAAGAAGTCTGGGATATGCATGGTTCGATTTAGGGCCACATAATGCAGTATAGATGATAAAGCTCCAATTTGGGACCCAGGGTTCAACAATTCCTTACCTGGGATTACTGTAGATGCTCAAGCCCTAGGTTAACAAACCCTGGACCTGTTAACTTGAGTTCTATTAATGCTGGGCTTACATTGCAGTGTAGGCATAACCTCTGAGGGTGTCCACACAGCAAAGAAAAACCCGTGGCTGACCCGTTCTAGCTACGTGGGGCTCAGGCTGTTGGGCTGTTTCGTTGCTGTGTAGACTTCTAGGCTCAGGTTGGAGCCTGGGCTCTAGGACCCTCCACCTCTCAGGGTCTGAGAGGCCGGGCTCCAGCCCGAGCCCAGAAGCCTACACAGCAATGAAACAGCCCCGCAGACTGAGCCCCATGAGCCAGCTGTAAGTGTCTATCTGCTGTGTAGACATACCCTTAGTCTACATACTAAAACTCCTCACTGAGTTTTTTGGAAACAAGTTACTCCAGAGTGGCAGGAACTGATTCTTTAATGTCAGTGTCATTCTCAATTGTATTTTTGTTGTTTTTCATTGAAATACTAATGGAATTTTATCATGTGACTTCTTCCTTTTTGGGGGGAACCATACCAATTTTCTAGGCTAAGGAATTGAATTGAATGGGAGTTTTGCTCAAGTAAGGACTGCAAAATTTGGCTCCAAGACAGATGTGTGATCACCTTCCCATGCTGCCGTTAACTTCCTTCCTTCCCCGCTTTAAGCTCCAATCCTGCTTCTGCATGGAGTTTCATTGACTTCATTGAAACTTAGTTGTGGGAGCAAGGGCCCACATGGATGGATCAATTGTAGAATCAAGGCTATTATGATGAATGTGGAGTAGGTAGTTCACGATTATTCACCTTCCATTCAGTGTTCACACTCAGTCATGGTAGAGCTTGAACTGCCCCAAATCTTTGCCTCTTGCAGTTTGGTAAGTGCTTGAATTTTGAGCTTCCTCCACTCCACTGCAGAGCAGCACACACAACAGAATGTGAAGGGGAAGCGGCAGTAGGCTAGGACCAATCTCAGTGAAGAGCCCTTATTCATCCTTCTAGGAAAGAGGGTTACAATGGTGACCACCAGGTGAAGGGAGAATGCCAGCCAGGCACCAACAGCAAATGCTTGAAATATCAGTATTCTTACGTGTACTAATGGTTGGGAACCCACAGCTGTAGACTGATGACAAATGGGATTTTTCTTTAATTAAAATAATGTGTTATGTTAATTAAGCCTCACAACACCACTGCGAGTAGTGAGTAGTGATAGTAAGTAAGTATCATCTCCACTTTACAGATAGAAGGAGTGAGGCAGAGGAGGTAAGTGCCCAGAGGGGAGTCTATGTTAGTGCCATACAAGGGTTTCTTGTATGCTTATGCTTGTAGGCTTATGCTTAGACTACTGAACCATCCGTCTTTCGTGAATGCACCAAGTGTTAGCATTTTAAGCAAGGAGGCTGAGATTTTTCAAACCTGCCTAAGGGATTTGGAAGCAATTAATTTTAATGGGAATTGGACATCCTAGTTTCTTAGGTGTCTTTGACAATTTCAGTTGTAAAGTTAATTTGGTGTTGCATTTAGAGTTTAAAGCGAGACAGACCCTTTTTTTACTGTTTTTGTTTGCAATTGCTGGTTTTTGTTTTTGTTTTGTTTTTTAAATCATTCCTCAGCTGAAAAAGTCTTCCCACTAAGTTTTAACTCACTTGGTATTTTAGGGTGGAAAACAGGAATTAACAAACTGGAAAAAACTGCTGACACAACATACATAACAGTTCTGATTGAAGGGACCGATTTTTCATAATATCAATCAGTTTGCAAAAAAGAAAGAAAGAAAAAAGCTTCACAGAGCAATTTAAATAAACAACAGTGTGATGTGTTGCTAATATTTTCTAATTTTCATAGGAGCCACCATCTTGGCAATATCGTGTTGCTTAGGAACTAACAAAAACATGTCTTTTTTTGTTTTTTTGTTTTTAATGGTGCCTTTGTGCCCTGATAGTTTTCCAAGTTGGCAGCTGTAAGGAAAAACTGTGATTCAGCCCATCTCTCTCTCTCAAGTCTGAGCAGAACAGATAAGAACTTGTATGTCAGAATACAAAGTTTACTCAGCACGAGTGGAAAGCTTTTGATGTCTGCTGTCCAATCTACCCCACCATCTTGGAAAGTTCAATTACACACACTATAGATCCATTAATAAGAAATAGACTTTCCCCCCACATTCCTATTACTTACAAATCTGAATAATAGAAACATCAACTGTTAAAGCTAGCAAGGAATTGTTTTCAAGGCTGACATAGGCGTTTTTTTTTTTTTTTTTTTTTTTTTGCACTTGTCTAATAGCAATAGGAGAAATGCTTAAGAAAATTAAGCAAGAAAATTATAAGAGAATTATACAGTACAGGCATTGTAATTATGGGTTATTCCTTGCATGTATTTTTTGTGTGCTGCACATCAATTAAATGATAATGCACAATACCTTTATATAGTGTATTTCAGTCTGAAAGCTGCCAAAGCACTTAAGTATGTACTGTTTACATAACATACTGTGTATGCATATATCTCGTCTCTATAGATATCTTCTGTGTTAGCCATTGGTACCATTTATTAATAGCAATTTGTGTCTTCCATCCCCAAATGCTTCCAAACATTGATAAGTCTGACCACACAAGAAAGGTTTTATTATGCCCATTTTACGATTGGGGGGCCAGCTGCTCAGCTGCTGCTGTAAATCAGCACTTCACTGAAATCAGTGGAGCTCTGCCAATTTATGCCATCTGAGGATATGTTCCAGGGGGAGCCAAGGTTAATCAAATTGCCCAAGGCAACCCATTGCAGAGCCAGAAGCAGAACCCAGGTCTGTCATTCCAGAACCCTGAACCCTGTGGTGTTCTTTAACTACAAAGGCATTAAAGCAGGTAAAACAGTATACTTTATAGTGTAAGTCTTCTCAGTGTCTTTTGAGCTATGCAATTCATTGTTTACTTGGCATGGAGAAGTTCCTTTCAGTTGAACAAAACCCAGCCGTAATGTTAAATACCATAGTTATCAAATATTAAAATGAGTTTTCTCTGCTACTGCTGCTGTGTTCTTTGAAGGAGCAGGGCCTTTGTTCTAGGAAATAAAGTCACCCAATCAATATACAACTAGTGAAGTCTCACATGGTCTACCTTTCACTGAGCAAACCTTGGACAACAAAGCAGAAACCTTCATCTTTCATCCATAGTGGGTTCTCAAGGAGACCAGTGTTTGTGATTTTTTTTTAAAGACTATTCTAAAGGGTCACTTAGACTACACTCAGTAGCTAAGCAAAATCGAGGCAGACAGGAAGGAATACAACCTTTAATTGGAAATCAGCAATCTTAATAAATCTTAACAAATCTAGCCCCTGGTTTTGTTGTATATGTGCCCCTGAATTAGCCATTGAGTGATGAAAGACTGATCGAAAGCACACAATTTAGTTACATAGAAAACTGCTGTATAATGGTGTGATTTTTTCAAGTTTTCCTTCTGATGCTAAACCCATGTCAAACAACATGAGGGATTTGAATAACATCTGGGTGTGGTGTTGAAACTGTTTCCTTTTTTTTCCCCCCCTTCCACTCTCTCCACCTCATAGTTTACCTCTCACCATTCAGCTGTTTACCTTTCTTATTAGGAGGATGTGAAAGCTGAATGATGTGTACCATTCCTTGGCCACGATGCCAGGGATATAGGAGAAAGATTGATCCACATTCCATCAATGGAAGTGAGAGAGGTGAATTGAGTTATATACTGACCCAAGCATATTTGGATGCTTTCCTGACCAAAATGTATGGGACTTGCTAAGAAATAGGGATGGGAGAGCATTTAGAATTCAACGGTTCTTGAATGGCTGTGACATCATAAAGCTTGGAACGCCCCTAAGCACACTTTATTGCCCTGTCATTTGATATAAATAAAGTCACATGTAAGAGTCAGAGAGTATTACTGTAAATATTGCTACAATGAAAGGACATAGATGAGCATACCTTATAGTTGAACAAAAGTCTTGGTTGTTATAAAATTGCTTATTGTTCTAAGGTAGTATTTAAAACATAGCAAAGGGCAAGCCACAGGACTAATGGGATATGCAGCTGTGTTTTAAAGAGTTAAGCTTTTGGAATATCAAACTTTTCAATGGAAGGGGATGGATACCATTTGGAGGCTGAAAATAACACTTGTGCTAGTTGGCCAAATAGGCAGATGCTACTTATGACCAAAAAAAATCAAGGACAGAGTGAAAGTGTGAGCTGAATGACTGGTTCTACAGTTAGGATTAGCAGTTGGGAGTGATGGGAAGCATATTTTACTTACTTTATGCAGAACACTGTATATATTTTAGGGCTGTGCACTGTTAATGTGTTACTTTTGTTATAAATCAGGATACGATTTTCTCACTGAATTCACGGAGTTCATGGATTCCGTGACTTTAACGGACCTCTGTGACTTCCGCCCCCACTTCAGCAGCAGGTTAGAGCAGTGGCCGGCGGTCAGCCCCCATGGCAGAAGCAGCCCGGGGGTGGTTCTCAGACTGTTATTCCCCCCCCACCTGCCCCAGGTATTTTTAGTAAGTCACAGACTGGGCATGGGCTTCCTTGAATTTTTGTCTATTGCCTATGACTTGTCCGTGACTTTTACTAAAAATACCCATAACAAAATCTTAACCTTAGTTATAAGGAAAGCAGAAATGTGGCCTAGATTCATCTTGGGCCAGATCCCAGCTGGTGTAAATCAGCACGGTTCCACTGACTTTAGTGAGTCTACATACTGATTTTCAGCAGCTGAGGAGCTGGCCTATGATCTGGTCTAACAAAGCATGTGGTTTATATTCTGAAATCCTTAGATGGTCTAACCTGGATCTGCATTGTGGCCCTGATTCTCATTTACCTTAAGGTTCCATTACATTGCTCTGTGTAAATAGGGTTGTTCTGGAGTCTCCAGGAATTAATTAATCTTTAATTAATTAAATTAATTAATCTTTAATTAAAGATTATGTCACGTGATGAAACCTCCAGGAATACGTCCAACCAAAAACCTATGTGTAAAGGAGCTTAAAAGGTGCTTTAGTGTAAATGAGAGTCAGGCCTTCGGTCTCTGATTGCTACCTATTTGCAACCCTTGAAAACTTAGCATAAAATGTTTAATGTATGTTTAATTAATCTGTGTTTGGATTGTATACAGCAAGCTTTGCAATAAACCCATAAGTATCTCAATATTCAGTATTGTATAGGAAGTGTCTCACATTGCCTACTACAATGAAAACCTGCAAATGCACCCCTCTTATTTGAGGTCTATAGAGATCATCACTAGAAAGTGACATAATTTTTGGTCTAGACTTTCCATGGCATTTGTAATTTGAAGGTATTACACTGTATATGGTTCTCTTATTTCCCAGATTCTCCTTCCAAAGAGAGGAAACTCGTAGGCTGATGTTTTGACAGTAAAGCAAATGTCAACTGCTCTTTTATAAATTCTGACAAGATATTGTATGTAACATTTATTTAGTTCTATGTGCGTGTTGCCAGCAACACTAGCTACATTTCTTCAGCAAAAATAAGTGTCCAATCAATCATATGATCTGGGCAACATTTATTTATATCTCTAGTGTGTCATAACCGAGTATTGCTTGTCATTTCTTGTCTGATCTACAAATATTACAAAAGCAATTTTCTGTCAGTCTAGGGCTTGATCACGGGTGACCTCTAACACCTGGGCATATTCACTTGAGAACCTCCAAAGCCTAAGAAATACTTACTGGTGTTGCTCTCTTTCGCCTATACCCCTCCAATACCAAAACTAACCCAACTGATGGTGTGCCAGTCACCTTCTTTCCGCATCCCTCCATTTACCCTAATGTTATGTGCCTTTTGCCAGTTTCTAAATGCTCTAAAGAGGAAAAAGTTATCTTTCTCTATTTTCAGCTGAGAGATATGTGAGCCTGCGGAACCTCCCGCTTTCTTCTCTCTCTCTCTCTCTCAGTTTGGTCTCTATTATTACAGAATGTACCTTTTTTTTTTTATTTATTTAAAGTGTACAATGAAAACAGAGTGCCAGCTGCATCTTTGCTGAAAGAGCAGCCTGAGTTAGCACAGCAGCCTTGGAGCACACTGGGAAACTGTTGATGCTGCAGCCCCTATGACTATGAGAATATCGCTCTCTCTGTTGTTTTTTTTTATCAGGAACTCATAGCTGTTGGCTGTGTGATTGTGGATTTTTCTGGATTCAAATTTATTTCCCCCTCCCCCCCAAATACCAGATTTATCTTTGAAATGTACTCACAGATGGTATAAATCATTTCTAAATGTCCTCAGTCCAGTGCAGTTTCTTAGGAATTCCTCTTCCCCTGTTTTGCAAAATGTTTTTTTCTTTGGCGTATTCAAGTGACCTTGGCATGTCTTACAACACTCAATATCGGAAGGCTTTAGAAAACTCATATCTCAGAAGTGTCTGACATTACATTACAAGAGGATCTGTAAACCTCCATGAGATGACGAATGTCTTTTTTAAACAACAGACCAAGACTTCATTTAAATTAGTAACATGGAGATTAGAGGAGTTCTCACAGGCTGAACTGCAACCACGCCAGGACTCCAGGAATATCAGTCACATGAAAGCTGTTAAGTTTGAGATGGAAATAAATCAAGGAGCTTGTAAAAACTGTCAGCAGGTCAGGGAAGTTTATGAACTCTTGCTGTATCTAATCATAAATCATAAGAATAAGCTAAAACTGAGAAGAAAAATGTCCTCTTTTGTAATCTAATGCTGTCTGTTAAGGCAATAAAACTCAAATGAAATGCATGCATTGCAATTTTTAGTTGATACTTTACATTATTACCAAAGTGAAGGGAGAATTTCAAAGTTATAAAAGTGAGACAAATGAGAAGTGAGGCTGTGTCAGTTGGCGTATCCAGCCTGAACCGCCTCTTGCTTCTGCCATCAAAAAGCATTGATCCAGGAAAGCTCTTAAGCCGGTGTGAAACTTTAAACATAAGTAGTTCCATTGACTCTCTCTCTCAAATGCTGTTCATGTAGGACCAGATTCTTCCTAATACCCTTATTGACAGTGAATAATACCTTATTCCACAACCAATCCCACTGAAGTCAATGGGACTACTCATGGACGAAGGTGTTCAATGGAACAGCCTCATATGGTTAAAGTTATGCATGTTTGGGTTTCTTGTTGGACTGGGGCTTATCTAAGGAGGAGTAACACCACTGAAGTCATTGGAGGTACACTGCTGTAAAATTAGTATGAGTTCAGCATCGCGTCCACCATGTTTTTAACTCTGTGCTTCTTCTCAACCCTCTCCTCATTCCTAATCAAAATGAGAGGCGAAGCAGCAACTGCAGATGTGTGCTCATTTTAATATTAATAACAATATGAAAATAATTTGTTGTTGAGCCTACACATTTAATGGACCATCCGGCTAACTAACACATACCAACCATCCTCCTATGTCTCCTTTAAAATCCCCCTGAATATCCCTCTTGTCAGTGAAGAAATCTTGGTGTAAATACCACAATTACTATATAAATCAGGTATGGTTTTGTCCTGTTTTGTACCCCTGGTGTCTTAATATCCCAATCTTGCAATTTGCCCTGTGCAGATGTAGCCCTATGCCTGTGCAGAGCCCCATTGACTTCAGTAGTACTCTGTGCAGGAGTGAGGGTTTGTGATCACATTGCAGAGTCAGGGTCTTAGGCTGTAAGATCTTCCTGGGATCTGTTCTTTGTTTGCCATACCTTTGTAAAGCACTGTGAACATGTACAATACTATGGGCCAGATTCTGTGAGTCCTATTCATATTGAGTAACGCCTTCGTCCATGAGTAGTCCCATTGACTTCAATGGGATTCGTTGTGGAATAAGGTATTATTCACTGTCAATAAGGGTATTAGGAAGAATCCGGTCCTACATGAACAGCATTTGAGAGAGAGAGAGAGAAGAGGAAGAAAAAAGCATGTCAAATTGAAGTAAACAGAATAAGAAGTGTTTTAGATAAGATCTAGTTCCTCTGCTTGTTAACAGCATTGTTCTTACTGGTCTTGAAATCACTTGGGTAAAGAATAATGTGTGTGTGTGAAGCACAAACCATAATATATATGTGTGTGTGTGTGTGTGTGTGTGTGTGTGTGTGTTTCATATATATATATCTGGGCGTGAAACACAGGGAAAATGTGCCACCTCAGAAACATACGTCAGTGATAAAGAAAACTTGCAGATGTAATAAAGAAAATGATGACTTACTACTAAAATACTAGGAACTTGCACAACTGCTAGGGCCTGATTCACAGCCAGTGAAGTCAATGACTGAGTCCCATTGGTTTAATTGGGGAATAAAATTGAGCCCATGGTAAATGACCTTTGGAAACGGACTGGAAATCATTCACTGGCTCCAAAGATACTTTGATTGGGGGTATTGTTCCTGAACATGCTTCTACTTCTGTACACAAATGAAAATTACTGCACATTCTTTTTTCTTGTGCAATTTTATATACCATTCAGCAATAGATGTAAGAAAATATTCCGAAAAAGCATGAAATTGGACTTAATAAGTTTTTCAGTGGTCATAAATTCCTTTCATTGTACTCCCTATGGGCCACATTGTGAACCCTCTGCTCACATTGCTGAGAAGTTACTCACCTGAGCAGGCCTATTGACTGCAGTGAGACTATTTCTCCTTAGTGTAAGTAAGAGATGCACAATCTGGCCCTATGTCTATAAAAGCAATGTAATGGATTCATAGATTTTAGGGCCAGTAGAAGCAATTAGATGGTCTCATCTGACCTCAAATGTTGTCCTCCTAGATATAGCAGTGACCACTGTAATACTCCTTGTTTAAAGGAAAAAGCAAATGAGCCACAAGCCAGGGAAGCTCGAAACTCTAGATACCCTGGAAGGGGAGGACTGTAGCAACCTGGCTGGAGGACCAAGTCACAACAAGGAATCTGCAGCTCCTGGAGTAAGAGGAGCCACAGGGTGAGAGACGACACTGGGTGAAGAGACCGCCAGAAGAGATTGCAGCACCTGGAAGATGCTAATCCCCAGAGCTGCCAGGAGGAGGCATGCTTAGCGAGTGGACCCCATGACATGGGTGTTTCAGACTCAAGCATGTTTCCTCTTGGACTGGGTCATTAATTTCAAAGTACTATGGTTTCTCATCTTCCTGCCCAAAAGTCTTGAGACTCCACTTCTGAAAATTCATTTTTATATAGGAATTGCCGTATGGCAACAGGCCAATGTTCTGTCCTGTCCAGTGTCTCTAATGATGGCCAATACCGAGTGCTGAGGAGGAAGATAGAAAAGTCACGTGTTGCAGCCAAGTGTGTTGTACTGAAACAAAAACTAAAGCAATAGGATCCCACCCCCTTTCTGAGGAACATTTTTAGCTTACTGAAAATATTAGAGAGCAGGATCAGTTTCACTTTGTGGTGTGTGTTTATTGGTGGGGAAGAAGGAGTCTTTCAGATAGAAATTTCTGACTGGTATCTTCTCTGGATTCTTTTGGATGGTAAAGAAAGTGGAAGAAAAATCTCTGAGTGTTAGAGAAAACTGAATCGTACCCCAAATCCAACCGTTGGTACTTTTGCTATTTCTGTACAAAAGCAAGGGTGGTTCTTCAAATAGTCTATCCCTGACACAATAGCTGGCTTGCTCAGAACCAAACCATATGATATCTGGCCATGAGGAGATGCCACCCCTTTCCTCTACTACCAAAATATTCATTATAGATAGGAGGGCCAGCAGGCTGGTAGAGAGAGCAAGGTCTTTGAATGTGTTGTCAATAGGCCTTTAAAGCGGACATTTCCGCATTGCAGAAGATGTCTGTAATGTCTGCTATAGCATCTTGCCTACTTTATCAGGTTATGTTGTCAAATGAGAAACAAAATCACCAGTTACTGTTAACAGAGTGAGGCACTGAAAAATCATAATACAAGAATAACGTGGGCTTCCCAAATGCTTTTACCCATGCCCCTGGCTTTCAGACACATGCACACCAGCTCACACCCACATCCCTGCTACTCTTGCTGACCTTCTCCTCCTCCTGCTAAACACTCAGCCTGCTAAACAGCCAGCCTCTCCACTTTAAGCCCAGCTAGGGGCCTGATTAACCTCATGTGCGGATTGCCTGGCAAGGACTAATTACTTGTACTTCCTTCTGTCGCACTGAAAAACAAGTTTTATACTTGCCCTCCAGACACAGACAGGACATCAGGATTGTGAAAAGGCTATAAAACAGCTTTTTGTCAGTTTCTCGCCATTGTTATTAGAACAGGACCTTATGACTTCACTTCCTCTGAGAGAGGGTTACTTAGACAGGATAAAATACAGGTGCCCAGGTGCTCAGGCTATACGTTTCCCCCAAAACCAACCTAAACTGCTTTCAAGGGGAGAGATCAGAGACTCCTGTTTGTGTAAAGTTAGCCTTCTTGTTAAACATTTAGCAATCTGAATTCAACTACAGTAATGCCTCTAGTCTTTTGTTCAATGGACACAAATCTTTTAACAGAGTTGTAATGATATTAAAAATGAATGAAGAGCATACAATATTTAATTCTTTGCCTGTGATTCTTAGTACAGCACAGCTTGAGCTCAAAGTTTTCTGATGATACTGAAATTGAAGGTTTAGTAAATAATAAGGAAAACTGTAGTGGATATTGTACAGCATATCTGCAGGAGACTGCAAAAGGGAGTAAGGGAACAGGGAGCTTAATAAGTAAAATAAGATTTGGAAGTCACAGGCTATGAATGAAGTACAGTTGTTATGGTTCAGCATTTGAGGCAACAATGGGCATATGTTGGCAGTAGGGAATTTGGTAATGATATTTGATCAGAAAGATAAAGAAAAGATTATTAAATAAATCAAAAGAAGAACAAGTAGGGAAACTGAGATGGCTCACGGGATTGCCACGGTATAGCTCACCAGACTGAATCAGATCGCTAGTAGAGCTGGTTGGAGAAACTTTGATAGACCCATATTCCTTGTTTCCAAACATCCCGTTTCAACATTGCTGGAATGAAATATTTTGAGTTTTCATTTTGAAATGACTTTAATTTTTTTTAATATTTTTGAATTATATTTTACATTATAATATAATACAAAATAAAAAGGTCGAAATAAAAATAAAACATTTTGATTTTGTCTAAAAACATTTTGAATGATCCAAAATAACTTTTTAAAAAAATGTTTCTTCACAGAGAATTTTGACATGTTCCGTATTTAATCAGCTTCAGCATAAGCCAGATTTCAATTCTCAAAATCCTTTGTGAAACAGAACTTCTTTCTTCCACACAGCTCTAGTCAACAGTGAGTGAGCAAAAGTTTTATTAACTGATGGATGTTCAGTAGCAGGTATGGAATGAATTAGTGGTTTTGTTTTAGCTAGTAGTACACACGTAAACACAAAATGAAAAAAAATCTATTGATCACAATTGATTCCAATGAGCATTTTTGCTGGTTGACCCAATAATGATGTTAAGTACTGAATGGGCATGGAAATGGAACTCCTTTTGTAATCAAAAGAGATGATTGACAGTCACTGTAAATCCTGCCATGGATAAATACCCGGTTAAGAAACTGGAAACAAGGAATAAGAAATAAAAGGTGAATTTTCAGTGTGAAAAGGGGTTACTTATAAGAAGTCCCAGGGAACAGAACCAGGAATCAGTGTTGTGTGCTATCTTTAGCAACCTAAAATAGATTGAATAAGTGAATATGGTAGTACAGGGTGCTGATGACTCAAAAGTATATGCAGTAGGTCAGTTAGGAAGGAATGAGAGATGTGATTGGACAATATGATAGGGAAAATTCAATATTGACAGGCTAGGAAGGATTAGATTTTTACTGGTAAATGTTGATAAATGTCAAAGTCACCATACACAACAAACAAATGGAAAAATATTTCCATTGATAATGATAGAAATTTACAGATGGGCAAAGTAAGAAAAATGCTGCTTGAGAACTTACTAGAGTCTGACTTAAGGATATTTACTTTATATATTTTGACATGATGTTGACAATTTGTGTTTTCATGGTTATAAAGCTTTACTCTTTTGAATCTCAACATCTATTGCCATTAAATAATTATTGTCTAACCCCCCATAATTTCCTGCAACTGTAAAAATTTAAATCAATAATTTTAAAAAAATGTTTAAAATCCATAATTTTGCACTACTATTAAAATTTAAATAGCTAAAAAAAATTTAAATGTTTAAAATAAACACCAATATTATGGAATTTATAATTATATTTATGGAAATTATAAAAAACATAAACATTTAATTCCGCCACACCTTTTTTTGCCTCTGTCTTCACAGACAAGGTCAGCTCCCAGACTACTGCACTGGGCAGCTCAGAATGGGGAGGAGGTGAGCAGCCCTCAGTGCTGAAAGAACAGGTTCAGGACTATTTAGAAAAGCTGGACATGTACAAGTCCATGGGGCTGGATGCAATGCATCCGAGAGTGCTGAGGGAGTTGGCTGATGTGTTTGCAGAGCCATTGGCCATTATCTTTGAAAACTTGTGGTGACTGGGGGAGGACCCAGATGATTGGAAAAAGGCAAATCTAGTGCCCATCTTCAAAAAAGGGAGGAAGGAGCATCCGGGGAACTACAGACTGGTCAGCCTCACCTCAGTCCCTGGAAAAATCATGGAGCAGGTCCTCAAGGAATCCATTTTGAGGCACTTGGAAGAGAGGAAGATGATCAGGAACAGTCAATATGGATTCACCAAGGGCAAGTCATGCCTGACCAACCTGATTGTCTTCTATGATAAGATGACTGGCTCTGTGGATGTCGGGAAAGTGGTGGAAGTGATATACCTTGATTTTAGTAAAGCTTGTTGGCAGCTGGTAACAAGCAGATTGCCCTGTGTGTGGGTCCTGGGGCCAGTTTTGTTCAACATCTTCATTAATGATCTGGAGGATGGGGTGGATTTCACCCTCAGCAAGTTTGCAGATGACACTAAGCTGGGGGAAGTGATAGATATGCTAGAGAGTAGAGATAGGATACAGACCTAGACAAATTGGGAGATTGGGCCAAAATAAATCTGAAGAGGTTCAACAAGGATTAGTGCAGAGTCCTGCACTTAGGATGGAAGAATCCAATGCACAGCTACAGACTGGGGACCGACTTGCTAGGCAGCAGTTCTACAGAAAAAGACCTGAGGGTTACAGTGGATAAGAAGCTGGATATGAGTCAGCAGTGTGCCCTTATTGCCAAGAAGGCTAATAGCATATTGGGCTGCATTACTAGGAACATTGCCATCAGATTGAGGAAAGTGATTATTCCCCTCTATTCTGCATTGGTGAGACCTCATTTGGAGTATTGTGTCCAGTTTTGGGCCCCCCACTACAGAAAGGATGTGGTCCAATTGGAGAGAGTCCAGCGGAGGGCAACGAAAATGATTAGGGGGCTGGAGCACAAGACTTATGAGGAGAGGCTGAGGGAAATAGGCTTATTTAGTCTACAGATGAGAAGAATGAGGGAGGATTTGATAGCAGCTTTCAACTACCTGAAGGTGGGTTCCAGGGAGGATGGAGCTATGCTGTTCTCAGTGATGGCAGATGACAAGACAAAGAGCAATGGTCTCAAGTTACAGTGGGGGAGGTATAGGTTGGATATTAGGAAAAGCTTTTTCACTAGGAGGATGGTGAAGCACTGGAATGGGCTACGTGGAGAGATGGTGGGATCTCCATCCTTAAAAGTTTTTAAGGCCCAGATTGACAAAGCCCTGGCTGGGATGACTTAGAAGGGATTTGCTCTGCTTTGAGCAGGGGGTTGGACTAGATGACCTCTTGAGGTCCCTTCCAACCTAATATTCTATGATTCTATATATGGGCAAGTGCAAGGAAATGTATACGGGAAAGAACAAAACACACAGATGGATTCTTCATTCATTGTAACAATGAAAAGGTTTATTTGCTCTCTCCTGGCTCTGTGAATCTATTCGGTGTCCCTTTTGGCTTTAGCCTATGCCTAGATTGTGCAAGAATAATTTCTAGGAGTTCATAATCTAAACCATTAATTCCACTCTGTCACACTAGAAACTCAGACATTACACCTCTGAGCATGTCCAAAGTTAGCAGCGCAGCTGCCCAGCTGTGATGTCTGCTCTTTTTTAATATGGAAACTATCCTTCCTTGCAACATGAACATTTCTGCCAGTGTGTCCCCTTCATATTTCCTGAGTTAGAAGAGGGAAACACTATTTTGACACAATTCTGGATTAGATCATCATGACCTAACCTGATAGTTTAAATGTGGTTTCCTTACAATGGGGTTCAGAGAAGGGCAATGAGAATGATTAAGGGCATGAACAGACTTCAGAAAGGAGGTGAATAAGAGGGGATATGATAAGAGTACATAAAATAATGAATGGACTAGAGACGATAGATTGGGAGCTTCTGTTCTCCCTGTTTCGTAACATAAGTACAAGGGAATATTATAACTAATAAAAAGAAATACTTTTTCAACATATAATTAAACTGTGGATGTCATTGCAACAGTATGTTGCTGAGGGAAAGAATTTAGCAAGATTCAAAGAGGGCTTGAGCATTTATATCGATAACAGGAATATCCAGAGTTATATAATAGCAAATGGTAACACAACTTTTGGAAAGGCTATAATAAACCTGGGACATAAGAACTATCATACTGTATCAGACCAGAGATCCATATTGTACTGGCCACTATTAGACATGATACTGGACTAGCTAGAGTTTAGACCTAATCCAATCTGGTAATTCCTATGTTCCTCCCTCATGTTTCCTAGTCTCTAACTATTAGGGTGAGACCTTTATGGGACAGATGATCATACACTGGCCTACGGTTGGGTTTCTTCTACCTTTCTCTGAAGCGTCTGGTGCTGGTTAGTGTTGGAGACAGGATACTGAACCAGACAGATGTTGGATCTGATCCAGTATAGCAGTCCCCATGTTCCTGTTTTTGCAGAGCACCCAGCAACAGCAAGTGCTTACTACTCAACAGCCTTGCATAATTTCCTAATTTTTTCCCCATTCCCTAGATAATCTAACTCTAAATTAGAACTTGTCAAACTTTCTGTGAAATTTTTTTTGTCAAAAGTAGTCTTTTTAAAAAATGCAACATTCTGTGTTTTGAAAAAATTTCCTTGATATTTTTCCCTTTTTATCAAAATGTTATTGAAATTTTATCAAAATAGTTAATGAATTTTTTGTTTAATGAAAACCTGATTTAAAATATTAAAATATGTTTTTCAGTGCGTGAAAATATTTGGTAATGATTTTGAAGAAATTACAATAAAAACACAAAAATTCATATACATTCACTCACACAAAAGGGTACATTTTGAACCTTGTGAAATGGAAACAACTTTGAGGCTTCACTTTTGTGTGTGTGTGTGAAATTGTTTTTTCCATTTTTTCACCCAGCTCTGCTAAAAAAACCTTTCTCTATTTTACACCAGAATTCACAACCCAAGAATTACAAATGCAGAGCCATAGGTTCCGATTAATCAATTATGGCTACAGTTGGGAAAGCTCATTATTACTTGTCACAGTAACCTCCCAGGAAAAAGGGGTGGATGCCATTGCAGACAGGTCAATGAAGATGTCTTCTCAATGTGGAAGCGCACAGTTATATTAGCTGGGGCAAAAATGATAGGTGTTATCAATCCTCATGCTTCAGGGCATAATTTGATCACCAGACGTGGTCAGAAGAGATTTCTCACTGGGGTATAATAATGTAAGATTAGATGCATTATGTTGCTGAGCAGGAAAAAAAGTTTATGCCTTTCTCTAACTGATCCAGCATTGTCTACTATTGAAGATTAGATACTAAACAAAATGAACCTTTGATCTGATAGTTACCACACTTGCTGTATAAGAGGATGGGAGGAGGTAAGGAAAAAAAAGAAATGTACTTCTCAGGATAGTTGAGGGCTTTATCAGAAACTGCTTCAAAGATCAGTTCTTATGTCCACAAAACAAGTTTAAATTATGTGATGTGAGTTTGGGGTTAGCAGGTGCACTGTGTGTATGAACAAACCACCAGTGTTCCATTACTGATATTTTATTTTTATGCTAAACTTTGCAATTTACCGGCATTATTTAAGCTAATATGTCATTATTTTGCATAGTTACAATCTCTTATTAACCATGATATATTATTTCAGAAAAGAAGGATCAATAAGGCCTCTACAATGTTTACGTAAAAAAAATGACAGTCATATGGAAATCCCATTGTGTGTAGGCTTTACACAGTAGCTGCATTTTCTAATGATTTTTTCCCATTTTTTGCAGACTAATCAGGTTTTGATAACTATAATGACAATACAGTGTTTAAAGTGAACAGCGAAAACTAATCACAGCAAGAGTTACAGGAGGGCAAATAAATTGTCACTGCTGGTGGAATGTGAAAGATCACATCTTTGCCAGGTCTCCAAAAGGTGAAAATGTGGAATTTTCTCCTCACATTTTTTACTGAAAGGCTATTCTGTTCAGATTTAAAAAAAAAAAAAAAAAAAAAAGATTTCTTCTTAGCAGCTCATAGCCCGCTTCCGTCTTCAGCCACTGGAAAATCTATGTTAGTTGGAAAAACAAGTTCAGTGAAATGAAAGCTGGGTTTTGGGGACTTAATTTTTGTGAATTAAATTAATATTACTTGAAATCAGTAAAAATTGTGCAATTTCATTAGTTTACAAGGACACCAGCAACTTCAAAATCGCATTTTCATATCAAATTGTTGTACCTTGTATTGTTACAAGTAATCACTAGCATTACTAGAAATAAAAGCGAGTGAAGAGATTTTTCAATTTTGTTCCAACCCTGATAAGTTTCCTTCTGTCACCTTCCCTCCCCTTCGAAAGTTGAAGATAGGAATCTCCCTGAACCTTCATTCAGAACTCAGTTAGAAAATTTGTAAAAAGTCTGATTAACTTTTATGTATTTCTTTTACTTTCCTCGAATTGCGCTTTCTGGTATCAGGCAGTAGACATACCTTGGAAAAAATTGTTCCTACAGCAGAAGCTAGGAGGTGTAGTCTCCTCTGATATGTGTGTCTGGGCGACACGGCAAAAACTGCGAGCCAGAATCTCAGCTGGTGTACGTTGTCATAGGTTCATTGGATTCTGATTTATATCAGATGAGGATGTGGGTCTGAATTCCCCAATCACTGTCTCCCTTTTCCCACTTGGAGGGTTGCTTTGCATCATTTCATACTGGCTTCCTGGTCCATGTAAGGAAGGAAGTACTAAAATCCATAGTGACTCACAAATGGGGCATGATCATGGGGGGAGGGGTGGTTAACCTTATTCTGTGGGGAGCTGCAGGCCCAAAGGAGTTGTCTGTGGAGGAAGTGTTATGAATTTCATCAATTCAAGTTTGGAATGAAGTAGAAGGACATAAGGGCAATGTTTAAGATAAATGCATGTATGCCCCAGGGCTATGCATACCAGGTAGAAATAGAACTCTACGCAAAGAAAAAATGACCTGTACAGATAAACAAGGATGTGTAAAGAGTAACCAAGGGTAAGAAAGACATGTAAATTATAAAACATCAGGTATAGAAGAGGCCTGGACACATTACAGAATGGAGTTGAATGCAAAAAAGTGATAAGAAAAGCAAAGGCAGAGACTGAAAAGAAGATTGCACAGGAGGTTAAGACAGATAATGGGAAATGTTTCAAGTACATAAGGAGCATAAGATCAGTGAAGGAGACAGCAGGGCATCTAAGACATGGCCATGGTAATTTATTGACAACACATTTCTAAAAAAATGTAATGTATTCTGACCCTCGGTGCACTCACAAAAGGAGGACAGAGGACAGATGCCAGAGACAGACATAAATTTCCCAAGGGAGGAAGACGAAATACGGGAGGGTGGGGGGATGAAGGAGCAGGCTTACATAGAACCACCCTATGACCTTATAGAATGGGCAAACAGTGTCAGAATGGGATATTAATTGAAGAAAACAATTTCTTATCATTATGCCAGCTGAACTGAAAAGCTAGACAGGGAAAAAATTCTCTCATTTCAGACAGAGCTTCTCAGATGGAAAGTTTTGTTAGCCTTACTTGGGAGCTAATTGGTTTACACACTAAGATGGCTTTTGCCAAACTGATGTTGAGAGTCTTATATGCTTCTGGAATCACTGCTAGTGTTAATTAGTCAATTTATATAATGGATTGTTTTCCTGCAATCCCGAAATAAGGGAAATACTTAAACAATAACTGCTGTGGGGAGTGTGTACAAGGCAATTATTACCTCCCATGGCACTGATAAGCATCAAGGCTTTAAGCCAAGGTATTTTTACACAATGGGAGCCACAAGTATTGTGAATATATGAGAATGTATAGGAAACTTTATGATGTTACGAGGCCAGGAAGAAATATAGCTCTAAATACAGGTCAAATTACTTTTAAAAGTGTTTTATTTTACTACACATCTCCTGTAAGTGCTCCTGGTTGTTTATTCCATATAAAAGTTACTCTTTGTGTAAAAGCATTGCGATAGATCCTCACCTGGTGTAAATTGGTTTAGCTCCATTGAAGTAAAAATGAGTTTGGGGGAGTGTATTGAATAAGTTTAGGTATCCTTCAGCTATTTCCTAGGTCCTCAGATAGTCAGCCTATGGCTTTCAAGCTGTTTTCCTTGTCTAGACACAATAGGCCAGATTTTCTGGTCTGCTAAGGCCACTTTGCGTTATCCGTTGGACATTCCCAGTGGAGATTTTCTGCTACATAGGGAAACTCCACTGGGGTTCAGTTGGTGGAGGGGTGGACCCACCTCTTACAATGTTCTCTTGGCTGGGAGCAGGTGGGAGCATGATGGAGCTGAATTCTGATTTACCCAATCATTTACTGGTGTAAGTAGGGTGACCAGATGTCTTGATTTTATAGGGACAGACCTGATATTCAGGCGTTTTCTTTTATAGGTGCCTATTACCCCCCATCCCAATTTTTCACATTTGCTATCTGGTCACCCTCGGCATAAGGCAATGTGCACCAGCAGTTCCAGCACCATAAGTTAGGGTAGGAGTCTCTAAATCAGGTTGCCACAACTGGCACTATGACCAAATGCTGCTCAAGCATATTGGAGAATCAAGGCGAAGGTCTGAAGGCACTTCCATTAAAATCAATAGGAATTTTCTCCTTGTCTTCTTAAGGGCCAGATTTGGGCCCTGAGTAACCCCTTACCCTGCTGAGCATTCACTCACAAGGGTATTCCCATTGGCTTCCGTGGAAGCATTTGTGTAAATAAGTGCATGCTTATCGCTGTGAGCAGGGGGTGTAAAAGCCACTCGATACTAAGTCATACTCTTTATTGTTTGCTTCTGTATCACTGGTATTTCTAATCAACTATTAGTAACCATGGCTGATTTTAGCAACCTTTTCCTCACAAGGTTCAGTCTCCGTTTCATTTAACATTTGCTTTACACAGTCATAACAGTTTTTAAATTAGAAATAAATATTATGGAGACTTATGTCAGAGCAGCCAGGATCAGCATTAGGAGGCTGCTGTAACAATCTCATGAAGATTGTTTTCAGTAAGTCCTAGGGGGCAACTATTTGGACTCACTTAAAATGCTCTGGACAACAAAAGCAGTAGTGGGGTTATGCTGCCTTGACCATAAGTTACACAGTGGCTGGTAGTACAAGGAAACCACTTCATAATTCAAACTTCAAACCATTTCATAATGCTTGGGCAGAATATCAGTAAATGGTGTGATATAGCCATGGTGTAGGCTTGGTGGATATACCAGTTTTAAACCACTGCAACTTCACTAATTTCAGTGAAGCTGCTCCTGATTTACTTGAATATAAGAGAAAAGATAATTAGGCACAAAATACAGATTTCAACAGCAATTTCTCTTTGTGTAGCTGCTCCAAGTGTGAAATTGCTGCTACAACGTCTGTTCTCAAGTGTGCAAATGTTTCCTACACCCTGGCTTTGTTTGTTCAAACAGTGAGACCTGGTGAGGCCCCTTTTGGAACATTGAAAACACACTGAATAATATAGGAGTTTAGTAAGTTAAAGGCCTAAAGGAATTCTGTTTGAATTTGGTGGAACAGTGTTTAAAGGGACCTCACTGACAAAAACAAACAAACAAAAAGGAATGGAGGAAGGTTTGTGCTACAAAGCTTTATGGATACGTGTGAAGGAAGAGGGAAAAGGGCCGCAAGCAATGGATGGGCCAGGAAAAGCTTCTTTTGAGAGCATATTTTGTGTATTGAATAAATCACCAAGTGACGCAAAAGGAGCAACTAGTCAGGATTGAAAAGGTGCTTGAAAAAAAATTGTTGGAAACAGCTATAGAGGGGAATAACTGTTAACTCAACAAAGGAAACAGACCTAGAGGGGCTTCCTGACCTTCTTCCATCTTAAAATGCCCTATATAATCATCAAATACATCTCCCCTAGTGCAAATATACTTTGGCCTGTAGCCTTGAGGTTTATTAACATCGTGGAAGGTAATTATTGCCTTGTCCACACTCCCCACAGCAGTTATTGTTTAAGTATTTCCCTTATCCTGGATTGCAGGAAAACAATCCATTACATAAATCTACTGACAAACAGTTATGCTGCAGCGACTCTCGAAGTGCAATATTCTCTCTGTGCTAATTTTGGTAAAATGGCACATTTTTGTAAATGAGCTAATCCGCAGAAAGTGACAGAATGTTACATTGCAGAGGCCTGGCTGAGCTAATGGTACAAAATGAAAGAATGTTTTCACTGCCGGTCTGCTGAGTTCAGCTGGCATAATAAAATACTGCTTTTCTCAGTAGAATATATGTCTTTCTACTTCATTTCTCTGTCATAATAAATGACTGGCCTGGAATTAAATGGGTTGTACCTGGACATAGAATGCTAGAAATGGAAAAGACCTGTTAGATCATCCAGTCCATATCCCTGCCAATGCAGCATTCCATACATTGCATTTTATTGTGTTCTTTCCAGTTTAGTTTTAAAGTCTCAAGCAATGGAGCCTCTACCGCTTTCTTAAGGAAACTGTTTCACATTCTTATAATCACTGTTGAGAAGCTTTTTCTAAACAATCCCTTTCCTAGTTTCTTTTTACCACTCCTACTTGTATCCTAATTTATCACAAGTACTCATTCCTATTCATTTGTATGAACACCATTCAGGTAGTTGTAGACTGTTATCGTATCTCAGTCATCATTTATCCAGTCTGCAAGGACCAAATTCTCCATGGAGTTATGCCAGAACAGAATTTGGCTCTGCATTTTCTCTCTATTAATCTGTTCTGAGACACTAGAATCAAGCATGAGCAAAGATGACAAATGTCAGAGTTGATGTGATCGTGGCTTGGGACCTCTCTTAAAGAAATGATTATTATAGTGAATTTCTGCCTTTATTATTTGCAAAATACCTTTTAATTTTCACCTGAGAATGTGTAAGTCTTTTAATCAAGGGTCATGCTATGTGTAGTGAAATCCTTACTCACCTCTGTAAAGCTTTCAGGTCTACAGGTCATTGTATCAATTTCATTGGGATGAAAATTCAAAGGTATTTAACACAGAAAAGAAATAGAAAAGATTGAATGCGTGTGAAAAGGTTACTCTCTGGGCATAATTAGACTCTAGATGAAATAAAAATGGCTCATACTCAATCGAGGAAAAATGAAAATCATTCTGGTAGGAAGAAGCTGCAGTTGGTCCAACTCACTGCAAGCCACTTGTTAAGCCAGGATGGCCAAGAGCACGTCAATCAGTGCTCCATGCTTTACACATTTCCTTGCCTGATTCTGGATCTGTTTCAGGATCCTACTCCTTATCTTTAAAGCCCTTATATGTTGTAGTCTGTTGGAGAGGAGGGGGTTCAGATCTTCCCAGGAGGTAATCAGCAACCTTGGAGGACTGGCCCCTAAAATTCCCAAAGTATCCTGTCCCAGCATGCACTGATTTTTGTTTAAAACCTGGGACCACTTTTTCAAGGGCTTTTTATAGTTTAATTTTCCTAGAGTCTTGGGTCTTCATTTCCCTTTCACTTATGCTGGTATAAATAGGGAGTGACTCCACTGAAGCTAAAGATGATACACTGAGGTAAAACTGGGGTACCTGAGAAGAGAATCTGGCTCCTGATTTGGGTATCGAAGGGCTTTTACATTATGCCGGACACAGCTTTAAATTGTAAAGCAGCACATCTGGGGAAGCCTAAGAGATTTATTATAAAGTATTAATTTACTCATTCCTTAAAGGGTCCGTTTAAAATCCCTTGTTTTGCAAGTTAGCTGTACATAAATTATTCATTTTGAAAAAGACAAAAATGCTTTGGGGAAATATGAGATTTTTATGCCACTTATCTTTCAGTGCTGGAGTTCTCTTCATACTAGCTCAGGCGTTATATAGTTTTATTTAAGGCACACAAAGTCTTATGGACTTTTGGCCTTTAGAAGCTCTGTCATTTGTAGTTCTGCCATACATCTTAACTATGTGGGAGGAAGATGCTCACCACCTCTTGCAAAGCACTCAACATCTCTTAGGAGTAGCCCCTTAACTTTCTGCAGATGTGTTGCCAGATAGCAAGTATTCAATAAAGCTCTTAGCTATTTACTTTACTACTGGGTCTCAGTGTGTTCATTCAAAGCTTCCAGAAGCCTGAGACACAACGTTCTGAAATAGCTGATTTGATAAAGTTTGGTTTTAAAAATAAAGCAAACAAAGGAAAACCTCAAATACCCTGTTACTCTTGAAAGAAGGAGGTCATTATAGTAGCTGAAGTCATTTAGTATCCATTGGAGACATTTCTTTCCCTAAATTAAACTCGGTGTAACCCTAGGTTTCCTGGTATTTAGAAGAGCTCTGTGGCAGCTATTAAGTTTATAGTTTAATACAGAACCCTTATGGCAAAACAGTTATGGGAACTTAGGAAAGGCACTCTCTGCTGGGATTTCTGGATGAAAAGCGAAATGTTAACTGTTTCCTATTTCGAACTTGTTAAAATTTTAGTCTATTATTATTATTTTTCTTTTTTCCTAGGATGAGGATGTACAACAAATAGATGCATTTCCTTCTAAGAAGTAAACATTTTTAAATGTTAGAAATTGTAAAATGACTTCCTTGTTCCCATGTAAAGAGGTTGTGTGAGGCAAGATGATCAGCAAGTAAAATGAATCTGTTCCTATGCTAACTCACCATTTTAACTTGACACTACACTGTCCCTCATCCCAGTCCAACTGAAGTCAGTGGGACTTTTGTCATTATCTTCAAGCATTAGAATGTAATCCATAGAAAGCATTTAATTCTCATCTCAGCTATGCGTATGTTTTGCAGTATTTGTTGTCAGATCAGCTTTGCACCATAGCTGCCATGCCCTGGTCTGGTGACGTATGCTCACACCTGAGTTCAGAATACAGCTCCTAAGACATTTGAGACTGTTGGCAGAGATTTAAAGTACTCTAGCATTTAAAAACTGGCTTTAAAATATTGACTTGCAAAATCTCTGGATGTGTCAGTTTATTGTATCCACTGGATGCAACCAGTTGCACATGCAAATAGGCATTTGTTTTTGTAAGTCTGATAATTGTGCATCTAATCACCTATGGACATATGATTTTTCATGAACAAATGAGCGGATTAGCAAATTTAATAGGACAATTTGAAAAGCTGGTCCTGTTGGTTGATATTGTTTAGGTACTGTTATTCCTGGTTTCATTTTACATATTTAAAAAGCTTCATTGGAGAGTGAAGAATCTCTCCACCATTTTCCTTTTTTCCTTCTTTATTTCCTTTCTACTTCCTTCAAAGATCATGCACCATTTTCATCCCCCCTCTATAATTCCTAGAAGACGCGAGAAGGAAAATTTCAGTCCAGCATTTTATCTTGTGTATTACTGTGTCCATTATGATGGTGGCGGTATAATTAGCAGGAGCACCTAGAGGCTCCCCCCATTGTGTTTGGCACTGTACAAATCCATAGCAATATACAGTTTCTCCCCCAAGCAAGTTAAAAACTAAGAAGACAAAAAGGTGAGGGATTAAGGGTCTTGTCCAAGGTCACACACATTGGGTCAGTGCCAGAGGTAAGAACTGAACTGATGTCTTGTGAGTCCCGGTCTAGCACACCATCCACTATCTCATGCTGCTTCTCAGGAGCTTATATGGCCTCATCCCCATAATATTCTGATCATTTATACTATTTACAATTCAATCAAATATTTGACTGAAGGGTGTGGGGTTGGAAGTAGGATAGAAGTTCTTTCTGGTTTCAATCCAGCCTGAAGTGTCAACATTACAAAACTGGCATCTTTGCTTGTAGGTGTCCAGAACTTGACTAGACATTGTGACCGTGTGGACTGTCACATGAGGGAAGAAAAAATCCCAAACAGCTGACTCCAGCTAACCAATGTTTTCAGCAGCTGTGGAAAGAGTCTGGACTCTGTATAAGCCAGACATCAGCTCATTCCAGAAAAAAGAGGAAAGAAGGAGTGGCAGCATGCAAGAAGACTGGGATACTGAAGGAGTGTCAAGGGGAAAGACAACTCCAGAAAGGGGCAGGAAGAGTGAAAAATTTCCTTGGGAAAAAAGGTTTTGTGTTTGGGGAGAATTGGGCACAGACTGCAACCCGCCTTTCTGGTAAACAGTGGACTTGCCTGAGAAGTAAGAGTTCTTATGGGGAAATGGGACTAAAGACTTTGAGTGAGGATGATGATAAAGTAAAAACTGATACACCCCTTTTATAAGGGCTCCTCCATTCTCTTTGGCATTCTTTCTCTGCCACCCTTTCTGTGGTGGTCAGGTCGTCCTCATCTTCTAGGCAATGTCTGGTAACATTTGGAGTTGTGGGATTTGGGGCTTAGCTGGAGGGCCAGGTCACCTTAGCAATTGTCTGCCAAACTCCCAGGGGTGGGTGTGAATCTACTGGTCACAGACATGGCATGTGAACTACCCTCTTCCTCCTCTTGGTCATGGCTGAAGAAAACTGGCGATGCAATGTGGGAAGGCTTACATTACCATTGCCCATGTGACACCTGTAGAAATGGAGGATCTCAGTATTTTGTAGGTGGGAAGCTATGATTTACGCTCCCTTTGCTTGTGCTCACTCTCTCTCATGCACTCACACACAGGGATGATGTGGTCAGTCCTGTTTGTGTTCTATTTGGTATTGTTTTAACATCCATTGGGGTGAAACCTTTTGCAAAGTGTCTGTGACATGACTGAAGTGTGTTATAACACAATGGTAAATTATTCAAAATTATATAACTATTTCATTGTCTACAGCTGTCATAAGTGCTTTACCCTTATTTTGTACCAGAACACACACTGTCTGGAAGACCCTGATTCAAGAGCAGGCTCTGAATCCCAAGTCTGACTAAGCAGGAGAGACAAAATGTGTCATGAAATGTGGTTTACTCATCTGCAGGGCAAACTGATGCAAATCTCCTGACTGATAGCATTTCTGCTGATATCATGGGGACCATACAGGTTAAGTGCTGCATTAAGAGACAGGCAAAAGTTGGGAGGGGAACACATACAACCTAACCAACAACATTTTAGAAAAAGGAATCTGTCTATAGAGACAGTACATTAGATTCTGATCTGACTTACACTGTAAACTGAGTCATTACATCAAAGCCAATGGCCTAGATCCACAGCTGATGTGAACCAACATAACTTTATTGACTTCAATGGTGCTTTGTTACTTTATATCAGCTGAGGATCTGGTTCAACAGCGCTAACCTAGTGGAAGGAGAGTCAGACCCACTGTATTGTTTGTTTAAATGATATAACTGTATCACTTCCCCAACCTCTCTAAATACAGTTTTTTAAGTGTTCACTTTATGGGACCCCTGAAATTATTTACCACTTAAAGTGACTTTTTGATGTAGATATACAAGTTGGATAATTTTTATGAAAACTAGCCAGTGAAGCAAGGAGGTATTAAAAACACGATGCAGCCCCTTGGTCAGGAGTTTTACCCCACATTTGGGAGAAATCTGCATGCATTATATGGTAAGGGATGTCTCCAGACCCCTTTCTGCTTGAGGTATGCATTTTGTACATGAACCCTGGAAATAAGGTTCTGAAAACAAGGTACAAAAGAAGTAATTAACTATTGGAACAGCTTCTCCAGGTCTGTGGTAAATTCTCCATCCCCTTGAGTCTTTATATCAAGATTGGATGTCTTTCTAAAATACGCTGTAGCCCAAACACAAGTTATTGGGCTGGATGCAGGAATTGCTAGGGGAAGTTTTTGGTCTGTGTCGTGCTGGATTACACTGGATGATCACAACGGTCCCTCTGGGCTTAACATCTATGAACCCCTCCTGCAATACAGGCACCTAACCTTGCGCAGCAGACTCACACTTCCACTATACAGGGATCCTCTGCCTTTAAGGAACAAGCTGGATTTATCTCAAGGGGAAAATCCTGCCCTTATTAGTAGGAGCCGTCTTTGGAGGTGAGGGTGGAATATTTGGGCAGGCCACAGGAGCAGTTTGGGTATCCGGAAGCGGGGGGAGAAGGGTCACAAAGGGGCTGGCTCAGCTCCCTGATTTCAGGACTGTTTTTAGGTATGTCCCATCTCTGGTGTACTGTAGAGTAGCCTTTGTGCTTCTCCAAATTACACTGGGTGTCAATGATCCCCAAGCAGCAGTGCTCTGGTGACACTCTAGCAACTTCACTGGGGGTAATGGCTTCCGGAAGCAAGGCTCCAGCTATTTCCCCACTCCTCTGGAACACACCCCGTACTCCAGTGGCTGGGGGTTGGCTGGCTACGCTGTCTGTAAGCCAACTGGGGAATCCCTCATACCAGAATGATACGAAGGGGCACAACTACGGGTTAGGAGCTGGTGTTTAGTCTCTGAAAAAAAGAAAGCAATTAAATATAGCAGCATTGTTTGCTTAAGGCCCAATCCATCAAGGAGCCTTCTCTGAGGTGCTGAGCACTATCCAATCCCATTGATTTCGGGGGACGTTCAGCAACTTCCAGCATTGGGCCCAAAAAATACTAATGGAGGAACTAGTTTCAAAAGCAGTTGTAACAAGAATGGACAAATGATTGTGTTCATTACTCGTAACTGCAACTGTTTTGACGTGACACATGGGCACAACTTATGATTCCTAAGAGTTTAGTCCAAATTCACAGCTGACCATTTGTACATTCAGAACCCCTCCTTTTTCATGTGATGTGTGAATTTTATAGCAGATACTTATTTCATGCAAGTGTAGCACTTTTAATGTGGTAGCAGTGTTTTGCATGGGCATTTTGTGTTTGGAGTCTAGCAACTGTACACTTAGTAGACTTAATCTTTGTGAGGGGGATAAGACAACAGATTAAATGAATTTAAAGTAACAAGACGTCATAAACCTATCTTCCCTTATTTTCTTTCCAGATTGCCTAAGGATTATTTACTGTGTTTGCCTTGACTCCAGTCACTTATTTTTTCCAAACAGATGCAGCTGATTGATTAATGGCATTTCATGTCTAAAGTCAACAGTGTCAGCAAGACTTTTGCATGTCTATGTCTTTCTCTACTAAAACAATAGGTTCGGCTGAGAAGCAGGGACTTGTGCCAAGTATTCTTGAGGATAGGAGGTCATGTGCCACTTTTCTGCTAGGAGACAGAGATATATATATATATATATATATATATATATATATATAAGGACAAGGTGAAGCAGGAGTTTGGGGGGTTGGAGGGCTAAACGTGTTCTAATAATAGGTGGATCACATGGAGACTAAGTCACCTACAACAAGGCTTAATTTGTGGAGGTGAATCAAAGTACTTGGAATTAAGGACCTTTATTTGACTATCCTATGACATATAAAAATAAGCCAAAGGAAATACATGTGTGATGAAGAAAGAATTGACAGTCTAGGCTCAGAGAACTAGCAGAACTTCAGTACTATCATTTAGTGTTATGATTCTTCTTTTTCTTTTTAATAACCCTGCCTGTGAAAATAACATGAAGCTTCCCCAATACATACATAATATCTGCATATTTAATAGGCTATCGGCCACATCCTTTGCTGCTATAAATCTTAGTAGCTCTGCAGATGCCAATTTACACCCGCTGAGGATCTAGCCTATATGTTCAGTTCAGTGTGTGTCTGAATTAGGTGAAGAGTTCCTGTTATTGCAAATGGGGAATTATACACTTATGTATCACACTGGAAAAGTTCGCATAAGTTCTCCTTTGACGGCTATTTCAAATATACAGCTCATCATGTTGTAATTCTTTCCCTGTCTGTGCTTACAAACATGGGGAACACCAATAAGTCTAAAAAGCCCTATTGTTCTCTTCTTTGCATATTGTGGTCATTTGGTAAAAATGTACCTCAGATCCCGAGTACCTGATTCCTAGATATTGAAGTCAGATAACAAGAATTGCTATTAATTCTACACAACAGGAAGCAACAAGTGGTGAGTTCCCTTTCTTTCTGATGGGTATTTCCACTACCTCACAGGCTATGCTTTGGAGGAAACTTCCTCTGAAACTATAAACCACTAGAGGCCTCCTGCATACCTGAATTGATTTAGTTTCCAGAAAGACAGTTTCCTAAAAAGTACATTAGGATTACAGAAGAAAATGTTTCCCTATTTGCCAACCCAGGGTGACACAGAGTCTAGCAAAGGTGAGCAAAAGATAGCATGGATGAAGTAAAGAACACAAATGCACTTGGAATTTCAGATCCTGAAATACAGCCCATGTAAAATTGATCCACAGTGAATTACTCATTTCTATTTAGCTTTTATCTGTTACAACCCGATTAGAGAGAGAAACTCCATTCCTTTATTCAGGCATTAGGCCAATATTCATATTTAATTTTTGGCCAGAATAAATTCTATAAACTTTTGTCAAAATGCTTAATCCAATAACATGAATGCCGAGGCTCTTTAAATAAAAGAACCAAGGACAATCTTTTCATTTATTTTTGGTTTGCACCCCCGCACCTTCTCTCCCTCTCTCTCTCTTTTTATTATACCCACTTTCTTTATGTTTACTGCTTTTGCATAAGCATCTAGTGTGAAACCCCCATGGATATCAGAGATATTTCGATGACACAGTTGAAGGTTCCTCTCTGAGTGTTACCAGGTTTACCCATTGATCTGGCAGCATGTTCCTGTTCATTAATGCAAGGTCACCTCTAATTCCCTTCTTCTGCTCTTTACTTCCCATCCCTCATGGGGGCACACACTTGGAGGAGAAACCTGCTTGCTTTCTGTGTCAAGAATCTGGTTGGTAGCTTGCTGCTAATTACTTTGGCTACAATAATTCTTAACCCGATTAGAATGATACAAATTAAACCACGCTTGGCAAAGGGCAGCTAAATCTACATGTCAGATACCAGAGCCTTGATTTATTTACGGACAATGCATTTCGTCTGATCTTGCTACCCAGTTTTTCCTTGTCATTCCCTTCTTCTGCTGGTAATCTATAGTGAGAAGCTGTTCAGTGTCAAGCATTTAGGCCTAAATTTTCACACAGGCCTTTAAAACAGCTCTCACAAGTTTTTCACATGCAACTGTTATAGGGTGCACAAACCCCACAGCCTAAATTATCAAAAGCTAATAGTGATTTTGAGTATTCAACTTGAGATCTCTTCAAGGGACCTGATTTTCACAGGATGGAAGCTCAGCATATCCTGAAAAGCGGGCCCCTTTAAGGTGTCTCAGTTTGGGCACCCAACATTCATTAGTCATTTCTGAATATGTAAGCCCATATTCCTTCACGTACATGTGCTTTTGCCTATGCCAACCAGGTAGTAATCAGGTGTATGCTTACTCAGCATATGTATGCAAAAAGGAAAAATCTGTAGGATCAGTTCTGGAGGCTTCTTTAAAAATGTGGCCCTTACCGTTTGTGTAGGTTGGTATGGGGATGGGAGTAGTTATTTCACTGGTGTACAGTAACGGCATCAACACCAGGAAGGTTTGTCTGTTTCTTTGTGTTTTGATGAGAAACCCTTTGATTCAATTCGTTAGTCTATCCATGCCTGCAAATAGGAAATTAGGCATGTATTTGATCAATTCAGCTAGGCCACTGAAGCTGAATGTGTAAACAACTGTAATATATTATACAACTATAGAATACTAATGTATCCAAATACACTGTGAACAATACATTGATAATTGAATTAGTTCCTTGATGAGAGAAAATAGAAAAAGATTGAACAGCTATTTTTAGAGAGAGAAATCTAGAAGTAGATAAGGTCAAATAATCTAGTCCTGACTCACTTTTCCCCCAGTCATTAATAAAGCTAAATTCTCACTTAGTAAGAACTGAGCAAATATTGAGCAAAGACTTCAGTGTCTAGCAGTTAGTTCATATTACATAATTATTAGTCTCTAGCTCCCACTCACTTGTTAAACTCCTCACCTGAATACATTGTGACTGATAAATTTAAAGAGTATTGTCAGCTAGCTTACTTAGCAGGTCTGTTCTATTATAATTTCCTTTCAGGACTACAGGAAATGTTGGGTTATGCTGTCTAAATGAGTCAGAAATGTAAGTTTTCTTTGCAATGAGCTACAACTGTAAAGAAGTCAACCTCAATCTGCTTATGCCATGACATATCCTAGCGTCTCGTTTCAGATATAGTCTCCTGTTGAAGCACAAATTCCTGTTAATGTTGACTCACGTATACGTGACTGTACTTTGTGGGGATGAACTATCAATAGTGGAGTATTGCAGGTCGACTTCTATGTACAATTTCTTCAGTAATTATTATAAAGGTCTAGACAAGTTTTAATTGGATAAACCCTAGTTTAGCTAGGATATAACATCTAGAGACCCAGGCACTTTATGCATTTCATGTCTTAAGACAGGGAGATATAATAAAGTCCACACAGTTAATGAAGAGTTTAGCCTAACTGCAAGGATGCCTTAGTGATCTTGCCATTACACTTGAAAGACAGACTCCATACAATGAGAGGCTCAGGTTAGTCCTTCATAAACATTCTGTATTGTGTTGTGTTCTGTATCATGCAGCTTTCGGTTTGTGGATGTTTAGGACTTAAAAAACTGAGGCCAAAATTTTCAAATATGGTGTGTAAAATAGGACATTTTAAACACGAGTAGTTAGTTTTTTAGAGATGTTGAACAACTACAGCACCCATTGACTTCAGTGTAATCCTCTGATGCTCTGTGCCTCCGAAACAAGTGTCTTTTGTTTCGGTACATAGATACGGATTTAAGTGTCTAATTTTAGGTATCCAGGCTTGAAAAGTTTGGCCACAGATCCTGTCTACTCTGTGTGGCCATTAAATACCCCATGACGCTTTCATGGGTATAATGTTTTAGCCCAGTGTTTGGCTGCTTTTTGCTTTCACCCTGGAAGAGCTGCACAAATAGAATTTATAAGCTCTTTTGGATGAACGCTGATCTATAAACGTAACATATTATGGTGATGATTTCTTATGACCCTTGTTAAACAGCATGCAAGGCACCCGGAAAGCAGAGTCTGTCCCTTTAAGAAAAGTTCTGGCAGGTCAGGTATTCCACTCTTGCCTCACTGAGCTCATCAGTTCAACTTCTTTTTTTTTTTTTTCTCCTGTCCCTTTTTGTTTAGTTTGACCTTGGTCACTGATGACAAGGCTGCTTTTCCTGCCAAACCAATCAATAAGCTAAACAGAGAGAAGATGAGTATTTAGAATATGGGAAGCCAAACTCAAACACAGATAGGTTATCAGCCTAGCCCAGAGCAGACTTCTAAGCAAATATTTCATTAACAAATTTTTCATGGCAACTTGCATGTTTTTTAAAAAAAAAAAAGAGAGAGAGAGAGAAAGAGAGAGGGAGAGAGAGAACAGTAAAGGGGATAAAGTGAAAGGACTGGGCTGGAGCCATAAGGCTTAGCTGTTGCATTGCTGTCTTTGGTTACTAGTACTTTCAGTGACATACCGCAGTCCCCTAGGGAAATGGTAAGCAACAAGGGTGAAGAGCTTGCACAAATGGAGCTTTGAAATCCAGCTCCATAAGGCAGCACCTTGTCCTTCCTTTCAGGAAAGGCAGAAATGGAGAAGCTCAGAGCGGGTTACTTAAACGTACTGTATGTTTACAGCATAACTAAATTCTGGGCACATTTGGAAGTTTATAACTGTTTAATCCTTGAATGTTTGGCAAGGGCTGTCTACATTTGCTGTTAACAAACATGACTCTGCTCCAGTTATATTGCTAGGTTCCTGGTTAGTTAAATGCCTTGTAGAAAACACATTTGTAGTATCTCAAAACATTGCTAAAACACACTGAAAGATCTCTCTTTGATGGAATCTCCTACCCTTCCATATGAAGCCCATCTTGTATGACATGCTATTATATCTATAAACCAACAATAACAAATTGGTGTGCCACATATATATTAGTGTATTATATAGTGTTATTAACATAAAGTAAATTAATTCATATTTTCCCCATTGTCATTTAACACAGAAATGAAAAGTAATATATTAATAATGGTTTTCTCTTTAAATATATTCTGAAATGTTGACTAAAGGGTAATAAAGTTGCTAAATAACTTTTCAAATACTGTAAAGGAAAAAAATGTAGGTCAGTGAGCAATAAACTCAATACAAGTCAAATATATCCTTCTGGCTAAGGAAGAGACTTTGACTCTCCATCCACCTTTTACTAAAATGAAACCAAAATCCAAATCCAACATAAAGCATTACAGCTTTAAGTACTGAAAATATTTATTATTTTTATACCAGTAATCCAATAGCATAATCTCAAGAACATCAGTGCTCCAGGAATGTCTAGAAACACAATGGATTTGCCTTTATTCCTTTATCCAGATGTTTGTATAAAATACTCTGGATACTAGGAATCTGTAGGGGAATTAAAGATTTATTTTTAATACTTGAAAAACTTGAATTTCTAATAACAGTGATCCTTTAAAATGTTCTAACTGCAGATGTAATATGTCTGTCTGACTTTTTACTGAGCTTTTCCTATTTTTTTCCCTCCTCACTTTTCCAAATGCTGGACAAATAGTTCTCACTGAGAGCTGTAGGGCTGTGACACTTTTGTCTGATAGAAGCATGTGTGTGTACAGAACTTCGATATGGTCTTGATTGAGTGATTTAGCCCTGTTCAGCAAAGCACTTAAAGTTAAACATATGCATAAATGCTTTGGTGCATAGGGATGGGTTTCAGCTTTGGTGAACTGGGGTTTATCAGAATGCTGTGGTTGCACTCAAAAGGTCAGAAAATGTGAAAGTTAAGGTGGAACACACATCCTTAAGACTACCTCTGTGTGTGTTACGTTACAGTCTTTAATTACATGATTCTATCCATTTCTCAGATAAGATATTGCCTTTTTTCCTATGAGCAGAAATAGACATGTAGCATTATGAAATATATTTTCCATCCTTGTGCATTTAGGCTACGTTATCATCTGGTGTAGTATAACCTTAATGATATAGGCCCCTATCCTTCAAGGAGCTCAGCCCACATGAAGCTCTTTGCAGGGTTGGGGCCATAGACCTGTCATATACTGTAATTTTTGTTCTCTATAAAATAGCATGTATTTTAGTTATTTTGTCTATAACAAGATAAATTCAGTAACCATGAAGCATGTTGGACACAGATACACCGTTGAAGCTATTACAGTAGAACCCCTCTTTGATGAACTAATTGGGGATTGTGGAGTTCATAAATTCAAAAAGTTCATAAAATAGAACATCTAAAAGCTACTGTAGCTACAGTGCATAAGTTAATTATTAATCATTCAATGATAACATGCATAATGTATATACAGTGTATAATGTGTATACAGTGTGCCTGACGTTTGTTTTTTTGAGAGAACTACATCTTCGCTGCCAAATCTCTCTGTCTCGTCAAACTGTTTTAGCTTCAATGTTGGCTAAAGGACTGAAGTTACATTCAGTCTCAAAAACTCAGTGTTAGAAGAATTCACCTCTATGTGGATATTCTAATGTTTTGTACTTTAGTTTTTCTTTATGAACATATATGTCTTAGTTGTCTGTCATGTGACTGATCCTTCAATTCTCTTACAGGCAATGCTCAGTATTGTACGTATTTGCTTTGAAATATTATTGAAATATTATTAAATTTCTAGTTCTAATCTCACAAATTAAAGGGATACTATTAACTTAAGCATCACGCTTTTAACAAAATCAGATACTTTTCTTTGTTTCTTCAGTTTGTTTCCTTTGTGTTTTTGACAGCACTTTGTGTGCAGTCAGTTTCATTTTTTTCCCTTTACAGTCAATTAGAAGCTAAATAAATTCAGAAAAGATAGAAGATGCAACTTTTAATGGAGAGGGTAATTAACAACTGGAACTTTTTACCTAAGGATGTGGTGAACTGCTTTCCAAAAGATATGCTTTGGATGAATCAGAAGGCCTTGATGCAGTAAACATTCAGTGAAATTTTATGACCTGCGGAAGGTTAGATTAGGTGATCATATGTTCCTTCTGGCCTTAACAAAATCTATGAATGTATGAGTAAGCCAGTTTATATAGTTGTTTGTGTAGGACTTTCACAAAACAAGAGAAAATAAACAAACAAAAAAAAAGGAAAGAAAGAACCTGATTGCAAAACCACAAATATTGTCAGTAGGACTTGAGATACCTTAAACTACTTATAGTTCATTATTTAAGACTGACTAGTGTTCCTTATAACTAAACTGAAAATCTGGCATTTCCCATAGTATATAAGGGAAACAATATATACACTTTGTAACAATTAAATAGGGTGACCACAGGTCCTGTTTTTAACGGGACAGTCTCATATTTAAGCTGTCTGAGGTGTCCAGACTTTTTCTTAAAAATTGGCAAATTGTCTTGTATTTTTTTTGCCTCCTGATCAGTACCAGGTTTACAAAGGCACCAGTGGAATCAAAGTGTGGGGCCCACACTCAGAAGAAACCCATAAGGGAATGGCTTCAGCTATGGCACTGTGGTGGGTCCTGTTGGCTGGATCCCTGGTTGCCAGCTGCCCACCCACCAGTGGTGAGTGGGGGTGGGGGGGAGCAGGGGTCCAGTGACCAATGAGGTTCAAGGCTGGTGGTGGGGCAAGGCCGCAGTGTGCGGGGCCGGGACAATCCCCCTGCCAGTTCATCGGCACAGTCCTTGCCCACCCACTGTATGCCGACTCCTGGGTTGATCCTGGCTCAGCCAGCAGGATCCTGCACCAGGCCTGTCTCCGGCAAGTGCTGGCTGCATGCTGCAGCAGGTGGTGAGTGTGGGCAGGTGATGGCAGCTCCAGGTCGGGTGGGGAGGCCGGGAAGACGTGACGCCAGGTACTGGGAGAAGTGGTCCCGTCCCCGGGGTCCAGCTGGGCATGGAGGGCAGAGAGTCCTGGACAGGGAGGGTCAGTCTGTCAGTCACCTCCCATGTGTGAGGGAGTGGGAGTTTTGTGGATCAGAGTGGTGCCTAAAAACAGGACGTAGGCACTAAGTATCTTGGTGGACCTTTGTATTTTATTTTGTTTGTTTATTTCAAATAACATTAACGCTGTTCTTCATCGCCAGTATTTAGAATTTTGCATCTGAGACTCTCAGATGCAAAACCATTGCAAATCATCGGCCCTGATTCTGGATGGCATCTGAGCAATGCTTTGAGCAGATTGAGGGACAAGATTTATTTTAAGCCTCCCTGAACTCAGGGCCATCCAGGGACAAGGCTGCGCCTAAGCGTAAATGAAAGCAGTGTCAGGATTACTGTAAGTTATGCCTGGTGATATATTGCTCCAAAGGGAAGTTCTGGCAGCTGGGGGTTGCTGTGGTGTAGAGAAGCCCTGACCATGAGCCCTACACTAACCACAGCAAGGGGGAGAGGCACGTGAGTCATTATAACAGTTCCACTGGAGGATCCCACTATTCTGAGGTTATCGTCCCATGGCTTTAGGGTTACTTTGCACTAGCTGCATATTGCTAAATGTTGCCCTAATGCAGGTGAGAATCTAGGCCTATATTCCTAGGTCCTGGTTCTCTGCATAATCATTTTCAATGAAATGTATCAGATCTGAATATTCTTCCCCATAAAGGAGCCTGGTAATCCTCTAAATATGACAGCTTCTCAGAACTCAAATCTTCTCAGCTTTCCACCTACTTTTACTGAAGCGTCTCTCTGTACAGTGGATTCTGTGACAAATCGTGTTCCATTTCTAACAATCAAGGTTCAACTGTCTCATTTTCCCCCTGGAAACTGTCAATGTAACCATTAATGAGATCCCCCACTTTAAAATCATTGGTTTCCTCCTGTTAGAAACAGTACAGCTTGAAGCCTTTAACAAATAAATCTGCATTGCTACCCAGTGACGTCTCATTTAGTTCCCTCTAACATCTCACTAAAAGAGGGACTTGAGAGCAAGTATTGCCCAATTGTTAGAGCAACAATCTAGGACTTGGGAGAATTTGGTTCAAGTCCCTGCTCCACTACGGACTTCCTGTGTGACCCTGGTAATTACTTTGCCTCTCTGTTCCTCACATCCCCATCTGTAAAATGGAAATACTAGCACTTCCCTGTGTCACAGGTGTGTTGCGAGGATAAATGAATAAAATGAATGTGAGTTAGTCAGATACTATGGTAATGGCAGCCATAGAACCACCGCACATAGACTTGGATGAAAGTGAATTGACTGATGCTCAAATCAGATGCGATATTAGCAGACCTTGCGAAGGGCTGTCCACAAATTACATAACACATTTTTTGGTGATTTTCAAGATCCAGCCACCCTTTTAACACTTTGTAACACTGAAACAAACATGAAAAATTAGGGACATGCCCACCTAACGTGTTCCATAATTTACAGACAACCTCACCCCACCTAGAAGAGGTGATAGGACTAATATCTGAAGGGCCATGTCAGCCTATTTTTAATGAGGCTCAAGGGCGGGGAGTTCTTCTGGATCCTTGACTGCCTGTGAATTCCTCTGTAGCAGCAGCAGCAGCCAGGAGTCCTATTTTCCATCAGTGTCTGTCTATGAAGTTTCAAGACTTCCTGCTGCATACAGACACACCACTATAATCTAAGTCTTTATTGCGCCCAGACAGAATGATTGCAGTGTGGTCTACTATACATAAGGCTACAGTTGAAGGCCACTAAAGTTCAGCTAGTTTAGGACCTCTCAATTGCCAGTTTTTACAGCAGTTTCCTTTGTAAGAGGTATATTGCACTGGTAAATCTTAGGCTGCACAATTAGGGTAGTGCTTTAGATTCACATTGCTAGCAAAAAGCTTTGGTTGCAAAGGGAAGCAACAAAAAGGCTTAGCAAAACTTACAAATGCCCATAGCCAGAACTCGTGGGGCAGTTTAGACTCCATGTGTTTTTGAAAGAGCTTGAGAGTGCATGGCGTGGCTTTATTCTCAGCATCCTTTCATATTTTGGGGTTTGCTTCCCTACTCCCAGGCCGGAGGAGTGAGGACAGATGTATTTACAACCTCCCTAGTGCATGCAATAGGAGTGCTAAAATTTATCCCACAATGAGAACCACCCTCCTTCGGAACCATCTGCAGAGGAATGTCAGTAACCAGGTACCGAGCCACCACATTGACTCTGGCAAACTAGAGCTTAACAAAAGCTCAGGCTGATGTAGGTGCTCCAGGAAGGAGCCAAAGGCAGCTGCTCCAGCAGCAGGAGGTAAAGAATGTCTGGGTGAAAGGTAGGCTCTAAGTTCAATGCTGGAAGGTAGGGTTCATTTCTCTACCTTTCGTATGTTTTCTTAAGTGTGGTTTCCCTGGTATGTCAAGGTCTCCCTGAGAAAGGGACATGACTGGCTGGCCTAGGGTTTTAAGCATTTTCTGGCGAGTTCGTTTCACCAACACTTAATTGTATTAAAGAACTTTTCATTCTTGTAGAGAGAAGTCCCATCTGAAAATGTCAATATTCCACTATAGAAACAGGCTTTGAGATAGTGAATGTTGCTTACCATCTTACATTATTGGCTCATCCCAACTATTTACTCAATTCAACACACTAAGGCCTATTCTACACTGACAAATTTAGAGTATTCTCCAAGCCCTGGAACAGCTCTGTTGATGGTAGTGCTAGTGTAGACAGGCTATAAGCATTTGTACTACTGTATCATCTGATGCCACAGTAAAAATACTGGTAACTGATTTACATTAGTGTTCCCACAGTAGGTAGTAAAAGTTATGCTATCCTACCAGTGGGAGAATTCCCTAAAATTCTCAGCATGGATTTAGAGACACAACCAAATCCTAAACTTTTTTCTTCCAGTGTAAAATGAAAGTTTACAGTATCATCAAACAGAATAGAATATAAATTTAAAGTGACAACACACAAGATACAGTAACAATGTCTTGTGTGTTTATTTTGCATTGATTTTGTTTGGAAAGCAATAAACAAATTGTCAAATTCAAGCATGCACAAGTACCCGCACAATGAATTAGACATGCTTGTAACGTAGGACTGACTTGATCTGATCTTACATATACCCCCGAAGCAATTGCTGGGGGAAAATGCTGTGAAGCAATTTTTCCTTTGTTTGTGCCCTTAGGGCTCAATTCAGAACTTTGTTAGAAAGAAAGGAATAGCTTGGGAAAAAGTGGTGAATTTCTGCATGCCACGAGGACTGCAGAATTTACATCTTCACCTGCTCTGTTTCTGTTGTCAGAGAAGGGTGTGTGGATTTGACAGTGGACAAGGTTTTCATCTTCATGCTTCTGGCAGACATGATCCACCTTTGCCTATATACTGTATGGGTCTTTATGTGACACAGCCCTTGCTGCTATTCCATTGTACTCAACAATTCTTTGTAAAGACACTGCCTAGTCAAGTGACTTCTGCTTTCCTTTGTTTTATTATCACCTCTTCATTCCATCCCACCCCAACCAATTTATCTGTTTCATTCATTTGTTGTGTATCGTCTCTTGTGTAAATTGTGACCTTTCTCAGGCTAGGACTGTCTTCTTTTGCCACACATCTGTACGGGGCCTAACTCAATGACATCCTGCTCCTTGACTGGGTTCATAAGCACCATTGTAATACAAATAGCAGTAATAACTAACAGTAACTGTGGCATTATAATATGCGTGGGGGCTGTCAGAGAAAAAGGTAACTGGCTTTCAAACGACATCAGCCTACATGTAAAATCTGTAGTTTGTGGGAGTGTAAATACAGAATGTATACTACATGTTCTGAATGAAAGGTTGTATAAAAATGTCATTGTTTTGTAATATTATATTATTGGACAAATGACGTATAATAATAGACCATACTTTGAGACATATGCACCAGGGGCAGGGCTAAGGCTCTATGTTCAAACTTTTGCCATTTCTTTGAATTCTGTTTTTGATTTCTCAACTTGAATAGTTTGAACACTAGATTTTGGTGCGGAATTTCCTGGTACAGAGAGAAAAAAAAGAAGACAAAAAAAAAAAAATCCAAACTAGCCAAGAGGTTGCATATTTAGATGATATTATATTGTATTAGTTCATATATGGTATGTGATCATGTCATTAGAAACTATGGTCCCAGTCCTGCAAAAATTTATGCATGTGCTTAACTTTATACACTGAATAGTCCCACTGAAGTCATAGAGAAACTGAGCATGGGTATAAATCTTTGCAGGTTCAAGTCTTAATTGTAATGTTTACAAGCGCTATGATCTTTTCATACAACTTAACTTTGACATTTCCTGATTTTTGTGTGCTTAACCATGAAAACTTAATATTCTCTTAATGTGTTTGCTTTGTACAGAATTAGATCGTTCGGTACTATCAACAGTGGGAGCAATCTGTACCTCAGGGTATGTCTATGCTGGAGCTGGAAGATGTAAATTCCAGCATGAGAAGACATAGCCACGCTAGCTCTGATTGAGCTAGTGTGCTAGAAATAGAAGTGTACTGTGGTGGTGGGAGGGGTTAGCTGACCTGAGCTTTGTACCTATGGTCTCAAATGGGATCGTACTTGGGGTGGCTAGCCCATGTTGCTGCTTGTGCTACTGTGGCTACATTCTATTTTTGGCACACTAGCTCAATCATAGTTAGCACTGGTGTGTCTCCTCAGGATGGAAATTGCCCCTCCAGCTTGAAGTGCAGACTACCCTGAGAGAGTCACAGTCTCCTCTGCTTCTCCTTCACCCAGTGAGGGAGTAAGTTACTTCATCCTTTGTGTAGAACAACTTACTCCTTCGTGCCTGGCCAGCTACTCTGGCTGGTGCGTAGGGAACGTGGAAGCAGGGCTCCTCCCACTTCTCACATCACCACCCTGCTCACTTGCTCACAGAGGGCAGTAGCGGGTGAGTAGCTCCAGTGCCAGAGTCACAGTCTGAGCAGGACTGACACAGGCAGTAAGGGAAGACTTACCCGCCTTTTACTCCACTGTGTGACCCGGTGAGGGCTCCGGTGATCTACCCCATGGTGTGTAAATACTAATAAGACTGTGAATTAAAAGAAAAAAGGAAGAGGGCTCCATTCTACTGAAAAACACTTTATAAAGCGATCACTTTCATTATAGATATTCCGTTTATCACAGATGAGAAAACTGGGATAGGTGGGCGTCATCCATTCATTGCAGGAACCCACAGGTCTATGCAGAAAATGTCATGGATCCTCACTGTATAGAGTCGAGTTACAAAGTTTAAGGCCAGAAGGGACCACCAGGTCATCTAGTCCAACCTCCTGTATATCACAGGCCACCAAGACCACCCAGCACATGCACACTAAACCCAACAACCAAAATGAGACCAAAGTATTACAACCCATAGGAGAGTAGACTATTATGTGCCACAGGCAGAAAATAGGAGGGTCTGAAGTACATCAAGACCCGAGGTTCTCACAATGGCAGGGGTTAAATGAGGTATACCCAGATAATCCTGCAAATTACCCTCCCCCACATGCTGCAGAGGAAAGCAAAAAAATCCCAAGGTTATTGCTAATCTGATTTGGGGAAAAATTCTTTCCCAACTCCACGTATGGCAATCAGTTAGAGCAGTGGTTCCTGACCTGTGGCCCGGGGACCAGAAGTGGACCATGGGGGCTTTCAAAGTGGCCCGCTTCTCCCCTCCCTCTGGCTGCAGAAGGGAGCCGCTGCCTAAGGACCTAGCCAGAGCATGTTGCTGCAAGGCTGCAAGACGGTGCAGGCTCCTTGCTGCAGCCAAGGGGAGGGGGGATCAGGGCACTCCTCCCCTGGCTGTTGCAGGGAGCACGGCAAAGCGCTTTGCCTGGGTCCATAGGTGCTGGGGTCCCTGCTGGAGCCAGGGGGAGGGAAGCACTGATCTCCCATCCCCCCGGCTACAGAAGGGAGCCACTGCCTAGGGACCCCAGTGGAGCACACAGGGCTACAGGACACGAGAGGTTTCCCTGCTGCAGCCAGGGGGACTGAAGATCAGCGAGGAGGCTGCCTCCTTGCTGAACTCCTTACATTTGGCTGCAGTGGCGGTGCGGGGGGGGAGAGAGGGGGCTGCTGATGGAGACTGGTGGCCCTTCAGAGTTGTAAAAATGATATCTGTGGCCCTTGAGCCATAAAGGTTGGGAACCACTGAGTTAGATCCTAAGCATGTGAACAAGAACCAACCAGCCAAGTTCTTGACAGAGATAATGCTCAGTGCCACATCAGAGCCCTGGCCCTCCCAGCGCTATTTTCCATCTTCAGCTGGTGACGATTGCTAATGCTTTAGATAAAAAAACCAGAGTACATCAGGGCGAGGGTGGGAATCCCTTCCTGACCCCTGCCAGGGGCTGGCTGTAACCCTGAAGCAGGAGCTTTTAGGAACATAAGGCATTAAACAGAAGTGAGCCCCATGGCTGCTGAGCTCTGCCCCCTGCAATCACAAAAAACCTCGTCATTCAGTTGCACGTATAACTTTGTCCAGCTCACTCTTAAAAGGAATTAAGTTATTTACTCCCACAACTCCTATTGGGAGGCTGTATCTCTGAGTTCTGGATGTTACATTCCAAGTTCTCAGTCGGTTGAAAGAAGTAGAACAGCCTGAGACTTCCTAACTGAACTGGTTCCAAGGAGAGCCACATGTGTTGTTTATTTCAGCAATTTCCAGAAATAAGTTGCATGTGTGGAAAAACTGATATAGATGGTTGGAACCTCACAGTATTTGGAGCCATGCCCCTTTTTCAAGGCATTTGAACCTCAGTGCTCGAGATCATCTTGGTGTAACTGCATGACTACATATGGGCTGCAGATAGTCCCTTAAAGGTATAGATCATTCTGCCTTCTGGGACTCTGGGTCTGCAAAGTTCAGTTCAGGATCAACCCCTTAAACTGAGCTCTGGAATGAAGCCCTGTGAGCTACTTCAGTCAACTCAGCATGCCAGATCCTTAGCCCAGACTCAGTCCCTTTTGTATCACTCCAGAAGTGCAAAGGGGACTTAGTGCTGTGCTATAGGAGCCAGAAGGAGATTCCTTTGATGTTGCTAACTCTATGGTATCCCCTCCACACCTTCCCCCTTACAAGGAGAAGGTCAGCGAGGAAGTATAATGGAGGGAGAGGGGAGGACTGGAGTACACTACATTCTGGTGGCCTTGGACTGGTGGAATGGTCCCTTGGGTATAGTGCTGCTCTTATTTACTGTGCGGGCCAGTTTGGTTCCGGGCCAGTCTTGAGACTGGGGAAGACATAACGGTGGTATAGTGCGTGGTGCAGCTAGAATCAAGCCCAATAACTTTTTCACAATTCTGTTGGACATCATTGCTTTGGACTCTCTCTTTGGCCATATGGATGGTTCTTTTGACTGCCTCCTTCAAAAAGCATAGCTTCAATTTTGTGTAAATCTTCCAAAAATTGAGGGCACGTTTAAAAAAGATGTGGGAGGAATTGGCTGAAAAGTAATGGAGAAAGAACATACATGGGAAATGGAAAGAATTCAGAACTTAAATTAATATATGCCCAAGGGTCGTTGCCTTATGCAGTCTAGTAATAAATAAATCCACATTGTGATGAACTGGCAAAAAAAAAAGTTATCATCAAGGGTAAGAAAGAGGCATATGTGAGGTATTAACATCAGGTACAGAGGAAGACTGGCAAGAATACTGAATGAAGTTCAGAGAGTATTAAAAAAAAGATAAGGAAAGCCTAGGTAGAGAATGAAAAAAGATTGCACAGGAGGGTATGCTAAATAATGGGAATTTATTCAAGTATGTAAGGAAAAAGAGGTCAGTGAAGGAGACAGAAGGACCTCTAAGACATGGCAAAGATAATTTATTGAAAGGATATGTAGACATTGCTTAAAATATTAAATGAATTCCCCGCCTTGGTGCTCTCAAAGGAGGGTGGTAGGGGACAGATGTTAGAAATAGGCATAAATTTCCCCAGGGAGGAAAAAGAAACACTGAAGGAAATCAGGATCATGCCAGAACAAGTGATCAAGAAATTAGAATATCTGAAGACTTGCAAAACTGCTTGATCAGATGGGACTCTGTCTAGTTTCTGTACCAAGCAGCATGAAGGAGAGTGGCTGAGCAGGTTGATACTAGGATATAGGCCAGATCCACTTCTGGAGTAAATCAGTGTTGCTCTACTGACTTCATAGGACATGTCTTGCCACAAAATGTAGGTCAGTTTGTTGTGGATCATATAGGGCTTTGAATACAGATTTTGGATGAACGTTTCTTCAGTTCATTGATGTATCAGACTTTTATAAGAGATTTCTTATAAACATGATTGCCTTAATTTAGTGCTTGTGTAGAAGATGATGGATTGTCAGCTCAGGAAACTGAAATCCTCCATCTATGGACAGAAAATAGAAAGAACAGTTGTGAGAGTTTTCCCCACACTGAGCACGCCATAATGTCTCAACTGTGCTATGTAGCATCCATCCCTAACTGTGAGAGGTTAAGTTCATGTTCCATTACTTCAATGAAGCTGCACTGATTGCCATCAGCTGAGGATCTGGCCCCAGACCTTTTATTTGTAGACTACTAGCTCAAATCTAAGCAAGGTTAGCCTGTAACTTCTTAATACAACATTTATATTTAAGGTCGCATGTATTCTACAAAAAGCTAGACCTAAATTCTATGGCAAGGTCCCTGGATTGTTCTACACCCTGGTGTGGCACCTGAAATTCAGTAGCAGCAGATTCACTTAAATTAAATTTCGATGGAGGTTTATTTAATTAAATACTTCAATGAAAAATACAATGGGTATTATTTATTTTGAAATCAATTTAGCTTATGCAGTCTCCCTCACATTCTACTTTGTAGAATTTTGTAATGAAAATGTGTCTATACAAGTTGTCGTGAGGAAAGTGGAGCCTTTGGCAGTTGTGTAACAGATAGCTGGAGCTTTTGGCCCCTGAGAAGACTGGAGGCAATTTGAGAGTAAATTGTGGAGTAAATGCACTAGCTGGATGTTTCTGTTAAATAGATCACTAGCAGAATAATTAGTGCTAGAAATTAAATGGTCATCTTTCAGTTTCAGAGTTAACATCCTGTTGAAATGAATGGGGAAATCCACACCTCTCAGAGCTATTGTTTCATCCTGTCTGCAAAGTCAGGAAAATATTGGTTGATGCTCAGTTAATGTTTTCAAGGTTTTCTGCCCAGCCCTGCGGGCTAGAAACATAACATGAAAGCTTTGATTCTGAAACACAGTTCTGCAGTAAGGGATGGATTCTCTGGCATATTCCACAGCATCAGAATCATGGAATACATGGGGTCCTGTCTGTAGTTCAAAAAGCATATTTAGGGAAGATCCAGGAAACTACATGTCTTCATGCTTGACCTTAGAAGTTGGAAGGAGAATAAAACATTAATCAAGGACTGAATAGGAGGTGAAAAGACCTAGAGACTTCTGATTTTATGAAGGATAGTGACAGTAGGTGCACAAAGGAGGCCATGCCTAACAAATCTGTTGGAATTTTTGTAGAAAGTCACAAAATGATTGACAGGGGGCAGACATGGATATAATTTATCTGGACCTCAAGAAAGCTTTCTGATATAGTACCTCACAAAAGATTATTTTTTAAGGTCAATAGGCAGGTTTGGGATGAGCTATATCAGTGGATAAAGAACTGGTGTTGATATCAAAGACAGAAGGCATTCCTCAGTGGAAATGATTCAGGTCAAAGGGGAGAGGGTGAAGAGTAGAGTTACATGAGGAAGGATTGGTGTTAGGTTTGATTTTGTTCACTTTACATATAAATGGGCTTTGATGAAGAAATGTGCAGGAATATAATGATGATCTGAAGCTAATGGGGGGCATAGGGACAAAGGAGTTAGTTAATTCAAAGAAAGAGGGAGTGGCGGGGGTCAGAAAACCAACCAGCACCACCTGCACTAGTCGGTAGGAAGGGAAGAACCTGGAGATGACTGGGATTATGCACAAGCCTTTGAAAAGGCTTCATGAAGGAAGCTACTCAGAGAAGTCACATACCATCCTCTTTGTCCAGTCTGTTTCCCCTCCCTGACATTATCGAGGACAGCGATTCATTGCCATCAAAGTTAGAAACATTGCTGCTGAGAAAGGGAGGAAGGACTTCTTCATTCAAAACTGATGGGAAGTGATGAGGCCTAGTTCTCCAGCACAGAACTGAAAGGTAAGAACTTTCTGAGACCTGTTCCCACTGTACTGTTGGACAAATCATTTTAGGGCATTCTCAAAGAAATTGCAAGCCCACCTGCATGCCTAATTTGCACTAAGGTACAATACATCCATATGCAAATAGCAAGCAAGGTCTCTCACAGGCCACTGGTAAAAAACACAAATTCCCAATTTTCTCAGGCAGCCATGGTAACAGTAGACCCATATAAGTGTGCAATTGTACAGGTATTTTTGTGTGTGTCCAAAGAGACCTAGCTTTTTAAAAGTTTCACTCTTAAGCTCTTTGAATTTCTTCATTTGTAAAATGGGGGAAATACCTACTTCAGAGGAGCTTGGGGAGGATAAGTTAATATTAATTCAGTACTCTGTTGATAACAGTTAACTGTTTTAATATACACCCATTATACTATAACAACACTACAAGATGAATGGATTATTTATACTGGGTTATTGCCTATATTAAAATTTGATCTGTTTCTTTAAAATTAGCATGCAAAGAAATTGAGGATTTTAGTTTTATCACTGTCCACCTCTTTTCCCAAAAACGTTAGAGCCAGGGCATCTATGCTGTTCAGCTGTCTGTGTCCTTGAGGAAGCAGGGAATCCTCACCCATGTCATCAGTGCAGGATCTATCATCCCGTTTGCATACTGACAGAACTGGATATCATTGTCAAGATGGAATGATTAAGATAAGATGACACAACAGCTAACAACAAATACAGGGGCAAGGTGAGTGAATGCTTCCTGACCCCTTCTCTCCACCACACCAGTATATCAGAAAAGGGTTTTAGTGCTTCTGGTACCATACAAAACTCACCAGCGAGCAGTCCCTAGTTGGCCAGCACTTCAGCACTCAACTATCACCTTTCTCTTTCCCTGCCAGCCACCCTCTGGAGAAGGTGGTGCCAATTAGGTCCTCCCCCTGCTCTTCTCTAATGACCAGCACAGCTGCTGCTTCTCACAATATCTGCTGGCCACCTTTAGAAGGCCACTGCTTGATGCTTGCCTGTCTTTCCAATGGCCAGGTCCTCTTGTTTCTTGACTCTGCCTTTTCAGCTGCCACTCCATCTCCCTACAGATTTCTCAAAGTTTAGATGACGTTCTTTCCTCTAATGATCGTTCTAGCTAGGCTCTGAAGTTACAAAATGGCATGTGAGAGTGTGATATTTCTACCCTGAGAAGATGCAGGAAGAACTGGAATTCTCACGGGAATCTATTCTCCTGCGATTTTCAGCCTGATCTCGCAGAGTTAAGAGGCTCAGGTATTTTGATTAAGGTTCACAGATGCACCCAGACTTTTTGGATGAATTGGATGCCACTGCTGATACACAGGCAGGCTTGGCAGACTTTGCCAGGGACCTGGGATGCCGCCTCCCCTGAGCTCTCAGTTACAATGACTGAAATGAAGGGGAACTGTTTTACTTGTTGCTAAATCAATATCTCCCCATTGACTGTCCCTTCCAGAAATTTACACTGAGGGCTTGATCCAGACCCCGTTGAAGCCAATGGGAGTTTTCCAATGGGACTTTGGCTCAGGTCCCTGAAGAACACACTGAAAGTAAGATTCACTATTCAATGTGATACTGTGGCTTTTAAAACTGTCTTTTATTACTAGCTTTTTCTGTTTTACTGATTACCTTAAAAATAGAGTGAATGAGCTAAGCAAATAATGATAGCGCTGAGTTTTATAAAATAATCTCTGATCAGAACTATGACAGACAATACTATAATCTAGTCTGTGACCGACTGGAGGACTCCCACTCAGACCAGGTGTTATTGCTTACTAACATGACTTGACAGGCCACTGCAATGAATGCTATACTCAGGGAGCAGTGCTTGTGGGATTGGACCCAAAGGCTGCTCCCGTATTCATTAATGATCATGTATTCTCTTGTCTTCAGCATTCTGAGCCAGTTGTTCAGCTGGAGTAAATTGGAGTAGCTCCACTCAAGTTAAAAATGGAACTATGGCAATTTACAGCAGCTGAGGACTTGGCCCATATTCTTTCTATTCTAGTAGGTATTCCCCATACATTGTGGTTAGGGTTAGCAGCCTTGTAATAACTGAGTCTTCTTACTCAACGTATCTAACGCAACCTACATTCTGTATAAAGTAATATCATCGTTAGTTGCTCTCTGTATTTTAAGTAATGGCTCTGCTTCCTTTCCTAAACAAAACCAAGTTTATAGCGCTGTTAACAGTGCAGAGTCCAACATATCTGTATGAGAGCAAACTGGATTCTCTTCTGGCTCACAAATCCACCCAGTTCTTAGTGGAATTCTGACAGTGGAATCTTTGCAACTGGTGATGCTGGTAAGGGGTAGAAAGAACACAGCTGGATTTTTCCAATCCCAGAGTGACAGGGCAGAGCTAGCAGTTAGCAAAATAATCTTTTGAGCTGTAAACTGAACAGAACTGATAAAGAAGACATTGAGGGAGAAAATAAATATAGAACAACACATTGTCATTTATGCAGCCAACTTTTCCAGAGAATATCCGCATCTTTTTTTTTTAAGCTCTTGTTTAACAATCTATTTTTATAGATTAGATACAGGGTAACCCTGATTAGATACAGGGTAATATTCCTAGCAGGACTTATCAAGTAATATTTTGACACAATTCTACAGCTAATAAATACTTTATCTATTTTTATCTTGAAATCTGTACAGGATCTTGTTATTGGCTGTGCTGAATCTAGTTCTCTGATTGGAAAGAAGAAGAATATGCATTATTTCATTTGTGCGCTAATTTCCATTATGTCACCTACAAATTTTTGTCCCCTACAAATTCTGATCTTTGCTGCAGTAAGTGGATGCAGTGCATGACAGATTGGAAGCCATGTGGAATAAACAACACTTCTTTATTTGCAAACTCTAGAAGTCCCACTTTTGAGGCTTAATGATGTGGACATTAAAGATCACACATCCCTCTCTGTAGGTGGTTTTCCCTAGAGTCCTTGCCAATTGGATTCCTTCCCACTGTTTTGTGGATGGTTATTACCCATGTTTTATTATTATTTATTATTAGAGTATTGCCTAGAGGCCCTGACAGAGATCAGGGCCCCAGTGTGCTAGGTGCTGTACAAACATATACTAAGACAGTCCCCACCCCAAAGAGCTTATTATCTAAACAGAAAAGGCAAAAAAAGGGTATGAAGGGTAAATAGAGGCACAAAGAGGTGAAGTGACTTGCCAAAGGTCATACAACAGGTCAATGAAAGAGCCAGGGACAGAATCCAGATTTCACGATTCCTGGTCCAAGACCCTGTCAATTAGAGCATGTTGCACCCAAAGGGTAATGCACCCTGTGGAATACCACCTGTGCCCATGGTTGCTTGGGAAGGGACTGCGTCTGCCTGGGAGTGGGTAGACTCCGCTAAACTTCCAGCAAGGGGCTGTACCCATATGGCACTATTTGGCCTTCTGTAAATGTAAAATATTATTAGTGGCATATATATTTTCATGTTTCTTTGCATGACAAGCCATTCAGGACACTATCCATATAGTCCTAAGTACTGCAGTATCATAACTAAGCAGGGGTGTAGCCAGACCTGATCTTTTGGCAGGGCCTGTGGCTGACATGGGTGGGCCGGCCGAAAAACAAGCACTTCCAAACTTCCAGCTTCTGGTCACGTCACCAGAAGCAGGAAGTTCAGGAAGCCACCAGCAGAGAAAGCTCCAGTTGAAGATAGCTTAAGTGGAGTTGGGTGGGCCTGCTTTCAAGGTGTGGCCCACCCAGGCCAACCCCTAACTACATCCCTGTTACTAAGGCTAAAAATATATTTGGTACATGAGATAAGTATTAGAAGGATACTGGGATGCTGCTAGTCTATTTAACATCTGTCTTACAAATCAGCTTCAAATGCTCTTTCATTACTCTTGTTATATTTGCAAAAAGAATTCAGGAAGACCATTTCCTGTACTTTTGCCAAATACTCGGTCCATACTCAAACTCTGACTGAATAATTAGCGATCTTTTCCTCAGAAGAAATGTCCAATTACTTTGCTGGTGCATTCAGGTGTTATGCTATATTTTTGTCACCCAATGTGTGAAGTACAAAGGGACCCAACTGGGCAAATATCCAATTGTAGATAAACTTGTGCACTGGCTCATTGTGTTTTAATAGGATTCTCGCCCTATAACGATTTGGGAAGCAATTACTTTCAGGAATGACCGTGCAATGTCATCGAAGCAGAGCTTAATTGACCTTTTTGATTTAACAATATTCAGAGTACAAACATGATGGCTGGGTCTTTTCTAGATTATGGGCCAAATCCTGAACATTTTGGCAGGGCCATGGGCAAAATTATGTGGGAGCAAATGAAGCCTCCCCCCATCTGCAGGGCAGACTGTGGAAGAATGGAAAGAGGCCTACAGCTGTGATTCCTCTTTCCAGATCCCACACAGCTCCGTTTCCTCCTGCCCTCTGTGAACTGCTTTGCAGGGAGCTCACATGCAGCAGGGCTGCACATTGCATAGTTGGGGAAACCCCCCTGCATCTGGTCTTCTTCCTTGTTCAGAGGAACCACAACCATTCTATTGCCAAGCAGCCCTTCATAGCCACAGAGAAGAGAAGTGAATTTCTCCCTGTGTTTGCAAAGTCAAGAGATGGGTTGAGAATGGATAAGAGTGCTGATGTCACCGATCCACCAATTCTTGTTCATGCTAAGTACATCCATAAGTCATTCAAAGTAGCCTATCAAATAGGACACATGTCCCAGGTACCCTCAGAATGACTGCCAGGCTCTATGATGCCCAGGTTATATTTGTTTGATATCCTGGATTGACTCTTAAAGGCTAACCACCGCCATCACCAAATTTCCGGAATAAGGAAAATGGGACACTAAAAGCACAATTGTGCTTAAGTCCTAGGTCAGTTTGTTAAATTCAACAGATAAACAAGGGGGGAGGGGGATGAGGAAGTAGAAAAGAATCCATGCTGTTTGCACATTTACTCTGCTAATTTGACACAACATCATGGAGATATCTGGAAAAATTCTTCCCCCTTTTTCCTACTTTGTGCTTTTTTTACTGTGTTTTCTTTTGCAGTCTGTGTTCTTTTTGCTTTTAAATGCTGTTCAAGAAATGTCCCTGAGTTTATAATCTCACCCGGGCTTTATTTATCTTTGTTCTCTTGTACTTTCTGTCATTTTCTATCCCTTCCATCCACTTCTTTTTTTTTTTCTCCCACTCTCTTTATTAAGCTTCAACAAATACCAGGAAACAAGAACCTTTCTTTCTAAGAATCAGATCACGCTTCACTCTCTACAGCATATGTACATCTTCCTTTCAACAGGCTTGCTTGGCCAGGTGAACATCTGTTGCTTAGTGCTCTTATGAATAAGCAGCAATAACTCTGATAAAGTGAGCTTAAAATGACAGCTTAACTACTTTAATGCAAGAACTTAATAGTTTTTTCTTATCTGACCCCACCTCCTGGATTTCTCCCTCTCTCTCTCTCTCACACACACACACACGAAATTTCCTTTTGGCTTCAGTATAGAAATCTGCATCTTTACTTTTTGATTCAAGGTGAAACTTTCTTTAAATTGTTTCTCTAAATTTTAACTGAAACTAGATATTAATGATAAAGGGGGAGATTTTCTAAGACACAAATGCCAGTTAAGCATCTAATTCCCTTGGGTCAATGAACGTTAGGCACCTGACTGCCATTTGGACTTTTGAAAATCTCTCCCAAAGACTTTAACGATCTTTGATTTCATTCATTTTGTAACATTTCTCCTCCATTTCATTTTAAAACTTCATCTCTTTTCACACCTTCTACATTTTTCTCTCCTAACGCATGAAGTGATAAACATGTAAGTGTCACTATTTAAAGATAAAAACTGATTATTGGAATAAGTTTTATTGCTTGAAATAGACATACTTGGGCCTCAGTCATGCAAATGCTTATATCTGGGAGTAACTTCATAATGTAGTTGTCCCATTGAGTTAAATAGGACTATTCAGATGCATAAATTTACTCACAGCTAAACAGTATTTGGAAGAGCAGGGCCATATTTGTTAATTTTTGTGTGGCTACATCATAAAAATAATAATATAACTAACAGAATTTATGAGTCAGATCATGGAGCAATGCCTATTTGCATCAGTTGGCGGTCTGGCCCATATAACTAAAAATTCATAGTCATGTCTTTGAATTATTATGAATCATGTTTATTAGGGTAGTGCCTAAGGACCACTGTGCTAGGCTCCGTACAAACATCAAGTAGCAGAGTACCTGTCCCGAAGGGCTAAAAGTCTAGATAGAAAAGACAGACACATGGTGGGGGGGAGAGGGCAGAACACACAAGTGAACTGTGATGATAGCAAACATCATGTTAGTTCCAATGAAGCCTCGCTTCAGCATAGAACCTAAGCCTGTGCTTAACTTTAAATGTATGCATCATCCCACTGATCTCACTGGAATAACCTTAGGGTTAAATGTGTCCTTACATGCTTTATTGGATCATGGTCCTAATTAGGGAAGGTACAGGAAGTGAAGCAAAACTAGCATTAAACTGATTGCATTACTATAAAAAGTATGACCAGTATAATATTTTAGTATAATAATTAATTAGTACTTGAGTACTATATTCCATTATAGTTTTTTTCTTCCAGTCGAACACATTTGCCTAAGAACATAAAAAATATAAACATGAGCATCTATATGTTATTTAAAAAAATAAAGCTGGGATTTTCAGGCTCACTTGGTGGAGTTGGATGTTCAATTCCCATTAATTTTAATAGAAGCCGAGTGTCCAAATCCATTAGGCAGCTTTGAAAACTCAGCCTTATTACTTCTTGGTCTTAGTAATGTAATTCTTCTATCTGAAACTATTGATAGTTTTGAGGGTTTGATTCTACATTCCTAACACAGGTAAGACTCCGTGTATTGAGTTCACTCAGAGGGATTTGTACCTCTATGGAAGACTCCAGGATTCTGCTCCAAATGTGTTGTTTATTGAGCACAAGAAATAAATAAAAACAGTTCCTTATGTGGCTGCCTGCGAGTGAATCCAAATGTATTACAGCAGTCTATGTATGGAATATTCCAAAGAATGGGCCAGATTCTCCATTGGTGTCTGTCAGCACAGCACCATTGATTTCAGTTGAACTATGCTGATTTACACTTGCAGAGGTCCTAATTTGTACTTCCTCAAACTGTACCAGATAATAGGATCTTGTTCATGAGACTTTAAATGAATTCATAACAAAATTATGCAGTTTTCCCGACAGCAATAACTGGTGGTGTTTGACTTTGTCTCCAATGGGCAAAGATATTTGCATAGTGATTTTGAGCAGATTTGCAGAGGAAATTGACAAATGACCATCAGGACAACATGGCTTAGGTTTTGCCAGATGCAGGTTCTTCCATGCAGATCAGAGCCTCATCACCTTCTGTGAAGAGAATCTAGCGTACAGAAACCAACCTTTATTAGCTGCTACATTTGATGCTTCCTCTCATTCCTAGGAGACATCATATAATATGGCTTCATCTGGCACAGCATGGTGTGTAGAATGTTGTGTCTGTAAGTACAAAGTAAAACGTGAAGAATGGAAGAGGGGGTACAGGTGAACTCCATCCTGTGTTAATGAGAGTTCTGCTGAATTGCCATCAAACCACTCCTGTTCAATAGTAGGTATAAACCAGAGAGGACAATGTGCAGCTCACCATGTTATTAGCATGATGAAGATTGCATGTAAAACCAAAGACTGGTGTAACTCTGCGTAGTTCCATTAACGTCAATGACGATGACTGGAAATTGTGTGGTTTGCTCTTTGCTGATGGAAAATGTAACAAAACCAAAAACTGCTACCATAGCTGTGCATATCACCCATTGTGTTGCTGATGCACATGATAGGAAGTAAACAAAATGCAGCAAAGAAGGTGAAGAAACACAGTCCAGAAGATGGACCAGAGACAATAGTTAAGTGAAATAACTGGAGTGACACTGTGGTCACATGAGTCAGGAATTCCTGACTTCTACTGGTAATCATGGTTCCACCACTTACTTCATGCATGGCCCTGGCCAAGTCACTCCATCTCTCTGCCTTGTTTTCCCTATCTGTAAAATTGAAATAATAATACCACATCTACCTGAGTGAGGAATAATTAACCAACATCTATGCAGTACTTTGAACAAGTACAAGTACTACTAAAGTGCTAAATATTATACGGAGGAGAGAAATTTTATTTTTAAATTCTTAAAACTATATCTCACAAATAGAGGTGATTAAAAGAAAAAGTGACACTATTCTTTTTTAAAGACTAGTGACAAAAATGGTGGACAGCACTTAACAAAAGGCAAGAGAGCTGAAGAACAGAGCAGTATGCTGAGTGAACAGAATGAGAGACTTGACAAGTTGTCAGTTTCACTTGAGTAGGATGAAAAGGAAGTGCATGGACAGCGCCATGTGGTACACTTGATGTATCTCAAGGCATGACAATCCAAGCTTCAATATGTGTCTGTTTTTCTATTTCAGGAGGGGGAGGGGTTCTATTTGTTTTCTTAAGACTATTAAGTCCTTCTAAGTACCACTATCAGCATTCTATGATTGAAAGTGACAAATGCAGGCAACCCTATTTAAAAGCTGCCACTTTGTATTAGAAGAAGTATCAGCTCAAGTTTTACAATATTTTACTGCTTCGTTTTTACATTGTTTTACATAAGGGAGTTCAAATAAATATCACTGAGACTTATCTTAGCCAGGATTCCCTCTACACTCCGACCCCACTAGCTACTGTCTTACAAATGCTGCACAAAACAGAAAGTGACAGTAGTACGACAGTGGATACAGGGCCAAATTTTCAAACATCTGAGCCAGAGTTAGGTCTATGAAAGCCATGCACACGCTAATTGTTGCACATGCAAAGTAGGTAACTATATATGCAAATAGGTGATTACACATATGAGCATTTTTTTGTACATCCACAATCACACACTCTTTGTATACAAGGGATGTGTTGTCTACATGCAATTGCCTGGGTTTTACAATCATGTGCATTATATGTGGCCGAAACATTTTACACAATGCTGCCTAATCTGCGCTGCAACTTTGTGTTAGGTCATTTGAGCTCACCCCACCAAAGGAAAGATTAAACACTCGTGTGGTAGCCCAGTCTTGCTGCTTGCTCCAGAGTTTCATGATGTGGAATATTAGCTGCTCTGGGCATACTGAGAGCCCTGTGTTGATTGTCAAAGTTCCAGGGTAACTGCATCACTGTGGTCCTTGGAGGCACCCACTTAAAATTTCCAATTCTCAGCCATCACCTTGCTTGGGCAGAAACCCATGTCTCTCTCCTTCCTGACCAGGGTTTTAAGGCTGCATAGCTCTCTACCTTACACTGTGACATCCCTAGTAAACCAGTTTGCTTAAAGGCTGGTGGTTGCATTGCTTTCTCTCTGAGAGCTATGAGCAGTGTATTGCCCGCAGTTACAAGTTACCACACAGCTCTTTGTAAGCAAGCATGTGTATTCTTAAGGTAAAAGCATTAAAAATATAAAAACAATAAAAGTTCCTATAAATATGCCAAAAGTTCACCAGTTTTATGAGGTCTTAGCAAGCCAAAATCCTTTCACTCCCTTCCTCAAAGACTGGGCCCCCACCTTGGACAGAAGATCCTTTCCATTTATGGATCAGAAAGAAGCATGGAGTCAGTGTTAACCCAGCCTTTTATCTCAAAATTCTTTCTTTGTCTGATGGTCTCTGGACAGTCCAGTATATGCAACACTCTCCAGGCAGCGGTGCCTTTCTGGAGGTTTTTACAACCTGCGTGATTTGCCTTCCCACTGTTTTTGGTTCCCGAAGAAGTTGTCGTACTCCCTTGCTGCTGGAGTTGCAAACAATCCCTAGGCCAGAGCGATACATAGACTTAATATACTATGGCCCTATAGATATTGCAGGCCCATGCAATAATCTGTCACAGTGATGATAACTCAAGTCACCTGTATATCTCCCCCGAACCACAGCACTGACTGGGGCACACATCACAAACTCCTGCTTCTTTCTGTTTAACAAGAAATCTCTATCTGTGTTCCCCTAAGTCACACCAAAATATATGTGTCATCGGGTCAGGGTGTATTACCTGTCACACATCTGCCCCTGTGTGGAACAGAACCCTTCCCAGCAGGGACAGAAAAGCAGCTGGGGGCAGATGGGAGAGGAGAAGTTCTTAGACTGAATGTTAGGCCTTGCAGCAGGGGAGCTGAGTTGAATTACTTCAGAGGGGCCCCAGAGTTGCTGAAACTGGCCCTGTCACATGGGCACATTTAGGCACAGAGGTCTGCAAATGTGGTGCCAGTGTCCATACCTTGGCAGACAATCAATGGAGGAGGCAAAGGTACAGCAGGTAGACATGCTTGGCTCTCCTTAAATAGGAAACCTTTCATTTGAATGGAATAAGGAAGTTTTGCTTTCAAAACAAAACTGATTTTGGAATCTTTGATCTTTCTTTTGTATTATTCCTAGTCCAAAAAGAAAGCCATAGATCAAATAATGCCTACAAAACAGATTATTTGTAAACCAGCCTGAGTACTCATTATATCTTAAAGACTGTATTATTCTGACTTTCAATACTTCTGCACAGATAGTTTTTCTTTTTTCCCATGGACCTGCCAGATGAACATGTTGGCTGCATAGTGGGCAACAAAAAGAACAGCTGACATACAGTTTGAAACCACACTACAGCATCTGGGTAAGGTTTGGTCAACTGCATGCCTGGTAATAGTTTTTATATTCAGGCAAAGAGAAGGATTCCTTTTTATGAGAAAATATTAAAGATGAGTAGAAAGTGTACAGTGCCCAATATTAAAGCAGCAAGGCAGCCATCATTAATGTTCTGGAGCACACAGGATCTGGTTGGTTCAAAACGTGGTTTAGAGAGCCAGTGTGGTGCAATGCATAGGGCACTGGAGTCAGAAGACTTGGATTTGATCTCTAGCTATGCCACTGCTCTACTATGTGACCTAAGGTGAGTCACATAACCGCCCTGTGCTTCTGCTTTCCCTTTTAGCCTTTTTCTATCTTGTGTATTTACATTGTAAATGTTCCTGGCCAGAGACTGTGTGTCTATAGAGTATTTAGCAAAATGGGGTCCCAATCTTGGCTGGGTCTCTTGTGATACAAATACTACTGATAATAATTAGTAGCATAGAGGAGGGTCATTGTCTCAATAGTTTACTCATACCTCAGAGGTCAGTATATATGTTGTCTTCATATTCTCTAATACTGGTGGCATAAGGGAAACACTTTGGATTGTCACCTACAAAGACCCTGAGAATCTCTGGCACAAAATCAATAATGGTGGCCAGGGAAAAGGTAAAGAGTTATAATGTGTAGCTCAAGCTTATATTCAGATTACATTTACCTCATGGAAAGTTTCTACAATAGATATTAGCTTAAGAAAATGGGTTGAACGGTAATATAAGCCTTCTTATTTTGAAGACTTTGTATTTTTGTGTGTTGCTCAATGGACGAATTGCTTTGTGCCAAGGTATGACTCACTTTGGGTTGTTTCCTGTGTAATGACTTGACTCTAAACCATTAAAGACAATGAAAGTTTCTCCATTGACTTGAACGGAAGGAGGATCAAGCCCTCAGTGCTGGCAATGCATGCTAAAGGTGCCATGTTTGAATGTAAACATTCTCTATTATACTTTCCATCTTTTCTTTTCTTTCTTTTACATTGGTGAATTGAGCTATGATGTTCATTTAAGGTGGATCCATTTTTCTCTGTTCCATTTTACGTGTGTGTATATACATACATAGCCCTATCCTCCATCCCTATCATGGATTAATTGAGTGTTTTGAGCACGTATTAAATGCAAGTGGCAGAATATTACTTTCACTGTGTATGTAGGAGGAAACTGTCAAGACATTAAGCCCAAGATCTGAGCAAATTTAAAGTGGTAAGAAATGTGTTGAAAAATATTTCTTGCCATTCTGATCACTGTAAATCACCTTCTGTCTTTGAAATAAAAAAATAGCCATTCATTCTGTAGATGTCGATAAATACTACTACCCCCATTGACCCCTGTGCAGCAAGAGCCCTTCTAAAGCTTTGATTCAAGTGGTAGGGGATGAGTTGTTGTTGCCGCCCCCTTCCGCACCACATAGCCAAAGGGGTAGTAGGTTTAGCCCCCCAACCTGCAGCAGAAGAAAAACAGGACAATCCATGAGGATATATTGTGACTGCACACTGACTTTCACACCCCACAGGAGTAGGGATCACCCCAAAACATTGATGCTCCCTTATCCCTTTCGAGACAGGTTTTGACAGCCCTAATTGAATCAGCATTAACCTCTTCTGGTTTGCACATGGAGGACAGAGAGCCCATATGGCATGTGAATGGCATCCCAGCCTGGCCCCTCCTATCCATGTGTAGAGCCCAAGACCCACGGAGGGATTTCTGCAGGATAAGGGAGTGTGCCAGAGAGACAGCACTCCCCCGTCTGTGCTCCCTGGGCCAGGATCCACAGATACAGACTCCCCTCTGCTTCTTCTAGCATTTGGCCCAATGTTTTGTTCTCAATTTGCTTGTTCTGTAGCAACAGTTTCTTAGCAAACACCATTCCCAGAGCGGTGCTGATATTAATTGATGAGTCTGGTGCTCAAAGTTGTCTTGGCATGGCAAGGCACTATCTAAGTAGAAAAATAAACAGCCAGGTTCACTCCAGCTCATTTCAAAACATGGAAACATAAATCTATGTCTCCCATATGGAAAAGAGCAAAATCAGTGGTGGAAAAATGTTTTAAAACTTCTAGGAGGGTTTTGCAAACAGGGTAGGATGAACAAAATATGAACAACTCTAAAAATATCACTCAGTCTCCATTAAACATTACATTATATTAAGATCAGAGAGATGCTTAAGTTCAAGCAGAACATGTCACTTAGGAGCAAGAAGAGGCCATGTCACTAATCTTATTTGTTCTTTGGAGGTTAATTTAAACTTAATATCCTGCTTTTTCACTCTTAAATTATTACAAAGGAAGAAGTCTAGTTATCTTTCTAATACATTTATATTCTGCTTTAGTTGCATTCCATGGTAGCATATTCCCTTATTCCTATTACTCTTTTTGTGAAAGAGTTTGAATTCCCTGCTTGCCCTTGGATCCCTAATTGTAGACTATGGGCCTGATTTTCAACCAGGCCTCAGCATAGCCTCTAATTTCGTTGGTGTAAACAACAAAAGTTTGGTATCTAAATGCTACCTGTTGAGACTGTATTTTATTACAGGGGCAAAGCTGCGGGCATGCAATGTTGGAGGCCATCTCTGAATATCAGGCCTTGTGTCCCTCTGTATTGAACTAGAGCTGATTCTGAATTTTCCAATGGAATGATTTTCTGACTAAAAAGGCAAAGTTTCTGCAAAATCAAAATTTGGGTGGGTTTGATCTGAATCAGAATATTTTATGTTTTGGACTGACCCAAAATGTTTACATTTTGAATTAGTTCAACCAAACATTAAACTGCATTCCCTACTGTGGCACATTGAGCTATGGGACTTGTACATACAGCTGCTATTCTCTCCTATGGTCCAGATGCCTGGAGGACTATCTCTAGCAAAAGGCTATGCATTGATTTCCCTCTGACAGAACTGTGTGAGTCATCGTGGGAGTCACATGGGTGCATTATAAGAGATGTAGTTTGGCCAGTCAGCCTGGCCCATAAGGGCTCTAAAGGCCTCAGGATCTTGAACTGTAGCTTCCAAGGCAATGCACCACAATAGGAAAATGCAATTTAAGGTTGAAATGACTCCAAACAAAGCCTTTTGGGTCATTTCAAACAATCAAAATAATTGGTTGAAATTGATTTCAGAAATGTAAATTCAAAAATGTTGAAGTGAAAAATTTTGACATTTCTGAATGGAAATTCAGCAGAGAAGTTCGACAATTCAACTTTTGTCCCAATTTGGGATGAAAACAAATGGCAAAATGTCAGAATTTCCCACTTGAGAAAAATTCCAAATTTTGCTCAGTTCTGTTTTGAACCACTTGGAACTGTGAAAAATGACTATTGTCCTTATCTCCAATTTCCATTAGAATTTTGAAAACTTCTGTAACTTCATTTTCAAAGACTCCTCTTTTCCTAGAAGAATAACCCCAATTCCCTTAACTGTACCTCACTCAGTAAACCGGATCATTGAAACCTCATCACTTTTATGTTGTCACCTATACCTTCCACAATGCTCTTATCTAATACCCACACGAAGTCAATAGACAGACTCCCATTGACTTCAATGGACATTGGATAGGGTCCCATGTCAGTATTATTATTGTTGTTGTTGTTGTTATTATTTGTATTACCATAGCACCTAGGAGTCCCCGCTCAAAGACCAAGACCTCACTGTGACAGGTGCAGCACAAACATAAAACAAAAAGATGGTCATTGCCCCAAAGGGACTTACAGTCTAAGTAACTTCCCATCTGTGCAACACAGTATAAGAATTCTTTTGCTTCTCTGATGGAATGGACTATTGAACCTGATTCTACTTTAATCATGGGAAAAAGTAAAATCTCAAGGCAGAGGGTTTCTTGGGAAACTGGATTTATCAACTGTATGGGCTCATTTAGAGTAATGACCCACACATTTCCACCTGTGTTCTCTCTGTACATATAAAAAAACTCTCCGAAGTTCATCATGTGGGTTTTAAAATGTATATTATTGTCTTAAATGCACTCTCTTAGTCTCTTTTTCACTGTATAACACTAAACATGAACAGTCGGTTTCAGATTTAATTAAAAATTACCAATATAAAGAGAAAAATCACATCCTGAAATACAAATACTTGAGCATGCATACAACCCTCTCGCATTTATTCTGCCCTTTCACATCTCAAGCAAAATGATTTTTGTTTAAAGACCTTGGGTTGCTGGTAAGGAGGTAGCTTTGAAATAATGCATTTCACATTCATTGAAAGAGAATTTTTAGTGGCTATGTCAGTGTTCTCAATGAAGATTTTATGAATATTCCAAGCTTTGTTTTCTGTTAAATTTCATGAAAATTATAATTTTTTAAAACATCACTACATCTTTCTGCATATACCTGCTTCAAGAATATAGTTTCTTTAGTTTAAATTGTTGTAATTCTGAAAATGCTGCTTCCAGCCTTTCCTCCTGTCAAATAAGGAGAAGCTTAATTAGTGAGTTAAGACTTGACCTGCAAAAACAATGCATGCAAACATTTGTTCAGATTCTGAATAGATGTTTGATACAACTTTATTTACAACTGCTGTGGATGTTGCTACACATGGGTTTGGGTTCATACAGAATGAATGGCTGCAGTTTGAACCAATACCTGTCAGCATATGGCGATCAATTCTTAAACAAGACTATTTGCTAGATGTTTGACTGGTACTCGTGAGAATCTGTGTTTAGTTTCCATCCTGGCCACACTTCCTATATGACCTTGAGCAATTCACTTAGTGTCTCTCTGGGCTAGATCTGCAAAGGGAGTTTGGCACCTGTCTTCCACTTTAGATGTCTAAGTCCAAAATTTAGGTACTACTGATCCTCAAACTCCCCCTGGTCAGCTGCTACCTAACTTGTTAGTTGCTTAAATTTTCTAAACAGCTACGTTTCCCCTGATAAAATCCCTCAGCACCTACATTTCTGTCAATGGGTGTGAGCACAGCTGCCTGAGTACTGACACTGCTTAGCTCATGCCTATGTCCCAGTGGGATTCTCAGACTAGTCATTCCCTTGCTTATCTTCCCACCAGGGCCTGATCTGGTAGATCATGTCTAACACACACGAAAACAACACTTCAGCTCCTCATCTGTAAGATGGGGATAATAATATTTCTTATGTCTATTTAAATTGTAAGCATTTGGGGGAGGGACTTTCTCATACTATAATAATGTCAATTATTATTTATTGATTTATTTTTATTGCGGTAGTGTATAGGAACCCAGGGCATGGTCCAGGCTCCCATTGTGCTAATCACAAACACGTAAGAAAAAACAGGTTCTTGCCCCAAAAAGCTTACAATCCAAGAACTTTCTATGGTAAGTATATACCGTGCCCAGCCCAATGGGGCCCAGATCTCAATTGTTACCTTTAGGCACCACTGTAATTCTAAAAATAATTACAGCTATTTTTATGTCATCATTACTTATTTTGTTTGTGAGATGTTTAAAAATACCACTCCTCCATGTAATTCTGGTATCCAGTCATTGATCCTGAATAACAAATAATAATTGTAGAGAACAGTGTATTACAGCTGATAGGCTAAAAGGTGTAAGTACAAACTATGCGATGAAGACATTCTCGGACATCAGGACTGATTTCTGTACAGACTTTCAGGTACTTTATTTGTAACCCCAAAACCATCCAACTATCATTAGGAAACCAATTAATCAAAATTGTAGCAAGTTACTAAGCACTCTTACAATACCCTACTCATCTTTGCAGAGGAAGACATTTTTTTTAATTAACAAATAACCTATCTTTTGTTTTTTCATTCTAACCATCTTCAAGGTAAAGGGTGTTTGAGTAGATTTTTGTGCCTGGACTGAGAAATTTTCAGAACAGTTTTTCAATATGAAAGATAAAAAATGGAAGGAACTAATGTTATGGCAATTACCCTTTGTTAAATTATCTGACTTTAAGCCTGACTATCTATTAAATTATCTGAATATATGAGAAGCCAAGTGCTGATAGTTTAGCGGAGAAAATATTTTTCATACTTACCTAATTTGAGGTTGTAAGTAGAGACAGACTCATTTTGCTTAGTTTGAAATCCACTTGAAGACAGTTCATCTAAGTACTTAGGGTGGTATATTCAAAAGCTACAGATTTCCCCTTCCCTGCCCAGTAATAGTATCATTGCTGATACTCCTTCAATGAGAATGTCAATATGGCTGTATGAACTACTTTCCAAAAGGGATCTTTGGCTTTAAGGGATCTATGAATGTCCGAACTATAGAGTTCAGTAGCTGTATTTGTGGGTGGCAGGAAGTTGCAGTTCCACCCCTTGTCTGATTGGATTACTGATCATTAGGGAGCTCTTGATCTAGAAGGAAGAGCCCATGGAGAGAGAGGTTGTGTGTGAAGTTTGCTTTGGATTGCTCTGCAGGGTTCCATTTCTATGCATACACTGGGTACTAGTTATGATCACTAATAACATAATTCCAGTAGCTGTGACTGGAGATGTTGTTCACTTATTGTTACATTGTGAAGAAAGAGCCCAAGATTAGAGGAGTCATAAACACAGATTATTTGGAAGTTTCAAACTGGCAAAATCCCTAGAACACAATCCTTACAGCAGAGCCTTCTGGTATTCGTGCTCCTCTACCACTGATTTTTTTCCAGGCTGGCTCCCACTCCTTCTTTTTATAAATGTCTTTTCCTCCCCTGGCATTCCCTTTGGTTTCAGTCTCAGAGAGTGACTGGGTATGTCCTGCCAGGCTGCTTAATAACCCTTACTGTCCACCACACCTAACTTCCGGATGATACTGGACCATCCAGCAGAGTAACCCTGCCCACCTCCAACAAGTCTGCAGGCACAGAGTCCCCCAAAACAAAGACAAATATTTTGTGTCTTCCCCACTGTTTCTTCCTGATTTACACCACTGAATGTTGCAAACCAAGTCATATGAGTTACACATGTAGCTGTAATTCTGGCATTTCCTGACTTTTGCATGCTAAATTGTGCAACTTTAAAGTTCTCTTAATGTAGCTATGTTTCATTATAACCAAGTTCAGAAACAGTGTTTTTTAATTATCTGGATATCCAGCAATGTTCCTTTTAGGCAAAGAGTGCTCTTTTCTCCTGTTCCTTACAGGAAGGTAGGATTTGTCTTAGAGGATTGGACCACTGGTCCATCTAGTTCAGTATCCTGCCTCCATCAGCAGTCAACAGCTGATGTTTCAGTGGAAAGCAATGCTCTTCACACTGCATCTGCCTAATTAAAATATAACACTAATTATACTTGCTTTCATGTTCTACCAAAAGCTCTGAAGATGAGTGTTAATGAGACCTGTTTATTTTTCCCTGACTGAAGGCTTTTGGGCAAGGATTTTCAAGGGACTTAGGAGAGTTAGGTACCCAAATCTCATTGTCTTTCAATAGGAGTTAGGGGCCGAACTGCCCTTTCTGCCTTGCAAATCTCCCCCTTCTTCTTCCTACATATAGGTCAGCAGAACACCAATTTTCATGAAATGAAATGTATTCGTTGAAATTTTTGAGGAGTTATTTGGTTGAGATGTAAACTTACATTTCTGTAACTTCATGCAAAAATCAATAGCATATGAATTAAAAAGAGAGTTGCCAACAGCCCTGGGCGCAGCAACAGCCATTGACAAAACTGGAGGGGTCCGAAGAAAGGCAAAACATGTAGCAAAGAGGGAGAGTGAATATCTTTTTACACTTTCTCAGGTTAGAGGGACAGGGAGCGGGGTCTTCAGATCAGTAATGAAGTCACTGAAGAAGCAAAGTAAATGGGAAAGACTCTCACAGCTGAAGTCTGCATGGTACATCTGTCCATCTGTATCCCAGCTGGCAGACAAAAGAGAGAGTTGCTTTCTAACAATCTGACCTTCCTTAATCCAAATAGAAAGAAAATTGGAGTAAAAGAAAAAAAAATCAGAAGACAAGATTTAAAAAAATTGCTGCATGACTGCACATGAGACCAGATGGCTGTACGAACTGTCTCTCCCTTATACATGGGCACATAGATGATAAAATAAGATTCACACTCATCTTCTCTATGAAAGGTCCTCTGTGTCACATGGGGCTTTGTTACTGTGTGTTAAGTATGAAATAGATGCTCTTTGTCAGACTGATGATTAACACACAAATCCTGTTTGATCATTCCTCCTACACACTGCGCTGAAAATGGACCCCAATTTGTCCAAAAATGGATTGCCTGATTATGGCCTATGTTGGCTGTAAGTCTGTGAGTGCTACAGAGAAAGGCATGTACAGTTTTCTGTGGGAAGAGCTCCGTACAAATGCTCTCATCCAAACCAACACTGGAGACGTTTTGGCTATTCACCAGTTCTGTTTCTTTTGCCTTCTGTTGTGGCTTGTGTCTGTTTCTAGTGCAGGGTTTTCCCCAGAATTCTAATCAGTGGTTGGCCCACCACACTTTCATTTCATTTTCTATCTCCACTCATTCCCTTCCTCAAAAGCCTCCCTGCAACATTTTCAATGTAGTCCAAAGTAAAATCAAAACGCACCATTGAAACTGGAGCATGTTTAAACCTTCCTGTTTTGAAATATACATTGAAACCATTTAATAGCTTGCTCTCATCTCTCCCCAATCTCATGGGAATGTCTAAAACATAGAAATGATAACGGGACTAAAAACACTGGCTGAGCTAGTCAGCCACTACCCAATTATTTCAAATACTTTTACACATAGGGGTCTGTACAGTATGTCTCTAATCTGTGTAGCTACTGTATGCCATTCCTAGAAGTAACACAGAGCCTTTGGGCATGGCTTCACATTGCTAACAAATCAGTCATTCCTACCCTGTAATGCTCATCTTGGAAGAAATACCGGTATTCTTAGCTGCTTCCAAAAGTGGGTGGCTAATGGCACAAGTGATAGCATATTCACTGGATCCATTAACTTCTGACCGCCCTGCTTTTAAAGGTGATGTTTTACCGTCTTGTGCTGTTGGAATTCTCTTAAGACAAAGCATTGCAGCATGATACATAATGATTGACCATATCTGCGCTGCATGAGTATTCACGCAGCACTGACTAAACACCCAGAATCCTATCCCAATGTGTGTTGAGCTGAATTCAGACTCTAGGGAGTATTCTTGGGAGGGTGAGGGTGGAGGAGGCAATCTCTACTTCTGTTCTAAAATTCTGACCAGGAATCTGGAGTTGATGGGACTAGGAAATTACCCCAGAATCTTAGAACTTTTAAATCTGATTTCCAAATAGCACACACTTGGGAACCAATAGGGCAAAGAAGGAGGGAAGGCTTATGAATACTGACAGTGAAATCCTTGCCCGGCTGAAGTCAGTGGGAGATTTGCTATTAACTTTTATGGGGCCAGGATTTCACCCTTACTTTTTTCACATGCATTATGTTCAACACCAGTTCAGTTGGATCTCTTAATGCTTTGTTTTGGAGAAGAGCAAGTATAGGAGATTGCTTTATTTGCATTCTCATTCCCATAAAATATCCTCTGGTGCAAATTTAAAGTCTCTGATTAAGGGAAAACCAGGTTAACAGAGGAAGCGGACACATAATGCTCTAATGAAAATTTGTAGATCAATTTAACAATTGGCCCTGGTTTAGAGAGTCCAGCAATGTGAGACCCCTGACAGCCAAATGAGTTACAAAGATGATTCTTTTCCCACAAAATATACTGAAAACAACTAATGAAAACATACTGGGTTTGTTGAGTTTAAAACTTAATCATAAACATTTGGAGCCAGAAGCAATTTTTTTGACCATCATGTTATGAAAAAGATTATTTAGTGGCTGGTTTGAATTGAACCCAAACATCTAATAACTGTGCATTGACCCTAGGAAAATAATTTATAGATCTCAGTCAAGTTCCTGGTAGACTTATGTCTCCAAAACTAAACTGTTGCCCTTTTGGACTCTTGTAATGGCAAGAATTGAATGGGCATATGAATGGGGAGAATGAACTTCCTTCTTACAACCCGTATGTGGTCTCTGTAGGTCATGTGATGATAGTGTGTTGGAGAAGCACGCACTGCTATTATCTTTTCTTTACCTATTTGGGCCCTGATCCAGAGCTTAATGAAATCAACGGAAACATTACTGCTAATGTGAAGAAAAAGGATTTTTGTATTTTAACATGCCCTATATTTTTGCTTATACAACTGAAAAAGAGCCTTATCATAATAATGGATTTAGACAAAGATTCTTTAATCAGTGCTTGGCATTTTGAGAAAAAAATAAGACCAGACAAGATACCTAAGGTTTAAAAATCAATTAGCCACTGATCATATGCAGTAAATGTCTTCCACACAAATGTCACTGGGATTTTTAGTATGAGAATATAATGCTCATGTGCAGCAGACAGAGCAATACAGAGGAACTTTGCAGCTATTACAAATGGACCCATGAGGTTTACTGCAAGCTACATTGACTCTTCTGGTTTTATTAATCTGATGTCATTACCCGTTGCAGAGAAAACACTGGGCCCTGTAGTGTGATTTAGTGGCAGGTGAATGAAGATGGATCTGATCTTCATAGATTTTGTTTTAAAACATAAATGTATTTGTGCTTTCCAAGTCTGCACAAGCAGAGCCAAATTCTGTCATCATCTTTGTATCATGATTGATTTCAATGGGTTTGTAAACATAAAACAAAGCAGAGGATTGTATCTTACCCTCCTAGAGAAATGCCTACAGGAAGGTAAAAAGTCTGCACAAAAGTCAGGGCCTGTCTAATTTCCCCTCAGGGCAGGGTGGGGTTGAATGGGGAGAAAGAATAGAGGTTTGGTCCAAACAGAGGTAACTACTGACCCAAGTTCCATTCAGAAACTTAATGACAAAGTAGGAGACAGCAACTCCTCCCTGGCTTCTCCCTCTGTCTGTTGGAGTTCCCATGGTCTCAAGACAGGGAGTTTAGGGGGAGTGTGCCATGGCTCCAATTGCACAAGTTAATTTTCCTTTTTTACTTCCATCTGAGCTGTGTAGTGAAGGGTAGCACATGGTCCAGAATTTGGGGTACATTCTATATATGATGTAGAGCCCAATTTTGTACCAGCATATACCTGTGCATCTCCTCATAAGTCAGTGGCATTTGATGATGCATAGATGGGTGCAGAATATGGCTCTTGGATCCTTATTTATTTATTAAATATTTGCAGTTCACATTTAAATAAATTATAATGCAGGAAGTATCATCATCTATTTGCATTGTTTTAGAAGTAATAAAAGATTTTGCAGCAGACACCCATTTTCAATTGGGAGGACAGAAGAGCTAAAACAACACTTTTGTGTGTGTGCTGCCAGTGAGTTGTGGCATTAAGAGATTGGATGATAGCATTAGAGAGACAGGTTGATGTGCTAGGGAAGATCAATGAATATGAGAGGTTCATTGATGACAGATGGCTGGTTTCAGACTCCGAAGGAGTGACAGAGTAGGAGGAGAACCAGCTGTGAGCAAGTTGCAGAATGAGTGCATTGAAAGCACAGCATAGTGCAGGAGAAACAGCATTGTTCCAGCAGAAACAGGAGGATATAAAAGGCAGAGGGAGGCTGGGTAACCATGAGAAGAGGTAGGAAAGAAGAGTAATTGACACAGTCATCATATTAGAGCCCAGCACATTTCCTATAGTTTTAACTGTGGACATTTCAGAAGAAAGGATGGTACAAAATGATGAAATGTGCGAGCAAAATTAAATCAGAGAAGTACTGATAGCAGCAGAATTGATGTTGCATATAGACATAGCTGCTTAAAACACCCAAAGATGGACAGAAACAACTGGACAAATCAGAGGCTTCCAGGAAGACAGACTAAGGATTTTTAGTCAGTGGGATTTGACAGGTCAAAGAGCTTCAGGAAGAGCCAGTGATAATTGTGCATGTTGAAATAAATGAAATGAGGGAAAAGCATCCAGGCATTATCTAAGGCGCCTCACGCCCCTGGATACTGGAAGAAGAAAGCTGCATAATGGTGTTTTCTGGTACATACGTAGTTCTTGTTCCCATGACTAATTTAATAGATCTTGGGTGGAGATGTGAGAGGTTTGGGGATTTATAAACAACAAAATGGAAAAGCACAATGGCCAGGGCCACTGATAGCAATTCCGGACCCATAGCAGAAAAGTCAGTGGTGCGCTAAGAAAGGGATGGCTGAGATCCAAGTGGGCTTTCGTCGAAAGTTTTTGCTGATTTATTATGTGCCATGAAGATTCCCGGGTGGCTGAGGAGATTACTGATGAACGCCGGGAAGCTGAATAGCAGAAAGCGCCTCCTCAGCTGCCTGGGAACCTGCATGGTGCATAATAAATAAGCTTGACACAGGGGAGGGGTGGAGAGAGCAAGCGGTGGGGCCTCGAGGGAAGGATGAGTGTGGAGGAGAAGTGGATACGTATCTATCCTCCCATCTGCCCGGGCCCTTTTAGATTGCTGGGTCCCTGGGCAATTGCCCCCTTTGCCCTCCCGTTCCCCCTCGTCCCCGGTCAGTGGGCCTGAGAATGGCAAAGGAGAGTTGGCCTGTGTTATTTCCAACCCTATGGGAGCAAACAGATTGCCCACTAATAGGGAAATGTTCTAGTCACTTTTTTTAGATTAGTGGTGTGGGAGGAGAAGAATTGAAAGGGGGGAATGCATGGATCTCAAGGTAATGTATCCACTGATTATCATGTAGCAGATAATGAGAATGTAAAGCAAAGGTGGGAGGAGAAAATATCTTCCAACCAAATGCTGTAAGCATACTAATAAGGTCGCAAATTGGAATCATACATTTTCAAAGATAAGCATGATGTTCCTGGAACTTCAAAGACAAAAACATCTGAGAATTTAATACCAAGATGCAAAGTTTACTAACAAGGTTAGACAACCATCTTCAGTCAAAAGGAGATGGCAATATATTGAGTCTGCAGTAGGAAACAGCATAAATATTTTTGCTGTCAGAGTGGAGACAGTTTGAACAGCAGCTAAATAAGAACAATAAATGTAGTCATGCTATTCCTGGATGTTGCTACAGACCCCCAGGGCAGGCAAAGAAAGTAGATCAGGAAATATTTTTACAGATAACAGAGGCTGGTAAAACAGCTAGAACATTGATCATGAGGGATTTTAATTACTCAGATATTGATTGGGACAGCAGCTATGCAAAAAGCTAAGAAGAGGAATGGGTTTCTAGAAGTAATGTAAGATTGCCATCTCCCACAGTTTGTCAAACAGCCTAGTCCACATGGTCTGAGGCTATACAGGTCCTAATAGTAGGAAATGTGCCAAGTCTGATCAATTAAGTTGAAGTTGGAGAGTATTTAGGATCTAGTGACACCATGTATCACTAGAATTGAAATACTGTCAAGGAGGCAATACAAGTGCTCTTGACAACAGACGAAATGAGTTAGGCAAATAAAAGTTATAATGAAATTTGACTGAAATTTTATAATGTCTTGGGAACATGATACAAAAAAAGAGAGGAATATTTAAAAAAGAAACAGAAAAGGGGAAAAGCATAAACAAGGAAAATGGTAACCAAGGCTAATCATTTCAGTGATCCCTGGCTGGTAGAGGGTCAAGTGAGAGCCACAGACATTTGTATTTTTGAGCAGCCCTGATACTGCTCTAAATTATAGTAAGCTCAGAAACAACCCCAGCTGTGCCTCTGTCTGGGGGGGGGGGTGGGGGGGGTGGAGGGGGGTGTTAGACAGAAAATGGAATAATGACACCTTTACTCCCTGACCCCTTCAGGTGCAATGAGTGATGACCTGGAGCACCAGAGAATCTAGCCTAATATTTCCTCCAGCAGTAATGGACTATAGAAATAATTTTATACAGGACAAAATTACAGACACAAGGAAAAACCTGGTCCTTGCTTCCAAAAGAAAGAGTGAAATAGAGTTTTATTTACATTAGGAAATAGCAGCATCTAAAAAGAGAAAGATTATTGCTGTAGTTTAATCTGCATAGAAAAGGAAGATGGTGAAAAACTGCCTTAATTAGGGGTAAGTTTGCTATCTCTTTTTGGAGGACAGAACAGTCACCACACTGGTTCCCAGTCTGGCCACTGAGGAGTTAAATACTATGCAAGTAGCAAAAGGAAATAGCTGGTAAATATCTGACCATTCTTAACCCAGACACAGTATATGGTTCAGATATGAATGTCTGAAGTTTGGAAAGGAGTATAGAAATGAGTAACTTATGTACAAAAAGGTAGTGTTCAAAAAGGCTGTGCAGAAGTACAAAAAGGTACTGTTCATCATGACAAATTCAGAGGGATAACTAATGTTAAGAACAAAATGACCTGGCATGGAGTTTCTAGACGATAACGCAGAGGATATGACCTGGCTCAGTGGGTTTGATTAGAAAAACAAAGACAAGGAGATGAAATCAGTAAGTGACGCTGCCCAACAAGTTGTCTTTTTTTTGTTTCTTTTAAATTTTTGATTTGTCAAAAATTTTCATTGTTGGGTCGACTGGAAAACAATTTTTTCCCAATCTTTTTGGAATTATCAAAAAATCCATTATTCACACAGCTTTAGTTATGACATAGTTAGGACCCCACTGTGTTGTAATTAGGTTCCCTACCAAGGTTAATTGTCATGTAGACAAGGATACACTTTTACCTTCCCATTCCACATGGATATTCCACTCTCACAAGCAGTACTAGAGTAACACAATTAGAAAATATCGTACATAAAATAATACCCGGAAGAATCCTACCAGTTACTCAATTCTCTGTGGGTATTTTGCTGTTGGGCGTCTGCCCTTCTCTCTAAGTATTCATAGATGAATATTTTACTACATATTTTACCTTGCCAGAAGATATATATTCAGGATAGAACTCCCTTTCCCCTCCCAAAAACCCAGCGACTTTGGAGTGAGGTTCTGTTCTGATAATACCCAAAAGTGCAGATCAAATCTACAAAATCAGACTGTAAATGCCATGAGAGTAGACTTCTTTGTACTATATTGGAACTTCTGGTTCTAGTAGAGACTGTACATTTGCTAGACAGAACCATTTATCTCAACATTTCAGAACCTTTGGAAAGGTTCAAGTCTAGAAATGGGTGAAAGTTTGGTGGTGTTTCTATAGAGGCTTAACCATATTTGGGTGGTGTTTTCATTGTGGCTTAACCAGCAGTAGCATATCCATAGCTATAGCTATGTACCAAATTCTGGCTGGGCTTCCCACATATAGGGGAAAATAGAGAGTTAGGAGGGGAACTACAAAGAGCAACTGTTATAATCCGTATGCTTTTTCCAAAACTCACAGAAATGTTAGTCTACAGGCCACATGTGGGTTCTCCATGCATTGAGACAGATAGACATTCTGAGGCAGGTCTTAAGGAATAGGAAAGCATCATCCCCAGGCTTCAGCAGGAAACCCCCTGATCCACTTATGCCCATTCTTTGTTCCAATTTCTTCTTCACTTTTCAGGAGAATTGTGTGTGGGTTGCTGATTGTGTACCCATGGCCAGCCAGAATACAAATGGAATTGCATTTTCAGCATTGGTATGCTTCTCTATGGGGAAAGAAGCTGAAGATAGCCAGAATTTGGTTCCAGGAGTAGAACAAAACAAAAATGACACCTCCACCCCCAATAAATAATTAAATAGTTAATGAAAAATGAAATGGGAAAAATAATTGAGTTCCAAAAGGGATGTTTGTGAAGTATTAAAAATTACCAGGCCTGGAAATGAAAGCATAAAAAAATGACATGGCAAGAGTAAGGGGAAAATAAAGTAAGATTGCACAGGAAGTTAAGACAATAATCAGGGATCAATTTCTTCTATAGATTGAAAATGCTTTCTGCCCAGGTTCATGGACATTTTGTGTTTGTTGTTGTGGTGATTGTTATTGCTATATTGAATGTAATAGAAGTTCCATAAAATGCCAGGGCAATAATTTGTCTTGCAGAGGTCAGCTGCTCAACCTTTCTTGAAACACACACCTTTTGGTTTGTTGTTTCCATGCCCTTCCATGTGTTACTGCTATTGTACAATTGTTTCAAAAGAACACTTTTTTAAAATCTTAAAATCTTTGAGAGGTCTTTTATTATGGTTTAACTTTCAGATCCATCTGTTTGAACCATTCTTTTTTAGCCCTTGGTTTGGACAGCTGCCTGTAGAATAAAAAGGAAATCTATATAATGTAAAAATGTCTGTGGCAAATCAGAGTGCTTCTCTACTTGCTTTCACTGAGGACATGGAAGGAAAATGTGTTTAGCAAGAATTGGTGGATTATTAAGTAGTTTTATCTCTGCTCAACATCTCTCTGTAAATAAGTCAAGGTTTTCTGCAATCTTTTGCAAGTGCTGGAAACATTTAAACCTTAAATAGTGAAATGCTTTGAAGGAAGCCTATCTAATGGGGAAAATAAAAAACCGAGAGCCAGTCATTTATAAATGTAGTTAGAGTCCATAATAAAAAATGCTTTACTTTTCCTCTTTAGATTGATTGATAATTTGAGTACAAACCTAAAGATAGGATTTAAGGGCTATTGTCAAAATATAAACCATACACTGTAGTTAAAACAAATCCCCTCATTTTGTGTATGTAATGCCATACATGTTTTAAAACAAAGTCCTGTGTTAAAACTGACCCAGCCAAAGAAAAATGGAAACAACCACAAAGTAAAGTGAACCATACTGTATGGGTGTTGGCCTGCTGGAATTCTCTTTGAAGTCAATAGAAGACTTTCCATTGGGTTCAGTGGCCATTGGGTCTAGTCCTTATCTTTCCCCTGTATCATTTCATTAATATGAAAGTAAATACACCATTTGCACAAAGGAAAATCATAAATGCCCAGAGGTATTGCATATTTTTATACTCTGGATAGAAATGGTTTAAAAAAATAATTAAAACAATTTAATTTACTTTCCCTCATTTATGTTGGTTTTGTGTGTGTGTGTGTGTATTAATCAGCTTGCCAGTTAAAATGCCAGTTAATTTAACTTTTCTTTAAAAAAAATAAAAGTACTGGAAACATTTGTATTAGGTTTTGTAAAATCCTTTTCTTCTAAAATGACAAAATCTAATTTTAGTCCTATATTATTTGAAAATAGACCTTTATGTTTCAGTTTGAGATAAACTTTTATTTGCTATAAATATCTAAAGACAGATATCACTTGTTATACAGAGAAACTGTATTAGAGTGAAAGTAGCTGAGCTGAGAATTGGCAATATTTGAGTATGAAACAAGCTATCCCCCACAGAAGACCATTGTTTGATCTGAAACATATTCATAGATTCACAGATTTTAAGGCCAGAAGGGACCATTAAATAAACTATTCTGACCTCCTGTGTGTCACAGAGCATTACATTTCATCCAGTAACCCCTGTATTCAGTCCATAACTTGTGTATGACTAAAGCATATATTGAAGAAAGGCAGCCAGTCTTGATTTGAAGACATAAAGATATGAAGAATCCACCACTTCCTTTGGTAGTTTCTTCCATCACTGTTACAAAATTTGTACCTAATTTCTAATTTGAGTTTGTCTTGCTTCATCTTCCATCACTGATTCTTGTTATGCCTTTCTCCACTGGATTAATGGGCCCTTTAGAACCTGGTATTTTCTTCCCATAAAGGAATTTAGAAGTGCAGTGTATATCTTCTTTTTGATAAGCTAAACAGATTGAGCTCTTTAAGTTTCACGCTGTCAGGTATTTTCTCTAGCCCTCGAATAATCTTTGTAGCTTTTTTCTGTATCTTCTTCAAATTTTCAACATCCTTTTTAAACAGTGGACAGCAGAACCAGAGGCAGTATTCCAGAATCTGTATCATCAATGCTATATACAGTGGTCAAATCACCTCTCTCCTCATACTTAGCACTCCCCTCATGGGAGTGAAAGATTGTATAAGCCACAGTATCATACTGGGAGCTCATGTTGAGTTGTTTGCCCACTATGACCCCTAACTCCTTTTCAGAGTCACTGCTTTCTAGCACACAGTTCCCCGTTCTGTACGTATGGCCTGCATTCCTTGTTTCTAGAGCTATAGCTCTGCATTTGGCTGTATTAAAATGCATTTTGTTTGAATGGGCCTACCTCACCAAGTTATCCAACTCGCTCTGTACAATTGCCCTGTTCCCATCATTATTTACCGCTCCACCAAACTTTGTGTCATCTACAAATTTTCTGAGGAGTGATTTTATATGTGCTCCCACATCATTGACGTAAATATTGAATAACATCAGGCCTAGTACCGATCCCTGCAGAACACCACTAGAAACAACACCATTCAATGACAATTCCCGATTGCCAACTACTTTTTGAGATCTGTCAGTTAGCCAGGTCTAAATCCATTTTAATGGGTGATCTATTGATGTTATATAGTGGTAATTTTTAAATTATAATATCATGTAACACTGAGTCAAATGCCTTACAAAAATCTATTACATCTGTGCCATTATCTTTATCAACCAAACTTGTAACCTCATCAAAGAACGAAACCAAGTTTGCTTGACAGGACCTATTTTCCATGAAGCCATATGTAGTGGCATGAATTATATTCCTATTCTTTAATTCTTCATCAGATTAATTTTATATTAGATTTTACATTATTTTTCCCAGAGTTGATGTCAGGCTAACTGATGTACAGATACCAAGGTTATTCCACTTGCTGTTTTAGAATATTGGCACAACATTAGCAATCTTATCGTCTTCTGACATTTACCCAGTATTCCAAAATGTTGTAAAAATTAACATCAGTGGGCTCAGTATCTCCTCAACAAAGTCTTTTAGAACTCTTGGGTTCAAATTATCCATGCCTGCTGATTTAAAAATGTTTATCTCTAGTAGATGTTGTCTAAGGCTTTGCTGTAGTTCAGCGCAGTGCAGTACAGTACAGGATTGATTTTTGTTGGTTCAATTGAGCAGCAGTGAAGACTTGCTCAATCGAACCTGGAAGTCGACTCTGTAAATCCATCCTGGCAAGAACTGTAGTGCTGCTTCAATGGGAGGGCATTTCCCATTGGTGCAGCACTGTGGAGACACCATAGTAAGTAAATGTTAGGAAGTCGACGAGAGAAACACAAATTATTGTATGTAGCTTGCGTATCTCCCGTCAACTGCTGCTGAAATCCACGGCCAGTGTAGACCAGGCCTAATATCTTTCATAGTTATTAATAAACTGGAAAGTACTTCATCATCCTCATATGGTATGAATACATCATCCTGCTTCTTCCCAAATAAAGAATAGAAATATTTATTGAACACTTCTGCCTTTTCTGCATCATTACTAACAGATTTGCCATCTCTCTGTAGTAATGGGCCTATATTATTGCTGGGATTACTTTTATTTCCAATATATTTTAAAAATTCCTTATTTTATTTATCTCTGACAGCCAGAGATTTTTCACTGATATATTTAGATTCCTTTATCAATTTTCTGTACTTCAGACATTCTAATTTATATTGATTGCTATCTATTTCCTCCCATTTCCATTTATTATATATTGCTTCTTTATTTCTAATTGCTGCCTTCAACTCACCACTGAACCAGCCAAAGTTTTAGCCAATATCATCCTTTTTCTTGATTGTGGTATATTAGCTTTTTGGCCATTTAATAAACTCTTTTTGAAGAATTTCCAATTTTCATTCACATTTTTCTTTCTAAACTTTTCCTTCCAATCAATTTTGCTCATGATTTTCCACAGCATTACAGAATTAGCCCTTATATAATTGAGCCAAATCTAGAATAGTTAATCCAACTGTCCCCAAACTATGGAGGGTTGGAACAAATTCAACCAGAACACAAGCCACTTCTGGTTTTGGTTTTGTAAAACCAAAACTCAACAGACGTAGAATAAAAAGGAAATCATTAATGTAAAAATGTCTGTGGCAAATCAGAGTGCCATGGAGGACATGGTTTTACCCATCTCTTGTGTGAAGTAATTTCATTTGCTCTGTTTGCTGCATATATCTAAAATAAGACTAAGCCTGTATTTCACATATGAGGAGTTGGGTGTTTAACAATACAAAGAAAGTGTCAGAGTAGCAAAGAAAAAGTTCAGCTCTTTTGCTTCAGAATTTATGGCATAAATTCAGCATTTAAGTCCATATTACAAACCCAATAAAATAGAAAGACAAACATGTAGTATTGTATGATTTGGTGGAACTGTTATTTTAGATGGCTGCTTGCAGTGTTATTGTAGCGATGTTGGTCCCAGGATACTTTTAAATGATTTTCAGTTTTTTGTCTCTGGATTTAGGCTTTGTGAATTGATTGTCCTTTACACATCTTCATGAAAGGAACTGCTGGAGCATTTGCAAGAATCTTTCCCTACATGGTAGCTTCTTCTAAGCAGAGATCTTTAGATTCCAACATTTCTACAACTGCCACACCCATGATCAAAAATATGACCCACCTTTCAAAATGATACAACAAAAATAAAGCATCTGGGGCCATGAATTGCTGGTACCATGAATTAAATTCATGCCAGAAACCACATCTGATGATGGAAACATTATGTCTTTGATTGCTTAGATGTAACTTTTATTTTGATTATTATTAATTAGTCATATTAATTAGCACTTTTCATCTGAAGATCTCAAAGGACTTTACAAAAGAGGTTGTGTTATTTTCTAAAGGGCACCATGTGGACTAGATTTATACTCTTGGCTCTTTGCTCCTTTGTGCCACAGAGATTTTAACTCCTCTAAGATTGTGTTTATACTAATGGCAGCAAATTCGCCGCTGCCAGATCGATCTTTCTGGATCGACTGAGCGGTCAGTGTAGACCCGCTGAATCGACGAGGAAGTCGACTGAGTAAATCAAGAAGCGCAGCGTGGTGTGAACAGCGCGCAGAAGGGAAGCAGAGCAGTTGACATGAGTTATGCAAGCTACGCTGCCTAGTTTGCGTAACTCCCATCGATTACTGCTGAATCGTGAGGTAAGTGTAAACCAGCCCTAACTCTCAAAAAATGTGGGGTTTTTTTGATGCACAGGTAGGCCAGCCTCCATCTTAGACCAATTGCCTGTGCCTCAGTTCTCCCCTCTAAAACATGCTGTTTCAGTTTCTTTCTCACTGCTCTCAGGAAAGGAGCTCACTGTTGAAATTATTCAGGTCTGCTCCAGCGTCCACCAGCTTTGCAGACTTTAGGTTTGGTTTGGACAGCATTTCTGTATCCCTTGAATGACTTGCCCTGTTAAAAAATGTTCTAGAATGTCTTGTTGACGGACCAGTTTCCTCGTACATTTTTAGCAACATTGCTGGAACAGTCTTTGAGTTCTCAGTGCCTCTTTGAAACCAGCAGAGCTTTTTGGCTGCCACTGGTCATATCCATCAAAGATTTTGACCCCTTCATGGGTCATTAGCCTCATAATTTCCCAGTGGCATTGGCATTCCTTCAGTACTTGGTGTGTTGATAGCCCTAGTGCTTTACTGACAGAATCACCTTCTCACAATGCTCGGAGCCAATGGTCTTGTTACTTACCTTGAATTATCAAGTCTTCTAAATTATTAGTTTTGATGCCTTCTCCTTGTGCATAGACATATTTTTGTCTCTTGTCTTCTCTGCTAAATTCTGGAAATGATGTTCAGAGGTGATGTCCCTTGTGCTGTACTTGGGAGTCCCTCTTTGCCAATTATCAGCCCCACATCTCCTACCCAAAATGCCTATCTATCCTGTGTGCTTATATATTAATATGGCTCCCATTACCAGGGTACCTGAGAACCTCACAATCTTTAATATATTTACCCTTGAAAACACTCTGAGGCAGGGCAATGCTATTAACCCCATTTTACAGATGGGGGAACTAAGGCCCAGAGAGACTAAGTGATTTGCCTAACGTCACACAGGAAATCTGTGACAGAGCATAGGCTTGAACCCACTCTCCCAAGTCCTAAACTAGCACACTAACCATTGGACCATCTTTCCTCTCACACAGTCTCTGATAAAAGGTGATAAAGAAATACAATTATTAATGTTATTATTATTATTATTATTATTTATTTTATTATTCAGTGTAAAGTTGTCAACAAAATAATAGACTCAAATGTTTCATGAACCCTAAAAGTCAGTTTGCCCAGAAGTGCTTTATTGGCTAGTGAAATTACTTCTACCCTGACCTAGATACAGTGCGTGTGCAATGCACTTTGCAGTGTCACTCCAATGAGCATCAAGATTTCTACCTCAATATGACATCTGTAGGCCAGGTAGTCATGGTTCTGATCAGTAGCATTCTTATGGTTGTATCATTACCTGAGCAGCTGCTGACACCAAAGAGACTTTGGGCTGCATGAGATCATTTGAAAATTTAAAGTAGCAGGGCATTTAGGATCTGCAGACAAAACCATTCAAGAATGGACAGGATAGATTTATTTTTCTCTATATAGGAAAGAAGAAACCAGGACAACAGTTGATTTAATTTGGATTAAAAGAATGCTGGTGGGTTTTGATTTTGGGGGAGGATGAGCTTTGATGTTACCTTAAACTGGTGAAAAAATATTAAAGTCCCAGATGAAACTGTTTCCGGTGGAGTTTATTTCTAAAATCAAAACACCTCTCTGATTTAAAATCCTAAACCTACTGCTGTGAATAAAAATGTGCAGTCTATTCACTTATTCACGCTGGACAAATAAAAGGGCAATGAGTGAAATTGCAGTGGGGGGAGTAAAGCCTGCTGATCGGAATGAAGGATATTTACATTTCAGTAAACATTTGTTGGTCTCGGCTAATATTGGTTTAAGTCACAGTCTTATTTGAACCTAAAGTACCTTTTGCTTTAGCTGCTCAAAGGCCATGCTTGTCATCAAGGAAGTAAGACCTTTTCTGTTCCCCCAGCTGGAAGAGAAGTGATTGGAGGTGGTAGGGGATGGGACAGGGCACAAAAAAGAAAAGAAAGGTGCACTCTCACTCATATACAACAGTTCCAGCGTGCCCTTCCGTTGGTAGGAATCCTTTTGATCAAATCCTTGCCCTGGGCTGAATGTGTTTTAATGAGCATATAGACACTGTCTTTTATTTCTTAGGCATATTTTATGTTCTTAAGGATAGACAAGTAAAGTTTGCACTTAAATTATAAAGTGTTCTTTTTACATGTACTCCAACAAAAATGCTTCATACTTCAATATGGTAAGGTTCAACTGTTCCAAACTGAAGGACACAAGTAAAATAGCAGAGAGTGAAACTTGAAGTGTAATTGTTTCCTTTCATATTTTTTCTTTTGCAGGGGATATGGAATTATTATGAGTTAGGCAGGGGTTTTCAAAAGAGCTGAAGAGAACGAGGTGCCCAAATCCCAAATGGAAAGGGAGTTGAGCGCCTAGCTTGCTTCAGTTCCATTGTAAATTCCAGCATAGACGTTTAGTTCATCCTTGTGTGTACAAGCCTGCAACCTGGCAGAGTGGAGCCTACAAATGCCTTGCACAGGTGCAGCCTCCCCTGTGAATACTCCTCCACAGGCTGTCCGCTAGACTCAGCAACCTTGGAGTGAATAGAGAGCTATGGTTTTAATTATATCATGAAAAAGGCCATGCATCAGAAGAGCACATTCTGATCTCCTTGGTGTAAATCACAGTTATTGCCACCACAATGAGCACTAACTGGCACATTGTCAGCCTGCAAGAAGCCAGGCAGTGAATGGGCATAGAGAATAGGCTACCCTCCACCTCATGTGTGAAGCAGATTGACGGGACAACATGGAGGAGCTTGCTTTGGCCACTCCCCTCACTTTCCTGTTCTGTGGAGAGTGGTAGACCTTCATTCCTCAGGCCTACCAATCTTACGCTCCTGATGAGTACTAAAAAAACACATTAAGCATATAAAAATGCATTTGACAAAAAGTGAATGTTGTTTATTGTGTCTCATCTCATAGTTACTCAGTATTTGTGGGACAAAGGCAATGTTTCATCAGTGTTATCAGATATTAAATAATAACATGGTATCAACAAAGAAAACTGCTTGCCGCAATGAAAATATTCATCACAACTTTTGCTTTACTTGCTCAGTGTAAAAGAGGAAGTTGGAGGAAAATGGCTGCCGAGACCTATGTGCAGAAGAAACAAAACCTTTCCTGAACTGGGATGGCTGCAGTTGAAAGAAAGTTTTAACTTGACAGCAGCTGCCAAAATCAAAATCTTTTTCAAAGATTTTTTGATGTGAATCACTGGGGTGGGACTTCTGGGATTTGCCTCCAAACTGGAACCCTGCAGATTTCTTCAACTTCTGGGGACAAAGGTATGACATTTATGATTTGTGACTGTTATTCCATGTGCGCAAATTGCCAAAACAAAGCTTTCAAAATTGCAAATTTTATCTGTGACTTATTGCTGTGTAGCTTTGGCTTAGTTAACTGATATGTAAGATTTAACTACCTCTTTCTGACAACACATTACTGCATAAATCATAGGAATACGTCACAGGAACATAGGAATTGCCTTACTGGATTGGTCCATAGTCCATCTAGTCAGGTATCCTGTCTCCAACAGAGGCCCCCATCAGAGGCTTCAGAGGAAGATGTAACCCGTCCAAATGACAATTTTGCACTAACTACAGCTATGGCAGAAGGAATTTCCTAACCCATAGGTGATTGGCATTTTTTTTATTTTACCCTGTGTTAATGAAGATAATATTATTATTATTTTATAGATGCCCAGTGCTGTTTTGAATCAGATGTTAAGATAATGGGTTCCACAGGTTAATTACATGTTGTGTAAAAACAGTGGTGCTTCCAGTTTTAACTGTATTGGGTTCCTGTATTATATAATAAGGTAAATAGGAACTCCTGATTTACCTTCTCTAGACTATTCATTATTTTATATACTTCTATCATTATTTTATATACTTCTATCAACTCTTATTTATCTCCTCCCGAAATTAAGTAAATCTGGCCTCAAATGGAAGTCATTCAATGAATCTGATCATTTTCATGGCCCTTCTTGGCAACATTTCTGTTTCAGCTATATCTTTTTTGGTTTTTTTTTTTGTTTTTTTAAATGAGGAAACCAGAACTAAAACTATTCAAGATGAGAGTGTGCCATTGATTTTTGAAAAATATATAAAAGCATTATAATATTTCAGTGTTATTGTCTGTCACTTAATACAACCTAACAAGAGATTGTTGCTAATCAAAATTATTGTAACAAAAATGTGTCCTAAGATTTTAATTTAAAATATTATGTAAATTAAAAATTTTTACTGTCTAATACTGCCTTTTCCCACCCAAATTTAGAGTCATGGATTTTTTTGGCATCCAATGACCCAGCTAGTGTGAATGTGTTAAGTGGAAGTGCTTATTTTATTCAGTTGGATGGATGATCCTTTTTTTCAGTGTTTCCTGACCGTAAGCTTTATTGGAACATTGCAATTTAGAAAATAATTCATTCATAAACTAATCTCAAGGATACCTGACTAAAAAAAAACCCTTACAACTTTGATGCTTCATCTGTTAGAAGGAACATGTAGAGCATTCAGATTATATGCAGGCAAGTCTGAAAATGTTATGTGGAAAAATGTCCCTGCATTTTATTACTTGTTCACAAAAAAATCTCAGTGCACAATTTAGCTATATTACCGGCAGAGTTAAATTAAGCATACACATTTAGATGGAGAAACACCCCCTTTGCCTACCACACAGGGATCCCTGGTATACGAGGAACATGAGCACTGAAAGGCTCACAATACTATTTGTAAGAAGATAGTTTGATTGGGTATCCACAAAACAAAAAACCTAAGTATCAAAACAAGGTTAAAACCAGTTGCTTTTAAAAATGCAACAGGACCTGATATTATTACATTACTGATATATGTACCTCCTTAAAAATGTATATCATACACACTGCTCATAACAGTGTAGTATCATTTTTGTAAACTGTAGTGTTTTGGAAAATCACTGTAGGATATTGTACTACTTAAAAATAAGGGCCAGTGCAATAGCTTTTCCTATATGCTTTATAGCACCTGCCATTATTTTAAGTAGCAGATATTGTAATATATAAACCAATTTCTTTTTCAAGGAAATTATCAAAACAGGTATCTCCAACATGAAGTTACTGTAGTCAAAACTATGGGGTTCATAGTATATCCCTAGTCAGGCCCCAATCCTGCAATGATATCTGTATAGGCCTGTGCCCTTATGGGTGTCATTGAAGGGCCGGCGGCTTAGGATGCATAAATGAGTGTAAGGTTCTGCCAACTCTAAAACTACAATTATGCTCTTGGAACTAGTTTGTGACCCTCTCATCGGACCTCGTTACCACAAAGATGGAAGACTTGTGTCCATACAACAGCTTTATTTACAACACAGCCATGTGTCAACAAAGTTAATGGGTCCATATTAACATACTGACTGACTTTATTTAGGGAAAAGGATGATCTAGTGATTAGGGGCCAGATTTTTAAGGCACCTCACGGGATTTTCAAAAGCACCTAGGTATCTAACAGCTATTGAAATCAGTGAGGTTTAGGTGCCTAGATGCTTTTGAAAATCTAAATACCTTTAAAAATCTGGCCCTAGCCTGGGCCTTAGGAAATACCAGATTCAATTTGCTGCTCTGCCATAGACATCCTGTGTTACCTTGGGCAAGTCACTAATGATCATATTTTGTATTTAGGTACCTACAGATGCAGGCAGGCACTTTGTGGGATTTTCAAAAGGGTCTAGGCATCTATCAGTGCCTTTAGACACCTCAATAAATTGAAAAATCTTGTCCTTTGTCTTCCTGTGCCTCCATTCCCCCAATTGGGGGATAATAGCATTTCCATATTTCACAGGGCTTTCATGAGGATAAAACCTTTAACAATTGTGAGGCATTCAGACACCACAGTAATGAAGGTAGATAATACTGCTGCATTCTAAGAAAATGTGGCCTGTTGTAGTACACAGAATATCTGATAGTGCATAGGTACACAATTAAGGAATCCCTTCCACACACTCAAAGAACTGGTTACAAGAAGACAACTGTTCTCTAGCCTAGAACACTGGCATGTTGAAACTGTTAGCTGTCCAGTCGCTAACCAAGTACTAACCATGGTGTGTGGGGGCACAAACTACATTTAGAGCAAACCATGTCACTAACTGACTACAAACTCTATCAGAAGTTGCCAGGTAGTTGGGGACCCAGTGTCTTGAAACAGGCACCTAGTGTTTTAAAAAATGTCCCAAGTTTTTCCTTTGTTAGGCAGGCACTGGAATCAGGCCAGTTCCACCCAGCTCTTGACCCTCCACACCCTCCAGGGGCACAGTTCAGGCAAGGGAGGATACACTGTTGATGCGGGGTTAAGTGAACAGGAAAGCCATTAAAATGGTTGTGATTTTGGCAATGTGCTGTATTTTCCCAGGATCACTTCTGTGATTGTCTAGATATAAATAAATAATTTTTTATTTTTTTTAAAAAAAAGAGTGAGAAGGGGAAGAGAAGAGAGAGCAGGAAAACATTCTGTGAAACGGTTTCCTTCAGTCTAAGCCTGGCTGAACCATTCAAATTGGTTTAAAATCTAAAACACTGTCAACAGGGGACTGTAGCACATAGATATGTGGAAACCTGTGTTTCAGAAGTGTTCAGACTGAGCCAGGCATTGAATAATGACTAGGGCTGGTCTAAAACTTTCTTTTTAAACTGCTTTTTGATGGAAGATTTTGGGTTTTGACTAAACAATATTTTTCACAAAATTGTCTGCTTGTTGTGGAAAATGTTGACCTTCTGTCAAAGAACCGAACACCTCAACACCAGAAAGATTTTGATTTTCAGCTGAAAAATCTGAAGAAAATTTTGGTTTGGAAATGCTGCTGCGGTGTCTCATAGGAGTTATAATTCAGTTGCCTGATGCCCCTCTTCTCCCCTGTCGCCAGGCCCAGCTGGATTACATCTTTCATGATACCTTGTAGCCAGGGTCTCCCATGATGCCCCATGGTGGCTCAGTGAGTGGGGATGCATCATGGGAGATGTAATCAAGCCAGGGAGCCCAGCATATAGAGTAGAATGGGGTCATGAGGAATTTGAACGACAACCTTTAAGGTACCACAACAGTATTTCCAAATCAACATTTTTGGTTTTGGGCTGAAAATATCTGGGTTTTGATTTTTTCACCAAAAAGTCAAATTTTTCTGTAGAAAAAATATTTTCTGGCCAGCTCTAATAATGTTTCTCCTTTTTTTTTTTTAACAGCTAAAACATTGTTCTGACAGTCACTAAGCTCCCAAAACAAGAATCTTCTCAGATGAGAAGGGTATTGAAGTAAAGGAATATTTTGGGGAGCAAGAAGAAAAATTTAGGCATATCTCTAGGAAACAGCATATGAAACATCAGTAGGTGAGTTCTATAAACATTAAATTGAACAAATTGATCTTAATTTGTGGGACATGAGGGGAAATAAACTGTAGGATCAAATTATTTTAGGCAAAGTACTCACACATATGTCACCTCATGGACTTCACTGGACTTCATTGCTAATGCTCAGCACTGCAATACCTAACCGATTAAGGATCATGAATCTCATTTTCATTCAATAGGACTTAGGATCCTCAGTGCCTAAATCACCTTTGAAAATGAGTTAGGCTCCTAAATTAGTTAGGCATTGCAATACTGAGTGCAACAATGTCTACCTTTCTTTAAAAATCTGGGCCTTAGAAACTATGGGTGATAGGTGCCAGATAATGTAAGAAGGTAGGGATGGTCTAGGTATACTTAATCCTGCCTCGAGTGTGGGGAGATGGACTAGAATTCACTTCCAGCCCTACATTTCTATGATTTCTATGCTCTTCTGTGTTCTGCAGGCATCACAGTAACTAATCCTGCACCACAAATGTCCTCATATTTTCTGTATCCATCCCTAAGCTTTATAGTCTTCATTGTTGCCTACACTGGGGCTATAACTGAAGTTGAGCTAGTGGCTGCTGCACACCAGTGTGATTGCAACAATACCTACTGTAGACAAGGTCAGCCATGATTTGTACCAGTGCATCTAATCCCTGCTCAAAATTGAGGTGAATCACACTAGTGCAAATTGTGGCTTTCCTTTGCCTATATTAAAAATTTGCATCACTGGCCAGCCGTGCCAGTAGCCAGTCACAGATGACTGTAATGAGGCAAACCCTACATTGTCAGCAAGTGTTCTTTCCTGACTTTAGATTTTTCTGATACTGTCCTTGTCTAAATAAATAAAAAGGGAAGCAAATGGAAATTAAAATTTTGTGACAACCTATTTCAGTAATTGCTTCTTCCATGGCCTTATTGATTTAAAAATTAAATAAAAGACTGATCAAATGTATGTTTTGTAAGTGTTTTTCCCCCAAAAGCATTCAATATAAAGCCCTTATGTTCTGTAAAAATAAATAAATAAGTACAGTATGTTCTCCTGGCAGCTGGCTGTAGAGTAAACTTAGAACACCTGCTTTCTTTTCTTTTGTTCAGGTTTTACTGCTAAATGCATAACACTTAACACTAAATAAAGAAGGAGGGTGACCATGGCTACTGAAGAGATTCAAAGGCAGTCTGTGCATTGCTTGTAAAGAACTGACTGCAAAATATATATACTGTAAAGCAGATACAATATTCTTGCACAATAATCTAGCAATAAATCCCATTGTCTTTTGAGTGCCAGAGCCTTCTGAATACCACAGAAAAATCAGAAGCAGCTATATTGTGTCAGGTATCACATATTTCTTTGGTGTATTTAACCTATAACAGGCTTAAAGGTGCTAGTGGACTAGGCATTGTCCTTGAGAGCTGGCAGAAGGGGATATACACGATTCTACCTTATTTTGGCCTCTTCGGTGGGAATTTTGGGGAAAAATGTTTTTGAGGTCTTGATTATTTTATTTGTAAATAACCATCTGCTTCTTTCTGATCAAGAGCCAGCATAACAAGGTACAACCCCGGGGAAAGCTGTGATTGATACTCCTCCACCTCTCTTAGCAGGGGTTCCACACAAAAGATAGCGTTAGGCTCACCGGTGACCCACGATGAAAAAGAATACGCTTTCTTTAAAAATGGAAATGATCTGATGTTATAAAAAGGCACAGGTGGCACGCGGGAAAAAGACCAGCCATCAAACACCTCAGTTCAATTCTGTCATACCAATCCACCCTTCTCTCGCCAACTCATTTGTAAATCTGATTGCTTATCTCAACTCAGGAGAGTCAGGATGCACAGCAATGGCTGTGTAAGGTAGGAGCAGCTTTTACTGGGTAAGGCTGGAAGCATTATCTAGTGGTTAGAGCAGGGGACTCAGAGTCAGGATTTTGTTACAGGATCATAACTAATTTGCTGTGTGACCTTGGACAAATCAATTAAGCATTTTGTGCCTCAGTTTACCTATTGGTAAATTAGATATAATACCTATACCAAGGGTTCTGTGACAACTAATTGATGTTTGTAAAGCACTTTGAGATCCTTGATGCTATCAAAATAAATATCATGGCTATGAATTAATGATTGACTACATGGGCTGCTGATGAGAGCAATCTGCTTAGTTCATGTGCTTTCTTCTTGGGTTCCAAGACCCAAAGACTTTCTGGACCTACCCCCAAAAATTTAAAAGATAATGACTTTCCTAGATAACCAATTTTTATAGCATTATGTAACTCAGCTTTAAAACACAACTCATGAATTCCATCTGTAAAAAAAGAAACTGCTAACGGCGGCTTCTGTGCAGATAGCATTAGCATCCTGATATTCACACCAGTAAAACACCAGTTGGTACCAGTCAGCAACTAGTAAGGAAACTGTTCAGCGAGAAGGAAAAATAGAGGTTATGAAACCTGGTATCTGGTGGATTTTTTCACTTAGGTATTTCAGCTTAATGTGCTTTTAGAGGAAAGGCTGCAAAACGCACACACAAAAAAAAAAAAAAAATCCAGATAAAATCACTAGAGGTAAATTCAGTGTTTTTCCACTCCAGTGAACACAACCTTTGCTTTTATTCTGGTGCAAGCAGCTGCAGGTGCCTCAAGTCAGTCAGTTCTATCTATCTGCAATGTCATCCATGTTTACTTGCAGCACTGGACTTTAGATTCTGTCAGGATGCCAATCCAACAGGCCGCCAGGCACTGCAGCTGACAGTCAAATCTGTAATGCTGAATCCTTCTTCTGGAAAAAACGGCTAAAGAGGTTAATACACTCAAGTAAGGATAAACACACCAGCTGTTATAGTTTCTAATATTTAATGTCATTATCAAATCAAATAACTCCTAAGAAATAAAAAATATGCAGCCTCCAAATCACTTATCTTTGTTAGGAGAGTATTAATACGTTATCTTAAAAGCCTATACTATAAAATAATTATACAGAGCCTTCAATTAAAGAGATATTTGCTCTGCTGCTACACTGATGTTGGTAAGCACTGATGCTGTTATAATTTAGTGTTTTATCAAGACCAGCTCCATGCAATGTACAATACCTATACATTAATCATGCATGCATTATTCGAAATGTGCTAGATTAAAAAATAATTTTTTCTTCTTTCAAGGCCTTTTCAGAAATGTTTTGTCAATATCATTTTATTAAAACTAACGATTCATAGGTACCAGAACTGGTTGGTTTTTCTAAAAATCTACCATGGAAGAACTCAGACAGCTATTAAGAGTAATGAGGCCTGTAACAATTTGCGTGTGAGAGAGAGAGAGAGAGAGAAAAAGAAAGCGAGAGAGAGAGAAAGAGAGAGAGAGCTCAAAAATACCCTCCAGAACTTGGTGTTGGTGATAAAGATTTTTTAATATATGCAGTCATGAACTGAATATAGTTTTTTTTTCCCTCCCAATCTATTAACCACTACCTCCTACTGTTGTGGCTGCTTTGTGTGCATTAAATAAAAAATAACTTGAACATATTAAAAAAAGTGGAAAACCACACACACTCCAAGAGACTTCACAACTAGCAAAGTACAGTCTGAAGTAAGCTCACTGTCTAGTTTATAATCTATATTACAACAGGATCCATTCATTGTGATATACTTAAAGGTTTATGACCAACTCCATAAAAAACCCTGAATTTTGGGGATTCGTAACTCAGCCATTTCAAATCGCACTTCTCAGCTCGGATCAGATGTATTTCCTTTTTGTTTTACAAGATTTGATTGAAATCAGTTTCTCCATCTTTTGTTTAATGATGGGCAAAGGCACATGGTTTGTTGGGGCTTCAGATGGCCTTTCAGTCTGAGTTTGTCCATTTGTTTATAATGGCAAAATATGAAGTCAACATTCACAATTCACTACTGTTAATAGTCAGGGCAAGGCCCATGGACACCTCTCAAGATCGTGGAACTAAAGTGGTTCAGAAGCCTTTGGCTGGCCCTCTGAGTAGGCTTGTATTTCACCCATGCTACATATTTTCTGGATAGTATGGGTAATGCAAAAATACTGTTAATAAATTGGACTTTGTCCTAATAAGATTTGCATAATTATTTTTCTATTAACATTGTATTGGGTTTGAAAGACCTTTGAGCTCCTGCTGAGGTCAACAAAAGATGCTCATATGTTCTGTTATGAAACAAGGATGGGTGAACTGGATCATATAAAAATAATAACTGATTCACAAGTCAATTAAGCTACGCAAATTTACATGAGCAGAGGATCTGGCCAGGAGTTTTTAAACCAACTTATGGAATTTAATAGATAATTATTTCCCCTGCTGTGGCATTCCATGGATGGGTTTAAAGTCTACAGCAAAATTATGGCACTCTTATTAAATTCGTTAGTACTTTTCCATATAGGCTGAAATGTTATGGGAACAATTTCCAGCCCAGTTTTACTAACAAATTGGTTTGGAGAGCCCTGCAAATTTTTGCATCCTTAACCAAATACTTCAGCAATGGCACCTCAGACCCTCCCCTTCCCCACCTCCCCACCGCAGAAAAAGAAGAGATTACATGCAAAGTACTACAAACCTGCCTTTGACTGTGTTCTTGTGATGCACCATTCATGGCTGTTCCTTTCCCAGATAAAGAATCCAGGCAGGACACTTCTTCCAGAGCTCCAGATTTACCGTGCACATGTGCATGTTCTGATAGGAGGTGGCAGCAGCTGGCTTTGCTGAATAGCCTGACATCTTTGAGCGTACTTTCAACAGTAACGTTAGAACCAGCTGCAGCATCCCATTCAGGTTCCCATTTAGCACAGCAGTTATGCACATGCTTAACTTTAAGGACTTGCTTAAGCACCAATGACTAAAATTCTGACTAAGAAATGCTGCTGCTTCTCAGGTTTTCCTCTATCTAGTAAGAATCAGTAGGTTCAGTTCATAGGATTTGAGTTCAAAGCTGCCATAGACACCTCCCAGTCCAGTCCAGTTATTAGTCCTTGAGACAGACAATGAAAGAAGTTGCTTTATAGTTCCTTGGAGTGTGACACTGCCTTGTGCACTTGCAATGGCATGAACAACTCTGCAGACTTGAATTCATAATCCTTACACAGGTGAAACTCCCCATTAAAATCATCCAATGTTTTGCCTAAGTAAGAACAATAAGAGGGTTAAAATGCAGTACCATTTAAATCTAAAGTGCTACCAAAGGCTTTGTGTGGGCTCTCCGTACCTGGTAAGCTTCACCCTGAATGGAGTATCTCTTTATAGAACAACACAGACATCATTTAAATGTTTTGAAAATGTTTTGACCATAAACCACCAGAAAAGTGATTAAGTAAAGTATGAAATGAGTGAAATGTTACTGAATGACTTGATTTTAAATAATAATGATTTAAAAAATATAGCGCCATTTCAATTCGAGGTGCGAGGCACCCTTGCAGCAGCATCAAACTGACACTACAGTACTCATGCATGCAAAACTGTCATTCAGTAGGACTAGAGGCTCAGACCCCCTGTTGTGGGTAGGCATCGCAGCTCATATGGCATATGCATATGGCACTGCTTGAGACACTTGTGATATGGAGTCACAACAGGGCAACTTAAAGAATGGCGTGGCAGCCTTCATTCCGGATGTTTTAGGCTGGGCCAGCATGAATCAAATCCTCTGTTGTTTTAATGTAAATGTTTGAACTTAATATTTGATCGTTTTGTTTTCAAATGTTGATGAAAACTTCTCTCTTGTATATTTTATTCATATTGATCAGTTATCTTTCATAAAGTGCTGAAATTTGCCTTTGAGGCATCAGATGGAGTAGTCAGATTGTCAAATAAGTCTCTAATTGAAGTTAACACTGGCACAATATTTGCCTTCTGAAAATAAACATTACCTGAGAAGTTGCAGGCTTACCACATTAGTGTGTGTGGTCTGGTAGTGTTGAGAGTCCATGGAAATGCATGCAGAGAAGGGCAATTTTACTATGAAACATGAAGAATGGGTTAGAAATGAGTATCTCAAAATGGTGTTTCGAGGGAATACCCGGCAAGACAGAGCTTACAAAAGCAATGATGTTTTTAGAGTTAAAAGCTTCTTTTCAGGTTAAGTGTTACACTTTATTGGTGTAAAGGAAAACAAAGAATAAATAAATAAAAGTACCCTCACGCTTAGAGCAATGCAAAAGTATTTGCATTTTTCTATCTTTAAAAGGCAGAAACAAGAAATCAGTAGCGTTTCTTGTACTCTGTAAAATTAATCAGTAACTTTGGAGACATGCTTATAGTCAAGAAAACAAATGGAATGGACATCACATGGCATATAAAGACTTCCCCATGTGACATTCCTGGTGGATTTCAGATGATAAGGGACACAGTATTTTCCAGCACAGTGCATACAGAAAAACCAAAAGTGTAATGCCAGGCAAATTCATGAGTCAGCTAGACACACCCCAAAATGAACTATATTATGGTGTAGTCATATATAAAAAAAGGTGTTTTAAACACATTATCATGTTATCATAATTATAGTTGGGCAAAAAATCAGAGTTTCTACCAGTTTCTGCCACTCTTACATTTAATACTACCTTTCTCCCTCCCAGATTCAGCAAATCATCCCTATTAGCAAAGCATAGCTATCTTTAATCATGTGCTTGTCTTTAATAGGATTTACATATTTGCTTAAAAAGACAAGGGGGGTGAAATAATATCTTTTACTGGACCTGCTTCTGTTGGTGAAAGAGACAAGCTTCAGACCTGAAGAAGAGTTTGGCATAAGCTTGAAAGCTTATCTCTTTCACCAAGAGACGTTGATCCAATAAAAGATATTACCTCACCCACCTTGTCTCACTAATATCCTGGGACCTACACATCTACAACAACACTGCAAACAGAATTTGCTTAAAGTTAAGCACAGGCTTAAGTGGTTTGCTGAACTGGGACATCTGTGAGTTGTCCCATTTATTCAATATGACTAATTTTGGTGTAAGGTGACATTCAATGTAAGTGAAGTAGCATCTGGCACATAATGAATATTAGTCTACAAATTTCATCTCTTTTTCCATTCACACAAAATTAAAATCTTGAACATGTGTGATTTGAAATTAGTCACAAACTTCATCAGCAAAATATTTCTTCAGGAACAGCCCACTGCCAATACTGTAACTGTCTGCGGCATAGTCAGTTATGTACATCGCATGGTATTGTTTCTGTTCTCTAACAAATCAACAACAATGCACATTTCAAATCACATATTAGTGTTTACATTTTGCTATCTACATTCACAGTGCAACCTACACAATTCATGTTTGGTTCATAGTCAAACATCTCCATTTAAACCTCTCTCATCACAAATATTCACGCTTGCAACAGGGAGCCATTACATTGCCCAAGGCTCTCCAGTCTCTTCTACCCTCACCCTCTCTTTTCCCCAGCTGATAAACCTCATGCACTAGTATAGACACAGAAAGCCAGCCCAAAAGGTGTGTGAACATAGTAAAAGCAAACTTATTTTAAAATGGTTGTAGCTAAGCTGCTTCATCCGGTATAAGTCACTGGATTCTAAGGGTGTGTGTGGAGAATCATTTATAATATGTCTCCCTACCCTCCTTATATAGTATATATGGTGGCAGTCAGAGGTAGTTTGGCCAGATAACACTGCACTCTGACTATCCTCAACAAGTATAATGGCTCCTAGGAAGCTGTTACAAGTTGGGCCATTAAGAAAAGTCCTCAGGCTGCTTTAAATAGCCTTGGGGGTCAAAATGGCCCCAGCACCAAGAGAAGGAAGAGTACCAAGTCTTTTTTTTTCCTTCCAAACCCAGGTGCTCTAGTGTCTAGTGCATAAGAGGACTGCACCTAATAAGAACAATTTATTAAAAATAGAAGTTGGCAGCATCTGAACTATACACTGAGTCTGGGATTTTCAGACCCACTCAGAATTGGGCTAACTCTGCTCCCACTGAAGTTGGTGGTAAAATGAAATCCCATTAACTTCAGTAGGAACAGAATTAGGCCAATGCAGAGAGAGCACTTTTGAAAATCCCACTCTGGCAGACTAGTACGAAAAAAATGAATTGTTTAATGTGTAATAAAGACTGACTGATAACATAGGATCAATAAAGGCCTGATCTTACTTCCATTAACTTTACTGGGAGCAGGCCCAAAATATTTAAGTGAATATTGGCATATCAAATCTATCTAATCTAATCTATTTCAGGATTTATTGTTGTGGCATAAACCCTGAGACACATAGATTAAATACTACTCCAAATGCATTCAATTTATAATCTTAATTTCACTATCTCTGCACCTACTTATTTATATGGCTCCCATCACCAAAGTGTCTGAGTGACTGCCAAGCATGTAAATGTATAAATAACAAAAAAATCTTTCTCTGTCACTTCCCAGACTGTCGTTTATAAGTTGTCTGTAGGTTTATGCTTGTTTTGGTTTGCAGTTTTGTGTGTAAATGGGTGCATTGTGTGTCTCTATGTGTGTTAACAAGCTATTTGGGGAAAGCAAGTCAAAGTAATGAGTTTTCCATTTAGTTCTGAAAGTGTTATGTTTGACAGCTCTTATAACTTGCAAGAGCGAGTTCCATAGTCAAGATCCAGCTGCTGTGAAAATTCCATTTCCCACACTCACAAGCCTCCCCTATTGGTCAACAGTTCAGATTGTTCCAGTGAAATGTCATGGGAGGTCACATTAGTGGAGTGAGATGTGATCACTCAGGTAGCTAAGGCCAATACCATAAATATCAAGACCGAGACACTGAACTGGACTCTGTATTCAGTGTGGGAGCCAATGCAGAAAGCAGAGCACTGAAGTCTGTGTTACTATGCTGATGGGATGCTGTGTTTTGAACCATTTGGAGCTTTTACAAGATGACTTTATTTCTAGATAAACTGAGTTTCAATAATCAAGCCCAAGAGTCAAAAATGTATGCATCACTGTGGTCTGGTTTGTGACTGATAGCACTGGGCTTAATCTTCTGGTCAGACACAGTTGGAAAAGGGAGTATTTTGCTACCGTGGCTATTTTGGCATTTGATTGCACTGAGTAGTCCAAAAGGAAAAACATCTCTTGCATATGTCTCATTTTTACATGACGTGCAGTACACTTCACATTCCTGTAGTACAGTTTCATAGTTAGCCTCCTCTGCCTGAATTAACTGAACACTATTAAACACCTCAAGTGCTTCAGGACCAACCACTATCAAAAATAAAGCTACCTTCAGAAAGTCTTCCTTTCTACCAGCACCCATTGCTTGCAGATACAGAGCGAAGTGCTGTTTGAAGTTCCTCCAGTCATTTCACATTTCCAGAGAGTTTTGGCTCTGGTGTAGCTTTTAACTGCTGCATTCTTCTACTCAGGGTATTTTCTTAATTTCCTTTTACCCTGGGAAATGTGGTATTCACTGCTGAAATATGTGGGAGTTAGACACCTAAATCTCTTTGGGGATCTGGCCTAAGTGCTGAAAAGCTCTGCTTTATTAGATCTGATTCCAGTTGGTTGTGTATAAGAACAATAGCTTCCCAACACCCTGCCCATTCTGTCTGGCAGGCTCAGCCATTTCAGGGACAGTCCCCATTACCACAGACTCCAAGGCTGCAAACTGACAACAATCTGAGCTCCGTTGCCCTCGATAATGGGTGATTTTATAGAGGAATTTTTGAAACTGCTTTTCTGTTCATATCAGCATCTCCTCAGTCTTTGCTGGGGCTCAGCTTTAGTCAACTGCTCTTCATCCAGGTGCTGATTTTGGCTAGGCATTCAGAGAGCTGGAAGATAGTTCTCTTTATGTTTGACATAAAGGAGATGGAGAATCAAGTATCATCTGCATACTGCTGGCACTTCAGACTGTGGATTCTCACCAGTTCCTAAAAAGGTTCTGTATAGATGCTGAATAAGAGGGGAAAGGGACTGAGCTTTGGTGGATTTTGCAGGTGAGGAACAATTGCCCTGGGTTTGTGTCAGTGGAAGGACCTAATGCGTTTCAGGGCATTTTCCACTCTCCTCTTCAGCCTCTTGGACGTGGAAAAGGAGTATTTTTCCTCTTCATATTTATAATTACAATTGGACTAACAAAACCCTGAGAAAAGGCATCCCTGGACCCAGTTTAAGTGGTGCTCTGCTTTTCCCCCCTAAATCTGATATTTCTGCATAGAACTCCTTGAATGGCTCATTAAAGGAGAAAACACTTGACAAGATTATTAGTAAACTCCTCAATGGGGTAAAAACATCAATATGGAAAATTCAAGTTTTCAAGAGAGCCATTCAGTGTGATTAAAAAAGAGAGAACAATGAATGCAGCCCTGTATTTAGCAATTTCATATCTTCAGTTGTACCTAGATTTTCTTTAAAAGCACAAGCATAAAAAAGGATGCTGAATGTTACAGTATTTACTGAGAGAGAGCAGTGAGAGAAGGCCAGTTCACTAGGAAATGGAGTGAAGCCCAGCAGTAATGACAACAAAAGTAGGAAGGACTGCTTTCTAACACAACAGCTATAAAAGAGGGAACTGTAAAAAGGCAGCAATTCTTGACTTAGCCTTGAGTTTTACAATGAATGTGATTACAGATAGTGAGTGGGAGAGCATTCGAGCAATGGTGAAATCTAGTTGACTTTATAATTAGGACTCAAATGAGACCAAAATTGGGACATTTTATTTCAGCTGAGGAAAATTTGGATTGAATGTGGGGAGTATTGAAATAAGCAAAAGAGACAGGAAACTGAAAGGGGTGAGAGAGAAATTAATACAGTCTACCTAGTAGTTAATACACATGGGGCCAGATCCTTACTGATGTGAATTGGTGGAACTCCATTGAAATCAATGAGAGAGCTGGAAGATGGTGTAGTTTTGAAGTGCCATAAATTTATATCCTGTAGTGTCATTGCACTTTAGTCTCTGCGATTTCACCAGTCAGTAAAGCTACACCAGCAGAGGTTCTGGCCTTAGAATTTTTTTAAAAAGCAATGTAAATCATATAATCATTTTATTTATAATACTCTTCTTGCTGGAATAACTGTAAGATCCACATTACAGTGAAAATGTTGCTAGAGGTTTTGTATATACATGGTAGTTAACTTTTATTTTTACTGAAGATTATTTAAAAAGACATCTTACTATGTTAGGGTCTGATCTGAAAGCACTTACTTCCATGACTAACTTTATTCATGTACATAATCCCATTGGAGTCAATGGGACTAAATATGTGTGTAAAGTCACACACGTGCATAATGTGTTTCAGGACCAGGTCTAGTTTTCTCAGGTGCAGTGTTACTCTCGTGATTTTATAGCAAGTCATGCAAAACGTAGTGCTTGTCTTAAAACCTCAGCCCTGGAGTCATGTGAATATATCAGAATCTCAGCTTTCATTTTATTTTAAAAAAAGCAAGTTTCTAGCCCTAGTGGTTATGGAGAAATGCCGGAACATATAAACCCTAAAGGTGCAAAATTTGGAAGGCAAATAAAAAGAGTTCCTAATATATTATTATTAAAATATTATGATTGTGGGGTGCTGACTCATGACTTTGAGCACTGGGGATTGGCAATACTGAGTTCCTGTAAAGTAATATGTAATATGACAGTACACCAAATCATATAAGGAGAAAGAAGAATGAAGTTTAAAGGAGATCAATGAGCAAGACAATGAATGCCACGAAGTGATCTGTTTAAATATCACTTCATACTTCCATACACTACAGCTGTAAACACATGATCTAGAATCATGAGGACTTGCATGTGTGATGAAAGAGATGCAAAGAGCTGGAAAAAGATGTGTGGGAAATACCTGGTTGGAATTATGTGGATAGATAGGAGGACAATAAATAGAAAGGCTGGATGCTTTTTAAAGACTGAAGAAGCCAATTTAGGCCACAGGTTTCATTAGAATTCACTAATTTGTGGCGTTTCAGTTTTTAGGTACCCCATCTGAGATGCATAGGTCCTTATTATCTGAGAGGCTGAGCACCTGCAGCTTCCATTGACTTAAATTGGGGTTGTGGTTGCTCTGCACCTCTGAAAATCTGGCCCCAAAGTGTTTCAAGTTATCCAACCAAAAAAGGAAACATCTAAAACAAATCATCACTTTTGAACAATTGGGCCTCAACTGCTCTGTGCCTCAGTTTCCCTAGCTGCACAATGGGGATAATAAATCATACTTATGTCATAGGGACATTATAAAAATAAAGTAATTCATATAACGTTCTTGGAGAGCCTTGGATGAAACATGATGGGCAAGATTAAAGCATTACTTATTTTTATCTTAAGAGGCACTAGTAACAGAGAGTGATAGCAATCATGTGATATCCTCTGCAGGACATATTCAGTCACACTTGTCTTTGGAAAGAGTTGACTGGAGACCCGTTACGTGACCTTAACCCAGCAGTGGACAATAGGACATGGCTATGATTTCATTTTGGTGTGGTAGCAGATTATAAACTGCACTGAAAACACTGTAAACTGTAACAGTTTAACTGAATGTTGATTGGGTAGCAAGTGAGCCTAAATACCAGAACCTAAATACAACCAGAGGGTGTATGTTGGGGTTTTGCTAACAAAGGAACAGTACAAATACTGAGTGCTGTAGCTGTATATAAAAGCAAATTAAACCTTTATTTTTTTCTGTGCTGCGGTCTTTAACACAATGATAACACAAGAATATTTATATTGAATAATATATTGCAATTATAGCTAAGAAAGGAAGTCCTTCAGTAAAATTAAATTATGAATTGAACCTCAAGTGTTATATCCCTGACACTCCAAGACAGCATCATTTTATTTATTTTTTTGACTGGTTGTCTTAGACCAGTGGTTTTTATAGATAAGGCAGGAGTCACCAGATGTACAATGGTTTGTGCATTAGCAAAGCAGTTGCAATGTATTCTATTTGAATATGCTAACCTGTGATGACCAGAAGCCATTATTTCCATAAGACACAATGGCAACCAGAAACATTAATTCACGCAATGTTGGAAGAACACAAATGCATTATCTGATGACCTCCAAGAAGATAATGTATAGCACCGCTGTTCAAAAAAGTTTTGAAACTGGTTTGTAATATACTTGTGTGCAGTCATTTAGAGAAAAGTGCTCCTGGGATTTGCTTTTTTTTGACCTTCAAGGAGACTGAATGTTTCACACATGTCCTAGTTAGAGAGGTGACCACATCAGTAGCAGGAGGGATTGGAGTGACTAAGTTAGGAAGCTAGAGTGGCATAAATGGGTTCTTATGGGCAATGGAGTGAAAGGAAAGCATGATCACATGGGAGGGTGGCAAACAATGCAGTAAAACCATCAGCGAGATTTTTAATTCCCTGGGAGTCAAAGTTAGTTAAATAGAGTTGGTTAAAGTGCAGTGCCAGGACTCCACTAGCCATCCCTCTAGCCACAATGGGCCAAACCCAGTCTTTGTGTTAGCAGGGGAAGCTCCATTGACTTCAGTGGAGTTACACTTGCTTTCATTAGCACTGAATTTGACCCAGTTAGGGGAGAGAGAGAGAGAGAAATGAGACATTGGAAGAGTAAAGAGAGAGAGATGCATATGAGAGGACAGGAACAGGAGAGCTAGATTTAGCCTTCCTGGAATTCGCAGCCCTGAGGCTCCCTATGCAATGCATGGGGAGAATCAGGCACCTAAGAATAGGATTCACAAAAGCCAGCAAGCTGAGTGAGGAGCTGTCTAAGCTAGCCAATAGGAAATGCAGAGGAGGGTGCAGTGGCATAAGCCCCGCCCTCAAAGGGTGTTAGGTACCTAACTCTGGGCTGGAGGGAGGGGCCTATTTCCTGTTCCACATTGTATAAAGTAATAAAATATTCACTGGAGCAGGGACTTGACTTTCCCAGGTGAGCACTCTAACCACTGAGCTATAGAATCATTCTTTTTCCCTCTCTGGCCCAATGGAGAGTTAAGTATTTGTACAAAGTGGAACAGCTGCAACAGGACACATGGAGAGTGATACCTTATAGCCCATGATAAAAGCCTTCACTTAGGAGGCGAGAAATCTGGGCTCAAGTCGCTGCTCCATGTCAGACAGAATGGGAACTTGAACCTGAGTCTACCACATCTTGGGTGAGTGTTTGAATCTCTAGACTATGTGACATAGGAGTGGGGCACTGCCACCTCCTCCAGCGGTGTTTTGTTCACAGCCTGATATGGTACATGTGGTCTAAGGCAGCCTCTGAGAACGCTTACTGGGTTGGTTCTCGCAGGCAGGATAGGTGCGGGAATGCCTACTTTGTGAATCCTGCCAGTACTTAGGTCTGACCTAGACACCAGGTGTCAGGGCCTAGGGGACTGTAAGCATCCCAGCAGCAGAAACTTGGACACCTGGGGAATGTATGTGCCTGCAGCGTTAGGCAGCAGTTAAGTGGGGGCTTTGAGGATCTAAGCAATGGATTTAAGTACCTAATGTGGCTGTTTGGCATTTAAATCCCTTTGTGGATCTAGTCTGGAGAGGAGGCAAGGGTTATTGAATGGGGACACAGAGAAAGAATCCAAACCTTAACTCTGCCCTGTAGTGAGGTGTATGATTATGATTAAGGCATTTAAGTGTTTGTTGCTCCAGATTAGTCTAAACCGAATTTTTTTTAAAAACTCATTTGCCTTTTTTTTCATATTTTTCTTCCCATAATATCATAACATAACATCTGCAGGGCAGAGTTAAGGCTGTTTGGGTGCCTTAACTGTGCAGTTCTTACCAGAATAGTGATTTCTTTTAATTGCAATTTTGACACTGCTGCCTGGCTTTGTAAAGCTTGACTTTGGGATAGTTACAGAATCTCTGTAATGTTTTTTTACCCTATTCGTTGATACATACTCACAACCTTAACTCCATCTTTATGTAGTTTCCTTGCCTGGGCATTTTCTTAGAAATTTTTAAATTTTTAAAAAATTACAGATTTCATGTAAAAGCACTAAACAAGAAACCATTAAGAGGATGCTATAATACAATATGTCCAATGATGCAGTATCAACTTTAAATAATTTCTTTTCTTTTTTTTCTACTTTTAAGGGCAGATTCACCAGTACACCAGCACAACTCCAAGCATTCAGAAGGCACCCAGACAATTAAGCTGGGTTTACAGCTATTTTGCATCATCAGAAGCATAAAAAGCTGCTGAAGTGTACTGAAGAATCTACCCCTTAATCAGTAATTGACTTATTGAGGTTGAGGGCAGTCTTAGTGAGACAGGTCCTATATGAAGCATGGTGTGTGTGTGTGAGGGGGGGAGTTGACAAGAAGAGTTCAGTCGACAAGTTTCAGTGTCTCTAGCAATAGTGCCATGGGAAGCCACTCAAGCACTGATCCCTAAGCTAATATGCAGTCACACAGATTTTACGAACAGCCACAGCTGGACCAACTAGTCTACCAAAAATGTTCTGCCAAAACAAATTTTTGTGAAACTTCAGGTTGGACAAATTTGCGTCAAATTTTGGGCTAAGATACTAATGGAATCTTGCCTACCAGGCTGCTGCAGGCCCCGGGTTGCCCAGGACTGTGGCTCTGGGGCAGCCTTGCCATGCAAACTGAGACCCAGGGCTTCCAAGGTCCCAGCAGTGGGGCAGGGAGCCTGGAAGTCCAGGGAGCTCTGGCTCTAATGAGCTCAGTTCCCAGATTTGAAGCAGGGAGCCTGGAAGGCCTGAAAACCCCAGTTTGACCAAATGATCATTTCTGATCAGGGGACAAACCACGACTTGTTTACATGAAGCTGGAAACTTGCCCTCCACAGGGGTGAATTAACCATCTGGTTAGATTCTTCATCAGTCCCTTCATCCTTAGTTGAGGGGTATGTGCGACCTGATCAGAACTGTGAAGTTAAGATAAAGTCAGTGAGTTATTGCTCATCTAGTTCCTAGAGCAAACCAGGCTGTGTTATGTGGGAGACTTAATAAAAAATATACCAGGCAGAGGATCTTAGCAGCAGGGTTTTGACTGGACTTGAATGAGGCAAGGTTAGTATCCAAAAGGCCAGAGAACAAGAGATTGCAATAGTTAAGGAGAGGCTGATGGCAGCCTGGATGAGAACTTCTGTCGTGTGGACAGAAAGAGAGCTAGATCTTGGAAATGTTATGCAGGTAGAGGAAGCAAGATTTGGATATGGCCTACACATGTGGTGCTAAAGAGAGAGGACTGAGTCGTGTATGACATTCATGTAATTGTCTTGGCACAATGTTGATGTTAGTGATGAGAGAGAAAGGAAAAGCAGGGTGTGGGAGGTGAGTTCAGCTTTAGCCATGTGAAGTTTAAATTGATGATAGCAAATCTAGGCGAACCTGTCAGAAAGACAGGCCAAAGATGTGAGATTGGATGGAAGGAATCAGGCTAGATGTAGACAGATGAACATGTGAGTTATCAGTTTAAAGGAGGTAGTTGAAGTCATGTGAGTGGATAAAAGCACCTAGAGATATACTGTAGATAAAGAAGAGGAGTGGACTAAGGACTGAGCCTTGGAGAAGAAAGGTGGGAAAGAACCCATCAAATTAGACACTGAAGGAACAATCATGGAGGTAGGAAGAGGACGGAGTCACAGAAGGCAAAGGATGACAAGATTTCAAGAAGAAGGCTATGATCAATGATGCCCAAAACAGCTAAGAAGTCAAATCTCAGTGTCAGTGAAACCGGTGAAAGAGGAGGGAGGAGGAGGGAAAGCTGATGACAGATCTTGTTCCTTATTTTATTTTATTTTATTTTATTTTTGAAACAATAAGATCCTATGTGGATAAGGGAAGGGTGCACTATGTGAGTCTTTGTGTGCTTGGAAGGGAGTCAGACGTGGTGACTGGATGGTCGGGTTGCCAGCATGGGAGTTAGAAATAGTGCTGCTTAACTAGAAAGATGGCAGAACTGAAGGAGGAGAGAAGGAATTTTCAGTGAAGGAGTCCAGGAGGCCATAGGACTTTCTGCAGAACTCAGCAGTGCAGGAGCAAGATCAGAGGACATGGATACCACAGGTAAGTCACAGTGGAGGGTTGGTGGGGCAGACCTGGGGCTGGGAGAAAGGGGCAAAGGGTGGTGGAAGTGCAAAGTGGATGGAGAAGAAAGAAAAGAAAGGAGGAGGGTACTAAGAGTGGCTCAGAAGGCCATAGATTGGAGGTCCTGGAAGAACATGCTACCAGGCTTACTATGTAATCTTAGGCAAATAACTCAGTCTCTCTAAGCCAAAGTTTCCTCATCTGCAAGATGGACGACATGATCTACCTTCCTCTTGGGTGGTTTGTCTGATTTAACAAAGCTGACTGAACAGCAAACAGATTATTCTTACAAATGTATTTATTATTCCAAATTATTTGATGATATCTTTTCCTTTGAATTTGCACTGAAATTTGAATCCATTTATTCCGTGGCAAGGGTGGTGGAATTATTTGTTGGGACTAAATGATCTGAATAATTTATCCATTTTTTGGTTTTGTTTACAAATTACTTGTGAAGCAACCCTGGTCTGTTTATTATTTGTAATAAGTACTGGCCAAATAGTTTGCACAAATTATTCACCTGTGGGTTTTCTGTGAACTCCTCACTTTAATTGCTCATAAACTGTGACTGGTCACCTAAGTCACATGGGGTTGCTTTTTCTCCTTGATTAAATGACTGACACTATTTATACAGAACAATAACAAATGAGCGACAGCAAATGTCTCACAAGACAAGTTTGTGCCGGGCCCTGCATAAAGGAAAAAGAGGGAATGAGATATACACACTCTGCTGCATGGCTACTAGAGGTCTCCTGGGCCTTGGACGTGGGCACAAGGAAGGAGCAAGGGCTGAGCTCCTGATAACAGGTAGACATGGAAGGGGTGGAGATGGGCAGGGAGTGGGCAGATTTGTAGTCCCTCCCTTCAATGAGCCAGTCAGCAGAGCTCAGCTGGTATGGGGTGGGAAGTAAACGGCTATAAAAGCTCTTCCCAGGGCTTTGTGACATAATTCCTCTCCCAGGCTATTCCTGGGGTGGTGAAGCTACATGCCAGCCTGTGTGCAGGGTTCAAACTAATGTATGATGAATAGATGACTAGAGAATAGAGAATACTAGCTGGTCACAAATATCTGTGTAAATAAACACCTGTTCACACAAATGTCTGAATTTCAGATAACACAGGGTATGTTTGATGTGCACAGCCACTCAGACTTAGAATTAACCAGCACTGGAATTTCTTTTTTTCAGCCATAATTAATCAGTTTTCCGGTATAAGTTGCTGCTAAACGTTTAAAAAATCCACAGTCGAAGCTGTGCTGCTTAGTTCTGGCTGATCACATCATCCATTATTTCTGTTCACTGGTTTGGGGCTAGACTGTCTGTTTCCAGTCTACTCAGAGCAAGGGGCAGTGCCTTCTTGTCTATGGAGCAGGCTGGGAGTGACACTATCACTCGGGGAGTCACTGTTTATCTTCCGGTCCCCCTGCTGCTCCAGGGAAGGAGAAAATTGTGTCAGGCGTGCACCTGGCACAGCACACGCTCCTCAAAATGCTGGCATAACTACATCTCCAGGTGCGTTGGGGGTGGCAGAGCCAAAATTCCACCCACTCTCCCCCTGTTCCCACCCACTTGTGTGAAGTGGGGACATACCAGCTCTGTGGATCATACTATTTCTCACATACTGGCAGTGGCAGGATGGCACATTGGTACAAGGGAGTAAGAGAATGCATTGTGCCTACGGAACTGGCCACATTCTGGCCCTTGATGAGCATAACTCCCATAATCGGGTTTCTGGTGCAAATGTGTCTTCCTGTGGGTAGTAGAATATGCAAGGTTAACACTCATTTTCTCTGAGTCACAGTCAATCATGTGAATGTGGATAAAGAGTGCAAAAGGGATGTGAACTTCAGCAAAACAAACATATTTAAAGATCAGAATTGAAGATTTATAGAAATGTTTTTGTATTGATCACTCAACTCCACTGATCACATTTTTTGTAAATTGACTATAAATGTGCAAGGTATTATTATTATGAGCAGCTGCGAAGACATGCAGATATATATTGTTGCTGTTATTTATTTGTATTATCATAATGACTAGGAGCTGCAGTCATGAACCTGTCATGAACCTGTCATGCTCAGTATTTTTAAAAATAAACCTGAACTTGTATAGATTATTGAACATATTGAATATTCCATTTTGAATATTTCTGATACTCTTAACTGTATTTGTAAGTGTTATCAAATGCACAAGATTGTTAGTATAGAGCTCATTCTAGAAGGACAATGCAATGTCTGTCACAAAATGAGAAGCACATGCCTGATGTTAGGTTAGTGAGTATTCCCGTTCACTTCCAAGGCATTGCTCGGAAATAGAGCCGGCCAATGTATTTTACACAAAAAAGATGTTTAATTGAAAAATGGCTTTTTATTTAAAAAAAAATAATTTTTAATGAAAAATGTTGATATGAATGAAATTTTCCATTCCTCACGAACAATGTCCATGATCTTTTTTAACCAACATTTTTATCAATATTCAAAACGTGCTCTGATAAAGACAACGGTAATTTAAAAAAAACCCAGCAAACGTATGCATTTTGAACCATGCAAAATGAAAATGACTTCAAAATGTTGACATATTTCATAGTGTCATTTTCCCTATATTTTACTGGTTTTACTCCAGTATATTTTACTGGTTTTACAAGATGGGCTTGTGCATAAGCACTTTGGTGTATCACGGCCATAATAACTGTCATACTTGATCAGACTAATGATGTCCAGTATCATGTCTCTAAGGCGACGTCTACGTTATAAGCCAGGGGTGTCATTCCCCTGTTTATGTACATTCAGACGCTAGCTCTCATTGAACTAGCGTGGGTAAAAATAGCAACGTAGCCGTGGTAGCACGGGTAGCAGCAGCAGAGGCATGGCTCAGCCATGCTCAGTACCAACCTGCCTCAAACCATGCTAAGCCATGCCTCTCCTCCCGCAATTTGTGCTGCTGCAGCTACAGTGCTGTGAAGGAGATAGCTCTTGATGAGAGTAAGTGCGATTATGTGTACATGAGCTGGGGAATCACACCTCTAGCTCCTAGCATAGATGTGACTCATTCCAGATATGGAAAGGAAAGATGCCCAAAATGCTATAATGAAATAACCTGTCCATCGGTAAAGCTTCTCTACATACTTCTGTCTGACAGTTTAACATAACTTAAAGCTGCACAGGATTTGTTTGTTTTTCATTGACTTTTATTAAGAATATACATTCTTCATTCAGCAGCGTTTCACCTGCTTTCCCCATTTTGCGGGGCATAAGTGTAGGTCTTGCCACACTTGTGAGAACGTATGCCCACCACAGGGCTGCCAGGCATTTTCAGAGACTTGTACTCTCGATGACAATGCCAAGTGCTGTGCATAACTCACACTGAGTCACCTGTAATTCGGAGTCAAAGCCAAATGGCTGGGAATGAAATAATTACTTACAAAGGGTTTTTGAAGAAAATAGCAAGAGATAGATGCAGGCAACAGTCTGACACACAAGGAAAAGGGCAGAAGAGCATACGTTAGGGACAGCAGGCATGACTTTTTTTACACAGACACTAGTAATGCTATGTACGGGCAGCAATGAATATAGGCAGCTTTTGAGACAAAGTTGGCCAAAAATATACCGTGGCACAGCTGCACGTACTGTCTAATGGAGCTGGGCTTCACAAGGGCCTTTCCTTGTCCTAAAATATCTTATTCTCCTTGGTAAATGGTATTTAAAAGCATACAATACTTTTATCAAAAATGCTTTTCAAGCCTAAATGGCGGTAAAAGCATTTTCTATAGTCTGCATTGCTATTTAGGAGAGCATGTTATTTCTTTTTAATCTGCTCACTCATTCCTGAATAACTTTTCATAGGACTCCAGACACTGCAGTGTGACAGCTAAACCAAGGAGCATCGGATGCGATGGAATTGCTCTACAAGCAACCTTGCCAAAGGCCCTTTTGCTGCACAAAGCTGGCTCTATCTTTGTATATTGAGGGAGCTAAATCAATGTTAAATGCTTGGCTCTTTTCACAGGACAATGACCAGGACCTAAGCTGCGTCCTTCCTTTTTGATTGACACTTGAAACGTTGAGTTGGAATCAGCCAGAGGCACTGCTACAAGCTTGAAACCTCTGCTGGGGATAACAACTGGTGACATCTGCAGAAAGGCCGACAAAAGGCAGTTGAAAGCTGTGTTTGTTGCTTTCCCCTCTCAGATCTCCTCTCTTTCATGGAGCTCCTTACTTGCTTTAATATTATGATTCAGCACCTGGCTCTTTTGAACCTTGCTTTAAACTTCAAACGGCGAGGTGGTATTAACAAACATGAAAAGAAAAAGTGGCGGTAGTTTGATTTACTGTTGTCGTCTTATCAAGGGGGTTTTTTGTCACCAGCTGCCACTTTCTGTCATCTTTGGAACCATTATCATTTCTCTAAAATCTAAAAGACTCCACTTAATAACAGCTTTGAATACAGGCAGGATCAGTAACATACACAGTTCTGTGGATGACAGGACCATCAAATGAAAAGAAAGATGTTGCCAAAAAAAAAAAAAATTAAAACAAATAAAAGCTGTAATATTTTTAAGTGACCTTGATTTCAGAATTAAATAAATCAAACCAAATTCTATTGTTCTTTTTGAATTACATTTTAGTTTCCTTAAGATATTTCCTTGTGTTCTCAGGACTAAAGAAAAACAAAACCAAACCAAGGCTTCCATTAAACTGCTCTGCACACAGCCAGCACTGGGATCACAAGAACACCGTGAGTTCCCCACTTGTAAAACATACAATGCTAATTACCAGTCTCATTTCACCGACATTCTAGCCCAACACTTTAGGGTAAAAATTTCACATTGAGAACTAGATGGGAGACCTGAAACACTGAGGTAACTAGGGCAAAACCACTAATTTAAAAGATATGAAACTGGTTTAATTCATCACATTTTCCTCAATGTCCTGAATACTACAAGTTCCAACTTTCTCCACAGCAACCAAGCTGACCTTCAGCCTCCAGCACAGAACCTAAAATGCCTCTTACATCTCTAAAACTCCTGTTTACTGGATACAACTTTCTGGACTCCATTAAAAAATAAATAACAAACTGAAAGACAGGCTTGTGATGTTTATATGCACAGTGCTGTCTCCCCTCCATGGGAACCTCACCATTATCTTTTATTTCAGATATCTTATTAACTTTATAAACAATAAAAATTAGCTGGAGAAAGCCATTCCTGTAGTGATTTCTTATACCTTTGAAATTAAATACTGAACACACCCTTACATATAGTTTAACCCATCTTACTTTGGCTTGCTTACCCATTGCCTTGCCCCTTGTGTAATTGTTTACAGCACTGCAAAGTGAGTGCAAATTGTTATTAAAGCAGAATTCTTCACTTGTCTGCCCCAGCTGTTCTGTTTTCTGCCCACTTGCACTTACTTTATACATGTGTAAATAACTGCAAAGATGCAAGACAGCAGGGAATCAGGCCCTCTGTGTCTATTTAAACACTGTTCAAACTGTTGCCTCTGGAATTTTGGCAGATCCTCATTCTGTCCCCCATTTCTATCCCTTTCCTAATAGTTACCAACATTCTGTTAAATTTTTTGACTGCTCCTGCACATCGATTTCAGGTTTTCGGAGAGCTATCCATGGTGACTCCACGATCTTTTTTTCATCATCAATAGCCTCCATATAGACAACCTTTCAGAAACTGGACTTGCTTCTGCTTCCACCAAGCTGAATTTGGCCCTTTGTTTTACAATTGAACTATTAAAGAAATAGCTATGAATGGCATAAGATCTTCTTGTTCTCAGCGGATGTAAAATAAATATAGAAAAAATATCTTCTACTTTATTTTTACTTATTAATTCTGTAGCACAATAAAGACACAGAGCTCTTTACAGACCGAAAAAGAATTATACCAAGAATACCAAGAATTGACAATATAAGGCCTGAAATTCGGCCTTAGGTCTTAGGCCTCCATATTGCAATGAGACTCTTTGCATCCATACAGCCCAATTAAAATCTGCCTTCACAGAGATGCTCTGAAATCAACTGGGCTTCACACAGGTACCGGGTTCATTCTGCATGAAGCTCATTGCAAGTTCAGGGCCTATGGTTCCAATCCTGCAAACACTAACTGTCCTCAAAGGAAATATTTGCCGCAATAAGCACCACACACAGGAGTAAGTATTTGCAGGTTTGGGTTGTAACTCCTAAATCTAAGAACATTAAGATTTCTGATATGCTCACTTCTTCCACTGCATATTAGCACTTTGGTTGTACTACTGATACTGTTTATTGTATTTTAAGGATTTTTGTATAATTACTCACATCACACATAGCATGTAGACTAACTAATTATTCACTCAGATGTCAAAATATTTCAGAGGATATGGTTTTTGCCATTGTATTGCACTTCTCGTACATTTCAATGTATACAACAAGAAAATAAATAGCAGTAATGTGTCAAGTGTATTTTCTCGACATATTAAAGACAGTTAAGACCAAGCTGTTCTTTCTCATACCATAAGCATGACTGCCTACTCAGGGTGTCTCACTTTTTCTGTCTGGTTTTCACCTAGCTAAATTAAAAAGTGATCTAATGCTCATTGAAGTTAATGGAAAGACTTCTGTTGAATTCAATGGGTGCTGGATCAGGCTCCTACTCCGCACTCATTTCAGTTGTTCAATCTATAACTTAATGATACATTTTGCTTTTATTAATACTAAATATTTATAACTAAACTCATAACGTGGTATGATCCCCAATACTCTAAAACAGTGTGTTCCTTCTTACAGCTAAAAATACCGCAAAACTAAACCTCCGAAATTCCATCCTCTCCTCAACTCTGCCCAACCCACAGTCCAACACTCATATCTGACAAATACAGTAGTTCTGACAGGCATGAAAACTACAGGAAACCTCATTAAAAAAACCCCACAAAACCAAATAGGACAGTGATGAGCACGTACAAAGCTCTGGAGATCCCGATTCCTGTCAGAGACTGGCATACAGCTAATGTCAAGAACCTTTGACTACAAAACATAACCCTGACTGAATTCCTTTCACTAAACCAAACAGACTCGTTACAAATCACACCAGCCCTCTCTAACACAAAGCAATACAAGCATTTCCCAGCAGGTCATCTTAAAAAATGCATATTAGAAAAAATGGAAGTCTTTTATGGCATTCACTCTCCAGTCAGTAAAAAATTTTAGCCACATTCTACCCATCACTGCAACCACATGGCTTTAATGCGGGGTTGCATAAGTACAGCAGAGTGAAGAATTTCACTGTCGGTGCTGTAACTAGGTGCAGTGCATTTTATCCTGCAGTTTATATGGATAAGTAAAGGTTCAGCAATTCACAATATTCATTTACTACATGTCATCCTCTAGCAGTAAAGTGTTATTTAAAACTTCTCTGCAAATCTGATAAATGCTTTGTTTTATTTAATTAATTGGGGTCAGAATCTACTACCTTTATGCCCATTGATTACATACTTATTCCAGGCCTGATCCCATTGATTCCAATGGCAAGACACATGGAGCAAAGTTGTATTCAACCAGAGGACGGGCAGCAGAATCTGACCTTTAATTTAGAGCAATCCCTTGTAGAGTTATTATATAATTGAAAGAGGCATTCAAACAATGTCCTAAAAACAATATTTAGTGGTAACATTTTGCCTTCTATTGAAGTATGAGGAGGCTGGAAGCTGAAATGTTACCACTAACTGAAGTATGTTTGCAACTTGCTGAGAGGCTCTGAACAGGCCTTTTTTTGATGAAGAATAGGATACATGTGACAATTTCAGAGTAGATCAGGCAAAGACTTTCTTCAGATTCATCCACAAGGGCATTCGCATTCACTGAGTTTTGCTTTGAGTTTTGGATCCAAATAAACCTGAAATCACTGCAGAACTCACAGCTAGATAATGACTGAATGATCTGCCCTGAGTAGGAGACAGCATGTTGTTGCACAGTCCTTGAAGCAGCCTGGGAAGGAAATTGTAATTCAGAGTTACAGTCTCCTTTCGGTTCCCTCACTGCTCTGCAGAGGAAGTCAACTACATTGGTTGTATGCCTGGAAGACCATATGTTCCCTGGCATGCTGGTGCAACTATGTTGGCCAACCTTTTCAGGAGCAGAGACAATGCTCCATCCATTCCCCCCACCTTCTGTCCACCTGCATGATGGGATAGGGGGTGTAGTGATTTCTCTGTAATCTCTTTGCTTCTTCATGGTTAGCCATGATGTGGGAAGCTGGTGGAAGGATGAAAGGGGCTGCCCTGTGCTGCTGTGTAAGCTATGCCATAATTTGTCAGTTGGTTATAATTGCTTATTAATTGTTTCCAGTAGATCCCTAAATGTACTCGGTGCCTTTCAAAGATAAAAGAAGACACAGTACCTGCCCTGATGAGCTTTTAAAACACCCATTCTACATGGTTTTGCTTTAAACTAGTAAACCATGCAACCATGAAACCCTAAATATGGATTTCCAATAGTTTGGGTGGAAAACCATCAGTCTTCCAGGGATCATTTGAAACTGGGCCCAGATTCAACTCTGAAGCTTTCTGAAACACAGCAGAAGTTCTGGCACACAGTGGCTGTGCTTTGAATTTGTAATGAAACCCCAAACCAGGTGCTCACACTATGCAACAAGCTCATGGATGCTGAGGCTTTAAAAGTTAAGGTGAATTGACACAAAAACAGCAGTCACAATTGGCAAACTTGACAAGAGATGCCCAAGACTGAACAGCTGGTTATAATTGCTTATTAATTGTTTCCAGTAGATCCCCAAATCTACTGGGTACTTACAAAGATACTGCATATTGATATGAAGTCCCACTTTAACAGCTTCTGCTTTTATGCTCGTAAAGAGTCTTTTAATTCCATCCACGCTGGTATCCAGTTTGACTATATCATCTACAAAATCAAGTCTCGCAGTTTATCTCTTACGCAGACAATACCAGTGTCTTTGGTTCTCATTACAAAGTCCGTGACAATGCAGAAGAGAAGTGGGGCTAGTGCGCAACTTTGCCTTACGTTGGTAACAATCTTAAACCATTCCATGTCTCCAATCTCTATCCTGATGCAACATGCAGACTTGTCATACAAATGTTTTCTCAAATTAATAATCTTTGCTGGAATTCCACACAGTCACAGGATCCTCCAGAGCGCTTCTCTGTGGACACTATCGAACACTTTCATACAATCAAGGAAGTTAAAACTATCCTCTAGTATTCTAAGCCTGTCTAAATACATTTTCTCAAGGTGAAAATCTGGTCTAAACATGACCTACTGGATCAAAACCCAGCTTATTCTACCTTGAGTACTTTCTCAAAAGCAATTTTCATCCTGTTCAAAATGATAATGCAAAACACTCTTCCAGGTTCAGATAGGAGTGTCACCTCTCTCCAGAAATCACAAATAAGATGGTCCCGGTTTTTAGGAAGTTAGCAGATGACACCTCTTCTCAAATCTTTAGGACAGATCTCCTTTTCCTAAACCATTCTGTACAACCTGCCATGTAATTCACAATCACTTCCTCTCAGCTTTTAACATTTCAGCATCTATCTTATCATAGCCTGGTGCTTTGCCACTCTTCAGTTGGTTTATGGCCTTAATGACTTCCATAAAGTCGATAACTTCTAGTGATAAAAGTAAGTCTGCTATATCTTCATATCTCTCAATGTGTATTAGTGGTTCTGGCTGGCTGAGCACAGCCTGAAAATGTTCCATCCAACAGGCTCCCCGTCCTTTGTTTGTGGTCAAAACCGTACAATCTTGAGCCTTCATGATGCCACAACAGCTTGAGAATTGTGATGTCAGTTGTTTAGATACTAGAAAATGCTTTTTAGAATCCCCTCTCTTGTACGCCTCCTCAGCTTCTCTTGCTTTATTTTCCATCCATTCTCTCTTGTCTCTTCTAACTGATCTTTTATATTCCTTGTCTTTGTGCACATATTCTTGTTGCAGAATACCTGCTTTTTACTGCTTATTTGTTCTTGTTAAATTCTCTTCTTTAATTGATTCCTCTCTTCAACAAGCCTCCATGTATCTGGTTGGAGTCATTCTTCTTTTTTAGATATTCTCACCTTCCATCTCACCTCAGATTGTTTCTTTAATGGAAAGCATTTTTGTTTGGACAGATTGTTAGCCTGAACCACAACTCCCTACCAAGAGAACTGGAGATGTTGACTCTGGCTCTTACCCTTCAACCTGTCTGATTTGGGTGGCATTACCAGGAATTCCACTCCTGCCAGAATAGCAATCCCCAGAGCACAAAAGCTTTGCCACTATGGCAAGGCACAATCCATGTGGAAATAGGCTTTACTCTCAAGGGTTCTTGGCTGAGCACCATTCACAAGCACTAAATCACAAGGAAATGTAGGAGTTATATACATGAGTTTCCCCCCTCATTGTTTTTATTAGATTCTGTTCCCTTATCTGCTGAAAGGAAAATCTGTTGCTCAGCCTATGAGCTACAGGTTCTTGTAAGAAATAGGCAGCATTGTGACCCTAAATGACATTTTATGACCAAAATCTTAACATTGTTAGTAGGGCCATTGCTGCTCTTTATTTTTGTCCCTATGGTATGTCAACTTCTGAAAGGCACTCAGGCTTTTACTGCATATAAAGGTGAAAGATTCCAGTTCTGATCATTCTATTTTAAAAGGCTGAAAGCTGATATCAGTTAAATCAGTTTTAGTCATCCTTGCTGTCACCAACAGGAGGCATTTTTACTCAGAATAACTTATTTAAATAATGCTTTTTCATCCCAAAGGGCTTTAGAAAACTAAGGCCAACATTTTAAACGCAAGTGCCTAAATTTAGGTGCCCACATTCATGTCCAGGCACCTGACTGGAAACCCAATTTAAAGTGGTCCTATCTGGCCCTCCAATCTCTTGGACTGTAGGTGAGAAACTCCAGGATGTAGAACATCTAAGAATGTCTAGAACTTTGTCTAGACTAACTGAAGAAGATCACTTTTAAGCAGAGATGAGCATGAGCTGCAAAATTCAGATCAAAATTGGAGCCCCTTCCCACCTCAAAATTCAGGGGGTTTCAGATCCAGACCTGTTACAGAGATAGGAGCACATTTTGGACTCCAATCCATGTTCAGATTCTGAATCTTTGAGTTCAGGGATGTTGCTATCTGGTGTTTTGGCCCATATCTAATTTTAAAAGAAGTAAAGTGAACTGAATTTTTTTCATTTAGGCCTAATAACATCTCCATATTTTAAAACTGACATCTCTCTGCATTTATTCTCTGCAGAACTGTCAGTCAGCGTCAAATGGAATGTATGAATCAAGACTCTAGTTATGTTCTGATAGCATTATATAGGCTGGCAGAAAAACACAGGTGAAACAGTGTCACATCCCAGTTTATCTATATAAGACTTTTTCTTCTTTTAAATTGAGACATCTGTCTAATCTCAATACTGTCTCTTAAATGAATATAGGCACCACAAAAGCTTATCTGAGCTTGATGTAAAAGAAAAACATTTCTATGGGCATATTTGTACCTGTCAGCATTTACTCGAGAGTTCTCTCTCATATATTGATATGAGTGACATTAAAATGATTAAAATTATTGAAAATGTTAACACCATTTTAACACTCATTTTTTTCCCTAATTTAAAATGGATCCTCTCCTTGAACCCAAGTACAAGTGGGAATTGGGTCATATTTCGATAAAGCTTAAGAAACTTCCAATGGAGACAAGGGAAGAGCAAAGTCAAAAGAGAAGCAAAGACTCAGCAATGCAGTGTGTGGGATTACATGTGTATATATAGCTCTCTATATGGGATGGATAAGTCTTCTTTGAGCTGTTTTCACAAGGTAGTTATTTAGCATTATACAATAGCTGAAGCAAGTGTAGTTTAGTCTTGCCCACTTTATGTTCTTTACATTTAATGCCATACTCACTTATGTGGAATGCCTTGCATATAAACCAACCTTACTCAAAGACATCTCAACCTTGACATTTTGTTTTCCTTTGCAAAACTCCATTTCTTTAAAACACCACTTGCCTGGCATGCTCCCACATGAGGCACAATTATCAGAATAATAATTAACAGGCTCTCATTAATTTGGGATCAAACAATACACCCTAATGAAGCAAAGAACAACCAATGTGATCCCTTAAAGTGAGGCGTATGCTTTTCTTACACCTCGTGGCACCTAATCTGCTGTAACCATTAGGCACTGAACTGACCGTAAAGGCCTGTATAACATTGAGTCAAGGACAGTTAATGGATGCTGGAGCACAAACAAGAGTGCTCCAAGCATGTCAGTCAAGACTAACCTGAGGCGAAAACATCAAAATGCAGGTTGGAGTTTTGACATTCCTGCAGGCTCTGTATGCCTCGCCAGTGAATTTTTAAAGTCAATATCCCCCTTCTGCTTGTGAACACTTTCTATCTGATGAGTAGGAGTAATGGGGAATCTGATTGAACTGTGACTAAAGTATTACTTAAAAGGGAGCTTTGAATGTGTGTGTGTGTGTATTTTTTTTATAAATGTCTCTGATAACAATAAAGACAGTTTACACAGATTATCACAGGCTGTGTCTTTAGACTTCAAGGTTATATGATTAGGAAATTAGAAAAGAGATGAGATTAGAAAAACCACAGAACATTTTTAAAAAGGAAGCTTTTTACAAATTATCTGTGTACTGAATTTACACAGAATCTGATAGATAAATCTTCTAATATTTGGAAATGGATAAATGCTACAATGTAAATAGAAAGAACTGGCTTTGGAGCTCACGTCTGGCAAAAGTTCAAACAACATATTAAGTATTCTAATTTGCTTAAAGCTTACTTATAAAAACATGCATATTGTGATATAAAATGTAATGATTCATACATATAAATGTAATGAGCAATAATAATTTCTCTAGATGAGCACAGAATGATCTGTTATAAAGTATGTTCTCTGTGCCTCCAGATTTCACATTAAATCTTTATCTTCATGTTTCCCTTTGCATAGTAGAGTGACATGATTAAGGAAAATGAACATTAAACTTAAGCAAAGATCAGGTTCAGTGCTAGGAAATAAATGTGAGCAGTCAAGGTGCCACAAAATTGGGACAATGGCATCAATAAACATACTTCTAGTTACTGGAAAATAATTTAAAATAATTCTTTTAAATTATTATTAAAAGGGACATTGTACTAACTGAGGTGGAGCTAAGTGGATTAAAAGGTTCTGAATAAAATACCCCAGCAAACTATGAAACTTCGTTTATTTGAAAGGAAAACAGTTTTGTGAGTTCTTTGGTGAACTCTGGAAAATTATCTTAGGATATTTTAATAGTGGGAATCATTTTGATACAGGGTCATTTTGCTATTAGAACAGATTAGTGGGGGAACTAGTTGATGTGGTTCTCATTTGTCTTGTGACCGTTTAGTTAACATTGCCCTGTTGTTTCCTTGGTTGCTGTTGTTTTATTTTAACCTCAGAAATTGTACTTGACTTGAGATCTTACACATTCTGGAAACACATATGCACAAATATTGTGCATTAACTGAATATGCATTGGATATGTTATTTTTCTTCACCTCTTGTCAAAAACTGTGTAGTATTACTGTGTGCTGTTGAACAGTAGTTGCATCGTAGCCCCGAGGTGGCTGCATTCAGCAGTAGCTAAACTCTTATTTGTAGAGCACATGATTTATTAGCTTGCAGAGTTCTTTGGGTTCATCTGGAAAGAAATGTGCTATATGAATGTACAATATTATTATCTTAAGCCCCTCATCCTCCTGCAAAAAATGTACAGTATGTCTGTAACTAAACTTACACACACTACTGTTTCTTCTTCACAAGATTTATTTTTAATAATGTTAAAGAATATTTTAATCTTTAATGTTTTAAAAAATCTGTTTTAATCGCTTAACATTCAGCTTTAATAAGAACCCCTTCAAAGCATATGTAACAGTAAAAGATAGTAGTGTGCAATTAATTTCCAGCGAACCTATTGCTTATCCTTCTTTTACTGACTAGTCAGGGAGCTGTACTGTATAATAAGAAATAGAAACAAATTGCCAAATCCCAATAGCCTTTTTTTAAAACAACACCAACTCCCCCCTCTCCCTTTCCCCCCCCCACCCCGGTGAATGGGACTTTAGCATAGTCGAATGATCTCATGACAATGTCATGGCTAGTTTGTGGAGACGAGACCATATTAAGATGTTGTTATGATAGCAAAATGATGGCAATGCAAGTCTATAGAGACCATGTGACAAACAATAGCAAAACAAACCGAATATAGGTCTATACAGAGCACATTAGCATGTCAAGAGAATAGTAATATGTAATAGGTTTAACTTCCGTGAAAGCAATGTTGATACCTGCGTATGTGAACAATTGTGAAACACTGATGGCAACAGCAAAATGATGTCAATCCCACCTGCATGTTATCCTACCTCTTCTCTGAAGTGCTGTTTATTAACTCTTATGCTGTAGAGCATATTAATACACTCTAAGCATTTGTATCTTAGGTTTGTTTCCAACAAAATAGCTTTGTCTTCTAATATATTTGAAATATGTCATTATTATAATAGCAAAGAAAGTAAAACACAGGGGGAAAAATGCACTTACTGTAAAGGTGAAACACACAATAATTAAGGAAATGTCATTTTACCCTTATCCTGCAGCTCTGTTATGCTGAACCACTTACGGTCTTTGAGCCATGGTGCGGTCTGGTGGCCAGGGCACTTTGCTCAGGAGGCCTGGGAGATCTTTCTGGGTCTGCATGTCACCTTGAGTAGGTCACTTCACTTCTCTGTGTCTCTGGGTCACCTGTTTAGATTGTGTGCTGTTTGTTACTCTGTGTTTGTACAGCATGTAGCCCAATGGAATCATGACGCTGGTTAAGGCCAGTAGGCAGCGTAATATAAATAATAAGAATCCGCTATCAAAAAAGTCCTACAAAAGGTGGTTGATGTTACATGCAAGAGGGAAAATATTTATTTCATTAATACGGGCATCGTACTGCACAGTAAGGCCCTGACCTCACAAGTGGACCCCTGTGGGCAGTCCCTTGTGCCAGTGCAGAGCCCCAGTTTACACAATGGGACTCTATCTGGGCATAGGGCTCTGCCCACATGGAGCTCTTTGCTGTAGCGGGACCTAACTAGTTACACAGACGTTGCCATTTTCCCATCTGATCCAGACCCACCCAAGTGAAGTCCATATGTAGCAACGTGACCAGGGACAGGTAAAGGGTGATAGAGCAGCCTTAAACTTGAATTTTCCTTTTGGTTTTTGCGGTTTTTTATCTCATTGCTGTACTATTATTTTAATGTGACTTTTATGCTTAATTTATAACAGTAATTGTGTACAGTGTACTAGTCCATTACCAGTATATTAATGGCCATCCAGCACTTGGGAAGCCCTCATCACTGCCTTGGGGCCTGAATCCCCAGATGGTCATTAATTCTACCTAATGAAAGACCACCACATCATACATAATTACTTAACGTCTTGTGCATGAAAACACATTAAACAAAGTGAGCTTTTAAATATGTAGAACTAAATTACATTAAATACATTTTTATTCTTGGTAAACAAATTCGGGAGTAGGGATGAACTATGGAGAATTAAAATCTTGCCACTTCTTTTTTCGTGACACAGAGCTACAAATGGATCCACACATGAAATGAAAACATTTAGCCCATTTACATTTGGAACTTCATTGATTCACTGTTAGCTAATACTGCTCTTTAATAATGGTCTATGTCAATGGTTCCCAACCTGGGGTGCATACCCCGTTGGGGGAGGGGCACCAAAGATTACAGGGGGTCTATGAGGCTTCAATAATATTGAGGTCATTCGTCCCCTCAAGCCCTGTGCTGGCTGGAGAGAAGAAGCAGCCCTGCCGAGCCCCGTGTCAGCTGGGTGCAGCTCTACCAAAGCCCCTCACTGGCCGGGCACCTTGCTGGAGTGAAGAAGCAAAAGAGCAGCAGCCCCGCGCTCCATACCAGCTAGAACAAAGGAGAAGCCCTCCCCCCCAACCCCAGTCTGGCTGGGAGTCTGACTGGAGCGGAGCAGCCCTGCACAGTGGACAGCACCCGCTGTCTCCATTATCCTCCATCCGTAACGGATGAAAAGAGGCAGGGCCAAATGGGGCGTGCAGTGGCGGCTGTGCCAGGGAAGGCTTAGCTTCTTACTCAGGTAAGAGTAATTTATTATTATTATTATTATTACTTTTATTTATGTAATTTAGTGTTATTATTTTTATCATTATATGTGTTTATAGGGGTTATATGTGTTTATTATGGCTGGTGAGGGGGCTGGGCAGGTGGGAAGGGACGCATGTTTTACCTTGTGTTAACTAGTGCGGCTTTCACTCAAAACGGTTGGGAACCACTGGTCTACCTGTGATGGAGGAATGTTGCTTTTTTTTTTTTGGTAACACCATAAATGTCAGTTAAAAGTTGTTAGAAAAAGTAACTTTGCACACATTAAAATCTGTTCATTTTAGCCACTCACATTATGAATTTGGTGTGTCATTTTTAGGAAAGCCCTTTTCCTGGATCTGCAGTGAGAGTCCCTAAAACATGATGTCCATACCTTCCCGCTGTGCCTGTGAGCAATTGTTCTCATCAATCAATGCTTTTACTCTTTATGTTTATTGCCATTTTTGCCTTCAGTTATTTATTTGTAATTATTTCAAGTGAGTTTGGCAATGAAACAAACTAAAGCCCCTGATAAAGCCCCAGTCCTTCAAGCCCATATGCACACAGGAGTAATCCCAATGAAATCCATGTCTCCTCACATGCTTAAAGTTGCTTACCTGTGTAAGTGTTGGTAGGATCGAGGCCTATAACCTTATTGCTTCACAGAACAGGTACACCACAGACAGCAGCAGTGCAGCCTTCCCTCAAGCTGCCCACCAATTTGGGCCTCATCCTTCTCCCACTGACTTCAATGGCCAAACTCCCACTGACCTGAATGGAAGCAGGTATGAGCCCTGAATCCTTCTCTTTGTGTCAAGCCAGAATAGCTGGGCTTTGTGCAGGGGAGTCTTGCAATATATAAACAGAGGAGAGATTTCCCCCTCTGACCTGCTGATGTTTTTGAGGGCTTTTTCTGCAGTCACCCTGACTGCTCCTGCTTCCCTATTCTATGCATCCACTGGGCATATCCAATATTTCTGTACCTGCTCTTCCCCCTGACTGAACCCTAAACGCTGCTGTGAGAGGACACCTGTTCTATTACCTGTTCTATTCATTCCCTCAGAAGCACCTGGCATTGGCCACTGTCAGAAGTCAGGATACTGGGCTGGGTGGACCATGGGTCTGACACACCATGGCCTTTCTTATGACACTGATTTGGAAACCAAACTGTGGTGCTCCATGGCTCTGGGCTCCTTAGCATTCAGATAGTACAGAAACTCTGTCCAAGCTCACTTAATCCAATACCCACTTCCTGAAATGAAACCACTCTGGTTCCATGGCATCTGAGGCTCTGCTCATTTACAGAGGGAGCAGATTGCTCCTCAGCATGATAAGGAAGTTTGGTCGTTACATCCATTGAAATCTTTGGCTGACAACACCTACAAGGTTACTAATTAGTGCCAATTGTTTTGTGGCCAAGAGTTGACTAGAAACTGGACTGAAACCACCAACTCACTTTACACAGGCCACAGGTAACCATATGTATGATTAAGACTATCAATCTTTACCAACCTGGCTGAATTCAAACCAGTGACTTAGAGGTGAAAGGCTCTATAGCCCATTAACTATCCTCTGAACCACAGATTTCCCCTCTGAATGCACTTGCTTATTAATTTTCTTTTCAAGTTAATGGCAGGATGTAGCTCCATGTTCATGTTTTTATAGGCTTCCTAATTATTTGTTGAATTTTTTGAGGGAAAAGGAAAGGAAATGAAGCTAGATTTGCTATTGCAAAAGCCTGATTTTGTCATTAGTAAGCAGATCTGGTTTGTATTTCGGATTGTTGGGTATTTTGTGCAGACCTAATCCCTTGAGTCCATCTTGGGAAAATATCCATCTACTGTACTTATAAAATCAAAATATACTTCACGAATGTAATCAGTTTAGTTAATATTTCACTGTACTACCATAAGGGAGATTTTTCAAAGACACCCCATTCCTATTGAAAGTCAGAGGGAGCTGAGACTGGAATTTTTAAAATTCACCTGAGAATATTAGGTGCCCAACTCCCATTGGCTTTGAAAATACAGCCTGGGTGCCTGACTACTCGTGCCTTCAACAATATACCCCACAGTATAGTGTCCTTTGTCGTCACCTTAATTAAACACTGAGGCCAAAATTTTCACAGCTGAGTGCCTAAAACTAGGCTACTCCATCCTTATTTAGACATCTAAATAAATTACCTGAATTTCAAAAGTGTTGAGCACCAGGCAGTTCTCACTGAATAAATGTAGGCACTTAGGACCAGATTTTCAAAGGTCTCAATGGGAGTTAGGTACCTAACCTGCTTAGGCAGTTTTGAAAATCCTACTAGATGCCTATCTGCATCTTTAGATGTCTAAATACCATTGAAAATCTCAGCCTTAGTTTTTTAAAATCTAGGCCTGAGCTTTTTAACAGTACAGGAGCATAGCTATACCAATATATGCACAATGCATTATTCTAGGATGGTGTAAACAGAATGATGTCTAAAAGCTTTCCTTACTTTATAGACTCCTTATCCACTTTATTTTTGCTTGCTTTGGACCATATCTTGGTTTCATGTTTTAGAAAGAAACCATTAACTTAAATATCATACTTCTGCCTTCCACTTGGCTAACAACATTATTGTTAGAAGTGACATCTAAGATGAGTACAATTCAAAATGATTTTTGTGTACTTTCTCACTGTATTTACTTACTGCATTGGACAGCACTTTGGGCTATATTCTCTTATCAGTTTCACCAAAGTAAATCTGGAGATACTCCAATGAAATGATGTAACTGGGAGCACAATTTAGCCCATTGGGGCTACTCATTTTTCATTGTTTCCCTGGTACCATGAGTTGGCAAATCAGTTTCCTCAATTGTTTGTGTAGCACTGTGGCTCAGTCTCACACTAACATGGGGCAAAACATCCTTTTAGAAGGGTACATGTACAGAGGAGCAGGGGAAATACCTAAAACTCCTTTAAGTCATCTCCAGGTGGCAGTGCCCACACTGAGAGCAGATCTCCTCATTGAAAGCAGTGAAACTTCTGCTTACAAACTGAGGATGTTATATCAACTTTTCTGATTTGCTGGACTGTATTTTAGACGGCAGATTTATTAAATTCATAGATTCCCAGGCCAGAAGGGACCACTGTGATCATATAGTCTGACCAGCTGTATAATACAGACCAAGAACTTTCCCAAAATAATTCCTAAATCATATCTTATAGAAAAATAGCCAATCTTGATTTAAAAATTGCCAGTGATGAAGAATCCACCATGATATTTGATAAATTATTCCAATGGTTAATTACCCTCACTGTTAAAAATTTACACTTTATTTCTAGTCTGAATTTGTCTCATTTCAACCTCCAGTCATTGGATCATGATCTACACTTCTCTCCTAGATTAAGAGCCCATTAATTATTTGTTACTCATGAGGCTTCTTATCAAATGTGATGAAGTCACACCTTAACCTTCTTTTTGTTAAGCTAAATAGATTGATCTCCTTGAGTCTATCCCCAGAAGACATGTTTTCTACGCATTTAATCCTTCTTGTGGCTCCTCTTTGAACCCTTTCAATTTATCAACATCCTTCTTGAATTGTGGATACCAGAACTGGACATCATAGTATTCCAGCAGCAACCACATCAGTGCCAAATGTAGAGGTAAAATAACCTCTTTATTTCTTCTCACGAGCTCTCTGTTTGTGCATCCAAGGATCACATTAGCCCTTTTGGTCACAGCGTTGCACTGGGAGTTCATGTTCAGCTGATTATCCATCATGACTCCCAAATCTTTTTCAGAGTCACTGCTTCCCAGGATAGTCCCCAATCCTGTAAGCATGGCCTACATTCTTTGTTCCTAGATGTATAAATGTACATATTAGCCCTATTAAAACCATATTGTTTGCTTGTGCCCAGCTTACCAAGCAATCTAGATTGCTCTGTGTCAAAGATCTATCTTCTTCATTATCTACCACTTCCTCAATTTTTGTGTCATCTGTAAACTTTATCAGTGATAATTTTGTATTTTCTTTCAGGTCATTGAGAAAAACGTTAAATAGTGTAGGTTCAAGAACCAATCCCTGAGGGACCCCACTAGAAGCACACCTGCTCGATGATGATTCCATGTTTACAATTACATTTTGAGACCTGTCAGTTAGTCAGCTTTTAATCCATTTAACATGTGCTGTGTTAATTTTATACTACTCCAGTTTTTTAATCAAAACGTCATGCGGTACCAAGTCAAACGCCTTACAGAAGTCTAAGTATATTACATCAACACTATTACCTTTATCAACCAAATTTGTAAGCTCATCAAAAAAAATATCAAGTTAGTTTGACAGGATCTATTTTCCATAAAACCATGGTGATTGGCATTAATTATATTGCCCTCCTTTAATTCTTTATTAATCAAATCTCATATCAGCTGCTCCATTATCTTTCCTGAGATCAATGTCAAACTGACAGGCCTATAATTACCTAGTAGCAGGTAAATAACAAAACAATAAAACAAAACACTTAACATTTATACAGCAGTTTTCATCAGTAGATTTCAAAGTGCTTTACTTTATCTCAAATTGCAAGGTGAGAAAACTGAGGCACAGCGAGGTTAACTGATTTGCTCAAGGTCACAGAGCAAGTATCATGCTACCTTTCCCTTAATCCATTCATAAATCTACCTGTCCTTTTCTTGGTACATGGATATGTCCCCATTTTATTACCAAGGATGTGAGGATATGTACTAATCTTCATCCTTTAATCTATTAAATCTATTTTTTTTTTTTTTTTTTTTGGATCTTTGATCCAGGACGTGACTGTATTAGAATGACCAGCTAGCAACTGTGAAAAATCAAGGAACTTTTTTCCCAGGGTTGGAGGGAATATAATCGCATATATAAAATAAGGCCCCTAATAATAATAATTGGGATGGTCCCAATAATACTGGGATGTCTGGTCGCCCTAGATTATATCCACATTGTGTGATAACTTGGGGAAACGTTTTCCCATATTAAATATTGGGTGGGGAGGGAGGAATCATGGTTAAACGTAACCTAAAACTGAAATTATTCCATGTAGTGGAGAAATGGATTATGTGTAAAAATATACAATATATATATATATATATATATATATATATATTTTTTTTTTTTTTTTTTTTTTTTTTTTGCTGTATTATGTTGCTATCAAACCATAGCTGTTAGCTGGCGGAATGGTCACAAAACTGCCTAACAGCCAAGATTGCCTGGAGAAAGGGGTGGAAAAAACCACTCTGATTTACCATTACGGTGCGATGGTGGTTGATGGAAATGTATTGGCCACTGGATGTAATAGCGTATAGTCTATCTAACCTTTCTCTCAAGTTATTTATATCCCACTCATCTCTGTGGTGAGCAGCTTCTCAGGAAAGAATGTAAATTTTGTTGGAGGTACAGATATGCTTGCTTCTGTGCACTCCTATTTTAATGTATTGATTACAATTCAGTCTAATATTTGTTGATGTTTGTGGAATTTTCAAAAGCCCCTAAGTGACCTATGAGCTCAAGTCCCATTGCAAAATCCCACCCTCTAAGGCCAGAATTTGTCAAGACCTCAACACCCATAACTGGGATCAGACTTTTGGAAGAGCTGAGCCCCCATTTAGGAATCAAATAAGTGGCCATACTTTCAGAAGTGGACGGAGTAGCCTACGTTGGATGCTGAGTTCTTTTAGAAATCTGGCCATATGTGCCACAATGGCAGCTACTATTTACTGATCATCTTTGAAAATCTGGCCTTTATTTAGGTAACTAAATGAGAGCTTGAGATCTTTTGAAAACATAGCCCACACTATGCATTTGGAGCCCTTGAAAAAGTGGCACTTCTGAGCTCTTCTGGAACTATAGCTTGATTAGTATGCTACATATTTTCCCACTTGTTACCACCTGATGCTTAATTGCTGAAGAATGAGCATCCTTTTTATAAGAATTTTAATTAGTGAATGTTACAAGATGCTCTGCTTCTGCCCCATTTTATATGTAACCACCTGATGACACATGGCAATGAAAACAACACCAATGTACCTGGCAGTTTGGTAACAATATCAGTGCAAACCACTATCTTTGGCTCCATGTGATACAGTGTGTGTACATTGGTGGCCATGTCAGACGAAGTGTTATTGCCCTAAAACATTAAGTTGTGTTGCTTATTCAACACAAATACTCACTTTCGCTGGAAGCTACTGTGTAGCATATTAGGATTTCATTAGACCATGCTCGTTTTCTGCCTGAATATACCCTCCTTTTGGAGAATTCTTACTTTCTTAATTATAGGCACTAGTAATGCTGCAGATCCATCAGACTGGAAGGACAAAGATTATTGTTTGAGGCAAGAAGTCTGCTATTCATCTTCCAAAATGACTAGTTTACTATTCTTATTATGGGATCTAGTTTGTGGATCTGACTCACTGAGTTGGCCGCAAGGCTGGAATTGTTTACTAACCAATGTAAAACTAATTTTGCAACTTCAGTAGTTTTTATATTAAATTTTGTAAGGATATAATGGCAAAAAGACTTTATATCTGCAAGACTTTGTGGTAGTTTCTAAAACTATTCTGGATTTTGCAGAATATTCTCAGCTGTGGTGCTTCATTTAGTATGTCTTATATGAACTGATTGCATACGGTCAACGTCCATCATTTCCTTTTAACTTACTATATGTTGGGAAATCTCAGTGATTGCTTTAGACTTTAACCTTCACAAATGTAGATAACTTGCTACTTGATTCCACAGAACTACAATTTTGGATATGAGGGGAATTTAATTGTATTTATTACAGCTAGGTTCAAACTTTGCCCTTGGGGGGAAAATGAATATCCACTGCATTTTTCTCTTTTAAATAAATTGTGGTTAAATCCAGACTTTGATCATTATCATTTCAACTTTGGACTTTTATTAAAACAGTTTTGAGTCTGACACAACTGTAGTGGCAGATAGAGTGGAAAGATAAATGTAACTTCTGAATAGGTTTAATATCAAAAGTGGATAACAGAGATGGCAAGATATTTCATCTATGAAAACTTCACGTCCATAAGATTTGCCTCTTACTGCTGATAATACTTTCAGGCATCAAGGGTCAAAAGGTGAAAATGATTGAGGGTACCTTTTGCTATGAATATTTTACAAGCTGCATATCCCTTTTTCACTGAGATCTATGTGCTGACTGAGGGCTTCTTCAGGATGAGTCTTTAGTTGACTGATGAATACAAAACACCTCCTGAACAAAAGGCATTCAAGATTAGCTTAAGACAAGTCAGCCTACTTTAGTTTCTGTGCATGGTACCTGGAGTATCAATGGAGATAAAACACTGAGTGACAGGTAACTGAAATACAGAATAACACAATATATTGTTCTCCTATTGATTGTGGAAATAATGAGAATGTTTGCAAGTCACGGTAATGTCATTGGCAATGATGAACTTTAGAGAACTCAAGGACCAAAAAGTAACATGAAACAAGAAGTAAAATGAAGATAATATTTGGTTACAGCACAGTTCTCAAATTGTAGTGAAACACATCCCTTTGCCTTTGAGTGTGCATGGTTTTTAAAATGAAGACAATGGGAAGAAACTGGCTGCTGAAACAATATAGCTATTTTATTTTACTGTGGACAGTAATGTGAACTTCTTGGAAGACATCTTCTTTCACCACATTATTGCGGCCTGGCACATTTGGAGGCTCTGAACCAAAATTATCTTCTTCGTGCATAATTATCTCACGGTCATATCCTGCAAGGTGCTGGGGGAGTTCAGGATACTCAGTGCCTCACCAGACCAAGCCCTCACTTTTGTTTGTTTATAGCACTGTAGTGGAGTCAGTCTCCTTCAATGATATCTTAGTAGCTGATTTAAAAAAAAGATAGCTTCTTAGCAAAACTTGACCATGAAAAGCCAATAGTTTTTAGAATATTTGACAATTTTTTCACTAAACTCTTATCTTTAGGCTTGGAAGGACTAGATTTTTATTGGCAAATGTCAGTAAACATTAAATTCACTGCACACACATAAGTGATGAAAAAATATTTCTATTAATAAAAATAAGACAAAGTAAGAAAAATGCTGCTTGAAAAGTACAGTTTGATTTAAGGATATTTATTTTGTATATTTTGATGTGTGATGTTGGCAATTTGTGTTTTAACAGTTATGAAGCTCTAACTTTTTGAATCTTAATGTCTACTGCCTTTAAATAATTATTGTCTAACTACCCCATTGTCAGTCACCCCACAAAACCCTGCAACTGTGAACATTTAAATTGATAAAAATTTTGAAAATGCTTAAAACTCATAATTTTGCACAAATTTAAATCAATACAGATAGAAAAAAAAAAGATTAAACATAAGCACTGATATTATCCATCAAAATTACAACAAAATAAAAATTGAATTCTGCCAAGTCTATTTATATGACACTTTTCATTTTGAAATCACTTTTCTAATGATTTAGCTGTTAATCCTCATAACATGCCTGTGAGGAAGACAAGTACTATATCATCTCCATTTTACAATGAAGAAACTGAGGCAGAAAATTGTGGCCAAAATTTTCAAAAGAGGACTCTGATAATGGCCACCTCAGTTTCTGGGTATTCAATTGGCTACACATAAAACCTGATTTTCACAGGTGATGAGAATCCTAGCTCCTTCTGTCTGTATTTGTAGTTTTAGGTGATCCATAATTCCAAAAAATTGGTTCCAGGTGTCTCAAGTTGTGCGTCCTGAAATTGAGGCACCCAATCCAGAGATTATTTCTGAAACTGGCCTACATGACTTGCTTAAGGTCACAGAGGGAGTCAGAGCCAGAATTAGAGTGTTAGCTTTCCTAGCTCCCAATCCTGTGCTGAGACCCTTCTGAAGCTTTACAAGGTCTACCAATGAATGCAGAGTACCACACAAATTGCTGAAAATGTTTATATATTTTTAACATTTTCAAAGTATACTTCTGGGACATGATAAAAATGCATGCTATTTTGCTTGTCTTTCATACAAAACAATTAACTACAAATATGAGGTCCACTCTGGTTAAGTGGCAAAAAGGTAGCAGTATCTACAAACTAATACAATTCTCTGAGTTAACAAGGCCTCTGTGTGTGTGTATGTGTGTGTGCGCGCGCGCGTGTGCATGCGCTCAAATACATGCCTGCAGGGGTGGGCAGCTTGTTTATCTTCCCATCTTCTTTCACGCCTCACACTTCAAATGCATAAGAACATAAGAACGGCCATACTGGGTCAGACCAATGGTCCATTTAGCCCAGTATCCTGTCTTCTATCAGTGGCCAATGCTAGGTGCTTCAGAGGGAATGACTAGAGCAGGTCATCATCAAGTGAATAATTCCGTCAGCCATTCCCAGCTTCTGGCAAACAGCAATTTCCACCAATCCTGGCTAATAGCCACTGATGAACCTATTCTCTATGAACTTACCTAGTTCTTTTTTGTTATAGGCTTGGCCTTCACAACATCCTTTGGCAAGGAGCTCCATAGGTTGATTGTGCGTTGTATGAAGAAATTCTTCCCTTTGTTCATTTTAAACCTGCTGCCTATTAATTTCATTTGGTGACCACTATTTTTTGTGTTATGAGGAATAAATAACATTACCTTATTTACTTTCTCCGACCAGTCATGATTTTATAGACCTTTATCATGTCCCTCCTTAGGTGTCTCTTTTCCAAGCTGAAAAGTCCCAGGCTTATTAATCTTTCCTTATATGGAAGCTTTTCCATACCCCTAATCATTTTAGTTGCCATTTTGTGTACCTTTTCCAATTCCAATATAGCTTTTTGAGATGGGGCAACCATATCTGCACATAGTATTCAAGATGTGGAAGTACCATGGATTTAGATAAAGGCAATACAATATTTTCTGTCTTATTATCTATCCCTTTCCTAATGATTTCCAAGATTCTCTTAGCTTTTTTGACTACCACTGCACTTAGAGCAGACATTTTCAGAGAACTATCCACAATGACTCCAAGATCTCTCTCTTGAGTGGTAACAGCTAATTTAGACCCCATCATCTTATGTGTATAGTTAGGATTATATTTTCCAACGTGCATTTATCAACATTGAATTTCATCTGCCATTTGTTGCCCAGTCACCCAGTTTTGTGAGATCCCTTTGTAACTCTTCGCACTCTGCTTTGGACTTAACTATCTTGAGTAGTTTTGTATCATTTGCAAAACACAATTGGTATCTCAAGAGATACAAGCCCACAGGCAGTTGTGGGGGAGGCTGCTGTGGTTTAGAGCAACCCACCGGGTACCTAAAATGTACGTGAGTGATTCTTTAGGAGGAGGACTCAGTTCTACTTCCAGTTTTAGGTCATTTATGATGAGTAGTTAGCTTTAGCTGGAGTAGGTTGCCAGGTATGTACATACCATAGCTGTTGTGGAAATGTCTGCTGGAAGAAATGAGTCCTGCACCATTATCTTAAGGTTGCATACACTGGACTCAACCAGGTTCTCTAACAAGAGCAAATTCCATAGTCAAGGCCTTCTACATGATGCCACTCTGTTTGTGACCTGTTGAGTCAAGCTAAAGTAAATATGTTGCAGTAATTCATCCCTGATGTGACAGATATGTGGCTCCATGTAGCCAGGTCCACATCTGAGAGACAAAGGGAGAGTCTCCTGGCCAGAGGAAAATGGAGGAATGCAATATTTTCTTCACAAGTTACCCCCACACACTCCTTTCTTTCAGCCACAGTGTTTTGGAGGCAGCTGGGTTGCTTTGAACTTTTACTTTCACTTTAAAGGGAAACCAACAGGTGGTTTAATCTGAGAATGTACCATTTCTTGAATGAGAGTAAAACCTGAAAGAATAAGGAAGCACTCTTATCCTTCCATGTTTAGACAGTAAACATTTTTATTTTAAATAAATATAAAATTATGCTGAATATGAGATGTTCATCTTCTTTTCTTTCCCCATCTATTTCTATTTATCCTTCCATTCTGAAATGTTCTCTGTTGTGGAAAGACACATTGAAAACAAATGTTTTTAAGGGTTATTGTAGAAAAATAATTTAAACTTTCAGAACCATTCAATAATGGCATTAACATATTTCAGAACATGTTTCAGGGAATTATTAAATTTCAGCTGATATTTAAGACCCAGAAGAGTGAGGCACCTAACTCCCACTTTCAATAGGATTTTTGGCACCTAACACCCTTAGTCTACTTTGACTATCCCAGCCCTTAGGTTATGAAGAGCGTTAGTTCAGATCTTTATTTTTTGTGCATTGGTATAACTCCAGTGACTGAGAGGGAGCTATGCCAGTTTATACCAGTGTCAAGAAATGAAATTCTATCATGTCTAATGTCCCAGTCCTATTATTGGGCCTACGCAAGACAGATTCTTGACTTCAGTGTGACTCTCTGTGGATATTAGGGTCTGTACCCTAGTGGATTAGGTTACAAGATTGGGGCCACCATATTATATTATTTTTCTTCCACTGACAAAATTATTCAAATGAATTTTTTACTTTTGTATTGCACAGGAACATAGAAAAGCCATGGTCATCAGCCATGTGAACACAGGACTATTTTCAGTGCCCTCCACCCAGCTAATATAAACATGTTGCAAGTAAGCGTCATTAGATCCATTCATTCATCTGGTAAAATATGAAAAATTATCCACTCCAATACTCACATAGGTTGAAATATGCTGTGACTGGGGCAGCTGAAGGTGTGAAATCAATCTCTCATTCCAGTACCAGGACTGCAGCCCCGTGCCCTTGCAGTTGCTACTGCAGCCAAGGTGCTGGGATAGCAGCCTCAAGACCTCTTTCCTGCAGGGGCAGTGAAGCCATGGGAGCTGTGTATTCATGACAATGAATGCATGCTTCCAAAGCTGCCCTTCACACAATTCTATATGCTGGCACTTCAGTCACAATTCCCCCCCACCTAAAGACCGACCATAAGGCTTATTTGAGTATCTCCTCTAAGCATGCATAAAAACACTAATCCATAAACCTCTCCATTATAGTTACAAATGAACATTACATTTTGTGCTATTGATGGGAAAGTCTTAAGACATTTAATGTATTAGAGTCTGCTCCTACCAACATTTATTCACTGTGCTTACCCATAGTGAGCAGTCACAATGAAATCAATAGGGTTGCTTGCAGTGAATCAGTGCTACTCCCTTGAGTAAAGCTCCCTTAGTTAGGAGTTCAAAGGATATTTAACATTGGCTGCCAAACTTGGATCCCCAAACCTGCAATTTGATCCAGGGCAATGGAGATGGTATGCAAAATTGAGGATCATTCCATTCCTATCCCACTGTAGGATGGGGCCTAAACATATGCCATACACTATGCGTTGCATTTTAATAGAAAGAGTAATCTAGCCATTAGTGAGAAGTCTAGACAGCCACCAGTTCGTTAATAAACAGGTAACACAATAAGAAATTACTGATAAATAGACTGCCATAAAATCATTTTACACAGTTTAGATTTCTGACTTTATTGAACTTTAAGTAGGTAAACATGCTCTACAAAACATTCACTACCCATTTTCTGCCCCACTATTAATGGATAAGAGAAAAGAAGGGGAATTTGTGACTTAATATAGGATATATATCTTATGCCATCAGATAACATCAGGTTTGTCAAATCATGCTTATATAACTTGATTTTAATTTATGGGTTGTATTGTTGGCAGGTTTCTGAGATTATGATTTGATTGAACGTCTGCTGAATGTCTGTAAAATAACTGTTAGTTTGTAAATGGACTCTAATGGATTATGCTGCTTGAGTCTTCTCTTATGTAGTTGTTCACCTCTGCATGGTATAGTAGATAAGTCGCATCTTGCACTGACTGCAGACAGCACCAGCTGTCTAGTAACTAATGATATGTCAGAGACAGTAGGTAGCCTAAAAAATCTGTTTGATACAATCTACTTACAATCAATATACAAGTATCTCTGTATGAAAGTTCAGCGTCCAGAAGTATTCTGGCAAAGTGTTTCACTACTGCCTTTTTAAAAATAAATAATCAGTTGCGTTTATATATTACTTTATTATCACAGAAGGTTTATTTAGAACTTTTAAACCACCTTTCTACCTAGAGGGTCAGATCCTCTGGTCTGACCACGCTGCGCTTAATGCAAGATTAGAATGGGGTAGAAAAACAAATTCGGCTTTAAATAACCTTTATGCTCCCCCTATTTTGGGGCTGGGGAGGGGCTGGTCCTCTCCCTGGTATAGAATGGATAGCTTGAAGGCTGTCAGGGATCACTGGGGCATAAGGATGTCCAATTTATGTCTCCCATGCTGGAACCTGAGAGAGGTTAGTATAAATATCACTGTGATGCCCTAAGGATCCCCCTATTCTTAAGGAGCTGAATGTTGTGGCACTGTGGTTGCTTTGCTGGAGTATCTGGAGCAAGGGATTTTTATTTCAGATTCTGAACCTGATTGTGATCTCACATATACAGGGCAAATGAGGAATAACCACTGAAGTCAAGGATGATGTGACAGTGTGAACCTAGTGCAAGTGAGCTCCGTCTCAGGCTCTTGCCTTTTTACATGCTTAGAAAATAGCCTCTCACCGACGTGACATTGGTGACATAGTCCCAATATTGAACTGGTTTGTAAAACACAATATTAAAATGTGTTTTGAGCTATACAGGCGTATAGTAAGTCTTCGAAGGGAACTCTTTTCAGTTCACTTAGTGGGAAGACAGACGCAGTACTTAGTCTCTCATGCAGCGCTAAAGGGAAGCTGTTTATATTATAATGAAGGTTTTATAGCATAAACAGAAACCTTCTTTGAGTACTCAGCCATAGCAGTATAGATAGTTGACACTGCTAGCAGCACTCAGTGCACACTCTCACCAATTATTTTCACTCCTAATTGAATTTCTTATGCTGGGACTTACACGTTTACATGCTTTGAGTGGATGTTCCAAAAACCAGCCGCTTCCCCTCAGCTTAAAGGCAGAGGCCTTTCCCTCTGTCATGAGACTTGCTCTGCCTTCTACCACCTGCACGCTGTGTGGATGAATGATTTCCCTTTGAAGATCTGAAATGCTACGTAAACACGAGGGGACAAAGTAAGGGGGAGTACCGGAGAGCGCAGCTCACCATCCTCTCCTTCCCCCTAGGGCCCATTGCTTCCCTATAGCATTCCCTCTATTCTCATCAGGTAAGGGATCGGCAGTGGGAGAAAGTGAGGTATTTCAGGCAGTGGGTGGAGCAGCAGCAGTTTCTTCTCTAATACAAGTTCTATCCCACTGCATCTCCTCACTCCCCTATTAGTGGGAAGGGAACAAGGACATCCTATGCCCCGTGCACTGGGAGCAGGCGTATGGCACAGGAACCACTACAGCAGCTTTACACCAGCTGAGGAGTCTCCTAGGTGAGGGAATTTTTAAATGACTAGTTAAAGTAGCCACGAGACTGGCAAAAAGCAGCTCAAGCATACAGGCAGCTCTGGCCTTCTGTGTTCAAAATTTCTAGACATAATGGCTGAATCCTTGCCCCACTGTGCCGGTACATCTTCCAAGGTCTCAGCCCTTATTGTCAAGGCACTCAATGTTCTGGGCCTAGAATACCTAAAAGATTACTTAAAGCTCTGGGTTGAAAACTTCGCTCCTCAGGCACAATGGACTTTACCCTAAGGATAAAAATCATATCTGCAGGAGACAAAGGTTCTGTCTGAGGGCCTGTCTGAGACTGTGGAAGGAACCCCCCAGGAGCTAAGGACCATCACAAACCTCACCACCTTCTGCTTCAAGTGCAAGGTGCATATCTTCAACTTGCCTTCTTTAAGAGGAACACCTAGCAGAGTGTACATTTTAGAAAGATAACCCCTCTCCAACTAAAACTCTACCAAAACATAACACTACTGCATGCACAATTCTCCCCCTGGAGAGAGGGGGAGAGGAAGAATGAGCCAAATGTGACAGATGTTAGTCACAGCACTTCGTAATACCACTACCCTCAGCTGAATGTTCAAGTGTTCATCATAAGCTCTAATACTGCTCCAACTAAAGAAGATTCAACCTTGGCTCAAAGGGTGGAAAATGTGTCCTTGGAGTTGAAAAGTCTGAATGGTACCATGAGGTGCAGGTCAGCCATGGTGTGGGACTATGAAATCCTGGCCTGCCACAGACTTGGCCTGCCACATACAGGGCGTATGTCTGATCATAACTGTTTTTTGACAAAAAAATCTTTGGCTGCAAAACATTCCAACCAACTCTACGCAGCAGTACTGACTGGACAGTGCTCAGTGCGCTTTTTGTGTGTGTGTCTGTGCAACCCTGGCAGCGATTTTTCATTTCATGCTGTACAACATTTATAGCTTGTTGTAATGATCACATGAATCTTTCCCCTTGGAGAGAAGGCATCTGCAGGTAAAAAGTACTTTTGCCTCTGTTGGAAAAAATTTACACATTTGACCCAAGGCAAAATTTTGTCATGTCCAACATTGACAACAGCTTATTGCACAGACAATGCTACAATGTTTTCCCTACTAGTCTTTCTTCCTTGGAGCAATAACATTAATTTGAATGAATTTGCCCAGGTATGGAGACTCTTTGTGTCCTCTCACACCAGCATAAATCAGAATTACCTCCATTGAGATCAATGGCAAGATTTCTCCTGACCTGAGTGGTGCAGGACTAGGCCTTATAACAAAATAACAGATCAGATTCTTTGCCCCATTTTGTCCCATTAGCACCATTCCTATGGTGTGAATGGGATGAAAACTGGCCTAGTATTTCCACTGAAGATTTCCCTGTTGTAGGGGAGTCACCAAAAGGTATTAAGCTAGCATAGCTAGCTACTAGACCACCATCTCATAGACCCCGGTGCTGGCAAGGAGGACAAGTGGTAGGAATGCAGGGTACTCCAGCTATGCTTGCATGGTGTGCGGGGGCCAGGGATCCTGTGCCAGGTCTGGACAGAGAACCAACTAAGTGCAAGAGAGAATCTGGCTCAATATGAGTAAATGGGCATGGGACTGAGAGTTAGGAGACCTGGAGACTGATTCTGATTTCCCTTACACTGATGTAAACCAGGAGGCACTCCACTACATATAGTGGAGTTTCAGTGTTGGATTGGACTCAAGCTCCTGGTTTCCAGTTCTGGATCTGCCAGTGAATTACTGTGTAACTTTGGACAAGTTCCTTAGCCTCCATGAAGCCTAGTTTCCTGATCTGTAAATTGAGATTATGCTTACCCATCATTGTCTAGCGCTTTCATCTCTACAGAAGACAATCACCATACAAGCGCTAAGAATGACTATTTAATGCATACAAATACTTGTATCACTTTTAGTTTGAAGCAATTGGAAATATAGGCACAAATCACCCTGGAGATTGTAGCATGGCCAGTGTCTATGCAGCTGGAAAGAAACTTAGCAGAAGCCCCAAGTTTAGAAACATATATTCTCTCTGGGGTTTCCAGTTCATTTGCAGGGTTTGTTATTTTCCTATTGCAGCCAAAATAAACACAAACCAACAGAGTCTCTGGCCACAGTCCTTCCATACAGCTAAATAGTCTGTTAATGCCAATTAAATGGAAACAATTAATGCTTATAGAGCTTGATTCTGCCAGGTGCTAAGGGCTCTGGCCAAGTATTGCACACCCTAAATGCCCAGAGAAGTCAGAGGGTGTTGAGGGTGCTGAACACCTCACAAAAATGCTCAGCATCTTGCTGGATCAAAGAAAGTCTACCCCTGAAAATAAATAATTATAATATAAATATTCCCTTAAATTCTCCTAGCCATGGAAGATCAGGACAACCTTCAGGAAAAAAGATTGAGTGTAAGCTGGAGAAGTGACACACACCTTATAGGATGTTACTAGATTCCAACAGGGACCCATGTAGTTCAGGGCACAGATCCTTCTAAATATGTGACAGATCATTCTTACACTTGCAGTGTGCTCTAAATACTGTCTATTGAAATAAAGCCTTTAATATGCAATGCTCTCAAGTCCAGCTGAACTACATGTGTTTCACTTCACATCTTGCAGTGAGCACCACACATAAATGTAGCAATTAATTCCTCCAACCCTGCAGTCTGATCACCCTCATTTATCACCATCTGGTACAACAGGATCCATTCAGCCCCAGGCTCACGATACCCTTGCCTGAGCAAGGTCTGACGGTAGAGCGTCTATGAAAAGAATATCTACTGAACACAGCACCGTGTCAGTGCTGGCAGCTAACCTGAGAAAACAGTCAAAGTATTGAACACTATCAATTGTGGCACTGACAGCTTGTCTCCTCTTTTTGCACTGTATCAAGACCAAGAAGAGCTGTTGTGGATATAAATAGAGCTAAAGAGCTTACTGCATGTGTCCCACCAGTTACAGTCAGTGACCCTAAGTAAACCAAGAGAGCATTCCCGAAATCCTGAAAGTGAGCTAGACATAGCCCAGAATAAATATTTTGCAAGGTCCCCCCAAAGGAGGAAGTTCATTTTAAAATAACATCAGAATGAGGCTATGATGTTATTGGTTCCTCTGGAGAAAGACCACTTGCACCCCTTGGCCACAAAGAAGTCAGTATCTTCATCTACTGTGTAGAGAGTTTTCCATTGTATCCTGAGCTTTTTCCTCTCTGTAATGAAAAATGTACTCTTGCTCAGCCTGTGTTGAATTTTGGAACTTCTGCACACAGGCATATTTTACAGGCAATGTACCCAGGACAAGATGCCGTGACTGAAAAAAAAAGTGGTGACACTGTTGAACTACTAAACAGAATCCCCTGTGGTTTCTGCCTAGTGCAGGTTGCTCTAAGGTACATCAGCTATCAGTGGCCCAAAGGGGCCAATGCAGTAGTCAGGGATCAGTTTACTGGAGAGTCATCTTATACATGGCCCCTTTCCTCCAGCCACATCCCCACATTAGCAGCAAGAGGCTAGGATGTGACATAGCAATCTCTACATCAATTCTGTGCCATGGGAGACAATTCTAGGCCTTATACTCAGCTCTCACAAGGCCAGATAGAGCTTCTCTGTGACTAGAATCTGTCAGTGATGGCATGCAGCTCTGAATAATCTGGCCCAGAGTGTGCACAGGAAAAGTGAAAGTTGCATACCAATGGGACAGGTTGGAAGGTAACAGGGAAAGCAACTAATGATAGAGTATAAGGGAATGCAGGCCTTTCCTCTGTTTTAACTTTCCCCTCCATCATCTCTAGCACTTCTGGAGTCCATTCTGCCCCAACAAGAATGGGGGCAACTTCCAGTGGCTTACACTGGACCAGAATTTTGTCCTGGCAGAACACCAGACATGTGTTAAGTTACACAAGTTTTGTAAGGCATGTGAATGGCAAATTGGTACCAGTCACTCTACTTGGACACTTACACTAATTTGTTGACTAACTTGCACTTGACCTATAACCTCCACCACCTTTTGCATAATTGCTGACTTGTGCACCAAGAGCAAACCATTCACAGCAGATTATTTACACCTCTTTTTTCATTCTATTTGTGTATTGTCTGTGACAGGGATTCAGAATCATGGGGGAAAGAAGAGGGGAAAACAGGAGTAATATACTGGGACTAACATCCTTGATTTGAGCACTGAATCTACTGTTAGAGGAGAATTATTATTTGTACTGTTGGACAATTTTCTTTCTGTGAGGCAACTGGAAGTGATTTACCCCAGAAATGTCTGGCTGCTGACTGGGTAAGTAGCCAGCAAATACAAGATGAGTCACATCATGCCAGATATGGCTAGCTGCATGTGATCCATCGCTGACCCAGCTGCAGTACATGATATGTCCTGGTTTCTTTGCTCTGGACCTGTTAGCTGGAAGGTACATTAAGAAAAGGGAAGCTCCAGCACAACTACATGATTTTTAGTCATAGGTCCAGTTCTAAATTATTTGGATCCTGTCTACCTTAGAAACCATGGGCCTGATTCCCCACTGCATTTCAGCAATGTTACATTGATGTGATTCCATGGACCTTATTTGCTGATATAAACAGAGTAGAAAATCCAGACCCTGCCTCCCTTCATGTAGGACAATGAAGCAATTAAGATCAGCTGAGGCACTCCAGTGACCAGCCTCAAGGTTTAAATGAGAGGATAATGGTGGCAAGACTTTATAAATGAAGAATCCTTAATTCTGGAAATTGTGCCCTTTGGTGTGACAGAGCCCAAATCTACATTGAACTCCCGGGTATGTTGCAAAGCTCCTTCTCTTTTCTCAGTAGACATGAGTGACACGGGTATGAGGAGAGTTATAATATTGGTAGGTGGGGAAGTTTGTAACGGATATTGGTTCAATTTAAATTAATGTATACATATGCTGACAGGATTGGAAAGGTGTATTTTAAACTTAAAAAAATAAATAAAGTGACCTAGGAGACACTTTATCAAACAATAATGTCACAAGATATGTAGTAAATAAAAACATAAAGAGGGCACGATTCTCACCTGGTCTAAACTGGCATAGCGCCACTGAAATTACAAGGATTTACACCAGCCATGGATCTGGCCCACAATATATATCCGGCTTTATGAACTGATTAAATTTGCCCATCAGATGACAATGGCTGGAAAATTAGAACTATACAGGGAGTGGCACTATGCTATACATCCATGTGATGCAAGCAAAGACCATTGGGATACTGCTCTTAGAAACAGAGAGCTTTGGGCCAGGCTATGGTGCTCATCTTTCTAACCCCGTTTAACTGATTGTTACAATTTCTCATTTCTCTCCTTTTCTCTCCTTCCCCTCTTTCTCCTGTGCAGGATAGCCATACTGTTGAAGGCTTATGAGACAATTGTTGTGGCAAACAGAGGCACTGAGACCCAGATCCTCAGGGGTATTTAGGTACCTAACTTCCATTGAAATCAAAGGAAGTTAGCTGCCTAAGTACTTTTGAGGGTTTGGGTCTTGAGCAATTTCTTCAGTTGCCAAACACTCAGCCTGCACAATCTTAGCTGTCAACCAAGTCAAGTTACTTAATGTGGTACCCTTACTCAGCCGAGTTGTTCCTTTGACTTCAGTGGGGATGGGAGACAGGTTGGCTGGAGCGTTCTGGTTCTGACCTCACATTACTTATTATCAATCTCTAAAATATTTCCACTCAGGATCTTAGCAGAGAAAAGTCATCAGAAGTCTTGCTTCTACTCGCTCATTGATTTCACACTTCTGTAATCCATTGATTAAATTGGAGCCACTTGTGACTTTCACTAGTTAGAGCAGAAGCAGGCCTAAAGTTTAATTATCTTAAATTCTCTTTCACACTTTTATGTTAGTTTTATAGAATATAAATCAATTTGTCCTAATAGGGGAATAGGTTCCTGGCTTGTCTATAAATCACTGGCTACATAATTGCTCTCTTGCTGAGATTAACACCATATCATGCTATTAGGACTCTTTTTGAATCCTGCAGTCCTGATGAAGCCTACAGTTCAGAAACCACCCATTGCATATGACTACAATTGTGTAGGCTGCTACATCACAAACAATTATTGCACAAGTGCTATATTTAATTAAAGGCCTGTCATGGCTGAAGCCTCAGTGTGGACAACAGAGGCTTATTTATTTATTTATTTTTGTAAAGGTTTTTCTGTTGATTAGGCAGCTTTAAGCAAAATAGGATGAAGGACAGGAATATCACTACACAGGGGATATCACAGAGAGGGGGGATACTCAGAGAAGTGGCTCGGAAAACAGAGGGACATTTTCTGATGAATTCAAATCAATTCATGTCTTTTGAAAAAGGGTTAAAAAGAGAATTTGTCAACAAAATTTTAACCCATGTTTTGAATTCTTTAGAACATTGACTTTTAAATGCCACATTTGGACAACTAAAGTCACTAGGTTCTAAATCTACAGGAGAAAAATCAAACTAAAGTTAGTTCAAGCTGTATGTCTGGAGAAAGAAAGAATTAATGCCAGTCAAACCAACATGTGATTGGTTGGTTTTGGGTTTTTTTTTTTTTTTTTTTGAGCAAAGTCTTTGCTTCTGATGTTTCTTGCTGGATTAGAGGGAAAAAAATCAAACAGGCAACAAATAATTTTACCATTACCAGGTAATATGTGTTAATTGCTCAGTTTATATACTCTGAATGACATACCATTAGAGACTGTGTATGCATTGTAACTAGAGCATTAATAAATTTAAAATGTGCCTATTAGGATGACAGCTTTGGAGGTGCAAAGGAATAACAGTTATCACTTGGCAGAAGCAGATCTCACCCCATCTGCCGAGACTTTGCATACATTTTCAGCTTCCTGAGCAATGATTAGGGCTGTCAGAACCTCTTTAACCTTCTAACTGCTGGTCCCAACTGGCCTTAATTAGAGACTAATGAATTCAGAAGATGCAGGCCGTGAGGAAAACTGCCTTGACAGTTTGTGTACAAATTAAGCACCAATTACTTCATGCATCTTTTGCATTGCTGATACAAGTCTCTGTTGTTATTTTTGAATATGGTCATTTTAGCATAAACCGAGAACTTTGCTAATGTATTTTGTCATTTTTATGGCTCATCATAAAAAAAAATAGCAGGAGGGTCATGAATATGTGAAATAAACTACTGTAGATGATAAAATAAATTTGTTTTCCTCTAGGGAATATCATCCAACCTTTCCCCGCCCCCCCCAAACGTTATTATGTTTAGTCACATAATGATCACCACTTAAGAAACAGACCAAACATGGTACCCTGAATATTAGTACTGTATCTGCTATTATTAGCATAAGAAGGAAAACAAAAATAGAGAGTACTGTGGTTTGTTCTGGGGTGTCAAAACCTTTTTTCACCTGCTCATGTTAACAGAAGATTATTGACACTGTTAGAGTTAGAAAAAGGAGCAAAGTAGACAATGTACATACAGATTAGCTCTTGGTTTTGAAAAAAACCAACCGTTTCCTCTTCTCCACACCCATAAGACATAACAATGGCACCAGGAAAACACCAGTGTGTAACACCACCAAAGCTACAGCCCCATAATCCAGTCTCGACAATACCCCCCATGTATCTCATGCTGAGGAACAAAGAAGGGATTCAGATAATATGGAGAACCAAATAATAGAGCAAAGACCCCTGGCCAGGACTGAGGGAGGAGAACAACCCCTTGGCTGCAGGGGAGGCCACCTTGCTGCTGAAGGGCTCCTGCAGCAGAACAGGGACCTCTCTGCATCCCTGCTATCATGGGAGTGAGTGAGCAACGCTGCAGGGGGGTCCCAGTGCTGCTGCAGGACCAGTGACGCTGGATCACTGCAGGCACAAGGGGCCCTGGCAGGGCAGAGCAGAGCCTTAGCTCCCTTGATTTGCCCTGCCAGAACCACAGCTTCCTCCCCTTTACTCCCCCCCCCCCACACACACACATGCAAAGATGGGGTATCACCAACCCTATGTCAGTACTGGCAGCCCTTTGCAGCCCCACTGTCATGGAAGTGAGTGAGTGGGCCAGAGCAAAGACCCCCCAGTCAGGACTGTGAGGAGGAGAAGATCTTGGCTGCAAGGGAGACCACCCCATTGCCGAATGGCTCCTGCCCTCTCGATTATCTGGACTCCCCACTGTCTGAACAAAATCCATGTCCCCCATGCTATTTGGATAACTGAGATTGTACCGTATGCCACGTTCCCCTTTCCCAGCCCTCCATCTGAGCGCTGCCCCTGAAATGATCAGGAGTTGTGGGTTTCTAAAGCAGACATCCAGTGCTTGCCTTCATGGCACCTTAGTTTTCTTAACAAAAATAAGGGCCCCTCCAATACTGCAAATATGTTCTAATATCTTCTAAGACATGCCATAGATGAAGAGAATAAAATTCTCCACAGAGATAAATAAAATCTCCTCATCTCTCCCAAGAGGAGATATGGAGCATTAGGCTAAATTCTAATTCTGTGAGGTCACTGTTGAGAAATTTGAAAATGAGTCAAGGCACTGGCCAGCAGCTGTGAGTCTTGAATGTGAATTAAATAAAGCCCTAATTAATATCCCACATTAAATTCCAACTTTGTCCACCTAAAATCTTACATGCCCTTTTGGGCCAACCCCATATCATGCAAGATCTTCCTTTACATGACTCCCATTAGCGTTTTATCAAAACCATTTTAAATGCTGCTAATGATGCCTCCACTACCTCACTAAGCACTGTATTTCCACCACCTAACTGCCCTTATCATTGAACATTGTTTTCTGAATATCTTTATGCTTATTTTATACCATTACAAGACATTTACGGAAAATGGTCCCTTGCCCTTCTTCCAAACAACACCTCTCAAATATTGCCCAATGGTATTCTACTTCCTTCAATCAACTTTTTTCCAAGCCATTTTAATGAAGTCCTATCAGTGACACTTTAGATGTCATACCACCTATTCTTAGTTAGCAAGTATCTATAGAGTACTTGATGATAGTCCTACAGACAGCTGGGACAGTAATGAGAAATACTAAGTAGGAATCTGAGTTCAATTCTCTGCTGTGCCACAGACTTCCTGTGTGATCTTCTGCAAGTCACTTCATTTTGCTGTTCCTCAGTTTCCCCATCTATCAAATTAAGATAATAATTCATTTCCCTACCTCAGGGTTGTTGTCAGGCTAAATACATGAAAAGCTTGTGAGGTGCTCACATGTTATGGAGGCAAATAGGTAGGTAGATAAGGTAATGGGGGCAATCTAGAGTAGCTAGGAAGGCAAGGGGTAAAACATTCACTAGAGTTTAGGGCCAGGTTTTTAAAGGTATTTCGGTGCCTAGTATGATTTTAAAAAAACACCTAAGCATCTAACCCCAATCATTTTTAAGTGACTTAGGAGTACTGCAATGGGTTTTGTGCTCCTAAATCAATTGAAAAAGCTACCCAAGTTCCCTGCCTTTTAGGATTTACAATGTAAATACTTTTATTGTTACAATCATTCTTTTGAAACTTTCGCTAACTTCTCTATCTTTTTCATAATGAAGAGCCAAAACCTGCATGCATTCTTCCAAGAGCAGTCTTATCAAAACAGCAGAAAGAGGCATTATTTCCCCTTTCATTTTACAAGTTACCATTTTATACATCCACCCAAAGATGGAACTTCCATTTGCAATGTGTTGTATCATGAGCTCCTAGCAATCTTAAACCCTTAGATGTTTTTCTGTATTTCGGCTTTCGGTGTAGCTGTCTCCCACCTTGTGTATGGATATGAATCCAAACCATGGATTTGGACAGTATAAACTTGTGGACATTCAGATTTAGTTCAGTTTTACTGTACAAATAGGCCCATGCTTTTAATTCACATCCAACTTTTACTGCAGGTTTGAATTTTCCTGAAGCTCTGGAGGTGAATCTGATGTTGCGGTTTGGGCCTGTCTTTAATCTATATAATTATTTCTCAGTTGGTGTATCTATATTAAATCTCATTCTGTTTACTGTACAGCTACCCATCCCTCTAAAACTAACAAATTATTCTGCAGTTTTGATCTATCCTTTCTGGTGTTTTTATCCCTCCTCATTTAGTAACAAATGGAATGAATGTAGAGTTACCATAATCATCTAGGTCACCATTACATACTTCATGGCTCAGTTTTGTTATAGGACTTCTAAAACCTTCAGATAAACAGGAGAGACACATGAATGGAGGAGCTGTGAGACCAACTTTGAAAAGGCCATTTGTCTTGTTGGCAGTCCTAGAGCATGATGAAGATATGCCAGCTTTGAAGAAATCCTGGAGAAATAATTGAGTTTTGGTGTTAACTAATTTTTGATTGTAGGTCAAAGAAAACTGGTCAAAACTGCTCTCTGAGTATACACAGGTATGTGGTCATGTCTTCCCCTAGTGACTGATCCACAAGGAGAACAAGGGATTTACTACTACTGCTAGTTAGGGAAAAGTTCCTCCATCTTGAGCAGCAGAGACCTGTATCTGGGGAATCAAAAACAGGGTTCTTGTCACAGCTTTCTCAGGATGGATGTGATTTCTTTAGGAAAATAATTCTATCTATTGGCTTCAGCATGTGGATGTGTTACATCAAGATTGCCAAATCCCATCTGATTCCCCCATTTTGAGGTTACTTCATGAATAAATCACTCACTGCCTGAGATGAATCAGACAGGTGCTAGGTTTTTTCCCTTTTCTCCACATTGATATTCCAGTTTGACTGCAACATGACTATAGAACACACAAATTTCAGCTTCTGATAATTTCTTCTCACAAAATAACATTTCAGGAGAGAGGTCCAGAATCCAGCATAACTGATGTTTTCTAGCCTCCTGTTTATTAACTAAAGCTCTCAGCTTTTTACTAGCTGAAGGGTCTGAATATCTATTCTGCTTTCAAGCTTTATTCTTCCATCTGGTAAGTCCATTCAGTTCATCCATCCCCATAGACCACCCCCAAAAAAAGGTGGGGGGAAAGAGAGAAGAGGGGAATTAAGTAAACACCGATTCAAAATAATGGAGAAGTTAGTCACCCCCTTATACAAGATATTTATATTTAACTACAGTACATGGAACCAAAGCATCTCCTAAAAAAAACAAGCACTCTATGTATAAAAATTTAAAACCACATTGATAACCCATCTGGCATGCTCCTAATTATGAATCTCTTAGTGGACTAATATTCCCTTTAGAAGCAAAACAGTAAATATAACAAGGGAAACATGATTATTAATTTCTGTTTGTTCTGTCTTTCAAGACAAACGCTTACTCTCATGTGCTCCCAAATTTTTTCACAATTGGAATTTATTGAAGTAGTGACATGACACACTGACCACTAATTAGACATTTAAGAAAGAAAAGCACATACCATTCTTGAGCAGCAAGAATATATATAGTCAAGAATATATATCAAATATATGCTGTATTTACATGCTATAAAATGCATTTGAACCATAATAGCCCCATATGTATATACCCAACTTTTACCTCTGTCATTAGGGCCCACGTGACCATTCTTGGGTCCATAGAATTCATTCCTCCTGTGGACACAAAGCATAATGGTTGATTATCCATGAAAATGCTTCCCTCGCTTTCTAGAGAATGCTGCTATTTAGGAGGTGTTATCATTGTGCAACTTATTTTGATGGACATCGGCTTCCCGTCTTTCTGCACTGTAGTTGGGAGGAAAAGAATGTTGCAGCTTGTGCATGGAATGGTGCCACACATCCTCTGGATGAGAGAATTTGTTCTCATGTTGTATATTTTGTGCTATATATATATGGCATATATAGCTTCCTCACTGAAAAGTGGACCGTCTGGCACACTGAGCTAAATCCTTATGTTTTTACTTTAAACTAGATTATGCCATTCATTTTAAGCAGACTTCCCCCTTGAAATCAGTGGAGAAATTCATGGAAGTGGCCCAGATGAGCAGGAAGACTCAGAAAGTTCTCTTCACAGTTTCCTCTTTATTGTCTCACCAGGGGTTGAGGTTTGCTTCCCACACACAAGGAGCTGGAAGGGAGGTCTGTCCCTGAAAACTTTTTTTGGGACATCCGTAAACAATGTGATACCAGGTCTTGCCCCGCTGGCTGCTACCCCTCAGGGGTGGGCTTGGGCGGTTTCACAGCACACAAGGGCTCTGTGCAAAAAGTGAATACTGACTCCTTCCATATTAACTTTGCTGTGGAACCACTGAGGAGATGATGGGGAATGATGTGTGTCCTTTCCTGCCCCAACCAGGGCTTGCATTTGTCCCCATTTGTCTGTGGAGGGAGGGTGGCAACTTCTGAGAGAAGTTGGGAGAGGAGGAGATAGGGAGTGGCATCTCTGGGGTATTTCCATACCTGGGTGGGGAGCTTCTCTCCCACTGGAAGGGGAAGAGCCAAGTTGGGGCTGAATAAGGACTTCCTGATTTGGTCCTAACTGAAAACAGATGGTCTGAGCAAGAAATTCCTTGCCCAAATTTTCAACACTGACTAGTGAGTTTGGGTGTCCGACGCTTAATGCCTTAAAAAGTCCTCATTTTCAGAGGGTAGGTGGGTGCTAAGCACTATCTGAAAATCAGACCCTTTTATGACATCTCAGTCTGGGTATTCCAAAATTGAGCCATCCAGATTCACCAGTCACATTTGCAAAGTGTGGCTCCCCCATCTTTTTATTACTGATTTTTGTAGTAATAAAACAATGTATACCTGTTGTTCTCATATACTCCCTCCTTAGCTGATCCCTTCTATCCACTACATTACGTACCTTTTCCCTATAGTGTCCTGTAAGGCTGATCTGCAAGCATTTCAAAGCCTTCTTAATTGCCGATTTTGTGTCTCCAGTTGTACAAGCCTTGCTATCAGCCTCTCTAGTTTTCCCTCCCCACCCCCACCAGCAGCGTGTGGCTATCTCTGAACTTGATAGCTCGACAGCCTGAGCTGCTCAATATCGATTACCAGCTTTAAGAAATCTTTTCAGTTCAGTCATAGGCTTATCTGCTTTGGTTGTCACATGGTCAGGGATGATGGCATCAATACAGATTATGAATCCGTCTCAGTGTCCTATAAATCTGCAAGTTTCCCCATTTCAACCTTTTGCCACCCTAAACCATCTTAAGTTCTGCTGGCAAGTGAGAGAGATTCAGTGTGTGCTAAGTAGTACAATGTAGAATACACAAAGGGTGGGAAATGAGAATCCAAGAGAGGTTTAACAACGTTCTTGTTCAGACATCTGCTCCCAGCAAGGGCATCTAGGGACCTGCCGTACACATTTTTTTTTCTTAAAGGTGATCACCGTGTATGTTACAACACAGAAAAATGTAAAACATTGTGACAGCCAAGTAAGCCATGAAACATTAAATCTCAAAGGCCCATATGCTCCCCTCTGCTAATGTAAATAGAGAGGAGCAAAAAATCCAGTGGAAGCTGGCAGGGGGAAACAGTGGTTCCACAACGCACTCCAGCTTTCCTCTCAATCACATGGAATACCTTCCTGCCCAAGCACGTGGGGACAGGACCCTGAGCATGCAGGAAATAGGAGGGGCAAAGGGATAGACTGCTGCTCTTTGGGGAACCTTCCCATTCAAAGCCAGGGAATTTCCTACGGGAAGATAATGCTGATCTCTTGGTACTTTGAACTCCTAATGCCCACCTCCAGGCAGTGGCTGGCGGGAAACCCAAGGGTTCATAACTCCAGTATGAGCGACATTGTGAGATGAGAAGGGGACCCTGAGCTGCCATACAAATGGACCTGTTCTTTGAATGCTATAGATCCCTGGGATTTCTGTGCCATTCTCAGGATATCAGCAGGTCTGAGTGATCTCAGCACACCTTCCTGCAAGCCACTTCCACAGCAGTGGGGCAGAATCCTTGCCTCCCAACAGAATGCTTTGAACGCAGCTCCATGAACTGAAATGCACTAAGTTTTTTGGAGCCTCCAGAGAAGATGTTAGGCATTAATAGAGCCCTTAAACAGGAAAATGTTTTGGAACCACTTAGATCCTATTTATCCAACAAAGCTCCAAGCCTTGGTGCCTATAGGCTACAATCAAGACCAAGGCCCCATTGTTCTACCTTCTGTACAAACCTATACGGAGATACAGTCCCTGCCCCAAAGTGCTTACAATCTAGGATTTTTTATCATTTATTTTTCAGTAGTTTCCACTAACATTTGTTAAATGAATGCATTATCATGTACAAATACAAGCAGATTCACCGTGCAGCTCAGCCTGCAGCATGATGTAGGCGGCCCTGGGGAGGCCGCCAATATCTACCACTGGTCCCCAACCTCCAGAGCATAACTCTACTTTGGGCCTGCTGTTCAATTGCAGGAATAACTAGAGAAAAGCACCTAATGTAGCCAAGAAAAAATAACTTGCCCCCTGCTTGTGTGTGTATCTTTGCCCTCTGGACAGCCACAGCCCCTCCTGGTTTTGGATCCTAGTGCACACACAGCTATTGAATTCAATTGCTGAAGGGTGGAAAGGGTGAGAAATATGCTTTCAGTAAGTACTTGATTCTGCAAGGCACTGAGCACTCTAAGACTAATCCAGCAGTGCATTTAAACGCAAGTACTGGTACTCACATGCTTAAAGTAAAACAGATGCTTAAGTACTTTACTGAATTGGTGCCAGAGTGCTCAATCAGCTTCTTGCAGGATGAAGCGCTAAGGAATTTCCTTTGTTTGCTGGTGAACAACAGCTGGTTGAAACCCATGTGATCTTGAAATGGTGAAAACCATACTGGAGCCACTGAAGGAGGAAATAAAGGGTCCGTGGCATGACATCTCTAATACTTTGCCATAGAGGAACATATGCACACATCTAAAACTAAATATTCAGTATCTCTGTTTTAATTAATCATTAAGTTTGAGGAAATCCAAGATCCCATAGGGAAAGACTTGAGCTGAGACATCAAATTAGGAAAACGTGTATTCAGAAATTAATAGAATGGTCTTCATTAATTCAATAACTACAGAAATATTTACAGTGTAATTTCATCCATTCTTTTCTTATTCAAATATTATTTTAAGGGCTTCTTGGCATGGAAGAGGCTTTCTTTGAAAACCCTGACCCAATGTCAGGAAGAGAACAGACCTAAGTGTCTTAATCTAATGGCTGTTACTGAGGAGTGACTACTTTAGCAATGCTTAGCTGAAAAATGAACTTTGCAATAAATGACCTTCACAGAAGACTATTCATGTTAATTAGTAGCTCTTTTCAAACAGGATTCATATATGAATTAGGCAATGTCATTTTGAACAATGCCAGTATTGTAGTAAACATCAAGACAAGACTCAAGTATAATTCTCAAAATTTTAGAAAACTCTTGTTAGGTTTTTCCCTAAGATTATGAGTTCCTGCTATGGATGTATTGCACAATAGTATCTCTCCTAATGGCTTTTAGCTTTTGCCATTGCCAACTTTTTATATTTAAAATCCATACAATTATGGACCATTTATAAGCATTATGAGGTTCTCTCTCTCTCTCTTTTCCCCCCCCCTCTACTGATTCTTACTGATTCAGCCAGCTTTTATACCCAGCAAATCAAATGCATTTTGCTTGCGACACTACATTCATTCTCACATATCCCACTTTCTTCTTATTATTAATATTACTTATTATGCATATTTAATTTAAGAATGCATTTTCTCCATTAAAAAATTAGAATATTTTGAAGTACTAGAAAGTGATTATTTGTGTTAGTTTCCTTTGCTTAACCATTCAGCTGCGGATGTGGTCTTTCTAAAGTGTATGCCTAAAGAGAATTGAAAATGGCAAAAGGAGAATGCTAAGGGGAAGAAAAATAATGAAATAAATTCATTCCTAGAATATAGGATATTATTTTTCCATGCTTTATGTCAAAATACACCTCAAGGGCTAATTGCAGCCTTTTAGAAATCTGTTATTTTGGCAGGACAAACTTCCTACAACAACATGATCTACAAAGATGTTCTTGAAGATACAGCAAGTCATGGGGGAAGTATGTATTACTAACTCCATGCGAGTTTGGAGTCAGATTTATTGATTTATTTAATTAATTTATATAGTGTCTCCCCTGTTACACACAAACACCATAGAGCCAAACCCAAATACAAACTGTTAATCGAAAGACAAGCCAACCCACCAAGTACAATGCACACCTACATGGCATAAAAATATCACTTAACCCTCAAAAGGATCACATCCCAACTAATTAGTGTATTAACAATAATTTTATTATGGAGGTAGCATTCTAAGACTCTGCTTTATGCTTTGTGTTCCAGAACAATCAGCTACCATGGACAAAATGAATACATAATACATTTTAGGTTGTGCATTTCAAGCCTTGCTTACGTTCACAAAATGTAGCATAATTCCATTTAGCAAATAACATTGATGCAGGATTAGGTTAATTGTAAGTACCTGCTACCCCCTGTATTTTCATTTTTCTTTAATTTCTTACATAATTCTTGGTCTAATTTTAAGCTGAGCATCCTCTAGGAGGAAGGACACTTAAGTACATGGCTAACTGTAAGCAGTATCTTGCTGAATCAGGGCAGTAATTAGTTCATTTGCAAAATGGGAATAATAATATTTCCTTTCTCTCACCCTTTGTTTATCTTGTCTCTTTGGGGAAGTGATTGACTTTTACTATGTGTTTGTACAGTGCCTAGCACAATGAGGGGCCTTGGTCCCAGTTGACACTGTTAAATGTTACCATAATACAACAATTAAATACTAACAAGCACTGACTCTAATGGGAGCTGCAGATGCTAAGTTACTATGAAAACCAGTTTAGATATGCCTAATTTCTGGATAACTTTTATTTTGATTTTCGTTGGCCACTGCTTCTCCCGCAACTCTCTTGTCTTTAAAATGTAAATCCCAAATTCTGTCACTTCAATTGGGTCATAATCTTTCATTTTAGCCGCACGCTGTTCAGCCTAATTTTGGATTGTTTGGATAAAATAGATCCCAGGGCAGAGCAGAGTCTAGGAACCAAGAAGGAAAGTGTGCTTCTGGTAACATCTGAGCAAACCCAGCAAAACAGCCTGAACAGGAGATTCAAGAAATCCTTTTCAAACATGCAATTCTAACAGAGCTGTGCTCACTGCATCAGCAGCCAACTTGTTCCAACTGCCTTGATGGGAAGAATTCTACCCAAGAGCTTTTAGAGTCACTACATAAGAAAAACAGATATAGAATTTATCCTTGCAAATAAATTCTCTGGACAGATGCATGGATGGATGGATGGCCTTTGTGGAGCAGCAGCTGGAGAAAGGTAAAAGCAACATGAAGAAACTTGCAAGTTGGGTAAAAAAGAATAGTTTGTATTAGATTTAGACAGAGTATTCAATATATGCAATAGGACATGTATAAAGCCAACAATTTTAAATCTCTATCAGAGTGCTTTCAAAAGAAGCCAAGAACATTTCTCTATTTTCTTTATCCACCACGATTTCCCTATGCCCATACAGAACCCAATTGTTCATTCATTTTAGGTGATTGGGATCTTTCCATTCAGTGGATCAACATTTAGAAGCAAATTAGAGCTGGGCAAAGCTGGGGCACTGGGAAGTCCAAAAATGGCTTGAGCTTGAGGTTTTAATTTCCTATCAAATTTTGGTTTAGTAACACCAAACTCAGAAACTGAGGTAGCTTAGATCATATTCACATTTTATCTAAACACCCAAAGTTCAGAGAAGGAGGGAAGAATTGGTTTGGGCCTATCTCCATTTCAAAAAGAGATGAGCAAGTGAAATTTGAAGAGCTCTTGGTTTGGCAACACTTCCTTGGTGTCTCTTTTGCAAAATCAGGATTGGGTCAAATCTGGGTTTTATTTATTCACTTTGAGGAGTCCAAATAAATGGTTCCACTTTTCACCCATCTCTACAGACAATCTTGAATGTGTTTGAGCTGTTTCTCTAACAGCCTTTTAAAATCATGTATAACAATAATCTATCTTATATCAAAATATATTTACGTATAAGTAACATTTTCAAAAACACCTACAAATTGAGGTATCCAAAAATCACTAGTCCTTTATGAACATCTTGGTCCATGGTGATAGATGTCTTTGAAGTACAATAAAACGAGTACAGAGAGCAGGAGAACAGGAGAACAGATAAGTACTTTCTGATTTGATGTGAAATGTGCATTTCACAGACAAGAAACAAAAACACCTTTCTACAAAGGTCTGCTGTTATTGATTCTAAAGTATAAATCATTTTGCATCAAATAACTCAGCATTATGTATTATCTCATAGCACTCACAAGAGTGCTATTTGTTTCCCTGGAAAGACAGAGAATACAGGTCTTTGCCCCAGAGAGTTCACAGATTCAACAATGGCTTTGACAGACAAGTGAGGATATAACAAACATCAGTTAGAAAAGTGGGAGGAAAGACACCGGTCTCAGATATCTGATTGCTCTAGGCAAACAGACATCTTGATGTTATGGGTTGTTGTTGTTTTACTAAATGCAGACCCACCTTTTCTTCCCTGTCACATCCAGAAGCATTGCCCACAGCATCCCATCTTGCTTATGTGCAGACAGCCACTGAGGAACTGAGCGCTGTGGCATACTGGGGACTTTCAAGTCCTCTGGGCTGGGGTCCTATCGAGCCTATAACCCTGAGTGCCCAGGTCACTTTTGCAAATGCGAATTAGGCTCCTAAGTCACTTTGGGACTTTTACCTATTTTATCCTGATCCTTTTTTGTTTTATCACAAAGCCATGACACCTTGGGGCTAGCCAGCCTGTATGTGGGTCCTGCTGAGGGGGGATGGTGCCTATGGCTTCTCAAGCCATCTCTCCCTTGCACAGCTGTGTAAGGGCTGGCCACAATCACGTGCCAAGTGCTAATGCCCAGCCTTCAAAGCATTTAGACACCTAACTCCCATGGATTTCAGCAAGAATTAGGTGACTAAATGCTGTTGAAGAGCTAAGCCTTCAGCCCCGCTCCTGTGACTGAAAGTGCCCAGAAGCATTGCAGTGCCTGAACGGAGCCCATGGGCGCAGCAGTTTGCCTGTACACTGTCAGTTGAAGCATTGGAACTAAATCAGGTCTGTTCTGAGGAACATACTGTGTGGGCAGGGGGAAAACTCAATCAGTTTCAAAGGTAAGGTTGCTACTGTCTTTAACCAGCAGGAGGGCAGTCAAGTGGCTAAGATGCTAACCTAGGACCTGGTCTACCTGATCTACCAGTCCTGTGTGGACTTGTGTAAGTCACTTAGTCTCTCTGGGCCTCAGTTCCACATCTGTAAAATGGGTTTGATAGCACTGCCCTACCTCACAGAATGCTGTGAGGACAAATAAGATACGGTGGCATTGGGGGGCCACCTTAAATAAAAATGTTTGAGGGATGGGAATATTTAGAAAAAAATGAAATACCAAATTCAGTTGATTGAAAACTGTCATCTCACAAAATAGCTTATGAATTTTTTTCTGTCTTTGAACAACGGTTTGCTAAATTTCCGTTCAGAATTAGCTTTTAAAGCAGAGTTCCACAAGCTCAGGGCTTTATTCTGCCACTCTTACTCACACGGGGTGAAATTTGTACTCTATTAAAATCAATTGATTTTTTTTTGCCATTGATTTCAGTGGTGCCAAGGTTTCACTCATGGAGTAATAGTTTACTCTGTGAGCAGCAGTCCCACTGATTTCCTGCAACCACACAGAGAAATATTCAGAGGTTCAGTTCCTTACCTGGTGTACACTGGCATAGCTCTACTGGCTCCAATTTACACCCACTGAGGATCTGCCCCGGTGTGAGTAAGGATGACAGAGTAAGGAGTAAAGAGAGGTTTATACGGAAAGTACAATCGCACTTTAGCTATAGTATTCTGCATATCACTGCTACCATCCCATTAAGTTGGGGACCAATTCCCTATGCACATGAATAGTCCCATTGAGCTGTATCCTGATCTCAGTAACACTGATGTAAATTCATTTAAATGGACTTACTCCCAATTAAAGCCAGTACAACTGAGATCAGACTCTGGCCCGAACTTATACACACACATCACACCTACTATACACATACATGAGGAAACCCCTCTCTCTTATGCTTAGGGCACTTCATTTTCCATTTATAGCAGTGGTTCCCAACCTTTTTGGCTCAAGGGCCATAGATATTATTTTTACAACACTGAAGGGCCACCAGTCTCTGTCGCAGCCCATCTCTTTCCTTCCTTACTGCAGCCAGATGGAAGGAGTTCAGCGTCCTGTAGCCCTGTGCGCTCTGCCTGGGTCCCTAGACAGTGGCTCCCTTCTGCAGCCAGGGGGATGGGAGATCAGTACTCCCTTCCCTCTGGCTCTAGCAGGGACCCCATCGCCTAGCAACCCAGGTGGAGCGCTTTGCCGTGCTCCCTGCTACAGCCAGAGGGAGGGGAGTGCTGCTCTCCCATTTCCTTGGCTGCAACAAGGAGCCTGCATCGGTCTTGTAGCCCCATGGCAATGCACTCCGCCTGGGTCCTTAGGCAGCGGCTCTCTTCTGCAGCCAGTGGGAGGTAAGTGACGAGTCACTTTGAAAGCCGTCACAGGTCCCGGGTTGGGAACCACTGACTTATACCAATTTTTCCCCAAAAAAATTCCCGGGTTTTACAATAGCCATTATTTGGGTTTTACCAACTTTCACCCAAATTTTTGAAGTGCCTGAATTCCCCAGACCTGCCTCCCCATTCCAGGAAGAGATGGCAGCTCAATATCCCTTCACAGAGTCTCCGCTGGATGCCATAATGCTAGTGAGCAGAGGAGGGTAACTTTTGCTTGATGGCTGCTGCTCTGCTGTGGGGGAATGAGAGGGGCAGGGAGACCACCCATCCACCATGGTGACAGGCCCACAGAAAGACGAAGGCTTCCTCAACTGCTACATTGTGAGTACTAGGCGCCCATTCTGCTCCCCACCCACTACCCTTTGTTTTCAGTTTTTACCAGTTTTTTTCACACATTTTTAAAATTTGGAATAAATGCTGAAGAATTCCAAGAAATTGTTAAACAAAATAAAAAACCCCAAACGGAGGGCCTTATGTATGCTGCATAACTCAATTTGGGTCTGTGAAGGATGCCTGGCTTTGCAATTCTTTTTTCTTTGTGATCTTTCTGAGTCCAGTCAGAATGTTTTGTGCATTAGAGGCTATAATTTTTGACATTCTGCTTGATAAAACACACTTTATAGTTATTATTTTTAAAAAAACATGTATTTATTTTAATAAAAGGCAGCAATTTTTTAAAAAACAAACAAACGTATAAATCAACCTTTGGCACCATTTAGGAGACCTGTTACTTTTATGATGAACTGAAACATCAAATTGGTTCTGAAACAAAGTAAAAGCAGATGGTACAAACAGCACAAACTGGTGCCCTTTAATGAAATGAGTCAGGATACAAGCATTTCTCAACTAGATTTCTTCACATCATAGGAGCACTAGTGAGACTTTTACTATACAAAAATTATGCTCTTCACAGGAGAGAATTTTTAAAGTATTTGTAAAATGCATCTAGTTTCTTCATTTGACATGAAACAAAACCTGTTTTGCTAATTACCAACACATTAGCAGGATAAACTAGCTGGCTTAGTAGAATTGAATTTATACGCAAAACTTTATACAAAATCCTCTTGTTTCACTAACCCATTAATAAGATCAGGAAAACAAAACAAAATGTAGATTAGGTTTGTCTTTTTGTTGTAGGCTCAATCCTGTTGAGTATTGAATACAATAATATTACTTATACCACAGTGCCTAAAAATGTAGAGTCCTGGTTATGGTTCCATTTGTTTTCATGATAAATTTTAACACCAAACTTTTAAATAATTGTGTCTAGATTTGGTTTTTATTAAATTAATAACATTTCCTAACATAAATTCCTGCGGAAACTCCATCCAAATCATGTCTATTACCAAATACTCCCACTTCTCTTTAGTAATGGAAGTATTTTGTGCAGATGTAAGATTTTCTTTAATATTTTTATATTCAGTAAAAGGATGTACAGGGGTCAAAGCAGGATTGATTTGAAGGAGTTAGATTTTTAAAATCCCTTTAAAAATCAGGACATAGCATACCACAGTAGCAAAATAAAATGCTTAAAAACTAAAAGTATTATGCATGCCACACAGTAGAAGATCAGATTTTTATTAATGTAAGTTTTAAATGCTGATTAATCCTCTTGAGTATCAGTTTCCCAAAGCTTTGGCCTGAATTCAAGTCTTTTTCAAAGGGGCACATCACTTCCATTATTCTGAATATTAATTGAACAACATTATAACTAAGGATACAAAGCAAGATTTAAAACATGATTACAGCTGTCATTGCTTACATCTAAATAAGTCTTTGGAAATTCAAGCTTAGAAATAACTGTGGTAAATCTCTCGTATCAGAACATGGAGCTTTCCCCCTCCCCCATTTTTCGAAAAAGAATATACTGTGCAGTGTATATTTGTGCTTGATCTTAATATATTCACACAAACTCCTTCCCATTGGAAATTGTGGTTGTGTTTTGTCTGGCAATCTTCTAATCACCCAAGCAGAGACATTTTTTTTTTCAGATGTTAGGGAGAAGGGAATGCTATTGGGTTGAAAGACCAAGCAGTCCATGTACTTCCTTTTAAAAAGATTTCTTGTGTTTTGTTTGGAATAAGCATTTTAAGGCCCCAATTCAGCATATGTTTACTTTACGCATGTGAGCAATCTCACTGAATACTCATGTGCTCAGGGCCAGATTAATTCATCATTGGGCCCTAGGCAAACATACACTTCTGGGCCCCTACCTTCTCATGAATAAGGAAAACCAGCGGTGGATCTGCTCAGATTGGCTGCTCATCCTGCTGCTGCTGCTTTGGGTGTGGCTTGCCACCTGGAGGGGCAGCTGGGCCAAACTTCAGCGAATGGCATTGTGACGTGGCACACAGGGTTGCAGAACTACGCAGGTTTGGCCAGCCTGGCTGCTGTGTGTGCACTGTACAGTTGTTTGTCAGGCCCTGGGCCCCACGTCTTGACATGTGTCTAGTCTGCCTATGCATTAATCCAGCCCCTCATGTGTACTTAAAGTTAGGCATGTGTTTAAGTACCTTCCTGAACAGAAGCCAAGAAGAGTAGCCTCTTAAACAGAAGCATCTCCTTTGGAATTTTTTTATATATTTGATCTTGGAATGATGCCTTTTTTGGTTAAAACTGATGCAGGGTTACAGTAACATCTAATTCTGAAGAGACAAATTGCATTATGAAAGGAGTATTAAAAATTTATAGTCCTATTTACTAAGTTTATTTATCAGCCATAAAAGGCTGGATCTTACTTAACACAAAAAAGCATCCAGTACTAATGATGAAAAAGATATAAAAAGATAATGGTGCAATCATAACATGTCTCAGAGTTTGTACATCTCAGCTGAAGTTTGGCACATTACATAATTGTGTTGTGCCAAATTGGCACCAACCCACAATATGTTAGTGAAAAGGGTCCACAGTTTAAGAGGAAAATCTAGAAGTGTTAACTATACACAGTCTAATTATGCAACCTTACTGTCCCAGAATGTGATTTCTGAAACCATTTCTGACATATGGGAAGGGGTAGAACAGCTGGTCATTAAGGTTTTCTCAAGACTATTTAGTAACACACTTGAATGTAATTAAAGTGCTACATTAAATACTGCACTTGTGTACAATGTATTTTTAATCTTTATGGCATGTTGTAAAAGTAAATACATGCAAGCATTTAAGTTTCTCTCCTTCATCGCCTAAATTGTTAAGATATGATATTCCCTAGCTATGCTGTGTGTATTACCTAAAGAATGCTATGAAGCTTTGCAAGCATCTTGTTTGCCCCACAATAAGTAAGCCTGATGTGAACTGCAGAAGATGGCTCTAAGTTTAAAATGATTTACTTGACAAAAATGAAACCAAGCAGAAAATACTCTGAAACGTGCTCATTTATTTGGCCATATTTTGATAGCTAATGCTTTGATCAAAATTTTCCTCTCCCATCAGATGGCTTTTGGAATCAATCAGGGTAACCAATTTCAGATAACTTTGAACTATGCTGGATCTAAAATGAGAAGTAAAATGTAGTCCAACATTAGATTTTTTGTCACTAAGGCTCAGATCCTCAAAAGATTTAGCTGCCTAACTCTCATTGAAATTAAATGAGTTAAATCCTCAAAGGATCCAAGCCTAAATATCTTACAAAAATAAAGTTTGTGGGTCAAATTTTGTCTTAAGATGCACATGATTTATTACAAGTTGTGCACATAAATTTACAGGCAGAACTTGGCTCTATATGAATACACTTATAATCTTTCAGATCTCAATTCAGCAAAGCATTTAAGGATATGCTAAACTTTAAGCATATGCTTAAGTCCCATGTGCTTCAGTGGGATTTAAGTACTTAAATGTGCTGAGATGAATCATGTTGCTTGTGTGCACCCATCTTTTATTCTCTGTGATTCTTATTTCCACCTGCTGAAAAGGGGCTTGATACTTCTCTCTTCTGGTGTAAATCAAGGATACTCAGTGGAGTTATATCACTGGAAAACCAGTGTAAAGGACCCCACAGTCAGAAGATATGGGAAAGGACTTTTATTGTCAGAATTTGCCTTTTGATCTTTGATCTGACTCCAGTAAATATTGCAATGGTATTTTGTATCCCTGATGATTCAAGTGTGTGGTCTTCTACAGACATGGAGGATAACTTAGTATCACTACATTTTTAACATGAATTCCAGAAAAGAAACCCTTTACCATACAGGATCAAGATGCAGCTTTGATTGTAGATTCTAGATAAATTAAGTTTCTTTACTCAAGAATTATTCAGTGGAAACCCCAAATAAATAGAAATATGCATGTTTTTGTATGCTGATTTAGATACTACGGTGATGATTCTGATTTTCATTTTTTTGGTCACTTATCGAATAATAATAGAGTGAAACTCACTTAAACAGAAGGCCAGCCAAGTGCTAAAGTAGGATTTAAGTGATTTATGGACTTTGTGCTGTCCCTCTGCACAGGAATGAATTTCACCCATATATACTGGATACATCTCTCTCTCTCTCTCTCTCTCTCACACACACACACACACACACACACACACACACACACACACCCCTCCCCACTCAGAAATTTATTTATAATTAGGGTTCCGTTTGTGGTACTTATGAATGACCAAAAGGATTGTGCAATGCTGTGGGTTTTCCCCCTTTTATTAATCATGTTTAAAATGACTCAAAATAATTACTTTAAAAAACAAAAAGCAAAAACCCATTCCCCTTCTTCCACTAGTGATGTGTCTGCAGCTGCTCCCTTTGGCTAAAGATTCCACTACTACTTTTCCCATCATGCTGTCTCATTGACTCAATATTCATTGATGTTGTTTGCACCACAAGTGCAATATGTAAACTCCTGCAACTGTTATGTTCCACTGGAACAATGAAACAATAAAGAGAAGCCTGTGAATGCAGGATTTTACAAGACTATTGAATTCACTCTTGCAAGAGATAAGAATGACCACAGGTCTCCCCACATTCAGAAATAATTGCAACACTCATCTCTTTGACCTAGTTATTCCTCATTAATTTCTTCACATATAGTCACACTCATTCACATGCATAAACAATAACAAACCAAAAACAAACTAATCAAACTATTTCTCCCACAGGCAAAGAAAGAGGGAGGGAGGGAGAGAGAGACTGTTGTTTCTATTTTTAAATACTTGGTAGGTACTCAGATATTATAAGTGAGGGGGGCTGTCTGACTACTTAGATAGGCATATTGCTACTGAATTGAGTACATATTCCTGCAAAGCATGTTGTACTCTGACTTTTCAGAAGAGTAGCTTATCTCAGTATTAACCCTTAATACTCACTTTTAAATCGTTGTTCCTAGAGGACCATAAGGACAAACAATACAGCAGTTAGCTTAAGAACAGCTCTTCTTGGCTTGCCTGTTTGATCTTGGGCAAGACACTTATCTCTCCCTATCTCAGTTTATCCATTGGTTGAATGGGGATAATCATGTTTCCTCACCTTTGTAAGGTGCTTTGAACTGCTAAGTGTTATTAGCTTCCATTCACGGCCTCCAAACCATAGTAGATAACCACACTACTCACATTTCAAAAAGTACCAAGGCATCTTCAACTTCCACTGACCTGGACAGGCAGAAGAGATGGGCAGAAAGATGCTTGATTTATCATATCATCCGAGAGATTGCATCTCAAATAATACTGCAGCACACAGTGAGCTTTGCCATGGGTACAAATTGCCCTCACTGACTTCAAAAAGCTGAATACACATTTGAGGGCAGAACTTTTCCTGTGGTGTACCACACATCCTCTCCTGGACTATAGGAAAAAAGTTATACTAACTAACTGATCCATACTACAAAATGTCTATATTGATGGTAAGCAGAGTATGTGCAACTTGTTATTGGGGCAAATTATACTGTTCTGCATTTTGTTTTCCCAAAATCCCTGTTGATTTAACCCAAAATAGTCATACCATAAACATCCCCATAATCAAGGCAACATACAATGTTCATAAATTATTACGGAGCAGCTCATGCCTGTCACAGAGCTTCCTTTCACTATTTTTTATTTATTTTTTTAAATCTACGTGCCTCGTACATGTAAACTGGAATGCTCCCCATTTCTGTTGTGATTCAAATCTGACTGAATTCAATTCAATTAAACCCTAAATTAGATTGAGTCGATCTTGGAAAATAACACATCAATCTTAATCCATGTGTTTCCAGTGAATGGACATCAATTGTTTTTAGCACAAAGACCGAGCCACGGAGAATTGCAGTGTTTAATTTCTAAACCCAATGGCACTCCTCAGGCACATAGTTCACATTCTGTGTAACTGCTTTTGGGGACTAGTCCTAGAAGGTGTCTATGCTGAGCACCTCCTGAGAAGTGCTGAGCGCCTTCAGCTCCTGGTGCAGTCCTACGGAAGTTGGCACTTTGCAAGGGCATGCCTCTTGTTGAGAAGCATAAGCAGGAACTGAGGACTAGAAGGAGTGAGTTGACTAAGTCGCATGAACCACTCACATTCATAGATAAATATGCCATTTCCTAGTCTTGTTAAATCGTAGTTACAATTTGCATGCAGACTTTTAACTCTTCAAGTGCCTTTAAGTATAGTAATGGCTGGTACTGTGAAGAATACATGGGTTGAAAGTGGTGGAAGTCCTCTTCTTCTACTCTTCCCTTCCCTCCCCACTACTTCACCTCTCCTTCCATTATATACTGTCTCAGCTTCTTCGGTTCTCTTCTCTTCTTCACCTGCTGCTGCTGCTGCTGCTATTGAACAGCTCAGGGCTGAGTATTGGCATATTGACCTTACCGATAAGTCATCCTTGCTCATCACCTCTCTTTTTCCCCTTCCTTCTCCTCCTCTTCTTCTCCCTTCCCCCTGCCCTATGAACAGCAGAGTCGATTGTTAAGTGGTGGGACTGGGACAGCAACTATTTTTCAGCTGTATGAAGGCTAGAAGGAAACTGTGAACTAAACCCAACCCCAATTGGCTACACGTTTTTAAAAAATGAACAAAACATATGCTTGATGGGCCAAACATTATTCCCCACCCCCCTTTGGTGGACTCACCAAGCCCCCGAGGCAGCAGAATCACCCTGGTTCTTTTGCATAGATGGGGCGGTATAGGGAAAGGGTGTTTTAGTGGTCAGTTTCTGTCCCTCTCTGTTTTGGGATATTAACATGGTGTTAGCTTCTCCAGTTAGGCCCTACATTATTTGTTCTGTATTTTTTGTCCTTGCAGCCCATCTTCTCCTCTTCCAACTAAAAACCCTGAGTATTTAGCAATTAATTATTCTGCTCATATCATTATAAGATTTTGTACCAATAAAGAAATTGTCACTACTAACAAAATCATGAATTTGTTCAAATCCACAATTACACATGAGGCCAGATCCTGAATTACAAGATGGGCCCTTTGCACTTCAGCAATCCCCAACTGGTGGATGGCCCCTGGGGGCTGTTTTTTCAGCTAGGCACCATAAAGTAGCCCCCAGGCTGATGTAAAAAATGCCAGGCCCACTGCAAAGCCAGTTGAAGATTAAGGAGCCACAACGGCTTCTTTGTAACACACCGTCTCACCTGAACACACTGGAAACTAAGTGCAGCTGAGAATCTAGCCCATAGCTAGAGCTGGATAGAAATTAGATTTTCTACACCACAGAAATTCACAGTAGTTTAAAAAACTCTCTGAACTGGAATAAAAAATTGAAATTTCAAAATTTTCCAAAAAACAGAAATTCCCCAAAATTTTGTTTTGGAACTAGCAAAACTCTTTTGGTTGCAATAATTTCATGATATATAAAATGCAATGTACACTATATCTGTATGATATTAACTATATGTATAATGTGATATTAAATATACTTATATTAAAATTAAGATTTCAATATAATAGAAACATGAAACAAATCAAAACACATGCAAAAACTCAATGGCTTTATCTTTTACAAAATGACACCTTTCAATGTTATCAAAAAGACACATTTTGGCTTTATTGAAATAAAGCTCTTTGACATTATCAAAATGAAACAAGACAGTCAAAATGGTTCATTAGGACTTTGCCATTGAAATTGACATGTTCCTGTGAAACACTTCAATTTTAGACAAAACTCCGTTTTTCAACAGAAACCTATTCCATCAAAAAAATTCCAACTAGCTCTACCTATAGTTTCTGATACTACAGGGATATATTCACAACCCACACATTGATACTTTGAAGGAATATGGGGAGATGGTGGGGAACTGTTCCCAAAGGAATCTCTGTGTGGAGAATCCCTCCATATATTGATCTCCCCACTCCCACATAGAACTTTTTCCAAATTATCACCTTCATCCATAGCTAACCCCATAAATAAATAACATTTAGAACACTTGCTTCTTTTCTTGATCATTTACACACCAAAATTGCCATGTGATACCAGTGATTTCTTTAATAGTGTCTGTAAGGGCTTATCTACATGATGATTTTGTCTGCACCAGAGAGTCCAGTTTCAAACAGTACAACATTAATGTGCACTAGGGAACTTCTAGTGCACACCAGCGGGGTCCACATTGGCCAATTAGCCCTGGTCTACACTTACCTGGAGATTCGGCAGCTGTTGACGGGAATTATGCAAACTACGCAGAGTACCTTGCGTAACTCCCGTCAACTGCTGCGCTTCCCTTCTGCGCGGCTTCTTCACTGCACTGTGCCAGTTCCCGTCGACGCAGCACTATGCTACTTGAGGGGGTGCTTTTACTCAGTCGACTTCCTGACCAATTGAGCGGGTCTACAATGACCACTCAAACGATCCAGAAAGATCGATCTGGCGGCGGCGACTTTGCTGCCATCAGTATAGATATAACCTGAGTGTGCAACGTATTACTGTGGACTATAATTTTCACCACTCTGGAGCGGACTAAAGCAGCGTGTAAACAAGGCCTATCTCTCTGTTAGTTCACCCAGTTCTGTAGCTGAATGGCTAGCTGAACAAGAACATTAATCTGAAAAATCCTTCACTTTACTTGCATAATCTGTTATTCTAATTTATCTGTTTAAAAAAGAATTCCATGTCATAGCCAATCTTTGTTAAATTATAATTAACTCATCCTGTAATGCATTTTCCTCTTCATGGTAATAGAAAAAGCATCTTCTTATGGCTATAGAAATCTTTAATTTCTTCAACTCAGTAAATCAAACTACATTTCCCCTTATATTCACTATTTCTAATTATTCAAGTCTACTAGCTCCCCTAGAGATTGAATACTGCCAAGGTCAAATTGTATAAACCACTGATTTTTAGCACCTCCTACTCATTCTGTAGCAGGTGGTTCTGGAGTTATGAGGGCCCAAATTTCTCTTTTGGATGAACATACGTGGCTTGTACTGAAGTCAGTGGAAACCAGGCATCTATGAATCAGAAGACAGAAACTGGCCTCTACAAATTTTGCTCCCTAGCACTTAATTTGGTGGTTACAGCAGTGGCTTGATTTGATCATGAACTAGTAAGCCTGGTCAATTACATCTTTATACTGTGTGCATGGAATTGTTATAACACCACATAGAATTTATGTAGAATTATCTACTTTCCCCACATTGGGGGTAGGGGTGAGAAAGGCATCCATGGGTTTACACAATGAGTAATAAATCATAAAACTACACTTTAGCCAGGAGAAAAAAGCCTTTGACAGGAGTCAGTGTACATGAAAACTGCATCAGTGGGAGGGCACTTCTTTTTCATACATTTTTCTGCATTTTTTTCCTCACTGGTGCTATTTAATCTGGGCAAAGAAAGCAGAAACACTGTAATTCAGGTATGAGCCGTTCTGCTGTTCAAAAAGATCCAAAACAACAAGTAACTGCAGATTCAGAATTCAGATGAACAAAAGCATTAAAGCAAGTTCAGAAACCATCATTGAATTACAAAAGCAACATAACAATATGGGACAAAAACATAGTCAGCCAGAGTAGCAATCCCTCTGGGCATGATCCTGCAAGCTGCTGTGTTCTTCCCCAGAACTGCTTGTAGAAGGCACTCAGCACCTTCTAACAAAGCAATGCAACCGTGTCTCACCTTCCCACCCCCCACACACAGACAGAAAACTCCACAATGTTCAAACAGAATTTTAGCAAATTTTCCAATTTAAAAAATTATTTTTGGGGCTCAAAGCATAAGAAATTGCAGCCCTCAAAATGATAGGGAGGTGTTAGTACCGTTATACAAGGCATTAGTCAGACCTCTTCTGGAATCCTGTGTGCAGTTCTGGTCTCCCATGTTTAAGAAAGATGAATTCAGACTGGAACAGGTGCAGAGAAGGGCTACTAGATGATCCGAGCGATGGAAAGGATGCTTTATGAGAGGAGACTCAAAGAACTTGGCTTGTTTAGCTTAACCAAAAGAAGACTGAGGGGAGATATGATTGCTTTCTATAAATACATCAGAGGGATAAATACCAGGGAGGGAGAGGAGTTATTTAAGTTCAGCACCAATGTGGACACAAGAACAAATGGATATAAACTGGCCATCAGGAAGTTTCGACTTCAAATTAGACAAAGGTTTCTAACCATCAGAGGAGTGAAGCTTTGGAACAGCCTTCAAAGGGGAGCAGTTGGGGGTAAGAAACCTAGCTGGCTTCAAGACTGAGCTTGGTAAGTTTATGGAGGGGATGGTATGATGGGACAGCCTAATTTGGCAATTGACTGATCTTTGACTACTAGCGGTAAATATGCCCAATGGCCTGTGATGGGATGTTAGATGGGGTGGGTTCTGAGTTACTACAGAGAACTCTTTCTGGGTGTCTGGCTGGTGAGTCTTGCCCATATGCTCAGGATTTAGCTGATAGCCATATTTTGGGTGAGGAAGGAATTTTCCCGCAAGGCAGATTGGCAGAGGCCATGAGGGTTTTTCACCTTCCTCTGAAGCATGGGGCATGGGCCACTTGCAGGTGGATTCTCTGTACCTTGACGTCTTTAAATCGTTATTTGAGGACTGCAATAACTCGCTCTTAGGTTAGGGATCTATTACAGGAGTGGGTGGGTGAAGTTCTGTGGCATGCGTTGTGCAAGAGGTCAGACCAGATGACCATAATGGTCTTTCTGACCTTATAGTCTATGAGTCTATGAGATCCTCCCCTCTGCAAAAGCTAGAAGCACCTAAATACAAGGATGTGGAAAACATCAACTCTTGTCACATGTTTTCTTGTTTTCATTGAAAAACAGAAAACTGATTTTTTTTCTCAGTTTTTGGCAGCTGAAAACTCCACTTTTGGATATTAAAAAAAAACAAATTTCACAGCCAAAGTAGAAAACAATCCATCTTTTTATTTGTAACTGAAAACAATCACTATGTCACAAAGAATCATGGAATCCCAATGAGACTATTTTTACAGACTCGCTTTTCAGGGGAAAACGGCACTATGTCAGGTAGCACCTTTTACATAACTAATTCTTTATACCATTCATAGTCATGCAACTGACTACTCACTGCCACAACATGGTAATAAATTCATGCAGCACATACATCTCCAGTATGGTAAACTGCCTCTTAGCGCTTTCTACAACTGGTCGTGAATGAGATAAGATAAAGCCCTTTCAATGGACAAAGAGATGCAGTAAGATGTTATTGCAATGCTTTCTGAAGTTCGTCATTAACTTGCTATTTATTGCAAGACTTTTTTAAAGTACCCCGGTTTGTTCTCTAGCTCAATGCTATATGGGCCAGAGTCTGCCTCCCTTAATACCCAGAGGACTACTGTTGGAATCAGATGCTACTTAGTGTGAGGGAAGATGGCCCAATAGCTTTCATTCCTCTTCCAGTTCTCTATTGTCACCCCACTATCAAATCTTTACTTTTATCAAAACATAAATCACCCAACGAGGCATGATTTGATTTTAAAGTTGTATAACTAAATTTGCAATCAAAAACGCTGCACAGAATCTGCTGCTACATACCGGATGTATATGTTTGTTTCTTTTATTTTGGATTCCTCAAATACATTTAGACTACAGTTTTCTCAGTAGCTTATGGGGTAAAGTTCCTAAACCGTGCTAAATTTCAATGGGATTTATGTGTCTAACTCCCTTAGCTTCTTTTAAAAATTCCAGAATTAAGTTTCTTCTGAATAATTCCTTAGCTCAGGTGACTGCATTTTGTGTTTGGGATTTCTCCAGCGACAGATATATATATTGCAGTGCTTGGATTACAAAATACAGAGATCATACTTCACAGGAAATATTAAAAAGGAGCATTCAATGTTCACCTCCCTGAAATAATTTAAAAGACTACATTTTGTTACCTCAAAACTAAATCTAAGCTGCTTCATGGAATGATGCAATTATACGTGATGGAAAAAACATTACTATATATATATATATATATATATATATATAGTGTGTGTGTGTGTAATACTTAGATTCTCAGTCAGAGGCTTATGGTCTCATAATAACATGCACACTAGACTTGAAGTACACATCTCTTTATACACTCTATTACCTCATTGCCATTTACTTGTTGGTAATGAATGCTTGTGTTAACAGAACAACATGCTGATGCATTTTTTCTGCCATTGTATGTAACATATTTTCTAATTCTTCTGCTCTATTCAGCATTTGACCCCAACGATAGGGGATTATGGTATTAACTCTCTACACAGCACACATTCTTTACAGACTTTCACTAAATACTGTAAGCCTGCTGCAGAGCGGAATAAAAGTGAAAGCATACCGTCTGGTCTTAAGCTGTGCACACAGAGGGTCATGATCCAATTGGAAGGGAAGCAGAATTTTAAAAAGAAAGAGGTTTGACAAAATTTTAATCCTTGTCATTTTCATTTCTCTTACCCTGTGGATTTGGGTGATTTTATTTACACTGTCAGCTTGAGCCTAGGGATTGAAAATCAGGCTTTTATGGAGATTATTAAAAGTACATACAGTACACTAAAGGTTGGACCACTGGTACATGCTACTAAAAATATGAATGTGGATGCTCTACATTGTGCATTCAAGGGAGAATGATGCCTTCTCCCCGTCAGGCTGGACTTAGCCGCTAGACGTGTGGTGATTATGATGAGGTGCATGCTGTAATGAGGATACTTATGGCTAGTTTCAAAGTGCTGAGGGTGTAGTTGAGAGATTAGGGGTTCGAACGTTCCGTTAGGCACATCCCTGAGCAAGGGCTGATGCACGAGACTCGACGCCTTAGGAGTAGTAGAAACCTTTGTGACTCAGAGACACCCCTCTGAGGCACAATTTTCATCCTGTGTTCTCTCTTGTTCCAGGCAGGGTAGCGATTTGCAGCTGGCCTACAGCAGCAGTAAATACTGCTGAGTACTGGCTGAGTGGTATTGGCTGGAGCATTTGACAGTGGGGGAGGTCTACCCATTCCCCACCCACATTTATTCTTGTGTTCCTGGACTCAAGGTTTGAGTAGCCTGTGCATGGGTTTAATATGGGTCCTTACTCCCCCGACTCCCCTTCATGGGCATGTACTCTGAGTCGCAAGCTAGCCAGAGGAGAATTAACATTAGTAAATTTCTGAATGGCAAGTCTGATGCTGAAGGTTAACCTACGCCCACCTACACAACAATGGACACATCCAAGTGGGTTAGATTGCTGGTACACGATGCAAAGAGCAGGAGCCATCCTAGATTTGTGCACCTACCTAGCAGGTAGCTATAATTTGGGTCTAGCAGTAGCTCTAGCCATCCCACCCCAGCCAGCAGAGCAGAGAGGAGAGGGCACCGTGTATCCTCACAGGGTGCTACAGCTCCCATTTTGGTGGGCACTTCTCAGTGCTCCTGGAGGCAGTCTGCCTGAATCAGCCAAAACGTTGTTGGGCACAGCGCCTAGCCTTTATTGTGGGCTTCTGCTGTAGCAGCCTAATAGAGGGGTGTAATGGTCCCCCTGTTGTGGGCAGGGCCAGCAGCCCTCCCTTGCCGTCAATCTCTGAGGGAGGCTACACCTCCCAGCTACAAGGGGTGAAAATGCTGAGCCAGACTGCCAAAAGCCATTAAACTCAAAGAGAGACTCTCAATTCTTGACTTACTCTATTGTGGGCTGTAACACATTGGTCTAATTCAGTTGCCGGGTTTAGTGTGAGGGTGCTGAGTGGTGGTGGTGGCCTGTGATATATAGAGAGGGCAAACCAGATGATCTGCTAGTCCCTTCTGGCCTTAAACTCTATGAATTTATTCAAATAAAAAAGAAAAACCTGAATGATGCAGCATACAGGACAAAGGTAGAATTTTCAAAGACCTCTGCTGGACCTATCTAAATGGCATGTAGGTGTCAAAGCAAATCACCCCTACTCCATTAGTTAGTGTCAAAATATGATTTGCAACATCAGGTACATCAGAGAGATTTAAATTTAAATCCAAAAGTGAGCTTGATCTGGGCCCTAAAATGTACAAGTGCATTTTTCAGCGCCTGCAAAACATGATTCAATGTTTAAAGAAGGCTGATGACTAAGGATCTGATCTTACTCCTGCTACAGTCAATGACAAAATTCTAGTTGATTTTACACGGGAGCAGGAGCAGGGCCTCCCAGTCCTGCAAATAAACTCTCCACACATGCTTCACTGTATGCATGTGAATAGTCCCATTAGCGGCAGTGGGACTATTAAAAGACATGCATCTGCGTATGCAGGACACGGTCTTAGTCATTACATTTTCACATAGAACCAGTTAATATGGCTACTCAAAGAATCCTGCTTGAACCCTGAGTGAAGGGCTCACTTCAGCAGGCTTGTTCATTTCAAAACGTTACTTTTATACTTCAGGAAAATATTGGCCTGAAATCAAAATATGTTTTTATCATGAAGCACCATCTACTGTCGCTCACCACCCTGGCTTCTATGCCTCTTTTAGGCGTGTAACAGGAGCTTCTAATATTCTAAGGAGTGGAATGGGCTGAAGGGCATGCACAACTTGGATGGCAACAATTGAAAATTGACTTAAGCTGGAGCCAGTTTCAGCAGCACAGGGTTTATGTAGATGTGCTAGTTACATAGCTTCCTAAGCCAATTTTCAACACTCTTAGAGTGTCTTCTGATACAGGGCCTGATCCAACTACTATTCAGCTCAGTCTATCTATCTTTTTTTATTTTTTTTATTTTTTTGTAGTAGTAGCTGGATTGAGCCCACAGAGAAAATTTGTCCACAGCTTTGAAATGTGGCCAGGTCCTGTTAAGAAGTTTAAATTGGCATCTCATAAAAATCCAGGCTGAGAGTTTCAGCCTTAGTTTAGAATTTGATTTGGGGTCTGAGCCTGTGAGGTGCTCATTACCCTTAACTCCTGTTGACTATAAAAGGAGCTAAGGATGTTTAGTGCTTCTTAGGGATTGCTCAGTATCTTGCAGGATTGAGCCTTTTGTCCTTAATACTATCCCATTCCTATTATTTCCCTATTGCCCATGGATAATCCCATAGCATTATTCCCATTATGCCACTTGCCATTCCCATTATGTTCTATAACACTGATCTAAACCTATCCTTCATATTTAATTTCCTTAGTAAAAATATATGTATTTTTAATATTATGCACTTATCTGTGCCAGTTGCTTTTATGTAGCTTTCTAAAATGTGCCTTTATTATGCACACACTATTATAATGCAGCTGGACTATTCTACAAATCTGGCTGACGAGAATAGCTCTGAGTACTGGGGGAATCCATATGTCTGAACATTTTTAGCAGGAGTACTGTTACCTGTTTGTAATCATAAAAATATCATTAAACAGCACGTATTAAAACATTACACCATAGGCATCATAGCAACTTACTTGCCTGTCTTATGCAACTGGAATTTTCCCCTTATCCTTAAGCTGGAAGGAAAGTAAAAGGCAATCATAATCAGTTTGTCTTTAGTATCTGCAAGCCACAGAGTGGAGTATTGGGACCTTACAGACCAATGTATTTTCAATTCCTCTTTCTCCTTGATTAATTGCTAAGCTGCTGCACAACACTGGTTTCAAAATAAATTCATCAGTAAACCTTCTTCATTGGCATGGTGATGCTTTCTAGTATCTATGCCACCTGGTGCAGTGACTGGCTCAACACGTGAGCATCACGTGGCAGGAATTCGGTTAAGTCAAAGTTGTTGAATCTCCTTCAGACCTTCCCACACTACCAAACCCCTGCATCAGTCCCCTCCCACCTAACCTCAAACCCCCACTATAGCACACTGAGCTATAGTGATCATTTTGGGCATGTAGAAGCTCGTAGGTCCAATTATTGAAATACTTTGAAGGCTGGATGATGTTTTTAGGCACAGCTCTAAGCAACTGGTTGTGCATAAACTGTACTAGCCCAGAAGATATTCCACTGAAGTACTGTTCCCTCCCTGCTTCCCACCTTGTTCAGGAGGAGGGGGTACAGCAATTTGCTACTAGCCTATGTCAGCATAAATTAAGACATCCTATATAGTGGCTCAATTCTGCTGGCCAGCCCATTGAGGGTGTATGGGGTGGGGACAAAGGTTCCACCCATTCCCTACCCTCTCCAGCCCACCAGCTTCAGAGGCCTGGGAGAATAACCTGCACACATTGCCCACTAACTCCTGAATTTAATCCAAGGTCTGGGTAACACATACAGGTATCCAAGAGGGTTTTCCTTTCCTCACAGACCCCCGTATATGGAGTAGTCCTAGTCATAATGAGAACGATTGGTGTGGGCGAGGAGTGGGAGGAGAGAGAAAAGTACAGCCTGAGGCAGCGAGTCTCAGACCTTGAGTTGACAGACTCTGGCTCAAAGAGCTCATGCTACGGCACTAAAAGTAGCTGCATAGATGTTTGGGCTCTGGATGGACCTTGGGGTGTGATGCACACCTCTCTCCTTAGGCTCAGAGTCTGAAAAGCATAGAATTGTAGGACTGGAAGGGATTTCACAAGATCATCTAGTCCAGCCCTCTGCACTTATGGCAGGACCAAGCATTATCTGGACCATCCCTGTCAAGTGTTTGTCTAGCCTGCTCTTAAAAATCTCCATTGATGAAGAGTCCACCACCTCTGTAGACAATTTGTTCCAGAGCTTAACTACCCTGACAGTTAGGCAGTTTTTCCTAATGTCCAACCTAAACCGCCCTTGCTGCAATTTAAGCCCATTGCTTCTTGTCCTATCCTCAGAGGTAAAGAACAATTTCTTGCTCCTCTTTGTGACAACCTTTTATGTACTTGAAAACTGTAATTTCCCCTCTCAGTCTTCTCTTCTCCTGATAAAACAAACCCAGTTTTTTCAATCTTCCCTCATAGGTCATGTTTTCTAGATCTTTAATCATTTTTGTTGCTTTTCTCTGGACTTTCTCCAATTTGTCCACATCTTTCCTGATTGAGGCCTAATCAATTTGCCCATGTCTTTCCTGGTTGAGGCCTAATCAACGCAGAGTAGTGCTGAAGAATTACTTCTCGTGTCTTGCTTAGAACACTCCTGCTAATACATCTCAGAATATGTTTGCTTTTCTTTGCAACAGTGTGACACTTGACTCATATTTAGCTTGTGATCCACTATGACCGCCAGATTCCTTTTGGCAGTACTCTTTCCTAGGGAGTCATTTCCCAATTTTGCATGTTTGTAACTGATTGTTCCTTCCTAAGTGGAGTACTTTCCATTTATCCTTCTTGAATTTCATCCTGTTTACTTCAGAACATTTCTCCAGTTTGTCCAGATCATTTTGAATTTTAATCCTAGCCTCCAAAGCACTTGCAACCCCTCCCAGCTTGAGATCATCCACAAACTTCATAAGCGTACTCTCTATGCCATTATCTAAATCATTGATGAAGATATTGAATAGAACCAGACCCAGAACTGATCCCTGTGGAACCCACTTGATATGCCTTTTCGAACTTGACTGTGAACCACTGACAACTACTTTCCAGGAATGGTTATCCAACCAGTTACGCACTCACCTTATAGTAGCTCCATCTAGGTTATATTTCCCTAGTTTGTTTATGAGAAGATCATACGAGACAGTATCAAAAGCCTTACTAAAGTCAAGATATACCACATCTACTGCTTTCCCCCATCCACAAGGCTTGTTACTCTGTCAAAGAAAGCTATCAGGTTGGTTTGATATGATTTGTCCTTGACAAATCCATGCTGACTGTCACTTACCACCTTTTTATCTTCTAGGTGTTTTCAAATGGATTGCTTAATTATTTGCTCCATTATCTTTCCAGGTACTGAAGTTAAGATGACTGGTCTGTACTTCCATGGGTTGTCTTTATTTCCCTTCTTATAGATTGGCCTTTATATTTGTCCTTTTCTAGTCCTCTGGAATCTCTCCTGCCTTCCATGACTATTTGAAGATAATCACTAGTGGTTCAGATATCTGCTCAGTCAGTTCCTTGAGTATTCTAGGATGTATTTCATCAGGCCCTGGTGACTTAAAGACATCTAACTTATCTAAGTCATTTTTAACTTGTTCTTTCCTTATTTTAACCTCATATCCTACCTCATTTTCACTGGCATTCACTATATTAGGCATCGAATTTCTACTAAGCTATTCAGTGAAAACTGAAACAAAAAACAAATCTGCCATTTGCTGGGTAGAGGTACCTTCAGAACCCAACAGATGCACTACTTTTTCTTCTTCTTCTGTATAGCTTAAAAACAGCAGTGTTAGATGTCCAAGTCTTCCCTGGCAAATCATTGTATTGCTTCAGTTGACGCAGAGTGGATGGCAGAAATACCATCAGGACAGTTTTCACTGACAAACTAGCCTGGGCACAGCATTCGTTAAGAATGAAATGGAGGATTGGGAGAAGGAGAGAGGGACGGGGCTAGGGAAAAAGCCATGGAGAGAAGCTTAGTTTGCTGGATGTTTTGAGCCCCAAAGCTTTATTGAGGTGCGTAGAAGATATGAAAGGAAAAGGGGGGAAGGATATGTGTTTAATAACGATTGCAATCTGCAAGGTTTTTAATATTTATGGGCACATGACCCACTTCCTTCTTTTCTTACCCTTTTGTCTTATTGTAAGGTTCCTCTGGCCCCAGCTTTTCCACTTTCAGCCAAGCAGCCGAGTCCCTTCACTTATCCTTTCAGGGACCCAAGGAAAGTCAAGTTAGATGTCAGGAGGTACAGCAACCTTTTCTCTGTGATTGGTAGAAGGTGATTTTTCTAGCAGGATGGATTTTCTCTCTCTGCCTTTCCTCTTCTATGTTCTTCTGGCTCCTAAATCTCCTCTCTGACTGCATAGCTCTCCTGCCTCAAACCCCTTTTCTCTACACTCTTCCCTCTGCTCTTCTCCTATCCTTTTCAACTCGCTCCATGGCCCCTCCATACCATGCCTTCTTGGTCTTGGTGCTGCCTCCTCATTCTCCGTGCTTCTTTCTATCCTCATCCCCAATCACATAATGGTAGATTTAGTCATCCATTTAATTTTCCTTGCATTTTTGCATGATCTTCTCATCTCTACAACATAGGAGCTATGCCAAAGTGCTTCCCACATCCCTGCTCCTCTCATCTGACCATCACACTGCTCCCACATCTCCAAGGACTGCAAAGCAAAATAACTACGCATTGGGTGAACAATTGTCTAGGTATCCTGTCTTCCTTTTGTACATTTTAAGGCCAGATGGGACCATTCCGATCATCGAGTCTGACCTCCTACAAAACACAGGCCTTCCAGAGATCGGTTCTCCACACCTGGATAGAAAGCAGCAGCCCTACTTCATACACACCTATTACCATGACCTAATGCATCAAAGGCAGGCTGTTGAGAAAACAAAGCACAGTACTGTTTTATGTAATCTTGCAATAGGACTTTTGATTGTTACTTGCAGAAAATAAAGCAATATAAACTTAAGGAGTGAGAAAATACTACACATACTCTACCACCTCTGAAAAGTTTATTTCACACCGAAGTCAAAAAAGAATTTACATGATCATACACTCACTTCTGGCAAGATTTATTATTATTGTCAATATTTATTTATGTGTAATTCCAAAAGCTGCAAAGTTAAAAATCATACACATCTTTTCTTTTGCTCTTAGATCTGGTCACATGAGCACAACTAGATTTTACCTCCATAAAATCACAATAATGGCCGTCCCATTGCAAAAATAAACAAGTTGTTTTAATGAAAAGAAACTAATACACTGCAGAGAAGGACATAGTTAGGGTATTGCATAGCATTCTCTATTGTCCTAAATGTAACTCCCATTAAAGTTAATGGTGTTTACATCTCTTCCCTAGGGCTTTCTAACACCAGCACTCGGGGATAGTTCATTAGTGTGTCAGATGGGGAACCTGCTGCCCATTGATCCAACAAAACCACTCCCTGAAGCACCTACAGTAACCATCAGAAATTTCTCATCTGAGTACCAACCTGGTCTGACATGTCTTAACTCATAAGATCTGGCAGAATCCCAGCACAAGGTGATGTGATGTCAGGCCACATTTCTATACAGAAAATACATCTTTCTCAGTTCAGTGCACATCACCTTCTTCACTGGCAGTACTTAGCAACCAGGCTGCCAGTGGTTATGCCCCTCTGTGCCTAGACTTAATCCCTCTGAGGGCAGAGGTAGACAACATAGAGGAGATTTGCTTTTGGTTCAACAGACAACATGCTGTTCCAGCCCTAAAAGCCATCCCTCCAAAACCACAGTCTGTGGTCTTTGAGAGAGGATGGAGAATGTAGTGGATGTGCAGCTTACTCTCGTCTATGCTTCCCAGGGTTTTATTGCTCCAGTGTACCCATTCTAAACTGGAAAGTGCGTGGCCCCAAACCTGTATTAATTTAACTCTATTTAATCATGTTGAGCTAATGTAAATGTCCAGAAAGGCTTGGGACCTGCATATTCTTACCCGCTGTCCTAAGCAGCTCAGTTTTAGCGTATCATGCCAACCATGCAAGAAAGCTATGCGTTAGCCAGAGGTGTGTGTGGGAGGAACATGCTCAGAAGAGATTTAAAAGACCCTGCAGACACTGTGTTGTAGAAGTGGCAGAGAACTGAACATATGGCAGACTCCGTAGCAAGAGGTCACAGCACACAAACATGCGGCTGCTTGCACTCTGTGGTGAAACCCACCCACCCAGGTGCCAGGTAGCCCCTATATAGTATCCTCAGGAGTCCACAGAAATACTTGTTTTGCCACAGTGAGTAGTGCATTTCTGCTGATAACAAACTGATTGCTCCAGCTGTCCCTTGCTATTCTGGGCATGGAGGGAGTCTGATTTGCCATGGAGAAGACCCAGCAGGGCCCAGACCCTCTCTCCAAAGCCCCATATAAAGGGAAACCTGAAGGGGTTTTAGGTACAAGGTAGAAGAGGGGCCGTGGAACAAGAGATGGTAGATCTGTGCAGCACCAGCCCTTATTCTGAGCCTAGGTGTCCATGTTTAAATCCAGGATGGGGAGGAGGGGGGCAGGGCAGTACAATTTAGAGTTGTGTTACCTCCCACTGAGACTCTTGTGTGACTGCTACTGAGCAGTCGATGGCAGAGTAGCTCCTGTAGGAGCCATGATGCCAGGAAGATGGTGCCAGAGGAGCAGCAGCCTTCACTCCAAGTCAACTCTTGTCTCCACAGAAAAGTGGTGTGCTCTCCTTGTGGATCCTGGGGGTAGGGGAGGACACAGCATCATCTACTAGAAAACCCTGCCAGGGTAACCCAAGGGGATTCACCTGTCTCCCAGTCCCCTTGTGTGGGTTTTTACACAGGAGGTAGTAATCTAAATTGGAAGCATTAATTTGCTGTCACTTTTCTGTAGTAACTTACTCTGGCTATCCCCCAGTGTAGGGTCTGCAGGGCTTTCCCCTGACTCCACCCACATTTCCTCAGCCGGCATGTTCTCTTGTCTGTGGAGTGTGCCGTTCTTTTGTAGATCCCCTTGCACAAGTCCACCTTTGTGCTGTAAGCTGGCGTGAAGGCAGCATATCAAGTAGGAGGTTTTGGCTTGTGTGTAGAATTTGGAGAGAGGTTTTGTAGTAAGTTGCTACACTTTTTGGCGTGCAGGCCCTGGGAGCATATGGCTCATTGCTTGCAAAATGCTGATATTTTAAATTGGGGGAAGAATAGAGCGTGGCACATTTATTTTACTTCTTCATTGCCACTATTTTTGCCAAAGCTTCCCTTCCTCCTTCCCTATTCTGGATCATACTGTTCCATCCATTTTTAAAGAGAACTTGCCATTAACTTCCAAATGGATGGCATGAGATGGTCCTCATTTAGACATGATAAAGAAGTCTCGTTCTCAGTAATATCCAAGTAGAAATTTCCATCCATTCATAGCTGATAAGAGTATGCAGCAAATGCATGACTAGTTCTGCTCATTCCTGAACTCTGTTTGCAGCTGGCCTTGCTCAGACTTTCAACAAACCTCTTTTCTTTTCCAAGCAATCAAAACTTTATGGACTGTTATTTCCTTCCTCCCAGCTTCCCAAGAGCTAACACCAGCACACTTGAGATGCTGCAAACTTGTCACTTCTACCTTGAACTAGTGGTTGACCTGAGCAGAGAGATGCCAGGAAAAGAAATAGTGTCCTTAAGTACAGGCAGAATAACTGTGCTAATCCAAGCACAGCTCCGTTAAGCCACTACGGTAGCTGTCAAAATGTGGTTGAAATTCCCCCTGTCCCTCCCCTCCACCCCCCGCAAGCCATTTAATGATGATGAAAAGTGCAACATATTGTTTTTTAAAAAGTTAATAAAATAGTAACTAACAGTGACCTGTGAGACATTAATTTACTTGGATTTTCAAAATGCTTTTGATAAGACCCCTCATAAAAGACTATTAAGGAAAATAAATAATCGTAGGGTTAGGGACAAAGTATATGGTGGATTAAAAACTGGTTAAGCAACAGGAAACAAAGGGTTGTAATGAACAGCTGCTTCTCAGGTTGGAGAGAGGTTAATAGTAGGGTAACACCAAAGGTCTGTATTTGGACGAATGTCATTTAATAGATTTGTGATCTGAAAATGGAAGTAGACAGAGCTCGTGATGATGATGATGTTGCATTTCCTTACTTATATTAGCAATCGGTTCTTGAGCAAGTAGACCTATTGAATTTAGTTGGCCTGTGAGTAAAAATTAAGCAGCTGGAAAAGGTTTTCAGAAGTTGTCTTTTGGTTAATAACAACAGTGGAAGATTGTGAAGAACCCCAGGTGTATTTAAATGCACTGGCAAATTGGGCAGCATGATGACAGATTAAATTTATCTGGCATAAGGGTAAGGTAATACATGTAATGAAAAATAGCCTCAACGTTTACCAATAGGGTCCCAGCATGTGGGATCCTTTAAAGAAAGAGACCTAGGAGTCATTTGGGAAAAAATCATTGTTGGCCTAATTCCATCACCCTTATTCAACTGAATAGTGCTTTAATGGACAAGAGATCTAATTTATTTAAATGGTGCAAGACTGGCAGAAGCAGGCCCTAAATTTGTCTGCCCAATGTGTATAAAATAGCAAATAGGATAGTTGGTTGCATTAATAAAAAGGATGTACGACAGAACACATTGTAATGAAATTACAGCAAACAAATCCCTCCACCTTTGTTCTGTCCAGCTTTGGTCCCCTTCCTATAACTAAGAAATGGCTTAAACTGGAAAGACACGGAACACAGATGTTCAGAGCTACAGTGGCACATGAAAGCTCTTATCTTGTGGTAAAATCTCTCCCAGAAAGTGGTGGAAACCTCATCATTGACATGTTTAAAATTCGACAAGATAAGACAGCAAGTGAATGTACAGCAGGGAACAATCCTGCACCCAGAGGCAGAGGATGATAGAACAGGCCTTTTCCACCTCTAGGCTGTATGGGCAAAATTATACCTTTGGCAACCATGCTAGGGAATCACTGAGATGTATAAGGCTTAATGATTGTTTATGGCATAGTGACTCCCAGAGCCTGGAAGAAGGATGATAACCGGCTTTTGCTACAGCTTGTAAAGTTGTGACCTGCATTCTACACACCATAGTTCTGCCCATCCCTGCTGCCTAGCAAAAGCATTGGGAGACATGGCTACACTCTGCCCAGCCAGGTCGCCTTTGTGGAAATACTCACTGGCCACAGTCCCACTTTCACTCCCCAGTGCATGAGGCCAAGTACTGCATCCATCTCCCGCCCACAGCACACACATGTGCCCCTTACATTACATGCATGGCAATATTTCCAGAGCTAGGAGTATTTAGATAAGACAAAAGAAAAGTTAGAGGGAACTAGTCTGAGGAATTCAGTATCATGAACAAGGGAATCCATTACATTAATAGCCAATACATGTTTAATGCTACACCGTAGGGAAACCGCACGTTTATTAGCCAGTTTATGCAATTCACTGTAGCAGGAACTCACTGAATCAAAGACGGTGGCTGAATTTTTTTAAAGGGCTGGATCACTTTGTGACTCATTTGCAGTCATGAAATCTAAAGTAAGGGTAGTTATAGCACCTGCTTGTGGTCATTCGCTGATTCCCCCATGGTCAGGAAGGGCTCACCTCTCCTTGCCCACCCCAGACTCAGCAATAGTTGTATTATGCTTTGTGAAAGTACGGATGGCATCCTGAGAAGCATCAGCTGTCAGCTATGACTAGAGGCTGAATGCTGGACTTGATGGATCAATAATCAAATTAGGAAAATCCAAATTTCCTATAAACCCACAAAGGAGCTCCAGGTAACGCTATTAATGTGGGTGTTTAGACAAACATGCTGTACACACAGCCACCGTAGCTCAGCTTGAGCTATGAGTTTATGAAAGTTTAAAACTAAACAGCTTTTTATAGTTGTATGGCAGCCCACTGAGGACAATCCAACGACTGTAGGAAGTCATGTCAGTTGCATCTTTCCCTCTTTATCACCAAGGCACTAGTGTCCGAAGCACAGCGCTGCAGGGTGCCCTCTTCCACATGAGAACTAAAACCTAAGCACTTGAGCATATTAAATATCACCACATACCTTTGGCAAAAGCTGGGGTGTTTGTCCCAATGTGTTAGCTGAATTCTAACTACAGTTTGTCTCCCTGAATTTGAGTAAATCTGAGTTTCTCATTTACTTTACACTCTGCAAGTTGCTAGTCAGCTTCCATCCTAAACTGATGTGTCATATTGTTAGCATTGGTAATCAATGCTACGTTCTGCTCCAGTGATACCTGCATGTGCATTGCCAGATTGTAACTTTAGTCCTGAGTAAGGGATGGTGAGTTACTCCGTAACTCCTGAGTAAGAGGTGCAGTCCTGAGTAAGCACTGCAACACTCTAGGCGCTACCCCTGTGAGCCAAATTCCCTCCCTGCTTCTCCCTTGTGCCATGGGGGAGAGGTGTAGTTATTTGCTTCTGGCATATACCAGTAATAAATACATGCCCTATAGAGCTGTGCTGGCTAGTGCATTGGTGAGTGGATCACTCCCAGCTCCACTCACCCATCTGTTCTGGGGTTAGAAGGAAATACACATCCACACCCACTTGTTGTGTTCCTGGTAATCTATGCAAATGTATAAGGAGAGTAATAAGAAAAGTAATCTTCCTGCTTCCACCCCTGCATGAGTGTGTAGTCCAAAGTTGCCCTCTAGCCCACAGACTGTAGGAGAGAGCATGCATCTGACAAGTGTATGAAAGAGAACTTTTCTGACAGGGAAGCAACAAGCACCATTTTTTAATAAAATAAGCATTATGGAAGGAGGAATCGTATTGGTTAGACAAAGGTCATGACAGTGAGGCTATGCAGCATAACTGCCCATTACCCAGCTGCCCTGCCCGACATCGTATGCCTGATATATCCAGGTGTGGACACCCACAGGCAGAGTAGGGGACTGGCGTCTATTCCTGTCTCTGACACTAACTTACTGAGCGATCTTGGGCAAGTTACTTGAGCACTCACTGCCTCAGTTTAATCATCTATAAAACAACAAATAATAATCCTTACCTCCCTCCCAGGGTTATGAATTAAGTGCTTCTAAATGAGAGAATGTTTTTAAACACCTTGGGTGCCTGGGCTGAAAGGTAACAGACAAGTAAAAATATTTTTTATTTCAAATGTAAAGTATTAATGACCTTAGCAACTTTTCAGTGCTCACTGGACAGCCAGCAAGCTGTTGAAATTGACAGATTCTGGCTGCCGATTACAGCTCACATGTCCATGGAAATGGACAGGTCAGCAAAAACCGTGTCAAAATTTTACACTCTTATTTTGCCCCCTAATAATAATGATGACCACAATAAGATAGGTAGGTTTCATCTGAGGAACTCAAATCCTTTTGCAAACATTAACTCCATTATATTGCACAATGCTCCTGAGACATAAGCAAAGGGTACAGAGGCGACATTGATTTCAATGGGAGTTAAGCTCCTAAATGCCTTCTGGGTCCAGGAGCCTAAAGGCACTACAAGAGCAGCAGCTACTGTTCAAAAAAGCTGCAAATGAAGCAGCCCTTCATCATCAGCACATCCCACCCACCAACTCTTTCATCTGTCCTGTCTCTCTGCTAGCTGCACTGGCCACCGGTCTCTTCTTCTGTATGTACCGAGTGTTAGGTAGTAACATGAGAGGTCTCCATGCTTGTAAAACTAAATGGGCTCTTTATTAAGGAAACTATTTACAGGGTTGTTACAACTGCGGCAAGCACTCAAGCAATGTGCACACAAACCAGCGTCCTGGTGCCAGCTCCAAACTCTTCCCTCTTGCAACCTGAATCCTCCTCCAAGCTCCAGGCAAGCCGCTACATCCTCCAAGACACTGAATTTTCTGTATGGTTGTCCTCTCCGGAATGCTGTCTCTTAGCTTTGTACCTGAAACACCCCGTTATTGCTTGTCCTGGACAGAGACAGTCAACCATCCAGTGGTTGTGATGTGCACAAACAGGCAGCAAAGGTGAGCCCACCAAACACATTTCTAGCAGCTCCAGAGATAAAAGGCTAGCACACTAGGTCACTGCACTCACTGCCCACTAAGAGTGAAATTCACTTCACCTGCATAAAGACCAAGTGATCACGTTTTATGCAGGTGATATATATCAGGGAGGCAAAATACACCCACCATTTAACTCTGGGAGGATGTTCCCCCCAAAAGACTGGTTAATTTTCCAGTGGCCAACTCAATTGTTAAATTAAGCACCTAATATAAATATGAGAGAGAGAGAGAATTTAACATCCAGCAGCTTTGAAAACCTCTGGTTTACAAGTTTTTCCAAATGGAACCTGAGTTCTCTATCCTGTGCCGCATCATCAAATAAGGCCTCCAGTTGGGGAAGGATAATTAAAATGGCCTTGAGAGACAGCAGCACCCAGGAAGGATCTAAACCTACTGAGTGTCTTCAACTTGCATACATTTCAGCTGGAGCGGAAAGTGTTCAGGCACAGCTTCTCACCTCTTAGGATGAAATTCTAAATGGCCACTGCTGAATGGGAAAATGGCCAGGGATTTCTGAGGCGTGCTCTGAACATTCACTGTATTTAAGGTGGGATTTTCAAAAATGCCTACACAAATCCTATTAACTTCTAAAAACCCGACCCACATAGCCTTAGATCCCAATCCTGCAAACACTTACGCACATGAGTCACCTCACACACACGACTAGACTCGCTGAGTTCAATGGGGCTACTCACATACGGAAAGTTACGCAGGATGGATCACATTAGTCCATATTTATTTAGAGGCACATTGTGAACCTCTGACTCCCATTGGTAAACGGTTATTCACATGAGCAGTGCAATTCACTTTAGTGGGAGTAAGAGGTTCACAGCCTGACCTTTAATGACCACCTACTAACCACTGTAGTTTTATTTTGTTTGTTTGTTTAGGTATTTTTTTGTCTCTGTGTGTAATATTTATCTTTACAGCACAGAAAAAAATTCTCACAATACATGTCACTTACTGGACATCCAACCTGGTGAGAGATACAATGAAAACAATGTGTTATAGTGGTTGTGACCAAAGCAGTGTGTGACCGATCACTACTGGAAAATCTCAAACTCAGATACAAATCATTGGGCTTTTTTTTTTTTTTTTTTTGTGATACATTTGAAACGACCCATGTTGTAAAGGAAACCTGCAATAATGAGATAGTACGAATGAAAAATAAACACTTCACATGTTTTCAAGCAAACAAAGCAGCATAAAGGCATCTGCTGAAACAGGCATTATAATCATATTACTGGAGTGTTGGTATTTTTCTTGCTCCAGCTCAATGGTTTATTTGAGAGAACATTGACTTTTATTTTAATATATTGTTATTAGATATAAGTACATAAGAACCATCATGCTGGGTCAGACCAATGGTCCATCTAGCCCAGTATCTTGTCTTCTACTAGTGCCCAATGCCAGGTGCTTCAGAAGGAATTAATAGAACATGTAATCATCAGTTGGTCCATCCCCTGTCACCCACATACTCTGTTAAAATACCCAGAATCCTTGAGCACCAGTCAATTACAGATTACTCATTGTTATGTATAATAAAGATCAATATTGATACTAGTCTCCAAAATATTTATTATGAGAGGAGCAGATGAAAATGGTTTTCTGACTTCAGTATCTGAGCAGCAGCAAAGGTATCAGCAGGAACAATTCAAGGGCTCTGATGTCAGAGGGGCTGGGTCAATGATCATGGATCCCTTTGCTAGATCAATGCCCAAGACATTCATGCAAATACTTTATAAAGCAAACATACTGTGCTGAACAAGCCATCATGCTTAAAGAAGACCCTCCTCTTTAAGAGGAAGTTTTCAAGTGATATATCCAATACAAGAAAAATATCAAGTGTTCATACAGTATAAGGAGAACAGACATATGATCACTTCTAAATGTAAGATTAAGGCCATGCATATTAGACAACAAACCAATGAGAGGAAATATTACTTACTAGAAACTGTTTGATGGAGTCATCCCCTTCCTTTCCAGCAGTGATTCTTGATACCACAGTTTATCCCTACCTACCAAGAAGCAGGGAGCCAAAAAAAGCAGTCACTTAAAGCTAGTGGAAAGGAAGCAAATAGCAAATTTCCTGAACAAGCGAGAAATAGATCTTTCCTTTTAACTTTTAAAAACTGTTCGTGTGAACCAGTGCTTGTGAAAGATGCAGGACTGGCAGTTCTGGAGACAAGAGTCTTCTATTTTGCCATGGAATAGGTGGCAGCTTTCCTACAGGGTACCATATTCGGAGCCAAGTGAAATGAAAAATATAATACCTCTCCGTAGCCTTGTTTATTCTTTGATCTCTCTGCTAAAAGTGCTCCTGAGGGTACCTGTCAGGGGAGTGTTTTTTTTGTGTGATATGGAAACCTGATGTCTGGGAACTGAACTGATGCCACCAAATTCATTTCACATCAGCCATTATAACTATTAACACGAGCTTCATTTAAACCTGCCACATATTATCAAAACGCTCTATAAGAACTGGAACATGTTACCTAGGGAGGCTGTGGAAGCCCCATAAATGGAGAGTTTTAAGAACAGGTAGCCTGTCAGAGACGGTCTAGGTATATTTAATCCTGCCTCAAGGCAGGGGGCTGCACTTGATGACCTCTTGAGGTCCCTTCCAGTCCTACATTTCTGTGATTCTATAACCCATTATATGCATCATCCACTCACATCCCGCCCCGACAGGGGATATTTATTTGCTATTGCCATGGCAATTGATTTTTTTCCTTAGAAAACACAAAAGGAAGTTTGAGGAAGTCTCTGTTCAAAATCATCTTCCTCTTCCATCACTTGGACCATGTCACTCACCTAGTCAATTTCCTTCTGTGACTTTCATTTGCCTCCTGCATCAAGTTCTTGTGGCTAGTCCTCACTTTCAAAACACTCCATATTTCCACTCCTGCTTTCCTCTCCGGTCAAATTTCTACCTACAATTCCTCCTTTAGTCTTTGGCTCTGCATCAGCCTTGCTGCTTAGCTCCTGCCTTTGAATCTACATGCTTCTGTCTCCAAGGTTTTTTTCATACTGCTCTTTATGCCTGGAACACCCTTCCAGGTCCTATGAATTTATTGACCATGCTCTCCTAATTCAAATTCCTCCTAAAAACATTCCTCTGTAGAGGTTTTCTCTGGTGATCCATCCTGCAACTCAAACTCTAACCACCTCCTTCTCCTCACCCTAACTCAGTCCAGTTCCAACAGACAAGATTGATGAGATACTAAACATATGGACTGTCTGCTTGCCAGAAGGAAACAAACTCCTAGGACTTTTAATTGCCCCTGATCTCACTTACATTATTTTTACACCAGTGTAACTCCATTAATCTCAGTAGAGTTATTCCTGATTTACCCTATTGTAACTGAGCTCAAAAACCAGATCCTTTGCCACTGTTATTGTTTCTCTACTTCATAGTCCATGATTCTTATATGTTCCTCTAAAGTACAGTGATGGTGCTGTGTGGATAGTCATAATAAAATGTGTCGCACTATGACAATAGATTTCACTGCTCACTCATTTTCTTCAGATACCAGCACTACTGTAGGTAGCACACTAGTCAGGAAGTATCATCCAGGTCCCTCTCCATGCAGAATGCTACTCTCAGCTCCATAAATTTAACGTGCATGTGTTGTATACAGAGCTTACAAGGGCGCTTGGAAGAAGGACATGGTGGACTCACACACTAAATCTCTTAAGAAGTCATCCAAATTTTCCTCAAAAAAGTCTGTGTCCTTTTAAAGGTCAAATACAACGCTAAAATGAAAATTGAGTGACATTCCAAAATAAGGACTGACTGCCCTCCACTTCCCATGAGACAAAGGGCAGTAAGCAAAGAATTAAGTTTTAACTTACCTTTTCCAAGTCATTTCTCATCCATTGCAATGAGGTTTCTAGCATCTTTGATGTCAGTGAGTGATGCTTTCTCTGAGATGCTCAGGAAATGAAGTGTCAATAGATTTAACAGAGGGAGAAAAAAATTCAGAGGTTATTTCTGTGCTGAATATTCCCTATAACCAAGGTAGTGGGAGTATTCAGTATATAAAAACTCAGCGTATTTTCCTTTTAGGTCTGCAGTATAACAATGAAATTTTTCCAGCAGAATATGTTTCTGTTTGAAATGTTATTTCATTATAATCAAAATTTTCCCCAAGAATATGACCACTTTGATGTAATTTCATTTGGAAAAAAAAAATTAAAAGTATTAAAAAGACCAAAAATTTCCGTTTCACCCTTATCAGAATAGGACATTTCAATTTTTCATCTCAAAGTGACAATGTATTTAAAATTGTATTTTATTGTATATTATATTATAAATTATAATATAAACATCTTAAAATGTCAAAATCAGAATGAAATGTTTCATAATTATTTAAACGGAAAGTTTTGACTGACTCAAAATGAATTTCTTTTGAAAATTTTGTTCCATAGAAAATGTCAGTATTCTTTAACCTAGTACTCTTTGAAATGGAACTTGGTTAAAGTGCACAAGAGAATTTTTCGTGCACACCAACAGTGTCTACATAGACCAGTTAGTGCGCAATGTGTTAAAGCACTTTTGAAATGACACCCCTGTAGGGTGCATTGCTGCACCAAGTAGACATGCCCTTCCACCACTGTGAAACAGGGATAAATCCAATGAAGTCAGTGGAGTTACAGTGCTATCATTGAAGTCAGTGGAGTTACAGTGCTATAAAACCAGTGTAAGAGAGATCAGAGTCAGTCCCTGTATGTCTACTCTCCATGGCAGAATTAACTGTGGCTTTGGCCACTAGCTAACATTATCTAAAGCAGCATCACAAAGGAAAGAAGTTGAATGGATGGCATTTATAATTATCTTTATTCTCTCATTAACTGGACCACTCTATAAAGACCACAGTAGAAATTGTTTCCAGGGATGATTGATGATGATGTTATTGTTAGAACTATTTTGAGAACCAACATCACTATCACCTATGTGCTTCCAAGCAGGAGAATTGCCTGAATGTTGGTGGTATCCGCTGAGACGCAGAAATCCAGATGGGTAGAATTAAGTCCAGAAGTTGATTGTAAAATCTGACACCCAAAGAATCGAAGGAACTATTTAGTGTGCGTTAATTTTATTCTCCATGTTTATTGCCCAATTACCTCCCACAGCCCAATACTACATCTGAAACAAAAATCTCCCTTGGAAACACTTAACATCGGACTTTTCTGGGGTGTGGAGTATCCACAACTCCAACTGAAGACACTGGACAGTGCCAGGAGACAGGCAATCAGATTGGGAATAGAATAAGTACTGTCAGTTATCCCTCAGAAGACAAAATACTTTCTTTTCAAGACCCTAAAGGTTGAACAAGTTTATCCACTTGTGCCCATTCCCTATTAATTAATTCCATAAAGGAAGCTTCTGTGGAAAATGCAATGGCTTCTTTGTGTGGCTGAAAGAAATAATCATTTTTACCCTAAAGAAGGCAGGAACCTGAAGAAGAGAGATTTCAGCCCCTTCAAACAAAACAGAGGACCTCGTGATCAGGCTCTTGATCTAATTCTGAGCCAAAGAGCTGTCTTGTTCAGCAGATCTGCTCCTCTACCAGGATGGGGAAACCAAGCAACCTGCAGCCTGTCACTTCTATTGGACCTTCCCAGAGCACACTTAGGCAGCAGAATACTGTAGTCTCTAGGCCTGAAGGATTGTGCAAACTGCCTGTTCTAAACACAGCTAGTTAATTACCTGCTCCACTGCACTAGAAAGAATGCTTGAGCCCCCCCAGTAGGGATCAGAAGCCATGAGAACATGCTTTCCCAATCGCCTTACTATTCTGTAAAAGTAGAGGGCATTCATAGGATGGTTGCTGACTGCTAGGAAGTGTCCCCAGCACAAGCTGACTGACATGCCATTCTGAGAGAAGGAGGAGGAAAAGAGAGATTTTCCCATTGGTGGGAGAGTACTCAATAGGGCCAACTCCAAGCATTCAAAATTCATGAAGTAGGCCCCAAAAATTCAGCAGTGGCTTAAAATCAGGAGATTTTAAAAATGAATAAATTGGGGGTGCTACAATTTTGTCTTCTGGTGTCGCTGTCATAAGAGGTCACATTTTCAAGGCTTTTTCTGCAACTGAGAGAGCTATGAATTTTTTTTTTTTTAATGAAAATTGAGATTCTCACATAGTCATATGACTCCAAGTGCTGGGAGTTTAAGAAAAGCATCTGCTATCATGAGACTCATAATAAAGTCATAAGAGTTGACAACACTGAGTACATTCAGACACAACCTTGGCCAAATGTATGGTCATGCATGAGCCCTTTTGTCAGCTACCCTTCCTGGCTGTACAGCTTGGTGTAACCCTCCTCCCCTCACATATACCTCAAATGAAAAAGTGGGGCCAATTAGTAGTTCTGGAGTAAAAGCATGCAAAATACACCATTTTGTGTGGTTTTAATATGAAACTAGCTGAAACTTACTGGTTTAGGCAAAGTTTCACTTTGTGGTTTGGGATATACTGGAAGCTGAAAATCCAAGTGAAACTCAGCAATGTGAATCAGAGCTAAAGAAATCCCTGTGAACAAACACCTCTGAATTTCATACAGGTCTAGAGAAAAGTTCATATGGTTCATAAAAATAAAAGCTTATAGGTTTTTGTAACAATATACATTTGATTTTCTTTTAGAAGCTATGGTCAAAATGTTCCAACTTGAAGGCTCAAAGTTAAGCACACCTAAAATTCATATTTAGGCATCTGAACAGAGGCCTGATTATCAGACATGTGAAGCACTTGAAGTTATTTGCCATTTCAAGTCCACAGGAGTTGAGGGTGCCCAGCACCTATGAAAAACAGGCCACCAGAGTAAGGTATCTAGTTTTAGTCGCCTTTGACATGATCTGTCCCAATATTTAGTCATCTGTGCCCTCAGTGTTCCCTTTGGCTCTCAGGTGAATTCACATACAGCCATATGTTTCAAGTAACAGCTGCTCCTCCATCAGGATAGGGAAACCTGGGGAGATGGTTGATTAAGATACACATTACAAACAGTTCCCTTGGCCCTCTGAGCAGCAGGGTTTCAGCCCATCCTTTCTCCCTTTCATGGATGTGCACAATGCTCTTTCCTCAGTTACTGAACTGTTAAGATATTTAAACTAATATGCTTTACCTGAACATCTCCCTAAATGCAATTGCAATAAATAAATTTTTAAAAACCAGACCTTCCACAATCTCTCCCATCATTCCTTCCTAGTCCTTCCTAAGGCCTCTTCAGATTAAGCCCACCTCAGACGCTCTTCCCAAGCCTCCTACTTGGTCACTTTCTAAAGCTCTCCCCAAATATTACTTTAACCCTGGTTTCCCATCTGCTGAGAGCAGGCCACTACTTGTATAGCAAGTCTGGCTTTCATCTTGTAATCATCTGATCTCTCTACCACATGATCCATTCCCAAAAACCCAGCATTGAAGGGGCAGCATCTCCATAACAGGTGTGCTGGCTGGGTTGGAACTAGGACTAGTCCATTTTTTTCTGTTTGTTTGTTTTTGTTTCACAGAAATTTGCGGTTTGACTAAACATTTTTTCATGGAAAATGTCTGCTTTCTATGGAAAATTTTGACTTTGCTGACAAAACAAAAACCCAGTAAACCAAAGGGTTTTCAGCTCAATACTTTTGGCATTCATTTTTAAGTCAAAATTTTCCACAGAAAATTACAATGAAACTATTTTTATTGAAATTTTCTGAGGCAAAATAAAAAGATTTTCTGACCAGTTGTAGCTGGAACTTTTAATGCCCCAATCATAGCACCCACATTTGAAAATATTGGTGTAGGCGTTAGTGACGTTTTTTTATTGTGTTTTGGATTCTTTGTATTTGCGTGTACATGTATGTTGCTTTATATTTGCTTCATTCTTAAGAAAATCTTAGTGTTTGGGGTATTTTTAAAAGCTACATATTTATATATATTTAACGGGTTTTCAAATCCTTACCATGTAAATATCAAAGATAAAACAATCATCTTTTATTTTGTTTTATTTTTTAACTTTTATTTAGAGAAACATTGTACAATAATATCTCCATCAGCTCTCTCTATGTATCAGGGTGTTAGCATATTACTCAGTGAGCTTCTTTACACTACCCACAACTAATTGTAGCTGTTGATTTTATTATTCTGATTACACGTATTGATCAAACCAGGCATGTCCATCAAATGCTAATATTCAAAAAAATTGGACAGGTGTGCTGGGTTTTAGACATCATTTTGCAAGGGAAAAAGGAAAAAGAAAAAAAATCTGCGAAGCGCTTGTGTTTAACCATTCATTTTTTTTTTGGCAAGTGTATTCTATTACTTTTAAATACATGTAGTAAGGATTCCATGTCTTAATACATCTCTCAATATAAAAACAAAGGCCCAATAACATTTTATACAAGAACTCTTTCTTAAATGTATGCTGCTAAAGCATGCAAATCGCTTACCAATAAATAGGGGCAAATGATAGCAGCATCTTGAAGGATAAGGGAAGTCATCTTGCTCATCAGTCAGATTGATCCCTATACTCCAGGGGTGATTGGACACAACCATCAGCATACTGTAGTTAGTTGTGGAGCAAGCCATTCAGACACCAATGAAAACTTTCAATCAGCATTACCGAGCTCAACATCTGCGCCTTGCAACTGCCAAGTATCCTCCATGTGTTGTTACAGCTGTTGAGCCTACTGCTAAGGAAGACAGAACAGAAGGATGAAAAGAAAGCAGCATCAAGAATGTTCAGCTACTGGAGAACAGTGCCAAGCAGGTATTTAAGTTACACACATGCACAAACTAAGCCCTCGGAGCATGTAAGTTCACTGCAGTTTGCCCACTGAACTCACAATGAAGACAAATCATGTCACTAAGCCACTAGGCAGTTTTCAAGCTATTCTGAATACAGGATCTGCTGAAACCCTAAAATAATATACAAAGCTCAATCCAACGTTGTAAAAATGTTGTTGAAAATAGGATTGAGAAAGGGATGATGGGGATATATGCTTGCATGCGAGTTGAGAACTCAGCATCAAACAGAAAAGGAAGACACAGCAATGCCCCCAACCCCAAAACCAGCAATTTAAAATGTCGGTTTTCATTTTCAGAAAATTTTCTTCATGGACTTTTTAACGAGGGTCTCTCTAGACTTTCAACCTTTTAAAAATTCAATTAGTGAGGTTGCTTGACAGTGATTGTATTTGCGCCTGGTTCTTACAGTTCTAATTCAACTCATATTCTTAGCTTTGTTTACATGTAAGATTTCATGTTTTACACGCAGTTATATTAACCTGGATTATAATTTTATTAAATTCACGTTGGTGATCTCAGCCTTGGTCTTTAGTTAGGCCCCAGTTCAGCAATGCACATGCTTTATTTAAGCATGTGATTAAGTCCGTTCCTATTCATCAAGGCACATAGGGCCTGATCCAATGTTCACGAAGTCAATGGAAAGAGTGCCATTGAGTTCAATAGGCTTTGGGTCAGATCCTGTAGCATGTGGTTAGCTTTAAATACGAGTAGTTCCACTGATGTCAAAGTGATTATTCATCTGCCACTGGAGACTTCTATAGAAAACTGCTGGAAGTGATGTTACTTATTCAGTAGGTTGTGCTCTTCCTTTATAGCAGTATTAAATCAACAAACTGACATAGTGTTGGGGACCCTGTGTTCTTTCAGGCACCATTGGTTTATTAGGGTATCTACATCTTACCTGCCTAAGAGTTAGTGTAGATGTCAAAGGCAACAGGTTCCACATTAGAATAACTAAAGAGAACATAAAGTTCTGTGGACATTTTAGATGAATCTGGTCTGGGACATCTCTGTACAATAATCTTGGAAGAAGACTGAGACTCCCATGCCTGGAAACATTTTTTTCCATTTAAAACCAAATTAATAAGTAACCTCCTATTTGTTTCTACAGAGACAAAGTGTGGTTTCATAAGGCTATTCTCTGAAGCAAAGGAATTTGTGTATTGCAGCAAGCTGTATTGTATTAGGAAATGTTTTTAATGGCGTTTAGTGATTGAAAGCAAGATGCAATAGCTTTACAACAAAGAAGCTTATGATGAAGGTCCTCTGTAATAGCTTTTATATTACTGTAAATCACAATGCTTATGGTTTACTTTTTATTAATGCAAATGAAGTGCAAATCAAATGAAAGCTGACTGTCTATCAACAGGTTGTTTTAAATAGCTGAAAATATATGTATATTGTAGCTTTTAAACAGGAGTTTTTTACTTTAAAATAGTTTTAATGTTTTTATCCATGTAATAGTGCTGGAAAGCCACAAGATGAGAGCAATTTTTAATTCACGCTTATAAGACATGGGTATTTGAAAACCGTCAGAAACTGACTTTTTTCCTCCCTCCCTTTTCATTTTGATTCTTTCACCAGAGATGCCAAGACTAATGCTGTCATGACAGATGGGGAGAGATTGTAGAGCCACTGTACAAAACTTTACTGGAGCAGTGCATCATTAACACATAGTACCTTCAAAATGTGGCCAGGGCAGTATAATTTGTTTGGAACAGTGTCCACTGTATAGAAACTAAAGACCTAATTCTGCTCTCAGGTACTGTATGCAGGATATATTATAATGACCTGACAGCTTTGGTTATAGTGTATGAAAAATAAAACTAAACAAAATAGTACTAATGATGTGAGGTTTACTTTTCTTATTACTACTACTAATGTTCAATAATTTGTGCATTTTCAGTAGGGTTAACAAGCTGGGTGAGGTGAGTCTTTTATTGTGTGGAAGACTCTAAGGTCCCAGCCTAGCAAGCCATTTAAGCACATGTATGACTTTAAGCTTGTGAGTGATCCCACTGGAGGAAATGAGACTACTCATATTCCTGAAAAGCATGCCTGTAAACATTTGCAGGACTGGGGCCTTAATCACGACACTGGAGTTCAGTCTGTGAGGCTACAAAATAATAACACATGGAACTTTTATGTAGGCAGGGTTATAAGGTTGATTTCAACTTAAGAGTAGAACTATTTTAAAAGACATACATTCTAGCCACTAAACAAAGGGGGTGGGGATAGCTTTTTGTTTCACGTGTCCCGAAGGGCTGTAAATAGTTTTTTCCTAGTCTTGATTCTCCTCTGAAGCAATTCATATTAAAATATATCTTCATGATAAGGTACTGCTTTGATACATTGGGATCTGAGCTTCAGCTATGCAGAACCACTCAGACTTTGTAACTGTCAGTGATCCATAGGAAAAAATATTACCCCCCACAATTATCAATATGTTTAAAATAAATGTGGTGCCAGATTAACCACCACTGAGACTTATGCCAGTTCTTTACCCTCAGAACAAATCTGATGTGGTACAGGCAGAGCAAGCTTCCTCTCAATGTTTGGCAATGTGCTTTCAGCCGTGCCCCTAAAAGATTTCTTCTAGGGGTAGCAGGTTGATCTCTTCAAGGGATAATTCAATCTCCATGCTCATTCAGGGCCTGATCCAGGGCCCACTGACAACAATGGAAAGACTCTCATTGACTTCAGTGGGCCTTGGTTCATTTGCCTCTCTGCTGAGATTGCCTCCAAGGATAAAAACAGTAGTGGTTTTTGTGACATGGTGGTTTTTATGAAGAAATGGATGGAGATCATGAGCTCATTTCATGCAGGCCACCAACAGTGTTCAGATGCTAATAGCTGTCAGTTGCTACCATCCTTCATTCACCTCCAAACTAGCAATTTAGAGCTGAAATACTCTGTATCCCTTTACCAATTTGCTAAGCCAATGCAGCCTGCCTTCCCTCCCGACAATCAAATGTTACCCATCTTGCATTCTCTAAAACGTATCTAAATACCTGAGAAATTTTACCTTGGTAAGTCACAGTCTCCATATACAGACAGCAAGCAAGAGAGACAGAGGAGGAAAATTAGACATGTAAGAAGAAAGCAGACAAACATTAGCAGAAATGAAGAACAGCTGCCTGGTCCAAGTAACTGGACTTTGATTGTTACAGTCATTGGGAGAAAGAGAAAGAATGCCAACAGTGACATGAAAATTGATATACTAAATTACACTGCAGTCAACAGTTCAATCAATATCTGGTGAAAACAAACTAAACTTCTGGAAGGACGATAAGAATTTTGTCAGAATGTAGGAAACACACGTGGGAACCAGTTTTCAAACTTGGACACTGAAGTTATTTAAATTGGATGAATGCAAAGTTTGAAAGTGGCAACAAAAACAGTGTCTCAGGTCTAATCAGAGCGGCAGGATTTCCCAGAGGTTAGGATACTAGTCTGAGATTTGGGAGAATGAGGTTCAATTCCCTCTTCTGTCACAGAAGTGACTCTCAATGAGACTTAAGTGCCTCAAGTCACTTTTGAAAATTAAATTCAGCCATCTAAGTCACTTAGGCCTTGCAACGGTGAGCATGGCATGCCTTACTACCTTTAGAAACCTGGGCCTGAGTTCTTCCTGGGAGCTGCTGAGTGTCCTCAGCTCCAAAGGAGGTGCTCAGGATCATGCTTCCAATGCTTCTGATGAGGCTGACCTTCTGGGGCAAAGTAAGGAAGGCAACTGCTTTCCTATTATTCTGTAAGGCAACAGAAAGTCTGCATGCTTTATTAGTAGATACCAGAGAAGCTACTTAGAGATAAGCTCTTGGACTCTGCCAGCTGCTGAAAGGCACACACCTACCCTTGTGTATCACTCTTATATTATTTGGTCATGGGAGAAAATGACCCCTGTTTGAAAAATCTAATTAGTTGTCAAATTGGTCCCTTAATCTGGTTTCATACTGTTAGTTGAGAAGACAAAGAGCCCCCTGATTTAGCTTTCATCAAAAAAGTGGTGTAAGGAATCTAGAAAGCTAGATTTTTCTGGGTTATCTGAAGGGAACTAAGACAGCTCACAATACCAAAAAAAGTACATGTGGGATGCATTCAAATATACAGAAATGCCTCAGTAAGTGAATTATATCAGTTTCATAAAGTCAAGTGAAATGATAGTTTAATGCTATAGATATAGGTTTCCTTCTAAAATATACAGTCTCAACCACAAGTTACTGGGCCAGGATTTACTGGGTGAAACTCTATGGCCTGTGGTATGCCTACATTAGATAATTGCAATGGTCCATTTTGACCTTAAAATCTCTTCGTCTATGAATCTAGAAAGAAAGGTATTTCAGATCTAGTAGGACTTCTCTTCTAAGTGCAATGCAAGCAGCTGATGATGCAATAGTACTTATATGAAGCCAAGTAATATTGTACTTAACAGGAGATGATCACAAGTTAAAAAATATTGTTTTTTTATAATTAACTTTATTCCAAAACTATTAAAAGTAAAGCTTAACTTAGCAGCCACTATAGCTAGAGAATTGTTGCAAATTGCACAGTTGTTCTTGAACAGCTTAATAAAAGGAAACAATTGCTACTTAGGACCAGATTCCAATCCCCTTACCCATGTTGAATAGCACCTTACTTCACAAATTGTCCCACTGAAGTCAGGAGCACAACTTGTGGAGTAAGGCGTTGCCCAATATAAGTCAAGGTATCAGAATCTGGCCCTAAACCAGAGGAACTGAAGACATGTGAAAGGTTTAGACAAACCTGCTGTAGTTTTACACAATGATAGAAGGGATAGACAGCTATTGGAATAGTCTATCTAGCTGTCTAGATATTTATATTGTGTTCATTATCATGGTATCTGGTATCTGCACTGAGAACGTATCTTTGGCAAATATTCTGGATCATTCTCTTAAAATTAAACTATCAAGGCTGGTAAATCTAAAATGAGACCATCAGGTAGCTTCCTCTGAATTCCTCCAGTGGGGATGAGAGGATTAACATACACACACACACACACACACACACACTCCTGCAGAAGCAGCATGGGTCCAGCCCTAAGCAGAACTTGGGGTTCCACATGAGGCAAAGAACTCTGTCTTCATGGAAGGCTTATATTTCCCCATTGTCTCTTGAGCCCCCTGAACCCTCCATACTCTTAGGGAATCCCAAACAAATTGCTGCCCTGGAAGACTTGTTTAAGAGAGATTCTCCAGACTAGAGGAGCTCCTGTTTTACTTTTCGTATTGATTCCTTGCAAGGTTTAGGGGTAGGGAAGATAATGTGCAATCTCCTCATACCCAGCCAATCCTATCTACTTTCCATACACAAATGTGGTCCAAGGAAAGCAAAGAGGACCATTCTGAAGAGGCAGCTGGTTCCCAGTTTTGTGGAGGTTGGTCACAATAGACCCATGAGCAATGTATGCAGTGAGGGACAATCAGGTCCCGGTTATTTTGGGGTCACCCTGTCAGGCAGTAAACCTCTCAGCCATATCACAACCCTTATTTTGGAATCCTCACAGATTTTTCCGGTATCAAAAGGAAATTTACAGATATGTTAGTTTTAGGGTGAGTTAAGTTTTGAACCAGTCAACCTTGACAATGTCTCTTTAACATTTGATTTTTATAGGTCTTTGAATGGCCCCACAGGAATGTTAATGTTATCTGGTTCTTTAAATATATATTACAGATATCAGGTACATATTTTTGATTAACATTTGATGGCTGCTTAGTTTGCCAAGAGCTCACATAAATTTCATGGATGGCTATTTCTGAGCAATATAAATGTAGGAAATCCCTTTTGTTGAGGAGAGATATTAATCACTTCAGCACCTAGGTCCTCCACACCTTTACACCAGAAGATATATTGCTAACGTGTCTACAAGAAGTTGTAAAAAATTAATATCTCTGACTGCTTTCATGACATAATATTTGAAGGAGATGGGGCTGAGATGTAATGGTGTTTTGAAGATTCACTGTCACCTCATGGAGAACTTTGAAAAACTTTCTAACCAGAGAGCGTTCTGATGACTTATTACATCTTCTGTTGTTGGTCCCCTCTCAGCTCCCACCACACACACACACACACACACCCCACTATGTTTTTAGGGCTAGATTGTGTATTTAGATATAGGCCTGAGGAAGACATCATGATTGAACTACCCCAGGCTGGGAGCAGACATGGGAGACACAACAGCAGCACAACACCCATTGTAAGGGAGCAGCAAGTCACTGGGTTGTTCTTATTAAAGCATGGAGAACTTGTATTTAAACACTGACATTATTTTTGTTGAAACTTTATATAACACAGCAGCGAGAAACTTCTCTAAGCTACAGCCCGCCATATTCTGCTCTGGCCTTTGCAATCCAGAACCCCATCTTCCAAAATACAGGATGACCTTTGTTCTCTGCAGCCACCGATATCCTTACATGGCAATGACAACACCACCATACACGTACGACACCCCTTGTGTCAGCTCAGCTGAGCTGCCTGGTGCATTGGGACTGAGAGCTAATCATAGAAATATATGGCTGGAATTGACCTTTAGGACTCTTGAGAAGGGGGCGGGGCAAACTCAGTGAGAATAGGGGTTTAAAAATCCAACTCATAAGCGAGCAGAGGAGCTAGAGAATAGGAGCAACAGAGGAGTTTTGCAAGAGAGTTTAGAGAACGGCCAATAACCCTCTCCCCCCCCCCCCAAAAAAAAAAAAAACCCTCCAATGAACAAACAAACGAAAACCCTGCAAGAGTAAAAAGAATGCAGGCTGAACCCCAGCAGGAGATTGGGGACTATCCAGTTTATTGCACTGAATGCAGCATGTTCAATTACCTGCCTTTTGGGAAGGTGGCATATGTGTGCATTCAGTGCCAGCAGCTCAGGGCCCTCAGAGACCTAATATGAGCTCTTGAGACCAGACATACAGGAGACTCTCAGAGACACAGTAGAGCAGTCCCACCCCCAGTCTGACAGCCTCTGGACTGTTGAGAAGGATGAAACTCGCAGGGAAGGAGAACATTAAGCTGGAGCAGAGGGAAATGATCCCATAGTTGGGACCCTTATTCCAGATGATGTCATGGTATCCTCTCACACTGGATACCTTTCTGGCAGAGGGGACCCCTGTTATTAGAAAGGGACAGGTAATAGTAATGCGGGATTCGATTATCAGAAATATAGATAGTTCAGTTCGTGATGATGAGGGGAACAGCATGGTGAAGTGCCTGCCAGGTGTGAAGGTAGCAGAATTCTTGAGATATTTAGACAGACTTATGTGCAATACTGGGGAGGAGCTGGTGGTTGTGGTACATGTAGGTATTAATGACATAGAAAAAAAGACAGATGAGAGGTCCTGGACTACTAGGCTACGAGGTAAAGGATTAAAGTCCTGGACTACCATGGTAGCATTCTATGAAATGCTTCCAGTTCCACATCCAGGGCCATTTAGCCAGGCAGAACTGCAGGGATGAAACAATGGTGTTCAATGGAGGGGTTTAGGTTTATTAGAAACTGAGGAACCTTTCAGGGAAAGGAAGACCCTATAAAAGAAGGATGGACCCCACCTAAACCCAAACTAAACCAGATTGTTGGCATGTAAAATTAAAGGATTATAGAGAAGTTGTTATGCTAAGGGCTGGGGGGAAACCAACAGGTGCAGAGGAGCATACAGTTCGGACAGAGACATCCCTCTGGAGAGGATTTATTAAAGGGAACTGTGATGAGGTGTCCACCCTATGCAAGGCCTGAAGTGGTAATTTAGGCCAAATAACTTATAGGTCGCACCTGGAGGAAAGCCAGGGAGTGCTAAGGCCTAATTTGTTGATGAAGTCCAGCTGAGAGGAGCTGGACTGGGGTTATAAAGCCAGGAAGTTGGCAGTAGAAAGGAGCTGCAGGGAAGCGTGCTGCAGTCACTCCCTGGGAGTGGAGAGAAGTGTTTGAGGCTATGGGGTTTATTAGTCTGTAGCCACTCCCTGTGAGGAAGGAGTTGGAGCTGGTACATGGGTGAGAGACCAGAAGCTGTAGGAAGGAGTCCACTGATGGAGCAACAGGGTCTGAGGGAAAGCAAACCACAGTTGCCAGGTATAGGGTCCCTGGACTGGAAACCAGAGTACTGGGCAAGCCCAGGTTCCCCTACTGGCCACTGGGGAAGTGGCATCATCAAAACAGTGCATGAGAAGACTACCTGAGACTGTTGTTACAGAAAGACTTTGATACGTGAGAAGGGGAAGACTATAAAATAGTTACCAGTGGTTCACAATCAAGCTGGAAGGGCATATCAAGTGGGGTCCCGCAAGGATCAGTCCTGTGTCTGGTTCTGTTCAATATCTTCATCAATGATTTAAATAGCAGCATAGAGAGTACACTTATAAAGTTCGTGGATGATGCCAAGCTGGGAGGGGTTGCAAGTGATTTGGAGGATAGGATTAAAATTCAAAATGATCTGGACAAACTAGAGAAATGGTCTGAAGTAAATAGGATGAAATTTAATAAGAACAAATGCAACATACTGCACTTAGGAAGGAACAATCAATTGCACACATACAAAATGGGAAATGACTGCCCAGGAAGGAGTACTGAAGAAAGGTTTCTGGGGGTTATAGTGGATCACAAGGTAAATATGAGTCAACAGTGTCACACTGCAAAAAAAGCAAACATTTTGGGACATATCAGCAAGATGGTTGTAAATAAGACTCAAGAAGTAATTCTTGCACTCTAGTTGGTGGTGATAAGGCCTCAACTGGAGTATCATGACCAGTTCTGGATGTCACATTTCATGAAAGATGTGGACAAATTGGAGAACATCTAGAGGAGAGCAACAAAAATGATTCAAGGTCTAGAAGACATGACCTATGAGGAAAGACTGAAAAAACTGGGTTTGGTTAGTCTGGAGAAGAGAAGACTGAAGGGGACATGATAACAGTTTTCAAGTACATAAAAGGTTGTTATAAGGAAGAGGGTGAAAAATTGTTCTTCATCTCTGAGGATTGGACAAGAAGCAATGGCCTTAAATTGCAGCAAGGAAAGTTTAAATTGGACATTAGAAAAAGCTTCCCAGCTGTCAGGGTAGGTAAGCACTGGAACAAATTGCTAAGGGAGGTTGTGGAATCTCTGTCATTGTGGGTTTTTAAGAACAGGTTAGACAAACACCTATCAGGAATGGTCTAGTTATTACTTAGTCCTGCTTTGAGTGCAGGGGACCAGACAGAATGACCTACTGAGGTCCCTTCCTGTCCTACACTTCTATGATTCTATTGTGACCTGACTGGAAGGCAAAGCCTCGAAGTACCCAAATACTCTGAGTTGCAGGGAGTGAGAGAGAGACAGCAGGGTGTGCAGCGAGCAGCAGAAAGGTGCATCAGACCTGAGTGGAGCTCATCCCCAGATGCGGCCACAAGGAGGCTCCCCAAGCAGTGAACAGAAAGCCCTGCCATAATTTGGTGGAGAATGCTGGTACTTGATTGCCTCTGATACAAAGGGACCATTAGAGACTAGAGATTATGGGAGCTCCTCATACACGGGGGAGTGAAGAGACTAAAGCAGTGAACAGGGCAAGGAACAATGGAGCTACCATATGCAGAATCCTTTTTTGCTGAAGGCAAGTGTACTTTCCCAATTTGGGCCCCAGAGTTGCTGCTCCCATCTAAGGGGGGGCCAAGGAGCAACTAAAGGGGACCCAGGCACTGATTATGCAGGTCTTAGAGATCCAACAGAGACAATGGGAAATACAGGCATACCTGCAGGGTTATTTCGCAATGTTGGCCAAAGAGCAAGAAGGTTTGCTTAGGATCCTCTGGGCATAGATTAGCAGATGCTACAAAGGAATGGAAAGAGGTTCTGGGGCTAGAAGGCCAGAGGCTCAGCCCAGAAAATGTTACACCTGCGAGAGGAAGGGACACCTGAAAAGGGAATGTCCCTACATGAATTGGGATAAGAAGGTTTGTCCTGGAGAGGGGAAAGCAGGACAGCTCAGTAAAGTCCTACCTGTTGCAAGAACAGGAAAGGGGAGTGCCTGTTTTTCTTGCAGAGAATTAAGACACATGAAGAAGTATTGTCCTCACACGAAAAAGGATACTAGCCAGGAAAAAGGCAAGGGGTTAATAAAAGACCAGAAGGAAGTGCCAAAGGCCCAGAATGACTGCAAAAAGGTGGTGAATAAGGCCAAAGGGACTGTGAGGGAGAAGAGAGAGGCAAAACTGGAGGAAAGAAGGAGTCCCTCAGAGGCAAAGTTAAAGGATACAGGGACCAATACGGAGACTAACCAGTGTGCAGTGGAAACTCAGACCCTGGGAGAAAGGGTGTTGGGAGAGTCTGCGGAGCAAGGGCAAAAGCTATAAGAAAAATTGTTAGCTACAGAGCAGGCATTACAAGTAGCTGTAAAGGACTTGGAGTTTCAGAAGAAGAAATTCAGAGACCACATGGAAGAGAAAGGAAAACTACTCGTGGTGCTGGACTTGGAACAGGAAAGGGGTGACCTGTGAGCCCATCTCAGACAAATGCTGGCCAGGAAACATACAAGCCCTAACCCTGAGGGTTACAGGCTTGCGGGGAAGGGTGTATGTTGGGGTGTCCCCCTCACACAAGGACTGAAGGAGTATATTAGGCCAATTAACCTATAGGTCACACCTGGAGGAAAACTAGGGAGTGCTAAAGCCTAATTTGCTGATGAAGTCCAGCTGGGAGACGAGCTGGGCTGGGTTTATAAACACAGGGTGCTGGCAACAGAAGGGGGCTCTAGGAAAGCAATCTGCAGCCACTCTCTGGGAGTAGGGTGTTTTGAGGCTACAGGGTTCAGTAGTCTGCAGCTCCTCCCTGAGAGGAAGGAGTTTGAGCTGGTACACGGGGAGCCAGATGCTGCAGGAAGGAGTCCAGAGAGGGAACAACAGGGTTTGAGGGAAAGCAGACCACAATTGCCAGCTATAGTGTCCCTGGACTGAAACCCAGAGTAGTGGGTGGGCCTAGGTTTCCCTATTGGCCACTGGGGAAGTGGCACCATCAGAGCAGTGCATGAGAAGACTGCCTGAAAAGGTGCAGAAGGACTTTGATACTTCAGAAGGTGCAGACTATAGTGACCTGTCCAGCGGGCCAAGCCATGAAACCGAGAACCCTGAGTCACAGGGAATGAGAGAGAGAGAGAGAGAGAGAGAGATGGAAGCGAGCAGCAAAAGGGCATGTCAGACCTGAGTGGAGCTAATTCCAAGATGTGGCCACAAGGAGGTGCCACCAGTGGTGAGTAAGGCACCCTGTGACAGTGATACTCTATATCCTTGTAAAAAGGAGAGGCTAGAAGCTGATAAAGTATGAGCAGGAACTGAAGAGAGATTCAAACAAAAGAGAGTCCCATTCAATTACATCATATAAAGGCCGACAACTAAATATTGACAAATTTTATAAGAGCTTGTATACAAAGCTAGAAGTCTACATGCTAAGATGAATGAACTAGAGTGCCTAGTATTAAATGAGGATAATGATATAATAAGCCTCACATTGGTGGAATGATGATTATCAGTGGGACACAGTAATACTAGAGTAGGTTGCACTGGTGGGGGAAAGCACTGGTACTATATGTGAAAGAAAGCCTAAAATCAAATACAGTAGAAATCTTAAATGAATCAATCGGTACCATAAAATCTCTATGAATAGAAGGTCCATGCTTGACTAATACAAATATAGCAGTAGGAATATAATACTCACAAGGATGGTGATGGTGATTGTGAAATGCTCAGAAGTTTAGAGAGGATACAAAAACAGAAAACTCAATAATTTCAATTATACCCATATTGGTCTGGGTATATGGGAACATGTCACCTCAGGATGGGACGCAGAGATAAAACTTCTAGACACCATTAATAACTATTTCTTGGAGCAGCTAGTCCTGGAACCCACAAGGGCAGAGGCAATTCTTGATTTAGTCCTAAGTGGCACACAGGATCCAGCACAAGAGGTGAATATAGCTGCACTGCTGAGTAATAGTGACCATAATATAATTAAATTTAATATCTTGGGGGGGGAGGTGGTAATACCAAAGAAACTCACCACAGTAATATTTAACTTCAGAAAGGGGAACAATACAGAAATGAGGGGACCAGTTAAACAGAAATTAAAAGGAACAGTAACAAGATTGAAATGCCTGCAAGCTGCATGGAACCTTTTAAAAACACCATAACAGAGACTCATTCTTTTTATAACCCAAATAAAAAAAAAATGTAAGAAGACCAAAAAAATGCCAGCATGGGTAAGCAGAGTAAAAGAGCTGGTTAGAGGCAAAAAGACATCCTTTGCAAATTGAAAGTCAAATTCTACTGAGGAAAATAGAAAGGAGCATAAGCTCTGGGTAAAAGTCAAGGGTAAAAGTAAAATTAGGCAGGCCTCAAAAGAATTTGAAAAGGAAATAGCAAAACCCACAAATTAATAGCAATTTTTTAAATTATATCAAAGCAGAAAGCCTGTCAAAACAATCAGTGGGGCCACTGAACAACCATGGTGCTAAAGTAGCACTCAAGGAAGACAAAGCTGTTGCAGAGAAGCTAAATGAATTCTTTGCATTGGTCTTCACTGCAGAGGCTGTGAGGCAGATTTCCCACACCTGAGCCATTCTTTTCAGGTGACAAATCTGAGGAACTGTCCCAGATTGAGGTGTCTATAGAGGATGTTTTGGAACAAATTGATAAATTAAACAGTAATATGTCACCAGAAGCAGATGATATTCACCCAAGAGTTCTGATGGATCTCAAATATGAAATTGCAGAACTACTAACTGTGGTATGTAACCTATCACTTAAATCGGGCGCCATACCAAATATCTGGCAGATAGCTAATGAAACACCTATTTTTGAAAGGCTCCAGAAGCAATCCTGACAATTACAAGCCAGTAAGACTAACTTCAGTATGAGGCAAAATTGTTGAAATTATAGTAAAGAACAGAATTATCAAACACATAGATGGACACAATATGTTAAGGAAGAGTCAAAATAGCTTATGTAAAGAGAAATCATGCCTCAACAATTTATTAGAACTCTTTGAGGATGCTGACAAGCATGTAGACAAAGGTGATCCAGTGGGTATAGTATACCTGGACTTTCAGAAAGTCTTTGACAATGTCCTTTAACAAAGGCTCTGAAGGAAAGCAAGCTGTCATGGAATAAGAGGGAAGGTCCTTTCATTGATCAATAACTGGTTAAAAGATAGGAAACAAAGGGTTGGAAAAAATGGTCAATTTTCACAGTGGAGAGCGGTAAATAGCAGATACACCCAAGAATCTGCACTAGGACCTGTTCTGTTCAACGTATTCATAAATGATCTGGAAAAAGGGGTAAACAGTGAGATGGCAAAGTTTGTACACAATACAAAAATACTTAATAATTAAAGTCCAAAGCTGACTGTGAAGAGTTACAGAGGGATCTCACAAAACTGGGTGTCTGGGCAACAAAATCGCAAGTGAAATTCAATGTTGATAAATGCAAAATAATGCACATTGGAAAACTTAATCCCAAGTAGACATACAAAATGATGGGGTCTAAATTAGCGGTTACCACTCAAGAAAGTGATCTTGGAGTCATTGTGAATAGTTATCTGAAAACAGCTGCTCCATGTGCAAAAAAGCAAACAGAATGTTAGGAACCATTAGGAAAAGGACAGATAATAAAACAAAAAAAATCATAATGCCACTATATAAATCCATGGGACACCCACACCTTGAATAGTGCATACGGTTCTGATTACCCCATTTTTAAAAAAGGTACATTAGAATAGGAAAATGTACAGAGAGAGACAACAAAAATTATTAGGGTTATGAAACAGCTCCCATATGAGGCGAGATTAAAAAACTGGGACTGTTCATCTTAAAAAAGAGATGACTAAGGGGAGATAAAATAAAGGTCTATAAAATCATGAATGGGGTAGAGAAAGTGAATAAGGAATTATTTACCCCTTCACGTAACACAAGAACCAGGCGTCACCCAATGAAATTAAAAGGCAGCAGGTTTGAAACAAACATAAGGAAATATTTCTTTACACGTCTGTGGTGAGTGGATGTGGCCTCCCTCTGAAACTGACAGGGCGGAGCCAGAGACTGCCTGTCTACCTGTCCAGAAGCGAGGGGGCAGGACAGGAAGTATAAAGGAGAGGCCCAGGAGTTCAGTTGGTGGCCAGCTCCCGGAGGGAAAGGACGTCCCTCCCCGCTCTCCAGAGCTGCCTGTGGCCTGGTACCCAGGTAAGCGGACCAGGGCCTGGGTCCGGGCGCCAGTGAATGAGCAGTGGGTGGCGTGGGTCCCAGAGGTACCCCCGGAGCCAAACACCCCACCAGAACCAGTAATTCAGAGGGGCCAGGACAAGGAGGAATTGCCGGATGCGGACAAGGAGGAGGTGGTCATACCAGGGCCAGAGTTGGAGGAGTTGCCCTTGGAGTTGCCAGAAGCCAACCACGAGGCGTGGGCCCTGACAGGTCTGGACCTGGAGGAATTGTCCCCCACTGACCTCCCCGACAAACTGCCCGACCTACCACCCCCCAACGACATCGAGGGGTTCTGCAACCTGCCCCGGGTGACTACCCTGACGAGGTCGACTGGACAGTGGCACACCAGGTACCCAAGGGGAAGGGGGCAGGAAGTAGCCCAGGGGAAGGGTCACCTGGTCTGGGGACTGGGGGGCCGGACAGTGAGTCAGCACGTTGTGGTTGGAACACCACTGATTCCGTGGCATACCCCTCTGCCACGGCTAGGGACCTGGCCTGGGATGCAGTGGAGTTAGGTGGGCCTGCGTCCCCCTCCCGCTTCCCTGACCACCCAGGGGGCCTCTGGACTGGTTGCAGCCCCGCCGGGGACCTCTGGACTGGTTGCTGCCTATTGGAGCTTGGGCTATTGCCTTTGGGCTGCCGCGCCTGAGCCTGGAGACTGTTTCCCTGCCCTGGGCTGGGCCAACCCCTGTCAGAGCAGGGTAGGGAGTGGGTGTGGCCTCCCTCCGAAACTGAGAGAGAGGGACGGCCACCTGCCCTACAACGTCCCAGAGTCAACTTGTTGAACTCCTTGCCAGGGGATGTTGTGAAGGCCAAAAGTATAACTGGGTTTAAAAAAAAATTAGATAAGTTCATGGTGGATAGGTCCATCAATGGCTATTAGCCAATATGATCAGGGACGACCTCATACTCTTACTGCTAGATGCTGGGACTGGACGATAGGGGATGGATCACTCAATAATTGTCCTGTTCTGTTCATTCCCTCTGAAGCTTCTGGCACTGGCCACCGTCAAAGACAGGGTACTGAGCTGGGTGGATAATTGGTCTGACCAAGTATGGCCATTTTTATGTTCTTACGACCTCAAGAAGTCATCCCGTTCATCCCCCTGCACTGAGGAAAGATTAAGTATACCTAGACCATCCTTGACAGCTGTCTGTTTATCCTGTTCTTAAAAATCTCCCACGACAGGGATTTCACAACCTCCCTAGGTAACCTGTTCCAGTGCTTAACTCTCTTCATAGCTAGAAAGTTTCATAATATACAACTTAAATCTCCCTTAGTGCACACTCAGCTGATTACTTCTTGTCCTAGCCTTGGTGAACATGGAGAATAATTGATCACTGTCCTCCACCCATTCCCCAACCATTCTTCACTTACCTGCTTCAAGGTGGGAGTAAAGATACTGGCTCTATACCCATGGCCCGACATCTAAGTAGCAGACACAGATGTGTAGGAGGATGTAGCTCAAACATTCACCAAATCGTGGTCTAGCCTATAATCACTAAGGACATTTGTGCCATATTGTCACAGCTGAGGTTCATAGAGGTGCTCAAACTCTTCATGTAAGTAAGAGAGATATGCTGGTAGGACATGATCCACATTGGAATTTACTCCTTCCTCACTGCAAAAAAAACCTTCACATGTGTTAACCTGTGCACATGCTGCAAGGGACACCTATTTTCCTGGCTATTTCAGGAGTTGGTTAAAGGGCTGGGTTCTAGGGACTGCTGTAAAGAGGGTTTATTGTATCATTTTGTCTGCTGTATATTTATTCATTTGTTGGCAGGTGTTACCATGCCTCAGTGGGTCACAGCTGAGGATATCAGGTTCGGGACAAACTGCTGAGAAATGGGGCAGACCCACCCCAGCCTGGTGGTTATTCTTCTATAAGATATACCAGACCAGCAACAAAAGTACACTTCTTTCTCACCACACTGGTTATCAAGTCAGAAAAGCAGTCTCCTTAGATATCTCAGGCCTTATTTCACCACCCAGACAGTAGACTTTATGATGAGTGGTTATTTAAAAACAATTTCATCAAACAAAGGGCTCTTCCAATCCCAAGAGATCAGCCACAGCGTCAAGGCAATATATAACTCATGTTACCCAATAATCACACGGCTGCCAATCCTTTAGTATCTAATATCTAAAGGTTTATTCATAGTGAAGAAGAAAGAAGAGATGGTTAAAATGGTGAAAAAATAACATGCATACAATTATTGCAATTCCTGAATTAGGTCTGTGGTAGTGGTGGAATAAACTGCCAAATTGCAAAGTCTCAGAAAATTACCCAAACAGCTTGGGGGTTCATCAGTCCTCATTTAAAGCTTTCTTCTTAGAAATCTAGTCCAGAGAAATGAAGCAGAAGATGAAGACAAGATGGAGATAGTGCAGCTGCTTTATATACCTTCTCCCATGTGGGTGGATGCTTTCAGTCTCAGTTTGTGGAAAATTACAAGCCCAAAATGGAGTCCAGGGTCACATGAGCAAGTCACATGTCCTTGCATACTTTGTTGAGTGATAGGAGCAGCCATTGTCCATATTCTGGCTGAAACGTTCACAGAGAGGCCTATCGGGACAGGCTTCTTCTATGGTCTGTTGTGTGAGCTAGGTGTCCTTAAATGGGCCATTAACTTGCATAATCCATTCACAATGTATATTTTACCTGGTGGGTGTTACTCAGGAATGCAGCATATGTGCAGGATGCCAGTACATAGTCAATATCTATAACTTTAGATACAAAAATCTATATTTCAGATGCAAAATGATATATGCATATAAACAGGATAATCATACTGAGCAAATCATAACTTCTCCATTGACACCTTACATGACATACTTTGTATAAATTTAGTTGCAATTGTATAACAGTGGTAGCAACAATGTTATATATGATTATCATACAACATCACAGCGGGCTAAGCAGACCATTTTAAGTTTATTGTGGGCATAAATTATGGAAAGGAGCCCAAAACATAGGATTAACATCTTTTTATAATCAAATAAAAATAAACATTTCCACAACAACTTATTTCAGTCCAATCATTTCACAAAGCAGCCCAAACCTGCCAGGGCCATTGAATTTATCCTTTGAGTCTGCAGAGAGAACACCAAAGACATTACTCACACTGCGACAACTTTTGATCTCAATCAAGGTAGGTTGAATCATACCCAGTGACTTAAGGGGTGATAGACTCCTTATCCCATTAAAAGCCTCCGAGCCAATGAGTTCCCCAGGATTACCTATCTATTATATGTTATGGGCTACCTCCAAGGTCTAATGACAACTCAATAAATTGCCATATGTGGATCAGAGGCTGGGAATAAGCTTGGTGCCTCTCTCCCCAGGCAGCAAACCACTCTGACTAACCCAGTAGTGAAGTTGAGAGACTCCAGAAATAGCAGTGTCCAGTCTTTCCTAGCTAGCAGGACAAGTCAGTTAGACACGGGGCCTTTAAATGGGAGAAGTGAACTAGATATGACAAAAGGGAGAATTCCAGATTACTCTCCTCTCTAAACCACCCAGAGCTGTCAGGGATTCGGTTAAACTAGGCTCAATGTCTAGTATCTTGGAAATAGTTGAGTGAGCCTCATTTGAAGCTGATGTCTACAGGAGCCCAGCTCTTGCATTCACTGTATTTCTCATATGCTTTCCCACATGCCTGAGACCATTCAACAGTGAAAATGAATTGCAACACTTTCTGAACATTTTGCAGTTATTTCTTTCAGTGTTCATTTCATTTAAATGCAAGGGCACAAATCCTAGTTTATGTCATAATAGATGGACAACAATAATACAATTTAACAAAAATAAAATACTAAACAGCACTACATGTTGACAGAGTTGTGATGGATAAAATTTAGAGTGTTTTGATGGTTTAGATCTTCAAAACATATCTGGCAAATACACAAAGTGACAAATGTATTTAAAGATCTATGCCATTCAAACGATTCTACCACATGTCTGTTTTGGATTTTTCCTGACTAAATGTGGGAATATGGGCAAAAATTCATTTGCCTATTGTGTTCTTTAAACAAAAAGTGTCTGCATCACAGATGGCATGTCAGTGCCACCTGACATCAGTGGATATACATTTCAAAAGTGAGAGGTATGTAAAGTGTCTAGTGAATTTTTTTCAGATCCCGCTGAATGAGAATTCTGTCCCCTAAAAAAAATGTATTATTTGCATTCCAGAGCTTTACATACCTCTGCCCTAGCTGAAGTAATCTGTGTTTAGGATCTAAAGGGCAGATTCTGATCTCAGTTACAATTATGTAAAAAATGAGTAACTTCTTTGATTTCAATTGGGTTATTCTGGAGTGATATACACATTTCACTGAGATGGAATCTGCCTCCTAGTTTTTACATAATCTATATATTTTGTTCCCTCTTTTCCTTTTATTTGTCACAATAAGCTACCTCCTTTGCTGATTATATTTTATTTGTTGAATGTATTCATATTCTCAGTCCATCTGCTAAAAGTATCCTATTTAAAAAAAGATGGCATCATTAGCCACCCTTTTTCGCTATAAAGAAAGGAGCAGTTCCCATATTTTTACCCAGTTCAGTGGATGCACTAATCTTGCTGAACACTTCAGTTTAGATGGTATATCAATGAGGCATTCAAACAGAGCAGTTTATACACAAAAATTCTGTCTGCTTTGTAAAAGATTATCCTTTTATAAACACTGCGGAAAACATAAAAGCAAATAGGGGACAGCACATAGGACAGGAAAGATCTTAGCAGGGAGATTAATACTGAATGGGTCAAAATGAATGGTGCTTACCAAAACGAGGTCCAGATACTTTGGCTGCAGTGAAACATAAATAATGGGAATGACACATCGTTTATTCGGGATAATGAGTTGATCCGAAGTAGGGGCCTAGAACAAGAGATTAAAGATTAAATATCCATCTCCTGATGAATATCAGTAGCAAACTTTAACCTTTTCCTTCCAAAAGCACAATTTCTTTGAACATGTCAGCGCAACACAGTGAAAAAATGAGCTAACGAAAACTTAAATCACATTCTTATCTTAGCCTGTAGGAAAACACTGCTTCATATTTTAAGACACAGAATTGTATTTTTATTTCCAGGCTTGTAAATCTTTCAGCATAATTATTTGAGAAGAAAAAGATTTTGTTTGATGTTTGGCATTATGAAAATCTGACTTTTGCTTTCATTGCTTACATTTTAGATATCTGCAATAACTGAAGAAATAACATACCACCTTGAACATTCACTTTGGTTGAAAAATAATAACAAAAGGCAGCCTGCTGGAAAAGCACAGCATACCACATGCTGAATATGAGTCTTGAATGCAAGGAGGACTTGGATGGTATCGTGAGTTTGGATCAGTAAGGATTGGAAGTGTAGTGAAATGGGGACAGGTACAGGCCACTGGGGATAGGGAACTGACTATACTATAGTACTGGCAACTTATCCCAGACTGGTCAATTAGTGGCCCTTCTAGCCTAAGATGCTGTACTGCAACTGAGGCAGAAGACATAGGACAAGTGGGAATCTGGATAACTGTGGCTTGCCCAGAACTTGAAACAGAGCAGCTGCTGATTGCGTTCAGCCAGCCAAGACCAGCATTGTGGTTTGTTGCTGATGGATGGCTGCCTCCTGCAAAAGTGATAAAACTGGGGAGGAGGGTTTTTTTAAAAAAAACCCAGGGCCAGTATGGAAGGGTCTGTTAAGCAGCCTTTCACCAGCTTTATGAAAATGGGTTCACAAATGAAACAAGTTTGGTGGTTTCATTCTATTCTTCAGGGACTGTTTTGTCCAGGTGCCAAACCAACATGCATGTTCAGTTGGCAGTTTCTCCACAGGAGAGGCCCAGAATTATGAGCTGTGGAAAAGTATCCATTTTACTTGGTAAATATTTGCATGCAAAAACTGATATTCCCGCAGGTTTTTGTGAGACTCTGAATTTGCTAAAGGGAAGAATTTTGGGGGGTTTGCTGCACCAATTTTTATGGAAAATGACGTCTCTCTCCCTTTCACACATGCTCACATGCACACACATGCACACACATTGTAAAATTCAATAAGGGCATGATCCTGGCAGGTGCTTGAATTGACTGACGTGGTGGCTTGTGAGGCACTGAGCACCTTTCTGGGGACACTTAACACCTCACAGGATCAAGCCCTAAATTTTGCAAAATTCAGTAGTTGCAAGAGGGTAAAAATATCACCATTTCATGAGGTCATTTTTCTCTCTGAAAATAGGAAGATTTTGCCTTGATCAAAATCATGATACTTTTTTACACCTCTTCCCCAAGATGAAAACTCACCATTTTCACCATAAACCTGTTTGCTTATTACTTCAAGTAAAATCACCATCTTGTCTAATATTTTGCTGTCTCCCTTCTTCTCCACGACATGAAATACAAATTTCTTGTCCTCGTATTCAAGGCCTTGCATAATATCCTTCTCATTCGCCCATGTCTATTCCTATCACCTTCACCCATCTCCTTTCTTGCCCAGAGATGGGAGGCCTGATGTCCCATTTGTCTATTTCTCCTACATCTGTCTTAGCACTTTCTACCATACTACCCTCTTTGCAGGCAACATCCTTCCTGATCTGCTTTGTAAAGCCATTCCTCTGTCCTCATTCTAAACCCTCTTGAAGACAGACTTCTTCTGTGACACCTACAAGGAAATAACTAATTAAGTCATCTACTGATTGACTTAGTGTATTTATCTTTTGGATGCCCTTTGCTGAGAAAAGGGGATCCTAGATTTCAAGGAAGGTGTATACAACACTGGAAATGAGGTTTGGGATTGCTCTGGAGATCGAATGACGAAGGGGGTGAAAATTAACAACTGTGTAACTAAAAAAACATGTGCCTTGTGTCACCTTGGTCACTTGGAACCAGATTCTGCCATCTTTGTTCACATTGTATAGCACCTTGCTCCAAGAATAGCCCCACTGATATCAGTGGGACAGATTCTGACACCCTTGCTCACAATGAGGACTATTCCTGGAGCAAGGTACTACTTGCCATGCCCAAGGGTAGCAGAATCTGGCACAATGAGCAAGGTACTATTCAATCTATGAGTGGCAGATTCTGGCCCTTTGCTTGTATGTTGTATTCCTTTCCAGCACCCTTTGTGTGTTTCCATCTTTGTAGATTTACACGCTCCCATGCCTTTTGGCTAAGATTAAGTGTATGGGATCCCGGCTGCCTGGTACTCTCAGCCCTCTTCAACAAATGCTAACAGTTCTGCCGGACTCCCAGCTCCTGGAATAAGGCCATGATGTGTGCTCATCTATAAGAAAGGTGAACGAGACGACCCCAGCAACTGAAGACCCATCTCCCTCTGCTCTATAATGTACAAGCTGTATTCCAGCTGCCTGGTGGCCAGGATCACAGACTGGTCGTGAATGGGGGAGCCATCAGCTCTGTCCAGAAGGGCTTTGTGTCCTGCGAAGACTGCTATCAGTACAACTTCGTCCTTCAAACTGCCATTCAAATGGCCAGGAGGGCACAGAGGCACAGAAGGCACCATAACATGGCTTGACCTGGCTAATGCCTTTGGCTCCATGCTCCACCAGCACATTTTCTCCATTCTTCATGAGTATGGGATGCTTCCTCCATCTAATCCAGGAACTGCTCAACACCACCAGCCAAGCTGCTGACTGGATGGGACTCTGCCTCAATGCCAGGAAGTGCACATCCCTCCACATAGATGGCAGCAAAAGGGAGTTGGTCCAGATGACATCATTCTGGATCTAGGGCAAGCCTATAATCTCCCTCCAAGATGGACAAGCATACCAACATCTCAGCACTCCCATGGGTTTCCGCATCCAGCAGATGCCCAAAGACACCATGGCAGAGATCCTACAGGACACGGCCAAGATCAACACCACCCTGCTAGCACCATGGGAGAAGATCAATGCCCTGAACACCTTCTTGATCCCCCATATCTCAATCATCCTGAAGGGATCTGCTGTGGTGAAGGTGCCTCTCAACAAGGCAGACAGCACCATAAGGCAGCTCATGAAGAAGTGGATGTTTCTTCCCCAGAAGGCCAGTAACAAGCTGGTGAACATCGCACACAGGCAGGGTGGCACCAGCGTCTCTCACATGGGCAACCTGTGCGACATCGCATTGATCACCCATGTGTTCTACCTCCTAACATGCCCAGATGCCACGATGAGGAACATCATGGCAAGCGCCATGCGACATTGTCATGAAGCGACTCAGCAGAACCCCTTCCAGCCAAGCTGTCACCACATACATGAGCAGTTCCCTGAGTGGCGAATTTGGACAGGATGGGAGTGACTTTGCTTCGCTTTGGACCTGCGCCTGCAGCACCTCGCAAAAGCTGGAGAAGAGCATCGGCTGCCACTGGACATGGTGTGAGGAATGTCAAGAACTGGGACTCCTGGTGCCACAGGTCAAAAACACTGAGCACACGATCGTCACCCCGAGAGCCAGCAGCATTCTGGAAAGGATCCTGAAGGATGCTGTCCACACGCAGTACATAGAAAATCTCAAGCGGAAGCTGGACCAGGGCAAGGCCTTTGAGGTGATGTGCAAGTGGGATGCCAGCAACCACTTCCTCTCAGGGGTAGCTTCATCCGATTCACCAACTGGAGGTTCATCCACCGAGCCCGGTTCAACTGCATCCAGCTGAACAGAGCCGTCTGCCATGGGAATCGAGAAAAGCGATGCAGGAAGCGCAGCTATGCCAATGAGACCTTGCCCCACATCCTGTGTAGCTGCAAGCCCCACTCCAGAGCCTAGCAGCTGCACCACAGCGCCATTCAAAATTTCCTGGTGAAAGCCCTCCCATCAACCGTGGGGAAGGTGGCGGTGAACTCCACTGTCCCTGGAACAGATAGTCAGCTGCGACCGGACATCATCATCAATGATGAGGAAGAGAAGAGGATCCTCATGGTGGATGCCATGGTCTCCTTCGAGAACACAATCCTAGCCTTCCACGATGCCCAAGTTCATAAGGAAGAGAAGTATGCCCCCCTGGCCGAAGCCTTGAGAGCAAAGGGCTACAAGGTACAAATGCACACATTGATCATCGGAGCTCCGGGTGCATGGGACCCCAGCAATGAGTGCATGCTCAGATCAAGGGGAAGGCTTTAACTTATCTTTGTAGCAACCTGAATCTGGGACTTCCAGTCTGGTCCCAGTTGCGACTGAGAGCTTCTCTCAGCTTGTAACTACACAGTGGCTGGGAAGGTGCTTCCCAGCATGGGCAGACAGACATGTGCTAGCTCTGCTTGAGCTAGTGTGCTAAAAATAGCAGTGTGGCTGAGGCAGCATAGGCACCAGCCACCTGAGTACAAACCTACCTGAACTCCCTGGTTACGTACACACCCCCTGCCGTGGGGGCAGTGCTTCAAATTACAGTGGAGCTGAGCCCAGGGCTGGGCCCCCTTACTACTTTTACGGGCTCCCTGTCTCATAGTCCCAGTCTCACTACTGTTTAAATTAACACAAGTCACTTGACATGCAGGGTCCCTCCTACTTTTTCGCCTTTATTTGAGCATTGGGCAAAGATTGGGACAGTATAGAGCTGTTATGACTGCTCTACACCACCTGGGGAGTTCCCTTTACACAAGAGAAATCCTCTGGGCGTTTTATTTGTGGCTGCTTTGGGCACCTCAATAGAGCCAGAAATGCGCTCCCATACACCCCCTCATTGTACCTTTCTTTCTACTGTCTGCACCTCTCAAATAAATCCTTACTGGGAAAAATGCATCCTTCTAGAGCTTCCATCTGCATATCACAAAGGATATATTGAGATCAAGATGGAAATACTGTATAGTGGGCACAGGGATATTTGTGCTGCATCATAAGCACATCCAGTACAAGAGATACCAGTGTTGAGACCAAGCAGATATTATTTGCACCAGCACAAGACCTGGTATATAATTCTCCAAAACAGAGAATGATGAAAGGTGTCAGCAGGGAACAACTGATTTCTAGTATTCCTTTGCCTCGCAAACTGCATATTGTAATTGCACAGAAGAAGCAGACCTAGGACAAACCCAGTGTCATTAGGAATCCAAGCAGGTGGGAAGTACTATAGCTGTCATGGATCCCCTGAAGCCTCTGTATTTTTAAGAGTTGTACAGAACAGCTATAATTGACACAATAGGAAAGGACATCCCAGTGAATGTGCTGAAAATGTGAAGATGCTCATGGACATGAAGTTGCTCATCTTACTGCACGCTGACAGCCACTCAGTGAAACATCTCGCCACAGGAATGTTGCAAGATTTCTAATATGTTCAGTTGGAAATGCGTGAGATTCTTTTACCTACCCTACAAAGAGGCCAATTTATTTATCCCCAAAAATTCATGGCATCACAGTATACTGGGGATGACACAATTACAGCAAGATCCTCTAGCTGTTTTGTACTTCACTGCCAGCCAGCATAATCTTGCAGAATACCTAGTTTAAATGGACCTGGAAAGATCACCCCAATGTAAAGATAATCTCTGGAGGCATACAGAGGACATCACTAAGGGCTAGTCTACACTAGAAGAGCTACAGTGGCGCAGCTGCTGCATCTGGTGAAGGCATTCTATGTCAATGGAGGAGAGCTCTCCCGTTGGCATAAAAGGGTCAACTCCGTGCAAGGCAGTAGCTATGTTGGCGGAAGAAGCTCTCCCACAGACATAGCACTGTCCAAACCAGCACTTAGGTCGGTGTAATTTACACCCTGAGTGATATAAGTTATGGCGACACAAGTGGTTGTGTGTACAAGCTCATTTCCTGCTGCTGGCATAACAGGGAAAAGAAAGCCTGGCCAGAGGAAAAGGGGCAAGTGTAGGAGATGCCTGTGCTAGCCAATCATCAGCTGTGTTTTGGCTCCTTGTGGCTTTTGCAGCCCAGCATGAATTACAGCAAACTAACACAACTTGGGGAGGCGGGGGGATCAGTCTGTCCAGATATGCACATGATCCTCTAACTTCAAATCAGAGCAAATGGTGAAGATTTGGATCATATGATGAGCTCTGTAGTATGTTCTTCAAACTAACAAACTACAACTATGACAGAGTGCCCAGGGGAATAAGGGCCTGCCTACAGTCCTCAAATGCACATCCTGGGACTATCCGCAAACACCTTATAGATTTATACCTTAAAATTAACACCTTGAATTTCACCTGGAAGCTGAGGGAATCCAGGCTAGTGTGTGTGTAATGTGCTCACGATGACTTGTTCCATGAAGCACATCAGCTGCTGCATTCTCTACCAAAATACCCACCACTCAGATCTTTTTCCTGGTTGTTTCCATACGAAGCAGCGTCACCTCTGTTTAATTTGGACTGAGACTCAGTCAACCCATTCACATCTAAATTAGGCCCAAGAACCACAAGGAAACTGCACCTCTAAAGAAAAGGAGATGTGAAGTGACTACAGCAGACAAACAGCATTGCAGCACCCCTACGTCTCTTCTGCTGGTCTCACATACAGGTTGATTAGGAGGATCAACAAAATAAAACCTAGTGGGACCCCACATGGGAGGGCCCTTGGAATAGATTATCAGCTACCCAGCACCACTCACTGAGATCTGTCAGTAAGGAAAATATAGAGCTACTGTGAAACAACCTACGAGCAAATCAACAACATCCCCCAGTCAATACTATCAAAGACTGCTGTAAATAATCACCTCATCTTAAACCCAGACCTTTGTCCATTACCAAAAGGAGATAATTGGCCCAGGTTACTAATTCTGTCTCCATACTCTCACCTGAAACTATAACTGGATTGATCCAGCTAAAATGGATTCAAGAAATCAGAGGAATCCAAATCACGCTGTAGTTGTTTGACCACTTGGCTGTCTCCACTTTCTGCAATAAATAGTGGGCCTGATAAATGGAACTACTCACTTAGCAAGGTATTCTACGTGACTAAGGATGGCAGAATCAGGCCTGATAACAGGAGGAGATACTCATTTTATGTGAAATGGCATAATCTCTTTTGCCTGCCTGCCCAACCTTGGCATGGCAGGTGGATTTCCCAAGCCGCAGATTTCATTCCAGGGAAACCACTGTTCTAATAAAACAGTAGCAGATACATACATATCATCTTGCATCAGTGTGGGAATTAAAGGAGCTCCATTGTTTTTTGGAATTTATTTTGGTTTGCTACCTAAAAAAAAGAAAGAAAAGAAAGAAGAGTATTCCCTCCTAGCTTGATTTACCTTGACTAGCTTAACAATTAGCTATACTATTTCCCTATACTATATTATATACACACACTATATTATACTATATTCTATACTATATATATACTATATTCGACTCCACCCACCCCCAAAGAATGTTAATTAGCTGTAGATCTGAGAGAAATGGCATACAAACAGCTGCTGTGCTCCAAAAATGTTAATCGGTTCTGAAAATCCAAATCAACCCTAGCCATTTCGCAGATCAGCTCAGTACTGTATTTTACACTTTAGCTCACTCAGAATATTGCCAATATCAACTACTATTTAAAATGGCTTAAATAAGTTTGTATTTCATCCTGGCAAACGAATTCTGTGAAGAGGTTTATTCTCTTACCATATCATTAATACATTTGGCCAAATACTGACACCTTTACTCACCTTGAATAGCGCTTTTGAATTTAATAGGACTACTTGTGGACCAAGATACCCATGGAGTAGAAAAAGGATATCAGACTCTGTCCCTTTGGATTTGCCATATTTTGTAGTACAGCAGTACTTAGGCTCCAACTGCTGCAAGATGTTTAAGCACACGTGTAATTTATCGATTTCAATTTGCTTCGAGATACACATGTGCTTAAGCATCTTCATGAACAGGAGCCTTTATGTTTACCCAGCAGCTTGAAGATTCCTATAAGTGTATTTTTTTTATAAAGAGGCCATTATTGCCTTACACCTGTGGCTATACTTCAGTATTAATGTCTATTCTAAATCAAACAACACATACTTTTTGTCTTTGTTTATAGATTATTGTTGTTCCTTTCTCTCGCATTTAGCAAATTAATCAGGGCATGGAATTCTGTATTTTCTAATGATGATATCTGTTTTCTTTCTGTGACAAAAACGCTTTGAAGTCCTACACAGTGTGTTACAAGGATTTTGATACTTCCCCATTAAGGATGTAACAGGAGCCAAAACAAGCCTCCAGGTGCCAATATTACACCTGACAAATTAGGCACACGACTGGAAAAGGGTGGGCCCATGCTTCTGTTTAATGCTCATTTCCTCTCATTTCCTCATTAACGGGAAGTAGTTGAAATGGAAAAAAGGCTTTCCTTAAAGACCCAGACTATCAAAAGGCCTGAAGTAGTTACTCCTTTCAAACAAAAAACTTGGAAGCGAGCTAAGTCCTATGATTTGGATCTCATTTACAATGACTTATTTAACCCCTACTGACGGCACGGTGAACAGGATGTTATGATTTATTTAACACTTAAAGCGGGTATGAGAACAAGGTGGATGGTGCCCTTAGATGTAGTCTTTCAATAATTTATTGTTGTAAGTGCTTAATTTTTCCTTGGGGAAGCTTTGACAGCAGGCTGCTGCAGTGTGGTTTAAGTGATGTGGAGTAAGCCGTCTGCCATGTAAAGCAAAAATAATAACACTAACTATACAACGAAAGTTCAGGCAGCTTGATATCATGAATTGCATAGTGGCTGAAATTTTAACACCAGTTGAACTGAGTTTAATACATTTTATTTAGCAACTTGAAGACTGCTGAATTTACCTTGCAGAGACTTTAATGGCATAATACACCCACAAACACAAAGAAAACTGACTTATAAAAAACACTGCATGGCTCCTAGAAGGCCAATGGAGAGCAGTAACAAAGCCTATAAAAAATAAATCAAGTTACATCTACTACATTTATACCATAGGGGTTTCTGACCAAGAGCAAACTCTCAAAAATGTTATGTCTGACTTTAAAGTTGAACTGCTGCTTAATAATGTTATAGCATGCCTCAGGGGGTTTATCTACAAGCACCTTCTTTTGAATGGTTTGTAATCTTTATCTGGGGTACAGGACCATCCTTTAGAAACCTTTATTATGTCTAAGTTACTCAGTGAAATAATGCATAGATGTTTTACCCTCTGGAGATCAGTGTTCAGTTCTGCTTCATGTCACATATTGAAGGCACTTGGTGATTTTAGCAAGTAAGATGTATAGGAATTCCTGCACCTGTGGATAAAGGACTTCAATCTTCAACGATAAGTACAAATTTCTGCTTTTTCCTCTTGAGCATTCATTGGTGTACAAATTATATTTTAGTATAGACAGGCAGGTAACACATTCACTTTTAGGAAATGAAGTAACAGTTTTAGCAAATTACATTCATAGCTTTAATCTTATATTTCCATGCACACTGAGTTAAATGTTGTAAAACTATCAATTCTGTCAAAACCTAGCAGAAAGAAAACAAGAGACCCTGCAATCTTAATGTCCAAACTGACGGTGATTATCAGGAATTAAATGTGCAGGAATTCCAAATCTTTTTTGAACTGAGATGTCTAGATGACTTTTTTGGTTTTCCATAATTGTAAGAGGTTCCTACATAGTATTTAAGAATCAATTATATTGCAATTGATGTAATTAACTCTAATAATCCAGTAAAAGTCAGTAGGAGGGCTATTCAAGTCAATAGAAAAGAGGGACTATATTACGAAGGTGTTATTAACCTATACAGAATTTTACTAGGCATTTCCTTTTCTTACATAATAAATATACAGTGGTTAGGAAGGCTGTAATTATAATTTAATGGGAACAATGGCTCATCACTTTCTTTCCTGTGCAACCCTTAACTAATTCTACAGGGTGTATAAGTAAAATGAATCCTTTCCTAACGGTACAGCAAATCAACTATTAATCATCCATCAATCATCTGTTGCTTCATGATTAAAATCTGTGTTGCTTTCAGTGCTGCTAAAGATATTTTGGGAGTGGCAGGAGCTGCACACACACTGTCCCATTCATTTATTTGTCTGACTTTCCACTTCGCTTTGTCAGGTGAACTTATTAACTAGTCATTTGGGGACTGATCCTGAAGTCAGTGGAAGCCCCTTGAGGAAGACACCAGCACTTCGCAGGATCAGGCCAAAGAATTCATAGGCATTTCTATGGCACTCAGCACTAATATTTGAGCATCACTTGTGTGAATTAAGACACACAACACCCCTTTCAGGGAAGGGAATATTATCATCACCCATTTTAAATTTGGTAAAACTGAGATGTAGTTAAGTTCATTGACTTGTCCAAGGTAATGCAGCACAGCCAAGCACAGAACTCCTGTCTCTAACACTTACGCTGGTACTTTAACCAGCGAACCATCCGCCCTTCTAGTTCTGCCACAAGTGTGAGAAAGGATATCAAGATTGGGCCCACCGGGAATTTCAATCTTTTTCACTTTTGTTGGTCTGAGTCCAGGCCTAACTTTGACACAAAGACTGCACTGGTTGCATTGGTCGATGATCTTATCCTGGCAGTGTCTGGGCTGGTGCTATTAGATGTATTTTCTTCCTTCGACACTGTAGACTCTCTTGTGGACCTGGCAGGGGCGGAGAGGGCTGCTTTTCAGTGTCTTCATTCTTTTCTCTTTGAGAAAGTGCAACGGATGGTCATGGGCAAGCATTCCTTGTCCCAAAGTGCTCTCAAGTGTGGGGTGACTCAGCTGTCTTTCTGTCACCCATTCTGTTCTGCCATTAGGAGGATTGGTGAGAAGGTCTGGGGTGTAGTTCATTATGCTGATAATATCCAGGTGTCTGGAACAAGGTGGTTCAGCCCCCACCCCCAAGCCAATGTCATATTGAGATTGGACCATGGCTAAGAATGAGTTGTTTGAAGCTCAGCCCAGTCAAGACTGAGGTGGTGATGGTGGGTTGAAGGAAGCAGTGGAAGGAAATAACATCAGTCCATTTGACTTGGAAGTGCATCCACCACTGGTCACCTCCAATTAAGAGGTGATTTTAGGCCCCAGATGCTGTTAGGTTACAGCAGTAGCCAAGTCAATATTTTACCCTGTGTACCTGGCTTGGAGGTTGCATTCATGCTTTTGTTACTTTGAGACACTCTTTCGATGTGCTTTGGGGCTAACTTTAAGTCCATTTGAAGACAGAAACTGGTACAAAATCTGGCAATTTGCCTGTAGAGTGGGGAATCTTACTGGGAGCACATGACATTGCTTCTCCAGGTTCTGGAGAACCTATTTTTGATTTTGACTTATAAAACAAAACCCGATGGACTTCCTCTCTCCCCAGGTCACACTGCCACAGATATGGTCAACAGAGACATTCAGGCTGGAACTCCTTCATCATAAAAGAGAGTAGGTAGATGGAGGGACATTCTTTGTGGGCACCTTAGGACTCTGGATCCCCACGCTGGTCTGAAATAGCCCAGGCTTGATCACCTTCTGGGCATGCTCTTTTTATTGGGTTTTGATAAATGTTGGGAGTAAGTCCCTGGGAAAGGGAAAAGAGCTTTTCTCCTGCTTTGATTTATTGGCTGGCTGAATTAATTTGTTTCCAGTATATGATTATTTTTATGCTGCAGGGTGGTCATCATTAGCTGATTGTAAGTCTAATTAACAGTTAGGGCACTTAGAGCTTTTGTATGGGCATTTCTAATTCTAAATAAATTTAGAGCAGACTAGGACAAATTCATCCCTGGTGCAACTTCACTGAAATCAATGGATGTACACGAGGGATGAATTTGTTATGTTATGTTATAGCATGAATGAATCATTCTTAGAAAGTGTGAATGACCCCCCCACACACATACACACACACACACATATCTTCTTTCCATCTTTGCTCACATTTTCACAACCTTCCTATTTTACATATGGTGCAATATGTTGACTGACAGAGAGGAAGAAGAAGTTGTAATGTTGCAATAAATAACGTAACATAAAGGAGTCAAATTCTGCTTTCCCCCCAGAATGCAGATTTTAAAATATTCTCAGCAATAAAGGGAATGCTGTACAAATATCAGCAGTCGCACAAGACCTGAACTACGTTGCACAAAATTAATGAGCTTTGACTACAGGAACAGAGATACGCAACCCTGCAGACTTGTGCTGAATGAACCAATTGTAAACTTGGCAAGCAACCGCCTCCTGCCAAGAATCGTGGTTCAAGGCTTAATCTAGCTTGGGACTCCTTAGCACAAATGTTTTGGGTAATGGTAAACTTCTCTATTCAATTCAATACACTGTGTACATCTCACTTTTCTATTCCAAGCTTTAGGTCCAGTGAACTAGATTTTGTATTCTTTCAGAAAGTCACCACCTTAATCCAATGGTCATTTTGTGATACCAGGGAGTGTCTAGAGACATACTGAAAAGACAGTGTTCAGATCCTAAATATTAGCTCTCTTCTTCTGTCATGGACAATAGTAATAATCCTCTGGTGAAGACAGAAATGGCTACATACTATTAATTAGCTTACCACTACAAGATCAGAGTTCACCACAAGACTATACTGTGGGATTGGGAGAATTTCCCAGTGTACCATGGTAATACACTAACTAGAATGCGAAGCATCGAAAGAACTATTACTATGGCACCACGCTAGTCACAACCTCAACATGAGTCCACAATGTGATGCTGTTGCAAAAAAAGCAAATGCAATTTTAGGTTGCATTAACAGAGGCATAGCATGTAAGTCATGGGAGGTGATAATACTGCTCTACTTAGTGCTGGTTAGGCCTCAGCTGGAGAATAGTGTCCAATTTTGGTCACCAATATACAGAAAGGATGTGGAGAAACTGGAAAGAATCCAGAGGCGAGCGACAAAAATGATCAAAGGGATGGAATGCAAGCCATATGAGCAAAGGCTGAAGGAACTAGTTCTGTTTAGTTTGGAAAAGAGGAGATTAAGGGGGGACATGATAGCGGTCTTCAAATACCTGAAAGGCTGTCATAAAAAAGATGGTGAAAAGTTGTTCTCTCTTGCCATTGATGACAGGACAGGAGGCAATGGGTTCAAACTACAGCATAGCAGATTTAGAATAAATCTCAGGAAAAACTTCCTAACTGTAAGACCAGTAGGACAATGGAACAGACTGCCTAGGGATGTTGTGGAAGTTCTTTTGCTGGAGGTTTTCAAAAGGAAGCTGAATAGCCATCTGTCTCGGATGGTTTAGACACAACAAATCCTGCATCTTGGCAGGGAGTTAGACTAGATCAATGGCTCTCAACCTTTCCAGACTACTGTAGCCCTTTCAGGAGTCTGATTTGTCTTCAGTACCCTCAAGTTTCATTTCACTTAAAACCTATTTGATTATAAAATCAGACATAAAAATATAAAAGTGTCACAGCACACTATTGCTGAAAAATTGCTTACTTTCTCATTTTTACCATATAATTATAAAATAAATCAATTGGAATATAAATATTGTACTTACGTTTCAGTGTATAGTATAAACAAGTCATGGTCTATATGAAATTTTAGTTTGTACTGATTTCACTAGTGCTTTTTATGTAGCCTGCTGTAAAACTAGGCAAATACCTAGATGAGTTGATGTACCCCTGGAAGACCTCTGTGTACCCCCAGGGATATGCATACCCCTGGTTGAGAACCATTGGACCAGATGATCCTTGAAGTCCCTTCTAACCCTCTGGTTCTATGATTCTATGGGAAATGTCCACTACAGGCACGAAGTGTGTGATATTCTATCACCTTAATGTTACATAACTGTAGAGGTCTCACCTATTCGTGGTTTATCAGGTGTCCCTGGAACTGCAATCTCACAGGGATGAATGATGCCAAAAATGATAGCCTGAGAATTGTGAAAGTAAAGTAATTCAGCAGTCAAAACTTCCTTTATTTAAATCCCCAAACACCACTTTGATGATTAAATAACTCAGTTCTACAATCCACTAACCTACCTTCAAATGTGTGGGGCAGATCCTCAGTTGGCATCAATGGTCCTGGCTCCATTGCCTTCAGTGGAGCTAGGAAAATTTACCCCAGCTGAGAATCTGCCCCTGAGTGAAGTTCCACACCATGCACAGAAGACAATAATACAAATAATTTTTAAAACATTAAATAAGAACAATCATCTGCAAGAAAAGGTTGCAGTGTTTAGACTTCCATGGAAAATCAATAGCGTCTTATCTCTATTATTTTACTTAAAAAAAATGCTTGGGACCATGGCATTGGGTAGCATTGTGAAAAACAACTAAATATAGCTGTAGCTCATGGTGGGTGGGAATGGAAAACCAAGGAGTCAGGAGCCGAGCTCCTGCTGCTGTTACGTCATTATAACACCCATAATTATGTTATTATGTACACTACCCACTTCAACTATATCTGGACACCACTTACAATGATAAAATCTGATTAACAGCATGACATATAATCTTCGTTTCTTTGAACCCAAATAAGTACTAACTTCTGAATTCTTTCTAGAATAGGCAGAATATTTGTTTTGCTTTTCTTCTGCAGGGTGTTATCACAATGCAGAGACAAAAAAAATTGATTTAAGATGATTTTAAAATCTCATTTTATACTTAACGCACTTTACCTATTCACAAAAAACATATTTCTGTACTTAAGGCAATAACATATGACTCCTCCCTCCCTGACCCTAAGCACCAAAACATACAATTATAAGCTCAAACTAGAGATGAAGTTGAAACTATGGTGTGTTTAGCTATGTAACTGTTTGTTATGCATTTGTTTTCAGGGTACCGCACCTTTAAATGTCTAAGGGCTCTGCTATCCTCAGAGAGGCACCCATTTTGTATTAACTTCAGTGCAGACAGTCACAGAAAACAAACACACAATGTGTGAAATCTTGGCCCCAGTGAAGTCAATGGCAAACTTCCCATTATCTTCAATGGAGCCAGGATTTCACTCACTGCATCCCCTCTCATGTAGACTTTACTTTTCCTCTTCCTTATTTTTTTTCTCTTCATCTACAAATAAAGTAGCTGCCTGAAGGCCCTGGTTTGCTCTTTGTATCTGGAAAAGCAATACAGCCACTTTCTATAAATAAGCTAAAACAGATAATAAAAGATTCAGTGTGGTGGAAGCCCCATCATGGGGGTATCTAAAACAAAGACCTACAAAGTACACCATGGGGAACAAACCTGCACTGGCAAGAAGATGAACTAAAAGTAATGTTCATTTATATATAACATATGTTTCTCTATTTAAATAAATATGGAAAAAGCATACATCAAATTATATCTTCAACCCCATGAGGTTACTCTGACTGGTTTATTTCAGCTTCACGGGGGAGACCCCTCAAGATATGTCTAATACAACTGTGTTAAGCCTTTTCCTTGTGTAACAATGAATGAAGTTTTTATTGCCATCAGCTTGGTCTCAGAATTCCCCCTTAAATATTTTTGTATCACCAGACCAGAAGTGGTTTTGATGCCAACGAGCTGTTCTGTCCTATTGAAAGCAGAGAATGGTTTCCTCTGCAATATGTACAAAGAGCAAGGAAAATTAGTCAGTTTATGCAAAACACAAAATGGCATCTGCCATCTGGAAATGCACACAAAAGCCATGGGCAGTCAAACACTTCTCAAGACTTTGGCATGTAAAATTAATATATTTGTTGAAGACTTAAAGAGCCACACAAACTCCCTGGCATTAGAAAGGGAATTTTACTCTCCTCTCCCACAAAATAATATAAGCAATAAAATATTTCCATTACAGTGTCCCATAGACAATAGCGCAAACAAACTTCTATAATCATTTTCCAGTGACTTCAGGGTCACAAGTTAAACTTTGAGGATGGGAAGAAAATGTTTCAACCAAATATATACTTTAAATGATGGAGAGGCATGCACCTCCCCATCTTTAATAAAGGGTGTTGTATTTAGCTATGTAAATGCCATGTCCTTGTTTTCTGCATGCAACACCTTTAAATCTCTGAGGATCTTTCTGTCTGCAGGGACAAGGAGCTGGTTTGTGTTCAAATTCCATGAAGACTGTCACTGTGTATATATATATATATATATATATATATATATATATATATATATATATGTGTATGCCTCTTTTCTTAATCTAACATAAAGGTAATTCTTGATGAAAGTCTCTGCTTCTGTTTATGTACGGAATAACATACTGCTTATAATAGCCTATGACATATGGTACCTAAGTGGGCATCATCATAAATTATTCAATCTTTGGGCACACAACAAGTGTAAATTTAATAAATTGCAAAAACTAAGACCCGCCCCCACACATACAATCAGGTGCACAGGGGTAGAATCTAGTGTCCATGAGGGCCTTTAGTGAAGTCAGTGTGGCTCTGTACAGGAACACAGATCTTTGTGCAGGATCAGCTACTAAGAAATTAGTAGTGGAATTGGAAGTGATGCCTTTAGTTAAGGTTGTCCAACGCTTTCCATTATAAACACCTGTACTCAGTTCCTTAAAATTTTGCCAGACTTTGATTGGGCTGAAATTTTCCATGTTTAGGCTTTATTTAAGTCTTTTTTAAGTTTCTGAAACCAAAGTCAGGGAAATCAATGTGCCAAAGCTATGTGCTTGGCTGTACTATCTGAAACCACTAGACCACACTTTCGTCCAAAACCTATATGAGGGTATCTAATCCCCAAGATTCCTCTGTCTCTCAAATAACTGTGTAAACCACTAGCAACGTGTGTGTCATGTTTCCATCTAGGGGCTTGCCCAGTAAAGGATAAGAGCCTACTGCTGCTATCTGCTATTATTTTTAGGTCAAGGGGTAGATATCTGTGCTGTGGATCTAAATGTCCGGGCAACTCTGCTGATGTCCCAAGCACAGGATCAATATGGTTTCACATGATGAATTTCCTGTTTTTTTCAGTTGACTTTTTAACAACTCAGGAAATTACATCCCGAAAGCTATGAAAACTGTGTTAAATCAATATTAAGTTTGCAAAGTCGAGCACTCAAAAGTTAAGTAATAGCAGAATTAAGGGTACCTGTGGAACTTCAATTGGGTACTCTTGAGTATGTTTTATTATAATCATACCCAGCACCACACTGGAAATCTGTGACCCAGCCACTAATAGAACCCAGCTCCCCTCAGTCCCAGACCAGTTTCCTACACACAGGAGACTATCCTTCATTTTCCAGCAACCTCCACCTTAACCACTTTCTATACAGTACAGTTCATGAAGCAGGGGTCCATAGAACAAATACTATGTGATCATTCTATGATGTATGGCACAAGACCGTATGATAATGTACCCAAGGATGCTGAATATTTTTTCTATAGTACTAAACTGGGCTCTTTAGAGTAACAGAAAAGGTTGCTTCATCAAAGAGCTTACAAAAGTCCTAATCCTGCAGCTGCTTAGCCATGTGATCTACGAGTAGCTGACTGAATTCAATAGGATGACTTACACTCAGGCTATGTCTACACTGACGGCGGCAAAGTTGCCGCTGTCAGATCGACTCATCTGGATTGACTGAGCAGTCAGTGAAGACCTGCTCAGTCGATCCAGAAGTCAATGCTGTTAATCCACCCCTGCAACTGGCATAGCGCTGCGTCGACGGGAATGTGGTTCCCGTTGGTGCAGTGTAGTGAAGACGGCGCACAGAAGGGAAGCACAGCAGTTGACGGGAGTTACGCAAGTTCTCTGCGTAGTTTGCGTAACTCCCATCGACTGCTGCCGAATCACCGGGGTAAGTGTAGACCAAGCCTCATAAATTTACCCATGTGCCTAAGTGTTTGCCAGAGCAGGGCCTAAATAAGCTAAGTATAGCTGAAGTATTGTGGATCAAATAAGCTAGAGCAGGTGTTTAAATAGTGAAATTTATATCCCACCTTTAGTTCCACTTTTTTTTTCTTAAAAAAGAAAGAGAGATAAAGAAAGCGAGAGAGAGAATGAAATATTACCTGTGCCTGATAACGTTAGCATTTAAATGATCCTGGTTCTGGGCTTCACCAAGGTCCTGATGGGACCCCAGCAAAAGTCAGAGCCAGCCCAAGAGTTGCTCTAATTTACAATGCCAACAACAGCTCCCTATGGAGCCATCCATCAGCCCAGAATAACCAGGGTGCGGTACGCTCTGGCTGTGCCTCCTCCTTTCCCATGATTTCTACCTCCCATAGCACTCCACTCTGCTGGGGGCTGGGAGAGGGGGAAGCACTGTACGACTATTCTGATAGCATATGTCACTCAGGTAGCTTCTTTACACAAAGGGTGTTCCCTAGGAAGCTGTTGGCCTCTCTCTTTTGCCGTAAAGTAGCAAGAGCTGGGAACAGAATTAGGATCCAAGAATTTCAGTTCAAGACCCTTCACAAGCACTAAATTCACTCTCATAAAATGCAATTGGAAAGGTTTTAATTTGGCCTGCGCTTGCTACTGAATCATAAAAATGACTTTTCTTACGGCACCTGTGCACACACACATCCACACGGCATGCTCCTGTAGACTTGTCAGTCATTCACCTCCTCTGACAGAAATCCTGTCTTCCAAAAGAAATCATGTGCTCCATTAAAGAGGAGAACTCTGCAGGAAAAATAAAAGTATAGATCTCAGCAAGAGAGACAGAGACGCTACCGGATGAAGCGCTCAAGTCCATGTCATCAACAGACAAAATGAAACATTACTGCTATTATGCTGTAGCAAGACAGTTCAAGAATGAATTGAGGATTCCAGGCATGTCACGGAGATGACATCCTGACACTCCAGGGGTTGGATAGTAGCTGCTCTTACTGAACCTGCTGCCGGCCAATCCTGGGAGTGTCACTTACATCAGCTCCAAAGTAATATAGTGGCCCACCCTTCAAGCAAGAGATAAGATGTCACGATCAGCTAATATAAAGTGACAAGAGGGGATAAAATGGATGAGGAGGGAGGGAAAGTTTAGGATTTTTTAAAAAGCATTATTCTTTTCCTTAACACCAACCACACTAGCTATATTTCTGTGTTAATTAATGCAGTGTTCAAGAATATTCATCCATTTTTACATATATCATTAATTTTTCTACTTCCACATATTTCTGAATTAGCCAGTAGCTCTTTAAGTAATCACAAATATGGCAATGCCTTCAGCCTGATGGTGTGGAGCAGGGGAATTGCTCTTCCACAGAAATAAAGTTTTGATAAGATAAAGATTGAATAATCAATGGAGTTTTTGTCTGTCTTTCTATACAAGGCTTTTATACTGATGCCCATCACTGTAGCATCGGAGAGTTTTCCACATAAAATCAATAGCAATAGTGAAGTCCTAACTGGACTTCATGGCGTCTCTGGATCTTCTCCCTTTCCAGGGTACAAACTCTGCTTCTCAAATTTACAGCTGTATTTGTAATTGTTTGATCAGTTTGTTCTCTCACAAAATATTAGTGTATCATTTGACACAGTCCCACTGAACATGCATTGAGAGGTTTAGCCTATGGAACAATTACAAAGTTGTTCTCTTGGTATTGTTCCAATGACACCTACAACTGCAGGGCATGTGATACAGTCACAGCTGTCCACCCCCTCTAACCACTAGGACACACGTGCACATGTCCTCAAAATACTGGATCAAATCTGTAAGTTTCAATGAGAATCTAATCAGATGTGCCCAGCTTTAAAGATCATAGCTGTGCAGTGCTTTTAATTAACAGTTTGAGGTAGGGACATTCTCTTACAATTATTATGTAAAATGCCTAGCACAATGGGATCCTGATCTTGGTTAGGACCCCTAGCTGCTACCGTAATAAAATTAATAATAATATACTATTGCATTAGATCTATAGATCAATACATACTGTAGATACACAGACGCTTCCTTTTAAACGGTAAAGAATTCCAAGAATAAGCAGGCAGCAATATGTTTTGAAGCTTATGCCAAAAAGTACAAAAACCTGTAGTAAATCTAATTAAGCATTTGATAATGAGCACTGTTTCTTTTACTCAACATATTTTTCTGGTGTATTTGTTTGTAAAGGTAGAGATAAGCATAGTAACACAATCTGTTCTTTAGTGCCATAGGCAAAGAAAATCTCTAGTCATCAGCTACAACATTTTATAATATTTAGAAGACAGATTTAAGTATATATTTATTCTTTATTCCAGACACCTCAAATAGGGTCCAATCCTGAAAAGCCTTCCTCTCTTGAGTATTCCTTGGCTTCAGTGAAATTACTTGCAGGAAAAGATTGCTCAGATGAGTAAAGGTTAAAAGAGCAGACTGATAGTTTTCATATAATAATATTTTTCATGGTTATTTTATTAAAGATAAAAAGAAGAGTTTATGTACAATGTAACAGAACAGCACAGTATCCACATATGTAGCATTTTGACAGATATCTCCAGAAAACTGTAAATACTTAAAAACACAGTAATTATTTGAAATCATAGCCAAAATAATATACATCAACCTTGATTAGTTACAATAAAAAGACCCTATAAACGGATAGTCTAAAAACAGGAAAATTAGCATCACCTCCAAAGTCTGAATGGCTAATAAAAAAACTTAGTTAAAACAGATTAAGGTTTAAATCAAGGTCACGAAAGGAACTGATTGAGGAAAGCTGTCATTTTTTCTTGGGTTGTGCGGCTGTTTTAGTGACACTGTTTCCTCTGAATCAGAGTCTTACAATGAAAAATTACACTGCTGGGGTTAATAAAGAGAGTGCACATTTGTTTAGATCAAGATTTCAATTAAAATGTGTACAGAGAGAAAGGCTAATTTCTTGCCTAAAGGTGAAATTAAATAAATATAAATAAATAAATATGATTATGATAAATTATGGGACAAATTCATTTCCACAATTCTACTCCCTGTGCTCGCTGTGGATTCATCTCAGGGGACATGTCCATATTGGCCCCAAATCCCGGTTCCCCCCCCGGGTTTCTCCAGGATGGAGCAGCTTTAAATTCTAGCCAGAGCTTAAGAGTCCCTGCCAGCAGAGGCTATCTGGGAAAGGTGCTATATTAACATATTTACTTGCTGGCTTGCCCCACTGGTTGAATTGAAATTTTAGGGAGCTTGTATTACTGTACCCCCATCTAAATGGATTTTCTGTCCTGAAGGGCCAAGAGCTGGCACAAAGTGTGAACTGAGAACCCTATATGTGCAAGTTAAACTACAATACGGGGAACAGGACCTGTCTCTGGGCATATGTGCTCCAGTGACTTTTTTGCAACAGTGGATGGCAACATTAACATCTAAACAATGTAGGCCAAGCTGGCCTTAGCATTTTTGGGCAGACCTGGGCAACAATCTTTTGCATGCAACTCCCTCCCTGAAATGTCGCTTGCTCCTGCCCCTACAGTCACACTACTAGACACAGGGCAGGTTTCAGGATTTCCAGGAAGATCAGAGAGTTGATTTTTTGTGCTACCTGTCCTCCCACCCCCTCCAAAAAAAATGTGACTTGTATTATACAAAAAGAGGAAGAGGCAGAGAGTCCACAGCAGAGGCCTCCAGCTGCAGGACACATAGGATTCTTCCACACAACAATTAAACAAAAGCAGCAGACCGGGTGAGCTGACTCAGGCTCACAGGGCTTGAGCTGCAGGGCTGTAATGCTGCGGTGTAAAGGTTTGGGCTTGAGTTGCAGTCTGTGAGGGGGGAGGGTCCCAGAGCCGGGGCCCCAGCCTGAACCTGAATGTCTACACAATTTTTAGCCCCACAGCCCAAGTCGGTTGACCCAGGCCACCAATGGCCAGGCTCTGGGTCTTTTATTCCGGTGTAGACGTACCCATAGAGGCCTGCTACTTGCAGCGGGAGGGGGCACTATTTGGCAATGTCTAAAAAAAATTGTTAGGAACAATTGTACAAATCAAAATGGCTCCTGGGACTGGTAGGCTAGGGTTGTGTGCACACTCATGGGAATTTTAGCATGGATGAAGTGTTTCAATAATATTCACTAACTAAAACAACACTTCAATGAGATAAGTTTTACGCTCTTTGGGACAGAAACCATCTTTTTGTTCTGTGTTTGTACACTGCCTAGCACAATGCAGTCATGGGCCATGACTGGGATTCCTACGTACCACCAGAAAATAAAACAAAATAAAGCTACTAGTCCTAGATTGCTGTTCAGTGGATTATGTAATTTTATTATCATTATTCCTAGAAGTCTTCATCAACGTGAGAGGCATTGTTTAAATAAGTAATAAAGGCAGTTTGGGTCACAGAGAACTCTCAAACTGGATTTATGACAAGTAGCAACAGGTCCCGCAGTATTACCTTTTCTGTTACTAAATAAAGGACTTCTATCTTCCAGAAACTAAATTCACTACTGAAAAACATAAAGGAAGCTAACAGGTAATAGAAAGTAGTTTGGGGGGGAGGGGAGCGTTAATGTTTGTTCACTTTTTAAACTGGATGAAATTCATTTACATTGAGCAAAGTGGATTTAGATTCAGACAAAAATTAATTATTTTAGCAAGGCTACTTTAGAATTTAAAAAGTCAGAATCATACAGATAATATTACTGTACCAGAAATCACATAAAATACATGTCACTTAACCATGTATATCTGGAGTGTGGAGTGAAATAACCCTCCAACAGTGAAGTCAATATTTAAATCAATATGTGAGAAAAAAACTTACTCATTGAATTTTCTTCCTCAAGAATCTCTTAGGAGATAAACAGCATATTTCTGTTGTAAGAGTAAGTAAACAGCACTGTCAAGAACATCTAATCATTCTTAGAATTCAATAACTTGATGCTCTGAAATTACAAAGTTATTATAAATGCCATTAGACTCTGATGTCAGAAAACTATTCCTCTTCCAGAAAAAGGCAACAAAATTATTTTGGACCTGATCCTGCACTCCCTGATCTATTCCCAATAATCTCAGTGGGAGCTGTGGGCACTCAGGGCCAGATTTTTCAAGGTATTTAGGTGTCTAAAGAAGCAGGTAGCCACCTAGATAGATTTAAAAGCATCCAATGTAAATGGGTTTTCCATTGAAATTAATGGGAATTAGGCACACAGGCACTTTTGAAAACCCCATTAGAAGCCTATTTGCACCTTTAGGCACCTAAATACCTTTACAACTTTGGTCTCAGAACCACGCAGGATTGGGCCCTATGATCCCAAAGCTGAAAGGTCACAAGTAAAACAGGTCATTGTCTTCTTGAAGTAACAGGCATGATTGTAAATCAGCAAACTTTTTTTCTCCTCTGAAACAGTTGCTATACTCTCTGAAAATAAATTAATTTAACACCCAGGAAGTTAGAAAAAGAAGATGCTTAGGTGATAAGCCACCTACAAAAATTATTTTTCTCTTTTGAAAACACCAAGCTAAAGAAAGTAAGTATATATAATTAAGTTACATTTGCAGGCCAATATCTGGCTGATTATTTCAGTGGGGATAGAGCAGAGTGTTCACTAGCAAACATCCTTCCTTTTCTTTCACTTTATTATTTGAAGTTACACAAGAAATTTAAAATGAGGGCTACACAGGGATGCTTACAGAACTGGTTATGTAAGTCTCTGACCCTTTCATCTTTACGTCACTATAGTAGTGTGTGATCCAGTCCAGGACAAATAACTGAGAGTTGTTGCATATGGCAGCTATTCGGTGGCCTATGTGAAAAGAGCTGGTGCTCTCAGTTATTAATAGATGACTGTTTGCGTCACAAAGGTCTCACTTACACTACAATAAAATCACACTAGGTAGGAAACAGTTTCCAAATCATCATCATGGCAAATCCCAAAGCATCATGGTCTCCTTGCAAATCTGTAGTCCCCCAGATTGATTTCTGGCAAGGCACTTAAGCTGGTCTGATTGTATATTCAGTTTATATCCATTAGAGACACACTTGTTGCGCCATCAAAGCTTTTAGTGCCCAAATGCTCGCCGGCCCTGTAGCGGTATTCCTTGCTACACAGGCTTCTTCCATTCCTATAGATTCAAAGATTCATAAAATCCAAGGTCAGAAGGGACCACTGTGCTCATATGGTCTGACCTCCTGTATAACACAGGCCACTGAACTTTTCCAAAATAATGGTTGGAGCATATCTTTTAGAAGAGCATCCAATCTTGATTTAAAAACGGTCAGTGATGGGGAAGCCATGACAGCCCTTGTTCCAGTGACTACTTACTCCCTGTCAGGAATTAGGGCCTGAAGCAGAGCCAGTCTCCAGGCGACCTAACGAGCACAGCTGGCTTGCAGCAGGCTGCCTGATTGGCTATACCACCTGGTTGATTGGAAGGGTCAGCAGACCAGCTCTTACACCCTGCGGCACTACTGTGGCTGCTCAGAGCATTTTCCCACCACTATGATAGCTCCTGCACCTGCTTGTTCCTGCCTTGTTAAAGCCCTGCTCCTGCTCCTGCTCCGGGCCAGCCTTGTCCTTGCCTTGCCTTGCCTTGCCTCACTGCAGATAACCCGGTTCTGACCCTCGGCTCCAATTCTTGGCTTCTGACTTCAGCGCAGACCCTAGGTTCTGGCACCTGGCTACTGACTCCTTTCTAACCACTAGGCATGACTCCTGCTCTGACCACTAGCCCTGACTCCTGCTCCCAGCACTAAGCACACCCACCCATGTCCTGGTCTCTGACACTGCTACTGTTAACAACGTGCTTCTTATTTCCAACCTGAATTTGGCTAGCTTCAACTTCCATTAAATAGATCATATTATACTTTCTATGCAAGACTGAAGAGACCATTAATTAAAATTTGTTTCTAGTGTCGGTATTTATAGACTTCCAATACGTCCACCCCAAGACAGCCACTGAAACTGAATCAGGGCTGGTGGAGGCGGTTGCTGGGTTCAGCTTTGAATAGCTGGTTTCCAATCTTGTCCTGCCACTGATAAGGAGCAGCTGACAGAAATGAGGAAAATGGAGAATGTCAATCGGGTGTTTTGCAGCTTTCCTCAGTGCCCACCGGTCACATCTGTACAATAGAACTGGTATAACCATGGCTCTGTAGATCTGCAGCTTTTTAGCAGGCCTGATGTTGTGATGTCCCCACAGAAGATGCTGAAGGGCCTGAACCAGGGCAGCAGCTGCTGCTCTATGAAGACCCACATCTTTTGAGCATCCTCCTGCACTGTCTATGATACTGCCCAAATATTTGACAGCTGCCACCTACTTAATGTCCTGTCTGGACAGGTTAACACTGAGAAGGTTGTAACGTGGACCTCGAGGCTGTTTAATGGCAATGTCAAGGAACTTGGTTTTATCTGGATTAATAACCAGACCAACGCACACTGGTCCTTGCTTGACCAGACTGACCACTAGCTGCAGTGCAACACCAGACTGAGACAACAATGAAACCATTTCCAAATAGTGATTTAAAATCTGTTTTATCTAGCACTGTTTCGGCAACAGTGTGGCCAAGGTATACTTTAGTTAAAACATTCTTTTTAACACCTTCAGGAGACTAGGCACTAGACAATGATTTTTTTTTTTACCAACTTCACACTGAGGGCAAATCCATGGTAGAAAAAATGAATCAAAGCTAAAATAAAAATCAGCTACTGTCATATGGTCTTCTTTATGGTGGGGAAGGAACAAAAGCTTAATTTGGCGTGGTTTTGCACTTGATTTGTGAAAGGGTATTCAAAACAAAGTCTCTTCTAACCTCCAAGATGCGGATTCTTCTCCAGCAGGATTGTGGTACATTGGTGTGAGAAATTACCAGGAAGTCTAGACTGCTAGCATCTGTAGTTTTCTGTAACACACCATAGGACTTCAGTTTAACTGGATTGTCAAGCCAGCAACTTTCACAAGTCTTGTGCAAGATTGTCAGCTACTGTCATTCAGTGTAGCTCCACTGGATCTGGCCCACCTTGACCATTCACTTACCATTTTAAAATGGAAAAGTAAGAGTCAGTGTGGGATGACATTCCAATAATGAAGCCAGAACTTGCTGCTTTTGTAATGTGTGAAAGTATTAACAAGAGGCTGATTACACACTGGACACCATAACCACCTCTATTATTATAGAATGACTTTAAAAGAGAGTAGGAGAGAAAATAATAAAAACTGAGCATTGTAATACTAAGAAAAACATATTCAACCTCATAGGTCCTACTGAAATCTGGTTAAAAGGCCAAATAAGGTTATAGGGACAGATGAAATCAGAATCTGGCCACAGCTGCCTGACCAAGACTCTCCTAGTGGGGGAGAACTATCCAGTGGGATAAAGACAGTGGTGCCTGCTCCTGTTCCAGTCTTCCTAACCAACCCCAACACAGGGGGTATGTTAGGGTGACAGATGGCATGTCAAAGGATGGAAAAGGCATGTAAGAACAGGGAGGGGTTAGGATGGAGTACATAACTTTACGCCACCAACTTACAGCCAGTATATGGTCCCCAAGAAACCCTAGTCAACTCTTGGAAATCCAAGCAGCTCCAGGGCTGTTCTAATTTATGTCGGGACCAGGCTCAAGTCAGCTTACGAATCAGGAAGCCATAACCCATAGTTGTTGGCCACAATTGTCTCATTTAGCAGGTATCAGTGCAGGAGAAAATCTGGCCCATATTATTCATCTGTACATAAAGTGTAATAATGCTGCAGTTCAAGAATCAGTGCAAATGGATAATTTTAAAGCTACTCTCCCAAAAACATGGATTATGAATAATTGGGTCTAATTTTACCATGCAAGCATGCACTGTGTAGATGTTAAAGGACACTTAGTGGACAGGTAAATATAATGGCCAGTGCCATTCAATCAATCCTTTCCCATGAAAAGTCCTTGCCGATTTGTTAAGGAAGTATTAATTGTGTGACAGTTAATTATTGACAGATTTGGACTATTTTCTCTCTCAATCAAAACCTGGCCCTATCGCAAAAGCGAGCAATTTACAACCAGAAAGGTAAATCCGCCCGAGTGCCTTTTTATTCTGAGTTCTAGCTTTCTCCCCTTACCTTTCCTCATTGTTGCTGACAGTTTGTCTATGTTAGGGATCTTTGCAGCTATGTAGCTACACTTCTGCAAATACCCACTGTGAATGTTCCACATGGGTGTAAAGCAGGGTTTTCACCGGTGCAACTTCAAACTGGGCTAAGCCCCACTTCATACCAGCATATTTGCACTGCAGTAGATACACAGATGTAGTACCTACATCACTGTGCAAAGATCTCTACTGTAGACGAGTCCAGAGATCCTGCTCAGGAAAAAAATAAAAGAAGGAAAATGAAAACACACTGAAAGTTCTCTCTGAAGAAGCCGATGATCCCCTAGTGATCACCAACCCACGTCAAGGTGGTTACCCTGCTTAACCCCACTTGGCACAGAGTGGGAATTACAAAGGGGAGATCCATCTGGAGCTGCCTGAGATAAGAGGTGTCCAGTGTTAATAAACAGGCTTCCTCTACACCTCAGCAGGGCCTTCCTTTTCCAAACAATCTTCCTTTAATGTTGTAAAATGTTTTTTTCCATTTACTCAACAATCATGCCTTTACTGGTGTGGGAGGGTGGAGGGAAAGAGAGAGGGGAGGGAGGAAGAGAGAAGTAGCGGCGATGAAAAAAGAAAGAAAAAAGGCAGCACGTGTTTCCAAACAAATTGGACACCTGCTTTGGAAAAGAAATTACTAACTCTAAAATTTCTCCCAGCTTAGCCATTTTATTCATCCCTTACATACACACACCCATGACATGGAAACTGGCAAGAGCTACTGTACTTTTCTTTTTGAATCTAGTGAGAAAGAAAGAAAGAAAGAAAGAAAGAAAGAAAGAAAGGCCAAGTTTCTTAAACCACACAGTAACATTATTTTAATTACTATACATACTCATTGTAATATCTGGGAACTCTTACACAAATGTTTCATACCCCAAATGCCATGTATAAGGGATATGGGATCCAGCTGCGGTTAATGAATGAATAAGGTGCTGGTGAAGGTTAATTTGCACAAACAAAAGGTCAAGGGACATCTTCAAAACAAAATATTGATTAAAGCAAGTTAAATGTTTTGACTTGAAGGAGACAGGAAGGATTAAAAAACAAAATAAAGCAGTATGCATAAGAAAGAAACAGGAAAGAAAAAACACCACCCCCAGACACAAAGGAAATGGTAGAAAACATATCTGAATCAGCTAGTCATCTGCTAACAAGCTGTAAAGATTTCCAGTGACAAGTTGTCACATTAGTTTAGTGAAACTGAAGCAGCACTTATCCCTTTTCCTGTGCTTAATCTCCCCAGCGCTCCACAGAAACATGCTACTGCGTTTAATAGGATTAGTTTAGTTCACTTTCTCTTCTCTGGAGTGGGTTTTTTTTAACAATTCTATTTCCATCAATACAAGATCCATGAATTAAAGTGCCTTTTTCTGAACCACCTAGATCATATTGACTCTCCAGGTTGAAGGTATTCTGTTAGTGGTGGGGGGGTTGTGGGGAAGGTTAGGGCAGGGGGTATAGACAAAGACTTAAATTCAATGGTTACAGATATTAGGGACCCAGTTGTTCTCTCACACACATACTGATGACTAGTTCCATCGGATTCAGTGGAGTTACTCCTGATTTACAGCAGAATCGGGCACTAAATTATTAGCGATTACTATCATAAATAGATTTCTAACTTTTGTTGTTCTTGATTTTGTATATTAGAGGGGCTTTGTTTGCTCCCCAGTTGAGAAGAGGAAGGTAAAATTGTTCCACATTCTCAACCCGTGTCCCATATTGTCAGCCCCGGTGTCATCTGTTTGACTGCTGAATGGCTGCAGCAAGGAAATGGATTAAAGAAAAGTCAGTTTTGACAACATATCTTTATCACATTCTATTTCATTGTCTTACTCCAAAGGAATGGAGGAGTCAGCAATGGTCCTGAACATTTTTCTGAAGTTCTCTTCTGCCATTTTTCCCCTTTGAAGGAAGAAACATGTCACTGTGTAAAGCTGTCACCTTGGAATTAACATAATTATTTTCAGAGAGGGAGCAGAATTTGGGGAAAGTTTAAATCCTGAGGGTCCTAATTTTGCAGTTGACCTGAAACTTCAGATCTGCCAAACACCAAACTTTAGGGCAATTTGATCTCTGGATCTGACCTTTGTGACTTGCTCCTATCTCTGTAACAGGTGGTGGGAGGGGACCCAAAGATCTGCACGCACCCAAACTTTAGATCCAAACTCTATGGCTGTGGCTTAGGATGAATGTTTGATGAGTTCCACCTTCCATATTCTTTCCATTCAGGAAATAAGCAGCACCACTGCTTAAGTTAATTACCATCAAGCAAGAGGGGAAAAGTGGACTTCCCCAGGGTTGGACCATAGAATGGAATCTGTTTCATACACTGAGGTGAGCTGCATTTGCAGTTGCTCTGGGTTTAGGGGATGTGCTCGGGGGAGGGAGGGAGCAGAAACAGCACGTACTCTTTCTTGCCAATGAGAGGAAGCCACTGCAGCTGGTGCATGGAGGTAAGAGCGACACACGTGGCCCCAAGGGGCACTGATTCAATGCGAAAATCTGCCACACTCCACGAGGCCAGACAGCTGCTGGCCCAGGGGACTCCCTACTCCCCTCCCTGCCACGATTTGTGGGGCTCGGAGGCTGGGGGAGGCGGATCTACTTTTTGGAGGGGTTGGGGGTTATTTTTTTGCTGCCGAGCCCTGGCACAGGGGCCCGTGTTGGTTCATGCAGCCTTTTCGCTGGCTCGCTGAAACAGAGCAAGAGGAGGCCAGTGCAAGAGAGGCCTGGTGAGTGGGGAGCGTGCATTTAACGATAGACATGCTTCTTCGTGCGCCATTGTTCAGGCTGCAGGTGCTTAGACTGGAGGAGGTTGCAAGGTGCAGGGCTGGAGCCAGGTCACCCACAACTCTTAGGCATCCTCAAGTCTTTAAAAAAAAAAAAAAAAAAGGAAAGAATTCAAGAGAGTCATTCACCAGCCAAATTTAGCCTATCTCCCTGTGCTTTCAGACACACTTCTGCACCCTTGTTCCAAAGCCCCTGGAGCACTCAGAGCTACAAGGGAAGACAAAATATGTCACCCATGCACAAGGAGTCAGTGGTAGGGGAAAAAAACCAAACACAAAACTTTCTTTGCCTCTCCCTCCGTTTCTGTGCTTGGCCTTTAGCTGTGCATTTGTTCCTGGCTTCCTAAGATTCTCCAGCCACAGGGTAACATGAGTATTACTTATGATTCATAGCATAAGCCTATGTGACATTATCATTCATTAAAATGTATTATTATTTCCCACCTGTTTACCACTTTTTTGGGTGTTGGGGGGAGGCGGGGAGGGGAGATCGTTTTCCCTCTAAGTCTGCAGTGAGAAAGGGTGTTTATTTTCAACCTCTGCAGAACTGCTGCCTTCCCAGTCCTGCAACCAAAACGCCAGCTGACTGCATTTTGCCCGCCTAATGACTGCAGAATCGGACCCCCCCACGCGTAAGGCTGCTCTCTGTGTCCCAGCAGCATGTCTGAAGCCAAGAAGTGGTGGGGCTGGTTGTATTTCTGTGGAATGTCTATTAGAACTGGCTGCTTTTCTTCGCCACTGGTAGCCTTCTTTGCAAATCCTTGGTCCCGTCTTGCCTTGCATTCCTAGCCCAGGGAAAGCTACCGCGAGTCAACGAGCAGGATCGGGCTCTAGCTGTATAGTTCCCTGTGATCTAGTTGGGAATCTGGAATTGTTGCTGGGTTGGAAATGAAAAAAGCAGGACCCCCTCTCGGGCGTGGGGCTTGGGAGGAGTGAAGGGCAACGAAACCACAAGGACACATCTTTAAAAAAAAAAAGGGGGGGGGGCAACGAGTTGTTTGATTTATGTCGAGAACAAATCAGGATTCGTGTATATAGTTTGCTACGTTCGGTCACGCGTCCGAAAAAACTTAAAACCTGCTGAGCAAAGCATTTTAGTCCCATCACCTTTAGAAGGGGGGGGGAACTTTTCCTAAAAGGTAAATGCACATCGCTACTGCCAGTTCCTTCACTTTCATTAGCAAGAACGTCTTCTGCGTCCTCCTTATTTTGGTAGCCCTCTCTCCCACGCCCGCCCCCTTCTTTCTCTTCGAATGCCACTTTTCTGCAAGATAATATCACAAAACACGTGTACCAGGAGAGCCAGTGTTTGCAGACCAACGGCATAAAGGCGGCAGTGCTGCCTAATACAACTATGTGTAGGAATCGCACTGTTTAATAGACGCCGCAGGTCCCAGCCTACATTTACGGAAGTATTGCCAGGTATTAGTTCTTGAGTGCTAGCCCTCTACTGGAGTAGACAGCTAGATAGCCAGCCCACCAACCACAGAGACCCCAGACGTTGTTTTTTTTTTAACTGCAATAAAAGACATTTCAGCAGTGGCGTATTGGAGAGAGCATCTGGCACGGTGGCATACTCAGTAAAGCCATATTTGCCTTTTTGGCATGATGAATGGCATAGAGCATCTCGCAAAATGATGGAAAATCGGATGCTAAACACCCATCAGTACTGAAATCCTTTTTAAAGGCGTAACTTAAAACAATGGAAATCAGGGCTTTCGCTCACGTAATGTTGGACCTCCTCTTGCAAAAAGAAAACCCTCCAACTCCTGCAGTTAATCACCGCTTTTTCCCACCCCCAGCGCAGTATCTCCGTGAGTCTTGTGCGAGCTATAACGGATAAAGAAGTCTCACGTTACTTTTGTTATTACATGACATAAAGTCACTTTGCAAATATGTCCACAACGAGCTGTAGTCTTGAATTAAGGAGGAAAAAGTATAACAAGCAAAGAAGTTCGGATCAGGCTCAATTACATCTCAGCTTTATGGGCACCGGTAACATAAAGATGGTCAGAAAGCGTGTTCATGAGCAGCCCTTAGATCCACTTCAGGGAGTGAAGATTTGACATCTAACTTAGCCTTTCATTTCGTATTCTTTTACTTCTTTTCTGAGCACTTATTTCCAACCGTCATCAGACTGCCCTGCAGCAACAAAACCCCATGGGCTCACCAAATGGGAAGGGGAGAAATTGTGGGAACAGTAACAGACTTTCCCTTTCTTTCTTTCTTTCACATTAAAGCCAGGAATGTGTATATGGGCTTGGCACAGAGAAGCAACCGTGGGCAACTCTTGTCTCCTGGCTTAGGGGCAGTGTTGAAATGCTCCTCCATTTGTGAGGAGGGGAGACGGGCACCCCTTTATGCTACAGTTGCTGGGGAGCCTGCTTTCCCCCTTATCTCGTAGAGTGAGTGAAATTTCTCCTCAGGAGGGAATGGGATGAGGTTATGGAGGAGAAGGCACCACAAACGAAATGACTGGTGATGGGAACAAACAAAGCCCGGCTAAGGGCTCGATCCTCCAGCCGCTGAAGTTCATGGAAGGGGTGCTCTTGACACAGGATCTGCCTCTGCCTGACTAGCCAGACTGACGGGTTCCGAAAGGCGAAAGGCAAAGGGAGAGAGCCGTTCGCTGAGACGGCTGCCCTCTGCTGCCGCAGCAAGGAGAGAAGATCCTCTAGCCCGTTTTCCAAACTCTGCCAAAGTACAGAAGAAAGTCATGAGCTGGAAACATCCTCCATCCCTCATGACAGGCGGTATTCGGACCAGGAGCAGCGCGCAAAGATGGGACGCAAGAGGTTACACTTTCATTCTTTGGAATCCGAAACTTTCTGGTCTAGAGAGCTTCGCTCAGACCCAGTTTGTAAAGCAGCTTTTTCCTCTCCTTACGCTTTTGGCCAGCAGCACAGGTGCCGCTGCACCTCCAAGCTATCTGGACCTGTTAGCGGTTCAGAGAACGGGGGCACATTACATTCACCCCCCGATTTCTGCTCACACCTAAAAGAAAAGATGAATTGGTTCTTTAAGTGTCCAAGAGCTACATCCCCGCTTCATTTGCTTCAGTCTCGTTACACGGCTGCACTGAGATATGCAGACAAACGTGCTCCCCTCCTAGCCTCTTCCTCTCAGTAAAATATCTCGCTGAAAGGTTGGCCCCCTGGTAGTTATTTGGGTTTCGTCTCTATTTAGTGAACTGCACAAATAACCAAGGGCAAATGGTAACTCGGGCAGCACAAAAGTTTGGAACTCTTCAGTCCCCTCCAAAGCACTTTTTTTGTAATTAAAAATAAAAGTTTCTGACCAGCTCTAGTGTAAAAAACTGAAACTTAAAGTAGAAGCAGAAGCAGAGGAGCCAATACAGAACTCGTCGGGATACACGGCGCCTGTATGGGATGCAGTCCTGTAGGCCTGAGTGAAATCGCTAGGTTCTCTAAGCAACATCTCACCAGGTGGTTACCACCATCTGTTAATATCTTGGTATTGGAAAGTTTGGGGCCTGAGGCGAAGCCGAAGCTGGCTAAGGGATCGGTTTGGGCTAATATTACATCTGAATTATAAACACAAAGGTTCACCGTTTCTTTTTTTCATCTTTGACAAGTATGATGCTGAACGGGGAGTTCACTCCTAAATCCAGCAATGTGGGGAGTTACAAATAGGGGCTTTTTATGTGTTGCATTTGCTTGCAATTCATGAATTTGGCGGGGGGAGAGGAAAAGAAGAAGGAGTGATTTACCTAGAGGAACCTTTCCGTTTTTGCTCACCGAAAGCTATTTTAACTGCGTCGTCCAAGTGATATTAAGTGATCATTTCTGTTTACAGTAAAGCCTCTAGTTAAACAAACATCACTTCAGAGGGGTAGAAGCGGCTGGGTTCCCGCTAGGGAATGCCTGCAGCTGCCACTCTGCTACTGATCTTCTGGCATTTCTCTGACGAACCAGTTCAGGTTCGGTGGCCTTTCCATGGGCATCCCTGGGTAGGAAAACCGTCCTGGGCTGCCAGCTCCGCAGCTGGACACGGAGATGGTTAGGAATGGGAGCGGACTTTGACTTTCTGCTTTGTTCGCGGAGGGGATGTGAAGAACCAACCAACAAACCAACTCGGGCGCAAAGAAAGGAGCAGTCTGCGTGGGAGGGGGAAGAGCTGCCACAACCACCCCGAAGGGAAACGCTCTGGACAAAGGGGAGGCAGCGGCTGTGAGAGCAGAGGCAGCATTAAGTACACTGTCGTTTCAATGCTGGGCTTCTCTTGTGGAACGGCTTTAGTTAAACTTGTGTTCACCCTTTGACAGGATGGAGGGGGAGACGCAGCGCCGGGGAGCGTGCACTGATCGTGCCTCTTGTCCCGGAGCTGCTGGCTGCCTTTTCTGCGTCGCCTAAGGGATCAGAAAACAGAGGGGGGGTCGGGTATTCGGGACCCTTCTCTTTGGAAGAGGACACGAGAGAGAGAGAGAGAGAAGCAGCCGAACTGGAGGGGGGAGTTTGGACAATTTCAGCCCCACGCGTTACATGACTGGCTGGTGACAGGTCAGCGCGCCGCAGCAGAAATCCACGTGTCAAGGCTGGAAACTGGGGCTTTTCTTTAATGAGACAGATCCTGCGGGGGGAGGGGGGGAGGAGATCCCTACGTCGCCGCATAACGTAGCCGGCAGAGGGTGAGGCGAGGCACGGCACAGCAGGTCTGCCCTAGAAGGGAGGGGCGGCGCAGGTTTGACACCGGGAGCTGCCGGAGTGGCGGGGGCACCGGAGGCCGGGGGCAGAGCAGCACGCCGCCTGCAGCACTCGCCCTCCCCTGCCTGCCGCCTCTTATAGCCTGGTGTCCAGCGCTTCCCAGAGCCACCAACTTCCCCAGCAGTGCCCGCGAGCAGAAACGCACCCACCCCTGGGCTGAAGTGCCCATCCTTCCTTTCCCACGGGCCGCAGCCGTACCTGGCCCTGGGGTTTTCTGTCGCCTCTCACTAGCTCAGTGCTCAGTTGAGCTCTCTCTCCCTTAGCCTGTGGTTTGTGCTGCTCGTGCTTGGGCACTTTGTTTAAAAACTGTTGGATGCATGGATGCAGAAACGACGAACAAAGAGTGAACAAAACAGAGAAAGCATACAGCCATCAGAAATCAGCCTCGCTGGCCTTGAAAATATCCCCAGATAGGACCTCGTGGTCCATTCATTGGATGGGCATCTGAAGAGACACAAAATACTAAACCCAAGGGCTGCGGTGTGTGTATCTAACTACCTCTTTGGCAACTTATTTAGCAATGCTCCAATGCACAGCAGTCAACAAATAAATCAATCAAGAGACGGATATTTATTTTCACACATATTTCAATACTGTTCTTACCTTTCTGAAAGCGGTTTAACCTGTCTGGTCTGGGTTTTCCTTCCAAAGGTTTGTTTTTCCCTCTTTTCCTGCGGTGTGTATGCCTACACATATTTTTAAAGCAAACTTCAACATCATCCGTTTCAAACAGGAAGATGATTCCCTTATAGAAATGAATATGTCTGAGAAAAGGGGATGCTGTGTCTTTACTGTTGGCACAAGTTGTAAATCTGCACTAACCAGTGTAAAACATGACCGCACTCTTTGATCTGATTACATTCCAGAGATACTGGGAAGATACTGATTTCCCCCCTCTCCTACTGATTTAAACCAGGGTATTGTTCAATCGGTATTCAATCAGCTACGTACAAACTTAAATTGATCCGAACTTTAGGGGCAGATTTTATGTCTGAATCAGAGTAGTCCGTAGTAACTAAAAGTGAGGAGCAATTAATCTAGTTGATTAAAAGCCATTTGTTCGGACACACTGCAGCCTGATGCACTTTGTGCTCGTTTTATTTTCTGTCTCGCAAGTGAAAAGTTAACTTAGGCTCACTTAAAGTTCCAGCCTCACATTCAATAGAAAGTGAATCTTCTGTACACCTTGTATTTAAGGTTTATAAGAAGTTTTGAAATAACTTACCTAATTTTTTTAATTTGCAACCAGTGCATCAAAAGTATGTAAGGACTGCATACAAACTGCACAGGAACTGGTTAGGGTTACTGTGTCTGGGTTGCAGGAAATTTGCCTTATATCTGTTGTGCTTTGGCTTCTTCTTCTTTTTTTTTTTTTTTTTGTGCCTCTATTGCTGTAGTTAGTGTATGATGCTGCCAGAGATGATTAGCCACCACTTCCTAAACATCCACAGCAATGATAGCCCTGCAACACGGAGAGTTTGGTTCGCTTCATGATAACTTGTACAGGTCCCCCTCCCCCAAATCTGCTAGAATTGCGGAAAGGAGAAAAACAATCTAAAATCTTAGTGCATAACGTTAGGGGACTTGGTCAGCGCTACTCACTTTGCTGAAGTCTTTTCTCTATTTCAGATGTTTTTTAAAGTTACTTTCTCTTGAAATACTACCCCCCTCCCTGGTTATTAGAAGCAGAGGCGGGGGCTCTCCCCTTTCATGTACTTATCCAGAACTGCGGCGCAGCTTTTGCTGTGCAGTAACATCCCCCGGACGAGCTTTGCTGCTCTTTAGGTAACTGATCTGCCATGCACTGCATGACCTGGAGTGAGAGGCAAGATTCAGAAGTAGATCAAGTGCAGCTCTTAGCTGCTGCTTGCAGATGGCTCGCTCTGTGGAAGCACCAGATTAGGTGATAACGTCTCCTTCCCTGCAGCACTGGGGAGGAGGGGGGAGCTGGGGAAGGGATCCAGTTTCTCCTCCTCTTTTTCCCCCCTCTTTTTTTTTTTTTTTCTCCCCCTCGTAAGTTCTCGGTTCACTGTCCCCCCTTCAATCCGAAGGAGCCTCCCGATTGGGCGCTTGGCCTGGCCCACGTCATTCAGACTGTGACGTGTAGTCTTCCTGTTTCCTTCAGCTGTGTCTTAAAGTAAATCTTGTTGTGGTGCGGAGCCCTCAGCTGAGCGAGGCTGCTCCGCTGCCTGCAGAAATAATAGACAATTACAGCCAGGCAGAGGAGTGCGGCTCCAACCAGCTCTTCCCTCCCCCCTCCTCTCTCTCTCTCTCTCTAACACACATACACACTCTCACTCTCTCTCTCTCTCCCCTACACACTCACTCATTCTCTTTCTCACACACACACTCACCCTCCCTTGTCTAATTATAATATTCATAATCAGCAAGCTATCAGGCTCTCTCTCTCTCTCTCTTCCACCGGCACAAAAAAAAAAAAAAGGCTCACTTTCATCGCTTTTGCACTGAGTAAGTATTTCTCTCCCCCTCTCCACCTTTTCTTTTTTAATCTTTTTCTCCAGCACTTGCATGGGCTGTTTGAATGATACCAAATAATCCCCAGCAAAATACTGATCACCGGTGTCAAATGTGTGTGCTTCTTTTTCCAGGGGCTGGGGGGGGGGGGAATTGCAATGACTCTGTTAAATGAATAATAACAATAATCAAATAACTAAAGCAATAGCGATTTGTTACCCCGAAGCTTCAGTGGACCCATCCCTGTAGCCTGCCCAGTCCTGAAGAGTAAGTGACCTGGTTGTTGTGGGGGTGATATTGTTTGTCTCTTCTCTGCTTGGCTCCTTTTCTGCTACCTTTTGTTGACTCCTCTACTTTTGTTTTTTGGTGGTTGGAAGGCACTTTGCTGCGGATGGAAAAGGCGAGGAGTGTTTTACTTCTTTTTGTGGCACTGGGCTTCCTCTTCTTCCCCCTTTCCCATCCCCCCTTTTTAAACTCCTGGTCTGCTCCTATGAGCCATCTCTTTGTCTTGTTTATTATAGCTGCCTTTCTTTTTGTCTGTTCCAATTTGCTTGTCATTTGCATGTCTCTACTTCTCCTTTTTTAACCCTCGCCGGGCAGGACAGGGGCTTTTTCATGATGATTACTTTTCATTTCGAAGGGTGGGACGGGTTGAGAATTGTGGAAATGTACTGAAAATGTGATCGAGCGAGCACACGAGGCTAGACATATGCAAGTTTAGAGATAAGGTTATTGATCTGGAGAGGCATTAGAGACGTTGGTGCTTTTCCTTTGAGAAGGGGTTGATTTTTCATGTTGGTGATTTTTTGTTTTCTATTTAAATCTGAGGACTGACCAAAACCACTTCGCCAGCTGTGTAAATTGAGTTAAAATGCACGAGGCCAGGGTCCTTTCCGAATGGGCCTGTCCAACTAGCCCTGGGAGAATGGGGAAAGGCGGAGGGAAGTGTGCTTTAAGTTTCGCTAAGTCTCGAAAGGGGGAAACGGGGGAAGAGTACAGCTGAAAATGTAAAGCCCTGTTCGGACCGTGGACCGCTGGAGGAGTGAGGCTGGTGCACCATTTGTGTACAAACTCAATGTGCGAAGCCTTCCTCTCTGGGAAGCGGGGAATAAACGGGCTTCTTCCTGGTCAGACGGCGTTTGCTGGGTGGATGGCAAATTAGAGGAGGCGGGGGGTGCAGGTTAGACTCGAGGGAAGCCGAAGGCAGATTTGCACGGCAGGTGGGGATGTGGGGGGCTGGCAATCTTGGCAAGAGGCGCAGAAAGGAGCCCTTGCACGTTTCCCAGTTGGAAAGCCGCCGTCGAGCACCGGTTTGCTCGAGAACTCAGGCTGAGAAGCGGGTCTAGCAGCCCCGGTGGGCTCTTGAAAGGAGACGGTCGCCCTCGTCTTTCTTTTCCACAGCTAAGGAAAGGTACCGAGAGCCGCATCGAAATGCGCATGGGCAGTGCCAGCCAGGTGTGCTGTGTCAAGAAAGACAGGTGCAAGTTTCTCTCTCTCTCTCTGCAGCTCCTCAGCACAACGACGGTTACTGCAGGGTTTATGAATTTATGATGCATTGTTAGCCAGGACTGTCTGCTTTCGTGGCTAGGACCTGTGGGGTTTTCTTCTTTAATGATTGTTTTAAACCTTGCCCGGGGAAATCTGTAGGGCCGTGAAGAATACTAACAACGAGTACAGAGCAGCATGTTTAAAGTCTGTTTCAAAAGAGGCACCGAACACTTTTTTTTAAAAAAAAAGCTGGTAGTTTAACTCCACGCACCTTGTCAGCCTGACTTCTGTCTTCTGCTTTCCTTTTACTTGATATTCGTCATGTAGGCAGAGAGATCTTGGGTAATGTGTTTGGGCTTTAAAAAATCCAAACACGTCCCTGCCTCCTAACTGTATAGAAATCACACCTTAGACCAGAATCAACCTGTCTGAGTTCTACATGCTGTGCATACTTTCCCATTTCCAGAAATAAGAGCTATGGACACTCACGTTAGTACCTTGATAAAGCAGGATTTGTCAATTGTATAAACTGCACATGGTGGTGGGTTATGTTTGCAGGCTAGAGAATCCTTTGAATATTGAGTAAAAGTTGAAAAAAGTGTATTTATTTTTATCTTCTATGTTTGGCACCAGTTCCAAGCCCGTACAATGGGCAATTCATATTTCTTGCTGTGAATAGTGTATCTCCAATGTACTAGGTTTATGTACAGTACATGAATGCGTGTACAGTGTCTGTGGAAAAGTACACACGTATACACATTTACTACCCGATCAGAGAAGAGCTAATATTGCTAATAGGCTAACAGAGGGTTTTCGAAATACAGCCATTTAACTATTAGATGTAAAATCTTAGACCGTTTGTTACTTCTATCATCTTGACAGGTCTGACAGTATGTAAAATGAATAACACTAAGGTAAATTTCTTACATGTAAATGTGCATGTGGCACATGTCCTTTAGGTCTTTCTTATGCTTGCAGTTTTTCTATTATCTGCCACCAAGCATATAAAGTTTCCTGCCATTGAAGCCCATTTGAGGGTTTATTTCATCTGCTTTTCTTCCAAAGATTACCTTGAACCGCGACAATGTTTATTAATACTCGAATGCAGATGCTTGAGTGCCAACCGTTTACTGAGTTGAACTTCAATAACAAGTACAATGTACTGTATATACTTTTGCTGTCAGTTCCTTGCTGCAAATCATATAGTTTACAGTGAATGACACTATCCATATTTAACTTACTTTTCTACAGGTCAAAAGCTAAGGGGGCCTTTTAAAGTACATTACTTATGATTTTTTTATGATCCGTTAACAAAATTAAATAATCATAGACACAATCAGATTTGAAATGGGCATCTTTGTGTTTAGTTGCAGAATTAAAGAATATTACAATTTATATTCCTCAGATCGGAATTTATTCTTTCCCAAAGTATACTGTATTGACAATTTGATTCAAGCATTCTGATTTAATGGCATAATGTAATTTGAAAAAGACATCTAGGCTAGCCTGAGTTGAGTTTATAGTAGAAATCTTGTGAATCTTACAGCTTTGGACATGCATAGATTCCACGTGGGCTCTTATTTTCTTTCATGAGCATTTAAACAACAATTATTCAACTGGTTTGTAAGGAGAACAATGCTGACATTTTTGTACTATAGGGATGATTTTTATCTCTTTCTCACTTTGACAAATTGTCTAAACAGTGCAATCTGCAGATATGTGATCACAGGTATGTTTCTCCCCATTACAGTGAAGGCCTGAACCTGTAAGACGCCAAGTATTGCCTGAGACGTGTCGAGTAACCTCAACTCCCATGACAGTGAATGGGAGTTGAAGATGCTCAGTACTTCATAGGAGTTGCTGTGGATGGGCTGGATTGGGCCCTACATGTCCATGTTCTTTAAGGGGGATTGTATTTCTGTTTTAAGATAAAGACTGGCTCATACAGCTTCAAAGTTAATTAGTTTAATATTTTTAGTTTTTGGTGTGGAAGGATCCTAATAAAGGAGCTATTAGTGCACAAATAGCTGTTAATTATTTCTGTCCTGTTTAAAATTCCTCCATAATAGCATCTTAGCTAAAGGAGATCCTGTCTGTCAAGAATTCTATTTGAAAGTGTCCAGGAAAACCATTCCAAAAATTAGTAAAACACTGGTATTGCTAAGGAACAATTATTAATTTTACAGAAAAGAATTTGTCACTTTGTACTTCTCAGCAGTGCAGTGGAGTGATTTTTAGCGCCAGAACATAAGAATAGCCATACTGGGTCAGACCAATGGTCCATCTAGCCCAGTCTCCTGTCTTCCAATAGGGACCAATGCGAGGTGCTTCGGAGGGAATGAATAGAACAGGTAATCATCAAGTGATCATATGTAAGTGTAATGTGTTCTTCAGATTTAACTATCTTTGCGTATGTGGGATACAGCTATCTAAAATCGCTTTCAACTCATGTGCCATGGCGTATTCTGCCAAAATTAGATCGACTATAACCCTTTCATTTTAAAGTTTTGAATTTCCCTATTATCAAGAGCATGTTAAATTTCTTTAGTTGCATTACCATGGTAAGCAGAGTGTAAACTTGCAAACACCTGAGCAAAGATAGTAGTTGGCTGATGAAAAGACAGAATGAACAATTTTCAACTTTGCAGGATGATGGAATTCCTCAGTGCATATACTTCATATTCAGTGCTTTGGTACTGTTTATTCAATTGGTTATTTTGTATCGATTGAGTACCAAAGACTTTAGTTGTCAGTACAGATTCCTTCAGAGCTATTCAACTTTAAATAAGCTGGTCATTCTTACTAAACTTTATAGAGAAATTTTCCTGGATTGAACTAGAATAGGTATCTAGTATCCAGTATAGAATCTAGAATATCTATTCTATCTAGTATATATTATCAAACTAGATATTGCATAAGTCGCTTACTGTCTAACTACAGCAAAATACCTGACATCATACCCCATTCTACAGACATCTGTATTAATAGTTTTAGGACCATGAATCCTTGAGATGTCTGGAAAGAAACATGTTTGCAAATTTGTTATATTGGTGTGTATCTAGTCATGTAAATGGATATTGACTATATACATGCCTTGTGGATGTTGCATTACTCAGAAGTTAACCATTATTACAGATATATTCTTAAACTTATTGTAATGAGAGTTTTTTAAAGGTAGGTAGAATAATACAAGCTACTTTATCAGATGGATTCAGAGAGGTTCTGAGCACCTTATCTCACATTGAAATCCATGGAAACTGAGAACGTTTGCTATCCTGCAGGAGGCATTCAGCACCTGACAGGATCAGGCCCCTACATGAAACTACATATGCGTTCAGGGTTGATATAATGAAAAATATACTTGGCAGAGAGGAAATGTGAAAAGTGACTTGTAATACAACGGAAACCTTAACAATTTTAAACTAAATAATTGAAGAATTCCCTTGCCTTTAAAACAAAATTACATAACAATATGACCTATAGTATGGTATTCTCTAAATAAATATTCCTGAATGGATGTACACAGACACCAACATGTATGTAGGAAATATAGGGCTGATGAAATATGCAGACAAAGTAGGAATATTTTTTTCTTTTCTAGTATTAAAGTCTTCCCTGTGATATCTGTGTCATATCCAACAATCACATTCTTGCTGAATTGGATTTTGCATTCTGCTGTCCACTGTGTTCTGTTTTCCTCTGGACATGACCCCTGGAAGCCAAAATATTGAGTCAATATAATTCAATGGATAAAGGAGACATTATTTAGGCTGAGAATAGTGCACATTTTAAGACAGAAGCCCCGTAGGCTTTGTTGAATATCAGGGGCAATCCACAAATGTCTAATGCACAGTGTGAGAGTAGCACCCTCAACCTCCAATAAGAATGGAAGAGAAAAAGGGTGCTCACTCCAGAGCACCTCCTATGTGTTAAGGGAAAACTGATTTCCCTCATGGTGGTAGCAATGAGCTAGTAATGCATGGTTTGTGGGAGAGGAAAATGGAAGCCTAGGAGGAAGGATGCGGGGCGATGACCCTATGACCTGTTTCAGCTAACCCATTTCCTGAGTCACTGCCTCAAGGATACAGCAGGCCCTCTTTGTGTACATCGTTGGCTGGGATTGGGCAAGAGAGAAGGAAGCTCTGTTCAGATGGAAGCGCATGAAACATAAAACTTGACATTATATTTTGATATGAGCCTGGGAACTTATTGCTGGATTTTAATCAAGCATTATTTAACTATGCAGCAAAGGAAGGGAAAGAACGTGGTACGGTTTATTTTTTTCTCGTGTTGATGGTTATTTTGAAGCTAAAATGCCTATGGGATATTTTACATGCAGAGGCAAAAGCTCTTAACATTTCCTTGAGGCTATTTCATGTAGCTTTCAAACTCCTATACTTTAAAGAGGAATGTAAACGTTCACTGTTTCTTATTGGGCCAATGTTCTCCACTGGTGTAGATGAATGCCACCCAGCAACTTCAGTGAAGTCATCCATTTACATCAGAAGAGAATTTGGCCTTTTATTTATGCAAATCACCTTTCACCTCTAGTCTAACTCAATACGAAGGCTTGGCATGTTAGGTAGAGCCCTGCATGGTTATAAAATTTGTATTATCTTCCAAGATGCGATCCACAGACACGGTTGGCGGATGCAGATATCCGCAGTTATAAAGTTATATCTGTGGATTTGCAGGGCTCTAATGTTAGGTCCTGTTCTTGTCCTCACTGCAGTTAATGGGAATATTGCCATTGACTTAAATGGAAGCAGGATGGTGTCCTTCACAAATACCTTTCCAGTCAGGGCCTGATTCTGCTACTCTCACTTGCATGGAATAGTATTTTGCTGTCTGAGTAATCCCATTGATTCCCATGGAATTACTTGCAGAAGAAGACACCACTCAGCATGAGTAAAGGTGTCAGAATTGGACCACAATGATTTGCCATGTGCCATTTTTGTTTTTTAATTCCATAACCTAATTTGCTTCATGCACATTTTGTATTAACAACAATTTCTGACCAGAGCGCTGGCAACAATTATTGGATCTAGATTTCCAGTCCGAATTCAGGGAATTTTGATTCTATTTTATTTTCCCCTCCTGGTTAAAAGGAGTCCGTAATATAAACAAGCATCGTATACTTTTCATAAGTCTTTAACACAGAAGCTCTGAAAATTCTTTTAGCAGATCTAAAATAATACTTTTTTGTCAGTGTAAGCACTGACTACTATTTTGATTTTTTACAGATTATTTCATGCTGAAATTATGCCTATTTGCATGGATAGTCATTCTTTAAAATTAGCCACAGATGCAGTCCTAGGGAGCACGTAGATGTTTTTACAGGTGAACCGAAAGAGATGGGAGCAATTCCAAAAAGTCTGCGTGCTGCCTTTGGCAATATACCCTGTTATTGTGAAGATTGTGCACTGTTAAGCAAATGTGAAGTTTAATGTTAGATAAACACAGCATGAAAAATATTTTAATGTTACTTAGTATAGTGTTAAATTTTAAGAAACAGGAAGAAACATTGCACTTCATGTGCAATGTGCATATAGCATCACTAGTTAATAAGTCACAAATTATGTCAAGAGCCTTTTATAAAATGCAAGGAAGTGTTATCTTTTTATACGGTGTTCCTGGGAAACAATGAGAGTTCATATAAAGAGAAGGCATCTTCCTTTCTCATGCAGTTGATTGATGTTATATTCTTTCATCTTTCCATATTTTCTCTTTTCTGTTTTTGCATGTCACAGGAAATAAGATTCTGTGTATCCAAAATGTTACATGTAAGAATGGCTTCGTTGGGCATTGAGGTATTATTTTTGGAGCCTGTACTAAAACAGAGATGTAGCACTGAAAAATGCCTTGGTTTTGCTTATGCAAACAATTTAATGCCATATATCATAGCTTATGAAATGTGAAAATTTCATGCTCTAGCACTGGGATTTAGTTTGAGAATATAAATTACCAAAAAGGGCAGAGTATTTGGGGAATTTAAAACCTCACAATGGCAACTCAGTGGCATGTGCTAGGTTATATTAATGATATACCCTATTTTTGCTTTCTCTTTTTTTCAATAAATATATATATTTTCTAATCCTGACCATTCAAAAAATCTTAATGCATCTTGATTCACTGAATAAATGCTGCCTTAATGATTTAAGAGAGTTTTTGCAACGTAAGTATTAAATGTGTGTATGTTTTCTCTCACTCACGCATACATCATTCTATGTGAAATTAAGTAAAAGTTGTTATTCTGACCTTCGGATGTTTGTTTATCAGGTTTTTTTCTCTTAGTCTTAGAAAACACAATTACAGTTTTTACATTGCAATTGATATTTTTTTAATCCAAATTTTATACAGCTTCTTGTTTTAACAATAAATCTTAAATAAGGACTACTTTCATCTTCTTTTGTAACACGTATCTCAATGCCCTACATTTAATCAATTGGTTGTCAAAGGCTGTGTTCTTCTAATCTACTGTTTCTTCTGAAGATAAACAGTATCATTTTAGGCATTTGTGCAAGAGAATCATATTACTGGTGCTTAAGCAGTTTTTGCTTTTTTAAATCTTAATCCATCTTAAACCAGTGGAGCAGAAATATTTAAAAATGTTTCATTTCAAGCAGAGTGCATAATAAATTGCAATAATTGTAATGTGCCATAAATCCCAGAGCCTGTGCATTTTGCATTTTATTCAGGATTGAGGTCAGGAAATTTGGAGAAATTTAAAGAAAATGATTCATCAGTCCTTTTGTTCTGTTGGCCAGGGTCCCAGGATTCTTGAGCTGAGCCCAGCTGACAAGCTTTTGAAGATGGCACAATAACAGTCCAGTGATGCCTGACCATGACAGCACAGCCCTCTTAAGCAGGCAAACCAAGAGAAGAAGAGTTGATATTGGAGTGAAAAGGACGGTAGGGACAGCATCTGCATTTTTTGCAAAGGCAAGAGCAACATTTTTTAGTGCCATGAATCCCCAAGGTTCAGAGCAGGATGTTGAGTATTCAGTGGTGCAGCATGCAGATGGGGAAAAGTCAAATGTACTCCGCAAGCTGCTGAAGAGGGCAAACTCGTATGAAGATGCCATGATGCCTTTTCCAGGAGCAACCATAATTTCCCAGCTGTTGAAAAATAACATGAACAAAAATGGTGGCACAGAGCCCAGTTTCCAAGCCAGCGGTCTCTCTAGTACAGGCTCAGAAGTACATCAGGAGGATGTATGCAGCAACTCTTCAAGAGACAGCCCCCAAGAGTGTCTTTCCCCTTTTGGCAGGCCTACGATGAGCCAGTTTGATATGGATCGGTTATGTGATGAGCACCTGAGAGCTAAGCGCGCCAGGGTTGAAAACATAATTCGGGGTATGAGCCATTCCCCGAGTGTGGCATTAAGGGGCAATGAAAATGAAAGAGAGATGGCTCCGCAGTCTGTAAGTCCCCGAGAAAGTTACAGAGAAAACAAACGCAAGCAAAAGCTGCCTCAACAGCAGCAACAGAGTTTCCAGCAGCTGGTTTCAGCTCGAAAAGAACAGAAGCGAGAGGAGCGCAGACAGCTGAAACAGCAGCTGGAGGACATGCAGAAACAGCTGCGCCAGCTGCAGGAAAAGTTCTACCAAATCTATGACAGCACTGATTCCGAAAATGATGAAGATGGTAACCTGTCTGAAGACAGCATGCGTTCAGAAATCATGGATGCTAGAGCAAGGGATTCTGTTGGCAGGTCAGATAATGAAATGTGTGAGTTAGACCCAGGGCAGTTCATTGATCGTGCAAGAGCCCTGATCAGGGAACAAGAAATAGCAGAAAATAAGCCTAAAAGAGAAGGTCCTAAGGAAAAAGAGCACGGGCCAAACTCCTTCCATCCAGAAGGCAAACATTTGGCTGAGACATTGAAACAGGAACTGAACACTGCCATGTCACAAGTTGTGGACACAGTGGTTAAAGTTTTCTCATCCAAGCCCTCCCGCCAGCTTCCTCAGGTCTTTCCACCTCTTCAAATCCCTCAAGCAAGATTTGCAGTTAATGGGGAAAACCACAACTTCCATACCACAAACCAGCGTCTGCAGTGCTTCGGTGACGTCATCATTCCAAACCCGCTAGACACATTCGGCAATGTGCAGATGCCTAATTCCACAGACCAAACAGAAGCACTGCCCCTAGTAGTTCGCAAAAACTCATCTGACCAACCTGCATCTGCCCCACCACCTGGTGGCCATCATGCTTCTCTCCATCAATCTCCACTCTCAGCTACCACAGGCTTCACCACATCTTCCTTCCGCCATCCCTTTCCACTCCCCCTCATGGCGTACCCATTTCAGAATCCTTTAGGTGCTCCATCTGCCTCCTTTCCAGGGAAAGATAGAGCCTCACCAGAATCCTTAGACTTAACTAGGGAGACCGCAAGTCTGAGGACCAAGATGTCGTCGCACCATATGAATCACCATCCTTGTTCACCAGCACACCCTCCCAGCACAGCTGAAGGTCTCTCTTTGTCTCTCATAAAGTCTGAGTGTGGTGACCTACAAGATATGTCTGAAATCTCACCTTACTCGGGAAGTGCAATATCCTTTTCTAAAACAAATATAATCTGTTGCAATACCAGGTCCAATCTGCGCAGGTTTGCTTTCCCCTTTGTTTGGGTAACTAAAAAAAAACTTCACTGCATGCATAACTGTATGTAATGCTTTCGTGCAGAGTATTTCTGGTAATATGACATTTTAAGATGGAGTAGCCAATGACTTGTAAGAGTAGTGATTAAATAAAGTATCAGGTAATGAACAGCGCTGGTTCAGCCATAGTGTTCTGCTCTTTCCCCACATCACCTGCCTGACCTATTTTCAGGGAGAACTTTAAACAGATTCCTCCCTCTTCCCCTGTAAAACATTTGCTTCAATTATGACAGAAAGTAAGAGAGGCTTCAGGGCCCAACTGTGTGGAACCTTTCCTCCTGTTGGTGAACACTTACTCACAGGAGTAGTTCCACTGAAATAAATAGCCATGCTCGCATAAGTTCTCACAAAGGTAAGAGCTCCACAACCAGCCCTTTAGGGATGTCTCGTTCAGTAGTGTCTCTGTGCTGAAAACACTTAACCTTCCAAATGATATTTTCCCCCCTATTAAAGCCAACGTAAGCCTGACCTATTTTAACAGTGTCATTGCTGACTCTCACAAAGAACAAACGGTTGGTTAGTTGTAAATCTCCAGTTCGGTTCTCAAGTGAGAAAACAAAACACAAAAGATACAGGTACTGATGTATTCAAGCTGCATCAACTTCTTTCCCCCACCCAGAGGTCTGTTCCTCAGCTCTTGTGCAGCTGCCTGCTATGCATGATTAACCTCTGTTCAGCCGTACACAGAAATCTTTTGTCCTAACATACACAAAGCAAATTATTTTGGAAAGCTAGAGAGCACAGTTAGATATAAAACTTCAGCTGTATTACATTTACAGGATATTTTCCTCTCTTCTTTTGTTTAAATAACTTTTTAGTTCCAGCTCAGTCTTTTGTTTTAAAAAAATACAGCTCCGCTTATATTTGCACGTATCCTGATATTTCCATGTTAATTTTCTGTTTACTAGCCCTTCGGGGAATTTTTTTGGAGCAATTACACTCAATCCCCTCTTTCTCTCCTCCCCCTTCCTCTAATGTGTGTTCTGGTATGGTCAGAAGATTTTATTTTAGAAAAAAAATGACTAAACGTGGATAAAATCTGATATCTGCCCGATGCGAAATTGAGGACTTTCAATGAAGGATACATTGATATTTTATACTTAGGGTAAGACCTCTCCAAAAGGCAATCGCACAAGTATAGAGCCTTAGTTATGGTTAATTTCCTTTCTAAATTGAAGGCAATCATAAGTGAATGACCACACCCATTCTTGAGTAATAATAGTGATATTGATGAAGTTGTCCTTTTTCCTGTAGTAGAAGTAGAGGCAGGTGCCAGGTATATGCTTTTATCATCAATGAATATCTTTTTGTGGTTAATAATTTTGACTTATTAGATTAGTTGTAAACACAATTTTTTTTAAGGACCTGGGTGCCTCAGCAAATTGATTTACAGGGGTTCAAGGCCTGATCCTGCATACTCTTATTCATGTGAGTAGTCCTCATTCATGTGAATTGTCCCATTTGACTTAAAGAGATTACTGATGTCAGGGTGTGTTGGGTCAGGCCCATAGAACCCTTTGCCTGTAGATTGCTGGTTCAAATCGGGCTTGGGTTGGTGTTATCAAAAGTTTTTGCCATCTTATGACTATTTTCTGGCCTATGTAAAATGTGTTGCTGGTCTCAGTCCAGCAACCTAGGGGGCAAGTGTTCACATTTTGAAAACACCACAAATGGGAGCTATATTAGCAGGCAGATGGTACGTCTACACTGGAATACAAGACCTGTGGCACAGCTGCAGCTGGCCCCAGGTCAGCTGACTCAGGCTGGAGCTGTGGGGCTAAAAATTGCAGTGTAGATATTCGGGCTTGGGCTGGAGCCCAGGTTCTGGGACTTCCCCCCCTCTCAAGCCCCAGAGCTTGGACTCGAGCCTGAATGTCTACATTGTAGTTTTACAGCCCTGCAGCCCCAGCCCTGCGCGTCCGAGTCAGCTGACCCGGGTCAGCCACAGGTGTTTAATTGCCGTGGAGACAAACCTTTAAGGGCCAAAGCATGAATGGGAATGGAGACTGAAGTAGCATCTCATCCCATGGAGGTGATGTCTTCAAGTCGGGGCTCATATCCATTGTCAGGGGAGCTTGGACTGTCTTTGTTCATACAGTGTGAATGAAAAATGGGTTTCAGTTTAAGACTAGCATCTTCCATAAACGCTAAAAATTACTACTTGAAATAAAAAAACCCAACCTTCCTTCCTCCAAATGCTGCCTTCTGAGGCACTCAGAGCAGCTTACAGTGATGTCAACTGGAGCCACAGCTATGCATCCGAGGCCAAAATTTGGTAACTACGCAATTGCCGACTGGTGGCCTATTATTTTGTTTTAAGCAGAAGTAACTTTTCTTTTCCTTCTTGAAAGAAGAATGAAAAATCTTTCACTTCTTCAAATGGGGACTGAAAAGGAAAAGCCATTCTATGTGTATAAACTGTTTGTATTTCCCTTGGCTATAACTGTATTGGACCCCTCTATTTATTATTACAGTGCGACTCGGTGTTTTTGAACTTTTGCTGTTTCTGTTGTCCTGTTTGGTTTCTGCCTTCCCCCTCTTTGCTCTGCAGTGTCCCCCCCCATTATATTCTTCTCTCTCACTGGCAGCCATTATCACAGCATGTTACTTCTGATGGAGAAGGTATGCAGGCAGCCTCCTTTAGAGCCAGTGCCACTCTGAAGGTTAGCCAGTGGGGAAAATGAATATTAATATGGTGATACTCTCCCCTCCTCCCCACGCACCTTATTCCCCTGACACTATGCAGACACTCTGACTTTCCCAGTTAGTCACTAGTGCAGCCTGGATACAAATATATTTGAAAAGCTGCTAGATTCTTAAATGCCAGCTATACAGTAGTGTGTACACCGATACACAACTCTATTGTGGTGATATTTTTCTAGCAACTGCCCATTTGTCCATGTAGCCTATAGTTTATTCTAGGCAAAGGTGTATGGGAGAAAGCATGGAGGTTTGTTTGTAATGGGCTTTATTTTGACCCCTTTACTTCACATGGTTCAGTGTGCATGTATAACAAAATGTGGGTCTTAAGAGAGGCAGTTCTTCCTTCACAACAGAAAGCAACATCTGTTTCTCTGGACAATACAGCCAGGATAAGAATAACAGACTAGCAGATACATCCAAGTTCAGGTTTTAGTAGTAGGCTGAAACACTGAACCAGTGCCTCTTATTGTTTTCTAAACCTACATTTGTAGAATGCATCTGATCATTAGCATCCTTGTTGAATTGTGCAAGGAAATAGTTAATGTTTGCGTACTCTGCTAAATAAGATAAGATGCACCTGCACCATGAGTTCATATCTTGGTCATGAATGTATTTTATATCTTTGCAAACTAATCTGTTTAATCAAATATTAAGTTTTATTCAAATTCTAATAGAAACAGACAGCCAATTGTTTTTTTGCGTGATCATCCTTGTCATGCACCCTCTTTGCATCTCAAGAAAAATAGCCTTGTTCAGCCCCAAAACATTTGCATATATCAAACTGAAGCACAACAGTAGTTTTTTTGTGCCGTTAAGACATCTGCACAGGTGAAGATGTTCAGCATTTTCTCCATGGAAGGAAGGTTTTAATAATGCAAGTGAAACTTTTAAAAAATTCTTCATTTTTAAATAGAATCCAATCCAACTGGGGCGAGTTTCTCAGTCTAATATGTGAAAGCTGTAATTTGTGAATTACAACATTTTGAAATGAAGAGAATTAAACTTAAAAAAAAAAAAAGGGGGGGGGGGAGCAGTTGTACAGCAAACTGGATAACTCTGTGCTGTTGATAAAACATGGGAAATGCCGGTGTACTTTCAGTCCAGCCTCTTCTATCAAGGTTCTTGAAGACATGCAGAAATATTCCTAGCAATTCAGAGTTATACTGAAAAAGCAACCATTGGCTAATTTAAGCAGCAATTTGGCCTTACAACTACAGATATTTTACCTGAGATTCCTGCTCCTTTCTCCTCATCCAGTACCAGTGTATGGTACAAAAGCCTAATAGAACATTTCCAGGAATTTGAGACGAAAGTGAGAGGAACAGAAGATTATCTTCACATACAATTATTTTAGCGGAAGAGGGTCGTTACTCAGATGGATTAAGCATTTGCTTTCTGGCACAAATCAGGTGCAAGAGTCTACATGTAGTTTAAGTTTAAACACACAGAGTGTATATATATGTTTCCATCCCTCACCCTCACTTCCTATTTCTTACATTTGCCTTTTTGCTGCTGCTCTTTTAGGTAAGGCTATATTGTACTTGGTAAATACACAACACTCAGCCTCAGGTTGTTTGAACACTGCTTTAGGTTCAGCTGCAGTACACTGTTTCTCTGATCTTTTATGTTCCTGAGCAGATGTCTTTCATTAATTTATGGATTTATCATTTCTTTCTTTCTTCCTTTCTTTTCTTTTTTTTACACCTGGCAGCTGGCTCAAGTTTCAGCAGTTATTGTCTATTTTGCATTACACATAGAATTGAATGTCATCTGTCTTCACAAAGCTATGGCTAAGAGAATTGAGGCAAGCCACATGAGCTGCTGGGACGGAGCTTGTTTGCGTTCCATTCTGTACCCCACTCACCCCCCTTACCGTCTTAATATTTATTTGTGCTCATTTTCTTTCCTGGCCTTGAATGGGGCTTAGCTCGTGTTCAGTACAGCTGTATGTTTACTGAATCTATTCCATCATGAGTCATTGTGCGTGTGTAAGTATCCTGGAAACAGCTAGTGCTTTCTTGGAAGAACAGTTGCTTTTCGGCACAAGCACTTAAAAGGGAAATTAACCAATTGGTCAGTTCAGTTTTATACTGAAATAGCAATGGGCTATCTAACAGTTGACTCTTAAGTGCTTCATTAACGATTTTTAATAGTTTGTTAGAGCTCTATCCTTCTTCACAATATAACCCTAATCTTAGGATCAAGACAAAAATTTATAGTGCGCTAGATTTCACTTTAAGAATCCCAAGTGCTTAGCAGGAAAGCATAATTCTAATAAAAAATGGACTACTAGGGATTTGAGTTTTAGAACATCTTTTAATACGTTTTATTCAATATCAATATCCTCTAGCATTATTACAGAAAAGTAAGAAAAAATCATAAATGCAACGTGATTCAAAACACTTAACCAAGGTATAATATGCTTAAATTCAGTGAATACCTGAAGCTTGGGGAAAGTTTAAGTTCATATCTTAGCTTCCATTGAAATGGACCAAATGCCAAACAAACACGATATCAATACGCTATCTATTTCAGGGGAATTATACATTAAGGAGATTTAGGATTTTTCTTTTACTTATTGAAGTATATTGGTTGGCTAGTTCATGTTCCCCTATGGAATCATATAACAAAATGGATTTCTGGTGTGGAAGTTTTGACTTGTCTAAAACTCTTATCACTAAGGAATAGGTGACAGCTTGCTACTATTATTTCACTTATGCGTTTTGACAGATGGCACTGAAGAGTGTAATGCTCTTTTAGACTTCTCTATCAGTCTAATGGAGGTAACTGGAGGTTCTTTCAACTCTTCTCTTGGCACAAGAAGTATGTCAGTCATAAATTATCTTCTTTGTAATCATTAAGCATCTAAAACAAAACACAAGTTCACTGAGCTGTTTTCAGTGTACTTTTTGTAAACGAAGAGGGTTTTCAACTATTTTCAGTAGCTATTTTAAAAGATTGCTATATTTTTCAGTTTAAAAATGAGCCTTCTCTTTTCTACAACTGCATCTTCATTTATGAATAATACATGAATAAATAACCATTTTTAGACTCAATTCAGTAGATTGAGAAAAGCTATTCTGTTAAAAGAATAACCCTAAATAGTCTGTTCCCTCTCGGCACACATTTCTTTGAACTTCCCACACTGAGAGCTGGAACTATTCATTTTGTTCTCCTGCATTACCGGCTCTGAAAGGTGAAGACACCTCAGCTGCAGAATAGCTGTGAACTTGTTTGACCTTTCTCCACCATAAGGTGTGAAATAGTGAAATTTTCGTTGAATGTCGTTAGGAGAAACAGTCCTTAGAGAAGCTTCTGGGAAGAACCCTCAATTGACCTTGTGGGGACCACATTGATTTTCTCCACGTGCATCTTCATTTCTGATAAATTATAAAGCCATTAATTTGCTGAGGAAATGGCAGGGCCAGCCTGCGGCACAGATGTGACCAAAGCCGTCCTAGCACACAGTACACAAAAGAGTGCCAAGAAGCTGGGGGAAAATCAGAAAGCCTAGATTGTTATGGTTAGCTTCACATTCCCTTGGGAACTGTTTTAGTTGCTTCTGTTTACAGATCAAAAAGGTAATGATGTTTCCAGGATAAATAGGCCTCCTTATAGGGTAAGTGGCCATTTATTGATCTGCTAACCCACACTTATTGATTAGTTAGCCCCAAATACAGTTTCATTCTCTGAGGAGCTAACTGTGTAAATCAGAACCAGATCATTTTTTTTGAACTACAGAGGGTTTTTTTTGTTTGGTTTGGTTTTTTAAAAAGAATTTTAGCTTTCATTAGAAAGCTAGTAATTGAAGCAAAGGAATAACTGAATTAGAGAGAGTAACTCAAGATACTGAATTACATTGACATTAAAGAAAAAGGTAAAATATGTTGCTTGCATGAAACATTGCTCAGAATCATAAAGCAACTCTGATTGTTTCATGTGCATTAGCATTATATGAAATAAACTGCACAGTGCTGGGAGAAAAATAAACTAGATTGGAATTGCAAAAGAAAGAAAAATCTTGTGATAAGTTTTTTTTTGCAGCACATGCTTCATGCATTTGTTTCCTTAGCAACAAGTGAACATACATATGGTACACAAACCTTAAACCTGAAAAATTCCTGCCACCAAGAATGAACTGAGAGACAATATGTGTTATGTATCCTCATATATCTCATTTAGTTGTTTTGCAAATAATTACAATTCTAAAGAGCTGCAAATGAATGTTAATAATTTGTCACTCAGTCTTTACAGAATATTTCTTGAAGGAGCACTTTGCAAGCCCTGTATATTCAGAAACAGCTTTTATTCTCAAGCAAAGCATTTTCCTTGACTAATTCAATCCTACATGCAGGAAGGTCTGTCACCCAATCACTTGAAAAAGGCCAAGCTCATGTTCTTTTACACCCGGTACCCAAGTTCCAATATGCTGAAAACCTACTTCTCAGATGTAAAGGTAGGAAAAACTCTTATTGCATGCTTGCATTTTTGTGGTGAAAATGTATCACTTTAACACATTTAAGGTAAATGACTATTAATTCTAATGTAACCACTAAGAGATTACAGTTGATCATTATTCACTTGACTTTTTTCTACTAAGATTTGCTCGGGACCCATGTCTGGAGTGGAGGGGGGAGTTGGGTTTTGTTTTTGTTTTTTTAATCAAGAAAGAGTCTGAAATAAGCAAAATAAGAATATTTAGTACAGTTGGATGACACAGTTTTACATGTGTATATCATCTAAAAAAGAAATTTCTGCTGGTGGCATAAATGTACTTCCAAGAACATTTTTGGAGCAGCTCTCAAGCACTCCCTAATTGTTTCATTTCGGTCGGTTCCCTCATATTTGTGCTTACATAAGCACACTGTAGATTCCCTTTCTTTCTGTCAAAAAGAAACAGTACATTGAAATTCTCCATGCAGTAACTGCTTAAAAACAAAAGTGATGATTGTCTCTTATTTACAACTTAATTTGTTGTTGATGCAGAGTACACTGAGCATAAGGAGGATGAATAAAGTGACAGATTCAGGCCACATTATTCAAATGAGGATATGAAAGCTGTCGACGTACAGCTGCATCCTCCCTCATTCTACAGAATATTAGGACCTCCTGATTTTTTCCCTAAAAGTAATTGTTCCTTCACATCAAGTTGATTTTGTGTTAATCATCTAAGTTTTTTTAATATAGATTGGATTTTAATGATTATAATGGCACACATGGTGTTATTATCTAAGGAACTTTATAAACATTACATTAGCTTAAATTAGTTTGTTACATTCTCCCCCCTCTCCTTCCCGCCCCCCAACAATTTACTCAAGTCTTTATTTTAACTATCTACATGTTTATGGGGGTTTTTTTTTCTATCTTATTGGAAAATTGGCTCCCAAGTTTGTGACTTGGCCCAGTTTTAAGAATGAACAAGTAAGGCAATCCTCTTCACTTTATTTTAACTTTATTGAAGGGTTCTCCCCCTCCCCCACTTTCCTGTTAGCTTTCATCTAATCTAATGTCACATCAAGTTGAACATCTTGGTGGGTTCCTCTGCCTCCCCCCCTTCTGTGCCCTCAGAGTTGAAAACACGTTTCTTCTCATTCAGTGCCATGCATTGGGCGGATGGTAACAGCATTAAAAAAAGCAATGCAGGCACTTACTAGCCTGAATGGCTGGTCAAGAATCATTAAACACAAAAAAGGCTGTGAATCACACAGCGGGCCAAGTGACGGGTTTGCTCTGAGAGTGGTTCCACCTGGAATGGAAAAAATCT